>NC_132943.1:38188000-41086000 GCF_034638445.1 Ciconia boyciana | reverse complement strand
TTTAATCCTTTCTAAAGCCACTCTAGAGTGGTAGAAACCAGAGGCTATCGTTAGCAGAACTGGGAGTTGTTTGTTTAATTTTGAAGTTTGCTAAGTGGAATAATTAAAATATGTCTAGGGAAGCTAAGAGAGTCGTGCCTTGGATCTAGTGGAGTGCCTAAGGTTTTATTATCTCAGCATTTAATTGAAGCATTCTGTTCTTTAGCTTTGCATGTAACATCTCACTTCTCTCCCATGTTCTGGTGCAGGATCTGGCTCTCCTAGCTTCACGAATGTGCAGACTGCGTTGTACCAGCCCCAGCCTCAACAGCCCCAGCCTCAGCCATATGGACAGTGCATAACTGATAACGGAGTGGTGTACTCTGTGGGTATGCAGTGGCTCAAGACACAGGGCAGCCAGCAAATGCTTTGTACCTGCCTGGGCAATGGAGTCAGCTGCCAGGAAATAGGTATGAGTTTGTGTTTAGCACCTGTTCAGTCCAGTGAAGTCTTTGGCAATGCTCTGCAGTTTAATTTTGAAGTAGAATCCTTTTGTGTGTGTGTGTCTTAGAAATGTCTTCTGAAGAAGGCATATTGGAGGGAAGGTGCAAGGGGTGAAGAAATAGTTGTTTTGGTTATTTGAAGTCTGGTTCCATAGGGCAGAAACATTTCCCAGTGAGTTATATATAACCTGCTGAGGGAAAACAGCCCTTGGGGAGCAGCATTAATAACTTTATTCAAACTGAGTTGCAATAATATACGTTTGGAAAAGAATGTAAAAGAATGACATGGCTGCAGGGCTGTGGTCTGTTGGTGTGTATTGGCCCAGGTCCATGGCAGTCAGTGTGGGTTCACATCAGCCAGTGCCTTGGCCCAGAGGCTCTATTGCTGGTTTAGAGCTCTAAGATTTGGGGGTTGCTTTAAGCCAGAGTCTAATGCTGTGATTTGCTTGTTTTAAAGCTGTGACCCAAACATATGGTGGCAATTCTGATGGAGAACCTTGTGTTCTGCCTTTCACCTACGATGGGAGGACTTTCTATTCCTGCACCACTGAAGGCCGCACAGATGGGCACCTCTGGTGCAGCACCACTTCCAACTTTGAGCAGGACAGGAGATACTCCTTCTGTACCGAACAGAACGGTAAGTTATTCTCAGAGGATCTTCACATGCACATGGCCCTCACGCACAGATGGAGGAAGGAGCAAGGAACAGGCTGCCTGAACAGTTCCGGTAGTCTGGAGGGACTCTAGGCATGCCTCAACAGCAAGCGGGTCTGTGAATGGAGGGCTGCCTGGAGTCAGGGCACTTTTGTGATCTTGGCATCTTTGGAGAGTGCTCAGAGTGATACAGGTGTAGCCTTCGAGTCCTGTTCTCTCTCTGCTGAGCTGACCTTAGAACAGGAGTACCTTGTCAGGATAGAGCTTTGGCCCACAGGATACTTAGACTTTGCCTTTGCTTGACTGAGTTGCTAGAGCAATGCCCATATTAGGCTGCGAAGAGGAGGATATCCATGGAGTACAGTTTGTGCAGTCCTCTGTCACTCCCTCGTCCTGACTATCTAGCCAGGTTGCCATATATAGCAGTAATCTTAATGTGATTTGTGAAGACTGATCAAGAGCTGGTGCATGACTAATGTGGCAGCATTCCCTCTTGTCTGCGGCTGGTCAGTGTTCTCTTCACAGCACAGATCTACCTGTGTGGTTGCACTTCCTGGAAAGCCCATCAGATGTCCATGGAACAGCATCCAGGCAGCTTCTCAGGGACCTGACCTTGGAGAGAATTTTTCACATTGCCACACGAAAATACTTCTTACTCTGCGTAGATTTTTATTTCTTTACTCTGTTGTTTTTTCCTCAGTTTTTTTTTCTGATAAAAGTCAAGCCTTTCTCTGCAGTGTATACAATATTCCTTCTTTTATTAAAAAAACCCAAACAACCCAAAACAAAAAAACTCACTGTCCCCGTGCACACACACATTCTTGTTTTAGTGAGGCTTCTTGTGATATACTGTGGGGAATGAGACATATTAATATAGAAAAGCCTCAACAAATGCCTCCTTGTTCTCCATTATTTGTAAAACAGAGTTGCTCAAGAGGTGAGTAGTTCAGGTAGATTACAACCCTCTTTCCACTACTGCTTGCAAAACATGAAGCTTCCACCCTGCAGGGAGGTTTTGACTTGTCCTGTTGTACATAACTGAATTGTAACCCTTTCCTGAGGACTAAGACTTTACTTTAAGCCAAAGGGCACAACTGGGTAATAGCCTCAGCGAAGTAATACAGGTATGCTGAGAACTGTGAGTTTATTTGATTCTCTGGGCCTTGCCACAAAGGATCTACAAAGCCGCTTCCCAAACACAGTAAGCTTTGGTTTTCCCTGTTCCTCAGGAATTCCCATGGCTGGCCCCACAACTCCTTCCAAAGCAGTGTTTGAACTGAATTCACCTTGTGCAAGGCTTATGTTTCCAGATCTGAAATAATTAAAGCCAAGAAAAGAGGCCCATAGATAACATACAGGGTACACGTGGGAAAAAATAGTGCTAGTGGTTTGTTTTTCAAGCTCTTCCCTGCATGCTAAGGGAGAGTGCAGGCTTGATTTGCATCTGTTTTCTTTTCACTTTTGTACAGTTTTGGTCCAGACACGTGGTGGCAATTCCAATGGTGCTCTGTGCCACTTCCCGTTCCTGTACAACAACCGCAACTACACTGACTGTACTTCTGAGGGACGGAGAGACAACATGAAGTGGTGTGGAACCACTGAGAACTATGACGCTGACCAGAAATTTGGTTTCTGCCCTATGGCTGGTAAGGCTGAGAACCATAAAGGCATTATGGAATACCTATAAGTGCTTCTTTGAGCTGGAAAGCAAAGAGCTGTCTGTTGTTGGTCAGTTATTGATGACTTCCAATGAGCTGCATCCCAGCCCAAAACCCTTTAAGGAATTTATGAAGTTTTGTTTGGTCCTTTTTTCCACACTGATCACCTCTAGCAGAGACTTAGGCAATGCCAGGAGAAGGCAATTTTTGTTACTCCTTTGCTACAAGCCAGTGGTAGGCACGCTTCTCAGCTGGTGCAAACTGGTGTAGATCCATTAGAGAGCATTGGACTGTAGTGCTTTATAGCAAGTGAGGTTTTCATCTTGCATCTGCCAAAGCTTCTCCTTCATGGCTCATCACTTCCTCTTGCCCGTTCTGTGGTTAGGAATAAGTCTGTGCTTGGTTACCCTGAAAATGGCAGTAATGTCGAAATCAATATTGTGGTCCATTCCTACAACCCAGGCATGTCTCCATGATGTCAGGAGGGGACACGTGGGAGGTAACGTTACTACCAATTCTTAAATGAAAGGCCTTTTGTAACTAATGGCAACGTAGCATCTGAGCCCTTAAACAGCTTCTGGAACACACGGGTCTTCAAATGGCTATGTTCATATAAAGGCATGTATGCAACAAGAACTGATTGTTTCACACAGCACCCCTTGGACATTGTACAGAAGCTATTTCTAGTAGCTTTCAAATGAAAATTAAAATGAATGAACCCCTGCAAGGGATCTGCACTTAGAGAATGTCATCACTCAGCAAAAATGCTATTCGAAATTGAGTGGGTGCCTAAAGCTGCAGATGCAGAAACCACTACGCAGTGTGAAGGGACATTGCAAATGGTCTAAGCCCTCAAGACCTTGTTAATTCCAGCCACATAAAGTATCCTCTTGCTTTCTTCTCAACCAGCCCATGAAGAAATCTGCACAACCAACGATGGTGTCATGTACCGTGTTGGGGACCAGTGGGATAAACAACATGACATGGGCCATATGATGAGATGTACTTGTGTAGGAAATGGCCGTGGAGAATGGACTTGCATTGCCTATTCCCAGCTCAGAGGTACTGATTTTCATGTTGATATCACCACTTTAGTCTAAGTGTTTGGGGGATGGGAGAAATTGGTTTTCTTTTCTGTCATTGTGAGTTCAAGCCCAGGTTCAAGAACTGTGTATTATCAAGCTTTTCTTTGGAGTAGAAAGGGAATCAGAGGGACTACATGAAGTTCCTGTCTTGTTTACATGCTGGAAAAGTACTATTTCAGCCTTTGCAGGCTAGCAAGCAGGGGCAAAATGTGATGACCTTAATCAGGAGGTATCCCTACCTCCTTTTGTCCACATTTAGGATCAGCGCCACTGTGACTTTACAGTAAGCTCAGCAGAGGCACCTCCCCCTCTCAAGAACAGACAAAACTCCAGACTAGTCTGAAGTTTGAATGCAGAACAGTCCTGTTTTATTGTTCTGCAGTGAAATTTTCAATTCCTCTGTGCTGGATTAGCCCTTCTATATGAAAAGTTGGCAGGACAGCACTGAGATTACTTTTATTTATTTACTTATTTATAAGAGTAGTCCAAGTGGAGAA
The DNA here is from genome assembly GCF_034638445.1 of Ciconia boyciana. NCBI lineage: Eukaryota > Metazoa > Chordata > Aves > Ciconiiformes > Ciconiidae > Ciconia > Ciconia boyciana. The sequence continues at coordinate 41,081,624 of NC_132943.1, read as the reverse complement.
GTACTTAAGCAATACCAAAAAAAGAAGACTTAAAAGCACAGACATTCGATCATCCTACAGCTAGCTCACAGCATTGGCTTCATGTCTGGAAAAGGCAGGGGGTTGCTGTCAAGCAGCCAAGAAAGGACTCTTAACACCACTGCTGAAATGGGATATAATTTATAGAGAAAGGCTCACTCAAGGGCTTTGGGAGGGATTTTTTTATGCATTTACTTCAGAACGGTGAGAAATGCACTGCTAAAAGTTCTGGTCTGTGAAACTCCTTTTTCCACATACACAGCTAGTTCTCTGCAGTTTCATTCTGGAGTTAAAGTGGTCTTTCTTGATGAGGGGGGTTAGAGATACTTTGCTTTTTCAAAAGGCAAAGGTTATCTAAGTAGAGCTGTTTAAACATAGCAGCCAGAGAAGGTCCTTAGCGCCCATGGGAGGGTCTGAGCACTGCTTGGTTTATCCTGATGCCATGCCCATGGTGTGGGAAAGTATGATGGGGAATGAAGGCCTGGGATTAACTGAGTCACTTCCCCAAGGACAGATGGTCTGTGATTGACTCTGGAACTGAACTTGGGTCTCTTGGGTCCTAGTTAACAAAACAACATGCTTCTGGGGTGGTTTTCTTGTTTGTTTCGTCTTTCTGCTCCTCGCTGTGATTAGACTGACGTTAGGAATTCTGGGCCAGATCACAGATTGACATGTCACCATTGAACCTAATAGACTGATAGCATTGTACTTAAGCATGGGATCTCGTTACTGTGTGTTGAGAGAATAGTAGATTAGTAGGTACCAGTAGCATCTTGGGTGTGTAATAGCTTTGCTCCTGTCTTCACATTACTACAAAGTGTAGCAGAGATACGTGGCAGAATAACATCATGAGGATGTTTGTACCTCTTTGTGGTATCTTTATGAATTTGGATTAGCCCTTTTCTCCTTGCATAGTTCTAGTGATTATCAGACAGTGCTCACCGAGGTATTCCAGTCTAGATCTTCCTAAGAGGAGGTAGTGAGAGAATTAGTGTGCTATTTTAGATTTTCTTTCACATGTTTAATATGTCACAAGGAAGAACCAGGCAGTTCTCTAGTTTGAGTAATGCATAGTACTTTGGACTGCGTCCTACAGACCTCTTTTCTGCAAGTGTTGCTTATTTACACACTGCTGATAAATGAGCTCGGGAGCAGTGGTATGTATGCAGCACTAACCTGTGATGATCACAGATATCAGGAGGGCTCCCTTTTGCATGAATGGAGCTTGTCATGGTCAGTCCCTGTAAGCTGATCAAGAGGAGGGAACAATGTGCCAAGCAGAGGGATTTTGTCTTAACGCTTAGAGCTATTGCTGACAAAAGTGTCTCTGCTCTTTCTCAAACAGACCAGTGCATTGTGGATGGTATCACCTATGATGTGAACCAGACCTTCCACAAGCGTCACGATGAGGGGCACATGCTGAACTGCACATGCTTTGGCCAGGGCCGGGGGAGATGGAAATGCGATCCTGTTGGTAAGTCACCAGCTGTTCCTGCTTGCTAAACACAGACTGTGGCTGTGTAGGAACTGGTTATGGTATGGTGAAACTGGTGTGTGAATTTGGACCCAGTCTTTGCCCACTTTCTGCCCCGAATTGCACAACTGCAAAAGTAGAAGTAACACTGGATTTGCTGGATGGAGGGTAAGTGAAAGGGGATTCCTCGTTTTAAGGAGATAAGCTTGGGTTATCAGACATGCCACTGAAGAAGCTGATGATGATGCAGTAGTAATGGATTGTGGCAACATACATCTTAAAATGTAGTAGGTTGTGGTAACGGGGCATATTAGCCCCAGGCTGCAGTGATTTGGCTGAATTTGGGTACCTGAGCTGTCAGCCTAGCAGGCAGGGCACTCGCTGATAATATGCAGCTAGGTACTGATGGTAGGATCAGTTTTCTTTCCTTTCTCTGTCCTAAAATCTTTAGGTCTCCTCATTGAACTGAGAAAGGAGCACCAAGTGTATATTAACTTACCTTGGACTAAATTGATTTTTTTTGGCTGCCCATTGTTCTGGCAAAGAGAGAAAGCTCAGGATGAGATTACGTGTTAATAGCACTCTGGAGGTTAGCTAAAACCACCATGCTTCTCTTCAGGAATGAGGAGATTTCATCTCTTCTGCCTCCCCCCCTTCTCTAGTGAACCTTGATTGGAAGATAAGACCTGGCTGTTTGGTTTGCAATTACTAAATCCAAGAGAACTTCGAACTATTGCCAAGAAAATCTATTAGAAAGTACTAGTGGTTAAGTTCTGCTTTATTTACAGTAATATCTGTACAGGTTTACTGGAGGAACTTGGATTGTAAAGCTCCTGAAAATTACGGCTTTGAAAGAAGGGGAGGGGGGATGATTTCAGCTATCTGTAAAGGTGCAGTCGGTTTAATTTTGTTGGCTCTCTCTAAACAAGGCTCCTGTTTATCCAAGCAAGCATAATGCTAGTTCTCACTGAAAATTTCCATTGAGCCAGAAACACAGGCAGAGGTCAGACTAGAAGGTGTACTGAAGCACTGGTACTGTGTTGTATTTACACTAGCTAAGCTCATTTCAGGATTTCATCTGTCCTCCTTTGGTTTATACAATGGTAAATCTGGAAAGACTCTGCTGAAAATTAATGGGTCACTTTGGACTTATAAAGTATAACTGAATTCTGCTGAAGCCAGGAGGAATTTTGCCATTGATTCCTTGAAAGCAGCATGGTTTAGCTTTGGATGAGAGATGAACTTAGTTGACTGGAGCAGAATTGGGCCCTACAATAGATAGTTCAAAATAAATCCTTTCTTAAAGGAACACCCCATTGACTTCCCTGGGAAGCTTGCCAGGTGGATGGCCTGTAGTTAACAGTATCTTAAGAACTGCATCACAGCTGAATTAGCCCCCTCCTATCTCACTTAACACACACAGTGATATATCAAGAACCTTGATCTGAGATTCAATTTCTGTTGCCACTTTCTCTTTATGTAACTATATTTGCAAATAAACATTGATGTTACATTTCTTTGTGTAAAAGTCTCTTATGACTGACGACTTCTGTGCTCAGCACAGATTTTTCACTACAGATTCAGTAGCATGCAGTGGTTAACTCTCTCTTTTGTGCCTTTAGATCAGTGCCAGGATTCGGAAACCCGTACCTTTTACCAAATAGGAGATTCATGGGAGAAGTATGTCCATGGTGTCAGATACCAGTGCTATTGCTATGGTCGTGGTATTGGAGAATGGCATTGCCAGCCTCTGCAGACCTATCCTGGTAAGAAACACAACAGATCACTAACTCATCTGCTGAGTAAGACATGAGGAAAGCAATCTTTCCACCCGTCACCTGTTCAGATCTCTGTACATTATTCCTTTTGGTTTCCTTTTTAAACAGAACCATTCCTCCCCCCCCGCTGCCTTGGCAGACACAACCTGGTGTCATGATTATAAAGAGAGGGCCAGGCCGTTAACAGCTATTCCTGAGGCCAGGGTTAGTTTAGAGAATGACTATCCGTTCACACAACAACTTGGGTTTACATTGCCTCTTGGTATTTAGCGATATCACACCTGCAACCTTCAGTTTCTATTGCTTAAAACTCTTACATGTGTAGTCTTTCCTCTTCCACTCACTACAGAAGCAAAATCCACCATGGAATGAAGCACTTTTCCTGATCAGTGCCCTGAAGAAATTAAATATTTGAACTTGCGTTTGCTCAGTCAGTTCCAGGAAAACTTTATAGGGACAGGCAATGCCTGTTTGTTGGCTTGTTCTGTTTCAGTTCCCTGAACAGAATATGATACAGGGAACTCTACTTTCCTGTTTAGGGTTGCAACTACCACTGTCTTAATCTGAATAAGATGAAATATTAAGGCTGTGTTGTGGCTTCCCTGTTAGGAGAAGACTATGCTCAAGTCATTGGTTCCTCAGCCCATCTCTGAGCATAGATGTGGAGGAACTGGGTAAAGATTGGATGTAGCAGCTTCAAAGCTGAGTTGATTCTCTGCTTTTATATTAAGATAGGTTAAGAAGCATCTGTCCACTTAGTAGCTGCAATGTATTTATACCCTAAGTGCCTTGCAAGGTAAGAAATGGAATGTGAGGCTCATTCGGAAAGAAGGTTTTCATATAGATGACCCTGCCGTAGAAGGGGACTAGCCCCTTTGAAGTCTGTTGCAACTAAATACTTCACATAAATAAGGTGAGTACCTCTTCTCTGTGACTTGCTTCACGCACATCGTACAGAAGGTCTTTGCAACAGCACCCTATTGAACCTGACCTATACGCAGCAGTGTTGTCAATGAACTGACTGCGTTTCTATCCATGACCATACAGCTAGTGAGCCAGAGACAAGGGAATAGGATACTTAGCAGGCAGAACTAGGGACTACCTTTCTTTGGGGCAGTGAACAAAGGAGGGCAAGAATAGGAAGCAGACCTTCTTTGGGCTTTTTTTTCCCCTGAGTTTCTTACCAGGGCTTGCTGAGCTTCATTGACTCCTGTCAGACTGCTTAAACAAACATCTCCCTGAGCTATGTGAAATATGCATGCCTCCAGACTGGAGACCAGGGCTTTGGGCTTCTTTAGACACAAGAGTGACTGCAAATGTGTAAATAAACCAAATCTAATGTTTCTGAATGTAGGTTTGGGGTTAGGTGAGCTTTGAAATTTTCTGCCTGTGGGCACAGGTTTGTTTGCCTGGAAGTCCTGTTAAATATGGAGCAGGTATATATGTTACACAGTTGTCCAAATAAATGATAATTAGAAATGTTGGGAGTGGAGGGAGGGCGAAGGTATTTAATGGCTAAAACAAGACACTTTCCTGCAGATTCCAGGCTGCTCTTTGCTGGGATTTTCTGAGAACCAACACAAGCACAGTGCTGCTGAGTGTTCAGTGAAACCTCCCCAGCAGGGCTGGGAAGGACTGAAAGGAGAACCACGGGATCATAAAACCTTCCCCTCTCTATTAGAGGGCTTTGTGGAGAAAATATGCCTGAGCCTGATCTAGCTAAATGCAATTGGTAGTCTTAAGCATTAGAGCACTGCTGAACTTGTATTTTCATGAGTTTATGGGCCTGATTTGTCTCAAGACTTCCACCAGCTCTTCTGGTGTGGTTTGTGTGCAAGAAGACATGCCTCACTGCCTGCAGAATGCTCCACAGAGTCATGAAAATTCAGTGCTTCAAATCAACTGATGAAGAAATTTAGTAAAATAGTAAAAGATTAGTGTCTTTTTGTAGGGCGTACTCAATGTCGGATCAGGAATTTGCCCTCACCATGCCACAAGATCAGACCTGGATTGGGCAGACATTTCTCATCTGTTCCCCTGCTCCCAGTGCAGCAGATATTAATTGATGAAAGGAGCCTGTTGCTGAGAAGCTGCCTCTCTTTGAACAATATAACTTTGCTTTGCAGACTTTTTCTATACTAGATCGCTCCAGTTTTCTATTTCATTGATAACTCACAGGAAATTAACCCAGTCGGCACGGGTTAACTCCCTCACAGAATACATTATAATTCATCAGTTTTCTAAGGAACAATGAAGCATTACAGATAGAAAGACAGTATGACTTATTTTCTATGTATAGAAATGGTATTTGAGCCACACAACTTTCTTGCTTTTTGATGACTCCATAACAAAGGCAGAAGAAAAGCATCCCCAGTATGTAAAAAATGGCAATTCTTTTTTCAGGGTCAACTGGGCCTGTTCAGGTGATCATCACAGAGAGTACAAATCAGCCAAACTCCCACCCCATCCAGTGGAATGCTCCTGAACGATCCCACATCACCAAGTACATTTTGCGCTGGAGACCGGTGAGTGCCACATTCGTCATAATTCGTTCATGAAAAATACTTTATTGGGCTTTTTCTGTGTCTGAAAGAAGTGGCTGACACAATTTCAGCAAACTTTAGTTGCTAATTCGGTGTCCTTGTCCTGTTGAGGTCAACAGTTACTCTGAGGATCAAAGACAACCAGTGCTGTATAAACACTTGATGTTTTCCTGCCCAAACTTTACTGGTCACTGTGTTCATGAAGTATCTTATTACCAAAGCATTAACACAGTAAGCAGCCAAGTTTATATCCTTCCTCTCTTTAAGTAATGTAAATCCTTGTGGAAGCTTCTTTATCCTAAGAAACATTGCTTAAGTACCATGTGCATATCCAGAGACAACTGGGGTAGATTTTATCCTATTAATGAGAAGGTAAAAATGAGTAGGATATGAAGATATAAACAGCTAGCATAGCATTAAATAAACAGTCATCTCCCATCTTCTATAAAGTCTCAACCAAAGCTGGTTAACCACTGCTTGTTGGCTCACTCATATTTGAGGAATGATTCATTTTAACCAATGTAGATGAGTTGTGTTACAGTTCCCCTGAGTACAGCTTCACAAAAGACCACTTAATGATTAAGAACATTAGTACCTCGATGCTGCCTGTTATTAAGAGAACAATAAAGGCCCTGATCCAAAGCCATTAAAGGCACTAAAGTCTTTTTACTGACTTCAGTGTATCTTGGATCAAGGCCTGAATGAAATGGACTTTAAAGCACTGGAGTACAAACCTCAGAGGATGGAGCATTATTTTAGAGCTTCCCATAGAGTTCAAATGCAGGGTAGAAGGGAAGAACTTTTTTGTATATTGTTTTCAGATGATGGCTTAGAGTGTTACTGTGAACAGCCTTCAAATATGCATTTGCCAGCCATTCCTTCATGCCTTAATGCATTTTTGATAAAGGAATGTGTTTAGTGTATATATTACAAATAATGCTCCTTTTAAAGGAAAAAGTTCAAAGCTAGATTGTTTTTCAGTTTATCCCAGTAAAACTTAATCACCCAAAATGTCATTAGCCCTGCTTCCTGGCTTACCTTTCTCATCTCCTTTGACTTCCCTCTGACTGTGCATTAGCCATTCGAGTCACACCTGTGTTTGAATATCACAGTGCTTGGTAACCATGTAGCAGGTCAGGTCACTAGATACCTCTGCCTGCAGGCTAGGGAGTCTCTCACTGTTTGGGTGTCCTTTGTTCTTGCAGAAAAACTCTGGAAAGCAGTGGAAGGAAGCCACCATCCCCGGCTACCAGAACTCCTACACCATCTCAGGCCTGAAGCCTGGTGTGATATACGAAGGACAGCTCATCAGTGTTCAGCGGTACGGCCACAAAGAAGTCACCCGCTTTGATTTTACCACAACCAGCACCACAGCAGTGACAAGTAAGTTGAACAGCGGGGCATCCAAAAAAACCTAATCTCCTTCACCTAAGTCTTTGTTTTGTGCATCCCAGTTAACACAAAAGTAGCGATGGTTAATTAAACCTCTCTTTCTTCTCTCTTGTAGGCAACACTGTTTCAGGAGAGACAACTCTTCTTCCTCCTGTGGTTGCTACTTCAGAGTCAGTCACTGAAATCACAGCCAACAGCTTTGTTGTCTCCTGGGTTTCTGCTTCTGACACAGTTTCTGGATTCCGTGTTGAGTATGAGCTGAGCGAGGAGGGCGATGAGCCACAGTATCTTGGTGAGACAATATTGAAGTCTACTAGACCAAAGCATTGCTAACAGTACATCGCTCTTTTCTGTGACAATCAGTATAGCTAGTGTAAATAGTGAGGATCTCGCTGTCTTTCAGTATGATTCAATTAGGATATGAAAGTGGCAGGACTAGCTCAGATTAAAAGCTCACTTAGTTCATTGTACTTTTGCCATTAATGGCTGTAAGTTCATGTCCAAGGAAAAGTATGAGAACCAGGCAAGTACATAGCAATACCCCCTCAGAATACTGTCCCAGGATCCTGCAGAGGAAAACTCCTTGAGCCAGGGGTGTGGGATTTGTATAATAACTGTGGGTAGATATATTTATTCTTTTCAGCTCCATGAATTTGTCCAGTCTTTTTTTCCTTTTGAAATAATGTAAACTTACTAGCTTCCACAGCATCCTGAAGTGAGCAGCAGTGCAGATGAGAAGAGAACCAAATCTAGTTTTTGAACCTGCCGTCTGGCTAATTTCCTTTGCTATACCTTTGTCCGGCCATCAGAATGAACAGAGAGAAATCTTTCCCAAATGCCCTCTCTTGGCTACTTGTCATCTCATGGATGTCTGTTCCAGTCCGCTCTGTCAGTTCTTTTGTTTGGATCGGATCTTATTCACCTTTGATAATGTGACAACTTAGCTAAGCCAGGAAGCTGGTTAAAGGCACTAGACTCAGACCTAGGAATTGAATCCACTTTTCAACATCTACTGTAGAGCCTGTGTCACCACACATAATTTCATCTTAACTTCTTTTTCCTAATTTCCTGTCTCAACAATGGTAATAGCAATATCTCACAAGGATTTGAGGTTATAATAGCTATTCAGACGTGAGTACGATAGAGGAACAACATGGGAAAAAGAACAGTAATCCTCTGACCTAGTAATTCTCCCTGGACTGTTGCTCCCCTGAACTCACAGGCTTGGACTCATGAGCAGAAGCGGCTTACACTGGGACTGCCAGCACTGTCACCACCTTTCTTGCCTGCATACTGGCTGCCCAGACAGCTGAGCTGTGTTGTGAAGCAGCTCCTGAGCTCATCTGTCTACGGACAGAGGTTTACAGGCAAATTGAAAGGCAATTCCCAGTTTCCCTTAAGGTGCTTGGCTTCAGTCTGGCCAGTAAGGAGCTGCTTCATGGGGAATTTCCTACATCTGGCATGTAGGTGGACATCTGGGGGAAGGGACTGGGGAGAGAAGTTCATCAGCCCTCATAATGTCATTCTTCTCCACTCATGAGTCAGTCTTTCCACATAACCTATTCGTGTGAAAATTTTTCCGTATATTTCTGTATTGAAAATACAACAGTCAGGGTATGAAATGAGTACTGAGTTAGCTGAGATGGCTAAATGCCAGTGGTGTGCAGGGGGCTGCTGCTCAAGTTTTCCTGCCATATCATGCATCAAGCCTCGCTGTCCTAGGTGTTGCCTGCTTGCTGAGTGTGGAGACCTGTCCCAACTCTCCACACAACTTTTCTGATATGCCCTAAAGACACAGTGCAGACCAATTGCTGTTTTATTGCAGGAAGACTGTGATTCAGCCCAGATTAGAACAGAGGTCTCAATTATTTCATTTGGAAAGAAAGCAAGAAGATAGAATTGCTAAGGCAATTTTTTCTTTCCTGCCTTCCTTAGATCTTCCAAGCACAGCCACTTCTGTCAACATCCCTGACTTGCTTCCTGGTCGCAAGTATATTGTTAATGTCTATCAGATCTCTGAAGAAGGAGAGCAGAATCTGATCCTGTCTACTTCACAGACTACAGGTATGTGTGGGTGGGTGTTGCTGCACTTTGAAAGCTGTTTTTATTGTTTGCTCAATAAATTTTTCTTACCTCTTAATCTCACACTTGCTGTCCTGTTTATTCCCTTAAACAGCTCCTGATGCACCTCCTGATCACACTGTGGAAAGTGTAGATGACACTTCAATTGTCATTAGCTGGAGCAGACCACAGGCTCCAATCACAGGTTTGTCTAATTGGAGTGCACCTATTTTGCACTATTGGTAGAATCTGAAATCTCGGTAAAAAAGAGAATGAGGTATAACTCTGGGACAGAGGGCTAGTGCATAATTCTGCTCAGTCTGAGACACCAGCTGGAAAGCACATGGGCAGTTTAGCATTTGCTTGGTTTCACTGTCTGAACCAAGCAATTCAGGAGGCTGGATGCAAAACAATTCCTTCTGGATTTGGTTAAATAAACAAGCCCCGTGACCTTCTCTTTGCATCTGTCATCCAGATCATCCCATAACAAGCATGAGAACTGTATAGACCCTAAATCCACATGTCAAAGCTCAGAAATACTCTAATCCAGGTCAGATTATGCTTTGTAAGGCATTATGAGTATGCAATCTGTAGATGGGATGTGGCCAGAGGCAAGCCACAGGTCCTACTGAAGCTCAGGACTATTTTTATGAAACCTCAGTAGGGAGATCAGTTTAGTTCTCATGTCTAGCATTCCTTTTGCTGGCTTACTGATTGTGGCTAAGGACTATATATATCTCTCTTGCTGTAGGCTACAGAATTATCTACACACCCTCCGTGGAAGGCAGCAGCACAGAGCTCAACCTGCCTGATACTGCAACCTCTGTAACACTCAGTGACTTAATGCCAGGTGTTCAGTATAACATCAGCATCTACGCAGTGGAAGAAAATCAGGAGAGTAGTCCTATCTTCATCCAACAGGAAACCACAGGCGTCCCACGCACAGGTAATGGTCAGCATGTTCTGGATATCAGTCACTGAGTTTTCTGTTAGTACACAGAGCCAAATGACAATGCAGGCTCACATTGCTCTAGCGACATGAATCCTTAAATGGACTCAATTCTGATTTTTGTCATCGTTGTTGTGTTTTTTAATTGTAAGTGTCACTGGTATTGAAGTTCTATAGTAAAGTCATATTCACTAATGGATTGACCCAGTCAAGCCACTACTCTGCATTAATAGGGTTGTAAATTCCTAGGGAACAGACTGCAGGCAGGTCAAAAGGTTGGTCTTGCATTGTGTCTATGGAAAAGACAGATCAGAGTTTCCTAAGTTGTCTTAAGGGGATTCTGCTAAGAGGTCTTCTTAAGAGCCTGGTAAATCATTTTGCCTCAGTACTTGGCCTGCAAATGTTTAAGGTTATGTACTCAGACACCACAACACAAATCCAAACTGTTCACCTGACTTCTCCCTCTGCCTTCCAGTCCTAACCATTAGTTTCCGTTGCAGTCAGTGGGGATGGGAGATTGCTCAGCATTGACTGATGTGCCAAAATAACACAATATGATCTAAACTTGAGGCACCCACAATTTAAAAAACTACTGGTTTCAGGGTTCTTTAAGTATCCAATTGGGCTGAATAGCCAAACCAAAAGAAAGGATAGTGAAAGAATTTGAATCTGATGTGGTAGCAGTGGAATTTGATGGTCCTGCAAGTTGCAAGCACATGTTTGCAAATGGGAATTTACCAGGAATGAACTCAGCTCAATGATTTTATGGTTTGGCATCTGCATCTTCCAAAAATGTGCATTGGTTAACCTTAGGGCAGTATCAGTCCTAATCTGAAGAAACTTAACTTGAACATAGGAATTCAAGGGTGCAGTACTGTGGACCAACACAGAGGGAACTGGATTTTGTCTTTGACTACAGTAAGGCCAGATCAGCCCCTGTACTTGTTTAATTATAAAAGATGGATTTTAAGTTAATTATAGACATTCAGAACATGCCGTGGGTTTTGAAAACCCTCTCTTTTAATTTTAAAAGGAGGTTCTTGTTTCCAACCCCTGGAGTATTTTTCCCCCCCAAGCTTTTGGTTCTGCATATACTTGAAGTTCTGTAGCATATTACATCTGGTCTTTCAGTTCTCTTTCTGTGACAGCAAGATACCTTCTACGACTGAAGGCATAAAATAGTTAAAACTATGTAGTGACATTTTGAATTGTAGTCTGCCTGAATATTGTCTGGGAATACGTGTATACATGTTTGCAGTAAGGTTACCATGACACTTTTAATTTGGTAAATATTCTTGGGTTATCCATTGTTCAATCAAAATTCACTTTTTTTCTTCCATGCAAACCTATAGCTTCTCCTGCCAATTGCTAAGGACTCCCTCTAACACTGTTCTGTCACTCTGCTTTCAGAGGAAGTTCCTTCACCCAAAGATCTGCAGTTTGTGGAGGTTTCTGATATCAAGATCACCATCATGTGGACCCCACCACAGAGCCAAGTGTCTGGCTATCGAGTGGAAGTGATCCCTGTCAATCGCCCTGGCCAACATGGCCAGAGACTGCCTGTCACCAGGAGCTCTTTTGCTGAAGTTATTGACCTGCTCCCAGGAACAACCTATCTCTTTAAGATCTTTGCTGTGAGCCACGGCAGGGAGAGCAAACCCTTGACTGGAGAGCAAACCACCAGTAAGTGTCTTTCCTTCATGCTTTTTTCAACCTTTTGAAGTGCGTATTTCTCTGTCGCTTAGAGAAATGCATAAACAGAGCACTTAAAGTGCAACAGTTATAGCCCAGGAGGTATCCCATAACTAGGATGACAGGGCTGGGAATTCATTCACTCAAACAATGATCTCTTCAGCAGATTTATCCTCCTCCAGGGCTTTCCAATGGGAGTTTAACTCTCATGGCACTTTAAAACAATTTCATATGGCTGGAATTCAACTTTTTTATTACTGACTGAGAATTGATGGGCCCTGCAGTTCTTTTACAGCACAGATCGCAGCCTGTGATTTTTCTTTTTTTGAGGATACCTTAGGGCAGATTTCAGCATGACTTAGGAACCTTGCTGAGATTGTTCTGAAAATCCCTATCTCCTTTCTGACAGCTACATACCTATTTGGCTCCACTGTCAGCAGTAGTTCTGCATGCACAGGTAAAGACAGGCCTTGTCATTAAAAGGACTGCATTTCAGCTTTGTCAGGTCAGGCCTGGCTTTCCACAGGCTGTCTCACCACCCCAGAAATTTCACTGTCATCCCAGTGAAACCTGGGGAACTGGTTTGCAGCAACCTCGCTGGACTGTTGAAAAGAGCCATGGGCAGCATATATTTTTCAGGAAGGGTCATGCAGGATCTCTCTGAACCCTATTGCTAATGATCTAGTGGCAGTGCAACATGTCACCAGTGTGGGGCAAGATGACAAGCAAAGTACACAGTCTGTCAGGCATTGCTTTTTGCCTTGCAGAAGTGCAGAGAAGAGAGGAGCAGAGGCTAGGCAAGATGTAGGCTTACAGATGGAAGAGGAGGAGTTTAGTATGGGTTCGAGTGGTTATCTCCAGTTTTGATCTGAGAGAAGCAGATCAGACAGAACCTGGGATGTGGTTCATTTGGACAGATCCTGTTTATTGGGCAATAGAAGGGTGACTTGGTGTGTTTGTCTTGTTCTTTGGCTGGGTCACATTATTCAAAGGACCAAAATTCAGCTATGCACATCTGCTGCTATTCTGATACTTTTCAGTAAATGCGAGCACCTTTTGAGAATCCAGCCCAACTCTCATAAAGATGAGAGAGAAGGAAAGGAAACGGGATAATCTGTGAATATAGTCATGCTGTTTGAGCAATTTACTTGCATCCATAAAGCTAGGAGCCATGAATAGTGCCTCTCCCTCTTACCATCTCCCTTGACCATGCAGGGAGAATGGGATCCTTATGTTTGTCCTTTGACATAGGTATCTGATTTGAGTGTAACATAGATGGTGTGAGCACCCTCCCTCCTCTTTCAAGTGAGGCTTTCAAAAGCAAGGATGTGACTTAGGAGTCTGAACTCCCTTGGAAGCATTTAGAACAAGGGCTCAGTTCCCAGTTATATCTTTAATTTTTTGTGGTTGTTATCAGAAGCCTTGGCTAGGTGTAGAGCCCCTCTGAAAGTCCACACACAGAGGTGTACATCGGAGCGTAGACATTTGATTCAGACAGCACAGGGCTAGTTACAAATGTCTGGAATCATTTTCCATAGGCTATGATCATCCGCTTAACTGCTTTGCCTAAACCACATTTCAGAAAGTATTCACATAAATTGCATCCTGTAATCGAAAGTCCTGGGAAACAGAAATCATTCAGAGTTCCCAAGGAAAACCCTGCAGCAAAAGTCTCTTCCCACGGTGTAAATGTGATTCTCTTTTTGGCCTTCCGTTAAAAAGCAGTCTACAAATAAACTCTGAGTGTGTGTGTGGCTTTTTAATCTTCCCCATTTTCCTTTAGTATGGGGAGAGGAAGTGATAAAAGCCTAATAGAGCTGGCAAATTAAATTGTGCAGAAAGGAACTGACTGTAGGCTACAAATTGGAGGAAGATACAATCCTTGTCAGATGAGGCTCAGCACAGATCTAAGTACCAAGAAGAGATAAAGCTGACTCTCCGCCTGTGGGTTGGAGATGGGTCTAAGGAGGGTCACACTCATCCTTTGTCTTTTAGATCTCCCCCATCTTTGGAAGTGGTGGAAGAAGGAAGTCTTTGCTTCCTTTTCCGTCCCTCCTCAAAAAGGGAGAAAACAATTGGGGAGAAAACAAAAAGGACAAAAACTGCTTCCCACTGAATCACTGGGAGAGTGATGAAAACATTAACTTTTATCACAAAAATGTTATTTACTCAGGGGGAGAAAAAAGCATTTGCCATCAAAAGAGAGCATTGATGGAACATCTCCTCACTGCTCTTAATTTCAACATATAATTGGGGCCTACAAAAGATGGGGAAACTTGCCATGTAGAGGCTATGCACTCTTCACTGCAGCCAGTGCTACCCTGCCTGCTGTGGGGGCAAATTGCTTAAGTGTCTTTCCCCCTCTGAGCCTCATCTTGTCTCAGCCAAAGGTAGTGACATCTCTGCCATTCACTGGACTCCAGTGCAGTGCTGAAGGAGCCGTGTTGCTTCAGCCTCTTGTTTATGTAGTTTTCTGGGTTATCAGTTTCAGCAGCTTCCCAGAGGTAGTGATAAAAAGGGGAGGAAGCCTGATAAGAGCCGTTGCGTGAGTCCCATGGGAGAGACGAGCATGCTTAGAATTGTTGTACAGTCAGTTCCATGGTGTGATTATTTTTAAGTAGATCTAGGAACTGGTTTTCTGCAGAAAGTCGCTGACTGTTATTTATTTTTTACATTAAAATGACAAAGTGGGGGTGTTTTGTTTTGGGAAGGGATTTTGAGAGGGCAGGGAGTAGGACTGGGCAAAGATTTAAAAGAATAAATCTTTTTAACGAAAAAGGGCTAAAGTTAGGTTTCTGTGCTTATGCTGACAAATCTAAACCAAGCTGATTTTTAAAAAATGCTCAGCATTCATGAGAAACTATTGAAATTCCTGAGTGCGGTTGGGTTCGTCTGTCTTGCCTCAACCGTTAGCCTGACTTCCCCATGGGATGGCACATATGGCAGCGACCCAAATTGGCGCAGCCCAGAATGTGCAGGTCTGCCTGGCCCAGCATATTATGGGATGGCACTGAGGCATGGATATAGTTATTTCACTTCGATTTCCAGGTGTCTCATAGTTCCCTCCTTCTCTCTTCTGTACTGTTACACTCGTGCCCTACGTGAGAAATACAGGCTCAACAACCTCATTATACATCCATGTGTTTTGCATGGTAATGGACGTGCTTTGGAAGTAGGGGTGAAGTAGAGATTCAGCTGGAAAATTGATGCATGTTATGCTTTTTCTTCCCCAGAGCTCGATGCCCCCACCAACCTGAGATTTCTCAATACCACGGAGCATTCAGTGTTAGTCTTGTGGACGCGGCCCCGTGCTGTGATCACAGGATACCGGCTGACTGCAGGACCCACAAGAGGAGGTCAACCAAGGACCTACAATGTGGGACCTTCTGCCACCAAGTACCTTCTCAGGAACTTGCAGCCTGGCACTGAGTACACCGTGTACCTTGTGGCAGTTAAAGACAACTTGCAAAGCGCCAGAGAGACTGGAGTCTTCACAACTTGTAAGTATAAAAGGCACATATTCCTCTTCCCTAACGCCCTGGCCTTTCTTCAAAACTTGTGCTGAAAGTGGCTATTGTGAATGGGTTTACAGAAGAAGCCTTTTGAAGTAGCATTCCAGCAGAACTGCTTGGGAAATATTCCTTGTTCTTTCTGAACTATTTGGCAGGAAAAAGAGAGTTATTTGCATCAAAAAGCTTTTAGTAAAATATATTTCAGCTTTTTGGTGATTAAAAACAAAAGGGAAAACTTACTACTGGTACCTCAGTTTTTGTTGACCTGAATGAAAAAGAAATTTAATTTTACTTGATCTTTCCAGTTGTTTGGTTTTGGCATGACAAGTCAAGGAAAGCAAACAGCTCCCTTAGAATGGGCAATGAATAATTAGTCTGTCATTTGTATAAAGCTGAAGGCAGTCATTTCTCAAGCCCAACCATACCATCTAAGGCAGCTCAACTGCAGTTACAGAAACTGACACAAACATTGCATTCTATCCCTCTGTTGGTTTTTTTTTTTTTTTTTTTTTTAGATTTTGGTCATCTGTACTTGTGTTGCTGGCTTGGAAGAAATATTAAACAAATTTTGGGAGGAAAGGGATTTCTGTGAGAACCCACACATACTTCTAGAAAGAACAAATAGGTTCACAGTTTAAATAATGATGAAACAGTCATATAAACTAGCAAAACTCAAAGCCATCCAAGCCCAGAACCACATCCTCTTTTCAAAAGAGAATGTGGTTTCTTTTAGAACAATGTGAAATTAAAATAAGGGTTCAAACTTCTAATCAGAGTAGCACTGTTGACCTTGGCAAGGTGCTTTTTGCTGACAGACAGCCTTATCTATACATATTTCTCAATTAGGATATGACTGGATATCTTAGATGAATATTGCCTTCAAATTCTGGCTTATCTGAATGAAACTAGTCCAGTTTGACTATAGATTAATAAACCAAGTCTTTTCATTAATAACAAGGTCAATTCAGATTAAACTCAGTGGAGTTACTTGGACTGATTCTGGGGTACACAAAGGCTTTGGCTTCTGTGTGATGCTCCTGACAGATATCAATGAGACTGCAGATTCCTCAGGTTGACTTTGAGCTCCCTTTAACTCTGCCAACTTCAAAAGAGTTGAAGATGTTGGTGAAGGATGAGATGGTCCTAGCTGGGACAGCCGCATGTCAGACAAGGGTGTGCTGTTCTGCTGATTGAATGGCATATGGTGGGTGAAGGAAAATAAGCTGCTTTTTGAGGAACACTTTAGGTATCATGCCAAAAACAATATTCCCCAAATTCTTGGGGCTGGATGCATAGAGGACTTACCAGACCCAGTTCAATATTTTCGTTTTCCTCAGGAACAAAAAACCCCACTGGCTACGATTAGACCACTTGCATACCGTGTCTAGCAAGCCCAGCAGCAGACAGAAGTTGTCTGTCAGATCCCTCCCAAATCACTAGATTTTCAAAAGTAATATAGTTCAGCATCTTATTACATACCTCGTGCTATTTGGACTGCTATAGGCTGGTTTTCTAACCGTTTGGTGCCATCACAGCAGCTAGACTTCAACTCTGTCAATTCACTTCACAGATCAGCCTGTTGGCTCTGTTCCTCCTTTTAACACAGAAGTGACTGAGACTTCTATTGTCATCACCTGGACACCTGCCCCAAGGATTGGTTTCAAGGTAGGGGAAACTCAGGTCCCATGTTTCTTTTTCCTCTTGCGTCATTGTGATAGGGAGGACAGATTAAAGCTGTTTACTATGGACTGTAGTGAAGATAGTAGCACAAAGGAAAGAGGTGCAAAAGACGTGCTGCTTACAGGGGGCAGGTCTAGGTCACAGAGGTCAATGCAAGCATGTCCTCTGGGCTTCAGGTCAAGTTCATCAGTGGAACATCTAAAACACAAGTTACAGGATTAACAGTTGGCATTCAGCATAAAGGCCCATGATACTCATGTTGGATGATAAGTCAGGATGCTGGTAGTTAGCTGGGATAGGAGTATTTGAGACTGAAAAGCAAACTTTGCTGCTTCTCTGCAGCTGGGTGTGCGCCCAAGCCAGGGTGGAGAGGCTCCTCGAGAGGTCATCTCTGATTCTGGCAGCATCGTGATATCTGGCCTGACCCCTGGAGTGGAGTACACCTACAGCCTCACAGTCCTGATGGACGGCCAGGAGAGAGAGACTCCAATCATCAGGAGAGTGACTACACGTACGACACATTTGCTTTTCCACAATTATTCCTCCTTCTACTTGCTTCCTCTGTGCTCCTCAGATCAACAGCTGTCTCCTGGGAGTCAGTTCTAGTCTTTTCCTCCTGTCGTGGTCTGGAAGGTGTTTTTCTTTGATGCATAGGTGGCAGTAGCACTAGCTCACGCAGTGCAGGGTCACAACTTCAGGAGAATATTTTTAGCTAATTCTGAAGGGTGAGGGTATAATGTGGGGCGAAGGGATGCACAGGGAGCTGGCGTGATTCTCCGTGCCATAAATGACCCATTTTTCTGAATGCTTGCAGCATTGTCTCCACCAACCAACCTGCGCCTGGAGCCCAATCCTGATACTGGGGTCCTGGTAGTCTCTTGGGATAGGAGCACAACTCCAGGTAACTATGGGAACTCACACTATGCTCGAACCTCCTGTTGTATCAGAATGCTAACGTTTGTTCTGCAGTGCCTTGCAGTTCACTAAGCAGACTTTGATAGGAAGCTTGCTCTTGAGTCATTTAAGGAAAAACGTACATATTTCTAGATATATCCAAGGATATAATTCACAGTTAAGTATAGGTTGCCATACGACTCTTCATGATTTACATTCCATGCAAAATGCTGTTTTGGAGCCCGAATGTGTTTAAATATTTCAGCTGGTTTAGATATTTGAAGGATTTCTTCAAATATCCCCAGTGGTTTAAAAAAAAGTCCAAGGGAAGGAAAGCAAAATGGACCAAAAAGATTGCTGGCAGTGAAGAATGAGTTCATGTCATTGAGAGTAAGCATGGAAGATCTGAAAGTGTTCATGATTAACTCTTCTCCAACAATAGCTGATGGAAGCTGTACAACTGACTTCCATAAAACAAGAATTGAAAGCTTTTGAAAACCCCACTCTCAGTCAGTAGATATATCTTTTCTTGACGTGTCATGAGATTTTTCAGTTTGGTAAGGTCTCAAAGGGAACTGAAACTATTCTGTGAGTGGGGCATAGCTCCTGGGAAGCTCATTTTGGGTGCTTGACAAAGCAACCTCTTGCGTCCTGGGTTCAGGGTGGCCAAATCACTTGTAAAATGTAACGTGTTTGCTTCAGTTGTTTATACTGAGGCCTGATGTAAATCAATACAGCATGAGATTACTGCATACTGGTATATCTGTATTTCAGGCATCAGTGGGTACCGAGTGACCAGTGCTCCTACCAATGGGCAGCAGGGCTCTACCTTGGAGGAAGTAGTAGGTGCAGATCAGACCACTTGCACCTTTGAAAACCTAAACCCTGGTGTGGAGTACAATGTCAGCGTTTACTCAGTCAAGGACGACCAGGAGAGCATCCCCATCTCTGAAACCATCACACAAGGTAATGAAAGGATGAACAGCAGTTTTAGCTACTTAAAGTCAAATTGCTGAGCCCGAGAGCTCTACATTGCAGAACTCCTATTAGTCTGATGGCAGAGGGCTTAGACTTAGGAGCAGAATAGCCATGTGCCAGCATGTGACAGAGCAGTTTTTATACCCGTGTACGTCTCTGCATGGGTAGCCTACGTTGTCTGTTGACAGGGTGGTGGTAAAGAGATGGATCTGTTGTATCAGTACACTGAGCTGAAGAGCAGTGGAGATTTAACTTGGTCCTGCAGTGCTCTGGCACTTGGAGCACAGCTGGTGGGAATGGGAAGCAGGTGAAGAGAGGTATGAGTGGGAAGCAAGCACAGGAGAAATTTTGGCAGCAATAGTGGCAGAAGATCACTTCAGCACAATGGAGAGGAAAGCCGAGATTGAAAGGTCCATCACTGTAGCACTTCTAGGACACCAAGTGGTGTGTGCCACCTCACATTACATGCTGAGATGACTGCAGAAACTACCTTTGTAGCCACAGTAGCAAAATTAATATGCATCTCCCCAAATGGTTTCATTTCATTTTCCTTTGTGAGGGCTTTTTTTGTTTGTTTTTGTTTCTGCTCAGCCCTGAAATGATGCCAGCTACTGTGTTTGCTTGCTCTTATAACACTGCTTTAAAATTTCCATGCTTCACTGAAGTGCTGTATGCTCCCTGGGAGTGAACTAATACTGTGATACTGCATAATTAAAGCAGTAATAGCTTTAGCCCTTTACCATCTTTTGGTGAGGGAAGGCTAAGAATGTATGTCTCTGGCTTTTAGCACTCTTTTAAAGGTGATATGGTACATGCATTCCATGTGGATAAACAATGATTTTACAGAAAACTGGCATTTTTTTGCATCTATTCTGTAAAATAAGTCTTTTCCTTGAAAGACATTAAAATAGAACATAACCACTGTTATTAAAGCCAGTCTTTTGCAATATTACTGTCCCATAATTCCTTTTCAAGCTAATGTGTAATGATCCAACAGAATGGATACAGAGTCCTGCATCTTTGACTCACCTACTGGTGTCTGATCCTGAGGAAGGAAGAGCATCTGTTAGCTCCCACTGATTTCAGGATCACCCTGCTAAAGTTATATAGCCAAATCTTGTGGCTTAAATCAATACCAGTCTATTGACTTGAGCAGCTGAGGGTTTGGCCATTGTCAGTTAAAGATGCATCTAACATTCCCCACCCCTTGCCCAATTCTGTTGGTCCTAACGTACAGGAAAAGAACAACTTTGCTGTAGGAATAATATCCATAGGGAAAACAGTCGCAGCTGTGCTTGTTTGTCATACAGAAACTTAGGCAATATCTAGAAGAAGATCTTTATTCAGTGGCTCAGTTCTGAGATTTTTGAACACTTTAGCCAAAAAATCAAGTCAGCCTCTTGGCCATATCGTGTGCTGGGCATAACCTCTGAATATGGGGACATTGTCGCTCTTACAGAATACTTATAATCTAAAGGTCATTTTTAACTATTTGCCATCTTTCCAAGGAAGTGTTTTATTACTCACTGTTCCGTATCATCTGTTTTTAGCATATATATTGCAGCAGTTAGTGGTAAGTAGAACTTGAGGAATTCCGGGCCAGATCCTCAAGCCGTTACAGGGATTTGAGACTTTTTTCCAGGTCCAGTGTAAATAGTTCAGATAGTGGATGGTCACCCCTGAAGCTTTGTGACGGTTCTCACCAGCTGAGGGTATGGGCTGATTTAGCCCCTTCAAACAGGTTGATGTTTTTATGATCCCAATGATAAAAGTTAGACTTACCATTCGAACAAGACAAAAATTCTAGAGGGTCAATCAACTAATATTTCAGAGGAGTAGTTTTATTTATACATTAATAGACTTTGATCTCTTGTTTTCTACGTGAAAAAAAAAAAGGTATGTTTTTTCTGTTTCTATTTTCATCAGAAAATGGTGGGTCTTTATGGCTCATCACTGCTCAAAGTAAATTTGTCGCAAGTTAAGTGATTCTTGTAGGCCTTCTTGAAAATTGTATGTCTAAAGTGGAAGTGCATTATCTCAGGGGATCGGGGTTTCAGCTTCTGTCTGCCTGGGAAGGCAGCTGGAGACTGCATTGAAGGGTACAATATTAAAAGAAAAAAAAACCAAAACAAAACCAAAAAGCAAACCACCAAAAAACCTCCTTTTCCCCCAAACCCCAAGAGAAATTCTGCATATCACCGCAATTGCTTCTAAAGTTCTGTCAATGTTAATAGTGATGAACACTGCTTTTTTCTCCCTTGTCTTTCTTTTGCCTCTGTATGTCTTTGCCTATCCTGTTTGCTCTTTAACTCATTAGAGGTGCCCCAACTCACTGACCTAAGCTTTGTTGACATAACTGACTCAAGCATCGGCCTGAGGTGGACCCCGTTAAATGCCTCCACCATTATTGGTTACCGCATCACAGTAGTTGCGGCAGGAGAAAGTGTCCCTATTTTTGAAGATTTTGTGGACTCCTCAGTAGGATACTACACAGTCACAGGCTTGGAGCCGGGCATTGATTACGACATCAGTGTAATCACACTCATTAATGGCGGAGAGAGCGCCCCTACCACTCTGACACAGCAAACGGGTGAATTTTGAAAACTTCTGTGTTTTGTGACATGAACGGTGTTTCATGCTGTCACTGGCTGTTGGGATGATGGGGCTTTGTCCAAAGAGGAATCGAGCCGCTCACTGGGGGGAAGCCAGACAGACCCGGCTCGCTCCTTTTTCTGAATGGCAGCTGGGGATGGATATGCGCTGCTCAGTTTTCTGATTTGAGGCACTTTAATACTGTGAATGCCTGCAGACTTGCCAGGCTCATTCACCTTCTGCTATTCAGATTTCCGGCATCCAGTTGGAATCAAGAGCCTGAAACATGAGCTGTATATTCACCAGACTTTTAAACTGTGATTCCCCAAAATAAGAGTGCCAAAGGGCGGAGCAGTTCAGCAGACACCCTCCAGCCTTGATAACTATTTGAGCTTCCAGCAGTCTGTTTCAGTGGTGGCCCCACTCTTTCCACAATGCCCCAAAGGATGCAGATGAAACGCCACTCCCTGAGTACATGCCATTGACAGCCATGCCACGCCGTCAAGGGTCTCTATAGTGCATGAGCAGAAAGCGAGCTGAAAACTGGTTCTTGCATGAAATCCTATTGTGTTTGAAAATCCTGAGGCTGTAAATCCTTCGACACGAGTAGAAGTAGAGTCATAGGAAATTAGTGATATACCCTCTCCTCTCCTGTGTGTGCATGTATGAATTCTAGATGAGATTACTTTTCCATCTGTAAGCTGCTGTATGGCAACTTTAAACCTCTCTTGGCTCCGCACCTGTAATATGAAATCCAGCTGCAAGAAGCACGTTACTGAAACTTGCTACCTTGTTTTCAAATTAGCCCCGCAGGGTGTATTTAAAGTATCAGGAATTGCCAAGAGGTTAAAGGAGCCTGACAGTAGTACAGACATATTCTTCTCTTAACTATAGTAGAACCCAATGTAGTTTAGAAGTCTGTTTGCATGGGTCTGACACAGTAGTCTGTTATGCATGAGATACTTTCTCTGGTGATTCCCTGAACATACCTCTTGATCAACTTTTATGAATCAGAGAACTAAGCTGTATTTGTTCTTTGCTATGTAGCTGTGCCTCCTCCCACTGATCTCCGCTTCACTAATGTGGGGCCTGATACTATGAGAGTGACTTGGACCGCACCAACTTCCATCGTGCTGAGCAGTTTCTTGGTGCGCTACTCGCCTGTGAAGAAGGAGGAAGACGTTGCAGAGCTGACAATTTCACCCTCAGACAACATGGTGATCTTAACAAGTAAGTGGGTTACCTACATAAGTCAAACAAATATGAGGCCCCTTATACATGACATAAGATGAGGCAATAGAAAAATTGCTTACTGGAAGTGTAACTGGCCAAATTCTCAGCTGATCTAAGCTGATGTCAAAGTAGCCTCATACAAACTCACACTAAATAGGGTTTGGCCACTTGCTTTACCCAAGTTAAAGCCAAACCACAGGAAAGTTTTCCCCATCAATCCAAGGACAGTGATGAATCAGAGTATGGGGCAATTGCTTTGATTTGCAGCCTGGTTAGGTATTAAGAGTAAATAAATATTATTCACCTGGTTTGCCAAAAATGTCAAGGACTTGCAGTGCAGACATTCAGGGAGAGGATCCGAATGTGCAAAAGGTCATTGCTCCTTTGGCTTTGTATGCTCGGAACCAGAAAATAAACACTGTTTGGAACCTTAAAGGACACAGCAACAAAACATGGGCACTTTCAAAAAGCTGACATTAATTTTTGCTGATGCAAAAGCTGTGTTATGTTTGAAGTTTTTTACCTGTCCTAGAATCAGGATGGTTGAGTGAGAGACAATATCCACTTTCAGAATAAGAGACCAGAGCTGGAGCTCATCTGAGTTAGAATAGCTGTGCTGGAAATCCTTGGCCCTATTCCAGTTTATGTCAGCTAAAGCTTTGACATGGTGCATAACTAAACTACTAGATAACTAGAAGGGACCTTGTAGAAAACTAATTGCTTCTAGCCAGTCTCCACAAACTAATGAAGCAATGATACAGGATACCATGCTCCTTCAGGCTAAAACATTGCAATCAACCGTAATGCCACAAAAAGAACTGACTGAAATTTTTGACTGTCCGGGAGGCTCAGATCTTCCATCAAGCAAAACCTGATTACCTCCCTTAAGAAACACAGTTAAAATTGTGTAGGGTGAGTGACTTCTAGCTATTAGTAAAGAAATATGTCTAAATTCCTGTCCTTAAAACTCCACAGATCTGCTCCCTGGTACTGAATATCTGGTGAGAGTCTACAGCGTTTCTGATCAACATGAGAGTGCACCTTTGTCTGGAATCCAGAAAACAGGTACTTAGACGCAGCCTAAGACATATGTGCGGTTAATGCCATCCATTAGGATTCATTAATGGGACTTCGTTGCTCTTTCTTGTGTATTGTCATCTCTTGATGGGTCATCAGCTAGATACCAAAGAGCAATGCAGATGCACATCTTGGGAGACGCTAGGAAATCTCACATGTCATTGTGTCCGAGAGCCAGAACGTCTGTTGGTTTTAAATAGAGCATTGTAGACCTTGGTGTGAATATACCAACAGTGTCTGTCTGAGAGCAAGCCTAGGCAGAGCCTATCATATCGATCACTGAGTCTTCCTTGTTTCATAACTGTGTAACGGAGTTCGCTGGTCACGTGTGGTGGTTATGCTGTGTTGTCTGCGTGTGCCATACACTCTTTTCCTGCAGTCATGTTCCAGTGCTTGTTTATCTCACTTTGATCCTGAACACGCATGTGTTTAGTTCCATGGCTGAATAGCATTTGGCTTAGGATCTGGCAGTGTCATGGTACTGAGCTTAATGAACCATGACCAGTAGCTCAGTTGAGCTAAGTCTCTTGTCTCTTTGAAATACGCAGGTCTTGATTCCCCCACTGGCCTTGACTTCTCGGATATAACCGCTAACTCTTTCACCGTCCACTGGATTGCTCCTCGTGCCACCATTACAGGCTACAAAATCCGGCATCACCCAGAGCATGGTGCTGGCAGGCCCAAGGAGGACCGCGTGCCCCCCTCACGGAACTCCATCACCCTTACCAACCTGCTTCCAGGGACTGAGTACGTGGTCAGCATCATTGCCATCAATGGCAGGGAGGAGAGTGTGCCCTTGGTCGGCCAACAAACAACAGGTAAGCCTTGAGAGAATGCTGGGTAAAAGTTACCGTGAGGATTTTGGGTGTCCTCTAGCAAAGTATTTGCTATTAAACCAGATCTTCCCTACCAGATGGTGAAACTCTGCTCATGAGGACGTGATACGTGAGGTAGGGCCTGATTTAGAAAAAGGTGGGAGGACCTATGCTACTTTCAGATCAAGTCAGTTGTCTTTAGGGCCAGCAGAACTTTTTTCATTAAATCCAGTCCAATGCTGGATGGCTTTTAACCAGATACGTCGCTTGTAGAAAGGTGTGTGCACTGGGCTAAAACTAAGGCAGATGAGCAGCAGAGGAGCACCGTATGATAGGTGGAATATGTAGCTGATGTACTTTAACTGCATTTAAACTCTCTCAATTCTCTGTTTTTCTAGTGTCTGATGTTCCAAGGGACCTGGAAGTCACCCCCACCAGCCCGACCAGCCTTGTGATTTCCTGGGATGCTCCTGCAGTGACAGTCAGATACTACCGGATCACTTATGGTGAAACAGGTGAGGGCAGGCTGCTATCACCAGACACAGACCAGAAACTCTATTCTGAGGCCATTAGAAAGCCACAGCAAATAGCAAAGGCAAGTTTGACTGTAGCAGACAAAAAACTCTTGTATCTCTGAGATTCTTGCAGCATATAAGGGAAGATTGTCAAATATAGGTGTCGTTTTGTTTTGTTTTGTTTTTTAAAGGGGAGCAAATCATTTTTGGTCTACCAAAAAGAAAGAGCACCTGGAGCACTCCAGTCATTTTAGAGGTGGTTCTGTGTAGATGTTTCATTCTTTTCCTTGGGTTGGTCTGAAAAAGACTTTGACCCAAGAACCATTGAAACCAACAGGCTCCTGTCTTCAACTTGATGCATATAGGATTGTCCTGGTTTTTGTAATGATTTAAAATGTGTAATTGAGAGATCCATTACATTTCTTTTTCCACCCTACCCTCCTTAGGTGGAAGCAGCCCTGTGCAGGAGTTTACGGTGCCTGGCACCATGTCTACTGCTACCATCACTGGCCTCAAACCTGGTGTAGACTACACCATCACCGTGTATGCTGTAACTGGCCGTGGAGACAGCCCTGCCAGCAGCAAGCCAGTCACTGTCACCTACAAAACAGGTGAGACCTGTTTAAACAAAACAAAAAAAACCACAAAACCCCCCTACAGCTTTGTGTTGGCTTATCCCCATAAATTTGTATCACTGATCCCTGGTTTCTTTTAGAAGTCATGGGCTATGTTGTAAGCCCATCATTTGCAGTGGAGCTGTGTATCGTGGTGGCCCAGCATGATAATGACATGACACAGAAGGGGATCGTGGACTTGAACTTTTGGAGGAGGGAGACCCTGTGGAGTCCAGATGGGGATACAAGCAATATTTGACTGCTTATTGCAGAGTGGAAATCCTGTTGGGCTCTCATATCATGGGGTCACTGTTGGCTTAACTCTGGTGCTTCTAGTGCACTGTCACATTATGTGATCCTGATGAGAGCTGACTTTCTAACGCCAGGACTGTTGTCTCACTCCTGATCTGGATATAGCCTAATCCTACTCCTACTGTAGCTGCAGATAAAGGCATTTCGTAGCCTTTAAAACAACAAAAATCCTCAGCTAACACTGATATGAGGTCAGTCACCCACACATCATCGTTAAGCCTTTTTTGCTCTGGGCTAGCATGAGGGACAAATAAATAGCAACATGTGTGTTCTGTTCTAAGAAGCACAGCCTAGAAAAGGAAGAGCAGAGTAAAATTTAGCTAGGAGGTAACAGTGGAGGAAGGGTTTCCTGTACCAAGATACTCAGAAAAAACTATTTTTGTTGCCCAGAAATAGACACACCATCCCAGATGCAAGTCACCGACGTCCAGGACAATAGTATCAGCATCAGATGGCTTCCTTCAACGTCCCCAGTCACAGGGTATCGGGTGACAGCTGTCCCCAAGAAAGGACATGGGCCCACGAAAACTAAAAATGTCCCTGCAGGTAAGAGAACATGACATCCTTCACCAGATCTGTAAAGAATGCAAGATGTGACCACTAGAATCAACACTATCAGGCATTAGCCATATGCTCGAAGCCAAACTTTCTCCTGCTTGTACCTTTTTTTGCCATCCTGCTGACTTCAGTTGGGTCTCATCCAGGAGAAGCGAGGGTGGATTTTTGCCCTGAAAGCTTCACATGTCTTTGACACCACTGTGCTGCAAAGGTTTGTTCTTGGCAACCTCAGTGTCTCTGAAAGGCACCTGGATTTCAAAGAAATGCCATTGGATTTTCTAGCATCCGGCAAAAAGTCCTCTGAAATCCTTCTGAAGGCCACATAATGTGACCCTTGGTCATAGCATAGACTCAGTCACGTATGCTACAGGCTTGACCTCGTTACCATAGAGTCTGCCAAGTCAGCTCTCGGGAACGCAGTGGGTTTTGTGGTATCTGCAGAGATTAGCACTCAGGGATGCTTGTGATGCAGTTGGGTTAATGGTCAATCCTATACCAGAAAATGATGAAAACTGGTCTGCTCTTGCTTTATTTTTTTTTACTGTGCTAACCTGCCCTTTCAGCTGTGGGGCCTTTGAGCAGGTACAAATAGCAAATGCCTTGTCCTGCACTGCCAGAGAGGCACAGTGCAAGCAAAAGGTAACCCTGATGTGTCAATCCTATCTCGTTTTAATGACATATGGCTAATACAGGCCCTTCATTCAAGGCTGCGTAGAGGCCAATGCTCTGCAGCTTTGTGCAGCTGCAGATGTACTAATGTTGTTCTTTCCTGCCAGATCAAACGCAAGTCACTATTGAAGGTCTGCAGCCCACAGTTGAGTATATGGTCAGTGTCTACGCTCAGAATCAGAATGGAGAGAGCCTCCCCTTGGTTGAGACAGCTGTCACCAGTACGTATTTCACTTCATGGTAACAAAGCAAATGTTATCTATTGATGTCTGAATCTACCATGCAGTATCACATCCCCAGTGAAAGCACGTGGCCAGCGCTTAGTCTCCAGGAGAATGCAAGGCGGTCTGCCCTGTGATAAGTACCGTGCGCCTGAATTGCAGATGCTGGCAAAAATGCAGTCCCTCTCCCTCAAACACTGGCAAAATGCAATTCCCCACCCCATCAAAATGCTGCGCTTCTGATTTTCTTTCACTAAAGCCACAAAATCTTTTTGGGTTTTGTTTGCCTTCAGCCAATCAGTGGAAAAAATGTGCAAAGATCTCCCTTCTGGAGCTAGGTGGCAAAGGTGATTACTGTTAAAGGACAGGGCTTGGCTTGGGAGCACTTGCCCTGTACAAGGGAGTAAAGGAAACCATGAGTTACCAAGAACTTGGGATGAAGCACTGCAAAAGAAAGAACAGCTCAGCCCTCAAATTGCTCTGTCTGCCTGTACAAAACAGCAGTACTGCTCTGGACATAAAGAGGAGGCAAGAGGGAACATGTAACTCAGAGGGATATCTCCGATGTAAAGTGCCTTTCCTGGGGACTCCTCTGGGATAGGGATTTGCATGCACGTTATTTCCTTGCTCAGGCTTGTATTCAAAACCACAGCTCAGCCCCAAATGCTTACACAAGTATTGTCCTAAAGACAACAGGAGCTTCTCTGAAGCTTTGCAGAGGTGGGAAAATAGTGCATCTCAATTTCAAGCCAACAAATTCCTGGACAAAAATCACCTTTGCCAACTAGAAAATGTAGAAAATTCAGGACTAATATAACATGGCAAATAAAAAAATTTGAAGTCTTTTAGCGAAGCATAATTTGGATCCAATATAAAAATGATATGCCAGATCCTCCCATTTTGTGTAACAAATGGGTATAGCTCTGTGGTAGCCACACGAGACTTCTGTGGAGCAAGGCTCACTTACCTTGCTGCCTAGCACTGAGCTCCCACCTTGCTAGGAAATCTGATGAATTGGTCTCATTAGGAAGTGTGTGTATCACCCAGTTGCACCTGTGGACGTTCCCTGTGCACTCAATACAAAGCTGAAAAGTTTGGTTCTAACTGATTTTAAAATATAATATACTGAGTAATTTGCTTTCTTGATAAGTGTGTTAATTGGATATTAATTTATGAAAGAAAATAGCGGGACTGATTCTCCTTGGGCTGGCACTTTGCACAGCAGCTTACAAGAGTGAAAATGAAATGCAGCATGAATCTGAACTTACTGAGTCAGGTGGGTTGTCTGGCTGCCTTTAGCACTAGGAGCCAGTTACTGGCTCTGATTGTAGAAACAGGTCTTAACATTCCCGTTTCTTTTTTCTCTTGGCCACTTTAAGGTAGCTTAATGCTACCGTAAAAGGGGTTTCAGTGCCAAGGGGACTGAAGTATAGGTAAGAGTTGGTGTCCTGGGTGCTTTGAAGGTGGTAATGCAAGTCCTTTTGGTTTCAACAAAGCCAAGATTACCTTCCTGCTGTCTGGCACCCACAAACTCTCAGCCTTACTCTGCACGGGCGTAAGCATGTGTGCAAGGTGCAGCACAGAGGAGAATCAAGTACCCCCTCTCCCGCGCAAAACTGAAAACTGCTTTGCATGTAATAGAAATGCTTTTTATTTTCCTCACCCACAACCTGCTTTTTATCACATAACCTCTTACCGTTAATTTGCCTAACAGACATTGACCGCCCTAAAGGACTAACATTCACT
The DNA here is from genome assembly GCF_034638445.1 of Ciconia boyciana. Classification (NCBI taxonomy): domain Eukaryota; kingdom Metazoa; phylum Chordata; class Aves; order Ciconiiformes; family Ciconiidae; genus Ciconia; species Ciconia boyciana. Next base: position 41,052,301 of record NC_132943.1, on the reverse strand, counting down.
GAGGTGGATGTTGATTCCATCAAAATTGCTTGGGAAAGCCCGCAGGGGCAAGTCACCAGGTACAGGGTGACCTACTCAAGCCCTGAGGATGGAATCCATGAGCTATTGCCGGCCCCAGGTGGCGAAGAAGACACTGCTGAGCTGCATGGCCTCAGGCCAGGTTCTGAGTACACTATCAATATCGTTGCCATATACGATGACATGGAGAGCCTGCCCCTCACTGGGACCCAGTCCACAGGTACACCTTTAACTACACCACCCAGCAGGCTATGGCAGCAGTGGCTTCTGCCCTGTCGGGTAAAGCGTGCTTCCACGCGCAACTGGTGCTCCGTGCTGGGGAAGCCCCAGGGGCAGCCAAGGGGATGTGATTGCTCTTGAGAGATGGCTTAGTTGGTGCTGGAGAGCTGGCTGCCAGCGGAGTCAGCCTATGTACACATTAGGGAAGGCAGGGAATGGAGGAAAGATGAGCAGGATTGAAGGAGCAGATTCTAGAGAAAGGAGGGATGTTACCTTAGAGCCTTCTCTCAGTCCTCAAGTGGATCAGTAATGTCGGGTCCCTAGTCACGGAGCCTAATTCATGGTGAACCACCCTCTCGCAATGCTCTTGTCTTGTCTTTAGGATATGGGGCACCTGCAAGCAGAGGCAGTTACCAACAACAGAGAGATTAGGGCAGCTTTCATCCCCCAGGGTCCTTGCTGTTGGATGGAGCAGCATGAAGGACTAGGAGATTGCTTAACCCTCAGGTCTCACAGAGCCTCTAGATCCTTCACTGGCACTGCCCTAAGGACGACACCCTGCGCTCACATCACCTCCAAAAGGAGAGGACATGCTCCATTCAGGAGAGTCCCTTACGTGCCAGTCTGATGTGCCAACTCCCTGTAGAATACAGTTAAAATTCCTTTGTGAAAAAAGAAAAGGAAGCTAGTGCTTGAGATAAAATACTTCCGGCAATATGGAATCCATTGCAAAGCTTCCAGCATTACCTGACGTGTCTTATTACAAAGGTAGCACCTTTGTAATAAAGGTCTCCCGTTCATTTGCAGATGAAAAGTTGGCACTATAATTCCAGGGGTGTAATGAAGAGAGTGGTTCCCAGTGTATGGATTGCTATACTAAACTGAAGCAAAGTGCTGGAGTGATTGAAACAGCTGGCTGACTACCTGCCAGAAATGCAAATATAGGAATTTTTAAAAATGGTTTACCCTTTGTGGGCTGTACAAAAGCATATTTGAAGTCATTCAAGACTTTCCATTGTCTCTCATGGGCTTTAGATTGAGCTCTGAGCAAAGCAACAAGGGAGAATTATCTTCTATTTCCACTCTATAAAATTAGAAAACTTCACAGCAACGTGCTAATGGTGGTCACTATGGTAAGGTATATTTTTCCCCTGTTTACAGCCCAAGGATTACCAACAGTAAGGCAAGAAAATGTTTCAATGGATGCTCCTTTTTTTTATGCCAACATTTGTTTTTAAAGATATCAGATGTGTTAGCTCCTGAACAGACTCTTGTGTGATGAGCCTTACGGCCACCACAGCTCTGCTTTTCCATTGCCTTGCTCTCTGTGTAGTAATTTACACTTGTGTAAGTGGCTGTAAAATGCTTCCCCTCTGCATTTGCAGTATTTTTATATCCTCCTCGCAATTCCTGAGCCTGCTTCCTATGTACTTTTGTAAATCATCCATCGTATTTTAGAAATGAACAGAGATTGGCAAGTGAAGCAGGACTAAACTATTAGCTGTGTGACGAAAAGCAGAGACAGGCAGAAGAATTAAAACAGACTGGCCTACTACAGATTTAAGCACCTCCCAAAGCCTTCACCTGACATGACAGCAAGTGTTGTTACTCACCTAACTTCAGGGTTGAAGCATCGAGATCTCCTTATTTCTGCTAAAAAGTGTTACTGTAGATTTGAGAACCTCCTCCTGAATACCTTGTCCCCTTCCATGGTGCTTTATGCCTGTGTTTGCAGAAGGCACACCACTTTCCTGCCCATGTATTTCAGGCCTAAACCTGTCTCATGTTCAGGAGAGAATATTGTTTTATCCAAGACTGTCTTCTTTAAACTAACCATGTGCCAATCTGGATTTTTGCAGCAATTCCACCTCCAACAAACCTGAAGTTTACTCAGGTAACTCCCACCAGTCTTACCGTCAACTGGAATGCACCAAATGTTCGCCTCACTGGCTACAGAGTCAGAGTGAATCCCAAAGAAAAGACCGGTCCTATGAAGGAAATCAACCTTTCTCCAGACAGTACATCTGCTGTCGTGTCTGGATTAATGGTAACTCTTTTCTTTGTGTAATACAGACTGTGTTGAGGGAAGGAGATGTTAGGAGAACTTGAAGCAATTTCAAATTCCTGGGTCAGGAACCTCAGCTGGACTAGATCATTACAGCTCCTAAGGGTCTGACTCTGTTTGAAGTCTGACTAGCCATCAGCTGTAACTACTCATTACCATAGTTTTTAAAAGGCAAGGAATTGGCCTGCTGAATCTGCATTCTTTCCCCTTCCTCATTTAGCACAGAGAGACTGGATGCCTTAATCAAATGCAAATTATCAGGTTCACAATCAACAGTAACCCAGTAAAATGCTTTTACTCATCTTTCACAAAAGGGGTCAAATAAAGTGACCTAATGCAGAAGTTTCAGGCTGTGATATGGGAGCTCTGGCAGTCTATTGCCTATTTTTAAGACATCTACAAAATGTAAGTAAAAAATGCAAGTCTTGTGTGAGTAGACTTAAATTTGCTATATAGCCATCTTCTCCACTGGAAACGTTTTGGGAGTTCCTGAACTGGAAGAGGCTGGAAACTGCTTTTACGCTTCCTGTTATCTTAAAAAGCTACTGATCTGTTTTTAAGGAGTTTTATGAATCATTTTCAAAATGAGCCTTAAAAAAATTCTAATCTAGGTGGACTCCTGCTCTGATGCAGTCAAGGACGAAAGACCATGCTGTAATTTCCACCATTCTCTTTTCTTCACAGCAAGAGCACCTTATCATAGCAAATGGCATCCATTAACCCCAGGAAAAACAGGATGTAAATTAGGTTTTTTTGAAGAATCAGCTTTGAAGCACGGATTCCAAAATGAGGGATGATAAATAAGCTTCTTACAGGATTTCCTCTGCTCCTGGCTGTGCACATGTGCACCACTAGTATTATCAACAGCACTGTTTATCAGGGCCCATGTCTAATCTTTTATTACAGCTGGAAATAATTAAATTATCCTGTCAGTCCTTCACTGATTTGAGTTATTTTACGTTTCCTACTTCAGTAACTGGTGACCAAGAAATGTGGCTCCACCAAACACTGAACAAGGGCAGGAGTATTTCCCACTGTGCCAGGTCCTTCTCATAACACGGTATAACTTTGTCCATTCTAGGTAGCAACCAAGTATGAAGTGAGCGTGTATGCCCTGAAGGACTCTCTGACCAGCCGACCAGCCCAGGGGGTGGTCACCACTCTTGAAAGTAAGTAGTGATCCTCCACAAATGACCAGCTAGTACTGTGCTGGGTGCAGAGGCCGAGATCCTACTCTGTGTCAAAAGTAGGGCTCTCTACAAAGCTCCGGCAAAGGCCTTCACAAACATTTGGCTGGTAGGATTCACGGTCCCCACAGTGCTGACAGGAGACCTTTTCCTTCTGGTGCAGATGTCAGTCCCCCTCGCAGGGCCCGAGTGACAGATGCCACTGAGACAACCATCACCATTACCTGGAGAACCAAGACTGAGACCATCACTGGCTTCCAAGTTGATGCTGTCCCAGCGAGTGGCCAGAACCCCATTCAAAGGACCATCAGCCCCGACGTTAGGAGTTACACTATCACTGGTAAGTGAGGGGCTTCTGCAGGTGCAGGAGCTTCCAGGGTCATATCGGAAGGTACGCTGGGTTCTTGTTTAGTAGTTGAATTTCCTTGATGAGAAATAATATAGGAACAAAAGATAAGAAAAAATACCTGAGTCATAAAGACTAGTCTCCAAGAAGAAGCTGTTGAAAGACATTCTGATGTCCCTTTTAGATGGCTTCCTCAGATTAGCTAACACTTATGTTTCAACTTCATTTCAGGCTTGCAACCTGGCAATGACTACAAGATCTACCTTTACACTCTGAACGAGAACGCACGCAGTTCCCCGGTAGTGATTGATGCCTCCACTGGTAATGATCTTGTCTGCCTTTTCTGCTCATGCTAACACATAGTAATCACATATGGTCAGGCGGAAGTTGTCTATATCTGATCACATATAATATTTACTGTGACTTACAGCAATAGGTTTTACTCCTGAGGTTAAGGGTGTCAGAAGATGCAGTGCAGGTGAAGAATATGCTTGCCTTTACTGCCTTTGACTTGTTTCCTTTTGTTTTCACCTAGCTATCGATGCTCCTTCTAACCTGCGCTTCCTTACAACCACAAGCAACTCCCTCCTGGCTACCTGGCAGCCTCCACGAGCCAAGATCACAGGCTACATCATCAGATATGAGAAACCTGGCTCACCAGCCAAAGAGGTTCTGCCTCGCCCTCGGCCCGGCACCACCGAGGCTACTATTACTGGTACCTGTCTCTGTTTTGTTTGGGAGCTCTTCACCTGAAACACTTAAATTTGGAGAGGGGGAAGGCCTAATCATAAAATGTGTTGATGGTCGGCTAAGAGAAAGACAAAGTTTTGTTCCTTTATTGTGGTTTCTAATGACAGACCGTGGTTTTATAAGCACACCTGTCCTACAAACACAGTACACTTCTCTGATCAGATCAACCACCAATCAGATTTGAACAATCCACAGATGTTTGTTTCCACTGCCACCACAACTGTCATCCATTCAAGGAAAAAAGCCCATGACTCTGGCACCCCATCAGTGCCACATCCTGAAGATTCATTATGTTTTATGTCTGCAGCGTCCACGATCCCCACTGACATGGCCAGATTTCAAACTTGCTCTAGCAGCAGGAGGCTGGGCTCTTTGTACTGTCCTGAAAACCTCAGATCCAAAATGCACGTACCCATGCTATAGCCATCCCCACCTCTCATTCTGCCTTAGAGCCCACACAGAATCATAAAAGAAAAGCAACTCGTAAAGTTACGATTGCTTTATGTCCTTCCTCTCTCTCTAGGTTTGGAACCAGGAACTGAATACATCATCTACATCATTGCTGTGAAGAACAATCAAAAGAGTGAACCACTGGTTGGCAGAAAAAGGACAGGTAAAACAAAGCTCTGGATTGTTGTGTGCCAACAGGAGATGATGTCTTCCACCTGGGGAGTAAAATCTCAGGACTGAAATAGTAACGTTATTTAAAATATCCTGTTCATGCTATTCAGCCACACCTTTTTTATGAGTCAAATAGGCTTTGTAAGGAGGTTTTCCTTTCTGGGATGCAGGAGGTAAGATTCTGAAGTTACGTGAATTGCATTTAGCTGCATTTGAACCCTAAGAACAGAACAACATGCTTGGTGCTTGATTCTTGTCTGGGTACCTAATTCATAATTAAATTAGGGCTAACACTCACATTTCTGTCTAGCACATGATGGCATCAAAGGCGGAATCCATTCATTTGTTGCCCATTGCATTTCTCTTACTTTACACCCTCTACAGTGTGAGATTGAGATACCTGTAGCCAGCAAAATACCAGCTATATATCCAAATGTGATCAAGGAGCTGGTTTCTTACTGCACACCAGTGATTTTTCTTAAACCAATAACCCATGAATATCTCATGTAATCATTTCTTCTTCTCAGTTGGAGCAGTGGTGGCTTTTTTGGGTTGCAGTGTTCAAAACTGTTGCTCAGCTGTATGAAAATTTCATACCAACACACTTCTTATGCCTATGTATGAAAGATATATTTATATACTATATAAATATATAGAGAGATAGAAATTACCTTCACAATCACAGTGAGGTTATAAAAAGTGTGTTGCATCTTGGGATGACTGCTAATCTTTGATGCTTGGAGCGGTGTACAGCATCCACTCTAGCTGATTAATTTACCGTTGTTTATTTGACACGCTTTGCTTTATGGCTTCTAACCTTTCTTTGGCTAGATGAGCTTCCCACGTTGATTACCAGACCGCACCCCAACCAACCCGACATCCTTGACGTACCTTCCATTGACGAGGGGACCCCTTACCTCACAAACAATAGGTATGACAATGGAAACGGTATCCAACTTCCAGGCACCTCTGGGCACCCGCAGACAATAGGACACCAGGGTCAACAAGTCTTCTTTGAGGAGCACGGCTACAGACGGCCTGTACCCACCACAGCAACTCCCCTTAGGCCGGGGTCAAGACGACAACCACCAAATGTAGATGAAGCGATTGAAATCCCTGGGTACCAAGTGCCTGTCATAGTCGAACCTTCATACCCGCACTCCCGTGGGCCCAGGCGCAACGACACCACGGGTCAAGAAGCTCTTTCTCAGACAACCATCTCTTGGAGGCCATTGCTGGAGAGCTCTGAATACATCATCTCATGCCAGCCAGTCAACCAGGATGAAGATACTCTGCAGGTAACTGAACTGTCGTAGCACAGGACCGGTGTAAGCCTCGCCTGTGGCAGCACACTCTTGGGAGTCCAGCCCTTTACTGTGTTAAGGGGATGGCAGTCAGAGTTGACTCAGAGTCTTACTAACCCGTAGCTGAGAGCAGGATGAATGCCTCCCTCCTCTCCTTCGTGGAGAAGGCTACAGGGTAAAACTGCTAAAACAGAAAGCCCTTGAAATGCTGACAGTATCAACACTTCAGCAGGGGAGGGGGCAGTCGGGGAGACGATTGGGAGTTTCAAAGACTGAAGTGCTGCTTCTCCAAGCCAAAGACTCCCTTAGCCCTTCTCCTTTGTCTCCCTTGGTTTCTGTTTCCCTGAAATGGTGGTACTAACAGATCCCTCATGATCCACAGTCCAAAGCAGTCAAATTTAACTTGGTATTGTTTGAAGTTCTCAGAATGTCTAAGGGAGATGGGCTGGCTCCAGTATGGTACAGAGCATAGAAGTCAACCTAAACACCCTGTCTTTCCTATGAGTGGGGTGACACCTAAAGAGTAATCACCCTTCCCTTTCCGGTGACTTGGCATTGCCTCTTGTTGCAGTTCAGGGTTCCCGGAACTTCCTCCAGCGCTACGCTCACTGGCCTTACAAGAGGGGCCACCTACAACATCATAGTGGAAGCCCTGAAAGATCACCGGAGACAAAAGGTGCTGGAGGAGGTGGTCACAGTTGGCAATACTGGTAAGTAAAAGCTTTATGGAGTCTAGGTGAACCTGTGCTGGTCCTGCCTCATTTCCCATACTCAATGCAACCTACCTGGTACCCAGGCTTGAGAACAGTTCAGAGAGGAAACTGCTCCAGAAACGGAGAGTTCATAGCAGGGCACTGGGACAAGCGATTTGTGACGCCCGCTGGTTTTGGATGACTGACACACTGATGGTGTGACTAGAGCTATTCTGATCTGTTGTCTAATCATGAACAATGTGGTTTGAGGCTCCATACACTCTTCTAGGGTCAGTGCCCAAGAGAGAGCAAGAGATCAGGTATTTGCTGCTCGCAAAAGAAGTCGGGGATCACGCTGGTGTCGCAGATGCCTGCCCAGCAGTGAAGATCCGCTGTCACAATAACATCAGGCTTACGGGAAGGTGCCAGTGGCCAGCTTATCCGCTCTGTCAGTCATTTGCCACTGCTTCTTGTGTTGGTTATCCAGCAGCACCGCTAAGACCATCCTGAAGGTCCGGCAGCAGGGCAGGCTGCCTGCAGAGGTGCTAATTAGGCACAAACAGGCAGTGCTTAGAAGCCATGTGACCAACCACAAGTACTTGTGGTCAGAGACAGCACTTGCCACAGCTGGAAAGCCCAGAGCCCACACACACCCTGTGGGACCTGGGCTTTGCTTTTACCAGCACAGGGGGCTGGTCAACAGCTCTTTCTCTCTCCCTCCATCTCCTCCTGTGTGTATTTTGAGGTCAGAAAGAAGAAGACAGGATGGTAGAAGAGGAAATGAAGAGTTAAAGATTTACATTGTCCACCCATTAAGCCTCTCCATGCAGCCCCCTACTGCCCCCACCTCCCTGGGAAATACGGCTGTTGCTCCCCTTCCAGCACCCCAGTTGCCTGATGGCTGTCTCAGAATGAACCGAGAGCGTTAACTCTTGACCCTGATCATCACACGCTGAACTGGTGGTTGTAAAACACCCACCTTCCAATCAAGGCACGCACCTGAGGTGGAAGTCAGTCTGTCCAACAGCATGGTCTGGTCTCCTCCCATCCCCCTGCCACAAGCTACAGTCTGAAGCGCCCCAAAAAAGTGCACATGCAGCTACCAACCTCCTGCTGTTCTCCAGCATCTCACAGCACATTTCTCTTAAAAACAGGCTAAGTCAGGTTGCTGCTCTCCAGCAGCAAATGCAAAAACTCACACTTGCTTGAAACTTGGCAAATCAAAATGAAAATAGCCTTCATGTCAGGTTTTTTTTATCATTCCACTGCTCTGACACATGCAAATGGAAAATAAATCACAGGGAGTCTGGACTGCTGACAGAGCCATCAAGTATATGCCCATGGGGTAGCTCCATTACTGCCAGGATATTGTAAGAAGAAAAAAAAAGCATGTATTCAGTGAAAATCATTCTGTCTTTCAGTGGTTCCTATTGCTGTGTGTGATGCCTGTTTCTTCTCTTTTCGTTCCAGTGTCTGAAGGCCTAAACCAGCCAGCTGACGACACCTGCTTTGATACTTACACTGGCTCCTTCTATTCCATTGGCGAGGAATGGGAGCGGTTATCTGACACTGGCTTTAAACTCTGGTGCCAGTGTTTAGGCTTTGGCAGTGGTCATTTCAGATGCGATTCTTCTAGTGAGTAGCTTGCTTTTGACCATCCCTGTCTCCAAGCTCCCTCAGCACTAATGGCATGTTTGACAGAACCAGCCTGATCCAACCATGATGCAAATGAATGCAGGCTCTCAAGTTTTTAAACCAAATCAGTGTTTTGCATCATGACAAGTGATGGAAAACTTTGGTTACTTCTGAGCCGTGCAGCTTATCTAGTATCGCCATTCACTGCATCAGCAACAATCAATATTGTATTGATAGGTAATGACTTTTTCACCAAAGTTAAATGTTTGTTTTATTTTCCCTACCCTTGCCAGGCACGTCTCGGTAACGTGTAAAGGCGAGATAGACAAGACGCCTAAATGATAGTATCTGAGTAGCCATTTAAGAAGACAGCTTTGAGTATTAAATTACGGTTGAATCTTCATCTCCTAATTATATACATCGTTGCAATGGGCCAGACAGAACTTGTGTGGATTTCAGTGGTATTACAGCAAGTACCAAGTCTGTTTTGCATTACAGACAGCCTTTGCAAAGCATCTTGCCAAACGAGTTTTCTTATTTTCTCAGCTGCTCTTTGAAGCTCTGTCGAGCAGGCAACACCTCTGCTAAGGCACTAGGTTTTGTTCTTTGCAGGACTGTGGTTTACATGGAAGAGTATCAAACTTCATGTAAGGGAATGGCACAAAAGTCTGTGATTGTGTTGTGTTAAACCACTCAGTCATACTCAGTTAATTTAAATTATGCTTTTAAATTGCGGAGTAAGCTAAGCAAAGAGGGTATTTCTGCAATTTGCATAGACTCAGAGGAGTGACTGCAAGGAAGACACTCATTTTACAGGATTAATATTTATATTTCATCATTTGATACCCATGGCTTACCTGCTGTGTTTTGCAGTCTGTGTGATACAGTTTTACTGGGTATTTGCTCAAAAAAGAGCATTGAAAATACTTTTCTCTCCCTTCCTTCCCCACGTCTATTAAATTCCCTTCATTTCTCTTCCTCTCCTATTAGCCGACCCTCCTCTCCCCCTCCCCAATCTTTGTCACATCCTACTCACTCTTCTCCTAAGAGCCTCTAGCCATTTCCTAGAGCTGTAACGCTCCTCAGCAGTTAAAAGCTGCAGGAGCTGAACCCGTTTCCTCCTTGGGACTCACATGAGCTGAAAAGATTCTTTCTCCTGCCCCTCTGTTGGTTCCTGAGACAACACCAAGCTGTTCTCCTCCCGTTGTGTCACTGCAGCATGTGGGATAACTCCTGCTTCTCTTGTTCCTCTGCCTTCTCCAGAGTGGTGCCATGATAATGGTGTAAACTACAAGATTGGGGAGAAGTGGGACCGGCAAGGGGAGAATGGCCAGATGATGAGCTGCACCTGCCTTGGGAACGGAAAAGGAGAATTCAAGTGTGAACCTCGTAAGTCTCCTTCCGATGTTAACTTAATTAAGCTCCCATTCAGGAAGCTTCAGCATCTTAGGGCTGTTCCCATTAAGGTCTTGCCATGGGGGCAGGCAGAGTATCAGTAAGTCTGATTCAGTGACAGACTGAATCTGTTCTCAGAAGAGCTGAAGGCATAAAACTCACATTCCCAAGCTTACAAAGAAGACGACCCTCTTTTGTCAGCTAAGGTCGCAGCACGCTCAGCATCTCTCTGCCTTTGGCCCTGGAGCCACACAAGAGGGACACGTCACTGCACGAAGTGGTGTAGGTTACCCTAATCAGTAACACAGGACATTTCTGCAGGGCCTGTCCCCTGAAGATCCTCTGGACTTCACACTATGGATTAAACTGCATTGCTCTTGTCAGGCAAATACCCCTCATGTTCTAGTTTCAAGTGTCCGGAGAGCTATAAAAATGACTGATGTTCCTGCTGCCAGGCAGTGAGCCTCTGGTCAAACAGGGAGAGCGCGCTGGCCAGAGGCTCCTGTTCTGATCACCAAGCTGCTCTGAGAATGCTTAAAGCCACGCACAGGCCATGCAACTGAGCTCTGCCTGTCCCTCCACAGATGAGACCACGTGCTACGATGATGGGAAAATGTACCAAGTTGGAGAGCAGTGGCAGAAGGAGTACTTCGGGGCCATCTGCTCCTGCACTTGTTACGGAGGACAGCAGGTAAGCAGGAGGGACTTGGCAGGCTGAACAGGGGGAACGAGGAGAGGAGGCTGTGCGGGAGTGCAGTCCTAAGACTGCTGGGTTTCAGGTCAGATGGCGTCGAATGCCTGGCCAAAACAGGCCCATATAAGAAGAAAAATAATTAGGAGAGCATAAGCAGGGACTTGGAGTCAGGGCCTGCGTGGTATAAAGTGGGAGCAACCTCCCTGGTGTTGGTGGAGCTGTACCCACGTGCACGAACGCTGGCAGCTCCTTGGCCGTCCGCATCAGCGCGGTCTGACCGGCGCACGCGCGTTCTGTTTCTCTAGGGCTGGCGTTGTGACAACTGCCGCAGACCCAGCGTGGAGGTGGCCAATGAAGGCTCTGCTGGCCAAACCTACACACAGTTTACACAGAGATACCACCAGGCCACAAACACCGTGAGTACACTTTCCTTCTCTGCCCTCCCTTACTGTGGGTCTGGTCTATGGCACAGATACGTCGGGTCTGTATAGGGCTCGAGGGATAAGAGCAGCATGTAGCTTTCTGCTCGCTCAGAAGTGCATGATAGCCAGCAAACCATCACTCTGCACAGCACAGAACGTACACTTGAGCTCACACTTCCACACACAGCGTTCGGTGCCACCCTCATGTCAGCGGGACTTCTCGTCTACTAGCGCTGGGATGTGCCTGCATGCTCTGGCTGAGGCGGTAGTGCATGTAGTGATTTCCTAGTCTTCACTTGCTGCTGTAAACCAGCTGCCTGCTTTGTGCTGAGAAAGCTAAACGGCTCCACGGGCTGGCAACCGTTCTCAGCCCAAACCACAGCACAGAAGTGTCCGTCCTTACAGGACAGAACGCTAACTGATTTCCTTCCCTCCCGACAGAACGTCAACTGCCCAATTGAGTGTTTCATGCCCCTAGATGTACAGGCAGACACACAACATCCACGGGGAAAGTAACATCCAGCAAGACTTCTTGCGGCAATGGCAACAGACAAACCAAAGTATAAATACCTATCTGCCACGGTTACCATCCAAACTGGAGTGATGCTAGCAAAACCGCATCTTTTGCGAATGGCCCTCTGCTCTGGAGCCATTTTCCCAGCTTAAGCTCAACTCACAGCTTCTCCAAGCGCCACTCTTGGAGTGTTTCAGACTTTTCTCCTGATTGATAGCGATTGTCTTGTTTTTGCTCAAAGTGTTGAATACCAGTCAGTATTTTCAAATTTAAAGAAAAAAAGAGGGGGAGATGCTAAATCAGAAATCGGTGGGGGATCAAAATATGAAGGGGGAGGGAGGGTGTAGAAATTCCAGGTTCCCGTGCTATGCAAAGAACATTTGAGTACAACATCCCTGAAGTTTAGCGATAGGAAAGTCCATCAAACACTTCTGCTTTCACCTAAGCGTGCAGCCAGCAATACGATAGGAACAGCAAATCCAGTCACTGTGATATTTAAAATATGCACAGTCCTAATTCTTTCTCAATGATCCTAGTATTTTTCTAGCTGTATCTTTATATCTCATACTGTTATTTATCAGTTTTGTTCCCCTGACCTTCAAGTGTTTTTATATGGGAATAAAATGTATTGAAGACACTTAGTATGCAGTTGACAAAGAGGAATTTGGTGTAATTATGATCAGTGATTATTTTTATACTGTAAGTGCCAAAGCTTTACTACTGTGGAAAAGAAAAAAACAACTCTTTTAATAAAAAGATTTACAAACCAGACATGTAGTTTAAGCGATTCTCTTTGCTACCATGGAATCTAGGATGAAGATTGTTATTCTGAGCTGGAGTAAAATTGCCTTGAAAGAAGATGGAACAAACATCTCAATGAAGCAGGAAGTAAACCTCAAGAGAATCTTGGTAGAGCAGCTTGTTAATTAAAGACTTCCAGCTGCACCCCCTGCCCCAGTAGAGCGCAGAGCCACTCTGAGTATGTATGCCACGCTGCGAGAGGCAGAGGCTTGCTTTGTGGGAATAGGTGGAGGAGAGAAAAGGGGGAGGGAAAGGAAAATATTCCCTGCTTTGGACATTAACTGAGGTAAAGAGAAGGTCCTCAATCCAGCCAGACACTTAAATACCTAGAATCAAATATGCTCTCAGCATTTCAGTTGCCAAAATTAGTGAGGCCATCCAGGCCCTTGAAGTTGGATGTGCTCAAAGCCTTGTTGTGCTTGCACCCAGTGACTCCCCCATGGGCCCAAATGGATGCCAGTCTCTGAGATGCTGCTCCATGCCTTGCCCCTGGGGAAGACCACCGTTCACCCCTCTCTGCAATGGAGGATAACATCCCTGTGACCATCGAAAGGGTTTATAGAGGGGCTACCGCACCCTTCTTTCAGCTATTGCACCTCCATTTGCAACGTGGTAAATTCAAATAACAAAATCCAGAGCTGAGGTCGTTCAGGTACCAGGGAGCGTGCCCTCGGGCACCGCTGTGACAGCGTCACAGAAATCCTTCCGTTACCTCTGCAGAAAGCCTCAAAAAGCAGAGGGGGACAGACAGCACCTGGGTCTACGCCTGCATGTTACAGGCAAAGACTGCTTTCAAGTCTACCCTGCTTCTGCCTCATGGGGTGGGGAGGGAGGTAAATGAAATTCTCCTCAAAACCTTTTTTAAAACAAAGCCAGTCATGAATACAATGAACAAAGTTAGCAGTAAGTCCCTTTAGCTTGCGCTGCCAACCCTGCAAAAACCTGTACAGCATTTGCAAATACAGAACGTGAAAGGTTCTGTCATGATTCCTCAGGCCGCGTTCCTCTCTTGGCTACAAAAGCACTGTGTTACTGAAGTCAATGGATCTCTCTGGATTGAATAAAGCATAGCATGAAAATAGAATTTGGCTTCGTGACATGAGAAACACACACAGCAGTTGTTTTCACAGATTGCTATCTATAGAGCAACCAAAACATTTGCAAATAGTAAAATGATTGCAGCAGAAATCAGTTCTAGCCCAATGTTCAAGAGGCAAATGAATATCTAAAATACATGAGAACTAAAAATGGCAGAGACAGACACACAGAAAAATATTTTCCTTTTAAACTAGATTTCTATTAATTTGTCCTTCCCCCATGAGGGTTATATATTTTGGAGCAGAGACCAATTGCCAAGATCCCTCCTTGGTCACTTTGCCGCTAAGTAATTCACTTCACAGACACACAGGAGTTGCCCAGCTGAGCGGGAGTCATAGTCCACCTCCTCTCCTCGCTCTGATGTCACATCACTGTAAGATCAACACCTCCCCTCCCCGCAGTAAGCATTACAGGATAAAATGATTTAAACGATGCATTTTCTAAGCTCTCTGTCGAGGTTCATCCATGCCTTAAAGCACGAGTGTTTACATTGCTGACAATTTCTGTTTAACCTTTACTAGTGTAATGCCGGGTATTTTGTCATTCAGCTAAAGCTTTTCTTTTCAGTCACATTTGAAAACCAGTAGCAGAGCGCAGCAGAGAGGCAGTAGAAACTTGTGAGATCCAAAGTATCGACCACAAGTCTTTCCTTCTAGAAACAATCAGCAACAAAAGGAACCGAGGTTTTTGAAGGTTCCCATGCTTCGCCCAGGCCGTATCACATAAAGTGGCAAGAGAACAGCTGCCGGACCTTGAAACGCAGGCTCGATTTGGATCCACGGTCCACTTGAGCACTCAGATCAACTCATGTCGTCCCACCCAAGTTACCTTCATGGCCCAGGTGGGGATGAAGGGAGCATCTGCCCCTGTCAGCAGGGAGCTTTCAGACACCCTGGCCTCCCAAACAGGGTGCTCACGGCTACGCCAAGCCCAGTGGGATTTAAGCCTTTGGCTGTTCTTTTCCAGAAGTGGAGGCACATTTCCACATGGTTTGTCTTCTCGGCTAACACAGAGCTTCAGTTAGAGCACAGGAACAACCAGAGTCAGGACTCTATTCCAGCAAGGAATGGAGTGGCTGAAGGAGAAAAAAAGGAAAAAAAATCCGCTGCTACTGCAGCAAAGGCCGAGAATGTTTCCTCCCCTCCCTGCCCTCTGTTTACTTCCACACTTTTGGGAGCTGTTCTCATTCTGCCAGCACGGGACCTGCCAGGGGCAAGGCGCCATATGGTGACGGCGCAAAACAGCCTGTCAGCAGCCCGCTCTTCAAAAAGCATCAACTGAGGGGAGCAGACCTAACCCCCCGTGAGAAGAGACATGCCCTTTCCTACGGGAAACAGATACTAAGCAGAGCTACGCCGTTCGCTTTTAATCATTGTAAATATCAAAGGGAGAAGTAATTTATTTGACTAGCAGGAGATCAGCATACCTCATAAGGAAGCGTTACAGACCAACGCAGCGCTTTCTTACCCAGAACGACTCATCTGGCGTGCTGCACTGCGCTGGGGGAAGGCTCACAGCCCTTAAGGCCAATTGTTAGCAGGGACTTGCTACCAGCAAGGACTGGATTCCCCCTTGAGGGCATCTCTCAGCGGCTTAAAAACAGCACCTCCTGACCTGACCTCGCAGAGCAGCGGTTGGAGCCGTCGCTTCCAGACCTGCCTACTCCTTCCAGAAGGACATCCGTGGCTCTGTGCCCAAAACAGGAGCCAGTCAAGCGCCAGGCTTCAGGCACTGCTAATTTCCTTCAAGGGGAAGGCTTCAGGCTAGTTGAAATTGTCACCGCAGCCCAGGTGACAAGCCACCCTAAAGGGCATTCCTAGAGGTCAACCTCACACCTGGAACTAAACCAGCATTTTTCCATCAGCCATTAGTCAGAGAAGTGAGGCAGGGCAGTCAAGGACACTTGCTTGGGACGCTGGACACTTAGGTGCCTTTCCCCAGTTCTGCACAACTCCTGTATGTCCTTTAACCTTACCAGAGGCACAGCAGGAGGCAAAAGCATCCCTCTACGGATGCTGTGAGACCTTGTGTACGTAGAGAATTGCAGGTAGGAAGCACAAGATAGCACCTCCATTACACGTTTACTAGCATCTCATGCAGAAATCTCACCTGGAAGAGTCATACCTATTAACTTCCATCAGTAGATTAAACAGTGCTCCAAGGACAGCAAACAAAGGGTAAATGATAAGCAGGAATACAGGAGAACGGGAGCTGCCAGACGCTTATTACCAGGCTCTGTTTTGGCCAGCGCTTTAGAAGATGCAGGTAAAGAACGGGCTAACACATCCCTGAGAGAACCTCACAGCATGGTATGTACCAGCTATGGTCAAAACAGAAAAGACATGTAAGGAATAGAAGAAAAGTGGAAGATAAAGTCCAAACCCCAACTTTTAAAGTATTAGCTAATAAAACCAGGGAAGACTCTGAACACCGATACGCCATGGGAAGCAACGGCACAGAAAGCAGTCAGCTGGGCCAGGGCTGGGGTTAGCACAGCCACCGGGCAAGCCGTTAAGCAATGCACCTTTTTATTTTGGACTACCGTCTTAATCTGGACCCAAAAAGTAGAGTTCTCCCTACCCTGTCCTGCCTAATCCGGCCACCTGGAAACAACCCACTGTAAGGACCAGAAAAGACCAAATAATCCACTGTAGAGATCAGCAAAGAGAGAAGACTGCTCCCTTTCAGGCCAGAGCAAGGGCAGCGGCTGGGCACACAGAATTCCTGGGCAGTGCCCAGGGCCTAAGACACAAGGAGGGCAAGGGGAGCACATGTACATAGAGCGGCTGGAATGAATGCATTGAAGTAAAACCAGCATGTGGGTTACGATCTCATAAATGACTCGCATCCCCCAGGAAGTATCTTTGCCTTGCTCAGTTCAAACCAGTCTGCATTGAACAGGCAGTCAGGTAAAATAAAATATATGCCCAGTCACGGCAAGTCAGCAGCAGAGCCAGGAACACAGCCTGCATTTCCCCTCTTCCAGGTCCGTCTCCTACACCTCCCCGCCCCTGCTATTGCTGGAGCAGGGGAACACATGCAGGCTTTCTGCTCTGTACCAGCTGAGATCAGAGCCACGACAGAAGTGTTTATTGCAAAACTGCGGACTGTTCCTTGCCAAAACTGAACAGATTTTATAAAATGGAACCAAAATAATCCCTTTGAAATGGTCACAGTGATTGCCAGCAAAAACGTGTCTGGGCTGTTACTTTATTCATCTCACTGTGCTCCAGATTTTCACTTTGTTTTTCTGATCAGAGTTCAAATCTGCTTAATGCGAATTGTGCACAATGGAGAAGGGAAGTGGCTTCAGGCAAGATGCTTCCCAGATGCCTGCCTATGAACTCTGAATTGAACTCCCCGGTATGAGAACAAGCATGTCAAACTGGCAGGAATGAGTCTTTCACCTTGGAGAAAGCAATCTGACACTGCCTCTCGGCCCAAAGCACACGTCTAGGGCGGGATTCAGAGCACGGAACTCGAGATCGCCTTGCACAAAGGACCCGCTCCCCTCTCCTCACGGGGGAAGAGGATAATGGATTAGAAGCACCTGAAGAAAACCACCTGCTGACTCCAAAACAAAACAAAAAAGCAGCTCAGTTCAGCTTATAACACTGATTTTTATCAGTTCCTTGAGAAGTTGGGCATAAGCTAAGCATTCGTACCATTCCATAGGCCTTCTAATGAATTAGTAAAGCCTGGACCATAAAGTTTACCTTAAAAATAAACTTTTCTCCTGAGGACACAGTATTTGGATGACACAAGACTACAGACTCCACATAGCTAAGAACCGTATGTTTATTTGCCAAAGAGACTTATTTTCTACATTGGAGGCCAACTTCTTGCACCTTCATTCTCTGTTAACGCAGGGAAAGATCTCGTTTACAGATCTTACAAACGCTTGCTAAGCACAGACTGCAGGTGCCTCCCAATTAAGCTGGTGATATTCCAGTCACTGCTGCTGGTGAGCCTGTGACCAAAGAGGGACCACAACAGCCCACAGCAAACTCAGTGATGAAACAGTCGAAGATTGGTGTGAATGAGAGTTATCCCCAGCTCATTGCAAGCTTCGATCACCACCTCGTCGGCAGCCGAGCCAGATGGGGCAGCGATGAACTGTACTCCGCTCTGAACAAAGACAGAGATAAGTGGAAGGATTAGAGGATGGAAAACCAAAATCCCCCTGACAAGGAGCTGGCAGCCCCAGTCCTTCATCCACATCCCACCATACTAAGCGCTGAACAAACAAAGGCTTCCATTGCCCAAAGCCATTCACAGGGGAGCTCTTCATGTGAGCAGTCAGTTCTCTCCACAGCTCAGAAATAAGTGTAAAATGGTTCCTCTGGAAGCAATAGGCCTTGTCTTGATATTCTGAATCAGTTTAATAAACTTGAATCCTCTATTCATCCCAAATCACCAAACTGAGCAATGGCTGGATAATTACTATCCATGTGAGACCAGTAACCATGAGAAACATCCTTCCCAGGATGCGCTCTTCTAGCCAGCAGTGCGGAGCAGAGGCATTCCTCAGCAGTCCGCACAAAATGTAAACGAAAAGCCCAGGCTGAGCAGACATTTCCTTGGAGTCACCCTGACATCCTGGCCCCACCATGACCTTACCCGTTTAGCTCTGTCGACGTTATCCCTAAAAGGGAAGAATGCATCGGAGCTGAGAGAGACAGCAGTGAGCTTGGCAATCCACTGCTTCTTCTCTGCTTCCGTTAACTGCGCAGGCACCTCTTCAAACATCGCCTGCCATTTCACCAGGTCTTCATCCTGCGAGAACAAAAAGAGCCAGCTCAGCCCCAAAGCACGGGATGAGAGATGATGGCGTCCCTCCGACACCCAGCTCAGCTGTGCGCTCTGCTCCAACAGCTCTGCTGTTGGGATTTTAAAATCCCAAGTGGTGGTGGGAACACATTACCACCATCAGCTCTTTTTGCATCCTTTCAACTCCTTTCCTTCCCCCTCCTCACCCCAGGGCTTCAGGGATTCCTCCTTTAATTCCAAGATGCTCTCCTGGGCCTGCCTGCGGTATGCTGCTCTGTGTAAACGCCGGCACATGCAAACAGGATCTGGTAGATGACTTAACACATGACAAACAGCAGCTTGGTTTATGATTCACCCTCTGAAACAGCAACTGCTCCAGCTCTTACCCCCTTAAACAAGCAACTGTTCACTGAGATGATTCACGAGGTCCCCAAGCCAGCTCTTGGCTTTCGATACTTAAAAAGGGCATACTATTTTCTTGCTCACTATTGCTTGTAACAGGGAGGTCAGAGGGATTCTGAGAATCCAAAATGCCACACAAGCAAACAGCACCGTGCGAGAAGGGAAGGACAGCTGCCCTGACACGGCAGCGAGAGTTGAAACATTAACTGTAGCTTTAACCCTTCCTTACTGCTGGGGGGAACCATCAGACGAAACCGAGCTGTACAGCAAAGCGCAGGGCAGGTTCCAGCACCTGGGGCAGCGGGTGCAGTATCAGAGGGGCAAATCAGGACGCTTTGCCACGGGGCTGTGAAATGACCTCGGGGAAGTCACCATCCTGGGCCCTGGCCGCTTGATCCCCCAGCTCCTTGGGATCATCTGTTACTGACACCCAGGCACAAAGCTCAAGCCAGGCTCAAGCACTATGTAAAGACCAAATCCTGCAAGTGCACCCATCACCTCTGGCTCTGACAGTTTGACAGCCAGCATGGAGGCTTCTTGTAGAGAATATCTAGGGACATTTCAAGCCATAGTCAAACCACCCGAATCCTCGTATCTGTAGCTTCCTTTTGGCTGGCTACAGACCTTCAGAGGCACCAAGGGAACTCAGTGACTTGCATGGAGCTAAAGGTGGCTGGCATCTGTTGTCCTAACAGAGATCACTACCTTTATAAAGGCTGACCAGTTTCAAAAGTGGTAACCAACCAAGCCCCCTCTTGCCTGAAGTCCTTACAACTTTAAGACTTTGTCCTTTCTAAGGACTTGATGGAGTCCTTACAAATGTCTCCTTGGCATGGAGCCAGCACAGAAACAGCTCAGTATAGGCAGAAGGTGGAAATGGTAAGGGCATCATTTTATGCCAGAGGGAACAGTCTGACTAACTCTGAAGTGAGCTATGAAAGGACTTGGTTTTTCTGGGACTGGAAGAAAAACTGAGGTGGAGGAGAAAAGGCCCAGGTATCAGGAAGCCTTGCCAGGTCCTAGCACCCACAGCTGATATTTCAAGCAGTAGTTCCAGCTTTGTTTCACAGAAGCTGGACTCTGCAGGGAAACCCTTCAGCCAGCCCTTACCTCACCAATGGTCCCAGTGACATACTGATCAATGGCGTTGGAGATCTCTGCTCTCTTCACACCCGCTTTGAACTTCATGGAGAGCACACGCGGGTGGTGCCGGAGCCACCAGTTGTTCGCCTTGTCACCAGCCAGACGCGTGCAGTGGATCCGGGACTGCTGGCCAGCTCCAATACCTATGACCTGAAGCATATATATACAAAGCACAATCATGCCTTGCTGCACAGAGATCACAATCAGAGCTGCATTCTAGCCAAGCAATTAGGAAAGACAAATTAGCTGCTCCTCACTGAAGCAGAGAAAGAGTGTAGGTAATTAGCAAGGAAAACTTTGAAAATACCTGCATCCCCAATCCTGTAGATCGGTTACAGGGACAGCTCTCTGCACTGCTAACTTCCATGGCTCCGCTGAGCTGACAGTCACTCTGAGGACACTACATTCTTTCGTCCTTCTAAATAACATAGCCCCAGTCATCCGAGTCAAACCATTAACCTCAGGAGAGTGATGCCATTATGGCTTTTGTTTACAGCAAAACAAAATCCTGTTGGTTGTAGAAACAAATGTGACTGCTAAGAGATGGTAGGCTGCCCACCTGTTCTCGGAAAGGGCACTTCGGTTAGAGGATTAAAGTCTGAGCCCGGGTCACCCAAACACCATAATCTTTCCTGGGGATCAAGGCATACACAGCTTGAACAAATCAGCTGTGATATGTGGCAGATTACAGGGCAGTTTGTCTGTCACGGCCGATAATAAAGTCAATCCACTGCTCAATCAGGAAGGCTGGCCAGCAGGACCATTACATCGCATGAATTATCAAGGCCCTGGAGCTACCAACACATTTCCTACTCTGCCATCTGCGCCGGAGAGTCCAGGATTTTAAAAAATTGCTGCTGCTAACCTTATTTAATAGCACTTGTGCTTGATATCAAACAGACCTAGTGCTTCCGGAAGCAAAATCCAAAAGGTGATGTTTTCCTTAAGGAAGCTTCTACGAAAATATGGTATTCGCTCAGTTTCCATTTGTTTTTTTCGGACCACTTTCTTTGGAGTTCTCATCAGACACATTCAACCTCTGTCAATTTTTTCAGGTACACTATAGATTAAAATAGGTAGAGACTCTTTGGAGTCTGGTGGTCAAGTAACCCTGCAAGCCACTTGTCACAGTTCAATGCGCAACACAAACAAGCTCTTGCATCCTCTCTGGGCTGGTGCAAACTCGCGCTGGTGACAAAGGCAATGCTTAGGTGCTGACACCACTGAAAACTGAACGTGGCTGGAGACATCTTGATTACCGGATGCTGGCAGAACAACACCTGCAGATACGGTCTGCCTGCAGTCACAACTGGCAGGCACAAGGGACTGAGCTGAGGTCTCTTGGGCTCCAGGCTGTCTGCTATCCCTCAGCTTTGCCTCTGCCATGACAGTATGCCAGGCACACAGAGGCCAGACCTAGCCACCGTGGCTGTCAAACTCAGGCTGGTAACTTTTCTTCCTGGCTTTCAGAGCTGCGGGTCGTGCTTTCGAAAGAGAGCTCCTGCCATTTCAAACCAGAGATCTGATGGAAAACAAGTCTCTCTCCCATAATTTCCTCCTCCTATGAAGCCACAGCTGAACTGTTCACCAGACTGTTCGCATGGGGGACTGCTCCAGGGACAGTGTTGAGGCTAGTGGTTCTGGCCAATGCCTCAGAGTTTCCAGCTCAGACTGAAACAGATGGTAAAGCTCTAAGTCAAAGGCCGCCCTCAAAGGAATGAATCATTTGTCTTCTCATTCATCAAGACACAGTGACTTCACCTCTTACCAGAACCATAAAACATGCTGCTGGATACTATTCCCCCAAGGAGCAAATGAAAGACTTGGGCTGCTATCTAATATCATCTTCTCAGCTATAACTGAAGTCATCAATGCTTAATAAACCCACAAGGATATTAGTATTATCATAAATACTAAATAGATGCAAAGTTTCTCATGGCTTAGTGACACCTTCCCCCCTACAAACACTCCTGACATCCAACCTCTGCTCTCACATCCACCCTGTTTAACCTTCAGACTTGCAGGGGAGCCTGCATCTCAAGGGAGCTCAACGCCAGCTGCGTGTAGGTATATAGTCTCTTCCACAGGGGTTTTTCCTCTCTCCCTGGACAAAGGAAAGGACTTAAAATAGTCATGTGCCAGAATTGCAGTGTCCTCTCTGCCCTTTCCCAGCCAGAATGGTGCCTCATCTTCATCACATACTTGTGAGCTGTGGCCTTGCACTCCTGTGATGGCACTGGCTCGTCTGCTGCAAGCCCTGGCCTTCAGCCAGCAAGGGCAACAGTACTGGAGAAAGTGTTTCCAGGCCAATGCAGCCCTGAACACACAGAGCTCCTTCACGGGCACGCATTAGCAATCAAGTTCTCCTACCTGTCAGCACCCAAGTACCCTTCTCAAGAGCGTTTTCCTTTTCTCTATGAGCTACTCAAAATATTTTACATTTTTTGTGACCTAAGTTCTGCCAAAAGATGCATAACTGAACTTTGGCTCCTATTCAACAACTCCGAAATGGCAGGAACTTTGTTCTTCAGTTAAACAAAGTGATGTATCCTGTGAAGTCTTCATAGGCATCCCCAAATCTACAGAGATATTATCTGCAACACATGGAACTGTTTTTATAACAGCTTAACAGGCAAGAGAATATAAAAGCTGCTTCTCTGTGCCTCCTTCTGATGAGCCCATGTTGTTCTAGAAGGAAGTTCACAGTTACAGCCTGGGAAGAACATGCTGGTAAGATGCGCTTCACTGGAAAATGGTGATCCAGGGAAAGTGAAACCCTTTTTTGTAGAAAAATGTCTTTTGAGGCAACATTGCTGAGGAAGATTTCTTCAGTCTAGTCTGGAATTTCTGGTCTAAAGAGGAGAAATCAGAAGGTTGAGCTTCTGCTTAATGCAAACTATAGACTTGTACCTGAATCTCTCTTCACGCTGGTCTGTCTGAATGTACCTATTGTCTGCCTTTTTCACTTTGTGTGAAGTGAAAATCCTTCTTCCTACACCTCATCTCTCCCTTCCTCAAATGTTGGCTTTCTCCCATACGAAAACACAGCTGAAACCTCAAAATCTTCCACAAAGGAATCCTCCCCCCTCTATTTTCTACACAAAAATTAATTATGTTTCTTTCAGAGTTTAATCTGCTGGGAATCAAAAAGTGCTTAAGCAGAGCCTATTAAGTGTGAGGAGTGAAAGGAGACAGCAATACAGGGTGAGGAGAAAAATCACTTAATAAAAAAAAGCTTGGGTGAAAATTGAGAACTACTTGACCAAAACACTTTGGCTCGCAGGAGAGCCAAACATGCCCCGTAGCTGGAATACTGTGCAAAAGCACGGAGTGGATGAGATGGATAATGCCCAAAGGATCCTTGCAAAGTGATCCAGATTGGCCTGGATTTACTCAGATTTACCCTGAATAATGAGTGAAAACAGAAACCCTAAATACATTTGGAATTATAAAAATGAAATAAAGGATTTCACAATTGGGAAGACAAACAAACAATGAAGTTACTGACAAATGTCTGCACCATCGGTGGAAAACAGTAAGGTAAATTAACAGGTTTGTTTTATCCTGCTGTGCAGAGAATAAAGAAAGAGAATAACTTTAAATTGCTAATTTAAAACATGACGGTATCATTAAAGAAAGTGTAAATCAGCATTTTACAGACTGGCTTCGCTGGTGCTGAAAGTCAGACGAAACAAGTGAAAGTGTTTATTGCCATTAGTGGCAGCCGGCTTCCTGCAAATTAAGTGACACCCAAGTCCATAAATGCTTCCTCCTACTCTATGCTTTCCTAGAACTTATTAACACAAGCACCAGCCCTTGCTGGAGCAGCCAATCCACTCACAAACCCAACGAAGCCAAGCTGTCAAAAGCCTTCTGGATGTCTGATACACAAGAGTTTTGCTAGGCAACAGGGATGCTGTGAGGCTGAAGTAACCCTTGGAAAACCAAAAGCAATGGAACTGAGAGAAAGCTGGACTTCCTAGGCTTGGCTCATGTAACCCAAACCAAGTCAGATCCTGGAAAAGCATTTTAAGTGTAACAACCTGGAAGTTACTTTCCATCCCTGGTTCTTGATTTGTGCTATTTTTTGATTTGCACCCAAATACTCCTGTACACATCTGATGTTATGTCTTGGTAGGTGATATGACCGGAGTTAGTTCTGCACAGCATCACCAAGGAGAATCTAAGCCAATCACTATCTTAGTAAGACTGGGTTTCAGTGGACCTTATTTCCTTCCCCATCTGCACCTTAAGAACAACAGCCTCAATAGTTAACAGTCTCAGGAAGCTTTTAGAGGTTTTAAAACCAGAAGGGAGCTCCTACCTGAGCTCCTCCATCACTACCTATAGCATGCCACACTGCTGTTTCTGCATTTGGGCTGTAATGAGTCTCTTTAGGAAGACATTAAGCTTTGATTTGAAGAACCCAACACAGATTCACCACCTCCTTGAGTAAGTGATTGTAATGGCTGCTGATCTTTACTGTTAAAAAAGTCACTCGTTTCTTAGTGCAGCACACAGACCTCTGATCTTGACCTTCCCTGTCACATATACAACAAACCAAGACAAAGCACATTTATATTTGATTAAATTATATGCCTGCAAATATGCAAAACATCACTGAAGCCAGGCTAGTTAAATCCCTGCCTGCCCACACTGCTTTTCACTCCTCCCTCATGCCTTCTCCCTTCCATATGGTACATGCATTACCACACACATTTCAGAAACATCTGCAGCACCACGTTAAGTCCAGACTTGCAAAAGCACTGGGGAAATTGTTGCTGTAAAGCAGCAAAGATAGTGACACCTTTGTTCTGGGGCTACGAGAACTAACACTCTTGAGGACAGAGAACCATTTAAAAAGCAAGGAAAAAAGCCCCAAAGCCGAGTAAAAGAAAAATGCCAGATCTCCAGAGACATGTTTTCAAGAACCATACAGCACATGACCCCAGCAAGTACTGAGACACAGCATTGCAATGTTTTCAGGCTGTAACAACAATCTGTCAAATGCAGATGAGTACCAATGCAAAAAGGACAGCATTGCAGTTCATTCGCGGTCTGTACCTGTAGGGCACACTGATCCATTTTGCTGATTTATGATGTACCAAAGCTCAAGATCAAAAACATTCTTTGTCTTTTTCTTCTGTATTTTTTTAAAATAATCCAGGCCTATGGAAAAGTTACCATGGAGAGCAGAGAACCAGCTAAACGGCAGCATTATGAGAATGAGCCGCTGGGCAAAAATACAATTCTTAATACATTTACAACAACTTTTGGATAACTGATTTAAGCTGAATACCTAGTGATAATGTGGAAAGAAAGGATTTTTTTTTTTTTAAATTCAAGATTCATATCTCCACTACACATTTGATAATGCCCCTGTAAATCCCAACATCCATCAGCTTTTAAAAAAATCAGGGAGAATGCCCCAAAGGGAAAAAAAGAAAGCACATCCCATCTTTCTTATATAAAAAATGAAAATAAAACCAAGAACCATTTGGACAGTCAGAATCCAGCTGTGAAAACTACTGTCATTTCCTAAGGCTCTATACAGACTACAATATATGTACGTGCCCTCAAAAAATGGTATGAAAGGACAGAGTAGTTGGAAAGAAATGACGCAAGGCCAGACTTGCAGAAGCACATAAGAGCTTTTCCAACCCTATCATTGAAAGAGCCAGCCCTGTCATTACCATGAAAAAAATTACACCAAGGTTTTGAAGCAGCATTTTGAGAAATACAGGTTTAGCTACTGTTCTGCATGGCACTGTCTAGGGCAGTTCGGCTGTACCTGTTTAATAGCTTCCTGTATGCTAAATGATTTTAAAACTCAGGCCTGACAAAAGCACTCTCTGTCCAGCTTGGCTGTGAAAGCATGCTCCACAGAGCTGTCTGATTTGGTTACCTGCCCATCCTTGGCGTAGCAAACCGAATTGGACTGGGTGTATTTGACAGCGATGCTGGCAACAATCAGGTCTCGGACAGCAGACTCGGGCAGCTGAAACAAAACACCACTGTCAATGACCCGTCCTAACAACCATGACTAGCCAACTGGCTAGTGATCTGCAAACCCCCAAAGCCATCACAAGTAATGTATCACAGAGAGGGAAAACAAGATAACTAAAATATCCTGGCTTGTTCAATTACCAGCAATTTTTCTTTAGATTAAAAACTGTAAATGATTGGTTTGGCAGCTAATCTCATAGCTTGTAGGAAGAAGACTCAACATCACCAGGTCAAGAGGGCTCTATCACTGGCCCTAAGCCTGCAAAGTCATCTGTATTTGCTCACTGTTGTCAGATGTGCTCATAGGCAAAAAGCTAAGCACATGCTTAGGTACACACAGGCCCACAGCAACAAAAATAGCTCCCAATATCTGCATTAAGTATTATTTTTAAGTCTGTTGCATTACTAATTCATTAAAATGATTTTTATTACCTCAATGTCTGAACTTGCTTCTGAGCCTGTGACTAATCACGTGCTCATTAACATCTGTTTTTTAATGAGAACAAGATCAGAGACAAAGAAATAACTGATAACTTTCTGATGATGTGAACTCTAAATGATGAGCAATACCAGAAAGGCCAGGGTTTATACAACACACTCTACACAAAAGGGAGAGGTAAACAGTGAGTCAGAATGAGATCACAATGGATCCTTAGCACATGGCTGTCTCACCACAAGAAATTACCCACAGTAGCTTCTTATAAATAAGAAATACAAATATTTTGGTAGTTGGAGATAAGGGCAAGGTCCAGCGCCTCTTATTTATGCAAGGAATCAAAACAAAGGCAAACTACCCTGATTTACCCAAGTATATTTGGTCCAGAGAGTTCTCCTGCATTGTTTTGTTGAAAGTCAGTTAAATCTCATTAAAATATTTTAAGTCCTCTTAAAATAAAAGAGTGATGACTTCCTTGATGAAAGCACACCAGTTCATCCTACCAATCTTTAAGCTCATTTATCTTCTGACACTTACGTTTTTATTCTTTGTAACAATGTTCTTGAACAACGACCGGTCGATGACTGCATTGTTCCTCTTCTGCATGAGATGCAATCCATAGAGGGTTCGAATCTCATTGTCATCTGGCTCATAATGGGGATCCATCTAAAAGCCAAACGATAGACCAATGAAAGATTCCTAGAGCTCTTCAAAGCCAATGTCCAGTAATAGCTTAGGTTAAAACACATTATCTAAAGAATCCAAAAGAAGTGAACTTTTTATAGAAAGCAAAGTCAAATCATCAGAAGTAATTGGAATTAACTGAAGCAGCAAGGTCTCAATGGCACGAAGTGACATTTACAGGGTGAAGAGAGGTAATGCAGTGTAGATGTTTATATACAAATGTCCATGTTGCAAGCCACAAAAATCGTCTTCTAGTCTTTCACAGAAAGGGAAAACCATCCACACAAAGAGTCTTCCAGTCTTCCACAGGAAGGTAGAAATATTTTGAGTTGCTTCATACATGTCTCAAGGTACAGCTCCCAACCCTCTTCAACATTAAAGAAAACAGTGAACATGATTCTTTCCAGAGATGCACTCTCTTGGGGCACATCTCGCAACAAGCATGCAGCACAGTTAATTTACACCAGCATAAGGGGTAAAGTTAAATGGAACTGTTAAACTGCATTCAGGTCTACCCATGCACGGGCTTAGTTAGAAACTGGGTAGCCCCAGTTCAGGTTATTGAGACATGAAGTAAACCGGATTAAGGCTACCAGCTCTAAATAGGAGCGTGCACACGCTTTATGTGGTTTCTCTAATCCATTTAAATTTGTTCAGATCAACTTTCCTTAGCATCCCTCCGCAGACAGGCCCTGAAGATACAGGCTAAACCAATACGACCTCATCCTTGCAAAGCTAATTGAATTCAGGAGGTAATCAGCTGCCAAGATTGTCTGCAATTTCATTCCTTCTTGCCTGAAGCTCCTGAGCCATCTTCTACAGCTCCCCTGGTAGCAACACTACAATTGCAGCTTCAGCTATGCCTTGGATTTTCTTTTTGTAATGTTATAGTCAAGTTCTCTGCTCGTTTGTCTCTCAGAGTCAGGCAGAAATAGGACCTGTTTGCCTGCCCTGACAGCATTATGTAATCCATTTGGCATGTTCACCAAAACTGGATGATTTTGAAGTCCCAACAATCACTGCAGGAACTAGAAAGGCAACCTGACCACACTATAGTAATATTCCTTGACAAGCATCCTGGTTGCAGTATGTAAAGGTGCATCATTCCAGGTCCAAACTCTGCCTGTGCTGCTATCTTCATCACTGACTGTATTAGAGACCGCCCTACAAATACCACATGCCCAGACAAGGCTCCCCCCAGTGATATACTACACATGCTTCTCACTGCCAAGACTCAACATCATTGAGGCACTGTATCTTAGATAAAAAGAATTCAGGGAAGAAACAAATTCAGCAAAAGTGAGAGGAAAGCTGGCAGAGAGTGGAAAGAGAGTCCAGAAATTCTGTTTCTTTGAAGTATTCTTGCTGGTTCATAGATTTAATTACTTTATATCCACATCACTTTGAAAGCCAAGGAAGGCATTATGAAAATACTCTGCTCTAGGACTATAGCCTAATCGTGACCACAACACTGCTGGTGGAATTCCAGCTCGTACAGGAATCCCCAAAGACCCAGAGGAAACGCTTCCATGCACTGCCAGGGCACCTGGATCAGCCCCCAGCTATTTGGACACTAACGCCTGTGAAAAGCAGGTACAGGGAAAGCAGTAGAGGGTTATAGTGGAGCAGGAGTCCAAACCTGGAGGACACAGTAACCACCATTCTTCTTTTTGGCAAGGATTTTGAGAGCTTCTTCCTCATAGCCAGGAGCTACCACACCATCAGATACCTGCAACACACACAGATTTCAGCTTCCACTTGAAAAAAAAAAAAAAAGAGGGGCTAATACTGAAAGCTCCACCTGCCGTTTCCTGAAGGGCACTGAAGGCACACTGCTCCGCATCTATATGTACCACACAATACTAAAGGCACTATTACAATATTGGTTTCAGTCGTGGAAACAGGAAACAGCAGAGCGCTATAAGCTCTTGGAGGGAGTTAGTAAAAAATACCCCACCATCACTTTGAGTAGAAATAACTAATAAATAATATCCCCCTCCGGGGAAAACAGCTCATGCACAACACCCCCACTTTTCAGCCTTAACAGTAAACATGGCTGGAAAAAAAAAAAATTAAAAATCATCCTTATTTTAACAGTGACACTCCTGATGAGACAAAAATGTTGGCAAAAGAACCGTTAACAGCATTGAAACTGAGAAGAGTTTAGATTCATCAGTGCCGTGAAGCGATACACACCTTTCACATTCTTATCCTACAATGTGGGTGGGGGTTTTTTGTTTTTAAGTCATAGTATACCAAATGTTATCCTCACAAACCAGTCAAACATGCTCTTACGTTTGAAAAGAAGTCTCCAACATACAAGACAGCCCTTTGCATTGTGCCTTCCCCCTCTTAAAAAAATTGTAAGCAACCTATGGGATGAACGTGTTTGATAAATCATTAACTCCCAGTTGTTTAACTCTGTATTTAAACTAGTGACTTGTGCAATGCAGTCAGCTATGGAGTTAACGTTGAATCCAGCAAAGTTAAAAGTGCAGCGTGGAAAGTGGCTGAGCCTACACATAACTTGTATCAACTGGCAGGTAGCAATCTACATCCACATTCCTGCCTCGGGCAAGAGGCTGGCCATCAGCTCTCCGGTCCTCTATTGTTCCGATTACAGCCGTTCAACCAGATACTTGTGACAGCATAATCAGGGTTCATTTCCAGAGGCCTACTCTGAAGCAGAGGTTTGTAATCGTCTCTTGGAAAGCAGCATTTCAAGCACTGCTATTTCACAGGCTCTCCCACACAGCCAGGTTTTAACTGGTAGGAGGAAAAATGCATCAAAAGATAGGTGTAAATTCTGCACTCCAGAAACCGAATTACACAAATGAGCCAATAAATAGTCTTCAGTAAAATGGGTCAAATTCAAACAGAATGGCTGCTACAAACCAATGACTCCATCTAGCGTGATTCTCCTTTTTACACTCGAATGATTTGCTGCTGTTTAACTAACCTCTCTGGAAATAATCTTGGCAGTAGCCACATCACAGATATCAGACAGGGCAATGAAGTCACCAAATGAAGACATCCTATCAGCACCTGCAAAATCGTATTTTTAGTAACTTATCAAAGTATGGCATAATACAAAGAAAAGTCTTTGCTCCTACAAACCAATCAATTTCCATGAGAGCTAATAATTTATTACCACAGAAAAAAAAAAATAGGCCATATAAGAGCAACAAGGATGAAAAGTCCTACCTCAAACACATGCACCTTTACATATCCCCATAGTTCAGATATTCTTCCTTCTTCACTGCATTTGTCAAAGCTCTAACTCTGTCATGACTACCTCCATTACCGCAAGCAGCTCTGCTGTAGCCATGGTGGCAAGAGGACAAGGAGAGGCAAGGATCATACAGAAAGATTTTAGATGGGAGACAGTTGGAAAAAGAGGAAAGCTTTTAGATGCCTATACTCCAATCTGGCTTTTCCTGCAAGAAAACAGATCTAGAAATATAGCTAAAGGCAATTTTTTTTTTTTTTTAAATAAATATTCTCTATATTTAATGGCATAGCCAAGGTGAACTCAGCTCCCACCACGGATGCTCTACTACTTAGCAAGGTCAATTCTTCTGTCCCTGCCATTCTAAATGTTTGTTTTTCTACCAATCATCCAATAGTTTTCTGAGGGCAATGTTCAAAGGTGGTCCCTAAAGCGGTGGAAAAAAGAACCCAAGCCAGTGTGCCCCTTATCAAGTAAGTTTGCTTTGTTTTCCATAATCTGTGCAGATTTTCTAGGAATGCCATGGAAAATGAGAGAATTAGCAAAGTAGCTCAGCTAAGAAGAAGAAGCTATTTTTATTTACTTATTTTCAGCTTTTTTGTGAGCTTTGAAGTACAAAACATTAAAAAAAAAATCACCCACCAAATACCAGGCAGAAACATTTCTACTCAAGTTCCTGAGTACCCCATACATAGTGGAAGGCTGTGTGCTACCAGCACAGCTGTTTGTTTATCCATCCTTTAGCCAAAACCCCACATGTATATATGTGCGTGTATATATATCTATCTATCTGCTCACACACTTAAATTAAAAAATACAGGTCTTCTATATACATCAAGGAACAATCCAGAATGTTTTTAGCCTCTTTGAAACAATATACACGGTCTGCTCACTTGGAGAGCAATTTGTGATAGGCAGTCAGTTCATTTAGTCAGTCAGATCCTTATGGAGAAAAAACCCTACAGAGGAGTACGGTGCAAAGGGAAGAGCTTGCAAAGTGCTAAGCATGCTGCTCAGGTCCTGAGAATTAAGCTCAGCTCTTTGGACATGTTAGTTTATTCCTGGGCTTCTCACCTCTGCTTCGTGCGTAGGCGGACGCTAAGGGCGTTAAGGTCTTGTGGAAGTCATGCACCATGCAGACTTGCGCCTCCTCTTCGCTAAGAGGTATTCCAACAGCAGCACCTAGTGGGAAATAAAAGCCAGGGCACTCAGACCAGAACCTCTCGCTGGTCCCTGCCCCGGGACCTCCCCAAACTGCCAGGGTAAGGGACACAGATACACCACTGGTAGGGCCTGCCAAAAGTCATAGTCTGTTCAAAGAGAAAAGCATGGCAACAAGGAGCCACCCACCTGCAGGACTGACATGTTTGAAGGAGGCTGCAGCAGGAATGCCTAATGCCTGCTTGAGTTCCTTCACCAGCTGCCAGGCATTGAGAGCATCACACAGGTTGATAAACCCTGGAGAGCCATTCACCACTGCAAACATAGCACACAAGTAGACACATTAAAGCAGGCAGAGTCTGCTCCCCAGAGTCTGGACAGCTAGAAGAAGAGATTTCTCCCACCAAGAATTGAAATCACTAGAAATTGTTCTTGTTAAATGACCCGGGCTCCTCAGCAAGGTTAAGTGCCCTGAAAAGCTTCAGTGATTTGCGAGGAATGCACAGGCTTGAGACTCAGGAGAAGCCAATACAATTCTCTTCCCTACCAGAAGGAAGACACACACTGACCCCGTGCACCTCCCCTCTTGTGAAAGGGGAACAAAAAAAGAACATTCCCCCTTATGTTGAGTTCTTCAACTGGCAGGCATTTGGAACAAGAGCCATCTCTTTGAGGGAGTCTACCAGACCTTGATTTTGACCAAGGTGCATAGGCAGTGCTGTCAGGGAAGAACACAAAAAGCACATCCCCTGCTCCCTAGCAGGTACATTTATTTACAAATCTAGGAAATAAATTTCACATAGTGACTATGGCTCTGATTCAACAAAGTAGTCTAGCACTAGCCAAACTTTAAGCACATGTTGTCTCTAGCTGATGTCAACAGAACCACTCACACCCATGAAATTTAGGGCAAGCTTTTAGCAAAATGCTTCATCTGGTCCTTTCATCAGATATTCATGGCAAGAGCAAAGGTCATTCAAGTCTGCTCTCAAAACCTTTTGCCCTGGCCCTGCAAGAAGAACTGCTCATACTGACATCGCAGGACTGTGAGCATTTCAGGAGATAGGAGGAAAAGATCATTTTAGCAATGGTCCATGGCCAGAACAAGTGAACACAGTGTTGTTCTGCTGCCATACTGGGAGGCAGACTTGCAAGCAAATCAACTCCCAGAGCAGGTGTGGGAAAGCTTCCTATGAAATCCCAGAACTGAAATAAGGAAATTCTGCAACACAAAGCTTCATTGTCTGTTCAACAGGACAATGCCTGCACACAAGGCAGAGCTGGTTTTCACCAACATTAAAAGTAATCTCAAGAACAAGAGTAGCCAGACTTTCTCTCCAAAACAGCGGGTTCCCTCACTGCAGCAATGCTGTGATGAGTGGCAGACCCTGTAAAATAGCAGAGAGACACCAGACCTGTCCCAAACTCTTGTGAGACTAGTATCCCTTCCCTCTGCCACCATTAGCAGAAGCAGCGTTCTAGAAAACTAAGGTAATAAACCTCTCCTCAAAACCATCAAAGAAAGAAAGAAAAAAAAAACAAAACAAAACCCATTCAAATGTAGAGAACAGCTTGGTTTCCAGACAGAGTAAATGGCGACACAAAAAGATTGGGAAGATACTAAATAAGAAAAATGGAAAGGAGCAAAGCATCTTAAAAGGATAACAAGGTTTTCCTTTGCAAAATCTGGATCTGATGTCAAGCAGAAGATGCACCACATAAATCCGCTCAAAGTGTCTTCAGTGTGGACACACAATCTTACACCAACAGAGAATGTGGAGCTACAGTAAGTCTTGTGGGGTCAGCAGACAAGCTTTTCTGTCTCACACAGCTCAACCTTTTCATTGCAAAGCTAGTGCCACTCGGTCATAAAGCAGTTGTTAAGGCACTGCTGGCCATCCCTTGGACTAAGGTACAAGATGGTATTTCAGTTTTAAAGACAACTGGAAGACATGCCCAACCATCTCCTTTCCTAGCTATCCCAGAGCTCCCTTTTGGCCAGCATGGCCTAGGCCTCACCTGTCAGGGGAAGTTTGGATCTCATCGTGTAGAGCTGCGCAGGACTCTGGTGAGGATTCATGCCATACCTCAGGGGCAGCTGGGACACCCCCTTGCTGTACTCTTTCCTGAAGTAGTCAGAGATGGCTGCATCATACTGAGCAGTGTGGGTGAAAGCCTGAGGACAGAATGGGGGACACCTGTCACTAACTTCCTTCCACACAGCAACTTACTTCCTTCCACACAACAAACTTACAAAGGGTTTGGTGTTTAAAGAGGGGAACAAACAAAAGGCAAACGAGTCTGGCCTAGCCCTTCACTGCAAGCAAACATGACCAACCTTCAGTGCAAGGTGACGCCTGGTTTCCACGGAGGTGTCTTTGTCCCTTGATGTCATCATCTCTTTAGCTACTGCAGAGTAGTCTGCAGGGTCACACACAACTGTCACGCGAGCATGGTTCTTGGCAGCTGCCCGCAGCAAGGCAACTCCTCCTGCAAGAGAAGGATGGAGGCATGAAGCACTTCCCTTCTGGACATGGCATAATAAAGAGCCACATCTGAGGCCAAGAAGGGACATGCACCAATCGATCATTTGTGCCAGATGAATGTGCTCCCCTCTCTCCAGCAAGGAGAAGGGACTGTAAGAGTGCTCTTCAAAACACAAAAGGCTGGTGACTTTGACTCAATCCACTGGTGAAGGCGCACATTGATTGGCCTTTGCAGATACAGGGAGAGCTGCAGGGGCAAGAAAACAGGTCATGCATGGGCTGCGATGAGCAACGGGGGCAAGAAAGCCTTCAAGCAGCACAGCCACATCCTGAAAGAGGATGGCTGTCTCCACATACCGCTTAAGCGCCATCTTCTGCAACACTGGGCTAGGGAGGGGTCTAGAGAAAGATTTACTTCTACACTGCCAAGCAAACGAGGTTGCCAAATCTCTCTGCAAATATTAATGAATCCTGCCCAGGTCCTCTGTGTAAGGTAAAATGCCACGCTTTTCCCTTAAATCTGACTCTGCTCAGCTATTACAACACTTTAAATCATACAAGATACTAGGCTGTTGCAGAGGAAACGGAGGCTGGCATTGCTACATGCAGAGTGAGTACCACTCCATAAAACATTTAATAGAGAGCTCTGCTGGGCACCATTTGGACTAAACTACTGCAAGAAAATTCAGTCCCAATCCAACCTCATGGCACAAAACTGTGCCTGTACTGTTCACAAACTGCCAAGCAGAGATGCTGCAGTGAAGGAACGGCAAGTCTTTTGGGGTTAATAACTAGCAGGAAGAGCAAAACTGCTGATGATACAGGCGTCCATGCTTCCAAACTCAGGTACTAACTATTCTCCCACATATGCAGACCAATCCCTTCCCTTGTAACAGCTTCCTGCAGTGAAGTTTTCAGCACTCCCCAGAACACTTTCAGTGGTTCAGCTTTTTCTCTCCAAAGCTCATGGTTTTTTTTTTTATTACACTGCCAGAGGCTGCAAAAGAGGTTTAATCTGCTCTCCTTGTTTCAGTAGGAAGCATGCTCCACCTGGCCTTTCCTAGCACAGCCTTCTACAGTACATCAGGCTTCTTCCTTTGGGCAGTGCACAGCTTGCCAGCCTGTTACAACAGCTACTTGCCATTTTAATTGTAGGCCTGCTTAAAAGCAATGAGGTTTACTCAACTATGCTTTCAGTCTGCTCCTTGCAACTCTTGCGCTCTTTAACAGACTTCCTTTATGGGTGTACAAGGCCACCAAACAAAAGGAAAAGACCTGAGACCACTTAGAGACCAGAACCATCAAGTCTGCCTGGAGAATAGATTTGTTCTCCCTTTAACTTACCAATATCAATCTTTTCCACTGCCTCTTGTACAGTTACATCTGGAGAAGATACAGTCTTCACAAAGGGGTAGAGGTTACACACGACGACTCTGAGAATTGAGGGGAAAAGCAAGGTTACTGAATGAGAAACAAAAAGGCTAACTTGGGCTTGGAATGCACAAGGTACCACCAGTGTTTTTATGGTCTTGCCTCTCAGATCAGGGACCAATGTAAAATCCTGTAGCCAAGGCTTTTTTCTCCAAAACACTTAGGAGTCAGTGGTGTTCAGCCAAAGGCCAAGTGAAACAGTACACACATTATACAATTTAACTGAACTCTGTGCATTAAACAATGTTACAGTGGATAGAACCACAATTTACAGAAGTTAGTTAAAAGGAAGAGTTTCTTTAAATTACATAGGCCTGTGTTTAAACGTTTAGTGATTTTGGTGCGCAACTTGAGCCATTTCAAAGGACTTCAAAGCGGGCTCTCAGCAGTACTGAAAATAGGCATCCGTCAACTTTCGTAAGAGTATCCACCCAGAGCAAGGTCCATTGCAAACAAAGCATAAGCAGTCTAATTTTCCACAACTTTTCTAAGAGCAGAAAACGACTTACATATCACCTTCCGGACTTTTAAAATACCAACAGCATATGAAACCTGAATACGCAGCCTGGATCCCATAAAGCCTCTGTGGCACATGAAAGCAGGTGGGAGAATTGACTTCCCCTCTCAAAGTAAGACTGGACCTTACTGGAATTAGTTTCTTGATCTGATCTGGAAGAAGCTGCAGTCTGTATTCCAGAAAGCACGAAGTTATAACTTGCCCTGTCCCATCCTATCAGTGCCACATGAACTGTAGTAAAAGGAGGTATCTGTTTTGACCTTCACAAACAATGTTTTTAATCCAAGAGAATTAATTCACTCTCTTGATCTGAATGTATGAAGGTATCGAACCCCAACGCATGCCCAGTATTGGCAGTGAATTGCTGTGATGCATACACTTAGGTCCAACTTTTAATATGCTTTGTTTCCACACTGTGTGATGAATTCAAGTGGAAGGGATGATCAGCTTCCAGTATGGTTTTCAGAACCCCCTATGTCGCCAATTTTCCAATGATACCTTTTATTGTCTGTCCTATTTCTAACACCCCCTCCCTCCCAACACATTCATACTCCTGACCTGTTGCAAACCATCAGGAATCTGGACTTTAACAGTGCTAATGCTTTTATCTGTGGAAATCAAGATAATAAATATCAAGGTTTCCTACCTTGACTTGGGTATGTAAATTTTATGCAACCATGCAAAGACCCTCCTGCTGAGGATCATCTCCTACTTTATGTAAGACAACCCAAATCCAAATTATTACTCCAGATGCAAGTGCACTATAAGTCACTGATGTAAAGGCATGTCACTCCCCCTGCAATTCAGCAGAGCCTGCTTTAATACGCAGAGTACTCTGAAGAGCCACCACTGGTGAGCCGTCTATGAGGATTCCTGTGGTTTTAAATTTCCGGTTTTCAAATTCTGCCTGGAAATCCATCCAGCCTAGGCACATCGGTTTTTAAAAGTGATTTTAAAAGCTAAGATGCATTCTGACCCAATCACCACAGTCAAACTATACCTCCCATCCTGCCTATACCTACAATTTAGTATGTTCAATTCAGCCATTCATTTCTAAACCAGGAGCTACCCACTGACATAGAACTGGTTACTCACAATCACTAGTTAGATGTTAAAACCAATTAGTTAAACATAGTCCCAAACTGCCCTGTGGGAGTGTACTGAGTAAATACATTCTAACAAAAACAGAAAAAAATCTTTGGTACATTAGTGCGCAAACTGTGTTACTTCAATTTCTGGCTGCAGCTCACTTGCTCCCATGATGGCTCTAGGAGTAAGTTTTCTGTCTGTTATCTGTGTGTTTTCTGTCTGTACAAATGCTGCATGTTCCTGACCCCCTTTTCATGGCTACTCTTTATTTATGTGTTGAAACTCAGTAAACATTATGCAAATATCAAAGGGTATATTTACTAAGTATTTCAAAATTGGGAATTGTCATCTGATCAGGCACCCAGAGCCAAGTTGAAGGGAGATGTGCCAGCTTCAAAAGTACTGAATTCAACTTTGCAAGAAGTGTAATGTGGTCCAACATTGACTAAATGTAGTGTCAAAATTCCCAGATAGCCAGAAGACATTAAAACCTCTGTTCCCTGTGGAAACCACAATGTAACTTTCTTGGTTTAGTTTTCTCTTACTACAAATGATGAAGATGCATCTGTAGAAAATGGTATTTTTGAAAACATACTATCTCCTGACAGGGAAAAGGAAGGAGATTGCAGATCTGCCGGTGCGCAGATGTTACAATCCCTACTGCTCCCATTCACTGGTGTTGACTGGTCTCCAATGTTCATTTTTGATTACTGATGAATTGCATCATGTCCCCCAACATTTACCTTACAAGGCTGAAATCCTGTTTGCTCATATCAGCATTATCTTCTGGAATATTGCGAGCCAAGATGCCTAGTTACAAACAACAGTACATCTTTATTAAAAAAAGAACGAAATCACCAACAAACATTTTTTTTTTAATTCAACATCTTCCTCCAGACTGTTCTTTTCCTCGGAGATTTTCTGCCATAAACTTTCTGATTCTACTTCAGACAACAGTTCTCAGCCCCTACTCCTCTACCCTATACTATTTTACTGACTCTTTGGCTGTTCAAATTCCATACTAACAGGGTTTTTTTCCCCCCAATGCTAAATCCTAGAGCATTCCAAGTGCTGAACAGCAACATTTATAAGCATTTAGTTGCTACCCTCAAAACACTAAAGCTGTCATTAAGGAGCTCATGGAGAGGAAAAGGGCACTTGCCGCTCATCAGCCAGCAACACTCAAAGCCTATGAAGCATAAGACGCTGTGCCTCTAGCTGAGCAGCATAGGTGGCTGGCTTGGGTCTAGGAGCTCGGAGAAACATGCAGGTGACTGGCTGGCACAGAGTAAGCAACAGCACAATCCTGGGTTCAAGGTTGCCAGAGGAGATGATTGTCTCCAGCCCTCAAGTATGATGGGCAACAGGTTCCATCTGAGGGATCTCAAGCACCGTAACAGGAGATGAAAAAGCAGATGGGTTAATGTGCAGATCGACCAATTGCCAGACATCCTCCTTGCTGAAGAGGCACCAAGGAAGATCAGACATGCAGAGATCACCCACTAAAATCTATGCTGTCATGTTCCTTCATCCAATGGTTAAATTCAGTGGAGCTCTCTGCCTGAACAGGTCTGAAATTGACTCTGCAAAGAATGTGCAAAGGCATATACAAAGAAGCCCTGTTACTTGTAGCCCTGAGGAAGAAAAGCTCTGCTAACTGCATAGATGCCAGCATAGCAACAGAAGTAATTCAGCCACCGTGCACTCCTCCACCCCGTGCTTTTCTGCTGTCCTTCTGCTGCTAGAGCAAATCTGTTTTCATTACCCAGTTCTTCCAACACAACCCTTAAAAAAGACATCTGTCAACCCCTTCTTTCCACCCTCACTGCCCATGGATTTATCTTTTAGACTGAAAATATATTAGCAGAAACATACCAGCATGGACTGCAGGATGAAGGGTTTTCACACGTCCACCTAACATTTCAGGGAACCCTGTCAGGTCCGAAACATCTCTGCTCAACGAGAAAACACAGCATGATAATAGATGTCCCATACTGACTTAATCTATAGGTTGAATGTTTATTATCTCCATCAGGGCAGTAATTTCGATCTACTGGGAAAGTTGGTTTTACTGGAAGGAGATTTAAAACCTAGGCATTTCGAAGGCAGCAAGGAGGGGAAAAACTTAGCTTTCTTTCGGTCCATCTGTTAAAAAAAAAAAATCACCACCTTCCATCAATGACAGGAGGAGTTTAGAGAGAGAAAACACTTGCATGATTCCTCTAAACTTCAGTATCTTGTATCTCAGTAAGAACACAACATATGGAAGGTGTATTACTAAACTGCTAGGAAAAACCTATGCTGAGTGACAGACTAGAATGCATCCTTCTTACAGAGGGCTGGGAAGCAGTTCTGAGATGAGGCATTCTATGTTAAGATAGATCTGGCCATTTTTATTATGGTTGGCATCTGTCAGCTAGTTAGCAAAATGCTGCTAGGTACAGAAGGATTAGTAGAAACAGCCAAAATGTTCGTTTAATCCTCTCTCACTCTTCACAAGATGTTGATCTGTCTCTTATGCAAAAGCTACATCTGACAGAAGACAGAAAGGACACCGCTTTCTACTAAGTGACCCAAAACAAAAAATCGTATAAATTTCACTACAACCCCCCCTCTTATGGCAAAGAGGCAACAACTGCTTTTCCCATGAAAGGAAACAAAGTTCATGGGTCACAACTAAGCAGCATGGTTACTTCTCAAATATACTGAAATAACCAAGATAAGCAAATCCCAAGTCAACATGGTTTATAGAGAGAATGGAAGACCATGCTCAAAAGAAGCAATACCTCAGTACTCTTCTTCCCAGCTTAGCCAAAACATTAAAGTTTCACCACTCCCTGTGACTGTTTATGATGGTAAAGGACCAATAAATTGCAGAGGGAAGGGGAAATGTGACCACCCTTTGCTTCAAGCTTCACTGATAGCACAGCCAAGCAAGGAAGTCGGAGAGACATGACCAAGTGCTGGATAACAGCGAGGACAGGGAGCTCTGGAGGCAGTGTATATGCATGCTGATGTGTCTCAGGGGCCTATCACTGCATTCACTGGAAGCACAAAAGGAGTCACAGTCACCTGTCCTGCCAAATGATTGACAGATTTTTCATCACTGGAAACAATTTTTATTTGGCCAGAGCTGGTTTTTTAATCACAGCATGGAAGAAACTAAAACAAATTTCCCCAGAATCATGGGCCAAAACAGCCAGTGACTGTACATGCCCCTTCTCAAACAGCAGCTGTCTGAAAAAGCTGACCATCATGCTGGCAAAATTATTTGTGACAAATGATCTGCAGTGAGCTTCAACATATTCCAGACACATGTCACCTTTCCTGTCCCAGGACCGGGCAAAGATCAGCTTTCACCTGGCTGTGAAGAGCAGCACTAGGGTCAATTATGAATTTCAAGACAAGTGGTTGTCTCACAGGAAAAAAAGCTGGCTCGAGGCAGACAAGGCATCATCTCGAGCACAACGCTCCTGACATCTCTGTGTGTGCTGACCTGCACAGTAACACTCTTTGGCCTCAGTCTACCAACTTCGGGCCAAGAAGGTTCTGAAGTTTGCTCTGAGGCTTTTGGGGTGGTTGGTTTTTTTTTTTTTTGGGAAGGGAAGACTTGCTTTCAGACCAGTTTTCAATCATTTTTGCTCACAGATGGAGAAAACAATTTAAGCAACCTCAGGACCCAAATGAGCATTTTTGGTGGAGATGTATAGGAAAGTGTTTGTACCTGACAGGCAAGCCAGCATCTCTCAGGGATTTGGCTGTTCCTCCAGAGGCAATTAAACCCAGGCCAAGAGCATTCAGACTCTTTGCAAATTCCAGCAGGCTGGTCTTGTCAGACACGCTGAGTAAAGCTAACAGGTGGGAAGAGCACAAATATTTTGGTTTTTAAAGTAGAACAGAGAGAGAAAACAACAGGATTAAGCCTTTAAAAGTTCTATAACTTAGGAATCGTCTCTGATGTGAGGTGACCGGGTAAGGGAGGGAGGAGCTGCCCACCAGTGCCTCACGCTTCCCCACCTCCACAACGGAGGAGCTCCCCTCAGGCGAGACACCGGCGGGAAGAGGCAGCGCTGCCGCTCTCCCGCCCCTGCCTCAGGGCACAAAAGGCGGGACATCCCCTCACCGTCGGTCCCGCTTCTCTTCCCGCCCCGGGAGTTTAAACCCCTCTTTCACACAGCGCCGGCTGCCGCCCAGCTCGGATCGAACCCAAGGTATAACCAGCCCGGAGGGAAAGAAGCGCCCGCTCCCCCCCCTCTCCGTGCACGGAACTACCGGGTTGGAAGCGGCGGCCCCGCTCTGAGACGAGCGGCACCCAGCCGCCCCTCGCCTTCCGGGGCCGCCCCGTTTAGCTGAACCCGGCAGCCGGGAAATACGCCTCGGCCCGGCGGCTCCGGCCCACCCGCCCGACGGCCATTTCGGGGCCTGGCGGGAGGGCAGCCCCCCCCTCCACTCCCTCACCCCCCCGCCCCAGGCGGCTCCAAGGGCCGCGACCGGTCGTCGTCGCCGCCGCCACTACAGCGGGCAGGCGGTCGCAGCCCACCCCGGGCTGCCGGGGCCTCGCCACCCCCGCGTTACCGAGCTGCTGCCGGGCGGCCATGGCGCCGTCGGTGGGTGCGCGCTGGGGGCGGCGGGGAGGCAGAAGGGCGGGGAGGAAAGGAGCGAGCGGCGGCGGCCCGGCGGGATTTGGGCGCCCGCTGCACGGGGGCGGGAGCCTGAGGGGCCGGCCCGGCCGGGGCGGGGAATGGAGGGGAGGCGGCGGGGTGCTAGCGTGGGCGTGCAACGCACGTGGTGCGTGTGCCAGCGGCGGGCGTGGGTGTGCGCACGGCGTGGGCGGCAGTGCCCACGTGTGTGCGTGTGGAAGGCACACGTGTGTTCAGTGGGCAAGGCTGGGTGTGCGGTGCCCAGAGAAGATGGGGATGCCCCGTTGTCGGAAGTGCTCTGTGTGCAACGCGTGTGTTGCGTGTGGAGCGCGCGCGTGTGCGCTGCGCACGTGGACGTGCAGTGCACGTATGTGCACACACACACGTGCACCGCACACGCTGTGCGTGTGTGTACGTACAGCGCGCGCGTGGGTGTGCGCAGCGTGCTGGCGGGGGGAGAGGCGTGTGACCAGGCAGCAGTGCCGGGGTGAGGAGGGGGAGCCCCCCGTGGCGGGAGATACAGGAGGGCAGCCCACCCTTTGCCCCCTCCGGGCTGCAGCTGGTGGTGTCCCCACTCACTAGGTCCCCGTGGGGACAGGGTGGGTGGCCACAAGTGTGGTACGTGCAGGCCAAGCACCTTCAGGCCATGGTACGGGGTTTTCTTGGGCCTCTTCAGTGACAGGAAACCCAACTTAGTACGCAGGTGAAAAATGAGGTGTAGGTGAGGCAATACCTCATTGCAGTGAAAGGTGGTGCAATAAGGACAATTCATTTTTCACAGAAATACTCACTGGAATTTCATCTGTGGAGAATCCTCTCGCAGAGCTTACAGTCTACTGACAAGCAGGGGCAAAGACAAAACACTTGTTTACCAAGTCTGAGGTAACAAATTAAGTTTGCAAATAGTAAAATGATGCTTTTCTCCCCTTTATTTATTTTTTATTTTTCTCTGTAAGGGGAATTAACGGGGGGAGCTTTTGTCTCCTACAGGCCTCCCAGTTTCCTGGAACTCCTTGCAAAAGAATTCTTCTTGTTTTCGTTCTGGCTTGTGGTTGACAGGTAGCACTGACAGAACATGTTGGTTTTAACATCGCTGGTTAAAATCTCCGCTGTGCCCCTGTACACCCCAGCAGGGTTCAAGTGCAGCATTGGGACAGCAGCAAGCCATACTGCTTTGCAGGTAGAGAGCTCCGCAGTTAATTTGCAGCACAACCGCTGGCTGTCACCCTGCCAGTGCTTGCACAAGGCCTCTCCACGGCTGTCCTGTCACTTCAGCAGCACACAGTCAGTGCCGTCATTCCCAGCAGGTAGCACTGGGCAGCAAAATGGCACACATTTTGCAGGTATCAGGTCCAGCAAGCTGGGACCTGGTTGCCTTCATATAACATACACATCCCTGACACATGTTACCTCTGGGGTGGTGGGGGCTTCGTATATGGGTTTTGAATCAGGTCCTTAAGCAATAAAGCCAGCATGGGCAGGCCCCTGAGACATCCGTGCATACATGTCTTGTGTTTTCATTGTCCACGTAGGAGTTCACTGTACACTTGCAGCTCCCGGAGCAGGCAGACTGCATTAGGCTCTCCACTTTCATTAAAAAAGAACAAATAAATGAAAGTTTCTAGATCTTGCAGGCAAAAAGCTGGGAAGTGCAAAACAAGTGCAACTGGAAGGCCCTGAAACTTGTCTGTTTTGATTTGTGAATCTCTGGAATTGGGCAGTATTGTCTGTGTAAGAAAAAGTCAAGCAAGAAATACTAAACACACTAAATAAACCCAGTATATGTATTACTCTTAGTAGCAGCTAGTGACAAGCAGTAATAAATTACTGTTCAGAAGTGTGGC
The DNA here is from genome assembly GCF_034638445.1 of Ciconia boyciana. Lineage (NCBI taxonomy): Eukaryota > Metazoa > Chordata > Aves > Ciconiiformes > Ciconiidae > Ciconia > Ciconia boyciana. The sequence goes on along the minus strand of NC_132943.1, from coordinate 41,008,702 downwards.
TGGGGCCAAATGAAAATATACTGTTAAGTGGTACATGAGCACTATCATTATGAAAATACACACCTTTGAGAGAATAAAAGTTGTACAAAGAGTACAGATCTGTACAGCTGAGGTGGGCTTTGGGGATGATTAATGTATGTGAAAATAAAAAATTTGATAGAGCTCTGCATATTTATCCAATGTTGGAGAGCAATTGCGTATTCTGGTGCAGCGCCTGAGAAGCTAAGGAACAGTGTGCATGCTGTTTGTGAAGCAGGGTGTTTTGGGATATTGCAGAAGCTGCGTGCGAGTGGGCCATGTCACCCATGCACAAGAGGACAGGTCCACTACTGCTTTCAGCCAAACAGTGAGAGGGATGTTATCAGCGTAAATAGTGGCATTTGCTTTTTTAGCGTCTCCAGCAGTTTGTTGTCCCTTGACGCACGAGACGAGGTTTCTGTTTGCGGAGGGGTTTGTGTGGCAGGAGGGCAGTTTGGGTTTACCCTGTGTCCTCTCTTGGATTGAAGTCCAAGAAGGGGCGTTCTGGCTGTGTGCTGGAGGGGTGTATGGATTTGGATGTGACAGAAAATGCCCTGGGTTTGGGATGGCCACGCAGGGAAAACAAACAGTCTGCCTCCCCAGAGGTTTAGTTTTGCTTTATAGAGCTTAACTAATTAACTGATTTTTGTGATGTTTAGAGGTTATTCAAGTATCCTGTGCTCTGCTCATTCCCATCATTAATGCAATAGGAACGAGGTCTCACTGGAGTTTTTTCCCGGTGTTTTAAACCATTGCAGAAGCTTGTCTTGAGCCAAGAATGCAGTAACATCATATTGGAAATCATGGGAAGAGGTAAATACTAGAATTACAAATACCAGATTAAGGTTATTTCTAAATCATACCAGGGCCTACATCCAAGAAAGAAAAATCAGACTTAATTAGCAATGTACTCTGCAGCATTTATAAAGAGAAGTAAAAAGAGGATGAAGATGAATAGAGATATACAAAAGGGATAGTGTTCCTGGTTTTGCTGTTGTCAGGACAATACCCTAGATTCCCTTCTTTGAGACTGTAGGGAGTAATAGCAATGCTTTTTAGCTTGGCTCTGAGTCCCTGTTGTAAGTCTGTTCTCTACTGGGTTTTTTTCCATGTAGCACACCAAGAGAAGTGTAGAGAAAACGGGTTATTTTGGCCATGTATTAGTTTGTTAGGGTAGGAAGCCAACAAGCTAGGATTCTCCAGCTAATACTGGAGCTGCCTGGGGGCTAGCAGAGGGGTGGGCTGGGCCTGGCAGTGGACCAAGGAAGACCCAGCTGAAATGTTGGAAACCAAAGCGCAAGTCCCTGGTTGGTCTGGTTTGAGCCAGCCATGGCTTAAGAAATGAAGTGTCATCCGTGGCGAGTGTTACAGCAGTGGTCTGATCTGGATCTGCCCTACCCCAGTAAATGTGTCTCATTGCCATGAGACTGCTTTCGAAAAGCATGATATTGTGGGCATCTCTGCCTGTATAAAAACAATCTTCAACTTCAAAATTCCTCATGATATCAAGTTTATTTTCCTTAACCAGGCCCTGCTTTCATTTATATACCTCCCCATGCCCTATTCACGTGCAAACAACCCCTTGCCTCCTTTATGCTCTTTCTGAGCTGCCTTCAAGCAAAGGTTGTGATGTCTCAGCATGGTGGTATTTCGCATGATGATGGACAAATACATCTCTGTCCTACCCAAACTCGTGTTTTCTTCACTGACAGTTATTTAAATGGGAAGCGAGGAAGTGTAAGTGAGGAAGATGTTACATTCACAAGGGGCACTGCTATCATCTGCATTGTTCTGGTACCTTGTGTCTTCCTTCAGGATGCTGTTTGCCAGACACTGGGCCTCAATTTCTTCAGTCTTACAGAGACTGCGGTCTTGCAAGCACTTGTATATACCCCTGCGCTCAGTATTAAGGGATTACTTACTGCAAAGTTGAGTACTCATGAAGGTGCATGCTCAAGCAGGCTTCAAATGCCCTGTCTCAAATGTTACACAACAATAGAGATGGGAGTGGAATTTAATCCAGGCTATTTCTCAATGGATAGTGCTATATCCAGTCTTTTGGTTTATCTGCCTTTTTCTTTAAGGGTTCATGAGAACTGCAGGGTGAAGTCTTTTTGGTGTATTCCAGGAGAAAAAGAGCTGCTAAGTATTGCTCTGTTGAACCCTGTTCAAAAGCTGCATCACATTGCCCATGCCACTTGCTACCAGTTACCAAATAACTGAGAGACTCAAGAGCTCTGATGCATTTTGAGTTTCTTTTTCAACCCTTATCAGCTTGGAGCAGCTTTTGTTTTACTGTGTTCCTTGGAGGTCCCATTTAAATCACGTATGTGGGGCTGGCATACTGTCTGTCGGCTGTCCTTGTAAATCCGTGATCAGGGTCCTACGTAGCTGCAGAGATGATTATTCGCCTATTAGCTAAGGCTCAGAGACATCAAAGAGCTTTGCATGTACAATTTGACCTGGGGTTTGAAGGTTATGTCCCCTGTTCAAGCACCAACATAAGTGGTCAGTTTTCCCAAACCTTTGATATCAGTCTAATGCTTTTCCTGCCGAAGAAACAATTTCCTTGTAATAGAATAAATATTGCAGATTTCAACCTGAGTTATTCTCAGAATGCTCTGGGTTTTGAATGAGACCCAAAGGTGCATAAACCAAACAACAATTTATTTTCTGAATGTTCCCATTCCTTTCCTCACAGAGGCTTGTTCCTATCCAAGCATAGAAAGAAGAATAATAATAAAAAGGTAAGAAATAGTTTCTCCTGTTGGCGAATTGGTGCTTACTCTACTGTCTGAAACCACTGTGCAGTGAGACGATGAATCCCACAGCATGAAACCCTGTATTGGTGGGTGAGGAAGCAGCCTGTGATGTGTAAGCAAAGGGGCAAAGCAGTGTTTTACAGGAAGGTCATGTCCCCTCAGAGCAGCCTCAGCTGACCAAGGTGGAGGCAGTGGTGGTGGTATGTTACTGACATACAGGGTGCACGTACGGGAGGAAGATGATGCTTGAAGGGTGTGACTGAACGGGTCCGTTTGTAATGGCAAATATGGGTTTTGCAGTAAAAAAAAAAAATCTCATCCACTTTTGAGTTTCTTTGCATACCTCCTTGAGTTATTCACGTGAAAGGAAGAATTCCCACTAAAAAGGAGGGGAAATGTTTTGGGGTTTGAGGATTTTTTTGGTGTAGTTGCGAAGAAATGACGTTATGCTCAAATAATACCAGGCTGTTTTACCTTTTCTCTAATTTGACCATTGAAATCACTGAACCATTCCCAGTGGAGCTGGTTTTATAGTCGTCTCCCTTCACCCCAGCTCTTTGGACACCTGCATTGGATAACTTTGTGTCCTTGAGTGAGAAGGCTGCTGCTGGGAGAGCAGCCTTGCAGGGATGCTGCCGAGCTGTGCAGGGAACAGGCTCCCACTAGAGCGCGCTAGGACAGTTAAAATAGGGATGGTTTTCTTCTGGGATCAGAGTGGAGCCATCAAAATGCCTATGTAAGAAATGGCACCTTTGTTTTTAAAACAGGGAATCTGGCTAGTTTCCCCATCTTTTGGCTACAGCTTGCCCGGATGAGGCTGAAGTGTACTGCAAAGCCAGCTGTAGCTGCGTGAATGCACTGAGGTTTGGGCTGAGTCAAGTGCTGGGAAAGACCTTTTGGAAGACCCCAGCCTGTACACAGAGGGCAGGGAGAAGCTTTGTTCTCAAGCCTTTTAATTTAACTTGTCTCATCTCACAGTCCCCTTGTTTTAGCTTACTGCTCTGTACGGCAGAGGAAGTTGAAATCTGTGTTGTACTTAGACAAGGACAAGAGTCCATCTCAAGGTCCCGTTAATGGCCGCCTGTTGTCATTTGTGCATTTCAAAACTGCCCCTAACAAACTTACCCATCATCACACAAGAATTTTCTGCCTCAGCCAGTATTTGAACCCAGGCTCCCAGACCCTAGCCCTTGTCTGCTACATGTTTACTTAATTAGCCAGCTGGAGCGTAATTCCTTTCATGATCTACAGTCTAATACATAATGATGACAGTGACGTGAATCTTGGCTTAGGATTCAGTTTGCATGTTAATTCATTGTGGTCCCCAGATATTTGGAATTTGCTCCGACAGGATCTGGGAGATGATGAAATGCTCCCTGGGTGGGGTGTCCTTGTGCCTCCCAGCGAGAGCCTGGAGGGATTGGTGACATAGTTTTGCTGTCCACCAGGCATCGTCTGTTGTAGAGCGTGGGGGATTTACAGCAAAAAGCAAAGCAGATCGTCATCGAGGAGTTCTTAGTGCACAATGCAAATAGAGTCAAGGCTGATTGTAAAGAGTCAAGAAGCATCTGGAAATCAGTGAAGCTTGGCGAGAGAGCCTGCAACAGATTAAGAAAGAATGCAGGCATTTTGTATAGCAATCCAGCCTCAGTCATCTTTGGTTCACAAAGTCCCTGAGACACTTGTCTAGGGAAGAGAGAGGCTCTGGAGACAGGGAGGAAAAAGTAGTTTCCCTGAGTGGAAGACTAGCCCATGTTGGCTTTGAAGGGTTTAGGCACAAACCTCATCACTCAGTTCCATCAAACTTTCTGCTCCCTGTTCTGTCTAATATCCAGGAGCTGGCTTACAGGGAAGGGCAAATGCTGTGAATCTGTATTCATTTCCAGCTCACTGGGGGACCCAGGAAACTCTGTGAGATTGCTAACAGCCTCATAGGAGACCTGACAGCAAATGCAGACAGAGCTGCCATTTTGCAGCACACCTGAATAAAACGGCAACTTGCCAAAGATAGCACAAGGAGGCTCTCCTGGAAAGGCAGTCATAGGTGGTTATTTATGTGTGTTGCATTAGAGCTAACTGTGATCCGGACCCCTGAGAGCTAGGATGTAGGATAAAAACGGGTCTTGCTGCAAGACCTTGTGATCTGAATAGAAATCATGGCTAAATAGGAGGATGGAAGAAGACACAGAGTTGTATGAAGAGACATGTCCAGCATCATACAGCAGTCAGTGCCACCGGCAACGAAGGCTTGGAGCAATCTCTAACTGGCAGAGGTTTTTATTCTAGTAGAAGAAGTTCTTAGTTGCAGCAAATCATCCATTTTCAGATTTTGCTGATTTTACACATGGTCTAATTTTAACAACCAAAAAAACAGGAGGAAAGAGAGAGTGAAACGTTTTTTCATAAATCACTTACTTCTTTTTTTCTTTTCCTCCCAAGAAACTGGACCGGGTCACTGTATTTTGGCCTTAGAAACATGGATAACATTTTAATGAAGAATTGTGGAGAAAAAAAATGGAAATAAATGTTGTTTCTTTCCTGTGTTCAAAACCTGATGGCTTTGGATTCCCCAGGAGTTTCTTGTGCTTTCTGAAAGGCTGTTATCCTGTATGCCCTGCATTCATAATCAGTTGTGCCTCCTTCTTTCTGTTCTGAACTTCCTTGCTCAGAGTCTCCAGTTGCAACAGGACAAATTCTGGCTTTTCAAAATCATCTCACTGAAGTTTTATGGCTAGGAATGACTAGTAAAGGAAGAGGTTTATTCCCCAGAAAATATGATTAAAGCAAACCTTTTTATTTTTCACCTCAATCAAAGCCAAGTTTTTCAGCTTTTCTTTAATAAACGCATCTTTGAAATTGTTCAGGAGGCCTTAAAACGAACATTTCCAGGTTCTAGAATAACCAATGTCATTTTCTAGATAATATTTTTCAGGAAAAGAGGACTTAGTCATGGAGCTACTACTCCATTAACCAGGGTCCCCAGGAAAACTTTTGAGCAGGCTTTGCCCAGCTCCCGACTTGAGAAGTGCAAGTTCTGCTTCCTGCATGATAATCCTGTGCAAATTAAGTGACGGGTGTTTGTGTTTCCCTGCATGCAAACAGAGGGCAACAACGTGTCCGCATTTGCAGTGCAGTTGAAATCTATTGATGAAAAGCCCCGGGCAGAACTGAGTTACATTAATCGTAGGCACAGACTGCCTGCGTTCATGTGGCAAATCCACCTGTAAGAGGCAGGGAGCCTTCAGGATGGGGATGACAAATACCACCCCTCATTAGGCAGAGCTGAGGCAGGTACTAATTACCCTGGAGCTGCAGTCACGATGCTCACGGTTCCTGCCAGTGCGCAAGCTGTGTCCTGACTTGCTTGTTGATTCCTGCAGATCAGCAGCGAAGAAGGTGGCTGGGTCTGACCCCTCTGGGGCGAGAGCCGGATTAGCGTTGGCTTTGCAATAGTGCATCTTTCCTCCACGCTAGCTTTTGGTTGTCTCTGTACATTTCAGGTATTGATATAGTGACTCTGTGGCTCAGAGTGGCTCTTGTTCTGGAGTTACTGGAGCTATCAGTCATGCTTTAATTGTGTGGAGAGTTGAGTGGGGGGCAAGCATTATAATGTTCTTTAAAGATTATTTGCTTTTCTAGCACCTGATTTCTGTTGGGATTTTAACCCTCTGTGTATCCACAGGCTATCATAGATGGAATTTTGTGGGCATAGGCACTCGAAATTCCAGTGGCAAGGAGGAACAAGAGGGGGACAGAGTGGAAAGCAGGGCTCTCAGAAAACAGACATTGTCATCAAGTTTTATTTTGACATGGATCAGATCACAGGAAGCGTACATGTCAGTCCTCAGTCACGCTTGGAGAGCAGCAGTAGTCCTTTGACAGAGTTCAGGTTCATCATCCTATGGCTTCCGATGCACTCTGTCTCTGGCCGGGCTGGAGGTACCACTGGCTTTATGCGTTGGCTGGTTGGGAGATGGAGTCCCCCAAGCACCCACCACTGTGCTGTAGGGGCAGGCAGTAATGACACCCAACAGGCAGAGCTGTTTTCCTTGGTTAAATTAACAGATGCATGGGGGTGACAATTTTCGCCCCATATGAGTTCAGTGGTAAAAACTGAGCCTGGGACTCAGGCCAAGGCAGCAGGGCGAGAGGGAACTTAATGGGGACTTCCTGAAAAACACAACTACAGACTTCAACCATGTTCTTCAATTTACCTAACTAATATTTTCTCTAGCCCTGGTTTTTAATTAATGATAATATCATTAATCACATAATTATGGCCTCATCCCATTGTCTTATAAGACTTGGGTGACTAATAAGGACAGGGTAACCTTTCAGTTTATTTTGCTGTGTTTTATTGACTAATTTATTGTAGTTGAAAAGAAGCAAACATGCTGGGGACAGAATTTCCAAAACATAAAATTTTGCTGACAATATGCAACATTTAGCTATTTCTGGAGAGTTGGAGAATAGGATTTTTTTTATTACTTACACTATTTTTCACATAAATACACACCTCATCAGAACCTGGAAAAAGACTTGCTTGGGTCTGGTCACGTCCATTTAACTCATCTTGTGCCCAACAAGAGTACACCAGCGTTATAACAAACACACAGGGGAAGAACAATTTCTCCAGGCAAGAGGCAGTTTAATCACAATGGGTCAGATAAAAATCCTTTAAATAGTACACGGGGAGTTCTTCGTTTATAGATTAACTCTTGCAAGGGGCTGAAATTACAGTGTTAGGCAGCATCAAATCCCACTGATGCCATAAAGCATAGCAAGGAGCACACTGAGACTAGGAGCTAAGCATACATGTGATTTGAATCATGTGAAATGTTTTTTACTCCTGGCTTAATGTTAGAGACTCAGGTCTAATGTTATAGTTTGGGGAAAAGATGGTTAATTCTTCACATCCTGTCTTTTTGTTCAGTTTTGACATTTCTCTGCTGAAGTCCTCCTTTACTGATCCACTGTTCCTAATTTTAGTGGATCATCAGCATCATCCCATCTGGAAAGAGGGCAGCTCTTTTCTTCAGAGACATTTTAGGCTAAAGAGATCCTCTTCTAAGCCTCTTGGGCATAGGGAAGACCCTGCATGCTGAATTTCATGGGGTTCCTTGTATTCCCAAAGAAGCAGGGATAAATGACAAGGCTGTGGCAAGTCCAGCATTTGAAGTCCGATCTCCAGCTCTGTTGGAGACCTGCAGTGTGACAACTGGAGCCACTTCTACCCTTGCACAATAGAACTAAGCTGGGGCTATAGCAGGGAGTAGATTTAGCCTTCCTAGTTTAATCCATAAAGAAGTTTCCACATTATTAACAAAAGCATACACCTTGGGTCCTGCAGCCACAGCTGACATTGCTGACTATGCCAGGCTTGGCTTAACACAGGGCCGTGGCTGGTTCTTCCTGGCTGGTGCTGGTCGGAGGCTGTGCCCAGGTCTGCTGGTGTTCGCCCCGGCAACCCTCTCTGTGTTCAGGGGTGGCGTGAGCAGGAGTGGATTAGGGTGGGCTCTCTCTACCTTCCGTGCCTCACTGGCACCAGGAGCATCAGCCGCTGCTCTGCCTGCTGTCACGCTGCTGTGTGTGCATGTGCCTGGCTCTCGCTGGATTCACCCCATCAATAGTAGCTATATATGCATTTCCCTCTGAAATCAGCCCATCTTGAAAGATGCTCAATAAAATATGCTCTACTGGTTTTCTTCCCTGCAGGCCAATCTACCGTTCTGGGCAGAAAGGAGTTGGGCAGAAAGGACCCTGCTTAACAAGATGCCTCAAAGCTGCTGATCTGTGCTCATCTGAACCAGCCACCAGTAGATTAATTCCTTCCAGTCCTTTCCCATCTTCTGATTTCACCTTTTCACTGCCATCAGTATTTATGTTCTTCTCTGTCCAAAGACTCATTGTTACTTGGTTTGCAGCTGGCTTTTGCTGATTGCATGATTCCACTGCAGATCTTGCAATAATTAGTGGTTTGGATTTTTTTCTGAGGATGATGAGACTCTTGGTGGTTTGGTTTTTGTTGTTGGGTTTTTTTTTTTTCAGAAAATGAAGCTCTAGTTCAGTTACTGCAGAAAACTGAAAGTTGCAACTGAAAGTTGCATGAAAGTTGAAAACTAGAAGACAGACCTTCAGAATACATGGAGTGTTTTTATAAACCCATTAATTTTCAAGCCAATTTCGCAGTTTCCAAGCCTAACCTGAAAGTTTTGAGTATTTGGGGTAGGCAGTACTACACAAACAATATCCATTTCAAACACATGTGCATCCACAAGCCTCTCCTTGGCACTGTGAAAACATTGCTATTTCTCCTACAAATAATACCATGTAATATTATTCATACTAGTTTGATGTCCCAGTTGGAGCTGTGTCATGCAGCGCCCCAGTTTTGTTTTCGTCTTGCTATTCATTTCTTTTACTTCTACCTGGTAGCTGAAATACTACAGCCCTCTGACCTTATTTTACTGTTTTTCCGTGATTTTTGGTTGTGCTCAGATTAGCACTTACTCATCTTTGCAGTCCTTGCCTTTCCCTCCTTGTTCTCTTCTCTACGACATGATCAAAATTTGTTTGCACAGGATTTTTATGAACTTCTGCACTCACTAACGATGGGCCAACTTGTCTTTTGAAATTTCCCCCATCAGTTTTCCACTTTGACATCTCCTGCAACCTGCCATTCCTTAGCATTAATTTCCAGCACTTCCCCCAATTTTCCAGGAAGAAATTCTGATTAAGCAATAAGTGCTGGGCCATCCATCATTTTATGCCAGTCACAAGTTACATGGTGCTTCTCAGCCTATAAGGCACAGATCATTCTTAATCAGCTGAAGTGAGCCACGGGTAAAAGAGCTAAAGACCTGATTTCCATTGCCATCCCCTTGCGATCCTGTCTAACACTGTGGAAGTGAGGCAGAGCCATTATAAGTGCCATGTAACAGTGCGGCATGGCTGATTAAAAACCTGCAAAGCTCAGATGGTTTCACAAAAGTCCCGTCAGTCAGCTTTCATTTGATTTCAGGTCTTATTTACATTTATTTACAGTATCGCCCATTAGGTGTAGAGTGTTTGCTAAACACTGAAGAATAATGGTCCTGTCCCACGTAGCTGACAGCAGAAGGGCTGACAAAGGGAAGGAATGCAGTAAAAATGGTAATTTATGTATGAGTCATGCTTCCCAGCCAGCTGTGCTGATAAAAAATGGCCAGTTTTATGGGAAGGCTGGAAAACAACAACAACAAAATTACCTTTGTGAAAAAAAAATACAAAATATTTGGACGAGCGCTTTGATTAAAGATGACTTATTGCCTACAGCACAGGGAAGGGAGTCCTGGAGAGGCATTTAGATTTATCAGATGCAGACCTGTATAGGGGAAGATGTTTCTGGCATAGACACCTGCACCTGAGAAGATATGGAGGCAGTGGCAGAAGATCTTGACTACGGCACAGAAAAAGCTGATAAGGAAGCAGGAAAACAGAAGATACTAAGTGTAAGAGATGAGAATTGATCAGGTGTGGAATTATGAGCTGACGAGGGCAGTTGGTGAGGCAGGGGAGGAAGCGATTGGAGGTAATTTTTCAGCAAATTGCCAAGTAGTCCCATATCCACCTAATGCAGAGAATTCTGCTGGAAAGTTTGTGTTTTCGCCCACCAGCGTGACTTGGGGTCTGACTTTGCTCCACTTAGAGGCAATGACAGACTCCTATTGATTCATGGGAGCCTTAGAAATCAAAGAAAACTTGCTGTGGCAACTGGCTAATTCAATAAAAGCATTGATTTCTCCAGCTGGACAATTACAGAGCATGAATGCAGTGTAGCTGATTTCTGTCTCTGAATTAATGTAACAAATGCTCATTGATTCAAGTGAGAGGAAACTGTATCCCAAAGGAAAGAACCTTCCATATTAAAAAATCCTCCAGCCTATGTGAGTTGGTCTTCATTGTGCCACGGATAGAGCTAGTTACCATTCATTGGGAACCCTTTGCCTGCATTTCCCTACCTAACCTGTCCCACTGTCATAGAGCACCCTTGGGTTCTGCATCGACAGCCATGGAACAGCCTGGGGTTTGTCTGAAACACTGACTGTGTCAGCCAGCATTCCTATGGAGAGTTCGAGACTCACTCTTTTGGACTGAGACACTGAAGTACGCACAGAGCAAAAGGCAGGTTAGAGCCATGCTTGTCTATACTTGGCACAGCTGAGCTGTCTGTGCCTGGCGTTTATTGTAAAACAAAACCGGTCTTCGCGTTCATACTTTTCTTCCCTTAATTCTCCAGCAACTGAAAAAGGGTTTCCCTCAGCCACAGCACAGTGGCACCAGTCTGTAGGTTGTTTCAGCCACTTCAGAAAATGGGAGAAGAAAAATCTCTGCATCTTCTCTGTCTTTCCTTCTTACACAGTTCATAGTTTCTCATGGACATAAAAACAAATACCGTATCTGCATCCCCACTGCAGCTAATGGGAGCAGGCACCTGGACACATCTGTCCCAGGGCAAATCTGAAGGTGTCTCGTCTCTGCTCTTTGCAGTATGCGTCTGTGTTGGTTAGCAGGACTTAGGAGTTAGTTGACTGGGTCCTCCTCATCTCGCAGAGCAGCCAGGGTAAAGGCAGACACCCAGGGACAGGGAAGACCCCAGAAAGGGGATGCAGGAGCCCGTGGGGTTCGAAACAGGTAGTGGAAGCACCTCATAGCATCACTTCAGATGAATGGCACTAGTCTTCCCCTGGGTTCGAGACAGCTGTCTCTTCCCCCACAGTGGCGAAGATGCTTTGAGCTCCACATCAAAGCCATAAAAAAGCAACTTCTCAAAACAGTCACGGTAGCTGAGAATGGGCCCTGATATTTTGAGGGCTGCTGGGTAGTTGCAGACTGAGGTTATACTTTCATGCTTTGCTGCACCGACTCAGGAGTCAGTGTCTGATGCAGTATGATGACACTTCTTTCATAGGCAACTGCTTTGCTGCTTGTCCATTTGTAAACCCCTTTTGGCTGTTGAGACTAGCTTTACGGTCTTGAGGCATATGGCTAAAACTTGAACTAACTGCACCTAACTAACTGTGCCACAGAAGCCCTGGCAGATCAGACTGCAGGAGTCCCAGCTTGCTGACAAGACCGGCCGCCAAGGGTGACTAGCCTTACAGCAGGGAACACATCCCAGTGTCCCCGGCTCCTAATTTGCAGGCTGGCTAGTGTAAATGGGCTGCCAGCGGAGGTGGGTGCCATGGATATGCTGCAGCGCTGGCACAGACGAAGCACAGTTGCTTCTGCTTTTCCCTGCTAAGGATGGTAACTTGGAGTGCAGGGGCAGGACAGGCAGTGACATTTTAACAGCTACTGTTGTTTGCTTCAGTGTATGAGAGTCAGGGCACTGACCTGGGGAATGTCTCATTTTCACATTGATCCATGGGCTTTGACGTAGAGCAGACTCGCCTTGATAATGGATGGGACATCCCAACACACGCTGACCTGCCAGAGATAACCATCTCCTACCATTGCCTTGCAACCGTAGGCCACTGCTTCTGTGCTTGATGTCTTTTTTTTTTTTTTCCTAGTAGCCTGCACCTGCAATAAGAGATGTTCTGAGAGGCCCCAGAAAACATAATGCTCCTTCTGCTCTTCATCCCAGGAACAGGATTTAAGAGGTGTGATAAGAGTTGTGGAGCATTAACAGAGCAGGATGCTCAGTGCTAGAGGCGAGGAGGGATATTTTGATCAGCCACCAACATAAAAGCTAAGCTGCTTTACAACATAGCCTGATAGAAAGTGGCTGTTAGAAAAATGTGTCTATTAAAAGGTCAGATGTGGTCTTGCATTCTGGACTGACACTTGCACAAGCTGGTAAATGATACATAATGAATACCTTATTAGGTTAATTTTGTCTCTTTGGGGTCACCATGAATAGCCCATTAGAAACTAGCAGTTTTCTCAGAGGATGCCAAATTGCTGGTTGTTATTATTTCTGCAAATAATACTGAATCCGTAACTTGTTTGAGAGCAGCTTATTGCAATATTCGGCGGTCAAATTTGGAGCGTTAACCGGATAGCTAGCTACTTAGTGTGTTTCTCTTTGCTGATCATGGGAGCATAACTCTTAGAATCAAATTTCTCATGTGCAACGGGCAGAGGGACAACCACAAGTTCAGTTTTGCTACCCCAAGCCATTCAAAAATTGCGTCAATCTTTGCATTATGTGGTCTTTCTGATGTCCATGTCTTTTTAGAGTTTATGTTTTTTCAGCATTTCTTGCAGTTGTGAGGGCTGAAAATGAATCTTTTGCTTTAAGGAAAGACAGTACTCTCACTTATACCCCAGATCCCAGAACCAGGAAGATTAGGGAAAAATGAAATACGTGAGAGCACCAAACCGCAAATGTTCTTTCAGAATAAAACACAGGATTTGCTCCGAGTAAACTGTCAGTGCTCCTGCTGGAAGTGTAGAGTGCTTGCTGAAAAGCTCTGTGAAAAGCGCCAGACTTGTTTAAAAATTCAGATACACATTTACAGACTTAGGACTTGTTCCCTGGTAGTAACATAGCTCCACTCTTGTAACTGCTGATAGTTGTCATAGAAGCTTTTTGTTTCCTAGCAAAAAGTACCAGAGGCAACAGTGGTTGAGCTTTGATGCAGAATGTTCAAAAGCATCATTTCTATTCACTCTCCAAAGCCTGGCCCCGAGAAACCTTCCTTGACCTCTTCCAGGTATGAAACAGTCCCGCACGGGCTTTGGTGCTCATCTTCATAAGATTCTTCCATGTCCTCCCCACATGCATCTTGCCAAACAGACAGCTGAAATGTTACCAGCAACACTTTGTTCTGTGGATGGATTTTGATTATTAATAAGATGGTCGGGCAGAATGGGACTATTTCATGTCTTGTCAAAGCAGCACAAGTAGGGTGCTGCTTTTATGAGACTTGCCACTGCTCCTCCTTTCTCTAGATCATCTCTTTCATGTGCCTGAGCAGGACTGAGGTGATAGTCTGCTTCATAAAGAGCTGTAACAGCATGGGAAACAGCTCAGGAGGTAGTCTACAAACAGCAAAGAGAAAACTCAGAATGAAAAAGAGCTGATTGCAGTTTTGAGTTGAATTTCCACTACCTTCCAAGCGGGCATTCCAGTATGAGTATATTAAATTCGTATATTACTCAACAGCCAGGGCTATTTAGCAATAAAGACCTCTGGCACTGAAAGAGACTCAAAACAAATCTTTCCAGCCAGCAATAAAACGCAAGGAGTGTCATGCTGAAGATCACTGGGTCGCATAGCTTGTTAAGGCAAGAGGCTGGAGGCTGATTTGTGCAATCGCTGCAAGTGATGTTGTCCTGTGACACACTCACTGTCATAGATAACTGCCTTGGAGATTAAAAAAGAAAAAATTAAATGTAGTCCTACAAATGCAGTTCTGTAGCCACAGTAAATTGAATTGTGCACACACATGCATGCACACAGAGAGAACATGAGGGCTTTTGGAAACTTGATCCAGGTTGCATTTGGAATTGGTTTTATAGCTGTTGATTGTTGTCTGTGGAAAAAAATAACTGCAAGCGACGCTTGTTGTGCGTCCCAGAAAATGAGAAAAAAAAGGCTCAAAGCCAAGGTGTGCAGCAGAGTCTTGTCTGGAAGTCCCCAATTTCCAGTCCAGGGCAAAGGAAGAAGCCAGTGCGGGGTTTTCACATTTTCTCATGTAAAAAGGAGAAGATGCCTGACTCCACAGCTTTCCCAAGATTTGAGTAATGAAATAGTTCTAACTAATGTTTATATTAAGGTTTGACTTCTGTGGTGCTTTGCATTGCATCCACAGCATGCAAAGTGCCTTCCTGCCATCAAGGCGAGGCCTCTGGCTCCACAATCTGGAGCCCCAGTCCTGCAAGGATGCCATCACAGGCTTTTCTTCCCCTATGTGGGTAGCTGTTCCCCATTAAAGTTGTCTGTGGAGTTAAGCCTGTGTATAAATGATTGTAGAAGTGGGGCTTTGGGATATTTAAGGACTATGAATTTTAAGATGGATCCTTCTGGGGATTTTGCAGGCAGATGTGCCTGCCCTGCCCATACTCCAGCTGTGGAAATGTGTCCATAGTTAGCTGATACCCCATGCCTCTCACCATGGCTGGACTGGCATTGTTCCTGCTCAGCTCAGAGCAGAAGGAGAGGTCACGTCTGTGTTACTGGTCATGGCTGAGCTACCCACACCATGGTGGGAGTCCAAGCCTGGGTCTCTCTTCAGCAGCAGGGAGGAGGGTGATAGGAGAATGACTCAGTGCCCCTAAGCTGGCTGCACACATGGAAATGGTCCATGAAGCCCTCTGCCACGAGAAAGCACCTGAATGTTGTGTTACCAAGCTATCTTACTACCAAGTGAAGGCAAAGGCCCCCAAATTACCTAATTTTCAGGGGACCCAACATACTTAACTCTAAGCAATGCAGCTACAGCTATGTGTGCCTCTAAAAATCAAGGGAATCATAGGGATTCTTCAATATTCAAGGAAAGGTGCTGCTGAAACTACCTATGCTCTTACCCCCGAGTGTGTGTGGGGGGGAATTATTCCAGCTTCTCACAAGAGAGTTTTTTGTCAACATCTATCTCCCTTTCCAAAAACATTGTTTAACCAATGTTTGACAAGGATTTTTTTTAAATTAATATTTTCATCAACTTTTCCATGAAATTTAAGATACTTCACTGTCAAAACCCATCCATTTGGACCACTTGTAAGAAATTGCATCCAAGTGGCTTTAATATATGGGACTGAGCGAGTCTCTGTAAATACCAGTAGTGTAGGAACACAGTGTTTTACATTAATGGAGCGCCAAGGCTCTTGCCTGTCTCAAAATGATGTGTTCTTGGGCAACCTTTGTGCCCAAAGCAATGTGAAAATAGTCATGCAGCTCAGAATTGCTTGCAATATTTTATTCCATTGCTAGCCTAGCCTTTTTCCAAATTAATCTGTGCCTAACGCGCTTCATGTAAATGCAGGAGACAAAATGTTGCTTCTGCAATAGCTGGAGTAGTCATGCAAGCCAGTGTTTAGATTATCACAGACTCCTCAATATTGCTGAGAGGAGAAGTTTTTCCTAGGGGAGACAGTTGATTTGTTGGTTGATGATTTCTGCTACTACATGTTATGTTATTTGCGCACTCTAGGTTTCTTCATACAAGTTAAACAGCCTGCACTGGTGAGAAGGTTAATGCCTTGCTATGTCATCTGACTGACACTGGATATTATCTCCACATTTATCCTCTGGTTTAACTTCTAGGAAGAGGTTATATCCCAGATAAATATCACAATCCCATTTGCCCTCAGAAGTCCTTACTGCTGTATTTGAATTATCAGAATGGCACAAACTGAGGCTTGTTCACCCATTTCTAGTAGATAAATGTATATATGTATGTATATTATAGTCTGTCTTGAAACTAGTTTTGGAAAACAAGGCATCAGCTAGCTCCTTTCAAGGGGCTACCTAGCTTAATGTCTACAGAGAATGCACTCTTTCATGGTATTTTTTCCTCAAGCAGACATCTGATGCTAGTTCTGTTTTCTTGGAGGCAATGAATGTTGCTTCCAGTGCATCATCAAATGTCTTGTTATTAAGTAATTAGAGAATGTTTTTTATAAGCATTTTGATGGTAAAGAGCCCAAATCATTATTATTACTACTACCTTCTGGCAATGGAGAGGAAGACACTGATGAATCCTCCTTTGATGTCTGTTGAAACAAGCTGAAGAAGAAGGGCAGACCTTTGGACTCTAAATAATGATCCTATCCATAAATAATAGAGCTCTTCAGGGCCCTTTGTAGACAGACTGTAACTTCCTGCCAAAAGGTATTCATCTTCATGCATAGGCACAGTGTCTGCCCTGTGCTCCTCTTTTACCACTGGTCCAGCTGCACTTCATGGCTATAAATTTCTTACAGAACGTATTTTTTATTGTGGTAGTTGTAATGGCATGCAACAGGACACACATCTAGGGTTGGGGGGTGGCGGTGGTGATAATTTAGAAGTTTTTCCAGACAGAAATTTTGTTTGGGCAAGAAAAAAAGCAAGAAGCAACAAACAAGGTCGTTTGAGATTTCCAGACATCCAGACTGGAGGTGACTAGGATTCTCGCCAGTTCTGCAACTTGGTAGCTGCAAAACCCAGCAAGTTATTTAGGATGTCATCGACTTTGGACCAAGGAGCCTAGAATATAGTCACCAAACAACCTTGCTAACAGC
This sequence comes from Ciconia boyciana, assembly GCF_034638445.1. Taxonomy (NCBI): domain Eukaryota; kingdom Metazoa; phylum Chordata; class Aves; order Ciconiiformes; family Ciconiidae; genus Ciconia; species Ciconia boyciana. The sequence goes on along the minus strand of NC_132943.1, from coordinate 40,991,711 downwards.
CAGGGAGATCTGCCAGGCCTGCCAGACATCCAGAGGTCCTGGACTAATGGCTCTAGACAACTTGCTTTTCAGCTTTGCGGTGCGCGTATAGTAGGACCAGTACAACCTGGACCTGTCTGACCTGCTGAGGAGGTCCTGCATGGTGGATTGCTATATGCCCACCAAGCATGGCTTGTTTTGAGTGTGATTGACTGTCTGTGGCTATCCAGAAGGTGCTGGACTTGCTGTGCCCTTAGTGCAAGTCCATCCAACAGTACTTGAGTTTAACTTCTCCTCTTTCTCTGTTCTGTACGCAAGAAAGCTTCCATGTGATGGCAAAGTCACAATACCAACTTTAGACTTTGTCTTGCTGTCATTTCTGTTTGAAAAATAAAACTGCAGCATGCTGTTAGGTAAATCCAGCAGGGACAACTCTCTGAGGTATAAATCTAGAGTGGGGTCTTGCCCATTTGGTCATCCAGGGATGGACATATCATAGCTGAAGAGCTCTGTGTGTATCAAGGGCAACTCCCAAGATAAGGGCACATCATGCAACCACTAGTGAGGGCATACAGCTGGGTAATTGCAAACTCTAGGTCTGCAGTTGCGGCCCAGGTACACGGCAGCACATCTTAGAGCAACTCCCAGGGAGCTGCCGTCTTCGCCAGCACGTGTACCACACCTGCTCCCCAGCTCTCCAAGGTACACGCTGTGTGCCTTGTGCTCAGGCACATACAGATTTTGAAATACGGGCCATAAACTCAGAGCATGCCTTATAATAAGCCCTTCTCATGTGCACTGCGCTGCCTTCAGCTCAGTGAATGAGATCGGAAGCCTTCATGAAGGACCAGACTGTTTTCTCTCAGGAAGGGTGCTGGGGTGCTAGTCATTAGGGAAAGGAGGGGTGAGTACTCTCTCCCAGGCGGATTACCGAGCCTCAGGTTGAGCCATCCTCCCTCACCCATTCAATGAAGATTGCCTATCATCTCCATTGTATGGGTCAGAGAATCAAACCCTCTTTTGGGGCATCTTTTATCAATGACCTGAAGAGGGACAAGGGTTCTTTAACCTTTCCTTTGCTATAAATTAAGGAGCTTTCAAAAACAGCCTTTAGGTGAGCAAGCCCTTCTCTACTTCTGTCTGTGCTCCTCCATCACTGCAGTGCTTGTATGAGATTATTACAACACATATTTTTCTTCTACAGCAAGCAAGTTCCCAGCTATAGGAGGCTGAAAGGCCTTGTGTAACTTGTCATTACTCATCAGCACTCCCTATACTCATTTAGATCTCAGGGTGTGGCTTTAATTAGCTGATTTTGTAATAACACCCAGGTGGCTTGCTGATGGATAGACACCCTAGAAACCTATTAAATAGGAGTGTAGTGACTCCATGTCCTTAGACTACTCTCTCAGATTGTTATTTGCTTCTGGAAATTGAGTCTGTGGGGTTGTTTGTCTATCCTTCCCCATAGCTTCCAAAACTGTTGGTTGATTTCAGTCAGGTTATGCTGGTGGATAAATCCCACAGAGATGATCAGACCTGTAGATATTTCATAGAAACGTGCAACCAGGTAGAAGAGAAAGAATAGGTTAAGTGTCTGGACTGAGGATCCTGTGCTTGTTTAGGTAACGGAAAATCCATGTGGGAAGGAACATGTATGAATGCCCCGGCTCTAGGGGAAAAAACATTGCTTGCAACTCAGTTACTAAATCTGAGCAAACTGGATTATAAGTAGGTGTTTTATTATCCTATAATAACCTTAGTTTATGTTCTTTTCTGTTGCGACTTTTAAGTTCTCTCATCTCAGCAGCTTAGTGATGTCTTCCATTTTGCTAGGCTTCTGTGGTCTTCAGCATGTGTCAGCCAAGTCTCATGGGCTTTTGCTGAAGCTGCCTGGGGCTTTGAAGTGGTCTGCCATCAAGGCATGTGCTTGGCCAAGGACTTTTTAGTATTTGATATCAGATACAGTCAGCCTTGTATATCCAAAGACTCTATATTGTTTAGAGCTAAACAAAGCTTTGCTTTGGTTGTCTTCATAACACTGAGCAGGTTTTTGGTCTAGTTGGTTGCCTTTTGAATAGCTCAATAAAATCAAGTGGTACCCTCTGTACAAGTTGAATGTTTGCTTTACCTCTGTTTTGGTGGGGTTTTATCAGACTTACTTTTCAGTGGTGTCCTTAGATCTGAAATACAACCTCTTTTCTAACCTTATGCAGTCAAGACCATCAAATACCTTCCTAAGAATGTCTTGCCCCATGTTCTGCAAGTTAGACAGCTGTTTGGTTATCTGCACTCATCTATACTCGGCCTAGACATGTATTTGGGTCTTTCAGCCCACTATTTCAGGCTCTGTAGAAGGCTGTCTGTCCCTACATAAGCTAGCTGGTCCCATTTTTATATGGGAGAAGCGAGATGAGTTTTCTTTTCCAGTACTGGTGATCACTGCTTTGTTGATACTGGCTTCACGTTGTGTTGCAGTGTCTATCAGGATATATGCTCTTGGTGTTATTTCCTTCTCCTTTTTCAAGTCAACCAGCTGTGAAGCCTATCTTGCATTTATTATGGAACAAAGAAAAAACTTTGTTTCTAAATCCACATGATTGAGGTTTTATCTTCCCATCTGACTATAGTTGACCCAGATGACTATAGTTAATTTTTAACTTAACATAGTTTTAATCTTTCAGAAAATGTGTGTTTCCATTGCATAAAGAACAGCGCACTCATGATACAGCTGTTGTCACAAGTGCATCTTGCTTCTGCTGTTTCCTTATCCTTGCAGTTTGTCTTTAGGCCTCTTAATTTGGAAGCTGGTTTGTTGGAGTTTTTTGGCAGCTTTGCTGACACTTTAATTTGGAAAGCCTGGTTGTCCCCAGCCTTGGAAATACCCATTGTCCTTTGCAAAGTCAAATCCATTTTTCACAGTGACCTTGTTTTGACCTTGTTATCAGTCTTACCATAAATAGTGTGATCTCTAATTAGTCCATCTGTCAGCTGTCCAGGTTCATGTGACAGGACATGAGCGTTGCCATGCAGATTGGAAACTAGCTGAATGCACAAAGAATAAATGAGAAATATCAGAGGATTTGGATGCTGGTAGCTGTCTAACGTCTTGTTGCAAGCCTTGGCATTAGATCTGGTCTTAATGTTGTTAATAATCTGGAGGAAGGGTTAAAGGACATACTAATGAAACTTGCAGCGATCTCATCTGCTTGCCCTTACAAAGCAAGGCTCTTGAGCAAAGTTTGCATTGAAACAGGTATGCCAATTGTTGCGTCAGGTAATGCCCACTTGCAAACCTTGGGATTCAGTAGGTTTGTGTAGATGGAAAGTTAGACCCTGGCCCTGAGAATAAGAAAGGGGAGAAAGGTGTTTAATTAAGGAGGCACCACACATAACTGAACACAATGGACCCCAAGTTTGTGAGCTTGAATGCATACACTAAAGAGCTATACGTTGCTGGACTTGATAAGCAAGAGAGTGGAATAGAAGGGGTGCGTGGCTCTGCTGGTGAACTTCTGCTGTACCAGGGAGAGACTGAACTGGGGTTATTGGTGACTGCCAGGATCTATCAGCAGTTAGCTGCCTTTCACTGTCCATTACTCGTGCCCACAACTCTTTCCTGACTAACTTTTAATCCTGATGAGCAGTGTGTGTGAATGGTATCACAGGAGTTTTGTGACTGATGGAAAAGGGGTAGTGTGAAGCCTGCGAGCAGCCTGTAGCAAGGTAGGTGTGCATGTGGGAGCCTCACAAATAACGCCCTCAGCTGCTGGGCGTGGTGGGAAATGATTCATGGACATGTAGGTTTGCTAGGACCAGATGGAGATGAAGGTGACTTTAGGAGCAAAAGAGTAGGGTAAACGGCTGGCTGGTAACACTGCACTTCTGAACAGAGGCAAAAGTTGCCTTTTAAGCCAAAAGTTGCATTTCCCTACCCTTCCCTAAATCTGCTCCTGCAGAACGTTGTTGACGTAAGAGGAAAAAGCCCTATTATGAGCTCTTCTGAAAATCCTGTCCCAAATGTTTTCAGCCTGTGGTGCCTCTAATTCACTTGCAGGAAGCTCAGACATTTTGATTTTGGTGCTTAACTGTTCTGATATCAGAACTCGCACTTGGTTTGAAGACTTGTTCCTGGAAACAAGGCTGCTCTGTAGAAATAAGCAGTTAATATCCAAGGGCTTTGAGCCAAAAATCAGCAGCACAGTTCTCCTTGAACTCTTTGGAGTGGGTCTGATGTGACAACATCCTTGTATTTCCAAGCTAATTGATGACTGTGGACCACTGGAGGGAAAACTGCTTCCAAGAGGGGCTGTTTTGCAAATGCATTTTAATGAGGGGGGAAAAAAAATCACCAATAAATTGTGGAAATGTCTTTGCTGGTGGCACAGTGGTACTGTGGTGATGCAGTTTCCATAGCAGCTAAAAATATTGCTGCCTGTGTTAGTTTTTCTGAGGGCTCTGATTTTTTTTTTTCCAAAAATGCTGAGTGAGCATCTCTCTAGAAACCATGCCTTGTTCAGGTGCCTGAAATTAGGCACCCAGGAAATGTGGAGGAATTTACATTTCTAGGCTCCTGCCATGCCTTTGGAAGGAATTTGCAGCGACTCAGAGTATGTGCAGTCTCTCACTGGGGAATGCCGTGGGCTGCTCAACAAAAGCCTTTTTTATCATTTAGCAAATGGTGTTCCAGTTTGCACAATGTCTTACGCCATTTCAGCATCCTCCAGCATTGTGCACCATGTTGCCTAATGCTGTCAAGTCCTCAGGCAACTGCCTCTCTACCTGTGAGGAAGGCAGTGTTTTACGTTGGCCGTAGACTTAACTTTTACCTCCTCGGTGCTGCAAGGGCGTGTGATGTTCTTTGATTCCTGCTCATTCTGGTTTCACAGCATCCTAAAGTTTGGACTTGATTTCAGGGCCTGCCCGTTGATAGAGGGCTACTCTGTGAAAATGAGCAGCCAAGGGTTTTGAGCTGAAAAATCAGTTGTACCCATTGCATGAAGGTTTTTCTTGCTCTCTTCTGCACCTCTCTGTTCTGGTACAAATGGTGACATTTGTATGTTGTAGTGCCTCGCTACTTCATGCGACCTTAGCAAAGTGCAGCCTAACAGGACATGTACACATGCACTTAAGCAGATAGGTCTGCTCAGCACTGGTCTGCGAGTGCCCTATAGCTCACAGATAGGAGTGTGGGGCTGAAAGCTGCTCACTCAGCAGTCCTTGGCCTGGCTTGGTTTGTGGATAAGAGATCACAGCAAAAGTCTTAGGCATAGCATCTCTGAGATCTCTAAGGAGAGTGTGTCAAACATTTGGTCAGTATTAGCTTACACAAGCCATGAGGAAAGCCCATCTGTTGCACAGTCTGGACTTGCTCCTGAGCTAAGTTTGGTAACTAAAGACACTGCAAACTCTGTAAGAGGAAAGTACCAAATTCAGAGTCCTGCCTCTTCATGAGTCACGGCATTACCCCGTTGGTCCTGTTGCAGATCTCCTTCGGTTCATTCTGCTTTGCATGTAGTTCCCTGCATGGTAGTTAATCTGGTTATGCTTCTTTGCTCACTGCTGGTGTGATCTCTCCTCCTCTGGGCCCCTGAGGGCACCTAACCACTGTTCACCTGTGTGCCTCTGGAAGTCTCTGCTGTGGTTTAGTTGTAGCATGCACAGTCACTCCAAGACTAGTGTTTTGGTTTGGGTTTTTTTCTGGTAGCCAGCAGAATAGGTTTTTTCTTGACTGGCCCTGACTTCAAGGGGGTAAATATTCTGCCCTGTCAGATTTGCTCCAGCTACCCCTGTGTTTAAAAGCCAAGCATGTTAATGAGCAGACAGCTGTTTATGTTTTACAGTGCTGTTAGCTTTCTGGTGTGTGGACTTGTTGTTTTGACCGAGCAACTAGTGAAACATTAACTATAAGGCTGGCCGTTTCTTCTCATCCTCCCAGTGCGTGAGATCTGGAGAGAGCCCCTGCACCCTTGGCGTGGCCCTGTGCAGCAGTTGTTCCACAGGACAGTTTTCTCTATTCATGGATCCTTCCCTTGCATTGCACAGTGTTGCTGCGTGCGGCACACACAGCTGCTGGCCCTGGTACAGCAGGACCCATAAGGGCATGTCCTCCTGCAAGCATGTTTCCAGCACTCTTGCAGATCGTTCACTCATGGACTTTATCCTCTTCTCTTACCAATTCTGTCTTGCATTACTTCCCTAAGCTTTCATTTCTCATAGAGGTAACTTGGCACACCTGGGAAGCATGAGTGCATTCGTTTTTATTGAAGTAAAAACTCCTCTACCTGAGAGAACGTCCCAAGGGAAGGTCTCAGAGTTTGTGAGTTCTTGGTCCATGGGGAGAGTCTTTTTGCCTTGGAGGCTACAGCCCCTGGATGGCGTTGTGAGCCATAGCCACCACTGCAGTACATGTGACAGTCATGTCTCTAAAGACCTGCATTGGATGAAATCACAGTTCAGAGCTCCCCTGAGGGTTTCCTCAGTCAGCTTCACAGTTATAGAAGCAGATTCCGCTTTTCTTCTGTGGGATCTGAACTGACAATTTGCCCCTCAGCCCAGAAGAGCCCTAGTTCTTCAACCAGGGGAATAAACCAACTGAGGATTTATTGGGAGAAGGAAGAATTTGGCCTTTCCCTCCTCTGCTCCTCTGCCTATATGCACATTTGCATTGTCACTGGGACATCTGTCTGCCCTGGTCACTGTCCAGGAGTGGCCATGTAGTTGCACAGCCTCCTGTGCCATCTGCAGGAATTGTTAAGTAAGGGAATTAAAAAGCAAAAAGTTATAATGGCTTAATAAAGCTCTCATCTTGTGTTCTCGAACTGGAACAGTATGGTGTTTGGGGAGTTGAGTGCAGGTGCTCCGAGAGCCAATTGACATTGAGTTATTCTGGTTTTACAGTGGTGAACTCGAACAAATTACCCTTTGGGTACTTCCCAAGGGGAATGTTTGTTGACTCAGTTCACAAAGGAAGTAAGGATGTGCATTTGCTTGGGAAAATTATTATCTAAATCACAGTGTTCTTTTGAAAGAGTTGTTTGAATACCAAAAAGAAGCAATCAGACGCTTGCCTTAAAAGACCTTGGCAAAGCAGTGAATGATGAAATTATAAATTGCTTCTCTCTTACCCCCTCAGAGCAGAATTATCTATATTTGGATTTCTTTTTTCAGCCCCAGAGAGGAAGTGAATCAAGTTTGCAAATGGTGTTTGGACCAAATGCAATGAATTCGGCTGTGTCTCTTACATCTAGCTGAACTAGAACAGTGTCCTGAGGAGCAGTGCTTGTTCTTGTCTCGGACCCGAACGAGATCCCTCTCTCTCCTAAGGACATTTGGTAGAAAAAAATGTGAATGTAGAGCTGGGAGGTTAGACATATGGGTTTCTTCCCATCGCTATCAAAACGATACCAGGGAAGCATTTTAGGCTCACTTTAGCTCCAGCTCCACTCCCACCATTGGAATGTCCAATCTATTTAGACTGAAGGTATGTGGGGCAGAGACTGCTCTATCTCTGTTGCTGTTCCCACCTTTGAAGTATTTCCTAAGCAGTCCAGAGAAGCTGCTTCTCTTCACTGAGTACCACATCTCTCTCTTCCCCTCTCTCTTACTTTCACTCAGTGCTTTTCACAACCCTTAGATCAAAGCTCCTCTGCTCCAAGATCATTCTGAATGGTAGGGCTGCCGCCTCCGCTTTCGTCCCTGGGTGAAGTTTGGCAAGGACTCGTTCAAGATGTCTTTCATTTTTGAGGCACAAGGTTAGCTTGTGGCTGGAAGGAATGCCATGTAGGAGAATCTTTTTTGATCTCTCATGAAATATGCTGAGAACAGTGAAGTCTTCCATGGCCTAGGTACTTTGAGGATGATCTCAGTGTTACCTGATGGGGTACTTGAGTGTACATGCTCCTCTCCCGAGGGGGACCAGAGCTCTGCTGGATGACCAGAGCTCATCAAACAAGTCCGTATCTGGTTTCAGAACTCAGATTTGTTATAGTCCTTGGTGCAATGAGCAGTCCCCTCTGCTGTCATTGTTTCCATCTGTACCTGCAATTTACTCTTTCCTTTCATCTCTAGCTGTTTTTTTAGATATCTTACCACTAGCTTGAAAAATTCAATGATCAGTTGAATAATAACAGTGTCCAAGCTATGCTAGTGCTCTGAAATCTTTGTGGGGTCTGATCCTGCAATCCCATTCCCAGTGGATTTGATGTGATATATTGAATCGGTGAGAACCCCAGGACGGATCTCCCAGAGGAAAAGGAAGATGCAGGAAGCTGAGCAATTAGAACAGTCCCTGGGATTTTTCATTTATATATATTTTTTAACTCCTTCATTTAATTTCCCTGGATGGGTAGGTTTGAGACATTTGAAAGTATTAAAAAAAAAAAATCTAATTCCAAATCAGCAATGCCAGGAAGATGCATGCTGTGGATACTTTCTTCTTCCCAGCCTTTCCGTGTGAACTTGGGGAAGTCGGACTGGCCTGGCAAGCGGCCTAACTCTTTGCTGTTGATGACACCTCTCCAGCAGAAGCGGTGTGTGGGCAGACAGGTAATTTCATCATGGGGAGGAGGAGGAGGCATGCATCACCTTTTGTTTAAGCACAAGCATCTTTTTGGAATGCCATCCATTTTATCGGTTAGGGCTTGAACAACGAGCAGCCAGGAGAGGCTGGATATTGTAATTAACACAAGTGGAGGCAGGCTGCTGCGTCTGCCTGCCTGCCTGGAGAAGAATAACCTGCTGAATTTGCTAGTAGCTATTGCTGTGAGAACAAGAGCTACAGTTACTGGGAGTACAGCAGCCACAAGTGGATGAAGTAGCTGCTTCAGAGCTATGCTGTGGGGAAGCGGCAGGGGCTTGGATATTGGATACTGGATGCCCATTTGGGTTAGAGCCTCTGCTTTTGCCTCCTAAACCTGGGGAGGAAGAATACGCAGCCTGGTCGCTTTTGGTTGGGTCAGCCAAGGATGGCTGCGCTCTCTCAGCACTTGAGGATCCTGCTGTGGAAGAACTGGCTGAGTGTCAAGAGGCAGCCGGTGAGTGTGAAAACAAAGTAGTAGAGGAGAGGGACCTGGAAATCACAGGAGCTGAGGAGCAAGGGAGGCACTGCAGGAAAGGAAGGTCACAGTATTAAAATAGAAATATTTTGAAGGCTGGTGATACAGGCAGAGGGAAGGAAGGGAATGGCATGGAAGTGAAGGTGACTCTTGCATTGGAGCTCGTGCATGAGGGCTCAGGAGTCTAGACTGACTACCACGGATGCTACTGTTGTTTCCTCGGGCAGTGATCTGTGCAAACAGTCATGCACAAACTCATGGGTGGACCTGAATTAAGGCTGCAGTTTTGTACCTGCTCCCATGTAAGCAGACCCTACAGTCTCTGTACAGCTCCAAGGAGTCCCTGGGATTTGGGGGCGATGGGGGGTGCTCTTATATAGAGCCATTTGTAAAGGATAGACAAAGAAAAAAGTAGCTCTGAGAAATGTAGGGAGGACAGATTTCCAGTGCAGTACAGTACAGTGTGTTGTAAATCAAACACCCTGAATAGTCTTTCTTTCCAAAAGATAAAGCATTGCCAGCAATGTCCAGAGAGCAATGTGAACTGCAGCAGCATCAGGGAGGCAAATGTTCCTTTGGGTAGCATTGCGTGTCCAGGCAAAGTCTGCTCAGTAGTTTTGTCCCAGGCTGGTTTCAATACAGCTGCACTGTAATTTCAGCAGAAGCATGCTGCAGTTCATGGACTTGTATTGCAACCTATCCTCTTGCTAGTAATCCAAATGTGATGGTTTTAAACTTTTTGGTTGAATGGAAGCCTTGGCAGGTGCAGAAAATGCTGACAGAAGAGAAAGGGCTATGGAGGGTGTGATACGAGGATGGAGCGAAAGGCCTCATATCACCGCACGCTTCTGCAAGGTCTGTTCTTGCCTGCCCTGTCCTGCCTCTGTTTTGGAGCCTGATTCAGAGAGGTGCTGAGTTCATTTGACTCCTTGTGATCCTCCATAGGAGCTGTGGACATGCTGTGTACCATAGAGTAGCGTATCCTTTGCTGGTGCTGAGGATACAGGAGACTTTCTGAGATGCAGAGGAATGCCAATAAATTACCTCTAATTTCTCAAGAGAAGTTGTAACAGCCTTGTTAAAAGCAGAAGGCTTGGGTTTCTCTCAGCTCTTCTGTACCCAGAGTAAATGCTAACCTAAGCCCTACGTGTACTTCTGACCATACAGTCTCACTTGCTTTAATTCTGGTTTCCTGTGGAGTTGAAGTATCAATTCTGTAGAATTGAAATGTCAATTAAAATAAAAAATCTGGCCACTACTGATTATTATATGGCAAGCATTCCCTGCAACCCTCCTTCATGTCTCTCTCTTGCTCCAAATTAGGGAGCTTCCTCAGTCTGGAGAGGGTGTGAGGAGGTAAACCCAGATCTCTGCTCCCAAACACATCCTGATTTCTCTCTCCTGCTGCTTGTGTGTTTTAACCTGTGTAATCTGACTACACTTACAGACCTGGCTTTTAGAAAGCTCTCTTTTTAGCGTGCTTGTTTTGCAAGGGAAGCGTTCTGTTGTGCTTCTCGGTTTCTGATAACGAGTGAAGGTGGTTCCTGCCGCTGCAGTGGTGTTGGCTGCCCTTGCCAGGGCTGATCGGTATGTCGCGGAATGGTCTGACACCAGGCAGCCCCCATCCTCCCGCTGCAGACTCTAGTGCTTTCCTGCTCTGTTTATCAGCCTCTCCAGGGCTGGCAAACACATTTGCTTCTGCCTTTTGCTTTACACTTTATCTCCTCTGCGAGCTCTCTGCAGAGCCCCTGGAGAGAGTGCCTCTACCTATGTGGTATGGGGAGAGCTACAGCTTGCTTGACTGTCAATTTCTTGAAATCAGCTGAAGCTCTGCATCCATGGCCAGGGAGTGCCTCAATACAGGTTACTCCTGCTGAGAAAGGAATGATCGTGAGTTTAGGAGGCAGCCTTCTCAGGGGCAAGGTGTGGCCTGCGTTCCAAGAGGAACTGGAGAAATCACTGCCTCTTGCATTTCCATTGCTTTCCATCTGCCACTTCTAGCCAGCTTGGTTATTTAAACAAAGGCAGGAGGGAGAGAAAATGTGCCAGTGTCCGGAGATACTAAGTAAGGTCTGAGCAGTTAAATCTTTTAGCAGGGAAATAATCCAGCAACCAAAGGATTATGCAACCTACATCACAGCACAGTGCTTAATGTCCCAAGAGCCACATTGAGGTTGGTTATGGCTCCTTTCAAGTCAACATGTTCCACCTGCAATCAGTTTGGCCAGGGTGGTTGTCCTCTTTTTGTTAACCAGAAATGCCTGGGACAGTGGGAATGCTGTTATGTTGCAACTGATGTACCCAGCTACTACTAAATCAAATTAAATCAAAGGACAGAGATACTAAGGGAAGAGCTGTCTGGAAAGTGGGGAGTAAAAGCACCATTTTGGCTCCAAACGGGGAGCTCCAAAGATTACCCTGAGTAGAGACAATCAGTATTAATTTCTTCCCCCAAGAATATGACAGATCTCTTGCCCTTCCTTTAGGCAGCCTCTGACTAATATCAGTTTCTGTGCTGTTACCCCATAATTTTACTTTAGCCTACATGATACTAAACAAGGACGATACGTTAATAATACCGTTGCATGTGAATTAATCAAAGTTAAACAGTGTGTCTGGGGACTGATTATAGGGAAAGCATGTGATACAAAAAAATATAAAAAGATGTTCGTTTCAGCGATGAATCTTGTTATAAATGGCAGTGTATACATAAAAGGCAGGAAGAGTACTGTCTGTAAAAGCTAAAATGTTGCTGAATGCTGAAATTATAGGAGTACCCTCTCTGAAGGGATGTGTGGGGAGGTGCCTCATGGTTTGATGTCTGTCAGTTGCCTATTTTGGGGCATGAATCTTGTTCCTACTTTCATGGCTGTGTCATCTCATCAGGGGTGATAGGGATGGAGTCGCTTTAAAACAACCATCTTTAAGCTGAATTGCTCTCCAGGATTTGTTTGTCTGTTTGTTTGTTTTTATGTTCCAGTAAGTGTTACAGGAAATGAAAACACTGTTATGGGCTTGGAATTACTTTGGAAAAACAGTTTTGGGTAATATGTGCTGATCTGAAAAAAGTAGCAACACAATGATGAAAAATGGGATGATTTTGAAGAAAGACATCTTTGCAGTTTCAAAAATTGGCATGAAGATAGCACGGCAATTTTGCAGCACAGAGTAGTTTGAGCTTAACTACTGATGGATGGAAAACTCTAATCGAGTAAGCATGGTAGCAAGCTAGCTGGCTAGTGCAAAAGCAGTTGATTATTTGAATAATTGCATTTTCCTGGATTACAAAACTCCAAGGTTTGTAGTTTTAAGACTGACTTTGGGCCTCCTACCTAGACTGGTTTACTACACTAGGTGATTAGCAGACTATTTTCTTCATTCTTGTCCATTGAAATGGTCAACCCTCATGTCAGAGGCAGGAGTTCTGTAAGTATTTGTGTTTTTTCCACTGTACTAGGCCATTTTTGCATCATCTCTCTTCCATCCTAGCTCGTCTATATGGACTGCTACAGTCTGGAAATGGAGAGGTGCTAGGGAGTTGGGTTGCTGGGGTCAGAAGCTCATATGAGAGATCCTGGTGACTGGTGTTCATATGTGACTTCTCCAGCTGCCTGGTTACACAACTCCATAAACCCCTTCCTACACCACGCTTGAGCTCCACATCTTGTAAATGGCTATTATGAAAATCCTTTCTTTCAGCTCTACTGTGAGGCTGAACTACTGTTTGTGAAGAACAGTGAAACTTTTGGGGAAAAAAAAATGCTGTAGACTTGTCAATTCACTTGTCAAACACTTTAATTTTGAGGTATAATCAAATCAAAGTGATCTTTACCCATCGTTTGAGCAGGGCCATTCACTGAAAATGAAACCAACCTTTTGCACTTCAGCTCTTTTATCTTGCGATCAGTGCATCCAAAAGTCTTGTACTTCTCAGTGTGGTTTTACTATTACATAGCAGTGTCTCAAAGCTGTGTAAACACTGTCCCCCGTAATTATCAGCCAAACTGAAACACAGGAAGGCTTGTGTTATTTTCAGGCTTGTTATTTGCTCTTGAAATCTTATGTAGTTTTTCTTCCTGCATAGATAATACTTGGGTTTTAATAGTATGCATACCAAGACGGGCGTGATTTACAATGCATCCTATAAGTCATTTAGGGTACTACTTGTACATTCCAGACGAGCTCTGAGACACATCAATACGACAAACGTAACCGATATATTTTCATTGCTGTTTTATAGGTATGGTCGTTCATTTTAATTTCCTGGCCTGTGGTTGTTTTCATAATCTTGGCCATTACCCGTCTCAGATTCCCTCCAGAACCACAGCCAAACTGTAAGTAACTGGTTTGTTTTTATGTCTTTGGGATTTAGTTCTCATTTCAGTGACTGATGCGTTAATTTGATGTGTTTTGTTACTTTTACAAATTTGGCTCTTTGTAGTTTCTAGTGGAGATTTCCTGGGATGCAGCATGCTGTAAATAAAATGTCTGTGTTCCTCTGAGGTTGTCTCTGTTTATGTTTTTTTCAAATTAGATTTGTAATTAGAAAACAACTTTCAAGAACTGTCTCATCAAGATGCACTCAGATACTGCTGTTGTAGACAGCAATATAGATTTACATGATAAATTGAGGGACAAGAGGACAGCTGGGGGAGATCTTACTCAGTAAAATAATTAAGGGCATAGACTTCAAGTGGGATTATGAAGGTGAGGTAACAAACATGAGGCTGGTCAACATGAAAGGTTTTACCTTGTGTGTGCTACAGGCAAAAAGCACCTACTTAGGCAGCTTGCTACTAAGGCTCAGCTGAAGAGTGGTAACTTGTTTGGCTCCTGTGACCCGATGGATGGTGTATGTGAGCCCTTTCTAGCATGTCAAAGAGCAGCAGTTTGGGTGGGTGAATAGTTGGTGGTGGTTAAATGAGTGAAGAGTTTACACAAGGTCATTTTCACTTACAAGCCTTGCTTCCTGGGTCAGGAGAACGTGTCTACATCTCGGAGCACGGGTGTGCTTGAATCTGCTCTAGAAAACTTCCACTGATTTAGTGAGTCCTTATCACCATCAGAAGAAGCATGCCCCCAACCCTGGCCACATTTGTTCATGAAGTTCTATGGTAAAACAGAGCAAGGAGTTTATCCAGTTGGAAGCCTTTTTCCTTTCCAAAGTGTTAATTTTTAGTTGGATCAAATCCCTGATTCTGCTCTGTGGCCTCACAAGTGCAGTCCCAAGGGAGGAAGAGGAGTGGGTGAAAGGGCTGGGTCCCTCTTTTCAGTGATGGCCTACCTTTGTGTTGGGAGAAATCAATCATGGAGCTCCACTCTGTTATCTGCTCATTGGAGAGGCGTTCCTTGCCCTTATCATTGCAGAGGCCCTGAAAGTGTATGCAAGATTCTTGCTTCATGTTGCACATCTAGTCTGCTGAATCACATCCATGTGCTGCAGCAGAAACCTGTGCAGAGAGCTATTGGTGAAAGCCATAGTTTCCCAGCACAGGGTAGGAATAGGCCCTCAAAAATTAGCCTTACTAAAAGATTTGCAACGTCTGATTCATAGGAGACACCTCTATGGATAACCTGCATGAGGCTATCATCGACTTGACAAGAGCAAAGCCCTGGCACAGGCAATGTTGGATTTTTATATTTGGGGCAAGGAGGCTGATACAGGGCGAGAGGAGACTGACTCTGGCAGCAGTGAGGACAAGCAGTTGGCTTCCAGAGTTTGTAGCTATCAGATATGTAAAATGTGGTTGTGAGGGATCTATACTTGATGACGTGTGTGCACTGGAAATGTTCAACCCAGTGACGTGTGTGATTCTCTGAATAAGAAGTCTTTGCTTCTGTACGATGTGTGAGAAAGGGCCACGTTGTGACAAGTACTGGATATACAATTGGGGTAGCCCTTGTCCCAGAGAGCTTGCAGCCTAATCTGACTAAAGGTTTGCATACCTCCTTTTGTAGACAGGGATGGAAAGCCAGAGTAAGTGACTTTCTGAAAGTATGACGGGAAGTCTTTAATGGAGAAGGACATTTGTGTTAGGGTGGTCTTTCAGCCCCAAGCCCATCTGCTGTCAGCAAAAGGCCTCTTTAGGCATGTTATGTATTTTAGGTTGTCCCAAATTCCCTTGAACCAGTTGGAGCAGGCAAGACAGAACATGTACTTTGTGAAAACCCCAGATTTTGCCAAGTGTGGAAATAGCAGTCCTCCCATGCTGCTCCATCGGTTGTACTTCCTGTCCTTGATAAATCAGATAAGATGAATGTCAAGAGAGCCAGCTGGATGATAAAATATTTATTCTTTGACTCTACACGGCTATTATTTTGAATGTGTATTTATTTGGAGCATGTTTGCTCTGGATGGTTGCATCTCTGAATTAATGGATTGGAAGGAATGTTCTTAGGAACAGCAAGTAGGTCCATCAGTTGTGCTTTGCAGGAAAGGGGAAGATTGGACAGTATCTTTGGATTAGTTCCCTTTTCTTCCATAGATGAAATCTATTTTGGGAGAAGTCTCAGTAAGTATGCGAGTAGGTGTCTGTGTCTCTTAGAAGTGGATGATGGGAACTCTCTATCGCAAGAGAGGTTTTATGCTGGAAAATAATGGTTGTAGTGTATTCTTGTGATCCAGATGTTCAGAGACCATCTAAGAATTCCGAGGGGATGGAGAAGAATGTTAACCAGAGCATCGAACAGCCAGTTTCTGCTGCTTTCCTAGTTAAATAAGAATAGCCACTTGACAATTACCCTCTTTTTTTAACAGCTGGAAAAATGTATCAACTTTTTGCTTGAAAAGCAAAAGAGAAATAATTTGGGAACTTTCTTTTCTGATGGAAAAAAAAAAAAGGTGGGTGGACACATCTAGGAAAACTATTACAGGAGGGGGGGTTTTTTTGTTCGTTTTGAACAGGAATAAAATCCACTTTATGCTGAGTTCTAGTGCCTGCCTTAAAAGACACAATCGTTAAGTAGTGACAAGAAGCTGTTTCCAGCTCTGCTGTCAAGAGATTATTGCAGGTAGACAAAAGTCAGGAAGCACAGAATCAATGGCACAGAGATAGAATAAGCTACTCAGATGCTGAGTTTTGAAGCCTAGAGATAACCTCACAGAAGATCTCAGTCTGTAAGCTTATCTCATGTATTCAGGGCCACAGAAATATCATGAAATCTATTATTTGCTCAATTAAAACAGCTCAAATTCGAGACAGTGAGTTCTTCTGAAGGATGTCTAATACACATTCAATAGATTGAGGATTATGTAGAGAAATTACCTAGCAAATATCAGCCAAGAATGAACAAGTGGCAAGAGCTTCCTGCAAGAGCAAGTTGCTTGCTTTGAATTATGTTGTGTAGCACCTAATGCAATGGGAGCTTGTGCCAGTCTGAACTCCGAAGGGAAATGACATGCCAAATAAATGTCACCAGTCAAGAGGATGCTCACAGGAAAACTAAGAACTGAGGAAAACAAGGAGCTGAAATTCATCTGATATCTAATTTTCTTCACAACTAAAGCATCTAGTATCTAAGAAGAAAAAAAAAACAAACAACCTCTCTTCTTTCTTCCAGGCATGTTTGATGTATTTCCAGGTCAGCAGAGGTTATTGTCAGGAGGAATGACAGATTTCTCTTTCTATGCATACCCAGTTCCTGTGATGATCTGAGAGTCTAACCAAACAAAATCCCCATCCAACTTACTATGCTCATCGCAGTTTTGGCTTTTGACCTTTTTATTACAGCCCTTGTATTTGCTAGAAGGTTTTGGGATGTGTTTTGTGGCATACATGGGGAATAGGAAGCTCTGGATTAGAAGCTTACAGCGTGAAAGCCAGTGAACTGGGTTTGATGGTATCTTCCAGTTTTTTGTGCCCGCATCACCTGTTTTCTAGAATGAGTAGGGACAAAAGTCCCTTTCCATTACTGCAGGTTTTTGCAAGGTATGGGGATTGTGTGAGATAGATACAATCTGCCCCTCAGGGCTCAACCCACTCAGTCTACAGAGAAGCCCAATTATACTCCTTGCTTTAACTAGCACTGTCACACCCTGTCACGCCCTCCCCACCCGCTTTCTTCCTTTTCTCTTCTCCTTCTCTCCCCTCCTGTCAGTTTGACCTCATCATTATTCTCTGTAGAAGCTCTCTTGGGTGTGGTTAGTTTGCTCATTCAGAAACCCTGCTCTTTAGTGCTCTGGAGAAGATGTGGTAGAAACCTTGCTCTCTTGCTAGACCCAGGGCTCTGCTCCCCCGGCTTTCCAAGGGACAGCCAGTGGGCTGCAAAAGCCATGCCTCATTCACAGATATTTATCCTTCTTCATGGAAAGAAGCTGTGCTCTCGGGTCTGGTCTTAAAATCCACCAAATTCTTTCTTCCAGGGAATTTGTTGCCTGAACTCTTCTCAGTGAAGCACATTTTTCCCTTCACGTCTGCTCAGAATTTCCACCCAGATTTCATCACCCCGGTGGAGATGCCTGCAGGGTGTATTGCATTCAGTTAGAGATATTCACGATGGACTCAGTAGCCGAGTGCTCCACAAGGCTGCTCTTTGCAGCCAATATTCTGGGGGAATATCGTAGTAGTTGAGCACTAGACTGTTTGCCAGTACCAGCATAGCTGTTTAGGTCTAGTTTAGAGCCAGAGCCATGTGGCACAACACTGCACAGGAGCAGATACTCGTACTCTGCTCTCATTCTTGGCTCCGGTGCTCCTGGGAGAGGGCCCAGAATGGGAGCGTCTCTGACCTATATTCCATTCCGTCTTACTGTGGTCAGTAGCTAGGATTTGAACAGGTCCAGAATTGGTTGGAAAAATCAGTATGAATCAGAGAGCACAGATCTGAGATGCCTTAGGAGAGAGGCTGTGGCTTGTACCTGCAGATGGAACTTTCCTGTGACTTCTGTGCTGAGCACTATTACTGCGTTAGAGGCAACTGAGACATGAGTTACCTCGTCAGGGCAGTGTCGAGGAAAGAGGCAGGATGCTCTAGATAGCTTAGAAAAGGATAAATGCAGATAGTATCCCCTTTCCCATACCACTGGGAAAGGGGATAAGGCAGCTGGTTGCGATGGGTGCGAGGTGTCTGTTCTGCCAGGTGTGTGGCAGGCAGTGCCCATCGCCCTCCATCCTTATCACCCGCCCTTACGCCCTTGTGGGTCTGCGTAACTAAGGACCTCAAACCACTTTTAGCTCTGACAGTTCCCTGCCTCAATCCCAGCATCTTGCTCTGATGCAGAAACCCTTAAACTAACTTTGTCCCACAGTTAACAGAGAAAGCCCTTGAGCTGGGTTAATTCTCAATGTGAGTGATGGCTGTGGGTGCCAGGATGCACGTGAGGGCGGATGGCATGGCACAAGGTGGGCCACAGCACTGTCCTTCCTCTGAGATACCATCCTGGAGATGAGAAAGCTCTGAAAAGATGCTGGCACTTTAAAGGAATTTGCTTCCTAGTTGGAGGGACCTGAACTCATCTCTTTTCCCAGTAGTGTGGAAGAATTAATAGGTTCCCATGCTAATTACAGGGAGTTGAGATGGTGGCTTAGCTACACAGGCCACTCCATTCATTTGGATAAGTCATGGATATTTATGCAAGGCCTAATCTACCCCGAGAGTTCAACCTACTTTGTGTACAGACAAGCGCACATCAGACTTCCAGCTCTCCTTCACTATTTGCCTGGGGTGGAGCAGCCCCACTCCTCGTTTTCCTTCACATCGCTTCATTTTCCTCCCCTTCTTTTCTGTCAGTTTTCTCCCCTTTTCTAGACAGCCCAACACCAGATTTTTGTCTGTGCTCAACTGCAGTGTGATTAGCAAAATAGCCTCATCAGGTCCCCCCTTGCTTTGGTATGAACTTTGTTTTGTTTCATTTTGTTGTGCCAGGGAGGCACATATAACTGGAGGCACTATATAACATATAACAGGACTGCCATATAACGCTCTGTTTCATTGAAACAGTGCTGAAGGGGGCTATGAATTATATTAATTATCCCCCCATTTGCTGGAATAGACATATACATTGATCTCCTTCCATACATAAGCAGTGCCTAGCCATACAGTTCCCTGCGACTTGCCCAAGCTTTCACTTAGCTTGGAGACCCATAGCCTAAACAGAGCGCTGTGATGTTTATAGTGCCTCCCTTTTCATAAATCTCCACACCTCCATTTCTTTCTACGGACTCTTCCACCTTGTGAGGTGTGACTGAAGGATGTTTAGAGTTGGAGACGAGAACTCCTGAGTTACCAGTATTTTTTTTCCTCCCCACTGAATTACAACAGGGCCTTGGGGCAGTCACTTAATTTTAACTGACTTCCTGAAGCATCTGAACCCAGATGCTGGCACCTAGAAGGGCAGAAGTATTTTTCCAAAGGTGCTGAGCAGTTTGGCTTGGACTGAAGTCAGTAGTTGTTGATGTCTGTGTTTCTGGAAAGGAGGTCGCTTTTGGTTAAAGAATCTAAACCTGGACTCTAGAGGCTACCTGGAGGCACTCGGCATTGAAAGACATTGGATTAGTACACACAACTTTTGTGCAGGTTTTTTTTCAAGAGTCTAGATATGGATTTAAGCTGTTAGGTTCCAGCTTCTTGCTGGGAAATGTTCCGACTCTCTTCTTAGGTCCTCTTTGTGCAGTGCCCTCCTGCTCATACAGATAAGAGCAAGTTGGCTCTATTACAAGACAAAGTTAGCCTTGTTTGCATTAAATATTGCTTTAAAAAGCCCTATAGGAAAAGGGCTAGTGTACAGTTCCTCCTCTCTCTTGGTATGTTTGTATTTCAGGTAGTGGAGCATCCCTCCACAACGCAGTCAACTTCCAGTGCGATCCCTCCCCATCAGCTCTGCCCACGGTCCAGACATCAGCTCTGTCATTTCCCTATCTTGACCTGAATTTGCAATACCTCTTAGAACGTTTCCATCTCCCCTCCTTTGTTCTTTGTGTTTGGTTTGGGGGTTCTTTCTCCTCCCTTAACACCTGCCTTTTCTCCTGCTCCTTTGCAATTTTTATGCTCTCTGGTCTTTATGATCTATCTCCCTGATCAGTACGTGAACCCAATGCATTCAAATTCAAGTGCTGATTTTTAATTTATTGAATAAGGGGGTGGAAGGTAAAGGTCTGTGGGCGAGCAAAACTAGCTTGCCTAGTCTTAATAAGCATGGAAGTACATGCTGTCTGCTCTGGCTGGTTGTCTTATTTGCAGAGCCTGAAATGCTCGAGGGAAGAATTAGGCAATTAAATGCTTCCTTCATTGAGGCCACCAACACAGGGAGGAGTCTTGTAGCCAGTTGTCTGCTGCTTCAATCTCGCTGTCGTAGGCAGACAACTGAGGACATCGTGTTATTGGGACACTCGCGAAAACAAGGATGCTAGTGCTGTAAAGGTGAAAAATGCAAGCTCTCCAATCTCACCCAGCCCCACCGGGTGTCTGGGGGGTTGGATGGAGTTATCTGGGGTCCTGCTGAGCTTTCATTTCAAAAAATAGTGAGCCGAGTAATGGGTGTATGGCTTGCAAATCACAGTAGGCTGTGTGGTACACGGGTGAACTGGTGGATGTGTCATAGCTGCTCACGACATCTTTTTGTTACCTAATGATTTGTATGGGGGAAATAAAAAAAAAAAAATAAATCAAATTAGAGTTGAGGGAAAGAGGGCCAAGGATGACAGTGCTTGAAGCATAATAAGAAGGCAGTGGGGGAATGTGTGTGCTCCAGGGACGGTGAGACTTGGACTAGCACCTGATCGTCATAATGAACGCATGTGGTGCAGGGCCCAGCCGGCAGGTTTCCCCGCACTGCGTGCTGTCCGGACCTGTGCTGGTACGCGCAGGCAGCAGTATGTTGCACCGTGTGTATTTGAGCTTGCTGTGTGCCAACTTGCAGCACGAACCTGTCCTAACATACAGCAGTGATGGAGGCTCGCAGAAGAACAAAAATTACTCTGATACGATAGATACTGAGACTGTTTGGTGTCTTGCAGCTTTGGGGTGAGCTCAGGGAACCTCTTCTTTCAGTGCTGTCTGCTCAACAGGTGAAATTGCAGACGTAAATGGCCATTCTGCTGGCTGGCCAAAAATAAGGTGAAAGAAATCACCTGTTAGCTCCGGAGTGGTTTTAAAAATTGACTTTGTGATATGAAAGGCAACAGCCTAGAGATGGTGCAATAGGGAGTGCAATAGCAAACCATTAGCTCTGATCCAGCACAGCTCTTAAGTATACGTTTAACCTGAAGTCTGAGTAATCCCATTAAAATCAGTAGGGCTAATTACTACTGTGCTATGGGCTTTGGACAAACTGAATAAGATCTGGGCTGTGCTGCCAGGAACTGTAACGCTTACTGTCCTCACCCCTTTTTGGTTTTTTGGGGTTTTTTGGTTGGTGGTTTTTTTTTTTTTTGCAACAAGCATGGGACTGGTGTGGACATTGATCTTGCAGGTGTGAAAAAGGTAAAAGAAAGTCTCAGCTGGCATTTGTGTCCTGGTCCTGCTCCCACTAAAGACCTCATTCCCAGGTAACTAGGAACATGCAGGTCCCATTCTCCAGCTTCAAGGTCAGATGTGAGTTTCAGAGTGCATGAATGTCACAGTCATACAAGTACCATGGCAATTAAATATTCTCTTTTCATAGATAAGGGATAGGCCAGCTGGCTATTTGGACCATTCTCCATGTGTGTAAAAAATACCCTGCTTCAAAATTAATCATAGAATCATTAAGGTTGGAAAAGACCTCTAGGATCATCTAGTCCAACCGTCACCCCGAGACCTCCCTGCCTACTAAACCATGTCCTGAAGTGCCACATCTACATGTTTTTTGAACTCCTCCAGGGATGGCGACTCTACCACCTCTCTGGGCAGCCTGGTCCAATGCTTGACCACCCTTTCAGTAAAGAAATTTTTCCTAATATCCAAGACATGATGATAGGGTTTAGTTTTTGGAGAGAGATCAAAAGTCCTAGCATTATCATAAAGCTTTCCTACAAAAAATAGGCAGCTTAAGTTGTTGTTGATAAATAGATGTGAACAATGCTGGAAATAGGCAGTTGCATGTGGTTGAAGAGAAACAGTATCGTCGTCATGTCATGAAACAGGCATGTTTGTCTTTTTGGCTCTTTTACAAAGCAAAGGAATAAAGTTTCAAGTAATGCTGTGTGACTATGGCAAAGACTAGAAAGGAAGCGAGAAGGTTGTGTGTACACAATATAGTTAAACATTTTGCTTAGAAAGTTGGGAGATCACCACAGCAGTAAATATTTTCATTTTATATTTTGTAACTTCTTAGATAAATATAAAGCACAGCTGATAAACAGTCAGAATTGCCACTCTGGGTGAGACCCTCTGCTGCTGCTCGGGGCTGATTGAGAGAGCGTGTAGGAACACAAAGCATGGAGTGTTCCCTCCACTAGAAAAATCTTCAAAGGTTTAAGGTTTCTTCAGCCAGAAGCTGAAGGGATTGAATCCAAGTGATCATATTTAGTAGCCACTGACAAATCTATTTTTGTCAATTCGTCTAATTATTTTTTAAATGAATGTCTGCTTTCTAGCATACACCACCCTGTGGCAGTGAGTTCCACAACGCTTTGGTATTTGTTAAAAAGGTACATTCTGTCCCTTTTGCCTGCTACCTCATGATCTCATTGTGTTTCTTTGTCCCTGTGTTGCGAGGAATGATCATTTACTCACCCTTTTCATTACTGATAATGATTTTATTTATTTCTCTATCAAACCACTTTTTGGCCATCTTTTTCTTTGCTGAAGAGTCCCAGTTATTAAGTCTCTTTGAATGATTTAGCAATGATTGAATGCATTTTCAATTAAACACAATACTTCCTAATGAAGTCATTTGCTCATTAATGCCTTTAATTCACCAGTGGGGGAGTTGAGATTTGTATGGATTTTTTATGAACTATGGAAGAAATACGGAAGGAATTAATGCATAAGGTATATGCAGTATCAGAGTATGTGAAATGTAAAGCCAAGAGAATTTTTTCATGCCCAAGGAGGGGTAGTGATACGACACTAAACTACGGGTGGATAGAAAACAGAAAAGCTCAGCATGCTTTTTTAAATTAATGGTAAAGGAGGAAGAAAATACAGTTCATGTACCCAAATTTATTTAAGAAGTAGCCATTCATAATGGAAATCCCGTATCTTAGGTATCATTAGGGACATGGTGTAGTGGTGGTCTTGGTGGTGTTAGGTTTACGGTTGAACTCAGTGATCTTAAAGGTCTTTTCCAACCTATATGATTCTGTGATCTTTGATATGGATAAAATGGAATATACATTTTGTCTGCTTTTGCAGGATGGATGGCAGAGCTAGGTAGGAAACCCTGAAACCAGAAATATAGTGTGGGCAGAAAAGGGAGAAGGAATGCATGGGTGATATTCTGAAAGCAAAAGATATGGTCTCTGTAGCTCCGTTATATTTAAGAGGATTTGCATGGTCAAATTAGGGGGCCACAATGTAGTTAGCGTCTATCCGAGTAGCAGAGCTGAGACTGGGGAATTGAGGGGAAGGAAGGTACTTTGCACATTGAGTGAACTGGTTGCTAGTTTACACGAGAGGCCGCTGGCTGATGTAAACCAGAGTGTAACCTGTACTGAATGTGGACGCGGTCCTATCTTTATACCCTTGTTTCATGCACAGCAGTAATAATAAATATAAGAAGTGATAACCTGAAGATACTACTTATTTACTGTCCTTTGCTCTGGTATGGGTAATAATGGCTGCTATCCTCCCAGCACTTACCTCCTTTGGGGCAGGCAGCCTCACTGCCCCGGGCTGAAGCGGGTGACGTGGGGGGCTGCGTTCATGGTGCTGTGCCTGCGGTCTGCTGAAACGCCCAGTTCCTTGAAATTAATGGTTGGACTCAGCTAGTGTAAATGCCTGAAACCTCAGTGGGATGAAAGCAGCAAAATCAATGTGGCAACATAAAACATGGTCCATTTAGATTTAAACATTTCAGTCAATTTCAATTAATCTTATAGATCGTAGTGAAATAGTAATTTTCATCTTTCTTGTATGACGTTTATTATTACCCTGACATTTTTCATTGCTATTATACCAAGCACCTGTACCTGAAGAAAACAAAATGTTTTGCTCGTGTTGAAGGGAAGTATGTTGGAATTTACAACGTTCAGGAAAGTAAGAGAAAGTAATTTTCTTCATTTTATTCCGAATGAAGGCAAATGTGGAAATGCCAGAATTTCCAATGGCATGCATGTATTATAGATATCTTGTGTTTATTATTACTGCTCTGCATGCCTGATTTCTTTTCAGCTCTTGGGGATGTGGCTGGCGTAGTAGATGCTACGGAGCAGGGAGAACCAGCCAGCCCATGCAGCGCTGAGCCCTTGGCCTCTTCTGCCCTTTGGGATGCCTGTCTTGTTTTCCTCAGGTTCGGTGCCCTTCTCTCAGTGGTGATAGAAAATCAAAGCTCTCAGTGAGAGGGGACAGCAAAAGCCTCTGTGCTTGGGATTCTGCTGCTGGCAAACCCAGAAGTCAGTCTTTACTAACAAGACACAGATCTGGGCTCAGATTTTGGTTGCAGACAAGTCAATTTGACCAGAAATATGCTAGGGTGACCTCTCAGCTCAGACATGGGGCAGCAGTGGGTGCAGTGATCTCTCCCTCTTGGCTCATAGGCAGTGTAGTGGGACCCTCCAAAGGTAATTGTAGTTTTAGGAAATTAAGAGTTTTAAAGCTAAAGGCAGTGGGGAGAATGAAAAATTGTCATGTATTGTGGATCTGCTCTATCGTGTGGTGTGGGATAATAAAGTTGGGGACTACAGGGCTAGGGAAATCCATATTCCTTGGATGTGGCATTGCCATAGACTTCAGTGGGAGAAGGAGCTGCCCTCTGCAGCGTGTGGAAGACTGAAGGGATTCCCAACAGTAGAAATACTACAAAAGTCACTAATGGTGATAAGTGTTATGTTTCAGATTGCGAAACTATCCCCATCAAAAGACTGTCCTTTAAAATTTGCAGAGCGCTTACAACTTTCCTTCAATAATGTTTCCTAGCTAGTGCTTACGTTGTGTACTAATGTAGTTGATGTGCTGGATAAATCTCAGCCAAGGGAGGGACAGGTAGTTACAAACATCTCCTGAAGCATCGAAGGGAGTCAGGAGCCAGCTTTCTTCACAGCTGTCCTTGCAGTGGCGTACGGGCCGACACAGGTAATGAATTCGTGTGCGTGGGCAGAGCAGCCCGTGTGGCTCCGTGGAGTCATGTCTCCTTACCACAAGCAAGTGGATGGAGGGTGAGAGGATGGACCAGGGAGTGCATTAATCTCTTGACTCACCTTCTCATCAGTAAATTCCTTCCTTTGCAGGGTGAGAGAGTGACAGGAAAGAGCACTGAGGGTACACTATGATTGTCTGGGGCTTGGTCTCCCAAATCAGCCATGCTTCCTGCATGGTGCCTTACGCTCTGGCTCTGCTCTGATCTCGGGCACGCTGGCCAGAGGCAGCAGAGTCGGAAGCTGAGCTTCCTGTGGCTGTGCTGCTCGGCTTCTGTTAAATTAAGCTGTTGGCCTCTGTGGCCCCTGAAGGACAGACCTGTCACACCAGCCTGGCCACCCTGTTCTTGGCTTGGTGGGGCCGGTGCATAAAGAAGGCAGTGTGCACAGTGTAGCTTCTTCAGCACCATCAGCTTGCCATGCGAGAAAGCAAGGGTGGGATTCATCTCCCAGTGTCTGTGGAAGGGGTGCCTGCATCTGAACCAGGTCTTTAAACTTTCTTTGGAGTTGGTGGAGATTTTGTCAATGCAGGCAGCAGAGCCAACGTAACAATTCATTTCATCCTGATGTATCAGCCTGTGTGTTATTTGTGTGCTTGACACAGAGCATGGTTGTGCTAGATACTCAGGGTTAAGAACCAGCATAGGTCTAACTTACACCAAATGGGAATTTGGCCCAGACATTTCAGATTTTTCTGTGTCGTGGTCTTTCTTGAAAAACTTCCTTAAGTTTTTGAGAAGTAAACTTCTGACTGCTGTCAGAGTTCAGGCCTCTTCCAGAAAAGACCTCTCTGGCATTTCCACTGTTTTTGTGCCAAGAACATCATGGGGTTACACCAGTTCACGCCTGCAGTGACTCAGTGATGGATCCGGCCCCATGGTTGTAACCAGGTGCCAGCAAACTGCTCAACATCTGATGCGAGTTGGCAGAGCCTTGCTGAATACCTCAATCGCATTGAGCCGGTGATGTCTTCGCAGGCATTGTGCCACCACCATGAGTAGCAACACTTGCAAACTTCAGGTTATGAATTCCTGTCTTTCTATTTTTCAGGCTGCTGTTTCAAAAGAAAAGAAAAGAAAGAGCTAATATCATCACCTTGTTCTTACACTGTACACCTCTCTTGATACAGCAACTAATCGGTTTAATTGTCCACTTAGTTCAAAGTGTGCCACCTTTGAGTCCAGTTTTAAAATTTGTTATTGCTACTTATATCTCAAGGAAGTGTCTTCCCCTGCTCTGGATTCAGCAGGATCTCTTGCATAATTGTCTCTAAACATCTCGCATCTCTCCAGAGAAGAACAGTGCTCCCCAAGCTCCCAGCCCCATCCTTGTGTTCCTCACTCTGCTCTCCAGCTAGGAGTTACATGGCTTTAGCTGCTCCAGGTCTCCTAAGAGACATGAGCTTGGTTCCTGGCCCTGGTTGTCATTGGTAGATGTGGATGGCTGCGGAGGGCGTAGCTGTTTCACTCCTAGCTCCTACCCGTCTCACTTCATTGTGGTTATGCTCTCCATCCTGAACCTCATGACTTCCCAGGTCTTTGAAGCTGCATTTTGGTAGAGACACTGATAAAGTGAGGTCTGTGGTGTGCATTTTTGGACTGGGGTGCGAGTCAATTTCCTGCGTAGGAATGAGGGTGCGGGAGATCAGAAGGAAGATGAGAGAAAAATGCCAGTGTGTGCAAAACGCCTTTTGCAGGGTTGTAATTGGTGATCTCAAAGGACACGGCGGGGGATACTCACACAAAGATGCTTCCAGATTAAAGCGCCCTACTCTAAAGTTTCCCTCATGGGCAGCAGACTTAATTACACTTCAAAACCTTTAGAGTGGCATATGTTTGGTCCTTTGGCCCCAACACCCGAAGGACTGCCTGTAGGGACAAGAGAGGTCTTTTATTCTCCTTGGTGCCCTGTGATTACTGGGAGCTGGCTCAGCCTGCCACGTAACTCCCAGTGGCCTGGGGGATGCAGTGAGCGTTGGGGGAGCTTCCCACAGCAGGTAGAGCTCTAGCCTTCTCTTCTGGTAGGGTATCTCCTTTAGTTGTCTAGGTCAGTTCTCTGCTGAGGTATACAAGAGAATCACAACACTCCAAATGGGTGCCTTTGACTCTGCAGGTCTCAGCAGTCCTCTCTGCCAGTTGCTATGCGGCCCGAAGCAGCGGGAACTCCCATGCTAAACCATGAGCTTTTGCATTTTGACCCAAAAATGCAGTGCACACTCATGGGCTGAGACCAACCACGCTGAGGAGAGCTCAGGAAAGTCCAGTCTCCTTCATGGAGACTGACAGCCATGTACTACTCCACCTAGCACTGCCGTCCCCTTTGGAAACATCTGCTTTTTGACCAGCACTATAATTAATAAATGTAGTACAAATGTAGTATGGCGTCCTTGTTGGAGGGCTAAGAGATAAAGCTGTGCCTGGGCAAGAGTCACAGGTTGTCTTTGGAGACTCAAGAGCAAGGTAATCAATTACCACAAGCCTGCCTGCGGGCCTTTTGTAAATCTGGCTCCTTTCCACAGTAGAAATAATAGCAATGTCCTTTGCCAGGTAATTTTCCAAATGATTATTTTAAATAATATGTTGCTGTGATCCAGCAAAAGAGTTTTGAGATTTATTAGAGCGTTTGTCAGTGAGAGGAGAAGCAGCCAGTGAACTCTGCAGGCTGGCAGTAAGCAGCACGGGGCAAGTGGCACATAAAATACTAAAGGCTCTAATTGCTCAGGTCCACTCTGTGTTTGCAGAAATGGGAGACAGGGACATACATCTCACCCCTCAGCGCTGGCTGCCAGCTTCACAGGTCACCAAGCAGATGGTACGGGAGCTGCTCTGAGATGGCAGGAGACACGGAGCGGGTGGTGGTGATAGATTGCTCCTCTTCCTTCCCTGGGCATGTTTGCACAAAAAGCAAAGGAGGTTGTCTGGTCCTGGATCCATTGCCCCTTCCTGTGGTAAAAGCTGAGACAGAGCCCTGTTTTAACAACCTGGCTTGAAACTGAAGCTTGTGGCTTTGCACAGAAACTGATCCAACCAAGCCTTGGAGAACACGCTTTTATGGGTGCTTCTGGTTATTCTGGCCATGTGCCTGCTTTTATTTTATTTTATTTTTTAAAGGCAGAATTAGGATATCATAAACCTAGTATGCTTTTGTAATTTCTTGCCTGTTCCTTGCATTTTGGAGCAGAGGGGGGAAATCTGCAGTTGCTTTGGGACCAACAGGTATCTTACAAACAAATAGCTTGACTCTTTTTTTCCTATTAAATAGCCTTTCATGGCTTTGTCAGTGTTGAGGAGGGGCTTCTAGTGGGATTTGGCAGATAGCGCTGCCAGGGTGGAGTAAAAGAGCCTCAGTGACACTGAGAATGAAGCCCGTGGTTTGGGAAGAGAAAATAGCACATACTGATAGAAACACATGGCAAAAAAGTGTACGTCCACATCATAATAATGGCATTTTCTTTCTTCTCCGTCCTCCAGGTTATCTTGCACCCCGAAACCTTCCTAGTGCAGGCTTCTTCCCATTCCTGCAAACCGTGCTGTGTGATTCAGATGCCAGATGTAAAGGCACACCGTACACACCAGAAGATCTGCTGCCAAGGCTTAATGACATCTCATCTCTCAGACTGTAAGGGAATATGAATATATCTGGGTGTTACAGCTGTAAAGCAAAACTTGCTTTGAGGTGGAGGGAGCAGCCATGCGTGTGTGTATGTGTAAGTGTGTCCCCAACAGATATATCTCAGATACCTGTTATAACAGATATAGTCTCAGATATCTGAACACTTAGAAATGAGAATATGGGCTGCAACATGGGACAGTCTAAAAATGTTCATATTAAGGACAGCTATCAGTAATGTGTCAATTGATCCAGGCTCAATAGTAGAAGAGAATTTTGCTCCTTGAGAAAAATGCTTCTTCTCACCTAGATCAGAGCAAAGACACTTTTTTTGCATGATTGTGGGTCAGGTCCTGCAGGGTGTCAGTGGGTAAGACTTGTATCAAGAGCAGCCCGGCGTGCTGATCTGCCACTGTGGTGAGCGGTTCAGGACGCTTTGGGTGGAAGTGGCAAATGTTCCCCAACAGCTTTTGTTTGAGGTACACTTGTTCTGCAGTGACTGCTCTTTCAGTAGATCCTCCAGGTGCCAACCAGAATGGGTGTCCTCTCTGCAAGTCATCAAACATAATTGGGAAACAGGTGAAAATGAAGAAACAGTTTTTGCCCACAAAAGCATGTGGATCTGCAGTGTGGAGCTGGATGGGCATGTTTTGTTGGAATGTTGGTTTGTTGAAACTGAAATGTTCGGTGGAGGCATTTCAATTTCATTGATGTTCCAGTTGAAGCCAAGTAGCTTTTGCTTTGAGACATGCCAGCCAGGGTTGTTTCTACACCTTGGCTGCCTGGTTCTGGCACACCCCTGGGGAACATGCTACTCTGAGGCCTGCCTGGTTAATGGAGCAGTGAAAATCTGGGCATCTTGCATACAAGGTCCTTGGTTGCTCATCTTTGTTTTCAGGTGAGAGGCTGCTCCATAATTGCTATGTCAGAGCCTCAAAATCCCCCTTGGCCAGAGCTTGATAGTCTGAAGAGCTAAGGTGGGCCCCATGCCTTCCACCAGAGAGCCCGTCAGGCAGGATGGGGGATCCTGGGGTTGGTGGCTCCTCAAGGGTCCTCCTCAGTCAGTGCAGAGCGACTGGCATTTCCTGGGCCAAGTCAATGGTCAGCATCTCTCCATTGGTTAGAAGGAGTCTGGATGACTAAAAGTGTGGATGACTGAAGTTACGCAAGGTGAATCCTAATGAAATTCAAAGTCACACAGCAGAAGAGGGCAGAGCTGCAGAGAGACTGGATGCCTGGATTCACAGCTCTTCACTCATTTCCTCAGTGTCATTGTTTTTCCCTGGGCATGTTAAACAATGGTTAATTTGGGGTATTGAAATGAAAAAATGGGAACTTCTAGCGCCAAAGCTGGAGGTCTTCCATGGGTTTCAATAGCTACAAATCCTCCTTGCTTTCTGTTTTTGGTTTCTGTACAGCTGTTTAGGAAATAACTGTTTTTTCCTGCCAACTGAAAATCAAAGGATTTGGCCACACTATAGCTCAAGTCACATGAGTCATTAATAAGCATCTTGACCACTACTGATGCTAAAAGTTGACTATGTGAAGTATCACACAACTATGTGGGTATACCTACCCTTGTGTGGTCAATGTCAGCTTTAGAAATGTATTGTATTCTACAAGAAAAAACACCCAACTATTAAGTAGTCACAGCAAACCTAGTAGGATACAGCAGAGTATAAAACCTCAGCAGAAGGTTGACTGGGTAAGGGAAAGCTCCAGAAGCCAACATGAAAACATGCAGCTCTGCCTCAGGAGCAGAATCACCATGGGTGAGTTTGTCACGAAGGCAAAGTATTTGAACTGTGACCCTTCACTGTCGGGATATATTATTGTGTAATATTCTAGAGTTTGTAATGTTCAGCTAATCCAGACTGGTTTTTTCACATCCCATTGTGCAACTCACTGAAGCTCTTATTCAACTGTTTTATAACTTGCCCTAAAACTGTGTCTTACCAGTGGCCAGCAGAGAAAATGGGCAAGGTTCTCATCTTTGATTCTGTTCCTTAGAAGCATTTACCAAGGTGTGCAAGACATGGTTGTTTGAGATTTCCCTTAATAAAAGGGAACTAAGTACAAAAACTGAGCTCAACACCAACATCTTCCACCCTTTCTTTTCCCCTGTAGTGAAATGTTTGGGAAGGATGAAGTAAGGTCCTGATGTCTTGAAGGATTTCGTGGTAGGGGCATGCAAGCTGCTGTTATAGCTTGGAGCTGTTCCAGCTTGCATCAAGGCCTCTCTGCTCAGTCTGAGTGTCATCAACAGTGCCATGAAGTTCTGCACTGTTTCTTTTGCTGAGCATATATTTGTGGAGGACCGAGCAGGACTCAATATAATGAGGCCTTTTTTTCCTGAAGTGGGAATTTGTTTAAGATTAGACCAAATACATATGTCAAGCCTTGCTTGTCCTTGGTGTCCCTGCAGAGCAGGCATGAATGAGGTCCCCTCCATCTGTTTCATGTCTGAGAGTGCTGCCGTGTGCTTCCCCAAAATACATGCCAGGCCCCTAGAAGGAACCAGACTTTTGCACAACCCAGATTTCAACACACCTGCCATGAAATCCAGCTATAGACCCATTCTGAATCATGCAGTAGTTAAGTGTAAGCTTAATCATAAGAAACTCTGTGAGTTGTTACAGGTGTCGTCTTTTTTTTTTCCTCCTTTTTTTTTTTCCTTCCTTCCCCCAGTGAGCGGAGGAGCTCATCCAGCGTGGCGAAGGCCAGCCATCCATCACCATGGAGTGCAGAGGTTCCTAAAAGCAGGAATGCTTCACTGGGTAGGTCGTTCACTGCTGTGCAAAGTTCTGGTCTTTAAAGGCTGACCTTTTGAGGCTCTCTGGACAGAGATGCAATTCTTAGAGCACTGCTAAAATGATTTATGTGTTCTATACAGGCACATGACCATGGCCATGACATTAGTGTAAATTCTTGGGAATAATTACAAGTAAGTGTCTGTAGAAAAGACTTTTGAAATTTGGCCAAGAAACCAAGACTAAATTGTTGCATTTCATAGGAGCAATGCAAGATTGCAGACTGTTTGGACATTAATTAAAGACCTGGCCATTTATGGAATATTGCCCTCTTACTGCCCACAAATTGTCCACAAACAGCTTATGATTTTTTTCAAAAGTATTTCTTATTCAGTTATCCAGCAAATAAGTCTTCTTCTGTGCCAGAGTGGATATTTATTGTTGGTGATGTTCTCCTCTGATGTGATTCTCTTTCCTGAAGGAACTTTCAGACTTAAATTTTCCATAAAATCATTACAATTATTATTTATTGATGGTAATGGTTAGTACTATCCACAAGCCATCATGATGGATAGTCCTTTCTCCAGGGAGCTTGCGATCAAATGAATGATTACAGATTTGCATTCTGTGACTGTTCTGCTCCAGCCATTCACTGTTCCAATTAGCATTCCTGCCAATGCACTCACTCTTTGGAGTCCGGGCAGAAAAAGGCAGAACGCAAAAGGGACTGAACACAGAGGCGTGGGGAAAAAAAATAATCAATGAACAGTTATGGGAACTATCAACTCATGTTGATGGCCACAGATGGTCAGGGAGGAACTCAGTTCTACATCTTATTTAAAAAAATAAAATAAAAGTCAGAGGTCATAGCTTCTGCTGGTGTAAACTGGCATAGCTCCTTTGGTTCCAGTGAGCTGTGTTGTTTGAGAGTGTAGCCCAGCGCAAGTGTTGGCTTTGGCATGCGTCAGCTGGGCACCTGGCAGTGTACCACTGTCTATAGCGGGCAGCAGGGCTCCGAATCTGTGTTGGAGCTGTTTCTGAATAACGAGTACCACCCACTGGTGCCAAAGACACCTGGAGAGTTCTCCCTTACAGGGCTATCACCTTGAGCTGATGCAGGCTTCCTTGTAAGGATACCCGCCTCTCTTCCTGCCTGGGGGAGCTGCAGGACTGGAGAAAAGAGGTGGAAATTAAAGTTGACCTGCAAGCAGATAGTTAAATGCATTTAATTTAAAAAAAAGTTACAGAAGGAAATAATGTAATCCAGGAGTTAATTACATCAGAAAAAAACTTAAGTAATTACAGGATGCCATTGGCTGTACCTTTGGAAACAGATTAATAATGATGGCATGCCCAAAGCTGTAGTTAGCTATCCTGTGTCGTGGTTTGATGTAGCAAAGAAGTTAAAAGACATTAAGTAAAATACAGTGTTTCAAACTGTTATTGCAGCATTTGGGGATTTGGTATCTCATGGAGAAAAAACCCTTCGGAATATTTCATCACCATCCAACTTGACTTCC
Source organism: Ciconia boyciana (assembly GCF_034638445.1). Lineage (NCBI taxonomy): Eukaryota > Metazoa > Chordata > Aves > Ciconiiformes > Ciconiidae > Ciconia > Ciconia boyciana. Next base: position 40,958,583 of record NC_132943.1, on the reverse strand, counting down.
AGCATCAACATGTTCAACAAAATCCTCAGTTTTGGGAAGGTAAGTCTGTAGTTGCATAATAGTTGAGTGTGAGCATTTATGTATAGTTGTGTTTAAAGTGTTAGAAGCTCAAAGTACCAACACACAGCTTTTACTGCTCTCGGATCTCCCCTATTATGTGACTGTGCTTTATTTTGGGAAGAGGAAGACAGTTATTGTGGGTGGACTTTTAAGCTCTGTGGTAAATTTATTATCTTCTAAGCAGAAATCAGGAAACCAGACACCTTGGGACATAATACCATGAATTACCAAATATGGCCACACACAATACCCTGAGATATTTTGCTCAAAACTTGTGTGAGTTAAGGTGTTTAGAGTGTATTTTCTTTCACGTGATATTAAAGTTATGATGTTACAGGCTTTGCCATTTAATTCATTATTTTTCCACAACACTCCGGCAGTGGCATCAGAGGGACTGTGTGTTTATTATGTAGGTATTGACTATGTATAGGAACAACTCCTTTTTAACAGAAGCTTGGTACCATGTCATGGACACCAGTATGCTTATGTTTTTGTATTAAGGCCTACAAACACTTATGCGCACATTTCTCTTTATCTACATGAGGAGTTTGAGGGATTTCAGTAACACTGTTCACCTGTTAGAATTCTGTATGCGTGTAAGTGCTTGTAATGACAATGCTTTTCAGATGTCACTACTGTCCCTTAAAAAAAGTCTCATCGCCACGTCTAAAACCATCCCAAATAGAGTATTGCTTTAAAGCTATGTTTAACATTACATCTTGCTTTTAGAGCCAGACCCAATATTCAACTGCAGCAAATCTCAAAGTCATTCTGTGTGAGATCTTGTCACGATACATAGCACATCCCGGTCTCACTGGAGAGAAGATGGCAGCCAATATCCACCGGACATTCTGCTTTACCAACTCGTCGCTTTTAGAGTCGTTTACCCAAGAGTTCAGAAGTCAGTTCTCTCAGGTGAGTGCCTGGGACCTTTCCTAATATCTGCAGCTAGTAGCTGTGTTAGTTCGCACACGTTAGTGCAGTGTTTGGGAGATAGAACATGACCCCACCTGGCTAGGAGTTGCTCATCTCTATACCAAAGTGCATATAGTGCATGGTGAGGCTGAGCTAATTCTTGTGAATGGGATTAGCTCAAAGACTTAGAGTTGAGTATACAGCTCGGAAAGGCAAGGACATCTAGCCATCAGCTAGTGGCCACTAAGGGTTCTCACCATACCTCGGTCTTGTTTCTTCTCTTTATTTGCCCTGCTGCAGCGACAGGTAGATAGGACAGTGTGAGGATGTGGTGTAAATAATATTTAAAGCTAGGGGAGGCAATAAATTTAATCGTGTATTACCTCAGCCGTGTAACTTCATCCAATAACTCCTGCATCTGATCCAACAATTTATGATTGACGCAGTACTTGTCTTTGGGAAAGCTATATAATTAAAGCAAATGAATCCTTTAAAGGTAATGCCTTTTTTTTTTTTGCCAGGGTGAGGATTGATATTAATTTTTCTTGTATTCTTAGTCTTTGGACTGTTGGGGACATTGTGAATCGTAGGGCTTGTCTAATCAGAGAATTTATTGTACAATCTGGGGTGTGAAGGTAAAGCACAGTCAGTCTCTCAGTTATTGCCTGTCACTAGAGTCATTTGAATGTATTGTTTGTAGAGTTGTGTACAAGTGCAGTGCAAGCTGAAAAACATAAAAAGACCCACCGGCAACAAGGGTTCTTGTTCTTAAATAATTTCTTGCATTGTTATTTGTTAAGGTGCAACACAACCCACAGTACCAGGCAGAATTCGTCAAGGAAATGGTGTCGTTTCTAATGCTCGTCTCCCAAGTGCAGAATGACACCTCCCTGTGGCATCTCCTTTTGCTGGCCCCCGATGTGTTTCAGGGCAGCGTGCAACTGCAAGACATAACTGACTTCCTTCAGAATCCAAGCAGGTAAAAATACAGAAAATGCCAGGAAAGGCACTGAAAGTGGGTGGGTTTGTGTATTGAACTCTAAGGACATCAACTCTCATCTTAAAGGGTGTTAGCTTAAAAGCATGATTTATTTGGGGGTGATATGGCTCCATACTAATGCATCTCTAAAGGTCTCTCTTGACAGTGAGCAGTGTTTTGATTTTCAATGACTCTTGTGTCACTTTTTAAATGGGAGCTTGATATGAACTCTTAGTTTTCTTCCAGCCTGCTTAGAGGCATTGTCAGGCTCATGTGCAGATAGAAAAGGTGGTAACAGCCACTGCCTTTGGTTGAAGGAAAGCCCTCCTGGCTGGATAGTTGGTCTGCTAAATACAGCGGCTGGCTGCTTCTTTCCAGAAAAGCATAGAGCCAAATTGCCAAATTCAAGTTGCTTTGGAACACCTCAAGCATTTGTAGGGGAGCCATAAATTTTTTTTTTTTTTTTAAATTGATTACCTGATTTACTGCTGTTTTATCTTTCAAGATTGGTCCCAAGAAAGCAGAGAAGAGAGGGAGCCTGGTTTTTAGCATATGGGGCTTTGAATATGTCTGACTTTAAGAAGAAAGTACCAGTTATGTTTTTGCTCAATGCTTATATGAAAAACAGAGATGGCTTAATTGCATTAATTAACTGTGCTGAAATATTTGATCCTGTATGCAGCTAGGACAATAAAAGCTCTTCTAAAATGGGCTTAGCCTTGAAATCCCTTTCCTGGTCCGTAGTTGGGCTAAACTCTCAATGATCTGTAGAAGACTTGAGTTACTCAAGAGATTAGGGGACTCTGTTCCAAATCATCTACTGGATATGTGACTGACACAGCTATAAAATATTCTGAATAGTCCACTTGTTACAGCACATGGAGGACAGCAAGCAACTGAGTGTCTTCAGACTTTTGGGGTTTTTTCCTTGGATACATGAGCAGTTGAGTAAAGATGCCAAAAGAGGTTGTAGAAACTTTGCCACTTTGATTACACCCAGGCTTAGAGGGACTCACTTTTCATCACTGGCATGTTGCCAAGGCACTTAAAACCCCGTACATTTAATATCTAGGTAATTTGCCATGCTGCATTGTGAGAACTATTTGTAAGCTGTAAAGGATAAGTCCTTAAAGGAGTCAGTAGCAGTGTGGCAAGAATTTTAATTTTATTCAGAAATCTTTTGTCCGTGCTGCTGTTTCAGTCACAGGATTATTGCATTTGTTTGCATTTACTGGCTTGCAGAATCAAGCCTGAGAGAATCAAGCACTGTTTGAGTGCCCAGGAAGAATTAATATTTACTGTGCTGCTCTGCTTTGCTCTACAGCTGCAGAGCTGGGCAAAGTTATCATAGGCACAACAAAGAGGCACATAGAATTTCATCACCAGAACTGTGCAGTGCTTTTATGCCTAGCATCTGGCAGTGTAAGTGCATGAGTAAAGAGTTATTGCAAAGAGATTGCACAAATAGTATTTTTAATGATGCTTACAAAAGCACATCTTAGCGAGCCTGGCCATGTCTTTTACTCAGGCAGGACTGACCTCCTAAAGAAATGCTGTACAGGGAATTTTTTTGTACTATAATGTCATGGTTTAACCCCAGCCGGCAACTAAGCACCACCCAGCCGCTTGCTCACTCCCCCGCCCCGGTGGGATGGGGGAGAGAATCAGAAGAGTAAAAGTGAGAAAACTCGTGGCTTGAGAGAAAGACAGTTTAATAGGTAAAGCAAAAGCCACGCACACGAGCAAAGCAAAACAAGGAATTCATTCACTCCTTCCCATGGGCAGGCAGGTGTTCAGCCATCTCCAGGAAAGCAGGGCTCCATCATGTGTTACAGTTACTTGGGCAGACAAACGCCATCACTCCAAACATCCCCCTCTTCCTTCTTTCCCCAGCTTTATATACTGAGCATGATGCCATATGGTATGGAATAGCCCTTTGGTCAGCTGGGGTCAGCTGTCCCGGCTGTGTCCCCTCCCAGCTTCTTGTGCCCCCCAGCCCACTGGCTGGTGGGGTGGGGTGAGGAGCAGAGAAGGCCTTGACTCTGTGTGAGCACTACTCAGCAGGAACGAAAACATCCCTGTGTTATCAACACTGTTTTCAGCACAAGTCCAAAACACAGCTCCATACTAGCTACTATGAAGAAAATTAACTCTACCCCAGCCAAAACCAGCACATATAAATATGAAGATACAGAAGAAAAGAACTTTTGCTCTTCGTGGCATCTATATTAACCACGTGATAAGCCCCACCTCTGTGAAACAGGAACTTCAAAGTCATGAATTCTATGGAAAGTTTAGGAGCACATTTTATTACCCACACAAACCTGGTTTACAGACTGCATTCACAAATGCTCATGTTTGTTGCTTTAAGATAGTTTTTCAGATAAGCAGGTAAGCTGAACTTTTTCTCTAAAGCTAATGTCTGCAAAAGCCCTGCAAGACTGAAATAAAAGGGTAACAACAACACTTGTTTCCATATCTGCTACCTTCTGATCTGTATGATATGCATCCACTTTTGGCAAGCCTATGCCTCCCTCCTCCTTGGCTCTACTATTGCTCAACTGAATATGTCATTTATAACTGCAGTTTCTTCCCCCTCTTCCCTCTCTAAGACTCTTACTAACAAGACCTCTGCAGACTGGAAATGGTGAGCACCAATTCCACGAAACCTGCATGGAGACATTATGTTAAATGAGGAGAAAAGAGATCCCTGGTGCTCTGTTCTCACTAGCAGTCTGTTCCCATAAATCAGTATGTATTTATTCATGCCACTGAAATCAGCTCAGCTAGGTTCTTTGTGTATCACCTGCAGAACTTCAGGCAGGTGAGAGATTGTGCATTTCATGGTGACCCTATGCCTACAGTGAAGAGCTATTCTTTATACAGGAGAAGCAAAAGGGACTGATAATCACCGTGAAGTTTTCAGTAACCTGCACACATTGAACAGACAGTCTTTTAAATGACTTCCTCTGTGATACAATATGCCTGATTATCACCTTGTTCTTTCCTACGACTGAAAACCATTCCTTGCTTCCCTGTCAGCCTGGTTATTACATTATAAAAGAGGAAAGAGGGAGAATTGGAAATGGTAACGGTTATTTGTGATTGCCTTTTCTGTCCACAGATGTTGTCCCCTAGGGATCCCTGCTCTCCCTTGAGCCTTGTCTGCTCACTTCTTGGTTTCTCTTAGGAGGAGATTCACGCGCAGCAGTGAATCACTGGACTGGCATATCACCTGAGTGTTTTCTAAGCCCTATTGTGAGGATTTAAGTGGTCTATAGATTTTGCATAACCCTTTGAATAAGTACATCTAATGAGTGCAACACATATGTTTGTGCTAATATACTGCCATGGCTTTCCCATCAGAGCCATTTGTATTTTGTGCATGATCAAACAAATAATTAAAAGTAGGGGCAATGGCTTGTCTGTCAGACATTTTAAGAATGATAGGCTGTACTCCAGCTGTTTCCTATTTGAACACTTGTTTTACTTCTTCTCATAAACCTGTAACCACAATTTATTTTCCTTGTTGTTTTTTTTTTTCCCCTTTAGTGTTTTGCTGGCAGCTCAGAATGTCTCTGCATCGCTTGTGACTGATGATAGATTCAAAACTGTTCAGAATGGGGTTACAGATCCTCCATATTCCCTGAACTGCTTGGAGCAAGGTAAGGCTCCTCTATATAGTCATATCTCTGCTGAAAACCTGTAGTGCTGAGGAGAAGCAAACTGCAGGCTAATAAGTAACCATACAGATTTCATACTGTTCAGGGTCTGCATAATGAATTCTTCTTTCAACTTTTTACAAATGTGCATAAAATACCTCATTTCAAATGGAAAAGTAAAACAGCTTGGTTTTGTCAGTAGACAATGAATTAACATGAGTTTGCAGTCTCAGTGGAAATGGGGAGTGGTAATTTTTTATCTTGATTTTGGGGGTGTGTGTCAAAATCTGCCTCTAGTTGCGGGGTCTGTCAAACTCACCGCGGTATATCAAGGTAGGGGCTGGGGTTTGGCTACACAACAAGCTGTATGCATCAAGATTAGCTGTTCCTCTAAACCCCTGTCGGCTTACAGCAGAGGCAAAGTCCTTGACATCCACCTCTAACTGAGGTTATGTGAATGGGCAAGGGAAAGGTACAGCATCTAAATGCTACAAGGGACAGATTGGTAAATGTTATCCATTTTCTACTTGTTTCATGGAGATTGTGGAAGTTGAGGTGGATGAGAAGAAATCAGATTAATGCAGTGCAAGTAGGGAAAACATGGAGATATAGCTAGTGAGAGGACTGGACACAGGGGGATATCAAGGTGGCTGTAAATGGCTGTGGGAGACATAAATGATGCTGCAGACAAAGCCTATGTTCAAGTAGTAAAAAAGCATTCCCAAATGAAGGGAAAAAAACAGTAATAAATGTTAGGCCACCTTATGCTGCATTACTGATGGCAAAGTGCTCCTGAAGCAGGAGGAGAGCTCCATTAGCACCCAGATCACAGGGGCATTGAGCTGTTCCTGAGATGGAAAATCATTTCTACAATGGCAAGTAGCATCCTGACTTCCTTCAGAAGGCCAGGAAGAGTTACACCCCAAAAAAGCACTCAAATTTCTAACCAAGATCTTGTGTCTTGTCGTAGGAGCCTAACCTCATAAATGCATGTTATGCCATTGAGGCCAAAATCTTGACAGATGTGCCATACAGCTCGTCTCAGTTTCCAAGCTAATGTGATCTTTACTAATACACTCTTTACATCTTTGTTGTAGATAAAGAAAAAAGTTTGGTGATCAGATATATTTGTAATCTCTTTAACTGGAGAGACAATCGGACTTTAGTATCTGAATTGGAGGAAGTTCTGAGGTAAGACATTAGCTAAAGGGATATTACTAACAGTATAATTCAAATCTATGATCTTTGCTCTAAATCACCTTACATTTCCATTTGCATTGATTTCATATTCACTACAATGCTTTTTTTTTTTCCCCTCCAGAAAAATAAAGTCACCAGAGATTGGTGGAAAAGTCTCCAAGAGGTCCATTAATTCAGATGATTTAGAAGCCATACAAAAGTCTCTATATCGTTTAAAAGGCTTTGAGAAAAAAATGAATAGAAGTGAATTAAAAAGCTTAAATCTATTCAGAAATTTGAAGAATGAAACATTACAGAAATTGTATGCGATTCTTGAACTGGGAATGAATCCACATCATGATTATAAATTAAAGGAACCATATAATAAGGAAATAATTGATGAAATCTATAACTTCACATCACTGCAATTACAGAGTGACTTTAATGGGACTTCCATTTTCAATATAATGACCCAGTGGAAAGAAATTCAGAGTGCTTTAAAATTAGCTACAGTGATTTGGAATCCAGTTCTGTTAAATAATTCTAATTTTAGTACAGTGCAAACTACGGATGCTCTCAAAATGTTGCTCTCCACTAGCACGCCATCATTTCTGGAAGACTTCAGAGACCGTTTACATGGAATGCAAGAAATACCATCTTTGTTTTCCGATTATCTGCTTAAGCCTGTGTCCTACAGAAACTTTCCAGACCAGCTTCTAGCTCTCCAGAAGATGTTTTTTATAATGACAGACACAAACATAGGTTATCAGTACCTACTGATGCCTGTGTTTGAACTGATGCGGAAAGTAGAAAGCTCCATAGGTGAAGCCTGGTGGGATGAGTTGAATGCTTATTGGCGCATTGGGGAGAAACTGAGATCGATGAAGTGGAATAGCACAGGCATCATAGCCTATGGGCAGTTTTTAGAGGTATTAAACAGCCATTTACAAAAGCTGAATAATAATTCAAGTAGTGTCTTCAGTGAACAATTGGATCAACTGTCAGAATTTATAACAGCCGTGTTTAAAGAGTTTGGGGAAAACTCTGAAGTAGCCAATATCTCACTAGTCACTCAAGCCATACAAAAGACCTTGTACATATTAAAAGACTTACAGCTGAATTATAACGTCAGTAAATTAAAATCTATAGATCTTTTCTTTAATTTCAACAATAAAACCTTTGAGAGCTTGTCTGAACTTCTGAAGACAGGAATGAAAATCCTTCATTATACAAGTGCCAATGAAGAAATAATTAACGCTGTCTATAACTTAACACATCTTCTACTGCAGGAGTTCAGCCAGTCTTCCTTATGGCACAATACTTCACTAGAGGCAAAAATTTGGGAGGTCTTGCATTTAGCTGTGAGTCCTTTCCTTGAGAACAGCAACAGTGGTTATGGGACACCCCAGAACTGCTCTGCTCAGGACATGCTCCACATAACACTTGAGATGCTGTTTGAAAATACCACTCTAAGCGAGTCCTTAGCGAGGAGCCCCTGCAAACCCCTCTTTGATTCCATGGGCGTGGAGAGTGGAACGATGCACAATGACACCTTTAAAAAAATGTTCCAGCTTGCCATAACAAACCTGAAACTGTCTCCAGAGTTTGCTGCTGTCTACAAGAACAGCAGTGAACGCTTTTCCAAGGAGCTGTCATGCATTGTCCAGTCTCTGCAGTTTTCTCTGAGTTTCCTTTCCAAATTAAACCTTGTCTTCGAGGTGGAAAACTCTTGGGTACAGGAGAAGGTGAGAGCTCTGAGTGCTCTCACGGAGGGACTGCTGCAGAGCAATGCCTCGTGCCCCGTCCCAGTCCAAGATGTGGGTGATGTGCTCCCGTCTCAGCTTTTGAACACACTCATTCCTTTCATGCTGAATGAAACAGCACTGAACTCCCTAAATTTCTCTGACAGCTCAGCAGACTGGCATAGGCTGCCCATGTTTTCCCGTGTGTTACCGACTATTTCCATGAGGAACACCAGTATATATGAACTGCTACAGGTGGGCAGAAATGCTTCCAACCAGTCTGAGTGGGGGCATTTCTCACGGCTGTGGCATGCCACTGGGAACGTGTTGACCACCAAATGGAACCTGACAGAAGTGGGCGAATATGTGAAACTCCTGGAAATTATGAAGAAAGCTCTAATTCTTGTGGACTTTGGGGTAGCTCCTGGAAAAACATTGGTACATCAGATCTTCCATAATTCTAGTGACAGAATTAAATCCTCAGATCTGAATGATCTGTATCGTTCATTAGAACACTTTTTCAATTCAACTTCTGCCACAAACAGCATGCTGGACTTGGAAAGAATATTTCAAGAAATACTTCCACTGTATGAAGTTGCTGGTGAAGGATTATTCTACCGTAATCCCAACGGAAAAGAAAATCAAGATGTTCTAACAATGGCTGCAGTGATTTGGAATCAGATAATTTTAAACAGGACTCATTTTAATACAGAGAAAGCATGGGAGGTTATCAAAAAGATTGCACTTCATCCAATCTCACTTGAAGACAATGAAAATTATCTCAGCACAAATGAAAAAATGTCATCATTATTTTCTGACTTCTTGTTGACCCCTGTAACTTCTGAAAATTTTGCAGAACAGCTCTTGTCCCTTGAGCAGCTTCTTGCTGCCATGGCAAAGTTGAATACCAGTGATCATTATCTGCTGATCTCTTCTTTGTCTAAGCTAATGCAGAAACTCCAGAGTTCCTTTCATGGAAGGCAGGGAAATGAACTTCATGCTTTCTGGCAGATTGCTGAAGTACTCCAGTCCATGAACTGGAATAGTACAGACAGTCTCACTTCCCAGTCACTTCTAGACATACTGCAAAATCACTTCAGTACCATGAAAAATGACTCCAGTCTTCCTTTCAGTAAGGAACTGAAGCAGCTGGTAAACTTTGCATCTTCCATATTTGAGCTGTATGGTGAAGAAGACTCCAGAGGAACCAACATCTCCATATACTCGCAAGCCATGCAAAGGAATATCTTAATTTTAAAAGCTTTGCAGAAAAGTTATAATATCAGTGAGCTTGAAACTATCAACCTATTATTTGATTCTTACAGTAACTATACTCAGAGACTGATTGAAACGTGGAGAGCAGGAATGGAAGTCCTTCATGACATCAACTTAAACAAAACATTTGAAGAAAAAATGAACATTGTCTATAATTTCTCACATTTGCTGCTGCAGAACGAGTTCAGTGAGTCTTCCTTATGGCACAATACTTCACTAGAGGTAAAAATTTGGGAGGTCTTGCATTTTGCCGTGAGTCCTTTCCTTGAGAACAGCAACAGTGGTTATGGGACACCCCAGAACTGCTCTGCTCAGGACATGCTCCACATAACACTTGAGATGCTGTTTGAAAATACCACTCTAAGCGAGTCCTTAGCGAGGAGCCCTTGCAAACCCCTCTTTGATTCCATGGGCGTGGAGAGCGGAACGATGCACAATGACACCTTTAAAAAAATGTTCCAGCTTGCCATAACAAACCTGAAACTGTCTCCAGAGTTTGCTGCTGTCTACAAGAACAGCAGTGAACGCTTTTCCAAGGAGCTGTCATGCATTGTCCAGTCTCTGCAGTTTTCTCTGAGTTTCCTTTCCAAATTAAACCTTGTCTTCGAGGTGGAAAACTCTTGGGTACAGGAGAAGGCGAGAGCTCTGAGTGCTCTCACAGAGGGACTGCTGCAGAGCAATGCCTCGTGCCCTGTCCCAGTCCAAGATGTAGGTGATGTGCTCCCGTCTCAGCTTTTGAACACGCTCATTCCTTTCATGCTGGATGAAACAGTACTGAACTCCCTAAATTTCTCTGACAGCTTAGCAAGCTGGAATAATCTGTCCACGCTCTTCAGTGTTGCACAGAATGAGCTCCACATGAAGGACCTGCTGCAGAGACTCCTGCAGGTTGAAGGCACCTTCAACCTCACCAAATGGAGTTATTACTCAAGCGTCTGGGATGTGGTTGGCAGTTTCTTAAACACCAAAAGGAATCCACCCGAAGCAGCTGCCTTTGCAAAGTTGTTGGAAGCAGTGGCAAACAACTCTGCCAACGATGTGTCAGCTCTAGAAATCATAGAAGCCAGTCGCCACATTCTCGAGGGGCTGAACTTCTCTGATCTGCTAAATCAATTCAATATAAGTTCCAGTTTGGCTTTTCTCTCCAACAAAACTAGTTTTGACAGTGTGATTGATATTGTTGCTCATCACTTCACTGTCATGGCAGAAACCCTGTACAACAAGACACTACCTTGGACTCAGAGTGACCAAACTCTGTCACCAACCAGTTTGATCACACGGTGAGTCTGCTTTTTGGGTATTGTAATTGCACTTATGGGTAGTGACCACCATTCTCATTCCAGCATGTGAAGTATGTTATTTTCTTCCAGTGGAGCAACTTAAGCCTGAAATCACCATAATTTAGGACACTAGGTCTAACGTGGGTTAAATTGAAGAAAAGGAAATTTCTCCTTGAACTGAACATACAGCTAAAAGTGAAACTTTCAAAAATTTTCTGTGTTGGCATGTATCCGTTCATGGTGGAAGCAGAATCCAAGTAGGAGGCTTGCCACCAGTGGTAAACTCTTCAGAAACCCCTTCTTTGTGGTATGACTCTAATTTTTGACTCTCAGTCTCCCCTAGGTATGCCTTTCCATCTATATCTTGCACCCACAGTGAACCTTTCAAGTGTGTTTTCTTATACATATGGTTTGAGAGTGAATGACAGCTTTGGGAGATAACAGCAAAAAGAATTGATGAAATAAAATTGGGAGGGTACCCACTTAGGAGATGTCATGGGAGACACATGGCTTCATCTGGAATTCTTATTTACACTGCCAAGGAACAGCATCTACACAGCTGACAGGTTGCTCACTAACATACCTTGTTTCTGAAAGAGAAGCTGATATAAAATCCTATCTTATTTTTCAGATTTCTGTTTTTAGAATTTGAAAATACCATCTTACAGGTGACAGTGAATAACAGCTATAACCCTTACCTGATGTGTTTAATAAATGCCACTGAAGCTGAAGACAGCAAATTGACAGGTAATCATGATTTCATTAATGTTGTGGGACCTCAGCTGGAATATGTTGTGTCTGTCTTTTCAAAGAGTTTTGTCTAATGACGGGAAGAAATGGTGCTACATATTTCCATCCGCTGGCAATTAGCTGGAGCTGTGAGACCTCGGGAAGCCAGACTCCTTTTTTGTTTGAGTTATGTCACATTACGGATATAAGCTTTCCATCCAACTCTATCCAAAAGCCACGTCTGCTCTTCGCTATGTGATGACAGGTTGCTGACACTCAGATAAAGAAATCTTACAAACAGAAACCTGTATTCCATTCACAGCTTTATGTACCCATAAGATGACAGCAGTTAGTTTTGAGAGTTAACATGGTATTTCACATAGATATTCATCATATGAGCTTCTTGTAAAACCTGAGAGGTTTATCTGTTCACAGAATAGAGATGCCACGTGTGCTCTGAAGGACACTGTCAGAAGTCCTGTTACCAGCATGGGGTGGGTTTCTTTAGGACCAGAGCACCTACTTGGACTGGATCCGTTATAATCCAGATTACAACCTAGGTCTTGGTCTGTGATTTCAGAGGTCCTGAGCCATGTGAATTTGGCGGAAAACAGCGATGCTGAGTAGGCCTCAGAATAAAAGTGCTGATATTCCCACCTGCGAAGTTTCTGCAAGTCTGGTGTTTTTGTCTTGAGTAACTTTTGTTTCCTTCCTTGCACAGAAAACATCACACTGCTTTTGAAGAAAACTCATCTGAAAAAGAACTCTCTTATGCAAAATAATACCTCTGAGAAACATTCATCCATACCAGAGCTCCTGAAGCTAAAAGTGAGTCTGCTTAAAATGCTGACTTGAAGGACATCCCACAGTGATACATGAATGTGCAATGGAGGTTGTTTTGAACAAAAGCGGATGGGAAAAAAGTTTCTTAAAAGAACAGCTGATAAAAACAAGGACTGAAACTCTGTTTTCTGCCTGCTGCCTATATTTAAAGGTCACCATTAAACTGGGCTGAGGAACTTGTTCTTATATGAGTCCCTACCAAGTGTACACCCATTTTTCTGAGAAACTAGAGGTGTTCCTGTCCTCCCAGTCTGTTGGATAGAATGGCTTCTGTTTTCCACCAGCCATCCCAAAAGGATGAGCACTACATAGGTTGCCAGTGGCAGCATATCCCTCATAAATCAGTGCACCAGTAGTTTTAAGTTCAGTACATTGAGACTTAGCAAAGCACCTTGCAGAGCTGAGATCGTTCCGGGATGCCTCAGCTTCATTTGAGAAGTACGTAGGGAGTTTTCAAAGGCACAAATAGCAGTTAGTTAGCTCTGCCCTGCTGAAAATCAGTGGACTTGTGCATACCCAGTTGGCAGTTATAAGTACCACTAACTTAGTTACTACTGTGCCTAAGGAGCTATACCAACACCAGCATGGCTGGAGTCCAAGTCCCCACATGTTCCCTTAGCTCTAGATGTCTTACAACACCATAATGGTTTCTGAGATTAAGCACCTAAGCAGTATTGATTCATGGATTTCCCTCACCAGCTTTGGATTTGGTAATGCCTCATTTGGATAAAATGCTTCTTACACCATGCATACATGAATGCACTAATAGCATACATGCACTGTATTCTATTTCTCTGTATAAGAAATAGAATTAAAAAGTCTTCTGAAAAAAAGATAACAATATGCAATGCTGTTGCTGCTTAATATATCTGTAACAACAACATGATGAGCCTCAGTGTGACAGGTACTTGTAGGCACAAAACAGAAAACAGTTCTTGCCATAAGAGACTGATAATGTAAATAATGGTGTCAGACAAGAGGGAAGCCCATAATAGCAGAGTAGGCAAAGGACTATAATTTTACACAGGTTGGCAGATGCGGTAGTCCTGACTTCTAGCCAACTCCATTTCATATGCTGTAGTAGAGATGACTAGGTGGTGTCCGAAAGGCTAAACCTGTTGCATAAGGTAGATTTATTTGGTCTCTGGGAAGGTTAATTGGTCAACAAGGAAGTCCAAATGGAGTATTGCTATGTATGTGTGTTGGGCAGAGGAAAGGGTATGTTAAGGCTTGCAAGGTTTATTAGATCTTGTGCAATGTTGTGTAGCCAGGTCTGCTACAAACTCATGTAGGAATGATTGTTATGAACTGTTCTACTGGAGACCTTTTGAATGAACTAAACATATATATATTAAAATTTTAATCTAAAGAAAAATGGAAAGGGACAGCTACACTTTTTAAAAGTTGCCTTTTATAATTCTGTCATCTAACTGGTGTTTGTGCATTTGTCTTCCTTTTCAAAATTTCCTTTGAAGATATCTCGCCTCCGGGATCTGGCAACCCTTCTTTGTGACTATGAGAGCTTTAAGTTAATACAGCATATTTGCCATCTCCCTAATGTTAGCTTTGGAGAACTGTGTGAACACAGTCAATCTCGTGAGCAGCTCCTCCGCACTATTGAACTGAGCAATCAAGTTGTGACCAATGTACTGAATCACAGAAGAATCTCACAAGAGCTTCAAAATATACTGATTGGGGATGCCACAAACATCCAGACACAAATGAAGTGGTGAGGCTCTCCCTCTCAGTTAAACTGCTTTAGTATTCTATTTATGAAATGATGAAATGGCTTCTTGCCTTCTTTTCATATTCCCAATTTTGTTGGTTGTTTTGTCTTTCCAATTTAGGTTTCAAGAAAATGTACCAGAAATTGCTTTCTTTCAAGAGATTCCTCAGTATATGACTACTCTGAATTCCATGTTGAACATCACTGAGAATTTAACAGATTCTAGCAAGCAAGGTAGTTTTCTGTATTTACTTTACAGTGTGGGTAAACATCATCATTGGTATCATAATTTCTGTTGGAAATCCCAAGACTTGTTTACCTGCCAGGAAGAAGTGGGATTAATGAAATGACCATACACCATGTGCCATGTCCTTGGGATCCCTTTATCTAGGGTAATTCTAGAGCCTGTTCTAGACCACACTTTTGTTTTCTGTACTGCCCAAAAATTCCTATGTGCTGAAAGTCCCAAGTCTTTGTATTTGAGCAACTTTTGCTATCAGTAGACTTGTCAACTTTAGCCCACAAATCAGACTGTAAAACCTAGGAAATATGACTGTATTTTGCACGTTGTTTTTTTATCAGCAGTGATGTACTGCACTTCCATACTTTATCTAAAGTCCTCTCTGTGTGCTTGAGATTGCTGTATGTCTGGAGAAAGCTCTTACATCAATTGTTCTTTGATTGTTCTTTACAGAAAAGTTAAGAGATGTGTTTAAAAATGTGGACCAGCTCAAAGAGGATCTCAAAAACACAACAGGAATGTCCACAGCCAGTATTGATGCTCTTCTGGAAGCATCTCTCCCAGAAAACAGCAGTCAGGTAAGTTTGCTGTCTGTCATCCTGGTGGGAGATCTTGTTGCTTTCTACCTCTCAGGCCATTAAAACTAGAATTTGTTAGTGAATGCAGCTAAGCAGATCACTGCATGTGTGACAGCACAGAGAGAGGTAGACGATCCCACAGGAATAGACAGCATAGCATGTTATGGATCAAAATAGCCATCAGAAATGCAGTACAAGCAGTCACTGACGTCAGTTCAGCCATTGGAGACCAAGAGCCATATGGTCTCTTTGGCTGTCACCGGTAGCTGGTAAGCAGCCACGCACTGCCTGGTGAGTGATTGCTCCGATCCGTAGCAAGGGCACGGTCTGCTGTAACAGACTAATGAGGACTGAGTGGGGTCCTTGGTGGGGTCCTCAGTGCCGAGGAGTTGTTGCAGTCTAGATGGAAAACACACTTCTGACCACAATTCGTGAGAGCGCTTGGTGCCCCAAAATAGCCTCCCATAACGAGAGATGAGCTTGCCTTCCTCAGTCTCCTGCACAAGCAGAGCTCCAGATGCTTTTCCCCTTCCTAACCATCTTGTCTGGACTGAGCCCCAAACAGTGTGCTCTTTTCCAAACTTTACATGCATCAGTCAATAGGAAATTGAAGCCACAAAAGCTTTTACTACTGTGCAAGCTGGGCAGTAAAACACAGTCCTTAGGATTTGTCCCTTGGAGTGGGAGTAATGGGTAGGCATTTTCTGGTTCTCAGGGTTGAAATATGAGACTGTGGAAAGAACAACAGCAAGGCAAGATTAATCCATGCATACTGGAGCGAGCAGTCTACCTCCTAACAAATCTTTTCTTCCTTTGTGCAAACACAGCTCATTTCTCAGATCCTCCAGCTGGAGTCTTGTCGCGTCCGTCCTGCTGACCCACAGCTGCAAACAGTAGCGGAGGAGTTCTGCAATCTCTCTCTTTCAGAGAGGACTCGTGAGACGTACATCCTGGGGGTCACACTGTTACGACACTTAGACATTTACAATTTCTTATACAAGGTTAGTGCTGGATTTGTAGAGTGCTTTCTATAGTCTTTCCTGCATGTAGTGGCTGAAAGGTCATAAAATATCATTGCAGTGGCCAGAAGCTATGCTGATTTACGCAAGCCAAAGATCAGGCTTTGCTCATGCAGTGATTTTTATTGCATATCCATGCTGTGACAGTGTGGATATAAATGAGGATCCCAGCTGGTGTAAACCAGCAAACCTCATTTAAAGGCACTGGGCCTACTCTAAATGCCTCCCTATCTGCTAGTATCATTTATATGCTGTCACAACCTCTTGAACATTCCCAGGTGAGTTCAGGCTTCCCCAAAATAAGGCACTGGGCTAAATTTTTTTATTCCTTGAAAAGGCAAGGCCCTGGAAAAAGTCCTGTAAAATATATTTTCCCAATCTAGTTGGCACTGCCAAGTTATTAAATGATTCAAATATCCCACGCACACAACTATATAAACAGCATGTAAAAATGCCATTCACAGAGAAGTGTGTATTGAATACATATTTAAAAATGCTACAGAAGTGATCCTGGGGGGAAAAAAAGGTATTAAACGAGAATGCAAATGGATTTGGCTCAGGTCAAAAGTCACTCATAGTGTTTGACATCTATGCTGTGCAAAATGCTACCTCTTAGAGACTGGGATTATATCCCAGCCAATATCTGATACACACTTCCCAACTGTAGGTGTTTGGAAACGTGCACTGTTCAGAATATGTAATATTCAGGGGAGTGGTTTGCAAAAGCACTTGGGGACTTAGGAATACAAATCCCATTCATTTCCCATGGGACATCCTCTCCCTAAGCCTCCTAACAGTTTTGAAAATCCCACAATCTTTGTCTTGGAATTAACACAATATGGGCGGGTACATGCATGTGCACACAGATTACTGCTAGTCATAATTGATTTCCTTCCTGCCTCTTGTAGATGTTTTTCCCCAAGGAACTTCAGAAACCCGTGGACAAGATGTTAGGCTTTCTGACAAAAATGACATATTTCAGACACCAGGTTGAATCTGGAGTTGATCCATTGCTACAAGCTATTCATTCACTGAAAAAGCTCCGGCAGACTAGAAATGTGCCACTGACTAAGGTATGTGTAGTCTGCATGTGCTTTGGAGGCAAAACACCACTGGAACAGTTTCCGCAGGAATTTCTTACCCTAGAAGCCAGAAGTGCATTAAATCATAGATTACTGATTCTCTTTTAAAGCAGCAGTGTCCTAAGAAGAATCTTGATCAAACTTACATGTTGCCTTCCTGGGAGAGCTTTGATGTGGAGCCATGGGACCATCACATGCTCATGATGGGGGGGACACTAGGAACACGTGCTGTGGGAGGGACACTAGGAAGAAAAATGTAGGGGAGAAACAACTGTCTTGAAGGAGGGTAGACTTCTAACAAAATATACCGGTGTACTGGAAGGGGTCAGCTTGTGAAAGCAACTGGAGAAACTGCCCACTAAAGGCTATCCAAAACCACGTAAGTCAACAGCAAAAATTTGTTCTGGCTTTAGTGTGCATTAGAACACACCCAAAGCCTCAAGACTGCCCAAAACATTCAGTACAAACCCAGTCCTGCTCCGACAGCTGCAATAACTTCAGGTTGCACTAACTTCACCCAGCACTGGATCCAGTCCCTCTCCGATCCGTAGTCAATGACAGCACAGATTACAGAAATCATTTCTAGTAATCACTTTACCTGTGCATTGCAGAACCACGTGCAGTCATGGACTAGATGGGGATAGGGGATGTGCACATCTGTGTGACAAATTGTGTCTTGTAACCCAGGGTATACATGTGTCACCAGGCACACATGATAGGCAGTTCCTATACACACATTACAGGCAATTCCCACATTGGATCTCATACTGGAAATGAATTTCCCACTTCTGTCATAGCAGAGGTTAGCCATAAAAGCATGATTTCCATGGAAAGTCCCTTTTTTTGTAGAGACAAACTTCTCATAAGAAAGCAGTGTAAAAATGTTCAGTTCTTGCCTTCTAATTCTATTATTTCTTTTTCCTCTCAGAATGGGATGCTTTTAGCATGCAGGATTTATTTGCATTTTGTCTTTTCTGCAGGCATTATTTAAATCAAACAACTTTAGGATAACACGTGGCACATTTAAGTCCATGTCAAAAGTTCTCTGCAACCAGGAGATCACACCTCTGTTTTTTGAGTCCTTGCTTCCAGATTCTGGAGACCCTGTAAGCAACAGTTCTTCTGTGGAGGATGTCCATGTCCAAAAGATGATGAGGAAATATGGGATTCCTCATGACTCCAGTAAGTCTGGCTTTTCCTTAAGGCAAAAACATTTCAGAGCCAAACTCTACTGTTTCCAGAGAGATCCAGTGCTGAGCTGTTCCCCCAGACATCTCTGGAGGGCCGTAAATGCTCATCATTTATGCTAGCTGAAGATCTGCACTGCCCTAATTATTGATGGTTTATTTCCATAGATGTTAAAAGGAAAACAGCCTATGTAGCAGAGCAGTGCTTGATGCTGCACTGTTTCCCATTTGTTGATGACCTGGTCGTAGGGCTTGACAGGTCACTGCTTTTTCTTGATAGGTAGTTTTTCCAACTATACTGACATTATTAGCTCCTCTGAATTCACAAAACTCCATTTAACCTTCAAGCAGAGAATCTTGACTCAAACAAGGAGACTCTTGTCTTGAGTTCAGCAACAGGAGATCGTGGGGGTGAATTGCTTTTGTCAAGACACGTTATATCAGTCAGTGAAGAGGGCCCTGAACTCACTCACTGGACACAGCAACAAACTGGGCAAATGGGAAAAAATACGCTGGTAGCTTTCTCATGTCTGGTCTATTTGTGCTCTGTGCAATTTGTTTGCTTTTCTCCCCTTACAGCACCATTTTGCTTATCATTTTACCTGGACCTGGTCAAGACCCCGACTGGAGCTTTAATTTGGTCATTTTTAAAACCAATGGTGCTTGGGAAGATCCTTTATACACCAGATACCATAGAAACTCGAGCAATCATGGGAAAGGTATGGCTCTGTTTACAGTACATCAGGTTATGCCCACTCAAAAGTATTGTAATTTATCTAGCACAGGCTTGTTTCTTTGAGAAGCAGAAGTCTATTTTCTGACTGTTTGGAGTATTAGTCAAATTATCTTTTCCTAGTTGCATTGCTGGTCATATGAGTCATCTTTTGGCTTTGAATGAATCTTACCTCCAAAAAATTGCTGTTAGTCTAATATTTACAATACGACTTTTTAAGGCCTTCAGTTTATCAAGTTTCACTCCCATACTTTCAGCTAGTGACAGAGAGATGTCTCGCAGGACAAATGCTATAACCAGTACTTGTTTGCAAGCAGAGCAGTGGTAGAAGGGAAGCTGATATCCAAGACATGCTCCAAATGTCACATATGAGGCCACATTTTTAAGTACTTGCATCCAAATTCAGTGTGTTAAGGGACATTTTGCCAAACAGTGATAGGGTGCTAAGAAAAATCCTAAGGAAATAAAATTTGGTCTTAGCTGTTTTATTGATTTATTTATTGTTTAAAAGCTGTAAGGTAATGAATAAATGAATCTTTATATGTTGTGGGCTTTTTTTATAGTCTAATGCAACCCTGAAGCAGATGGCTGATCTAGCCCTGAAGTCCCAGGAGTGGCTGAACAAGTCTCCTGTCATCATGAATTCACTGACTAAGTTAAACCAGACAGTTCCGATGATCAAGGTATGAGATCCTACCTCCCCTGTGTCTCTCGTGGGAAGGAATTGGGAGGATGGATTTCTTCACTGAAATAAGTGGGGGTTCCAAGGACTTCAGGGACATCTTAGGTCAGCTGGGGAGACCCTTCTCAGGCTGTTGTCCTGGACTTCACAGTTTCTGTGCCTGCCTGCTGGTTCCCATAACAGAAATACTCCTGACACACCTTTCCATGCAAATCCTCTTTCTGAAATGATCTGTTTGTAATATGCTCCCTGACGCTGGCCATGCTGAGGCCTGCTGGAGGGCTAAGATGAGCAGGGAACACTCCTCAGTTTGTAAATTAACTTTCTGCTTGATGGAGTGATCCAGCCAGCCAAGATCAGGCAAGAAATGACTTTTTCAGAAAATGAAACAGTATTTATAATAAGCATGTAGCTCTGGATACACACATAAGAGCTAGAAGATGTCTTTAGACCTCAGTAAATGTAAATAAAATTTCTTTTTTCCCTCCTAAGGAGCCTAGCCTTGCTTGGATACAGAAAGCAGTAGGCTATAATGTTTCACATACTTGCTTCCCATTCTCTGCAGTAAAATTGTCTCCTTTTCTTACGAAACTATGAAAATGAGATCTCTGGAACCCTAAAGCATTAGAATTTCAGTGGCTGGAATTCATTGTAACTTCCATGGCACTGAGAGGAAAATCCAGACTGGAATATGCAAAAATGAAATGAAATAGTCTCTGCTGACTGCCCTCATTGGTGGAATAACAAACTACTCAGCCAAACAAAAATCTATCAGCTGGTCTCCAAGCTAAATTTTGGTTGCCTACCCATTGTGCTTTGGCTGTGTTCACAGGACTTAAAACAGACACAAATGAAATTTACTGCACTTCTAGAATAACAAAGATTATCCATTATTTTTCCATGGGACTCTAGTGCCTGGTGGAGACTGAAAAGGCATCCTCTCTTGAATCCAAGAACCACTAGCTTGGACTCACAGGGCTCTGTATGACATTTTCATTGCTAACATTTCCCCATCCTGATACAGAGAGTGAAATATGGAAGGTCAGGAAAGGAGTAGGAGGGGGTTGTACAAATGCTCAGTGAAGGCAGCTGGTCTGTTGTATTTTAGAAATACACTGAATAAGCTTAAGGGGCTTCTGGTCAAACTGATGCTTTTTCTTTTTGTTTGTTGATAGAACACCCTGCAGAATCCCTTTGTGCAGGTTTTTATCAAGCTGATGGTGGATTTGGATGCAGCTGAACTGTTGAGTCAAATAAACGAACTGGGTAAGTTATTCCACCACATGTGTTGCCCTCCTATTTGTACTTCAGGTCTGGGAGCTCCAGAGTCATCAAACTGTAGCCATGCTCTGGTACTGCTCTTCTCTGGTCAGTATCGGATGCTTTAGTGCAAGACAATCTCAGCTGTGATTCAGAAATCTTGTGGTCTATGGGAAAAGACTTTTAGAAAGCAAAGTGCTTGTTATGAAGAGATGTTTCTCGTGAGTGTTGAAGGGATAGTAGGATGGCAATCTCTGCAGCTGAGTGTGGCCACTGGAGGACACTGTTTAGCCATAATTATCACTTCAAATGAGCTACCTGGGTGTCTGCTGGGAAATGTGGAGAGCTCACTTGTATCACTTCAGGGTTCAACTTACAAGTTTTCCGGAGCAGAAAAGCAAGGGATCAGATAAAGATACCCAGGCTGATGAAGCCAGAGGCATCATTACAGGAGATGTTCTGCTGGGATTTGTTGTTCTCTGGTGGTCTTGCATGGTCCTTCGAGGTGAGAGTTGATCTGCACTGTGGGAATCATCAACTAACAGCGGTGGTGGATACATCCACTGTTAGTGCACAGCACAGTGATCACAGTCCCTTCCTAGCTGGTCTTATTGTCCCTACCCGCTTTTTCAATGAGTGGCCATACATGTCAACATAAATCTGGGTTACGCCAGCAAAACCCAGCCATAAACCAAGAGTGGTTGTAGTCTGTTGCAGTCAGAAGGATATTTACATACTGTTCGTGATGACCCCTGTGTTATTTCATGAGTAGCATCTCCTGTCTTAACTCCCCATAAAATCATCGTGCTTGCAGCAGCTGTTCCGTATTAGTTACACTGCATTATGCAGTCACCTTTTAAAACAGCCAGGAAACAGCAGTGTCTTTATTAAACTGCATTATCAGGTTTAGTACACACATCAGTATAACAGACATAATGTTTCCTTGATGTGCTTGTATAAAGCACATTCTCCCCTGAGACAGAGCAGCTCAACAGACGAGTTGATTACATCAAAAACCATAAGATGTGGAATGAATGGCGAGCATCATATGTGAGACTAAAACCTCAGCAGGTTAGTAGCAACTTCTGATTTGGGATGGCTGTCACATCCCATTGCTGGCATCCTCCCAAAGGCAAACTCACGAGCATATTACAAATGATTAACACAAAAATTGGGTCAACAGCATGCCTTCACTGCACGGCTAAGTGCAGAAATGTATTTTACACTTAATGTTTAGTATGATGAGTTTTTTCTTCCTTTCTGGTGTCATTGTTAGTGTAAAGAGTGGAATGATGTGATGGATTTTTTTGCTATAGGTAGTGATGCTACTGGTTTTGTTTGTGGCCTTTTTTTTTTTCAGATGATATTCGGCTGGAGTTACAGAACAACGCTGACATTGTCGACCAACTGAATACGTTAGCTACCCTTGCTGTAAATGTGTCCTCCTGTGTCTCATTTAATCGCATTCAGGCAGTCAGAAACTTAGAGGAAATGGAAATGGTGGCTAAAGAGCTCTTTCTGAAGAACGAGCTTTTCGCAAGTATGTAACAGAGTCTCGAGTCCCCCTGTAAATTAAAGTTAGCCTGGTACAGGGTGGGAGTCCAGCATAAGAAGTTTGGCTTTCCACCAGCAATTGTTGTGGTCACAGCTCCCACCACACAGCAATCAATTTTCAGCCAGTGTGTGTGGGATCTGCACACTGAGACCTCCTTATAGCAGTGTTTTACACTCTCCTTTCCATCCCTCCTCTTCTCTTACACCTCCACTGTCTGTATAGAAAGCCTTCGGTCCACTGGTGTTTTCTCTTGGTTAATTCTCAGTTTGAACAAAATTTCACTGCCCTTAGGAGATCTTCACGACAGCTGCCTTCTTTCCCCCCATTGGAAAAGATGCTTTAATTGAGAAAGATATGAGACAGTTCAGTTTATCAGGTCATCAAGCTCTTGAGACGTTCCAGACAAACACTGCAATATTATATTGGGTCTTCTCAGTCACACTTTTCACATTTGTGGCTTCAGATTGCAGTTTCAGATCAGACCGTAGAGAGGGGCAGGAGGGAGTAGAGAATAGGAACTTATATTAATTTGAATGATACAAATGGGTCTTAATTTTTAAAGAATGCCCAATATCTCCTCAATTAGGATATACTTATAAGTCCTGTGACCTGTTTGGTTTTATACCTCATAATTGAGGGGTAGATAGAAACCTTTTCTTTTCTTGGAACTTCAGACCCTGATAATATTTGTCTATTCCCATAGAATCAGTTTTCTTCCATGTTTGTCCTCCATTCCGTCGTCTGTTTTATATATGGAATAATCAGGAAAAATATTCTGGAGAGAAAAACTTCTGTGGTGTTGCCTTTACTCAAACAAACACTTTAAAGGAAAAAAAGTCCTGTCTGTCAAACTGTATCTACAGCATACCATTTCCTAACAGGAACTTGCAAAGCTTTTATATTCTTAGACGTCTCAGCTTTGCAGGAATTTGTGTGGGCACAAAAATATGTGTATAGGTCATGAACAATTTTCAACACCATGTTCCTGAGGTTTTTGTGTTACAAAACTCACTATGTGAGCCCTATTGATAGGGTACCTGTGGGCACATTCATGAGAGGTGCGTGTGCTGAGTGACATAACTAACAGATGTGTGACAGTCCATGTTAACAGCAAGATTTTTCCAAATACAGCTGGTTATTTTGAGAGCCTTTGGTTTTTGAATGCTCAGTGGGAAAAGATTTAAAGGGTGTATTTCACACCCAGAATCATTGGTAACATTTGAAAGTATGAGTAGCTGCAGTGATACCCTTGATAAACAGCCTACCCATGTGAGCATTATTTGTGCAGCAAAGAAATGAACTGATGGATTGTGATGTAGAAAAGGCTTATAAAAATGAGGAGTTCCTACATATCTGTGTGTACTGCTTCCGTGCTGTCGACTCTGAAGGAAAGCCTTTTCCCTTTCTTTTCCAAGGTATCATTTTCAAGCTGCCTTCAAGCAATAGCAGCCCTGGACGCTCAGTTCACGGGGACTTGGCCCTCCCTCCTGTGCTCAACTACACCATCCGAATGAGCAGCAGGATCACGCAAACCACCAACAGAATAAGGGAGCGCATCTGGACAGTGGGCCCGCACAATTCCACCTCACAGAGCCAGATTTACAGCCGGGCATTTATTTATGTCCAGGACAGCATTGAAAGAGCCATTATTGAGTTACAGACTGGCAAGAATCCAGAGGAAATAGCTGTTCAAGTCCAGGCCATGCCTTACCCCTGCTACAATAAGGATATGTAAGTTTGTGTAGCTTTTGTCTTCATGCTTTGTGTAAGCTCATCTTGTCTGACTGGTGGAGTTCACCAGCTGCGCTGGTCTCCTTAATAACATGTTCACATGGCATAGAAATAATTTCATTTTGCCTTTTTTGTTGTTTTTTTTTTCTTTTTTCCCCAAGGGTCTGAACAAAAGAGGGAATTTTGGACTCTAGTATAAATTGTCTATGTTTAGTTTGCCTAATCTTTTGTTTTCAGTGCTCTGTGTGTACCTGAATTGTCATGGTAACTATAGGTTTTACAGCAGGTAAAATTCGCTGTCCCTGTTTTACTACACGTGGTGGAACTGAGACTGGGGTTGGCAGGACTTGGGTTAAATATGAGTGTTGTCTCGTTCTGCAGGTGTTTACATGCAGACAATGCAGCAGAACTTAAAAAATATATTTACTGGGCAAAAAAAGGGTCCCTAGATTTATGAGCTTTGTTCCTAGAGATTGCTATCCAGCTGTGGTATTTGTTAATCATTCCAGTGATTCTAGCTAATGTTCAGTGTATAGTGAATAGTTCTCAATACAAGTGCCTCTCAGATGCTTTAAGAAGGATAAGAGGGAAGATGAAATTGTACCATTCATCCCTGCGATAATGAGGGAGGACAGAGAAGCTTTTGATGCACTGAGTTGCCAGGTTTAACAGCCTGTTATACAGAGCAGTGCAGCGTAAACTG
The DNA here is from genome assembly GCF_034638445.1 of Ciconia boyciana. NCBI lineage: Eukaryota > Metazoa > Chordata > Aves > Ciconiiformes > Ciconiidae > Ciconia > Ciconia boyciana. The sequence goes on along the minus strand of NC_132943.1, from coordinate 40,933,422 downwards.
TGTGTGGACCAGAATAAGTTTGGAATGGTGAAGCAGATCAAAAAGTTTTGGATCATCTTACTTTCTACTCATCTTGAGCCAGATCTGCAGCTAGTATAAACTGCATCTCTGCCAAATGCAATAGAGAAGCAAATCTCTCACAGCTGAGGACCTGCCCCTCTGGCAAGACAATTTTGGTCTGCATTGGAAAGCTGGCGACATGGTACTTCCTCAGAGTTATTACCCTGACCGCAGCTGGTGGCCAAACTGTGTGGAAAACACACAGGGAAGGGATTTCATGTCCATCAGCTAGCACTGAAGGATATTCAGCAAACAGTATTGGTAGGTTGGATGGTCAGTCCACCCTGACATGAGGGTCTCCCTTAAACCAAAAGTACAAACTAGATCTAGGAGCTCTTTCTATTGAAAAGCCTGCGTGTCTACTGCATGAGCCAGAAGATTATCTGGGAGCTATAGCTATAGGAGCTATAGCAGACTCATTAACCTCCGGTATCAGCCTGTCACTTAAGAGAGCTGGGGACCTATAATCTCTTCTCAAGGTAACAGCATGCAAAGTGCCTGCGGGTATGCAGGCAGTAAGCATTCAAAGCAAGTGTCAACTTCTTGCAGCAAATACGTGGATTATTGCTGTGAGATAGTTTTGTACAATGATTAACTGGCTGCTGGAGGCATTTACTACAGTTCTATCTGCTCCTTTTCTTGTTCTTGGGCTGCTGAGAAAACCACTTGTCTTCGGGTTTCCCTCCCTACCCCAGGTTCAGAGGGACATGAGTTTGCTCAATTATTAAAATACCTAAAGGCTTTGGATTTGCATCCAGTAGAATTCATCATAAAATGACTGTTTATTGATTGTTATCACATAGTTACCATCCTGTAGGGAAAAGGAGGGAATATATATATACCAGTACACAGAAGGTGTTGGGAAATGCCGAATTTTTAATAGCCTAGAGATCATGCACAAGGTCATAGCCAAAAAAACCCCAAACAACAAAGAACTAGTAGAGCTACTGAAATGCCTTTTCATTGTTCTTTATAAATATGGCTTGATTTACATGGAAGCAATTCCTAAAAGCACTGGTTTATGGGAAATTTTCAGCTTTACAGGTAAAAAAAATTCAAACCCAAATGTAATCATATTAATTTCTTACTGTTATTGTACATTAAACTTTTCCCAGGAATAACACTGATTTTTATTTTTTTTCTTTTAAGCCAGGTTTAGAAATGAGGGAGGAAAGCATAAGCCCTGTAGACACAATGAAGTGAATCTCCTGCTATAAAAACTTGCTTTCCATCACAAAAGGAGAAATTTACTCTCGGCCATTGTTGTCTTTTTTTCTGTGCACATTTGGCACAGGAAGAAGGTTTTAACTAAAGTGAGGAGCCAAGAATTGTGAAGCCCACGTTGTAGACCTAGATCCACAATACCTGTCCCGTGGGGTGATAGGACAGATGCTCTGAGGGGAAGCACCTATGTCCAAGCTCCGGCACCAGGAAATATGGCCTGGTAACAAAATTTGGCCATAATATCTGTTAGCAGAACTGGGAATTATGGCTGGCTGCTGTGATGTTTCAAAATGGGATGCATGCCATCAGAGAGCCAGGAGATGCCATTGCCCGTGGCAGTTCTTGCTCCTGCCAGTGGTGCTGCTCAGCAAAACTTCCAGAATGCATCTGGAAATCCCTCTGTAATTTCAAATAAGAAAAAAGATTTTGAACACTCAGGAGTTTCATGAATAGAAAATCTGATGCAATGGCAAAATAGCCCTTTTTATAATTATTAATTATACTCCACGTTTTGAAATATAAGCATGTCTTTTCCTGTGCCAAAGCATTATTCTGAAAAATATATTCTGTATAAAGCCTTAATCCCCAGAACATTTCATATTCAGCTAAAGCCTGCATTTGCCTTTTACAGGTTCTTAACCAGCGTGACCTACTCTCTTCCATTTGCTCTGATGGCTGCCTGGGTGCTGTTTATAGCTGATTTTGTTAAAACACTTGTTCAAGAGAAAGATCTGAGGCTTTATGAGGTACGGTGAAACTTTCTGGGGCGTGCAAAATTATAAACAGATTTTCCTTATTAGTGGGTATTATGTCTCATGCGCAATATTAAATGGAGCAAAACAAGCATTAAGGAAAATAATATTCTAAATATCTATTGTTTGACCTGCAGTGTTTGAATTCTGACATTGTAACCAAGCTCAAAACCATAGAAATGCAGGGCATTTGCCCTTCAAGTGGTGAGAATATTGCTTTGCAGTTCTGAACACTGGAAACATGGGGACCTCACAAAATTATAAGTTTTCTGAAGATTTAAAGCTCTCTAAAAATTGACTTTGAGTCATACCTATTGGGAACAAAGACATGAAAAGTGACTTATTTCCTATCCCTGGAGTTATTACACTTAATATTTCGGAAGGTGCTACATATTACATCAGCTCCTCTGAAATGAAGTTCTTCATTCAGGTTGCCTATTGGAAAAGAAATGACATTGAGACATAGTGAATTTATTAAATTAACTCAGGTTTTCAGTTTGAACACAGTCAACAGAGATGAGCAGTAAAGAACTTTTGTAAAACTAAGCTTCAGCAAGCACCAAAAGCTCAAGCAGATTTGGTTTTTATCCGGTACCATGGAAACAAATACTGATGCACCAAAAACATTTCCAAGAAGGGGCACTCTATGAACTGTGATGAGATTGAAAATGCGTGAACCCCAGTGGCTAGCTGACAGCCCCTTACTCTAGTTTAGGGAACCCAGTTTCACTAAGAACCAGGGTGTCAGTAATCTTTTTAGGTGTGTAATAATCTATAAGACACCAGCACCTGTAGTTTCTTTTGGATTTATCAATACAAATTTACAGTTTTATACAAGTCTTGTGGACTTGATCATCAGCTAATATAAATTAATATTGCTTCCTTATAACCATGGTAACTTGGCTATTATTTGTTCTCTTGGGGACGTGTGAGGTATGGTTTGGTTTCAAAGATATTTAAGAGCTTTTACACTCAAGCCACTGAATCAATTAGCATTATTTTAAAAAATAACCAAAATGCTTTAGAAAAGTTACAAATCTAAGGCCAGAAGTTGCTTTGGAGCTTGTGGGCTGTGACACTTCATACTTGCAGATCCTGTCTGTGCTGTTCTTTTGCAAGGCTTTGCAAGCCTAGGGCATTCCAGAAAAGAGTGCATCGTTTCTCCCTGGTTATCAACATGCAGTATGCCAAAGTATGACAGAGCATGTTTTGGTTGTATGCCCTGTCCAGAAACTGAAAAAAGAAACAGTTCAATATCAGCAGAAAGATCTCTTAATAAACAGTTGTCATTTCTGATTCTTTTTTTACCTTTCTCTCTGTAGTACATGAAAATGATGGGTGTTAATGCCAGCAGTCATTTCATCGCCTGGTTCATAGAGTGTGCCATCTTCCTTCTAATTACTGTCACCTTCCTCATTGTTGTTCTAAAAGTGGGTGACATCCTTCCCAAAACAAACACAGCTCTCCTGTTCCTGTATCTTATGGACTACAGCCTGTCCATCATAGCCATGAGCTACTTCATCAGTGTTTTCTTCAATAACACCAACATAGCAGCCTTGGTGGGCAGTCTCGTGTACATCCTCACCTTCTTCCCCTTCATCGTGTTGCTCGTCATCGAGAATCATTTGAGCTTCTCTGTGAAGAGCCTACTGGTAAGTTCTGCTTTTCAATAACAGGGGCCATGTGTGTGGAAGCAGACACTCACCTTCAACAAACTTCAGCTCTTATTATGGCTTGTGTCACAAATATACATGAGTTGGGTGCCTGTCTAAACTCCATCAGTGGGTGTTGACAGGTACAACAGCACGACAGGAGAGTTGACCATGGCCTGTTTGAGGGAGACCTGGAATTAGTTGTGTCCCATGACTGAAAGCAATATTTGTGCAATTTTAGTGAGTTCCCACCTGCTAGCTGAGTCAGAGTAGTTTGAGCTACATACTTTGCCCTTTTGAATTGCAAAGCAAAATGGGTTACTTCCAACCACCGTGAAAAACGAGGCTGTCTTAGTGAGGAGTTTAGCTAGCAGGGCTGTGAAGGAGGGCTGGCTCTGCTCATTGCTGATTCTGCTCATCCTTTAGTTTCATGTATCTCAAATTCCTAGCCATGGAAATAGATGTTAAGCCTTGTCTCTTACCAAGGGTAGAAATAAGTAGGTATTAGGTTCCAGTAGCCAGACTTGTTTTCTTTGAGTCACTAAATTCAGGAAAGGACATCTATTAATGCAAGTGGTAAAATTATTAACCACATAGCAGGTAATTTTCAAGCACTGCTGTATTTCAAAAGCCTAAAATAAAGCCCTGTATGAGGGAGGAAGTTGGGTCCTGGGTCTGGAAGCAAAAGGAAGGCAGGCTCTAAGGAGACATTACAGCCCATACCAGAAGCACTGCCCATCATAAGCCTGGTCCAGTGCTCTTTGTGACTGTTCAAAAAAAAAAACCACCAACGCTCATTTTTCTGGCTACTGGACCAAGACAATGAGGTACCCGATTGGTTGACTGACTTGATTTCTCTTTGAGACTAATTCATAAGTTCTTTGTTCTCCATTTTGTTTATTCCACAGAGTCTGTTGTCTCCAACTGCATTCAGTTATGCAAGTCAATACATTGCTCGATATGAGGCACAGGGCATAGGTATGTTTATTGTAGACAAAACTAGGCTTTGAGCTCCCATGGTTGTGACATTTCATTAACAATATGGATTCTGTTTGTATTTCTAAATTCCTTTCTGCAGGTCTGCAGTGGGACAACGTGTATAAGTCCCCAATGATTGGAGACAACACTTCCTTTGGCTGGATGTGCTGGCTCATTCTGATAGACTCTTTCATTTACTTCATCCTGGGGTGGTATATAAGGAACGTTTTCCCAGGTAAGGATACAAAGAATTGAGGCTGGTGCTGTACCATCTCTTTCGGAAAACAATGAATACAACACTGGCCGATTCCATGGTTCAGGCAGTAAGACAGTCTGCACACACAGGATACCCCTGTTTCTAGATCAAAGGGAGCATGACTTTGCGGATATCTGAGAGTATTAATGAAACTGAGACAGAGCAGAGCAAGGGAGAATTAGGGTTCCTCTGCTTATCACATGGGTAGGTGGGTCTCCTGAAGCAGCTGAAGCCAGGGACATGGGAGGATGTGTTTGCGGTCTGCTCGGTGAAAATGAGAACAGAGCATGTTAGCCTGCATTTGTCAGTTGAGTGATTTTGTGTTGCGTTACTTATATCATTTGATTTCAAAAAGTAATTCCTGCCCTGGGCAAGAGCCAGTACATTTGTCTTTTGCTTTTCTTCCTCACCTAATGAAGCAGTCCACTGGCATACAGAAATCTACCCAGTGGAAAATGTAAAGTACTCCTGCCTTCCAGCTATGAAGTTACTCAGAATAACAAATTAGCGAATGCTTCCTATTGTGTCAACTGGGCAAATTCTCTACCAAGCATCAGTAGTACATGAGCACATCAAGAGGGGAGAGATCTCTGTGGAGTTTATTTTTGCTATTTTGAGTGCACCCCAATAGTGATACTTCCTGCAGAAACAGATACCTGAATGAGATTCCTCTTCTCCTTGCAGGTAGATATGGCATGGCTGCTCCCTGGTATTTCCCATTGCTTCCGTCTTACTGGGTCGAATACAACAGTTACCTCCCCTTCTGGAATGAGAAACGAAGAGGCCTTCTCTTCACCAAGCTGATGTTGAGGAAAGAAGCCACCCTCAACAATAAGATATGTACGTGAATGCTAGATGGGGTAGCGATCCTAAGTTTTAGGTAAACAAAGCCAAATTTGTAAAGGGGCATCATACTCAGAAAGCACATTTCTGTATTGATCCTTATTTTGTAGCACAAGGAAAATTGGAAGCTGTTACTTACCTGAATGGAGATTTGGCTTTTAAATTATACCTGTTTTTCCTATTTGGTGTGGAAATCCAGTACTGATATTCACATACATATTTGTGTATGTTGTAGTTGGGCAGTTACCTTAGATGCATATATCTCACTCTACAACGCTCTATGTAGAAATACACTTTTGTTTGTGCAAGCAAATAGAGGTTTCCACTTGGCAAAAGGGATGTATGCTTCTTTGTTCATCTCTCTAAATATTTAGCCTGTAAAATACTGTGAGATCACACATAAAATCTTGCTGATTCTACCTAATTGAAAATAACTCAGTAGTTTTGCTGTATGTTCTCTAATTTTCTGTGCTTGCTTAGTATAAATTAAGTTAGGTGCTCTGAAACATCTAAATATGAGACCTTTTCAGAAGTGATTAATGCTTATTGTCAGGAGTTATTAGAAGCTGCAGAAGTGAAAAGGAGAAATCCCAGAGAGCTCAAAATGATACAGATCCTGTGAAACGTTCTCTACATTCCTAGCTGAAAGGCACCTACTTTTGCTGTATTTTGTTTTTAAAAGCCCTGCTTATCTCTCAAGTGAAAAAAGTAGCACAAACACCTGCTGCAGTGCGGTAACTGTCCTCTGCCCCTTCCCTTTGGTGTCAAAGGTGCCCCCCCTCCTCACCTGGAACCGGAGCCCACTGATCTCACCCTGGGAGTCTCCCTCCGTGGCATAACAAAGGTTTATGGATCCAAAGCTGCAGTGGACAACCTCAGCCTCAACTTCTATGAAGGCAATATCACGTCCCTGCTGGGACACAATGGAGCCGGGAAAACTACGACTATGTGCGTGTCCTCTAAAGCTGCTTTTTTTATACTGTGGGGCATGACTGAGTGAACAAGTGTGCAGTGTTGGGAGACTGAATAAGATGCTTTATTAGGCCAAATCTCTCTTGTAGTTTTATCTTGCTCATGGATGACCTCAGCAGTTCCTTCGTCTATTAGAATTAAAGGTTCTTTTCTGTTTAGGAACATGCTTTTTAATCTGGTAGGATACCTACAGATTCCATGACACTAGGGTGCCTGGGGTTGGGTTGTTCTGGAAGCTGCGGGTAGCTTGTGCACACACCAAAGGTGAAGTGGTATTAGCAAGAAAGCTTAATAAAGGTACATTTCAGCTGTACAAACTCATGTGTTGGCTGGGCTGGAATGGCAGTGGGTTAATACATCGGCCTTTCAGCCCTTCCAGCCTTGCCATTTATAAATTATTATTTGAGTTGTTAGATAACAGCACTAAAACAGACTTGTAGAACTTGATTTCTCCACTGATATATATGTGCATCACTCTGAAAGCAACATTAAGCTGATAAATAGAAGCCTCAGAAGAGCCAGAACCAGTAAGACAGATGTGTGCTTCATCTCAGCTTATTATCAATTCATCTCATATCCTCTTTGCAAAGTGTAGGCAAAGGTGATATACAGAAAAGTATAATGGCTTCTTGAAACTCAGTGCAGGCTTCAAATCCTGAGTAAGGTCACAAGTTACTTCTTTCCTTTTTAATGATGGTTAAAAGTCCCAGGAGAGAGACCATCTCTGGGAAGGTGAAGGGCAGTCTGAGACGCATCTTCTCCCTTTAGTCCCTGTAGGACAGCCCCAGAAATGACCCATATTGTGCAAGTAGTTATTCTGAGCAGACGGTGTTTGACTCAGGTCTGTTAGGTATTGCTAGGTAGGTAATTATTTGCTTGAACTAGGTGAAAGTGCTGCCCACTGTGAAGGGTCTTGTCTGGAAGCCCTCCCCCATTTCTTGCTAATAATGGCAGTGAAATCAAGTTTCCATGCTCTGATGTGGCTAGTAAGATGAAGATGTCCTTTTCACTCTCTATTGTGGTTAGCAATATGAGGCTGGCTGGATACTGCAGACAAACCTCAAAGAACGAAAGAGTAGCTGCTTTATATGAAGTCCCAGTGATTAAATTGGAAGCCCAAGAGCATTCATGAGTATTGATGTATGGGATATGCAGTGGTCTGACTTCGGGAGAGGAAAGCTGAAGAAGATAAAAGTACATGTGCAAAGTAACCAGAGTTCAGTGTGTGACCTTGGTACTTGCCCTCACGTTCCCGCAGAGGGGTACGAGGATGTCCTTTGATGTTAATTGGCCACCGCTCTGCCAAAGCATGGTCAGATAGCAGAAGAAGCAGTGGTCAGTGGTCTCTGGCTGGAAGAAGTGGGATGGTGACGTAAGGAAACTTTGAAAGTGATGATAGGTACAGGACCATGCGAAAAAATTACCTATGGCTTTCTCCTTTTTCTAACTTCCTTTTCTATTTATTTTTCCCTTTCAGATCTATTTTGACTGGGTTGTTCCCTACATCATCAGGTACTATCTTTGTGTATGGCAAAGACATCAGGACTGACCAGGAAGTTATCAGGAAGAACATGGGTGTGTGTATGCAGCACAACGTGCTCTTTAACTACCTCACCACGAAGGAACACCTGCTGCTCTACGGATACATCAAAGTCCCTCACTGGAGTAAACAGGAACTCTACCAAGAAGTGAAGAGGTATAAAAATAGCAGGGTTGGAGAAGGGGGAGAGGGCTGTCAAAATCATTGTGTGGTAGTGCTGTTGCCACTGCAAAGCTCAAATGAGTGGTTTTGAGGACTGTTGCAGACCCTGCATAGAGTTCAAATAATGCCTTGGTCTGACTAGAGGAATATATAGAGTGTTGATATCTGTGGCTGTGAGAAAATAACGTCTCTTCTCCAGGGGGTTTACAAACTTCTGTGGCAATTCCTTGGAGATGAATTTATAGGCCTAAGGGTCTGGTCCTTGCTGCTTTACAGTTTTCCCCAGAAAGAGATTTAATCAACCAGTCAGAAAGATGATATCGGCTCTCTTGTTCTGCGGAGAAGTGAAGCAGCCAGAACATCCCAGGGAGTTTGGATCTTGGTGTTCTCAGTTGATGAGGTTGAGCCTTTAACCTTGACTTGTCAGACGGAAACTTTGAAAACATCCTAAAAAAATGTTTTAAATTAAAATCCCGGTGACTGAGCTACAGGGTGAATCATCTCCCTGCACTGTGACCATTCAGTAGAGCAGTCCATACTTGAGCAGTTTTTCATTTGCAGTTATGGTTTTTTTCGGTATTTTCAGATTCCCTGCTTTTAAAAGATGCCTGAAGGACACAACCTTTGGGGGTTGTTTTTTCTTTGTTTTCAAGGACTTTGAAGGAGACTGGACTGTACAGCCATCGTCACAAGCTAGCTGGTTCCCTGTCCGGGGGAATGAAGAGGAAGTTATCTATTGCTATTGCTCTCCTGGGTGGATCAAGGGTGGTGATACTAGATGAACCAACCACAGGGGTGGATCCATGCTCTCGGAGAAGTATTTGGGAAATTATCTCCAAGAATAAAAAAGGTACCGTGATGAGACAAGATGCTGCCCAGTGTCAAAGGTGATTCGTGTCACTTTCGAAAATATGATATCAGTGGCTTTGAATTGTGGGTTTTGGAGACCACAGAGAATGAATTGTGGGAGAGTGGCATTTTGCAGGCCCTCTGGGTGCATCCTGGTTGTTTTTTGTAAATTCACAGTGTCATTTGAAAAGTCACTTTACACAATTTACAATATAGTAACTTTCAGCTTCTCTCTAATGCTGCCTTTCATCCAATTTCACTAATAATGCAAAAAAAGTGTAGTTGATTTTCACCTGATACTCTGTCTCCTCATTCAGCGTAGCTTTCACCTGTCTCATGTCATCACGCATGTTTATTCTGTGGTGGCTGACATCAGCTTTGTGTTTTCCAGGCAGAACCATCATTCTGTCAACACATCACTTGGATGAAGCAGAAGTTCTGAGTGACCGAATTGCCTTCCTAGAGCATGGAGGGCTCAAATGTTGTGGTTCACCATTCTACCTCAAGGAAACATTTGGTGATGGATACCACCTGACGCTCACAAAAAAGAAGGTTTGTGTCTGAGTTGGTCCTAAAGTTTCAGCATCTTGGGTGGGAAACTGAGTTAGTTGTATGACAGGAAGGAAGGAGGCATGTCATAGTGTCCCACAGAAATGAAGCATGCTGCAGAAGGTTCATCTCAGTCTTAGATGTCTGCAGTGGAAGGGTTGTTCCAGTATAATTTCAATTTCATGGAATAACTTCTTTATGTGTCCACTTTATGTCCAGGTGAAAGTGGGATGTGTTTTGGGTTGAAACCCTTGGGTTTGACGACACAGGTTCAAGAATATGCTGGGATGTTTCCTTGAGCTGCCAGTAAGACCATGTTTTCATATGCCCCAGCCACTGAGATACCTGGGTTACAATGCACTCTACTCTTTGGCTCACTCTGCCTGTCCTATGCTGGAATTCACGTGCTTTATTTATAAATAAGTTTCCTTCAGAAAGACACAGGAGTCTTAGCTTCAGCCGCTCTACACAAAGCCTTGCAGCATTAATAGGCAAGGCAGAGGTCTGAACTTGAGCCTCCTGTATCCCAGGTGCGTGATGCAGTCCTTTTTATCCTCCCTTCCCTGCTGGGCCCTAGCTCCCTTTCGTGTCCCATGAGCACGGTCACCGCAGCAGGCACTGCTGGGGGCAGAGGCAGAGATTCTCCTGTTTGTGAGCCTGCGTGGAACTGAGCTAGAGCTCTCAGCAGCTCTGTCTCCGAGGGGGGCCATCAAGACTTGTTCAGGGATGCAGGCACTTACGGCTATATCGGCAGGAGCTGTGACAGATCCAAGGATGGTAGTGCTACCAAAGAACTATTGAGGAACTGGATGTGAGCACGCTGCTTCTCAGTGAGAGATGCTAACAGAACTTGTGGCCCCCACTTCTCTTGAAGCAGAGGCAGGCTCTCCAGAGGGGCCACCAGACCAGTCTCTGTGGCCCTCGGAAAAGAGGAATGTCAGTGCTTTGCTGCTTTGAAAAAGAACAGGGTCTCCTCAAGGGTTAAAGGCAAGGCCAGCTGCAGAGTGTGAATTCTGGAGTTCAGAGAAATAAAGCAGGTGGGAAGAGTCAATCAATAGTATCTGGCCTGAGGCAAAATGTTCTGCTTGCAAGGAGGGGGGAACTCTGCTCTTGATGGCATTTATTACAGTGCTGTTAGTAGCCCCAGCACACAGAATATCGTGCAGATACCATAAGAGATCAGCCCCTCTTCCAAATTGCTGGCAATATAGATAGAGAAAATGAAAAAAGACCCATGTGCAAGCCCTGTTTTTCATGGGAAAAGAGTGTATTTGTGCTGGCAGCCGAGTGCGTGTCAGCTCTCTTGAGATTAGGCTTTTTCTCTGTTGTACTACAAACTCTCTAGCTAGTGCAAAGTGGTTGCTGCAGCCCACTCCCAGTATCCCAGTATCCTCCTCTTCAAGGGCCAGAAACCCACTTTCATCTCCTTTTGATATTTAAACTGAAATGTTACATCCCTGGACTGAGATCACCTTCTGATTAGTCTATGGGACAGGATTTGGGCTAAATCCTGTGGTAGGAAGTTGCAGCCCTCAGTGACCACAGTGTTTTCATCCTTTTTCAGAACATGATAGAGGACTGTGACACCACAGCAGTGACCTCCTTGATCCAGTCCCACCTCCCAGAGGCTTATCTCAAGGAGGATATTGGTGGAGAGCTTGTGTACGTGCTTCCCCCCTTCAAGTCCACAGTCTCAGGGGCCTACCAGGCACTTCTCAGAGCCCTCGATACCAGCTTGAGTGATCTCCACCTTGGTTGCTACGGGATTTCAAACACAACTGTGGAAGAGGTATGAGCTCAGGATCCGCTCGATTTAATGAAATGTTATGGAGATTAACTTCACAGCACTGTGTAGCTCTGCTTTCTGGGCTAGACGGTGGCATGTTTTCGATGTGAGAGTTGCAGGCAGGGGAAGAAGTGGTTTGGTTGTTCGCTGTGTTACACTTATGAACATGTGAGTGTGTAGATGTATTCATAAATCTATACATATACTAATGCACAAAGTGTACCACTGCCTCACCTTGCTAACAGCTTTTTGGCATTTTACCTAGAAAATGAGATGCTGGAGTTAGACTAAGAAGAGAGGGCAATGATGTGTTTCTCTTTGAACTGTTCTGGTCTCCACGAATCTGGGTTTGCCTACAGACGCAGTCAGCAGGGAGGGAGTTGGCAAACTGTCTACGTGATAAACTTCAGTATGGATGCTGTCTTGTACAAATGAGTCACCTGGTGCATCTCGGAGTAACACAGGCACCTTTCTGCCCATGGGAAATCTCTGGTCAAATAAACATAAACGTTTAGTTGCATCAGAAACAAAAAGTAACTTTAAATGATGAGCAGTGATGACCCTTGTCTTGCAGAAAGGAGGGAGGAATATTGTTACCTTTCTGCTCAGAACTTCTTGCTTGCTTTTAAGGTGTTTTCCTAAGGCAGCAAGAATGAGTTATACAGCATGTACCACGTGCACCTGGCGTGGCGCGACTGTGCACACTCCCAGCATGGAGGCAGCCGCGATTGTCAGAGGCTAGAGGGGAAAATATCCCAGGGAAACAACTCTCCTTGTTTCTTCACTGGTACAGTGCAGGGAGAGCCGCCTGTGCGCCGCTCACTGTGTGGGTGTGGAGGGAGTAGAGTTATGTAGGACTGAGCTGAAATGCAGCTTCATTTACACCTACTCATTAGTCATGTAGCAGGTGGTATGAGGACAAGGTAAGTCCAGGAGGCAGCTGCAAAGGTTTAAGTTTCCACTGGTGCAGCCGGAGAGAGACAGGAGATGACAAGGAGCTGCACAGCAACAATTTTATACTGAAAAATAGTGAATTTCTCTCACAGAACACAAAGGGAACAGAAAGAGGATTGTAATTCACAATTGCTGCACCAGCTACAGCTACAAAGTAGGAGAGTGGATTCTGATTATTGTTTTGGTAAACGGAGTCATTTGGACCAATTTTCCTTCATATTTTCTTGCTCCATAGGTGTTTCTCAATCTGACAAAAGAGCTAGTGAAGGACCAGCAAGAAGATGCTGAACTGCCCCAACAGCTGCCTGGAGCCAGTGGTCAAATTGGCGGTGACGAAATGTCTATGAGCATGGATACCTTCACAGAAAGAGACGGTACTAAATTACCTCCAGGTTTTATTCCAGATTTGTTGCAGATGCAAACAGTGACAGATGGACTGAGTTGAGCTCCCCGTCTTCTTTCTTTGTTGAAAACCACATTTCATCCAACCAGGAATCACAAAAACAATAAATCACTAGAAGTACAGCACTCAACACTTGTTTAGATCCACTGGTTTGGAATAGTCTGAATCACAGAATAAATTACAGAGGGTTTTGTTTGCATCCGCCTTCCTTTAAATTGGTCCAGGTTTTAATCTAATCAAATACAGTGTGTGGGTGAAAGAGCAAATGTATACCTCTGAAAGTAATTGCTGTAATTGATGTAGAGGATTATTTCTACATAACTAGTAGAATCAGAGAGAAACTTTGTGGAAACCCCTTAGCCTGTTGCAAAAGCAGCACAGCTCCGAGCTGGGTCGTCCTTGCTGGTTTTTGCTGTGTCCCAGCTGTTGCAGTACGGTAGAACATCTCAAAGTGCCAGACAGTGGGATAAATTCATGTTCAGAAGAGAATCAAGCTACACCAGTATCTCTGAGGGTTTGAGAGCTGCAAAAGGTGGCACGGCCCAAAAATGAGTAAATGCTTTCTCAGAGTAGAAACATCTTTTTGTACTTATAAATATACCATTTATAGTTAGGGAGGCATCAAAGTGACAACGCAGAGGTATTTTTGTACTTGCTTCTCAAAGCTGACCTGCACTGTAAATGTTACTGTAAACAGTAACTTGTATGCGTAGAGAAGTGTTTTGTGTCACCCCCAATGAGAGCACTGAAAAGGATTTGCTTCATGTTGTATTATATCGGTTAATATGTCATAAAGAGGAATAGGTTGCACAGGCTTTGGCTCTGCTTTTAGTATACCACAACCCTGTCCATGCAAAAGATCAACTGGTTTTTGTGCCTTGTTTTCTTATTTCAGGATTAATTCTCTTATTGATTTGTCTGAGGACCTGCTTTCTAAATTATGAAAATTTTCAGTTTGCAAATATAAAAGAATAATGTGTTTCCCCTGTAGGTTGCAGCTGGGTAGGTAGGATGTAGATAACTTGTTGCATCTGGAAGCCTGTGTTCCTCTTGCAAGATCTCAAAATGAATTAACTATGTGTATGCATTTGAAATTAAACAAAAAAAATGGTGTTATGTGAGCTTATGACTCCAGAGCCAAAATCTGAAGTCCTGTCCCAAGCCTGACCCTTGTGTATGTTCCAACTTAGTAGTTTTGATTTGACTGAAAGGAGTGCAGGAAGCTAAATAAACTCCCAGGGTACTATAACCATCAATTCCCTGCATTTCAAAAATACTGATCCATGACAAAATGCATTCTTCTTTTGTACCCAGATCAGCTCCTGATAAGATCAAAAAGCCTGCAGGGTTTGCCGTTGCTGCTTAAGAAGACATCAGCTTTGTTCGTTAAGAGATTCCACCATACCCGGCGGGATGTCAGAGGCTTCATTGCTCAGGTCATCCTCCCGGTCCTCTTTGTGATGGCTGCGATGGGACTTGGGACGCTGAGAACTAAGGAGACCGAATATCCCGAACTGATTCTTTCCCCCTCTCTGTACGGCACATCCGACCAGGCAGACTTCTTTGGGTGAGTGGTGTTCTTTGTGATCCCTAAACCCATTTGTTTATAAAGAGCCAGTTTTACCATCAGGATTATTTCTAAGCAGACCCAGTGGAAGTGTGTTACGCAGATAATATGTAGCTATGTTATCAGGGTAGTTGTTGCAGATAACATGTAGAAATCCTGTTCCTAAGGGGTCTCTCGGGGAGATGGCTTGGCTCAGACCAGCAACCAGAAGGCTTTAGAAAAACAACCTTCTCAGCTGGAATTAACTGTGAAACGTGAGGAATATTCTTTATGTTTGCCATTGGAGTCCTCCAGCCCTGTGACAGCCATACTGCCCCAAGGGGATTTTCCTAATCTATATACTCTTCCCCCGATGTGAAATGGAGGTCCCCACATCAGTTGTCTCCAACACTACAACTCTGGGATCAAATTCTATCCATCTTGTGAACTGCCTGCATCACCTTCCTCTCTGTCAGTACAGGACATGCTCTCCTGCCCAGGCCCCACTAGTCCAATGCACACAGTCATTTGAAGGGCATGCACTTTTTCAGTGTGATTAAGATGTCACCACTGAATTATTTAATTGTGTTTAAAAATCCTATTACCAAAATGATTATAATCTGTATCATTCTGATTTCATGATGTGAACTGCTGTCTTTCTCCAGTGGTTCTCAGCTTTAAGTCAGAAATATAAAATTTAGCTCTAAAGCAAGCATGTCTGCTCGTACGTGTTCTTTCCCAGGACTGCTCATGCCTTTCCACTTCAGTACTGCTTGATGGGGGAATGAGCCAGAAATGCATGTCTGAGTCCTCTGTTCCTAATGTTCTCTGCTTCTCCTGATGGATCATTTCTAGAAAGCTGGGTCAGCAGCAAGAAGCATCTTCTTGAATGACCAAAACCAAATGGACTTCACAAATGAGAGAGCTGATTGAGACAAGACTGGGAGTAGTGCCTGAAAATTGCAGTAGATGCTTTTTCCCTGGAAACAGCATCTCGATTGTCCAAAAGTTCATCAGTACCTTGCTTAGATCTAGAGGCAGCAAATCACTGGAGTAGGTGGGCAGCTCTAAGCAATAAGCAGTCCTTTTAAACCTGTGTGACTGCCCTCATGTACTGCATGTACTTAAGTGGCTTGCAGGGTTAGCACCGCAAATAACCATTTATTTAGCATCTTAAATCCTGTTTCATTCTGTCATGGTTTAACCTCAGCTGGCAACTAAGCCCCACCCAGCCGCTCGCTCACTCCCCCCCGGTGGGATGGGGGAGAGAATCAGAAGAGTAAAAGTGAGAAAACTCGTGGGTTGAGGTAAAGACAGTTTAATAGGGAAAGCAAAAGCCGCGCACGCAAGCAAAGCAAAACAAGGAATTCATTCACTCCTTCCCATGGGCAGGCAGGTGTTCAGCCATCTCCAGGAAAGCAGGGCTCCATCATGTGTTACAGTTACTTGGGCAGACAAACGCCATCACTCCAAACATCCCCCACTTCCTTCTTCCCCAGCTTTATATACTGAGCATGATGCCATACGGTGTGGGATGTCCCTTTGGTCAGCTGGGGTCAGCTGTCCCGGCTGTGTCCCCTCCCAGCTTCTTGTGCCCCCCAGCCCACTGGCTGGTGGGGTGGGGTGAGGAGCAGAGAAGGCCTTGACTCTGTGTGAGCACTGCTCAGCAGGAACGAAAACATCCCTGTGTTATCAACACTGTTTTCAGCACAAATCCGAACCATAGCCCCATACTAGCTGCTATGAAGAAAATTAACTCTACCCCAGCCAAAACCAGCACACATTCAGACACAGTTTTCCTCTGCTCAGTGGTAGTGGAAGTACCTTGAACATTTTTCTTTTCTCTTTTTTTCTTTGTTAAATCTTAGGAATTTTAATGAAACCACAGATGCTTTAGTCACTTCAATGCTTGCTTTCCCTGGAACGGATAACACATGCATGAATGAAAGCAATTCGTAAGTAGTTCTTGGTTTTCTTACATTTAAATTCCGAATCTGCAAGAAAATTGACATAACACTATTAGCCATTAGACCTTAATAACCATCTTTGATCATCTGCAGAATTTTCATACATTGGTGCCAATGCAGACAAAAAAAAAAAATCTCCTGCCTCTCTTCAGATTGACTTGCAGACTCTTTCAGCTCATTAGGAGATGTCTAACTGGCCTTTTGCAGGCAGGCGCAAGCTTGCGCTGCTCACAGATTTGAGCTGGCAGGATGCAAGTCAGTTCTGAGCAGGGAGCTGTGTTGTCATGATTGGTGTGAAGCAGACCTCAGCCCTGCCAAGAGCCTACGTGGCTCCCATGTGGCTTGGAGTGAAGGCTTGAATCTGCCAGCACAGAACGGTAGATATTCTTGGAGACAGGAAACTATACTGTACTTTAAGGCTGAGACTGGGACTTCCACACAGTCCCAGGACCTTGACACTGGTGTTCATCGCTTGCCTCAAGAAGTATTCACCACCACAAGTGGACTCCTTTATTACTATGAGTAGTAAGGGAGCAGTTTTGGTGGTGCCAGGATTCCCGGGCGAGAGCAAGCTATTCTTGTATCTGGGAAGTAGTCCTTACCTCCCCAATAATCCCAATTATAACACTGAGCCCCCTCAGAAAGTTCTCAGCATAGCTTTTGTTATCTGTATCTAAAAGCTGTGCCATATGGGCTGGTTTGTTTTGGGCTCTGCAGATAAATTTGCAAGGAACTGGTAGTAAAATCCTGGGCAGACTTGCATGCTCATGCATGCCACATATCTGCAGGCAAATATTTATACTGAGTATTTACAGTGACTGCCTAGTCAATACAGTCCATCGCAGGACTCCCCAGTTATTGCAATGACAACAGCCCTTATTTCTGCACTGTAAGATGATTTTGGCCTTTGCATGCTAACTCTTTACACTGCTGTCTACTGTGGGAATGAAGTGGTGTCTGGAGTCCTTCTAATCAGCCGAACAAGGCCAGGCACAGAGAGCAGTAGCGAGGGCTCTCTGCCGAGAGGCACTGAAAGCAGTGGGAAGATGGGTATTCCCCGAAGCACCCAGAGCTGACAAGAAGGTCTGCCTTTCTGCTGAAGCTGCTCACTGCCATCCTTGCTGTCATTAAACATGACAGCAATTAGCATTGTTTGCACACCTGAGCATAGAGAACCTCAGAGGAAAATGTGTTCATTTTCAGGCAGTGTTTAAAGGAGGACATGCTTGGCCAGTGGATTTTCAGTGGAAACCAGAGAACTGAGTATTCTGCCTGCAACTGCACACATGGCATCCAGGTAATTTGAGTAAACCCAAAAGTGAGGGAGTTTGAGGGGATATTTGGGGAGCCTTGTAGGTTGGGAGTGGTTTTGTGGGCAGGCATGATACTAAGGGGAACTCAGTGCTCAGATTCCTCCTGTCTCTTTTTGGCCTTGTTGATTTTGTACACTGGATAACCACTGTCTTCACCAGTTTGGGGACAGGAAAGGAAACGGCATCCTCAGAAGATTCGCATGCTAATATACCTGCCTTCCTCCCTGTGGTGGGAAAAGGCTTAACAGTGTTTGTCAGTGTTGTATGATTGTCCCATTTAGCAGAGGTGAACATGTATTCAATAGGAAAATTGCATTTTATACAAGCACTGTCATTATATGAAAGCACAGCTATTATTGCTGTTTGCTCTTCAGAATTTAACTTTATGCAAAGTCTAGATCCATCTGCTTTTACTCTGCTTCCTATTATAAATAGTGATGATTAATAACATCAGTTATTTGCATTACGGTGGTACGTACAGAATCAGATATAGGCACTGCTGGGCTTAGTGTCTTCATATGCCCATGGGGAAAAGGCAGATTCTGCCCCAATGACGTTACAATTTTACAGTCCAGTTTGAAGTTGAGCTCTCCTCCCTCCAGTGCTGTTCACCTGTCTTCAGCTTTTTTCCAGTAGGAAATCAGACTCATAGCGCAGTGTGATTCCATTTGTAAGATAAAGCAAGTACTTAGTTGAATGTTCCTAGTCATTCCTTAAAACGCAGCTATTTTATGGAGTTTTCTGGACATACACTTAATTTCACATCATTAAAAGTATTGGCATCGTTTCTCCGGTAAGTCAGGATAATGTTCAAAGCTGATTCTCACCTCTATCAGGCACAGGCAGGTGTTCCTCAGCATGAAGGAAGCTATTTTGTGTATTCTGATGCAAAGTTATGAACAGATACACAATGGGGGAGGCCAGAGTTTTTATTATGGATGAGCTGAAAGAAGCAGCCAGCATGCTGTCTGGTAGGACACTTCAACCTTATGAAACAGTCGATGTGATTTTGACCCTCAGCATGTTAAATGATATATTCAGGAGTAATCCAAGGTTTCTCTGAAGCTCTGGAAAATATTCCCAATGACTAACAGTAAAGCAAAAATGTAGAGCATAGCTGCTGTGAAATGCAAGATGAGAGTTTGAGGCCACCATGGAGTTTTCTGCTTTGTGAGGTTTTTTGCCCTCTGCCGTTGTCTGCACAGTCACTCTGACGCTCTGCTAAGTAGGATCAGCCTTAATTCAGCAAAAATCTTCCTATGTAGCATGAAGCACATTTCGAGGTCTCAGTGATGTCAATAGAACTGAAGTGTAGATTTAAGCAAAGGTTGTTTTTAAGCACCTCGCTAAATATGTTTAGGACAGCATGCAGAGATGTACGCCATGTGTCTTTACACCCCGATTTGCGAATCATCAGCTTCTGTAGGAATCAGTCCCAGGACCAGAATGTTGCCGTTGCCTGCTCTCAATCTTGTCCTGATATGCTAGTTTTTAGTTAAAACACAGACACTAACACTTGTGTTCATTTGTCTCCGCTCAGACGTGTCCACAGACGAACTACACTCCCCCTCACAGAAGGACCTTCTCCACACGGACACTTTATAACCTTACAGGGCACAATGTGGAGACCTACATTCTGGGAACTACCAAAGACTTCCTGCAAAAACGGTACAGCATCAGTCGCCAGTCCTTCTCTGAACTGTACTGGGAGCAGCCTCTTATACATATCATATCCCCTGGGCTTGAAGGGGTGACAGGGCAGAAGGGGTTTAGAAGGGCCTCTCTGCTGATGGTCTCTGTGAATCTGGTGAAAGGAGGTAAAACGTCCTGCAGTCACGGAGTTAAAGATAAAGGTTTGTGCAAGTGCTCTGCTTGATCATAGCACAGATAGCCTAGGGATAACGTGTCAATCATCTGATAGGCTGATGGCTGGATCCGCAGACAAGCCTTTGTCTGACTCAGAAATGCTTAAAAAGAGGAAAATCTGACACAGCCTGTCATGAAGTAAACCCTGGGGAGAGACTTTCCTCCAAGGTTGATTCTCTGAAGAGTCTCAGTGTGTGCTTCACTTAAACAAGTGCATCTGTTCCAGTGAAATTAGAAGCTGAACGTTTTCTTGCACCATGGGGCTGTTAGAGCTATTAGTATGTCTGGACTCTGCAACACAGCCGTGCAGCATGTCTTGGGGCAGAAATAGCCTGCCATTAAGGTTGTCAAGGAATATGTTCATCTGCCATTGATTTAAACTGAGCTGCTCGTCCTCTGGGTGAGAAGCAGTCACCTTATTCCAATGTGGTAGGCAAGCAGGTTAGGAGCCCATGTGGCTCCAAAAGGTTTCTCAGATGGAGGCTTTTGGCACAGTTTTGTGACAGTGCTGCCAAGATTCTGTTTCCCTTTTTTTCCCCCCAAATAAGGGCTCCTGCAGCAGTGTTGGCTTGGCCACACACTACTTACTGGGATAAGTTCTTTGAAGTCAAGCTAGAATTAACTGGGGTGATAATGGCACGCTAATGTGCACCAACCAAAGGTATTAAAGCTTTTGAATGAGGATAGCAATGCATTTCCCTCTGGTTTTCACTCAGGTATGGTGGCTGGAGCTTTGGGCTGCCTTTGACAACAGATCTCCAGTTCGATATCAGGCCAGTGCCCCCCAACAGAACACTGACGAAGGTAACTAACCTCCATCTGCTCATCCTAGCATGGGAAGTGTGGGACCCAGGAGAAGTGATGTTGAGTTCGGGGATATTTCAGAAAATAAAGCAAACCCCTCTGAAATCTGCAGCTTGGCATGGATGAGATGACTTGCAGATCATTTCCTTTCCTCTCGCCATTCTTATTTATTGGTCTGACTTCTCGTGCTAGCAGGAGACAATTTTTCTGCTGTCATAATTTTATTATACAGAGGTGAAAAGATCAATTAGTAGCACCTTTATCTCATGAGAGAATATATGTACCTTAACTAGGGCTGGCTGGTACATTCCGAGATACCCATTTTTCTGTTTTTGCTCAGTGAAAACGTTGAATGCATCAGCATTAAAAGCACCAAGGCTGAAATCTGAGGTAGCAGGGAAATGCAAGAGAGTTGACAAGGTCCTGTGATCTCATTGCAAAACCTAGCTACCAGGAGAGTGTTCCTGCAAGAGCAGTGCTGTTTTCAGAGGTGGCTCCAATAAAAGGGAATCGCACGGTTTATTGTTTCACTAACAGTCAGAGTGCACGTAATGAATTTGCAGATGTCTTCACCCACCAATCTTACAGCTTCATCTTAGATCTGAAAACATTGCTATTTGCTTATCACATGTCAGATTTAATACCTGCAAACCTTGATAGTGTTGGAAGCAGGGCAGACTCCAGTCCTTGCTCTGCTAGGGCAAGGAGAATGAAATCACTGGGCACGCAGGACTTGGGGATATGCAAAGGCGGATGCTGTGGGCTGTGTTTAAGCCTCTAACCTTAATAGCCTAAGCTCTCTGTCCTGTGGTAGGTAACTTACACTCCAATCTAGGTGCTGTGGGTTGTACCTAAGGTAGGTGATGGTAAATCCCCACAAAGCTCATGTCCTGTGATATGATTTTACCCCTCAGTTCTCAGGGTTTATCATGGTATAGGTAAGAAAAGTTATCATGGGGAGGGAAGGGCTGTTGCTGAATGAGAAGGTGACAACTGGCTATTTTCTGCCCTAAAGCAACCTTTTTCCCCCTGGCTTTCAAGGGGTGTTAGACATTTGACTGCTTAGCCTTCATTGGGAAGACTCCACTGCTAGTGTTCATCAGATCTGAGCAACTTACTACAGAGAAGAAAACAAGTGTGTGTATGCTTTATGTCACATATCCAGCTAGTGCTTCTTTCTTCTCTCCCAGAAGGCAAATGAAGCCAATGGAACTGCTTCTGGTGAAAGTGAAATGTGCTTTTATACTCGCTCGGTACGCGATGTGGTTTAATCATTGGACTTTAACTTGTAGAGCTTATGTCTTCAGATAACAACCATGGAATGATTCATTTGTGCAAGCAGAACAAACCAAAATGTTATCAGTAAAAATTTCTCTCCTAAATTGCTTTCAAATTCTCAATTGTGTGCAGGTGTGGTACAATCCTGAAGGTTATCACAGCCTTCCAGCCTATCTCAACAGCTTGAACAACTTCATTCTTCGAGCTAACTTGCCAAAAAATGAGACTTCCAGATATGGTAAGTGTCCCTTTACATGAGCAGATAATTTCTCCCCTTTGGGGGGAATATCCTCATTCTGTTAAAATTGATGACAACACTTACCTTGACTTCAGTGAGGCCATTTCTTTACTCCCAGTTATGCAATTCCTTTAAAAACAGAATTGAAAAACATGAATAAATCACATATTTCATTTGTCTTTGTCAAAGACTCAGGGGAGCTGGACAGGGAAGACCTCAGCTCCTACGTAAAACACTTCCTTCATCCAAAAAATGCCAGTGGTTGCTATTTGATTTATTGCCTCTCATCATGGTACTGAAATAGCTGTCTCTTGATAGGTGTCCATTAGTTATGCATAGAAAAGCTACTTTAGATCATCTCCGGGAGTGGTTTAGATTAGTAAATTTTAATATCGCCCTTCTGCTGAGAGCAACTCGGGATGTGTGGGTATGTGTATGTTTGTGTTTGAGAGAGTGAGATTAAGTGAGAAACATAATTTTCAGCTACATTTTTCCTCTGACACATGATATACACAGATTCCAAGGAGTGTTGGTAACCCATTTGGGGTTATCTGTTCTCATAGCTTCTCCTCGGTAATGTAATGCAGCAACTCAAATTCCTGCTGATAAACCAGGGCACCCTATCTTACCAATTACGGTTTAGGCTACGTTAAGGGTGCAGCATGGGCACAAATATGTCTGTGTATGCATGCCTGTCTCTAGAGATGGAGGGGGTGCAGGGAGAAGAGAAAGATTTATGTTGATGCCATTTTGAGAAACCTTATACAGAGATTTATGGGATCTGACAAGAGTAGCAATTGTGTGCAGAAATGCCCTACCAATTGATTTTCTTTGACAAATGCTGCCCTTCCAGCCATGTCCTGGTCATGCCTAGCCCCCCTCACCTCAGAGGCCTGCCGTTCCAGGTGACAGTGAAATAGGTGACAGTGTCTCTTTGCTCATAAGACTATTCCTCACTGATGTTTCTGAATTGAACTATAATGGAAAAGGCATCTGGTCTGAAGCTTTGAGTGTCATGCCACAATTTAAAGAAACAGCAGAATGCTGATTACAAGTCAAAACAGCATGTCTCTCTTCCCACCTCCACGTACCGATGCACTGAAACTCCCCTCACAACAAGCTCAGCTCACAACAAGCGAAACAAGTGCCTCATCCCTGCCACCATCCTAAAATACCCACTGGCTCGTGCCTTTGAGGCTTGCAGCGTGCCCTCCAGGTCAGAAGGTTCAAGCTCTTCGGTATGCGCCACAAGAGCATATCACAAAGCTGCAGCCCCTGTCCGGGTGCAGAGGGAGGAGACCTGAGCCAGGCACTTCCAGCGGCAGGAACATCCCAGAGCAGCTGAATTATTAAGCAGTGAAGCTTCTTGCCCTGTCTCTGTATTCCCAACACTTGCTGTAGCGAGAACAAAAGCAGGAAGCTCATGTGAACAGTCAGAAAGTTTTCACAGGGAAAGTTTTATACCAGCAAAATAACAATTTTCAGTGGGAAAGAATAGCAGCAGTTTTTATTCCATCTGTCCTGCTGCTTATGTGTTTTTGGAAAGAAATGCTTAGTAGTAAATGACCAGACAGATAATTCTCCGCTTCCCACTAATGATCCAAGCCATAGAATGGGGGAAATAAAATGAATGGACGAGGATAGCTCCCCTGGGGTAGTGTAAATCCAGTCTGAAATACAATTGAACAGACGTTCTGCGTGGTACATTCCTGGCAGCTAAATCTATTTGTTGTTGTGACAAATAAATGACAGTTTAAGAACCATTGAAATGGCCAGATAAAAGTGTGTTGTCATTTCAGCAGTTTGAAAGAGGTGCCAGTCCCGCTTTAGAGGTTTGACTTAGACTGCGTATATTTTTAAAAAATACATAAAAAGCTTTTTACCCTGTCACTAAGCAAGACATAATAGCTTCTGACTTATGTATATTGTGCTTTCTCTTCTCTCAATCCCAACCAACAAAAAAGAGAAAGCATTGAAATGGAAATTTTGACTTCTAGCCTAAGCTTCAGTAAAAGAAAATGGCTTTATAGTGAAGTATTAACAGATTAGACAGACGGTATCTTTCTTTCTCTCTCTCTCTTTTAGAGAAAGGAAACATTTCCTGGCTGTTTGTGTGGCTTTATCAGCAGCCCAAGATTTTAATCCCATTTCTCTCACTGATGACAAGACTGAGGTGGTGTTTTTTCCCCCTCCGAAATGAATTTCCTAGGAAATCTTCCTTTTCAAATTTATTTGCTCAGTATGGCACTTGGTCAGCTAAACCCACAGTCTCCTCCTTTCTGGCCCCCAGGTTGGAATGCTTGTTCTCAGGGAAATTAGCCCAGAATAGTTCTTCCTCATATAACTGCTGAAAGTCAGGCACCTGGCTGTAAGGAGCTTGAATTTCAGAGGTAGCATGTTCTAGCAAATCTCTCTGGATTTAATAGCAGCTAGAGGTCCTCCAGCACTCCCTGAGAACTGAGGCATTTACTTAGGTGCCTACATATGGACTGAGAACCTTGTGTTTAGGCACATAAACATCTTAGCCTAAACCCTTTCTCAGAGACTGGGCTGTCGTCTCAGTGGGACCAAGGCAGAGACCTTCACTGGAGGTTGGAACTGGCCCACCAGAGCCCCCCCAAGTTCCTCCCTTTGTTAGAAAACTGTTTTTATAGGCACAAATTGCCTCCGAACAAAGCAAATGCACTGTGATGAACAATACTAGTATATTTTGAGCTAGGTGTTCTCCTTGGTAAAGAAGTACTTAAACTAAATCTTACAAAGATTTCTGCACATGAGCAGAAAACTTCTTTCTTGCAGCTTGTGCTTGATGCAAACCCATCTTTAAGGGATCTTTTTGGAAAACATCACACTGGCCTTACAAACACAGTAACTAGATTTTTGCCAGTTCCTTTGGACAAAAGGAACTGGTTTTTTCTGGATCTGTGGATCTGTTTTTTTCTTCTAGCTGCATAAGACAGAATAGCTCAGAATTAACTCATTGCCAAACTGGGAACAAAAGTTTCTGTAGCTTACTTGGGTTTACGCTAGCATCTCAAAGATGCCCGTATTGAGAAAGACATATATCATAGGAAGATAATAGTTGTGGAGAAAGCCAATAGGGAATGATTTGTTTCTGATGATAAAAGAACAAATGAAATGAAGTGAGATCATCAAATAGCAGCTTTAAAATGAAATATATTCATCAGTTTTGAATGTGTCAGTGTTGAGGAATCTAACCTAAACTACATGGACCCACAAGCACGTGCCTAATTTTAGGTGTGGGAGTGCTCTCACTGAAGTGAACGATACTATCAACCAGATAGATGCAGAAACAAGGCCTAGGGTTTGAACTTCAGATCTGCTGTGCATCGAAGTGAAGTCAGAGGAAAAATGAGGATGCTCAAAATTCTGCCCAAGATCACACCAAAGATGACAGAGCAGAAACCAGCTTTTGATCTGCTTTCCTTCTCTACTCGGTTTTCTGTATTACTGTCAATATCAGGAACGGTGAAGGAAGCTTTAAGTTAGCCACGTTTTCAATTTCTTTTCTTTTTGTTTTTGTAGGTATTTTCTTATCAGCTCACCCATATCCTGGAGGACAGAGTCAAGAACAAGTAATGTAAGAAGGTTCATTTGGCTGATGCCTGTATTGTTTAGCTTCAAAAGGAGCAAACCAGCTTCTTGGAAACCATAAACCAGCCTAAATTACTGAATATCTTTCTCTAAATAATGAAAATGCTCTCTTCCTTGTCTTCATTCCCTCTACGCATGAGTAGCATCCTGCATGCCACAGAGCTGCTGATTCCTGTTAGGGTGTCTTTGCAGGACCCCATATAGATCTGGAGGTCACAGTTACAGCATCACACATTTTTGTGCTTTGGCACAATAATAATAATTACATAATTTTCCTTTTGACCTTTCCAATCAATGTTATGGTACAGTGTTACGACTTGGTGCTGTGCGTTCTTTTTGCTAGGCGTAATTAACATCAGCAAAAGATGCTGGCACAGAATCAGGACCTCTTTGCTTCTGAGCTGTAAATAATGCCTCTGCAATGAGGGAAGTCTGCCACTCTGATTCCCCATATACATCTTTCTCCACTTTCTCCCCAGGCTCAACAGCTTACTCGACATCATCGTTTCAATGTCTGTTTTGGTTGGCTACTCTATCACAACAGCAAGCTTTGTGCTCTACGTGGTAAAAGAACATCAAACCAAAGCCAAACAACTGCAGCATATTTCAGGCCTTGGGATGACAAGTTATTGGGTGACTAACTTCGTTTATGATCTGGTAAATAATTCACATTCCTAAATCCACCAAGAGTAGCATTACGCAGCAGGGGAAAAAAAGTTCTTTATTTAATGTTGGTTGCCTAGACTTCTTAATATTATTACTACCAAGAGCGTTATGTAGTAATTGTTCTCCAAGGCATTGAAGACTATTAAATGTGAACCGCAACACTGGATTTTGCTAAGCGAAGGCATTCCTTCTCTCTCGAGTGTATGCAAAACACTCAGCACATTTATATGAAAGCAACACAGAACAGGCCAGAGCTTGATTTCAATTTTAACATGCAAGCAGCAAGCTGCTTTTCTGTTAGCTTGCAGGGCTCGATTAGTTGTCATGCAGGCTTTATGCATCTGGGGTAAGGCTTTGGGGCTTGAGGCTACAGCCATTTTGGAAACCCTGGGAGTACAGGGTGTGACATTAGCAGACATCTCACAGCTGACACTCCCCTGTTGGGCAAAAATCCATTGCTAGGTTGAATGCTCTCTTTAAGATTATACATTATAAAGGTTTGTAAGCGAAGGAAAGCTACTAATGCAGCTATATGCCTTCCAGGACCTGAGCAAGTTCCTTTCTACAATGCTGCACTGCGCTGTATAGATTTACCACCTTGTTCCTATAGATAGTTGAGCTCCCCAGCACTGTGCTGCATTACGTGGCATAGGCATGCCCTCGTTCTCCTTGAAGTTCAGTTTCCTCATGGTAAAGAGGGTTAATAGCACTGCTGGAAAGCATCGCTGGGCTAAGAGGATGAGGATAAATATGCACCGTGTCTGTAGACTGAAGTGTTTTGTGTCTTATGAATTACCTTCAGTGCATGATGTCAAACTCACATAGATAGAGATCTGCAAGTGCACACTATCTCTGCTCGTGAGCTTTGCCATCGCCAGCCATGCTGTAATGGTGATCAGCTCTACGTATCTGACAAATTTCTACTGATGCAGTTCTGCTAGTGCCTAAAACCCCAGTGATATCATCAGTTCCTGAAAATGTGAAATCTTCAAGGGCATTTGGGTGGCCAGCCCCCTTTGATGCAGTGAGGGCTAAGGGCTGAAATCCCTTGGGGAATGTGCGCCTCAACTCTTTCTGCAGAGCACAGCCTAAGCTTCTAGGTGTTTTGGTAACACCGATGCACACTAACAAAGCAGTCCTAACAATACTGTTCTCACCACTGAGTAGTCTAAGCTGCCTGCTTATAGGGGCTGGTGCGATTAAGCAACAGCACAAGTATCTCTGCCTTGCAGGAGGGGCTTGAAAGGGCCTGAAGGCAGCGTGGCTGCGGTCTGCCTTGGCAGAGCAGCCCCGAGTTGTGCCACAGGGGTGAGGATGGGGCAGGCCTGTGTCTGCTTCCCTGATCCAGGCCCTCACTCCAGCACTGCGTATTTGTAAATCAGCCTGTGGAAAAATCCCCAGAGTCCTTGCCACAATCAGTATTCAGTGGGCTGAAACTAATCCAGCGCTCTCGGCAACTTGATATTTCTCAGTGAATCCCTGCCAGTAAATTCTGTTAAATCCCAAAGCTGGGAAAGAGAGGAACCTCTCAAGGCAGACGTTCGGTAGGTCCCTGGCTTGACTCAACATTATATAAAGACAAGATTTACAGGGCACAATGAAGTGGTCTGACTGCAAGGCTAACAGAAAACCCAAAGGGGTATTTTTCTTTCACAACCTTTTTTTAAGGCACTTTCTGCCCACAGTCCTGAATCTTGAGGCTTAGCCTATTCAAAGTGGCTTTGTGGGAATTCATTTACAAGACTCCTGAAAGTCTCAGGAGGACTGAGACCCCACCTGTATTTGGTTTCCCTTAGAAAACCCAAGTGGCACTTGTGGGACCAGATTCAGACCTGGCATTGTTGCTTCTGCATAGTTCTAGAAAAACATTTAAGAATTATCATCCTAATAACATCTTTTTATTATCATTTTGCAGGTACTTTTTATGGTCCCTATTGGACTCTCAATAGGAGTTATTTCATCCTTCCAGATACCAGCTTTCTGCAACAGCAATAACTTACTGGCAGTATTTCTTCTGCTGTTACTGTTTGGGTAAGTGTGGAGCTTAGTTATTTAAATATCATTGCACAGAGTGTGGAACTGGATATTGCAGGCTGCTGCAATTTGAGATCCAAGGGAGGAATACGTGGGCTTTTTTCTTCAACGTGAACTTTACAAACGGTGACTAGTTGCTCCTTCCAAGAGCAGTGAGCTAAACTACTGTTGTCATGCCTGCTTTATTCAAAGCAAACTCTTCGTGAGGGTATGAAATATTCAAGGTCACAGTGACAGCCCAAGCTGTAAGCAGATGCTTACTGAACTATTGCAAAGTTCAAGATATAGAAGCATTTCCAAATCAGAGAGGGAAAAAAACCCCAAACAGCAGCAATTCAGGAAAACTTAGCAAAACTGTCTCCCTGGCTTTGAATTCTCCAGGCCCAGTCTGTCTGCTTTCAGTTGCGGCTCCGTGTTCGAATTATGTATCATAAACTTTTTCTCCAAATTCTAACAGATACAAAGGCATTTTTCCTTCTGTAAGTTCCTGTAATATGGAAATCTAGTCACATGCCAAAACAGAACTGTTATGTTGTCTGAGGTCTTTAGTTGTTTGTTTGCAATCGCACTTTGAGTTACTGTAGTATTCTCTGCTCTGTTGGCAATTTATAGATATGCAACATTTTCATGGATGTACCTGCTGGCTGGGTTTTTCAAAGAAACAGGAATGGCCTTCATCGTTTATGTCTGCGTCAACTTGTTCTTTGGCATCAATACCATCATTACTCACTCGGTTGTATTTCTGCTCTCCCAGGAAAAGGCCACGGACCAGGTAGGAACCCTACTAATACTGAGCCCTTGGTGAAACAACAGGAGGCTTCCTGTTGGGTTTGGTGGGTTTGATCAGGTCCTTAGCAACTGGCTGGCTTCAAGATATTTGAGGTAGACCAAGCAGAGGACACTAGTCACAGGACTTAATGGGGTTCCCGATAGACAGGACATGAGTCAAATACGAATCTTGCTTGTCCGTAAATCTGCACCCCCAGCAAAGAAGGAAGTGATGGTGACAGAGGGGAGAATACAAAGAGAGAGGTAGAAAACTGCCCGTGCAGAGAAGGAGGTGGGTGTAGATGTTTGATAAAAAGTTGATGGGGAGTTTGAACCATTGCTAAGTTCTTGCAGCACGAACTGTGGAGAGTGACAACTAGGTGTCATTGCCCTGAGTCTGACATGTGCTGCATTAAGCCCAGCACTGGCTGTCTGTCATCTAGATCTGTAATGCAATCTTCTTCTCCCTGCAAGGATGAAAAATGACTCAGAGACAGTGATGATTCCCTAAAGTAAAGCCTTCTCTTAAACTGAGATATCCCTGGGAATCACTGGGATAAAACGTACACCTTACATTTAGTTTTCTTTTTTTATAAAGGGCAATTACTTTGTAAAACAATAGCTGGGTTGGATTTTTCCTCTAGCTGGACAGTGCTTGTTTAGCAACCCCCTGGATTTTAGGGATGTGCAATTATGATCATCTTCTATCCCTCTCTGCCCCAGTGGCAGGGAGTCAGCCTCTTTCCATGCTAATTTACTGCCTCTCCACTTTGCTGTGTGCACTAATCCTTTCTTCTGCTAGAAATGTACCAAATCTCTGTGTACGAGAGTTCATAAGTGTGAGGCTGCCCTTCTATGTCTACTAAAGCCAAATCTTGTGTTTTATGGAGATGTTTGTCCAAAGAAAACAGGACAGTTCTCCAGAGGAGCGGGATTGGTGAGTGGGCTGTGCCCCGCAGCGGGCTGGTGCAGCAGCTCTCTAGTTTGGGGAGGCACAGTGCAGCTCAATGGCAGGATTCAGCTCTGGCTCACAGATGGGTTTCGGGCTGCTGCATGCACAGGGTGAGGCGGCTGGAGCAGCAACGAGGGACTGTGCTGGGAACTGGCTGCTGTTTACTATGGGTGATCACAACCTCAGAGCTGCCTGCTGACTTTTCTGACCTTGTGCCTGTGAAACGAGCTGTCTCCAGAGCTCTTTGCTCTCAGTTTATCTCTGCTCTGATACACAAGCAAATCCCAATGTAATTGTTACACTTCAGTCCCACAGTAAAACCTATGAATTTATTCCATGAATAAAAACAGTGACTGACTGTGCTGCTTTTTGGTTTTTTTCAGGGCTTGCATGATCTCGCTGAAAACTTAAGGCATGCATTCCTTCTGTTCCCACAATTTTGCTTTGGCTATGGCTTGATTGAACTGTCACAGGATCAGGCGCTGCTGGGCTTCTTAAAAGCCTATGGAGTGGACTACCCCGACAAAACCTTTGAGCTGGACAAGACCACATCCAAGCTGTTTGCCATGTTTATCCAGGGCACTGTGTTTTTTGCCATTCGTCTTACAGTTCACGACAGGATGATTCAGAGAGTCTGGAACAACATACTAGAGTAAGTAGCATCTGGAGTCTCGCAATGAAAACAGACCAAGCCAGCGCTCAGTGGTTTAATTCTGGGCTCTCGCACCATCATTGTCAATTATGAAGCCCATAAATTTCCAACACACTTTGCAAACATGGGGTAAGTTTTCTCTGGCAGCAGTCCCGATACCCACCAGTAATTAGCGTATTAACTAACTAACAGAGGTGTAGGTTACCGGAGTCCCTTGGTAGTCCTTGCTGGCTGAGACTATGGCCCTCGTTTCAGGGCTCTGGGTTTGGTGGGCTGGTGTTCAGATGGCTGGAAAGTGCAGTCGGTCCATAGACAGCTGTTTGAATCTCCCCGTCTCCTCTGGCTAGGGTGCACACAGGGAGGAGCAAGAACAGTCCTGTCACCTGCATTACAAGTGTCCACAAGGCAAGACCTCCTCCAGCTCAGAATATTTGCTGAAAAAGAGAAAAAAAAAATAGGCAGAAGGAGAACGTTGGGTTTTTTAATTCCCTAAATGGTGCCAATATCAGGAGAGAATAGCAACTGTCTGTATATCTGTGTATTTTTTGCGTGTCCTGGGATCTCACAGGAAGCCTCCTTAGTATCCCAAGCTTACAGGCCCACTGCTATCTGCTTGCCAGAGGTTAAGGTCCCCTCTCTGCCCTCCCCATAGGTTCCTGTTTGACAGAGTGCACGGCAAAGCATCGCTTCTGCCACCTGCGGCTGAAGAGGATGGGGACGTCCAGGCAGAGAGGAACCGGGTGGAGTCTGGCAAAGCTGACTTCGACATGGTGCAGCTCCAGAATCTCACAAAGATCTACCACCTTCCTCACAAACGCATTGTGGCTGTGAAAAACATCAGCCTCGGGATTCCTGCTGGAGAGGTAAGCGAGGGGAAAAGGCTGCGAGCACCTTCTGCCCTGGGGAGGGAAACTGCAACAGATCCACAGTCCCACTGTCATCTTCTCTCCCAGTCCTTGCTGCTGTGCCAGCACGACTGTAATGGTTTGTTCTGCTCTGACCTCTTCCTCCCTTCCTTTGCCTTATTTATTGATTCTTGGGGTTATGGTAGCGACTAAAGGCTCCTGGTGGATTTGGGACACTGAGTGACAGTTTGAAGGCCCTAGAAAGAGGAGAAGAGGATGGGACAATGATGGAGCTGTATTCAGAGCAAAATGTCTGCATGCTGTGTTTGTACAGCACCGAGCACAATGCAGTTTTGGGGGGTCACTGTGGATTACCATATGGTAAATGAAGACAGGGGAATTTGTCCAGTTGCAATTATTCACTAAAACTGCATTGAGGACAGTGAGTCAGGCTTATCTGCTTGTATTTCCCATCAGGGAAAGACAAATCACTTCAGCTGAACACATGTTTTCATGAATCAAGACCTTAACTCTAAAGAAAAAAGGTTCTTTGGTCATGTCAGCACAGTTACCTGCAAAAACACTGACTCATGAGAAGAGAAAAGACAGGAGTGTACGGAGCACCTCTGAGACCCAGAGGAAAGTTCATGGGGCCTCTCGAGACCAGATCCTGCCTCAGGCTGTGCACCTGACTTGTGAGGAAGCTTGGAAGTAATCCTTGGTACCTGATGTTTTTTAAGTGCCTGGGTCCCACTGAGATACTGGGCATATGAAGGGATGTAGGGTGCTGGGCAGGAGGACAGCAGCCTCACATTGGGACTGTGGCGCTGATCTTTCTGGCAGAGGATTTTTTCCGAGCCACAACTGGCATCAAGGTTTCTAGCTTCAGGCAAAAGTCAGCCCGATGCTGGTGTCAGCAGAGGCCACGGCCCTGCACCGCAGACTGTGCACAGATACTGTCCCTGCATGGACCTTGAGGTGGGGAAGAGCCTTGGATCGATGCTGTGCATCTGCAGTCAGCCCAGCACGTGAGGATTTTCACATCAGCTAGTCTGTACTAACGATGTCAAAATAATAGTAATTATCAGCACAATGGTAATTGCTAATGCAACACACAACTGCATATCTCCAACCTTAGCAATAAAACATAGATTTTAGCATGAGATACTGAACTGCACTACAGGGAGCCAGTTCTTAATCTTATTAATGTAGTGCATTAGTGAGATTATTTGACAAAAATCTTGTGTCGCATTAAGGTTTTACCAATGACAGCACAAACCTCACTCACCTCATTCCTCTGAATAGCTCTGTTCCTGTCAATGAGAGGCTTTGCACAAATTAGATGATCAGGATTTGGCCTGTCAGATGAGCTCACTGCAAAAATGCACCTTGCAGTAAAAGGAATGACTCTATTAGAGACGCATCCTTGATTCTTCACCATATTAAACAAACGGTCCTAATATAAGCTGCAGTATATTGCACCATAAACAACCTCCATTATAACGTTCGTATGCTCTGAGTACCTCTGCCGCTCTTGCAATTCATCTTGCTCAAGGGTCTAGAGAAAATAAGAGTCTCTCTTCTTTTCTCTAGATGCACTGAGCACTCATTTTGGAGCAATATTTCTGTATTATAAATGCAGCACGGTTACATTTCTACCTTTCTTTCCCACAACCCAGTGCTTTGGCTTGCTTGGCGTGAACGGAGCTGGAAAGACCACCATCTTTAAGATGCTGACAGGCGATATTGGAGCATCCAGTGGAAGATTGCTGGTCCAGGATCATTCTGGGTATGGAAGATGTGATTTCTGGGGAAGGCGTGTGAGCAAATCAGCCTGGGAGCAGTTTTTAAGGCTGGATGGCAAAGGAAAAGAAACGTAAAATTCTGAAACAAAATAAAACATTCAAAACAGAGCAAAAATAAGTAAGGCAGGGAATTTCATCCTTTGAAGATGGTATGGTTGCTTCCCTAGGGTCTGCATTTTGCTGTTGTACCTCTGCTGTTCTCAGTGGTGTTTCTTTCACTTCACTCCATTGCAAATGGGATCAGACTCAGATCTTCAGCTAAGTGTGATCCCACTTCTGAGCTAGTATCTGGAGACCAGTAGGACTCATCTCAAAGCACTCTTTATCAGGAGTAGGCTTGGTGGCAGCTGTGCCATCTGAAGTGCTGGTGGTAATTGGAGAGCTATGTACTATGTACCAGGCTATGTGCTAACAGACGTCGCAAATACAATTCTTCCTTTGCAGAACGGAGGGCCTAAGAGCTGAAGGTCTGCAAATTCATAGCATTTTCCTTCAAGGGTTGGGGAAGGGGTAGGAAGCCGGAGAAAGGGTTTTTTTCCTCTCTCCTGTCCGATTCCAGGCTGCATTGGCAATTCAGTGTGTTTAAAATGACTTGCCAACTTCCTTACACAGGTCCTTGAATGACATTAGTGAGGCACACTGGTCACTCTTTGGCTACTGTCCTCAAGAAGATGCCTTGGATGACTTGCTGACGGTGGAAGAGCACATGTATTACTATGCTAGGCTCCATGGCATCCCAGAGAGAGAGATCAAAGGAGTGAGTAACACTGGGGCTTGACTTAGAGCATTTTCCAGTTATTGAGAGCCTTTACATTGATTTAATTGGTCTTTCAGTAAATAGATATGCACGTGGTAATTTATGCCTGGAGATTGTTGTGAAAGCTGTACTCTTGCTCCCATAGGTTGTACTCCAGCTTCTCCACCGGCTGAATCTGATGGCCTACAAAGACAGAGTCACCTCTATGTGCAGTTATGGCACCAACAGAAAATTGTCGACAGCTCTGGCTCTCATTGGGAATCCATCAATCCTGCTCCTGGTGAGAAATGGGGACCTGGGTAGGGGGGAGAGGAGCAGATCTCTGGGCTGGCCGAGGTACTTTGACAGTCTAGCAAAACCTTCTCAGGCACAGCTCGCAGGACACTCCCCACATGCCCATACTTAGCTTGACAACATATGCATCAGAGAAAAGTTTAGATTCCAGCAAGGACCCAAATTTTCTTTGAGGGCATAAGAGAGTGGTGAGTCTGCCAGTTTCTCTGTTAGCCTCTTTCAGAGGTCAAAAATAGATCCTATATTTGCCAATTACATGCTCCTTGTTCCCAGCACTTTCTTGGGTTTTTTGTATCAATTACCCTGCTGAGTGTTGCAAGAAAAGCGGCATCCAAGGCTCCAAATCTGTAGGAGAGCAAAGGAGCAACTTCCCTCAGGATTAGAACATAAAACTATTTTTCTAGGTTTGGCTTCCCATTTTGTCTTTCACTTTGAATCTTCCAGTTCTTCCATGAGATATGCCATTGTTAAAAATACCTTTTTGTGCAGTTTCTCCACTTGCTGTGTTTTGAATGTGTGCAGTGCTCTGTGAGCAGGTTTCCCAGTATTGAATTTGACACCTAGTGGACATAAATCTCCCTTGTCCCAACTTGTATCAAGCCCAGCACTACTGCCTTTCCTTCTGCTCACATACACCAGCCCTCTAGCTGCTTTTGTGACATAAAAAAATCTCAATAACAATAGAAGGGGGGGGAATTTCCTCTGTACTGACTGCTGCCTGAACCCAAGCTGTTTTATTTCTGCCTTACATATGGGATTATCCTCAACAATAACAATTTGTCAATCGGAAATTGGCTAACCATTTTATCAGCAACGCGTAAGAGAAAAGGAGGCTGAGGGGAGACCTCATCGCTCTCTACAACTACCTGAAAGGAGGTTGTAGAGAGGTGGGGGTCGGTCTCTTCTCCCAGGTTACAAGAGATAGGATGAGAGGAAATGGCCTCAAGTTGCGCCAGGGGAGGTTTAGCCTGGATATTAGGGAATTTTACTTCACTGGAAGGGTTGTCAAGCATTGGAACAGGCTGCTCAGGGAAGGGGTTGAGTCCCCATCCCTGGAGGTATTTAAAAGACGTTTGGGTGAGGTGCTTAGGGACATGGTGTAGTGGTGGTCTTGGTGGTGTTAGGTTTACGGCTGGACTCGATGATTTAAAGGTCTTTTCCAACCTATACAATTCTGTGATTCTGAGATATTATACCATCTTGCATCTCTGGCTTACTGTCTTTCTAAATGGAGAAATGCAACACTTGCTTCGTTAGCATATTGAGAGGGAGGCAAAACGCAGGTGCACGTGGGAACCAAGTGCCCGTTGATAGCTTCTTGTCTGAGGTTACACCTGTGGTGTTTATGGATATTTAAAACACCATGGTATAAAATGCACAGTAGGGTTGATCTTAGATGGTGCTGTCACAGACAGTCAGTTCCTCTAGAGTGCAATGGAGGTTGAGAGTTCCCACCAGCCACCACGGGAGCTGTGCAGTTCCAAAGGGCAGTGAGGATGGAGGTCTTAGCCAAGCTGACTTGCTTCTGCTTGAAGGGAGCGTAGGATGCCTCGGTCAAATCCATAATGCAATTGAAGATAATCCTTCTCCCGGATCTGTACCAGTGTAAGCTCTCCTGTGGGTCCTCACTAGCAAACATAACAGTAATGATGAACCTAAAAAGAGTGCAAGTGTTAGGAAGATCAGATTTTGAGTGCAAATTTACATTCAGTCCTGTCTTTCCCAATAGGATGAACCGAGCTCTGGAATGGATCCGACCGCTAAACGCCACCTTTGGAAAATCATCAGTGAGGAAGTGCAGAACAAATGCTCGGTGATACTCACATCCCACAGGTAGGGCTGGTTTGGCCTTGTCTCCAGGTGCAGGGTCTGCAGGAGGTATGGAGAGGCCCGTCCTTCACACTGCCCGTTGGTCCTCACAGAATTTTAGGGCACCGAGCTATGACAGGTCTGGGGGTTTGTTGTGGCTGAATGTGGGTGCCCACATAGACTCACAACGCTTTAGTACTCTAGGGAAGATCAGTAATGTTCTCCAATCACTACAGTAACTATTTTTTTATACCTTCTCAATGACTTATTAGAGTTTCTTGGTTGATTTTTCAGCATGGAAGAATGTGAAGCCCTCTGTACCAGGCTGGCTATTATGGTGAATGGGAGTTTTCAGTGCATTGGCTCTTTGCAGCATATCAAGAGCAGGTCAGTAAAATGTACCTATTTTGCTTTTACTGAACGGCATATGGAGTTACTAACCTACAGCTTTGAGGGCTCAGAACATGAGACCTTTGTTAACAGGGCATCAAAATAACGTCATTTTCTGGTTTATGTTTCTTACTACACCACTGAAATTCTGTGTTAACTAATGCACTTTCTACTCTCTCACAGCCTTTTCTCCCAGAGGTGTGTTCCCCCAAGTAATCTGTTCCCTGCTGAAAATGTGAAATGCATGTTAGGGTTGAGCTTCGATTTTATTATCACAATAGCTCGGCTTCTTATTAAGATTCACTCCAGGTTAACAACCCTGACCCCATTCAGGCTGCACTCTGCCTGGATTAGATTTCCCCAAAGAGGCTGTGCAGCACTCTCAAAGGATTTTCTTTATCTGTTTCTCTTTCCTACTGTGTTAATTGTGATTTTCTTTTTCCCCTAGGTTTGGAAGAGGATTCACTGTGAAGATGCACTTAAATAGCAACACAGTTAACACTGAGATGCTGACAGAGTTCATGAAGTCACACTTTCCAAATACATGCCTGAAGGTAAGCAGGACAAATGCTTTCAGGCGAGGCCCTCTCAATCCCTTCAAATTACCCAAGAGGATCTTGCAGGATAGACATCTTGTAACACACTGCGCACATAGATCCGTGCTCTCAGAGTGTAAGGGATTCATACACGCGTGCTTGCCAGTGCTATCAGCAATGTTGTCCAAGGGTTGGAGCACCCAAGTTCCTTGGTGGCCTAAATAACTTCAGCCAAACAGCTGCAGTGATCTTAGAAGGCAGCTGTTAGGTGACCCTCTGCCTCTGTGAATGGGCCCACTGAAGCCCGGACTGCATGGAGACGCACTTCATATTCAGAGGGTAGTGAGATGGTCGGGTGCTTCTAGTAACTGAATAACTGTAAAACCAGAGTAACTGAGTCATGAATCCCATCATTGTCCATAACCCAATCTCTGCATTAATCAAAACAGCAGACTTGGAGCTGGAAAATGCTATGGCTACCCTCAACCTTCCAGCTCTGGGGCTTTGTTGTTATCTCCCAGTCACAAAAACCACAGAAACTTCCAATGGGGAAACACCAGTCAATACCAGACAATAATGTTCCTCACCTTTGGGAGCCAGAAGGAGAGAACACACCCTCTGTCCCTTCATTCTCCCATGGCTCAGTTCCTCTTTGCTTTCGTTCTCAGGCAAACAGCCATCAGATCTGTTGGCTCTCTACAGGCAGCAACCTCTTAACTTTACCCCCTCATTCCCCTTCCCACAGGATCAGCATTTCAGCATGGTGGAGTATCACGTTCCGGTCTCTGCAGGAGGGGTAGCAAATATATTTGATCTCCTGGAAGCCAGCAAAGCAGCCTTCAATATCAGGCACTTCTCAGTGAGTCAAACAACGTTAGAGGAGGTAAGGAATTAAAGATGTGTGGCCATCCATTTAAAACTGTTAACAGGGGAGCAGACTGATGGTTACACATAATGGACTGCTGCACACAGTAGACTGCATTTTGAAAGGGATTTCCATCTATATTCCTCCTGGGGATACTTTATCAGTACTACTGCCTCCAGATACCTATGCTGGCACTAGGAAAACGCACATAGAAAGCTGCCTGTAGCATAAAGGATCTGTTCTTCCCTCTGTGACTGCTGATTTCAGCAGCCTCGTTGGTGTGGATGAAGGGCAGGATTATGAATCACCCTGAGTCCAGTGCTAGGCTTCCTGGCAGTGGACTTTTCCCACCAATCCTGGAAATTTGTTTGATTTCGCTCTTTCTTGTACTGTATTTGAGTTGTAAGTTCATTTAGCTTTACTCCAAACCTAGCTTCGTGGCTAAGTTCCTTTCATTTTCCCTTGGAAGAACATTCCCACTAGCGTTAAAATGCTGCAGGAAATGCATCAGCTGAAGGGATGCCGCAAGGACTATCCAGAAGGAATCATCCTGTTGAGCATCAGCGTCTGATATATTAGGTCTGTCCCAGAGACAGGAGCAAAAACTGCAGCCCTGTAATCCTACGAATTGTTAAACAGAGATCTGGGGGAGGAGGTCCTCAATATTGTTTTAATAAGGGGCAGTGGTAAGAGTAACGAGCGGATAAACCGCAGGAAGCCCCAAGTCATGTTCTGTGGGAGGACAGCTTGGATTTGTGTATATGCAAATGTGATGGCAGGTAGTGTTCTAGTAAGAATATTTTATGTATTCATTAGATACTCTTCAAACGAAGACTGTTACGTGTGATTATATATACCTATCTATATAATATGCACTTGTGCGTGCACGGATGTCAATTATATATAGACAGATGGGTTTATAAAGTAATAATATAGCTGTATTACACTGTGATCAAAACGCGCTACCACATGGGTATTACCTCGCTAGTACTTTTGAAACATGAGCTGCAGGACAATTAGGTTTTGTACGGGGACGTCTGCCTTTGCATCCCGAGTGTCGAGGCACAGGAGTGTGCATCCATTTATTGACATCAGCCCACAGAAGCCCAGCATTTGCAATTCTCAAATCCAGTGTGAATCCATTCCTGAGCACTCTCTCCAGGCTCACAGTCAAACGAACAGCCATTCCATTTTTATATTCATTCATATTATAAATTCTTTATGCTGTCATATACTGAATGTTTTCCTTTAAACTTCTAGGTTTTCATCAACTTTGCTAAAGATCAAGCAGATCCTGACGGCGCGGATGCAGGTCCTGATGTGACGCTGGACAGCTCTGACACAAGTAGCCAAGATAGCACCATAAGCTCCATCTATTAAAGGGGCCCAACTGCAGGGGATCGTAGAAGCTGGGGAAAAGACCCGATGACCTCTCGGGGTCCTTCCAGCCCTGTTTTCTATGATTCTGGGATGGTGGAGTTAAAAGTCCATTTTCTTAAAATACTTTTTTTTGATATGCACTTATTTTGTTACTAGGAACACGGTAGGCATTTAAGACTGGCATTTGGTTACAAATCAGATTGGTCTTTCCACAGGTTCTTCCCTCCCCCCCTCCCTGTTCTTGTTTTATGATCACTTTTATGCCTCTGAGGACTTAGTTGACATCACCTGCTCCTCGTGGCTATTTGCTTACGGCAGAAATGGCCATGATGGAGCAGAGGAGCTGTCGGCGGTGCAGGGTGTTTGACAAAAAAGCAGCCCCACGACTGCCCTCTCTGAAAGCCCACGCTCCACTCCCTGCTCAGCATCAGACTTTCTGGGTGACCATGAGGAAGTCGCTCAGTTTTGACAGGTTCCCCACCGGTGAAATGGGGTTCACGGCCTTGCCCTACCTCACAGGGGTGTTGTGAGGACGTAGGTGTTATGTACTGAGAGTCGCATATGCTGCTGGTGGGGGCCGTCTTTGGTAGTGACGTAAAGCTTATCTGTATGTGTGGGTTATGTCAGTACAAATATAATGATTTTAAAAGTCAGCACTTCCAGTGGTTTCGGTTTGTTCCTCTAGTTTATTTAGTCCCAGGCAGTTCCTGGCTCTTGGTACCCAACAGAAGATCATTCCACCAACCAGCCCCTTCCTTCTCCAGGGCTTCTCCATTACAGCAGAAGAAAGGTACGAGGCAGGTATATTGGTTGAATCCTCTGATACGAAGTTTGCTTCATAAGGTGGTGTTTCCCTGAGCAGAGTAAAAGCAACGAGCACCTCCCTTGCTCAGAAAACCTCCCTCTCCCAGGAGGCTCTGCCTCTCTGCTTCCTTTTCAGTGACCTTCTTCCTCAACACCCGAGTGGTGGTGGCCCCCATAACTCTAGAGCTGTGCTTTCCCACATAATAAGGCATAATTAGCTTCTCCTTCAAAGGCTCTGCCCGCTGGGTTTAAATGAGACCTCTGCCTACCTTTGAGCAGCAGCCCCCCAGTAGCTGAGTTCAGCACACCAGCACGCACATTCTGCTTTTTTTCCCCACAATCATTAATAGGTAGAAGAGTTTAATATTACTCTTTATTATATGTATCAGCATAAGGCCTCAAAGACTCAGTTTTGGGTCAGGGCATTGATGTACATGGTGCTATTCAGGCACATAATGAACTTAAACTCTTTGAGCTCAATAAACTGGTAAAAGAGACGGCCGATAAAGCCAGGTTGTACTGACCTGGTCTTACAAGACCTGGGAAGGCCCACGTGGCACTCGGTTTTGGGTTCACACACACAATTCCAGTCGGGGGGGGGGGTTTGCTTTTTTTTTTTTCCCCCAAAGCTAATTTGAGACAAAGGAAGCTTCAGATGAAAGCTGCAATGACACATCTTTCTCACCCTGATCATCAGAGCAGTTGTACTAGTTCAGTTCCCATTTGATGCTAAGGCTTGCTGAGATAATCATGCAAGGAATAGGTACTTTAAATATCAAGGGTGTTCAGGATTTTACAGTGGGATACTGAAGTTCAGAGTTTAGCTACTGCAAGGAGGTCACATTTTCTCCTTGATCTTGGTGTAAACTTCTTACTGATAGCAGGAGGAGTTTTGTTATGGATTGAAGGTATTATCAAGCCTTGAATTATGCCCCAACCTGCTGACTGTAATTAAAACTTGAATTCAGCTTCTTTCCAGAATGCATTTGACACCTGCAGTTTATAAGTAACTGAAAAAGCTGCCCAGACATTCATTGTAGCTTCTATTATTATGTCTCCAGCTCTGCAAAAGCTCTTTTTTTCTCATTTTCATTGCATATCTTATACAGATCACAGTATAAAATTAAGCTTTTCTCTAATGGAGGGCTTGCGCTCCCTGCAAAGGACTCGGAGCATGAATGCCAATGATTTAAATGCAGCCTTGTAATACCAATCAGAGTATTATTTTATTATGTCGATGGCTTTGCAACTGCCAGTGAAAGATGGATCTTCAGACTCTGTCCAGATGTACTTTACATTTAATTGAGGGAGACTGATACAAAGCTATTCTTTTGTCCCTTTAGAGCCTACTAATCAAAAAAAAAAAAAAAGGAAGTGATTCATTGGACTACTTCAGCAAGTTGCATCCTTTGAATTTCCACCCAATTCTAGCATTAATAGAAACATCTGCTTCACGCGAAATGCGTTACGGCCATGATATACGCTCCCCGGTTTCACTTGCAGGTAAAAATAAAACATCTGCTGTTGCAATCAAGTCTGTAGGTATTGGTCCAAACAAGCCAAAGTTTACATACTTAAGGGAATTTAATTGAAACCTGTGGAGAAGCAGTTACAACTGTTTAGGGGGTTGAAGCATCTGGCAAGGAGGTTGTATATAACATCACCAGGGGCTGAATTACCTTTTGTGCCATGTTACAAATATCCCTACTCTCCACAGAGCCTCACAGATTCAGTCTGTCCCTTTCGGAGGTAGGACACACCCCAGGCTCGATTCCGGGACGACAAATGTGATAGCTAATACTACCCTGCCTCTGAACACCGGCTCCAGCTTTCTCATCGCCCCTTGGCCTCCCCGAGGAGGGTTGATTCTGGTTCCAGGGGTGACCAGAAATACAGAGCCCTGCCTAAGAAAACAACTGATAAAACCTGTTTTAAAGCTTATGAGCACGCTGTACGCCTCAGGGGAAGGATGGGGACGGTTCCCTATCTTCAGTGCTTGCGGTAATCTTCACCCTGCCGATGTACGGGTGTAATAGCAGGTGCCCCCTCTTGTCAGCCCTCTCTGAATCCCCTCAGAAATTTTTGCTTTACATGACTCTGCTTTCAAAAAAAAGCCAGGCAGCCAACGAGCTCGGTCCTTTCTTTGGTCTGAGCAGGGAGGTAAGATCATTGAAAACACTGACCCTGGTGTCCCTGGAAGGGACAGAGGAGCACTCTGCGTACCACTGCACATCACCTCTCCGGGAGCGAGAGATGAATGCTGCACTCCAGGGGGAAAACAAGCTTTTCATCTCACTTCTTTAATGCAATCTCACTTCAGTCACCCTAATAACCCTTGTTCGAGGCAACAGGGAGCAACAGTGCCGGGCGAGCCCTGCCGGAGCGATCACGCAGCCCGTATGTGTTAATTGGAACTGCATGGGCCTCAACTGAGCTTAATTTAAAAATGCTCTAAAATATTACAGACACAAGGTATACGCAGTGCAATCGCTAAA
This sequence comes from Ciconia boyciana, assembly GCF_034638445.1. Taxonomy (NCBI): domain Eukaryota; kingdom Metazoa; phylum Chordata; class Aves; order Ciconiiformes; family Ciconiidae; genus Ciconia; species Ciconia boyciana. Next base: position 40,890,763 of record NC_132943.1, on the reverse strand, counting down.
CAAGTCCAGGGCCAGAGAGTCAAGGAGGAATTTCATAATTGGTTATGTGGATTGTGAGACTGATTCAAATCAGTTTTGTAATTGGAGCTGTGGACTTGGAGACGACGATGCAAATCTCCATCCTGGCTCTCCTTCATTTATCACTTTGCGCTGCTGATGAGACCACAGTGCTTCCCCAGCCTGGTCCTTGCTTAGCTTCAGTCTCGGTGCAAAAGGCCACCAAGGGCTGACTTCACAGGGTCAGAAAGGGTCTGGCAGGGGCCGAGAAAGCTGTCCAGAAGGGGCAACGTTAAGCAATGGTGCTCTCAGCCCTCACCACTACTGTAAATATAAATTCAGGGTCTAACTGGATTTTTTTGTGTCCTTTCATGAGAACCGCAGGAGTGGTTTTGTTACTGGATCGGCTCAGAAAACACATTTATAGGTCAAAGGAACACATCCACGTAAACATAAGTCAGTGACTAGTGAGGCGCAGGAGCGGGTGATTAAAAGCGGGTGATTAAACTAGTGAGGCGCAGGAGCTGCGCCTGTGCGGAGGCACTCCTGGGATCCAGGAGCTGCAGGATCCGACCTCACAGCAGGCTCAGGATGGGGCCCCAGCCTGTCGTGGGGGCTTCGGCTTCCTTACATTGCTGCAGCTTCGCTGAAGCTGCTGTGAGTTTTTTTGGCTTTTTACAAGCCAAGAAAAATGTATGCTCCTGCACTTAATAGGGGAAGGGTTTTTTTGTGAGCTGGTGGAGGAAGAAAAATGGTTGTTGGATGGCAACAGCACATAGCATGATTTTACTCTCTTTTTTTTTTGCAGACAACAGCTGTGATCTTGCATAGCTATAACAAAATATCAACAGTGTATTAAAAGAGAGCACAACAGAGAAAAGAAGCAGTGGGGAATGACAAAAAAAAATGAATTCACCAGAATTATTATTCCACGACAGTATTTAAATAAAAAAAAATCACTCTAATTAATTTAGTTGTTCAGGGAGAGGATGGAAATAAGGAAGATGGCACTGAAATAGTAAGAACAACATTAGTATGGGACACAGCCAGCGCTAACTCACTGTTGGCTCTGCTCCTCATGCTACTCGCACAGACAGTGCTCATAACAAGGGAGGATGATCGGCCCCACGGCGCTGGGGTGCAGCCCGTGCTCAGAGCAGCGTAGGGAGCACGGCCCATTTCAGGCCCCCCAAAATACCTGTAGCACGGGGGGAGCTGCACAAGGCCACCCCAAGGGGTATCAATATTTTGGGATCAGGGCCTGACCCGTGTCATGGTACAACCCTGCAGCCCTTGAAAGCTGGCACACGCCAAAACAGGGGACAGTCACGGTGGTGACCACATTCAGCCCAGGGTGAAGAAAACGTGTAGCTTGTGCTTGCAACCCACGGCGCAAAGCTTGAAACCAGGCGCCTCTCCACAGCGCTCGGCTCCCGGGGGGTGCAGCCCCCCACCTCATTGCTAATTGCTGCTAGAAGAGACTTTTGGAAATAGGCCATCACCAGGGAGAGCAATTCTGAGGGCCCCGTGCTGGGTGATAAGAGGAATAAATGGCAGTGCTCCCACAAGCTTTAAGGCTCAAAGCAACAATCTGATCATCTACCCCAACCTCCAGCTTAATGGAGGCTCTTGAATTTTAAGCAGTGGGTCTTTCACGACAGACAAGCGTGTTGGGTAGAAATGAAACATCTCTCAGAAGGAGCTCAGGTCTCCACTGACTCCAAAGAAAGAAACAAAAGAATACATCTTCAGTGCACGACAGAATTTATGGTAACACATACGAGATAAAATCTAAGTGAAGACAGGGTAATAATTGAGGTTTTTACGTCCATTAGCAGGTCAAGGTGAATGCTCAGCCCTCTACTGTCCGTGTCCCAGTTCCCAGCTAAAGGGGTTTTACACAGCCCTCAGCTTTAATGCGCGGTGGCTTTTTCACAGCCAGAGCCTCACAAATTGAAGCACATCCAGAGCGTGATGGGGAGGAGGAAGCAGGATGATACGCCTCTCCATAACCAGACCCAAATGGGTTACTCCTGTGCAAAGCAGCAATGAATTTAAGTTAAAATGATACCAACCAGATTGAAATGCAATTAAAGGAGTTCCCATAGGGTTGCACATCCAGTTAGTAGAGTACCCTTAATTACAGCAGTGCAGTTTCAGACAGACACGTGCTGAGAGGGCCATCAGCACAGAGGTGAAGTCTGCCTGGTGACCCATATCCATGAGGGCTCCAGAGGAGCTATGCATGGGGTTTGCATCACCAAGTGGTGGCCCGCTCCTCTTCTGGGGGGAGAGCTCCTGGGGTGGCCCAGCCTGGGCTAGGAGCCGGGTGACCGCTTGCACAGGGCACCCAGCGCTCCTCGGGGTGCCAGCCCCCGCTGTGAGCACCTCTGCTGGGGGGGCTCTTTCCCTTCTTGCTCCTGCAGCCTCAGCATACAAGGGCTGCCGGTGGAAAGTCCTCGTGGACGGATCTGCTTTGGGATGGATCACAAGGGATAGAGCTCGATAGGAAGAGCCCTGAATCACCTTCGCAGGGATCCTCCCTCTGCTGGGCGGCTGCAGTGGGAGCCTGGAGAAGCTCGCAGGCTGCCGGGGCCCTTACCTGCGCTGGGTGACCTAACCCCAACGGGCTGCCTCTTATTTCTCTTCAGCCAGCCCTAGGAGCAAGGCAGAGGAAAAACACAGAAACCATTTGCAGCTTTTTAACAGCAATTTTCTCTAATAAATGATTGCTGGAAAGCAATTAAGATCCAGGTGCTTCTGAAAGGTAAGAGATTTTTTTTACCCTTTTTGGGTGACCCTCTTGCAGTGACTGAACATACCCTGCTCCCAGGAACTGTGGAAGCTAAAGCATTTGAGTTGAGTTTGATAAGAAAACTCATTAAAAAATTAACAATGCAAACAGTAAGAAATGCTAGAAACACCAGAGTATTTCTAGGTGTTCCTCAGCCATTTCTGGGGAGTTATGTGAGGTATAGGAACTCAAAATACTTTTCTAGCTCGACTCTGGAGCATAAAAACACCCTCAAAGCAGCCAGGTGCAGCGGGTGGAAGTCAGGAGTGCGGTCCCGGGCTTGGAGCCTTAGTCGAAGTCCCTGTCGAAGCCTACAGTCAGGCTGCCCCGGACTGCAGCAGGCTGTGGGACCACACCTTGTCCCCCCAAATTCCTGTTTAAAATCCTGTCAAAGAGAGAAAGCAAAGCCAAAGGAGACTCTTCTTTGCCCATTGTACCACCAAGCCTGAGGGCTGGTGTGTGTTGACAACCCAGGGACCCAATTTTAATGCAAAATCACGTCACCTTGCACCAGATATGCCCTAAGATCAATACTGATAGGTGCACAGAAGCACGTGCTTCATACATCTTCACATGCTCCTCCTCAAGTGTTTCTTTAAGCACCTTCAATGTCAGTAAGACGAGCAAAATTTGAGACCACAGGCTTAATCAGATTAACAATTATAATCATTGCCATCCATCACCACAAAGCAGGCTGCGATGCTGCTGAATCCGTTCTGCTTCAGGAACCCGGGAAATCAGAGCTGCGCCTGATCAGCCAGACAAGGGCAGCTCGAGGCTTGCCGTGAAAGAGGAAGAGAGCGATTGCTCGGGCTGACTTCTTTATTAATTTTTTTATTAGCCTTCAGAGCCTCCCTAGAAATTATTAAAGCTTCTCCAGGGAGTGCAGCACCGCAAAGGGAGCGTTTACTCACAGGCTGATGCTTCACGCTGCGACAACCCTCCGCGTGAATGTGCCGGAGCGGCTGTACGGGTTTCCTCCCTTGCACAGGCAGTGAGGCCTCTCCTTTAACCTGCTGTCTACATCATCTTCAGCATCTGACCATCCTCATTTCAGACTCAGCAAGCAGCTTTTTTTTGGCCCATAAACAGCTCTTTGCCACGCATCGGCGGATGGCAGCAAAGGCAAAGCTTGTATGTTTGTAATAAACCACCCTGGTTGTCAGGCTGAGGTTCGCTGGGTTAAGTGGAGCCTCCTGCTCCTCAGGGTTGGGCTATAAACTGGGATTTGGGAAATTGGGCAGGGTTAGGGAATACCACGGCGTTGCAGCAATGGGGACCTTCACCAGGTTTGGGACTGAAAACTAGGCAGTGTATGAGCACCTAAGGTGCAAGCGTGTGTTTGGGGAGGCTGCTTGTGAACTCTTCTCCCATCAAGCTTCAGTTTTAAATTGGGAAAAGGCGTTTTAAGAAACAGCAACAACAACAAAAACCCAAACACAAACAAAAAAAAGTCCAACCCTTCAAAGGTCCTTAATGTGCCGGAGCTGGGCCCCCAGACGCCTGCAGGGACGGCGATGTGGGAAAAGGCTCAGCCATGGCCGTCCGGAGGAGGGACGGCACGGTTTGCTCCACGGTGTTGCCCTGCCTTTGCTGATGGTGGAGGCAGCAGAGCCGAGGGATGCAGTTTCAGGCAGAGTTCATATTGCAACCGTGACAGAAGTCGCATGTGCCAAAACGACATAACTCTGCCGGCATACAGAAAAATGAAATTACTGGGTGAGCATTAGTGGGGCTTCAGCTCTGACCCACGAGAGCAAGAAACCTCCACAGCTCCCTTGGAGAGTCTTGATGTTATAGGGGTTATTTTTCCACTGTGAATATCCTACACGGGGTAATTTCGGTGCCTGAAATCAGCTCGTGTATGGCACGTTAACATAGTGCCCCTCTACACAATATACCACCGCTTCTCACGCTAAGTTAAATGGGAGAGGTAGGCGTCATCCCAGGGCTGCTGAGTCTCTGCGTTAGTCACCAGCCTCATCCTGATAAATCAAAGCTGCTGTGTTGTGTTTCCCTCCCACCCCTCTCTGCGTTTTTGAGCTCTGGCTCAAGCAGAAATTACCGGGTGAGATCGTTTGTCCCGTGCAACGGAGCACGCCAGCCTACATGGTTACGCAAGTCCTTGAAATCATCTTAAAAAATGGGAAACTGTTTTTCCATCCACCCAGGCTGCGGCATTGAGGTGCTCAGCACTGATCTAATGAAAACGGGAGGGTCCGTGCCACTGGGCTTTCCCGTCCCCAAGGGCCTGTTTGCGGGGAGGAGCTGGAAAAAGGAGCCTTTTGGGCTTGGATGGCTCAGGGCTGGGGGGTCCCGGCAGTGGGATGGAGCAGCGTGGGTGCAGTGCTGGGGACATGCACAGGCTCTGGGAGGGGAGGTTTTCTGCGGAGGAGCTCGCAAACCACCTCCCTTGCCTCAGAAGGGAACCAAGAGGAGGGATTATAGGAAAATCAGAGCACAAAAAGAGGGGTTGGTGCTCGGTACGTTCGACTGACAGACCCTGATAACTCGGAGGGGAGGGTGCGGTGGTGTCGGCTGCCGCCACGGTTTCGGCACTCTTCCCGGCAGAGGCTGGCGAAGCCAGCCGGGCCCCCCAGGCCAAAGAGAAACAGCCGCCGCGGCTCTCGGGTCAGACTGGCGTTTCTTCTGGCAGTTTATAGCAATCCTATTTGTGGACTAAAATGCAGCCATCAAGGCTGCTCGTACAGGATTTACGACGTGGCCTCAAAATACAGGGGAAAAGGAAAGCTGAACTCTCCTTTGATGTTTGCAAGTGTAAACTGCAGACCTGAGCTGAACACACTGTAAATAAGGATCATTAATCATCAGCTAAGCGGCACGCGGTTGCTGTTATTTATTATAACAACATAAATCATCAGGAGCTGCTATCGTGTTAATTTGGATTTAGTATGGATTAGTATAGAAACAAGAATATCGTTACTTATTTTAAAAAATATATTCCCTTACCCATAAACACATACAGATGTGCTGGGTGTTTGTTCCTTACTTTCCTCCTGCTAGGAAGCGAGTCGGGAAAATACTGTGTGAGCTTTGCGTGTGAGGGTGTGCAATGGTTCAGGGCAAGTTGCAGCTGAGCAAAATCTGTCTTGCAATTACACGCTAACTCGGCACCTAGGGAAAAAGCAAGACCGGGGGGTCTCCGACGCGTTTTGGAGGGGCAGCTCTCCGCGCCGCCCCCCAGCCCCTCTGCAGGGCACGGGGCTGGCGTTTCCCAGGTACTGCACTGCACCCATGTATCGCTGTAGTAACCCCAGGGTTTTCCTGGTTTTTTTCATTTGCAGCTCAGCTCTGGCTTTTATATTTAAAAAGCATGAGGCACGGGTTTTGTGGGATGCTGGAGACCTGTGCTCCTGCCTTTGGAAGGAAGGCTTAGCAGGGAAGGAGCATTTTAATTTGAATTAAGGGAGCATTACCCACATTTCAAATTCTCCAGAAACGCCAGCTATACTCCTTGCTGCTATATATTTTTTCCCTGATTTGACTTGATTCAAGCTAGAAGTGGGGCTGAGCCACTCACACACCAGAGCGAGGCCGGCAGAGGCACCAGTATGACTGTACTCGGTGTTTCGGGTGTGGAGCTCGTGCCAGGGCTGGAGGGATGGCCCCATCCCTCCCCACAGAGCCTTTCTGAATTCTGTGGGGACGGAGCTTCGCCCCACAGGGATCCCCATCTTGGTGCTCGGACACAGCACCTGTCCCTGCCCTTGAGCACTTGGGCATAGCCGGCAAACCGCCCCCAAAATAACTTGAATTCTTCAAAATGAGGCAGGTTTGTTGTTAACAAGTCATGGCAAATTTCTACCCGAAAGAAGCCCTCTGTCCACAGCCCCAGTAATCTGTTTTACCCTGATGAAACTGGAGGTGCTGAGCCCTGACCGACAGCGTGGAGATCCCTGACTGACCTCGTGGAGCCCAAGGCAACCAAAAGGTAAATTTAAAAGCAAGGACTTCGAAGGGACACTTGGCTGTATGTCTTCAAAAGGAGACGTATGGGGGAAAGGAATTAAATCCTGACAAAGGCACCCCGATGGAAAGGAAATGATCGTGCTTTCTTTGTTTAAAAAACCCCACAACACCGAAAAAAGCAATGTTCCCAGTGCAGCATGTGCTGCCCTCAGCATTTTCCCTTGGGATCGGATTGACACGGAGACTCCAAACGAGTGCAGGGTCCCATCGTGGCTGGTGTCACAGCCCCATCGCAGCCCTGCAGCTGGGGTCCGCTGCCCCCACGGCCCGCTCGGCACAGACAGGAAACCTCGCCGAAACCTTCAATGTCACCAGTGCTGCTTTAGCTGGAGGTTAGTCCCGAATAAGAAATGGGCCTCGATATTTGGGAAACAGAAATCAGAAGAATTAGGGTTCGGGTTTTTAAAATCTAACTAAAAGGCAAATTAAAAGGATTTTATGTTTTGGGGTGGCCCAAAGATTTCTCACAGGCTTGATGCTGCAACGATACATTTAACAAGTAAGTCACAGGTAAAGGGAACGAAAGCGATGCTGCACCCGCACCTTGACTCTGCCATGTCCAAACGCACAAGCAATTCCCTTTAATTGCCTCTGCTTTTAACCCATGTTTCGTGCGTGCCAGATGAACAGACATCAAACCAGGGAGAATTTCTCCAAGCACTGAGCCAGAGCTGAGGCTCGCATTAATTAAAATTGGGTTAATTATAATAACTCTAGTACAATAGGGATAGTATAATAGGTTACTAATTAGACTGGGGCTAATAATAAGAGGGTTCAAACTATAGCAGCCACTGTACCAAACCTGCACCCAAATTCTTCAGAGGTGGACTTGTATCCCACTCAACTCAAGGGCAATCCAACATCTAGAAGCCACTGCAAAGCTTTGACTGCGTTTTCCCAAGCATCCAGGCTTGCGTCACACCGACCATATGTCTGCCTCTGCCTGCTAGCAGATTGCACCAAATATTTTCCTTTTTTATCGTGGCTGAGCAAACAAACACCATCTGCAGGGCTTGTCGAGGGAAATCCTGGCCCTCTCTGCTCCAACGGGAAGGCAGCCATGTGCATCCGTGGGGCCTGACGTTTCTGCCATCCATACCCTCAGACAAGAGCTTTTCTCTGCTCCTCATCTCTGCCCATCCACCGAGTTGAGTTAGGACCTGGCCTTTTGTGAACAGATTTAAAAGTCAGATTTGATTACAGAAATGCCAGGTCCCTTCAAAGGAGACTGCCTAGCGTTGACCCAGGCTTGTGGGGCTGCCTTGGGGTGGTGGTGGGTGGAAGAGGGCAAGAAGGCTCTTTTTTTTGTTGGCTCTGTCCACACAGGTATTTCTTGGATGTATCCATGCTGCCGGGGGCTTTGGGCATTTTCCAGCCACGCTCGAATTCCTGGCCCAGGGCTGATGGTGATTTTTGGTCCTGCTTGACCTGCTTAGAGCCAGGGCTCTGGGTGGGCAGCTGACAGGGGGTGCAAACTATTCCCTGTTCAAACCTTTATTCCTTTGGAAGGTAAAACTCCCAGGGGACACCGTTTGATACGGAGGGTCTGTGCCATCCATTCGTACACCCCAGCACTGGTGGGGAGCTCCAGGAGCAAGAGAGCATCAGCAGCCGCTGAAGCAAAGTTTGGCACGTGGTGCCCAGCTGCAGGGCTGGACGCAGAGCTTCCTCCTGCTTTGCTTTTCTCCGTTACTTGCCTTTTTGTCAGAAACCTCTCTTCTCCCTCTTCTGGAAAAAACAGAAGGATAATCTCAATTTTGTAAAATCCCCCACAGTTTTGACCCAGCCAGGAATTCACAGAAAGCTCTCGCGGAGTGACAGGCCTGGTGGACGCAGGTGTAAATTACCTCTCACCTCAGCTGCTTTTCCGCTTGCACTTCCGCAGCACAGGGTCCAGAGCATGTGCTCTGACCAAATCTTTTGTACAAGTGCCCTTTGGATTTAGCAATTCGCATGGCGAAAGCAGAACCAATGAACCACGGGCTTCTCTGCCGCTGCCTTTAATTAAAATGCCATGTCTAACACCAGCAGATGTTCCTGCTATCGAGACTCAACTAATAATTTAAAGCCGCGTAATGCAATGCTGACTGTGCTGCTTGGTCTGAAAGCATAATAGACTTTTTTTTATTATTATTATTTCCTTTTGGGGATCAAATCCCTCAATATTTGCAATCTTAAAACTTGCTAGTCTAACAGCCCTAAGCAATTACTGCGCCGCATGATCTTAGCAGCCCCAAGTCGACGCCGCAGCCCACGATGCCTCCGAGACCACGGTGAGCTCGCAGGGCTTTGGGCGTGCGGCAAAATTGGCCCCAGAGGGGTGGCCCAAGGAGCAAACTAAGCCTGTTAAAGGCTTTGATTCAGATGTTTGGGGAAAGAGGGAATTCAAAGCGTGAGGCTGCTCTTCCTCTCATGTTTTTTCAGTCTCCTGCTGAAGCAGATCCATCCTGTCACTTGCTGTGGGCGCTCAGCACGTCGAAACTGAGCACCCTTTCCTGGTGGGGCACAGTGGTTTCGGGATGTGCCTGGTACTCGGGTGGACGAGAGGAGAGGGACCCCCCGCCTTCGCAGACGCTTTGGCTCTTTTAACCCCCAGGAAAATGACCGACTCGTGAGACTTGAGGGAACTGCTTCCCTCTGCACGCTCCTTGCCATTACATCACGAATCACATAGTAATTGTATATTTATTGAAAAACAGCTGGGGAACTTCACTAATGAATAAAATATCAGGTACCGGTGTATTTACATAAAAGGGTCTTTACCAGATGGGCAACGCTTTGAAATGAAGCACGAGGTAGATGAGGATTTTTTACCTTCCTCGTCAGCCGGGACGCCGAGCGCCATCCTTCAGCGTGGGTTTTGCTCTGAAGCCCCGCATTGTTTGAAAATCACATTATCGGTTTAGCATGGCGAAGATGATCGTTGCCTCGGCGGGGTACGGAGCGGCTGATTCATGCACGTACCAAACGCGACTGTCGCACTATATCACACCACTGCTGAAACCGTTTTACTGGCTTTCTGTCATGCAACAAATTTATTTTAAAGTGTGTGGGCCTTATACTGCCTGGAATGGCTTCACTTGTACTTTAAATACTGCATAAACCAAATTTAGAGATATATTTCTCGCTTCCCCCTGTTCTCTGCATCATTTTTTTTGCTTGTGACTGTCCAATTGGTTGCAGTAATTCACTGCAGAGGAAGACGTTTCTTAGATTTCCAAGAGCGCCAACTCCTTAACCTTTATAAAATTAGGCAGAATGAATCACTCGTGACTTTTACATCTTTCTCGAACACAAGTATTTGTTAGATGCTGGCTGCCCAGGGCAGTGCTTTGCCTCCGTTTAACTTAGTTGTAAATGTTTGTAAATTCGCACATAATGTCTCAGCACAATGGAGACTACGCACGCACACGCGGATTTATTGAGAGGGACACTAAACATATTTCAGCCAGAGGAAAGGAAGATGAGGTACTTATCTGTTTTATTGTCCTATACAGTATATATCGGCATCTCATATTTTGTGAACATAAATGCCAGGTTGACTCAAGAGATCTATGGATCAAGTGTTGTTTGTAACCTGCGCTGAACGCTTCAAATTGCGTTAAAGTTTCATCTTGGCAGCAAAGCCTTTTGCCATCTTCCAGTAACCCTGGCGCAGCAGGAGATGCCGGGCGCTGGTTTTTTGGAGCACAGGATGAGCACACAATGGCCAAGTAAGAGGGAGTGGGACATTAAGGTTGCATCTGACAACTGTTCACGTTTAAGGGACAAATGACTGTTTTAGCTTATTTTGTGAGTTTACCCTGGTTTCAGCGGTGTGAGGGAGCAGGTCCCTGTCCCAGCTCCATCCCCTGCAGCCCGGGGAAGGGAGCGAGGCTCCCCTGTCCAGCTGTGTCCCTTGCTGTCATCCCTCTCCTGCATCCAGATGTTTTGGTGCCTGCGCACAGGATGGGAAGAGACACCATGGGATGGGCCGGTCCCTGACCTCGCTGGGCTTGGGGACAAGCTCCCCTTTGGGCAGGACAGGGCCCAGGGCACCTCTCCCTGCCCCCTTCCTTCCCCAAGGTAGGCAAGGAGGACGCTGCGCTCTGAAGCAGCTCACCACAGTCAGATCCTGCCAGAAACACACCCGAGCCCGCCTGCTGCCCAGGAGCATCCGACACCTACGCATGTCTCTTAACAAGGTGTGGTTTGCATTTGGTTTTGTTTTACTTCCACGCTCACCTCTGAGGCTGTTGTTTCTTTCCCCAGAGCTGCTTCCCTCCGCAGCAGAGGGCCTGCTGATCCCCACCGCTGGGGATGACAGGCTGTTAGCAAAGGGGACACTGCTCAGTGTTATTAACGCAGCGGGGGCCTTCCTGAGCACCAGAAAACAACAGGCTATTACAGAGATACAACCGCACGTTTCACAGCTGGATCCAAGTGCACAGATGCAGCTACCGTGCTGTCGACGACAACAAACAGCTCTCCTCTCTGCGCCGGTGAAACCGAGGTGTGTGTGGATGGGGACACGTATGTCCATCCCTCTCCCTCAGGGCTCAGGTCCCGATTCTGCAGGGACAAAGTCACCTGCAAAGGACAGGCTGTTGTTTAACCCTTCGGACCCTCCACACACCTCCACAGTTTCCTTTCTCACGGATAAAGATCAAGAGTTAGCATGAAGACAGAGAAAGCCAAGATGGTGTTTGCTGGGGTCAAGCAGGTTAGGAGATACAATGATATCGATTTAATAAAGGCTGAATATGCCACCATTCAAATCAGCGTGGCAGTGTTTCTCCCTGCGACACATCAGCTCACCCTGGACGACAGCAGCAAATTTTCTCAGATCAACGGAGCTGCGAGATTTCATGATTCCGCATCCTGTGTGGCGTTGAACTCCTTGCACCTCTGGCTAATGTTAGTAGCAAAGATAAATATTTAACCTTCCATAAATAAAGAAGAAAAAAATAAAATTCCAATTTAAAATGTCCCCGGTGTTCAGGAGCTACAGAGGGAACCAACTGCCGAAGCAGAGGAGTGTGAAACCTGAAAACTGAAGAACCTCCTTCTTGGAAGACAAGGATAACTTATTAAGAATGTTTTCAGCCCCATGTGAGTAGAAGTCCTTCTCTCTAGATGAAGTAAGAGCTGTGGACAATGCCCCTGTTGCCACCAGAAGTGAAATTAGTCCCTCTTGTCAGGCTGCCATCGCTCAGATGAGCGGCGGTACCCGACATCTCGCTGCTTTTACTTCACCCGGCGAGCGGGGACGAGGGGAAACCATCCAACCATCCACCCAGGAAGCAAACGGAGGGAGTGGCGGGATGAGAAACACCACCGAAATTTCGGAGGGGCTGCTGGGATCCCATACAGATGGCTGTTTTCTGTGACTTTCGCCAACCAAATTTTGTGGCTCCATGCCGCCGTGTCCTTTTATGATGAAGTTCCCTCAAAGAATAACTCGCTCGCTTTAATCATGTTTGCTCCGAGATTTATGGCTTGATGCTTATTCACCGGCAGAGCTTCTCGATGCGAAATGTCACTAAGCCTGTTATAAATCGCTCCTGGCATTCCTGCTCTATCTTTTATTTGGCCAGGAGTATTTCTACCTGAAAGTGATAAATTCCTGCTATAACTGCTGTATGTGCTTCAGTAATTACACTGTATGGGGAAGGCGGAGGCTGCGTCTGTGGAGGTACCACCTCAAAACCAGCAACCTGTAAAAAGTGGGAGATTGGGCTGACCCCTGAGGTGCTACTGGACGCACAGGCTGAGGAAAAAAACACCCTTGAAACCCTAAGGAATAGTGGCTGGTGAAGTATCTCGATTAGACTGAAGCTGAACCGGTGGAAGAGAGGGAAGAAAATTAAATTTTTAACGTTGGGGCAGAACGGCATCGGCACGGGGTGGGCTATGTGCTGGGTGTGAGGCGAGGAGGCCTCAGCACCGCGACGCTGCGCCCGCCCGCCTGTTTCAGGCCTCGTTTGGGTAGGAGATGTTTGTGCTGTGTGAGACATGTTCATTATAGATAGACAGATATTAGAAAGACGAACACAGACGCATCGGGTTCGGGTGTTTGATCGATTTGGATGCTACTGAAGTATCTCAACCTTGAATTTCACGCTGGCGGCCCGCCAGCCCGCCATTTTCCTCACCCGCCCCTCACGGGTGGCCCCGCCCCTTTCCGCGCGGCCCCTCCCCTCTTCTGGCCCCGCCCCGCTCCCGAAGCGCGGGAAGCGCGGCGGCCTGGGGGCGGTGAGCGCGGCTCCTCCGAGCGCGCATGCGCGCTGGCGGGTGGGCACCCTTCGGCGCCTGCGCAGTGGTGGCGGGCGGGGAATTCGGAGCAGCAGCGGCGGTCAGCGATGCGGGAGGTGCTGCGCGGCCGCTCGGGCAACCGGCCGGCCCCGGGCGGCCAGCCCCTCGCCGCTCCCGCCATGGAGCCGCCCGGCCCCTCCTGGGCCCGCACCCGCGCCGCGCTGGGGCGGCTGGAGAGGGCGCTGAGCTGCTCCCGCTGGTAACGGTCCCCCCCTTTCCGTTCCCACCCCGGCCCCGCGGCCGTTACGGCCGCTGGCGCTGTGCCCTTGCGGCTGTGTGTGTTAATACCGCCGCGTTTGTCCTTCCTCTGCCCACAGCGCCGGCATCCTGCGGGAGCCCGTGTCCCTGGGGCAGTGCGAGCACGTCTTCTGCCTGTGAGTAGCGTGGTGCGCCGGGGCTCGGCCGCCGAGGCCCCCGCCCTCCTTGCTGTCGTGCTTTGGAGAAAGGGCTGCTGCCTCGGGGAGGGGGGCACCCGTGGTGCTTTCTGGCCGGGGAGAGGAAAGCGGGAGCTGCTATCCCCCGGTAGGCCCAGGTCACTGCTCTGGGGCGGGTGTCGGGATGGCTAGAGCGAAGGCCTGGCTTTGTGAGTGCCAGTTTAGGCTTCAGGCCTGGTGTAAAGGGAACCCTCGGGCTGATGGGGGGGTTGCCCACTCGTAGTGGGGTAAGAAGTGAAAACAACTTAGAGTTCTTCTCATGATCTCCAGCTCCTTCCCCTTCCTCCCTTCAAAACAAACAAAAAAGAGCAGCCTGGAAAGATGCTTCCTGTTTCCAAGGGGGTTTTGTTCTGCTTGAGAGGGCTGGGTGCTGCTTGTCATTGCTTTGGCCTTCTGCTATGCTAATGGCTTTGCTCCTTCAGATCTGCCACTGTAACTGTTCCTGTATTCATGTCCATCCGAACATGTTGGGGTAGCATGAGTTTATACTCCACTTATAGTTTGTGAAATAATCTGAGTGTTTAAAAACAACTGAGTGAAGTTAGAAACATCCTGCTAACGAGGCAGGTCTGAGGAGGTGGTAGTCACTTGGCCTGTCTTAGGACAGCTCACTGCATCATCGGTACAGGCAGAGTCTGAAATGTTCGTGCCCCAGAACCGCATTTGGGGAAGGTGGTGGAACCTCTGGCTGTCCCGTATGTCACTGCTCTTCACGGCATGCAAATGCAAACACGAGAAGTTAAAAGGTCAGTCATACATCTTAAACAGTTTCTCTGCACAGCACAGATGTGAGCTGTCTGTTAGAATCCTATGCTTGTTACGGTGGAGAGGATAGATGCTTTCTAACCTCTGTAAGCCAGTCTAGATATTCAGCTTTGCCTCTTATTAATACTGTAGTCACTATGTCAGTAAAAGCAGAGGAAAACCCTCCTCCCTCCCTCATGTCTGTGTATTCACTCCCTGTCTTCAGCTACACCTTTCTAATAGGAGCTTAAAGTGTTGAAGGCCTGAAGAGTAAAATACTAGCAAAAGATTTTCTTGCTTTTTAAGGAGTAACTGATTATGGGACAGATGCCCACAGCATGTCTTCCCCCCAGTATGGATGTATTAAAACATGCACAAATTACTTATTTCTGTCCAGACATGTGGGTTCTTTCCCAGCCTTGGCCATTAATTGCTGTAGAATCTGAAGAAAATTTTTTGTTACTTGTTCCATTTGTACTACCTGTCCACAGACTACTTGGTAAAATAGCCCCCAGAAGCTTCTACAAGTTATTTATTAAAATGTTTGTATCTTATAAATTGTTTTTTTTCTCAGGTGTAGTGTGGATTGCTGAAGGGTAGCGTAAGGTGGCTTAATAAACATAATTGTCTAGTTGTTGGGCATCTAAGGCCTTGTGGTTTTATTTTGCATAACCCCAGTGTATTTTAGGTCATAAGTTTCAAACACACACTGTTTGTTGAACTTTTTTTTTTAAGAAAAATTTTCAAGACTGCAAAAGATGATGCAGTTTGCATTGATAAGGCTGGAAAGAATAGCTAATAGGAGTCTTAAGCACTCATTAGTAGCTATTTCTTACTCCAGAAAAAGAGTTTATTTGCTATTATCCAACTTATTGTTATACCTGATCTTTTCTCTTTTGTATGCCTGACCTTTTAGTCATCAATTTAATGTGTCCTTTGATGACCGAGTCTTGGATAGCAGCTATTTTTTTAAATAAACCTCTAAGGAAATTTAGATTAATTTGTTTACAAGCGAATTTGGTAGGGCATGGATTGAATCTGCAGTATTCTGACAAGAACTGATTCTGATCCGTTGCTAAAGACATTTATTAATATAACCGCGAAGGAGTGGGGTGAATGGCCAGAGCTGGCTCCTGATATATGAAGTGAAATATGTGAAACTAATGAACTGCAATAATCAGGTCACACATAATGTAGCTGGTTCTCCCTCAGCATGGGTTTTATTATGGGCAGGGATATTTATTACGATCAGTTTCTGCAGTTTTGTCTGAGTAACTACTAAGTTAGTTACAGTCATTATCCATTAACTATAAAAACCCAACAGCTAGAAGTAATTAGGAAGTGTCGTGGTATAAAAGTCATTCTGCATTTCCTTTGCACTACCTTGTACAGACGTGGGAGACCTGAGGCCAACTTTCCTAGAGAACGAGACCTGGTCGGTTCTTATCTTTGCTCCCAGTGATTTGTCAATGTCATCTAGAATATGTCAGAGCCAAGAATCGTACTTCAGTCTCCCGATCATAGCAGTGTCTCAACTGCGAGGTCCTTTGCCTGCTCAGAGCAGGCTGTTAAAGCACAAAACACGCCTAGCAGCAGCTTTTACATACCAAATTTCCTGTCTTTGAATTAACTGAAGGCATGATACTTGTGTAGTGTTTGAGGGAGAGATGCCAGTGCAGAGAACAGATCGGAAAATAACTCTCCTCTTAAGGAAAGTGGTGGTAGTTATAATTCTGGTATTGTTAACTGATATGCTGCTGGTTGGGGTGTATGACTGTCAGCTTCCAAGCTGACTGTATGTTTAGAGTCTAGATGCATAGACTTTGATCTTCCTCTCCAGGCGGCAGTGCCTTGATATTACTTGTATTCTATTCCTCTGAATGTTTTAACATGACCTGCTCACATTTAATTTTATACCTTTGGCTAGAATTGTGCGTGCTACGTGGTGGTAAGGTAATGGAGACTTTTGAAATTAATTCAGTCTTGGTTATGTGAAATTATAATGTATATTTAATAGGATAGATTGGAGTTGAGAAGTAACAATGGCCCTTGAATGTTGCAGTTCAGATGGCAAATCGTAAGGGTCTCTCACTGGACTAACCAAATGAATAAAAGGTTTTAGGCTCATATGGGGAGAGTAGTATTACTAAGAAGCTACAAGTGTTAAATGACCTTTTGAGTAAATCTGTTTCCCCACCCACCCCACCTTGATCATCTGACATAAATGCTCTGAAAGAGAAAAGTGATGGAATACTCTGAACACCTGCAGATCCTCGTGGGACTTCTTACAGAAAAGTGTTCAGACAGGTGAAACTTCACAATATCAAGAAAATTTTAAGTAGGAAAAAGTGGAAATGATAGTTTACTGTGCGTTGGCTTTCTGTCACTTGTTTAGAAACAGAAGGCTGCAGAAGAATAGCCCGACATTTAGCTGACGTGTAAAAGAATGTGTAGTTTTAACTGTTTGAGCCTAGTTGTTGTCTGGAGACGAACAGCAACGGAGCTTTAGCATACCTTGAAAATTTGGATCAGCTTGTGAGTCTGTGGGAGTCATAAGATACTACGACTTTGATGACAGTGTCCCGACAAGGCTCTGGACTTGGCTTGCTTAATTATGGCTTGTCACTTGTCGTGATAAATATGTTCTCTCCTGCATTTGTGACTGACTCATGTGAGCTTTACAATAGTGGTTTGTCAATGCTAAAATAAGAGATTCTTGCTGAGCGTTTGGCTGTGGAAAGGTTGATAGCGAGTGCAGTAGATAACTTATGCTGGATAATGGATTTTTACATTTGACTTTCAGATCTTGCGTGGGTGACTGTGTTGGCACAGAATGCCCAGTGTGCCACATGCCAGCCTGGGTGCAAGATGCACAGATAAACCGGCAACTAGATAACATGATTCAGCTTTGCAGCAAACTGCGGCATCTGCTGGGTATGGACACCTCAGGTAAGAGCAAACCTGGGTCTCTCATAGCCGTTGAATCCAGACCGCTCCATTTCATTTCATGGGCTTTATAGAGAATGAGCAGTGCAGCCCTGTTTAAGATTCTGAAAGGCTGTTCCGAATCATGTTTGGAAAATCTGATTTGAAGAGAACTGTCTGTATGGATTGCTCGTTCTTTGAATCTGTTTTACTAAGAAATCTGCATGAGCAGGTTAGTCCATAATTCATTAGAATCTGTCTTCCAAAATTAGATGAAAGTGGGATAGATTCCCAAGTCACGTGGCAGTTAGCTGCACAAACCAGGGGCACAAGTTGTCATATCTTGTGCTCTTAGGGGAGCACAAATGTGTAATGTTCTGCAGTGTACGCTTCTTTAGGGGGGCCTTGTTAAAGGATTAATGCATATATTCTCTTGCCTCTTGTGTATTTGTGCACTGAGGTGTGCATGCTGTCCCAGTAATTTTCAGTTTAGGGTTTTTGCACACAGAAAAAATTATCTGTGTTCCTTGCCTAAAAGGGGAAGGAGGCAAGTCTTAACTCATTTATTTTCTGGTCCCTAACAATCAGCTAGTCTGCTACAATGGAATTTTGTCATTGCTGACTGTGCTAGAAGATTGCAGAAATTATACTCTGGGAATTCATCTCTTTATCAAATTTTAGGCTGGCTGTCAAAGTAGGAAAAAATGAAGTGAAATGAGCGTAGGTGAATGTATGTCTCTTCTGCAAGCCCAGAGAGGAGTATTTTATGTAATACCAAGTTTTAGAAAACATTCATTTAGCTGTCAGATACAGAAAAGGTAATTCTTCCTTCATTGTTGCTTCCTAATATGTTTGTCTAAATTAAAGATTCTTTTTCTGAGTCTAATCCCATCAGCACCTTCATGTTCATTTATGGAGTAGCTCTTTATTGACATCAAAATACATTGAGGTGAGGAGGCTGGAAGCCTATGTCCAACTGTAAAGAATACATTTTATATAGATATACATTTCTATGGTGATTAAATCTTCTGGAGCATAGAAAATGTAGATGATGGCTTAAATAGGATTTCGGGGAAACATTTTAAGTGGTAAAGGCTTTTAAAAACATAGTTGGAGGAGAATCTCTAAGAGGAGCTATTTGAGATGCTATAAATAAAGCATTTAAAATACAGTATGGTAGTATAGATACTGTTTAGATGTTTTGGAGAACTCTTACAGATGGATTAACTCTTACAAATTGGTCTGTTTCACTGTGCTAGAAGTTGCATAATACATTTAATCCTATAGTTTTCTAAAATAAGGTTTGCATGGTGTGATTAAACCACAGAACAATATGAGGTTCCTTTCATCGTTCCTTGTTCTAACTTAAAAGCAGACACAAAATTGAAGTTTACAAGAGTGTTTTATTTGGAGCTAAAGTTACGAACTGATGTGGGAGATTACTTTCTGTCGCTTGTAGTCTTTGCTCTGTATTAAGGATTAATGGCCTTTTGGATGTTTTGTACTGAGGTTAAGGGAAAAACCTCCTGAGTTAGTGATAGTTCACTGTCAGGAATGGTTTGGATACGTAAGTAAAAGAGCACACCATTGACAACAGCCAATCATGTGTTGTACTATGGCAAACCACAGGATGCTGTAGCTTTAGAGATTTTGAGAGCAAATCCTTTAGGATGTTTTGTCACTCATCTCTGGCAAATCTGTCACCTCCCATAGATGTATGCCTTGAACTTAATGTATACAAAGTGAAATATGTTGAGTTTGGAGAATCAGGGCCTCTTGTTAAGGAGTTGCTTTCATTTTCTTACAGCGCTGTAACTCTGCCATGTTCCCGTCAACAATATTTTCTTTTCTTGTTTGTTAGAAGGTCACAAATTGTATTTTATGTTCCAGTAAAGGAAACAGACTGAAAAATCAATCTTTCTGTGGAGGAAAGGAAGAGAAGCAGTTGAAAAGGGAAATTTTCCATATATTTGGTTTATGTCCCTTTTGCATATTTGTTTTATATGCCTTGTTTTGAGACAGTTGTGGCTTGTCTCAAGGCTTCTGTTTGAGATCCTTGTTCACACTGAAGTTTCTAATGCAAATGCATCATACTACCCATTTTTTAATCTACGACAGACCTAGTGAACACAGTAAGTTGTGTGTGTTGTCTTTAAAAAAACACAGAACTACTGTGACTGAAAAGGATAGGGTTGAATATTTCAGGTATAAAAATCCTTGTACCCCAAGGTTCCGCAGTAGATATGAGAGCGATCTCGCTCTGTACTCCATTGGGATAAGAACAGCTTTTTGCCAAACAGCGTGTATGTTCTAAGAAGCAGCAGCAAGTAATTCAGGAAAGACTGCACAAACAGCTAATACTTCCCTTTTAAATTGAAGGGAAGCACAGCAAATGACACTACAGAATAGTACTGGGGTGACTGAAGGGGAATTGACATACAATGAACCTGAAACTGGTTAGAAAATGCAAACTATAGGTAGAAAATGCAAACTATAGGTAGAAAATGCAAACTATAGGTAGAAAATGCAAACTATAGGTAGAAAATGCAAACTATAGGTAGCAAGTGCCGAGTCTCAAAATTAATTCACTTGTTAGAGTTGTTATATCCTTAGTCTGTGGCAAGGTGAGGAGAGCTGTCTGACCTTTTCACTGCCTAGTGTTGTACCTTTACGAGGGTAAGGGGAAGCTGTCTGGCTGGCAGGCTTCATAGATGGGATGTCTGCACCTCAAAATCTTTATCTCTAACGTTGCAGAGTCCAAGACATCTTGAGAATTGGAGTTGATGGGATGATAGACTTCATAGGTGGGCAATTAGTAAGAACTTGTTGAATCATGTATATAGTATACTGGAGATGAAGAAGGTTGATTTACAGTAATGACTTTGAAAGTGAATTTCTAAATACTTCAGCAGATTTTTCTGTGTGATGTTCTTTAAAAAGAAGAGATTGTCGTAAATTTTCACAACCATTTATAGATGATTTTACCTTATTCTTTGTAACATAATCTGCTTCACTCTAACACAGTCAAACAGCAAACCTTCCTCCCCTCTTCTCATACAGAGCTAGACCTT
The DNA here is from genome assembly GCF_034638445.1 of Ciconia boyciana. Lineage (NCBI taxonomy): Eukaryota > Metazoa > Chordata > Aves > Ciconiiformes > Ciconiidae > Ciconia > Ciconia boyciana. The sequence goes on along the minus strand of NC_132943.1, from coordinate 40,870,514 downwards.
GCAGGTGTTGGTCAAAGCTTCCTAAGCCCATGTTGATGTTGGTGGACAGTAGGAAAGATTAACTTTTGATTAGCCTTTATAGTATCATAATTTAGTTTCACATTTACTGATGTGGAGGGAAAGACGTTGAACTCCTGTTGTAACAGATTACATTGCATTTCATGTATGCTATGACATTTTTCATAATAGCTAAAGATGAGTTTTTGAATAGCTGGAATTTCTCCCTTTTCCCCCCTGTGTTGAATATTTAACTTGCAAAATAATCATTCTTCAGTGAAGGCACTAATGTTGCACAGATGGTACCAAAGCACTTCCCTTTGATTTTTAATAAGGGACTAGTTTGTCAAAGAGATTTCTCAACTTCTGTTCTGAAACCCATAATAGAGAATAATTTGAAAGGCACACAATGTGCATCATTATATTCCTTTGATGCAGATTAATGATAGCTAAACCACATTTTCTAATTGCTCCTTTTTTTCCTGCTCTAGCCTGTTACTGCACTACGAGCAGAACTTGGAGATGTAGCTCTCTAGTTGCAAGGTGCTGTGTGTATCCTAATATTTTTGTCTACTCTCAGCCCTTTTAACACTTAAGAAATTCAATTCTATTGCATGTCAGCATTAAGAAACTTGTGCTTATTATATGCACATAAGTCTAACTTAGAAAGAATTCATTTAATATATTGTGTATATGAATGTTACGTTTAATAGGTAACGGAGAGTAAATTTACTACATTTATTATAGGCTGATTCTAATACTGTTATTGTGGATAGTCTTTACACTATTGCAGATGCTTAAAATCTGGAATTAGTAAGGCATGCTTTACTGATTTACCTTGTCTCAATGCACCTCTACAGATTTTGGGAGGATACTTCTTATGTATTAAAAAGACAATTAAATCTTAATCATATATAGTAATTTTTTCATTCCTGCTGAGACGCAAGCCCTGGCTTCCCACTTGGAGACAGCAAAGAATTCCTTTGGATCTATTTTTCTATGAGCAATTTTCTCTGAAGGTAGTTTAACTGAATGCACTTAGCTACCAGATAATACCCTCTTTATATAAATTAATATTTACATCGTAAACCATAAGAACTTCTTTTCAGTTTCTTAGCACTGTGTCTCTTCTCTCTCTCCCTCTCACAGCTCTGGGCCCATCAAAGGATTAGATTTTCAGGGAGGGTAGATTGGCCATTTGTCCTTATTACTTCTACTCCCTACCTTGTATGCTTTGGAAAGGGACAGCAGAGTCCAAGAATAATGTTTTTTGCAGATGCTATGCAGAACTGTTCAGGTAAAGCTGATGTTAGCTACAGAGTATTCCGAAGGATGGAGTTATTGAAGAATGTCTGGGAGACAACACACACCCTAGCATAAATTGCCGTTTCTTCCCCAGTAGGCTGTGGAGATGGCCTGGGTGTGCACGGCTGCCCTGTTGATGTGATGGATCTCTTTCACAGTATGCGTGGCCTTTTAATTGTGTTCCGCAAGTGCCTCCTTGTTCTAAAACATGCAACATACTCTTTTACACCTAAAGTAGTTGCATGTGAGGAAAAATAATCCTGGGAAAGTATTTATTTGGTGTATTTTCAGCAGGTTTTTAATAACCTGACTAGTAAGTCCCTGCTGAGCAGCCAGTAATGAACAGATCAGTTTAAGAACCCTTGCGGTTGATTTTTCACAAGCTTTCTTGCTGCCAGAAGTGGTATATACGTAGCTTCCAGTGTAAATACTTAATTGTGTTATGCTGCTTTAGATCCTACTTCTGAAGGACAGTGCCTTTGATTGAATTTGTCACTTGGACTTTAAAGTCTTACTGCGCTATACACATCAAAAAGAATTCTGGCCATCACAAAATTGTTGCACAAATTACTTTTGCAAGCTGATTTTATTCTTGCTCTGTACTTGGAGATGACTGATAGTTCTAGCAAGGTAAATATTTCAGAAAGAAATTTGCTAGTTGTGTAAACAGTGAAGGCAAGACAAGTAAATAGTAACTGTGTTTTCTATTTTACATCTGTTTGCAATCAAGCTCTTCCTTTTTTAGATGTTATTGTCAGAATGAAATTGGATATGGTATCTTTCTGAAGGCTAGCTAGTTATGAGATTCCAGTCTCGGTTTCAGTGCTTTTTTCCTGTTTGCACCAAGCCCAGCCCTACAGGAAAACCAAATAGCTGCTGTCCTGTGCTTGATGATTATCTTTAGATACCTAAATGATTGATTAGCTAGCCTCAAGCTGTGTTCTTAAAGACACTTTTGGTCTGATGCCTTACATATTCCTCTAGCTAAATCTCCTAATATCTAGCATATTTCAATTCAAGGGATAAGTAGGGTAATTTAAATCAAGATTGAGGAAACATTTAACCTTGAAATACTGCTTTAAAAGAAAACTGCAAATGTTTATTTTTGGTCTTGAATTACTACCTATATGGTTCTGTTTTAAGTGACATTTCAAACTTGGTTTTTTGTGGCGAAGGGATTGGGACTAGTTTGTCTGCTCTCTGAGTTTATCACAAGTTGCTGTGGAAAACAGGCTATAGTTACTAACACCAAAAATAGAAGAGAAGGTGTGGGGTAAAGACAAATTATCTGGAGAAAGTTAACGCGGTGAAGTGAAAGTAACACATTGTTGCAGTGAGTGTCTGTCTTTCACTTTTAATAAGCTGGACTTGGTATAGTTTATTTCAAGAATGTTTAAAAACCCCAGTAATCTTCGTCTTAGTTCTGTTCAAAAATAATAATACTAATAATACCCTACTTGGCTCACTAGGCAAAATTAATATTGGTTTTGTGATTGATTGCTATAAATCACCAGACTTTTGTGAAGGGTAGTTTAGTCCCTGAGGTTGGAGGCAACAGAAAAGTTTACTTTGGAGGACTTGTCCAAATAACCTAAAATAACTCAGGTTTCCAATAAGGAATCTGTAAAAAATCTATTATAGTTCTTTTGCACTGAAAGAGTTGTTGTCAAATTAAATTAGTGTCTAACTTAGAGGTCACTTTCTGCTCCTTAACTTACTCTTAAGCCATTGAGGACACCATTTATAGTCCTTGTTCTCAACTGTTATTTCATGCACTGGGAGTACAGGATATTCCTCTGTCATCTTAGTTATTGATTTGTAATATGCTGTACGATGTGACTTATAAAATTGCTTCACTGCATATATTTAAAGAAATGTTTGAGATCATCAAAATGTGTATCTTCCTTGGAATTATTTACTACCAAGGAGTAAAGGTAGTACATGACAGGACACAATTATTTACAGGTTTTCTATATATTCCTCTGATTCATCTGCTATATCTGTGGAATGAGTCAAAATTTCTCAGGAATGTTCAACATTCTTATAAGGATGTTATTTTTGCTTGCTTGCAGTTATTCTTCCTGTTCATCTTCAGATGAACTGTAATATCTTTTTAGAAAATGGTTTCTGTGCTCTTTTGTGTATGCACAGACCACTTTGTTAAACCTGTTTCCAAGGAAAACCCAGTGAGAGAACTAGCTTCTCTCCTCTCTATAATCTGGGCAGAAATCTTCTATGCACGTGCTGTGTTGTGAACCCAGACTGTTGAAGAAATTTCTCTACCAGGGTGCCCACTTGCTTGGTAGATAGCTTTAGCTGCACTGGGGTCCCTGAACTCCAGAGTGGTGTGTGACCTTGCCGGTTGGTCACAAGTGTGTGACCTTACATGTGTGTCTTCAGAAGAAATGAAGGCACTCATAGGTTGTATTTAGTAACACTTCATCAGTTGTTACAGTTGTTATTCTGATCTTTTTTTCTTTGTGATCTTCTACTGAAGAGTACTCTATAAATTATTTTTCCTCTTCCCTGATGCACTTAGATTCAACAGAAGATAAGTCCACACCAACTGACTCAGACTTAAAGAATAAGAAGGAACAGATAAAAATGTGGTTCAGCCCAAGAAGTAGGAAGATTCGATGCGTCCTGAAGAAGAGTCAGCCTGAGACTAAAAGCTATGACCTTTGTCAAGACGCATCTTCGATTTATAATTTTTTTCCTTCCCCTCCTCATGAAAAGCCCTCCAAGCTGACAAAAAAGCCAACACAGAGACAGAATAAGAAGATGAAGAAGAAACGTCTAGCAGACATTAACAAAGCGTGGAGCTTAGAGAAGCCTGAGCAGAAAGGAGGAGTTGAGGAGAAGACTCCCAAGGAAAAATGTGTGACCATCAGCAGTCAACTGGTAGTCTTGTGCACTCCGGAACCAAATAGCCCTGAAGAGACACTTCAGCAGGAGTCTGTAAAGGAAGCTGACTCCAGCAAAAATACAGAAAATGTGGAAATATCACCACAGGTAAAGTCCTCAGAGAAGAAAGAGAATAGTGAGGTTGCGTGCCCTGCACAAGTCAGCAAGGAAAAAAATTGTGCTACAGAGACATCACTGTCAATAGAAAGTGAAACTACACCTTTAAAACGTGGAAGGGAGCAATCCAGACTTCCAGTTACTTCTCAGTCTAAAAGACCAAGAAGAACTGAGAGGAGCGTTATTGGGAAACCAGCCAGTCAGGCAGATTGCTTAGAGGGGTTACCTCAGGGTCGCCCCATCTCCCCAGCAACTGAACACAAGACACCAGTTCAGATTTCTTCCTCTGTATCGAAACTCACTGACACCGTAATGAAGACAAGAAGCTCTGCAGTCTTTCAAGCAATAAATAGTCCTTCACTTTCAAAATCTCCCTCTACCCCATCTACTTCTAAGACTTGTAATCAAGTAGGAATGCCACATAGTCCTTATGCGTTGAAGTCCCCTGGTGGTAACACAATTGCCAGAAGAAATTACAAAGGAGAGACTTTGCTCCATGTTGCTTCAATCAAGGTAGGACCATCATCTTCTAGTTCAACTTTAAACAGGGGTTTAAAAAGACAATGTTGTATTAAGAATATCCTGGAAAGCAGTTACTTCAGTACATCCTATTTCTGGGGGGGAAATCTCATCTTGTGGTGTTTTTCTTCTAGGTTAATTGGGGAGTTTCCAACCTGATTCTCTAATTTCATAAAGAATTGACTATTGGAATGATCAAAGATGATTATACTTGAGAAACTCAGTGTACTACAGTGTCAGTTATACATATGAGTTCTAGGAAGTGATAAGCATTCAAATGTTTTGGTCTTATGTGCCAGAAAGCCGTCTCTGTGATTTGTCATAAGGAGTTTAGCTAAGTATTTCAGATCTCTCCGAGTGACCTTGTTCAGTTTAAGTTGACCTGGTAACTCAACCAGGACAAGATCTGAATTACCTACATAAGGGTAACTATGCAACCTTAATTGAACTGTTTCATAATGTTTGAGATCCTCCATCTGACGCAAGTGTTGGCTCAAGAGGAATGAAATGCTGCACCCTGTGATTCCCATGCTGAGCCCTACTCTCTGAGCATCCTGTCCTCACAGATAGCAGAGAAGGGAGAATTAGGAGAGAGTTAGGATGTTCTCAGTAGACTTAACTTTTATGTAGGATCAATGTTATTCTTGGAATGACAGCTGTCACTCATTTTGCTGCTATTATCTTAGCCAGTTCCTGCTGTGGTAGAACTTCATGGCTTTGCTCTTTGCAAAATTACTCCATATTACTATGCAAAAGCTGCATGCAGGTAGGGTGAGTTGAATGCTTATGGTCAAACTCATCAGATGCACTAATATGGCAGCTCTCTTCTGAGAGGTAATTTCAAAGCGTTTGTAGTCTGGCAATTTAAATGTATTTTGTGCTAAATCATAATATAGAAATACTGTGTCGTTAATAAACTGCCTATACTGGTAGAATTGATTCACCTGTAAGCATCCTGACATTTATACAGCACTTCTATTTGTGGGGACAAAGGCTGTTTTTGATAAATAACTGTGTCCTCTTTCAAAGGCATTCTAATAAGCCACTCTTGCTGCACGAGACCTTTTTAAGTGGAAGTGGCAGCTGAGCTGAGTTGAGTTCAAATATCTTACTTGATGCCATTAATATGGAATTAGGGAGAAGAAAATGAAACATTGTCCTCACAGGACTCAAGAGCTTTAGAGGGCAGATCTCTTGTTACCTCTCATCATAAGTCCTGTATATTCCTCTTTATTAAAGCACTGTTTACAAATTATCCTTCCGTGATTCTCTGGGAGTTTGTAAGGAATACCGTTATGACTGACCAGTTCTAAAAAAAATTGATCTACCTTGACAAATTTTCGCACAGATATGGTTTCCAAGCAAAATGTCTGATACTTCTTGTGGGATTTGGAGTAAACAGTGACATGCTAATAATGTGGTTTTTTCATTGCAAAGAATTTTGAAGATAAACGAGTAAAAATTAAACGATTGATGCTACAGACAAAAAGAATAAACAGGTTTTGGCTATCCAGGGTTAGTAGCGTGGCTGGCACTGCTTGTTGGTGTTGGTACAGCCCTCTCTGAGAAAGGGATAGGGCTATTTCAGTGGGCTGAAAAGCTGTCGTGTAGGCAGTGGGGTGGGCAGACACAGGAATGCTTTTTTCAGTCCCGTGTGTGAATTCATTTTGGTGTTGTCTTTTAATGTTTATAATTATTGAGCTAAAATGGGAAGTTGCTTCTGTTCCTCATTAGTTCTGCTGTGGTTTTAATTCGTCAATTCCATTTGCGTTGAGGTGCTCATTAGTAAAGGCTTGTTTAACTAGGTAGGGCTTCAGGGTGATCTCAGAGTTACCACTCTCTTTTAAAGGTAATTAAAATAAGGCAAGGAGAGCGGTCTTTTGGTTTTGGTCTTAGTTTACTTGCATGTATCTTTGTTTCCAGCTGCTAAACGTCTGATGCAACTCTGACAAAGTCATTTTACTGTCTCTGAACCTCAGATCCTCATCTGTAGAAGGACGTTATACAGATTATCTCCTTTCACTTCTGGTGTTCTTTGTTCTTGTTATATAGTTTAATCATGGGTATATTATGGCATTCCTAAGGAGATGCTGCATCCCCTGGTAGCCAGTAGATGTTGGCACAGTTACTAGCCCATGTCAAAGTGGATGAAGACTTAAGTTGCTCAAGCCAGCATGATGTGGGGGCTTGGTCTTTCCAGAGAACTATTGGTAATGGGTTTTGGTAACATTTAACTTTGAAGCAGTGAACAAGAAATACTAGTGATTAATTGCCATGACTGTGCTGGAGATGTGTGGCAATGGCAAGAAAACATTTTTTTTTTTGCATGCAAGTATCTTTCGTATAACCTGTATGTTTCTGGATCACTGTCCTAAGCTGTAGGAACCCTGCTAGAGAACTGATAAATGTGTTTTCTCAGAGAAGCTGGTCTTGAAAATACTAGGCTTTATACTGTATGTATATTCTCATTGTGTGTGTTTTTTCAAAATAGCCCTGTCATTTTTTCTGTTTCTGGAAGAAGTATTTCTCTTCCAGTTTTGTTTTATAGGTGATTTTTTCTTGTTCCTTCCACAGCCAGTAATGTTTTTCCATGTGTGTAATGGGGAACAGACTTGTAGCTGCCACCTTCCTCCCAAACTGAAAGAAAGTCTAATTCTCTGGGACTTCATTAATTATAAAAATAAATCTGTATTATTTTCATTAGCTCTTAGGGTCTAATACCCTGAATTTAATTAAAGCTAATTGAGGTCTCCCTTTTTTCTTATTTAAAAGAGATAATAAACAACATTATCAGGCTTTAAAATTAAGTGTGCTGTGCTGTTTCAAATGATTCTGAGGGATTGGCCCCATTTACTACTACTAGTTATTAACTTACTGAAATCAAAGTGGTTGTCAAGAAAGGTTCTAGTGTGGATGAACTTAATGCTGAGTTAAACTAATAAATTAAAATAAATGCAGCTCTTCCCATAGCAAACAGCAGTCATGTTCATCTTCCTCCATAGTCATTAAAGGTAAAACTTCCAGTTAGTTAAAATACAAAACATGACTTGTTATGCTCCTAATAGTCTAAACTGGTGGGAAAATTGCCCAATCAACAGCCCTTCCACATAGGAATTTTCTTACAGTAAAATAACGAGTTGTTCACAGGACTAGCTCTTATGTGGCAATTAAAAATGCAGCACAGTACTACTTAACTAGTTAGCAGATTCTTAAATCTACTATGGAGAGAAAAAAAATCATAGTTTTTTGGTACAGTATTTCAGGTCTTGGTTGTACCTAAGTTTCTTTTGCATCGACAAGGGAGATGATGGGGCAGTTCACAGTGTGGAATCGCTGCCACTATGGATTCCTGGAAGAGGAATAGCGAACTGCAATGCAACAGGATAACAGAGGACTGTGGCAACAGCCGCACTGTTACAAAGGAGTGGATGGGAGATAGCTGGGAAAAGGTTTTGATTTTTATGCTTCAAGTTAAAAGCAATTAGAGAGTTGTCCCTGTTCTGAGGAAAGAAGAAATTGCATCTATGCAGAGGATCTACTTAGTCTGAAGAAAGAGAGAAGGAGCATTGGGACCAGTTTTGGTTACCTCCTGTTCCAGGGACCTTTTAGTTTTGACAGTTGACCAGAGGGCCTTCATAAAGCCTTCACCCATGGCTAGCCTGCTGTGCGTGACTCTTCATATTCATTATACTTAACACTGTAATAACTATTAGATAATTCCTTCCGAGCCTGTGAGACTGTTCTTCCTTTTTATTGCTTTGTTACCAGTTAATGACACATTAGAAAGAGCAAAAGAAGATTTTGTGGTTTTGTGAGCATGTGATGACCAACATCAGAGTACCTTTTAGAGCCTTTTTCAGGTGTCTCTGACCTAGTCAGCTGTGCAGTTCCTTGCTTTTGGTACCAGACGGGTATGTGTCATGGTTGAGTGCTGGGTCACACATGTCCATGGGAGGAACATCTCCCCTCCTGCCTTTCCTCTTGAGCCTTTAGGTACAAGAGGGGAGTTGTGCTGCTGTGCAGTCGGACACCCCCACCCTCCCAGAGCAAAAGGCAGTGGATGGACAGCATTGCTCCTGCCAGCTGCTTCACCAAGAATGAATGCATCGGTTAGTCCAAGGTCATTTTGTCCAGACCTCGTGATTTTGTGTGGCAGGTGACTTAGCTGTGTGTATAATACCCATTTCATTGGAGAAATGAGGTCTGCTGGCAGAAACTAGCAGGATGACTCAGGTGCAGCTGTAGCACCTGAGATGGCTTTGAAGTTGTAGTTTGACATTGACTGTCTAATGTTAAAGCCAAGTGGTATTGGAATGGTAAGCAGCCTCCTGGTTATGGGTAGTACCCAGCAGGTAGCTTAAGACCAGTATGAAGCAGTGTAATGGTTTCAAATGCAGAACTTAAGAATGTGAAAATTGACCATGAGTCAAAGCAATCCATCTTCCCAAGTGCTGATTTGAAAGCCTAGAAACAAATTGCCATTTCTTTTTCAATAATGCTTGGTTGTTACTTCTCTTGTTTCTGAGGTGGGTTAAACTTAACTTCTTGAATGTTTTCTTTTTGTTAAAGGTTAAGCATAGCTACTTGTATGCTTTTTAGTTAATAAGTGGTCTGCTGGGTAGGGAATTAATTTAGAGAAATTTGAGGTGAGAAACTCCCTGGTTTCTGGAAAGAGTTGGTTGGAGCATTCACAATTATTATAAGCAATTATTATAAGCACACAATTATTATAAGTAATTTGGTTTTGCCCTCTTTGACCACTTATCATGAGTTGTAAATAACCTCGTTTTCCTCCCCCCCACCATAACTTAACCAAGCAAATGTATTTGGATTTGAAAGGGTGTTTTTGTTCATTTGTTTGACCTAAAGATTGAAGTCACTTGGTTACCTTTGCAAATAAAGGGAGAAGCGTTTGGTTGATATGGTACAGGTTTTTAGCTTTATCTTCATGTACTACCCTAATTCTTTGGGTCTGTCTTTTTTGAGCTGGTATAATATGTTTTCATTAACTTAATAATTTAAATGTGACTTTTGGGTGGAAAATATCTATGGTTAATGGAAATAGTAAAGGGTAGAATGGAAAAAAAAACACCTAGAAAACAGGGCTAAAAGAACAATTGCAGTTCTTCTTAACCATCTGTCTGCATTAACATCATGACACAATTGACTTGGGGGGGGGGGAGAAAAAACCTTGTCTAAGCCAAGTGAGGATGGTTTTCTGGGCTTATGCCATCTGTGTCTGCAGGAACTAAATTCTCATTGGGAGGGAAGTGTTTGTAAAGCTGTGTAAATACCCTTCTCTGTGTAAGCTAATGCTGTCTTCTGGGTTTGCCAACAGATGGCCCCAATGCCTTTCTTGCTTCTATGGTTTTCAGAGCTCCCTTAAGCTGTAGCAGAGGAAGAGCAAACCCATTGCGTTGTCACTATACATAAGCTTTGGTTATGAGCTTAAAATGTCATTTGCTTTGTTTCTTCCAAAAGGATAATTTTACATTCTGCAATAGTTTCTGCCTTTTCAGAAGCTGGTTGTAATCCTTCATTGAGAATGAGATTTAAAAACAAACACTTCCCTGTGAATTGTTAATGTTAGCATTTTTCTACCTGGTGTTTGTCCTGTTCTCTAATTCTGAACAAGTAGCATCTCCAATTACGTTTCCACTCTGCTGTTGCTACAGACTGATAAGACAAGCTGTGAGGGCTCCTCCTCGTATCATCTGGTAAGGTTATGACTCCGTATTTGGGACCAGTGATTTTATGCTGGCATTGCTAGATCAAGTAAACTCAAGAGACTAAATGTACAAAGTCTATTTCAATACTAGTCAAAGCACAACTTTATGAAGTGTGTTTGAATTAGCAATCTCAAAACAATAGGTGCGTATAGGTGTAGTCTCCTGCTTTCTTGTGGAGGAAAGACACATGGTATATAGATATTTGTGGCTAGGACTTGCCCCTACCAGGTGCTTAGCCTTTCTTGTAGAGTTGAGCAAAACATTTATTAACTTTTAAATGTATGAGTAATGCCATCAACTCTGATAGAATGGGTCAATGTGTTAACTGCACTTACTTTTGGATTACTACTTTTGGATCACTGTGAGATCCAAAGAGGATCCCTTCCTGCAAAGAGGTGGTCCTCTTTGCAGGAGGGACCCTAACATGTCTGCTAAGGATCTGCTTCTTGAATTTTTGTCTTCCTCTTTTTAACTAAATATTCACAGTATAGTAACTGACTGAAGAGCCTCTGAGGGGACAAAAGGCATGTTCTCCTGGCTATGAACAGTTTTGTTAACGTATCTCTTGTAATCCTGAATGACAGCACCCATCTAGTCATTGCTCAGTACAGCTGGCATGACAGCTTCCCCTCCCTTTCTGTCACGCTCATTGCTAGGTGCCGGTTGCAGGGAACAGGCTCCATTTACAGCTGAGGTGATGACGATATTTTTCTTCTGTAAGCAGCAAAACACCAATTTTCTAATTTTGACTTAGACCTGGATTTCATTCTGTGGATGTTGCCAGTACTGGTGTCCACACCAGCAATATTTCCTTTGATAAGACTGCAGAAGTGTTTTACAAATCAACGTTCACATAACTGTTCTGAAAAGCTGTGATACTACCTAATGCCCACACAAATTATTAGCTATGCTTACTGCTCTAAAGAAGTACTCTTGAAATGTCAAACCCTTGCTGTACATGTTTGCAAACTTAACTTTAAATGATAAGCTCAGATCTCGCTCATTACAGATAATTGTATCTTCTCTCTGTAGAAAAAGATCTAATGCTGAGCACTGTCTTAGCTGCCTCTGAGTAACTCTTCAGATTTGATGCATGTCTATTACCTTGCAACCATAAAGTACTCTAACAGCAGCATATTCTTTGATTGCTTTGAAAGGTAACATTTTGCTGGGACATCTAGGTTGTGAATATAATACATGAAATTTATCTCTGATGTGTTAATTTGCTTGACTATTGTAAAGCCAGTGAGTCTCAGCATGTTTTTTGGTGAATTTTGAGTTTGCAATTGTTGCTTGCTGGATTTATTTCTGCTGAGCAGAGTCTGTCTTAATATTTTCTCTAACTAAAGAGTAAAGATTAAAGCTATTTTGTTTTTCCAAAATGTTCCTTGATAGCAAAAAAATGGGATTAAGTTTATTTTTGTTGTATTTAAAGCTTAATTTAATATTCTCTCACTTTTTCCTAAGGTGTGCAGTGGCATAACAGTTAGGAATTCCTTGACTTGCCACTACTTAAGGGCACGGAACTTTCTGTATATCATGGATTAAACTTCTCTTGTCCCCTCCAGGTCCTAATATTTTATATATTGCAAGTTTGGCCAAGGGCAAGAGCTAGATACCAGTTTGTATATCAGTGTCTTCACTGGTGATCACAATACCCTGGTCTAGGTAAAGTTTTAGTGGTCATGTTGAAATGCTTGGTTGGGGTGGATCCTAAAAAACAAAACAAAACCCCATGCAAAAAAACCCCAAAACCTAAAATAAAAAGAATTGGGGCATTGGTGGCAAGCCGTGAGAAACTCGAGGCCTACTGTGCTAGTTTAGCCTTTGAAAACCTTGCATTATTGAGGCAGGTTTGGTCATTAGATGACACTTGGCAATTTCTTCCTTCCCTGTTAGTCAGTCAGCTGAGAAATGGTGCGTAACTGCTCCTAATCTGTAATAGTGCAGGTAAATAATTGCTTTGGCCTGAGAGGTGGTACCTGATGCTGAGAGGTGTGGGACAGCCTGGCCCCATTAGCTATATACCTGCAGCTGTGGAGGGTTCCTGGCATTGCAGCAAAAATTTTGGAACAGAATTCATGGCGCCTCTTCCAGTAGGGCAGACCTTCGCAATTGCTGCTCTGTAGGAACAAATGCCAGAAGCAGGAACTGGCTGACATGGCACAGAGTGTCTCGCTGCCATTGACAGCAAGATCAAGTGCACCCTCAGCAAGTTTGCAGATGACACCAAGCTGAGTGGTGCAGTTGATGCGCCAGAAGGATGGGATGTCATCCAGAGGGACCTGGACAAGTTGGAGAAGTGGGCCTGTGTGAACCTCATGAGGTTCAACAAGGCCAAGTGCAGGGTCCTACACCTGGGTCGGGGCAATCCTTGGTTTCAATACAGGCTGGGGGATGATGTGATCAAGAACAGCCCTGTGGAAAAGGATTTGGGGGTACTGATGGACGAAAAGCTGGACATGAGCCGAGAATGTGTGCTCACAGCCCAGAAGGCCAACTGTATCCTGGGCTGCATCACAAGCAGCGTGGCCAGCAGGTCAAGGGAGGTGGTTCTGCTCCTTTGCTCTGCCCTGGTGAGACCTCACCTGGAGTACTGCGTCCAGCTCTGGAGCCCTCAGCACAAGAAGGACATGGAGCTGTTGGAGCAGGTCCAGAGGAGGGCCACAAAAATGATCCAAGGGCTGGAGCACCTCTCCTACAAGGACAGGCTGAGAGAGTTGGGGTTCTTCAGCCTGGAGAAGAGAAGGCTGCGGGGGGACCTTATTGCAGCCTTCCAGTACTTAAAGGGGGCCTACAGGAAAGTCGAGGACAGACTTTTTAGCAAGGCCTGTTGTGACAGGACAAGGAGCAATGGTTTTAAACTAAGGGAGGGCAGATTTAGACTGGATTTAAGAAAGAAATTTGTTACGATGAGGGTGGTGAGGCACTGGCACAGGTTGCCCAGAGAGGTAGTGGAGGCCCCATCCCTGGAGCCATTCCAGGTCAGGTTGGACGGGGCTCTGAGCAACCTGATCCAGTTAAAGATGTCCCTGCTCTTGCAGGGGGCTTGGACTAGATGACCTGTAAAGGTCCCTTCCAATCCAAAGCATTCTATGATTCTATGAAAGTGAGTTTGAAGTTCAAACAAGCTGGGGTGCGGACAGTGCTGTGAAAGGAGAAGGGTGTCAGGGTCTGTTTGGTTTTAGTCTCTTGGGGTTACTTTTCCCACCTGCTTTTAAGATGACCTGCACTGCAGAGATTTCCTTGCCTCAGCTTCTGCAGGAGGCTTCTCCGTGCCTATTTATAGCTGCATCTGTATATGCTCTAATCTTATTACCAACTTTCTCCTATACTTGCCTCTTAAGAGTGTCAAAACCTCTGATTCACAAATTCTGCCCAGTTGCTTCCTTTGCCTTGTTTCTACTCAGCCTCTTTCCTCTTCCCGTAATCTCTGTATCAGTTTCCACCCTTTTCCACATACATTTCCTTGCTTATAGTAAAAACTGAATACAGTGTTCTTCCAAAAAACAAATGAAAATTATTTTGGTAGAATAACTGTCGGAGAAAGTGTCAGTGAGATTCAGCATGAGTAGTAACTGCAGTGTTAAATAAAACTCTTTTCCTTTTGACTTGTGGGAAAACAATTTATAGAAGCTTGTCAGGCTTATTAATCTATTTCACCTATGCATGTTTCTAGCCAGTTATTTAGATTAGTTTGAAAAAAATCCAGTCTGAAGGACAAGAAAATTCTGAATAAATGTTCCTGATTTTAATACTTGCAGTTGACGCCAGTGGACAGATTGCAATCAGCACAAACTTGTCCATTTATTCTGAGTTAAGTCTGTTATGTGCATTGTTTTTATCTAAAAATATGTATTTGTGTAAAATGTGTTGGTGCTTCTAAATAAACAGTAATGATAAACTGCGGTCTCCAAACCAGTTGAGTTTTTGTTATCCTGACAATATCTAAATGGAAGACTTGTATCATTACATTTTTATTGCAGCTAAATTTATAATTCTGCATCTCTTAAATTTTTGTTGTCTCTGTGTATGTTCTTCATTACTTTTTAATAACTATGTTTTTTCCCATGTAGGGTGACTTAGCAGCTGTGGAACAGCTGCTGAAAAATGGGGCAGATCCCAATGTCAAAGATAATGCTGGCTGGACACCACTGGTGAGTGTTGAAGACTTTTTTTTCTGTCATCTGTCTTCTAATCAGATTTCATTTCATCCCCCCTTTCCTCCCATATTTTAGTTCCCTTTACACTCATTTAGGTGACAAAGAATTATGCAAAGTGAAGCAGTGATGATAAACAAGTTTAAAAGACTTTATGAGCAACTACTGACCTGCCCAAATCCAACTCTCCTTTGCTGGGGTAGGGCAAGCCAATAAATCTATCAGAATCTATTTGATTCTGCAAATGCAGAAAATATAACTATGATAACTAAAAAATGATCAATTGCAGACAATATGTATATTTTATGGGTTCTTAATGTCCTCAGTGTGTTTTACCATTTTGGAAATATATCAAGTATGAAAAAATTGCTCACTTGGATTACAGAAAATAAACAAAAGGTTCTTTTGAACCATGACTTCTTCCTTTCCTGAAGAATATTCTTGACAGAGTCTGTAATCTGGGAGGCTTTGTTCCCTCTAGTCTAATTTGCACACAATTGGCCTTTGTTCAGTTCTTCTCTGTACTTTTTATCAGTGCTAGGTTCCAAGGTTAATTCATGTCAGGAATGTAATGCAGCATCCATGCATCGTCTTCCCCTACCAGCTATTGAGAGGTGTTTGAAAATGAATGCGTTAACTGGTGAGACAGAAGTCCTTCCTCTGAATTCTGTTTCACCTGAGTTTCCTCTCTTATGGATTTACCCAACTAGCACGAGGCATGTAATCATGGGCACAAAGAAGTGGTGGAGCTGTTGCTACAATACAAGGCGTTAGTGAATACTACGGGGTATCAGAACGACTCGCCTCTTCATGATGCTGCCAAGAACGGGCATGTGAGCATTGTTGAGCTGCTGCTTTTGCACGGTGCCTCCCGTGATGCAGTGTAAGTAGATGTGGAATGTTATTTTAACTGTGGCATTAGCTACAGCTGCAACTTCCAGGGTGCATGTTAAGTTAATATGAAGCAAAACCAGTAATAAATGTGATTTATTTGAAGTGAGAGGGTGGGTGTTAAACATATGCTCTGCTATACTTATATCCTTCTTTTCCAGGCAGGTGTTTGCTTTCCATTTTGCTTTGTCCTAAGCTTTTCCAAGGACGTCAGTCATAGATAGCTGGAGTATTGGAGACTAGAAAAATAACAAAATATGCTTATCGTATTCTTACACTTTCCTGTTGGCATCTGGTTATAGCTACTGTCAGATCTAAGATGCTGAGCTAGATGAGTTTTGAACTGCTATACCTGTTTTTTGTCTCTCCTTTTACTACACTACTTGCTAGCAGAAGGTGTTTTGGTCCACTCTGTTCTAGCTTCACAAATGACAGACACGGGCTGAGATTTGGGGAGTGTTTTTCATTTTTTCCATTCTGGATCAAAGCACTAATCCTTGGTACACTTTTTAATTAAAAAAAAAAAAAAAAACAACAAAAAAAACAAACTTAGGAATATTTTCAGCTGAATCTTCTGTACAGTTATGCCTCCTGAAGATTTTGGCATTTGTGTATAGGAGGTGCTAAAGAATCTGTTGGTTTATGAATAACCCTGCAAGCTATTAGTATTTCAGACTCTGAATGTGGTTTTAGGTGTTGTAGTATTGCTGTTGTACCAGGGCCTGTATCTATAAAATTTGAGTTCAATGCATGTTGTCAATAGGTGTGTGTATACAGTAACATGATAGGATGAAGTCTTGCATGACATGAATTTCCTTGCCAGCTGCATAAAGAAGCATAAACAAGTTCAGCTTAATCACTTCAGCTCTCAATATTTGCTCTTGAAGCTTACAGAATTAAGGTACTCTGTGGAAAAGCATAGGTTTTTCAAAACCAGTCCTAATCTTGAATATACTGGAGTTTAAAAAAAAAAACAAAACAAATCCACGAAACTTTAGCATGAAAAAGTAAAACAAGGATCAATTGTTCATCTTCACTTTGTTCTTGAACAACAAAGACCAGCGCATTATACCTTGAAAAGCTGACAGCTTCAGAAACTAATTTTCAAGCCACTCGAATATCGGGAACTGGTTGTGTGACACTTATCACTTCTCTGTCTGGTATTTGAAAGCGTAGCACAGCCAACAGCTTTGATGCAAGGTTTTGACAGGACTTAAGCACTGGTAGATGTGCACAGCCGAGACCCCAAATGCCAACAGTGGACTCTTCAGGTCTCTTATTAGCCTTAGTCTCTGCCGCATGTGTTCACACAAACTGAGATGAAGCTGAACCCCTTTCAGCTCATTGTACGTGAGCAAACATGACTTTCTATTGAAACAGAAGCTTTTCAGTCATGGAAGAAGAGATTTCTGTAAACCTTAAACTCTGTCTTAGCTTCTCACTGAAAACAGGTAGCATTCAGTTGTATATTAAAACAATGTGACATAGGATATGTCACAACTCTGCAACTAGCTCTCTCTTGCAGTACCTCTAAATCTTAAAAATGGCTTCTAACCCCCTTCTAAGTATGCACTGTTCTTGACAATCTCCAGGATACTTAGAATCTCTAGTGTGTGGTGGTAATAAATATATATACTTTTTTTTTTTCTTTTAACTTAATCTTTTTGGTAGCAAATTTAGCCACCTTTAATCTTTGTTTCTTTGTCTGGCAAAAGGAACCACAGGTGCTTTGGCAAAAATCCAGTCCTGTACGTCCCCCCTGGAAAAACTGAGGCTTCCAAATCTTCTGTAGGCTCTCTATTTCTGGCTGAAATGCTACTGGGCATGTTACTATTGCACTGATGATGGAAAGGGGTTGGGGTCTCCCCGTCCGTGTGTCCGTGTCCCCCCCCCCCCCCCCGTTTTACAGAGAGCATTAGAGACACAGAGAAAGGGATGTGCCCAAGCAAAGTGTTCAGGCTTGAATAGTAAGACTTTACTGACCTCTTCTAAACACTACCAAGAAACAACAGAAACAAGAACAGTGTGTCTGAGACTTTTGAGAATGTCTTGTGCCTCCCTTCCTTCCTGTGCGCTGCTAGCTTCCCGCAATGAATTGTGCCATGATCTTTCCCTGGATCATGACTTTGCAAATCTTCCAAGGTTTTTTTTCTGCTACTGCCTCTGGTAGTTGTAGTCCTAATTAAACAGTGGTTGGATTTGTCTAGGTAAGTGGATTTGAACCTTCTTTAATGTAGAAGGTTTAAATATTTTTTTTCTAGTGGATGCAGGTACCCTTATAATGAAGTCACATCTGACAAGAAGCTTGCTTTTCTTCAGTGACTTTTTTCCTAGATGCCCAAGACCTGCAGACCATAGTTTTAAAAACAGGAGGTGAGAACAGGGTGATCGCTTAAGATGGTGCAATTATAGTTCTTTTCAGTATGACTAGTTATAATTGGCCTCTTTGCCTTAATGCAGGATCTGCTCACCTTCACTTTATTACTCTAGGATCTTTACAGTAGAAATTGAGCAGTGATGGGTAAACTTGCATCTCTTCTCAAAGGTTTATTTTCTTTAGAAATATACCTGAGTAGTGCCTTAACTTTAGAGGTATGCATTGTGTGAGCTAAGACTATACCAAACCAATTTTGCCAGACTGATAAATTTGTCTTATTTTAGTTTGCTTTTTTTTTTGGTGTATGGAACTCTTCCTAGTCCTTTTGTGGGCTCTTCAGGCTCTCAATGAACTACCCTTCAGCCAGGAGAGGGCCCTCTTTATCCTAGCATATTAAAGTGATTCTTCATTACCTCATGGGGGTGGGGAGGAAAGTTTGATTAGTTCACTGTGGTTACTTAAAGTCTTTTCCTTTAGCTAAGCTAAGTAAAATGTGAACATGATAAATGTATTCAAATGTTACTTGGGACACTGAAATATATAGCATGAAACCTCACAAAAGTGACTGATGTCTTGCTGCTGTTTTGACCGTAGAATTAACTCAGTTTTGTGTCTTAATGTCCCTTGTGTGTTGGAGAGTTAATCTACTGGAATAAAAACAGAGCTTGTGTTGAATAGCGTGCTTAGAGCAGTAGTTTTGAAATTTAGTATGATACTCAATTGTGCAAGATGAAATACTTTTTTAAAGATGTGCAGTATTTACTGACTGGAGGCCCAAAGGCAGGTAAGATGCACTGGTCTGTAGAGGGATGTAAGATGTATCTGGGAGCAAATAACAGCCGCTTTCTAAGGGACCTCGATTCATGAGGCGCGCAGATATTAGTATAACCCTAGCCATCAGAGAGCTGAGACTTTGCAATTCCAGATTTAGATCGTCGGGTTCACAGACCCATCAAGTACATCTCATTCCAAGTGTCTTTCAGGCTAGTTTTTTCTCCTTGCATGTTAACACATAGTGCATCAAGAAGTAACTGTATGTAATATGAAGCAGCTACGTATCTTTTAGGCCAAGCGAATACCAATGAGAACTACCTCTTTTGCCAGAAAGCAATCCTGGGATTTCAGTATTTCTTGGCAAAAAATTTTTTTTGAAATCTGTAAGATTTAATAGTTGTGGCACTTCATTTGCCATTCTAAGTTTTCACTGACTGGGAAAGATATGAACTACAAATGAAAAATATTATATGGACCAGTGGACCTATTAATTGTCCTGCTGGTCTAGTTAATTTTTTTAAGTTAATCTCCTACACATAGCTAATTTATATTTTTATAGCTTTTTCATGTGCTCACTCTCTTGAATTCTGTCTTTTTTTTTTCTTGCTTCACAGCAAGCCAAGTGATTTGAAAAATTAGATCTGTGCGTTTGCAATTTCACAGTACTTCTTAAATGCTTTCACTCAAATGGGCTATCTTGCCAGTTCTTCATGCACAATAAGTTTAGCATTAGTAAAAATTGTTGTGTTGCCCTATTTTTTTAGGTGTTAGCTGTCTTTGAGTAGTTTTGAGTCTGATTCTGAACAAACCTGTGGGAATGCTTAGGGATAGACCGTGGTCCTCAATTATGAATGGCATAGGGGTAAAAACTATTATAACCTGCAGTAAATTCCAGGAGGCATTAGACCCATGACACTGACATAATTTTGTCTGCTTTTTCTAAGTCAAGATAGTGCAGGACTTTGTTGTCTAAGTGCAAGACAGTATGCTTAACTTCCTGCTGACACCAGGTTAATTAAAACCCTGGCCCTGTTTGGATATCTAAGACAGTCTTTCTGGCTACACAGATTAAATTTTTTTTCCTTCTGCCAGGTTCAAAAAAGATTTCTGCTTACCATATTCTCGGAATATGGGTGCTGACTGGAGACCCCCAAACTGGTCACATTTCCCTGGGAATTAGTGGTTACATTACTGCGCTGGGACCAGGTTGTGGGACTTGCATTTAATACTGAACTCTTTTTGTGGGGCTGGGGTAAAACTTGGTTTATGCTCAGCTGTGGAACAGCAAATAACTTCTGGTGTCAAAATGGAGCAGCTTAAAACTCCTGATTACAAAGTATTACATAATCATTGGTTGTTTGTATCAAAAGCTGTGAAAGTTTGGGGCTTCTAAAGAATTGTCAGGGGTGTGTCTCCCTGTTTATCTTCTCTCCTCTGGTTGCTTATTTCCTGAAAGTTTACTGAAACATTTAGAAGGTAGCTGTTAAGTTTCTTTTTGACTGCAGTAGTAACCTCTGTTGTCATCGTACCTAAGACTTCAGCGATGTTGCACCATAAACTGAATCCCATTTCTAAAGCTTTTCATAAGAAGTTCTTTGATCTGTCAGTCCTTAAGATATCATCTGTCATCTCATGTAAAGTCATACTCAGCAGATTACATTGAGTTGCTCTTCATTGGGCTCATCTTTGTTCTCAGCACAGACATCCTACTCTTTGATTGGAATTTGTTCTAGCCGTAAGAGCCCTCTACTGACTATTCAGTACCTTGATGACTGACTAATAGGAGACTGCTTGCATCAA
This sequence comes from Ciconia boyciana, assembly GCF_034638445.1. NCBI lineage: Eukaryota > Metazoa > Chordata > Aves > Ciconiiformes > Ciconiidae > Ciconia > Ciconia boyciana. The sequence goes on along the minus strand of NC_132943.1, from coordinate 40,849,941 downwards.
AGGATACATCTGACTCTTGAATGTTTAAAACAACTTGCAAAAAACCCACTTGCATTCTGGTAGAAAGTATGCCTTAGAGACCTGGTATTGTAGCTTAAGCACCAGAGACACTTATTTCTCTCTTGTAGAAACAATTGTGTTTGTCTTCCTTCTGAGTGTGGAACTTGTCCTGTTAAGCAGTCACGTGCACCGGACCCATTTACAACCAATCCAGACCTATAGTAGGAGCACACAATCATAGTTATTGATATTTCTAAAAATGCTGTGTTTGTGTGTTAGGGTGGGCCTAATGTGCACGTCCCACTTAATTTTGTTTTGCAAACTGGATCAAAATTCATTTTTTTTACTCTGAACAAGGTGGATGATTTCTCTTGTTCAGCCAAGCTGAACTACAGACAGATTTGAGCACACATTTTTGCCAAAAGCTTCTGTTTCCCATTCCTGTGCCTTACGGGTGTTCTTGTGGCTGCATAGATCTGGTCCTTGATCCTGATCATAGGGCTAAAAATAATATACATTCCTAATATATTAAAAACGGTTCCTCAAGTAACTGCACTGATAACTGTACCAGCCCAACAGAGACTGGGCAAGGTCTCTTTCTGATCGTGATTATTGGCTTTTTGGGTGGTTGGTGGGTGCCTAACTAAAAAGAACAAATCTGCTTGTCATCCTTTTTCTTTGAAAAGGATGTGTAAATTAAAGCAATACCATACTTGAAATCTGTTGTCTGGATGTGTTCCTCGTCTTAGTTTTTATTTTGTAAACCTTATTTTCTCCTGTTTCAGCTACTTTTTCCTCACTTTCCTTAAGCTCAACAAGCTGCTTTATTGCAAATATTCGAAACTCTTAAACCCATCCCTTGGGCTGGTATTCCTTTTTTCAGACCTGAGCTCCCAAGTTTGTCACATTTTACTTTAACCATGCCACCTTAACATCCTATGAATAGCCATTAATGCTTCAGTGCTGCATAATGATGGGATAGCATGTTGCAACACACTGGTAAGAAGCGACTGAAATGATCTTAAAAATGGAGGAAAAAAAAAATTAAGTGAATACAGATGGGGTAGCTGGAGCTTTTATTTGTACAGTTTAATTGGCAAAAATGTTCTGTATTTAACTGTGGTGGCCTATATGTTTATCTATGGTAAACATTTCATGAGTTTTTTTTCCCAAAAGTCAAGGGTCTTACTGTGACCTGGGGGGGAGACACTCCCAAACCTCTGCTACTGACATGCAGTGATTTCCTCCCCCTGCTTAGTTCACAGTAAAAGGTCAGCCATCTAGTCTAAAGGTGATTTTAGTGTATGTGCTAATCCATATATATTCCACCCCCACCCAGATGCATTGTTCAAAGGAACTGTCCTGCAGCACTTTGAGTCGAACATGGCCCTTATTTAAAGAAAGAGCAAGAGCTACCCTGATGATGCATGACAAAGCAGGAACAGCATGACAATATTTAATGGGCTGCAACTCCCAGGACTGGGCTGAGATTTAACCAATTATCTTTTAGTCTGCAGAATTTGTATTGTGCTAGCTCTCTGCTCATTAGTAACACAGAAGAGCTTGGGGTTGGTAATATTGTAAAATTAGCAATTGTAAAATACCATCCCAGAATCTTCTGTGTGGGATTTTTGTGGATTGTTGTTTTCCCCAGAGGCTATGTTAGTGAGCAGTGCTCAGTCAGGAGCATAGAAAGGTGCTAAGGTCAGATGCATTTTTCAGCTTTGCGCTGCCCAAAGCCCCCCAGTTAAGTCAGAGTGAAGACTTAATGATTTGAGCTTCTCTTTGGGCTGGATTGGGTTATGGCCTTATGTGGAATTCCCTATAAAGCTTCCTAGATTCCTACTCTGCACAGGAACGTGTGGCTAACTAAGAGACAGCTCTTCAAAGATGCAGTGGTTTTTTGACCTCTTTAAATGTTTCATTGTTTGATGACTAAGCTTGCCGGATTTCAGATACTGAGTCAGAGCTTTGTTCTCGGTGACAAGCTTCCCCTTCATAACGAGCTCTTATTATGCCTTTTGAGAGCCAGAGCAACATGAGGTGGGGAGAAGAGGATCAGCTGGAATAGCCATTATTCTTGCAAAGGGCAAAGCAAGCAGAATATCTCCCAAGAGTGCTGGCAGAGGATCGTGTTTGTTAAGGGCAATTATACCTGTTCTGCAGTTTCAAGCTTTCCTGCGCTCACTAGCTGCAAAGTTGTGTGAAGAAGAGATAGAAGCCATGGCTGTGCTTGATGTTGTGTTTATAGCAAATCGTATCCATCTGACTAATGTTAAAAGAATGGGGGGGAAGAGGTCTTGAAGCATATCTAATAACTATGAGGTGCCATGTAGGATGAATAGTGTTCAACAAAATTGGCAAACCAACTAAAATTTGAATGAATTGGCTATAATGTGTTCTGTGGAACAGCACACTGAGGGGAAAATGAGATGCATACTCAAATTCTGGAAGTGTGGGGGAGTCACGGTTCCCAAGTAGGAACCAGATAGCTTTTCCCATAAAAGCATAACCACATCAAGCTCCAATGTTTAACACAGTATGTAAAATCTTCTGACGTGTCTTTTATGGCAAATGGGTAAGCCAAAAATACATTTCTTGGTTATATGACAGCAATGAAAGATTAAAGCTGAAATTTCTGGGTCTTGTGAATGATATCAAAGTGCATCTTGAAACGGTTTAACAAGGACTGTGGTTTATTTAACTGAACATACTGCTCTGAACACCCCTTACTCCTCAGCTGAATGCAGCAGCTTGTAATTCAGTATCCATCTGTCTTGGATGCAATTCTTACTTGAAGCTTAGTGTTTTTTAGCTGAAATTACATATTAATAAGAAAGTGGGAGGGAAAGCTACCCAGCTAATGTGCCCAGTTAGTTAAGAATCAAGTCACATTTTATTTACTTAAGCCCATCTGTGCTTGTTTTGCCAGTAATATATTTGGTCTGCGGCCTGTGGACTATGCAGAAAGTGAAAAGATGAAATCTGTGCTAATGTTACCAGTGAAGAATGAATCATTTTCACTTAACCAGCCCTCTGAGGTAAGTGTGTGGGGTTTTTTTTTTTTTTGTTTGTGTTGTTTTGCTTTTTAAAAACTCCTAAGTTAGTCCTGTTAAGTACTGAAGGCTTGGACCTAAGTACAGTACATCACCTGCCTTTACAAGGAGATTTAAAATAGGTTGGACAATATTTCTAGAATGTATGTGAGACACTTACAAGCTATGATATTCTGTGTTATAGCTTAATCTGGGGAAACAAAGGATGTTTCTTGTAATGTGGCTTTATTATAGGAGAATGAATGCTTTGTTTTTCTTGAAGTATCGTTGATTGAACTTTGCTATTGTTGTTGTTTTTCTGCATATTTAAATTTGGTCTACTTGCCAAACTGGCTGAAAGCAGCAGCAGTCTTTGCTCCGGGTGCTTTTTGTGTGCCTTTAAAAGGCTGTTCCAATATCGTCCTTTGTCCAACAATGAAGATGTCAGCTCAGCAGTTGAAAACAGTTTTTGGGAGATTGTTTTGGGGGTTTGGTTTTTGTTTTTCCCCTCTTTTTGCTAAAGACTTATCAGGACTTGTGACCAAAATCAAGTTATTCAGACTTAACAAGTTACTGCATTATGAAATGCTTTATGCTTCCTAATAAACGATTAAACTGACCTGGCTGCTACAAGCAGTCCTAGTCTACTCCAGGGTGTACAGCCTGTTATGATCCCTCCTCATTGAGGTAATAAGATACCCATTGGCGAAAAGTAAATTGTTGCAGCTAAATCAGCAAGGATATGACTGTTCCTCCCATGTGTAGCAAATGGAAGATGCAGCTCTTTTGTCGCAAACAAAACACTCGGTATTTGCATTTACTTTGGGATGAGTGTGTGCCAATGGATGGTTACCAGCTCATATGGATGACTCGATCCAAAGCCTGAGGCTTTAGGGTAACTGGGTCTCAAAGGTATGTCTGTACTATGGAATCTAGGAGCACTTAGGAAGACCCAGGAGCTGAAGTATTACATCCTTGTTAGCATAAAACTTGAGCAAGCAGCTCCTCTTACTTTGCATTAGTAGTATCAGCATAAAAAACCTTAAGCATTCATTACTTAAAGGGCAATGTATTAGGGACTTTTTAGTAAAAGGAAAGGCGGGTGTTAATTATATAGGTTACTCAACATATTGGTAGTGTATTTGTTGGTAATATTTCACTAAAAGTAGGAGCCTTTATTACTTTATTGGGAAATTTTTTTTCTCCTTCAACACTGCAGTCAGCAAAGCTGTTTACACAATGTTCAACCGGCTATATGTGTGCACACCAGTGTTTTTTTTAAAAAAAAAAAAAGCAAGGAAGAAAAAACTGATGCACAAGCTGTTTTGTTACCTTGCATAAGCTAAATGAAATACCTCTAGTGTCAAGCTTTTTTCCTCTAGAGCTAGTTTGTTATACAGAGATTTATTTAAGGACCCTGTCCACTAAGCTTGCCCTGAATTGTTTCTCAAAATGCTTATTCTTATTAAATAAAGCTGTCAAACAAGTTAGCTGCTTTCTTTATGTTCCCAAATGTTCAGCTTATTGTAGGATTTTCTGTTCATGCAGGCACTGAGCCCCAGCCAGCCAAGAGATGGACCTCTTGGATTACTGGGGAGCAACCTTAGTTTGCAGCAACAGAAATTGCTGAACAAGCTAGCAACAGTTCTGAAGGCTCGAAGGTGTACTGAATTTAACAGCAGAGGTATGTAGTCTTGTTGAAATGTCTCTGTCCAAATATAAGTACCTACAGTTCTGCACTTTATCCTTTGAGATACTAGCTGCAACAGCTTTTTTTTTTATTGTTCCTAAAAAGTGCAGTTTCTGAAATCCCTGAATTATAGCCATAGTAGAATGATGGTGTGTTGTTGCATGTAAATGCATATAAAGCCTGCCTGGTTACTGAAGTAGGAGACTTCTAGGGGAGCCACAGTTTGACAGTATATAGTCTGTTATTTAAAATCCCTAAGTCCTCCTCACAGACCTTTTCTCTTTACACTTCTTTTACCAACTTTAAGGTCTCTGCTCATATGAGACCTTCTGTGAGCTTTTTATCTTCCAGAAGTGAGTCTTAGGCAGATGGTGCCTTTAGAAAGAGCAAGTCATTGACTAAAAGTTGACAAATTTCTTCTCACATGCTACTTTCCTTCAAATTTTGTTCTTCATTAAGATGATGGAGCCAAATTATAGGGCTTGGGGGTGTTTTCATCACCTTTTGAGGAGGGGAACACTTTCTTAATCCCTCCTATTAGTTTTTCTTTGGAGTGCTGCTTTTTCCTGCTTGTGAAAGAAACGCTAAGGTCATTTTCCCCTACCATCTTTCACACCTTGATTACTACTCCAGAATTGTGAGTTGAGTTCTGTTAGCTTTGTATTAAAGCAGTGAGATCCTACAGTAAGATTCCTGTCAAAGTTGAATATAACTTTAAAAGGATTGAAAAAAAAAATACTGTCCTATAAACTGGAGCCTCCTCTGAATATTTAAGTGTTAGCTTAGAACTATAAAAAAGTGACTTCCCTTTTTCACAGCAAGGATATGTTGAAACCCACAAAACTTCTAATAGTACTTGCACTTACTCCTATCTTAGTCTCAAAAATCACATACTTGTGCTGGAAAGAGTGGTTGATAAGTTGTTATAGTCTGTTTATTCTTTAAATGTTGATTGATTACTTTTCAGCCAGGCATGGTTCTGATTTTTATGTGCTTTTAGTTCTACTGATGTAATCTTTCTCCTAGTAACTCATCTTGTTATCCCTGATGTTCCAATGCCAAGTACTCTCAAATGTATGATGGCTGTTCTGACTGGATGTTGGGTCCTCAAGTTTGAATGTAAGTATTAAATATATGGGAGTCTTCAGACTTTTTAACCAGAAATTGTAGATGGGATTCCAGAGAAAATTTTCAACAACTGCCCTAATATCAATACTAGCTTAACATAAAGTGTAAGGGTTTTGTTTTTTAATCTCCTGAATGACAAGAGATTTAATTAAATACAGCTACTTCTTCCTTGGCAAATGTGTGCATTTCATTATTAGATGTATTGGGTAGGTCATACCCTCAGTGTCAATGGGGGGTGAATTTGTTCATTGCTACACTGAGTGATTTGGGAGATTATGGAAAATATCCTGGGAGAGGAGGAAGGAATTTATTAAATCCTTGGATTTTTTATAAGCAGCTTCCATTGAAATTGATAGGAAACTTTTGCTAGCTTGGGGTATGTGTTCAAGGCCTGTAGGAAGGTAAGGTGTTGCCTATTTACGTATAAGCTGAGATCTGTTGAAAGTCAAAACTTCTAACCAAAGTTAGGCTGTCAGATGATCATAATCCCTGTTTGTACTTCCCACTAAAGTTCTCTATTTGTTGAGGAAACTGTCAGGCTTAATGCAATCACAGGCTCAGGCAGATCAAATGTATATGTAACTTTCAATACCCATTTCTGTACACACGAGCCCTGCAGACTGGAGTGCTCTTCGACTAAAATAGTAACCTCCAAGGAAAGATGACTTGCATAGTGTCTCCTTAGCATGCAAGTAGTTTTGATGTCTTCTTTCATGCAATCTGTAATTAGTTTTCATACAGTGCATGCTTTTTTGTACAGCTGTTCTGTGGACTTACACCCCAAATTCTGCTTTTTATTCATTCTTTCTAATGTATTTCTTTCACAGTAGTTGTAAAAGCCATGTTCTTCCCCTTGACCTTTATGGCTAAGTCCTTTTAGCTAATAAGTACACTACAAATGAGTTAATTATCCATGGAAAACTCACAGACAAATTTCATTCCAGTTTTCTACTGTGTGACTAAACATCAGAATATAAGGATTCTTTAATGGTCTGAATTTTCCAGTTGCTAATGTTTATGAAGGCACTGCTTAAAGCTTCAAAAGATGCGTCTTAGTTTTTCAAATAAGGCACATCATCAGACTCTTTTGAACGTTGGACTCTTTTTTTCAGGGTGTTCATTTGGCTTCCAGATAGGCAGTGGACTTGTTCCTTGCTTTTTGTTTAAAGGGTCTGTTGAATTAGTGTCCCCTCAGAGACATTTTCTGCAACACCTGCAATGGCTTCTGTTCATGGCCTTATAAGCATTTGCAGAAGGAAAACATTGTGTTGTCTTTGTACTATGATTCTTACAAATAATAGGAGTAGCTTCTTGTTGAACATGTAACGTGGAGAAATACTGTTTATGCTTAAGCAAGCAGATGGATTTAATAACCTCCAGACACTGTTGATAAGCTGAAGGGAGATGGTTTCCTGTTTGGAGGTGAGGATGCAGCAGGAAACCGAGAAGGCCTAGAAGCGATGTTTGGGTTGTATAATTGGAAAGGGTATGTGCAGGTGCTCTGGAACGATATCCTGTTTAACTAAGACTGAATAATCTGTTTCTGTGGTGAATCATTTTGCAGGTTCTTGGCGTCACTCAGTTCAGGAGGTCTGCATGCCTTCTATTGTACATGCTAGCGTAGTTTTCCTTTATTTCATTTTATCTTCTTGCTAGTCAGATGCTTAGAAAGCTTCAGCTGAGTGGTAGGGAGATTTAATTAGTGAGACCTGAGTTTAAATCTTTGTGGAAGAACTTTTATATTTAGAAGTGATTGGAAAAGAAAAAATAAATAAAATAGTGTGGGGGTTATTCAGGGAATATTTTCATATTTTTTTTTGTTTGCAGCTGAGTTTTATTTTATGTTGTTAGTACTGATTAGTACAATCCTGACTGCTAATGCTCTCAGCTTAGTAAGCAACATACTACTTAAAAGCGAGTGATTCTCCTCCCTAGTGGGAAATGTTAGTAATAACTCATGGGGTCTGATGCAGCTAAGTGCCTATAATTAACAGCACCACTCCATCTGTTCCCACCAGTCTGTTATTAGTCTTCTTCAGTCATTACAAGTTAGATTGTTATAACAAATAATGGGACTCCTGCTGATGGAACATTTGTCTAGGAAAAGGAGGTCTTTGATTTTCTTTTCCATAATTTCTCTGTTTTATTTATCGTGGCTTTTTGACTTCTATTTGGATGTGTCCTTAAATGTGATGTAAATAAACTCCCAAAAATGTGTGCATATTCTGGCTTGCTTCTGTTCAAAGCCACTGCAAATATATTGAAGGAGTTGCTTATAGTTCAGTGTTGTAAACCATTCACTTAAAGTAAATTCATGTTCAAAAACTTCACTGAAATATTTGAAAAAACAAAGCTCAGTGTAGCACTTAATGAAATGCTGACTATGCATAAGTATTTGAATTTGTTTTTTACTACAAGGTAAGCTGCATTTGACTGTTACTTCTAAAGTTATATTTATAGCCTACACATAATTATACCACTTTTTTAAAAAAAAATTGCATGCTTGCAAAAACCAGTATTTAAGAGTGTATTTCTTATGTTGACTCTTCCATTATAGCAGGCTTTCAAGCTGTGTTTCTCTAATAAAGAGCAATTTCCTTCTCTTGTATAATTCTATGATGCTTCTGTTTACATGTGTCTATACACACAGATATAGCATCCATTAGTATCAGTAGAGGTAATGCGGAATTTTCCAGCAGTTTGAGCTAAATGTAAGGCCTCTAAGTATTAGAGAGCCAAGATTTAAATATATAGCTTCAGTTTTGGGGTTCCCTTTTGTCTTCAGGTGGAAGATTAGGATGAAAGGATGTCACCACTGAGCAATATTAGATCTTCACAGAAGAAAAATTTCACGTTACCAGTTGTAGTTCCATATTTTCCATATATAATACACTGTCAGCAATATATCCACTTTCAGAGCAGCATAGAATCCAATTGAGACACTGTTGTCACTGTGCTCCTTGCCCTTGGCCATATCTTTCATTGGTTTCATTATTTTATTGCCTTCATTATTTCTGGGACGGTAATAGGGCATAAAGTAGCATATCATTATCCTTCTGCAAGTAGGCTGAGACAAAGACTCAAGTATCACTGTATTTTCTCTATGCTTTTTGTAGAGCCTAGAATAGTGTAATTAAAACCAGCAGAAGCCTTTAATAGCTTTTCAGCTTGTTTTTTCTTAAACTGATTGTCATCTGTTAAAGCAGGGAATGAAAAATGATCTCGGTAACGATATGCATTGAAACAAGCTTGTGTCAGTCTTTGCAGCAAAGTATCTGGAAGAATTCTAAGCATCTAGTTGCTTATTCCTTCATTTGTTTTGCTTACCTGGAGCAGCAGCAATGATTCAGCTCTGATCATTTAAAAGAATGCAAAAAACCCTTGCTTTTCCTGTAAGGACTCGGAACAACTGGGAGTTGACTGGAAGAGCTAGGGGATTGCACGACTGACATTTCAGGGTGAAAACATCTTTCTGAATTTTTTGGAGCAATATGCCCATCCTTGTTTAGGCTATTAGACAAGAGAAGCGCGAAGCTGTTTGAGCTGACTGCTTCTCAGGCTGGACCGTCACTCTTCCATGCATAAACATCTTTTAGATAACAGGCTGATACACAGCAAAGCCCTCCCTTCTTACAACAGTTCAAAACTTCTGATCACTGCAGTTTCATGCTTGTTTTGCAGTTGGAGACTACTTCAACTGCCTCCTACAAAGGGACTCACAGCTCTGTGGGAGGTGGTAGAAATATCTAATGTGCATATGCGTGTCCTAGTTGTATTGGGTGTAGAGCTGAGGGGAATGTTTCACATCAACATTCTGAACTTCTGCACTCCCACAGTGTCTGCACCTCCTGTAAAGGAGGAGGGAAACAGTTTTGCTTCGAAGTCGACACAAATTTAGATTGTGAAGCTGCTGGGGTTTGCAGAGGAGAAAATGGGGGCGGAGAGTGTCTTAAATGTGGTGTTTGCCTTTGCAGAGCTGGGAAGTGGGGGTTTGAAATAAGGTCTAGAGGAAGAGGAAGCCATGTGTCCACCGCTCCCTCTGTTCTGTCCTGTGTCATCCAGATACTCAGTTTTTCATATTTAGAGAGTCCTTTTGCTCTAGCTCACTTTTGGTTTGAAGAAAACATTGCATTAAGGAAGCCCATTGTAAGGAAAAGGATGGGAAATACTATGTCATTCATTTAAAAGCATGTGACGGGATCCAGAGGATGAGCACTTCCAGTGGAATTTAACCTGACCTCTGCACCTTAGGAATGGCTACCTCCAGTCACTTTGATCAGTCTAGAAAACAGCTGTGACAAATAGTCATTTCTTAAAGAAGATATGACACTTGGGGTTTTTTAAGTGAAGTAATGATGTTCATATTACATGCTCCTAGCTTCTGGGAATTGATGTTTAAGGACTTCCTAAGCATCTGCTCCATCATGTTTAATAAATATCACCTGGATTAACTCATTAACTACCATTCTTAAGCAGATTCATTTTAGTCTCTGCAGCATCTTGTGTCATTTCCATGTGTTGGAAAAATGGACTGCTCTTGTTTCACCAAATGAGATCTCTACCTCACTCCATGAAAATCTGTGATTCTAAAGTTACTTTAGAAGCGTATAAGAGACAGTATAAAAATTCTTTTCTGTGCTGTAGCAGAGACCAGTAATGCTGTTGGTGAAAGCAAATTGAAGCTTGCCATGCCAAATTCCTCCGAAGGCTTTCTCTCAGTCCAGATTTCTTCCTTTTCTAGGAAAATAATCTCATCAAGCTTTACTCAATCTGCATGTAAGTCTTAAAACCCAGCGCAGAGTGAGCTGAAGAAGTTTCAGTTGCAATCTCTACTAGATCTTGTATGTGTAGTATTTTTATCTTCTTTGTTGCTATCATGTATTTCTAAATTACTTTAGCTGTTCTAAGATATTTTGGGGACTAACCCCTGCTCTTTGCTTTATTAATGCAAATCCAACAAAATTCCACTAAGGCTAATTGAGTTACTGAAATCTACCCCTGGGTATCTGTGGGTGATTACAACTTGTTCTTGGCAACCAGTTCTTTTTGTACTTCATCCTGTTTAAATTGTTTTTGCTGATGCAGTTAGTTTCATTATAAACCAATAAGACTTACATGAATAAGGATTATAGGGCTCTGATCTTAAATTTTGCAAATAATGATTTCTTTATTTTCAGTACTAGTAGCTACAGTTGTATCAAAGGTCAATTAACGATACTGTTAAGAGTGGGCACCCTTTTAACCTGCTTGCTCCTTATATACTAGAAGGTGAGAAGGTAGGGGCAGCTGTTCAGTGAAGTAATAAGGATCAGTGTAAGTAGTGATGCTTTACTGATCTTGCTAATGAGGGGAAAAAAATGAGCAGTATTCTCCTTGCCAAATGTGGTGGCATCAAGCTAAAATGCGGTTGTATTAAGCTAAAACCTTTTTCTGCAATATTTTGTAGGGATTTTTAATTCAGGCTCAGGTTTTGCTAGAATTTGGTGCAAATGATCTTGTTTATATCTACAAATTGCAAGTGTGAAATCAGCTATTTAAGAGGCTTTTAAACTTCTAATGTTCTGTATTTCTAGGGAAGAAGTTTGCATGACCCCTCTGCACATGTGATCTTGCCCCAGTATGGTCTTCTGTCAGGCAAGCTTTATTAATGAGTGCTTGCACACTTGAACTGGGCATTGCAAAACAGCTCTGGTCCATGTGAAATGGAAAAGTGCCACTTGCTTTGGTACAAGTCCTACCCTTTTGTGGGTAATTGATCCAACTACTGTGATTAAACTAGAGGGCCATTAAAGTGTAGGTGCAATAATCACCGTCTTCTCTTTAAGGAAGAGAACATGCTAAATGAATAAACCTGATCAACCTCAAACCTAAAAGGTCCACAGCTCTTATTGGCAATAGTATCAAGGAATAAATTAAGATTGGCTGAGATCCTGAGTAAGTCGAATGGTCTTATTTTATATTATAACAGAACAGACTAGATTTTTAGTCAGGCTTGCTTGTAAAGAATGCACAGACTGAATGTGGGAAGGAAAACAACATAACCCTGATCTCTACCCCCTCCTAAAATTACAGGTGTACTCTTAAAAGTAGGTTTACTTTCCCCTCCATTTTCAGAGAACTTCAAGGGTGTCCTTGTCCTTCCAAGATTCAGTCCTGTTCTGAAATTTTTTTTGCATAAGTACTTAAGATGTCCATCTCAATTTCAGAAGGGAGGTGGCATAGTATTGATGGTGTCCTGATCACTTTTTAATTAGGATAATAGCAATTCTCTTTTTCAGTCCATTCATTTGGCCAGTGTCTTGGCATCAAGTTCTCACTGGTGGCTTTTCAATACAGTGCTGAACAAATGAGAGTCTGTAATCTCCGGAGTTCTGGAAATCAATTTAACATGGCTGTTTGAAGTCAAAGGGTGCTCTACCTCTGACTTAAATAGGAGTGCTGTAAGGTCAACCGAGCTTCTGGAAATGTCCCTGTAAAAGTAGCGGAGTGATATACCTTTGAGTACAGTATGGACTTTTATTTCCTTTTATATGTGCGCTTAATCAGGATGACACTCAGTCGGATGGAGAGACTATTAAAAGGGAACTGTCATGTTATCCAGACACTTACACACATTAGCAGCTTTAAAATTAATGTCTACTCAAGAAAAAGACCTGGACTTTACTGAGTGAACTCAGCTTAGCACTCAGCTGTTAAAATAAAATCCCTAGCTGTAAAAAAAAAAAAAAAAAAAGTTGGAAGGGCCTACAGTATGCTCTAATCTTCGCTTTGTATCCCTACTCTTAAGTTTGAGGATTTTTAGTACAAGGTCATCTTGTGGTGGTTGTACCATCTATTGGAAGAATGATAAAGCTTATACATGCCTGGTGCTTCCAAATGACAGCGTAACGCAACCAAAACCGATTATGCCATCTTTCAGAACCTCACCTAGACTATTGCTTCCAGTTGGAGTCACTGCATCTGAAAATGATAATGCAAAATTAGCAATCTAGAAGCAAGTGACTTGATACTAAGTTTTATGTGGAGGGGGGAAAAAGAACAGGCAAATAAGAACCTTTTGTTTAGACAAATGCATAATGAATTAGGTAGAAACACAGCTTGAGCCCTCTGACATTTTATCTCAAATATAAGAACAGGGGGATATTTCCCTTTTTTGTTTTGCAGATTTCTTTTTCTATTATGGTATGTGAATCCTTTAGTTCTTTAATACAAAATCTCTTTCTAGTATGCAGGAGTTGCTGAAGAGGAATGAGCAACTCGGGAAGAAATCAATCTGAACAAAGTCTGCAGTTAAAGGACATACTGGTCTCTATCACTTAAATTATTTTAGCTTCCTTTTTCTAGTTAGGAAGCCTTCCTCCATGGATAGATATTCCTTGATTGTTCACCTTAGGGTTGTAAGCACCTTCCTCGAACATTGGTTGCTAACTGCATCAGTGTTCTGAATATATAGCTAGACCAATATTCTGATGACACGACGTGCTGTTTGCCTCATTTCCTTGTGCCTAAGGCTCTCCTTTCACTGTTACCCTGCCTGTGTTGTCTTGTCTCTTTCCAAGTGATACTCTTTCTACAGATTAGTTGTGCTGTTGATGGTAAGATTGCCATGAAGTGTGTTGAAGCCTGAAGCACCTCCTCTTCTGAGCCTGAGGACTCCAATGACTTTCTTTCCTCTTTTGCTACATGCACGTAGACAAAGTGTTAGGCGAGACTCCTTGAAATGTCCCTGAGCACAACGGTTCCAAAAAGCATTTGTTCTTATCTATCAAATATGACAAGACCCATGAGTCAGAGCAAGTTCTGCTTCTACATCTTGCATGAAAAATATATTCAGGAATTGAAAATATACTACTTTTCCATCACCAAAAAACATACAGAGTCTGTTGCTCCACAAAGTTGTGGGCCTAACAGTGTTGCCTCTTAACGTATTTATGTTAAAGAGAAACACCTGGGCACTGAGAACTTATGTTCGGGGCTTTTTATCCTATCTGGAATACGCAGCTTTTGTGCCACAAATCTGTTAAGACACAGAACTGTTCTGATTCTAGCTGGTTAAGAAAAGTTAAAATTAATGAGACTGCTGATCATGCAGACACTGGCTAGACAAATGGTCTGTTTGCATGTTTCCAGTTTTTCAAAGACACATGTTTATCTTGTGGTTCTTATAGATACAATGAAAACATGTGGATGAGTTTCTCTTCTTGCTCTTATGGAGGGTTGTCGTTATGTGTGGCAAGGAACTTCGAGGCATACAGATTCCTCGGAGGACTTGGCAGTGTAAAATGGACAGACAGATGTATGCAAACCAGACATAACCTATTTTGCATTTTCTGCTAAAATAGACATTCCACTAACATTACATCAGTATTCATTGCTATTATCAATAATTAATATGTGGGTTGCTTTTCCGGAAAATACATGACTAGGTTGCCCTTCTAGTTTTGTACAAGTTCACGTTAATTTTCATTGAAGGAATGAACAAGTGCAAACAATCAACCTGAATCTTGTACATGGAGGGAGGTATATATTGTCATAGTATTCAGCCAGTTGTGGTTTTCTGTATAGGTTTATCTTTTTTGATGTAAGTACATTGGAGGACTTCTAGTAACTAAAATATGAATTCCTGTTGCATTTTGTGAGTTGGTATGAACTGGTGGTAAATTGCTAACAGTTGGCTTTCAAGACCTCTTCAGATTAGATATTCCTATCTATTGGCTGCCATGGTATTCAAGTACCTTTCTCAGTGATACTTCTCTTCATAGTCTTGTGCTTTCTTCCCTTTTTAGGATCAAACCCCCACACTTCTGGTTTTGTTTAGTTTGTATTTTTTTTTAATACCGTGGGTTTCATCTTTGCACAGTAGAAATAAGTTGTCTGAGTACGAAATGCTGTGCAAGGAGCGAGGCACTACTTTAAAAGTTACAACCTTGACAACATTGTAAATCCTCATGGAACAGTTTTCAAAATCAGCTTTGCAAACTTTCTTTCTTGGGTAATTTTTATTAATGAGTGCAATGTATATGCAGGCAAAATGTTCCACCCTTGAGTGGGTGACCACAGCAACTTCTCTTTCCAAAGTGAGGTCAGGTAGTACGTTTAACTGATGTTAGCAATACATTAGCATCAGCGCGTTCTGGATTGGAAAAAATAACTAGCCTTAAAACAAGGTGAAAACACGTTGACTCTAAAAGACAATCTCATTATGCAGCAGTGGTAACAAAAATGAATGCCACTATTAAACCCTAGCATAAATCTCCAGTTTGTGCTGATCTTGGAGACCTTGAAATCCCATCTGATTTGTTATTTGAGGCCATAGCTGTTCGGAAACAGCTTTGTGCTTGCTTTGTAATTGCTCTTTATCAGGCAATTGCTTCCATTTCATAACTGCGGAGTTGGTTCTACATGCTGGCTTTAAGCTTCCAAATGATCAGCAATTTGACATTTGACATTAAGTGGTTGACCTTTAGTGGGTAAGAGGAAAAGCTAATAATTCCTAGTGTTTACAGCACTGATTTTAGTGTGATATTGCTTCTCTCCATCTAACTTGCGTCTTCAACCACTGTTGTAAATTTTTTCAAGTGTAAAAGCAAATTGCTAAAGCACACAAGCTTGGATGTCTTTTAGTGCAACTCTTTAGTCCCTAAAATGGCATGCAAGCCTCTGTTAAAACATGGGATCTCTAATCTTTGCCTTCCTTATTGCGTTTTCTGTAGGGGTACAAGCCTGTCTACAAACCACAGTTCGAGAACAAGAAGAGAAGTATGAAATCCAAGGTGGCCCACAAAGAGGCCGGCTCAACAGAGAACAGCTGGTGGGTTTTATTGCTTGAGACAGATTATCTTAACGACCTTTGGTTCATGCATTTTTGCCCTTTGCCACATGTGCAGGTGCAGTAGATGTAAAACTTTAATGTGGTCTTGTACAGAAATTTGATTATGTGCAAGGTGATCGAAAGAACTGCGAACACCCATAAAGCTGTCATTTTTCTCTATTAGTGGATATGTTGCTCTAACCTTGTCAGAGAGAATGCTGTATTACATTTGTGGAAGAAGCTGTATGGGACAGGAAGTGATGCTGCTTTGGCCTTCTCTGCTCAGCTTTAGAACCTAGTTGAAATTATCTGAAAGATGAAAGAAAAATGTTTTTATTACTTCTTGTTTCCATACAGGGCCACTTATATTTAACTGGGTTAATTTCTGGTTACTTTCTGCATTACACTGGAGAAGTTCATTAAATGTATTGTAACAGTAGCTGTAAATATGCCTAGCTCAAAGTTAAACCCTGTTGTGCTGGAAAATATTTAAACATAAGCAAGAATTTACCATGTGAGCAAGCTTTTCTTGATTGCGTACTTATACTGAGGACCTTACATGTTAAGTTACTGTTCTAGCTTCCAGTGTTGGTTATTTTAAATTGTATTCTTTCGTAGGCACTAATTGTTCCTTTCCACTTTTCCTGTGTGCTCAGTTGTGAAGTCCTGTATTTATACTTCTTTTTTTTTCTTCCACTTAGCTGCCTAAGTTGTTTGATGGATGCTACTTCTATTTTTTGGGATCTTTCAACCGCCACCAGAAGAGTGATCTTGTGGAGTTGGTCAAAGCAGCAGGAGGACAAATTCTGGTTAGGCAGCCAAAACCAGACAGCGATGTGACCCAGACAATCAACACGGTGGCTTACCATGCAGAATCTACTTCTGACCAGAGATTTTGCACTCAGTATGTAATCTATGATGTGGCTTCTAAATTCAAGCCGGAGAAAATTCGTCAGGGCAAAGTCTGGATGGCCCCCTCCAGCTGGCTTATAGACTGTGTGATGGCATTTCAGCTCCTGCCTGTAAAATGAATATTGATGTCTTACGAGCAAGGCTTTAAAATGTGGTGAATCTTGAGCAGTTGGAACACTCTGGTAAACACTGGTCTGAAGCTATGATTTATGTTTTGCACTTAGGAATACAGGAGAGCTTTGACCATTTAAATGAGTTACTATAATCATGGATATGCTGGAATAAGTGAATTTACAATGGAGGAGAGAGATAAATATACTGCTTTGAAAAATACTGCCTTGGGTTATTTAGTATGCTTTATTTTTGCATTTAACTTAAGTGTAATAATCACTGACATTTTCTAAATAAGATTTTGCAAAATGAAACCTTTTGCATTCTTGATTTAGACCAGCCCTTCGTAGGTGATAGAGCATGACCCCATTTCTTTTCTGTTTAATATCCATTGACAAGGATCTACTGTATGCGTCAAGATTTCCCAGCCAGGCCAGAATTTGTATTTTTTTTAAAAAAAAAGGATTCTATGCATTTGAATGTAGTCATTTGCCTGTATAGACATCTCTTCTGTCAGACGACATGTGATGTTTCTTATAACTTCTTACAACTGAATTTTGCAGGAAATTCTTGACACGGGATAAGCCTTGTAGAAATTAGAGTAGAGCTAATGGCCTGAATTCATTTGAAAGCAGACCATTTTGAAAACACTATCTTTAAAAATCTTGGTCTAAAATTCCTTATTTGTATCAAGAGTAATGCTTTATTTACTTCTGTCTTCTTTCACGCTTGTAAATGTGTAACTCCTAATTCGATTCTATGTTCTGAAGGTTTCTAAGCATCAGGATCCTTATTAAATTATTAAAATTAAAAATTTCTGTAAGTATGGATGGTTGCTGTCATGGTTACTTTAACGAAAAAAATGTAGTGATCCCAAAAGAATTATGCCTCACTTTGCACAATTGTACTTAAACTTAGCTGGCTACATTGGAGCAATATGTGATTCTTTCATATTTGTTACAATAAATTTTTAATTTGTTTCTCATAATTGATCATAAGTTATTGTCAGAATCTTACTTCCTCACTCTGTGCTCTTATGTAATGTCTGGCATCTTTTGTGTTGCCTTAATTTGTGAATTCATAATTTAAAAGTGGTGTCTTGTAATAATATACAATGAGAATGATGGTTGTGGGATAAAACAAAGTTTCTTGTGTTTGCTTTTGTATCGCTTGCAATAATAAAACTTCTGGTGCCAGTAAGTTTGGAGTATCTTATTGCATGAGCTTAGCTGCAGAATAAGCACATAGTCCATATGTATCTCAACAGGTAAATGGACATGTAAGTACTTTTCTGTGAACTCGATACAGCTGTGAAGATAGCATATCCACCTGCAAGAGCAGCCCTTCAGTGTAAGAGATGGTTGTTTTCTGTAACTATTGCCACCGGAGATCCTGTGCCAATTTTCAATATGCTCTATAGAACTCAGAACTATATGCTTCATCTATAACAGGTAGAGTTTTCAATAGCATCTATAGACTTCAGTAGCTGGAGTATCTTGATCTATCACTTAAGCTAGACTGAATCATTGCTCTTCACTAAATGCAGTTCTCAAGTTACTTGCACGTCTGTGTGAGCGAGCAAAAATGCAAGGCTCATTAATAAATGGAACAACCCATGGGATGAATGTGTTTTGGGTTTTTGTGCAGATAAACACTGGCAGCAAATAAGTCGATACTGTGTGGACTTGGTCATTTATTTTAACAATTGTAGCACACTTTAGCTTGGCATTTCATAGCACATCAATATACCTAATGCGGTATTCTTTGCAAAAGTAGCAGTGAATCTCTGCAAAATTCTTAAGAGTGGAGCTTTTCTGCTGCATACCAGGAAGAAATTTGGCCCATCCGTAATCCTGTCCTGTGTCCTAAAGTAGAGACAGCAGATTTACAGCTTTTAAGAGCCATTGTTCTTTGGCAGCTGAAAAGAAAGTGTTAGAAAATTGCCATCAATTTATTTTTTTGTTTTTAAGCCGCATTCTGAACTTTTCCTAAGGTCTTGTTCCTTTGAATCAAGTTGTGTTTTCAAGCAGAGTTACTATCAAATCGCATTAAGAATCCTTCCATATCATACTGAGGAGTGATCCTAACTTACCCTGCTCGTTGAAGTGCACTCAAGATTAACTCTGGCCTATCTCCTTCAGGTCTCTTCAGGAATTCAGAGTTTGAGTATGTAGATGTAGGCACTTAGAGCCTCACAGAACTGCAGTAAGCAGCCTTTGATGCCAAAGCGGCAGCAGGTGTCGAACGCTACTGAAGCAATAGGTAAGTACACAAAAGCTAGAGGTCAGTGCCACAGACCCTGCTTAATTCACTCTTTCTAATCATTAAAAGCAGAGGGACAGCACTCGATAAAACACGCCTAAAAAATAAAAGTCTCGTAGTAAGGATAAATCAAGTCCCTTAATCCATCGGATGGATTTGGCTCATGAAAGCAAGGTTATAAAATCATGAAGCATGTGCTAAAGGGTGCGTAGGGATCATTTCTCACTGTCTCTTCTAGTTCAAGAGCAAGGGTGCATTAAAGGAAGCTAGTAGGAGGCAGGCTCAAAAATAGAAGAGGTATTTCATGCAGTGTGAGCAGACTTGTGGCCCTGACAGCCGTAGCCTGTGTTGGGTGCTCTGTGTTTTGGCATAGTCTGAAGCAGGGAGTAGATGAGTTCATCAAAGGAAATCTGTTAAAGGTTAGTAAAGAACCTCAGCTATGGCATCAATTTATATTGGTATTCTCCTGCTAAAGTGCATACGCTTAATGTGCATTGATGATTGGGGCATTTGAAGAGGTAAAAGTCCAAGACTTGCATTCTGGATTATAGACATTTTTATTAATCTTGTATTTATACCTCAACAATGCTGTGAGTCTCGGAAAGGCTAATGATTTTCAGGTGGCTTCCCTTGAAATTTATGTTTACCTCATGAATTAGTTCATCAGGGACACCTGATAACCCCTTCAGTAGCAATGTCTGGAGCTCAGTGACATCAGTTTAACATCACTAATAGTGAAGAGAAGATGACATTTTGAATAAATACTGTATAATCTTTTTGAATGGTTTGTGGTCTAGAGGGGTATATATGAAGCCTGGTTGGTTGGTTTGTTTGCTTTGCTTTTGTTGTTTTTTGTGGGGGTTTTTTGGGTTTGTTTTGTGTGTGTGTGTGCGTTGAAGTGAAAGATAGTTGAGGGTACAGAGGTTTCTTCCTTACATCAGTGTCCTAGGTAGATCCTGGGGAATATAGTTACAGAATAGTTCAGCCTTTTGGCTGTTTCTACCTCTATATGATTGCTTGTATTTAAAGATCTCATAGGTTTTTCTTATCACTAAAACATCTCTCCCCCCGTCTGAAGTAATTAAAACTATATAAATTTTTGAGGGGGAGACATTAATTTTCTTAAGAAAGGAATATGTGATGGGCAAGTCAGAGGAAGCCTAATTGTAGGGGAGATGCCGTGGCAAATAGTTCCCTTTGGACTTTGTTCCTCCAGCTATAAAATAAAATCTGTTCTCTGTTGCTGAACAGTGAGGATTCATTTGTTATTTGAGATACTCAGAAGTGACTTTTCTGACGTAGAAGCGAGTGGCCCATAAAAATAACTTATCCTGCAATGCAGGAGAGCTAGATGTTGCATTATTTCTGCTAGTGTTTTAAGGAAACAACAGGCAAATGAGGTCTGGTCTGATGAAGTAGCAGAGAAAGGTCAGCTCCCGCTGCGTGTTTGGGACACTGGGGTCATTCACCGAGCGGAGATGCTGAGGCAGTGACAGGTAACGGGATGGCTGGTGCCCGTGGTTTCCATGTCTTGCTCCGGTGGATGTTGGAAGCGTTGTGTGCCGCAGGTGGGAGAAGCTACCCGTGCAGTGCCACGGTTACCTGCGTGACAATATCTGCCCCAAGTGCGTTTCAGAAGCAGAGACGTTTCTTTCCCTGGTGGGCACAGCTGTAAACCACAGCAGCTCTTTCTCAGGTCTGAGTTTACTTTGGGGCTTATTTCCATGCGGTTGCAGCGAGCTTGCTGAAGGGCAGTGCTGTGCCGTGGTGAGTGCTGTGCGAGCACACGCAGCGCTTACCTTCATAAGCCCATAAGCTAAACAGATATGTGGTGAGACACGGGCTAAAAATATAAAAAATGGGATGTGAAGTGACAGCTTAAGCTGGCTGTCTTGCTCAGCTTGCTGAACTGATACAAATTTGCATATTTGTTCAGCTAGTGTGGGGCTGGGTTAGTTTCCTGCTAGTTTAGCAAACTACTAATTCTCAGAGGAGTCAAAAAAGTATTGGGGGGGGGGGCAGCTGTGAGACTGCCTCTTTTGGCAGCGATCAGCTGGGGCTCAGTTGTGAAATGAAGGCCTTGGAAAGTGAGGTTTTCCGATCGCCCTACGCACTCCCGCACTTCACTTTCCCCTGAGGGGGTCCCAGTCTCTCTGCAGGGTTTGTACTGGGTGCTAGTGGCAGCCTGACCAGGGAAATGGTTCTCCCCTGCTCTGCTCAAGGCTCAGCTTTGAACAGCTGGTGCCAGGGGAAACCCAGATCAGCTATAGTCCGGGTCCGGCTGGAATTCATGCTCTGTAGCAAAATTTAACTTTTTTTCTGCAGCATAAAAGATCTGGAAGACCATTTAAAAAAAAAAAATTGGGGGCCTTTTAATTGAATTAAATATTAATATGGTTAATGTAATCAATGCTGTATTGATTGTGTTAGCCACAATAATGTTTAATTCAATAAGTCTGCAGTGCTGGATCTTTTTCTTCCCCTGTATTTATTTTATGCTGTGCAGCAATGTCATGCCCATATGCTCTGCCCTGCTGTGTCCCCTAGGCTTGTTCTAGGAGAGCAGGGGACGATAGCATGGGGAGAGGGTAAAGGAGCCAGTCTGCACTCCGGGTTCAGCTCCTTCACGTGCCCTCTGGTTGCCTGTATAAAGTCTGGGTCACCTGCATGGCTGATGTAACCTGGATTCAAAAGAGCTACTCGTAGTGGCACGCATAGTTTTTAAAGCCCCCGCACAAACAATATTGCTATTAATGGAAATATCGCCCGTGACCTCCGTGTGCCTTGCTTTTGGAGCCTGGGCCCGACGCAATGCTTCATTCCTGCTCTCAGCAGTTGAGTCCCAGCAGCTGCGTGTGTCAAAATGGGAAGATTTTCTACCCTAAGCTTTCTAACATGCTTCTGAAGACGTGCCAGGTTCTGGTTTCAAACTCAGCCAAGCTTGAACAATTTTATTTGTGGTTGTAGGCAGAAGGTTTTTTATTAAATTAAAAGTCACAGTTTTGTTTAACTGAAAAATTGGAGGCAGATGTTCTCCCCAGCTCAATCCACTCACAGCACAAGTTTTCTGGTCTCTGGTCCTTTGCTTGCTGTGTGCCTGCTGAACAAGGCATGGTAAAAACATCCGGGAGCAGCCTGGAATCAGCATTTGGTTTTTTCCAGTGATGTCTTTCTGTGGACTCTTTCAAGAGTTTGCATGGACTATTGGCTTGTGTTTTAAGAAAAACTGCTTGATGAAATCGCCCTTGACTCAATAATGAGAGAGAGAAACTGCTTACACCGAATTAGAAGTTCCTGGGGTCTGCGCAGCAGCATACGTCTGTGGCTCAGGAGGGGGGTGTCCCCAGCTAGCTCGGGTCTTGTGAGCTACAGACTTGCTCTCCCGCTCATCACAGGACACCAGACTTGCCCAAGGAGCTGGATGGAGGCTGGGGCACTTAGCCGACTCCGCACCCTGGGCTGGCATAGCACACAACTGGTCCTGCCGGCAAGGCACGCTTTCACCAGCCTCTGCGGATGCTGAGGATGCTCTCATCAACAGACAGAGAAAGTGGGGGGAGAAAAGGGGCCAGGATTTGATTTGTTCTTGTTGCATTCCACCTATATTTGTCAAATCCAAGGAAAATCCCATGACCTTGCCTTTATTTCCTCCTTACAGGGCCCACGCATTTCAGCATGAAGCCTTATTAGCATGCAGGGAAGCAGGTAGGTCCTAACAGTATCTGGGTGCAAAAGGGACAGGCACAGTGAGCTCAGCTGCAGTCAGCTGTCAGCAGGGACCAGGTTTGGAGGCAGCCATACATTTTCACTTGCTTGTGAGCACCTGCAGTCAGGTACTTTAAACTGGATTTGGACTGCAAAGACAGATTGTGAATGCAAAACGGAGCTCTGAGCTTTGAAACTGAAGCCCCCAAATTCACGTACAAAGGAATAAGCGATTGGATGCAGCAGCTCCTGCGTTAAGATGCCGTGGTTGTGGAGCACACCGTTCAAAGGGCAAGTTGTATAAGATCCACAAGTCAGAAGGAACCACAGTTCCTACTGAAGGGCAGGCAGGGCACTACCGGCTCTGGATCAACCTCTGGATGGCACCGTAGTGATCTGTTAAATTGGAGATGGCACTTGCACTGCGGGCACGAGCAAAGAAGTGACAGAGCAGGAGCAGAAAAGGAGGGAACAGTCTTCGCAAACACAGGCAGGTGCCAAGCCCTCACTCACTTTCTCCCTGCAAACAGCACGCTGTAATCCTATGAAGACAAAAACGCGCACCCTGGTGAGGCAGGAGGAGAACTGGCTCCGTGCTTAAGCAGGCAACACTCAAGATAGCAGAAGGCGGAGGACAGTAGGTGGAAGACAACTGCTTAGCTCATGCTCACCCCCGGTGCTGTGTTGTTTGGCACACTGGAGAAAGCCCCAAGGCCAGAAGGCTGCAAAAGCGTTTGTTATAAAGAATCTCATGCTGACCCCATTTGAGGTGCAAGCTGCCTTGGAGGTGGTGGTGCATGCCCAGTCGTACCTACACTTAGTCCTTCAAGGACTTCAGAGTTGGCTGGAGGAAAGGACAGAGATGACAACCAGAGACTTGAAGAGGTTTCATGGGGAGCTGTGAATCGAACAAAGAACTGGGAGCTTCAGCACCCAGACAGGGAGATTTTTTTGTCCAGGTCCAAGCTCCTGTCCTGGCAGCCATAGGGATTCCCAGATTGGCGCCGACGGCTTCTGGCTGGCTCCGGATGGTAAATGAAACCGGACCATGGCCTCCTCTGTTTTAGGAAGATGGCTGTTAGCTGTGACTGCCAAGGAGGCTAAATCACAATTTTCTTCTGTGCCCTACAGGTGATAAATCTTTGTACATTTTAAAAATATTTGATCATGGTAGCAAAACACGCCTGAGTGCAGCAGGGAAAGAGGCTATCACCAGCCCTTGGGATGTGTTGCGTATTCCCACACCTAATTAGTGCACATTAAGGTAACTATTGAAACTGTCTTTCTGTATTAAATGATAATGTTCGCTTCTCCTGGTCTCATTCTTTCCCCTTTCTCTTCACATCCCTGAAAGAAAAGAACTTAAATGTTACAATTTTGAAGCAGCACACTTAGCAAGCAAAGAATTCCTTAAATAAAGGTATTTGAGGCTGTTTTGTGTCTTCAATGCCATGGTCATCCCCACCTCTTCAACTCCTGTTTCACACCATGCCCAGGCTGTTCCTGGTATTTCTTTCATCTTCAAAAAGGTGATCTTAAAAAAAATCACTTTGTACCTGTTTGGAGGACTAAACAATTTATTTCTCCGGGCAGCTTTTTTGGGGGTGATCCCCCCCAGAAGGATGCCCGTGTTTCATTAGGAAACACCTTGTGTTTCTTCTGCAAGGGATGAGGGATTACTCTTCCCATGACAAGCAGGAGCAGGAGCTCAGGTACCCAGAGGATGGAAATCGTCGTTTTGGTGCTGCCCATGGTGAAAGGCTGTGTTGGAGTAAGGAAAGCCATTTCATCTCCCTTACCATAGCCTCCACCAGCACGCTGGGCAACGCTTGCATAGGCAGGCAAGCAAAGGAAGAGAAAGACGTGAGAAAAAGTTTGTGTGGCAATGGAAGAGGTTTATGCAGGTGCTTCAAAGCTCTGCCCTTGGGGTGAGCAACAAAATTCTCCTGCAAAAGGGGCAGCTGCAAAGCTCAGTTTCCAAATCTTCGCCTCTCCAGGCCCTTTTTGCAGGGTTTCTCTGCCCAAAAGAAATCAGAGAGCTTTCTTTAATTGTCTTGCACTTGCAAGCACCTTTGCATGGGTCTCAGCCCTTGCCATGCCCGCTTCAGATTTTTACAGACTTATTCACTGCATTATAACATCTACGCACCACGGTTCCCAGACATTTCCTTCTAATGGATTTTGCATTAGTAGCTGGTATCGGGAAATCTAGTACCAAAAGGTTAATGTACATCCATTAGTCCTTTTTTTCCCCCTTTCCTCTTTATGTGCTAGTAGAAGACAACCGATTTCAGTAAATACATTAGGTCTGGAAAGGGTCTGGAAGCACTTGAAATTCTGTACGTGCAAAGCTGTGGGGCTATTAATATTGTCCAGTCTAAGTACTGTGGGTAAAGTGGGATTTGCAGATGTTGAATGATACTTTTCAAGTGTTTTCCAGCCTCCACAACCTTTCTTTTCCTCAAAAAAAGAGCTGGGGTTTTTGAGACCTGCTCTTTTCGTCGAGTGGACTACTTGCTCTGCATCTCCTACACCACGAAGGAAGATGTGCTTTCACCCACGTGCTCTCTCAGCTATAGGCAAGCCAAGGAGGAACGATGTCGGGGTAGTTCAGGCTGTCATGTGGGCAGCTGAGCTAGCTTTAACAGCTAGACTATTCCTTGGCCTGCAGCAAACGGTTTTCTCCCTCCTCCCCCCAAAGCCAACATGACAATTTCTGTCCTGCTAATTGGAGCGAAGCTGAAGTGTATCTCATTGCGTTCTCTGACCTGCACTTTAGACAAGGTCAAGCTTTTTCGCTGAAAAAATCTATTACTCTAATGACCACAAGCAGCAAGCGGGAGGGGTAGGAAGGGCTCCTGATGTATTTATGATTTGCAGAACTTGCCACGTTCTTTAACTGAAACCTTATGTCTTAGCAATACAGACCTCTGAAAATTAAGAATTTGGGTCATGATACTCTCATGCTGGCTGTCTTTGTGTTTAGCACTCAGTCAGCATGGGCTGAACCTCCTCGCCCTTGGAGCCACCTACCAAGACCTTAATGGAGAGCCACACCATCACCCTCAGTCTCTCCATGCTCTCTTGCCTGCTCCAAACCAGGACTCAACCCTCAGGTCTCCAGTATCCCCAAGGCCCTTCCATACATCTAACCTGGTTCTCCATGCTCCACGGTATCCCACTTTCCACCCCTGGCAGAGCTGAGGGGCCGGGCAGCAGAGCAGACTTGGTACATGCAAGATGATGCACTGCTCTGTGAAACAGCAGCTCCCGGTTCCTGAATCTTGTCGCTGTTATTTCCCAGTACCGTGTTGTTCTTCAGACTGAGGATTCATGTCTGGCACTAAAATCTGTGGCTCATGGAGAACATCTGCACCGGTCTTATTTGAGCCCCAGGGTGGACACCTCTGTGATGACCATTGCAGGCTGAGCTGCTCCGGGATGGTCTACGCTCTGTATGGGGCTCAGTTCTGCAAGGTGCAACGTCCCCATGCCCCTGACTTTAACCAACTGTTCTCCAGGTAAGCTCTCCTCTGCTGGAGGCTCACTGACTTGAGGATATTGAGGTGAAATGGGGGTACAGAAAGCTGGGTGCATGAGCAGTTCTGGATGTGCGAGTTCAAAACATTGCAGAATCAAGGCCAAAGGAAAAAAAAAATTACATGCGCTTTAATTTCACTTAATGAGAAACCATTCACAGCTTTCCATTTCTGATCCATATCTTTCCATTTCTATTCTAATGGTAATTACTGTAGCAGTTTATTAACAAAGAAATCATTTGGTAGCTTTCACATATTCCCATACTTCAAGTATCTAACAACCTATTGATTCGATAGCTTGGCAGCATTCCTGATTGAGGAGCTGGAGTTTGATTTTTTTTTAAGCACTTTGATCATTTCATATGCAAAGGATAATTATTTTTCTGGTTGAAACAAGGGATGGATTGCAGATCGATGGAGTCTACAGTATGTTCTCCTGTGTGATCCCTGCCACACCTGCAGTCGGAGCAAGCAGTATCTGCATTTTCTTATGGAAGGTCCGTGAAAAATTGGTTTTGGGTTGCATTTCTCATCCCTGAGTTACTGCAATCAGCAATGAAAAGGTATGCAGCACACGTGCAGAGAGGTAATTTCAATATTTGACACTACCGAGCATATCTTTATGAAGGGGTTTTGTATTTGCAACTGTATGCCCTGCTTTCCATAGGGCCCCAGCGAGGTGCTGCGTGGAACAGGCTTTGCAGCGGCAATGTATTTTCATAGCCCTAGCTCATGCTGCAGATTCGTGACGCTGCTGGTTGCTTCACCACCCCTGCTCTCACTTTCTGGATGGCTCCTTACTTCTTCCAGGTAGCTGGAGAAATTTTCTCTGATACTGGTTCACACTGGTACAGAAGAGCAGGACACTGCAAGAGCTCCCAGAGGGCTCCGCAACATGTGATGGGTGAGTCTGCAACAGCACACAAGCCCAACCATGCTCCAGCCATGGTCCAACCATGCTCCAGCCATGGTCCAGGCATGGTCCAGCCCCTCAGAGACAACCAGCAGCCAGTCTGCCACTGCACTGGGATGGCTGGTGTGCGTGAGATGTAGAGGAGGCTCATGGGAGTGAAAAATAAGGTGGTGTTTCTGGAAACAGTGCGTGGCATAGACGGCGTGTGCACATAGCCATCATGCTTTTTGTGGATTTCTAGCAAACCTTTCCCAATTATACTGGAGGCCTACATAGGTATTGTATCTCTGCTATTAAATAGCACGGAAATCTGCCTAGAAAGAGGCCCCAGCTGCTTCAGTAAGTGTCCAAACGCCTTTGGTCACATCAGGAGCTCTCCTAGAAGGAGTGAGGGGAGCAAAATGGATGGGGGTGATTTGCTGTAAGTTTTCTCATGCAGGTTTGAAAAGGACAGAAACATTTGACCTCTATGAGGAGAAGCTGCTACCCGTGTCCCCGCAGGGCTTTTTACCCACATGACCCTAATGGGCTTCCTAACTGGTTTGATAAGAATTCATATGCTTCCAAAATGGCCCGGTTGGATCATGCAATGCCTAGGTGACCCTACAACCTCTTGGGAATAAGGCACCAGGAGAACTTGAATTACAGGTTAGTCATTTTCCCATCTAATATATCACAGGCTGAAAGCTTTATGACTTCAGAGCTTACTGTATTAATTTTATGCATGAGTGCTTTATTTTTGCCATACGAAATATATCACTGGCTTACTAGAGCAAAATATCATTAGACCTGGAAAGGGATTTGGTCACTTACACTTTGTCACCAAGGATCATTGCACATAGATTATGTAGGGCTGTACTGTGCCATTTCTCATGTGTTTATTAAGTGATTATAAATATCGAACAGCGTGCCTTCAGGGGACACTTGAGATCTGTTATTGTAGCAACATTTCATTTAGAAAGATGGCACACACGCGGTGATTTGTGCCTTGGGAGGGTCTGTCAAAGGGTTTGCCTGATGAGAAGACAGAGGTAGCCTGTTCTGCCTCGAAGCAGCTCTCCTTCATTGTTTTTAGTCTTGGCCGTTACCGTTGTGCGTCTTCTCTCATTCTGGTGGCACATCCTGGTGGCTGGCATTGAGGACAGGATCCTGAGACATCCAGAGTCCAGCCCTGGCTGTGCCGCAGCCCTTGACTAAATCACATCAAACTACTTTGTGTCCTTTGGTTTTCTCTATCTCAGTTCAGGATGTCAATCTTGAAAACACCACAAACCTGACTTTTCAGAGTGCTAAGCCCTCAGAATCTTTATTGTTCCAATGATAATGAATGGGTTTTGTATATGATCCCATAAAATACATCTGTTTACCTCGAACGTTCAACCTGCTTCCACACAAGCCAGGGGAAAAGAGCCTATGGACATACCGATGGCTGAGGGACAACTGTGTCCCACCTGCTTGAGGCCTTGGTGGCATTTCCCACGGCCTGATGCGGTGTAGGAGTCCACCTTGGGGCTCTTCCACTCCTCAACCTCCGAGACCAAAGAGCAGCCCCCACCTCTAGACTTTGCTTTCCATTTGCTGTCAAGACTGCCGGTGAGCTGACGTCTCGAGTCAAGTTTTCAGAAGAGCTCTGTTCCTCTCCGGTCACTGCAGTAGGTTTGATTTTTCCACAAAAAATTAACTTGTAAAGCATCTGCATAAGGGTTGGTGAAGGCTGGCCCTCTTCTGGAAATTGATGCTTCTTTAGGTCCCTTCTTTTCATTTAAAATTTTATACTAAAATGTTTCCTGCTGGGTATGTAAAGCACAACGTGAAAATGTAGCTGTTCTCCATTTCTGGATTTCCACTTATCAGTGAACAACACCAGCTCACTTTTGATTAAGTGATCCACAGAAGAAAAAACCCTGCTATCTGCCTCTTAAATATTAATTAATGCTTCTGTCATTCATTAATGAAAAAGACCGAGATGAGAAGAAATAGGTGAGCAATAAAGAGCCGCATAAATTCACCAACAAAACCGATAGAAATCTGCAATAGTGTTCTGAGACTGAGTACACGGAGAAATGGGGTAAAAATGATTTGTGACCAGGAGAAGCAGGAATTTCCTTGTGTTACATGACTGCGTGCTTTTATTAGTTTGATGATGTACAGTGGGGCTATTTCTCTTGGAAATGGCTTTTTGGTTAACATTTCATTTTCCTTCCCAAAGTTAGCTCTCGCTAGCAGCAATATGAAACACAGCTCCCTGCAATTGGCTATCCCCAAGCTTTATTAATACCACTTGTTGTTGTAAATGATCTATTTCAGAACAAGTAATAAAGCTCTTGTTTTGCAGGTAAGCAAGCCCTCGCCCTTTATCGCATGGCATTGCCACAGCAGGGGAAGAATGAAAAATCTGTTAATAAAAAAATAATAAGAATAGAACTCATAAGACATTGCATCGATAGTTATATCACTTTTATACCAGCTGCTTCTCTTTAGGAATTTGAGGCCATGCACTAATGTAATGTAACTAAATTGGCCTGGTTTTTGATGTGATCTATCCTACTAATACCGCATTTCCAGCCGTTGTCACTTTGATATTACACGGTGTATCCAAATAACAGTGTCTGGAAACCTACCCAGTTCACTTTTACCTGCAAAAGGCACAAGTTTCCAGGGTCAGAGAGGTGGTGCGGATTAGCCGGCATCGGATTAATGTACGTTTATCACCAAATAGATATGAGAAAATTGGATTGAGTGGCCTGTTGCTCGTACCCCTGGGAATAATTTCAGCATGGTGAATGGAGCTGTTAAGATCAGGGCTGGGGAATGGCGAGAGACTCCCGGTGTTGCTGGATGTAGCATCTTTGCCCTTTTTCTCCCTTGCATCTTCTCCAGGAGCAGACTCTGGTCCAAATTTGTGCCTGTTTGAAGGGAGTGTGGCTCAGCTGTTTTCATTTTCCTTTCTTTTCATGTTTTCTAACCTGCTCAACTTCTTTTTTCTCTTTATTGGTAACAGAAAGGCTGTGACACCTCAACGTTTCCCTAGGACAAGGCTCCAGCACTGTTGCCCACTGGCTGCCCCTCCACATGGGGGTAGCTAAATCTTTGCTATGTGTTATATTCCTATGGGTGTTTCTATTCCCTCTCAAAACCTAGGGCCAAATGCCCCTTGTCGGGTAGTACTCAAGAAAAGTCTCTCGGATGAAATGACAGAACGTCTGTGGTGCACGTGGATTTCTCTAAATCTTCTCTCCACCCTGCTCAAGGTTGGTGGTGCAATGGGCCAGGCCTGGCCAGTGAAACTTTTCTTGCTGGGTAACTCCTTCAAAGGATGTGTGTCTGCTTCACTGGTCAGAAATTCAGATATGCATCCACCTAAATTTCTATTTCTTCACTGACCTACAGGAGAAAACTCCTGTATTTCTGCTACAAGGCATCACAGTCACTGGCAACACACAAACATTGGGTGAGTTTGGCCTAGGAAATGATGGTTTGGGTCGGTGGTCCACTTTCTCAGAACCAGAAGGACGGACCCCAGGTTGCTGCTAGCAATTTTGGTGAGAGATGGGAACACAAATGATGCATTGGTCCCCAAGCTCCAGCTGGATGGAGGACCAGCCTTGTATCTTCTCAGAAGCACCCAAGAGGAGCAGGCAGGAAAACCGCATCGTCTCATGGCATTTGTGGTATCTCCACCTCATGGGATTAATGGTATCTCCACTTTTCCCGTGCTGTCCACTACCCCAGGGGGACTCTTTCACCATCAGTGGTTGCAAAGGGTTGTCTTTCCCTACGTGCCTCCTGCTCCCTACCTGAGGCACCTGCGCCTCCTTCCATGTGTTGTTTTTCACGCTGCTGACAAAACCAGTAGGATTCAGGATGGGCTAAAATATCCCGTGGGGCTTCACAGCATGATAACAAACACGCTTTATTCTCCAGGCACGTCTCCATTTGCTTTCTTTTCACGCTGGCAGGGTGAAGAGGGGCAACGCTACTATTTGTTTAGAGATGCAATTAGCCCAAGTGCGCAGGCCTGCAGCAAGCCAAGAGGATAACCTTGAATCCGGAGAAAGTTAGGGAAATTTAAAGCCATCTGCAGCTCCAATGGGTCCCCGCGCACCCCTTTCGCACGCAGTTTCTATTCATGCTGCTAAAGTGCCAGAAGATATGCAATACAATGGGAAATTGCTTCTTTGGGTATCGTAGCATCTTGACTTAGAAGTGCTTTAACCTTGGCCTCATGCTTCCTGCGGGGCCTGTTGTCTTTGCTGCAGAAGTACTGACACCGGCCAGGAACGTGTAGGATTTTTCATCCGAGTAAAATTAAAACCCGAAACCTTTACCATCCTCTCGATGCCAGACATGCTCTACCTGCATTAACTTGAGCTTAATGGACTGCAAAACGAGCAGTTCAGCATGTATGGGAGTGGATTATTTGCAGGAGACCAAGTTCCTCACATTTTTCACCTGCTTCCTTGGAGTTCTGCCTTCCAGATCTATATGACTTTTCCAAAACTCCCTAGGCTGGGATTTGGCTGTTTCTCCAAACACAGGGCCAAGCCACTGCTGAAACACCTGAAGGGATAATCCATGGGGGTAACAGGATAATCCCTATGGGTAACCAGGTCGGGGAGTTGAAGAGAACCAGCCGTTTCTCTTCAAACCTTCATGGGTTATCGCCATAAAGAGAACAGCAGCGTGAAACATTGTGTGTGTATGTTGTAATGACCAAAAGTACCTTGACTGTGTCCTTCTCAGTGCCAGATGCCTTACAATCTAAATGAGCATCTTTAATAGTGGCATTAATTATTATTGAAATCCTGCTCTGTCCCACTGAAACAAGCCTAATAGCTCAGGCCCACTCTTCCTCTGGCTCCCTCCTTTCCCCAGATCGCCGTCTCCTGTATCTGCAGCAAACATCAGAAAGTCACACGGCGAAGGGTCCTTTCACCCGACGGGTTGGGCCACCAAAGTGGAGAGACCACCGGAGAGCTGACTCTGCTGAGCCCTGTGCCGGCCAGGTGAGCAGAAAGCACTCTGCATTGCATTGAGGACACGGCTCTGAGATGGGGTCAGGCATGGGTGCCAGCTCCAGGGATGCTGCACAGGCCACGGCTTGGAAGGGCTGTGTTGGGAAGGACACCCTGAAACCGTCAGATAATGTCTCTTGGTGCTGCTCTACCCACCCTCTTGTCTTCTTCTAAGGAAAGCCCAGCGCCAAGAAAATATCGACTGGCAACTCCCAGGGACGCAGATAACTAATTAATTGGTGACCCCAGAGGAACTAGCGTGGTCAGAGGACATGAACTCCCTGAGAAAGGAGAGGCTTTGTCCCTCTCTTGCTGAACGGCCATCAATAACACCCAAACTGGCTGCCTGCCCAAAAGCTGAGGCCGTCTGTGCGGATGGGTGCAACCATCGCACTTCCGCCTGGCCTCGGCGGGGAGGACACCAGCCAGCTCTGTGCCATCCCAAAGGAGCCGGACTAAGCTTTCTTGTTGTGTTTTGTCTTTCCTTCCAATTTCCTGGTACATAATTATCCCTTTTTTCTAGGCTTCCACATCCTGCGTCCAGAAAAATGCCACATCTTGGCAATGGATTATTCTTCCCTGCCTTGGGCTGGTCATGTACATAAAGCACAGTAAGGCCCCAAATAATATTTTTTATGGCTGAATATGGGTCCCTTGGCTACATCAGGGCCTCTGATTGTTGTTTACTTATGGGATATTGGTGCTGACCTGCCTGTTCCCCATTTCACCGACTGTCAGCACGCATGTCCATGGGTGGAGGAAAGGGAATTGCCAAAAGGAGCGATTCAGTTCAGCGACCAAGGGCAGTTACTTGGGTTAAGACGATATGTTGTAGGGGTTTCTGTGGATCTCAGGTGCTTTTTTTTTTCCCCGTGTGGAGCTGCTGGAAAAAAATACCAACCATCTACTCTGTGCTCCTCTGCTATTTATTCAGATGCCAAGCTGTGGCCTTGGTGGCTAAAGGGTTTCCAAGGCAGAGTCCGCTTCTGTCTAGGTGGCTTGGAGGGTGGACCAAGTTCATGGTTGTCCTACAAAATCCTGTGCATCGAGAACCCCCTTGAAGAGAACTTGGAGGCTCTCCATCACCTTAGTAAGTGAACCGAAATAGTCATGTTCCCAGAGCTCCTATGTCGACAGGGAAGTATGTGTCACCGTGTCATGCTGGACATTGTCCCATGTCGGGCATATTTGGATGCAAAGCTCTCACTGCAGCTTGTGGCACCGGGGTGTTGCTGGCTCTCCTGGGAGCACGCAGGAAGAGTGCGCCTGAGCGGGGGCATGAACTGGCATCTTCTGAGAGCAGAGCTCTTTTAGATACTGCAGTCAGTCATGGTAAAAAGATATTTTCCCTAAAAAAACCCCTCTGAAAATGTAGGAAGTATATCTGCAAATACAAATATATATGTATGGTATATTAAATATATAAATACAGGCACTTACTTCCTTTCCATGAGCTCTATTCCTTGTGTTGTAGAAGCTAACCTTCCACACTACAAAGGAAGGCGGATGTTTGATAAATTTTCATTTTCTATATTGACTTGCTGTTGCAAAAACATGTAATTTTGCTATATAAAAGGCAATATTCATTCGCTACACATTCACATGGGCCCTCTTTTCCCTTTAACAGCCACCAAAGAGAAACAAATTATTGCTCATGCTGCACTGGCAGATGAGGATTTGCTCTTTGCCTTTACATTTAGCAGAGCTGGGGCTGAATAGGGCTTGCTGCAGCGGATCCGGCACCCCTGCCGGCTGGGACAGCCGAGCCAGATGGGACTCGATTCATTATGTGCCACTGAAGCCATTATATGCTGCTGCCTCAGGAGCGCTGGTGCTCAGCATCCCGGTACTGCGTGGAGCCGTCTGGGCGGGATGGTGGGGTGGAGAGTACCCAAAGTCCAGGTTTTTTTCCCAGCCTTAGCCTGGTTTTGAGCGTGCCTTGCAGGCTCCTTGGGGGAGAACGACATTGCCCTGCTGATGCTCCATAGGTGATCCGGAGCTGACACAGCTCCCCCCCGGGGTGTGCAGGGAATAATCCCGTAATTATAAAATAATCTTGGGTATGGCATATTAATGAGGATGGTGATGCTCCTGGGGTGGGCTTTCCCACTGCTTGGAGGAGGAGGGAGGCTGTACACAGCTGCTGCCCTTTGGGGGTAGAAAATGGCATCAAAGCGAGACTTGGGTGTAAGGCACTCTAGGAGGAAGGATCGCCTTTCTGGCTCTGGGTGTGTTTCTTCTGCAAAATTCACTGTTACCCCTGCTGAAGGTGTTGCCTCTAAGCTATCCGCTCTCTGACCCGCTCTTTTGCTTCAGTTGGAGACCTTTTGGCTCCCTTCTCTATCCATGTCTCCTAGGCTGTATCATTTCTCGCTCCCCTCCTGCTGTCCTCTTTATCCCTCATCTTTCCAACCCATCAACTCCACCTTCCCCTGCTTTCTGCCCTACCAAGCCCCCTGCTCTTCTCTCTACCCCTCAGCATCTTCCCTCACCTTTGTCCACCTCCTCCTCTTCTCCATCTCCCACGAATGCCTCTTGTATTTTCAAGAGTGCCAGCCCGGGGGGATGGGAAGGACGGTGCCTGCAGAGGAGGTTGTGCTCCCCCATCCAATAACACATGTATCAGACACCTTTCCCTTGAGATGGCAGCCTCTGGAAGCCCAAGACGAACCTTTCAACAAGATTAAAGAGATGGTATTAATTGCTATCGATCATGGGTCAACAAATTAAATTGCATCTGCAACTGCATCTCTGAAAGGTCTAAATGAGAAGAGTAGTTAATAGGTCTGGCTGGCCCAGAGCTGTGATTAATTAAAGGGAGAAATGAACTAAAACATTAAAAAAAAAAAAACCAAAAACCAGTAGAAAGGACGGAGATTGAGATGAGGCTGAAACTCTGGTTCAGACAAAAATAGTGTATCTGTAGAGAGCTTGATGGGATTTCAATTCTGGATCCACCCTGTCTGGCCTGAGATGGGCTGCTGCGAAGCAGTGCTGGTGCTGATGATGTTCAGGGCTATTGCAGGGCTGCAATAGCCCTGGGCTATATTCAGGGCTATGTTCAGGGCTACGTTCAGGGCTATCCCAAGCACCCCAGGTGCTGTGGGAACACTGCCCACCCGCAACTCGTGACTCCTCCACGCCGACCCCCAGAAAAGCCCATCTGTGCCCATCGCTCCTCCCGCGACCCCGTCGCCTTGGTGCTCGGGGAAAGCAACAGGATCCCTCAGCGGGACCACGTGCCTAACGCTGCTGGATTCAGGGGATCGGATCCCTTCTACAGTCCGAGCCAGCATCTCGTGGAGACCCCACAGAAACATCTGTGATGGGATCTGCAGGGCTTCCCCCTCATCTCACCCAAACGCATGCTCCAGCTCACTCTGCGTGATCCTCGGAGCATCCCCCTGCCATCAGCTTTTCTTTTTTCCTTTTGTTTTTAGATTCAATGCCCTGCAAGGATGAGGAGGGAAAAAAAGAGCATCCCTATGTTGCTTAGCAATCCCACTTGCCGTAGATCCTGCTCTTCCTGCTCCCGCCCTGTGCGGCGGCCGGCACCGCAGCATCCCGGTGGGAGCCGGGAGTAAAGTACTCCTGGGTGGGAATAAGGGCACTACCGCGACTCCTTGGGAAATAACGAAGTAGCACAGCATGGAATGGAGATGGTGCTTAGTTAATAATGAAGAAAATAATAATATGTGGCACGTATAGTGCTGTACTTGTTCCAAGCACTGTACAAACATTAACTACAGTAATTAAGCTGTAATTAATTAGAGTAACTACTAATCAGTGTAAATAATGAGGCATCTGGAGGTACCAAATGGAATTTGTGAACTGAAAGCAAATTTCCATGTTCAGGAAATGGCATCAAATATAAAATGGCACCAGAAAAAGGCAAAAACATATGGAGGTTAAAGCGGGAGCCTGGGAGGCGTGTTGGTCCGCGACGGCTCCCCAGAAGGGAATCCCGCTTTGGCAGGGATCTTGCGACAAAGCAAGGCCGATTTACTGAGGTACTGCTGAGGAGCTCCCTGGGCAGCCCGTCCCATCCGAAGGACTTCAGCAGCCGTTTCAAGGCTCCAAGCCCGCTCCTCCCACCCCCGCTGCATTCCTGCGCTCACCAACGCTGCAGAGAGTCGGGGCTGGAGCACGGGATGGGACGGGGC
This sequence comes from Ciconia boyciana, assembly GCF_034638445.1. NCBI lineage: Eukaryota > Metazoa > Chordata > Aves > Ciconiiformes > Ciconiidae > Ciconia > Ciconia boyciana. The sequence goes on along the minus strand of NC_132943.1, from coordinate 40,813,657 downwards.
TGGAGCACGGGATGGGACGGGGAATTAGGAGCTGAGGGGAGAAGATCAGCAGAGTAAAATACGCCACAAATATATAATTTGGGGGGGGGGTGTTGCTGGTTCACACACTTTATATTTAACAAAATAATTTTTTAATAATATAGTCTTTTACACATCAAATATTGTTTCTAGACCCCCCATTTTTTACAGAATAGTTGTGGTTTTTTTCTCACTAGTTTCAGGCACACTATTGTTTGAAAATTTTGAAACCGGATAGTCATTGACAGGCAACAGCTTACAAAGAAATGTGGCAATGACTTCTTTAATGGTACCAGTTCAAATCGCAGGAAGCCAATGCTCCGCCGAAATATGGCAATCACTGTGCCAGCGCTTGTCCTACGCCCTGCCCTCGGGTAAAACGCAAAAACAGGGAAGAAATAAAAACATAAAGGCAACAGTGTGCATAAACTGAGACCGACCGTGCTGATCCACTTTGGTGGAGGATGCTGTAAGGAGGATTTGCTGCCGTCGCTGTTAACGGCAGGTGCTGGACTGAAGCCTGAACACAATAAGCACCGTTGCCCTAATGGCCATGGCCAAAAAGCAGCAAATCAAGTGTGGACAGTGATGGGAAAGGCTCCTGCGCTCACCTGGGCAGGGCAGAGCAGGGAAATGACATTGGTGGCTTTTCTCTCAGTATCGCTTGGAAGCCGCAGCCTGAGAAAACAAGAGGTGCCAAAAAGCCCGAAGGGGACCCTTCCTTGGAGCGATGGACGCTGCTGGCAGGGACCGCAGGGACCTCTCCTCCCAGCAGGCAGGCACGTAGCTATTTTCTGGAGAGACCCTTCACCAGGAGCCGATTCCCACGGACGCGGCCAGCCCGTCCCCAGCCCCCCGTGCACCCTGGCTTGCTTTATCCCCAGCAGTACGGGACTGGGGGAGAGCCACGGCAGCTCCCTCGCCCGGCAGCAAAGGGTCCTACCCGCCAGCTGAGCCGGTTTAGTGGTGGCAACAGTGATGGGACGTTGCTGGAAACCTCCCTAAGGGTGATGGGCAGACAGGGGATCAGATATTTTAATTCTGGCTCGTGACGGCCGAGTCCCACTGTCGTTGAAGTCAATGAAACGCCCTTGGCTCCAGCGAGAGCAGCCTTGGCGCCGGCAAAACAGGGATGGGGCAAGGCAGGCGAACGCCTGCTCAGCCCAAGAGCTGGTGGAGCCTCGGCAGAGCTGGACCCTCTTCCCTTTGCTCCGCCACCGACGCCCCAGCCAGGCAGCGCACAGAGACAACCCAGGGAAGATGTTGCTTTCTTGGTGCCTTTCCAAGGCTTTCTGGCTCGCCGCCCCCGCCTGCCCGCGCAGCCGGTGTTGGCTCTGGCTCCGATCAAGGTCACGGTGACTGTGTAAGTGTCTTCGACTTTATTGTCCCCACTCAGTGGAGAAAGTGTAACACAGATACAGCTTGTGTCTTGGGTGTCCGGTCGTATACCTGTGCATCTACCTCAGTCCTTCTGCAGGTCACATTCCAGTCAGGTTTTTTTTAACCCCTTCTTCCCCTTTTAATTTCTACCTCCCTCCTGTCTTTACTGGGCCCCCCCCCAATAGACACGATAAAAACGATCCATCGCTTCACTCATAGCTGTATTGCCCCAACGATCCCAGCTTAGGAAGAGGCTTTAAAGAAAAATAAAAAAATCACAATAGCAAAAAAACCTTAAATAAATAAATGTGAAAACCCCACGATCCACATTGTAGAAAGTGAGAGCGGTGAATCGATCGGTGTCTCGGAGGCGTCACCAGTCCAAGAACTTGCGTGGGCCGTTTTTGCTTTTTCCTCCCCAAATCTGACCACCGCATCCCTATCAAGCACTGATAATTACAAAAGCAGAGTAGATACCTAGATACCGGTTACATAGTGTGTAAAGCGAGAGAAGAGCAGGAGGAGGGGGAGAGGGAAACCCTTCCCCGCGAGTAAAATCTCTGCTTGTGTGAAACCCTCACAGGTTTTGCTGGTGACCCTGTTGCAGCTGGCGGTCGGTCGGACGCATGTGCAGCATCGAAGCCATTCCTTCATTGTCGTTGTCATCGTCATCGGCGGGCTGTTAGCCCGGCGGTGCCACTGGCGGGGGGTTTTGCCGCTACAGAGCCTGCTTGCCCTGGCACTCGCGCTTGGAGCACTGCGCCGGCTTCCACCAGTCCCCGTTGTGGCAGTGGCAGATGTTGCAGTCGTCCACCTTCACCTCAATGCCGGCGGGAATTATTGTGGTTCCTGCAAAGCAGTTCGGACCTGCAAAAACACATGGGAGTAACAGAAATAAATACTTTTTTGTTGTTGTTTTTAAATTGGGTGCAGCAGCTCTGCTGTAAGCGCCTGGGAGCAGGCAGGCGCTCAGCCCCAGCCCCTCGCTGTGCTCCGGCTGCAACCTCGCCACTGCCGAAATCAGCAGCGACTCTCCCAGCTTTGCCCCACACCCATCACTTGTCTCAGGTTTTTTTTTTTGTGCCCTCAGGCACTAAATAAAAAAATAATTTGCCTTAAAACTTTCCTTCTCCTGTTTTTGTACCCAACCACTAGTACAAATGGCATTGGATGCCCCATCGAGGCACCCAGCTTTTACTACTCAGTTGCCCACTACTTTAGTATCGCTTTCTCCTAAGATTTGGCTGCGAGATGGACAAGACCATGAGGACAAGCATCAGGACACAGACCAGCTTTCACTGCTCTAACCCAGCGAGCCTGCGCTGAGCTGCAGGGACGAGAGCTGATTCATCCCCAGGACTGCAGCAGCCGTGCCCGAACGCCCAGTAACCCCAGAGACCCCCACCAGCTTGGGGCTGTTAACCATAAATGGACGATGGCATCAAATTAGCAAAAATAATTCACCTCCCAAATAAGCTTTCTGATAAAATCTGTTTTTTCTCAAGGGCGATTCCTTTAATCTGCTCATTATTGGTAATTTTTTTGGCTTCTTTATTACACAATATCAAAGCTGAGCAGCAAGTCAGCAAGGATCTTATTTTCCTCCTTCTCGTAAAAGCTCGGTGAATACCCATTGCCCAGCTGTCCCTCTGCAAACCTCTCCGCCTCCCCTCTTGCTCCTGCATCGCTTAGCGCTGGGAATTAATGTCCGAGCCAGCAGCACAGGGAAAGAAAAATCGGGGCGGTCACATTCGTGGCATCAGGGAAGCATAAAGACATTTGGAAAGTCTCTCGTGGCTCAAGTGCTGCTCCGAAATGTCACCCCTGGGCTGGCCACCGGTTTTAATCTATGCCTCCGGTGCACAAGGCACATTCGAAAGATGAGAGCGTGTACAGACATGAAATTACAGGCAAGTCCTTAGTGCTTAGAATAAGGCTTAAGACTGTTCGAAAGGGAAAATAGGGTCCCTGTGTGGCTGGAAACAGGCTGAGCTGTAGCCAACCCCATGCTTGGGTCTCACCTTTTATAGTATCAGAGAACTATTCACAGAATCACAGAATCACAGAATCACAGAATCGTATAGGTTGGAAAAGACCTTTAAGATCATCGAGTCCAACCGTAGACCTAACACTGCCAAGGCCACCACTACACCATGTCCCTAAGCACCTCATCCAGACGTCTTTTAGATACCTCCAGGGATGGGGACTCAACCCCTTCCCTGGGCAGCCTGTTCCAATGCTTGAGCACCCTTCCAGTGAAGTAAAATTCCCTAATATCCAGGCTAAACCTCCCCTGGCGCAACTTGAGGCCATTTCCTCTCGTCCTATCACTAGTTCATCTCGCTGATTATTAGTGCCCTGACTTTATTAAGATGCTTCTCAGGATGTTTAAGCTCAACAGGCCACGAGTTTGACAGGGCTGGGCTTAACCAGATGCAGGCAATTCAGGTTGGTGCCGAGCCAAACGGTGCCAAATGTTGTTTGTGTCGAAGCGACCTCCTGGCTTTATTAAGGGCCTCTTCAAACGTAGATCAGCTCTACAGCAACTCTTCACATCTGTCTTAATGTAGCCACAGCAGAAGGGCCTCAGAAAGATGCCGCTGATGGTTCCTGTACCAGAATTTGGGGTGACTGGGTGTACCCCAGGGCTGCTGCTTCCTTCCACAGTCAGGACCTGGGAAGGCAGGCTGTGGTGCCGGGAAGGTCTGCGTCTCTGTGGACAGGGGATGATGCCTCCTCCTTTGCCCGGCCAGCGCACGAGTCTGTCAGGACGCCAGGAAGAAGCAGGCTTTTGCTCCAGACAAGGGAATTCAACATCGCTTGTTGAACTAGAGTTCAGGCTACACTGGTCTGCTGGCAGTTGAGGACCATTGCACTGGGCGTGGGGATGTTTTAAGTCTGCTTTGAGCTGGGCTTTGGGCGGGACAACCTCCAAAGGTCTCCTCCAACCTCAGTCATTCAATGGTGCAAAGAACTTCAAAGCCAGGGGTTACCAGCCAAGGGCACGCAGCGATACAGAAAAGCCGAACTCTACATATGCACACATACAGACTATATGTGTTTTTCTTTACATGCATGTGGTTGAAAAAGTCATGACCCATTTTGGTCACAAGCTGAAGGTTTCTGAAGTTGGCATCTCTCCGGAAGACACGATCCCGGTTGGAAAGGCTGTGATCCCAACTGCGGTGTTTCTCTGGCAACCCACTGAAGTTGTCACGTCTTCCCACAGCTTTCGGGTCCCTGCACTGGCTGCCCCGTGCCGCTGCCTGTGCTCTTCATCACAGATTTTAATTCTCTGCTTCATCAAGTCTGGTGGTGGGTGTTGTTGTGTGATGACACCCAGCACGGCCTTCGCCATCAGGTCGGCTCATTTTCTGCTGTTAAATGTCTGCTGCTCAAATGCAATGAAAATGCCAATAATTGTGGCTGGCTGTATTTAAAGTTGAAATAAGTGCCTGTCCCTCTTTAATAGGATGCTCTGATTGCCTGCCGATGTTGGGGATGTCCAGGATGGGCAGCCTCCGTGCAGCAGCTTGCTCCCAGAGCAAAAACCCCTTTTCATTAAAATTTAAACAAAAAGCTTCCTCCAGAGATTAGGGTGGCAAGGAAAAGGGACGATTGTTTTCTCTCTTGTTGCCCTGCGGCTGCCTGTTAATCATCTCATTTGAGAAGCCAATACTGCCTCGACACCCACACGTGTCTCCAGACACAGCCTTCTCCGGGTGCTGAACGGCGGTGGATTTATAGCACCGCCGGTCTGTTCAACGCCGCTAAAAATACGCGGGAGGCCGGCGGCGACGGGAGCTGGTGTGTTTTCTCACTCTCAGGTGGGCCAACCTTCGCCACATGGCCTGGGTTTGGGGACCCCGTGCCCTCTTAGCAGGGTTTTGACTGCATCCCTGTGCTGAAACGCTGCAGGGGCAGAGCTCAGCTCGGGGGCACGGTGAGCCGAGGGCGAGCGAGTTGGGACTGGCCAAAGGGGAACTGCAAACTGGAGAAAAGCTTATTTTTCCTTGCATCCTGCTTATCTGTCCATCCCGTAGCTGCTCCATCATGGCCACAACTGCCCTTCCTCCTCCTCCTGGCAGCCCCAGGTCCCTTCTCCCTCTTGAGCTTCCCCAGGGGGGTCATTTGGAAAATAAAGAATCGTTAAACACCCCTCATTAATGTCCCTGTCCCAGAGCTGAGAAGCAGAAAGCAGACACCGCGACAAAAAGAGAAGATGGATGAGGGGGAGGTACTAAAAGCATCACCCATGCCTTCGAGGTCCCCGGCGGAGGAGGGATGACCCATTTTGGGGACAGCACCACAGCAGCAACGTCCCTGCCCCAGCCAAGGACATAGGGCAGCTCTGCAAAATAGTAATTAAACACTAATAATCTGCCCCTCTGATCTCTGGCATCTATCAAGCCAGGAAGGACTTGGCAAGCGCCTCTGTGTCTAACAGAAAATCTGTGGGATGCTGCCAACCCCCTCCCTTAAAGGGGCTGGGATGCTGCCACCCCCCTCCCCAAAGAGACAGGGTGAAGGGAAGAGGAAAAATTATGGCTATTTTGGATAAATCCTAGGAACTGAAGGCTGGGAGGAACATCAGGGGATGGCCAAACCAGCCCTTGCTGAAGCAGCACCGAGCATCCCTGGGCTGGCCGGCCAAACATCACCTGAGCACACCTAAGGAAGGAGCTGTAGTCAGAGGATGAACCGAGGGGAAAATTACAGCAAGTGGGTTTGTTTTCCTTTTTCTTGGCTTTTAGCAAAATGGATGAAAGCCTGGCTTTGAGCTCTACTGACATCTGCCCTCCTATGAGATGTTTTGCTGCCGTTTCGGGACATCCATCTCTTCTGTCAGACCTTAGTACTTTTAATTTAGGCCAACACTACCACTGCTCTGGACCTGTTTTTTTTGCCCAGCACTCTCTCAAAATAGCCACCTCTGCATTGCCAGAGTGAAATGTTTTCTTTTGCCCACCACAGCAAGCTGGATGGAGCATTTTTGCATCCTCTCCTCGCCCCCTGCTATCCCCACCCCTATAGAAATGTGGATTTCAAACGGAAGGCAAAATTTACACACGCCATTTCTGCTAATTCAACTTCAATTCCCACTGACTGGAATCACTGAAATCCAATTTTCCAGCACCGTCACCGTCAGCCAGCCCCTTTTTTTTCCCATCTAAATTTCTCCCACTGGAAAAGTGGATCCCGTTGGTGGGAGGCAGTGAGCATCGCACCCGTGGCTGAGGCATGAGAAAGATGCACTCGGAGAGGGACACTGCTGAAATTTAGTTGAAAATATGCCCCAGACAAGTGGCATTTTCTATGGCAGAAGTCACCGGGGAGTTTTCCAGCGACCTTGGGTTTTATAGAGCCAACAGCTAATCCACTGCCAGCGACAACATCCAGCACCCGGGGATGCTACGTGGCTTGCGCTGTGCCTTAGAGGAGCTGCAGCCTGTAAGGCCACCAGAAACCAAGACCTGCTTTTGCTCTGCAGAAGAGCTAATCAGACTCCTTAATATTTTTTTTCATCTCCCTTAGATCAACCTCCCAAAATTCCAAAGCTCAGTGCCCCAAACCCACGCTGCTGGGGACTGTCCTGAGCTCTCCCCACTGTGGCTTCATGCTGCTCAGAGGAGATCCTGAGACCAGGATCTGCCGAACTGATGTAAAAAAAATCACAAAGAATGGGACAGAACAGCACAGTAACGGGGGGTTTTTTATTATTATTCGAAGGGAGGCGCTGCTCAGAAACATTTGATGACATGTCAAGAACATCGAGAAAGTTACTTATGATAACAGCAGTAGGAACAAGAAGCTGCTTTGGGCAAGGGCCGTCATCCTGGTCTTTGTAAAAGCATCTTAAGCCATGGCTGCGATGAAAACAGGACAGTAATCACCCTTTTTCCCTTGCTCAGGGAGACTGATGGGAGAAGTTTGCTGCTCCCACAGACAACGTAATGGTGAGATTTGCTTTGCGTAACATAATTAATACTCATAAAAGACCACAGCACTCCGGGCCATTTGCTAGAACAACTGTGAAGATTTTTATGGAGATATATTAGGGACGTTCAGATGCTGTCTTGACGGGAGAGATGTAGCGCGAAGAGAAAAATCATATATGGTTTGTTGTTTGGGAAGACCGACAGCAAATTGTGCATCCGAACGTGTAAGACCAGATACCTGGGTGACGATCCACATTGTGCTGCTGGACTGCACCTCTGGTATGGTCTGATCCCATGCACGGGCGTTAATGTGCTCCTGCTATGTCATGCAACGCTACCCAAGGGTGTGAGATTAAGTCCTCTCAGGACTCAGTGGCACAGTGGTGCTTCAAAGCAACCCCAAACCCCCCAGATCAGATGCTATCACGCTGGGAAAAACTCACGTCCAAACGCAAGAGGAGCAGCCATCCCAGCTCCCCAGCAAACCACATCTGCACGGTCCCCACCACAGCACTATGGGGATGCAGAGGAACACATCTGAATTCAGGAGCATCCCGCACGGATGGTGAGTTAAAGCTGGAAATGGCAGGAGCGTGGGGTTTGATGCTCTCCAGTGCCACGAGCATACGGTGTCACGCTGATGCTTTGGAGGTGCTCGGTGTGGACACCAGCCCGGCTCCTGGGGGCTGCGGACTCCCCGTTGCTTCTCGAGTGGGTTTTACTGAACTCAACAGCTTTGCCTGTGGCTTACAGCAGCTCTGAATTTAGCTTTGTGTGTGCAAAGAAGCAATAAAAGGAAAGCAAATGTTAAGCACCGCGAGCAAGTACGAATCACTCCAGGCCAGCTGTGATATTCAGATTTGCCTTGAATAGCATCTTGCACCAAGCCAAGCTCATCACCTTCACTGGAACTTCTCATGATACAACATCCTAGTTCGGCAAGGAACTAACATATATTAGTTATATATTTTCTGATGATAATCCTATGTCCTAACTCCTTTAAGAGTCTCCCCATCCCTTTAGGAAATATTAAGGTTGACTCCAAGAGAATCCAGCTTATTCAGTCAATGGATAATGTCAAGGAGAGAGGTGCTGGTGGCTAGGCTTATCTACCTTGCACCAGTAATTTAGATAGCCGCTAAATGGCAACTCAATTTAGCCAGCCATCCCTCAGGCTCCCGTATGATGTCCCCCGCAACTAAAGTTGCAAGGGATAAGCAGAAGACGGCGGTGTTTCCCGGCAGTATTTAGGAATGGATACAGCCTAAAAACACCCCCATGGACGCTCATTCAGCTGAATGAGTCTTGACCACTTTGCTTTTGGAGCTTGACCATGAATGCAGTAGGGCATGGGAATCTACTGCTGGCAAGCTGCACCAAACTGGGGGGGCCATTTCTAGTGAACGTGGCCCAGATGTCCTCTCAGTGGGAAGGCGGATTTGTCTTTGCATGTCTCCATGAAACACGGTCTGCAGCATGACCGTCCCATGCCATAGCCATGTGGTCTCCAGTGCTGGCGTCTGGCACTCCCAGCATTGCTTGGCTGAAAAAACCACTCACAGAGCAACGACCAGGTGAGGATCACACCCTGAAACCCACACAAGGATGCTCATGGACAACCCTCCAACAGAGAAACAGGCAAAACACAGCAGAAATACAAGTGACCCCCGGCTCTGGTGGAGAGGGCAGAAATCGCCGGCTGCCTGCACCTTGCGACTTTTTTCATGTCCGGGCTGAACTCTGCGCTCCGGGGGAAGAAAAAACAGCATCTTGTTTTTAATGACAGCCCTGGTTTCTGGAGGTTAACACAGCTCCTCTGTGCTGATCCTGCAGGATCTTTTCAAATGGTCCTTTAGCTTCGTCAATGCTATTTATGCAATCACTTCAGACTGCAAGGAAAGACCTCAATTTGTGGCTTTAATTAATGAGTCGAGGAGGGAAGAAGTCTTGTTTTCGCTGCCTGGTACCGAGACTGCCTGCCCCCCTCTCCCCGCGGGGAGGAGAAAGCAGCGGGTGAAGCCAGAGGTGAGACATAAAGCAGTCAGCTGCCGATGCTGAGCTTTGCCTTACTGAAAATTAAATTTGGCGATGCTCTGCAGGGGGGACTGAAAACCCCACCAAAAGATAACAGCCTGGGAGCTCTTTTGTGTTAGAAAGAGGCTGAAGGCAAAGGTCCCAGCTCAAAGCACCGCCGAAGCCCGAGGGCACCTCGGAAACGGGGCTGCCGCGACTGTGGCGTGTGGGGGGTGAGTTTACACCCCAATAACACCCAGGTCTAACCCCTGGTCTGTGGCTGGTTGCTTCTTAGTGGTGGCAGGAGGGAAGGAGTACACCGCGGCTCTGCCTCCTCCCTGCTCCTGGAGGTGATGTCCACGTCCCCCAGGCTATGGAGGACACAGCTCTTTGCAGACGAGAGGACATCTATTCATCCCACATGTTCCAAATACGTACACCAAGTGAAAATACCCGCCCCCCGGACTCCCCTATAGCCCAAGTCCATCCCCACCCAACCTGCACAAAGGCTCCTTGCAGGGCTGTAAACAGGACCGTTTCAGGTCAGTGCCCCCATCCAGGTCACCAGCAAGTCTTTGAAAGCCCCTTTCCAGCCCGCTCACCCTCTCTGGCAGCAGACGAACTCTCCTAAGCTGCCTGCACCCAAACGTGGAGGCTGCATCAACGCCTCGGCCACCACCCCAATAAAATCTGGATGCTGCTCTGTCTTCGGGACGGAGTAGGAGCCGAGTCCACCAAACCGCGCCAGCCTCGGCGCCACAAATTAAAAATCCCTACAGCAGGCAGGCGGGGGATGCTGGAGGTGTCAGTCCTCGCCGCCGTAAGCAAAACACTTTGCAGAGCCATCTGCCACCCCAAATGCTAATCGGCTGCGCATCTCAGCTTGGAAGCGCTGCGCGCTGGAGCACGTCAATGTTTTCAGCGTGGGTAGGTGGAAGTTGGTCACCAGCACAAACAAGCTATCGTCTGCTAATCCCCTCCCACGCCGCCGCAGACCCGTTGGATGGCAATCGCATCGTGCGGGTGTAAGGAAGCCCTACTCGGCGCGGTGGCTGCCAGGAAGGCGGCGTCTCCATCTGGGGGGGGGGGGGGGGGGCTCCGTCTCGCAGTGGGGCAGGCGGCGAACTGGGGAGGGGGGAAGGCAAAAGCGGCGCCGTTTTTTTGGCAACAGGCCCACGAGCGAGTGGATGCCGGGATGGCATCGCTGCGGGTTTTGTCCCATCCTCCCCATGAGTTGAGGGATGAAAGCCAAGGCAGGCACGGAAAGCTTTGGGGAGGAGGTGTGAGCGAGCACAGGGCTAGCGGTGCCCCCAGCTGCCCCCCTGCCCCTCTGCCATTCAAACGCTCAGGAATTCCTCTGTGCCTCTTTTATTTTTTTTTGGTTGATGTTTTAAAATGCCAAAACAAAGCCTTGCACTGACCTGAAGTATGTAGGTATGTATGCGTGTGTCTGTATACATTTAAGCAAAGCCAAGGAAGTTTGAAAGATACATTTCCCAGAGCCTTTTTTTTGTTGTTCCTTTGCTTTCAGCCAGTGTTTTCCCAGGAGAGGAGGTTTGCGCAAGCTTTCCCACCAAATCTCAGCCTACTCCGGCCTTCATTCACCAGCACAGACAGTACTTGCTTCTCTGCGAAGAGCTCCCAGCAAGGTGGGTATGTCCCTCCTGTCCTCTCTGCTGAAAGGAACCACGTGCAACGATGGACCATGAGATGTTTCTGTGACAAGGCCACCTTCTGCCTGGGATGTTTCCACTTTCAAGCAGAGTATCGCAGGATGATGGCTCTTAGCCGTGGTAACAAGTGTCACCTCCTTGAGGTGGAAGGTTCACTCTTCCTTTGCTGCCTTGTCCAGCCACCCATGGAGAGATGGCACCTCTAATAAATGCCCCAAATTTCACTCTGTTATCTATCTATCTAAAACATTGCAAAATGAGAGCCTTTTCTTTTTTTCTTTGTGGACAAAGCCTGCTGGCTCTGGCTAAAAGCTCCTTGGAGTCAAGTGGTGGTATCTCCTAGCCACCCACGAGCTTTCAATCTTGCGCACCGTTGCCCCAAAGAATTAATCTCCTCCGAAGCTGATCTGCAGCTCTTTTCCATCGTTCCTGCATATTTCACTCCTCACAAGACGATGCTAACAGCCCTTCTCAAGCACTGCCTATTTACATGAGAGATTTTTCCAGCCGTAACTCACATTGCTGGATGCCTGAAGATGCCTAAAAGTTATTTAATCTCCGCATTAAAATATATATATATCTCTGCAGTATCTTTCTCCACTCTAAATCCAAGTTGCTCACTCTAAGCAAGCCCTACATCATTATAAGGAGTGCATTAAAAAAAGGTGAGACCGAGCTGAAAAGCTAAATTCAGGGCAACGGGAGCCTTTCCACTGACTTCCACCAGCGATGAAGCCAGCACAATAAATGAGATAAAAAACACCTCCAGCTCTCAGCCAGCCCAGCAGGACAGGGATCTCCTGGTGGCCCCACGTCACCTTCCGTCTCTCCACGTGCAGAGATGTTCACATCAATCCGGGCTTTGCTCAGAAAACCCCAAGCATCTGCTGCCTTGGAGTCTAATGAATGCAGGGGGCCCACTCAAGTTCCCTAAATTATGACCTGGCTCCCAGTGACACAGACTGATTTAATCCTTGCTGCTTTGCACCACGGTTAGAAAATTACCGATAGCTCATTATCCATCTTAATCAGGAGCGGCAAACAAATGAGGGACAGGGCGACATCCAGAAGGGAATACACTGCATTACTCCTCCTTATTGATAGCACAGTTACTTAATTTGATGTGGAGACATAACTTCAGGCATCACTAAATACTGGAGCAGGAATGTTTTGGTGCAAGGAAGATCTATGGGTGCAATTTAAAAGCAGTCTGTTTAGGAGCGGTGACGTCTACCAGCGCCAATACAGATGTGAGCTGTGCGGACAGACTTGAGATGATCACTCAGCAAGTTAAATAAAGATAGCGGCTCTTCGACAGTTCATAAGCACCAGCCCAAAATCGCAGCCCTGTTTCCCCCTTCCTCCGCCATGCGCGTGGGATGAGCACGATAATGCTCAAGCACGATGACGGTGACCAAGCCCGAGGCTGATGGCCACCTCCAACCTGCCCATCCCCGGGCAGCACCGTCGTTTGCGTTCTGACACACGGCACTGCCTACGCCGGGGCGGCAGCGAAGCTCCAGATTAGACATTTGGCACGGCTTGCTGCGGGGAAGGCAGCATGCAGATGATGGAGAAAAATGCGTGTTCAGCACCAGGCATCTGCAGAAAACAGATCAGCCACAAGCGGTGCCAATGACCGGCAGCCGACACTGCTGCCGGCAGGTACGAGGGGATGCCAGACGGGGCAGGTCCCAGGGTTAAAGCCCAGAAGGAGCGGAACTTTTCCTCCAGCAGGAATATTGTGGACTGAGATATGATAATAAACTACCGGGAGTCTCAACCATGAGAACAAACCTTTTTAATCAGTTTTTAACAACCCAAGACTAGTGCAGATAATCTAATAAACCTGATCTGGGCATGCTAAAGGAAAGAGGGCAAGTGGTATGTTTCCTGCTGCTTTAGATTAAGGGTATTTGCCTCATCGTATGGGCATTTCCCCCAAGCCCGTGCATCCAGCCTCTCTGTTTCTGATCCCAAGTGCACCGACACCAAAGCTGGGAGCACATCTGAGTGCACTTTGAACGCCCCGCAAAACCTCCACTCCCCGTTTCCCCATTTTACTGGGTTTCTGGATTCAGTGGTGGGGTATGGACTCTTGACCAGCAGGGATAGGCATTGCTGCAGTGCTAATTAATAGCTGATACCAAATTCATAATAATTTACCCACTCTGCTGATTGAATAATACACCTGAATTGAGGGCAGCATTGAAGTCGAACCACTGCCACCAAAGTCACGGAGGAGCCAACGCACAGCGTGTCTCAGATCAGCTCTCAGACAGCAGAAGAGCAAATTACAGGCCACAGATCTAGCCTTAAATATAAGGTTCCCCCCCCCCTTTTAATATAAAATGCAGGTTGGCATTTTCAAAGTCACCTATGGGATTTGCACACCAAATTCCTCTTCATTTTAAAAAGAGCTACGTGTGCAAATACCTTAATCAGCACTGAAAATTTTAGCTTATGGTAAAAAAAGGCACAGGCAAGGTGCTCAGCATTGCACAGGCAGCTACTGTGCATATAAAACAGCTTTTTGGAATCAGATTTTTACTGTGTACATTCAAGGTTGAAGAAGGAAAACAGTAACACCTCAAAGCAATAACCATCTATTAAGTGAGAAATGCATGTTTCAACATTTACCTGACCAAACGAAAAGGATTAGCTCTTAAAAATCTCTTTGCAACAGCATAAAGCTTTGGGAGAATACCACAGATTTTTTTTAAAATATAGGTAGATTTTAATTGCAGGCAATGAAAGCTACTCCTAGGTCATTATAACCTTTCAGGTAAGTAATAGGCTTTTAAAAACTTGTCTAAATAGATATTTCCCAAAATGAACTCCAACAGCGCTGAAGGTACATTAATTCTTTTAATGGTTCAAACACGGCAAATAAGGTGAGGGGGTTTCTTTTGGAGCTGGTATAAAATAGGTCCATTTAAAAGAAATCAATTAATAAAACTACTACTAAAATACCGCATCAGCTAACAATGTTACCGGTAAAATCAACAGCCAAAGGGAGGAAAAGTTGGACCTCCCAGAGACTAAGCCTTTAAGTGAAGAAATATATATCCAGGAGATATATAGAGATATAGAGATATATATATAACATGCTGTTGCATTTTTGCTGCCTTCAGCTTGCCAACTTGGGTCCTGAGAGCAGCCACGGGACAACGCGTGCCGTGGGACAGGCTCGGTCCGGGTGACCATGCCCTTACGGCTACTATTTCCCAGGTCACCCAAGAAAGGAATTGGGATGTCGAGCGGCAAAATCGGCCAGGGACGTGGCTGGATGTTCCTCCTGCCCACTGCAACGGTGTTCGGGCACCTCCCAAGGCACCGTCCTCAGCCACTGGCAGGCAACAGCAGCTCCAGCAGGCAGCAACAGCTCTTCGTCCATGCAGACGTGAGGGGAAACCCTCATCTAGGGAAGCAAGTGGCAAAATAGCCCTTGATTGCAAAAGTACCGGGTCTTTGCTCTCTGCCTGGGTATCTCCATTCAAAGGCAAAGGTTAACAACAAAAGAATAACAACCGGGACTTTCTCTCTGGGTCTTCTGAGCTTTTAGCCAACTTATTCACCTCTTGGTTGTGCTCGGTGTGAAAATTTAATGATTTTTATGGCCCATTTTAACATTTTTATGTCTTTTTTCTTCAGAAAAAAACCCCACATTTGGTGTAAGAATTAAAACAGTATTTCATCCTTAACTGCAATCACAAATGATGTATGGAAGCGAGCTGGCTGCACATCAACTCAATATAAAGCCAGAATTGAATCTAACTTGGTCACTACAGCTGTGCATGATGTTTTATGGGGTGGGGGTTTTTTTCATATCAGTCATAAATGAAGTGGAAACCGTGACTGTGCTAATTTTGTATAAAACATGAGGAAAAAAACGCAAAATGAGGGGGAAAAAAATGGAACCAGGATTACTATGTATTTATCCGAGTTGTGCATTTAGATGTGCAGTCTCCTGAAAACCCAACCCACCGTCGGATAATGAAACTACAGCGGTTAACGCACGACGACAGTCGCAGCACTACGCGCGTTAGTCGCGGCAACGGTTGCCCGCTGGTATGAGTAAACCCCTGCGCAAACCCCTTGCCAAGTGGCAGGAGGGTTTCTTCAGCTGCAGGAAACCACAGCTCAGGACGAACCTTCAGCTCCTGTCTGAAAAACAGAGCTTCATCGCAATCCAGGTGACTGGGGGAACACGTCAATTGGTAGAAAAATGCCTTTATGCCTTTCAACCAGTGTGAGATGAAATGTGATGCTTTGAGAGCATCAGCACAGTCCCATTTTTTTTTTTTCACCTGGCGACAGCTTTTCCTGACGAAGGTTTTGAACGTGGGATCGTGTTAGAAATGGAACTTTAAAGAAAAGCAAAAACTTTTCATGTAAGAAGAAAGCTGCTGCTGAAACCATTGCTTTCTACTCCTGGCTCGTGTTTCAGTTGTTGGGTTTTCTGCTGCCAGTTTTGAGCAGAACCCAATTTTCGCACTTGCTGTGACACAGCAAGCCCATCTCCTGCCGTCTTCAGCACCGTTGCCCAGCCTCCTGGCCTCCATCGTCTTCACCACTGTTCCCCATCCTCCCAGCCTCCACAATGATGGACACAGATTGGCCACAGGCAGGCAAGACCCAAGTGAAAGGTAAATTTACTGAACGTGTGCGTGTATACACGCTAGACGTCCAAGTCAGTCACCAAAGGTCCTGTCCAGTCAAAGGACTCTTCTGGAGGGTGCTTAACAGAGCCAAGCGGCATCGGCCTTTGGGTTTGCCTTTTTTTCATCCTTCTAAGTTTGTTAAATATAATCGCACCCCAACCTTCAGGTCAGGCTGCCGTGGCAGGGCTCCCACTTCTATGCCAATCTGTACAAATGGTTGATTACCCGGAGAAAGGGAATAACCGCAATGGCAGAAAGTTATTCGCGAATTTAATTACCTGCCTGGGACATGGAAAAAGAAACGCAAGAGAACACCTCCCCTCCGACCTCACCCCAAGCAACTGATAAGCTTGCTGTTAGAGAGACAAGAGACGGCGCTGCTGTGCCAAAATCTGCAGCTCCTGATGGAACAGGAGGCGGAGGAAGGGGCAGGATGGATGGACCGCGATGGCACACACGGGGAGAGCAAACCACTGCAAGGACAGGCACACCTTGGTCTGATGGACAGATCGAGACACGCAGAGGTTAGTGCCTCTGGAATAAACGGGCTCCAAAACCTTCTGCTGGGATTTCTTCAACAGCTGCAGAAGCAGCTTTAATCCATGTTTTGTCCCCAAATTTTGCTCTTCTGAGGGCCCATTACGCTACCTGAATTTAATGGTATCCATGGCATTTGCACAATGCTTTCTGATGGTCCGTGCAAAGAGTCAGGTTGCTAATAAAAATAAAATGAGTGGTGCTGGTTTTGCATGTGAATAGTTACATTTAACGAAATCATCAAATGGAAAAGGATCGTCCTTTCCTTTGCTAATAATTCTGGGTGCCACTACAAAATGCATTACCACAATCTATGTGGGCTTTTATACTCGAGCAGATGCCATGTGATATTATGCTGATGTGCCAGGACAGGATAGTTATTTTGCACTGTAAGGTAGCAGATAGGAATGATGAAAGGCTTTATGGTGCATATATATGGTTCTGCAGCCCTTCCCCCCAAATTTTCAGAATGCTTCGTTACCCCTCATTCTGCCGGTCTGTTTTTATTACTTAATTACTGGATAAAACTATTACTCGCTCTCTGGTCTCGGTGGCACCACTGTACTCGAATGGCTCACAACCAAGAGCCCGTCATCATCGCAGCATCCGCCATGAGGGATGTGCACAGGGGAACTGAGACACAGAGGCAGTGCCCTGCTCGAGGGGCTGTGGGTTATTAAAACTAAACCCACAGCAGAAGCACTAAGCACTGCGCCGACCTGATGTGCAGCCCTTAAATTTTCATCTCTTGTTGGAAGGTCTACAAGCTTTGGTGGTTGGTTACAGGGGCTTTTGTAGTGGCACAAAGACGCGGGGTGATGGTGCTCCTGGCCCAGGTAGAGGTGGGGAGGGCAGGACAGCTTCAGGGACCCCCACCCGTTCCACCTCCCGTAGACAGACAGCGCCCGAAAAACCCAACAGATTCATCGCAGTAATGTGTGGTCGTGGGTCTACCGGGGGAATTAAACCTGTTGTTGCCTCTTGACCCTCATATTTGCAGTACAGGGCACAGTACTCAGCTGTGTGATGGGGAGAGCCCAGGCCATCCCATGCAGCAGCCCAGTTGCCCCAGGTGAAGGAAGCACTCAGGTCACTCTCTCCCCTTCAGCAGACAACTATTTTTAACAAAACTTGGAGGAGCATGATACGTTTGAGGCTGCAAACTGCGTTCTCAAATGTGATGGAAATTGGTTCAGACCTTATTGGCGGGGAAAGGAACTGCGGGACAGAGCGGCAAAGTGATGGACAACGACTTCCAAATGAAAGTCCCCATTTCTGAGTGTTTTCACACTCTTGAGCAAGAGTGTCTTGTTCTTCCTGTGTTCATTTTGTCCTTTAGAAATTTTTTTAAAGCCAGAAGGGGGATTTAGACATTAGAACAGCTACTGACCTGATACAAGTTAATGATTTTATAAAACGCCTAAAAAATGCTTTACTTTAAAAGATTGATGTTTCCTATTGTATTTTTTCAATGCCAATTAATTACTTAATTCATTAGCAATGTAGCACAAGAATAGTCTTTGAAAATCCGGTGCTTTGTGTAGATGCCTTTAATTATGGATAATTAAATACTGTGGAAGGACCTGATTATACCTCTGAGCATTTTCTAATCTGGAAAATGAAACACGCTCTTGTACTCTCAAATGCATATAACAAAAGCTGAGCTCAACAACTACCCGCAGGAAAAAAAGATGGGGGAAAAAAAAAAGCACCCCAAAATCCAGACCAGCCCCAAACCCCACAACTAAAGGAGGGTTAGAAATTCCTGAGGAAGCTCGAAGGCTTTGTGCACACCCTGCCTGATTTACTTCTCCGCAGGGGGCTGTACACAGTCCCTGCCTTGTCGGGGATACGAACGGAAGCCCAAGCAAGCTCAACACAGAGCTGCTGCAGCCAGCGAGCAAACACGGGCTCAGGGCAACTCGATGTTAACACTTGCTAAAGTTGGGAACAGATTTCCAGATGGTCCTTTGTACATAGGGCTGCAATAGCCAAAACTGCTAAAAAGAGCAAAGCACTCTCCAAATGAAATCAGGGCTGACCTTGGAAGATGAAAACTTGCCAGCGCCAGAAGTTACTCTATTAGTTTGGCTTCGCATTCCTTCCCCTTCCTTTTTTGTTTTTATTTTCTCCTCTTTATTCCTCCGCAGCTATCGCAGTGAGAAAGTCAGCATCCAGAGGGCTATAATAACCAGCGTCACTGTCCCAGAAAGGGTTTTCATCTCAGAAGAAAGCCAGGGCAATGTTTGTTTTGAAGGCAGCATCGCCCCAGCGTTTTCCAGACAGATCCCCTCCCTGCTGCAGCTGAGACCCTGCAGTAGGCCCAGGGAGGTTTATTTCTGGCTCTTTTTGTACTTCCTGGAAAAAAGTGGGGGGAAAGGAGGAGCACCGGCGTCTAAATAAAGCCAATCTGTGCTGTCACGCCAGGCACCCTCGCTGCGCACGCCCTCCCTTCCTCCTCCCTCTGGCATCTTATTTATACCACGGCCAATTCCTCCCAGCATCCCTGCCCCTCCTGCGCCCTCCAAAACCCATTTCCTTCTGCCTTAATTAAAAGCCACCGGTCACGGTGCCGAGTGATAAAACGAGGCCAGGGGCTTTTCGTTGCTAGTGGCCAGTCCCGCTTGGCTGGGAGCTGACTTTTGCCGCTGGGCAGCCCGGCCCAACTCCCTAACGAACGGCAGGTTATCAATGCGCCGAGCACATATGCTACAGAACCGGGCCGTTAAGCACCGTATCGCAAGCGAGCCATCAGCCAGCGAGACTAAATACTTACAGAGAGCAGAGGCCAGGGCTGGGTAAACCTCCAGCGGATGCTTTCGAGAGCAAACAGCATCTATTTATCGCCCCCGACTCTTATTTGGTATCCTTCTTCCCTGGGCCATGAAGTGATTGCCAAACCCAGTGAATAAACTCTGCCGTCTTTATTGAAGGTATTTCTCAGCTGGAAAATTTTGGGAGAAAAATCAGGACAGGTCCTGTGAAACCTTAGGGGCAGGATGACACAAGAGGGACAAATAAATGGGCTTCACACCAGCTCGGTTTGATCTGGAGCAAAAAAAAGGAGGAAAATGTCACCCGTAACGCACAGGCTGCCTGGCTGCGTTAAGGAGTCAAAGTATCAACCACGACTTTGTGGCCGCCATGTCCAAGTGTGGGACGTTGTTCTGCCCCGGAGATCCCCTCCTGCGTGCACAGCCAAAATCTTCGATGGAGGCAGCTGATTTCAGCTGAGAACTGTAGAAACTCGGCAACCGCAGGGTGAAATGCACAACTAGACACTACAGCATATCAGACGTGTTATCAATGCCGCCCAGGGACGTGGTTTGTCAGGATTCTCCTCCCGATGCTGCCAGAAAGGCTCCCTCCCATAGGCGAGGGGTCAGAGACTCACTGCCAGTCCCTCGCCAAGAGGCAACCTCCTCCCAGCGTGACGGCAGCGGGGTAACGCTGAAAGGCAGGGGTGTAGCAGACCCCACAAAGACAGCAATAACTCCTCATTAAAAGGTGCCATGCCTGCAAGCACTGCCAGACTCATTGCCGCTTTGACCTTACCAGTTGGGAAAGTTTTGGACATAATGAGCTTATGTGGGGAGATCTTATTTAATTTATTTTTTTTTTCTCAACAGCTTAGTGGAAAACAGAAAGCCAATGATATGTAGCCCCTTTGCTGACCCCCACGGCAGTGACCTGCCTACTAATGCATACAGTGATGGAGAACCATTGGGTTGGCCCCACCTAGGAGTCTATGTTCAACCAGCACGTGCAATACCTGGTTTACTGCAGACTTCCCTGTGCCAACGTTTCAAGTACCAGAGCAAGCCGTGCCTAGAAAGCCCAGTCCTCAGTCGGGAGGACAAAATGCACCGATTTCCTTGATGCACCTTGAGCATCGCCTTCACATCTGGCAAATCCTATTCCAACAAGGAAAAGTTTTCACACACCGCTCTGAACCCCGGCGCATCCACAGGGCTGGAGGAGCCCAGCCTGTTTGCCGTGTGCTGGCTGTCCCGGCAAGTCTGACGGTGCCTATCGGCATCCCGCCTGAATCTGCCAAGCGTGGTCACTGCCACCGGTCCCAATTAGCCGGCGGTCTCCTCTAATCTCATCTCTGGCTACGGGATAGCCGCGGCACTTTTTGTTTAACCCGCAGTTAGGAGAGGAGCTTCTTGCTTGATCACACGTGAACCCAAGGAGGGAGAGCGCAGGCAGTGCCTCCCTGAGACGGAGAAAACAAGCAGGGGAGCAGGGGCAATGCCAACTGCAAAAACCACTACTGCATGCAACACAGGAGCAAGAGAAGTCTTGGTTTTGTTGCTGGGGGCTTATAATCCCTTCCTTCGAGGCCATTCCCCTTCCATCACTGCTCCTTGAGCCTTTAGATCCATAGATATAAATTAGGCTAAATCTGTAATGAAAAGTAATCAGCTTTATTTCACCGGTTGGCCCACTTGGGAAACCCAAGCGACCATTTGGGCAGGGAAGTCCTTCGAGTACAAATGAAACTGTTCAAGCAGGGGCTCTGGGAGGTTCACACCGAGCACCGGGGCAGCTGAACCAAGCACAGCCCCTCTGTGTTTCTCAGTCCCTTGCTCAGATTTTGGCAAGATCTTTTTGGCAAAAAATGGCAGCAAACCAAAGGAGGCAGAGCAGCAATGTGGGGAGGGTGTGCAGACCCTCCTAGCCAGACATGCCAGCTCCCTTCCCAGATAAATGCACCCCGGGAGGACGGCTGGCTGTAACCTCTCCGATCGTCCCAAGGGGCAGGACTGCCTCGCAGGGCCGGCAGAGCAGCATCCCCCACTGAGAGGGCACGAGGCCGGCTTACATGGGTGCAGGAACTGGCCCTGGCTATTTTTTTGCTTGCAACAACTTCGTTATCGAGCTGTTAGGACAAATGAGAGAGGGGGGCAAATCCTCTGCTGCTGAAAAAGCACGGGTGTTTCCCTTGGAGCAAGGCAGCCAGGCCAGTTTACACCAGCCTTAGGAGCTGGACCACAGTGTATTTGCTCTCTAGGGGGGCACGAATGTAGCCGAGAAAAACCATGCCGTCTGTGCAAAACATCGCAAATATATCCAATTGTTACTATTGTGGACAGGTTTCCATTTTTAATCACAGTTTTCCAAGTCCTTACTAATTACCATTTGGCATTTCCTGTAATACATTTCTTTTTTGTTCGACGCAGCCTGAAAAGTAACCAAAACTTCTCTCTCGCCGCTCTCCCCGTAGCACGGCGAGGGCACCAGAGCCTCATGCGCATCCACCACAGCGTGTCAAGCAAAAGCAAGCTAAATTCATTCATTAATAGCTGGCAGCCACTGCCCTGATCTGTAACCCAGCGGGCAGGTCTGCAGCTGCCGTGCCGTCGGGAAGGGGTCGGTGCCCACACCACCCGCACGACTGCCGGCTTCTGCTTGCTGGGAGATAAGGCATGACGCATCGGATGCTGCTGCGGACCCGGTTCGGATGAATAATCCTCATGCAGAAGGAGTCCCTTGGATGTCAGCGGTGGCTGCAATGAGTCAGAGATCAGAGAACGAGGCTTTTCTGGAAGGAACACCCAACATCGGCTCGGCCCTCATGAGATCAGAGCCTTTGACGTGCAAACTGAGCCGGCTCGGCACCCAAACGCTGCACATCGGCTGCAGCACATTCCCCAGCCTCTGCTCAGACACAGGCCGAGGAGCTGATGGGGGGATTATTTACTCCCCTGTTTTTGTAGCCGTTTCTGTATGTGGTGAGAGCTGAGAGGGGATGGCATGAAAGCACGCTGGTATTTTGGTTCACAAGACAGAAACCAAGCAAATTGCACTGACCTGAGCTAATGAGACTCAGGAGTACTGAAGCAATATTGAATGAGGGCTCTTCCACCCACGCCTCCTGACATTTCCCATGCATTTCAATCAGATGAGAAAGTGCAATTCAAGGTGCTATTTGGCAAACAGCAAAGCCCGCGGGCCTGATCCTGCAAGGTGCGGAGGGTTTCCTGAGACGCGCTGGCTGCCGGCAGCCCTCTCCAGCCAGGCGCGGAAGGTGGTGGCCCAAAGGCATCTAACCCCAGAGGAGTATTGTAATCCCATCCTGGACCTGACTACTTACCCAGGCGAGGGTGAGAGCCGAGCGGGAAGGACGTTTCCCCATCGCAGTCGGAACTATCTCTGCTATTCCTCTCCCACTCAAAAGGGGAGGAAAAGTCAAAGTCGCAAGCACTTTTTGGGTGTAATAAAATCAGAGCAGGTTGCCTGAAATAATTCATCGGGCAAAAAGCCCCTTCATTTCTGTCCTCCCTATGTGAAGTGTTCCAAATTATAAAATAAAGGTCTACATCCAAAACCATGTCACCCCCCTCCACCCTCCCAGATTTGAGTCAGTTCATTTTGAAAGCATTAAAATGGGGCATCTGATCATTTCAAGGTTTTTTCCTGACCTTTTTTAACGTACAAACAGTGAGTTTGCTATAATTGGCCCTTTTCCCAGGGACGTTTCAGTGAGTCAGCATTTTCTGACCAACATATTCCCATCTTCTTCAAATACGCTCAACCGGCTGCAGAGAATAAAGTCTGAGCTTTGAAAGATCGGGGAGAACTTTGTGTGCTCATCTTCACACAGACCCATTTCTCTCAATAAATCCCTGTGCAGGACATCAGTACTTTTCTTTTTGGTACATCAGCTCCTGCTCCATTTATTCTAACAAACATGAGCTTCCCTACCACCACCAAACTCCTGGCACAAAACATTTTAACTGGGACAAAACTACGGCTTCCTTTATGTAAAATGAGTTATACCAGTTTACATCAGTTGTGGGACTGGTCCATATCTAGTTTTTTTTTCTTAAAACTACTTCACTGAATTCCTTGTGGCAATTATGATTTCAGAAACAGGTACAAGTGGAATACCTACGTCCTAGAGTTTACCTGGAAGGAATAAACCTGGGGAGCCTCCATGCACAAGAAATACAATATTGCGCACATGGTGCAGAATATGTGTGACGAGGATGTAGGAGCTCTGGGATACCTAAGGGGAGCTTTGATTGCCTTTCCACCTTCCTAGGGGATGAAATCTAACTTGCAGTTGGCACCTTTTGTGCAAGAATAAGGTTAAATACATATGATTAGATCACACACATCCCGAGTGCATCACGGACAGGGTAGATTTCACTGGAACTCTCTTAGATAGGACTGACAGTCTGTGGTGTTTTCCATGCTGTTTTGAAGGGGTTTTAGCCCGATTTTTTGAGTTTCTACTATGAGCAAATTCTGATTTTTACGGTTTTAAGTTTCAAGAACTTGCGTACAAAAAGAAATGATAAGGAATACAGGCATGCCTACGCAGGGCTGCTAAGAGCGACCGTGTTTTGCAATGAGACCCACCTAGTACATACCTACACCCCAGCGGATGGGTTCCTTCAGTCCAGCAGAAAAGCAGCATGTCCTCAAGACACAGAAGTTAGGAGGACCCGGGGCCATTACTGTCTTTGCTCATGGCCTACTGTATCACCTGGGCACATCACTGCCCTCCTCCCTGCTCCCTCTCCTCCCCAGTCCCTATTTCGGGTGTGAGCTCCGCACCTCGAGTCTCTGCACATGAAGTCTCCTGGTGGCTTAGTGCTTCTGGAGACAAAAATGATACGGAGTAAGAGTGCAGTGGCAGCTTTTCTTGTGGAGGGACTCAGAGAGCGCACCCATACTGCTAAATAAAACAGGGCATGAGACTCTCCTCTGGCTCTAATGCCATGTGGCAAAGACTAGCCACATCCACACCACCCAGCGCTTCTCCTTGGACCTCCTCCAGACCCCAGGAGGTGCCCTCTTCACCCTAAGACGTAATTATTTTGTGTGCATTTCTTTGGACTGCTTGCACTAGCAGGGGGGCAGCCCTGCAGCCCAGCAGGGTGACGGTCCCTTAGCATCAAGGGTGCCGTACGTGCCTCAGCGTCGGGGTGAAGACACGGCTGGGCAGTGGAGCACACAAAGCTTGCTAAAACAGCACTGGCTGACTGCTGCGACTTAGGTGTGCCACCCATTACAAAGTGCTGACAATCAGGGTCCCGTGGGCGAGTGCTCTGCCCAGCCCTCCTTTATTTAGCTGTACCACTATGGCCAGAGGTGCGAGGAACCGAACCACACCAACCCAACCAGCCAAAGCAAAGAAAGCAACATCCTCTCCTCTTTTCCACTGGGCTTTTATTTGATGATGACCAAGCCTCAGCTCTTCAGTCTTAGGTATGAATCCAGATCAACATTGAGAAGAGTTTTCTAAACACAAATACAGAAAGCAAGAGATTACCCCCAACCAGCCCAGCTCTTTGCAGGCTGTGCTGCAGGAATTGAGGCGAGAAAAGCCTCATGCTGCAGGAGCGATGCCCTGGCGCTGAGCTCTTAGACTGAGAGCTGAAAGCACCATGGAAAGTCAGAGCATGAAGACAGCTAACTGAGAGAGAGAGAGGTGGGCCAAGGGGGTGGAAGGAAATGCAGGCTGATGTTTATGGGCAGAAGAGCATCTCTGGACAACAGGAAGTGGCAATATCTGATGGCAGTCTTGGCAACGCACCAGCCTCGAGCCTGTCCTACAGGAACCTTCTCCAGACAGAACAGCTCAACCACTGTCACACAGCAGCATCGCCGCCACGTATAAATAACACTCTTTCACCCTCACCCGGATGTGCTGTAACAAATTTTGGGTCCCTCTGGCAAACGGTTCCACAAAACTTGCACTTATTTTCATTCTGCCCAGGAGATGCACTCCATCAGCGAATCAGGGATAGAGATGAAGAAAAACGCACCTTAAAAATACTTTTTAGTTTCTTCAGCCGAACTGATCGGTGAGTTGGCAAGCATAACAGGCTAGGATGATGTGCAAACGTACAGTAATACCCAGAATGAGATTACTGCACTGATTTCCTTCGCAGAGGTGCGTAGGTGTAGAAGAGACAGAAGGCTGTAAGTGAAATGCAGGACCCTACCAAAGAAGCAGAGAGGATGGAGACGTAGAAAAGGCGGAGGGAAGGAAAGGAAGTGGGAGGAGAAAACTTCTAAGTGCCTTTTTTAATTTTAAGTTTTCTCAGACTTGCTTAGCTCTAATCTTTAATTCATATTTTCATTACAGTCTCTTTGCTCTGTAAAGTCTGCATTTCACGTAAAAGGAGCAGTTCAGACACCAATTATTTGACATAAGTCAACCCCTTGTTAAAGTCCTCTACTCTACATATATGTAGGCTCCAATAAAAGAAGCATTAAACATTCATTAAATTAGAAATACATGAAGACAGTGTCTGCCACTCTTCTCATACAGATATGCTGAATAATCCCAACCTTCCAGAGCAGCAAAAGCAAACCCATCTCTAATCCTTTTAGAAAGCCCGGCCATGCAAAACACCCCAGCCTCCTGCAATTTGCCTGTGAGTCACCCAGAGATATAAGCTCTTGCAGGTCAGATCCTCAGCTGGAGTAAATGAGAGTACAACAACGCTGCCGGCGTTACACCAAGTGACACAGACTCAGGATTTGGCTTTAGGCTTCTCTTGCAGCAAAACAGTTTACAGCAATGTAATTGGATAATAATGTCACTTTTGGTCTTTTAAGTTACACCAAGAAGCCGATCAGGTGGGGAACAGCAAGACCACGCCTGCTTTAATTTCAGCACTGCCCGGGCTGCTTGTGTTCTGCCAAAACAACCTCGTTTCCCAACCTGAATCTAGGAACTTTTTCCCCCCAAAAACCCCAAACCCACCCCCTCCTATACAATATACTATCATGATGATAGTGGATCTTGAACTACCACTGCCATAGGCTTGTGCACACAAATTTCAGCAACATTTTCCCAAGGGCAAACAATCACCGGTGAGCAGATGCTTCTTCATAAATATTTCTGAGTTTAAAGAGCAATGCAGACCATGTAACGTGTTTCCCACATCTCTGCGAGCTGTGTCTGCTTAATGAGAGCTTTGGAGCAAGTCCCATCCAGCAAATTACTTCTCACAATCCTCCCTGACCCTTCTCTTTAGGGTGCCTCCAGACATTAATTTTGAACGCTGCTGGGGTGGAAGCAGGGCAACATGGTTAGGACCCGGGGTACAAATTCAGCATAGCGGCTTTCAGCTCCTGCCTGGCCTTCGGCTGTCTGGCAGAGCCTTCTCCTGCCTTGTTTAATATGTGAATTATCCTTTTCTTGCTTCCTGCGGTTCTTCCAAAGGAAGAGAGCACAAACGCTCGGGAAGCATTAGCTGACCTGTAAGCATGCAGATGAACACGTCGGGTCGAAAGGGGCTGCTGTCCCGCTGGCGCCCTACCGCAGCACGCTTTGAACTGAGCTTCGCCCAGCAGCAGCCCTGTCACGCTGACGCTACACAGTCCAGCAGCTACCGCTTTGTGCGAGCACTGAGCTGTGTGATAGAGTTAATCACATTAAGCGCTGTTCAGTTCATGTCTTTTTTGTTCTCTAAAGGCTTTTCCTCTCCCTCGCCTCTTTTAGTCTCCCCTTCTTCTAAACTTCACGAGGTGGCAGATTCAGCTCAGCCCTCCTTGATGCTATCCAGCACCAGGATGGCTACTTTTGGAAAGTTTAACCTTTATATACCTTTCCAAAGCTTTTCACCATTATTAGATGACTCTTCCAACAGCTATGTCCACAGGGAGCAGGTCACAGTCGTGAGTCAGCAGGGCATTTAAGTATCTGGATAATCCAACTGCGTGAGATTTCCAAAAGCAACGGAGGGGCTAGCTCTTGACAGATGCTTACGCACCTAACTCTCATCAGCAAGTTCGGCATCTACGTGCCTGTAACCACTTGGCCCGAAGTGATGGAGGTGAACGAGCTCCACTGAAAATCAATTTCAGTGAAATGACTTCTTTTTTCAAGGAACAATAAAGCAAGTACTGAAGTATTTTGTCAGGTCGGTGACTGCCTGGCCCAAATATACCGCCTTGTTTTCAGTCTTGATCTTCTATCAGGTTTTAAACCAATCCTTTTTTCCCTCTGTTGGAAATCAAATCACTCCTTTAATTGAGCTAATAGGGCACCACAGTTTACATTCCTGCTGGTAAACACAAAGAACATTAGCCGACAAACAATCAAAAACGCATCTTTTGTAGTCTCAGGAATTGTCTTTTGCATTCAACCTTCCAAAACCATTGATTTTCAGAGCTGGCCACGAAGCCTCACTGCACTGGGTTCTGCCATCGCAATGTTAAGGCGGCTTCTACAGGTTCTGCAAAAATGGAAGACGACTCCTGATTTGGGGTGGCATCTCTCCATCAGCACAGCAGCGCTAAGGAGTCGGCTGCGAAACAACCACCAGCCCCCACGTGCTGGGCAAGCGCTGCCCGAAGAGGAGCAGGTCCTTCCCGTGACCCCTCAGCCTGCCATATGAATAGGCTGATGGTGGTGGGGTCAACCGAGTACCCAAAAAGCTGGCTGGCTGCCATGAATACTTCATCCACCAAGAACGAAGGGCGATGCGGCTATGCTATGCTAACCGGCTTCGGTCTCCGAGACCTATGAAGAGGATCATGGAGTCCAGCAAAGTCCGGTGTGGGGGACACATCTTCTTCTTGGCTGGTCACATTCAACTTGCATCTGCACAATCAATCAGCATATTGCATAGACTTTGACTGAAGGGGTTTTAACTGCAATCTTAAAATCTGGCCATTTCAGGAATTCCTGAAATAAATTAGAAGAGGAATTTTATTTAGTTGTTTTTTCTAAAGGAATTTCCCCATGGCTCCAAACCACTGTTTTCCATAAAGTAAATGAATATGAAGTCTTCTCTTGTCCTCTTGCCACATTTTCTGTGTCATGTTTATCCTGCAACAGTTGCATATAATCAAATGGCAGACAAAACATCCTCTCCCCAAAACCTTCCTTTTTTTCCTCAAACTTTTAGTAATTTTTTTCCACACTTCATTGATTTTTTTTGTCACTGATCATGTTAGAAGCAGATGCTTTCCAAAACAATGACCTGGAGATTCAGTGATCCACATCTTGCAGATAAATAACAAGCTATATTTATGCAATAAAGCACAGGTAACTTAATATCCAGGCACTGGATTATTCGATATTAAAATCTTGGCACTTTTCAAGATAGCCGATAATTTGGAACAATAGAGACCACGTGGGAAAGTTCTTTTTGTCAATATTGGTCAACAACTTGCACTGTTAATCCATTACCTTCACCCAAAATACAATAAATAATTTACACTTACACAGAGCCTTTTGTCCACCAAAATCCCAAAGGGTTTTGCAAAATAAACAGATCGCATTGCCCCCGTAAGACAATACCTGGGCACTGATTTGGTTGTCTCCCTGTTTCAGAAGGAAGAGCCCTGGTCATTGACTGCTTCACCATCATCTCTTTCTGCGGCATCTAGATTTTCCTGGGAGGCCTACCCACCCGCGTGGTAACCAGTATTAACCTTGCTTAATTTATGAAAGTAAATGAAGCTCCTGAACCAACTTCCACCCGGCGTGTGGCTGGGCAGGATGGGAACAGCCTGGCCTGGGGGCTGCCTGCCCACGTCCTGGCAGGAACTCCCCCCATTGTCCACAGCCGAGTTTTCTGAAGGGACAGCCCTTTGGCCCTTGGGGACTTCCAAAAATCTCCCACTTAGAAAAAAGGCATTTCTACATACCACTTGCTAGGAAAAGGCAGCCTCGAAGGTCAGCCCCCAGGGTGTTGCTCTACACAGCGGCGTGCAAAATTCACTTAGGGACACACGTAACGCATATTTGTTTGCTAAAGGAAAGGCTGCCCTTGGCTTCGATGGGCTGGGAAAATCCTCGGGGGGTTTCTGGGCAAAACATGCTGTGTTACAGAAGGAACAGACTGGGGTGCAGAATGCTTATTTCAAATTAACTCGAACGGAGAAATAATGAGCAGCAAGTTTACATTCTCAGGAAATTAAGAGAGAAGCTTAGGTAAAATGTGGATTTATATGCACGGAAATAAATTATTATTTACTTGCTTTTGTGCTCATGCCCTCAAAGATGAAGACATTTGTATGGAATTATTAATATTTATAGCATATTACAATAAATACCCATAAGAGCTTTGCCTGAATACATGCTATTTTACCAAGGTAAAATCTGTTGAAGGTCAAAGGGATCTTTTACTTGTGTGTGGAGGGCAGGATCTCTTTACTTTGAAATCTGTATCAACTGTGATAATTTAAAACTTTAATTAAAGACTCAGTGACAGATTATCTACAAAACATCTTCCTGCTGCCCAGTATTTCATCACGAATGTCTCCAGAAGCCCACACTAACGTGAGTAAGCACACTTGCCAGGAGGTATTTCATTGTGGACATGTTAGCTTTTATCTGTCTTGTTGGGTAACAAATTCTTTTGTTGAAGATTGGTGGCAACAAAAATTAAATTAAAAGGAAAACCAGACCCCAAACCAGAAATTTATAATGCTTATTCTGTCCATCCCTCAAGAAAATGAAAGTGCCAAGGCAAAGTCTATTTTAGCAATTGCGTTAATGTATGTGTAAATGGGTGAAGGCACCTTTGAAATACTCTGAAAAGAATTTTACACTTTCGAGAGGAAAAGTTAACAATTCTATTGTGGCATTTATTGGAATTTCTAAATTAATTTCCCTGACACAGCTGTGCCATAAAATCCCCCACGATGATGAATTTTTGCTAATGTTGAGATTATTTTTGGATACAATTCTGAACAAGCACTTCGTAAAATCAGGAGAAGATGGGTCACTGGGAACCCTGCACTGCCCTTTCCTTGCCTCCACTCCCCTCCAGCTTTTCCCCGAGCAGCTGCAAGGCTGCTAATTTGAAATTGCATCTGGTCTTTCTTCCACAGAGCAGCAAACGGGGACAGATGCAGAAGTGGCGTGAAGCTGAGCCCCCTTGGAGCACTGGGCAAAGATCAGCGTGTCGCCAACTCAGCCTGGCGCTGGAGGAAGGACCTCCAGGGCCACCCGGGGACTCCCTGCTGGAGCACATCTACTCACCCCCCCAGAAAGGGCATGTTGGGAGCGGGTGGTTTTGGCTCTGAACAAACAGCACTGGGCAAGGCGAAACGCAATGAATTTCTCCCTTTGTGCACAGCAGTAGGTGAGAGGAGTTCTGAGCTTGCAAAGAAGAGGAACCCATTTAATCTGGATCACAGATTAAACCAGATTAAGAGATAAGTGATGATACGCTGGGGATCCCCTACATCCCTGCATCCTGCATCCCTGCCAGGCCGTGTCCGAAGGGTTGAAGGAAACGTGAAGAGCAACCTCACAGCGATGCATATGGAAAGGCTCTAAAAACCACACGTCCCACCAATAATGAGGCTCAGCCCACAGCGGTGGATGGGCTTACGGGGAGGGCCAAGCAGAGGTTTGGGAATTAAGAGTTCAGGGTCAGGTGAGAAGATCCAGGGGAGGTATGAGGAACACCACGCAGGCATGTCTATAGCCCTGGACATGACAGGGACCTCGTGGCGGATTTTTGCTCGGAAAGGCTTCGGCATAAGCAGAGTGGATGGATGTTCTCGCTGAACTGCAGGAGAACCTGGGGGCAGGAGGGATAGCACAGATGGTGGCAGCCACGAGCTTGATTTTAACAGTGATAGGCAAGTTTTAGATCCCACAGAGGAGAGAGTTAACAATAGCTGACACACTTTTGTCTGGAGAAGTCACAATGACTAGAAATAACAACTCGGGGCCATAATTCTGCGGTCTGTCACTACCAGGAAATGTGAAATCCAGTGACCTTTCATCTCCGCGACAGAAACGCCGCACAACACCTGAAGCCATCGCCCTTAAAATCCACTCTGACAAATCGGACGATGGGACACGAAGGAGAAAACGTCCTCTCCCTCCCTCACCCCCAAATTTTAGCCTCCCAGTGAACTCCGCCTGCTCTGCGTGTGATGTGGTATCTCCTGCTGAGCAGAGCCAGCTTTGCATGAGCTACACCGCATTTAGCAAAGCACAAGATAACAATTCTATTTCTTTTGACAATAAGGAATAAATCTCCAAAGCTACTTGTTCAGACTGCTCTTAAATGATGGTAGAGGGAGGAAAATTGATATTGGCTTTTTATGAATCTTCAGGTCAGGTATGTTAGAATCAACAGATTTTTGCATTAGCCTCACTGCTTCACAGCACTTTTGCCCTTGGCAAGACATAATTAAGAAAGGCATGAAAATCTATCTGAATGTATTGAGAGGAAATTATTCTCCTGTTAATGGCAGCAACAGCTAAACAAGCAGGCAAGCCATGCTGCTAGCAGAGTGCAGCAAATGATGCAGGGCTGTGTTTTAACCTAAAACGAGGATTTTCCTTACCAAAATTTTAAGGAGTAGCTTTTGAAATGAGGATTTGCACTGCATGTTGTTCTGGGGATTAACTTTTTTTCCCCCCAACAGCTGTATCCCTTGAGCTCTCCTGTTTGCCAGTCCAAAATGATGACCACAGGGTCTGAGACTAAGCTAAAATCTTTTCATCACACTGAAACATGGCTCTCTAACTGTCTTCACCACTTTGGTGGAAAGCAAAAGCTACCGGATGGAAGGAAAAAACAAATAAATTTAAAAAAAAAGGAGGGGTTCAGTCATTTAAGTGGGTCTGTCAGCTTGCGTTATCTTCATGCATTTGTGAAGGCGAGCTTTAATTGACTGGCTGCAGTGGAGAGCCGAAAGATAAAATCTTGGTTTCGAGATGAGCAGACAGCTTAAAGCGTTGCAATCCTCATTCATTAGGATGTGTCAGAGGGATTCAGAGGGGGGAAGAGACACAGCAACGTCTGTTATTCTTTCACATGAAGTTCCCAAAATGTAAGAGGGAGCCACTTGGAGCCACATCCAAGAGCAGTAACAACATTTGCTCTTCAGATTCCCTGTGACAATGGAGACTTATCTTGGCGCCTACTTATTTATATCACTTTGTGAATTATTTCATTTCATTTGCGAAGGATAAAGCCAAAACTACAAGCATTGGCCAACTATTAGCCAGTCAGCTCCAGCTGCAGCAGGAGGAGCAGAAAGCCCTGCCAGCTGGGGGTCTCGCATCTCATCCCTACAGCCAGGCTGGGACACAAGAGGGGCTCGGCTCCCCTCCACAGTACCCCCCACGCAGATATGCTCCTCGATCCCAAGGAACAGCCATGCCACCGTGCCACCTCTCCCCTTCATCCGCCGCTGGCTCAGAGCTCTGCTGCAAGCCCCCGTCTCCCTGGCTCCAGAGACCAGGATCCCCAAGGCATGTAGGCTGCTCTTAAGAGGATGGTAAGAAATACTTCCCTGCCTAAAACAGGTTTCCGAGAACTTTGTATCTCCAACAGACGAGTGAAGAGAGTGGAGAAATTTGGCAAAGCCTTGGAGGAAGCCTCCTGGCTTCTAGTTGAGGGTCCCAATCTACACTGTGCCCTGGAGCCCCTTCAGCAGGTGGCTGATTTTCCTTCTGTCCTCTTGTCCTTGCTCCCATCAGTAGGAGTTGCTGCTTTCCTGGTTATCTGGGCACCCCGCCTGTTTTTGGAAGAAAGATGCTGCCCACTCCTGGTCACCAGGGATGTTGGGGACTGCAACACGGAAAGCCACCAACCCCCAAAGCGGGGGAGTCTGGTTACTGGGGGAAATGGTCACGGTGGTGAAGGGTTGGTAGGGAAATCCAGCAGCTCCTGGATCTGTGTGAAGCCACCTTTGAGTCTGCACTCCTGGGAAGCCTGAGTGATGCTCACAGTTTGGATTTGTGTGACGCGAACCAGATGGGAAGGAATCAGCAAGTGCGGCCACCGTAAATGAGGGAGATTCAGCATGGTACCCTATAGGCGATGGGAACACAGAGGCCAAACACACACGAGCGGTGTTTGTTCAGGTGTCAATGAGTCCGAGCTACGGTGACAGGAACGGCAATGGCCACTGTTACCCCTCCCAGTCATCAACCCAAGACATCAATCTTGCTGAGTGCGATGGGAAACCTCACACCCAAGTGCACCAGGCTATAGGCGAAGGTGGTGGATAGAGCTGGTTAACATACCTTTTCTCTGAAGATCATCAACAACAACAAACCAATGAAATTTCCTATGAACATTTTCTGCTTTTCAACAGAAACATAAAACTCTAAATGAAAATCTTTTAAAATATTTTTGAGTAAAAATCATGGTTTAATATAAAACTCAGGATTTCAAGTAGTATTTTTGGTGTAATTTTCCAGACCGGTCTTAATTTTGCCAATTTCTTTAGTAAAAATATTTTGCATTTCCAACTGCTTGCTTTTTCTCTGTCTTAAAGAGCAGAAAATGTGTTGAAAATGTTATTTCTTTGGAAACATTTTCATTTAGATCCAAAAGCAACCATTACTCTTATCCAGCAGCAGTGATGTATGTAAGAGGAAATATATATGGGTAGTGAATTCCAAACACGAGAAGATGAGTCTAAGCAGCCATTTCTTATATGTTAAGAAAGCCATGAAGAGGTTTATGTGAAGCTAGCTCACCTCTTAATCTGTCTTCGTATCTACATTAGGAGAAAGGTGCTTTTCCAGAGACATACGTGCGTATGGGCTGCGGTACAAGACCAGGGAGACCTTCTTGGAAACATATTTATTTTCCAAAGGGGTACTTTCAGTCATCCCAAAACCTTTCTCGAAAGGATTGCTGAATCCGTCTCCAATTCATGAAATCGTTTCAGCAGGACAATGAGGGCCAACGCTACCCATACAGACTCCAGCACACAACCTACAACATTACAGGCTTGGTGGGTGTCTTACTGGTCCCAGGGGGAGCTTTGCCATTGATTTTGGTGAGTTTTCCCCTGGTCTTAAGTAATAACCATTGGCTTCTTAATTTAGGGACAAAGACTCTCTCTTTTCTTATATACTTGATTTCATGTTAGACTAATTATGAGAAAAAAGCAAAGATACCAAACAACTATCACCGATATCAGGGCTCAATCCTATAAAACCTTACTCAAGTCAGCAATCCCATCAGCTTCAATGAGAAGACACAGGCCATGAAGGGCAGACTTAATTTTCACAGTTCCCACCTCGTAACTGAAGCCCGCATGCAAGGACAAGTAACAGCCCCAACGCCAGCCTGTGCCGATGGAAGCAAACCTTCTGGCGATGCATCGTAATAACATTTTAATGAAATGTTTCCTTTATATCTCTTTGTTAAAGCCAATACAGTACTTTCTTACCATTTTTGCAGATAGGACAACACTGTTCTGGTTCATAGACTGGGTTGACACACTCGGGAACTGCGCAGTCTGCTACAACACAGTGAACTTCATTGCTGGGCTCGCAGCGACACCATTCGCATGGCGAGGGCTAGGAACAAATCTAAAATTAGCCCATTTCCTCCCGTAGCTCACAAGTTTGCAACATTTCTATCTTGCCATAAGATAAACACATCAGCGTTTAATACCTCTTGACTGCATTCATTCATCATGGGTAATACAAATTAACCTATAGGACAAAGTAGCAACATCTGAAATAGGCAACTAGAACATTTGAAAAAAAACAGTGAGCATGATACTTGTTTTCCCAGAGAGGGTGCCGGGTTTTTTAGCTTTTGTCAGACTTCAGCTCCCTTCATCAAAAAGACTGAGCTGAAGCCCCTAGGTTGTACTTCTGCTCTGTTGTTATCTTACACATTTGGCCAGCAGCAGAGCAGGATTTTTGGAAGATCACGAGTGGTGGTTCCTCCCAGGAAAGGAGGACAGGGTGATTTTCCAGATCGCACATAGCTCACGTAGACCACCACTGCCAGCAAACCCCAAGCTGTCGGAAAGGTGCTTCTGGGGTGGCCTGTCCATCTGCCAGCCTCTCAATGTGCTTTCATTCCCACTTTTCAGAGCAGAGGAGAACAGCGTTGCTCTTGGAGGGGCAAAAACATTCTATTCTGTGTTTGTGCAGCACCTGCATCAGGGGTCTGTAAGCACTCCCATAACATAACCATTAGCTCTGGTCCTGGCCCCACTCCTGCCTGTTTCAACAAGGTTTCTGAACAACTGCCTCACACAGAACATGTAAATAATTAAGAGCCTGAATAATTCTGCTGAAGTCAGGGAGCTCTGGATTAAAGCACCCAGCTAAATGGTGTCACTTCATCTCCATCAATTCAAACAGGAATCTCTATCTGCCTCCAAATAGTCGAGAGTTGTCACTGTCTCACCCTTTGAAAAGCTGTGGAAATCTGTTGAAAAATAGAAAGATCAGTGTTTTAAGGTTCCCAGAGTCCTTATGTGTGTGCAAGTGTGATGAAAGGACAACAACAGAGCTAAGAAAGGAGACTACGGGGAGAATTTGAAAGGAAAATAACTTCCTTTCAGTACATGTAGGTTCAACACCTAATTCCCAATTCCTCAGCAACAGTAGGTCCACCACTAACACTCGAACGAGTAAATGTGGGTATTGGAAAAAAAATCTGCTTTCTGTTGCATTGGTGGGAATCTGCGGCAATGGGAATGCCTCCATATTAAAAAAAAAAAAAAAGTGAGATGCAAAGGAAAGGAGGATTCATTCCCATGTGTTTCAGACCCCAGTGATGCGTCGCTCATTTCTACAAGACAGATACAACCTGTGAGCCCTGGTTCTGGCAGGTACAAAGCTTTTCAGTTCACCTCTAAGAACCTCCATATGTCTTGAGTCAAATAATTTATTCCCAGGAAATTCATTTCTACCTTAAAATGCACTAATTAAAGCTTCCCTTGCTTTGTCTCAGCATCTGCAGTCTATAATTCCCATCACCTCTCATTTGCTCACGGCTTTGGCAATTTAGATAAAATCAGCACTCCTTGAGCAAGGGAAGAAGTCTGTGGAGGTGGAATTCCTCTCTCTAATTATCTTTCCACATTCAATCCTGCTTTGATTTCTGTCTGAAGCACCAGGAATCTAAATTCATTTGACTGACATTTCTTATTCAAGGCTATTTAATAAGAAGAAACAATACAGAAGAAAATAGACAGAACTATTTGCTGAGGGATCAATAAGAAAATTGCTGCTTTGTTTTTACTCTTTTTAATGGCTAATTACATGGAGCAGTAGAACTAGAGTTTGTGATTTGTGGAGGCTTTCACTGATGTATCCTTCAGGACTTGTCCCCATCTTCACTACTACAGTGGCTGCAATGCTGAGAAATATGTGACGCATTTCCAGGACTGCAGCCCAATCTACGGCTTAAAGATGATCAGCACAAGTAGAAGATGCCACTGAACGACCCTGCAACTGAGTAAATGAGACATGACATACACATCTTTTGCTTTTGCGTTGTTGGTGTCACCTGAAAATGACACTGTAATAAACCATGATGTTGCCTGACACTGAAAGCAGCTTTTCAGAAGGGAAGAACCACACACAATGAAAGAAGGAAAGCACACCTCAGTGGTACAAGGAACGAGCAGCCAGCAAATTAAAAGGCTGCTTTGGTATGAACGACAAGACTTTTCTCAGCCATCTCCTCTTCCCCATCTTATCAAGTTCAAGGTACTTGGTCTTGCCTCTAGGATCTTCCTCCATCTGACTACTTTCTTCGCTTGCCAGTGCCCCTTACTGTGGCTCTTATCCACATGCTCACCTCCATGGGTGACTCCAGCCTTCCTGTCCACTTATTTTATGAATGTTGAGGTACCTCCTCCCATGGGATGTGCTCTGGGATCTGATTTGCAAACCCCTGCCCTTTCAGAAAGGACCTTGCCCCAAGCACACTGATTGAGCATCTTTTTACTGTTGTCTGTGTGCTCTGCATCCCTGCTATTAATTTCCCTGGAGCTACCCTTGTCGTGGAATAACTATGGGACATTGGCCAAAAGAGTCTTCTATTTATTTACATAGGCATTATGTAGACCAAGCAGCAAAATGACAAACTGGGAACCAGTGAAGAACAGGGAACCAGTGAAAGATGTCCCAAAGTTTTGTTTCCTGATTCTTCCATCTACCTCATTTGCTCTTATTTTTCTCCAGATCACAGCAGTTTGTGGTCAGTGGCGTTCCCACCCACATGCTGCTGCTTCGCTTGCTCTCTGTCCCAGTGCAAATACTGCTCATGATTAGGAGCGTTTCACAGGATCCACTAAGCAGCTCTGCCAATCCTTGCAAGTCCCAGAACCTGGATTTAAAGATTTATCCCTCACGGAAGGGGGTGGTTTACACTTTTGTAGCCATTGAAGTTGAAACACCAGCTAACACCAGTGCCTGAAGAGAAACTCTCATCCCTACTGAAAAACAAAGTTGAAAAAATGCAGAGGGTTTCTGAAGTATGAAGGAGAGAGGACACAAATCAGAGGCTATGCCATTCCCACATGGACAGTGCAAACGCTTTATTGGTGTCCCTTAAACTGGTATTCCAGAAAAAGTGTTTGGGCCAGAAGACGATTTATTCACTCCACCCGTCCAAGGCAGAATAATCTTAGAAGACTCTCTCGGGAAGGATTTGTTAGGAAGGATTTCACGAGATGTTGGTGCAGAAACGTTCTTCTTGCCATTGTTCAAAAGGAAAGGATATTCATGGTGCCCAGCCATAACATGGATACGTGTCCACACAACAACTGCATGGTCCCTTACTGTTCAAGGTATGTTTTAAGAAATGGACCTATCATTAAAACCAGAGGAGCAAACTGGGTCCTTTTGTAGAAGGTATCAGTGCAGCATTTTGACTTGGGAAAACTAGTGCAAAGCACCTGAAATTCATTTTACCCAATGTCCACTTACAACTGGGGTGAGAGCACCAACCCTCAGAACTAAGTGATGAAATACGTTCTTTGATATTGTTGTCAGTGCAGGGGCCAAGTCGAGCCAAGTTGGTGGGAAGCAGACGTGGCCAACATCTAACCACCATTCAAGGGCTTTTGAGGACAGCTGAAGTGGGACACAGAGCACAAAGGACCTTCTCAGTCTCAGTACTGATCCTGGTTCACATCTTCTTCGGCCAGTTGCTTCAAAGAGACCAAAGAAGCACAAGGATGTGGACCCTACACACCCCTGTTTATAACCACACCTAAGATCACGGCCCAACTTCTATTTCTCTTCTGGACTATTGATCTCAAGGAGGACTGTGACCCCAGGTTTGGCTGGGAGGGCAGGTTCACTCCCTGCTTCTACCAGGGGATGGCTTCATCCCACACAGCCGGGCGGCTGGAGGAAGGAGCCAGCGCTCATCCAGTTGCATGGCTGGAAAACCTTCGTCTCGGGTGCTGTCAAATGGGAAACATCTGCAATCAGCAGAGTTTAACAAAGAAAGAAGGAAGGACAATTAAAACAGAGAATAGAAAATATGTCTGGCTAACAAAGATTTCATGTGCATAAGCACATAATGATAAACTTAATAGATGATATAAACAAACAAACAAAAAAGGCAGCAAAGGAAATGGAATGAAAAACAAGATACACCCTGAGCAGGGGAAATCAGGAAGCCAAACAAGATGTGGATACCGTATCTCCTAATCTTCACTCTCACTCCCATACAAACCAGCTCCCCACCATTTTCACCTTCTTTTTAGAAGTAAATGCCAGCACATGTAGGAAGGAACATGAGCCAGCAGTGTCTGAACATAAGCCGGCAGTGTGCCCAGGTTGCCAAGAAGGCCAACAGCGTCCTGGCGTGTATCAGGAATAGTGTGGCCAGCAGGACTAGGGAAGCGATCATCCCCATGTACTTGGCACTGGTGAGGCCGCACCTCCAATACTGTGTTCAGTTCTGGGCCCCTCACTACAAGAAGGACATTCAGGTGCTGAAGCATGTCCAGAGAAGGGCAATGAAGCTGGTGAAGGGTTTGGAGGACAAGTCTGATGAGGAGCACCTGAGGGAACTGGGGTTGTTTAGCCTGGAGAAGCAGAGGCTGAGACCTTATCGCTCTCTACAACTGCCTGACAGGAGGTTGTAGAGAGGTGGGGGTCGGTCTCTTCTCCCAAGTAACAAGTGACAGGATGAGAGGAAACGGCCTCAAGTTGCATCAGGGGAGGTTTAGATTGGATATTAGGAAAAATTTCTTTACTGAAAGGGTTATCAAGCATTGGAACAGGCTGCCCAGAGAGGTGGCGGAGTCACCATCCCTGGAGGTATTTAAAAGACAGGTAGACGTGGCACTTTGGGACATGGTTTAGTAGGCATGAAGGTGTTGGGTTGATGGTTGAACTAGATGATCTTAGAAGTCTTTTCCAACCTTAATGATTCTATGATTCTATGATTCTGTGAATTATGATTGCTAACATCATCCAGCTACTCCTCACAGTCATAAGGGGCTCCCTCTCTTACGGGGTTAGGCACCACATGGGTGATTTAGTAGCTTTACTCGGCTACTAGGTTTCATAAAACCACAGAAATTTCATACCTCTGAGAGATCTACACTTGAGCGCTCCAGCAGGCCCTCAAGTCATCCAGAAGGACTGGTGGACAAACAGAAAGATCGCATGATCAAACAATTCTTCAGGAAAATAGCCTAAAATACTCATTCTTTCCAAACTTAAGGGAGAGGTGAAGAAAAGAAAATGGAAAATTGAATTAAAAACTCAGTGTCTAAATCTACTCTTTTATGCTTTTCTACAGCTGAAGAGATCTGAATCAAACATTTTTTTACACAAAACTTCAAGTTTTTAGGCAAGATCTCGCAAGAAGCTTCTGCAAGACCGAAGCTTTACTGCACCTGAGCCATCTCATTTAGTCATAGAAATTCTCTTGTCCCAAATACTTACTGAACCTCCCCTGTATTTCACCCTTAGCTCATGCCTTGTCCACAACTACAGCACCCTAAGCCACCTCTCCGCTGCCCCAAACATGCAAAAGACTTCTCTATAACATGTAGATTGCTCTGCAAAAGCTTATTACTGAGTAGTAAGTATTCTCCTTGAGTGAATGGAGGAAGCATATATATGTATACATGAAACATTATACTGCAGCCCTCCTCTTCCCTGCCTCCAATAAGGATTTCTCTGTCTACACGTCTGCTTGTCAATCACTCTCAGCTGCTTCTACACAAACATCTCTAGAGAGGTGGAAAGGGAGTGATTTACCTAAGACAAACGAAAATCTCTGAAGATGACATCTGATTGATACTTTTTCTTTACCTGTTTGTTCTGTCAATCAGAAGCAATTTCCCTCAGTTTTTGCTCTGCTGTCACATTCACCAGGCTAACTGTGGTTTCCAAGTGTGCTCATTTCAGTCCTGTTATCTGGGCTGTCACCCTGCTCAGAAGAGATCTCAGACCAAGTTTTAAGGCTGCAGGCTCCTGTGATCAGCTGTGATTAATCCAGCTGGCTTCACTCAGACTGGGGGTTTGAGGCTCATACCTCTCCAGGAGCTGGGAAAATGGTGCCCATTTTCCACGCAGCCGTCTGAGAGCAAACTGTTATTTGGCACCTAAGTATTTCAAGAGCCAGTGGACCTTATATCATTAAACCAGACTGTACACAGACCCATTACTCCTTGAGACTTCCCACTCTATGAATTTAGATGCCAGTTCCTGATTTCCTCCAGGCATGTTTAGCACAGCCACTTCCTCAGACTTTGGACCTCTCCTCACCTTTTCAAGAAAAGACTTTGCATTGCGTGGCACTTTCTTCGTACCCAGGTTTCCAGCCTCATGGAAGAAGGTTTACATGCTAGCTGGAGCTAGCACACAGGCTGCTCAAAGCTACTGCAAATCCTTGCAACTGCCCTCTAGTCATCTGTTCTGAGATCCAGTTAGCAGGATTTATTGGGCTGCTCTCTTCCTCCTCCTTCCTACACTCTCCAGCTAAGCTTGAAGAGGGTGTTTGTACAAGAATATCCCATAATCCCATACTCGAAGACTTCATCTCATTGACAAGGTCCCATGAAGTGGTCACATAGGGACCACGTCCTCATGCTGTCTGACTATGGCACAACAGCCCTTCATTAATTATACACAGCTACTAGCAAACAACTACAGAGCAATACAAACTTTACAACTATTCTATCACAAATACTTGACATTTCTTTTGAGGAAGGAAATAGAAAAGCTTCATGTAAGTGTTTACAACCATCTAATCATGTTACAATAGACACATACTGATCATCATGCAGGGGCTGTTCAAGTTCGCAGAAGACAATCTAAGTACTTCCACTGAATTGAATAGACCTGCTATTGTGGCCTGTGATGCTTTTCACAGTCAAATAGCTATATTTACAAAATGGGCAGAATGACTGGAGAAATCTGCTTGGTTGACTGGAATTTGAAGTGGTGTATAACCAAGAAATTAAGCCAGCGGGCTTGCCTTCTGAGCCCCATGGAAACCCAAGGATCCATCACACCAGAGCAAATGCAGAGCAGATGCCAGGACTCCTGATATCACTGCAAACCTTAATCAGGCA
Source organism: Ciconia boyciana (assembly GCF_034638445.1). Classification (NCBI taxonomy): domain Eukaryota; kingdom Metazoa; phylum Chordata; class Aves; order Ciconiiformes; family Ciconiidae; genus Ciconia; species Ciconia boyciana. Next base: position 40,772,164 of record NC_132943.1, on the reverse strand, counting down.
TGTTAGCTCCCACCTCCTTTAACCACCAAAAAGGAAATGGTGCGTATGCCCTTTCTAGATTATACTGGAAAGGGACAAAATGCTTTTCGTGGTAGTTTTACTGAATACAGAGTTGCAATGCTTTCTCCCCCTTTGAGAACATGATTGAAAACAAAGTGCAAACCCTTTAAAAAGAAGGAGATGCCATCATCTCCATTCCTACCGATGTCAAGGTGGTTTTGAATGCAATGGAATTGCATTCAATTCCACTGCATTCATTCAATTGCATTCAATTCCATTGATTGCATTGCATTCAATTTGAATGCAATGCAATTGAATGCAATGCTTCTGCACGCAGTTGTCAGTACCTTGCCTTAGATTCAGATCCCCTAGTTGTATCCACACGCATCTCCTGCCTACATGTCCCCAGGAAGGACTGGATGTGTTCCATCCCCTGCGACTGCTGGACTCCAAGGGAAGGAAAGCTGAAAACCATTGCTGCTGCCAATCTCTCCATCTCTCGGTTTTCAAGAGACTGTGTGCCAGCACTCATATGGATAATCACATTCAGCCTCCCCCCTCAGACAGGCTCAACTGATAGCATCCTGCTCTATGCAGATAAAAACAGCAGGAAAAGCAGAGCGATGTAAAGTGAAATCTGTCAAATTGGGCACTTACATCTTAAGAATAGCTGTAACTTTTAATGACACTAAGGACAATGGCAATTCTGACGGAAATGATTTTTGTAGCTACAGTTTCAGGTGGTGAATTTATTGTCAGGAAGCAAGAAAGGGAAGAAAGTTAAAAAGGACCTGATGAATAAAATCGGAGGCAAAAACAGTTTCTGCATTACAGCTGAGGTGGGAAGTCATAAACCAGGGGAGATGAATAAAAAAGAAACCGGGATAGCATTCATCGAAGATACTCCTGGAGTCAAAATTAGAATCATTTTCATTGTTATTGAAATTGCCTGTGATCTCAGGCAGATTAGCAGGAGACTGCAGGGAAGTTCAGAGAAAGCTTTCAACTGAGACATTTTGCAGGTGCCAAGCTGCGGAGAAGGGGCTAGCGAGCGAGTCCCACTTGAAGGTGAGACTGAAATCAGCCCACTTCTCTTCTGGGCTGCTCACTTTGCCTTTACTATTAGCAGTGCATAAATAACTGTCTAAATGGTGTTACAAGTTTGGTAAATGGCTCTTTTTTGTGTGGGTGTGCTAATACAAGCACTTGCATGGGGCAAAAATGTCACTCATTTTTGTCACTTATTTAAAAAAGAAATCAACCATCCAGCTAGTGGAGACCCAGTATCAATTAAGCTACGGAAATCGTAATGACTTGGCTTTTCCACAGGTGGAAAGTTCCTCATATAAACAATCCAGTGAGTGATTATTAGACGAGTACAATCACTGAAAATGCCATCAGGTTGCAAATGATTTTGCAACAGGAAAAAAGTACTAAGTCATTAGATAATTTATTTGCAGTGAAAAACTGGAGCTGTATCCTACTTAAATGGAGCACTAGCAATACAAATGAACTGTGCCATCCAAAAATTGAAAAATGCTTGCACCATACTGCAGATGGGCTAAAACAAGGAGCTGGCTTCCAAGAAGCAGCAGAAGTGGATGCTGAGATCCTGTATTTCTAAGGGAGCCCCCAACACGCACACAAGCATTACTAACGTAAGACCGAAATGAAATGACAAATTTCCCGCTCAACTGAAAGGACAAGAGAGACACAAATACGTTACTGAAAACATTTTCTATAAATGGTGACTCCATCCTATACTCAAAGCAGCCCCATCACAAGGAGGCTGAAGATGACTTGCCTATTTTCTTAGCCTACAGGTGTTGCAGCTCTCCAACCAAAGCTCGATTTTAGTTACCCCTAACTGCTGCTTGTCCATTCACAGCTACACGAGTCTTTCCAGCAGGCTGGTGACCAGGCTTGGATTCTGGAGATGGAAAGGCATAAAGATGCTGCAATCCCCCCAGGTCATGTATACCTCTCGTCCCCTCAGCCCCAGACCATGCCTGTCCATACCTGGAAACAATATTATCCCTGCCATCCTTTTGTAAAAATTCCTGGGGAGCTACGACAGACCAGTAAGCCAGATGAGGGAGAGATGCACAGAAGATGTGCCTCACCGTGGGTATCCTGGACCCACATCTGATTATTTGGGATTGTGATGGCATTAGGAGCTTTGTACTCATATATTTGCTATGTGCCACAACTTGATGGGTTTAAAAGGCCCCTGGAACCACGTCTGGGTCTGGAGAGTGACTCCTCCATTAGCTGATGAGAGAGAGACAACTTGAGCCCAGCCCTGGCCCTTTTTCCACGGGAGCTGTGTATCTGCAGCCTCATAGTTGTTTTCCTCCCTTGAGAGCAGCAGTGGAGCTTTCCATACCAACATGACTCTGCACTTTTTTTGGTAAGAACTCTCTTTGTTTTGATATATGTCTCATTTTATTCCTGACAATAGTTGCACCTCACCTACCCTGGGGCTAAGGGGACTGGAGGTCTCCATTACTTTGGTGATAATTTTTATGACTCTATTACAACAGTTCTTTAGTTCAGACATGCCCAGTGCACAGGGAACAGGACTCCTTTTGAAAGGTTACAGATATGACAGATGGGACTGTGGCTCCAATGTGCGATGCGCAGCCTCGTTCGGACACAGACAAAATGTTTGCGTGTGCTTCACATTTGTTAAGCTCCTTTTAATATCAATAGGGAAAGCGAGCCCAGCTGGCAGCTTCCTGCTCTCCATTCCCTCCCTGTTGGCTCTTGCAGTGAAGGAGCCTCGTCTAGGAGAAAGCCTCCTGGGGCAGGGAGAAAGGAACCAAGGACCTGGTCAGAAAGGTGACCCGTTTTACATGTGTTTTCCCTATACCTGAATCTGCTGTTTCCTCCTTCATTCATGCTGAAAGATGGGAGAAAGTGGCGAGATCAACTCTATGTACTGATAAAATACTGAATTTGTATTAAGGAGGTAGGTATAACATAACCAGCCATCACTGGGGAGGAGATCTGGATCTTGGTCCCACTCCTTCTCCTGCAGTTTTCTGTCTGGATCATCAGATGCACTTTCCACAGCCACAGTACAGGCCAGGTAGATTTACACCAGTGACGGATTTGGCCCTGTGACTCTTCTACTCACAAGATACCCAGCTGATGGCTGTTCGGCCGAACTGAATGCGATCTTTGGGGTCAGCCTGCTTTGTCTGAAGACAAGCTCCGTGTCCCCACACAGCTCAGGCAGCTGGAAATGACCATCCTGGTGGGTGACTCCTGGCTGGGTCATGGCAGCCAAGGGAAGGTGTGAGCTCCTCTTGCTGTAGGCCCCACACTGCAGACTTCAGTGCAGTATCACCCTCAGCCTCAGCGTTTCACACAGTTTTGCACCTCTTGCGCCCTAAAAGAAGCTGGTCCCACCCCGCTGGTGCTGCCGTGGGAGCTCCCGCGTCCCACCGGCACACCAATATGCCCCCTCCTTGCCCCCAAAGAAGCAGCTCTTTCCTCAATGCTTTGCTCTTGCTCACCTCGGCCGAGCTCAGGATTCCCTCCAGCATGGGAGCTGGAGACAAGAGCTCATTGCTGATCTCCATGAACATGCCCTGTTGCTGTATTGCTTTTTTCTCCTCCCAAAGAAAGACATGTTGGCTGAACCCAAGTCTATGTCCAAGGAGCGGTTAGGAGCTGACTTGCTTTTTTCCTTTACATTGCTGAGAGTACGGAAGCTGAAGGGTGCTGAGCACCCACAACTACATCTACATGCACATCCCCTTCTCCTTTGCTTCTCCAGGCCCTGCTTCAAAGCCTCATCCTGCCAAGCAGTGAGTTGTGGTTGTACCAGTGGGTTAACGACACGTGTCTGCTTGGGTTTGCTGTGGTTTTGGTCTCCTTTGCTCCTGGGCTTTGACACCGGTCCTGTTTTCATTGCATGTTGAGAGGTGGGAGGGGGGCAAGTACATCCTACCAAATACTGACTTGTTCCTGGTTGCTTTTTCTCTCTCATTCTCCATTATCTGTAGTTTTTTGATAGCCTAGCCTACCTTCTTACTTTCTGGCAGCTGGCAAGGCGCATGAGGCTTCATGGGAGCTCCCTCAGCCAAATCCTTATCTCAGGTCAGCATCATGCAAACTCCCCAGAGGAGCAGCTAACTGGTACCGAACTTCACACCAGTGTAACATCCCAGTGGGACACCTGTGATCCATGAAGCTGCAGCAGTTCACAGCAGCGGAGAACCTGCCTCACCTGCCCCACAGAATAAAACAGCTCTTTACTAGCTCGCACTATGGAGCAGGCATTTTCCAAATTCCCCTGTCTGCCCATTGTATCCAGTTGCCATTGCTTAAACCCTCAGGAGAGAAGCCAGCAGAGTCTGGGAGGTTTCTGTCCCTCAGGGGATGTTATCACATTTGGTTACGAGCACAAGCTGGGAAGGATGTGAAATGAAAACGAGTTTGAATAGGTTGCCTGCGATGAGAGAATACGCTGGGGTCTGCTAACACAGGGAGCACACTGGGTTAACCCTCAGTCAGAAAGGTTTTCCTGCCCGGGATGACCACAGTTAACAGACTGAGAGATTCCCTGCTTCGAGGAGCTGCTTCAAACCCTGAGGCTCCTCCAAGCATACCAATTTTATTATAATTCCCAAAGAATTACCTCTGAACTGTACCACAGAACAGAGAGTAAGGAAGCCTAACGCTACGTGTATTTTTATTTTGCAACTAGACTGAGCGTTGTCATTACATGATTTATCTAATTATAGTCTTAAAAACAATAACTACGATAATTAGCTAACTGAGCATTATTTTTAATGAACGCAATTCTGCGTAAAGCACATTCCAGTACCAACAAACACACACCTGCACTTCCCCTCGCTCTGGTAGGAAACGGTCGTGTAAAAAACTTCTCGCCAATCTGTCAACATTTCTACGGACAACATCTTTCTTCACAAGCTGACGACTTGAGGACCTCATGCTCACCACCCCTACAAAAATATCTTGGGTGACAAGATGGACATAGCTTAGGAGAGACAAAGGACGAGCGCTTCTCTCCTTGGCCTCACTGAGCATTGTCCGGCACGATAATAAAGCCTCAGACTTGATTCTACCACTCTTGGAAGGAGCCGGTAACAGTTGCATGTACTACACAACCCATTTTCTTAAGAGCACAGCTCCAGCAGCAATGGAGGGGAGAGGAAGTGCCAGAGCCTCTTCTCCGGCTGTGCAGAGATATCTCCTCTCTTTCAGTAGCTCTCTGGACAGCCCCCAAATCTGGAAGCAAGCAGAGCCGATGGGCTATTTCCCGGAGCAAATATCTGAAAGCCCAGCCACAGCTTTGGCGGTACAAATGTTGGGCACGTGCTCGTTCCTGTGTCATGTTTACTGGAAAAATACCAATCCCTTGGGCTTGCACATACAGGCCAAATTCCGCACTGCACTCCTGCACCGGTGCACTGTGATTAAAGCACGGGGGCTTCTGCTTAATCCCTCGTGGTTTTTAATCATGCTGATGCTTGAGTTTTGGGTCTCATCTATATCAATGGGGAGCTTTGAGAGAGTATGTGTGTAGCGGAGCCAGCGCCACTGACCTTTTGGGGCCTCCATGTATTACTGTGATCTGGGGAAAACAACAGCATGGAAAACAACAGCCAAATTCTGAATACAGCCCATCTTCTTTCACCTATTGTAATAAAATACTTGTGCATAATGTAATATATATGTTATAGAATCAGTAGCTAAGTATATAACATAATTTAAAAAATAGGTATCGCTATAGATCAATATGTGACATGCCTATCTTTTAGTATGTTTTCTTGGTACAAATTATGACAGAAATACAGTAAGTCAGTAATTTCAGATTCCTTTGCATAGACATTGTCACTGTAATTTTGCCAGGAGGGAGATAATAAATCATGCTTTTCCATCTGACTGATGTTCTGTTTCCCCTGTCTGATTTCAATGGCTGTATGCTATCTTCAGAGCTGGCATTGTTCATGGCTCCTTTTATTAAAGCACAGGCACGTTATTGAAATTTCTTTTGTATTATGATTTTCTAGCCGTACGTGAAATTGCAGAACACACAAGAAGAAGAAGAAGAAGAAGAAGAAGAAAAAAAGCCCCATTTGTTTGAGTCATAGTAGAAAAAAACCCTGCTGTACATATCCTGGAGAGAAAAATGCAAATATTAAAATCGGGGCCCCACGCTGGCTTGGGTTAGTAATCAGTTTCTTGTAATTTATGAGCAAAGATCTAAAAACTACTAGTGATTTGGATGACTGGTTAGTATACTACCAAAAGCTTTTAATAATGCTTGCTCTTGTGATGATTAGCCTGCCACGATTTGAGCTCTTTCCAAGATTCACCAGGAAACTGAACACTCATATTACAGAGCAGAAGCCCAGTAAAGAACCTTCCTTTTCTCCCCACCTTGGTCTTCTAGTGGCTTAATGAAGCTGCTCAGGTGTCGTATCTCTGTTCTCTCACGCCAATATAAATCACAGCATCCACAGTCCAAACCTGCAGCTGGAGAGTTCAATACGCCTGGGCAGGGCTGAGGGACTCTCAGAGCAGCCCACTGCACCACCCCAGGCACCCGACGGTTGCACGCTTCTCCCCCTCACCTCCCCTTTCAACCCAGGGCTGCAACAAGCTCTTGTTCTTCACCTAACAGCGTCATCCCGTCAGTAATGCTCCGGGAACGACCTAAGCGTTTCATTCATATTTGATAAGGTTGCGGTCCCAGGCTGGGTAACTAGTGGTCAGAGCAAGGCTGGAGCTTGCACCACTTAATTTCTATTTCCGGCATGGTTCTGGGGGTGGGGAATCACTTTTTGGGTTCATTGCCTCCTTTTCTCCACTGGCAAAATGGACACACTTGCATGCGCTACACTCTTGCATGCGCTGCGCTCTACACTCTTGCTAACACCTTTTGATGAGAGGTCTTATTTTGTGAAGTTATATTGAGATAATTGCATTAATAAAACATTTTTAAAGAGCATTAACAAAGGAGAAGGAGGTGCCACTATGCCGAAGTAAAGGTTTCCATAATGAGCTGAGAATTAGTATATGATAATGCTATGCTTATATAGTCCCTCATTTATTTTGGATTCTGATTATACCCCGAAGATCCCTGTTAGAGCTGTGATCCCTACTGTGCAAAGTGCCACTCAAGAAGACATAAAGTCAGCAAGATACAGAAGCCCTAGTTGAAGGATTACAGATGATTTGTGGACAAAACAAAGCAATGAACTCAAGATATAGTGGCAGGAAACATGGGAAAGAAAAATAAAGTAGAACTCCAGCAGTGAAATCCTGGCTCTTTTCAAGTCAGTGGGGATTTTGCTCAAGAATGAAACTAAAATTTCTCCTTTCCTGTTTTTTTTTTTTTCTCCCCACCATGTGGAGGCCTGCCCAGGGGCAATGGGTTGTTCTCCAATCTACACTTGTGTTTGCTGCAAGGGACAAACATTTGGGCATCACCTAGGGACTTTTTGAGCAAGGATGGGTTTGGGAGGGGAGCAGTGAAGGTGGAAGGGGAGAGAACAAGGAGGTGAAGTCACTGGAAAGGGCAGGCAGATGAAAGACGGCAGCAGAGTACTCTGCCAGAGTACTGGCAGAGCCAACGGCTGGGTGAAATTGCAGCTTTGTGCTTGGCAGAAAGCAGGACGGCCACTGAAGAGCACCCAAGAAATGTCCTTGATGTTCAGAGCTGTTTCCAAGCTCAAGTTCACTACTGCAGGTTGAAGCTGCTCATCTGACATGAATATTACCAGGAAGGCCAAGTTGTGATGCCAAAACCTCTCAAGTTCCCACCCAAAGGATAACTCACCCCATGTCCTGCAGGCAAATGGAGATATTTTAATGTCTGTGGTTAGAAAATTTCTGCCATTGACTTTGAGAAGGACGGTACCATGCTACCGAAAACCACATCCCCGGGACTCACTCTCCTGCAAGGACAGGGAGCAGTTCCTGCCTGTAGGGTCTAAAATGAAGAGAACGTTTCAAGATGTCAGCTTGACAGCCTCTTGTGAACCGATCATTTCCCAGCAATGGTATTTTGCTACATATTCATATAGGTCCATAGAAGGTTATTCTGGATATGCCTATATTGGGTGATGAGAGATCTAGGAAGTTCACAAGTGATTATGGACTCTTCAAACTGACAACCTAATAATTTTCAAAAGGCTCCTCACTGTGGCTACAAATGTACCTTAAACAATGCCGTAAATTGCATTTCTTAAACGCGGGTAGGTGTGTGCTTCTCTGTCAGCAAGTTATGCAGGAGAGTAAAAACTAATCAGCACTTAGGAAAACTGTTGGCTCACTGACATTTGCACGATTTCTCCATAAGCTGCCAATGAACATGCAGCGTGCTGGCGGTACACTCTCTCCTTAAGTTTACATAAGCTGCTGTCTGGGAACATTCATTTAAAACACAACCATGTGTACTTACAATAACCGAGACCGCTCTCTGAGTTGTTATTTACTTGTTTTCTCTCTCTGGGAAGAAAAGGGAGGGTTAACAACCTCCCTGAAAGATCTCTGCTAGTACAGGCGAGCACAGAGCACCCGGGACTCAGACCTTAACCTCCAGGACTGAAATCAAAACACAGCTGATATGTGGGAGAAAAAGCAAGCTGCTAAGTGACCCCAAGAGTCCCCGCCAGATCTCTCTGGAGAAAACAGAGAGACCGCCCGAGACTTGCAGCATCCTTCACACCTTCCCTGCAGCCACCGCAGCTGCCCATCACCCCGCGTCCGCCTCGGAGAGGGACCGGAGGAGACCCGAGAGGCCAGATTCGAGGCTGACAAGGAGAGAAGTGGAAAATGAGGTTGGGAAAGAGATAGAGGGAACCCAGTAAAAGCCACCAGACCTCCCCTTTCTCCTGCGTACTGCTCCACAGAAGTCGAAATCCTGAACAGCAGGCAGGAATCTACATATTAAACCTGTTTGAGTCGGATCTTGATTTGCATTAGGGAGACCACGCTGACCTTTCCTGCGAGGGTTTCTGGTGGAACCGCAGCCTCAGCCGAAGCTGGGGATAAGTCCCAGGCAAACCGAGGGGATGAGGCAAGCTCCGTACGGGCAGCTGGGGCTCGAAACCCCCAAAGATCTCCCAGGACTCATACCAGAGCTATGAAGATGCTACATGGGGTTACTAAACCATCTGTCAGGGACACAAGGTTTTACAAAAGGATACAAGAAAAACAACTAATGGGTTTAGATTTACAATTGAACTTCAGTCCAGCATTTCATTTGTACATGTTAACGACTTAGGGACACAAGCATAAACATTTGGACAGCTGTCTAAGCTAGATGGCTTGTTGTCATGTTTGTATTTTGCCCTTACGACTGTTATGAGTAAAAGAAATCAAAGGTACAAGACCAGTTGAGTAGAAGAAAGCTAAATAGTCAAGAAATGGGTCTTTATCGCTACTCCTTTACCCTGAGAGAGTCACAGTTACTGTCAGTGGTAAGAAAAAAAAAGATTCAATCACATTTGCATTTTTCACCCCAAACCTAAACAGAAACGTAGAAACAAGACAGGAAAATTCTCCCAAACGGAAACCTCTCACAGATTTTGATATCCCAGAGAAAAAAAATTCCTAGAGAAAAAAACCCAAAAACTAATTTGTGAAAGAACAGGCAGTTGACATTTCTACAAGATGAGTCAGCCCTGGTAATACTACTAGAGCAAGCACGAATGTTTGTATGCACATACTCACAGACACACTTGCAGAAGATTTTTAAATGGAAGCTAATTTCAGCAGTAACCAAACAGTGACGAGCACTTCTACGGATGATGATTTGGAACCTACATATTAGAAGAAGTAAATCAAGTGGGTAAAAGGGTTACGAGCCCACATAAAAAAGTGCCTCCGTTTCCATTGAAAGCAGTCCAGTTTGGGGTCAGAACAACTGGAGAAAGCCTCTCCTCTTTGGCAAAGACAGACTTCAATGTGTGTGGAATGGACTTGAGAAAGTTTGCAGACCTTATAAATTCAACAGGACGAGGGCAGAGCAGAGCTCAGAGCCTACAAAACCTATGGACTGCTCAGAATGTCTTCTGTGGAGATACGAGATAAAATCTTTGTTCAGTTGAAGTAAACAGTAAAATGCTCCAATGCTTCAATGAAGATTTCACTTCACAGCAGCAGTTTCCTGCATCCTGAAGTTCTGTCTTTCCTATAACATTTATAAACTCATAGTTCATGGGTGCTCCCTTTTTTTCCCCGAAACACCCCTGGAAGTGCACAGTAATCTTCTATTGCCTGAATCTCTTCCACTGCTCAGAGGAAAAAAAGAGTTTCACTATTTACTCTACGTAAACACATAGATCTAAAAAAAATCGGTTTCTGCCCTATTCCACAAGGTATCAAGCTCTCAGCAAAACACAGGTCCAGGTCAAAAGCTCAACTGTCAACTAAATTAAGTCTGAAGGATCTCACATTAGTCCTGAACTGAAGGTTACCGTGTGCGAGTGGCATGCCACCATCTCCTTTGTGTCTCCCAGAGGATACTGGAACTTTGCTTTCTGCACAACACCCCACAGTTTTTGAACACAGCAAACAATGAACCAGATTGCTCCAACTCCCTCTAAAAGCCTTTCTCCCCTCAATTCTGTTTCTCTATCCTTTAATCTGTTATCAGGGTGCAATTATGTCTTTCAGGAAAAGTGATTAGTACTTTTGTATTTCATTCACATGCAAAAGACACTTTAATGAGAAGATCCATCTCATTATTCTCCCACTGAAATCTCTCCAAAAAGAATGCTTATAACTTTCACATCAGAACCTGACCATCTGGCAAAATTACACCTAGGTGGGAGACTTCATCACCTGACAACAGAGCAGTCAACATGGGACCACTGAAGCATGATTGTGGGGTGAAGTTGGGTTATGCCTTCCTACGGCAAGACGAAACTGTTATTTAAGCAGTTCACAAAATCAGCATCTTCACATTCCTCAGCAAAGCAAAGCAGAGAACAGGTTGATCAGGATGGCCCTCAAGGGGATGTTCCTCATCTATTTGTTTTGCCTTGTGACTATGACATTAAACTGACTTGCCCATACTGAGTGACTGCAGTTACAGATGGACAGGGGAAGATGAACATAAACCATACCTGATAGAAGAAAGGAACTAAATACTACCTTCACTGAAAATGACAGTAACTGGGAAAAAGGAAATTGTGATCTATGTTACCGACAACTTGTGAAGTACACAGACCTATATGGAAGTATTTTCATTGTCAGAAAAGAAAATAAATTGGCAAGCATATAATGAGATCGGGCACACAGCCATGAAGAGTTATAGGCTGTCGTTAATTATGGAGGTACGAATCTTAAAGCCATGTGACCTGGGAGAACAAACTCATGTCTACCTATTGCCTTTGCAGACCCTGTTCTTCATTGTGAAATGCTATTTTCCTCAGCAGAATTGAAAACATGCAATCAAACTCATTAGAATGAGAGATGCAGGTTGTGGAAAGGGTAATGTTTTTTGAAAATCTGGTCTTATTTTTAAGATATAGTCCAGAAGGATTTCTTTACAACATTCCTAACAGGAACTCAACCATGACAATTAAACCTCATACTTCTCATTACTTGAGAAGGTCATCTGCCTAGAAATTCACCTTCTGCCACTCTAGACAGCTTTATCACAGTTGAAACGAAAATACCAAATATAGCTTGCAATCTACTTACTTGCATTCTCATACAGTTACGAGTAACAACTCTCAGTACCATGCCATCGATTTTTGCTATCCAAATTGGAAAAGGGGTTCTTAAAAAGCACTCAGTATTGGTTTACCACCATTTTTACAGACACCATCGGTAGTCCAACCTGAGTCATGCTATGAGCAAAGAAGGAGTTTGTCTGGAGTAGCAGATTCAGAGGGCTGGCATTCCACATGGGGACTTTTGACTGACCATTGGCCCTCACTTGGTGCACGTGAGGGAGGAGGTGGCAGCTTTCACATTAGCCAGACCTGCATCAAAGCTAAAAGGGTCTTCAGCTTTAGCACCAATTAACAGCAGTGAGGAAATACTGAGTGCCTTTCAGAGTCCCCACGAGAAATACAATTCCTATAGCACCGTAATAATACTGAAGAAAGGGTTTCATACCTTAAATTCCTCCAAGATTTTGTAATTTTTCCCATGATATTCACAAAAGTTCTTCACTTCTTTGCATTCTGGACAGCATCCATTGTGTTCCACTTTTGTACACTTTGGGTGGATTTTAGGGCATTCTGGTTGATCGCAAACAGGACCATCCTCAGTACAGACACAGGGACAGTTGGAATGTCCCGGGAAAAAACGTTCTCCCAGTTTGTACACAAAGCCACTGTCATCCACACAGCCTTTCCCTCGGTAGTCATCAAAGATCAGATTGTCATTACTGGAGGTCTGGTCCCCTTCATCGGCGGGGTAGTCTTCATGATCGATGGCAGCTGGAGTGACCAAAGCAGGGATTACAAACAGAAGTATCCAGGCTTCGTGGATATGAAGAGCCATCCCCCTCCTCAGCTTCTCCATGGGATCTCAGTGCCAGACAGAAACAGCTGCTTCCATAGGGAGACCAGTGTTGTCTGCAAACAAACATTTTTAAGTGAGAACAAACTCAAAATTCTAAGGAATATTGACTTATAAAGGCCGTACTTTCAACAAGCACCCAAGAATAAATCAGTGCTTTCAAACTGCACAGATAACTATCACCGTTTCATTTGAATTAAGCCTCAATTATTGTTAAAGAGAATAAAGCATATGAAACACATAAATTAGACACACGTGCCTGTAAGCATATGCCCACAAAATCTCTATAGAACTGGCAGCTCACAGAATCATCTAATTTTTACTTTCCTCATTCATGCAGTTGAGTTTTCTGATACACCAGAAGTTAAACCAGCTGCCTGGAATCACATGGTGATGAGCAGCTCAGAGGGACTTGAACCCAAGTTTAAGCATGGTCTTAATCTCTTGCTGTAGCCACTGTGCTACATATGGTGCACAGCCCCCTTCAGTAAACCGAGGTGGGAAACCTGAGCTGAAAATTGCGATAAGCATAATCTGTATGTACATCTGTGTCCAACGTGAAAGGTGGTGCTGGGTTATACTTAGTCTGTGAGAGGTGGAATAGCACAGAATTTTTTATATGGCATTTCTGAACAGGAAGGGGGACTACCTGGGCTACCAACACAGCCCAGCCTGCGGCAGGTCCGTATAATCCCGACAGAAGCAAAGATGTAATTCATCTTCTCCATTATTCAGCATTTCAGTAATTCCCAGAGAGAAACGCAGAGAGCAGGATGTTAAATGCCTGTGTAATGCATGGTGCCGCTGAAATGGGTTTGTCTGATTAAGCTGGAGCCTTTCTAAAACTTTGGGAGCGACGCAGCATGGCCCGACCTTTGGAGAGCTCTGCTTAAGGGGTCGAGCCGAGGAGTGACCCAGAGAGGGAGAGGAGCTTCGCACTGCCCCCAGGAGAGGCAGCTCCAGGCGAAGGCTCTGCGTGCGTGCCTCGGGTGTGCTACCGGCTGCCCGCGGTGCCACACCACTGCCACCAACACGCCGTCCTGCCTGCACACCAGCCAACAGCCAGTGCAACCCCAGCAGCAAAATGGTTTCTGACCTCTCTTAAGAGAACTGGGCAAAGTATTACAGGAAACTTTTAAATGAGATGAAATATTAGCATTAGATGGATTGAGAACGATGGAGGTAGTTACTGGCACACACCAAAAATGGACTGTTTGGATGTGTGTGTGTGATTCCTTCTCTTCCTCCGTTGCCATACTGTGCACACACAGACACACACAGTATATACAAACATGCATTAACCTACACACCCAGGCACACACATACTCCCCCCCCCCCCCCCCCCGGGGGTATTTTTTCTGTATCAGGATTTTTGGTAGACTGCAGATGTTCAGCAATTTATTCTCCCTTAATTGAAGCAAAAAAGCAGCAGCAGGAGGAGAAAGCTTTAATCCTAGAGAAGCAGCTAAGGGATCCTGTTGACAAAGCAGTTTTTCCAAAGCCACAACAGAGGGAGACACCGGATATTACACAAGCTTTATCAAATTCAAAAGATATCTTCTTAATTGAAGCACTACGTTTCCATCGCAAGGACCATGCACCGCGTTACTACCACCAGCAATATCTATTGTAACGTGTTGTTTGGGAATCGGGTGATTCATGCAGATAGGGCTGCTTTACGGATCTACAGAGCAGAGAATCTTGCCCACCTAAATGCTACAGGTAGGTTGCAATATTGCAGATCGGTGGGCATTTAGGGGACAAAAAAGCAGAAGCAGATGAAGTAATTCATGTCAGAGGAAATGTGAAACCATCAAGAGAATTGTTAAAGTTTGATGAGGAAGCTCTCCAAATTAAAAAAAAAAAAAAGAAAAAAGTTCTCCGAAGATCATAAATAAGACCGCTATATTTTGCTACAGTCTGTAGTCATCCGAGATGTCCCACAGCAACTCACGAGCGCTCGGCTCAGCGGCGATCCTGGAAATCAGACAGACTGCAGACGTCTTGCACGGACAGATTTCAACAAGTAAACAAATGCTGCTCAGCTCAGAATTAGTTTACAGCTGAACTTTCTCATCATTTCTCATCATGAGAGAGGCCAGGATCGTAGGTAAGTCTCTGAGTAAAACGTTTCCATCCGCCTTCCCTCACCCCAAGTGAATAATTTACACTTACCTAATCAGGCTCGATCTGAAAGCTGAAAGGGGTCACAGGCCAACATGGACTAAAAGGTTAGAAACACATTAGTGAAAGCAGTTCCTCCTAATCACATTTTCAGTGTTGACTCACGGACAATCCCTTCTCCTCCACCTCCCATCGCAAAACACGGGAAAGCAGCAGCCCAGCAACCACAACATGAGAATTAAGCTTTAACCCAGCGCTCAGGATTCAAAGCCAGCAGCGGCGAGGCGGTCCAGAGGCAGGGATGCCGCGGAGAAACCCCGATGCCAGCAGCACAGTCATCGCGGCGAACTTGGGCTGGATTTCCTCAGGTCTTGAGGGGGGGGGGAGAAAAAACCCCATATATATCCCCTCCCTATGCCCAGCGGATCTCTTGCGATTCAGGATTTGCCACGGCGGGGAAGGGGGAGAGGGGGCTGGTTAGGCTGCAGGCAGGCGGGAGAGGGAGGGCGGAGGAGCCCCGCGGCCGGCGGGCGGGCAGCCCCCGCGGCGGGCCCCGCTGCCCTGCGGGGACTCCCCGGCCCGGGGGCCGGGCATGCCCGCGCCGGGCCGCGCAGCTCCGCGCTCTCTGCCTCTTATTATTATAAATAATTATTGGGGGGGGGGGGGGGGGGGGGAGAAAAAAGAGGGAAGAGGGGGAAAAAAAAAATCCCGCGGCGGAGCGCTCAGGCCCCGCCGGCCTCAGCGCGGGCGCGCCATGGCGCGGAGCGGCGCGCTCTCCCCGCGGGCGCGGTGTTTCCGCGGGGCGCCGCGCTGCCGCCGCGCCCCCGCTCCCGCCGCCGCGGCGCGTCCCGCCGAGCGCCGCTCCCCGCCCGCAGCTGCCGGCGGCTGGGGCCGCGGCTGGGCTCAGCGCCGCTCCGCCCGGCTGCCGCTCATTGCTGCCGGCCGGGCGGCGGCCGGAGCGCTGGCTGCGGGCAGAACGCGCCCATTGCTGCGGTGTGAAAACTTCGCATCCTCCCGCAGGCTGGCGGCGGGGAAGGGGCGCCCGGCGCTTGTGTCGCGTGTGGTGCTACATGAAAGATCGAGCTCCTTGCAATTCGGCTGCTCTGTCATTAGGCGTCATTGTAAAGCTGTTTCTCCAGAAACCACCGAAAGAGAGATTCTTGATGTTCGGAAAAACACAGTGGCACCAGAGCGGGGGAGAAATGGGGGGTTTTATTTGGATAAAATGCAGAACAATACTCCTGTCGGGCGATTATTCCCACTGCAAACATTAACTATGAAAACACTTCGCTGAGGCCTCGCTGCTACGCCGTCAAACCATTTTTTGCCGTAACGCCTTGAGATTAAGGTCACGTTAAGCAGCGTGCTGGTCCTCAGCTCCAGAGACAAACCGTACCGTCGGCACCCCCGGAGAGCAGCTGCTCTGCCTTGTGATGGAAGGTAACGCCGTGCACTTCGCCGCCGTGGCCCCGCAGGCTGGAGAGCTGCCCACATGCAAGTGGCAGAACCTTAACGGATCCGTCGCTGCTCGCCAGAGCCACGACACGACCTGAAATTCAAAGGAAAGTTATGGAGGTTTGCAAAGGCAAAGCAAGAGAGCGGCACTGGAAGTTTTGAGATCGTCGCTTTGAAGACACCCACATTTTGCATTCTCCTGTTTTCTGAGATACCTTATCAGAAAGTTGGACAGATCAATAATAATGAGATTGGATTTCGGAGTGATTAAGTGAATCCGGAGAGCCGGGCATGTAGGAGCACAGCTATTTACTTATATTTGGATACAATTGTTCAGGGCTGGATTCTGGCTGAGCACCGGAGGAGTAGATGCTCTTCTGATACCTGGAGGTATCAGCATCAGACCACGCTCTTAATGCTGCTTTTCTTGTACAGCTCTGTAAGAAATGAAGGTGCAGGTTTGCAACTGAATTTCAGGGAGGTCAGGCATCTAACCGAACTGAGTGCCTTGCTCCCTTATATCTTTATGGAAAAAACAACCCCACTAACCAACTATACCAAACAGCTATACTAACCAAGTTGTTAGTATAGAACTGGGTCTAACAGCAGAAAAAATAAAAGAAAACCTAAAAAAGGTTCTAAGGAGTTCCCAGTTTCTGTGTGTTTATTTATGAACCCAATGTACTCAGTTTTCATCACTCCCAGTGAGGCAGAATGTGTTTATAAGTTGATTACCCTCCCGCTTAAATAAAAGCAGAGGTAACGGCTGGTCAGTGATATGTTTGAAGCACCTTTTACTTATCCAGCCACCAGATAAAGACTCTCTCCTTTTAGAAATTAACTATAATAATCATGGGTTTCACGTACAAAAAAAAAAAAAAAAAGAGGATCAATACATTCATTTCCAAGCTGACATGGTCCTCCCAACAACGGGATCATTGTACTGCCAGTCATGATCTTGGTCAAACACCTTTTTCTATTAGGAGCAAGTTCAATGTACCCTCCAAATGATTACAGCTCTTTTTATGTATCAGGATTTTCTCTCTGAAAGCAAAGATATCACCAGCAGAGGAATAATTAATACTGACACTGACAAAGTCAGTCTGGCACCGAGGTCATCATTTTTGGGAAGATTATGACAAACAGGAGATATTTTGCTATTTTTAGTCATTCAGGTTATTCGCCAGGTAGTCAATGGGAACATGCTGCCCAACAGAAGTTAGTATGGAGGACTCTGTCCCAGTTTTAATAATATGCAAGCCATAGGGTGTGCCTGTGTGATGTATAGTTTATCCAGGGAATATATTGTCCCTCCATTCAAACTAATTCAGAACACTGATGTTCCCCGCTCTGCTCATCGGGATCCGATGGCTTCATTTGACAGCCCGGGAAGTAAACAACTGCCATTTTCTCCATTTATCACAGGAAACACGTAGTCTAAAACATCTTACAAATGCATTGAGAATATTTAATCACAAGTTATGCTTAGTGTGGTCATGGATATTTGTGCAAGAAAGGGAACTAGAAAGTAGAGCTAACCATGATAAATATGCCCTATTTGCAAACCTTTATAACTACCCGGCTTCTTCATCTAGAACAAAGCCTGACACAGCAAAGATCTGTAGGATGGATTAGGGTGTCCAAAGCAGCAGATGTGAATATTTATTATAAAGTCTCTTCCAGCAAGTCTTTGCTGACAGAAGCATTGCATATGGATTTCACTTGCAGCCAGACTCTCCAGGCAGTCGCTGGGATGACTTCTCTAGGAGCCAAACAAATGCCATTTCGCCTGGAGCCCTGACACCGCAACAGCTGGGCAGGGGGTTAATGTCACTTTCAGCTTCTCAAAACCAGTAACGAACCCACTCGTTAACAAAGAGAGAGGGACGGGAAGGAGAAAAGATTTGGACAACTGCAGTTCACTTCCAGAAAGCAAGGGCAGGACAGACTGATAATTGAGACAACAGCTTCAGTGTCTAAGTCACCCCCCTGGTTTGGCAGCGGGGCTGGAGCAGACCCCAACGCTGCGTTTTTCTAAACTCCTTGCTAGATAAGTCACATGCCTGAAGCAAAACAACAGCACTCTCATCCGGTCAGTCCATGCCAGTATTCCGATAGTATCGGGAAATGACAAAGCCGATAGGAAAATAGGGAGGGACAATAAAAGACAACTAGCCAGGAGGTGCGGTAGTAAACTGCACGTGCCTTCTTTGCTAGTACTCGCTGGGGAAAGGGTTTAGGTGTATGAGGTGAAGCCCTGGTGACGAACGATTCCTTTCATCTGAATTTTTGTTAGCTGAGTTATGATGTGTTACTACCATTGACTATGAGTACAGCCACTTCCTTGCTCGGTAGCAGCAGGATGCACAGGCAAATGCGTGCGGGAGGGAACGAAAGGGGAGGGGAACGCACAGAATGAGAACATCTCATTTCCGTCACCCTTTATGTCAACACTGATCTACGCGCTCATAACAATTTGCTCATTATAATGTAAATTTACTCCCTCCTTCCTTCCAAAAGGAGATGTTTCGTTTTGGAAAGAGGGAACAAATTGTGTTTTATTGCTCTTTCAAAATGTTCTCCAATTAGGAAAGCAAAAAAACCTATTACATAATTGTCATGCAAAGCTCTGTTTTTATGAAGGATACTTACTTGTGCACTAACAAAGGCACTTTGATACAACACTCAGAGGAAGATAAAAGCCTGGAGATAATTTTTTCTTCATACCTTTGACCAAACTGTCAGGTGGGGCTGGTCTATGCAAACTCACTGAACTCAGCAGTTATGCTGATCTGCACTGAAATGAACAGTTTCTGCTTAGAAGATGCAAAGCCTCGAAGACTCCGACCTCTAGATCTGACAGCCTCTAGATCTCCAGCTCACGAGGCTTCCAAAGCACCTGCTCTGGATCTGCTGGTGCACCTCCCGGACGGGCAACATGGGGAGCTAAAATGAAGCTTTGCTCTGGCTGGCCCCACGCCAGTCCTGAGCTCATCCTTCTTCCTCAAACTGGCAGACGGGAGTGATGACAAAGCACACTGCCACAAGAAAAAGACCCTACAGTAGCAGCCTTTGTGCTAATTACAGCTGATCTGCTGTTGCCCATTGCTAGAACATAGGCACTAATTTTTCTGATGTACCCCTATTATGTCCTTAGAATAACATAAGCTCTGACCATCTGGTCACTTGCTTCAAAAAGGATGCAGTGGGTTAGAAAAGGTAGAGAGGGAAAGGCAGCAAAGGCAATGAAAGGTATAAACAACTTCTGTTCAAGGAATTGTTAAGAGGGATGACAGCTTACCCCAGAAAAAACTATTTGCGCATTAAAATGTACCTCGCTGATCATGCGTTCTCCATATGCAAACCTCAAGCTTCAGTCAGCCCACGGTACCGCCGCTGTTTCTCTCCCTGGGGACCCAGAGAGTAATCTAGAGCTGAGCCAGCCCAAACTACTACCCAGGTGGTGTGGGTGAAACATGGAGTTTCCATCAAAATGCTAGTCTGAATCCCAGCTAACCTGGGAGCTGCGAGGCAGCCGGAGAAGCTGTTGGAAGCAGCGCAGCGTGGGACATGGCATTTCTGAACAGACACCTTTCTTCTTGGACGAAACTGAATCTCCTCTGAGCGATTAGTCCACTTCAGCTCCCTTTTTTCCCCAGCATTTGAGTAAGCTACCACTGTAGGTTTCCAGTCCCCGTGTCCTACAGAGAAAAAACGCTGTTCCTGATCTCATGCACGCTACCTCGCCAGGCTGCCATTTCCAGACTGGCAATGCTCTTGGTTTTAGGCATTGATGAATTACAAATGCAGTGCTGTTGTTTGGGCTAGAAATACATTTGTACTTAACAAGACAATAAAAATCACGCATGCCCTTCTAGAAAAACTATTCCTGATGCTAAAACCATATCCCTACATTGTTTTGAGACCAGAACTGAACCCTAAAATCAATTAGTACCTCAAAAGATGCAATTACTTTTAAGACATGTACCCCACTTAGGAGAATGGGGTAATTAAAATGAATTCTCTTGTATGGAAATCTGGCCCTGTAAATTTTCCAAATGTACATAAAGTTATGGACCTAAGAAAGGCCATGGCCATAAAGTGTCAAAAGCAAGAATCTGGCAAAAAAAAAGAAGCAATTTTACTGGAGTCTCCACACTGACCTAAATATGTGAGCTTAAAATCAGTTATTGCATTCAGCGAAGCTCAGTTATGTTACGTATAAGTAAGCAACATGTTTTTTCTGTAAGGAACTTTGCATACCTATACTGCTATGTAAATACTAACAAAACCAAAGCCACTCATGTGAATACAATATGAAATCCATCTCCTAATTTGAACTGGTGGATAAATTTAAAATAGTGCTGGTATGTTGCAGCAATCTAATTTGTTCCTGCATTTCTTCAGAAGACAAAACTAGACAAGATTAATTTGCTGGGTTGATGGAACCAAATTACTTGGGGTAGAGGGAACAAAACCTGTACTTGTCAAATGACAATTTGACAATTTATATTCCATAAGAGCCTAACAGAAATCACAGCCATGATTACCGTCTTCTCCGTAAAATGAATTTTGAGTGAAGCCTTGCCAAGACCACGATAAGTACTGCTTTACTGGTTCGTGTGTTCAGACAGCTGGAAACAGTGACATCTTTGGACTGGGAAAGCCTAAAAAGCAGACCAGTTTACTGGTATTAGGCTCTGACAGTCAATAAATGATGCTGGCCAAAGCCTTAGGATTTCATCTCAAAACAAGTCAGAACTGTAAAGGCTGTCAAGCAGCTGATTTCTCAAACAGTTGGAAAAAGCCCTGTTCAGAGCGAACACTCCGACAGACCGAACCTGCCCGCTTTGTCCCAGCGCATCCCGCTCACGCTGCGGACTGCTACGTCCACACGCTGCTGTGTCCGAACAACCCAACGACAACAATCCTCATCGGCCAGCCCTTTACAGACACGCCGAAGCATTAAACTTTTCTTCAGGCAAATTAGTTTACAAATGATGTAACGTTCAATTATCGAATACTCTGAAAATTCCTGCTTTAGCAGACAAGTACTTAATGTTTCTAGAGTAGTCTAGCAGGTTAAATGTTAATAAAATAGCATTGTAACAAAAGTCACAAACTCCACAACTTACTCTAGCATATTAGGCTGAGACATTCATACTGATAACCTGCACTGTTTGTTATCTCAGAATAGTTTTTTTTCCGTAGACTCAGCAGCTAACATTAACTCTCTTGCTCAGATACAGAGCAGGACGAGAACAGTGGAGGACTGAAAACTCTCCTGTCTCTCCAGCAGCTCTTGCTCTCAGAGCAAGCGGACTAGTCGAGGTGCTGGATTTGGACAATTGCTTCAATAAAAGTACGGCAGTTATTTTAAACTTTCTTGTAAATAATTCAGATGTAGTAACTTTCCCAATTCAAAAATACTCGCACTGCCTAACCGTAAGCAAAGCATTCATCTTCAAAGACACAAACCCAGTTATTTCTTGTTTCATTAAAATTATAATCTTCCATGGATTTAAGAAATTCTGTTTCTCATAACTGCATAGAGAAGCCTGAGACCATTACCGATGGCAGAGATGAAATAACATATCAAAGAACGAAAGAAAGAAAAGCTTTGATCAATAGGGAAATGATTTTTATACACATCAGAACCAATTTAAAGAATTCTCTAGGATCAATTTAGATAGACAGAAATGCTTCTCAGCATTTATTACCTGTGGAGGGAATATTGATCCCATCCATTGATTTCTCCTATGCACGTAGAGCAGCATCTGGTTTTGTTGTGTGGTTTTTTTAAAGAAAGATGCCCCAAAGTGGAAAGTATCAAGAAACTACTTATATTTTAAGGACTTACATTAATGGTTCAACCAATGCCATTACTCAGCACTTTTAAACTCTATTCAAGAATAGCCAAAATGTAATTTAGCTTATTTTTAGCACATGATTGTTATCAATTGTTATCAATGAGATATATTTTAAGAGAAGGGGTTTTTTTGAAACCTTCTTTACCAAAGGCTACTAATTCCTTACATAACACTTTGTACCAAACATATTTTCTTTCCTGTTCCCTTTTTTAAAGGAATCTCTCTTCAAGATAATACTATGAATCACACAGCCCCACTGGATTACATTCCCTCTGAATTAAGACCTTTTGTCATTATTGGACCTGCAACCATTGGCATCATCATGACGGTCATGCAACCTACAGGGAGTCCTAGGAACAGGGCACCTCTCAGGCCCTGCGTAAAAGGCAAAAATACCCAGTCGCTGCCTTGAATAATCTGCAGTCTAAGCAAACAACCAACCACAACAAGAAATACAGCAAATAGATCAGGGAGGACAAGGCTACAGATCATTAGAAACTTCGTTAGCCATGATCACACTGCCTTGCCATAGTTAAGTGTCTTATGGGTGTGCTGGCAGCAGGGGAGGACTTGGGTTTGAAGTCATGTCCATGCGCTGCCCCATGCAGAGGTACCAGGAACCCTGTACAAAGCTACTTCAGGTACGTAGAGCACATCTAGAGCCATACAGCCGTTTCGGTGCACAGCCCCAGCCAATACGACTTGCTTCTCAGCCTGGACACAGCATGGCATGGCAGTGGCCATGTGCCCTCCAGCTTCTGAGTTGGCATCACCTGTGCTGCAGAGAAACGCGAACTGGATGGGCTTGGATCCTTACCTGGGAAATGGGAGGCGAGCACTGAGGTGCTTTACACCAGCTCTTGATCCGGCCCACAGCTTTTACTTGGTGTGAAATTAGACAACACTTTAATTTTGAGGAACCTTTCTGAGGGGGGTAGAAAGGCGGATGGAAAGGTTGCCAAACACTACAATGTAAGGTTCTTCATGCAAACGTTAGCGTGCTTGCCTAAAGAAGAGTAAATAAAATGCTTAACAGATGCTGCAAACTATGATTGCAGTGGCTGTAGATAAAATTCTTCATTACTGTCACACCAAGCAGAATGTTATTTACCAAGCAACTGATTTCACCATACGATAGATGTACGTGTTTTTTGTTCTATAAACAGCTTTCAACAAATATAGCAATTATTTCTTGTCTTCCAAATGTACACTATGTTTTGCTTAGGAGTGCACTTTTTTGACATTGTTATATAAGTCCTCCATTCTCAAACGTGAACAAAACGTCCTAACTATTCTTGTCTTGGAAATAATGGCAACCCCCTCCTCCCTTTGCCTTCCCACTGTGTTTGTTTAGATCTTTCACGGGAGAGGGCACAGAATAATAATCTTGAGCAGGTTGTAATTCACTTGCAGCAATTTACTAAATATTCTCAGTAACAGAGACCAAAAGGCAAGCTGGGAACAAGAGGAGAGGTCCAACACTCTGCTGATACAGGTTTTTAATGTATTGATACCAAAATAAAATCCTTTTGTCATTCTCTAATGTAATGACTTTTTTTTTCTCCTTTCTCAGAAGTATTTAAATAGACGGAGATTTGGCAAAGTATATTAGGGAAAATTAGCTCTTCTCAGTATGCACTTAAACTCGTGACTCACTTTATGCATGTGAAGTCATTCAATTCAGTGTAATCATGTGCTTAAATGATGGTGGGATCAGGGCATCACAAACAGATTCATTATTGCAATAATGAGTTACAGCACAAGGTCTTATAATGAACAAACTCACTTTTATTTGGCTTTTAGCAGTACACTAACAGTTAGACCTTTTAAAGAGAAAGGCAGCTTTAGAGACTGAGTAGGGGCATATAATGCAGGTTTCCTAGGCCCAAGTATTAGAAGAAGATGGTAACAGAAGAGTAAGTGCAGAGAAGTGTCTTAGACAAATTGCTCAGTAGACACTTACAAAGGTGGAAGGTGAGTCCCCCGGAACACAGAAAAACTCAAATTATGCAGGCCGGGTGTTAAGAGAAATACAGTTATTATCTTTAAAAATCTGCGTATAGAGATTTGTCCTGGATGAGAAGTGAGCATGTGGCAGGATATGGCCTTAAGCATTTCCCTCAAAAGAGTAAGGGTGTGGAGTAATGTTTGGCCAACGGAAAAAGAGGACTTCTCTTAACTTCTTACTGTGTGGAAAATGTGACCTAGATGAAGGGGCATTATTTCCAGAGCTTAAACAGATTGCAGAACTCGACAAATCCTTTTTCAATCAAAAAATCACCAGAAAGTTACTCAGAGCAAAGAAAGCATTTATCTGATAGAAGAAAATCCTTTATATAAAAGAACTTAAAGCCTTTTTATAAGGATTTCTAGACCCAGACCATTAGTGTAAAGCTACCTTTCAGCTGGACTTGAGCTTGTTTATATTAGATTTTAGCTGGCCTTTTGGTAGCATTTGGGATTTTCAAAATAGTTTCAAAACAAACCATAAAGTATTAAAGCAGAAACTTTTGGAGCAGAGTCTTCAAGATGTCAAAACCTTTCTGGATGTGTTAATGAGGCATGCTTGAATATATTCAGAATCTATTAAAAAATAATATATTGAGAATAAAAGGACAACAGTCTCCATCTTCTGTCCAGGACTGGAGGTTTCTTCATGAAAATTTTTACCAAAGAAGAATATTTTTGTGCATACAATAGGAACACATTTGTCTGGCTTTCAGTGTTAGCTAGAGTAGCTATATGTAGGCACATGTAGGTCTATGCTTCCAAGTGAATCTACCTGGAGGAAGAAAAAAGGGTGAGGAACAAGGCAGATGGCATTCTGGCAAGAATCCTTGGACTGCTACCGAGCGTGGGACCTCAGTCCTGCTGAGCTCTTCTGAAATCTAAAATCCCAAAAGGCAGCATTTGGTTTTTATATCACCGTTAAAGGGGAATGCGTTCAGCGACGCTGCATCAACGGGGAGCTGCCTCGAGCCTTGGCAGAGCCATCACCTCCTCAACACTTGTTGGCTGAGAAACTTCAGAGAAGGTGACATCAGTAATGTTGTTGCTGTAGTTGTGCTTGTGCTACCCAGGGCAACAACACGACAAAAATGTCGAATTTTAAAATGCTGCATGAGGGGAAAGCAATGGAGGAAAAGAGTAAAGATCAGTATCATCTGATGATCTTCAAAAAGGAATAAATCACCATAAAATTATCTGCAGAAGTTGCCAAGCTGAAGCTCTGCTTACAAAGAAACTTTCTGAAGGACTTTTTATGTGATGGCAAATGCTCCAGAGCATGGTTAAGGTTCATACTAAAATCTTATTCTGAAGAACAAGCTTTTCTCTTCTGTTAAATTCCTATATTGGAAGCAGCATATCAAGTACTGTACTGTGTGTAATATTATCTCCATACATTAGCTGGTTTCTTGGTGTTTTAAGAGTCTGAGAGGAAAAAAAGTCGCACTTAGGTTAAATAAAATTTTTCATTAAGAAAAATAAGACTTCCTGATGGGTTAACGTAGAAAAATTAAGTCACAGCAAAACTGCTGTCACCACAAATTGAAATTTATTCTTGTTTCTGCTACAAGTGAGGTCCCTGAATATAGATTTGGGTGCAAAAACATGCTTTCCTCTGAACTTCCTACTTGACTGCAGTTGTATGTATTTTAGGCATCAGTATGTCTCATTTTTAAGAATTCAGTGAAGTTGAGCAATGTATAAAGACAAGAAAAATTCCAGGTATGCAGGAACATAGCTCTGACTAATGGAAACACCGTTTTAAAAGCATTCAGAGAATAGAAGATAACCTTTTTATTAATATTCTATTCTTTCTCTTTTCCCCACTCTATTTTCAGATGCCTGCAGTCATTCAGTTAAAGCCTCTTTGATCCTCCTTCCTTTCTCAAACGATAAGATGGAGATGCTTGTGTTACAGATGATGAGACCAGGATGTGAACAATGATTTATTTTTCCCTTGGACAGCATATGCATCATCCTTTCCATTAACTCTAAAGGAATGACCAGATGCGTAATCGTTTTTTGACACAGAGTGGGATTCATCTCATCTGAACTTGCCATCCCGAGACGAGTAGTTAGTTCATCTGGGCTCTGTCTGCAGCTACCAGCGAGAAAAACTTCCTTTTCAAAGGAACTCACCCTGCCTCTTTTAGACAGCTATCGCAGGTGATCGTCTCTGTGCGCTGACTACAGAGGGACTCTACATAGCTCATTTTCAGACGGCTGAGGCAGGGTGAGATTAAATCCCACTCAAAACCTGCAAACGGGCACCTCAAAGAAATTCTCAAAAGAAATTCCCTAGTTTGCACTGCTGGCAGACTTGTGTATGCTAGAGCTTCTGAAAATGTAACTAGGCACCTGTATGCATCTCCAGGCGCTTAAATACCATTCACAGTCGGACTTACATAGGCAATGACCTCTATTAAACCCAAGTCTTAATCATTTGGTGCAACTCTCATGCTGTGGCAACAATCCATAATTTAAGTAGCATTTGGTAACAAAGCAGATCGTGTGCATCATCAACGTCTTGTAACCCCAATAACTCAGAGATAATGGACTTGTCTCTGCTATATTTCTAAGCTTATTGAAACGGACTGTAATTAGCACTTCCTTTTGAGATACAAATCTCTTGACCCCAAGAGCCAGCTCTTACACCACAGCTAATAACCACTGTATGTGATCAAAGCCCGAGATGAAGGTGGACTCAGACAAAAGGGTTTGCTCATGCAGACCTGGAAGCCAAACTTCAGTTTACTTCTAGAGTTCAAGCAGGAGTCATGAAAACTACTACTTCAGAGAAAAAGCACTTTTGCGGAAAAAGAATATTTATCTTGCTTTCCTTCACAATGTTCTGCCTAAATGTTTTATCTCTGAACATGCTCCTTAAAGAGAAGTTCGGTGTCCTTACGAGCCCAGATCAGAGCAGAAGCTCTGGGTAAACACTGTTGATTCCTAATGCTTCTTGCACTCATCAGTCTTTTCTAAGCAAGTAAGATCAGGAAACACTTCTGTTTTGTCCTTAAAGCTAGTTTGTTGTTATCATTATTATTTCAAGCTTAGAGGATGATCTAATGTATGTGGACTCTGTTTTTTGTCAAGGAAAATCCTTCCCTACACAATGCTCCCTGGAGAGGAAGGCTGATGCAGAGCTGGTTAAAGCACTGCTGAGGCGTCTGGCAAAGCCGAGCCTGGCTTGTGCTGTGTGTGCCTCCAGCTTAGCCTGAGGTTGCCCTCCTGACTTTTCCGTGCCCAGTCTGTCGTAGCTGTCTGGGCATTTCCTATTGTGACTGGAAAGAGATGAGTGAAATAAAATGTGCTCTGCAGGTCCCCACTCTCCATTCACTCCAGACATAGCCCCATGACTAGCTTGAACAAATTACCTCATTTTTAGGTAGCCAAATAGATGGGTTCAATGCCATCCTTAACCTTCTCAAACTTCAGCTCTCCCAAATCTTAAGTTGGTTTCTTTTGTCTGTTTATAAACTTTTCAGGATAAAAAATGGTGACTTTTAATCCTAAGCAATGCAGCCTTCAGATGTTGCCTACCCTATCATGGTAATTTAAGTGAAACAGAGGGTTACAGAATGACTTGTATCTTTCTTCCACATTACAACTAAATAGTATTTTACCATGTAGTAAAAACAGACAGACACACAGGAAGACTCTGAAAACAAAACAAAAAAACGGAAGTTGAAAAACAGGCTTAATAAAATCTTCTCTAAGTAAAAGCTCAAACAAAGAGTCTACTTTTAACATAAGCATGTTATTGTCAACAGCAGCATCTCTATTAGGCTTGTTCCCTTACCTAAACATTCCTATTACTGTCATTTCTCAGGGTTGTCACATTCACTGCCTTGACAGCACAAACACTGTGCTGTAAAATCTGTCAAAGAGGCCAGTTGATTTCCTACATCTTCTGACACTTGCAGGTCTTTAATATCAGGCTGTCAGAACACCTAAGAGAAAGGCGGGTGCTTCGCTGTTCGGTGCTGTTACTGTGACTACCATCACACATACTTTAATCATTAGCCTTATACTGCTATGAAATCCTGACTTTTATGCCCTTGGAGTCCCATGCTAGAAAATGCTGCTGGCATAAATCTATCGTAGAGGTTAGCTGGCTCACTTACCCATGGAGTTACAGTGGTAAAATGAAGCCTTTACGTTTTATGAAGCTTATATAGTTTTTTCTTAAACTTTCTTCTGTGACTTTATTTTTGAGGGGAGCTGTAGTAGGTGTAACGATTATTCAGTGACAGGCGTAGGTGAAACTCAGCTGCTTAAAATAAACTTCTCTATGCCTGGACCATTTTGTCTTTAGGTATACTAATGTAGCAGGTGAGCTCGGTGGGCAGTGTGTTTTCTGTAATGCAAAACTCCTTTGATTCAATATTGAAATGAAACTGAGAGAAGAACAACAAGAGTAAATGAGACCAGACCAGTCAATGGCCTTTAAGTGTTTATGGCACTCACTTCACAGGTAGGAGGGTATCTGTATTCCTGCTCCGGCTCTGCTCTTATCCCCCACTAACGCTGAACAAACTAGTTCCTGAGCTAATAATTATCCTGGGATAGGCCTTTTTGAATCTCTCCTGTTTTAGCATTCCATTTTGTATCAAAAAAAAAATTAAAAGCTGGTAAAAAAGATTTTATAGTCCCCAGATCAGGGTGCTGCCCTGAGATGTAGCAGTCTCTGCTATGACTAGCGGCCAAATTAATCACACGGCATGGCGTGGATCCACAGAAGCCACATGGTCAATGGATTTAGGAAACCCCATTGCAAGAACTAAGAGTGTGATAAGCAAAGCACGTACTTCCAGGTGGTATGAGTCAGTAAGCTGCCAGAAACCGTAGCTGGATGTTTATGTAGCTTTAAGTGACTGTATTGATGCTCCAAAAGTTTCTATTCACAGAGAAGGGAACAAAAATTTAGGTCTTTAGTCCTTTAATTGCCAAAGAACATTTTCTGCAGGAACCTAATAACTTTTATATGCACAAATCCATGAACGCCCTGCAAGAACATTAGTGGAGAATCAACAGACATATGGCTGAGGCAGAGGTAGGACAGGTTTGGAGATCAGTGCCAATAACTGCCTTACTCCTTGACAGTACACGTCATTTAATTTCCCTGTGCCTCAGCTGCCCATCTGCAATAGAAAGTGGCAACACTACTTTGTTCAGCTTATCTCCTTAGATTGACTGGGGCAGGAACTCTTACAGCTTGCCCAGTGGAGCCTCTAGGCATTATTAAAAAAATCATAAATAATAACAAAAGCGTTTACTGCTGGAAGTCAACAGCAGATCTCCTGGCTATGTGCGCACACAAGGCATCAGTTGAACCATGGGAGATAACGCACAGTGTCACCTCCTTGGGCTGCTCTGCTCCCACCGGCTGCCAAATTACTCTCGCCTCTCGTCAAGTAATGGCTAAATACTGTAAGGAAATGCAGTCTGGCTGCTATTGCTTACAGTAATGAATGCTGCTGTCGAGTATAACAAATGTTGTATGTCATAACGGCATTTATGACACTAATACTGAATCACTGGATAGCATCCAATAAAAATCTATGGTGAGGTAATGGGACGTAGCTAGAGGGTGTTGAAAAGGAATCCTGAGTTAATATCGTCCTTACAGTTTTAGGCATACACAAAATATCTTGTAATACTACAGATAAGTGATAGTTAGAAAACAAAAAAGCTCACTGTAGGACACATTAGACTTTTTGCAGATTTATGGTATTTTGAACGCAGCTCCTTACAGCGCTCCCTGCCAAGGTTTTTAGCGGGGTTAACACTTTTGACTGTTTTGTGGCATCTCCTGTGCTTTAAGTGTCTGAAATATATGAATTGTTTTTTGCTCGTTGTCCTGGACTGACTGGTACATTATTGCTTTTATTCACAGCCAAAACCTATTTTTAATTCTTTATGGATTATTCATCCCTTGCCTGAGAAGCCAGCATAGGTCAAGTCTGAATGAGTTTGTCTCAGATCCTGCAACCTGACTGCTCGTTCAAGCCTAAGTCCATGACGTGTAACAGTTTCCAAAATGAAAATGTCCTACTAGACCCAAGTTGTCTCTCGTATATCAGGTTAAGATATAAAATGTGCTTTGAACTGTGTTCCTTTTCCTTGAACTTGCCATTTGCAATACTACTAGTTGCTTGGAGATGTTAGTTGCCCTTTCCTGTGCTTGCAGAGCCACTTACGCAATAAAATGATGGAGGTAGGGCTTTGTAAATCCAGTCCATCCCTTCCCTAGGACTGCATAAGCACAGGTAGTTTAAATTATTTTCATTTAAATCCCGGTTTCCAAAGCAACCCTATCAAATAGAGGCATCCACCTTTCATTTGCTGGATGGCTTCAGCTAATAGTTAGGCTGTCATGGTCTCCAAAAGAGGGAAGATTGTAGTCTCCTCCACTATTGTATTATCTTTTCTCACTGCTTTTTCTACTTTTATATTCTGGCAAACCCGCAGTGATAGGAGGTAATTCTAGCTTGTAAGATCTTAGAAGAATAGAATGCAGGTCCCAATGTATATCTTTCATATCTAATTATGTAATTTTCTGCAACATTCCTGTCTCCTTCCAGTTTAGCCAAAAAAGCTCCTGGTGAGTACCTCACTGTTCTCCCTTTCTTTGAAAATGTACGCTGTGCTCTAACAGCTCCTTTCCTTCTCTGTCGATAATTTTCCTTCTTCTTGTACGGAAGCTCTACGTCTACCTGCAGGTGTTGCTCTCCGTGTATCTTTCTTGGTTCTCCCATGGCCTCCTTCATCTTCTACATCAGTCCAGTTCTTTGCTCCACACTCCTTCATCTTCTCACCTATGCTTAAACTGGCCCCATTGCAAGCCATGATTTCCAGTTATCCACCCATCATTCCGTTCATCAGGCTAAAACATACCCTTTCTCCTCTTCCAGCCACCGTACAAAACCTACTCTTTTCCTGACACATTTCCCACTTGAACCATTGCTTTGCATTTTTTTTTTTGCCAGTTACATGTTCTTGTGATGATTTCTAAAAAAATCTTTTTCATTTAGCTTTCTAACCAGCATGTTAACGCAACTGGGCTTCTGTAACCTCATGGATTACTGAATCCCCTAAATGACTACTCTGATAGGACAAAAAATGATCATACTTATATGATCATACAAATGATCTCAAAAAATCGTACTCACTTTCATACAAATGAAAATCACTTATAAATTCCATCGCTCCATGCAATTTTTAAATGCTGTTTTAAATGCCTTCCTTATTATTCTTAATTAGGAAGTTATTAATATTGTACTGACATAGTCCTGTGTGGAACCGGAGCTATTACAATGCCCAATTTTCATTGTCAAAGCACAAGTCTTATTCTTGCAGTGCCATGTGTTTTGGGGCAGCACACAGACCCAGGTACTGGTCCAAGAAAAGCTTAGGCTATACGGTGGGACAGAGTTATCAGCCATGCCTAGCCAAAGAAACCGCCAGCCTTTGTCTTTTTTCTTCATTTATACACGAAGCCTCTAAACATTCTTCTCTGGTAAACAAGAAAGAACGATCTTAGGGCAGAATTCCAGGAACTTATTTTCTGTACAAGGGAACTGTGGGTTAAGGTTGAGTTTCTCCACATTGGGAAAACTTTTGTTTTAAATACTCCATTGTAGTCCTGTCATTCCGTTCCCAGGGATGCGGATCTTTCAGCTGGATTCTCCAGGTGAACAGATGATTCCATAACGCAGTTAACATTTGTTATTAACTTTTAATAACCTCTATGATTAAATTAATCTGACATTTCCATTAGACAATACTTTTATTGTGTCTATTCTTTCTTCCCACTGTAAGTGAGCCTTCAGATCTGCCTTAGAGTTAAAGCTGCAAATTCATGTAGCTTCATTAAAATATATTTGTTTTAAAACAGGGTTCAGATCTGGTTCTAGATTTTCTCAAAAGCTTGAGATTCAGGATTGAGGTTTATATTGCAGCAACTATTGAAGGGAAAACCCAACCTCCAGTTTCATATCCAAACTCTGAGTCCCATCTCTCTCTCTCTCTCTCTCTCCCCAAAGGTTTGACTCAGATTCAGCTCCTGTTTTCCTTATGGAGTACTAATACGTTTGCCAGGGAGTTAGTTTGGTTTCACAAGAGCTTTAGCAACATAACCAAAGCAACCACGCCAGACTGCATAAATGGAGTTTCAACAAGTGCTTTTGAACAGAACCTCTTCCCAAAATTGTCTTTCTGTAATTGAAAAATGTCTTTCAAATGGAACCACTTAGCATAGCTCTGAACTGTATCCAGAATGGTCATAAACTGCTGCTCACAGGCTAAGGGCCAAGATTTTAACTTCAGATACAAATGCAGTAGCAGATGCCAATACTGCTAACACTGAAATCTGGCCTGGTAAGCTTGATTTTAAAGGGTTTGTTTCTTTGTTCTCATTTCTGCTTGTAAAATCAAGGAGTGTGTTTAAAGCAGAGCTCAGATGAAATGTTCTTAGGGAAAACTCACTATGAAAACTCTATCCAACCCAGGCTTCTGGTCTGCCTCAGTCTTATCATAGCCTGGATAGCTTGTAATGGAGCCTTCTCCAGACTCCCTTATTCTTTATGAGCAATAAGCAGATCAAGGGCCTCAGCATTAGCTTCAATTCTTTCCATTAAAACATCCCAGCTATATACAATTTCATCACTTCTTCTGTGACATCTCCAGTGAATCACCTTCAGCTCTTTCTCACAAGGTCCTCCCTAAGATATACCGCTCTCATTCTGCCTTCCCCATAGCAAAACACTGCTACTGAGATCATCATTGTTAACTATTCTCACCGTACCCCTCTCAATGGCCTCCACTCCTCAACTACACCAATTGAAACACCAAAGACATCTCATTCATTTAGGTTTTTGTCAACTTCCTCCTTTCCACCTGTGTAGCTTTCAAGGTCTCATTTGCCTGATTCACCCAGAAGTCTTTATGCCGAGAAGTTACATGACTCAAATAACTTATCGACGCTTTCTTCAAAAACACAGAAGACTTGAATAAGATCAATTGAAGCCACTGACATCAAATTTCCTCAGTCAGAAAGCTGTTCAGCAGAGTTCCTTCTGCTTCAGCAAAGGCACCTGTTCTTTAACGTTCTTCATGCTTTTGGTAATGGCTGTTGAGAAAACAGCCTTCCATGGGACTTACTGCAAATTCAGAAGTCTGAGCAGGGGCAGACACTGCAGATGGCTTAACCGGTAGAAATGTGTCAGCAATAAATCAAGAAGGCAGGAGAGAGGGCAAAAATGCCTCTTATATTGTATCAACCTGTTCTTGTTTTACCCCAACATCAAGAACACAGCTCTTTAGGCAGCAACCGTGACACCTCTTTTACCTTCACTCCATCCTAATTATCAGGGTACAACTCAGATTTTTAGAATGACTTAGGGCACCAAAGTCTCAGCTTCTGCTGAAAGGTATTTTGATTTGGCAACCAACCCTCAATTATATTTCTGGTTAATACCCCTGGTGCACTAAGAAAGAACTGCCTTAATTCCATTGCACAAGCGATGCTTTCTCTGAAAGATGTACCACTGGCCTGCCCGTAGACAACAAACAGAATAAAGACTTCGGTGCCTTGCAGCTAGTAATCATTTAGCAAAGAAGTAGAAGTTTCAAAAAGGGATCCAGCCTAAGGAAAAAATCTAGTTTCTGTATTTACTGCAGCTGTTCCTGAGCTAATATATCTGGGATAACTAGGATGAAAATTCCAGCAGACAGGTGATAATGACTAGAAATAATTTGATATTATCTGTTTCTCTATCCCTACTGGTGGAATATTTTGTTCCTTACAATTTTGTTTTTGCACCACAATAAATCATGGGTAAATTACTGATTAAATCTGAGGTCCTAAAGACATCAAGTAATTGTAATAACTAGTATTAGATAATCATTTAACTCTTAGAATCTACTGATTAACATATAATTCATGTGATTCTTGTTGTTATTATAAATACAGTTTAATTTAAAGATAATATTCTAATGCACTGTATTAAAAAGCAATTATGGCAAGAGTGCATTAACTAAGAATCAGTTGCACATCCCAGAGACATAACAGATCCAGGACTTTTATAGGAATTAATTCACGTGGAGGTGACTGAACAACTGGGGAGGCTATCAGTTAATCCACTTAATTATTTAATGCAATAGGATTTAATTTGCTAATGAAATTCACAAAGTTGTTGGATACTGAAAACATGCTGGCTTGTGAACACCAACCACAGCGCTCGCCATCACGCAGATACTCTTCCCTTCATTTGCAGACATGGTATTGCGGTGGTGAATTGGTTATGTGCAGCAGCGATACTGAGAAAGGCTTTTCAGGTGCCCTTTTGGTGGAATTTAGAAACTGAGATGCTGGAAGAAGAAACAGCAATCAAGCCATCCTGTGCACAAGACCAGCATAGCTTCTGCAGGTGTCTCCTGGCCTGCATGAGATACACTGACACTTTTCAGGAAATGTGGAATCATTAAGTCTAAAGTTTTAGAAGGAAATGTAGAATCCTCTCTAAATTAAAGAAATCAGGGGCAAAAAAAGAAGCCCACACAGACAGAACTCCATTGTTTTGGATGCTAAAGAGAGATTCTGCTTAAAAATTAAAATCATATTTTCCCTTAGTACCTGAATATCCATAATTCAGATCCTTAAGTCAGCAAAAACTGTTCAGTATTGGATCTGAATGAACAGAAAAAGTCAATGGCAAATTCAGGATTAGGACCTGAATCTGTTTCTCAGGACATTAAATCATGTCAGAAAACCTCCTTTTGAAATTCTCTTAGTGCTACACGGATCAGTTCTCATCACACTGGCTGCCTCAATAGGACGCATGGAGTAAGACTTTAATTCCTCTGAAAGGCATGGGCATATTACAAATGGTTAGCATCCTCCATTGCCTCTATATGCAATTCGTATACTCGTTTGTCTTCTGCACAACTCTATTTCAATCTTATTTTCATTAGTAACTTGTACTGTATTTGGATTAATTATTAAACAAAAAAGAGTATCATTATATACGGCAAAGATGAAAAGCTTGCAAATGGAGAATTATAATTCCCTCATTGAGGGTATTATACTCACTACCTCTCAGAGTGTATTATAAATCCACACATACTCAAGCACTGAAATTCTTCACCTGTATCTCAGTTAGGTAGAACAATGTCCCCTTTTTGATCTCTTCAAGCTGCAAGCTTTAGGTGGTCTGAAAACAGAATGTGGCCCCAGTAGCTTTATATTATTTATTGATATTAGCTGTATCTCACTAATCTGCCCTATGGAAAGAGAGAAGTTTCCTTGTTTCAAAGTCAGATTTATCTGGAGAGCTGACTTTTCATTGTTTAAAAGCCTGGCCTAAGTTTGAAGTATGACAATAATTAAAAGAAATCAAGTCTGAGTAGAGATTTGTTGATGTATTCTAAGGATTGTTTCTTAAACTTCAGCTCACTGTGATTTTATAGTAAAGGCAAGCATAGAAACCTGAAACCATTTCAAATTAACCTGCTTTTATCTGGACTGGTAAATTATTTTTAAGTGTGTAGTATCAATTAAGAGGAATAAGCTGCTCAAATGGTTTCTGACAGAAGAGGAAGGTTCTGTTTGGAGGCCATAGGCATAAAAGATAAAGTAGTGTATCAAATTAAGCAAGAGGTCACTTGTGAAAGAACAAAATACAGGCAATGTTAAAAAAACAAACTATGGTTACGTGAGTTGAGGCTAGATAGGAGCTAAGCTCTGAACAGCAACAACAGTGCCAGGGGTGGGATAGGAGAAATCCTGTAGTGGAAGAAATCAGAAGTTAATTTTTTCTTGATGAATGCCCCACAACATTGTGGCTATGAACACTGTTGACACCGAAGGATGTCAAAAATAATTAAGCAAATAAGCAATGAAAGAGTAGTTCAGAATTAGCATTTTTATGTGGGTTAATACGAGATGGGATGGCAATTAGAGGTAGCTGTGAGGCACAGAGTACTGCAGAGGGGTGTGCAGCTAACAGGGGTTACCTTCTAATCCCCACTGCTGGCTGGATGTAGGAGAAAGGCAACGTGAGGAAGAAATATCCAAGAAGACATCTACGTACAAGTGTGCTCTGAGACTGCTGGTTCTGCCAGAATTCAAAGCCACTACCCGGTTAATATAGAGGTTTTGGAGAGCATATCATTTGGTTCAGGGAGCAAAGATGAACTAGAGATAGCTCTATTTGTAGCTGGACTATGTCACAGAGAAAGAAAGAAGAAAGATCCAAAATGACAGTCACCCGGGATCACCCACGGGACACAATGGGGTGGGCTGGGCTTCCTCCAGAGGCGATGGATAATTCCCACTGCATTAGATTTCTAGAGTGGAATGAGAAACTGCATTTTTGCTGATTGATACTAGTCATTAGAAAAGTAGCTAAGCAGAATCAGAAAAGAGTTAGGAAGAACGGCTTCTCAAGTAAGCGCAATGATATCCTGAGATGAACCATGAATCGGTTTCCCCATATGTTCTTGCCATCACGTCACGATTCAGCATTCCCATTTCCCTCCCATCTATTCTGCGATTTCAAGACAAAACAAAACTAAGACAATGTTGTGAACACATCCGATTTGCTTAAAGAACAAAGATTTTCTCATCCTGTTTGTATGTGGCTGAACTTTATGAGCTGCATTTATATTGCCTAGTTTGCACAGTCTGGGGCCAATCTGGATGTTTTTAAGTAAGAGTTATTCATTTAGGAGGAACAGGTAATTCACTGACTATCTGAATTGTTTAGGCAAATTCCCTGCACTATCAAAGCTTTTGCTTCTTATATGCTTATGCAGCTTATCTATTACTCTTTGAAATGCACACCTAGAATCTTTTACTGCATTCTCACGGCTAGAAACCTAATCTGGATTCAAAAATTATGACACCAGAGGCAAAATACCAGCATCATCAAGTCCTGAAAGTCATCTCTCTCTGTTCCCACTACTGTTAAGCTGCAGATTTCTGATCTTAGGGACCTGATGGAGAATAAATACAAGTTTTGTATTTGATTTATTTCTATGTTATTAAATCTTGTTTGTGCTTCACCCGGGTACATGTAACAATGTGAACTTATGTCACGCCACAATGGATCATGTCATCAAAAGTCATTATTCTCATTGGAAGTACGGCAGTTGCTTGCAGGCTTGGGAGCTTATGATATTCCCGACTCAAGATCCTGTGATGGGAATGAAATTCATAGTAAGTTGGTAATTACATCTGGTTGTATACTGTGAAGATACAGGCACTCAGAGACAAGCGTGTCAACACTCTGTGTTTGTATTTTTGCAAGATAGGAGAAATTCAATTTTAGTCAGCTATCTTCCAGTGACTTTCTGCAACTATGTATCAGCAGAACTTTTTTCACTTTTTATTTTAAAGATAAATTGCTTGGTGCACTATCAAGGATACTTAGAATTTAAGAATAGAACCTATTAGTCTGTCACTCTTCCAGAGACACAGACCTTGAAGGGTCTGAAGTAGTCTTTATGTGACAGCATAATAAGGATGTCAGGCCTCCTCCCTCCTCCCCCAATCTTCTTGAACGACATTTTCCCCAGCAGGGAAAATTAATATACTTCAAGAGTTATAACGTGCCGGAAAACATACATCAGCCATCAGCATGATTTGCTAAAATGAAGCAGTGTGGAAACCACATTCTTAATCAACTTTTGTAGACCAGCTCTCTTCCTTTTTCTAAAAAAAAATAAAAAGTAAAAAAAAAGGCGCTTCATAATGCTTTTACTGTGTAGCGTTGGATTTGCTAGTGAAGTGTGGAATATTTTTATTCTTATGTTATTAAATTTCAAAGACATACTCCTTAGGGCTTGTCTTAAGTCTGTCATCTGTGCTGCTAGTAAAGACTCTTAACACTTGGACAGCTCCATCCCTCCCCTTGGATCCCACCAGCAAATCAATCAAAATGGCACCACCTCTCTTCGACGCAGGCTTTCAGCAGCGGGCCAGAAAATGTTTGTATTTCCTCACCGCTTAGCTGGCTTTTGTCATCACTTGAGAGTTGTCTGTATCACTTAGCAAGACAGGGACGCGCACACAGGGGTTATCTCCTTAGTGGCAGAGGAAGCACGATTATGTTATTTGATCACAGCAAAGAGAGCAGCTGGTATCTTGCAAAGGATGGAAAACAGAGAAAAAGTTAGGGAATTTAACTATGGCAAAATAATAAGAGGAGGAAAGAAAAGAGAACAAATAAAGAGAAAATGGAGATGAATATAAATAAGAGGAAAATGATAAAGGATTAAGGAATATGAATCAAGAAAATATTATGTCAACAGGAAAGTAAACATGCTAGAAAAAATAAATTGAGATAGAAGGAAACAATATGAAACAATCCCAGCAGATTCAACTTTAAAATAAGAAGCAAGGTATAGTTATTGATGTTCTCCTCCCCACCAGTACCTTCTACACTGTTTCCTAGGTGTGTGCAGAGAGGTGTATATAAATTATTGCCCATCAGTGGAATGTCTGAAAACAGAAGACAAACATCAGATCCGGGAGAAAAGTGTACCATTTTCTGACTTGCTGAAGGTGGGAAGCTTTACTTTCCAGTATTTCTAAGGACCTCAGGAGAAGTTCAAGCTACAGAGCAAGCTGAAAACAGATGTCCTTGACAATGATTCATGTCAACAAAAAGGGACAATGTTCAAAGCGCTTAGATGTTTGTGTCACTGACCTGCCTGTGTTCAGGGAAATATTAAGACGCTACACAGCAAAGCTGTTCCCCCATTAGCATCAGGCATGCGATGGAGAATCAGAAACTAGGTAAGAAATCCGTGAGCAATCCAAGAGTCCAGAATTATATCAGAGACTTGCCATGAAAGGGCTGAACCCAAGATAGGAGTCTTGCAAGTGAAATGGTAAGGTCTAGAATGGTGTTAAAATGAAGAGCTCAAATCTGAGCTTACCATGTCTCAGAGCCAATGCAGCAGAACAAGACAACTACAGCATCAACTAAGGACTCAAAAATCCCTCAGAACACAGATGAATTGGACCCAGTAGATCCGGAAACATCTTTGGGGAAAAATTAAGAACACCTACTGACTGATACCGTATTACGAATACCTGCTGGATCCTACTGACTGAACGCAAAGACCTAGCTTATATATATTTCAGAAGAACTGATCAGTCACAGGAAAAACAAATGCTGGCTTTGCATGGCATTTGAAGCTGAGAAGGTGACTGGTAGTTGGTAGTAGTTTAAACCACTGCCAGTTTCCTGATTAGCTCCCTTAGAAATAAAACAAACAGAGATGACAGATGATGATGTCCCTATCACTGAGCAATAGTTTTTGCTACACAAATCATGTTGTTTTCTGTTTAGAGGAGGCAGGATGGTTATATCATTAAAAGAATTGCTGACAGCTTCTGTTATTAATGGTTCCAAATGTGCCTCCTGCCATCTGTGATGGGCAAGAGATAGTAGCAGGCAATGATCTGCATTGAAGTCAGCTTTCCTGACTACTACTTAATGAAAAGGCAGAATGTTTTGAAGAACAGATCTGTTTCTCAGTGGCCCTTAAGAATGCTCTTGATATGAGTCATCTGCTTTGTAAAAGATGGTAATTTCACAGGCAAGAGCCACTATTCTAAGGAGTAAAGACACAGTTTGCACCTATGAATGCATTTTCATTACAAGCAAGTTTGGTGGGAATTGACTTTGATATCGGAACAGCAAACCAAACTAGGGAGGGTTGGCAGCCTTCAGAGAAATAGCCCGACTTTGAGGTACTGCTGTACCTGTTTGCGATGGGATACAGTCTCTGTTCACTCCAATTAAGTGTTTATCCAGGATGGCAGGCGCAGCCCCAAATGGATGTGCTGGGAGATTGCAGGGCTGCTCTCCCCCTCAACCTCCACCTCAACCTTCCCTTCCTGACAAGCTGTATGGGCTTGTCGACGTACAGCTTTTGCTATAACTGCAGTTTGGGCAGTGCTGGGGTTAAATGTTTTCATTAATTTTCTTTTCTTTGCAATTTCCGTATGCTTTTTTTTTTCTTTCTGGAAGAATATGTTAGTCAACCAAGTTGGGGCTAAGATGGCAGCCCCAGATTTCTTGCATCAGCTGTCTAAACATTTCAAAGAATCAACTTGAAAAATGATCAAGAAACAGAGCAAGCTGCAAAATGGCTTGGTTTTTTTTATAAATCAACAGAACCCAACTGACTTGGTGCTTGATGATTGCTCTGAGCATTTCTGCAAGCACAATGGGAGAGAAAAGCATGTGCAGGACTGAATTGCACTGACAGGTCAAGTGCCAGCGAAGGTGGCTTTGCTGGCAGGCTCGTTAGATCTCCAATTTATCCAACATAATGAACACATATTCTCTTTCCATTCTACACTGAAATTATAATCTATATCTGAATAGTAAAGTTTCTCAATCCTCTAATTTACAGTCCGCTAAATACACAAAACGTATTAAGCTTTATAATGTTTGTAATAAGGTTCTAATCATGCTAAAAATTGTGTCTTTATAGAAATCTTCAGGTGCAGCATTGCACGCTGACAACTGGATTTGCATCTGCTTTGGCTGTTCTCAGGACTAGCATTAAAGAAACTTGCTTTGGAATAGAAATAGATGAATGCCAAACTTTTCTTAAATAAAAGAAAGGGAGTCTTTGAAAGTGAAGATGAAGAAAGTTTTCCAATTTTTCTTTTCCCTTCTCAAGTAAACAATGCAAATAAAAATATTTTCCACTGTTTGTTTACGATGGAAAGATAAAAACATCACTTTAGGGTCAAGTACAGTACACCAAAGTGAATTACTGACATTGCAGGAAATCCTGCCATCAGTTGCAGCAGACTGCACTCCAAAGATGGACCTTTTCTTGTATTACACTATGCTATTAATTTTCAAAGAAAAATTAGGGTGGTAACACTTACTATGAAAAAACCCCCTCTGAGGTGTAAACAGTTTCTGTACTGAGATACGCTTGACCCTGCAAAGAGCACAAAATGAACAAGGTGGGTGTGGGGGAGGAAAGGCGGCATAGCTATAAACGTTGCCTTAAACAAGCTCAGTCTACGGCTCTACTACAGCATTTGCATACCATGTTATTTTAATCATAAGTAATTACTGAGAAACAAAAGCAACTCCTGGCAGGATAAGAACTGTAATAAAGAAATCATCAAAAACATCAGGGGATTTCTATTAAAACCAGATTTAAGAGGGTCATTTTTTAATTTTAATATTGCCAGCGTAAAACATAATTTAATGCAAGAGAGTTCAGCTTTTATTTAGGCAGTTATCCTACTGGATTAATATAATGGTAAAAAAACAAAAAAGGTCAATATTTGTATTTAATCTATTCTAGTGCCGAATTAAGTTAACAGTGCTCGTGCTGAATCCATCTTGGGGGAGGTGGATCTTTCGTTTCAGGATCACGGCAGCATGACAAGATGTCTCGTATTGTACCAGAAGGATCCCTGAGCTTAGAACCTCGTCTCAGGGTTTCAGTGACGAAAAGATGTCTGCCCATCCCATGTCTATATGCAGATATGCTCAGTTCTTATATCGGTATACTTCTGCGGATTTTCAGCAATGTCAAGCCAGTGTAGCACCAGTGGAATAAGGAAGAGAATCAAGCCCCGATCCCTCTCTCTTATATGCGTCTCAGCTCTCATGTGGAACCTCACAGACATGAATCAGAAAGCCAAGGGTTTCCTCCCAAGAGAAAAAAGGCGGACTACTGCTGCATAGCTAGCGCTTTGCCATTAGATACTCCTTACAACCACCAGAAGTAGAGGAGGAGATAAAAAGAGGAAGA
Organism: Ciconia boyciana; assembly: GCF_034638445.1. Classification (NCBI taxonomy): domain Eukaryota; kingdom Metazoa; phylum Chordata; class Aves; order Ciconiiformes; family Ciconiidae; genus Ciconia; species Ciconia boyciana. The sequence continues at coordinate 40,730,378 of NC_132943.1, read as the reverse complement.
GATCAAACTAGTGCATATTCTCATTCATTTACATTAAGTAACTTTGTATCTGAGCATAAAGCTGGCTGCAGAATACTTGGGAAAAAATCACTGTAAGGCAGATTTGTTCACAGTTCTCATCGCATGGTCCTTTTGCATGCAAAATTCACATTAACTTGTGCATTTGAAACACAGACAGGATTCTACACAAATTTGCCCAGGCATCCTCAATGTATATTAATGCAGATACCAGAATAAAAACCAGTCAGGCTCTGCATACTTGTCTGTAAGGGCACTTCAAAAATACAATCCAAATTCTCTTTTGAAGATGATATTTGAAATTTCCTGTCCACACTGGGAGAGAGGGAGGTTTTCCAGGCAATTTAGAACTACTACTACTTCCAGGTAGATAGGAATCAACCCATCCAGCCGGCCATCCAAATATTAAATGAAAGAATGGCTGTTGTCCAAAGCTGGGTTTCTGATAGCTGCAGATTGGAGAGGCCGTGGAAGAGCTGTCATTACCAACAGATTTATGTTCTGTAGTATCCTGGCAGCAGATGCTGCTGTTGCTGTGAGGATCTACAGCACCGGGGATGGATGAGAGTGCCTTTCTGTTGTGGCACCAGAGAGACTTGTCAAGTGCCCAAAAGCATCTGCAGGAAGCTGCAAGACAGAAGATTGTTTCTTATTCAAATGGGCATAAACTCCCCACACAGAGACAGAGAGAAAAACATGGGCTGGGAAGAGGTGTACAGGGTAAATAATTAAGAAACTACAATGCTGGGAAAATGAAGCTTCGGAGAAAGCAACAGAAACCCACATGCTCATTGAAATGAGAAATGTGACATTTAAATGACCCAGTAAGTTTCTATGAACAGTCATGGTAGGTGTGTTGTTATAGTGTTGAAGGGATTTCAGCCCTCATACTTCAGGACATAAGGCAGTTGCTACCTGCTTGAGGTTGGCCAGAACCACCACCCCCCTCCCCCCCCTCCCCAGCATGTTATTGCTGAATTATCCATTATAGGGGTCTTAAACCATTTTCTGAAGCATCTGGTCTTGGCTTCTGTCAAAGGCAAGACACCTTAGCAACTCCATATGAACCATTACTCTGATGCATTATGACAATCTCTGTGTTCCTACAAATGTCGAGATTAAACTCAATTTTGATTTCAGCTAAATGGGTCGCTTTACAAAAATAGTTCGTAGAAATACTCAGTGGAAAAAAGAGAGGACAGTAACCTGCTCAGAATCCTCTGCGACGATGATAATTAAAATATAGCATCAAGGGCTTTGCCTAGAAATGATTTTAATAAGAATCGTATTATACCGTACAATGTAATGTCAGGTAATAGGTATTCCCAGTCAATTGCCAACCCATCACACTGGATTGAGGAGATTAGTTTGATGGCTGTTTAGTTGCTCTGATGGTGCGTTGTGACAAACCCTCTAAAAGGTTAACCTGGATTGCAACTGTTCTTGATAGTAAAGAAAACATTAACTAGAAAGCCTGGATGAATGCTAACTTAGCAAGGCTGACAGTGCCAAAAGAGCCCTATCAAGAACAATGAAAAATTATCCCTGGGGTTTAAGCTAAAAAAGGGCACTGAATGATTTCCGAAAAAGTGAAAACTCTTTTGATTTTAAATCCTTCTAAAGCAAAGTCAAGTTGAAGCTGTCACCATAATCTGAATGGAAGTTTCATTTCAAATCCCTCACAGCCTATAATGTTCTGATTTTAAAGGTTAAGCAAGCAATAGAAACGCAGGTTGATTAACCCTTCTCTTCCCCCGTCCCAAACCCCAAACCAACTCAACGAACCCAAACCAGCTAAAGTAGTCAGAGGCCAAATTTAATGTGGTGGCTGACAGCTGATGGAAGCATTGATGGGGGAGGAGGAAGATCAGGAAAACAGGAACTCTACCAAACTGGAAAATGATGTCTTAGAAGACTTCACTCATCTTAAACTTCTGGCATCAGCCACTTGGTAAAAGAGAGAGAGAGAGAAGAGTTCTCATCAGAAAACTTTTTAACATATATGAACATATGAGGAAAACATCTTGTTCCCCTTTGCTGGTCTGGTCTGTCAGAATGAACAATTCCCACTCCAAAGCAATCTCCTCCTACTACTTTATTCAAAATACTTTGTTTTACAACACACTGGATAAGATCATTTACAGATCTCCCAAGTCCTTCTTTCTCCCTGCAAAGCCTGGGAGCTATATCTCTCTTCCCTCCAGAAGAGGAAGGACTTATGCTAATTAAAATCACTTCTCTTTGGGAAGAGGAACATTTTTCTGTACCAGTATTTTCAGTACAGCCTTACAAGCTCTCCTCTTCTTCACAAAGCAAGAAACACAAATGACCTTTTCTATGTATGTGAGAACTCCCAGACAGCAGGGATAAAGATCTGCAGGTTCGGAAAGACACACAGGACATATATAGAGAGGGGAGGAAACATTTCACTAAAACCTTAGTAAAGGTATATAAATTTTCAGTATGTGAATATCTTCATCAGCTTCTGGTGAAGGAATGGCTTCCAAGAAGCTATTCATATGTGCAAACTTAAGCATGTGCTTCACTGTACTGAGATAGATTATTTCTCTGGTTCTCTTAATAATTACTTCCCTGACAGGCTGCCACTCTTTCTCTCGCTTTTATCAATGCAGCCACTCACTGGCATGCAACCTATCTCTCGATTTATGTCATCTCTAAATTTGCATCACACGAAGCTGAATGACTAGATGACAAAGTTCTGGAGATCTGATGACTTCACATATATCATTGACTTAACCTGTTTTCCTCTTCTGCAGAGGAAAGGCCATACAATAAGAGGAATGACACAAAATTACTGTCTTCCAACCCTAAGAAAGGAATGAAGCTTTTCTCGGAGAGCTTAGGTTCAACGTGGCATCAATCCAAGGCAGATCTCCAGCTCAAGGAGATTCATGGTTTTGCTATCAATAAGGGAAGACAAATTGACTTGCTCCTGTCTGAATTTTTCCCCCCAGATGCTCTCCCTAATGAATGCATCAGGAATCACAACCCCCCACTGCATAAAAATGAAAGACCTCTGCAATATACCTCTGAACTTGAGCAAGAAAGTGCTGGGTGGTTACACAGGACCCAGTTTGATGAAGTTGCTTATTTCAAGCTCTAGGCACCTTCAGCATCAAAGTCTAACAACAGAATCAATAACCAGAAACCACAGCCACAACAGAAGAGCCAACAGCATAGCAACGCTTCTCGGAAGACTTCAATATCCTCCATTCTAGCTGAGAACTGTAAGAAATACTTTGTTTTAAGCTGGCTAACATTGGAAAATCAAATCCTAAGGGATTAAAGTGTTGATACATGTCTCAGTAAGGTTTTACATGGGGATGGGAAACACCATGATATACGGGATAGTTAAGCACTCCACTCTTGTTCCAGACATCTAGCAAGAGGCAAAAGACATAATTATCAACACCATCTTGACAATTCAGGAAAAAAACTCTAAGGGAATCCCAGTCTTTTAAGCTCCATTAAGAATAAGTTGGAAATCCCATCACGTCAAGCCTTCAAGGTCCTGCAATATGTCCATAGTTAAGTCCCATGGTTGTCATTGGGGAACCACTGCTACAGCACTAAAGGTTTCTGTGTCTGTAACAATTTGTAATTAGGGAGTTTTCATATAGAAGGAACAGAGATTTGCTGGATTTTGTAACCAAGCTAACTAGAACAGCAATGTGGGTACGAGAAGGGAGTACAATTTCCACAAACGGGCAAGGAAGAAAAATGATGTCAACAGCCATAACCTGAACAAAAGAAGAAATCATATAGCCATCAAGGCAGGAAAAAAGTTTCAGCATGCATTAGGAAGCCTGGCCAGCTGCCCTGTGAGCACAGCGCCTTTGTATCTGTTCAACACACTCCTCTCACGTGAATCTCCTTTCAAAAATGTCCTTCTGCCAAAGTAACTTATCTGTCACTGAGGACACCCCTTCACTCTTATTGCTGAAAAAACATTTCCATTGGAAATGCAAAACCAACAGGCAGATGTTAAAAAAGGGTTATTTACATCACAGGAAGCAATTCCACATAATTTTAAATTTTCTGTCTGCATTATGTCTTATGTCCTGATATTAAAGCCGTTAAATTAGGTTAGAATCCTGTCCATTGACTGCAGAACTACTCATAATTTAATCTTCCTAATAACATTAAGAGTGCAGTAGGATCCTTCCAAACTAAGGGTAGGATGATCTATTAGCATTTCAAGTGTGTTTTCATGCAGAATTACTGATAACAATACAAACAAATTCTATAAAGTATGAGTAGTCTCAATACGTTATTTACTGAAACCTGAAAATAGAACCACTGCCTCATCAACAGTACAGTTTAGGCTTTTTAGGAGACTTCTGCAGAATTTATTAGAGATGAAATCAAAAGTGTTCTGTAAAAGCATAATGGGGTTCTGTAGAAATGATTCAGAAATCCTGCTGTGGTGAGCAGAGAGTTCTTTTTACTCTGTGTAATTGTAAAAACAGTGAAATGAATAGAGAATTAAGGGGCAGATACTTGGCATTGGCTCAGTGAAAGTAGGATTAGTCTACCTGCTGTGGATCGGGAGCTGCAGGTTTCTGTACATGCATTTACAAACTCCACAGAAAAATGAACGCATGTTTACCTTCCTTGCATTCATTCTGGGGTGATCTATTAAATGAAAACTGAATGAAGTATACAGAGAAGTGCTTACAGTCCAACAAAGACTACACATTGAATACATCCAACTATCTCCTACTCTATTTTCAATTACTTTCCCTTTCACGTATTTACCCCCACTACATGCAAACTCTTTAGAAAATATCATATAAGCAAGTATAAGCTCTTGTGAACACACTTTTCTGAAACAGAATGATACAACTCTTCCAAAGTAAGTTTGAAGTGCCTTTTTTTGGGACACTGCTTGTAAGGATCTTGTGTAAGTAACAAAACAGAACAGATTTTTCTGCCTTTTAAGAGGTTTCTATGCCAGACTAACTCCAAGGGTGAAGCCACGTGCATTTAAAAGGCTACTCTGTGTTCCAATCACTGTGCGCAAGTAAATATTAAAAAACAGTGAAAATGAACCAGGAGTTAGGATGAGATATAGCTAGAAATTTCTAAATTAGTTGGTTCCAATAGTTATGACACATCAAGAAAAAACAGGCAGAAGAGCACCATATCATTAGATTTGGGATAAGGACTAAAGCACAGGTTTTACTTTTCATGTGGTGTCAAATGCTCATATTTAAAGTACACTGAAAAGTATTAGTTACCGTTTCTACTGGTCACGTCCATTTCTTATCACTTGCACCAGAAAACAAAATAACAAAATCCACGGCATCACTTCAGGATAGAAATTACATATCTGTAAATGTATTTTTCCATAAATGACTCCTAGCATGTTTGAAACAATAAATCATCTCCTTTTTTCATCTGTTTCTATCTCCTTTTAATGTCTTGTTTAGTTATCTTAGCAATACTTTTTTTTTTTAACCCAGGCTAAGAAAGAGTCCAGGATTCATGAATTTAAGAAGCGTTTTTGGCTTTGCTGACAGCCCTAAGGGACCCCACTGTGGGCAGCAGGAGATGAGCATGCAGTCAGGAATGATATCCCTTCTCTTATGACCTCCAGTTTTCTTGACAGACAAAACACCTCGCAGAGTTGTAAGATAAAGGTCTGAGATGATTTTTGAGGCCACAAAGATTCTGAAAGTCATTTTTATATTCTTTTTAATGGTATAAAAAAGGGACAGCAGCAATACTAGTGCTATAAATGACTTTATGAAGAATCCCTCCTGATCTTCACACCCCAGACTCTCTGTCACAGGCACAAGTCTAATGTTTTCATTCATCATCTCAGTGTAGATAAAAATGATCCATTTTTTGAGGAGCTTATTGTCTTTGGATTACTTCTTCAAAACACATAACCTTATCTATTCAAGGTGGATGCCTGGCTCAGCCATGACCTTGTCAATCTCATTAAGTCTTGAATGAATTTTCTCAAATTTTCTTATCAATCAAGGTAATTGCTTCTTGCAGGAAATCCAATCTTCTGTTAACCACATCATTACCTGGTGATCGAAGTCCTCAAACTCTGTGTAAGCTGGAATCACACAAATCACCCAAGAGAACAGAGAAGCCTAAATTTATAAACAAATCTCCACATCATTTCCATTTCAGCAGCTATTCCCCAGTTTGTCAGATACCTTGAACTATTTTTAAGAATTAAAAATACTTTTACAGCCTAGTTTTACATCAGGCTTTAGAGTCATAAAAGATGACGCTATCCTTGCAAAGGTCGTGTAAGATGAGAAGAACATGAAAAGAAGAAAGAAAAAAAATCTCTGCAAGAAGTGGATTTTAAGCAGGGATCTGAATAGTATAGTAAGTAAAAAGCTAAGAATATGAGAAAATCCGTACAGATGGGGCGAAAGGTCCATTTAATCTAAATCCTCCCTACCTGGGAAAGAGTCTAAGAACAGGGCAGGAACGTAGTGATATTTCCTCAGAGTAGTTTCCCGGCCATCAGCAACCTGGAGCTTTCCTGAGCCGGGGCAGTCTGGTTATATTTAACAGCCCACACTGGATTTTTCTTTTGTGATTCCGGCCAGCTGATTTGAACCCACACAAGCTTTTAGCACATACAATATCTCCATCTCTCTTTTACCCATGAGTGGCTTGGATGCCATGCTAATTCAGGCCAGAGAGAAAATGCTTAACTTTGAAATACGGGAATGTAATTAAGATGATTGTGAAGAAAGGTTTGGGGAGGGCTGGGAGCAAGTAAGGAAAGTTGCTGTTCTGTTGATACAGGTCATGGTCAGAAAGATTTACCAAGAGGTGCCCTACTTTCAGAGAGACTACATGTGTTCTTCTTCTACCAATGCAATAGCTCCCATGCTGTAGAGACTGGTGTTACATGCTAGTAACTCTGAGCTTTTATGAATCAAAAATAATTATTTCATGCACAAAAATAATTACTATTTCAATTAATCTTTTTACCAACGTATATCGATGATCTTTATTTTCCACATTTGTCAAAAAAATATATTAATATAGAAAACTGCCTTATCCTCTCTCCTAAGGATCTAGGCAGAAGTCCTTGTCCTGTTAAGTTGGTGAGGATACCATCGTTAACTTCAGCGCAGCCAAGATTTTTGCTATTGGTGTGTTGTAGCGAAGCTGGTGGGAAATCTTACCAGGTCCCTGAACAAAATGAGCAAATTCCTACTCACATACAAATCTGAGGTGACTATGCACACAAACAAGCGTACACGTATAGTAAATCCTTTAACTATCTGGCGTTATGTATATATGGACTTTCTACAAACTTTAATGTAAGAAGATACCCAGTCCAGCCAGCCACATATCTATATGCCTTCCAATTCACCCCAATTAACACTTACACAACTGTTGGGGCTGTCGGTGTTCTCTGCGAAGGAGGGACACTGGATGATGGTACCAAATGCACTCATGTCAAACTCTGCTCTCTCAGGAAAACTATGTTTAAACTTCCTCTCATGTCGTGTCCTGTTCCACACAACACAAGTAATTCATCGTATTGCAAACCTTATTTTGCACTACAGTAAGCATTTCTCAGTCTGTTAAGCTGCAGATTAATTTTCCTCCCATCTCAAGTCTGTTACGTTATTGGAATGGTTACTTTCCTTCTGTTTCCAAACTTATTAGCTTAATAGAATAACTCAGATCGAATGCATGAGATGGAAAGGTGCTTCCCAGTGGTTACAGTCTCTTTGGCTAGTATTTCATTAACACTAGTACTTCTCCTGATCACAACTAATCCATACTCATTCGTTAAACTTACTGGGCAATACGGAGTTAGAGTGCACAGCTGCAACAGAGAGAAACTTCCAGAGGACGTGCGTGAACCCACTGCCTCAAGCCATCTCTGATGCCACACAGTGAGCCAAAAGGACCAGGCATTTGCATGCTCAGCAAAGATAACCACAGCTTGAAGATAACGTGGGGTTTTGCTTGTTTGGAAGAATTACAACTTCAAGTCTTCTGGAAAAGACTCAGAAAAGACCTAAGGCAAATCTAGGACCTAAGACAGACTCTGCTTGATGTGAAGCGGGAAGTGTTTTACCTCTTGCAAGGACTACCTGGCACTACACTTTCCAAGTGACCATGGCCACTCAGCATCACCAGTAGACTTTGGCACGTCCAGAAACAGACCCCAGCTCCACTCTGGAAACTGTCACATATTGCAGACCTAATGATTTATAATTACAGTCAGATTTCCATTATTTCGTTCCCCTTCCCCCACAAGAAACCTAACACTATGACTGAAACAGAATAATCACTTTTATGGAGGCTTTTGTAAGAAGATCACTAAGAAGAACAGAAAATATGTTTTCACCAGAGAATTGTGGCTATCCGCCGGAGGACTGAAGAACAAGAAAATGACTGTGATTGTACTTTACAGTTCACCTCTTAGACAAACACAAGGAACACAAGGAACCCAAGGACAAGGGCAGCACAGAAAAGGAGATGCATGAGTGAGCTACACAAGGTCAGCAGCCACTTTATTTTCCCTTTTACGTGACCTAAATCTTCCCCTTTTATCTCTTGCTCTGGTCTCATAAGGAAAATAAATGCTGGATTTCCGGATAGCCTGCACTTGCACAATGACTATATTTAAGCCTGAAAAAGATTTTTGGCTGACTGCAAAATTTCCAAAGACATGTTTTGCATTAAAAATAAGACAAAGGCAACCACAAGGTTTTCATCTTTTCAGAAGTGGAATTCTCCACAGTCGGTGCCCATCCAAGGCAGGAAACGACAGCTTTCCACTCACAACGTCCTAGGTCGCTCTGGAGAACCTGGGGAGTCCTTACAGCATGCATTTCAATACTGCTAACTAGGAGGAGTCAGTCATTAGCAATAAACTTAGCCTCAGATAAACAGCAGATGGAAAAATCAGAATAAAGAAAGATCCCAAAATGCAATAAACAGCAGCTTTTGTTAAGTGGGAGGAAACGATGTTGTGGATGCATTAGTGCCGTGGAGAAGACTGCAAAAGATGACTATGTCCAGCCTTAAAACTATCTATTCAGAAAAATATTCACAAATTACAATTACTTACATAGAAGATATTCACAAAATGAGCTTCAGTCTTCTCTCTCTCTTCTCTCTATAGGTGAAGGTGAAAGATGGGCCTCTCCAGAGAACATGCCAGAGAAGTCTAACCTCAGGGCTTTGAATGGCCTCCAGCAAAACCGATCTCTCTCCACCAGCCTAAAAAGGGATCGAAGGGAGTTTGGCCTTCCAAACCTGAGCTTAGCTTATATAACCTCACATAGTGGAAGCCTAAAAAAGCTCTTTCTGGGGATGTTTAGTCCATTCTGATAGGCGTCTCACATGCCTACAATAATGACAGGATCTCAAGAAGTGACATTATTATACAGCGAGAGCTTTATTTTATCATTTTTATTAGCCTAGTCTATGTGCTGGTATCCCCACAGGGACCTCAATCAATGATTAGGGCTCTGTTCAGCACCAAAATATATTCCTATATAATCAGAGTGGGATCCCAATAAACTGTCACACCATTACTATATGCTAAGAACATACTGCTGACATTTAAGCTGGTAAATTAATATCTTAATTTTTTTAAATGACTACAGCAGTGTGTTTACAGATGCAGAATTAAGCCTTTGCTCTATTATTCATGAACACTGTTGCTACTGATGTGAATGTCTCATATACTAATTGAGTTTAAAGGTTATGGTGCACCCTTCCAGATGTAGTGGCCCTTTTAATCAGCAAAACAAATAATGCAGCACATTCATTAACAAGATTTTAAAAATCTTTTTGGATGATAGACAGAAGTCAAGCATTAAAAATATTCACTTGAAATTCCCTTTTTCTAATGCTTAATGTTCCTTGCCTATAGGTATGGAATTATCTGTAAAGCTAATTCGAAGGTAAAAATAAATATAAAATTATTGCTAAATAAATGATTGCTTCTTTGTTGCTCATGCATCATATAATTAATACCATGATGTGATCTAACATGTTAAGGAAATAAGAATTTGCCGTCAGCAGGCTGAAAGAAATTTGTTTATTAGTTTACTGTGATTCAATTTATGAGAATGTGCTTCATTGATCTTTGCAAAAGAACTTTAATTGGAAATGAATATCACAATCTATTTACCACACCACTAAACCCAGTCTGCTACAGTTCATTAAAACTACACCTGCTATTTAATTTTCCAATAAGAGAAAAACTTTGAATTAATACAATAAGAAGCAGTTAGAAAGTAGGCTCAGTAGACCACTGTTTTAATCAAGGTGTTCCTTGCGTGCCCTTATGAAATTCTGCTAGGAGCTGATTTGGATTTTGTGTAGCATTTACATCAGAGCTTGACATCAGACACTGTGCATTTTGATTACTACTTTCAACATGCAAAGTCATTCCTCCTTTGCCTGAAAGATCTAAACCCTATATCCAGCATGCAGATTCAGAAGAAATATTTGAATGCTTTGGACCGTTGATGCTCCTGCCCTAAAGCAAGGGCAAAAAGACCAAAATGACCTTTTCATCTCTTGTGTGATCTCTGGAGATTTAACCTGGGGGGCAGTGTCACCTGTACCTAAAGAAGTGAATCGAGGAAGAAGAGAACAGGGTATAATATCCTCATGTCCTCATCCCCATATTTCAGCAAGAGTCAGAGCAATCCTAAAGGTCTTGGAGTGTCTAGAAACTGTATTATTTGTGGGCTTTTTCCAAGGACATATGCCACATCTGCCACCTTTATTACTAGGTGGGGCAAGGGGTCCCTTTTAGCTGGCTGACTATGGATTAAGAGTTACCTGGCTCCATGTTTTGTGATAACACGGTCACCGAATCCAGGATAGAGGTCCCTCTGCCAAAAGAGTGAAAATAAAGCAAAACCATTACCAGGTTCAGCTGGCTTAATGCAGGTCTTCACACAGCACTCCTCTGAGCCACAGCACATCCTCATGGCTCAGTTGAGATTTATAAGCACTTACAGTTTGTCAGAAAGGTTAAATTCCTGGCAACATTGCATGGCGGCCCAGGACTAAGTGCAAAGTCAGGGTTGTTATCCTTAGCATTTAATACAACAGGACAGCAGGAAGCATGCAGGATGAGCTGAAAGAAGAGAAAGGCTGAGCCCCAGGGACTATGAACGTGCCATGAGCAGCTACCACTACGACCCACTGCAATGAGCATCCCACCTCCCCAAAGAATCAGCAGGAGCCATGGCATGGCTTGTCAGTGTAACAAAGCATCCCGCCACGCAGCAGCAGTACCCAGTTACTCAGGTGAGCAGCTGGCCATGTGAAGTGACGCACACTGAACATACTTTACATCAGAGATGAATGAAAAATTCATTGGGGATAACAAAAGATTGATTTGGCGCTCTCTGACAGTTTTTCATGACTGCTTCACTGGAGTCTCTTCTAGTCAACATACCTGTGAAAACAGCAACAAACCCCTAACTGGGCTAGGACTGGGACATTTTCCCCCAAATAAACATCACACTTAGAAGTAGCCCCCCGCCCCCTTCTTCCCACTGGTCAGTCATTTCTGTGCTTAACTGTGGGGCCGAGACTTAGTCTTGATTTAGTAAAGTTCCTCAAGAGTGAGCTTGCTAAAAATATATAGCTCTTCCTGATGTAATCTTCCTGATTAAAAAACAAGACCGCAGTGAAACACTGTAGTCTCCTTCACAAAGCCTTTTTCATTTTAACACAGTGTCTAATTAATAGGATTCTTTTAACATGATTACCCTTTCTACAATTTTTTAAGAGGTTCTGAAAAATTAATTCTTTTACAGGTTATACTCAGATTGTTATAATTTTTCATTAAAGATGTTTTGCGGGGTCAACTTCTGACCCTGCATTTTGCAAAAATGGAAGGCACTAACTACTGCAGAGTTATCATAGATTCATCACGTCAGGAAAACATGGTATTGTAAAGCCTCATTGGGAACTTTGCCCTCTGGCTAGTCAGACCGTCTCTGACAGAATTATATTTTTCCTCTAGAAACACCCATTTGTCAAAATTGAAACTGCTCCCTGAATGAAGAGGTTTCAGGTGATTCTCCAGACCTGGAAAAATGTTGGAAAAAATTTAGGAATGACCGGAATGTTCATTCTGACATCTTTGGGATGAGAAATCTCAAAGGGAGGTTTGCTTAAAGCCGCTTTTCATTTTGAAATTTAATTTCACGTCTATTTCCAAAAAGGTTAAATATAAAATGAAAAAGAATGAAGCTTGTAATGAAATATTTGGAAGATATCAAAAATAAATACGCTGAAAATATCAAAAGTAAATATTTTCAGTGGCCACCTGATTTTTTCCCCCTGTATGCTAATGTATGATGATTGTCAGATCACCTTTTATCTCAAGTGGGAATATTTTTACAGGAAGGGATGAACGGTTTCCGTTTAGGTCTGTTCTGCGTCCTGTGAAGAGAGGGCTTTTCGGTGAGCACCTATGCAGAAAACGCAGGAGGGGTGCTGACAACACGGCCAGGCACTTTGGAAGGCCAAGATCTGCCGAGGATGGAGGCGGCTCAGTGGGCTGTATGACAAGTTGCACTAATGCTTCATCGCATCAGATGAAGGAAAGCCCTTTAGCAGGGCCCATTTTTTCTGACTTTCTGCATGGGCCTATAAGTTGGACTGTTACATTAATTTTCCTGCACGTAAATTGTTCCCTACTGGCTTGTGAAAGTATGATTAATATTCTTCAGGAATCTGTTATTAATTCTTCATTACAGTGTAGTCACACAAAAGGCAAGGGGAATATTATGTCTGGCTTGTTGCACCTCACCAACCATTTCAATAAATATCTTAAAGAACAGAGGGTGTGCAGAGAATGAAGAGTACCAGGAACTGCTTACATTCCATGCACTGCAAAATAGATCACCAATCTGTCTGATTTAATAAAAAAATAGTACAGAGCAGAGTTAAATCATAGAGTTGGATGTTGAAAAGTACACTACTGTGAATGTGCCTTAATATATTCAGCACTGAGATGGATATGTATTATATATGTTATTTATTTAGCTGCACAAAGGCAAAAAGGTGGCTTTTATATGCTATACTGTTCTAATAAATATCGTGGTTCCAAAACAAAATTATGAATGGTATTCAAAATGAAGTACACCCAACACATGCGACCTGTAAATAAAGAATATCCTATGGGGGAAAAAAGAGCTAAAAGAATTCACCAGTGAATAAATACAACACAGCATAATTACAGGCTCTTGTGTTTTTCAGCCACAGTACAATCATGCAGTTTACTCAAAAGTCTTTTAATATCCTCTGGGTACATACTGCATTTACGAGAAAGCTTTCTATTGTGAGCTCGCTCTCGTCCCTGCCTGGCCCTCCACACTCCTTAAATGTACTTTTGGGAAACAGTCTGCACTTGAAAGGGGATGGAGCACATTCTTGGAGAAATAATGGGCTTTTTGAAGTTCTAATTTTGACCATTCTCCCTTTCTCAGATCCTCCAAAGTCCAAATTCCACCGATATTGATAGCTATTTTTCAGTGGACTCTGATTGGCCTTGGACCACATCTTTTTGTGCTAGGTCCCAAATTTATTTGTTTATTATCTTTTCTCGCTATTAAGGAGAGGAAAAATATTAATAATTCATTTATGCTAAGTTATCGCCTTACTATTTTTAGTTAAGACAATTTAGCAAATCAGTCATTTTAAAGATACTGTACTACTCCAGTAATCCAAGTATGTGTGTTCACACATATTTAGTGCTGCCTGTGCCCACTTCCCCCCATTATGTATCTCCTGGCAATGTGAAAAGAGTTAAAGACAGAAGAAGCCAATTTTGCAAAGTCCTAATCGTTATGCCGAACTTTAAGGGAGCAATAATTCTGAAGTAACATGACATTACGAGTGGACTGCAGCACTGTGTGTTAATGCCAGCTGACTAGGGTTTCAGCTATTCCACCATCAAGTCAGATGAGATCTGGTACTGTTATTTTTTTTCCCTGCAGGTCACAGATATTCCACAAGAACACTTGCATTTTGGTGGATATGTAAGTATTTATATATAGTACTTTGACTCTTTCTTTATTTTGAGACTTCTACAACGCGGGGAAAATTTATATTGGAAATCCAGTTAAAACCAAAGTCAGAGAGATCTTTTATAGAGATTATTTACTTTAAAAGGACCCAAATATAGTATCTTAAATCCATTTGTCATTGATACAAATGGATTTGCCTCTTTCTTGCTTTGATCAATGGGAATTTGGTAGTTTGTGAGGCAGTTAAGCGTTCCAAAGCTTTCCAAAGGCAAAAAAAGGCTGCTACAAGTTGTGTTTGTGGAAGTACCAACTAGTGACAATGATAGAATTTGACTGATTTGCTAAACCATGAAATCAAAGCTTGCTTTGTTCAGAGCATTAGCACATTTTCTTTTGACTGTGTATTTATTATAGAAGGTGCACTTAAAGAAAAAAAAAGAGACAGAATAAAGCTATTGGGATTGAGATCATGGGGATATTGAATCAAAACCAGGTTCACTCAGTTAACCACTAACAGAAGTCTGTATTAAGATACATTTTAAAGCGGTCTTGGGATCCAAAAATAAACTGTCTAGATACGAATCTGAATCAGCTCAAGAATACTGTTGTTATTACAGAGAAAGCTGAAGCTTTATGAATGAAGGTGGACTGGCTAATTCAAGGTACAGGACTGGATATAGCACCAGTCTCAGAGTGAAAAGGATAAAACCAGCTTGCTCCCCCGCCACAAATTACACATGTTGAAGTGGATTACAGAAGACACACATTCTAATGAAAAGAACTGCAGAGTGAACACTCCTGAGATGACAATGAGAGGAGAACTTGTTCTCCAAACCCCACTCTCCAAACCTCTCTTCCTCCCAGCGCCTTGACACTCCTAAGAGCTCTCAATCACTCCTTTCTGTTAAGTACTTGCTGTCTCATTTCCCTCCTGCTCATCATTTACCTGCTTCAGCTCCTCTTTGTTCCCTTAAAAGTGGATTAAACTTTATTTCCCTCCCCCTCAACAACTAACCTCATCTTCAAACATGACCTCCAGCCCTTGCCATCCTTGCAGTGGGAACCTTGCAAGTACAAGTACTGTGTTAAGAGGAGGAGTTTCATTGAAGCTTTTATCGATGCACACTTCCCAAGGCACACAACGCAGTGCCCAGGGAAGCAGCAAGGCCAGGTTGGACCTTGGTGAAAGGGTCCTCTAAGAAGTAACAAGACACCCTACCTTTTCCTTCCAGTCTCTTGCCATCATACTAATTAGCCATGGAAGGTAAAAGTTCAGGATTAAACTGTGTAAACATGAATGTCCGGAACGATGGACATGGATCACTTCAGAACATGCAAGAAAGAGAACGTGGTCTGGATCTTTATTATGTGTCATTTTAAACTAATCTTTAATCTTCATAAACACGTATGAAAACTCCTACAGTATCACAAATCAAAGGTGAGGTACATCTCACCCCACTTGAGCTATCTACAGGTTGTATGTCTAGATGACACTCGTGATTTATTTAAACTATTTTTTGATGAGATGAGTCATCATTCAGAAAATAGCTCTTTATCTCTCCAGAGACCACAGAGGGAGCAACTTCTAGATGATTAGAGTCAGTTGAGATGGAGTCTTTCACAGATAGATGAACAAATCATACAAACTGTACAAATTAGGAAGATGTAATGGAATATTTTGCCTGATTCTCAACTGCAACATGTTAATTGGCTATTATTTGTAAACTCCTGACTTTGTTTACACATATTTAAACAACAGAATGTGGTTAGAGAAGCAACTTCTATTGTTACTTTGAAGCACTGATGTTAATTTGGTAAATTTTGGAGAAGCAGTCAGATATAAGCTGGAATTGTCTCTAAACATAAAGACACACTTTTAATACTATTCTTTCTCACAAGATGCACGGTTTGCAGGAAAAAATTATTTTGTAATCAGTAACCAGTTCAGTCTTAAATGACTGAACTTCATATCACAAAATAATCTGTTCACATTCAATGTAACAGCCAAACCTGGCAGAGAAAAAATTTGAGGAAATATAGTTACAGCTTACATGAAAATATAACAGAGATCAAACAATATAAAATAAGTAATAGAGCTTTGATAAAAGAGTATGGTGAACACAATTCAGAAATGTTCATTTATCAGATAGGTCTGTAGAAGTCTGCACTGACATTCGGGATTTGGACAAACTGCACAAGTTTTGATCTATCTCTGGAAAGACCGAGGAATTGCTACTTCATCCAGGATATATGCTAGAGAAGGCTTTTCGTATAATTCAAATGAGCACAAAGTATAGAGAAAGAGTAAGAAAATTCTGATTCAAAATCAAATCTGGATGCAGGGACTGTGAAAATTTGGATTCATATTGGATAGTCTGGGTCTGAAAAGATGTAACTTAAAGACTCAAAGCAACTCCAGCTACAGCTAATCAACAGGAATATGTTCAATTTGTAAGCGCCAGATTCCAGTTACTTTACTCATATTGAATTAACAGTCTTCCTTTACAAAAACCCCCTCTTAAATCAATGAGTCTACTCTTGAAGTAAGAACATCACATCCAGTGTTCCTTATGAGTTGATATAAACACATCACAGATGTCTGGTAAAGATAGACCCTACTATCTGCAGCTGCACAGCATTGAGTAGTTGTCATCCTAATATTGATTATTGGTTAGATTACAGATGTGTGTGAATGAGAGATTCCCACGACATGTCAAAGTGGAATTAGCTTTCTCATGAAATCAAAATAATTTCAAAACCCCATTTTTTGCTTGGGTTAAACATTAAGATGCCTTGACAGCTTTTAACACAAAGACTTACTGCATATTTTTTCCAATCAAATTCCTAACAAACAGAGATGAGTTCTAAATGAGTTACAATCTCTTCAGAAAAGATCTAGGAGCCATTGCAGACAGCTCAGTAATTCACATAGCAACATTCGCACTAGCAAACCAGACTGCAGGCTCAGCAAACCAGACCAGCAAACTCCTGCAGACATACAGGAGTTCCTATACGAAATATGTATTAAATGTTGGCATTTCATAGTTTTAGAAGACACACTGAGGTGTGGTCACTCTTGCTTTGAAAAGGTCATACTAGAAGCAAAGATGCTTCAAGGAAAGGCAAAGCAATGGGCACAGACATGAGAGAGGGTGTTCCCAAGGAAAAATTACATTTGGAGAAGGTGAACGTGACACGAGCACACTCAGCTCCACTCCCAGGTGAAGGAGTGCAGTGTGGTCCTGTTTCACCGACAGCGCAGTCAGCCCACGGGGACCACGGCATGCTGGCAGAGGCACAGACAGACTGTGCTGTGCCCTCTGGTATATGGCTATGCCCTAAACATATATACAGGTAACCTTATATACTACAGACAACCACGTCAGCGTAAGAAACAACTGCTTCAAGCTATCCAGACTGCCTTTTTGCCAGAAACGGCCACTCCTCTAGCAGTCTAGCACACGAGTGCAAAATCCAGAGGCCTAGCTTTATATTGTCCACAGGAGAAGAAATGGCAAGCAGCACAAGGTGGTAGCATTTTAACTTGTCACAGATGTCTGGCTAGTAAATGAGAGGCAAAGACCTTCCAGAGACCAGAGGCTGGCCAATGTCAAGAGCCAGAGCAAGGAAACTGGAGACAGCTTGGCATGGAGAAAAGGGGGGTATAGGAAAATAGCATGGGGTAAGAGGTTTCCTTTCCCACATTTAGCTTGTTAAAAAGTAAGACTACGGAAAAATACTGCAGTTATCTTGCAGTGCCCAATGACACTTCACCTTTCTGAGTATCAGAACCTTATATATCAACTTCAGAGTATTTCCTAAGACTCTGAACTCATTTGTTTTGCACTGACCATTACAATTCCCTACTAAGGGATATGTTTGAAAGGAACCGCTATTCTCCTCGTTTTGGGGGACACAAATAACCTTAAACACAGAAGAAATTCTCTGTAGAAACCAGGGAAGGTCTACAGACTGGCATATGGCTCATCAACGATTTCACAGCAACCCAGTCCACTGATCACAGAGAGAGTTCACTGATCATGCCTGCTACCTCTCCTGCTTCTGACATGTCAGGCCCGAGAGAGATGCATTTGATCGTAGGATAAATGGAGCTATACAACACAAGTGAAGGAGTATTAATGTCCTTTTCAAAGTTCCTCATGCAACTTCATCTGGAATACAGTGTAAACTGTAGTTTACCAGCTTAGTCTAAAGTGGCACAGCTGCCAAGCCCAAGGAGAAGATCAAGGAAATGAGTAGATGTAATGTAGCAGATCAAAAATGGGGTCTGAGTGAGGCTAAGTCTGATGTGACAATGTAAGCTACAAGAGTAAGCATGGCGTTTTAAGTGAAAGAAAAACATACAGGAAGATAATTCAGTATGAATTGACCAATTATGAATAAATGTAACCTAGAAATGAAAACCATTAGAAATGCGAGGTCTTCAGCCAGCCTTACAGTAGGATTAGTGGGGAGCAAAAAAAAAAAACAAAACACCACCTAAATGATTTTTAAAGAGAGCTTGAAACTTTATGTATGAGGAAGAAAACCATCTGTGATTACTACACTAAGAATGACACTGTAACATTTGTGGTTTAGGACATAAATTGATCTTCAATGGGAGTTGAGGTGAAACCAGTAGACTATAAATAATGGACCACAGGAAAAGTCAGTCTGTTTCAACAAGGTAAGAAGTATACTAGCCTCTTTCACCAGTTAGCTGAAACCAGTGGTTTCCAGTACTTTCAGTGGAATATGAAATATCTTATACGTGCATCCTCAGTATTTCGTTAAGTTTTTCACTTGCACATATATTTAGTTAGTTTTCAATGACGCAAAATTACTAGGCATACTAAGATTCACTTGCCATCCAACCTTTTTAAAGGTCGCTAAGTTAATGGATCTAACATTTAGAGACATATTTTACCCTTTGTACATTCCTATTAACTTCCATAGGGTAGCAATGGGAAAGATTGCTGCAAAGTTCCCTCATGTGGTTAATTTATCTGTAGAAAGACTTACAAAAACATGCAATACAAAAAGCATTTCAGCTTAAGAGGGAGAGGGAATGGACACAGACATTATATGCACAGAAGATGGAAAGGCAAATAGGAAGGGAAAGACTTGAAATAGTAATGTCTTGGCAATAAATGCCAGCCTACCTGAATTTGAAGGCAATGAAAAGAAAAAGCAGATTAAAAAAAGGCACAAACAACAATATTTTGAATTGCTAAAGATATTGTTTTCTCTTTGGAATAACTGTTTTATCATACACATTAAAATGTATGATTTGCTTCATTAATCACACTCATTTCCCTAACAGAGGTACGGATATGATCACAACTTATTTCACAGGACCAATATAAAAAGGTTGAGCTTTTATTTTCTTTCATTTGAGTGTTCAGTCTGATTACTGTGAAAACATTTCCACCCCGAAAAGTTTAAATGCTTTGTACCTGAATGTACAGGCTGCAATAGCCAGCGGCATCTTTTGCCTACCTGTAGTTTCAATTCCAAATTCCCTTCCCTGACTCAGGAAAGAGAGATCAGTGATTTATTTCTAAACAGGTTACCAAGAATAAAAGATCTGGTTCTAGACTTTTGGACTTGGAGAGAGCAAAACCAGCTGCAGCATGAGTTTAAAGGGGAAGAAGATGAGAAAAAACATATGCAGGTACAGAGGTACGCTTTTGGAGTTACATGGCACTCAGTTAGAACACCACATACTAATAGTGGGATTAATGAGGATTGAAAAGGAAACATTCTAGAGAAACTGAATGGAGCCAAACATTAAGGGTTAGAAATACATGGGGAAATTACTTACTGAATCATCAAAAGAAAGGAATGACAGGTCATTCTAACAAAGAAACTGAGAAAGGCGAAGTTCAGCAATACCACGGTTTAAATGCTTCCCCCTAAGATGCATTAAATGAAATTCATTTCATATGAAGAAAGCTTCTCCTGAATTTATGGGCAGAATTTGTCTTTGTGCAGCTACCAAGGAGAAAAGGCAAGCGAGATCGCATTGAATAACAATCAAGAGAAGAAGGGGAAAATTTTCAAAGACAAAATACATCGGTGGAGGGCTGCCTGGAAAAGGGGGTTATTCTCTCCACAAAAAAGCACTCTGGATGAACAACAGGCATATCTTCAAATTTTTTTTTTCAGTCAATATGCTAGTCAATCCTGCCAGAACTGCTTTTACAAAGGCAAGCTAGTCCATTGGTATTTATCATTGAAAGTATTGCTTTGGTATGAAATTACAGAGGAACTATGCAACTAAGGAAGTGTATGACAGAGGAACATTAAAACTATGCTCTTGGGCAGGTGTTTTTCCTGGAAACTAAAAGAAAACAAGAGAAATCTTTAATAAAAAAATAAAAAAATTAAAGCAAAGTAACAAATAGAAGTCAGATTCACAGCTGGTATAAACTGGAAGGAATTCTTTGTCTTCTCATTGAGGACACACTTGTTTGAAGCAGCTGCCCGATGAGAGCAGTGCCCTTCATTTTTTTCACCTATTCATTATTTCTGCTCTTCTCCAGACCTTGTTTCATTCCACTACAAAAATGAGCAGAAGAGAAAGGGAGTAAAAGGTACTTGTCCCTATCGGGTTTTCCCATTGTTCCCTTCCCATCATCCACAAAGTCAACATGATTGGACTTTCTTTGGATTTTACTTTTTCCACAAATTCTATCCCAGTAGCAAAATCACTGCCTTTCCACATGTGAAATGTTTGTTAAGAGCACATGCCAGAGCTGCAGCTGGGACATAACTCCCTCCTCAGCACAGGAATTAATTTGACTCACAGCAGCTGTGGGTCACGTCCTGTGTCTGCACAGAGTAGTACCGGTATGTTGAATAAAGGTTTGTTTCTTGGTGTGCTCAAAAAATCATGAACCAGATCTTCAGCTGTTATACAACAGTAGACACGTTTTAGAGTTACACAAATGTCAACCCTCCAGCGAGGAAAATGCACAGAAAAACAGGGCCTAATTTTTTCAGCGTGAGAAAATTAACATCTCAAAGTCAAGTGACCTCAGCTGAGGTTCTGGTTTATTGGTTTAAATGTCTTTTTCACCTTGAAAGATCAAGTCTGTATGTACCTGATTTCTTCAGTATCAGCTACAGCATCCCTTGAGTTCTATGTCTTTAATCCTGCAAAGCAGAGGTGACAGTACATTTACCACTTGTTTCTAGAAGCTAGATAAGCTCCCTGGTTAACTGGTGAACTCTAGAGCTCCTAAATCAAGATGAAGTGTTCATATCAACAATTGGTTTTAATGAATCTGCATCTTAGTAAACTCCAGCTAAGCTTAATATTCATTTTATTTTACTGAATTCCTTTGCTTCCCTCTGAGAATTTGTATGTGTGTCTACTTCACTAAAAGCTCTACATATTACATTTTTATTTGTTAATGTTAATTTGCTTAAACAAAAGGACAGTGTTTGCTTAAACAAAACGGACAGGATTGGAATGATCACAGATGTGAACACAGTCTACTCAAATATCTTCATCCTCTGTGCCACAATGGTATTTGTGCACTTAAAGCATTTTCCTCATTAAACACAAAGTGTTGGAGCAATATAAAATGCTGCCAACATTCTTCTAATGCATCGTTGGTTTGGAATAAAGCTTTTTATTCCATTTGAGCTCAAGTGGCTAGGTTGCATGTGAATAATTAAAAAAGTACCAACAAAATGAATTTACCTATGTTTGCCGGGAAAAAAATATGCTGCAATTTAGTAGGCAAAGAAGCATCATCATCCAAACTCAAGGAAACTCCAAGGTAGTAACTGGATCACAACAATATCAGATCATATCTGATAACATGTTCTCCTGTTTGGGATATTTCCCATCTGCATCTACGAACACGTAGTGGCACTGACTGCCAGTATCTTTACTCAGCATCCTGAGGCTGCCACAGGCTCACCTCATCACCTTTTGTTTTCATCCATGCTGCAAACATGTGATCCCATCAGCCTGAAGTAAAGCTTGCTCCCTCCATTAGAAAGAGTGTTTCTCTGACCAATTGGTGTTACACAATATATCAAGATGAAAGGCAGAAAGCCAGCCTCGGTCCTTCATCTCTCTCTCAAAAGCTGGTATGTCCTCTCTACCTTTCTCTGGAACTAAATTTAAGTTCTTAAAATAGCTAAGTAATGTCTCCTGTGTAACAAGGGAAAAACTCTTAAGTTCTTACGCAATATGAACAATATCCAGTAATCCAGAGGCAGAGCGAATAACCTAGGACTTCTAATGTAAGAATCTGAAGAGCTTTTCAGAATTCATTTTGGTGAAAAAAATGTTGTTTGTCATCTAAGAAAGGCCACATTATTTGAGTTCTTATGGTCAGCACATATGAAAAGCAGTGCAAAGTCCATGGAAACCAGAAGTTCAGGAGTATTCCTGCCAGAAATACCTGTTTGTATTGATCCATCAGATACACAAGTGTGGGCGTCCCTGAGCCCCGAACACCGTGACCAGTCTTACTCAGTTCAAACCCACACCTTTCACAGGTTTCTCTTTACTGAGAAACACATTGAGCTAAAAGAGTGGCTCTCTGATAGGAAAGAAATGAAGATATAAACTCAGAATGATAATATGGAAAAATAATCAATATTCTCTGTACCAGGCAGTCACACTAAATGCAGATGATATGCACTGTATGATCCCATTTACTGACTGTGAACTGCTTGAAGGCACGGTGAATTCACTCCTCTGAATGGTCAGACATGGATTACTGTTATTGCCGCTTATTTTATGGCACACAAATAGTGAGCTAAGCACTTCAGAGAAGTGGAAAGATACAGTCCCCTTATCCCAGCAGCTATGTTAATTCATGGACTGAAACCCAGGGCTTAGGAACTCTCCTTACTCTCCCGCACATTGACCAAGTCCAGCTTTCACAATTTCTAAGGCACTCAAACTAGAGAACTGAAGGGGAATATGAAAGAATAATTCAGATTGTTACAGCGTGAAGGCCTAAGGCAATTAATGCTTCAATCGACAGACAAAGTACTGCATGCATTTCCCTAACAACCTGAGATATGCTAATTTAGGAAAGAAAAAAACCCCCAAACACAATGACTTCTAAAATTTGAAGCCGAGAAGTTCAGGCACAAAAATATTAAAACTTTTGAAATGCACATTTATATGCAGGCATGGCAAGATGTTTGTCTCCTTCATTTGCATACACACATCTAGTAGAGATGGACACAGCCTACCGACTTAGATCTGGTTCTAAGACGCGCCTCACCTTTCCTAAATCGGATTTCTCCAGAGAAGCAGAGGTGCACAATAATTTCCTTCACAATAAGCACAATAAGCACAACAATTGCACTTCAGAGGCCAAATCATAGCTCCGACAAGAGAGTGGCTCCTTGATTGTAGCAAGAGTTGCATGTAGCTATAGACAAAACCTTTTATCGCTTTCCACAGAGGATTTAACTTCATGTTCAGGACATCTTCCTGGAGAATAGCAGGAAGCCATCTGGGATACCTCACATTCACCTGCCACTTTCACTAGCTTTAACTAACTACCTAAACATCTCTTAGGTCAGCAAGTATGTCTGAGTAAAGGTGCTGGTTTTTTTTTTCCCCCCAGAAGTAAATCTAGTTATTGTGTATCTGATTCTGGAAGGACTTCCCAGATCTGCGACTGGTTGACAGTCAAACAATAGCTATACATTTAACATCTCCTCTGGGAAAGAATATACTGGTAGACTATTAAGCTAATTGAAGTTATGTCTGTAGTTATCTATGAATGCTCGATACCAGCATCTGCTCCCACTAGCTCCAAAGCTGCACATAGCATCAGGCTCACTTGCACAGTGTTTGCACAAAGCATAGGTTGTTAGTGCTGGTAGAGCAATGTCACAACAACTAGATGAGATACTCATATTTCCAGATTTATTGTGCAGCACGTACATACCTGCAAGGCTGCTACATGGGAACAGCATTCAGAGTCACAACGCTGAGAGTATCACCTTTAAAGAAAGTCTTTTTTTCATTTGTTCTGTGGACACACCCTTCATAATGCCAAGGGAGAACTTATGAAGGACTCTACAATGCTGCTCCAGTAACTGATGTATGATCCAGACCCAGTAACTTCTCTGCTCAGCGTCAGTGGTGGGGCAACTGTCCAACTAAACACAGAAAAAAGCAAAACATGACATGCACATTCAATGCATGTCAGTGAAAAGAAGAAAATGTGACACTTCTGATGGAGTTTTGATATTGCAAACAGCTTGTACTATGCCACGGTTTAGCTGTGACAGAGCAGAGGGTTGGCTTGACTAGCCTGATTTTGCATGTGTCCTCTGTAACAACACAGCAGCTTATCAGCTTTTCACACAAACATCTTTGTTCCTCCTTCCTTGCAGTCTGTACAGGCGGCACAGCCTTCCTCAATTACTTTGTTAACCACCACATTGCCTTTCTCATGCTTCTTTTAGACCTACCTATTTCAATATGACTATCAGAAAACAATTAATAATAACATTTACAATATCAGGAAAAAACCCGATATATTTGCATGATGTTTTTTCCATATAGACAGAAGTTAAACAGCTGCTTTTCTGAAGAAGTAGCAGCAACACAACAGGATTTAATTTACTCAGAGTCTAGAGCTACCTGCAATACCCACAAAACACAGACCCACCAAAAGAGAAATCATTTAAGGCATCTCAAAGAAGCATAAAACATAACACACGAACAACAATATCCTGAACATATGGCTTTCTTGAGTTTCATTCCTGTGAACAGGTTATAGATGACTTTTCAAAATTAAAAGCAATAACAGAGCTTCTCAATAAATCACAATACAGAAGTCGCTGGTAAACACATTACAGCAAAGATCTATCCTGATTCCAGCAAAATAACTTCTAGTAATTCTTCCACTGAGCCTCTCTCTTATGGATATATATATATTACCTCTTACTATACTATATCCCAGTGGTATATATTAGATTGTACTTCTTCCACTCCCATACTTCATATGTCACTTGTATATGCTTATATAAAATCTCGTGGCTTACGTAAGTTCTTGGGAGAAAAACACCATGTCTACATGGATGAAGATAACACCAGCCCAATGCCATGCCAATTACGATTACAGCCTGGAGGCATTGCTGTAGCGTGTAAACACCAATTGACCAGCTGTGTGGGTGTACCTGGAGGAGGGACGCAGCAATTCACAGCTGCTTTGCTGCCCCTTGGAAGATGTCTTCAGCTCTTATATCGCACTCTGGCCGCTGTTCTGCTCTAACCTCTGCTGGATCCGAATCGGCACACAGCTAGGCTGGAAATTAAAACTTCAGCTCTCTTGTTGGATCCCCTCTGAGTCAATATGAATTCAAGATTTGGATTTCTTAAACTCTGCTATTCTTCCTGAAAAATTGCTTGACAGTGGCCCTAAGAAGAAAAACATATTTTCCACCATGCAGCGCCACATTTCTCTTTATATTAATCACTTCTTGGTCTTAATAATACAGAAGTTAGCACATCCATACAAAACCATAAAGAATAGCACTGTAGTGTCAGAACGCCTGACAACTTCCACAGCTTTGGCACTGATGTTACTCAGATGATGAAAGGCATGTCCGGTGGCAACGCCTGAAAGGTTCAATATATTGTATTTCCACAAATTCTGCAGACTTTGTGAAAAGCCCGCTGTCCACTGTGTAACCAGAACTCCTGTTAAATCTCACAGATTCTTCTGGTTCCTCCCTTTCAGGAACTGCAATTTTCAGAAGCTGTCACATGTGTTTCAACATTTAGCAGAGAATAAACTAGCCTGAATGCTGCTTTTGCTATTTTAATTAAGCTCTAGCTTCCACCTACTTACATTTTCTTTAAAAATGCATAAAATTATGAATTAAATATACGCATCATTACTCATCAAATTGTTTATCTCTGTACTAATTTTATATATATACACAGATTAAATATTCATGTGCTCCTTCTCCCTTTCAGAGCATAGTAACTCCTAGTTCCTTATTCTCCCACATTGGTGTTTCCAGTTGCATTGTATAAGTTGAAGATCATTTAGGTAAAAGCATGCTTAGGGATTTCTGTCTAAGAATTCCAAATTAAGTGGGTTTTTTTTTTTTCCTATATTAGTAGTGGAGAGCTGTCCATATGCTTACATTAAGCCTGACAGATCTTCGATTACCCCTTAGCTTGTACTTATGCAGCTATAATGCAGTTTAGATACATTCCATAGCTGTTAATGGCTCAACACACTGAGACCTTGAAGAATAACAGCCAAGGTTATTTAGTAATGTAACGCAATAAAATAAAATAGACTTCACCATGTATGCAAAAGTAATAAATGCTTTGCTGATTTTAAGGCATATGTTTCTTTAAAGTTCTCAGAACATAAATGATTTAACTGCTACGCACACGCACAAACACAAAATCACAAGCCAAATTTACTGCAAACTTTGCAAGCTGCAATAAATAGGTAAAGACATAAATTG
This sequence comes from Ciconia boyciana, assembly GCF_034638445.1. NCBI lineage: Eukaryota > Metazoa > Chordata > Aves > Ciconiiformes > Ciconiidae > Ciconia > Ciconia boyciana. Next base: position 40,703,844 of record NC_132943.1, on the reverse strand, counting down.
CTGGCAATTAGGAATTTACTGAAGAGGGTAGTTAGGGGAATTGCGCTGATTCAGAGAGACGAAATGCAAATGTATCGTGCTTATATGTACTGCATATAAGCAGTACAGGGGCCACTGCACCTGTGCCCTAGCTAAAGCTCCAGCAGCATCAGCAAGCTCCATCCACCACGCAGACCCCGAGGATGCAGATCACAGTGCAGCAGTGAAATCCTAGAGATAGGGTGTTTCCACTGATGTTAACCAGAGCTGTGTTTGTTTGGCACCTAAGACCACACCACCAGCAGTACGCTGTATTTATAAAACAAAAACATGCAAGCAAGCACTGATTGCCACCAACACTGCTTCCAGTTACAGACTTGAGACGTTCTGAAGCTGGTAATGGCAGCAAGAGGCTGGAAGTCCTTCTCTCAGTGTCTCTCTGCCTCCACACGTCCTGCTTTTCCGTCACACTGAAGGGCGGCAGTTGTTACCGTAAGAAATCACTAGCACTGTAAGAAGTGCCTGGCTATAGCCGAATTATCATTAGCAGAAGCGCTATTTCAGTTCCTGGAGATTACACGGCTGAGTGAGGCCATTCATGGATGAGCATGGATCAAAATGTCCCCACTGCCTGTGGGTTAGCAAGCCTCCATGTACTGAGTTACCTCTCTACCAATGTATTCAGCTTGCAACAAATTGTTGTGGAGTAGTCTAAACTGCAGAAAAACTGTCGGGGGTTAGGTGAAAGACCTCTCCCGGGAACACTCAGCATGGCAATGCCACTTCTATAGGGGCTCTGGCAGCAAGCTGAAACAGAAGGGTGATGACTTATAAGCCAAAGGAAACAGAGGTGGGAAGGAGCACGCTTGAACTTCTACAGTGCACAACACACAGGAATCATGCCCAGACTCAGCGAAGCCAACACACAACTGAAACAGACCACTGTGGCGGTCACAGAACCTCGGCGGGCAGGAATGCCCCTCCTTTCCCTGTCCCTTTGGCAGTCCTGGCCCCAGGACAGGCATAACCCAAATCCCCAAACTGCTACACAGGTGGCAGATGAAATTCCTTGCAAAAGTTGATCTTAAGTAAAATCTATGCCATGAAAAGTCTTTTTCTTTCCGTTCCAAGTGCACGGTTTGATAACCCAGGATTACACTTAGCATCCGGTTGTTGGTGTTCATGATGGCTCGAGTCTCTGTGCTGGTGCATGCAAGGTCCTCTGCCCTCAGATCAAGTCGGGTACAGCATCCAGCGAAGGCAGCCGTTGGCAGGAGTCAGATTCGGATTCAGTTTATAGCTAAAATAAGCTGTAACACAAGCCAGGCACGAGGGAAATCCATTCAATGAGCAGCTTGAACAAATCTATGTTCAATTAATGTAGCTTTTCAAACACTGTGACAATGTTTGTGCTCTAAGAAGATGGTTAAGACATTGCTGCCACCAATCATTACGGCAGCTCTCCTTCCTCTCGGGAAGCAGTGTCAGTCCGGGAAGGGAGCACAATTAGCAGTAACAAGAGAGTATGTGGGGGAGTGCAGGATGAAAGGCAAGACTGAAATTACTATTGAGGCATTCCTTAGGAGAAAAGGAATTTATGAAGAGAGGATGAGGACAGGGAGGTGAAAGAGAAAAAGAAGGAAAGAGGAAAACTTCCGAGACAAGAACAGGTGGAGAGGGGAAAAGAAAGGGGAGAAAATCTGGAGGAAAATCAAACACAACAAGGAGCTTGAAGAAGAAAAAACATTATTCTGCGATCCATGGTATTAATGTTGTCTAATTTGGGGTAGACTTGTATCTTCTGTTGCCTTGCCCTGCCCTCCTTGCCACAATTGCCCCGTTCACCCCATCCATTCCATTTCATCGGCATGGACAAGAAATAGCACTGAGCTACAGAACGGACATTACTGGACAGCCATTTTCTGCCAGATATAATGTATAAGGGCTGAACTGTGCTGCATATTCCTCCATCCACCACTCATGCTCTCTGTCCTCTCCCCAATCACTCGTTTTCGTGAAACCTTAGGGAGTTTGCCAGCTCGTACCGTGCTGCCCCTCCTTCTGGTTTAGCTGCAATTAGCGAACAGGTTCCAAGTTATTAAAGGAGGATTGACAAACACACGGAGGGCCTGACAGATGGACCAATTATATAAGCCTTATTTCCTTAGGCGTCCAGGCTGAAAAGAGGACAAACCGTGAGGAACACGAATCATGCTGAGAGTAAAGAGAAAGTGCGTGGGTAGGTGGCTGAAGGGGTGGGGGAGCCAGGGAATACAAGACAAAAGAGATTGCTGCAAGGGAGTTGAAGGGGAAGGGAATGAGCAACAGAAGGTGGTGATGTTACTGGAAGGGGTCTGGAGTTACGTGTCAGAAAAGGCAGCTGGTTTTGAAAGGAGAGAGCATTACCTGGAGCTGTAAGATGCTCTGTAATGACAGGAGCGCCCTGGGAGAAAGAGTGTGCTGGGAACGTGGTCCAGGAAGTAATAAAGGGAGCGCAAGAAGTTGGGGATGAGGTAAAGGACAGGGAAGCTGTGAATAAGTCTTGAAGTCTTCAAGGGATGAAGGCAAAATGAAGAACAGATCTCTCGTTTATGCAAAGTGAGGTTCACCGAATTCGATGTTGCTATGGTGATTTACACCACCTGAGGACCCAGGTTCAACTGTTTAAGGCAATGCATATAATTATTCTTTTTATTTTCCCAAATAAGTACTTGCAGCCTCTTGCTTATATATAATGTGTTTCATAATTCAGAATTCTGCCACGGTTTGACAGATGATTGATGTACTCACATTACCAAAGCTAGTAGCAGTCTTAACTGGAAAGGCGCAATTAAGAAGTATGTTATGAAACAAATGCCCTTTACAACTTAAATGGTATCTGAAGAATTGTGTTTTATTTAACAGATATGTACAAAAGAGAAAAGAAGCAAAATTCAGTCTTTAGAAGATTGATTTCATTTAAAAAGTAAAGAAAGGACAATAACAAAGGATAGCGCTTCAAGGGTTATATAGAGAAAGCTGCGTTATCCTGCGTAGACAGCAGGGATCCAAGAATCCAGTTCCGCATTACTACAAACTTCTCCTACAACTTTTGGTGAGTTATTTAAATCCCTATGCTTCTGTTTCTCAACCTGAATAACTGCTGGAACTAAACTTACCCTAAGGATGTATTTTGAGACTTCAGTAATAATTCCCAAGTGCTTTGACAAGTGCTACGTCATGTAAGTGAAGAATGTCATTATTAAAATTGTGCTTCAGAAATCATCACTAACAAGGAGTTGTTCTGTAGCTAAAACAGTGCCAAAACCATTATTATTAGCGTGCAAATCACAAAGCTCCCATCGACACGCAGGAGAGGCGCAGACGAGAGCTGTGCCTGTACCGCAAGGGTAGGATACGTACACCCAGCCTCGCTGTGTGTTGTGATGCTCAGCTGCTACTACCAGTTAACCTACAGCAGTGCAAAGCTCGCTGCAGACCCATGCGCACAGTCTCTTTTCATCTGCAGACATCCGACCAGCAGTACCTCAACTAATAGTAAAAATGTTAAAATTATGTCTGCTGGCAGATGCTGCGGTCTCAGCTGCAGCGTAGGGGTAGCGTAGCAAACACAAGTCATGGCTGGGGTTAGCCGGAGAGGGATAAGTTGCCGGAAAGGGGTAGTATGGCCATGTTGAAGTGTTGCAGGCTTGATTCCTGTTCTGGGGTCTGGCAGTCACCGTTATTCTGTTCCTTGGTGGTGTTTTTAGAAGGTGAATTTTATCTGTTCAGGGTTGTAGGACACCTTTCTTTGCAGGGATGGTGGTTCGGTACAGATACTGGCTTCATATTGAAAAATCGTATTTCGAGATGCATTTTAGAAAGAAGCCTGATTGAATAGACTGTAGGGAGGGTGCTTTATTTAGGAACAACGAGGAGTGTATGTAAGCTTTAACAGAAACATTAATTATGTGAAAAGCAGGCCTGTCTCCATCTCACTTTGCACAGAAAGTTAATAAGCTAAGGCTATTAGAAAAGGTGCTAAACATTTTCTTAGAGAACGCTCTTTTTCCTGTAAACTCTTTAATCCACTGAAATTTTAGGAGAGCTTCTTGTGATTTGGAACTGCTCTACATAAGTTGTTATTTCTCTCTAACATGCTTGTCTCGCATGCGGGATAAATGTTCATATAACCTGATATCATTTTTAGGTAAACACTGAGATGACTGATTGTGGAATACAACAAGGTTACTTGATGCTATGACTGCCTGCTAATGTGAAAAGCTTGTTAGCTGTCTAGTTGTCTGGCAATGCTTAACCAGCTTTGTCTACGAATTCAGACGGAAAAATTATCACCTTTCTAAAAAAAATTTCAGAAGAAGAGGCAATGCCTTCTGCAATAGATATGTAATTATCCTCTTTCAAGATTTCATTCAAAAAACCAGTATTTTGAAGCATCTGAGGTATGTTATACAAAGGTAAGCCTTTGAACTTATTTCAACCTCTTTTAAACTTCTTTTAAATTTCAACTTCTTTTATACCCAGGTAGGTCAAAAAGAGTATTTTGAAAATAAGAATAAAAAGAAGACTTAAAATCCTACCTCTGCTCTGCGAGTTTCATGCAACAAGAACAGATGCAAATAAAGCTATGTTATATTTGTAGTGCACAGATTACGCATGCATGACCTGAAAAGCTTACCAAGACACATGACAATGCTGAGCCAACTGAAGGGTAAAAGCTAATTTTGAATCCAGACGTACTTGAAAAATATAAGTTTTTCCACCTTCTACGAAATGGTGAGGAAAAAGGTGTTATGAACGTTCTTCAAATTGAATGTTGAAATTGTTCACTCAGCACTTTTTCTGCAATACAGTATGTGCCTAACCTTTATAGCTGGGATGCCTCCCGAGGGAGATGCATCTCTCCAGCTGAGAACCAATGGCTTACACCACATATTCCTGCAGACGGAAAATAGTTATATCCTTGATTTACCTGTTCCAGGACAGCACCTTACACACCTTTTTGGAGAAAATGACAAATATTTGCCCTTTGGTCAAAAAATTTTATCTAAGTTTATCTAATTTTATCTAAGTACATAAACTGTTTCATTTAACTGTGATGCATCAAACACAAAGCCAGGATTCAAAGCCAGTTTTGTGTTGATTTGCAAACTACTTATTTATCTGTGGTATATACAAAGATGGGACACTGTGCTGGAACTCATTGCTAGTGTTGGGGTACTTTACTCCCCTTCAAGAACAAACCTACTGACTGTGGTGAAGCATCAACTAAAGAGGAGATACAGAAGGGACTGTAAACAAAGTGACTGGAATTAGATTGCAGTTTTACTCTGAATACTTCCTGTCTTAAATAAAACAGCAGCCATTCCTCATCACTGCTTGGTTTTTGGCGGTGATGTCCCTTACAAAGTTGCAAAGAAGATCAACCACTTCTGCACCAACAGAAAGAACCCGAATCCTCTATTTGCTCATGTAGAGACAGGTCTTGAGGCTTAGTCTGAAGAAACAAAAGCAATACTTCCTGCTGTTTTCAGGGTGTATTTTAGATAAAATATGTCAATAGTCGACAACTCAGAACAGCTCCTCTTGCCTCACCCCAGGCCACAGGAGTCACTGATGAGACTCTGCCCCAGTCTTAATGCTGGCTGGGCTCTGCGCCCACTGTGCCGCTCCAGGCAGTCCCTCTATGCCTCCCTTTGCACCTCTTCAACTGCGCCTCATCTCCACTTACACTGTACCTTCCTGCCTGCCTCAGCTGCTCCTCATTAGCCTTTTCATGCACTGCATAGCACACTGGGACATTGGCATGGTTGGGGCTCTTAATTGCCTCTCTAATATTTAATAATACCAGAATATTACTAATGAAGGTGGATAAATATTTGGCAGGTTTGCACAAATGCTCTCCCACAGTCCCCCTTCATAGCATCTTTCAGGATTTGATAGCACACCTTTAAAGCAGGAAGTTAAAAAAAAAAAAAAAAAGCATTGGTTGTGTTCTGGAAAAATAAGGCATACGAAAGTCACTGCAATCAATCTGAACTTCTTTCTGTTAAAAACTAACCCTGTCCTACAGCTTTGTTTTGTTATTTTTGTCAGATCCCCAGATTCATCTTGTAATAATGTGCTCTCTCCCCAGAGACCTAGCCAGTGCCTTTCATCAGCAACAGCCTTCCAGAAGTTACACTTAGCTCACAAAGCAAACACAATGTTTGGCATAATATTTCAAAAAGGTCATACTGCGCTTCCTAACTTAATGGCCATTTATACTGCTTTACAACATTTAAATTCACACTCTGCTATCAAGTGGAGCCATGCCATCTAAAAATAAATGCTTAAAAGCTAAATAAAAAAAATATGTCCTAGATACCTGCGTTTGGAAACGTTTTCTGCTTATCTGAAGACAAATTCTGATGCCCTTCTTCACAAGTCCTTTAACTCAAGGGTAGGTCCACTGAAAATAGCAGGATAGAAGCTGAGGCTGTTACTCCCAGGTATTAGATAGTGCCATAGGTTCCAGAATACCCATAATCTACCTCATATGACCTCCAGCAAAGCATCCAAGCACCTTGAGTTTGGTATTTATTTTCACAACTCACCTTTGAAAGAAGGAAAAGGTATTAATGCCAGAGGACACTGATGCACAGAGAAATTCAAAGCACGTGTATGCCATGCGCAACAGTCACAGACCTGCTCTACACATACATGAACCAGTGCCAACCCACAAGTCTGGAAACCACGCCAGCCTGATGCTGAGCCAAACGTGGCGTCCTCCTCATAAGCATGGCCTATGAATTTTAGCTCAGCACTCCACTCCCCCCCGTTACCTGGCCCCTGGCTCACATCTGATTTCTGATTAGCGAAAAGGAATTTCACTACAGCTGACAGTGCCATTTCAGAACGCGGCTGATGAAAAGTCAGAAAAGCAGCATTTGCCCATAGGTAACCACTTAAACTAAAAAGCTGATAGTAACTCTTCTTTTGCTGAAATGGAAAAGTTTAAACCTAAACTATTGTTTCTTTGAGGCAGTACAACCTGATTAACCAGCACAACAAAGCTTCACCAGGATTTAAAGCAAGCACAGCTTGAAAATACAGCCACTATCATTAAAGTAAGTTATCCTTTACCATTCTTACACACATCCATAGATAAAGCAGTATTCTATCAATTCATTAATTTAGGTACAAAATCAGCTGAAGGGCACAGGGCATTTCTTTGTGCCTTGAATTATTACTTATTTCTACTTGAACCACTGCATCCGTACTCTTTTTACCCACACAAGTGAAGTAGCTCCACATGGAGCCCACTTGCATACAAGCTCTAAAGCCACCAAACTGAAACAGCTGGTGTCCTGCAGGTACAGATACATGGGGCACAAACAGTTAAAACGTTGACATTTCCCACATCACAGTGTTTACCTTACCTGTAGTATTTGCAGTGATTCCCTATGCTTGGAGGGGGAATCGCTGCAAATGCCACTGACCCAATTTTTGCTTCCTAATTTGGACTTGCTTGTACATATTTCATTTTATTGTCTTTCAAGCTACACCAAATCTTTGAAAATTGCAATGTGCCAAAGTTGTAGGCAATCCACGCTGACACTTTCACACGTCTGGGAACCCTCCCTCATTCATTTGTTCCCACTTATTCAAACCACAGGTTTTCACTCACTTGCATATGAAGATAAAGCAATCCAAGCATTTCAAATATGCACATTCAACATTATGTTTTCTGGAGTATGTTTATTAAAAAAACCCCCATTCTATGAAGAAGTACTATATCAAGCTATGAATTGGTACATCAATATCATGGTAGATCAGAAAAAGGTACCCAAAATGAAAAGCATAATTTTGCTCTTTTTACATTATTTTTCAAGTAGCTATGCTATGCAATTCTCTGTTATTTTAAAAATCTCCATTTCCTACCAAAAGATGATAAAGGCCAGATGAATCCCAAAAGGTTATTGTGAGTCCATATTGCAATTAGCAATGTCCAAATTTACTATGCTGTGCAGTTACTTCTGCATTCCTGATCTCCTGTGAAGCCTAAATTTTGCTTATGCTGATATCACGATGGATTATGTACATTGCATCTTAAATTTAATGCATGTTTTACACTAATTTCAAGTCTCCACAATTTTTCCTTGAGCATAATTATGGAATGGTGATTAAGGCATGTATACAAAAGGCTCTGAGAACATTTATCCTAAATCCAGATGCCACAAAAGTCATGTGTAATTTTTCAAATGGGGGTGGACTCATCAACATTAGACAGATCTCAGGCAGCTCTATTCAGTGTTTTCCCCTTAGCATCACTATTCAGACTTCCTTAATTTCTGTCTCTTTGGTCCCTCCTCAAAATATAGTCTGAATGTAATGATAGCCAAATATGCTGGGGGGCTTTTCACTGACTTCCAAGGACGTTAGGTGAAAAAATCAGTACGTACTTCCACAGCTCTCCCAGGCAGTGGCTCTTTCCTCACACTACATCAAGAGCCGCTCCATTAACTTGATTCGCATAGCACTGGGATGGAAGACAAAACTGGAACTATTTTTGCTTGCCCTAGACAATAGCAGTAGAAAAAAACCCTCACATTTCTCCAATAGTTGCTACATCTAGATAGAAAAGTGACAGCAGTCGTCTACAACATCGCATCCTACAGATCTAATACTCTGCAGACCTGCTGTCCTGTTCTGAGTAGGATGGGAGGTGGGCAAGGATGAAAGGAATGTTTTCCTTTCCATTTGTAAAGATTCTGGAAATTATATAGCTAGTGTCTTGCCTGCCCTAAAATGAGGAAAAGCCACGCAATCACGAGACGAGTGGATGGAGTAACCAGCAGAAAGTCTGGCAAAAAGAGAATCTCTGTGCCTTGGGTTCACAGAGCTCACACCAAACTGCAGAGAACGTCTGACTGACAGGACCCCAAAGAACTGCCTGGGCCCCACGCAGCAGCTGCCACAGCTTAACATCAGGATGCGGTTCGGTATCAAAAATCTAACAGGGGCTTTTAATGCTAAAGATGTTATTTTGTAACAGCTGTTTATATCCCCATACAACCTCACCACTGGCTGTGCAGTGACTTGGTGATATTCCACAAGCGTGGAAAACATGAACTGTCTGCCATGAGATGGAACACACAAATATTTTCAAATAAAATAACCTTTCCCCTGCTACAAACAGAGACAAATACTGCAATATTCCTAAGTTAGTTGCACAAGTCAGGAAAGTAACAGTTGTGATAAATTATTCCATCTTAGAAACTTTCTTCCTTTGGGCACAAACTACTTTCAGTATTTACGATTTAAATAACTAAATTATATTCTTCCATGAACAGAGAGAATAAACTAGAAATCAGATGCATGGTCATCCCCCATCACATTTTTGTGGGTCTATAATGAAACATTTGAGAAACCGTAGATGCTGCCTCTGATCATGATTGTTCTGTTCATTAGTAACACTTCCACAAGTAAACTTACAGCCACAGTGCCAATTAAAGCTACTTAGTGGTGTTTGGAAGTTAATTAATAGTAAATTAAAGTTCTGAATTTCATGCAAATTTTTCATCCATACATTAAATTTGTCTCACAGCTGGCATTTCTGAAGAATTTTTTGTCAAATTATTTTCATGTAACAAAGGAAGCAACTAAAATGGCCTTTGTGCTTCATTTCTGGGTGTCATTGGAAGACATCCTTCAGGATATTTTACCAAGTATTTTCAAGGAATGCTTTCTCCCTCTTCCTATTTGTAGTAGCTGTCTATGTTGCACTAGCATTAATAGAAATTCCATCCAAAACTGGAACAAGAAATCCTTCAGGCTCCTAATTGACTTCACCCTTGTCTACTCACACTCACAGGACAGTGTTACTCCTTTCCAGTTAGCAGGCTACCCGATGTGTTAAAAGGAAACAAAATGAGATTATCTACTCATCAGATAAGTAGGTATATCTAAGATAGATTGTTTGTCACATTAAAATATTTATATGGTAAAAATGAATTAAAACTGACATGCAAGAGTAGAAACAAGTTGAAGAACAGCTCAGGAAGAAAGAAAAAAGGGTCATCATTATTTGTCAGGCTTTCATGCTAATTAACTGATGGACCATTTGTTCCATAAGCTTTCTATCACCATATTTTTCACAGAGAATTAGCTAGTTCTTTCATCAGTTTGCTTCTACATATGCTATGGGCTATGTAATATGTCACAGGTTCAGACTGGGGTTGAGGTTCCAGCCTGGCCATGGGTCACTGAGACATCTCACAAAGGAGCGCATGGTGAATTCCCTTTGCAAGAGGAAATACTGCAGCAGGCCCAAGCTAAACATCCTGCTCCCTGAGAGAGCTTTCCTTTGCCCAGGAAAAGCAAGGGTCATGCAGGAGAATTCAAAGTCGGGGGCCTGGTGAAACTATAGCGAATGGTGACAGGTACTTTCTTGACTTCATGCTGTATTGCACACTAGAGCAGTGACCGGGCTACAGACCCAAATCATAATGATGGCAAACCAGCCTAATTAGCTTGCTTAGCCCTGGGACTTCCTCAAGGTCAGGGCCAAATTCTATATCGTTAATTTTTCTGTGTCAACAACACACAAGGAAGGAGGACTGCAAGCATCCAGATTAAACTGATAGAGCCGTAGTGACTCTATTTGCATTAGCTATCTTCTGCATCTTGACCAGATCAAGAGTCAACAGCACACATCTACCTCACTGAATCTCTGGGGCCACTAACTTCAGTAGAGTTGAAAGAGACATGAAACCTCCAATGACCACAACATCTGATTCAAGATTGCAAATTGCCTGTTCAGGAGCCCATCATGATTTCAGAAGTCAGTGGAAAGAACAAGGAGCCACTAGAAATGGAACACAATCAATTCAATTTGATAACAGCTATTTTAAAGTACAGTTGAGGTCAGCTGTAAAATACAACTGTAATTGTACAGCTTAGCCTGTAAAATTACTCTTCGCTAATACAGCTATGCCAGCTTACACTAAGCAATCTGTGCTACGGAGCTTATGGAAACAAAATTTGCTTAAAATTCCACTCCGTTTCAACAGGATGACACTCAGAAGGATGTCTGGAGGGAGTGTTAGTTTATACGTAACGCACAGTTCTGAGTCACCAGTCAGCTATGTGATATAATTGTCTATGTAATTCTAATGGTAACCTACTGAATAGAAGCTAAAACCAGACAAGAACCATTAAATTACTAGTTATTCTGAATTAAAATGTGTTTGAAGTGGGTTTGTGATGGCCTTTCTGTATGCTCCACTGCATGTTAGTATGTCAGAAGACATGACAAATAAAGAGATCACAAATCTCTGTAGTTTCTTCCGGTATCACTTTAAAATAATGCTTCATCTAATCTTCTAACTATATTTAAATTAATTAAAACCCATTTATCACTACAAGTTCTCTGAAGTACTTGAGGATTCGAAGTCAGTTTTTCTTGGTCTATCAATATCCTAGTTTTCCGAGTGGGTAGGATGTGACCTATAAATTACCATGATTAATAACTCCATGCGTAAGAACGGGGGTCAGTTTTTCATTACAATTAAAAGGTCCTGATTCTCTGTTGTCAGATTATCAAGTACTGCTGTAAAGGGAAACAACGCACTGTCAAAGCAGAGCGATGATATTTTACATCCAGTTTGCCCTGGTGTAAGGAACACGTCATGTTATAGGACACTGTGTAGGCAGAACCATTACACTCTTTTTCAAGGACAGCAAGTAAATTCTGATTTATTCATGGAGAAGAAATTTCTTGCTGGTTGAAACTTGCTTCCGTGAACACACAGGGTCAATGTACCACTTAATTCCTGTATAAATCTTCTGAAGATGGACAAATTTCAAGTAGCACAATGGTGTATCGTTTCTGCCAATCTGAGGGAAAGATGGCGTTACTGATAATTCCTTCCTCTGATCCAAGGGTTTTGAAAGTCAGAGAAATGTGAGCAGGCTGTCAAGTTATGGAGACTGCTGGTGAAAGACAGAATTTAGGGTATTTTTTAAAATGCAGCAATGAAGCCTCCTGGCATTATTGTGCATTTTACACAGACAGAAACTACCAACAGTACAAGATGCAGCTGAGAATCCTTAAAGAAACAGTTGAAGGTAAACTAAAAGCAAGTTCAAAAGCAGCTTGAGCACTCACAGGACGTGACTTTGCAACTTCAGATTATACCTTTTCATGATGGGGACAGCTGCTCCCGATCGAAAACCTAACAGATGCCATGCAGAAACAGTGAAACTGCTTACAAACGAAGTATTGTGCACCAAGCAACTTGCACAGAGAACTGAAATACACTTCTCTAAATTATCGTCATGACCATTTGTAAGATGAGAAGGAGAAAAGGAGATAAGGATAAAAGGATAAAGGAGAAAAGCTCAGCTAGAAAAATGATGTTTTTCCATCATTGGGTCACCTCTCTGGTTTGCACATGACCTCAGTCTTAGCCAGCGGGAGGCACTGGATGAAACTCTACGTCACGCCAAGGGGTCGCATTAATGCTCAAAGACTGAAAGCTGCTTTTAGGCATAGCAAGGTTCCTGTCTTACTATTCTTGTCAAAGCCAGGAGGCACCTTTGCATCTCCATCCAACCTGCTGCCTCTCCAAACCAGTCAATTCCCAGATGAAAAGGGAACACATCTGACAGGGCTGACATTCTCCATCTAAGACAGTTTTCTGACGAGAAAGGAGGGGGAGGATCGGCAGAGAAATGGCAACATCTTGCCCTAAAAGGAGAGTTGTCACCTACAAAGTGCCTTCCTGAACTCCCTAGGATAAGGAAGGAACCCAGGTGAACCTCTGTGCCTCAGCTCTGCAATCTGTTGTGCCGGTAGATACTTTGCAAATTTGGTGGTTATTTACTGATTTATAAGTGTCCTTCACAGACGTTTACAAGATCGTATAAAGCAGAACAAAGAAATGCTCCAAGTATCTCATCTCAAGTGAGTAGACAGAGGGAATTTTTAATGTTTGACCTTAAACATATTGAAAGTATAATATGGTTTCATCTGTTTTCTCAAACGAGAGAAACACCTATACCAAGAAACTGCAGAGGACATAAACAGTACATGAAGTGAATTACCTGACCTGAAAAAAATAAGGCTTTGGGCAAAGATGTGAACATTAATCAGCACACAAAGATAAGGAAGAGCCAAGGAATGAGGATTTCTCAATAGAAATAATGAAGATTTGCCTTTATATCATGATTTTGTGTTAAAAGGGAGCTAAGGAAGCTGCCTGAATAAAGATGTGAGAAAAACGGATGGCAGAGAAGTATATTAGATCTGTTACTGAACTCTGAATAGATCATAAATAGGTAACAAGCGAGACAAAAACATAATACATAAATACTGTAAATAATGAAAAATATCACCTATAAGATCACATAGAACAGTATCATATGTAACGCAGACTATGACAGAAATCGTAATTAGATATGCGAAGGCAAGATGTGAATGAATTTCTTAATGGTTTAACTCATGCAGCTTGGAACAGTAAATTACTTAGAAGGACCTGATAATGATTTTCTGATGTTCTTCCTGAAACCTCCAGTTGATTCAGTCTAACACCAGACTGAAGAGTGAAACAAAATGTTCAAAACGGTATTGTCAATCACATCCAAGCTTTAGCACCCAGTGTGATTTACACAGGTGTATTCTGCATGCTAATGTGTGAGATACAGATTGACTGTCTGCCCGCTCTATACCCAGATTGTCTCTGCACACCCAGATCGACTGTCTTCGGTCATACAGCATCGCGGTTTCCCCACAGTGTGGGAAAGAATTTGGACAAGGACAGCTCCCACAAGGAATGGAAATGCTATGCCCTACTGGTGGGAACCATGAGCTTTAGAGAGGCTATTGAGAAGGGGAGATGTGTTCAGACTCTGATTTATTGAAGATGGCAGTAGGTGTCTCTGGAGATCCTGGTTTAAGGTATTTCCCTAAGCCAGCACGGGAGATGCATGCTAACCAGTCTGAAGTACACAGCTTGGCATTTCCAGGAGCTCAGCATACAAACAAAGACAAATGAACAAGTAGCTGCCTTTTTTATCTTTTAAAGAAAAAGGGAACAACCTAGCTCATCGAGGACAGATGTCAGCCTTCTAAGCGCATGAATATCAGCTAGTTCTGTGGATTTCATTGACCTGAAATACAAGTTCTCAGAGTCACAATGTGAATCTTTTGAACCTACATGCTCAATGTTACTACAAAGATGTGTTTTTAAAGAGAGGATTTTATAGTGAGCAGCAAAGCATAGTAATGATTAATACCCTTATTGCCAGCCAGCGCTCTGAACAGCTCTCACTCTGCAGACACTGACATTCTCTTGCCAAAGAAAAAACACAGTGGCATTTCACGTTAAAAAAACAATGTTCACTGAAATAGAAAAAGCACTAGCTGGCACTGAGAGTAACAAATGAGAAGGTCAGCTGAACAGACACAAACAGTACAGATCATATATGCAACATATTCTATGAAACCGGTATTTCATTTACCCCATGCAGTATTCACTTCAGCAGTATTAATAAAAACTTACATTAGTTTAACAAAAAGAAAAAGGTTCAATTTTCTGAATTTTCATTCAATTTTCTGATTAAATGCAATTATAACTCTTAATCAGTGCCTTTTAGCAGGGTTACAAATGGAAATGCATTAATTAATGCTGGACACTTATCATTTTATTCTGGATTCAAGAGTCACTGTTATTTGCAGTTCTGTTATCCAGAAGGACACATGTAATGTTCAGAAAACCCAATCAAACCTTCCCAATAGTTTTAGACTATGATTCAGCAAAGGCTCATATGCTTAAAGTCCTATCAAAATAAAATCTGAAGTAAGCATCTACCAAATCTTTTTACAGGGATGGAACAGAAAAAAAGTACTCCTACTTTTCCTTTAGCTGATGGATCTAATGATCTGAAATCAGGGAGGGCCACTGCTCTTAGAAGCAGAGGCCCTTAAGCAGAGGGCTTATGGTACTCCAGAAAGGTAAGGCAAGCTCAGACTAGGATATAAGGTAGCTCTAGAGCTCCGCTTAGCTTGCGTGTATTCCTCTGTACCAGGAAGCTCATAGATCAGGCAACAGTGACCTGGCCCTAAAGGGCAAAATCCAAATAAAAATGTATAATCAACATCTGGAGCAAAAAAGACTGTGGAGGAGCAAAAACTACACATATGCAAAATTTGTGTACACAGAGGGGCACGTATGCAGGTTTTTTAAGTAACCAAAAGAAGAAAAAGAATGAACAAATTAAGTATTTCCTCTAGATTGGGGTACTAACCCTTAGCTACATTTTTTTTGGATGATAAACAGATAGAAATACAAGTTAAATTTGTATCAAAACAGTAGCTGCTTAAACAATGCTTTAGACTATTTAAAGTCAGGCTGTATTATCTTGTAAAGAGAATATGGAAATGATAAGAAATATGGTAGCTCGATCAAACTTTTGTCCCCCACCCCAAGCTCTGTGTGTAGATACAAAACAGTATCATAAAACCTGGTAAAGAAAATGGGAAATGCTTTGGATTCCTGTGAAATAAATGAAACTTCCACACATTTCTCAATGTTTTAGTTTTTAAAAAGGAAAAGCAATACGGGAGAGAGAGCAGAAGAGAGAATAATGATGGTATTTATGCAGTAGGAATCAAACAAAGGTATTAGTAAGATCTACAGATTCTGAAATGAATCTCAGGAGGTAAACTAAGAATGGTTAAACACAACGCTGACTAGGAAGCAAACCCTAATACAAATAGTATTTTTGGATTCATTGAATTTGAAAAGCAATCGGAAAAAGACATCTGATCATCACCAAGTTTTAAAGAGATGGAAAAAGTAAATACAATTTGCACATTTAATTATTTCCTCTCACTGAAACAAGATTAGATAATTGTAATATTTAAACAGATCCCGTACTAACTCTTTCATCTGGATGCATTAACTGGATGCATCAAAGTGAAAGAATCTTGCATAATGTGCAAGCTTACCAGCTGGAGTCTCATGTGCATGGTAGTATTGACACCATCCTGAAAGAGCAAGTGGATCCTGAAGAGCAAGTGGACGCTGAAGGGGTTCCTCTGATTCTCAGGCTCACAAATTGGGGTACTGGAGTTCATGCACATTGCAGAGATGGTATGAAAAAATCACCATCAGGATTTTACTAGGCATAAGCAAACACTCAATTGGAAAACAGGCAGAATAAATAGAAGAGGCCGCTCTGTGATCGTGAAGGCTTTTTCACCCTCTCCAAAGAAAGACTTTAGATACAGCCACTCACCTATGCAACGCCTATCACATCAGGGAACTATGTTATAATACAATGGACATTGCCACTTCTTCTTCCTAGATGTTTTCAGAGCGTCTTACGAACGGCATGGATTTTGGGAGGCTTGTGCCCTTGTAGAACTAAGCGAAGAGATCCTGCCTGCCCTAAGCAACAGTAATTTATAGGCTACTTCCAACAGGAATGGGCGTTAGCATAGAGTATGGAAACTGGATTTCCTAACCTCTGCCCTGAGGATGCCAGCAGCCTTTGAGTCCTTGGCACACCAGCACATCTCCCAGTAAAAAGGGAGTTGGAGTACAGCAGGTCGTAGCATACACGTGTGTTTTGTTAACCTGGGCAGCATGGGCAGCAATGGCAGCAAAAAAAGTAGCTCGGGCTTCAGCTCATCCACAGGTGAAGATCATGTCTTTTGGAGTGCGTGTATTCAGGACTCTAGCCCCTGTCACTGCTTCTTCACCAGTGGTTATTACCATAATCACACCCTTGTTCTCCTGTGCAGGTGTATTCGCAGAAATAATTCCTGGTAGCTTATATGTAAAGGATATATTAACAATTAAAGGTTTATCATAAAAAGCTTTGATACTTCTCAAGGAAATTGGAATTTATCTGTAGTAAGCAGGTGACACAAGCTGGTTAACACTTTCAAAAGCGTATTTGGAACAGAAACAGTTTGTCATAAGGTCAGTGCTATCACGTAATGAGGGGCTCTGCCATACCGCTGTAGCAACAACAGAGAACAAAATATTTTAAATTAGAGATTTGTGTTTGTTTTTTTTTAAAAAAGCACAGAACTTAGAAATAATATTTTCATCCACATACTTGACATTACCTAAAATGAAAAAGGAAAACCAGTGAATCGACATCTCATCTCACATTATATCAGTTCAAAAAAGCCCTGAAAACACGGGGTACCTGGAAAACTGAACACCGTATGGAGTGGGTTTACCACCACAGCAAGAGAGACTCAATCCTTTTGTGATAAGGCAATTGATTTTTTTTGGCCTAAAGAAAAGTAAATAAACTTCATCTGGATTCCTGTAAAGTGTCAAATTAACTGCTACATGGGAAAATTATTAAGCTCAAAAATATTGGACTGAAAGCACCAAAACATGCTTTAAAAAAACATAGCTGAAGGGGATGAAATAAGATGTGGTAAAAGAGAAACTATCAAATGGGGAGAAGCCTATTAATGCCAAACCTCCAGGACTGGTCCTGAGACTCATTTTATTTAGCATTTTCATCAGTTATCTTGGCACAAAATAGAAGACAAACTAATTAAACATTAATGGCACAAAGTTAGATGGCAGTGGCCATACTGATGAGGATCACAATCGCATACAAGAAGAGCTGGATGATATTAAGGACAGGAGTAACAAAACCGAAATGAATTATGATAGTAAGAAGTGCAAGGTCTTGCCCTGGAGATTAATATGAATTTCTGCTATAAACTGAGGGCACAGGAGGAGTATCTGCTGGCCACAGGAAGATGATGCTCCTGCAGGGTGATACAGCCGTACACATCAGTGTGATGCAACCTGAAGAGATACCGCATTGAGATGGAAGATGGGGTGTATTAAATGTGAGGGCCATCAGGAAACTGGAGAGACCATCTTATGAGAGGGCATTATAAGGCCCTAGTTATCCATCTCCACAAAACAAAGGCTGACAGAGGGTATGATTGCTCAGTGAAATTCTGCTGAAGATTAAATACCAACAAGGAGAGAAGGGCCAATATACACAGGAGAAGAAAAGGGGGCTGGAACTCAAAATAAAGTTTTTAACTCTCCAGAGAGTAAGGTTCTGAAACAGTCTTTTAAAAGCTAATAATTTTTAAGGCCAATTTTATAAAAAAGGATTATCTAACATGTTTGCCTGCAATTACAGAGAAGTAAACATGCTCACCCAGGAGAGCCGCCTTTTACTTCTACATTCTCTGTTCCTAATGGCCAAAACCAGCTCAGTAAGACAGATGGAGCTTCAGTTCTTCTGCCAAGCCTTGATCTGAACTTACAGATCTCAGAGACCGAGACAGTCAGAGACAGAAAAGAAATGCAGTCCATATCCCACCCTACTGTGCTCTATTTCATCTCCAACAGCACTGTGGATATAACTCTCTTTGGAGACCTCTGCAATCTCTCAGCAAACTGGCTAAAATAAGGCAAAATTTTTCTATTTACTTCTGAGTTTGGCAGTTGTTTTCATGTGATTTCCCATAGTATGTGAGTGAAGGTTTTTTAAAACCTTCATAAAATCCAAGCATGCATTACAAGAAATGACTATGTTTATGACCTGACATTACATCAAATAATTACATATTAATGTAATTTTTTAAATGACTATTTTTCTTCTGATTGCAGCAGAAATGCTGCACGTTCTGCCACACACATAAATCCAGCAATATTGTGTCTTGCTTTGGAACATAATAGTATACAAGACTGGATTTTTTGTCTGACTTTGAAAAGTGAGCACTCGCTCGGTATATGCTGTTCTCATAGAGGCTGTTCGGGGCAGCGGAGAGGGTTATCCCACGTCACCAGAAAATGTTACACGGCAGCCTCCGAGACATTTCCAACTCCACAGGTTCACCGATAGTTTAGTGACTGGAATCCAACAGTAGTTTTACTGTATGACTTGGAAAGAAATCTACTCGAGTGCAGAGCTTTTCCACAAAGGTTTCAGACGCAGAGTCTTTCAAATGTATATTTTGGTGATGTAACCATGAATTTTAAGTGGTCTAGTTTTAGCCTCTCTCTATTAGAAACTCTTAAGGAAAGCTTAGTTTTCATCTTTCAGTCTTGTTGGTGTTCATAATCAAAATGAAGGACATGAAATAGTGTTTAATAATAATTAAACATTATAACTTTAGTTTTTCTCTTCTCTCAATTTATTAGCAAGAATTTTTGCTTTATTCACCATTGGACAAAGAGCAATCACTGATTTGTTACGGAGACAGAATTATTAAAATTGCCCTGACCTATTTTATTTCCCTACTTATGAGAGGATATTCCCTAAATTTACATTAAAATACTCCAAAGTCTGCTTTCATAAATCAGAAGCCTTAAAGAGCAAAGCAGCATTGAGACAAGGCAAATCTTCAAAATGCTGAGTAATGCCTTTACTCCATCGATCTTTTACTCTGTCAAAATATTAGCTTTTTACTATACCACATTTTCTGTGCCACGTACAGCAATTATGATGTGACTGAAAAGAAAGGAAGCCTGACAGGTTATGCTCTTGTACGGTCTCCAGATTTTAATGGGGCTGACAAGTCTCAAGGACTCTCCGACTGCAACGGAGGTGCTGTTCTGCACAGTATTTCCCACAGCCGTGACACAATGCAATAATCAAGTTCACATATTGCTTAAAAAAAATAAAGCAGCAGCGGCAAGGAGAGAAGGTAGAAAGCTGTATATAGGTTAAGAGCGAAGCATGGTGTAAATCTCACTGGATATTTGCCAGTAAGTATTCATGTATTTGAACTGGCATGTGCAGAATCATATAAGTCCTTCCTTATCTACGTAAGGAAACAAAATCAAAACTCTCTTGCCATTGCAGGGGAAAGAATGGGATTGCAGTTATACTGGGCCCAGCATTATGTCACTGAATTCAAGCATAGTTTCAGCCCTGTCCTCCACCTGATTGGAACAGGGCCTAATGCACTGCTGGACTGTCCATGTTCGCTTGTTGCTGGAGTTCATGTGGTAATTCTGTTATTACTCCAAGGAAAATTGCCTGCAAAAGGCTTGGACAAAAAGCACTGGTGCAACTACTCACTGATGTGAACACAGCAGGCAAGCCTCTGCTTTTGTCAGCTACTGCTTCTGAATTTTTCTGTTCCTGTTCCTCCCCACAAGCAGTGTTGCAACTGCAGAACCCACAGAAACCTGCGTGCATCCAGCGTAAGACACAATTGTGTTTGGCAGCTTCGCTCTGAAAGCAGCAGCTCTAGGAGCTCTGAAGCCATCTGCAGTACCTCCTGTAATTCTCAGCTTTCAAGAAGTGCTGGGAGTACAGGGCTAATGGGCTGGCCTCCCCCATCCACTCCTGAGAAAACAGCATCAGCCTGCAGTGCAGTCATGCTTCCACCCCAAGCGAGTGCGTTCTGCTTTTTCCATAATTTCGGGGAAGATGACATGAACAAGAACTCTTCATTTCAGTGGCCTCATTTGCCACTTCTTCAACAGCAAGAGAACTAGCACAGCATACTCCATCTGTTGCAATGAATTATGAGCTTCCATTAGACGCAAAAGTAGTTTGGGGCCAGTCAGCATTAATACAACGCAGCAGCCCTCTAGCCAGAGGTCTGGGAGCCGCTGTGGTTTAGCTGCTCAAGATGTTTTTTCTATAGCTCCCGGATATCCAGCAGGCATTTCAGAATCTCAGAAATCAGGGCTGCAGGGATGCTTAAGAGGTCATTACTCCTTCTGCCATCTCAAGGCAAGATCAACTCTACTGCAACTCTTTGTGACAGATCTTTGTTCTTAGAGCTGTAAAATGCTGGAGCTCCCACAGCTCTTCTCAGCACTCTTTTTCAGCAATAGTTAAGCAACCTTCCTTAGAAATTCACTTACATGAAGAAGTTTGCACCTCAAAGACTTAAGAAAAGAATAGATATTTCATTCAGGGCAACAC
Organism: Ciconia boyciana; assembly: GCF_034638445.1. Lineage (NCBI taxonomy): Eukaryota > Metazoa > Chordata > Aves > Ciconiiformes > Ciconiidae > Ciconia > Ciconia boyciana. Next base: position 40,682,940 of record NC_132943.1, on the reverse strand, counting down.
AATCACTGCAGTCAATGTTGATGAGGGGAACTTGAGCTTGAGATGTCTGGGGGCCATTACTATCCTGACCCTTACAGCTATAATTCCCAGGCTTTCTGATGGTAAAAAGCCTCAAGTGAGTCTTTCATTCATGGCCTTCCTGCTTCTTAAACTCTTAGAAAGTGAGAAGATCTTTCTCTGATAAAGTCAAATCAATATCTAACATGAGAATCGCTGGAAACATTTTTCTGTACTGCAGAGGGTTACAATGCAGACTGGGATAATTTACATTACAATTACCTGTCCTATTGTTGTAGAAAAGATCTGCAGAAAGCATAATGCAGGGAAACATTTCACTCCGCTTACTGAGTTTGAGCAACCTATAAAGAGTTATTCCGTGAAGACTCGGAGAGCCCAGCTGCTGTAATGTGTGCAGGCACTATGCATTACTTCTAAAAATAGGGCACTGTGGAATAGGGTGGAAAAAAGGAGAAAGTCAGCAACAAAAATTCATCCCCGAATTTTCCATTTTTCTGTCTTACCTGAAAAGGTCTCTTGCACAAAAAAAAGGGAAGATGTGATCTCATACCCTCAGACCCCTGACAGCAGGGGGAGTAACACCCAGCTTGTTTGTTAGCTCTGTTATGGGTGGTGCCGTATAACCTTGGACAAGTCACCTATACCTGTTTCTCTTCCCATCTTCCTTTGTATCGTCTGCGTAGATTATGCAGCTTAGATCCCTAAAGGTACTTAGGCACCTAATGCCTCTGTGGACACGTCTCTAAGTCCTCCAGGTCAGGCACTGTCTCTTACACTGTGTATATACCAGCTTTGATCTTACCTGCCATACTTCATTGCTACTGATACAAAAATTATTGTCACGGCTCAGCTCTGAGCTCTTCTGTTCTACAGTATGAACAACAACCACAGGGCCCTGTGGGAGTTAACAAGTGAATTCACTTCCTTTATACGGTCACAAAAGTCAGGATAAGAATTCAAACAGAAGGAAAAGCATATTGAGAATCCATGTCACAAAAACACCATATAAAATCATATCCACAATAATTACAGCTTGATTTTAACTGTAAAACTCATACAGAAGAAATGTATGGAAACATCAGTTATTTTGAGAACAGAAACCTCCCCCAGTATTTCCTTCTCAGCAGACAGTGGGCTCGGGATGACTTGGCTTTCCTAAGCTTTAGCAGCCTCATGTGACCATGTGCAGAGCAAGGGGACCAAGGGGAAGTTAGGACAGTTTAAAATATGCTCCAACTTGGACCAGGAGCTGGGCAGATGCAAACCCACTCAGATTCACAAAATGTAATTCTTGCTTATGAAAACGAAGGCTGAAAGGTGACCTTACTGCATGTGCAAGCCTACACACAGCAGCCTAAGGGACTGATCGCAGGGAACTTGTCGGTCTTATTAGATAAAGGCATAATAAAATACATTCTCTGGAAGCTAGAGAAACCCGGTCCTAAAAAAGATGCCATCTCATGGCGGTGCTTAAATGCTGAGATGGTTACCTGTCCTGGTTTCAGCTGAGATAGAGTTAATTTTCTTTAGAGTGGCTGGTATGGGGCTATGTTTTGGATTTGTGCTGGAAACAGTGTTGATAATACAGAGATGTTTTAGTTGTTGCTGCACTAGCCAAGGACTTTTCAGCTTCCCATGCTCTGCCAGGTGCAGAAGAAGCTGGGAGGGGACACAGCCAGGACAGCTGATCCAAACTGACCAAAGGGCTATTCCATACCACATGACATCATGCTCAGTATATAAAGCTGGGGAAGAAGAAGGAAGGGGGGACATTTGGAGTGATGGCGTTTGTCTTCCCAAGTAATCATTACGCGTGATGGAGCCCTGCTTTCCTGGAGATGGCTGAACACCTGCCTGCCCATGGGAAGTAGTGAAGGAATTCCTTGCTTTGCTTTGCTTGCGTGCGCAGCTTTTGCTTTCCCTATTAAACTGTCTTTATCTCAACCCTCGAGTTTTCTTACTTTTGCTCTTCTGATTCTCTCCCCCATCCCACCAGGGGGGAGTGAGCGAGCGGCTGCGTGGTGCTTAGTTGCTGGCTGGGGCTAAACCACGACATTACCGAAAGTGGTGGTGCACCCCTTGAATTTTCAGATGCTTTGCAGAAGAGCTACTGGGAAAAAGTCTAGTGTCTGTATATACTAATCTGGTCAGATGTTCATAGCCTGGGTACAGGATGATCTATCTCCTGATCTCCTCAAGATCTCTTTCAAAATGTTAATATTTCTTATTATTTCTGTATTTCTATCGTGGCTCCTTCTGGCCTCAGAAGATGGATTTTGCCCTTGCTGAGCACTACTGCGGTGTCCTTATCCAATCCCTGAATAGAGGCCAATGAATAACACGCCCCATTTGGCAAGTGCTTTCTCAAGTGTAAACAAGTGCATTTTTAAAACGCCCCCCCCCCCCCCTTACAAAAATAAACCAAATTCACCATATTAACTGATAAACTGTGTACTAAAGTACGGACAAAAACCAGCAATAAATAATAAAAGCCCAATTCTGCATTTTAAAAGAAACCTTAGAACAGAAAGAGAGGTTATCGCTTTAGCTCCCAGTAAGAACAAGGATGAAACTGCAGTGAAATTGTGTACCATGTTTTTAAAAAGACCAGGAGGAAAGCCACTGTAAGATTTCAAATGATTACATGGTATGGTATATGCTCTATAGGGATTGAAATGCTCATGTCTTTTTAAACATTTAGATGCTTCAGGTAATATTTCTATTACATGCAATAAAGTAAAAAGTACCCAGATGTATGTTTTCATTGTTCATCTGGTTCCTTAAGGAATTTAAGGAAAAAGTCAAAGCCAGTATCCTGTTTTTTATACATACTGTACATCTAGGAAAACCCAAATCATAACAAGCAATAAATGTAGGAATTAAAAGCAGATATTTGAAATAAAAAAATCTGAATGCTTAACTAGTAAAATTTCATGTGCCTTTTTGGTCGATAATGCTTTAATATTTTCTATATTTTGACTGTTTAATATTTGGCTTTTTGCTATTTTGATACATATTTTGATACTGTTGAAAACTGTTTTCTTTTAAAAAATGAGGCATATTACATGCAGAGCCTTCTTTTCAATAGTAAACTTCAAACATTGAGCAGGTGAAGGAAAGGTTACCAGGTTACTGGTCACTGTGATTTTTTGAAAAATCTTCTAGACCCACGTACTCAGAATGATTCAAGGGAAGTTATCAGTCCAAGCTTCTGCTTGAAATACTCTCTGATTACTTTGGGAACCTCTTAGAAAATTAAAATCCTTCCTAGGAACCAAAGTCCAGAACTGAGATAGTCACCCAAATTCTTCGTACTGACAGCAAAGAAGTCTTACATCATCCAGGCCTGTACTAATAGAAGCACAGCTAGCCGATCCATCTTTACCTAAGCACTCGTTAGACCGTATCTAGATATTGCATCCAGTTTTGGGCCCCCAATATGAGAAAGATGTTGATAAACTGGAGTGAGTTCAGTGGAGGGTCACCAAGATGGTCAAGGGCTGGAGCACTTACTCTGTGAGCTGATGGATGGTGGGGGACTTAGAGGCAATGGGCATAAATTGAAACAAAAGAGGTTCATTGGATAAAAGGAAACTTTTCCACAATGAAGACAGTCGAGCAGTGAAAGTGGCTGCCCAGAGACGTTGTGCACTCTCCATCCTTGGAAGTTTTCAAGAGCAGACTGGATAAAACCCTCAAGCAGCCTGGTCTGACGTCATATCTGACCCTGCTTTGGGCAGGAGGTTGGACTAGAGACCTCTTGCAGTTCCTTCCAGCCTGAGTTGTCTTATGATCCTACTTTCCCCACAACACTTAAGGCAAGTGAATTTTAAGAAAAATGGGAAAGCAACCAGGTATGTGAGCTAGTAGAGAAGCAGAGAGAGTGATGAGAAATCTTTTGCTGTCCTTCTTCAAGGTGACCCTTGTACACTTTCATATATAAAATTCTGGACATTGCCTGCTGAAAAAGCAGAACAACTTACAGTGTAATTGGGGAAAAAGGATGGCAAAATTGATTTCCCAAAGCAAACACCTCATATTAATTTAAACAGATGCTATCATTGAAAGGGACATAGAAAGAGGTGGATATGAAACTTTAGATCTCTAAGCATCAGGTAAAACAGCAGGCGTTCTCTGGTGTTGGTCTTCTAGTGTTGAGTTATCTCCAAGAAGAGCTAAACAGAAAAGAAGATGCTCCAAAACCTCAGGCACTGTATCCCAAGAGCTGTTCCAGTGAGACTCTAATACCTTCTCACTGAAATGAAATGAAAAAAGAAATGAAATGAAAAAAGAAAATTTCAAGGATTTTAAAGTGGGCTTATAGTCAATCCCTGCACAGACAGATGTGTACCATTCTGATGGTGAAGGCATTGTCCCAATACACTATTTGAGAGGAGAGCCTATACTGTCCCCAAGGAGCTCAATTTTAGGAGGAGGTAATCCATGTTTAATTCAGAGAATTAAACAGCACAGAGAAGCAGCACAGAGAAACTTGTCCAATACACAGAGGTTTTTTCATTCTCTGTGACTCTGACAGATCTCCTGATGTAGAAACAATTGATGATTCTCTTATGCTGGTCTTTGAGAGCAGGGAAAACATTAGATCAAAATGGGGCTTTGGATTCAAGAAAACAAATTACCGCTTGGAGAAATGCCTTCAAAGTGAGGCATCTCCAGTGTTAAGGCAGACTCCCATCTTGTACAAAACCACACCAATAACACAAAATACTAGAGACACTGACATGAAACAGGCACAGCAACTGAATCAATTGATGGAACTAGTCCTGCGGCCATTGAAATTGTGCGGCTGGATCCTCTAATTACTGCAAGCTGATCAGTGCAATCCTCACATCAAAACTTCCTTTGCTCCCTCACTTCAGAAGCTTCCAAAATCCACCAAAGCTTATGCTTTGCCCTACATATAGAAAGGGCCTTCACCAGGAGGAAATCTCAGCTTCAGGCACGGAGATTTCAAAATAAATGGAAGCTTAAGAGTTCAGTGTGCCTGTCCCTCCAGGCCCAAGACAGAGAGACAGGCCATTTGGAGAAGTAGCCTTTTGTGGGATATATCAAGCCACAGAAAGAGTTCTCCAGTCTGGGAAGACGCAGTGCTGTGAAGGACTGTGATTAAGTCAGGTCTTAGGGAGAATGAATGTAGAATTTATACAGTGGAAGGACACAGAAACTGCACAGTCACCTACACAGTACGAACCTCTGCTAGCTGGGGGGTTTCCATCCCTGACATTTCCCAATGTCTCTAAGAAGTCTAACATACAAAAGTGATAGCAAAGAAGAAAAAATTCTTAACGTATAAAAAAACCCCAGTCCTCTGCACTTGGTACGGAGATCTCTAATACCAGCTGAATGTGGAAAGGGGAAGCCAGCTTGCAGAACAAAATCTATCTGTATTAATAAATACCTGAATGGAAATCTGCCTTCAGGCCTGTTATACAAACTTGAGGATGCAAAGTCTTATTCACAGTTCTTGAGATGATTTTCCACTTTTCTTTCTATTAAGGTACACACTTTCAGTGTACAAAATTATAGTTATGAAAGAATATTGTGGGAATTCAAAATATATTCCAGTTTAAATACAGAAAAATGGTTAACAGAGCATTTAAGAACCATGCTTATATCATATTCCATAGATTAAGATTCACCGGTATCTCTAGACGAATTACATGAAGAGCCAGCATTTCTGTCAGAAATGAGAAGTCACAGAAATTATTTGCCTTTGGAGACTGATTCTGGTGTTTTTCTTATTAAAGTCAGGTTCCTATTAAGTCTTTGGATTTACTGTGACTGTGTCCTAAATCTTAGGAAATGCCAATATTTTCCTCACTTTCTTTCTCATTTATTGCAGCATACTTCTTCTTCTTCTTCCTGTCAGCCTCCATAATTGGTGGAAAGTAAGAGAAAAGCCCAGCATGGTGCTGAATCAATCTAATAGTGAGTTACAATGATTGCTGGTGGCTCCGAACTCCTGGAGGGAACAGGCTGTATTTCCACAAAAGGTAGTAATCTTTTTATTTTGCTTTCAGGGGCGTGGAAGGAACAAGTAGGCCAAGCAAAGGGCGTATCACTTAGCACAGCTCAGTGCAGAACACAAGGGTGTTCAATGTCAGGTCCAGGGTCTACCATGACACACAAGGGAAGCGGGTTTTTTTCAGGGATTTTTCCCCCTTCCTCCTTTTTATCTATACCAGACCTTTTAATCCTTTGCTTTTAGCCAGCTAACTTCCATCTTACCTTCCTGAAAAAGGAACTACAGGGAGGTAACCTGCTCAGAATAAGCTTCTGCTATGTACTATTACTAGAGCACAGGAATAACTTTGAGCTGTAAAGAGTTCCGGGAGTTCAGACCCCAAGTCCACTCTCACGCTAGACCAGCTTAGAGAATATTTAAGCTTTGCTGGGCGCAGTCATACATTAAACACCAAGGCTAAGATAAAAAAAACCATCTGAAAGGTTTCCCTTTGCAGTTACTATTCAGCTACCGATAAGGGTGTGTTCCTTTCTTTTTTTTCCTGTTGGTGCTCTTTTTCATGCTTTTATTACTAGCGTTTCTCTGTTTTGCTACCTGTTTTTATCCATTTGTATTGCAGAGGAGGAAAACTAAGCAAATTAGAGAGTGAACCAAAAGAAAAAGATAACAGCTTGAGGCTTTTAGCAAGAAAGGACATAATTTCATCCAGTAAGATGCACTTAAAATTTAAAAGCAAATCAAACCCAATTTATAGCTATATAGATATACATCAGCTAAATAAAACACAACAGTTCAAATATTCTTGCTGAATTTCAATTACCATAAGACCCCACACATTTTAGAAATAACATTAAACAATGCTCATTAAGCCATCTGATCTTCTGAAATGTATCTTCGGATGTTTATTTAAACTTTTAAAGCAATTTATAATATAAAATTCAGATTTTGGCTCCTTTAGGAAAATACATTAATGATTTTTACGCTCATTTAAGGTAGACAGGTTTTTCCTGACAGATTGAAGTGCTAAACAGAAAATTGTTTAGATGATTTCAAGCATTATTGCTCTCTGATATTAATGCAGCAGCATGCGAATAAATAAAATGAAGCAAATTCTTCCTTTGGAACTCACTTAAACAGCAACACTCTAAAGTCATCCTGAATTCTACTTAAAAAGTGGGGTGGGTTTGTTGGCTTTTTTTTAGAGGCAAAGCAAAAAGTTACATATCAAAATGATGCAATCGATCTGGAGCCTCTGCCTGTGCCTGTATTTGCTTTCGGGAGATGTTGCATTAGTATATAATGGAAAAGTTTTTCCTTGCACTCACTTGTCAGCCAGTGTTCAGATTACATGCCCTCTCCTTGTTTGTCAAAGAGAGACTGGGCCCCCACTCCATCAGTGACTTAATAGAAACCGCCGCCGCAGGAGGTAGAGAAGCCAGTAGCTCCCCATGCACCCTATTCACTGAGCCTGCAATGATCCAACTTGACCTCCCTTGCCTGAATAAAACTAGGCTTTCCTTATTTCTAAGCATAATCATGCATTTTGCTCCAGTCACTTCTACGCCCCAAACTCTGACAACCTAAGAAAAGTGTATTGTATTTGACGACCATTTGTCAGATCATCTACCACTCTCCCTTTCAGCAAAGAGGTCTGTGAATATAACAGCCATTTGATACAAAAGCCTCCCATTCGACCAAACACACAAACACATACAAGCTCATTATTTTCAGCACAAAATAAATCTATTCCCTCCACCTGGAATTGGAGAGCATCCCACTCATGCTTTAAAGAACAGAATATGACAGGGAAGGAAAAAAAGAGCTGATGTATTATTCTTTGCTCAGTCCAAATTGGAAACCTACATGCCCTAATGGCATTTTGGTTTCCAAATGAGTTCCTTGAATAATAGTCCCTTCCCCTCTTTCCATTAGGATCTCCAGAAATTAATAATTTAGTCTAGTCATACAGTAGGCCACATGAGTGGTAACTTTTGAATAAAACAATAACTATTCATACCCACATTTAAATTGCTGGAAGGCTTTTGAGGTTCAGTGCCAAATAACTAACCCATCGCAAAGCGTCTGTAGTAACTGGGACTTAAGAAAAGCGGCTGCAGCTCAGTCAGCGTTAACTTCAGTTTAGGAGTTTGGTTTTAATTTGTTATGTTGATTTGCATGGGACTTTAGAGCCACAGGGAAAGGGACGCACAGAGAGTTTCGACTGGAGTAAAAACATAGCCATACCTTCTGCAGCTAAATACAGCTCCCAGTGTTGCCATTCGCCCCTGTGACTTTTTGCATTGCCAGGTTACAGAAGCAGTTTCTAGACTGTGACCCTTCTGTCGGCCTTTTATGAAGACCTACGATCATGATGCTAATGTCAGGCAACACAGTGAGCATGTACACAAATTGAACCGATCTCAATATCACTATGTTTGGAAATTCTGCATTTCAGGAGATTCAACCAAGTCTGTGACAGGATTCAGCATTTATGGGATTACAGGGTTCACCACTATGCCTTCTAAGTGCAATCAGGGTATGCAGTAGGCGAAAGGAAAAAAAATGAAAGGGAAAGAAAGAAAAAACAGTTCTGTATACCACATCACTGTAGAAAACTTGATCCATATACTGCCAGGTAGATCCCCTAAAAGCTGAGGTTGAAAGGTTGAAAATCGCTGCATTTTATTACAAGGGAGCACAATGACAATTGCGGAGGCTTGACCTGCTCGACCCGGAGGGTTTAATCCTCAGCGGTGAAGGAGCGGTGTCCCTCGAGCCGGGGAAATCTGCTTAGCACTGATTGCACTCACCTCTGCCTGCAGACTTTCCTCTGCTGCCGCCTCCATTTCTCAACGTTTATATGAATTAAATTCTCCACTTTAGCACGCTGGCTGGAATACAGGCAGGGCTTAGTGAATATAATTCCAGACTCCAACTGTGATATTAACACTGAAACACGCACAGAGCATGTTCAGAATTAAAAAGCCTCCTTCCCCCTCTTTTAAATGATGAGACAAAAAGGATTCAGATGTCTCAGACACAAGTGTATCAGAAGCAGGGGCTTATGTTAGTAAGAAAGAGTCTGTTACATGCCTGTTATATGCTTCCAGATTCTCAAAAGCGTTACTTTAATTTTGCCACTTATTTCCATTATTCTCTTCCTGCTTATTCCCAAAGCCAATTAAAATGCAAACAGGAGATTTTAAAGGCTTCAGTTTGATAACAGGCAGCAAGACAAGCGAGGCATGGGACAGCACTGAAATATGGCTCTCTAATGCAAGCATATTAATAGAAATAATTGGATTTCTAAAGTCTCACAATTGCAAGCGTTACCTCTTATCGTCCATTAAATCAATTGACATCCTGCACTTGTTATTTCAAAAGTGTTATTCTTATTTCATGAGAGTGCTAAACATATTCGGTTTGCTCTAATGAAAGTTGTGGACTTTGCTTCCAAAGTACCTACTAGCCTCATAGCACGTCATATAACCAATGGATTCATTAAAGCCAGTATGGTAAACACTGGCCTCGGAGAAGTTAAACTCTCAATTTTGTTTTTAGCGGGGCCAGAGTTTCATCCAAAACACATAACGTTTTATTAAGCTTTCAGTAATGATAATAAAAGACTTAAAGAATTTAATCTCAACTTTTCAAAAGAGCCTATGGGAAGCAGGTGCTGGAACTCGTCTGAATTTCAATGGGAGGCTTAGCATCTAAGATCCTCAGGAAATCCCCGCCTTATCCTCCTGTTGATTTCTGAATTTAACATCATCCTCGTTTTCCATTTTGTATGTTCAATTCAAATTATTCCCCCTGGCTATGACTGCTGTCAGGTGATGTGGCTAACGCAATCTTCAACCCCATCCAACAAGGCATTGCCCAGTCCACCTTCCACCCCCTGTTCCTCCCCCTTCTCTTACACCACATTCATGCTAAAGAGCCAACACCGAAGCAATACAAACACGCCCACACGTACCTTTTTGTTCGTAGGGTTAGTTTTCAGTAGGTTTAACTCCCTGAACTGGCTCATTGAGATGTCAGATAAGACCAGAGACAGCTCAAGGAAGCAGAGGGAGAACATGGCAAGGGACAAGGAGAGAAAATAGGAGGGCAGAATTGCCTCTTATCGTTACAATTAGCCATTAAACTGGTTTCACTTTCTTGTCAGACCACATGCTGCCTATGGCTGCACAGGATTAAAATTTTCCCCCGCCTCTGATGGTATAATTTCAAGTTTATTTATCCCAGCAGCAAGCGCGCTGCTGACACAAATGGTTGTTCTGCTCTCCAGCCCACTCCCAGGAACGCGTTTCTGCTCCTCTCCTTTTTGCCAGCACAAACATCCTTGTGACTGTACCGTGAGCTGAAGTGGGGAAACAAATACAGCTGAAAAGTAACTTCCATTTTTCAGAGTGGATTTTATCTGAAGTGGTTCCCTGGTCTGGCTCACAAAGCAGCTACACACCACCAATGCCAGGAAAAGGGAAGGGGAGAGAAGCAGCGTCCGTCCCTCCGAGCGGCACTGTGAACTTGTGCCAGAACTGTTCATGGAGCTACAGCTGTGATCCAAGAGCTGAAAGCCAACCCTTCAAAACTGGGAAATGAAAGCCAGCCTTCTAACTTTGTTTACAGCACATACCGCAATATGTATATAGGCTCTTGAATAGCTTAGGAATGAAGTTGCACTGATGATGAATTAGAATTATGCCCGTTAGGTGTGGTTATATACCCAACTCCAGATTTTAAGCATCCATTTAAAACATAAATTAATATTAAAGAGACATCTATTTTTTTATACTTATTCATTTTCTATTACTTATTCCAACATGAATATTTCCCTATTTATAGCATGATAAATTATCATCTATTTTTAAGTCTTCCTACAAGCAAGATTCCAGTTTTCTTTTCAGCTCCTTCAGATATTACCTTGTAGAGAAATGTTCAAGTACCATGTTTTTATTACCGCTAATGCAGAATAAGTCATTTTGCCAGTTGAAATTATGACAACTATGTCACAAAGAGAGAAGTAAGAGCAAAAATGTGTCTATGTTTCTTTTTTTAATGGTTAAAAAAGAAAAAAAGGACCGCTTTTGTTGTATTTCCTGGAAGAACTGTCAGCGGAAGTTGAAGAGCACTTAACATACACCTTGTGGCCTTGAACACTAATAACTTCAACATAGGGCTGATTGGGAAATTGCTTTTCACTTCAAGGTAAAAACACTAAAATCTATGTAGGGGATTAAGGGTTTCCTCAACAGAAAACTAAATATTTCAATTGAAAAGTTGGATTCTTTTTTTTTTTAAGCAAACGAAGGGAGAAAATAGTCACCCGGTTCAGTTGTAACAGTTCTGTCCTCAGTTCTGGATCTCTTCATTCACATACCTAAACATATTGCATTGAGTATTTTACAATGAAATACAAAAGGTTAAGAAAAAGAAACAGCACCAAAAATGGTCGGCCCTCAGATCATGAGCAAAATAATCCATTAAGAAAAATGCAGAGACTAAATTCACCAACATAATCCTTCTGCTTTACACCACTCCTGTGAAGTTATAAATGCAGACTGAGCATCTCGCTTCCTTCACTGAAGTGGCATCACGCGGAGAAAAAGCATCTTTAAAAATTAAACTAATTTGGGGCCACAAACAGGAAAATGCCTTAATCATAATTTTATAGCAGAGTTTTATGTCAGTACATAGTTTTTTAGATGCCTTAAACTGCTAATTTCCATAAATTAACATGCCTGGGTCTCTTTTAATAGTAATCATAACTTTGCATTTCCTGCTTGTAATGCTTGGTTTTAACATAATTACAGTATGTTCCTTGTTTTCAGTCCCATACAGATCCCCCTCACTGCTCTCTCCCCAGTCAAGCTCTGCTCAACGTAGTTTTGCATTATCAGAGACACAAAATGAACCTGCAAAATTTACTTAGAGATTTATTGCATACATAACACTTACACATGTATATGCAAACTCACATTTGCATACTCAAAATGTCTGTCTGCTGTTGCCAGCAAACATGTTTTATTTTTGCATGCTACGGCTGTACATGCAAATTCCCTTCTTCCAGCATCAATTATCTACTCCCCCACAATCAATATGTTCCCTTTCCTAAAACAATCCATTTCAGATCCTATATTACTTTGCTTTCCCAGAAGTCAATAAATACTGCCATGTCCCCCCTACACAAATGTCTTTGCCCAATTCTTTACTGATTCTGCCCATTATGTGCTTGTCCCTGTTTTCTTTCCTAAATCTTCAGCTTCCTCCCTCTTCTTTTGCCCAGACCCTGCTGTTGCTCACTCCATGCAGGAGGAAGAGCAGCAGCTCCACCTCTTCTGCTGCCCTGTTTCTCTTTCTCACCTGACATGGGCACCTTCTGCTCCCTTTGCTAAAGAAACAGCATCCCCAAAAGGCAGCGTTCAATAGAATCCATGTAAGGGACTGTGACCAGAAACACCTGCCATGGACAGGAATGAACAAAATGCTGCAGAGGAAAGGGGACAAAAGCACTGCATGGGTATATCTCCTTGATACCTACAACAAAATGCTTTTTTTTATTTTATTTTTTTTATAGGAAGCACCCGTCTTGGGGGCTAAATGCTGCAGTCCCTGTAGCCACGTGGACAAGGGCCAGGACGAGGCTGCTAAATGCTCTGCCCAAGAGTACTGTTAAAGGAGATTCTGCACTGGGGCTCTTCTGCATCAGGGCGACTGCATTAACCAGTTCATCACCAGAATAGACGTAACCCCCTGTATCAGTTAAGGGCTAGCAGGTCCCAGCCCACCTCATTTGAATGCTTCTGCCTGGCAATATTTCAAGTACTGGCAATTTTGCACAAACACATGACCCACTCGCTACCTCTCTCCTGCAAAAGTACGTCATACTCTATCTTAAGATTAACTGTGCTGCCCTCATCACCACTGCGCGTGGACAGACAAACAAAACCTCTACATGAAATGACAGTGCTATGGTGAAGTGCTTCCTAAAGGTTCATTTTACTAACCCGTAATGTGCAGTTGTGCCAGCCTGTGTACTGGAGTCAAGACCGTGGGGAAAAGCAAGTCAGCTGGAGTCTTTATAATGAAAAAGCCTCTCTCAGCTTCAGCCCCGCGGGGCTGGCTCAGAGTCCTCAGCTTTGTCCTGCTTAGAGTATACTTCACACCTGAATGAAGACAAGTTTTGTTCTCTGAAAGAATCAAGTTCATGCTGGTTAAAAGAACTGAGCTAGCTAAACTACAAAAATTTAACAATTGATCATGACCATTAAACCACTTTAAAATATGAAAATAAATTCAAATTGGACTTGGTAGGCTAAATTTACTTTCCATTTTTTCCCATGTATAAGGCTTATTTGCCTAATTTAATATTTTACAGCTATCTTTAATGTGCAAATACTTTCTACGGTGAATATGCAATATAAAAAAAATAATCAGAAACTCTCATTCTGAAGTTATGCTGTTTATTTCCTTCCTGAAAACTCAGCTGAGTGAAGTCAGGTTAATTGCCTCTAAGTCTATATGAATAATGTTGCAAAGCCTTGCACTGACAGTTACACCATTCTTCTGCTAGTTGTGTATCCCAGAGCTATTTCAACGTATAACTGTAATTCATTTTGGCTGCGAGATCTGCATGTGAAGATAAAAGCCAATAGCAAACTTCCTTAGTCTGCCTCCGGTTTTCATCAACTTTCTATCCAGTGGGTGTAATTTTGGAGATGTTGCTTGATCTAACATGCTCCAGAATAATGGAAGTCTTTGCTCCCTTTAATATATTCTCTGCACATTGTCATCATTCATGGTGGTAGCAGCAGTACGTTGGCTCATTATGTTGTACTAATCTTGCTACCCGATATTCTTTTCACCAATCAATCTGTTGATTACAGCCAGTTTAAATCTTAGCGATAAACAGGATTCTGAGATTTTTCAAAGGACAATGGAATCTGAATTAATTAGCATCCATCAGAGGAAAAACAAAATCCTCCTACAAAGAGAACAGAGAAACTTAATAGCCCACAAGGACAACGTTTATGGAGCAGCGGATGGGCTTTTACTCACTTGCAGTGCAGGACAGCATAGCATCGTCGGCTCTCGGCTTAGCAATCGGGCTATGGAGGAGCTAACTCTCACACAGAAATTTATTAATTGGACCTTGAAACTTTACCAAGTTAGCCTGTTATTGACGCCGGATCTCAAACTGTTCTGATTCATAACTCACCTTTAAAACCTGTAAGCATGAAGATTTGAAGCTTCTGTCAAAGCATTTCCACGTTACGCTTACTATTCTATCGACCGCACACCTCACAGAGCCAAAAAACCCCAGTCTAACATTTCCATGGATGACCAGGGGAAATTCATGTAAAAAGGGGGAAAAATCATACCTGTTTTCTTCAAACTATCTTTATAGTATGTTCCATAGTTGGCAACCTAATAACGTTACTAACATTAAAAAATTCTCACAATTTAAGTGCTTTTCAAAGAACACTAAAATACTTGAAAACGTGGCCTTTGAAAAAGAGGTCAAAAAAAGAGACGTTATTTGCATGGCTGGCATTTAAGAAAATAACAAAAATCATTCTCGCTTTTATGGACAACAGTAACATTTGCAGTCCAAAAAATCATAAATGTCCTGTAACAGATGATGATAGCCTCACTGACATGACGAATAAGAGGCATTTAGTTTTTAATGGCTTTTGTAATTTTTTTTTTCTTATGAGAGCAGCACACTGTGTAAAATGTATTTTAGTCTTCAGTACTTGGAAGCAACTTCACACATTATTATTCTACATTAGCTCCATTTGTCGATTTGATGACTAAAGACCTATTGGCCAGATGCAAACGCTGCTTTCTAATCTTGATCTATAACACAGAACAGCCGTGGGTCTGTCATTCCCCACGAAGGAGAATGAATCAGGAGAATCATTCTGTAAGGTACGGTGTAAAGATAAACTAGATGCATTAATTATCTGAAGGAAGTTCTTGCTTACTTGTGAGAACATTTAGTTGCATAAAAAAAAGAAAACGAGCCCAGGAGTAAAGATAAGCCCTGTCAAAAGTGTAGTCCTTCCTGGTCAAAAGATGCTGGCACTGGCCTTGACTCCGTATGTTGCAGAGCTCTTTGCCCTTGATCAGCCACATATGAATAGTCTAGAGAAGTCAACAGGAATTTTGATGCTTTACTGGATCCAGGCCAGGAAATCTAATATACTTTATTTCTCATTTCCATCATACATCCATAAGATGATATCTGCTAATTCAGACATACATAAAATAATTATCTTTTTTTTTCCTTCAAGTAAGCATCAGGTGAAAATAGTGAGATGTGTTAAAGGTTTGCTAATTGATGATATATTGCCTTAAATTAATTTTCTACTATTAATGTTACTTAATGGATTTTCATATTTCTTATTTGAAAAATGAGGGTCAAAGGAAGCAATGATGAGAGACAATTACAATTACCACTTAGGACTATTAATATGTAAATATATGGGTAAGTTAAGATTGCTAATTTAAATTGCATAATTGCTGGATATTTTTGAAGTTAGAGCCTAATAGGTTCTGCCATTATTCACGTCTATTTTATGCATACAATGTCAATGATTTTTATTCCTAAAATACCATGAATAATAGCATCGCATTTATTTTATTAACTGATATGGGCATTAATGTCGCGTTATGCTATTCAATCACTTTATTTCTGAAAATACAACAGGTTAAAAAATTGTATTGCTTACGCACCTTCATGCATCAGCTCATGAGTCAATCACAAGTAGCTGCGTTTGAGAAGCAGCTTACATACTGGGTAGATTTCTCCATAATCGCCCAGTGGGTTTTCTTCAACCTTCCTTTGCAACATCAGATATTACAAGCTTTAAAGCACGGATATTTTTAAAAGGTCAAGATAAAGAATGGATTTGATCCAAGGATCCCCCAGCTTCGCAATCCAAAAGTCAAGAGAACTCTATCAAATGTCAAGAGAAACTGGAAAAGACTTCAACAAATTATTTCTGCAATACTTCTCATTTATGCAATGTGTGCGCAAGAGAGCTATTTCAACCAGTTCTAATTCAATGATAGTTTACAAATTTCATCTTGTTTCAAATATGTAAAGTATGTATGATGAGAATTTTCTCAGTTATGATTTTTTCATGAAGTTTTCACTATTACCTAAAACTTTGAAATCAAGACTGTCCTTCAAAAAATATAATCCCAAACTATGGCCCGTATTACATGGACCATGAAAATAAAATCAGAAATAAAACACTGCAGCCCACTTATAATCCCAGTACATTCTTCATTTTAATTTAAAATAGAGTACGTGTTCTCAGAAGAATTCTGCATAGACTGCCATGCATTCTCCTCACAGAAGTGTGAAAAAAATGATGATGGCTGTAGGAATTTTTTTATATATTATTTCAAGAAATTTTTGAAAAGATAGTTTGTTTTCCTTGAATATATCTAGTGCAAATATTCAGGTGTGTCATAGTAAAAGAAAGGCTTTCAGTTTCCAAAAGTGCAAGGAATTTTCAGTTCTAAGCAAATTTGATAAGATATAACCAAACTAAAATCATTAAGATCTTCCTTTTCTTTGCCTTGCATTATTTAAATTAATGCCTGATAGTTTTAGGGAGGCGTAAAATCAAATCAAATACTATCATCAGCTGAAACAACTTTCTTTGGTATGTATAAAAGACATTTATATAAACTATCTTCAAGCACATCCGAAGTATAAAGCAATGTGGTGTTAACTTGTCGCAACAACCTAAAGAGAATCTTGTTTTATCTCTGCATTCTCCATTCTCCTGAAAATGGAAGAAGTGATTTGGGCCCATGAAGAAGCAACTACTTTTGCTGTTTGCCCTTTATTCTGTAATAAGTATGATGTGGCCTTTCTGTAGACAATTCACTCATGTCACTACAGAAGATATAAAGAATAAATCAAGCCCAATATCTAAGCCATCTGTAATAAAGTTTTAACTACTGATTCAAGAGGTATTTTTCCCATAAACTGACTCACCGTACAATTGGGATTGCTCCAAGCCTTTAAGACTTTATCTGCTAACTGTTTGGAAATAGTAGATGATAACTCCCCCATAGCTGATACAGCCAAGTAGTTAGAAAGTGTTTTAAACGATATCTTCAAAGGCCTCGACAGAGAATCCCATAATACTCTAAATTTCTTTAGCTGTGATCTATTCTTAAATATAAACCTCTCCTTCAATCCCTGCTTTGGCCTGCTGGAATCACTGGAAGGGTTGGGAAAAGTATTTTGTTACAGCTAAACAGCTGAAGAATACTATATCCAGATTCCTAAAGAGATAGAGAGACATCTATTTAAAATCTCTGTAGAAAATACATTGTTACAATAAACAAAGTAAAGAAGAGTTGAATGCTGTTTATGAGAAATTCCTACTAAAGGAAAAGTTAACACAGTAAAAAAATGTTAGTCAAAGAACAACTCAAACAGCACCTCCTAACACTACGGTAACTCCAATACAGTCAGATGGAAATTCAGTTCTTGTAGGTTACTGAGGAAAAAAGCCCAGGGCAGTCTGCGCGCTGTGCATTTTTCTAAATTAACTTCTTCCCATGATTCAGATGTCATCTGCACACTCTCAGGTACCACAAACGAAACAGCAACACATAGCCCGCTTTATGTATAACCAAGAAGATCTCCATGAAGAGGTGCACCCGTGCAGTCATGGAATCAAGGCCAGCCGCTTCAAGCACCAGCAAAAACCCTTCACCGTGCTGCTGTTAGCACGAAGAAATCAAGCATTAATCCACATTGGCTAAGGTTTGCTGCCTCCACTGCAGGGAAGAGCCCCTAGATACAGCCCCTAGCTACAGAGATAAATGTCTATAACCTCACTGGTCTTAAATATCTGATCGACTTCTGCCTAATCTTTTTTTTTGCCCTTCATGGGAAAAAATGTATTAACAGCCCTGATCCCAAGAAGCTTTTCAGTTCGAGAATCAATCGGTCCACCAGTTCACATCATCTTCCAGACAAATATCGAACCCCACAAAAATGTCGGAGGATGGGTCCTTTGCACACTACCTCCTACCCCAGCACTTACAAAGAGAGGCACCATGAACGTATCCCATAACCTGCCTTTAGCCATTCCCTGTCAAGAGGGCACTGCCCTTCCTATTTCCTTCTGGCTCTAAGGCATCCAAAGCCACAAACAGGTTACCGTGGAATATTTTACTTACCTAAAATACAGCTAGCCACTGTTTACAACAGAGAGAACAAATATTAGGTAAAAAAATATTCCTCACAAGTGGTGCAGAAACCCTAGTATCACCTCGGCAATGAAGGATGGAAGTTCATGGAAAATCTCTGCTAGGAAAAGCTGGGAAGTATAAATGTGTGTATGCTGGGAAGGGATGCTGGAGCCCCCTTTCTCCGCATGAGATATATATCATGCACCCAGACCCACAAACCAGTAGCAGCAGCCTCTCAGCAGGCAGAAAGCATGGGACCGAAGAAAGACGTTTCAAGCAAAAGCTAATGTTAAGAGAACACTAATAAAACTGAATAGCAATAATGGATACTTTAGAGCTACAACTTACTACTAATATGACCTTCATTTATGTGCTTCATTCACTTCCCACCAAAGCAAAAGGAATTTCGCTAGCAACTGCATCTGGTTCTAGACAACTTCAACTGTGCAAAAGCATTAATTAATCAGTGCAACACATTGCTCTATCTGACCTAAGTTAACCCAACCGCGTTGGTGCAGGCAGGCTGCTGGACTCCTGCAGAGGCGTGCTGAAGCGGACGGGGTGTGATTCAAAGCGCTGCAGCTGGCAGCAAAGAACAATCAGGTCTTCCCGAAATACATCCCTCTGAATAAAACACGGGCAGAGCACAGCGCTGCACCTCCTGCCTTCAGCGGCTGAGAAGCCCAAAATATAAGGAATATGTTGGTGGTCAGAATGGAATTACCTACCTGGGAAGAGAGCAGCACGTCTGAGTTAACAGCCTTCCAAGCACCTGAACCACTAAAATTGGTTGGGAACTTACTGTTAGAAGTGAGATGAATTAATGTATTTCAGTTCCACAGAAGCTGGCAAGAAAAAAACCCACCCTTATTTTAAATCTCTAATTCCAAACTTGAAATCAAGTCAAGATTTCTTTGAAGAGGCTAATTGAATTTGCTCCTTTTTTGACTTGACCTCATTTTATTTTGTATTTGCCGTGTCACTAAAGTTTATGTAAAGAATTTACACTTTGATAATTAAATCAGAAGTTAGAACTCTTAGAGATTTTTTTTTGTTCTAAGAATCCTAAAACAATTTACAGAAGTTCAATAGAGTAGGAAAAAGATTAGGACACCAAATGAAAGAAATTCAAATGATCTTCAAAAGCTGGCCTCCCCCCATCTTATCTTTGAGAGTGGATAAATCCACTTTGATACTAGGATTTAATAAAAAGATCAAAAAAGTGCACATGCTTATATCTGATGTTATTCAGGTAATTTTGTTGTTGAAGTAGTTCTGAGGATGGAACATAAGCCAGGGAATGTACCTCTGCTGCTTCTCAGCAGTAAAACATTCGCTCTACATTTGCAGAACTCCTAGGACTGGGGGATACAGGGAAACACAAAGTTTGGAGCTCATCTATACCTTTTTCTTTAAAAAAAAAAAGTTTTATAATCTGTCACTGACCAGATACCACGTAAACAGCAAACAGCCTTTCCACGTGAGCAATTACATATAAAATAACCTACATCTTCGGTTTAACCAGAGATGGTCTGAGGGATTCAAGATGAGAATAAAGAAGTGGGAGGGAAGAGATAAATAGAAGACAAGACTACAAGCCACTGTGCGTCAAAGGTATATGTAAATGGTTTGAAACCATTTTTATTCATTACAGAATCAGAAAAGAACAAAATAATTTAATTTTATATGCTAAATCCAGTATTTGTCTTGTAAATGTTCTAAGAGACAGCACTGAAAACATTAATTCTATAGTTTCTTATAAAGGAAAGAGAGACAACGAACGGGAAGAACATTCTTGAATGATAAAATGTCTGTGGGATCTGGTGGGAATTCTTCACATAAGACGTATTCTTCTTTAGGGAACAGGCGTAGATGTAAACAGATGGGCTTATATAAGTAGAATTGGCAGCTCCACAGATAGCTGCTTTCTTTTATATATGATTTTTCAGACTCACCAGTGTATTCAGGACCACTCTGCTTAATTATTCTTAACATTTTGCCCATTTCATATGCTTGCGATATAATGGCCAAACATAAAAATAATTTAAGCAAAATGTAGTTTAAATCTCAGTGGAAACAATACATTTTATTCAAACAAACCACTTACAAAGGGAACGGTCTGTTTTATGAATGTTAGTCCATCTGTTCACAATAGCTCCTTTGAAAGTATTTGTTTTGCTTAGAAATACCAAAACTGATTACATATGTGGTGGTAGATGGGATGAAGTGTGTTTACTTCTTTTAAATCACTGAGCATATAAAGGTGTTTTTACTTTTGTTGGTGTAGTACAACCGAAGAAAGGCAATGTTTGAATCCATTTTCACTGGGCTACACTGCACATATGTTCTGTACAATAACTATTGCA
The DNA here is from genome assembly GCF_034638445.1 of Ciconia boyciana. NCBI lineage: Eukaryota > Metazoa > Chordata > Aves > Ciconiiformes > Ciconiidae > Ciconia > Ciconia boyciana. The sequence goes on along the minus strand of NC_132943.1, from coordinate 40,662,339 downwards.
GGTGTTCCTCTTCTGGAGAGGACGTACCCACAAGCGTTGTGTTTCTATGATGATGGCCAGGCTGTACTGGGGTACGGTTCTCACCTCTCCTCCACGAATTGTAAGAAAAGAACGATTCAGATAACACTAGAGAGAAGCCCAGTGCAGCACCCTTCAAATACACGCATACATGGTACAAGAGTGCTCGTAGTGCAGCTGATCGAGTGACGCTAGTAATTCGACTGGGAGCATGGTATCTACCATTTGACAATAGTAGGATGCTAATGGTCAGTCTGTCACATCTTTACACAAAAAACAGCTTCACACACCTAACGGGGTAATTTCTGGTAATAAAACCTCCTTGTCCAGCCCTTGGTACATCATTCTAAAAAGCCCAAACAGACTGTGAATATGTACATTAAGAGCAAAACTGTACAGAGCCAAAGGACTGTAATCTGCCCGTACTTGTACATAAGGTGAATGTCAGCTCTATGTTAATGGCTGTGATTGTGCTCTTGTCTGACTGAGCAACCCAGTTTGTGTCATTTTGGATCCATTCCACTGAATTATTTAGACATTCACCTCGGTACTACTAAAACTTATAATCACAGAGAACATCAGGACAAATCACAGAAGTGAACTTCAAACAGAAGAACGGAAGAGCTTTTATAGCAGTAAAAGGAAAATAATAACAGAAAACAAATGAGCAATGAATGAAAAGGAATTATTATAAAATATGTAACAGAGTCCTTGGTTAGTGTAAGAGTTTGAAGCACGTAGCCCCAAGAGCCCTCAGGCCCTCAGCAGGCACAGAAGGAATTTAAACTAGGACTCCCAGTGAAGCTGTGTTTGAAAAACATCACAGAGCTGAGATGTCCGACCTAAGGAACCACTAACAGACAGAGTAGCCTGCTGCAGCATTCAGACAGTATCTTCTTAGCTGGGTCCCCTACAACGTCTCAGAAAACGTCTGGGACAGACAGTATGGTGCCTGCTAGACAGAAGCTGGCTGAAGCTGGTTAGGTTGGACTATAGTAACAGCAACCCAGAGCATGCTGTATCAATATGACGGAAGTCAAGAAGAAATCCTCTATGGAGGTTTGAGGCTCAGACTTCTCTTCCCTTGAAAGGACCAACACTGAGACTCAAGATGCCCTCTACCTTGGTCCACTAAGGCCTAGCTTGCCACAGAGAACTTGCTGCACAAGGTACACGATGCCATGGGGATGCTCAGCACTTCCCAGCAAAAAATATCCGTCTTCTCTCCAAACTTCAGATCTATCTACCTGCTAAGACTTTGGGGGATATTTCAGGAGAGCATCTTTTTTTCTTTTGCTGGGGGATTCTGAGTGAGGTAATGTTTAAGAATTTCTGTGGGGTTGGTTCGTTCTCCTTATTGATTTCCTTTCCTGTTTCCTTTCCGTATGTTTTGCTCTGATGCCAGGGAAGAAGCGTTGATTGTACTCAATAACCTTGTTTTCCTTGATTTTGTGTTGCCATTCCTGCAATGTCCTATCAAGCAACAGAGTTGTCTACTAATTTACGCAAATACGTTAAGAAAGACCTATAATAAATGTGTTAATGCATAATTAAAAATTACAAGAACATTACATCAATCACAATACCTGTATTGTAAGGCTCAGCAGTCCCAGATTCAAATGCTTCACATCAGATGTAGAAGCTGTAATGAGAAGGCTGTGTGTTTCCAAAGCCAGGGAGTTCACTCAGTGCTGGCATTTGGAGCTGCTCAGGGAAGAAGGTGGAGGAGCCCCCTCGGCCTCAGCGCTGAGCGAGGCCAGCACTGGCACAGAACTGCCCTCCCTACCGTGTGACTCAGAGGGTTCATCTGCTTAAATGAAGCCCATTATTTTGCTGGTCCATCAGCCAATGACTCTAGGCAACTCTTTATTTTGCCAGTGCCTAAACTTAGCTTGCAAGCACAGCTAAAATATTAATCGTTAATTACAGTCACTGCTATAAATGCCCATTATACTATCAGAGACATTCCCAATGTCATTCAGGCTGACTGGCTAGTGTATGAAATTGAAGGAAAAAGAATACACAATAAAAATAAAAAACCCCAAATACTGGACACAAAATGGAGAGGGCTAATTCCACTGATGTAAGGAAAGACCTGTTTAGCCAAATACACATAATTGTATATTAGAGTTTTAAGCAGACAGCTGTGACTGCAGTCTGGAATACAGAAAGGGATGATCCTGAATAAAAGGCTGTTATCAACTACTACTACAGTTCTGGCAAGGAAGCCAGGGAAGGCAATGAATTTAACAGACTATGTTTCAAGTTCTGCTTTTTTATGGAATGCACAATGAAATTCTCAAATTCAATGAATCTTGCACTCCAAGGACAGTGTTAACAATTTAACTCCTGATCTTACCATCCAACTTTAATGTTACCATCCAACTTCAGATGCACATCCAGCTGAGAAACCAAACCACCTTATATTACACAGATAGATGTCTTTGGCTGAAGGAATTGCTGACACATTCCTTTACTGGGAATAGTCATCCAATCCTTTAAAGATGAGGTCATGCAAAGAAAGCTAGGTGCCCCATGTACCAATAGCCTAAATCCCTCTCCTCTGTGATGGATTTCAAAGCCACCTATGCATTATTTCAACTGTATCCAACCAGCTTCAATCACACCAGCAAGCAGAACTATGCAGAGAGCTGATGGCTTTTGTAACTCCTGAGACATACCCTGGTTAGGCTGTTTTGGTTTTTTAACAGGGAAGAGAAGTCCAAAATCTTAGAATAAAGTGATTAAATATTTGCCAGAATCAGAGAGTATTCAAACAGGAGTTTTATTAAACCTTAAATACGAAATTAACTGAAATCGTTACTGAAGTACGAGACCTATTGCTTAACCTGGTCCAAGGAGTAGAGGAATGGAAGGTGGCAAACATCACAGCAACTTCTGAAAAGAGCTTGAGAAACTGTCAGCTGGTACATCTGATTTCTTTACAGGTCTAATAAACTCATTTGTATAATAAGGAATGGATTTAGTTGATGCATGGAGAAATGTAATGCCATAGTGAAGAGTTACTGTAGCTTTTATAGCAGGAAACCACAGATCAGAAATCTGCTCCAGTTCTTTGATGGTGCTCAGAAGCATAGGAGTAAGGGTGACCTGACTGACATAAGATACTTGAATTCCCAAAAGTTTTTGACAACCACCAAAGCTGGGAGGGGGAAAAGCAAAAAAAAAAAAAAAAAATTTTAAAGGGTGAAAGGGCGGGAAGGTGAATATTAAGGTGATATTCACTGATAGTATAAAATTATTCATGTTTTTCAAGATGACAGCACATTTCATAGACTCTGAAGAATCTCAAGATGCTACTGGATTAGGTAATAAAGTGGCAGATGAAACTGAATTCTGAGAAACACAACATGATTCAAATGAACAAAAATATCCTTAATTATACAAATCCAACAATGGACTGTAAACTATTCTTTGTCATTCAGGAGAGAGATCTCACAGCCACCGTGGATACTTCTTTGAAAACATCAGCTTGATATAATGTCAAGATTTATTGTGGGGAAAAAAAAAGCTAGAGAACAAAACCAGGAAATCTCATTAGGCCTCTGTTTAAAACCATGATTTAAGCACATCTTAAACAGATCATACAGGCCTCGTCCCTCTCTTCCGTTTCTAAAAGACTGTACCCAACATAAGATTTACAGAAAGGCAACAAATGAGGAAAGATGAGGAATGGCTTATGTATCCAGGAGATTAAATAGACACAGACTCTTCAGTGCTGCAAAGAGAGTAGGGGAAGATGTGTCAGCATGAAGAGGTTGAACAGGGAACAATTATTCAATAATTCCCACAGTATGAGAATCAGAATGTATCATGAAGAGATTTAAAGCAAAGGCAGGGAAGTACTTTATCATTGCTATGAGATCTGTTGGAAGCTGAAATATAAAGAAGTTCCCAAACAAAAGATCAGACAAGTTTAACAGAAGAGAGATCCATGAACACCAGACAAAGTGCATGAGGCCCCCAGCTCTGGGAGGTCCTAATCCACAGGGCATTGAGTAGCAGCGAAACCTCAGTGTTTACTCACTCTGGTTTTATCTATTTTCCCTAAGCATCCCCTCCTGCCCACTGACAGAGATGGGATACTGGCACAACAGACCTTTGCTATGACCCAGAAACACTCCATTTTTTTTCTTCTGTGTCTCCAGGCAGGATCCCTGAGGTATTCCACGCATATTCATTTACACTAGAAAATGTGAACAGGGGAATGATGTTTGACATGAACCCAACATTAAAGAACTCTCCGTCCTCACCACCACTCCTTCTTTTGCTTTATTCTAGAAGGGGGGGGGGGGGGGAAAGATTAATTAAGATATTTCCTTTTTTCACTCAATTTAATTTGGAGAGGAAAGACTACAGGTAAGTAGATTTTACCCCACTCCCCAAGAGCATGTCATACTCAGAGAGATAACAGCTCTACATAAAAGATGTTTTCACAAGTTGAAAGACAGGCAAAGAAATAAAGAAACTTCATTCCAGAGGAAAAAAAAACAAAACAAACAAACAGTTCAAATATCCAAGTCAGGCTTTGGAGGCTGTTTATAGAATTTCTTTTCTTCCTTATTTTCCCATTCACCATCATGTATAGTATTTCGCCACAGAAAAAGAAAGGGAATAAAAATACTTTATTTTGTTGCCCAAAAGTCTCAGTACAGAAAATGTCTTTCTGCCCAGGAAATGGCCATGTGCTTGCTGGTGTGAGCCTTTACAAAAGGACAGGCAATATTTATGAGCAGTCTGAAGGCTTCCTAGTGAATATCCATCTGGAGAAAGTGGATATGCAAGTTTTTTGCACTCTCTCTCTCCTAGGTCAGTTATCTAATCCTAAAATTGCATCCAATTTTCTCTGAGGAATAGTTCTGCATAAGCGTAAGTTAAATGCCTCAAAGGCATCTAAATCATGATTTTCTTAGTAGTGGAACGGCATTAAAAACAAAGAAATGAAAATCATGCTTCCATGACAAAGGGGATTTTGTCTCAGGCTTCAAATTCATTTCAAGCCAATGGGTTTGTTTTGTTGGCATGCAGGCTTGACAAAAAGAGGCTGGCAGGTACTGTGGTAGGAGCAAATTTCCAGCATTTTTTCCTTTTCAGCAAACATGATGCCTTTCCGTGTACATTAGACCACCATTTCAGCCAGTTCTGACTGTTAGCAGCAACAGAATAACCGCAGAGATGCCCTGAACTTTGTCTCACTCACCTTTTTCCACCTGGCCCATGAAATGCAAGCAATACTCCCAGACTGGTTCATAAAAAATAACAGGCGCTCCTAGGACATCTGTATGGACATTATATCGTTAATCAATTTATTTTGCATAGCCCCACGGATCACTTACTATTGATGATTATGCATTTTAGCTCCTGTGACAATTTGTCAATAAAATAAAAATAAAAAAAGGCTAAGGACAGCATACTTTTAATTTAAAGATGATCTCTTTCTTGAAAACAGATGCCACTTTCCAAGCTCTGAATAGAACTAGCTCATGAATATATTTCATTTACTAAGTGGAAGAGCTGTTCAAGGAATCAAAACTTTCTTGATAATCACAATACAGGTATCCAGAGGTGAATAATTTTCTTTTAGAGTTCAGTTACTTTTAAAAATGAATATTGGAAAAATAGCAAGTTTGATTAAAATGTAGGGTTCGAGTTACTCAAAGTGTGTTATTCAAAGTCAGCATAGACGGGCATAGTTTTTACCCCCAAAAAAGTGGAAAGCTAAATACTGTTTACAGATTGTTTTAAAGATTTTTTTTTTTTTTTTTACATGAAAGCGTCTGACATTTCCTTTCAAAGTTTTCATTCAAAATATAAACTTTGCTTCTTGAAAGGGAAAAGAATGGTGGGTAAAGAGACCGAATTACCTAAATTATCCTTAAGTTTGAAACAACCCACTTGAGTTACTTAGGTTGTCACAAGAATTATTTTTTTCTCCAAAGCGTCCAATCCCAATGGACTCTGTCTCCTACTCTCTAAGTATTTGCCTCCCTTAAACAAAACCACCCAATTTCTTCTTTTCATAAGCATATGTTCTATGCTCCCAACACAATTCTGGATCGGTCCGCAAAGCTACCAGCTAACTAATGACTCTTGGTAAGTGATGAAAATATATTTAATTTCAACAGTGACAGAGATGCAAATTGCTGTCCCCTTACAGATTCCCTGACCTATCCAGTCCTTGGCAGAGAATGCCATGGCTGTTCTATCTTGCCTGTTTAACACATAGAAAGTACACGCAAATACTAGACCAATATAATACCTTATTTCAAAAATCCCTTTCTTTTATTACAGGATATGAATGATGAATGCAGTATTGATTCATTTCTTTACATACAATACAGATGCTTTACTCAAAACACAAGACCTGGATAGCTGTCGATATTTAAGAGGAGCTTTCATGGAAGAAAGGCTGTGATGACCTTCAGAGCTCCTTACTCTCTGACTGTCTGCAGGAATAAGTTAATCAGGAGATGAAGCTCTTGTATCTAAGCCAGGCTTGAGATGGAGCTGTGCAGTTTGAGTGAAAGAAAGGAGTTCTCATCCAATCACTGTAAATACATTCAAAGTGGGAATTTGCTAATTGCAGCACTCTGTAAGCTGGAATTAATATAAACAATAAATATAAAATAGAATGCATGGACCTAGTAAAGTTACAAAAGCAGTCAATGCAAGAGATGAGATGTTGAATACATTATTATTTTAAGACTTGTGCCTAGTTTAAATGGGATTAGAAAAAAACCAACCTGTTGCAAACCATTTTAATTCAGTTTGTGGATAGCTGCTGGAGAATCAAAATTTTGATCAGTTATGCCCCACTTGGGATGCATAAAGCTCCAATTTTCAGCTTCTGTTCGTTTAATACAAGGATGGCAAAAATCATGTGGACATTCCCTTCATTTACTTTTGGAACAAACAATTTGCTCATCACCATGTTTTGGCTGACTGCCTGAACAGCTGAAACTGTTGCTTCTCCTTGAAGAATAACATTTAACCAGTCAGATAATAATCCATTCAACCTGGGGTCCTCAAAAAACCCCTAACAGGTCAATATATTGCTCTGATGAGGCACAACCCTGGCTTCCAGAACATTGTTTTTATGCTGGGTATACGCAGGCAAGTGAGATGGGAATATTTAGGACTACAGTATCTACTTGAAAAAGGCTGGCTCTATTAAATAGCTGTCCATCTTCTTGCACTCTAGGGGAGGAAGCATTCCTCTCTAACAAAGATGAAGGGAATATCAATGGGGCTAATCTCTTCAAAGTGCTCAGCGCTCAAAGCAATTGCCTCCAGTAGTACACAGTCCCCACCCTCATTAGCTCAGCAAAGAAAACACAGCCAGAGAGACAAAATACTACCCTGCAACTAGGGCAAAAAACGTAAAATAAGGGGTTTCCAAGCCACCTCCCTTTCCTTTCCAAAGGACAAATATTTCATCTATTTTAAATTATGCATGTATTGAAAATAAAGTCATATATTTTAAGAATCCCTTTTCTTTTCTTTCTAGCATATTTAAATTTTGTGGAGTTTGCTCATATTGAAAAATGGTCATGACACGACAGAAATACTGCGTGGCACAACTCTTCTCCTGATCAACAAAGGGGAAAATTAATTGCCAACTTTTTCCCTTTTGAAAAACCGCAACAGTCAGAAATAGGGCGAGTGATAGTTTCATGCCCCCATGAAACAAGGAGACAAAATGATCTGTCAATCAGCTCCTATTTGTGTAAGTTCCAATCTACCCGCTGCCTCCAAATTACAGAATGTTATGGTCAGGAAAACGAATGTTGAGAATGAGAGAAATGAAATACAGCAGCACTGAGGGGAGAAGTGAGAATTAGGAGACAAGGAATTACTGTTGAATAATGTAGCCTTCCAGCACATCCTTTTACTCCCATGCTGACCGTAGGAATAATTAAGGATGGTCAACAGATGTTGTAAGCACTCCTCAGAGAAAGAGGGCTGACACGGACATGTTGCCGATCTGACTTCCAAGACTAAGCAGCATGATCAGGACTAGAAAATAGGTCATGGGTTGTGTGAACCAACTCACACCACACAGGAATCTCTCCAGGGAGTCCGCTAATGGATTCATCAGTTCAAACAGGCAGGCTGGGCAGGCTACCTAGGGACAAAACATCAATATTGGTGCATTGTCTAAGAGCACACACCTGGGGCAACAGCATTTGCTTATTGCAAAGCTCTGCCAAAGCAGGGACTTCAGCTTGAAGGACAAAGCACAAAGCCTTTCCGCTAGTGTGGGTGAGGTGAACCAGCCCACCACCATTCCCTCTAGCCAAGGTATAATTTTTGAAAATCTTTTGCTTGTATAAAAACAGCTTGGTCAACAAATGGCAGACCTTAAAGTTTATTTCCTGCAGATCAGTTTCAAGTAGGGATGCACATTCAGACACAGACCAAACACATATCACAGACTTTAAAAGTGTCTTTCATTCTCCCTGTAATCCTTGTCTGATTGTTGATTGATGGTTCCTTTGTTATGAAAAGTTTTATGAAGGTATACTCACGCTTGGAGTAACGAGAAAAAGAGAAAGAGAGAGACGGACCAGACAAAGGAGAAATGGAGACCCACCACTGCTTGCAGCTTGCCAGTGTAAAGTAAGAGACCTGACTTTGGCGTTTAGCCCTATCCCATTTTGGAAGGAAGGAAGAAGAGTTTTTTGTGACTAACTGCTACTTGGCCCAGTTTCTGCAGAAGCGTCCCCTGCGCTGGCCTGGCAGAGGAGGCATGCACGAGAACAGCCCTCAGACACAGAGCACTGACACAGCACTTGGAGATGAGCTGAAGCCAAGAAAGCAAAGACAAACTAAAAATGCTGATCACCAAATAAAGAACGGAGAACTAAGAGATGCGGGTGGCTGCATTTGTGCTCATCAAGCAAAACTTGTAAGAATGTGGATCAATTATATTTAAAAGAAACAGAATATGTCAATCCTTAGTTTGTATAGAAAAGGGTGTGTAAGGATGCAGTGAAAACACACAGATCTTGCAGTGCTGAACCCATAGCGAAGAAAAGGGTTCTGATGGGACAGACATTAAACAGTTCATGATGGGAGAAAGGAGAGGAACGAGTGATGTACAAGACTGTAGCTTATGCTTCACGAATAGACTCGAGAAAAGCCTGAATGAGAAGCAAAGCAGGCAGCAAAATAAGGAAGAACTAGTCTCAATTTTCTAAGTAAAGAGCAAATGTTTCAAAGGAATTGGAAAGATGTGTTCTAAAAACACAGCTTGATCACCTTGCCGCCCTGTTAGGTGGAGCTATAGCACTGTAGCAGGTCCAAACTGATTAATAACCAGAACTGGGAGTTGTCTGACCTCTGTGTAAAAAAGCAAGTGCCAGGACAAATCCAAAGAATTATACCTATATCTATTTCAATCTATCTATCTATCAAACTCGCTTTGCATATTGGGCATCAATTTGCAGTTTACTACATTCGTGCATGAGTGCCCAATTAATGCATGCACAAGCACCCAATTAGTTCACGCATGAGCACCAATTATCTTATGCATGAATGCCCCATCAGTGCATGCATGTGTGCCCAATCAGTTTATGGATTGACACCCAATTAATTTACACATAAGCCCCCGATTAATTTACATGAGTGCCTCATCAGTCCCTGCATGGATGTACACGCACGTCGGGGCAGGGACACCTGTGGCCCGTGGGTGACCTACGGTGAAGCAGCGACAGCCTGGAGCAGCGGAGGAAGAGCGGTAAGGAACACAGAGGAGCGGCAGACAGAAGCCATGACACACACAGCCCCAACCTTCCGCAACACCCGTTGCCGCACCAAAGGAATTGGGATGATGGAGCGCAGCCCGCAGCGAGAACAAGGCAAACTAGGAAGGGGGGAGGAGAGGTGTTTGGCTTAAGCTGAGACTAGGAAAGGGGGAGGAAAAGCATTTACTTAAGCGCTTGTTTAATTCTTCATGTTTTCTTTTTTCTCAATATCCAGAATCAGTGATCAGAAGTTTGCATTAATTGGCAATAACTTAAATTAAGTAAAAATTTCCCAAGTTGAGACTGCATTGCCTGTGACAGCATATACATAGTCAGAATTGAGGTAGGGATTCAGGCATTGAACCACAAGGGGAAAAGCACCCTAAGGAATCAATTGATGTTATCAAGTAATCTGCCTTGGAGATTAAAGAACACAGAGCAATAAACTGTTGTAATGAAAAAAGCTTTTTAGTCAGAAATGGGGGTCATAGGGAAAAAACACACATTAATGTCAGCACATAATTGCACTATATGGACAAAATCAGATGCCGCTAAAAAGATTACTGTGGTAAATTCTGCACTAGAGGATTTTGCTCCCATCAAGCATAACTTTAACTGTAAGCAAGAGGGAGACAAATATAAAAAGCAAGCTTCAGAAACTGCAAAAAAAGTGAGATAAAGAGTCAAGATCTTGTCCTGCTCCAGTTCTCTTGATACCTGGACACAGTCCCCTCCTGAGATCCGAGAGGTGTAGGTGCATCCCCTGCATCCAGCCGCCAATTGCAAAATCCACTATACAGCTTCCCAGCAAAGGAGAGCTTCTTCCACCCTAGGAAAATCCCCCACCCTGCCAAGATGAAGCTTTATCTACTCAGTGCCACTTAAGTGGCATGAATTAACCAAAAATGTGAAGGAAAGAAGGAAAGAAGGAGAAAAGACAGACACCTGGCACCTCACTACCAGCTTGTCTTTGCAGCCAATATACCAACCGAAATTGAGGAAATCAAAGAGAAAATTGAGCGGGCACCTCACTGCAAGATCAAACCTCTCAATAAATGAGACTGCCATATAATAAATCAGTATTATTTATGTTTCTTTTAAGAAATAGAATATATATTCAATTAGGCACATGTGAATGCAGAAATACACTTTATGCTTCCCAACTTTTTTCCTCAATTTACAAGGATTATTTCTGCCAGCTCTGTTCTCAGCATAGAAATTGTTACCGGATAAGAAATCCAAAAACTAATTCTGGGACTTTACCTGAAGACTCAATACCTGCAGAAATTCTAACAATCTGAGTTTTAATCTCCATGCCTCCATCCCTCATGAGGCCTGTGCGGATCGCCTGTGGCTTTAATGTTATCAGGAATAGCCCAAATAATGTCTAATGCAAATATTGAAGACGCTTCAGCAATGGCATCCCAGAAAATCCCGACAATATAATTCTATATTCAGTAAAGGGTGGATAATATAGAGACACAAATTCTTTACACCACTATTTAACACTAAAACCAATTCAAGACTGAGCAGTGAATAATTCTGTCACCCACATGGACATGGCTGTCTCATGTAAAAGATCCTGTGTAATGTCATGTGATGCTGTAATTAAGCAAATTAATTGCAAATTATTGCTTTTAGATAGCAGAGCAGTTACCCTGACCCCACCATGGTTGAAAGCGGTACCATTTGTTCGACAGCAACTTCCTAAAGCAATGTGTCTCCTGCACCCCCAGAATTCCTATCTCCTAAAATAAACCACTTACATCACAAAGTAATCTTGATCCTGGCTTTTCTCAACTTGCACATTAATTTCCAACCTTTATATTCTTTTACTATACTCTCCCTCTAAATAAAATAGGTACATATTGCCCTTTGAGGTGTTCAGAGGCATTGTAAGGCTATTTACTCATGCTCTGGCAGAAGAATTGCATACCCTTCACACCTCTTCAACACTGAGAGCAACACCGCTCAGCTTGGATGGAAGCAGGTTAAATGATAACACCTCATTGTATCTCCAGATCTCAAAAGACAGCACTGTGTTTTTCCAAATATTGTTTGCCTTATTGCAACTGCTATTGATTTTGGACCTTTGCTGTTGTCATGGGGTTTGTTTGGTTTGCTTGTTTTAATATGTTATGATAATAATAAATATGTCTTAGCACATAAACTAGAATCCTCTACAGTTTCTCTAACTCTTACATACGCAACGTTGTGGTGTGATTAATCGTATTAAGTACATTTTCTGAACAGCACGTGGAAACACAAAAGGTGATGACAAGAGGGTGTTTACGGGATTCATGAATGCCACACAAGAATATAAGCACATGATGCAGAATATAAGCACATAAGCAGATGCTGGTTAACTTGCATATGAAAAAATAAATGTGAATTTAGTTAAAAAATCAGTTACATTGTGGTCCATCTTGCACAGTAACCATAATTGGTCCCCTCTCTGAGGCCATTTACAGCATGCAGAATTCGAAGGACATGTTCCTTTGTATTTCTGATATTAAGCATAATATTGAAGATCACTGCCCCCAGTGGGCTGAGTCCCGGCCAGCTCCATCACCACCTCTCATTGCAAGACCACAAGCTAGTTTCAGACAGACTGGGGAAAAGAAGAAAATCCACATAAAGTGCAATGGTCATTAGTCATGTAATTAATTTCTCCTCATTCACATGTAGGCCATATTGAAAAGTCCACCTCTAAGCTGAGTTAAAGAAAAGCCAAGACAGAGCGTAGCTAAAGCAGAAAGATTTATACACAACTTTTGTCATTAACTTATTTAAGATCTGAGCGTGGCTCTGATAAAGCAGAAAATGGCTTTATGGCCAAGCATTTATGCCATGAATAGCATTCGGATCACTAGAGTTAGCAAGGGCCGTCCGCAATAACGCCATCAGGAGGATTCCAGTAACTTACAAACTCATTCTTGGTATTAGCTCTTTGTTAAGCAACTCCCATCCAGTGCATGTCACTCCGATACAAGATAGTACCACTTTAAAACAAAAGGTAAGATGTGTTTGTCTACATTACATTTGCAATGGTAATTACTTGAGAACAATACAAAGGAAAACCAAACAAAAATCTTCCATTAGTTGGGGCTTTACTATCTCTGACCTCAATCTCGTTTGCTGATACCGCCAAACTTTTCATAAACCCCTTCTATCATTATTAGCTATAATTTAAATAACTACTGGGCAGAAGAAAAAAACTGCTCAACCATGGCTTTCTAATCTAGTAATTAAATCCAGCTGCGAGACATTGAACAATTTGTTTCCTGTGTCTATGACTACTACTGTAGTCAAATATTTTACACTAGGTGGTATAACATCACGAGGAGGGACTGAAGGATACAGCTGGAAATTAAGCCACCCCTTGATAAGGTCAGGAAAATCCACCCAAGCTTCTCCACAGAGAGAGGTCCCAAATGAGACAGATGTCCCATGCCCAACAGGCTGTCAGTTAAACATAGGATGTATTCTCCCATCGCCATTTATTTTTGTTTTGGAGTACTCCGGCTGTTTGACTTATTTCAACATGGTTATTATTTTTAGTTAGCGCCACTCAAATGACTGACTGAATAGTTTAGATTGACCAAATCCACTAATACATTGTTAAAAAATAATTACTGTTTAGACAAACAATGCAGGAACCTGCTGGTTCATTTTATCTAGCCCTCTGCTGTTGCAGACAAGGACATCATTCAGCCTCTCTCATTGACGTATCAAGGGCCATTTTAGGATTACTTGGGCTAACTCTGGTTTAACTAGCTTGGCAACTCTGGTATTAGCAAAAAAAAAAGCTATGACAACATGGTGTCAGCATGAGTGAAACATCCACAAACCCAGGGTCCCAGAGATATCCACCTCAGACTGGGTCCCACACTGCATTGCTAACAGTAACCAAAGCAGCTGCACCCAAGCAAGGCCAGGTTTGCTAAAAAATACCGCATCATTCTCCCCGGATGCAGTGCAGAAAATGCATTACTTCCAGCCGCTCGTCAAGTAAATTAAATACTGCTCCATAACAACCAGATATTAATATGCTTGTATCTCTACAAGGTACCTACTCAGAATAGGCGTTGCGGTTTTGGTTTGTGTGTGGATAGTGCCCGCTATGCCTCGCCCCCTGCCCCTAATTAGGCGACATACGCACTACCTCTCTTCAAACAGCAGGACTTGCAATCGTCTCTTTTAGCTAATTTTCCTATCTTTACCTAGGTGCGACTGCATCCTGTTGCATTATGCCTCATTGTGATCACCCATCCCAATTTGATATCTCTGTTGGCTGGTTACTCCTGCAGAGAAAATTTTGGATTTTACCCAAATGATGGAAAAATTTGCCCATTTAGATTACCTGAAGCTGATAACCTTTCTACTGGAAAGTTCCCATCTGGCTAGAAATATTGCTACTGCATTTTTCAGGGATGTGATTCCTTTGCAAATGACCCAACATTATACTTCAGAAACAAAAATGCAAAACTTCTTCAAATCCTCCTGAAGAAAAAATGAGCTCTTACTCCAAATCACACACATAAATAGAAGAGTGGCTAAATTTGTCTTTGGGAAGCTGTCAAAAATGGACGGTGTCAATGCATTTTTTTCCCCTTGGAAATGAAAATACCTTATTTAATGGTACAGCAGAGAGATCTGTGAAATCACTACACAAATACTATAGAATTTGATGGCAAAGCTTTCTGCCAAGTGACTCAATATATTGATATTATGCATTCCACAGTATGTGGGTCATTATGACAAAATATCACACTATTATTTTTGTTTAAATGATTCCTTAATTATCTCTCATATTCTATTACAGCATTATACTTTATGCACATAACATATAATGCAAATACATACATATTTTTCAATATACCTATATATATTACATTATATATTATGGTATTACATCATATCATACTGTACTACCTTTGAGTAAGAACGATTTCCTAAGCTAGGATCTAATTCTGTGCTGCAACATGAATGCTTGTCCGTGCTTTGGAATTGAAGATTAATATTGGTTTTAAAACACACAAACAAACAAATGTTTTACAACAGCCCCTGTTCAAATGAAAATGCACGTTCACTCACAATATTGCTGACATGGTAATAAATGGTTGATGATGAAAAATAACTGGTTACTTCAATTCTTTGTGCATAGTAAGCAGTCCTGTCAACACAATGAAGTTCTGAGGCAATTATAAGAAGACTTAGTAAGATTGGTTATGAAATGCAACTATAGAACTAGCAAATAAAAGAACAAACAGTAATGGAGACTAAACATCACTAGAACACAGGTAATCTCGCTAAGTTTTTTACCCTCAGTGATCATTTCTGTATTTCATGTAATGTATTTGTAATTAATTGCACTTTTTGTTATTGCACATTTTTCATTTTATATAAATGGACTGTTAGTCCAATTTGCCAATCTAGTCAATAGGAAACAAGTGTATTGATCATTGGTACAGTCAAGCAGCTGTTCTTTAAAATTAACACATCTATGCTGTTTTACACATGCTATCTGGCTTCAGAACCAGAGAGAGATTTGAAAGATTTCAAAATAAAACATGTCTCAGATACAAAAAGTTGTTTTAGAATCCTACCAGAGCGATCAAAGACGACCTGGTTGGCAGGATGTGGGCCTGCATCTACGGATAAAATGGGGACCGACTTCCGAATGTCCCAGAGCTTCATCACACCAGAGGAGTCACAGGAAGCAATCGTATCACCCTGTCAATGTTGGAAACAAAATAAAGGCATGGCTTCTGTACTTTTGCAAAGAAGAAAGCATATGACACAGGGCTGGATACCTGTTGATGCCAGACATAATAACTGTACGTATTTAAATAAACCTAAGTTGTTATATGTGAGGTTATCACAGCCTCTTAACAACTTTGTTGACTTGAATAGCAACAATACAATATGACTTTTAAAGAGAATAGTTCAGGAGAAACTATAAATAAAAAAGAGAAAAGAGGTTATTTTGAATTCTGATACCAGTGTCCCCTAAGAACATGGCTTGCGATTATACCTTTTCTTCTCACCGAGACACAGGAATGGCCCTTTAGCCCTGATTTTTAATTTGTCTACTCATGTTTTCAATGTGAAGCATAAGATTAGAGCAGAACATACACTCCTTCATTGCTGTACATTCATTAATAGCCATGATAAGGACAATCTCAATCATTTCAGTGAGTCAGAAGCATGCAGGGACTATCTATGCAAGGAAAGATAGCAGGACCATGTCCCCCATGCCTCTCTTCAGTATTAATTTAAAAAAAAAAACAAAACAAACCAACCAAAAAAACCCCCAGCTACGAAAGTGGCAGAAGTATTTTCAATATATAGCATATGAACAAATGCAAAACTCAAAGAAGGCAGGGTAAAGGATGCCCAAACATAACTTTGTTTAGCTAATTCCTGCCACCATAACAGAAAGAAACCCCTAGCTACCAATGTAGAAACATTTACTTTTCATTTTAACCTCCTAAATAAAGATTCAAAATCCCTAAACCAGCTCAGCTGGTGTGCACTCAGAGTTATCAAAGGCAATGTCTTTTCCAATTTATGCAACAGTGTAAGATTAGATTAAAGGATATTGTTTTGAAGGAGAATCACAATGGTATGGAACTGAGAATCAGGTAAAACATGAGTCAGATGCTGCACCCATGACTTTTTTTATATTCAGTTAATTTTTACGTCTTTCACGTAAATAATACCTGCAAGAAAATGTGAGGAGTTATCTAGCAAATAGAGGAATTAAGATCTGAAATATCCATTACCTTCTCAAGTAGAAAGTAATGGCCTGCGAAACAGTATCATGGTATAAGTATAATGAAATCTTTAGGTTCATTTGGAGGAGATCTAAAATGTCAAAACTCCATTCTGGCTTGTAACAGGGACTAATACAGAGTAACACCAAGAAACAAAGTAATCATTGCTTGGAGAATTCAGCCAGCAAGCTCTCAGCACTCCCTGTTTTGCAAAAAAACTCAGTAACCGTAAATGCATCACACCTCAACATAGTGGTGCTGAGCATTACAGAAAAGCTATTTGTTTTACTATCTCGCCAGCTGTACCCGCCTAATTCTCTTTCATTTCATCTGGCTCCCTTCATGAAGTTCAGCCTATACAAACGACAAGGTCAAGCAGGCCGTTCAGGAAACAAACAACAAAAAACCCCAAATACGACAGCTACACTCCAAATTGTTGCATGGCTTGAACTGGATCTCAATAAAGCAAATTTTTAATGGGAAAAAAAAAGCATCATCATGGGTATGAGACTGGAAGAGTCATCAAATACAGTCCCTTATCTTACAAGCAATGCTTTCATATGCTTGCCGTAATAAAAGTACTGAATTCCAGAATAGCAGCAGTTCCCCCATCCACCCCCTGCTGCTGATCCAGAACCTGTCTGTCCTTGCATTTATAAATCTTTCAGCCCATAAGTATAAAATGAGAGTTTAAAAGTACTTGTTCACATGCAATCTGTATCCTTTAGGTTAAATACAAGGGGTTTTTTGCAGAAGTACTCCTCCCTTCTTCCCTATCCCTGATGCATTTCACTTACAGTATCATTCATATCCCCCCTTAGACACTATTTTCTGGGCCAAAGAGCTGAAGCTCTTTCTTTTCTCCCCCCCCTTCCTCTTTTCAGATAGCATGGAGTCTGGATTAATTATGAATGTGTCCATCACTGGTTTTTATAAAGCAACTCCTTCAAAACTGATCACCAATTTTAGAAGCCCATTCTGAGACCCCTGTAACTTGACTTTCAGGGAGGTTAAAGGTGCATGTCTCAGCTGAGCAGAGGTTTCGGTGAAGCTGGCACATAGCAGCACCTACGAAATGGAAGGGTGGGACATGCATGACCAAGTGGGACGTCTCCTATCCTTAAGTGATTATCTATCATGCCA
The DNA here is from genome assembly GCF_034638445.1 of Ciconia boyciana. Classification (NCBI taxonomy): domain Eukaryota; kingdom Metazoa; phylum Chordata; class Aves; order Ciconiiformes; family Ciconiidae; genus Ciconia; species Ciconia boyciana. The sequence goes on along the minus strand of NC_132943.1, from coordinate 40,644,632 downwards.
GTAAAGGGAAGAGGAACGGAGTATGTGCATGTGGATAGATCCCTACATTCCTCAGTGTAAATACTCAGCTTCTGGAGCAGCTCCCCACACCTCACCATCCTCTTTCCACTTTCTTCTGCAAAGATTATGTCCAACATTATCAACAGTCCACACAGGAAATCACTGGTATCCCTTATACCCATTATTTCATAACCTCTAATATGACTTTGACATATTCTTGCATTTTACTTCTGATTTTTTCTATCCGTAGAGGCATTTTAGTAAATACTGGGGGAGTTGGTTTTGTTTTGGTTTAGAATATGCCTGTCTTCAGACTTGTTTTGCATATGTCCAATATACTTCAGTTCAAATCAATTGAATAAATGCTCCTTAATTACAGCTTTGGTAACTCAGCAATTTTGAACTAGATTAATGGACCGCCCATCTGGATTAAGACTGTGCATAACCCACCCCGTGTAGTTACAGAAGACACTCCAGTGGGTGCTCTGTGACTCCTCCGTATGTCATCAACAGTTGTGCCCATGGATTTTCAATACGACATTTCTCTCTTAAGTAACAGCACGGTCTAGCTAATAGCTCATAATAGCACCAAGAATGCTTCGCTGAAATAGATATTATGCAAACATTGATCAGAGACAGTCCCTGCTGCAAAGTGACTGCAACTGCAGAGCTGACTTTGACCTTTCCACTGGCCCTGATTAAGGGATCGTTACTAGTTGCATAATTACGAGGAAAACAATCTGATCTACTTTTACTACAGGTTCTTCCTTCTATGAATTAATTTTGCTACATTAGCTGGCACACCACAAAAGAAGATCCATACCCCATCCTCTTTCAATCTTGCCATCGTCTTGTCTGCCACGTTTATTTTCTCCCATTTCTACTACAGATGCCTAAGAAATACAAGGGTAAGCACATCTCCCCCTGCAGGAATTTACACAATCAAATCGTTAGTAGGTACCAGGCACAGTGAACATCCGAACTTGTTATTTAAGTTCTCTTTCACGAGGTGATTTGTGGCCACATCAGAAAGGACAACCCCCCTCCCCCCCCCCCCTTCCCCCCCGATCCTTGCAGGTACTGTGTGAACAGAAGCGGTGCTGTAGAAACCTGGTCTGAGAGCACCACCCCGCCGTGCCAGGTGCTGTGTAAACAAGCCAGAGAAGGTGGTCCTGCTCCAAAGGGCTTAACAATCTATTTTAGTAGCAAGATCAACCTATTCTTGCCATCAAAAGTCTGCAGACTTTTTACCAATTTCCTCCCGGATGCCTGGTATAAACAAACTGTGCATAAAATGCAACGCCCAGCAGCATATTTTGCCTGATTTCCATGAAAAGGCAGTAGACCTCATCTGCAAACAGAAGTAAGAAAACACAGGGTTCAGACAGTAACACATCAACACATGCTAACAGGTATTTTATCAGGCTTGGCATACTCTGTCCACAGACTTATTATTAAATGCCTTAATTATTACTGATTCCAAGGCAGCTGCTACACTAAAAACATACCAAAAGGATTTTGTTAATGAGCCAGCTATTACATTTCACCACTTCTTCGCTTGATATCATCTCTATTACATACCTTTTCGAAATCAAGTGAGCTGGAGATGTGGGGTGACAACTTTTCAATAGGAAGAAATAAACCAGGAATGTAATCAAGCTGAAGGATAATTTGAAGCTACATGTCATTCAAAGAACAAGAAAGGGATAAGTCATATGTTAAACGAACTCATTTGCCTCTGGCCATGGGCCATTTTCAAAAGCTTTAAAGCAGAATCACTTTGAATTCTCCTATGAGCTTTTGGCTTTTTCATTCCTTTTACAGTTATTATTTTAGTTATTCGGGGAAGAGCCCTCTGCCTTGCTCTTCATTTTCTTCTTTTTGTTTCTTGCCACACTAAAGTCTTTTTTATTATGTCTTTTTGATGACATATTTTACTGAACAGCAAGCTGGACCATCAGGGCTTGACTGATTTTCCTACATGTAAAAGGAGAGACAATGAGATCCAAGGAGAAAATGTGCAAAAGCAGATTTCCATTGTACTGATTTCCATTTACACTACATTTTATGCTGCAGCAGCCACAGCTCAGTTCTATTACTTCCCCTAATCAAACAGCATGTAGAATGATTCATAAAACTAGTAAGACTTGCTTCCTATTCTATATAATCAAGTTGGTACTTTTTTGTGTGTGCATGCTGAAGTAATTAAAGAATTTATACAAGGATTCAATTAGTCTGGATTCAAAGACTGGTTCTGTTCCAGGCTCCACTTAAAGGACTCTGCAAGTCCTTTAACTGCCTTTACTGTTCCACCCTCCACTCTTTACCTTCCCTGCTGACTTAATGAACATCTTTGTATTACGGAATATCTCCCATTAAAACGGGTATGCTCAGCCCCATAGACAACATAATCCCAGTCTCAACTGGCACTTGCAAACCATTGAAACACAAATAATTATAACATCAGGAATTAACAGATTTTTATAATTTCCAGGAAGTTTTCAAAATTTGTTTCATTCTTTCCTTTTTTAAAAACATACATTTTTCTTCTGAATATTAATAATGACTAACAATGGGACTAATCAACACGTACACTTTAGGCAGATATTTCCTGCAAATTGCTGTTTCATACTAGCGATAAGGATAAAAATCTGAATAACTATGTCTCTTGCTTATGAACACACCTCTGGATTTATTGCTGAAAGATCAATAATATATGAACTGCAACAAGTGGCTTTATGTAATTTAGACGGTGAGATAAACTCTTCCCAGGAGTATCCTCTTCAAAGTTTAATTCTGAAGGCAGGTCAGTAGTTGTTTCATGACCTTTTGCAAATATTTTTAAAAAGGGAAAATAGTGAGTGAACAGGCAACTCATTTTCACTATGACGAGTTCACAGTCAAATCAGTCAAGTTTACCGACGTGCAAGTCCTTTGTTTTCAAAACAGATGCAGCTGTATTAAGTGTATTTTAAAGGACTCTTACGATGACTAGACTAAGATTTTCATCAACCTCAGTGGAAACAGGTTCAAGCTCTAGGTCCCTTGGTAACTAGAAAGAAACTTGGTAATAATTTCCCCCTTCCCTTACTATTGGGAATCTGGTTGACCTGTGGCATAACAAAGGGCTGATGAGCTTGTTGCCAGTCTTACCAGTCTTGCCACCAGACTCTGAAGTAAGTAAAAGGAGTTTGTTCTGTGTACATAAAGTGTGGTAGAAATTCCTTGCCATTAAGTGCCAGTAGACAAAGTACCCACATGAGGAATAGCTTCAGCTACCTCAAACTGAGACAGACTCGAATAATCTGCATTTCTAAGATGTTCCCTGTGGGACACATCCTAAGTCACTTAACTCTGCCACCATTTTATATGTGTTAAAGTGAATATTTTTAAGAGAAGGAATCATTACCTCCCACATTTACAGCATGAAGCACATCAGAAACCTGATGAGAGTTATTACCTCAGGCCTTGTTGTAATGCAAAAACTAACTACGCTCCGAAAAAGTAACAGGGGGCACGCAGGGCAGACAGAGTCCCATCCCTGTGCCACCCCATCCCACGGGGTGCAATTGGGCTTTCTGAGCAGCAGCGAGCAAGGACAGAGGGATCTCAAGAGAATCCAAGCAGGGGCGGGTGAATCTGCTGTAGTCGTTACAGGGAAAAAGACTTTCATGTCCAATTAGGCCAAATGAATTATGTAAAATATGATAACGATGGAGGAAAAAATGCAGATGTAGCCCATTATTAGACTGATGACTAATCAATCACCACCCATTTTTGAAATATCAGGCTTAAATCATCCCAGTTTCAAATGAAAATAGCATCTTCTTAGAAAGACATGGAATTACTTAGCCTGGCAAAAATACAGAGCTACACTGATTACCACTTTGAAAGTGTAGTGGTCTATTTTTAATAATTTTCTTCATCAAGGGTGGGGGAAAAGGGGTGATTAAGGGCTATTTACAGGCAGCACCAGTGTTTTCCCATCTGCTTTTTTACTAGCTTTTTCCTTTTATAGTTTCAACTTCTGCATGCCGATCAAAGTGACAAAGGACCATTTATGTTTCAAAGCAGTGAAACACCCAGAGCTCAAGCAACTGGGGTCTGGTTCTCACTCCCTGTGAGATTTTTTACAGCTTTGAATAAACACAAACTGGTGAGACACCAGCTCTTCTGGAGGTGAGGTGAATCCAAGGTATTGATGCAGAAACAATCATCTCTCAGAGCTTCACTCTTAGTTTCCACAGAAGAACCCTCCAACTTTATTAGCAGTTGTCAATGAACAACTCCTAATTTTCCACTGTGTAGAACTGGTACAACTTGCTGTAAGACTTTGGCTATTTTTGCTGTACCTATTGTGATTACTGAGCTATTGTAATCCCTTGATATTATGGTTCGATGCACAGGTTTTGAGAGCGTACTGACTGTGCGTGCTCTGGGGCAAAAGCGTCCTCCTCCTCTAATCCAGCTCTGTGTGCACTGTGAGCATTTGAACAAACAGGCAATACAATATCTATTATTAAAAAACATTATGGATTCCAAAGTACAAGAATCTGTTCCAAGCTCTCTCTTAATCCCACTTCCACGGCAATATCAGCACCTACCCCACTAGCTCAAAGGAGACGCCTCAGGATAACTGATGTTTTATGCCTGTGGGAAGCAGGGATCATTCCTGTCCCAGCTCCAATTCTTTTGCTGGCTCTTTTTCCTTCAGGCACCCCAGCAGCTGAGGTTCATAACAAATGTGGTAAGTCAAAACACGCTTTGCAAACATAATAGGACAATTCTGTGTCAACGCTTTCCTCTTTCACATGATGCTGCAGTCCAGAACACAAACATACTGATCACGTACTGTAATGAAGGTGAAAGAACGTTAGCTCAGCAGAAGTGCTCTAAAAATGTAGGGTTCTTCAAATTAGCCGCTCTAAGTTATGGTCCAAGATTAAATACTTTGCAGTTACTGCTGGTACGTGCTGGGACCTGACCAGCTTCAGCTATAAGATGAGGACTGTCTGCAGGTACTCAGACGCGTACAGTTGGAAACAGCGAGTCCTGGTGGGAAACGCAAAGGGGAGAGAGGCACGTGGAGAAGCGCTGACTGAGGAGTGAGTGCTGTTAATGCAAACAACCAAAGAGAGCAAAGGCAACAACCAGACAGTCCTCAGGAGAGGTTATGAGCAGAAAGGAAATTTATTACAGAAGGGTAGAGGCACACAGATGCCTCTTCAATGTTATCAGTGACCAAAAGTCTATTGCTATTAGAAAGCGGAGGAGAAACAAATATATCGGGAAGTGGAAAAAAGACGTGGACGAGATGTCTGTGCTGATAAATGAACAGGTACGTGGGCCATCGCATACTAAGAAGCTTAAAGTTATCAAGATAGGGTTTTTTTACTTCTTATCCCCATTTTCTCAGTGATGATTTTGATCAAGATGAAGAATATCCTAAAATGGTATTATTTCTAGGTTATTAATTTTATCCTTTCACAGCATATGGAGACTCCTTAAGAACACCCCTTGTGTCCTCCAAAGCAGGAGCTCCATTAAAAATAGTCAATGGAAATGGCAGAACTTTGTTGCAGCAGAATTTCCAGTTCTACTGACTTTCAAAGATAATGATGGATCATGGGTCTCTTGTTTGTTTACATGCACTCTGCAGGCTTTCCTCTTGCTGTGTGAAACAGAGGGAATCTCTCTTCCCTTCGCCACATCAAGTAGCACGAAGTGCCTTGTGGTGTTGGAGGAGAACAACACATGCTAGGCTTGCAGAATCCCTTTGCATAAATTTACATATGAAACCCAAGATCACTGCACTCCCTGCAGAGTTACTGCTAGCCATAGTTGACATTGCACTTGAAACAGTACTGCAAAGAGAGCAGTATCTTTTGCAGAGAGGTTTAAAATAATCAATTTTGGTTTTCCTTTCTAACCATCAAAGAAGTGGCTTTGAATTCTGGGAGCTGTGCAGTGAGAGGAAGAGAAGAATGATAATTGCCATTACTGGCTTTTCTCAGTATTTTGAGAGATAGTACCACTAAAGTGAAGTTAGGTGCCATCATTAGTTGATTAGACACTCCTGAGAGCAATAAGCATAACAAATTCCTAGGGTATGCCATGTTCGTGTACAGGGCGTTGTCATTCAGTTCCTTAAAGTCTAAATAAGTACATTTTTAAAATCTGGGTAGTATCCATTGCAATAATGTTAATATATAGACTTAATACATACTTTCATAAATTCACAAATTAGTATTAGTGGCAATAGATCTATTGTTGAAATGTGAAATTGTCCATTTAAAAATGCAGAATATCTAAGGCACTGAAAGAAAGTAAGTGTCAGTAAACTGTATGTGCCCTTTTTCAACAGAAACTATCAAAGGAACTTGTAAAATGAAAAAGCTCAACTTAATAGTTGGCTCTTTATCTTGTCTTTGGGCATTTTTTAAGGGAAACTAAATGCATAAAGAAGAAATATCAACAATATATAAACTGTATTCACAGAAGCTTGCCCAATTCTGAACTCTGGGAAGTGTATGAATGTTTTTCCCAGTTTCAAAGTAGTTCAGGTGAAAGATTGATCAGTTCAACAAATCTCATCCCATTATTTCAAGAACTTCCTCACAAAAAAACAGCTAAATATCAAAATAGAATAATCTGCATTCCCATCCCTGATGGACTTCAGCTGTGCAGTCTCAATTATTTTCAGATTAAATCATTCTGATATTCAAGTACCTGCTAACAGTGATATTTGTTCAACTACAGATTAATTGCATTTTCATAACAGAGAGGCCTTTCCAAATTTGGCCCTACTTTCACTCTTGCATAAATTAATTTTAAATCCAATTTTGTATTGTATAAAGCCATGTACTACACAACCACATATACAGCACTGTTTCAAGCACCCTGCTTCCCTTTGGCCATGATTTGATAAGTGGTAAACAGTTCAAGACCCCTCTTACCAAACACAAACCACTGGTCTAAACTAAACCCACTTCTCTAACCCAAATTTAGTTCAAGCCCTTCTGAAGAGTTAACTTAGCACAAACATGCTTTTTGTTGGAAGAGCTGTTACCTCTCTGCTTGTAACCACCGCAAAACCATACCGATAGCAACTATTTCAACAGGTAACCTGACGAATGTAACGTGAGCCCCCATCCACACCTGACCACAGCAAACCGGGAGCGCTGGGTGAGCTGGAGGTGAGCAGATTCAGCGTGAGCAGCCACGTCGGGAGCCCCAGCCTCACAACTCAGCGCCGAGCATCTGCAATCATTCCCATTCAAGTCAGTGATAACAATGGCACTGTGGATAAAAGTTGCACAATTTATCGAGAAAATGACTGTCACATGAGAGAGTTACAGGATAGAGTGTGGGGATGGTATGCTGCTTTCTCATGTATTTTAAAATATTATTTCCTGTGAAATATCACACTGAGAGGCAAGTTTGACTGTATCGCAGGTGGGAAATTGAATTTAAAAGAATCTTGATGTAACTTCGTATTTGATTTTGTTTGTTTTGCAAAATGACACGTTTAAAAACCAGCTGTTAAAATGAAAAACTAATTATGCTGGGGCCTGGACCCACAGTGTACATCTGCCACAGGAAAGTCTGGTGTGCTGGGCCAGGAGATGTAATTTTAAAAAATCCTTATTCCTTAGGATACACAAATTAATCCCTCTCCTTTAAGAAAGAAGGGCAAAGTTTTCCACATTGCTAGCAGTTTTGCATGCTAAGCAGTCCTTGCTTCATATATTGTATATACAGAGGGTCACATTCACCGCAGAACACAGAATTAAGCAAACAAAATCACCTTAAAGGGGATAATCTCTTTTTCTTTCCATTATAAGCAAATGGACATAACAATTTGTTTATAATGTAAATATAAAGTCTGAAAACATAAAAGAAAATACTGTATGGTCAGTTAATTATCAGTTTCTGCTGAGGATCTTTCCAAGGGCCTATCTGACCTAAAACATACAGGTTTTTTAAAGTTACTCAAAAGCAAATTATGTTAAAGCTAGTTAAAAATGATGCCACATTTTATCTTCTTGAGCTTCACAGAGTTGTCTAAAATCCAAATGTCTATGCATTACCCCAAACTTTTACCATGAAGAGTTGAGACAAAGCTTCAGCATATGCAAAGATTTAAACGAGAGCAAAATCTGATTAAAAACTTCAATTAGAAAAGTTAAATATTTCATTTCCTGCTGGTTCAAAACTTCTCTGCCTACATCTGGATTGTCTCCATGTCTCGGAGCATTACAGTTTGGCTGTGTAACAGCCTCATTTCACTCAGAGCAGTGCTTCCCAGTGACACATCATGGTGTCCCACTCAGGGTGGGGGACAGCATGACATCCTAAAGCACAAGTTATAATTAATTTAAGAAACTACAAGGGGACAGGTATACTGCATACCTCCAAAAGGAAATATTTAGTTTCCCAGATTTAGAATTTCTCAGATTTAGAATATTCACAGAATATTTGATAATAGTCTATAAATACAGACCAAAATTTGAGTAAATGTATGTTTATTCAGCAGTGAAGTATGAAGTTAGAAGGTCAATTCTCTTCTTCATCTAGTAACAATATAAATGAACATTAGTCATACTACGAACGAATGAGACAGTATGATGGCAAGCACCTCCCCTGCTTCCGACCTTCCTTGTCTAGGTGTTCCTCATCTACACCATCTCCATGTAGTCCACTTCTGGAGCACAGAAGTCTCAGTGATCATGACTAGAAACCTTCAGCCATCATGGTATATGCAGCCTGCTCCCAAGGAAGAGCAGCTGTCCCTCATTTACTTCACTTTATAATTACAGAGTCCAGGTACTAGTAGACACCATGTTAACCTGAGGTATGTCTTGCACTCACAGCACCAAGACCATGGTATCCAGCAAAGAGGACATGCCGCAAAGAGGGCGCTGAAAGGACTGACCAGGTAGGAATGCAGCACCTCTTACAGAACCTGAGGCCTTAAGGTGATACCTGCAGACAGGCAGATATCCATCTTGTAATGCCTAGTGACAGAGAAGGCTGAAAGTCATGTCTCTACAAATATCATTATTGGGAAAAACTATGTTCCTTTTTTTCCATGGCAAAGCAAGAAAAGAGAACACAAGGCAGTGGCATTTTCAGAAATGATCAATGTTACATCAAGATTCTTTGCTTTCCATTTCTTGATGGGTTTGAAATACTCTCCTAGAACCTACCACCAGGAAGAAGAACAAAAGAAGGTCTTCTCAAATCTAGGCTTTTGCGTGTTTGTTTGGGTGAATGTTACGGGACACTTCGTGATTTCCTGAGAGTACCTGCATGGTGACAATAAAGACCACCAGAAGGGATGCCTGGGTTTAAAAAAAAAAAAAAAAAAAAATCATCCCTGTAAATGAAAGAAAGATCTAAACCCTGAGGCTGGAGGAGAGAGGTCCTGTGGCAGAATGAGCTAACCTCACCTCTCCTAAAGTGTCGAACGCTTAAAACAAAAGAAGGTGAATTTCCTTGACCTGTGATTATTTTCAGAGTTAGTAATCTTGACAGGACTGGGTTTAAAATCTCAAACAAATAAATTACACTGGGGAGAATAGAAAGGCTGGTTAATTCCAAGTTTCCGAAGGCAACTTGGGCCTTGATTAAACAAACTTCAAGGCTAACAGAATTTTTTTTTCCCCAGAAGAAATTATAACTGGGAAATTGATCCAAAAATAATCCAGGAAGCCAAATTTCTTCCAAACTAAGAGAAGGAACTGCATTTTGCCTGATTTAGAAGTGCAGAGGTAAACTCTAGGGGCAGTTGGTACATTTAAACACTGACACTAAAGGTTCCTCGGTCACCATCATCTGCTATGCATGAAAGAAAAAAGGATTTTTCTCTGTCATCGACTTACCGAGGTGTATGACACCTATCACTAAGGTTTTCTTTGCAAACGATCTCTGATAAGAAACTAGAAATGGTGATGGGAAACTGAATGCATAAACAAGGTGTGACATTTAAAAATCAGGCTCAGATTTTTTGCAGTCCCATTGAAGCACCTTTGCTAAAAGGCTGTCTTTTTTCTCAGGGACATAGAAATACAGCACCTTGGGAGAGCCACCCCCATAAAAACCAATGCATCCTGAATTTCCTTGGCCTTCTGAACACGGTTGGATAAGTCCATACATATTGGAGCTTCCTCACAGAAAGAGCTGGAGGCATTTTTTTACTTCTAGGCTATCTGGTAGGGATATTCTTACTTGTTTATCCAGCCTTCTATATTAAGACTCTGATATGGGAGTCAGATAGCAAGAATATTTAAACTGATCAAAATAAAGGTGGATCTACCCAATTCTTCTCGAGTGGTTTCAGAACGTCTTATCTGGTCTACACAGATAAGATATGCATAAAACAGGCACATACTTGCTGAGTGTAGGGGTCTGTGAATAACAATAGCATCAGAGATGATGGGAAGTGATTAAACAGTATGCCTGGCCAAGGGAAGAGAGCATTCCAGAAAAAGTACTTCCAAAAATAGGGAATAACATGAATATTTCAGAGAACGGACGTGGAAGTGGATTCTAGCAGTTTTCTGAGAGTTTCACTATTATCAGAAAGAGCTTTTTGCCAACAAGTGAAATGAGAGAATTTTGATGCAGTTTTTGTTCTTTGCCATGACACAGAGACAGAATAGATTCATTTTTTTTACTTCTAACAACATTCGATGGCCTGAAAATGGTTAACTAATGATACTAAAATCTGTATTTAAAAGTAATTCAGTTCTGTAATTATATTTCTTATGCATGGAGACAGAAATAAACTAGAGGAAGAACCTATTAGCCCTTTTGCATGTATAATTGAACACGTTTGATATTACTAGGTAACCTTTGTAAGTAACTGGCTTTGAGTTTATGCAAAGAGGTGAACACTTTGAATACATAAATAACAATAAGAGCAGATAGGTTTTTGATTTTGTATTCTGTTCTTTTCTTGTTTGTGACTGTTAGATGCAGTCAGACATTCCTGTCTTTATTTGGCCATCCATAGAAACATCTGAAAGATCTGACTTTTGCATCGTTTGGGTGCAGTAATGAATAAGAACTGACATCAAATATCAATATTATTGGCCCAGCTAAATGGTAGCTGACATCCAACTGGACTGCTGAAGAGGTAAACAAAATTGAAATTTTGTTTTTGTTTAAAAACTGTCTGACATTATTTGTCCTTCAGTAAATCAATGGAAGAATGACCTAAAAGCTGTTTGCATTTTGGCTTGGGGAGGTAAGATTGGGCAGTTGCTATCATGCATATTTTTTATAGTCTTTTAGGTTTTCCTAATATAAACTGTAACTCCCAAAAATACTTTTTTGTTCTAAGGAAACTTGGTAACCTCTGTAACGATTTCTTAACCTGCAGACATCATACAAACACAGCATGGCAGATACAGACAAACACAGGTGAATGATAATCATAGTCTTATTTGACCACAAACACATATATACACACACATAAGGGACCAAATTTTTTTCTACTTTAAATTCAGAATGATTCAGCCAAGCATCTATAGCCTTTATACTTCATTAGCATAGGTGATTTGCCAAGCTGCGAAAACACTGTGCAAAGTATGTACAAAACTTATTTCAAATGCTCTTTAGGCCATACTTAGATTTTATATTACATGCCAATGTTCAAGAAGAGATCACCACTCCTCGTATGAATTCTGCTGTATGAAATGGCATTGTTTTCCCCTAGTTGTTGATCAAAAACATGTACTAATGTAAAAATGATAGTGGTTTGATTTTTCATCTTTGCAGGAATTATGCAGATGTATAATATCCTCTCCATAATTATCCACAAGACAGAAGGAAAGGGCCAGGGCTGACTTAGAGAATCATAGAATGCTTTGGATTGGAAGGGACCTTTACAGGTCATCTAGTCCAAGCCCCCTGCAAGAGCAGGGACATCTTTAACTGGATCAGGTTGCTCAGAGCCCCGTCCAACCTGACCTGGAATGGCTCCAGGGATGGGGCCTCCACTACCTCTCTGGGCAACCTGTGCCAGTGCCTCACCACCCTCATCGTAACAAATTTCTTTCTTAAATCCAGTCTAAATCTGCCCTCCCTTAGTTAAAACCATTGCTCCTTGTCCTGTCACAACAGGCCTTGCTAAAAAGTCTGTCCCTGACTTTCCTATAGGCCCCCTTTAAGTACTGGAAGGCTGCGATAAGGTCTCCCCGCAGCCTTCTCTTCTCCAGGCTGAACAACCCCAACTCTCTCAGCCTGTCCTCGTAGGAGAGGTGCTCCAGCCCTCGGATCATTTTTGTGGCCCTCCTCTGGACACGCTCCAACAGCTCCATGTCCTTCTTGTGACTTGGACATCCCTGCCTTGACGTCCAGGTGTAGGCACTTTGGTAGCAATGGGGCTCCCTCCACCACCTTTTCCCACCATGAGCCTACATTTGTGAAGTCATATGGAGTCCAACAATTAAGTGGGGTCACCTCAAATCCCAGTAACATTCAAAAACTGGGGAAATTACTTTGCCTCTTAGGTGCAGTCTCACTTGGGTTTCCCTAGAGCGGGTATCTTTGCTTTCCCACGTAAGGTATGTTCACATGTATCTTTTACTGCACTCAGAGCCTTTGAAGAGAATTGGAGCACGCACAGTAGCCTCTAAAAAACCACCCTTACAAGCACATGCACATATTTCTACTCAAAGGCTTAGCCCTCAGTGGAAAAGAAATGTCTGAAACATTTTTCTCTACAAAGTTAGTTGTGTTATGGGGACATGGGAGTAAAAGGAGTGGTACCATTAACTTTTAGGAGGAAAGATGCATTTTTCTACTTCTTCAATTCAAAAGCAGCTATATGGATTTTGCTCAAATTTTCTCAAACTTTCCACAGGCAGAGAACCAACTTGGAAAACCGCAGAATTTATACACTGCTGAAAGCGTTATCTTTTAAGTCCTGACATAACCATGACTACAAAAGTTAGAGCAGAGTACCTATCAGGGCAATGTGACTACCGGCCAGATTCTCCAGAGAGCTCATGTCCCAGCAAGGCAGCCTCCAACAAACGGCCACGTTTCAGGTGCCAAACTGGCAGTTATGTTCCATAGAAAAATTGATAATTATGGACTCTGAACGCTATTAAGAGTTCTGTCTTTAAACGTCACCCACTTAACAAAAAACTATTAGCTACAGTTTCAGAAGCATGGTATAGTAAATAACTCAGATTTAACTAGTTTCACAGAGTTTAATGAGGATTTATTCAATTTGTATAAACATATTATTCTTTTTTTCCTTCTTCCTCATACAATACTCTTCCCCTAAAATATCCTTTAATTTTTGGACACACTGCCTGGATGGCTCTCTGATCGAACAGGAAAATTTGTTCTGTATTTTCTCTACAGGACATTGTGTAATTAGAATTTCATGTTCTTTCAAAACTCCTGGCACCAAGCAGCCTGGGACACGACTATCACAAGCCCACTTAAACTGACCTATATCCTAAGCAGAAAAAGGAGTGAATCTCTTGGGATCTTTCACCACTACAGCACTGCATTCACAGAGTCCGACCCTAGAGAGAAGACTTCTGACAAAGCATGGGATCTGCAGACCCATGACATTAGGATATAGAAATCCAGGTAGGATTCTGTCAGCAATCAGCCTTCTGTTTGACCATTTCAGACTTAAGAAACCAGACTTTTCCAACAAACCTTTGCCAGGCTGCAAAGCTTCTTTGGCTAGGTCTAACCATTAGGCTTTCTGTTGGCCACTCCAGAAATGATGTTGCACCTTTGTCCAAATAGTCCGTGATCACTCTCCAATATCTTTCCCATGAAAGTATTGTTGGAAATACTAACATGTCTATAAAAACCTTTTTTCCCTCACAAAACACCTTAATCAGCTTGCTTAGGGTGGAATATTTAAATTTCTTAGTGGGCAAGCACCACTAGAGGGTAAGAAACCAGTTCTCTGGTGTTATATTTGGTTGAAATGTAGTACTTGCTTTGCTAGCCGACCAATGTGACAACTGTAACTTGTACAACTCAGGACCAACTACTTAGTCTTTTCAGTAGTTTTCCAGTACATACAGAGTTAATTTATATAACTGCAATGACAGCTTCTGAAATTATATTCCTCACTCAGTTTAATCAATGCCGCACTAGCTGTTTCCATTTTTACTAATTCAATCATTGAGAATGTCAACCAATGATTTTAGTCTAGAGTTTAATGCCAACTATAATATTCTTTATCAAAATAACACGCTTATCTGGAAGATTATCAGCACACAGTCTTTAAGCTTCCTGTTAATCATTACAGGTCACATTAGAGCATGAGGCTCTTTGTAAATACTCAGGTTAAAGACAGTGCTATAGTATTGCTGTAGTATTTCTCTCACAATTCTTGCTACTGTTAAATATTCTTTGTTCTACACCACAGTGTTTCGAAATACTGAGAGGCAGCTTGTACCTGTGAAATATACAGATACACGCATGCAGCCAAGAAAGAATTAAGATGCCTTGGGAATTCCTATTCCCCCCCTTGACATAAGCTTATCCCACACTTTCTGCTACATCGGCCCCTAGGGTCTGCCCTATACACACACAGGGTTGACATAAGCAGTTGGTAAAGCAGTAGCTGATACTGAAGAAGAGGAGAATATTCAGGATCTCCTACAGCAAAAATTAGTACCTTGCTCTGCTTGTAATAAAAATGGCAGTGAGAGCACAGGGAACAGGAACACTGTTGAGATATTTTTCCGGGAAGATGGTCCCTGAGAGAAAAGAGTGCAAGTGGTAGCAGAAACAGCACATGCCTCACCACTTCCACACCAGTTTTAAAGAGCAGTGTGGCAAGGAGAGCTAGAGGAAGCATACATCATAAATGTTTTGATCATTTCAGAATATCTCATATCACTTCAAAGAAACACTTTGGAAAAATTACTTCCCTTCCAAAGTTAACAGGCATTCAGATCATAGTCTGTCACCAATCCCAACTAAAATGATGCATTTTAGACAACAACTATAAAATTAACCATCCAGGAAAAAAACTAACAGCAAACTTCATTTAAGTAAAGTAACTAAATGATCATGACAAAAGAGAATGACTTAGATATCATGCAGTGATTAAAGGAGAAAGGAGCTAGGCGCAAGGAGGGGGCAGCTTTATCATAACAGTCTCTGCGAGACTGCTCTGGCTGGCAGGTGTGTGCCACACTGAACTGCTCTGGAAGTCATTACTAATACTGAATTCAGTTGCAGAGGTATCTATTTCACCAAAGGGCATGACAGTATTTACCAGAGCAAGGAACATGATGATTAAAGAAACCAGGAAATTCGTACACAGAACTTACCTTCATGTTGAATGTAGCATGATTACAGGAATGCAGGTGACCATAGAATGTGTAAACACGGAGACCCTAGGAATTAAATATAAAAAGAAAGCAATTAAATAAGTTACAGTGATATAAATTATTCTATACCCTTGTAAATAGAAAGACCTTGATTTTATGGCTGTGTGCAAACCAAGGCACTTTGTGTGCTAAAAACCAGCTCCTGGTTGCTAGAAGAGGAACGCACTTCTCACAATTACTAAGCAGATATATCCTTACTTCACATAATAGCTAGCCGAAAAGGTGCATTCAAGTATCACGAAAAAAGAGCCATCTCCCTTGCCGGTGGGTTTGAATTAGAAGGTGTAATCACTGCTTCCAAAAGACTGAGCTCTTGCTCTTAGGCAGTGATTCAGTACGTGTCTCTCGATACTCCACACACACCATTAAAGTCTTCCTTAAGGAATCGCAAGCATGAAATCAAAATTAATTATCTTTTGTCATCTTTCACATTAGGCTGTAAGTGACCTACATAGTGCAGTAACATATGTCAGATGTCATCACTGATATCTGACTTGTTCTCCCAGTACAGGAGGCATCCAGCCACAGTATCTCCTGCTAAAAAAACCCAAAGTCTTCAAGATGGGAAGACAGAGGTATTAAAAACTGATGCACTTCTCTGTTTTCATTAAAATCACTGATTTCATGACAAAAACATTAACAAAAATACTTTCTACTAAAAGTGAAAGCCAGCTTTGAACAGTGTAATCATATCCTGAAGAACAAGTTTTCACTCTAAGAAAACATTGTATTGACACTGGAATCGAAAGACAATTTGTTGCATTTTTCTGGAGAGAAGAAAAAACCCAAACCCAAGATGTGAAATTCCTCTACTCATCCTAGTAGTCCTTCTTTGTACTTATTGCAGCTTGAATCAGTCTCTCGGGAGCCGGGGTAACACAGGTTAATCATACCTCTGTCATGCCTTTAGAGTTTATACCATCAGCTTAATTCCATTTTTATTTTCCCAATCCGGGGGTTGGGGGGGAAGCACTCCTCCTCTGATGTGAGATGTTTGAATTCTCTTTTTCACTGACAAAACCTCCTACATTTTTATCACCAGCATGCTTTATCAGTATATTCACGCTGTTTGCAACAAGTCCTTTCAGGAAAGTAGTTAATGAGGTTTGACGACAAAGTAATTCTGGAGGGACACTACTCGATAATACCCTGTAGTTCACATTACATCTCTGAACCATTTAGGAGAACTCAGTCCAACAAAACAGCAGTTAAAGGGGATTAGATTGCTGTTGTAAATATCTCAGGGGTTAAGAGCAAAGAGGGAAAAGAGCTATTGAAGCTGAAGAGCAGTGTTGATGCGGGAACATATGGGTATTCATTATCTGCAGATAAATTTCAGTTGGAAATTAGAAGGCAGTTCTCAAACAGTGAGATACGAAAACTCCCCTCCACTCCACGTAGTGGGGATAAAAAATTCCCATTAATTGTAAGAAGCTGCTTGAAAAGTCTGGAAATAAATTACCTTCTCCTGCATGTGACCTTTTGCCTGAACTTGGAGACCAAGGAGACTCTTTCCAGTCTTGTTCATATGGCATTAGAATACAAATTTCTGATAAAGTCCAGCATTTAATGCTTCACAGAATTCCTTTTGTTTAAAAAATGTCACCAAGAAAAGGCAGCAGGCTACTTTGGCAAGTGCCATTTTGTATCTTATTGTATTTTTCATTTACCTTTCTGTCTTGAAGTAGTCTCTGCTTCAAGGCCGCATATGCTATTGAGATCAAACTAGGAAATTAGTATTATTCCCATAGAAGGATTGCAAGACAAACATAACAAGACAAAAAGGCTCTGGACTATTAAAAGCAATCCACTATCTTTAAAGAGAAAGCACGCAATCCACTTCAAGCATAAAAACGTTGCCAGAGCGCAGTTCTTGAGTCCTCCACAGTTTTCAACAGACTTAAAGTGCTAAAAAAAACCCCACCCAAAACCTATGTATATTTACATGATTTCTAATTAATAAAATATGAACCAATAAATCCTGATAAAAAGAAAATGTAAATAATTATTATTCAATTATAAATTCACTGTTGGAATAGAAATGTGATTACATAAAATTCCCAAGATACTGACAGACAAATTAAACTTGATAAAGATAACATAAGAGGAGACAAAGATAACCAAACACATATGAGCAGTCTAGCAAGAAAAAATTTCAAGGACATACAAGCTACCTTGTGGCCTAGCAGCAATATCAATTGTACCCAGTCCATGGTAACAACACAAATGTTGGTACATGTTTTGCATGCAAAAAATAGCCCTTGTAAAATAACTGCTGTTGCTCAGCAGGGCACAGTATTTACTCTCAGACACTCTCAAATACCAATATATACACAGTAACCCTTCCACAAATGCAGAAGAAGCATGCTATCACAAACCAAAAAAAAAAAGGAAAACCACATGGATGCCGTGCCACAAAATGAATGTGAAATTTCTGATTTCCCTTCCATAAGTTAATTCAGTATAAACCACCTGAAAAGGATTTTAATAATAGTAATAATAATAATAATAAAAGCTAGACAAAGGCAATGGCTCTGTAAAGTGTTTCTCAATACTATTGCTGAAACTTAATTTCCAAAGTGCCACTTTATTTTTATTCAATGCACAGCTAGTGTTTCCTTTACCAGCACCAGGAAATCTCAGTTTTGCAGACACAGATGCCATAAAAATAAAACTGGAAAGCTTACTATTTAGCTGTAATGTCCCAGCAAAATCAAACAGTAATAAATATTCTCTGGATCAGGGTGCATGTTAAGACAGCACAGCTTTCAGCATCAAGAGCTCAGCAGTAAGTTAATGATACCCCTTTTGCACATGCATTCTGTTTTTCAGTATTTAGTTATAAAATAATCTACTATAACAGCACCAGGACCCCTGCTTCATTCGGTGTGGAACTGAACCAGGTGTGAATAGGGTGTCCAAGTGCCAGGCTTAATCTCCCTTGGAGCGAAGTTTGGAGCATCTCTTCTTCGGAGGAATTTCACTGGAGCGCCTTGCAAATTGGTCCTTGGCTTACTAACAGCTCCTTGTCATCCAGGGACCAGCTGTATGCATCTGCCATTTAACTGAATTTCTTTACGGTTCAAGACGAGCAGGGGCAAACATCTGGGACTTGTATCATGAGGAAAAGAGCAGAGGAAAAACGCGGAGCTTGTCTTCATGTTAGGGGAGTTGTCAGTTAGGGAAAATTATGCTCCTTTGCTGCTACCTTCAAGGTCTCACTGACTGTTACCCCACTGACAGAGATATTGTTACCACAAATCGAGAGTAGGAGAAACAACAAAACATCAGAGCAGAACTCCGCAGATGTAAAAAGGCCCATTTTTCCACATTTAACCCATGGGGTGTATCCAGTCTCCTTGCATATGACACCCTAGCAGTATAAAGGGCAGTAAATTAGGGAGAATGCATTATTATTGTTAACTGAGTCATCAGGTCTTGATTGAAATATTAATGGAGGAAATCTCAGTTCTATTCACTCCTTGAGCTACTGCCCAATTATATTAATAACCACACATTCTTCCTCTGCAGAAAATACACAGATAATAGCAATGTTCAAAGAAAACAAAATATGAAGTGTTCTGCATTGTTGTTTTTTTAAAAAAAATGATTATTCACACATGCACACACACATACAATTTTCCATTCTGAAACCCAGAAATTAACATTAGAATCAGCGGTTAGAAAAACACCATGGCATTATGTTATGGAGCCTATCAACCTCTTAGCTTCCACTGAGCACAGATTTTTTTGAACAATAGCCTGCCTTGGACTGGAGCTATCTAAAAGACTTCAGATAGAGAAAACATTGCTTCTTTTAAAATGTGATCCAGTACTGTAGAAAAGCAGCCTGACCTTTGGAACTATGGATCTGTGAAGAGTTATCCTGCTGCAAAAGTAGTTAAACAAGGAACCTAAATTCAAATGATTTTTTGTTCTTACTTTCATAGGATAAAAGCCCAAGATTTTGGAATCAATACTGAAATTCTGCTGTAAATCCTCCCTATTGTGTCCATATGGATGTACAAATACCAGGGCAAGACAAGACAGGCTGAAGACAATCATAATTAATATACTACAGCTTCTTTGCGTCGGTAGAATTAAGTTCAACCATTAACTATGTAACACAGCAGTTGAATCTTCCTATACTTATTTTAATTACCAGTTTAGCAGCAACAACAAAAAACCCCCAAACCTAACAAGCACCTCTGGAGAAAAACACACAGCCAAAAACTGTTCAGCATCATTTAAAAACTACTCACATTTTTTAAACTCTGCTCTTTTGATTATTTTTCTGGATTTTGAAAGCCCTGCTATACATGAAAGTCTGACATGAACAAACTTACTTTGCCAAGTTCAAAAAGCAAGGTAACATATCCATTAGATCAAGCTGAGTGTAATATACTAGGTGCAATACATAATTATTAGTTTGATATGATATGAGCTTTTAGATAACAACATCTGAGTTTGAGATTTATCTAAACAGTGTTCAGATAAGAGATTTATTTGTAATTTCTTGGTTCATTTAGAAATTAACTCAAAGAAATATGTTCATTCAGAAGGACTGAGCTAAGAAAAGTGTTCAAACCATGAAGCACTCAACAGTGGAACTGTTCACCACATTCTCTTCATTAAAAGCAAACAAAACCGCCCAAGAGTTTTTCACGAAATGTTTCATTTTATTTGGGGGAAAAAACCTAGTATCTAGAATGAAACTTCTGATCTTACACAGGTAAAATTTTTCCAGAAAGTCAGATAATCTAATGCTTAGGAAGCTCACTTCACTAGACTTGAACTTTTCCTAAAACAAGCGTCACGTTAAGTGTACCGTGATTACTGGCTATTGACTCACTGGGGAAGGTCTAACCTTTCTCTCAATCTCCCTTGCTGAATATGGCCAAGGGCTTCCCTTTTTACAAGCAAAGTGCAAAATTAAAAGCGTGGCTCCTACTCAAATCCTTGCCTTACTCATGACATGGTCTGTCTGCTTGGTCTACCTGTGCTTTGCATCAGCAAGGCACTAGCAAGCTCTGAAGAAAACATGTAACATATCTGGCAGAACAGTGGGCTCTGAAGTCACTCCATGCTGCAGGGGAATTGCCTGCATTGTTGCCTTGAAGTAGGTGCACTGGAAACATCAAAAGGGATTTGGATCTCTTTATTAGAGCACAAGCTACAACAAGGCAATTTTTAAAAGAGAGAAAACTCATTTTCATGGGATATGACAGGTAAACACAAAAACTGGAGGAGAGAGTCTAAAAACACCTACCCCCTCTACCTTTGCAAGACAGCTCTTTTTTAGTCTCTCCTTTCAGCCCAGCCCATAATAACTCACTTCAGCAATTTCCTGCATCACACGAAGTCTGTGTGCGTCCCCCGCAAGGCCAGCCCAGCTGCTCGCAGCAAGAGCCGCTCTCTTCTCCATCTGCCCCATCCTGTCTCATCCAGAGGGCACCACTCAAAGCAAAGCAAAAATGCATCCATCTCCCAGCTACTCTCTCAGAGGCTTTTACGGGCACGTGACGTACAGTATCTGTACAGTAAGCAGTGAACAAATTTGGAAAACAGTTTTACTATCTGTCACCACAGGTTTTACTTGATAAGCTTGAGCACGTAAGCTTCAGCATGGAGTTTGCTTCTGTGTCCTCGCTTGGAATAGGCCCGGGGGGGGGGGAATCATGCAAAGACGACTGTTTCTTGATGTTAGACCAGGGGTAAGGCCAGGACGTTACTCAGATGTTTTGTAATCCTGTATTTGGGGAATAAAATTAACTTGCAGTGGTCACTTGTGTGCCTTATTACGCAAGGATTCACAGAGGCAGGCACATACACCAAAGCTGAAGTGTATCAGCTGTTGGGCTCTTTGCTATTATGGTGATCTCCCTTTCTCACAGACAGCTTTTCTTTTTTTTTTTTTTTTTTAAGTTTATTCACTACATGTTCCTAAAGAAACGAAAGCGAATTTGGAATCTCTTTAAAATGCATGAACTTATAGAACAACTTTCATACTGTGAAACATTAAAAACTTGAGAAACAGCATTTTTCTAAAGTTGATAGGTAATGGAAACTAGAAATAGAGCTCTGCCTGCCAGCTAAGCCTAACGCCTTGCTTTTCATCACAGACCAGCCTTCCTTTCACTTCAGAGTTAGTAACACCTGCTATTAAAAATATGGAAAAAACTAAAGTAACTCCTGAATTATCGCATTTTTCTGCATCTGAACTTTCACCTGAATGTAGCATTAATATGTCTTTTGCACTGAACATGCGGTCATATTCATTTTTCTTAATTGGGAGGAAAAGTATGTTTCTAGGCCAAGACCTTGTATGCTAAATCTGTTCAAAGTGAACCTCTAAGGCTCTCCTAAAAAACACTAAAAACAGGAGTTTATAGTAGAAGTGCTGACAGATTATATTCTTGCCAGCATAATATAACCTGACTCTAAGATAAATGTTTCATGAATTAAAAAAGTTGAGAAAAGCTGCTCTGTTCAGCTTTGTTCTCGAGATGAAAGTGAATTATCTCTTTGTCTTCCACTGACACTTGGATTTTTGTACTGCAGTCTGTGGAAACCTGTAACCACAGGCAGTATTTAAACAGACATGACCGTGTGGGATTCTCTCCTCACTAAATTCCTGTAAGAGACATCAAACTTCTAACTATATAAGGAGGAAAAAAGGTTTTATAGCAAGCAGATACCTTCCTGTACCTGCTTCTGTGAAGAGGGAGAAAAGTCATCTCTACTTGGAGAGATCACACACGAGCACAGTTCCATGATAGACCATTCACAGAGGGGGAGGGAGAAATTTCTCTGCTGGACCCATCATTCCTTTAAAAGAAAATAAATAGGGGGAAAAAAAAATCCCTCAACGATACTGAAATTCTTTCACTAAAAGCAGACCTGTATATTATTCCCCTGGTTGATATTCGCAGATGGCTTCAGTAACAGAAGCTATTGCATCTTAATAAGGATTCGTAAGGCAGGTGAACATACATCATCCTGTCAGCACCAAAAGAGCCAAATTCGGTAATTGCATTCCTCCTATCCAACGTAACTCCTGGAGTTTAAATGTTCCAGCGAGGGAAGGATCAGCGGCACAAGAGCAGGGATGGCCAGGGAAATCTCATACGCTGAAGTCCATTAACTGCAGACTTCTCAGCACAGGATATGGCCTTTTCCCCCACAGAATTAGGTGGCCCATTTCTATCGCAACTACAGTTTACTTTAAATTAACTCGGTATTCCAGTACTTTGCAAAACATACCAACTGTTTTCAGGAGAGTAATGCGTGAATGATGGAAACCTAGCAGGACTGTCTAACATTAAACATTATGAGTTCTATTGCTTTAATGTAAAAAAGATCAAAAAGATTAATTATAAATGAGCAGAAGTTGCTGGTGGAATATAACTGGAAAAGTTATGAGTGCAGTGAAAGCACAGAAAAGAAATACAAAAGAATTTCTGTTGGCTTTGAAAATGAAATTACATGAAAGCAGAATAAAACAATGAATACATAATTTAATTATATATGAGAAAAAGTGAGAGGCCTACATGGGAAACCCTTTCTTCCTTCCCACTTTTAAAGGTAGAGGGTTTGAAATTTAAGTTTCATGCTTGGAAAGTTTTTACATTTCCTCTGTTCAGAAGTGAACAGCATCCGGCCTGCAAGAAAACTACAAAAGGCATGGGAAGCTGTTCAGCTGAATATAGTTCAGCTTCTGCACACATATGGCTTCTACATCTGAATCTCCGACTCCTGTGCATTGTCTTCAGTGTCTGCACTCAAGAATTGTGTTTCTTCACCTGCTAATCCGATCCTGCTCCTGTAACAAGCGTCTTAAGAAATCAACAACTGAGTAAAGCAACATGATGCACTATCTCCTGATCTTATCTGAAGATGAGAAGTTGAGTATCAGTCTGAAGGATTTTAGTGCTTTTAAAACCTGAAGCTCAATTTTGGCCCAAATGCCAAACTGTTGCCTTATGTGAATTCATACCAGAACACTGGTTATTTTTCCTAACAAGAGAAAGGAAAAACTAAGTGTTTTTAACTGAAAAAGACAGTATAGAGGCAAAAGCAAATACATACACAACTGTGATTATTTAATAAAGACAAATGACGTGCCCCAAAAGTTTAAAAAGAAAGAAAAAAAGAAAAAGCTGAAGGATTTCTTCCCTTCAAAGAGTCAGCAGAAATCAAGAATAAGCCAATAAGATCAAAGTTATAACTTGTCTGACAGCCATTTGGAGAGTGTTTACTTCTATTGGTATAAATGAATTTGTAAGCCTCCTGCATTCACACTGTGAATTTTGTTCTGGCAGTCATTATGCATCAAATGCATCTCATCCAAATTTAAAATGGCAGCTGCACAGAGAAAAATACCAAAATAAGAAAAACAGAAGAGGGCAAACTTAACAGAACATGTCTGCAGTTCTCTTGTTAACCTGCAACTGCTGAATAGCACTCTTGAAGTCAGGTTCTTCTTTGATCTCTATTTTCTCCATTAACCAACAGGAAGGGATTGACTAGTTCCCAAAATAGGGGTCTTGGCAAAGAAACCAGGATCTGAACGGAAATGGAAAGCACATGACTTGCTTACCACGATCCAGTTTTCCCAACTACTGCTGCTTTGGGAATAACAGTATTGCTGACCTGAGGGACCGAGATCAGAGAAAAGAACCCAGATTATTTGGCTAGAAACATTGAAGAAGTTATTCATGGGAAAAAGAAGTCACTGAAATAAAAGGAAAAAAAAACCACACACAGAAAAGAAAAATTAACAGTTTCATTTAAAAAAGTCTTTAGATTTCAAAATTTGGAAAAAAAAAAATTGCCAGTGTAAGAGGAGAAAACATTGAAATCAGCTCTTACAAACACACTCCATAGATTCTATACACCAGATCCTCCACACACTGTCTACACATTCTGAGTGAAAGGAGAAAAAAGGATTGTAAATGCCTATCAAAAATGTTCCTAATCTTCTGCAATTTCAAATTCAGGATTCTGCAAGTATTCAAAATCAAATTCATGTCAATATTTTCAAAAGCGAGATTTTCTAGAGAAAAGAGAAAGCAAAGCAGGAAGGTCTGGGTAGCGATGGAAATAGTTATATTTTTTAGTAAGTCTGCTGGACATCTAAGTTTTATTTAGCATTCAAAGCACAAATACTTAATTACTATCTCAGTATCTCAATAATATGACAGTTAACTTCCATTACAGTTAGGAACAGGCAAACTTTGTCACACAAACTTGCATGCTTTATATGTTATGGACCTCTCGTTTAGCTGAAATACAGATATCGTGTGAAAAGGCATCATCCTTTTTGTCATTGCCTTACGCTACCACAAGGACGTATCGCAAAATGAAACAGACCTGGGGCCTACTGAAGCTAATGACAAAATTATTTCCAGTTTCACTCACAGAATGAGGACACTTGGTAATGCCTTTGCTAGAAAAAAACTGCCACCTGATGTCAAGTTTCATTGCATATGAAATTACCCATGCCAATAAATATGCTTATGCTCAGATCAAAAGATGTGTAAATACATCCTTCTGACTTTCGTCATACAAAGCATTCCCATTGGAAGCACCTTGCTGAATCCCAGTCTAAGGATTACCAGTATTACTCTTTCCCCATAGCACTGCTCCCAGTAGAAACCTGTGCTCAGTCTCGGGGGGAAAGGAATGAGGCAAAACACGACTTTTGAAAGTCCCACCTGCTTTACAGAGTTTATTGATCTGTGAAATCACAGAAAAAATATTTTAATCACTAAAAATACACTCTAGTGGTTTAGCTTTGTTAAGCATATTAATATCTCCCAATAAACTTAATGACTTAAATGAAATAGGAATAAATACATTTTTTAATCCATCAATACTGGCACTGTATCTGGTGACTGGACTTACAGGACTGCAGAGTATGCAACTATTTATGTCACATTCAAAGAAGCTCATGTCGAGGGCTGAAACCAGAAAATCTTTACTGGGAATATCCCACAACAAAACAAATGTCATAATAAGTTATAAATACATACGTATATACATAAATACATAGTCCTTCACGTGCAAGAAGATAAGTCAAATAATAAAAATATTGAAAAAAATTATTCCAAAGCAATATGAACACTTCCCCCAAAATGCTTTTGTCTGGTGCTAACAAGGTTATTGGGGGCAGGGGGGATAAAACCATTTAGCACCTGAGAAGCAAGAGCTCTTCATCTGTTTTAGCACCATTTTCCCAAGATGCTCACATCATGGCACAAGATCGCAGAGATACTGAAGAGAAGTAAAACTCCTGGAAGCCTTTTATGAGACCTCTTGTAAAATTACAGCATGATTACGTTACCTCTTAAATTAAAAAAAGTTTCTTACAAAGTTCAGCCTGTCAGCATTGCCAGGATTAGATCTGGGACCAAATGTATTCTGACTAAGCTCAATGCTGTACAAATATTAGATCCATTATTCAAACAGCTCACAGGACACGGTGAGCTTGATTTTACATTGACAAAAACTCCCCATGAAATATCTTTCCTGGGATTTTTCCCTAGTAAGGGTTGTGGCATGGGCCCCTATCTGAGCAGAAAGAAAATGTAAACAGCAGGGTCCCATTAAAGGAGTTACATCATGTACGTAGCCTCAGACAAAAGAATTCCAGCACTCGGGTTTTGTGAGTTATTAATGGCAGTCTGCTCTGTAATTGTCGGTGAAATAATCTCATTGACACATACAAGTTAGGAAATAGAGGTCTCATTAACAAAGCCTCTAGCCTTTATTAGATCATATAAATAACCAAGAGAGCCTGCAAAAGATCGATTACAGCCTTTAAACGTTTACAGAATCAGTGTTTAATTAAGACAATTTTAATATGCAAATCAAGCCTAATTATCATCATTTGTTAATGTTAGTCTGCCTGGGCTCTAAACAGCTTCAGCTGCAAATATGGTAACAGTATCATATTTTTGCTGCTTTTTTTTCCCTAGGAAGAACTGCAGAGGAAACAATCGAGTTGTGCTACCAGTACGTACGAAGGCTTTCAAAACCGCATTTCCATTTACCATTTGGAGATGAAGGTCAAAAAAGTGCTCAGCATAGCATAAAATCTATCTGAAATGCTATGCATTTCTTCACCCGCGATTTTGTAGAGTACTTTAATTAATGTATTTCCTTCAAAGTAACCAACCCCTCCGGGAGCTGCTTTTGATGAAAATCTCCCCTTGTTCAATGCAGTGATTGAATAGATGGGTTTCTAACACAGACCATTGTCACTCAGAAGCTGATATTGGGACTTTTTTTCTTCCTAACTCCTCCACCCGGGGAACGGTAGGTAACCCTCCTATGCTGAGAAGCCTCAGCACTACAGCAAAGCCCCTGGAAATTAAAGCGTGAAGCAAACAAGAGAAGAACACAGCCTCAGCAACATGATGGGAGGAGCAGCCAGGGAGGAATACAAAGCAGCAGGGGAGAAAACAAATGTCTGTGTTCTGACTCTTGAAGAAGTAAAATTAAAGCGTCAAAGCCCCTGTGAATTTGTTTTGGGAAAGAGGGTGGGGCAGCGGCAACACAATCCTGGTAAAAATAATTCCCTTTTCCCGACACTGCTGTGCTCCTGCCACCACGATGAGCTGCACAGATTAAAATGAAGAAAGAGAACCACTCACCATTGGGCAGTATTCATTTGTTGTTGAATGCTTACACATTGACAGTGGGGGAAATACGAAATGTTTCTGTTTGCAACATTTTACAATATAGAAGGTCACTTTATTTTTCTTTCCTCATATTCCCGATGCTTTGGACCCTGTAGCTGCCAAGCCCTCAGCTAGTTGAGGGTAAAAGAAAAGCTTTCTACTTTTACTTATTCTGTAATATATTTGGTATTTCTAAGTAAATTAAGTCCTCACAGAAGAAAAAAAAAAAAGGACATGCAGTTACAATAGGCAAGGAGTCTTTCAAGACAGAATGAATAGAAATGTAATAATCAGAGCAGAAATAAAATACAAGAGACAACTTGAAAAGCCACCAATTCAAACAGGAGCAGAGTAGCTTTCAGCCAGTGTCTTGACTGACTGGTGGATGAAGGGACTTCATACAGAAACCACATCTGCGTACAGCGCAGAGCCATGGGTGGGTAGACATCTGTCAGGCGATCAGTTCCCAGCTCCTTCCTGAAAGGTTCTCTGGAGACAGTCTTGGAGATTGGGGTGTGTTCAGTAAAACCTGTGCACGCTACTGCCAACACAGCAAGTCCACATTGAGGTTGAGGTAGGCTACGGGACAAATTTGGGCTAGGGGACAAACTCTTATATAGCAGGAGCACCTAACACTTGTGAACCTGCAGGCAATGAAGAATCGAGCCACAGAATACAAAGCTGTTGAAGGGGCTGCTGAGACAGCTGGCCAGCGCTGAAGCTGGATTTATAGCGTGTTCCCACTGAGAGCTGTGTGCAAAGGCACAGGGTTTCTGCACAGACTAATAATGACTGTGGGAGCTGCTATCACTTCTGGGTGAATATCAGAACCTGAGGAAACCACAAGAATTTGAACTAACCATACATGGAAGGGAGCACCTACAAAGTTTAGTTTTCTAAAGCTTTCTATTAACTGCAATGAAAAATGTTGACACTTTCTTACTTATTCTTCATTAGATAAAATGGCCGGGATTTTCACAGAGCCTATGGAAGCTTGAATTTCAGTGGAACTTTGTATAATGAGTGAAACAAGTACATTTTCAGGAAATACCTGCAAACCCAAGTGCAGGGAAGAAAGACTGGAAAATAAATGCAAACTAGGGCACATCTAGTAGGCTTAGTGGAGAAGTTTCATGTTCAGACACAGTACACATACAGTTACACCACTGAACTCTGAGCTACACCGCCAGGACTAGGACAGGGAAGGAAAGAACAGAGGAGTACTTCAGCAGTTCAGTTCATTCAGTCATTTACTACGGCGCTGCAATGCTGCCTTGGCTGGTTTTGCCCAGTGGATGTTTTCCTAAAAGGGGAAGTCAACAGTGCTGATGCACCTCATACAGACAGTAAACTGACAGCAAAGGAAAGTGAAATGACCAAGACAATACTTGAGCCATGAATTCGCAGCCGAGGGTTGACGGTCATTTTCCAGGTCACTCCCACGCTACCTACTAACATTGGATAAGAGAGAGTCCTTTCTACCCCAGCTGAAACTTCCCAGACCATGGGAAGTGCTGTGCCCCAGTACACCCGCTCCAGTTTTCCAACCCAGTTGTGCACAAAACCAGCTACTTCTGAGGAAGGTTCTCTTATGGAACAGGTGGTTATGCTGTCCGTAAATATCACTTCATGTTCTCAAGTCTAAACTTGCTATCCATATTAAAAATATATGAAATACATTTTATGTTTGACACATTGTATGGTCTCATTATGCATACAAATGTCCATTTACTTTTGTATCCTGCTAAAGTCTTGACCTTAGTGTCTCAAACCTGCCTGCAGCTCCAGTGATGGAAAGTTAAAAACATTCCCAAACTCCCTTCTATCTCTCTGAGTGTTGTCACATGCACTCAGCAAGATGAAAGAGTACCGGAGTCAGACACAGATCTGATACTTTCCTAAGATATATAGACATATCTCAGAAAGCAGATATTACTGTCAAAAACCAGAGTTTTAAAATTAATTAAAAAAAAATTATCTGCATTAGACATGCACATCAACAGTCCTGCTCCATAACAATGTTCAGGCATCTACCAAATTAAATGCTACTTCTTATGTAGTAATCTTCTCAGTGTTCAATCATTTGAACATCCAAATTTCAAGAACATTGTTATAAGAACTGTCATAAATAAAAAGTACTACTTACACAGCATTTTACACCCTGGAACAGATTGAGCCTCCGTTGAAGTCTTACCCTCCAATGAGAATGGAATTAGTGCCCATTTTACAACACGGAGAAAAGGAAGTACCCTGGCATGCACAGCTGAAAGCTGTGGGAGGAATCCTGACACTGTTTAAGCAGAGCAGGGCAAAACATTTCATTCCATTTCTCAGATACAGTGAGCAATCAGCATGACTCCCTGGCCTGTTACATATGTTTTGCAGGTCAAAATTTTCAACCACATGATTTTGATTGGTAAAGAATGAAATACAACCACAAGTTTGTCTTTTCAGAAGACACCGTTATGTTTTTTTTAGAAGGAGAAATGCCATTTTAATTTTTTTTAAAAAAATTATTTCAGTGTGATTTGATTATAAAGCCCCAACAAAACACTGTTTTCTTTTTTGCTCATTCTCCTTTCCTGTCTCCTTCATCACTAGGGACAGTATAGTAGTTATTCCTAGATCTGAGAAGTAGAGCTGTTTCATTAATTTTATTGGCTTTGCAGTTTTTCAATTTAAGCCAGATCTTTCCTGATTATTGAAAGAAAGACAAGAACATTTTTTTTAAATTAGAAGAAATATGCATTTAACAAAAAGAAGCTCAAAAGGAAAACACGTGAAGCACTTTAAATGCAAATTACCTATAACTTGCATTCCATTTCTGCAAATTTTCAAATAAAACTTTAAAATCTCAACCAAAGCACTTTGGTTTTGTTGGCAGCTAGCTCCACCGGGCCTGTGTCCTTCTCACCCTGATTCCCCACAGAGAGTTAGCAGGAAGCAGGATGCCCTGGGCTCTCCCTCCAGCCAGCGGACGCTCCACAGCAGCACAGGCTGGCCTGGGGTTTGCGATCCCTGATGTAGCAGGGCTTTGCCCTTTGTGCGCGCCGTGCTGCTGTACAGGAGGGTCACTGCAATGACATGGCAGAGCTAGTGTCTGAGCTCAAAAATAAATTCCTGCCCTTGCATGTCTTCAAGCCACACGCAAAGCACCTCTTATCCACAGTAAGAATATATGGCCAGAATAGCATCTCAGGTCCCATCGGGATGTATATCTACCCACTGTACGAGACAAGATGGCACAAGAAGCATTGCACTATGAGATAACACGTTATGTTCATTTTCTCTTCAGTGAGCTGAACTGCAAATAAATGACTCAGAAGCCAGCATGAAATGAGGACATATCACCAATGGGGTTTTATAAACATTATTTGTTAGAAGAAGTAGCTCTCTTAACAATATATGACCCATGACTAATTTCAGGGGGTCAAGGTGATCTTTGCCCTCCGCTCTGTAGAGTATTATTCTTCTCTAAAGAAGTTCAGAGGTTAATGAATAAAGTGTCAGCAAAGAAGAAACGAGACTAAGCAAGAAAATGCGCGTTCTTGAGCTCTGCTATAAATAATGCTCTCATTAAAATTCTGCCTTGGAAGAAAGGCAAGTCCATTAGTCTAGGAGCTAATTTTTACTGGCTCCTTAGATGTATGCATATTAAAAATTCAGCTTTTATAATTGCCAGCCATCAACCACCTAGTCAGTGCTGTTCTTGGAGTTTTTAATTATTTACTTCATTTGCATAGACACTCCAATTTATGATCAACCATTTAGTTATCAAGGGACAGTTTTAGTAATTCCTCTTTTACATTTTTATTTATTCCTTTTGTATCCCTAGCAGGAGCACTGAGAGGGCCTTGCCCGAGTTGTGCAGCAGTGGGACATGCCCACCCCAGCACCTGCAGCCTGCCACCGTGCTTCCCCACACCCTCTCTGCCTGGGGCAGGGCAACATGTACGGTGCAGCTACGTGGCATCTGCTAAACACCCATATCCCACCTCAGAGCGCCATAGCAGGGTGCAAGGACAGTGCTCCTACCCAATACCTTAACCTCCTCCTCCTCCTCAGCTGCTGAAGGCCCTTGCCTGGCACCTTGGCCACAAGAGCAGGGAAGAGCTCACACTCGGGAATGTGCTGCCTCTTTGCTACAAGCGGTCTGGCACTTTGCCCCAAAGCTGTTCTCCTCTGGGTTTTCAGTGTGGGGCTGTTTTCTCCTCCTCCCACAACCTTGCTCTGTTGTCTGAGGATATTACTGCTGCGAAACCTCCTCCAGTACCGCCCTTCCTCATTACAAACGGGTCCCAGCCTTTTCTGTTCATACTTCTAAGCAGACAGTGCACGTTTCTCCTCAAAATGCAGTCTGCCCAGCTCCTTGGACATACAAAAAGGAGAGAAAACATAGGAAAACACAGGCTTTGAAAAGAATGAGTTCTGCAGTCGCACAGGAGCACGCCTGTGCCACCACTCCCCCCAGGCACGTGCCCTGGGCAGCCAGGCTGCACTACCACCACTCATGCACCCTTCAGCTGGACATCGACCCCCTGGGCACCACTGGCCCAGAGACAGCAGTGAATCTTGAAAAGCCACCCAAATTTTTGTTCATCCTTAAAAACAACTAAATTATCGAACAAAAGACACATTGTCTGTCTTCAGCGTTCAACGGCAGGCTCCAGCAACAATGGGAATGATTGATTTGTAATCCCTGGTATCATTGTGCTCCTCCCCGGGTACCATCTCTGACGGCATTTTGCAGACAGGATACCAGACAGCAAATGTGAAGGGAGCAAAGCAGCCTTGCCTGGCAGGAAGGGAATTGATTACCAATCCCTCTTTCTGCCAGGCAGAATTTCTTTGCTGCAATTCATACTTTTCAATGGGCTGTCTACAGACAGCCTCCAGATGGCTTTAGGGGGAAGTGAGGGCAATGACACCAGAGATTACAAATCAATCACTATTATAGAGCCTTTTATTTGGTAGAAGCTTCCGAGCAGAAAACAGATACCAAAAATATATAATACGTCCTGATTTTTTGTTTGCCGTTTCCTTTCCTTAAGCTCTTTTATGCCCTCTTTTCCTCCTGACACCACTGCTTTCTCTTCTTTCACTGCTTTTACTTCCATCTTTCTTAGTACATATTTCTCATTTATACTTAATTTTATCCTTCTATCATCTTTCTCACTGCTAACCTACACCATCCATAGTTACCCGATATGGAAGTAAAACATGATCTTTCTACTCTACGCTGTTGTCTTCCCTTTCTTTCACACCCAGATCCCTCTTCTCAAAAAATGGGACAGTAATGCTGACAGAGAATGGAGCAAGGTCTACCTAATTTTTATTGTCTTGAAGCCATCTCATGTATCATTCTGACTGCTTTTGCTCATAGCAGTATGTCGGGTTTAGTACGATAGGATCCACACAATAAGGAGAGAAGGTAACAGAGAGTCTGGCAAAAGATGATTGTAGCCCCTCAGCCGCAATATAAAACATCCAGAGAAAGCTCCCCATACGTCAGGGTACACCCACACTGCCGGGCACTGAAGCCACGGCTGCCATATGTGATGCTTCTCATCAGTGCATTAATTTTATAAGGGAGATCATGGGTGGAGTCCAATCCCACCAGAAGAAATGAGAAAAAAACATAGGAAAACACAGGCAGAATATAGGAATAAGCAGAATATAGGAATAGGAATTAGCACACAGGAAAATACAGTTATTCCAGAGCTTTCACATGAAAACAGTCCTGAACACCCAGCACACAGGTCTGATTTTACTCGGTTTTATGCTTTCTTTCTTGTCTTAATTCATGTCCTCTTATCAACAGAAGTGTTGCCAACTGGAACAAGTGAGGTAGGTATTGACAATATGTTTGTTGAGGGGAAATAAAGACTTCTTAAACAATATACCTGATCAAGATACAGGTCAGTTTAAGTAAGTCAACTGACATGCATTTGGTAAAATAAATATCGGAGGTGTTGAAAATCACCTTTTAAAAAGCTTTAGCTTACTGAGTCAAAACAACTTTCTGTCCTAAAATGTTAACAAGTTTAGATTTAAGTGTATTTTTAGAAACTGAAAAATAGATCAAACTTGTCAAAGGAGAATATTTCAAAATTCTGGCGACACTACAGTTTGGTTGTTCAGAACAGAGATTTTATCCATGTATTGATACACAGAAAGTTTTCAAACTATTGACTTTTCATCCTAATCCAAGTAGAAAGTTTTTTTCAAAATCTCAGAAATGTGTTTGATTATTAAAAAACCACTTCCTCCCAGGAAGGATGTCACTTTATTGTTGTTCAGAGATCCAATATTAGGGTAGAAAACGTGGATACACCTCTCTCAGAACCAGCATTTCCCCCGCGTGAAACATCCACTATGAATTTTCAAGTACACCGGCTATCACAAGCGCCACTTCTGAGTTATGACACCGCTACTGTAAGGTAGACTACTTGACTCGGTTCAAGTTAGTCATGTTCTACCACCAGATGAATTACTACAGCCAGAGAGTAGGGCTTTTGTAATAATACAAGAGCACACAGCAGTGGGCTAAAGACTGCAGAGGAAACACTTTCCAGCGGGGCGTGAGAGGGCCATGAAAGCAGCATGGCTCATACAGCAAAGAGTGAAGCTGAGATTTGATGTGTCGTGCTAAAGAAATTAACACCGTGTCCCTTCACATCTCATTCCAGCTCTTGAGAAACACAGTGAGATGCTGGAGGATGTGGTTTTTTACTTAAGTTTGTTCCATTTTGGTATATCTCCATCTGCACAGTATTATGCTGAAGTCAAGAAGTGAAAAGAAAAAAAATTAAAAAGAAAAAAAAGCCTGCATGACTCATTTTATGCATCTAATACAAGATACGGGGATCCAAGTTTCTATTTATGATCAATGTTTTGACAGTATCAATTCCGGTCAGACATACGCGGGCTGCCCAGGCCTTCAGCAGCAGAGCAGCTCTCTTGTGCAGCCCATGCCAGGACTGCAGACTCCAAGGTCTGTGCTCTGCCCGCCTCAGAAGCCCTTTTCGGGGGGCTGGCACTGAACCCCCCCTGCTCCCTCCTAGGGGATGAAGAAAACTTTCACTGGGATGCTGCCTAGCATATAAGAAAAGCTTGTAAAATAAAGATGTTTCCACAGAAATATTTGGGTCAATCAGCATTTTACGATTAAATTTTCTTTCATTAGATAATTTTCAAACACGTTAAGAGAGATTTTGTGTTTAGGTTTGTAACACATCCTTAATCTCTATCATCATTTGGAAAACTATATACAATAATAATTGTGTTTACTCTATTGATTCAACTATTGGAAATCTTGAGATTCTGACAAAATATTTCTTTTTATTATGCTATTTCTGACAGTTGAATATTGCTGAAAATAAATAGCAGGCAATTATTTTAATACACTCTTACTGCACATTACTTTAGAAGATTGTTCTAAATTGCTAAAGACAGAACTAATTTATCTAAACAGAATTATTTAATACCAGTATGGATTAGCATTATATAGTCAGGTAGGCAGAAACTATGGATAGAAACCGCAACTCTTTTTCCATTTCTTGTCTTAAATTAAGAAGAAGAGGGCTGCTCTAGAACAAGTCAAAACACTGAATTTTATACCAGAAAGAACATGTCCTCCTTCAAAATTTCTGGTAATTTGGTGATGCTCACAGAGCAATTTGGTGATATTCAGAAAGCTTATATTATTAGACACTATTTGCAATCCATGTTACCTGCACCTGAAGGCTTGATCATTTCCTCTAAGCTCATATACACAAGGGAAGAAGATTTATAGAAAAATAAAACAGTTTTTTGTGGGTTTTTCGTCTGCGAATGCTGGCAGTAAGCCACTGTTTTTCTGAATCTGTAATTTTTATGCCTCTATGTTAGGCAGATGTTTATCTAAATCATTTAAATCTCTGTCTTTTCTGTTTTAGACACATTTAGTATTAAGGGATGCTCCCTGAGTAACAGCATACATTAAAAGTTAATTAAGAGGAAGTTAAAGGAGAAGGAAAGTAATTACTTTTTTCATACCCCCAACAGAAATTTATTTCATTTTGGCAGGTTAAAAATGAGAAAATTTGGAATAAAGGTGTGAAAATTGGCAATACATATTTTTAGGGAAAAGCTTTATTATCCATTTCCTTACATGCTAATTAGGAAATGCAATCCACTTGCTAATGTTGAGTGCAACCAGTAAGTAGTATAAGTTGCTTCATTAATTTGTTTAATAACCAAACTTTTCAAAAGTAGCACGTCTAAGTCAAATCGCAGGCAGTTATGGGACGTCATCACAAAACCAACCCATTTTTGAACATTACACTAGTAGACACTATTTACTGGTTTTTTAGTTATTATGCAGTGTCAAATAAAAACATATTTATCATTTTAGGTTTAATACAACTATTTACTCTTGACTACTAATTAATGTTTCTGAGAGAGCAAAACACGTCTAGAAAAATGTGTGCACACATACTCCCCCCACACTCGTAGACACACACTTTTTAACTTGCAGGTATGTGTTCAACAATTGTTTAACTCCCATTTATAGCAAGTCACACTCTACCGGAAACACTAGGATCTAAATTAAAAATAAAATCTTGATAACAATATGTGCATTTTTTCTCCAGAGAAAGAGTAGTTTCTGGATTTAAAAAACCAAACAAACAAAACCCAAAAGTAATAACAAAGCAATGTCACACACACACAAAAAATCAGTCTTAGCCACTGCAAAGCCGCTCTATTTAAAGTAGGACAATTATTCTTCTAAAATAAAGCCCTCAAGCTCCAAAGATGTTATGTGCCCTGATGTCAGGTCTCAGAAAGGCTGTACTGGAGAGGAGTGCGTACGTGCCCTTAAGGTTGATCAGCTGCGGGGTGTCCTCAGCCAGCCCCAGAAAGGCAGTCCCCCATGGGGGAATGTCAGCCCTCTCCCAGCCCGGGCTCAGCTGAATCCAGCTGAACTTCATCAGCATGGGTCGTGTCTGCTGCTGTCGGTGGCGGGGGGAATTTGAGACATGAGGCTCTGCATTATTCAGGGAGGAACTGACAAAGGGCTAATTTTTAATAACATGATTAAATAGGAACCAAAAATGGGAATGCTCTGCAAATCCATAGTAGACCTTGCAAAATCCATTTTCCAGATTTGGAAAGGAAAGATTTTAGAAGGAACCAAATTCACAAAAACCCCCACACCTAAACCAAAATTATTCAAATATGTTACACGTTTTTCCCAGGATAAAACGGGGGGGGGGGAGGTTCTCCCCCCCCCCCAAAGTATCTTGCATTTCCTATCCTATTTCCTACGAACTTCACATTTTTTGAAATTCAAATTATACTCACTACAAATATGACCAAAACCTATTAACACTTTGACTGTGGAAAATAAAATACTTGGGCCCCAAGTCTCTTTTGTGAAAAGGTCTAAGTTATCCCACAGCCCTTCTCTGTGATGGTGGCACTGCGGGAGAGCCACAGAGACAATTTGGGGGTTGGTGGGAGACCATGCCTGGCAAGGCACGTTCATGAGGTCTCCCAAATGCTGCAGAGCCAGTGAGGGCAGGTCTCTCCATTTCTTACTTAACCAAAGGAGAGCACACAACGGCCAGGACTAACACGGTTGGGATCAGGGTTAAAATATAAACTGTGTGACTCTATGCAAGTTTTCACTAAACACAGAAGGAAAACAAAAGAAAAATTACAGAAGTCTGTAATTGTCACAATTATAAACTTCAACATAAATGGCAAGCAGAGTCAACACAAGGGCATTTGTCAAGAGGTTGCATACTTCCTCAGGCACAGGCTCTGAGACACGTGGACATGCTGCCTGCATTTCCAAAAAGCATCGAGTCCCAGAGTCAACTTTCTAGGGTTCCACCTCAACTAGTAAAACCAGTTGCCTGCCATTACTGGATGGGTCTGGAAAGGGGGATGGGTTTGGCAGCAGGATTGAGGTAGATCTTGGAGTGCAATGTGCAGAGGGTCCCACCTGGCCTTACTTTAGTCCTGACCACTCCTGCTCTTCTGTGGCTTCTTGCTAAAGCAACTCTTTGTTGCTTTTGCACAAACCTGATATAAAATAGGAGACATTTAAACAAAAGGACTGTGGCACGGTCATATCAGCATACATCACCAACTACCTCCTTCCCCGTGCTGAGCCGAGCTTGTTCACACTGGAAAATTGGACCATTGTTATTTATTCTAGTCACCAACAGGGGAAGATTACGTACAAAGGCTTTGTCACATTGCTAAATTTTGCATCTCGCCTATCAGTTTTGTCCCAGTGTTTCCAATCTGTGTGTGATAAATGTCGTCTTTTTGAAAGATTATTGCTTCTCTATAAAACATTTTTGAGGAGAGAGACAGGAGAAAGAAACAATCAGCTGAGCAAGGGACTGGCATGTAAAATACTATCATTTGCAAAACACTGGCCTGAAACCCACTTGGAGGCAGAGAAGCTAGGCTTGAGCCAGCAAAGAGGGAAAACAGGAATGCAATAATTACATATTTATTTTTAGAAAAAATGAAAAGCTAAATAAACTATAAAACCAGTGTTTACTGGTAAATCCTTTCTGTCCTGAAAACCACGCTGAGTGATGCAGGAACAGTCAGTTCTCAGGGGATCAACTGGTGGTACCTTTTTGGCAGCGTTTCATTCCTCCTGTGTTGGTGCCAGGACACTTTAGGTCCTGAAACAATTAATTTTAGTAGTGCTGCAGCAAACTATTGCCAGAAATCTGAACTTGAGAGACAACATAGCTGCTGCTGAAGCTTGTTTTTCTGCCCTAGCTCTGAAATCACCTACAATCAAGAGGGACTCTGAGATTGCACTCCTGAAAAGAAGCTGATGGAGCTCAGCCTGCCAGGAAAGCAGGACACAAAGCATCCAAACATAGCATTTGTGAAGGGATTAGTGCACTCACGATTGGATTTGGCATGGGATAGTGTGTGTGGCTGGGATTTATGGTAGGGACGAGGAATTGCGTGCTGACTGCTTTGATAAACGTGCATCCTTGAGGTATGTCTAATTGTTCTACGAAAACAAAGGAGATACCATTAAACACAGGAGGAGAAAACACACAGAAGAAATTCTGTAAGCGATCCCACAGCACTCTGAGGAGGAGCTTGCCTCCAGACGAAGAGCCTGGGCAAACGTTACGATACAAGAAAACCTGGCGGTTAACTAGAATGACACAGCAATTCACCCCACTGACTGAGATACCGTCCTGTTGTTAGGAAAGTGCAGACCAGCACGGTGACAAAGACAGATCTCTTTTAGTTGCTTCACATAAATTACAGCATGCAATTAGCACTGCCTTGTATTCATTGCTGCAGAGTGGGGACACTTGGGTTCTCAGGGTACCAGCACAGACAGGTCTCCACAAAGTGAGTCACTACTAGTTTTGACAATTTCACAATTACAATGCTGTCACATTACCTCGTCTGAAAGACAACAAAAGAACATGCACTCCTAGTTCTATAGGCAATATGAAATCCCATCAGGGTAGTCTACTGGAGCAATTTTAAATAGAACCATACAACACAAATTAGGTGCTGCCTCATTGCTTCTCCTCTCCAATAGCCCATGCTAATGCCTCCCCACGTCCACATCAGTAGTGTACAACACCTGAAGCTCCTTCTCAGGACAACAATTTTTCATTCCACCTCCACCATTTTAGCAATCAGGTCTACCTCTCATTTGCATCAATTTACTTCTTTCTACAGAATAACCCAAAAGACACGAGTGGAGAAAAAGATTCCGGAGAGAATTGAATATATTCATATTTTAGGACTTCAGCTGAATCATCTTTAGATTATTAGTACAGCACACGGTGAGATGGCAAGACTTTTACTTTTTAATGTGTTTTTTTCACGCCCTATGCTGCAGTCTACATCAACAACGAAGGATGAAAGGGTAGATGGAAAAGAGGTGAAGTGCTATGCCTGCTACTCATAAGCAAATTCCTGGCTGTGTGAGGAAGAGAAGCATCATCTCCCAAATTTCATATCAGTTTCATATTAGACCAACCACGCTGCCTCTTAACATAAAATGTCCTCAACTATTTATCATGGTTATAAATGTAGGAAGCTGAATTCAATTATAATCAAAGAGTTGGATTTTGGCCTTAGATCACAAAATGTGAACACCACCTCTCCGTGCTGTTGCCTTGGAGGTATCAGAACATAAAACTGTTTCAAACCTGTGTCTGCCTGGCAATTCTCTGTACTTTAAATACGTACTACAAAAATTCTGTCATATGGGAAATGTTTGAAATACGAATTACCACTGCAAACTTTCACTATCCATCGACGCTGCATGGGGCATCCTACTCAAAACCAATTTGATAGCCTACAGCTTTTCCTTCAACACTAGGACCCTCAACTATTTTGCAGATGACACTTAAAACTGACTACTTAAGCTTTCTTGAAGCAACAATAAAATATTTTTTAAACAAATACCTTGCAAGCTCTGAAATTCCAGTTTTTTGAACACACAGCTGAAGTCATCCCAAAGGCCTGACTGTTTTTCAGTTCAAGTCGTTTCCCAGACAGTATCTCTTTTGCTATTATGACAAGGACGTGTGAATGGGAAGTCTAAAGAAGCCACCCACCGAGGCTGTGGGGAACCAGAATGGGAATAAATCTATACACAAGCAGTAGCGGTTAGAAGGGAGTAAACTATACAAAGCAACAAACTGATTCACCACCAATGTTTTGATTCGGTATTTACCAAACTGGAAAGCTATTTATTGAAAATATATTACTTACTTCACAATGTTATTGTTAGTAGAAAGGAAATTGATTTGTAAGGTTTGGGGTTTGGTTTTTTTTAATAGATCTTTTTGAGAATGCATAGCCGTAGTCACCACATCATCAGACTTCTGAAACTTAAGTTCTTGCAGCTATGTCTGGGAAGGGACAGTGGCATATATGGTTTGATATATAACAGCTCATGCTTGGAGTAGGGAATCTAGTATAATGTTTGAATTTGAAAAGTGAAAACCCTTCATAGCACATTCTGTGTAGACAAGTGTGTCCAGACACCTTACTTCAACTTGACAGAACAGCAGCTCTGTACTTAGTAGCACATAAAAACAGCTTGTGAGAAATCCCGAAAAAAGGAAAGGTAACAAACTACCCACTCCTTTTCTTCGGCATAACATGGCAGAGCATCGTAGGCATGCAGGTGGAAAGGCGGACATGCTGATCCACTAAGAGGACCTTTCACAAAAAGTTCACGTCTATAATCTGCTTTGCTCAATATGTGAGGCAAGAAGATTCCACAATTAATTGTGGAAAGAAAAAAGAGTATTTAAGATGTAATGCCTTTAACTTAACAGACTAACAGATGTATCTATTTCTCATACAACCTGAACGGCATAGTAATTTTTCCCCCCACTGCCTCATCAAGAATAGGATTTGGTTCTAGTAAATGTGTTGAAGCAGAATCTAACTGTAGCAAGCACGACAATTACTGTCTAGAGAAGGTGTTTACAGTTGCTGTGCACAGTAACTATTCATGGGAGCTCCGTTCCCCAAATGTCTATAAAGCTCACAATATTAGATGACTCCCAGATACCCCTGACATGGACTTCTTTGATGTACATGCTTAGCTGAATTCTGTCTCCCATGGTTTAATGAATTTCCCTGTGCACAGGAATACACATGTTCTACAGGCACAGGAGGTGCTGAATAAGGCAGGTGTTTGCTTAGCAAATTTCCACATTCATGCTTCAAAGTTTGGCTAATTTCTGATTACCTTGCATGTGCAAGCAGTATGGTGATACTGAACTACATTTATAACAGGCTCCAGAACAGGCTGTCTTCATACCTGTGAACTATTGCACCAATTAGCTACTTTTACAGTGATGTGTAAGCTAGACATTCTATACTGAAAGATCTGTGGCAGAGGGTAAAGTATTTGTAACAGAGGTTTCATCTCAAATGTGTTTCCTTCCCAGGCTGGTCAGGACACAATAGCTACATTTCAGAGATGATGCAAAAGCTGTGACTGCTTTTATTTCATGTAACATTATGAGCACTTTGTGAAAAGCCCGCAGTACAGAAGACAATCAGCATGAAACTCAGTAGTTCTCTTTCCAGGGGAAGGTGAACAGTGCCTGGCTGTGTATCTTGCTTACGAGTGACTACTTTTTGCTTGTAGATTCCAAACTTTCTATCAGTTCTTAAATCCTCCGGTGTCACCTCTCACTTCTGCTCTGTCAAAGGCGAGAGTGTTAAGTGGTCTTTTAAAAATTTTCTGGCAAACACCTTTGTGCTTTCCTCCCTGGTACCTTTCGCACTTATAAATATCCATGGGCCAACTTGACTGACCCCTAAAAATTTCCCCTTACTTCTCAGGCCTACAAAAAAAGTTGCTAATAAATGGTGTGTGTAGTACAAAGCATTGTTTATGATGTTAAATAATAACATAATAGTTTCACTGAAATTTCGCACTCTCTTGGCTGAACCTTCTGGCTTCTGCCGTGGTTACCAGCTGTTCAGAGTAGAAGCATGCTATGGCTATATACCTTCTGCTGGTATATACCTTCTACTGCACTTCACACAAAGGAGGCCTGGTCTGGGAAGAGAGGTGTTAATATAATATCAACTAAGTAAATTCAGCTATTATTTTTAATTAATTTAGGTATTGTGTGGCCAGTGGTAATCTGGTAGGAACATTATTACACACATATACACACTAAATTGCTTTTTTACTAATGACTCATTTGTTTTATTCTTGCCTCTTTCAAAAAAGCAAT
This sequence comes from Ciconia boyciana, assembly GCF_034638445.1. Taxonomy (NCBI): domain Eukaryota; kingdom Metazoa; phylum Chordata; class Aves; order Ciconiiformes; family Ciconiidae; genus Ciconia; species Ciconia boyciana. The sequence continues at coordinate 40,602,797 of NC_132943.1, read as the reverse complement.
TAAGTTGAAAATGACCTTTTGAAGATTGTACTTGTGGACCGATCTTTTCATTTTTAATTACTTACTTTGCTTTAATTGTTACATTAGGAACTATTAAGAAAGCAGCCAGCTTCATAATCAATAATTTAATTAGAGTTTTAGGACTAAGAAGTCAATGCAAATGTTATTCTGCAGTCAGGCCTTTCCCAAAGCCTTTGAAAGAACTTTACTCCCATTTTGTTTCAAAGTGACATTGGCGACATAAAAATTAAATTCATACTTACTGCAATATATCATGCACACACATTATAGATATACACAGGCAGCTGGTGGGAAGTTCAGATTCAGGTCAATCTATTTGCTGCCCAGACAGGAATACAGCCTGCTTCTCTCACTTCATTTCTAAAGAATCAGTGACACAGCCAAATGCCATCACACCGCACACTCCGACAGAACCCACTCCCTGTACGGCACGCCAGGAGCCATGCTGTCTAAGTGTTTACTGAAATCTATAGCCAGACTTCTCCTCTGGCTAGAACTTCAAATATTTTAAATTTATCTATTTATAGCTCTCTAATTACTACTAATATTCTAAGATAACCAGCAGCAACTGAAACCTGATCCACTCTAATTTTACAATTGATGAAGTCTGATTCAATCGGTAGTGAATTAATACCCTCCCCCATTCCACTGTTGCCTCTCTGCCTGCCCTTGCGAGTTTACAACGCATCAGCGTCAGCGATACATCACTGGGAGCTGTCAGCGGAGCTGTGAATTGCGCGGCCTGCTGCCTGGAATATGGATGTCCCTAATTTGTAATTATAGGCATGTGTTTCACATGACTACATCACTCCAGAACACCTTGCCCAGAAGCAGCCCCCGAGCTGGTAAGGCAGGAGTAAATAGAAACTAGTGCGCTGAGACACACACGGCCAAACGTACCTCCCCATCACCCATCATTAGACTAGGGGGGACCATCCCGGGGAGTGCGAGGGAAAGACAGCACACGGATGAAAGAGAGCCTTGAACACAACAGAAGCTTTGGTGAAAGGCACAAAAGCTTGCAGAGGGGAAGGGTGGCTGCAGTGACCTGCTAGGAGGGAGGGAGGGAGGGAGGCAGGCAGGCAATCGAGTGCGCTGGGTGGTTTGTGAGCTTGGCAGCAAACGGGAATTCAAAGGCAGGTACTTCCATAGCTTGCTAGGGACGGATCAGAGGACGGCACTGACCATGGGAAAGGCACCAAGCCTCGCTCAAAGATACACGGCAAGTTAAAACCAGGCCAGGCTGCACTGCAAGAAGCCTTGCCTGAAGGGTGCAATGGCACTTCTAGCTACAGGAGGAAACTCAGGCAGATTCCCTGGGGAAACCACGACTGTACAGGAACGAAAGCAACAGGCTGCAGAGGACCCTGTTGCTCTCTTCTCTAGCAGCAGCTTAAATGACTGTGAACACCATGATGACAAGCTGTTACTTTAACTAAATAACTACAGCACTGGCAAGATAAAGCCATTTATACCTTTCACATGAATTAGGAGCCAAGCTGGATATTAAGCTTTAACATACAGAACTGTCTTGTCTTCTCAGAGACTTCTCCTTGAAATGAAGTAAGAATGAGCTTTTCTACATTGTGGAGACAAGGCAGAGGAAGACAACATGTTAAAAGGGCCTGCCTTCCTGCTGGCAAAAGGACTCTGACATCCAGTGGACGGGCCCAGGCATGTCAATGAACAGGAACAGCTTAATAAAACAATAATTATAACCTCTTAAGAGCCACTAATTCACCTGGAGCTTTGCAGAACAAGTTAACTTGTCTGATCTAAAATGTTTAGAGTCTAATTTAAACCTCGTTTAACAGGGAAAGAAGCCCATGAGATCAACTGATTATACAGTTTGTTAAACTTTGGGTTTAATGCTTTGATTTGGGAGCAAAGTCAGGAAGGCAAGAAAAAGGAGGGACAAGTCAGTAGTGGCAGGCCAAATGAAAGACCTGTCATAGTTCCAGTCTGAGGGTTATTCCTGGGACAACAGCCAAATACAGTTTGAAGGGTAATGCTTTTCCTGCCTCGAAGGAAGAAGAAAAAAAGAACCCAGAGCAAAACATGAATGTAGGATACCTTCTTGCTTGCATTGGGGTCAAGTGATCCAAATTACAGTTTTATATGCTCATTATTTGAAATACTTTATTTTAATCCGCCTTTTTCCATAGCAGCTGTTTTGGAGGAAAGTCAGAATGTAGCTTTTCTAAAAATGACAGTGAGCATATCAAGCTTTTTTTCCAATTATTTTTGAAGATTAGAAAGAAATTAAGACATTTTTCCTCAGCCATATTTTGGGTTTTGAAAAAATTGGCCCTAAGTCTCTAGGAAAGTATCCCAAACAGATTTAACATAAACCTCCTCAAGTTTTACTTTTGTCTTTCATGATATTACTTCTCGGAGAAAACATAATCCGTATTCATAGCTATTTGTTCTTGATTTCATATTTTACTGTGACACATAAATTCCTTTTCATATTAAGACAGGGAGCTTTAAAATATGAACCCATTATTTACAAATATGTAGGACAGAATCAGGAACACAAAATTTGTTACACTTTGTGCCAGGAACTGGACTTACCCTTGCACGTCCCTTATTTACAGCAAAATAATTCAATTATGCTAAGAGATTCAAAGTTTGCATGGAAGAGCTCTCTGTCTCCAATACTGACGACTTCAATCTTTGACCTACTTTTGAAGAGGATTGACTTGACCCATAAACTGCCTGTCAAAGATTTTTTTAAATGACCCATCCTGTCTATCCACTCAGCTCTTGAATTCATTCCTTGGGAGTTCAAAAGGGTTCAAATAAAGCTGACAAATCCAATACCCTGAGGATAGTCTGACTGATAATTTTGTGTCTAAGGTGTTTACTTGGGCATAAATCAACTGGACTAGGCCAAAACACGTAAAGACGAGCAGATCGGCTTTCACAATAACTCCCTTTGGCTGCTCTGTGCCTGTCTCATACGCCTGATCCTTAAATACTCTGACATTTTTCCTGAATTTGCCTCGTGAATGCTCATTCCAAATGAACACAGGCATAAAAGCCCCCACCACAGACAGGCAGCATCCCGACAAAGATCTGGGTGTTCCCACATACTTTAAAGCTACTGACAAGAAGGTTCTGACAAAATCCATGTTGGAAAACAAGTAGTCTAAAAGATAGTTTATATTTCACTGGAAGAAATAAAAATAGAGCAGATTATTTTAGGGAAGTACAAATTTGAAAATTACTAAATTCTGACAAAATCAAAATAGAAAAATAAGTGGTCTAAAAGGTAATTACATTAGAAGAAAGACAAATGGTTATCTAAGGAAATTACTGGTTTGGAACAATTCCACTGAATTTAATCAAGTAAGAGTTAACTAGCTTTCAGGCACAATCCCGTTGCAACAGGAACCCCAGCAGGGTTGTCCCATGCCGTAGACATCACACAGTGGGGGAGATGGGCTGTATTGTGAAGGAAAAAATGGCAAGACTGGCGCTTAGATCAGCATTGTTGTAATTACTCTACCTCCATATGAAACATGTAAGCAGCTAAGCCCTCATCATTAAAATGCCGCACCGCAGCTGGCAACCTTAGCAGAGAGCTCAAAAACTGGTGTACGTAAGTATTTATTCTCTGGCAGGACACAGGGTGAAAAGCCCTTTTAAATCGCCACTGTCCTTAAATGATCTGTATGCCTGAAAGTGGATGCCTTTACAAGACCACAAAAATGCAAATTACACCACCCCAAATTCTGGGGGATTTACTGTGCTATTTCTTTGCACTCACAGACAGATCATTTCAGGATCTAAAAGTCTGTGGGGTAGGTCATGAAAAGCCAAGAAAGAAAAGTCCCAGGCAGTATCTTACCTCTGTAGAACAAGGGTGGTGGGGTTGCTGTGGACCAGGGAAGGTGGTGCCTGACAGCAGGGCTGAGCACCCACTGCTCCTTCTCCTACCAGATGAGGCATTCATTTGGGTTTCCCGGCTGTTGCCCAGAGACCTAATTGCGTGGAAACTTAAACTCTTTCCAACCTTGGCTAACATTCAAAAGCCATTAGCAGAAAATGATAAGCAGACATCATGAGTACAGAAGCCTCAATTTATTAGGAAATAACACTTTTAAAAGGGCTGTACATAAGACCCTTTTTTAATCCAATGCCACATTTAAAGAAAAGAACTCTGCCCTAAAGGAACACCCAGCGGCCTCTCACTCTTTTCACTGACGACTTCTTCCTAATGTCTTTCTCTGAATGTATTGTGGCCCTAGAAGTCCAGCCTGCCCTACTATATAAAGTGTGGCTGTACCACGCTCATGAACCATTTCCAGGGGCTGAGAGAACCAATTTCTTCACGCCCATGAAGAGATACTCCTGCATGAGCCTGAAAGGAGGCTCTGCCTGGATTCTCACTCCCCTCCCTCGCTTTGGGGCACAGGGAAACTTTACAGCAGTCTTTGAGGAGTATGATGGCCACAGCCAGGTTCTGGCTTGATGAGAACGAGTTATTACTGGGAGATATTTGCTGCTGTTAAGGCAGGATTTTGGACAATCTCGTTCTGTTTTTTTCCTTTTTCCTCTGACATTGGTGCCTGCATTAGTCATCAAAGACCACACTACCTCAGAGCTTCTACCTTTTGATTGTGCTGTTCAGCGCACAAATTACTGTCAAGGCTAAAATTTGATGCACAGAGCTAGAACTTGCATCTGGTCACTGTTCCACTGCGCCATCTTACCCCTATTTAAGTCATCTTTGACCCAAATAGTAAAAAGCTGACAGGCTTGACGCCTTCTTGTCTGGATGTCAGGGATACTAGTTCAATAGTGGGGTGGGAATGGGATCCTTTCATTTGTGTTATATGCCAGCAGTCTTCTGCAGAAGGAATGCAGAAAAATAGGGCTCATCTTAAATCACTGGGCTACACTGCATCAAATCAGGAATATATCCTGGATAATCAAAAAATGAAACTACAAGCACTTGAATATCAATGATCAGTAGAGACCAAAATGGACAACAATTATCAAACAATATCTCAAATGCTTAGTATTTCACAAAATCAAATAGAAAAATAGAGCTTTGTGTGAATCTAACTTTTTACAGAGCTGTGCACATGCTGAACTTTATTCACAAGAATAGCATCACTGATGTGAGCAGGACCGTCCAGTTAAGTACACACACAAGCCTTCCCAAATCCTTGTCGGACACTTTCCTTTGGGCATTGCTAGTGAATGCTGACTTCTAAATGACAGTCACTGCACAACTTTTTAAAAAATGAAATATCCAGTTATAGAACCTGACATTTCAAAAATCAGAAAGCAGATGAGATAGTTACTAAATCAATAAGTTTCAAACAAGGAGAATGAAAAATCTGAGTACCTTTTTTCCCTCTATTTAATTATTTAAGTGTATAAATATTTGGCATTTTATCTGTCTCAGAAAGAGCAAAGATTCAGCTTGGCTCAAATGTTATCCAGACAAATCTGACTAGCCCCAAGAAATTACTCATCAGAACGTGGGAGATGCAGATGAGTGGCAGACCGCTTATCATGAGAAGAATTAACCCAGGCAGGTGAACTTGTACTCTTGGGGTCTCATGTTCTTTTGCACCTCTCACATTTTTCATTGGACACACTTTGCAATTCATGAGTAGAGATGCTCACTCTGATGTGTCAGCGAGAAAATATTCTGGTGAAAAGCCAGAATATGCTTGTCTTTCTATGAAACTGGCATAAAGAGAAATAAATTCTGCAGCTTATCTTGGCACGAGAGCCATCAGCTTTACTGGCAAGAAATTCCTACAATGAATTGCAGCCTCAGTCTCATACATCTTATCTACAGGGAGTCTGGCACAGTATGAGGATAGTTCCCATCCAAATCCAACACCAATTCTGTATTTTCTCCCAGAATGTTTGGCAAGAGCCATAATAATCTAAATACCATTCATCCTTCTGTGTTCCCATTTCCCTATAGGCAACATATATCTGTTTTAAAATTACAGTCAATGCGCTGTAGATTTTTCTGAACCACTAGATCTGACCCTATGTTATCCAGGGAAAAAAGGAAAAAAAAAAAAAAGAAAAAAGTAATGTCATGTGTTTCGAAAGTCTGAAGGCTGCATTATAGCTTCAGCTTAGTAATTACAAAGATTTATGTTCCATTCTGCCCCAAATCCAGAGCTCATTGTCCATTCAACTTGCACCGCTTTGACTTACAGTTCTCTGCATCCATTATCTTTAATAATAAAGAGCTGCCTAAAGTTAATGATTGAAGAGCAAGATGTGATTAATAATATGAATCTAATTTATGAGAAAACAAACTGAAGTATGATTTTCATGTTTCATTAAAATTATCTTAAATGTACTCCTTAATGCTAATTGATCTCACAGAGGTGAGAAAATATTCTGTTCCAAATTAATGGGAGAAAATCATTCATCTTCTTTCGGGAGGGAACATTTCATATCATTCAGTATTTAGAGGAAGATAGCATCTTCACAGTGATTTCACCACTTCAAGTGATGCTTCAATGTGGGCACGTATCTAAAATCTGCACGATTTCTTACTGAATAGGGAAACAATTCCACAGAATAAATACACAACAAAATGCCATATACAATGTTTTCTTTTCACAAAAGGTCTTTCCTATCTTAGCAAAATTATCCAAAGCTGAAAAACAGTGCTGATGAATGAAAATTGAGCAGGCTTTTTCCATAAGTTTATCAAAGAAAAATTCTTTTATAATTCTGTTAATTTGCTATGAACAGGAGATTTCCGAGACATTTGCAAGACAAAGTTCCTTGCAGGATTTATTGAAAACAAAACAAAGCAGAAATCTATTTTTCCACTGAGTTTTTCACTTTTGTTTGTATTTCAATATTTTTTCCTCTTTTTGAATTATTCATATTTGGATATCAAATATTCTTACAAACCAACGCATTTAAGAATAATGAGTCTTGACTGGCTTCATTTTAACTTGTTGTGCTTTATGTCCAGGATTATTATTAAATGACCTTCTATTCAGTCTGTTTCTATGATCCATAAATAGAAATTGCCTAATGAGCACCTCAAATATTCCACTGTCATTTTCTTGTCAGTTTTTCTTATCTTATGTTTGTAAGCTCTGATGACAATACCTATTAATACGCCGCAATAGCTCTTTGCCTCCTTCCTCTCAAATCCCTTCCATGAATACAACCTTCTCTATTCTGGGCTGGAATCTTGTATCTTTACACTGTTTGAGAAATGCAAAGTGACCGTAATACCAACTGAAGTAGCAACCTGAGAATTTCAAGAGTTGCTCTATGAGAAATACCACAACAGCAGCAATAATTATTGAATTTTCTGGTGAAAGAGAAAAAAATTCCTCTTGCCTTGTTCTCGTATTCTACTTGAACAGGATTCACATATTTGGTCTGCAAAGCAGCAGGGACAAATACACTCTCCAGTGTACAAACTCCATTTATACCTATACCAAATAATAAAGGCAGAGAAGAATAAAGGAAGAGATGCAGAGTTTCTGACACTACCTACAGTGATATATTATGGAGAAAATAATACATATTCCATGAGAAATCAGCAGTGAGTTCTGGGGATGGGGGGGCGGGGATCCCTTCTAGAGGAAGAATAAATGTATTAGACTTCTATGCAGCTTGTATTTCTCCTATGGCATTTTCCCCCATTTCCTTTGTACATAACTTAAAGCATATGCCAGCACTTACAAAAGAAGCCTGACAAAGCTGACCTTCAGCTGCTCTGTCTATTGAACTGATACAGCAGTGTGCAGCAATGCAGTCTTCCAGACCCAGACCATCAGTTGCTAAAACCACCACCACCTAAAATTAAGTCTACCTGTTTATCCAGTGATCTCGGTGCATGTTCATTTGTTGCACTGTGAGGACTCGGTCATTTCAGATGTGAGGAAATGTTATATGGTGATATTTTTGGTCAGAAGATAATAGCTGTGTTAGTGAATATTCTATTGCCACATCACCCTTACTTTCTATTTTGATTTTACACGGGCTTTCATTTTTCTCATGCCATACATGCCATCACTTTGCTTGAATTCAAGAAAGACCAAGAAAAAGACTGCTTACCGTTCTGGCATCCCAGAGAGATAAAGTCTTGTCAGCAGAGCTAGTGAGAACAGTGTTGGAGAAAGGAAGAAACTCAATGCTATTGACTGAATCTTTATGGCCACACATCGTATACCTGCATCTCTCACTGCAAAAGAAAATAACAGAAATACAGCACTTGCCATTCAGGATAATAAGAACAAGAGACGAGTTCAGGTATTTCATGTACCTTTCCTAGCTACTCTTTAGCAAAAATGAACATTGACAGCTATTCATCACCCAAGCACTACACCACAGAGAAAATAAAAAAACCAAACCAGTTAGTGTTTGCTTCCCAGTAATGAAGGCTATAGTGGGAAGGTAAAAAGAAATGGAGCAGCAGGTTTTAAAAGATTGAATTGTAAGGAGCAACAGTGAAAACACCACTTTATGTTTCCTGGGTGCATCCTCAAAAACTTTGTTGATGTAGAATTTAAAAGGAACATGGATGAAAAAGTGGGATAGGGACAGCACCATTTCCTTCTTAAAGATCTCTTATTCCTTCTTGCTTACAAAGGGTCTAAGAAATTTATAGCACCATGCCAACATGCACCTTGAAGAAAGCCAGAGAGTGCTGGCAGCATGACTTTCTTCTCAAGGTCTGCAGAAAGACTTATAGAAACTAAGTGATGTCTGGGAGTTCTTCATTGAGGGTAAAGTCTTGTCACTGTGGACACCCAAGAGGCCTTTTCCCTGAAGAAGAGGTCTCTTACTATGGATGAGCCCCACCAGTAGCCATTATAAGCTGTAAGTTCTTAAAGCAGATGTGAGGAAACAGAGGTGAACCCCAAGCATCGAGGTTTTTACCAGGAACTGACCACAGCTCAGATGGAATTACTCTGTGACACGGTTCTGGAAGTTTTTTCAAGGCTGAAGACTTCCAACTATCCTGCCTTCTCACAGCTGATCAGCTATGAAGTAATACCCTAGAAGTTTTTGTTTTGCTTTCTTATCTTTTTTTTTGTTTTCTTATCTTTTAATGAGTTAATTTCTGAGACAACACTATTGATCCTTCTCAATTCAGGGTATGAACCTGATACAGATGGAACACAAGATGGGAAGCTTTTCTCATTGTAAGGAATAGGGACACAACCACTATGACACTGCTGTAGAGAATCAGTTCTCTCACAAAACAGCTTGAAGTTGGCTATATAGCTATGATCTTATAAAAGCTTTTTGGCTTCTGTTTTGTTTTCTGCATGTACACCAGAGATGAACATTCCTTAAACTGGAGTCCAGGAGAAGAGAAGGAAGAGCCCAAGGATGCCTCACCAGGACAACACAGAAGGTAACAAACAAATCTGGGATTATTCAAACTGAACAGAATGGCAAAGGCTTAACTCCTACACAAGCATGTCAAGAGGGGAGATATTGAAATGAACCGGCATTTACCCCTCATTATGGCTGTATACAAGAGTCGCCCATGCTGATACAGGTTTCAGTCTATGATTTCTTTAGATATACATGAAACTTCATGAATTTGCAGTGTTTGTATTGTTATATCCTGTGAAAACAGGATATTGTATTGTTATATCCTGTTTGTATTGTCATATCCTGTAGGTGAGCATGCTATGGAAAAACCTAATCAATGTAAAGTCAGTAGCAGTTCTATCCTCATTGTTCAGCTGAGTCAAAAATAGTATGAAAAAATAAAAGCCAACAACTCATCATAAATTATTACAGCTTTCAGTGAGAGCTCAGAATTTTATTCCCTGCTCATGTGATTCTGACAGTAGAAACACACCTCCCCTGAGCTGGCTGCTGAATATATCATTGGGGCTTGCAAATTAGATTACTGGGTGGCTCTTAACTGAGAAATTTCTTACAATATTTATTAAGGAAGCTGTCAGCAGGGGGAATTAAAGACATGATTTTTTTTTTCTTTTCTTCCTGCCTGTATGTCAGCAGAAGACTCTCAGAGCTCTTGCAGGTTTTGTATGAACAGCACAGAAGATCAGTACCTGCAGATCAGATACAGGCCAGTAGAGCTAAAGGGTTTTGATGGACACTACCCTTGATCACTGATCTAACAAAGTGACTTCTCAGACCTATTTTAATGCCCTTCCATTTCCCAGACTGAAATGCATACGCTGCGCTGAGCTGAACACCAAGCCTGTCCCCACAGAAGGGATAGTAGAAGGGAGATAAGTTGTTTCTGAGTAGAAATATTATCTAGGAAATACATTTCAAAGGAATATTAGATTCCGCTGCTATCATTTTACAGAATCTATGTTTTTCTATTATAGATAATACATTATACTATTCAGTATTATCTGTTATATAGACTACATGTGTTATTTTATCACATGGACTCATTTTAAACTAGTCATAAAGTACTGTGGCTGCTAGAGCTCAGTGCACAAGATATCTGATATTCAGGATCACTTGATATATGACAATAAAATAACTTCAATAAAATAATTTTTTGTTTCACAGTCTCATGGTAATGTTTTACACTGCAGAATATGCGTTTTTCATCTCAGATCATATACTTTTATTTATGTATAGGTATGCCATTTTTTAAAAGTGACCAATGATTCCCTGCTTGCCTGTTCCACTGTAAGGACTTTGAGTTGCTGAACAGTTTCTGACAAGCAAAATCCTGCTGTGTATTTTTGTGGACGCTTATTAGTTTTGAAAACATAGACAACTTTACATACCACAGTGTGACAGCGTTCCACCAGAAAAGGGGATATTCTCCTGTAATAACAGGATGTATGTATGTCCTTTTCAAAGGCAGAGGGAGAACATCTTCAACCTGTTTGAGGGGGCTTGGGGTGAAAGACCACCAGAAAAGGAAGGAAAGTAAAGGAAAAAAGAATATTTTGTTTGTGAGTCACTGACATAAGATATGGACCATCCCAGGCAGACAGGCTGCAAGAACAGGCTTGTGAGAGATTAATTAGGTGCCAAAGCAGGAAGGCCCATTCAGAATCCCTTAGCAAGGTGAAAATGGACTAAAGTGATGGACCATGACAGCAGCAGAAGGGAAAGAAATGATTTGTACTTTTCCATCAAGAACATAAACACCCAGACCTGATTCAGTTGTCTCTCTCTCTCCTTGCCACTTCCATATCATTGCGTACTGATGAGCAAGCTCTGGCTCTCAAGATTTAATTTACCACTCTGGTAACTGACTGACTGATATTTCTAAGAACCTCCAACTGCTACATAAAATAAACTCTTCTTTCCTTCCAGCTGAGATATAATTTCAGCAAGACTGTCTTGTATACAAGCTATCTTTTGGTCGGAAAGGGGAACATTTTACTTAGATGTTCTTTTTCCACAAAAAAGAAGTTGATATGAAGGGTAGAGCATCACCCTGTTTTTCATGGGAGCTCATATTTCTATCCAATGGTTCAAGTTTATCTACATTAGAATAAATCTGTAGCAACATTCATCATCTAATGGTTTTTTCTCATTATGAACACATAGCCTCATGGATCTCTGAACGTTTTGGTTCAGAAGAGAGAGGCAATCACCTATTAATAGTAGGTTAGCCATTTGCAGTACTCCTGTTGCTTACATCCAGAGACAGAGAAAGAGGTCCTGAATAAATGATGCCATGGTAGAAATACTGCTCAGTAGTTCAGTATTTTGCAGACTGCATTCTGAACCTCATCTCAGACACCAATTCCAACCCTCCTCCTTTACCTGTGTTATTACTACTTTTTCAACGTAAAACATCAGTTAACACATTTTCTTGACTCATGACTAATTATCTTCAGTATTCTCCTTTTCTCTACAAAGTCAATTTCCCTTCCCTTAAATCCAGGTAAGGTAATGACATCCATCAATAAATCAGCCTTTATTCTACCTCACCAGGTTTTGATTTTTCTTAACAGGTTCAAACAAACATGGACAGACTGTTAGAGTTATAAGAAGCACACCTATACCATGAGTGTTGGCATTTAAATTAATCATACACCGTTATTGATATCACTAGCTCAACAGCGATGCGAAAATTTTACTTGCTCAATTTTTAGAGACTTTTCTTTTGAGAATCGCATTCCAGAATGGTTCATTCAAATTCAAAAGGGCTTTCAGTAAAACCGCATTGAAAACAGAAGATATGAAACATTTCCACATACATAAGACTTCACTGAATATTAACAGGCTGCCGCCTCTACACTAATGTACAATAGCTGCCAAATAATGCACTAGTTAGATATTTCATCAGCTGTACAATAATTGAAAAGAAAATACAGATACTGGGTAGATTTCCCTTATCCTGTATACTTTCCTGTCTGCACAGATGCAGTTAAAACTCACAAAGAACAACAATCCGGCACGCCCTGATGGGAAAATTTTACAATTGCCTGGTACATATTTATTGCTGAAGGCTATACAGGGCACAAAGCATTGGACAACCTGCAGTGCTCCACACCAGCTTAGTACTCATTTCCAAAGACACATAGCAAACCAGAGTGACAAGTGAGATTACACATTGCCAATTCTCTTGCTATTTAAAAGTGTTTTAAAAAAAACCCACCCAATACACAGAATCACAGAATCGTATAGGTTGGAAAAGACCTTTAAGATCGAGTCCAACTGTAAAACACATGCTTACTAGCAATACATGCTTACTAGCAATCCTATGAAAACAGGACAAGCTCTGCTTCCTTTCTTGATTTTTTTTTTTTAAAAGCATGTGGTTTCTATGTTCAGCTCCAGTTGGAAAAATTGGGGGGCGGGGGGTGATACCATTTCAATGATTAGTTAGGTATTACTTACTTTATTGCCGTGCCATATTACAACTCATTTCAAGCATGGTAATTAAAAGCACCTATACAGCCAATCAAAATTAATGAGATTTTAAGCATGTACTTTTGAGTCAGTGCCTCTACCGACCACCTTTTTACATGCCTTCCAAAGGAGTACATTAAACGCACAAACACTCTCAAACTGTACTATCTTTCCCAACAGCTACGCTCTCAAATCATCCCACGGAATGAACACTAAACGAAACCCTTTCTCATGTCTATTGAATAACATTCTTCTATGTGACCTGCAATCACTAGCAGGCAAAATGTCAAGGCAAATTACACCAGAAAATCACCTGCTAGGAAGGTGGACACAGCATTTCTGAGGAAGTTTTGTAAGGTCACACAACAACCAGCCTCCAGTCCTGTTATAGTGATGTCATTGTAACAGGAGAATACTTTTAACAAAAACAAATCCTATCACTTTCCCATTATATGGCTTTATCTCCAAAATGTGTTTAAATTAGGCATAGAACTTTTCTAGCCAAGATCAATGGGCAAGTATAGCAAATGGGCTGGCTTAAGACATTAAAATGCCAGTTTGGTTTATGCTGTTATAAATGCATCCTAACATGTCTTTACATTTTATGACCTCTATTTTATTTCTAGGTAGCTTCACATATGACACATCCAATTATTCATGTCAAGAATGTAAAACTACCAGTATTTCAGTAAAAAGTGCCTACCATCATTTATGACACTGATTTTTTTTCTTGACCCATTATTTCACTAAATGTAACACATTTTATAAGACATTGACATGTGGGGACACTTCCTTTATAACGTACATTTGTCTCTGAAAAGATATATGCCAGCATGATGCTGTCAATATGAGCCACTTCGTTCAATTATTACTTATCTTCAATAAAATTAAGCTCTTTTCAAATTGTGAACATTCATTTGTGCCCTCTTTCAAACTAGTGTTTGACACTTCAAAAATGAAGTGGTAAAGTATATGCTACTACAGTTTTTGTGAAAATGTAAACGTTTCTTCTCAAATATTTATAAATATTTAGAAATAAAATATGAATTAAATCTTTCTCTGTATAATTTATCTTAATACTCAGCACTCACAGAACGTTTTAATCTTTCAATCTGAGTGCTCTGCAAAACAAAGAGCAATGCCCCAGTTTAAAAGAAGATGTTAGTCAGGGTTTCTCTAGCAACGGTCAGTTTGCAGAGTTACTCCTGAGTTATTAAATAATGTGAAACCACTTTATAGTGTTGGTTTCAGATAATTTTAATTGTTAAACTTTTTAAATTCACAGCGAGCAGAAGCAGGATTAAGTATTAAACCTTCCTGTCACCACTCACATCAGAAGTTGCTTTGAGCTCGGCCAGTTAAGGCTGGCTCAATCAACGAGCATGGTGTGTAAGTCCTGCTCCCACTGAAAGCAACACAAGGTTTGCCACTCATGTCAGTAGGAGCAGGAGTAGATGCAGGTTTATCACCGCGGGAGCCTGACAGCTCACGCTTTTGGTCTAGTGCACAGTAAATTGAGCATGTAAAAGGAAACTGATCTCTGAAGCAGTATGGACTTAACTGGTAAGTTCAAGGGTGCAATTCTTTCCCTTCCTCTGTCCTTTTCCTCCTCCTTCTGCCAAAAGCAAAGCAAAGGCTTAGCAACTAGGAAGGCTTAGCCAAGGAAGAAAGAACCCCAAACATGATAGAAACGTTTTATTTATATTTTCTAGGTATATAAACAAACATTACTCATCTGACTCAGCAAGTTTACAAGTCTGCAATAAAATACTGTTACATCCTTTCCTTAGACCTCCTTGAGAAACATGAGAACTTAGGAGTCATACTCTTAAAACACGGAGATTCTGAAATGGATCAAATTGCTTCTTTTAATTAAAAGGGCATAAGTCAACTTTAAGTTACATTTTTGTCTTGCTTGATAAGTTTTGAAAGGCTGCAGCAGTTTCTTTTTCAGAGTGCAGATTTCTTCTCTGAAATTTAGCAAAATTCTCTTCCCCTTACTTCCTTGTACAAGGAACACCTTGCACACACAGGGCAGGCTTTTGGGCTCACACAGGATACAAATACACCTTCAGGTAAGCCCACAGCATGGACTGAATTTGTCTACCATATATTGCAAGCCTTCCCTTTTAGTAAAACTCTAAGAGAAAACTGAAAGGCAACATCTCAGCATGACTGGCCCTTAACTTTGGATCTCATTTTATGAGGTCTGAGCATGCTGAGTGCTCCCCAGGCCAGTCTAGTCCCAGATATTTTGGGGTTCAATCTTGCAAGCACCACGTAAGCGTTAAAATCTATCTACAGGAGGGATGTGGGCCAAAAGCAAGTCCATTATAGTGTGCCCATAAACTTGTCTGTAAGCCTTTCCTCCAACTCAAAATACAAATATGGGCTTCTCTTATTCCGTGGTGCCACCTCCACTAGCAGTGCACAGCCTTGCTACCATTTACGCATTTGTGTGCTGTTAACAAGCTACTCAGTCAACAGCAACATCCAAACAGAACAGGAAAGCTATTTTGTTGTGTTGCATTGGAAATTTATTTCATCTCCAGGGACCTTGCCTCCTTACATATTTTGCTGTTCTAAAAATTACTTTGTCCTATTTCTATAACTTGAAAGAGCTGCTTTGGAAACAATGCCCAGAAAGGGAAAATTGAACATACCTGAGAACACAAAAAATACAAAAAACCACATGCAGAACAGAAAAAGAGGGCAATGTATTACATTAAATGAAGTCTAATAGCTTGAACTTCAGATTCAGCAAGGTCTAATAGTGAGGGACATTTGGTCAAAACTCCCCTAATAAATTCATAATTAACCAGCAGAAAGCAATGCTCCTGTCAGGTTTCTATTCTGCAGTGAAATTAGATAGCAGCCAAATAATCACAGTCCTTGAAATAGTGTTCTATAAATGCAGGAGAAAGAGGCTGCGAAACTTCATGCCTTACCTTTGGCATTAAAATGCTTAATTGTCTCAATTCCTTGTAATTTAAGTAACAGAATATGTATTACTGGAAAAGTAGCCAATTATAACACCGCATTTATTTTTCTGGAAGCGTTCTACTATATGTATTTTAGTAGAAGCTCTGTATTTATTGAGTGTGTGGAAACTTCCACTACTAGTGAGACACTGATCAGCTTACTAAGATACATCACTGAGAAAAAAATACTCTCAGACAAAAAGCACAAAGGCAAAGTTTTAAGGACACACTGGTTGCTATGGTGTTGAACATAGACTTGACTGCCTGATGCTAGCCTGAGAAATAATAAGAACCCTTATTTTCTACCATTGAGTATTGAGCGTCTTTCTGCATAGAGCGCACACAGATAGGGGTTGGTTGGGTTTCACAGAACAAAAGACTTCCACAGCTGCCACGTTTGGTTAGAGCTACCTAGCAAAAGTAGACAAAAAAGAAATACAAACAATTACATTATGTTGAGTGATTTGAATACTACTCAAAACCAGGATCTATTCCAATAAACATTGAGAGTAATAAATATGATTGACAATAGCTTTATATGTTTCTTATGATGAAAAGTGCAAAGTACTGAATTAATAATATTCTACTTAGGCTTTCACTAGAAGGTGTGAAAAACTAACAGTGTATGCCAATAATCTATCTCCTTTTTTATTGGCTTGAAACATGAATAATGAATCTGCTCATTATTATACTGAAGGTTTAGCCTCTAAACATCTTACACTTCTTTGAACGAGTGTTGTGTAAGAAGTATTATTATTTGCATTATTTTCTGCTTCCAGATAAAGGGGGTTTGGTGTGAAGCTTAATTTTTTTAAAAGGAAAGATAAAACAATACGGCATAAGACCTCTACTTAAGCATGGTTTACAGTCTTTTTGTTCTAACTTTCCTCGTTAACGGTATGATTTTATATCAATATAATCACATTTATACAATCGCAGTGCGCACCCAAAATAAGAGTCATTGTATGAGAAGAACAGTATCCACAATTACAAGATCAGACTGATTTCTAAAGCAATACAGTGACGCTATAGAATCCTTTACAGCTGCGCTCTGGAACTAAGCACATCTTTAAATGTAAGTATTTTCTTAAATGTTCAGCTGAACCAGGACCAGAAGACACATCACTTTGCCAAACTCAGCCTAAAAATAGCAACAGAAATTAGTACTTCCACAGCGATCTCAGAGACACCAACAAGCAATCATCATGAATTGAAGCAACCATTTTTTCATGTGTAGCTGTTCTGGATTGAGTCACAGTAGCAAGGGAGGCCAGAGAAGCCTGAACACCTCGGCAGCACACCATGTCCACCCTAACAGCAGAAAAAGGATTGCAGTTGCCAGGTCTGTCTTCCGGAGGGCAAGGAATACTTTTATAACATTGCATTCGGTTCCAAGAGGGCAACTGCTGAGATTAAAAGTTTTGCAATATAGCACATATATCTTCAGACCAGATTGTAATATATTCTTCATTACCTTTCACTATGTAGGCTCGGTTGAACTCTGTACCTTGTCAAGGTATCTTTAAAATCTCACTAGTCAACACCTAATCGTTGGCAGCACCAGGCATTTTTCAGCTCATGGCAACAGCTGTTGCAAAAGCTCACCTTCCATTGAAACTGGGCTCCAAATCAACTTTGAGAATTTATTTCAGCTACTTTAGTTTGAACAGTAGCATGTTACTTTCAATCCAAATTTTTCAGAAGTGAGACACATTTTTATATGCTTCAACTTTGGATTATTCTACATTTGAAAAGGGCCATATTTGCCCAAGGTCTGAATCAGGTCAATAAAAATGACTTTGAAAGTCACAGGACAGGAACAAGATTTAGGCATTTATATCCAAAACCTAGATCTTAATAAGCACCCTTTCCAAGCACCGTCTTGGTCATATACAAAACTTTGGTCTTGCTTGTAAATATGAGTAAAAGACTGATGTCTGGGAACAGTCTAAAGTATTTTTTTCCTGAAAATATTTAGCAATTTGTAATCTGAACTCAGTCAGAAACAATAAATTTGTTAACGCTACTCTAAGGAACTCAACTTAGCAGGCATTCCCAAAACATCTGTAACATATACCTATGGGATTTGGACCCCACATAAAGTGCATTGGTACCCACTCCTAATGTGATGCAGAAGCATACACCCTAGATTCCTCAATCAAATTTCAAAATCTAGGTTTAGTTCTTCCCTCTGCCTCAGGAAAGTCAGCACACATGTATTAAACCGTCTGTTCATGGCTATAACTTTGTAACTTTTTCATCGAGTCTGACTATGTCATGAAAATAAATTCAGTCAGCTGAAGAAAAAAATTTCTGCAGACCAATGGTCACAGCACTCAGAGTGACAAGATCTGAAGCGGTCCCCCTCCAAGGTCAGCTCTTGTATTTCATCGTTATTGAATAAAATGCCATTTCAGTCCTTAGGACAGGAACTAGAACACAATCTTCTCTTCCTCTGAGATGCCTGGTTCCCCCTTGCAATATACAGAAAGCATAATAATCTATCCCAGAATTATTGACATGAATCCAGGGGCAAGGTGCACTCAGGTTCAGAAAGGTACATGGCTATGCTTATATTATTTCTGACTCTAACCCTTGCTCAGCACTTTCTGCAAATCAAGCTTCCTTAAGGGATTTTTTTGTTGGACAGTTAAAGACAGGAACACCAGAAATCACTTATTGAAAACCATAGCCTTATTTTATTAAACAATTATCTCCTACTCCCTCAAGGCATATGGGTACTAGATAATCAGATAAGCACAATCCCAGTAATAATAAAATAGATCTAAACCATTTAAGCCAACATTAAACACTGCAGAACCAGCACGAGCGTGTTTTCTGCTCAGCAGTTCTGCAGCCAAATAAGCAAAGTCTCGCTCCCTGGTGACAGTGGGTTATCCTCAATTATCATATCAGCTGACATCAGCATTGAACCAATGTCCTGTTTTTGCCGTCAATACGGAAGCTGCCAGGTTTTTATTATTTTTGCCCCTTTTTTTTTTTTAAACAAAAACTTTACAGGTAGAAATTCTGCCTTTTCTGGCTAACCCTGAACAACTAAAGCCAGATGTCTCTGTTAATTCATCCCAGATCTTACTGCTGTTGATTTTGAAAGATAACAGATGAATCACTGCCATGTGATTTAATTTTTTTGGTGTGTATATTAATGCTTATGCTAGAACTGTTCTATTCAAACAGGTTACTGTAGAGTTTTAGGCTTCTGCTGTTCAGATAAAATATTGGGGGAAAGGTGAGCCATCCAAACTCAATATTGAGATCTCCTTTACAGTGCATTTCAAGCACCCTGAAGAATTTCTTTGTAATTTCTTTCATTCTCTTCCTTTTCATCACTTACTTCACTCTTCTACTTGATTATGTTAGTAGATAAAGCGTATGGCATTATATGCACAACCACTGACTGGTCACACATAATACAGAAAATGAGAAATGTGAAAATGAAAAATAAAATTTGAAATGTCTTTACACCAGAAGACCAGATAAACTTACTATGCTATACTGGAATGCACATTTTCTGTTGAATCCTGGTATCTTACTGTGAGGCTGAACTGATCTATTTCTTCTGAAAAGTCACTGACAAATGTAATAAATAGTTGCTTTTTATAGGATTTTAAGTCTGTAACAGTATATAACAGCACATTTTTTAAAAATGCGACTTCTCTAACACTAAAGTCTAAAATACCTTGCCAAAGCCTACTCCGAGTTCATCCCGTAGAGATCTATCATACCATATTCTCCATAACTTTGTACATTTAGGATGAGATTTCCAAACTTCCCTAACAATGCACAGTCTCAGATTCATATAGTTTTTGGGTGCCTAAATAATCAATTAGATCCTTAATGGGATTTTCAAAAGTGACAATGTGCCCACTCCAACAGATTTTCAATCAACCCTTCAGGCACTTTTAAAGATCCAACTCTTCGTCCATACCAAATGAAGGGAGCCCACCGTCTAACATCTGCTTAGGTGAGAACTTTGTTATGTGACTTTACCAAAAGTAGGCAGAAGCTGACAAGGAGAAGGCTTGTCTCACTGAAGAACAAGAAGTGACTCTCTCAGGGCTTCTGTTTGCTAAGAGTCGACATTAAACTGCATGAAGGATGACCTGGGTTTTCACTGTTTCTAAAGCAAAATTCTTGCCTGCCTTCCAAAAAAAATCAACTGTTGTGAAGCTACTGACAAAAGGGAAAAACTGAAACAAGAACTGTATAGGAGACCAGCAGAATAAATCTAGAGAACTCAACTACTTCCACACAGTTTTTATAAAACTGACTTAATTAGGATATCAGCCTTAAAAAAAAACCCAACAAAACCAACACCCCCCCCCCCAAAAAAAAAAAAAACCCAAACAAACAAAAACTCCACTATTAATTTACCTCAGAACCCATTTGTTGGTCTAGCTTTATAGTGATGAAATTCCATATAGGATAGAGAAAGCAGTACCAGCACTTCATAATTTAATTACACCAGCTTCTTATTTTATTTTTTATATGAGATTAGACCGACATCTCTATATCTTTATCCCAACCCATATTCAGGAAGACTCACGTAAGCAACATGGGTAACTTACAATGTTCAATGCACATGTAAAGGGACTTCTGCAAGCTGTGCTCACTGAACATTGCATACAAATGCATTAGGCACCAAAACTATATGCATACCATGAATGATTCCACCAGAAGCTGTCTTACTGGTTTCTGATATACAAAAGAAAATTCCTTTATCAAAAAAGTCAGATAAAGAAAAACCTACAGTCTCAAATTCAAAAATGCAATGGCAAGTGAATGTTAGAGGCCCCTCTTTATTTATTACTATATTGCAAACCAGAAACTTTAGTCCTCCTCATTTTTCAAATTAAAAAGTATTTTATTAAAAAAAGAAACAAAACCCAAACAAACAGTCAGTTGCAATAGTGCAGAGACCCATGAGAGCCTGGGCCAGTACTGTGGTATTGTAAATTAGTATGCAGTTACACAGAATATTAATGGATGGGTTTAATCTACAGAGTGCAGATTCACTGCATAAAAAGCAGTGTTAGTCTTGTCATATGTTAGTTTATTTTCTTCCATATTTTAAATTTACTGAAATTCCTTTAGACCTATTAAATGAGCAAATCCTTTTTGAAAACAGTACAACATGGCTGAAATGCAATAAATATAAGCACTTTAATATTTAAGTGAGGAAAATGAATTTCATTGTGTTTTCAAATTGGTTTTCTTCAGCGCAGAGTTTCTTTATTTGTCCAAATAAAATGGATTTGAGTGGGTGGCAGCTTTAAGGAGATATGCAGCACTACTCAATGGCTTTGTGAACTTGGGAAGATATTATGAATAATGGATTTGCTGTGCTCTTAGACACGGAGCCACAACAAAAACAATATGAGTCTAGGTTCTCTAATAAGCAGCTGCTGGAGTAAGGAATAAAAAGCCTGGTCTACTAATTTAAGCTACAGGTGCTAGCATTTTTGTTCAGATCATCGTAGCAAACTATGCGACTGGCTCTGTGTTTTCAGCAGGAAAACTACTGAAACACAGAGTGTGAAGGGCTAAATTCCCAAGGCTGCCTCCCACCACTCTGATTTGCTGCTGTCTTCTTACAAGTCCATTTTGGTATGATACAGCATCCCCACTTCCCCTCCCAAATAGAGCTGGAAAAGGGCTGTATTTCCCTCTGTCAACAGTGGGAGGAAAAGGTTAACTTGCAACACCTGCACAAAACATAAGAGTACTGGTTTACTTTCCTCCTTTTATAGATCTGAACATATATCCGCCTTCTCAAGGGGAGAGAATCCTTTGCTTTATTTAGTAATTAATTTCAAATACTTAAATTTCATCAGATTACTCACTCTTAAGCACAAATGGAAACAACATCCAACAGTTTTCAATATAGGCAGATTTGACCAAAATAAATTTGGGAAGTGTACCTCCGAGTCCGTCTGAAAAGAATCCGGCCTCAGTCTGATAGAAAATCAGACCAGTTTGGGACATCTCATCCATTCCTAACAGTGTGCAAGGTTTCAATGCTTGACCCCACAGGACCGGAAAACGTAGCAACTTCTCTGAGAACTGGACACTTCAGAGTAGGAAAAGGTAGGATATCTACCTATTGAACATACCTATATCTACCTAATCTATATCTATATACCTATATACCTATATCTATATACCTATATCTACCTAATCTACCTATTGGGATGATCTTATCCTCATTTTCTTCCCAAACTTGCACATGCAAAAACTGTTCACTTTACATGCACAGGCACATAAAGTAGTTCTTCATATTAATAAGTCTCAAAGCATATTGAAGAGAAGCTCAGTGATCAAGATCTCAAATTCTGGTCCCAAAAGCGCAACCAGGGTATTTGATAACTAACAGATTGCCAGGATTTTAATACTTGGCATCATACTTCTAAAAGTTGTGACATCTTCTTATCCTGTTGGTAAATATATCTCCAGCAAGACTGTACTAAAATCTTCAGCTGCAGATAGCAAAGCTTAGTTTATACTGTTGTTGTAGGTGCTGAATGTGTAATGAAATTATTGTCAAGCCGTAAGTGATAACCTGATAAGAATTACTTAAAAGGTTGACACACTTAGAACTAGGTTTTCATCAACCCCCAGTGCTAGCTGCTAACTTCACACCTAGTATTGCATACTGCATCCTCAAGCCTTTATTTTCATCTTAACTTTCCAAACACAGTTAGGTCAGATCTATATTACTATGAAACAAACTCTGATATGAAAAAAATCTATGAAAAGGCCTTTTTAATTGGAAGAACATAACTGCAGAAGATCACATATACTATTTTTATTTTTTTCTTAGAACTTCAGAGGAGAGATACAAGTATAACTTCAACTATGTTCACGCTGTGCAGCTAACTGGCATGCCCTTTATGCAACAGAAATGGTCCATGACTATCTGCTCTGTATTAAATAATTCACAAATTTTGTTGACATTTTACTGCAGTCTCAATATTAAGATTCTATTATCTAGAATTTTTGTTTGGTGACAGAAATATGTTTGAAAGAGATACTAAAATATAAAGAAATTCACTGGTTTTGCATCAACTGGATAATTCCAATACATATTTAATAGGTCTGCCACAGATACACATGCCTTTGCAGGCTCTGAGTTCAGTAAATAGATCCATAAAAACTGTCTTTCAGATGACGAACTGATTCCTAGCTGGGAAAGATATTGGCCAGTCTAGAACCAGATTTTTGCACAATGAGGAGTCTCAATTCACATCAGAAAACTTACCCTGAATATTGGAAGTGCAGAAGGGAAGTTGCCAACATTTTTGTTTTCTTCATCCTGATCTTCACCTCCATTAAGGCAAAAATCCCCCCATATTTTCATGAGAAGCATCAGACTGGCTATGTAAACGGTTCAAAGACTTAACGGCTTGTATCGTGTGGATATAAGCTTTATAGCTTTCAAAGTCTACTGTGAAGATTCTGAGATCTGGCTCAAAGAAAAATCTGTACAGGGTACCAAAGAAATTGTATGTTATGTATGTGGTCCTACCATTTAGGGAAATGTAAGACTTAGGACAGAAATGAGCTCAAGTTTTTGAAAACTGTCACTGAGAAAAGAAACCACTGTTGGGCTGAAAACGATACTCATTCACATTTTAAGAAGGTACAAACACAATTCAATGTCTTCCAACTTCAATAAAAGACCCAGGAGACCCTTTTTGTATGTAAGAAGCCATTGTTTAAGGATTAAGATGTGACTTGTGTTCACATTCCAGCTGAGGCTAATCAAAGATGAATGTAGTTTGTTTTAACAGGATACACATGGTAGACAACTAGAGTTCCAGCATTTGGGAGGGAAAATAATCTGGCAATACAAGATTTTGTGTAAAGTCTGAACCCTTAAGAAAAAATAGTAAGGAAGAAAAAAGGAATAAAAAGGAAAACAACAAACCCCAAAAGCATCACACACACACACACACACCCCCCTCTCTGAAGACTGCCTGGAGCCAGAGGACAAGAATTCAAACAGCAGGAATTTATATGTATAAAGGCATCCATTACAGCAGACTTTCATTTTGAAATCAAATGACCAACTCATCTACTTTCAAACTAGAAGACATCAGCAGCTAAAAATAGTGCAACATTCCAGTGGCTATGCCTATCAAAGTACTGCTGCTTATGAATAGTAAGATGTATTCCTGTTCTTGTTAATTCACTGGAGATACAAGCAGGGCAACCATCGACAATTACTTGTGTTGCGGCGCAGTGTGATTTTGGGTAACAGTCCAACATGTATCACAGACTATACGTGTAATATTTGCACTAACTGGTACTGACAGGATATGGTTGTGATGATTGAAATACATCATTTTAATGAACTGTTGTCTTCACTGAATTCTGTAATAATATCTGACAGCTTCCACTGCTGTATGAATTACTCTCTGTTGGTACAATTCATTTTTGTTTTGGTTGAGATACTGTAAGACAATATTTCTAGGAAAACAGGTTAGGTAAAGAAAAGACTGCCAGTAATGAGCAAATGTAACATGAAAGAGAAAGAAAACAACTGGATAACGAGCCTGGATATGTAGTGAAAAACTGTACTAGGACTTAAAATGTGCTGAATGTCTGCAGTGCTGATCCTTTGCATTTGAATACTGAACATAGGACAGTAGAAACACCCTGTCAAGATCTGAACAATATTTTGCAGAAGCTATAGATATAATACCTGCACACTTGCAAATAAGACAAGGAATTCAACTTGCACATTGTCAAAGAGAGAAAAAAAAAACAACCTGAGCCTACTACAGTACACACAATGAAAGTGGATTAAGTTTTCTGGACCTGCCAGTTGGTTTGGTTAGGATTTGATGGAAGGAAGCCTAAGTATTACCTTCGTAATTCACCCTGCTCTTGAACTAGCTGTCAGGGAATCTAGGAGGCATTTTGACAAGCAAGGTAAACCAAATAGAAAGGTGTCCAACTTACAGAAGATCACATTACCTTGCCAGTTCAAACAAATAAAGCATTCTGCTGTCCAAGAGGAATCTCTCAGCCAACTATAGATAATTTAGGAAATTTGTGCATCCCTGGGCTGACAGAGGGCAACTGGAACATAAAAAAAACCCCAACTCCATCCAGTAAGTTTTTCCAAGCCATACTGGATGCTGAAATAATGGAAGCAAGGAAACTGTTGAGAATAGAAAAAGATACATCCTTTTATGCAAATTAAGTGCAACTTTCTCTGCTCTCTTTCCATAAAAGACGATTGAAATCTTATGTAGGCAACTGATTGCAGAGTTCAGGTAAGCCTACTAGAAATATTTGTAGAGACAAGAACTCAGACATTTTAGAAAGCAGCTCCATTCACCACACCCTAGTTTAAAAAAATTAAAGTAGTAACTTGGTTCCCCCGCCTTTAATCAAAAACAGTGCTGTACATTTCAAGATCAGTAGCAGAAACCAGCAAGCAAAGCTCTTACATTTCTGTCTTTTCAACGCTTTAGAAAAAAACTCAAAATATTTGATATTAAAAAATATCGTCATTTTAACTGCTAAGAAATTCAAATATGCTTCTTATGTACAAGCTAAATTGCCATAGACAGTTCCAGTAAAAACCAGAGAGAACATTGATTTATCTAGACCTGTAGCCAACAACCACCAATACAAACATTTCAGTGGAAGCTACACAATTCCTGTCATGTTTAACAGTGTAATTCCATGGAGACATGTTTCTACTGTGTCCCAAATGGTGATTAGTTTATGTCACAAAGCGTGAAGGCTGACAGTCTTTATAATATCGCTAACAGCATACGGTTTTAATTTCTCTAAGTATATGTGTGCTTTGAACATTGCTATGCAACTGCAAACACGTCCAGCATTGCTTTATCACTGCATCCTTTAAGTGACAGAGAAATAATAATCGTATAAAGATATGTTTCTCATGAATCTATATTACTGCTCAAAATCCAATTCTGATTTTCTTTCTTCTCACCCTGTAGGAAAGTTTGAGGACAATTCATTTTGACATTTTTTTAATGTTACCAAGGAATGGAAAGTTAGGCTTTTAATGATGGCTTCAGTAGTAACTCACTATGTGGCCTTGGGTAAAGCACTTCACCTCTTTGCTTAGTTTCACCAAATGTAAATAACTGTATCACTTGCCCAGTTTAGGCATTCCATGGGAATTAGGTAAGACTTGTCTGGTTTTTTGGACTTGCAAATATGTGACCATATTAAACATTTCTCATTATTAATGCCTGTTGTCTTGTACTAACTCTGTAATGTCATTTAAATAAGTTTACAATATGGAGTTCAAGCTACACTTCTTGATTAAGTTTTGTACTTCAAGATTCATCTTTTTCAGTATTATAAAGATTAAGCCATATTTTCCCCTTAACTGAACAGCTATGCTTCAGATATCATTTTTTTCCCTGATAATTCACATCTTCAAATTGATTTTTACAATTGGCTCTCTGGGAATTATAACAACTAGGTTTTAGACTTTCTTTGGTCCTGAAAAATGTGTTATGGAACTCTAGCATAATTATAAATTTGGAGACTTGGGCATAGGCCTCATTTTGATTTGAGGGATTAATAGCAGGTTGTCTCTCTAGTACTCCTCAGAGCATTCCAAAGGGAATTCTCCTTTATCAAAATGGCAAGCATTTCCTGATGTGCTGTCAGGACAGAGATTACAAACTACCCAAAGATGGTCCTTCCACAGTTCCTCTGAGTTCTTCTACCGGCCTTCTAATTTCCTGGAGGACATTTGTCTATTCTGAAAATAGATTAACTTCACTTTTACTGGAATCAATTAAACATGGTATCTGGCCAGAACAGCTTGTGGCTTCTGTCCCACTGAAAAGCGAGTCAGATAAGTGTCATCCAAAAAGGGGTATTTTGACAAGGACTGGTTACACGCCCTCATTCTGATTCAAAATGTGAAAGTATGGCTCAATTTTGAAACTAGACAATCTTTATGAGTTTCTTCAAAGTAGATTTTATTGAGTCCTGATACGGATACATTTGGTGTGTTGAAAAATAACTACAAATCTGATAGTAAATATTTCATTTAAAAGCTGTCCATCGCCTAAGGGAAAAGGAAGAAAAAGAAACAGAGTATGAATGTAAAAGATGCCAGGAGAAGTTAGGCTAAACTCTGTGCCTTTTCACATTGCTTTGATGGTACAAAGCTACTAGTCTGACTAGCCAACTTGGCAATTTAAGGAACATTAACTACCTTCTTTATTGAGACCAAAGCAAAAAAACCCTCAACCAAAACTATAACAGCAGTTTAAAATCAACTCAATCATGTCTTGCACTGCACACTGTCAAGATGTGTTAATAATAAAAAACGTGCAGTGTCATCATTGCATGGTATCATTCCAAGGAAAGCTGTAGTTAATTAGGGGCTTCTAATTAAACAACATCCATCCCTGCTTAATTTCTTTAAAATGTATACTAACCCTAAATTTCCCAAAATTAAAATGCTTCTTACGAGAAGATATAAAACTATAATCAGCAGTTATCAAGTGGAGAGAAGTTATAAAAGAAGCTAAGAATCTTCATGTAGGCTGCTTAAGAACAAAAGAATGAATTATTTAAATAAACTAGGAATTAATTTATGTCATATACATCTGACACTAGATAAAGAAGTGAAAATTCCAGGTCTTTTTGTGGAAAAGCAAAAGGTGTCAACAATTACTTTTTTGTATATTTGGAAATGAGTAAAAGAATAGATTAATACCTTAGTAACAAGATACTATATTAATGGTTGTACAGGATAATTAACAGTGATCATGATAGATTAGTTACTTTTTTAATTTGCACCTGAACCAATGCACCAAAGCACACTAGTAATGAGTGAGGACTGATGTAAACAATTACATTTTTTAGAATTTTAAAATAAAATTTTGATTATGGGTGAAATTTCAGGGAGCTAGACAAAAGTTACTGTGTTAAATGAAAAGGAAAACCAGTAAGTGATGGACTAAAAACCAGCAACCAGAAAGCAGCAACGGCTCCAATTCAGACATTTATTCACCCTGAGGTCTGCTGCAGGACAGTACAGAATTGTATTTCTCTGTGGCCTAATTCTGCCATATTTTGCACTACTGAAAGAAACCAGAGAAAAATGGAGGACTGGTCCAATGAGTATACAATGGATAAAATGGAGAAAAAAAAATTCTGAATGTTCTGACTTTGGTGAAAATAATTTCTCAAGTTTAAAGCATAAATAACAATGTTTGCATTTAACATACAGCCTACAGCATATGTCTGCAAAACCAAATAACCGCCTGTGTTTACATGAGATATATGATGTTCAGTTTGATTTGCATATCAGAGATCAAGCTGTAAATCTCTGACGATATTTACAGTTGGATAATTGAAATTAATCCTGCCAAAATGACTTTGACAGTCCTGAATTTATGGTCTGAGAAAACAATCCTGGAACTGTTTGCTGAGCTATTAACATGGCTGGCTATATATTTTCAACCTGAGCTATGCGCTGAATAAAAACCTGTTCACAAATTATAAGCCTCTTCCTTTCTTCCCCCACCCCGTGTTCAAGTTGCTCCCTATAATCATTAAGAAGATGGGATAACCTTGAAGATAGCAGATATGCATGTGGTTTGCTGCTTTTGGTTTTGTTTATTTTTTCTAACCATGGCAGGTACATTAGTTATCTTTCTGGCTCCCCCCGACGTTATGCCATTTTCTTTTTAATTTCTTTAGAAGCAGCCACTTCTCCCAGCAGAAAGCGGGGGGAGGGGGGGATCAGTAGTAGTTTCACCTTCTAATAAAACAAAATTCAAACAATTAGCAGGCTGAATTTTCTTACCATTGGCAAAGTATTACATAATTTATTAAAACTGTTGGCAACGTTTTCCTATTTAGGAGATGTTGCACCTCCTATTCTTTGGACTCCCATAATGGATTTGATGATTGTGAAAGTTGCACCTTGGGTTTTGGTGCTAAAAGATAGCAAACAGCCTCCCTTCTTGATACCAAGTTTTCCACCACAGAGAACTCTGTTGTGGGTATTTCAAAAACTATGTTTATGGATTTAAAAAGTACATTTCTAATATATAAAAGCAGCTTTTTGAAATCTGGAAATAAAGAGACGACTGCCACCCATTACAGAAATGTATGTATTTATATTTGTAGCATTTGTTTACAACGTATCTCTTTTAGAAAGGTGGCAGTGATAGCTTTGATATTCATCTTGCCTTCTTTTCCCTCCCCACAATATGCTGCTTTCCAGGACCATTCAGTCTGAAAGCAGGCATCCATCCAAATATGTAATATTAAGGAAGAAAGA
The DNA here is from genome assembly GCF_034638445.1 of Ciconia boyciana. Classification (NCBI taxonomy): domain Eukaryota; kingdom Metazoa; phylum Chordata; class Aves; order Ciconiiformes; family Ciconiidae; genus Ciconia; species Ciconia boyciana. The sequence continues at coordinate 40,573,637 of NC_132943.1, read as the reverse complement.
CAGCTCTCGTTTATAAAATGTTAATTCCTTATTAGTGGAAAGAATAAATCACTAGATTAAGCAGAATAACTCTGATCACTGATTATTATCCTACCACAACTATGTTATTTTGTGCTCTGGACCCTGTTCAGAGCTTGTGTCAACTGGCAGACACCTGGAGAGGGAAAAGTCCAAAGATGACAACTAGATAAGCACATATTCTATGAGGATGGGAAGAAAAAATTTTCTAAGCATCGAAAACCCTTGTGGTAAGCCTGCTCCACCTTCCCATTTTGTTGCACACACCCAGACTGTAAAGGAGTCTGAAGGAGGTTACATATTTATATGGTACCTCACACAGCTGGCTTCATTCGTATCAGAGAACTCCAGGCACATAATAAATTTACAGGTGACACTCTGGGAAACAACTAGGATTAGCATTGCCAAACTCAGCCAATTAGCTTGGCAATTAGTACTGCCAAGCCAAAATACACTGCAGGTTCTTCTGTATAGCATTTCTGTATATAAGTATCAGCAAATTAACAGTCCAGACTGGAAACTACCAGCCTGATTAAGCTGTCAATAGCTTTCCCTTACTTCCACATCTTGCCATATATTCTGCACGGGTTGATTTTTCACTTGCATTAGTCAACATGGGCATAAGGATCCATTGCAGCTGACTGTTCTGCAGAATTAGGTCTTCAGGCGGGATGTCTTAAGCTTGAAACAGCCATGTCTTGTTGTCATCAAATCCCTTTTTACAGAAGCTCTTCAAGAGCATCTGATTTTTCCACTGTACTCATTTTACACTAAGTGCATACACCACATACACTTCTACAGCACATCTTACAAATTCATCTAAACAGACAAGCTAAACAGAACTCAACTTCTTTTGGACTTAGGTAATGTAACATACCTGAACACAGGGGCTTTTCTTGTGAACAGACTGAAAGTCTGCCAGGGAGGCTTTATTTCATACTCTGAATATCCCTATTTTAAGCATACTGTGCCACGTCTTTGTGCCACCTCCTGCTCCCTTCAGCCACTGCGATTTTTGCATGACTTAAGGTTTCAATAATTATATGCTGATAACTAGCCTTTCACATCATGGCTGTACTCCTTACTCTCTTATTTTCAAATGCAAAATGCACATCATATACACTGAAGGTAAAAATGAGAGTTGGTAATGAGTGTGAGTGGGAGGCATGGGTTGGAGATGAAGATTTGCTTTGATTCCTCTGACTACAAAAGCTTCCTCGGTAGAGAAGATATTTTAGTGTCTAAACAAAACCTTTGTCTATGCAAATTCAAAACCATTCTGACATAAAATTAAAGCTATTCTTAGTATTATTTCTTAAAGGTCATGAATATGCCATAAAGGATGATCAAAGTATTAAAATCCTACAACAGGTTAAGAAAAGAGGCAACAATACAATAGATTTCTGGTGTTTCCATTTCTAAGCAAAACACTGACCATTAATTCTTATTACTGATAGTTACGGTGGAAGCATCATCTGTTATCAGAACTGGCTGACAATTTCTGTTATAAAACCCACTTCTCAGTTGTCTTGAACTTTGCCAATCTTTAACTGCTTTGTCTATGATTTTATAAAAATTGAGTATTTGTTTCAAGCTTTCGTTTTAAGTAGCTGCTCTCAGCTTAGCCAAAATAATTCGGAATAATTCCTGAAAGGATACGTTGCTTATCCCATTTTGAAAACAATGTTCTTGTTATTATTTAATGCTTCCTTAAGTCACGATTTGAAAGCAAGACCGAAAATCTGATACTGACAGAGTTTTAATTAGCTCTTAAAAAAATCTGGCTGAATTACCACACTTTAAAAAATCTCAACTCATACATGCTTATCAGAGAAGTACTTCACTTTTACAACAAAACCCCTCGACACTCCCACTTCCCCAGACACATTCCTAAAATAGGTCTCTAGGTCTTAGTTGCAGGGCTCACTGCAATTGCAGCAGAGCGGGAGTGGTCTAAGCAAAAGGAACAAACGAAGAAAGTCTCCCTTGCTTTTTCAGTGAAGCTTCTTTCCCTGCAGTGGCCAACGGGCTTGAAGGAGTATTTCACCTCATTCAAATGCAAAGGAAGAAAAGGACTGAGAGGAAACAGAAAAATCCATTCGGACTGGGTAATAAAGAACCAGGGAAAACACCTATGAGACTGGAGACTTCTTTGTGGACTGATGAGTTGCAGGTGTTAAAAATCAGACCTAGTACAGTACAGTGGTGTCAGTAACACTACTCCTAAGTCATGCAGGAGTCTAGAAGGAACCGTTCAGAAAAAAAACCAAATTCATTCCATTCCTTTAATGTGTAAATTAATCAAAATATGTCACCTCAAATATAACTGAAGAAAGTTGAGGAACTAATAATTAATTGGTAAGCAGGAATATACTAATATTCTAGAAGCACCTTCATAAAAATGCATTTGCCTGGATAATAAAGAAAATGAAGAGGTATACATTGATTTATTAACCAGGAGTCACCTTGCCAAAAACATATATAACAAATAAAATAAATTTCCACTTGTCCAACCTTAAATTAAAGTGTGTTGTATACTCATGAGAAAGAAATACTATATAGAAAAGTTACTTAAATTTTTGTTCAGTTACTTATGTAAATTACATACTGAAGCTTTGACCTTAAAAAAACACCACCACAGAATAAGATGCCAAATAAAAGCAAATACTTTTTTTTGGCACTATCTTAAATTAAGCCCTTCCTAGCTCCCTATTTAGTAAAGCCTTTATCTAGTAAATCACATCAAAGCCTTTTTTTTGCACCACTCCCTTTAATTTATCTATGTTCTTAAAATGAAGTCCACAAATTGATGCTAGACATCTCTCTCTCACTGGGCTAAAACAAAACAGTGGTTCTTAAGTAAAGCTATCAATCAGCTAATAAAGAATCTCCAGTAACTCCATACCTGTTAACATCCCATATTTTACTTGTGTTGTCCATGGAGGCAGAAGCCACAAAATCACCACATGAATGCCATGAGCAGTCCCATACAGCGTGGGCATGTCCTTCTAAAGTCAAGATGCATCCACGTTTTGCAAAGTCCCATATCCGCACTGTGGTATCCCCACTTGAAGTGACCAGCTGGGTGCCACTGTTATGAGGAATAAAAATAAAGAGTAGTTTTTAGCAAGGATATGGGTGAAGATATTTCAAAGTACACGGCAAAATAATTTAACTATGTTTAGAAAGACAGGTTAAGTAGCAATTGTTGATTTTACATTAAAATACAGATGAACAAAAATTATGTTTGAAAACATTTCTATTTTTACTTTACACGGTTTTCTGACACATCACAGATGAAGCGGTCATGTATTGAATAAGCTATCAAAAGAAAAGAAAAGGAGATATGAGGTAGCTATCTTCCATGGGAAAGTAAATATGAGCTCTAAAAATTACATTCTTACTTTTTGTAGTCTATTTATGAGTTTATCAGTAAAATAACTTAAGCCCAGAGAACTGCTTTCAAAACAGAATAAAATAGCTTCAGGGAAGAATATTTTCTTATTTCCCAAATCCATACCATTTTCCACACATAAATTATTATTTAAGCATCACAATTTTGTCTCTTCTGACTCAGTATAAACAATTTAACACATTCACTATCTCTTGGGGTCATTGATATGTTATATAAATGAAAAATACAGCGTTCAACTCAGATTTTTTGGCCAAATCTTCAGATATAAACTAGTGTAGTTCTATTTAATTTAAGCATGGACATGTGGCTTCAGACTAAAAGTCCAATTGGTTCAGTAACATGTTATACAACAACTAGTAGGGAATTCTTAATAAAAAGAAAATAGTAAGAAAAAGTACGTAGAGTGCTGCTCTTATTAAACTCTCCCAGACCTAGCCTGTGGCTCAGGATTTCTTTGAGACAGAAGCTTTGTACTTAACAAGCATCCATGGAGGTTTTTTCCATGGCTAATTAATTTTTGAACACATGCAAACCTTTGGCATTCACAATCTCTTGTGTCAATGAATTCCAAAATTTAATTATGCATTGTGTGAAAAACTATTTTGGGGTCTTAAATACCTTACTTCATTTCATTTGATGCTTCTAATTCTAATGCTGTGATTAAAAGTAAACACTGACTACACATTTATCATCTCTAAACCAATTGCGATATTATAGGTCCCCTATCATATTTTACCCACAAAGCTGAAGACTCCTACTCTATTGACTCATTCCTCATACAGACGTCATTCCATCTCTTTGATCACATTTACCATCTTTCTCAGCACCTTTTGAGCTGAAACTGAAGAAACAGGTACCCAAGGAAGGTATACAATGGCACAGTAGTATTTTCTGGTTTATTCTGTATTCTTTTAATTTGATTAGCATTTTTGGTACTATTACACAGAAATTTTCAGAAAACTGACCACAGTGGCTCCAAGGTTTCTTTCCTGAGTACTAATAGCTAGTTTAGACCCATTCTTATCGATGTACAATTAGGACCGTTTTTTCTTATGTGCATTACTTTGCATTCATCTGCACTGACTTTCACCTGCCACTTCACTGTCATGTCAACTGTTGTAACTGGAATTCTTTTCCTGTAATTCTTCACATGCAACCTTCACTTTTATTGCCCTGACTAATTAGCAAACTCATCCACCTCATTCTCTTCCCCAGTTTCCAAGATCATCTTAATAACTTAGGTCCCAGCACAAGTCCTTGTGGGACTCAAGTAATAATTTCTCCATTCTGCAAGTGACATTTTATTCCTATCCTTTCAGCAGTTTTTAAACTCACAAGATAAATTTCCTTTTTATTCAGGACAGTTTTGCTTCTTTGAGAGTTTTTGTCGAATGACCTCAAGAAGAATTTACTGAAAATCCAAGTATACTGAATTTACGAATCTCCCTTGATCAAATGCTCAGCAAGCCCTTCAGAGAACTCGAACAGATTTCTGCGACTTAATTTGCAAAGCCATGCTGACACCTCCCAGTGCTTCACTATAACAAAGGTATCCATGTATCCTGTAATTTTGCTTCTTAATATCATTTCTACCGTCCTTCCCAGTATAAAAGTTACGGCCCCTTCATCCCAAATTCTTTTAAAGTATTGAAAAAAAGTTAATGCAGTCTTCCCAAATTATACCAGGAATAATGGAGGTTTTCTATTGTGTTTACTAAAAAACCAGCAAAAATGTTTGGGGATAATACACAAAAATACAGGCCAAAAATATTTTCACCTTGAGTTTTCAGACCAATTTCTGCTGTTATCTCACCAACATCAATAAGAAGATCTTGCCTTTAGGATCCAATAAACTCTGCTTTTATTTGAATAATGGAAAATGTGCTATCACAGGCAGTAGAAATCCTTCTTCCAAATCTCTGGATATAAAACTGTGGGAACTAAAAACAGCTCAAGGGTTGATCCTAAGCACTGCTGTAAAACTTCATCCTAAGAATATACTCAGAGATACTTAGCTCACTGTGCAGTGTAAAAAAAAAAAAAAGAAGAAGAAAAAAAAACCAACAAAGTTCTGGGAGGGGTGGTGTCAAACCTTTTTTTTATATTCTTCCTTTCCTCCTTTTCCAATAGATGTCCGCCAGATTGTTCTGTAAAAGTACCTACAAAGACAGCTTGAAATATGTGCATCATTTACCTGATAGATCTTAAGGGGGAACTTGCCATTATGAAATATCACCTACCTAAACTTTGGACTGTTTTTAACACTTATGGTTTAGATTGCTATTTTTTGTGAAAATATAATGATAATCCTCATTAAGGCAGTTATACCCCCATGTCTAAGACAAAGCCCTGAGAGATTAATCTCTCAAAAATTTTAACATTGCACAGGAATCATTCTGAAGCTTTTTTCACATATACTGAAGCATAAAGGCTTGAAGCCTGAGTAAGGGTTCGGAGGAGACCCTAATTTTGTCAAGCTGCTAGGAATAACTGTGCTTTTATTAATGAGACACTTGTACTTTTAATAACTCAAGCTAGATCTCACTTCTGGAGACAGATAAAATTAGTGAAATGACAAGTTATCATACCCCTTATACATTTATGAAATAAGAGCTATTTTAAAACAAATTCAGAAGCAGGTATAAAGTGGGACTGATGAAATCTATAATTGATTCAGAGGGTAGTATGCACTGCCACTGTTGTGAATCACAAAAAGAGATTTATTGCTTATGCATTTTTTAATATATAATCCCCAAAATGCTGCATGAAGAACCAGTTCCTTGGGCTGAATTTTAAGAATACACCATCCAGGCAGTGATGAAAATCTTTCAGAAAACAGATATGAGCAGGAAGGTAGTTCAAATGGATTCAATTTGGCGATCTGTGGCAGGGGAAAGAGTTACAAATGAGGTTTAGCACTCCTTACAGATCAAAGAAGAAAAAAAGTGGAGATTGAAAACAAAAGCATAGCTTGTGCAGGAAAAAGTTTTGAGGGACAGACTGACAGTGGAAGTAAGGGCAAAAATACTCAGGAACAGAGGGACCCGATTCCCCAGCCCCCTGCAACACAAGCTCCCTAATATTCCCTGGGCATAAAAAAAAGCATCACTTCATTAAAGAAAGGGGAGTTGCATCAGTTGAGGTTCTGCAATTATGCACGTATGAACTTAACGTCAGCATTTCTGGGAAGCACAAACTGCTGCTTAGCTCTGACAGACATCATTCTTATGTTTTAACACTGGGCCTGCACTTTGTGGCCATGAAATCTTCACCGCACACTAGTATTCAAACCAGACACACACATAATGAAAAAAGAAGTGCTGTGTCAAGCCAAGTCAGGCATCTAAATCAAAATGCTGCTTTGAGAAAAAAATCCTATCTACTTAATAGCTGATCAATAATGACATTCTTTTTCTGATTTGCAGCATTTTTTGGTCCCGGGAGATAAAAGAAACACTCCAAATTCTGATGTAATGTTTTGTTACCCACAACTGCAACCTTTTTTTACTGCACTATTGCTCTCTACATATGATATAAGATTATCTGGGAAAAAAATAAGTGTATCAAGAAAAGTGGATGTTTTTAATGATTTAGGCTGTCCGTTTAACAGTCTATGATACCCACACAGTCCTCTACCATACGACTGATTTTCAAACAAAATGCATACTGATTTTTATATTAAAAACATATGGAAATACAATATTATTAGATGCTCAGCCTTAATTATCAGCAGCTATATACATAATCACCATTTGAATTTAAGATTGATCACTAACAGAGAAAGCTCCAACTAATCCTGTGTGGTGTGTATATCTTTAATTCAGAGGATAATAAAACACTTTAATTCTTTTTTACCAAACAAATCAAAGAAGCAGACAACATATGAAGAGACAAGAACAACATAAATCATATCTTTTTCTGTCACTTGAATCACATTCACATATATGCAAGTAATTGTGCCAACTTTTAGAAATTTGGTGCTAGTAATTTTTTTTAAAGAAAGTGGCAGTACATTTGTGTGCGGTGATCTATGGACCCGATCAGTTGGGTTTGTATGGTCTTGCTTGGTCTGTTTTGGGGGTTTTCTGTTTAGACTTTCTAGCAGACCAAAGCACTACAAAGGGATGAAATATGCCTGTATAGTTTAGAACAAAGTATTTGTGTAGAAAAAACTTTCAAAAGTTCTAGGCAATGCAGAGTCTATGACACCTGTAACCCCTGCATTGTCTCTATGGATAGATCTTTTTTCTTAATACTAAATACACATACAGTTCTACCTTTCAACTGATTTCAGGTATTCCTAGTTGATGCTATAAACCTGCCCCTCCAGAAACAATTAGAGTGGAAAAAAACTTTGGAAATGTTAATTCTGCGTGCCACAAAAGCAGATGGAGCATTAACTTCTCAAGCCTTAACAAATCTTTCCTCCCTCATATTCTAAACATACACATTTCCTTTCATTATACATTCCTCCTTCTTCCAGCTTCCCTGTTCTCACTACAAGATGCCTCTCCATTAATACTTACTGAGTTGTAGACACATCAATAATTAAGGGTCATATTCAGCAACAACGTGAGCCTTTGGCACAGAGTTACTCTACAACATTTCAGGTGACTGATTACCTTTCTGGAATTCCAGTCAAATGAAGGCAATAGCTACACTGACAGTGTTGCCCTGTAAATACATCAAATGTAATATCAACAGTCAAAGCAGCTTCAAATATTGCACAGTGTTCAAGTATTTCTGGGCGATGGACTCAGATCTGAACCTCAAGCTACTTCAGGAGGATTACTCAGGTTTCCCCCAAAGACGCTGTGGAACATAGAGCTAGCAAGCTATTCTGCTTCACAACACCAGCTGCCAAGCAGGACCACAGATCCCATCCTTCAAAATTTACAGGGATTATCATTTTGCATCAGCCAAAAAAAAATGATAAAGCCATTTATCATTAGATCTAGCTGCCTAGGACATCCTTCTCTGAACCTCTCATATCGTTGACTGGAGCAATACCTCTTTATAACCCCTGAGCATTCTTGGTCAGCTTTATTCTGAGTACTGGTGGAGAGAGAGAACATCTTGCTCTACAGTTTATCTGGTAAATAATAGTAAGGTAGACTTCTCTGTCCAACACATCTTATCTTAAGAGTTAATCGCAGGGACATTATTTTTAGCAGTTGCCAGGGACAGTACTGTGAATCAGACAACAATTTTGTTACTGTATTCTACATGGCATTAAGTGAACGTAGCAACATCTTTGCTAGTAGCATTTGTATGTATTATTTACGTAGCACCGTGGACATGCCTGGTGTTCTGCAGACAAACTAAGATACGGCTCTTTTCCTAAGACAATTACAGTCTAAATCAAGAGGTGGTAAGCAAAGCCTTACACAAAGTGCTGTCAAATAATGGTTCTCAAAGCAACACACTAAACCAAACACAACTTGTGTTAAAGTTTTGTCTCCTAAAAGAGCTGCAGCAACAGGTAGCATCTGACTGGAATTTAACCATACAACATAAGCATCAGCAACTCAACAACAAATTTTAAACATACAGTTTCAAACATTACAGGATTAACAGTCTTTTACCATAGCAATTGAAAAACACTTTAAAATCAATACTCTAATTGCTTAATTGGAAAAATGATGTCTCTTTTATTTACCTCTATTCATGCAATTATTCTCAAGCAAAATTCTAAAAGCCACTATACTATTTGCAGTATCAGCGTAGGTAGACCCTAAGCACAGCAAAGCCCAAAGGAAGAACTGCAAATACTGTTAAAGATTAATTTTGCTGACATTTTATGCTAGGCCAAAGAGGAAAGATAAAGAAAGGAAATGTCTAGAAAAACTGAGTTATTCCATGAAAAACAGAACTCATGAAGCCTGAATGCCTATGGAAGTATCTTTTGCCTCTTCACCCCATCATCTTAGCTGTTGATTAAATAAATACATCAGGTTTGATTGATCCTTTAGACTTCTGTCTTCCAAGCTTTGTCAGAATTAGCCTGCAGGTTACAAGTTACTAGAGAGTATGGCAGAGGGTGTAAGGAACATGTGCAGAAGCGGCATAGGAAAGGGGGGGGGGGGGGGGGAGGAGTGCATGCTTGCAAGCTTCATTTTCCTTCGAAACAAGGTTAAAAACAGTGATCCGGACAGTTACACTTAGGAAAGTATATACCTACCAATGGGGTCCCACCTTTGGTTATGAGAGCTGTATTTAAACACTCTCTTTTCCACTTGATACTAAAACCAATGCAAGGGATGGAAATACCAAACCTCAGTTCAGCTGTGCAGTCATTGTAACTCTTCTTTATTGTCCTACTTTGCCGTGCTGTGTTTTTGTCATAGCCCCTCATTTTCTTCTCACCAGAGAAGGTGAATATCGGGCTGAATTTAAAAAAGGTTGGGGTCAACACACTATTTAAAAAGTTCCCATAGAAAATATTGAAAAAACAGCAGGTGATTTTTTCCACACCAGGCAGGAGACTTGCACGCTTCCCTGATAAAGGATGATGTGGGTCCAACTCTTTGTGGATACAAAGGAAGATGGGACAAAGCTCTGGAAGAGGAATACATCAAGGATTACATGGAGACTGCATCTGGCTCAAGACCCTTTGAAATAAGAAGTGGAGTCCAGGAGGGTACTAAGACAAAACCTCACGAATGCCTTCCCTATTCTTATCCATTCCTAGGCATCCCTTGATACTCACTGCTGGGGACAGGATGATGGTCCAGAAGAACTTGGCATGTGCAGCCATCCTTATGTTCTTAGTCTGTACTTGAACACAGCACTCAGGAGCAAAGATTTTGTTTCTAATAGATTTTGTAACCTTGAAACAGACTTGAGATATAGTTCCTTTTTTTTTTTTGTTACTGGAACTCTGAGTCACATTAGTTATTTACAGTGACATTTCTTATTAAAAGCCCTAGGTTTTTGATATCTATGGTTCATTTTGGGTGTTGCTTTCATTATCCTCATGGACTATGTGTCTAAGACACTTCTTACGTAGTAATTGTAATTCGTTTCATCCTTCAGAGTAATCTTAAGCCCAGTTTTACTCCTGTTTTATCAATAGACATAAAATGTCATTTTTACAGACAGTGAATGCTAGAATACTCAGTAGTAGAAATATGAAAATGCCTTTTCTTTTCCTCATTTATCATCAAAGCTGAGGAAAAAAAAAAGAATTAAATTTCAAAAATGCAAAACCATCATAAACCGACATTCTATAAACCAATGAAGAAGTTTCAAAGCCAGGAAGCACGACAGTAGCCAGCAGATGGTGGATGGCACGTAGGTACATGGCTTTTGTCTGAGAAGAAAAATGCAACCATCCTGTAAAAACCTGTGGCACAAGGCTACTGCCTGGAAATCTTCAGAAAACTGTCAATGCATAGTATGCCAAGTGGAAAACTCCAGGTAATTTTTCATTCTACATTACCTAATTGCTAGATCTTTTTATCATATTTCATGCTTATATATTGACCCAAGACAGGATAACTGTTTCCCCCTGCCATTCTACCTGGCTGACAGCTGGGTGTGATATCAAGGGAAAAAAAATAAAGCAGTCTTTTGGCATAGCACCACTTGTCACTGCTTCTAGATAAGACAGACACTGGGACTAGGCATCATAAAAGTAGTAATCTTTTGTTTTAATGAAGCTCACCTTCTTTATTAAAACTTCCTTAAGGCTACTTTACACTTCAAGAGTGACAGTTTCACATCTGCGATAATTTAAATACAACATGCACCTACTACCAAAAAGAGTCCCAGTATGGTATATATGAATTTTCAGACAACAAATTCAAGTCACTCATAAACAAGTTTCAAGCTAACAGGTCCTCCCTATTTTAAAGCATCTTCCCTTTCTGAACTGAGTACTGACGCCAGAAGCTGGCGTATCTAACCATACACACACACAGAGAAATCCTGTTTCACCTGGCGCCTTTCCCACGGCTCTTACCAGCTTATCTCTGTCCCAGTGCACAATTATTCCTTTATTTCAAGGTTTTGGCCCGCTCTAAACACAGCCTATAGTTCTGCATTCAGGATCATTACGATGATTTTTTGTTATGTCCACAAGGTAGCAGATTGCTCCAATTCAGGTTACAATCTATAGACCGCAGTCAGGCCTGCTACATTCAAATCCATTAGCTCTCTAAGATTAGCCTGGTACCCCCACAAAAATATTGAGTGTGTCACCATTCACTGCAGGCTGGTCTTTTTAACGTACAAAAAAATGAGTTAGCTGTCTTTCAATGTCATGTAATTAAAAGTGGTTAAATGAGATTTTAAAATAATTTAGGCACCTGGTAGAAGGCAGTTTTTAGTACATGTAAAATTGCCTTTTAGGAGGCTTTGGAAGCATATCAAATAAGGAATAAAAACAAAAAGACAAAACATAAACTAGTTGCAATAGTTGGAGATTAGATGTAGCAAAACACATGTCAGCAGGCACTAGACAATGCAGGGCTCTATGCAAGATTTAAAGACCGATGAATAATTACCTTTTCAACCAAAAAAATTTTTTTTTTTAAATGAAAAAAAAGATGTCTCTTCTAAAAGCTTTCTGCCAGTGCATGTCCAGCATCCCACACCAAAATTCTACACCTATTTACCAAGAAGTAGGAGCATTTTGGGCATCCTATTTGAAGCAGGGAGCTCATAGGAGCCGAGCCAGTGATATCTCCAACAATTATGAAGGCTGCTTATGCTGAAGGCAAACAGTGTTTCTGGGTCCAGTTGTGCCATCTTGCTTTAGGATATTGCCAAGTAAATTTTCCTCCATTAACTTAATGAGAAATAATTATTTTACCTGAAATTAAATATAATGAGTAAACACTGCAAAAGTACCATATTTTCCAGAAATGGTATCTATTCTGTACCATTCCAATACTTTCCCTCAAACAATGCCAATGGAATTTGAAGTCTTCCTATACGCTATTACATTTTAAAAATAAATTAGTGTATTTAGCCCACATAAAATCATGCACAGTACCAATCAATATCCATAACATAACATTAAACAGTGTGCTATTACTGTGTGACAATCTCAACACCCATCCCATCCAGCACGGGTTGTTTTTCCTCCATTGGAATGACTCCAAAACCTCAAATTTTAATGAAGGGCTGTTGAAGTAGGGAAAAATGTAGTTTGGAAGGAGTTCAGATACATGAATTCCATGTACAGAACAGATTTATGACCTATATTAACAATGATAATCCTGTGTCACAGTTCCTCTGAAACGCGAAGTTGTGGATCAGTCATTTCAAATCCATTATCATCCCCAAATGGTTGTCCAGTGATGTCTAATCTCAATCAATAGCCAGTAATGAACCACAGCCGTTAATCCTATTTGCATGTTTGTACAAAGCATCATTTTAAAGCTGCATATTCACATGCACAGAGAGTTCAGTGAGTGCATAGAGATTTCACAGCCCATGGAAAGTTCTGCACTGGGATTTGAACAGTTTCGAGACACCTGGAAGAGTATTTAACTCACACTGTGTAATGATCTCAACAGTGAAGCCCAAGAAAACACACAGGACAGGGCACTAGCCAAGTGTTTGTATTTTGCGCAATTGATGATTTTACTGAGCTATGCCCTGGGCATATGAACATAACCAAAGGCAGGGAATTAGTTAGTGGAGACAGTGACTGATAACAATTTGAAGTCTGAGAGTGGAGGAGGAGTGCAAACGCTGAACATGAACAGAATCCAGGGTCGGTACAAGAGAAAGCAGCATACCAAAAGTAATATAATCTTCCATTCTTTCATACAAAGGCTTTGTATGAAAACTGAATTTCCATTCATGAGGCTATGCAATCTAACACCTGATTGCTCAAGAAGGAGGAAAAACAAAAACCCCAAACCTCAATCCCAACAACTCTCAAAGCTGATCTAAAGTGTGGACCCATATACTGTGGCCTTCTTTCTGTTCCCCATTCATTTTATACACACACTACTCAAATGCAAAGAATACAGTTACAACAAGCTAAGAACGTGGTTCCACATCCATGTCCTTCAATGGTCAAACAAGTCCTGACGCTCATTCACAGTTAGTCAACTCCCCCGCTACTTGTGCCACTGCAACTCTTTTGTACCTGAAGTTACCCAAATTACTGCAGTGATACAGCTTGAGGGAACATACATAAATACCACAAATAAATGACAACTGTACAATTCATATCTGGAGTTTGTACTCAAGACAAATTTTCCTTACTTCAACCATTAAACCTTATCACATGCTACTGATGATTTTGAAGTAATTCGCAACTGAAAGCAGTAATGTAAGATCTAGTCCTTGAAACAAGATTCATGCCAGGAAATCCCAAATCTCCATGAACTGATCCCAAAACATACTACCCAAGGGTTAGGGCATAAATTCCACATGGTTTACTAAAAAAACCCCATATTAAATACAAAAGAAACACATTAGGAAATGCTGCAGATATACAATGGAATTAAATAGTGTCCAGGACTAAAACAGCCATATTTAAATCCTTGCAAGGACGAATCTTGTATATTTGAGCTAAAGTCTCTAATTAAAGGTAACGCATCACCAACCAGTAAGCACTCATCATTCCGACGTCTACTGAATTGTACTGGTTAGATCATTTTTCGCAAGATGAAATAAATGAAGGACACTGATGCTACTGTATGAAAGGGAAGGTCCTGACTTCAAATGTGACAAACGGGTAATCAAGTTTTTCCTCCATCTATTTCAGAATGCTATTTTTCCTCCTGGCTAGACCATTGTGACTAGGATGAAGTTTCACATTGCGTTCCTCAGCCACGCATTCCCCTCGTTAGCACTATATTAGCAGAAAATTAATCCTGCAGAAAAAATGGAAATGAAGTTTCCTGGCCGTTGAGTTCTCCAAGCCAGCTCACTGTGCAGCAGAGCTGTCCAAGTCCAGGGACTGGAAGCGAGTGGCTGGATACAGACCGAGGAGGAAAGGCTCAGGATCATTCCCTTCCACAGCAGCTAGCCATAGCACTGGCACAGGCATAGCAAAAACCTGCAGCATCAGGCAACACAGGGATTTGAACCTCTGCCTAAATGCTTCAAGCCAGAAATGTAACCGAATAAGTCAGTCATACTGATAAAAAGCCCCCCCCTTCTAAAAGCTTTTTTAAAAATATCAAAGTGATATTTCTATAAAACCTAAGCCTCCTACCTTGAAAAGAGACATTTCAGTGCAATTAAATTTTTGTAAACATTCTAAATATTTGGGGTTTATTTCCAATTCAAATATCTTAGACATTGCCTCAATTGAATTGCCATTCTCTAGTCAACTCTAACACTAATGTTTGTTATTTTAACAGCTACACTTTAGGAAACGCACATTTTAACAATATAACAAACATGGATATCTCCTTAGCTACTCCACTAGAACCCTTGCAGCAGACTTTAGGGAAAAAAAACAATTGCCTTTATTGCACAGAAGAAAACAATAATGAACCAAGAATGTTAAAGGCATCAAGATTATAATTGCACACAAAGAAACATAACACAAGAGATTCTATTAAGAGAGATGTTTTGACGTGCATAACAACTCTGAATAGAATGAGAGTGACACGTTCAGCAGAAACGCAGGATCAGACCAGCGAAACTGAGACCAACCCAAGCGAGGAGGCAGCTAGCTCTCTGCAGTTCCAACTCCCCATCCTCAAATAGGGATGCTGATGAAGCTAGAAGAAAACCGCAACTACTCCAAATCTGAAGCCACCGCAGCGAACACCACCTTTTCTCACAACCTAAATAACTGAATTGAAGATCCACAAAACTGCATTGCTTCTGGTGACTCCCAGGCAGCAGCTGTACCACGACCAGCAGAAACTGAAAGTCAGGATGATGCGTAGGAAAAAAACCCCAAGAACTCCTTGAAGAGCAGGCAAATTTCTGCAAAACTTTCACAGAACATATTCATGGCTTCACTGAAGCTGAACTAATAGGTTTAGAAGTATACCATTTTACTGGTACTCTATAAAGAGATTTCAACTGCACATTCCTCCTCCCTTTCTCTACCAAAGTGGTTATCATATAGAAATTATTTTCTTTCTTTCAAATAAACACCAAATCTAATTACCCACACAGCTGATCAGAAAGTTTCCTCTTTATTTCTTAAGAGTCAAAACAATCACATCAAAATATTACTGAATTTGAATAACTAAATAAACTTTTGTCATAAAGAGAATTATTAAACTTGACACCTGTTTTGTGAAACTGGTAATCGCTATGCCTTCTCAACCAATATGATTAGATTGGTTTAATGCTCCCAATATTAAATATGGCTGTTTTCAGGTCTAAAATTCAGATAATGAGAGAATGTAGAACACAAGACAATCATTTAAGAATAATGAGATTATTTCTATGTAAGCAAAGCATTCAGTACATTTGAAAACTATTCACCTTACAGACAAGCATAAAATGTAAGTGACATATTATAAAGATAAGATAGCTAAATAATAATTTAAATAATACTATACAAAGACTAGCTATCTTTTTATTCCTGTTAGGAGTTCAAATGTATCCAAGGTCAAATGCTGCATACTGTGGGTATGAAGACTGAGGTCTTTTTGAAAGAGGCTTTAAAGAGATGTTTCCTGTTTGTGATGGAGGGGCAACAAATTAATCAGTAAAAATGGCATTAGTTCATCTGAAAAAAAAAAAAAAAAAAAGAAAAAAGATAGCAAATGAACAAGGTAAAGATTAGACAAAAGAAACCACAGAAAGTCTGTAAGAACTCCCTAAGAAATTCTGAGTTTGAATTAAATTGTTTGATTTGACCAAAATGAAATCCGCTATTATCATATTAAAACTGTTTCAAAACCAAAACTAGACTGTTGACATACCAATCCTTTGGCACCCCCTCTCACATTCTCAGGGAAAATTCTTTGAAAAAGCGTGCCCAAGGATTCAATTTTATTTGAACGAACGTGTGTGTTCGTGTGTGTAAGACTGGCCACACTCTTAACATCTAAGAAGAAAAAAAAACTTGGTAATTATATATTTGCTACATAGAAAAGTATAGAAATATAATCCAATAAAATATACTACATAATTAAAAATAATTAGTAAAATCAAGGGGTATTGCTTTGTGAAGGAAATGCAATCCTTCCTCAAACCTATAGGTGTACGAATTAACAACTTGTTTCAGGAGAAAGTTAGAGAAATGAGGGTTTCGTGTTATCACCGTTTCTGTTTTTCAAGCGGCTGACATTTCTGGCCAGCGGCCTGTGGGCTGAGTCCTTCCCTCTGGCCCCTCGTCTCCTCCTTAGGAGTAAACCAGCTATGGGGCTTCACTCGGCACCAGCAGCTGAGTGACTGCCGGAGCTGCAACTGCTCCGAGCGGAGCAAGCTGGAGGGACGTGCTGCTTCTGGTGTGACAGCGGGCTAAGGGGTGGTGGGGACTGGGTGTCCTCCAGCAAGCACAAGGAGCTGGTCAGGGGTTGACATCACTGATGTTCCTCTGGGTATTTCTCCAGGTGTTTCGTAAGTCTGAGTAATGTCCCTTTGAAGCGGATTGCCTCGAACTCTTTTCTTTGCCCTCTTATGTACGCTTTAACTGTCTTTCCTAGCACAGTCTGCTCTCACTGAAAGGAAACTGCCACGCAGATAGTCTGAACTCCGGGGAAACTCAGGAAAAACATGTAATTTGGTAGCTTGCTTGGAAGCAGGCATACACTCATATAAATGCCCTGTGAAACAGGATTTACATTTCAGAAGCACATTCCTTTCTCCCTCCACCAAGACAAAGAGAAATGAAGTTTCTCATTACGTATCCACACAAAAGAAGACTAACATACAGGAGACCAAACACATACAAACCAATGAAGAAACCAACTACACTTTTCACAATGTTTACAAGTGCAGCTCCTTAGCAATACACAAGAAACAAAAAAGAGAAAAAACAGTTGGTGTAAGCATCCTATCATCAATTTCTAAAATGCAAGAGACCTTACTTCGTTTCAGTTAAAAAATGCCTTAAAGGCTACAGCAAAGCACTTAAAACACCACAACCAGACTCCAGACACCTTTTAACCAGTTCCCACCGTGCAAGAGCTTTTTAAAAATCGGAGCCATGCATGCTAACCAGCAGAAAATACCTAACAAGACAATCAACAAAATGGCTGTGATATAAAATCTTTCGTCTTCAAAATAATGTCATGGTTTATCTTAAATATTGGAAAGGTTTCCTACTATTTAACAGTTTTGCACAAAAACTTCAATAGGTTTTCAATCACTGGTTTTGAAATTCAGTAAGTGTGTAAAGCCACCTGTGAAACTAACTGCAGAGCAGTTTCATCAAAGGGCAGCATTTTATTACAATGTATTTTCTTCCTGTAATTATTTCAAATATACATTTGAATTGCTCAATAGGAGCACTGCTTCTTCTGTCAGCCAGTTTCCTCCCTTTCCTCTCTCCAACTGTCATCAGCATTTCTCTCTCCTGCTGTTTGCTGAATTATTGTAATGGAGATATTATTAGTGAGTCACTCTAACTTTGAGTGGTCAATATTTCCACCAACCCAGAAATAGAAGCCAAAGGTAGTTTTTCATTAAAGCATGGTCATTCTGGATGAAAAGTGAAGCCTGTTCAGTAACCACACTATGGAACTGCAGACTGTTTGCTTTTTAAAATCAATATAATGATAGACTCTTAAGGTTCCTGACATAAAAGAAAGAAGTTGCATTTTGTCCTGCAAAGTATTTCTATTTAGAAGAGCTTTCAAGGACAGTTCTGGTAACTTTAGGATATATTTAAAAATAGAAAAAGTGATGCAAAGTCCAAACAAATTTCTACAACTAAAGCAGCTATGACTCAGCTTCAAAATGCATGCAATAGTAACTTTTGTCTTCCTATTGATGTGGAAAACTACTTCTTTAAAGCAGAGATAGCATCCTTGCAGAACACTAACGGTCTCATTATTAATGTTGCTGAAGTCAAACGTTCCAGATGGCCCGTGGTCTGCCGATACAACCATCTCAAAGACGGAAGATCAGAAGGACTGGGGTAAAGGAGACACCTGATGATTTGGCAACGAAGAAAATCTCCAGAAGCTTGCACATCTGCTGGGTACCCTGGCCTCTGTCAGAAAACGCTTCTCAGCATGGCAGGAGTAGCAGAAAAAAAGGCAACTTCTGCACAATAAACCAGGATCTAAACGTGTAGCAAAGGTACAATTATTATCATCCCCTATTTTCCAAAAGCACATTGCAGAACTGATCTCTCTAAAGAAAAATAAAATTATACACAAACATTGCTTTTTCTTAAACTAGACACTCACCAATAGTTAACACAGCCCTCTGAAATGACATAAAACATATTATATATATATATATATACACACACATCCCAGAAACCCACAGAGAATAACCAACAGTTACACGTGCCAGAAGAGATTAGTATGGGTAGAAACATTTGGCTTGTGGGAGTGGGTGGAAGGGGAAAAATTTTAATCAAATCCATTACCTGGTTATTGATTTCTCTTTGCCAGACTGATCCTGTAGAATACTTATAAAGCCTTTGACATTGAGACGTTTGGCCAAAGATATTGGATTAGACTAAGCAAAAGCTGAGCTTCTCATGTAATCTCTCATATTTCATTTATATGTGATTTATTCCTTTGTCCAGCAGAAGCTTTTTATTGAAAAAAATAATGAGATTGAGAATCCCAAAGGAAATCTAATGCCCACCCACTCAAACATGTTTGTGAAGTAAAAATAGTAGTCTTTGTAGGCCTGAGAGAGAATGGTGTTATGTGAAGATTGTTTCCTTCTATAAAAAGTATGAAGCTTGCCAAAGATTTTGAAATAAACAAAGCTACTTTTGAAATTAAAATTTTGCTATGCTTGAAAACACCAAGTACACCATTAATACTGTACACTGGGGAACTGACTGAAAGACTTCTGAAATAGTTTGTTCTTTGCAGAATAAATTAATGCAACTTTTTTCCTTTCGACTTCCTGTATTAGCTCAGTTTGATAAAACATCTTAACAAATGTCTAGTCTGCTAATATGATGTTACATAAAGCCAGTTAGATGACTGAAAATTAATCATGTCACTCAAAAGAAGTTTCTAACCATTGTCAAATTTAATATGTAATCTGGTAACTGAAGGCTTTGTTGAACTATACAAGAATCCAAGATTCTCTAAGAAATTAAATCATTATGCCTTTTCAATACAAATGCTGTTCAAAAAAACTAAGTAAAATGTAGCAGACTATCTTGCATTTCTTTAATAGCTATCAATAGTAATAAAAGGATAAATAAAAAACATCTGTTTCTGCAGTGAACCCTGAATTAGGTTTTAAAGTCTCGATTTCAAGGCACAAAGCAGAATAATTCTATTCCACTGATAGCCAACAGAGACCTTTGTGATTAACATGAGTCTTACGACTCTTTCTTATGTTAATGCTTAAAGCGGAGTTAGTGGCTTTTAAGTCTCAGCCTTGTTTAGTGTATAATGTGGAACTCAGCATTTCTGACTCAAAAACTAGCAGACAAAGTCTTCTGAAGCTCACTGTTTATGGACCAGTTATTAACAGTAATCTCCCAGATCCTTTCACTGAGAGGACTGTAAGTCTGGTTGGCTCAGTGGCCAGATAGAAAGGGTGAATGCTGACATTTTTCTTCCTCCTCCTCCCTGGCTCTCAGATGTACACAGCAGCTTGCCTGACCAGTCTTACTCTTCATTTGCACACAGAGCTTCCTCTTATCAATGACCCCTGTGAAACCTCCTGGGGCAGCGAGGTCCCTTCCTCCCTCACATGCATCGGCGGGCCATGGGCCTTGAGTATTGTTGCCTACAAAGGCTAGTTTTGCCTTGTTTCAGCTCCTTACTCTCAGGCTGCAAGATGCAATTAATGGTACTCCAGAATTTATAGAATGATTGATCATGAAACCATCTCAGCTTTTTTCCAAGATTTCTGTATAGAAACCTCTGTTGTCCACAATGAATCCAGCAGTTCCCTGAATGGGCAGAACGCATCTCTGGGATGTGTTGCGCTTGCTGCACATCTGCAGGGCACCTGGGCAGCATGTGCTCTGTACTCCTGACTCGTCTGGAAGAAGTTGACAAACTGGAAGCGTATTGCAGAGCAATACGGTGCCTACACCGTGAATTATCTGGGAGGCCCAGGGCCTGCATAGACAAGTTTGGGATTGGGCAGTAATCCCATGAAAACACACACAACTCTCTAACGCCACTGGAAAAACAATCTGGAGCCCAACAAACAGGAGGGTACCTGAGCACATCACAGCTGAAACTTTTCCATAATGGAATCTGAAACGCTCCCTGATGGAGCCGAATTCTCAGCCTGTTCCTTCCTTGACATCTCAAAGAACTTCCTTTGGTCCTGAGTGGGTTAACATGTATGGTGTTACCTTAGCGTGACTGTTAACCCAGCCTGGGCAGTGGCTCTAAGTGATGGGTGGTAACAAACCCCAACATTTTAAAATCACTGGCTTCAAACCTTTCTTCCCTTCTTCCTGTTGGCAGATTTTCTGAAGAGCCCCAAAAGTGTATGTGAAGGACTCTAATTAGAAAGAGCCTCCAGTAGCATAGTCAAATCATCCAACTTAAAGTTAAATTACAGCTTACATACAGACAAATGCTGCTGTATTTAACTAAAACTAACCAACATTAGCTTGTAGCAACATTTTGTAGATCCTGGAATCATAACTTAAGCAGTAACTGTTTGATCTGGAAGTCTCCCTAGTTTCACCAAATAACTATAGCATGAATACTTGAAAGTCAGTACATTAAACAAAATGTCATAATAGATAATTCCTGTTTCTTTTCATAGAAATAAAAATAAATCTGAGACTGGCATTAGGAATTATAAAAGTATGAGGAGGAGTATATTTGATGTCAGTAGAATTTTTTTAATTATCCTGTTATTGTGACTAAAGAACCTAGTCACTCAATATGTCATCAAATGCTTTTCATTTGCTGAGGCTTCATGGGACATGTACAGTTCTAGTTATTTTAAAAATACTATTTGCAATATGTAACCAAAAAGAAAGCAGCCATTTATTTTTAGTGTCAGATTGTCTGTTTGACTCTCTTCGTACCTTGTTGATGTTTCTCACCACACACTGATATATGAGAATATTATAATTGGCAAGAAGATTGGTGTGGATCAACGCATCGGCACCTACCAGTAATGGGACCCTCCTCCCCAGTTCAGTCTGTAGGGGCCAAGAGCTGTAGAGGTGGGGGACGAAAAAAGCAGCATGCTCCCTGCTTGTAATTCACCTTGATAAAGCACTACGGGCTCTCAAACTACAAAAGTGTGTCCACTGTGAAATTCTGAAATTGTACATGTACCTGCCAAGCTGTCAAGTCTGATTTCTGCTCCTCAACATTTCCCTCCTTCTCCAAGCACAAGTCCTCTGAGATGCAGTGAGCAACGAGCAGTGTCAGATTCTGCCTGTTACCTCTGAACAACTGAGCATGGCTGGCTTGAAATCTGGCCTGCCTCTCCTTTCTGTGAATGCCTTCCCTCCTGAATTTTGCCCCTCTCTCCCATCACTCCTCAGAGGTTTCTCTCCACACCCTCCCTCCGTTCCTCGATTACTGTTCTGCTGGGCTTTGCAGCCTATCCTTTTTTCACATTGAAATTCATCTCTGGATAGTCTCTTCACAAGCCCGAATGATGACGTGATTAAAAAAAACAAAAAATCATGTGAAAAATAAAATCAGGGACTTACTTGAGCAAGAATTCATTTCAGTTTCTCAGTTTATTCTGACTTCAATTCTGCTCAGGCATTTACTTTTTTAAACCTTAAAAGTTTTTGCACGATGAGGAAATAATTTCCACTAACAGAGTCTTACTTTCACAATTTCATATTTATCAGTCACTGCTCTTTAAAACTTTGAGAAAATATCACTATCCTGGCCCCTTTCTCTCTCTCAGGATTGTTAGCAACACTTTGGACTTACTCGAGAGGCCACCACAGTGCTCAGTCACCCACAGCACTGCAGATTTTAAGCCTGGAAGAGGTTCTGAGCATCCAACTGGATTTTCCAAATTGTATCCTGTGTTCCCCATCTCAAGCCTTAAATTTCCACTAGACACAGGGCATAGCTAAGGTCAAGAGCAGACTTCGCAGCTTTTGGCTGCTTATGTGTTGGCCAACATAAGTTCAGCAGTGATTTTGTGCTGCTCAGCTTTACGCAGCTGGAAGAGACCCTGGTTTTAGAGACAGGTGCTTCGAGCTTTCTGCAGACCAATTGTTCATAAATGTTTCATTGCTGACTACCCATAACCCCCCAGTCACTCACAGAGCATCAAAATCACTGCCTCTCCACAGCCTGCCCTGATGTGCTACAGAATTCCCCTAAAAGCTTCTTGTGTGAATTCAAGCCCACCTGGAGTTGCTATTCCCTCCCCAACCCATTCAACCACTCTCCAAGTCCTCTCATCCACCCTCAATATATTTTGCTAATTACTTCTGCACCCTCTCTCTACAAGGCTGTCTTTCTCGTCTATCCGTGTATAGATTTTCATCAGGGTAACATCACCTCCTTCAGCTTTGAGATACACAACCTAGAGCTGCTTCTGTTCTTTCAGAATATGGATTGTTCTTTTAGCCCAACACCTCATCTCTCTCTTGCATCCCCTCACTGGCACCTTTTTCTATGATATCAAACATTAACTACCTTTATTTTCAAGATGCTTGATGCATGAATGTACTTACCCTATTTTTTTTTTTCCCTAATTACTGAGGAGACAATACCCACCTCCAGTTTCCCAACAGCGACAGAACTTAAACAAAATCCACACAGTTCAAGATAACTGCTGTGGTATTTTTTGGTATAATAAACAAATTGATAAAAGTTTTTATTTCTTTCCTTAGAAACTGTGAGAGTTGAAATAGCAACAGAAAGAATACAAGCAATTCTGCTTCTGTCTCAGGTGAACAGGACATTAGAAAGGAGTTGACAATTTGACAATTTTCAGTGCAAGCTTTAAATAGTTTTAAGAACCTACAGTTTGTGCTTCTTTTCAATTCAAAAATTCATGGTATTCCACAGACTCAAACAATGTTTGCATGAAAAGGGCTACAAACATTTTAAAATAGTTGACTTGATTAATATTTATGAATATATTAAGGACTGTACATATTATACTAGCACACATGCGGAGCAAGAATATAGTATTTTACTGTTCACTGGGATTTTATCGGACATTAACAAACACCTCTGCTATGCTGCACAGCTTGATTCTTTAGCCACCCAGGAAGGTTAGTAATAAAGATTAATAAATCTAGTACATGCCCTGAAATATCTTAGTGTAATTAGAGTATGATTCTTAAAGGTGCAGCATTAACATCCTCAGCTTATTCTGGAAACTGTCAGAAGATGCAGACTTTTATTTGCTATTCCAAACATTCAGGCCACCTGGTATCCACAGGTACACTACTCAGCTCTTCTCCAGCTATCCAGATTTTTAACATGAAGTGCGTGGGGATGACTGTGGCAAGAGTCATTCTGACTCCCTCAGTCCTACACACATAAAACATAAGTTGGAAAATATTCCTAAATTTTTCAACAGTGACAGGAACTTGCAACAGCTAATTCATCTGCAAAGCACTATTCAGCCAGACTGGAGTAAAAATAGTGTTTGTTTTTGAAGTTTGACCAGTTGTCACTTGAGCTTCAAAAAGGAAGCACTGTTCTCCTCCTTCCTTCCAGCTGCTGTACTCTGTAGATGACAGGACCTGTTTGAAGTTTTACTTTTATTTAAAAAGCTTAAGGCAAAATTCTACTCTCAGATCTGCAGAGAGCATCACAACAGAGATGTTCTGCTCTCCTCACATGCACAGAGCTAGTCTGCTCCCCTTCATCTATTGTCCTGGGAGCCACTGCCATGCAGGTAAAACACATGGGGGACTAAGACCCTTTGTACCAACTGAAGAGCACTGGGCACAGTGCAAAAAATGGTACGCCACCAGACTCCGGAGCTTCGGCAAACCACACGCTCTCACCTCACTCTACTTTGCTCAGATGTGAAGGAGATATGGTTTTAAGCAAAAACAATCGTGCAACAAAGCATGTTGTCAGTGAGGGGGAAAATGAGACTCCTCCACCCCTCCATCCAACAACTCTTAGAAACTCAGTGGCCTTTGCCCCTAAGACTCCATGGCATTACAATACTCAAGGATATTGTTGTACATCAGTACTGGGAAAGATTCAAATGACAATCCTCATCACTGTTATGTGTTAATC
This sequence comes from Ciconia boyciana, assembly GCF_034638445.1. Classification (NCBI taxonomy): domain Eukaryota; kingdom Metazoa; phylum Chordata; class Aves; order Ciconiiformes; family Ciconiidae; genus Ciconia; species Ciconia boyciana. The sequence continues at coordinate 40,548,959 of NC_132943.1, read as the reverse complement.
AGCGGGCAAGGTCCAGAGCCTAAACCATACCTTTACCTTTTTATTGTATACAGGTAAGTTCTACTACCAACCCACATTCTCTCATTGCTCTTGGAGAAGCTGAGGATATATAAATCCAACAGCACCTTTAGCTTGAAGATTATAAATCTTCACAGCTACCAGCAAGACTTGCAACTTTACCTCTATTTACACAGTGGTGGCACAAAGATAACCATGAGAAAGACCCTTGTTCAAGTAATAGTACACTGTGAACATGTAACAATGGATTTCTGGGATTCTAAGTCATTTGTATATGCAGAAACACCAGTTAAATTCACATCATAGCTTTAGATTTGTTTCTCCTCAAATTATTAGTGCACTCAGTGTCAGTGTGTGGATTATTCTCATGCTGTCCACAGATGACTTGAAAGGGGACTTGTGTGTGTGACTGCACATGCACGTGCGTCCTGTGGCTACAGATAGAATATTTCTCAGACCAGAGGTGGAGGTTGTTCTAAACCTGATTTAACAGATGGAGAAAAGAAACATAGAGGAGAAATGATCTAACAGGAAAGCATGTAGGAGCGTGGGAGTTCCACCCAGATTTCTGGATCACAATTTAATATTTTCCTTTTCAGCTTTTGGATGAACATAATTTTAAATCTTTAAAACAGGAACAAAACTAGAGGCTATCTACATTTGATTCCAGAAAAATTCTGTGAGAACTTTCAATTTTTATTTAACTGTTTTTACTTCCAGAACACCTGATATATAGAAGTCCCCTACTTAAAGAAAAAAAAGTATGATTAAATGTATTCTGTCACATTATATATATATTTTATCCAATAACAGAACACAATATTTTAACAGCCTGCTTTTGAATCACTCCAGAGCATTCAGCAGGAGTCAATTTATACTGCAAGAGAATAATGATGTACCTCAACTCATTTTAATTTCAATAATTGAATGAGAAATAGGAAAGCCTATTGAAAGGACTGTATTCTGGTCAAAGACTAATGAGAAAATAGTTTTGAGTCTCTGAGTCAGTGGGTGTCATGGTAACAATGTATTATCGAAATCTGATTAGCATGCCCAGCAGCTTTATAAATGATAACATGCTCTTCTAATTGTATTTCCCTTTCTTTCCCTGTGATGAGTTTTATATTCATAACAGGTAAGAGGTAAGGCAGCATCCTGTTTATCTGCAAGTTAGACTTAGGATGTCCAGCATGCTCACAAACTCTGTGCAACCTGTCATTCAGTAATAGAGAAATTTTCCTGCCATCTTAAAATAAGAAGCTGAGCCCTCCATTTCTCTCCTCCTGTATTATGTGTAATTATTTAAGTCAAATATTAGTCTCTTCTTTTAAATATATAAAATTATTTCTGAGGATATACCCATGAAAAAGCAAACATTGTGAAACACATGCATCTTAAGAAAAAGCCTATGTTTCATAGGAGAAAGAGATGCAAGAAAAGAGTAAATGCATGTTTAATTCATCCTGGAAAGCATGACACCATGTTCTCGAGGTTTTGAAAACAGGGAGGGGATTTTCTTGTGTTTCGGGGATTGTGTGTGCATTTGCTAACTCATTACAATCCCAGAAATCAGGAGGAACCATGAAATTAAATAGGATCATTTTCCTTCTCATGAAGGAAAGAGCTAATATTGCTTCATAAAATAAATACAATGAAAATACAAGGTTGGAGGTTTAATAATGCTCTTTTTATAAGTGAACCTCAGGTGAGTAGCCTGGCAGACCTTTATTATATTAACAGTAAAGAACTCTATTACAACTGCAGCCTCACAAAGCTGATGCAAAATCATTTTAACATATAGAGGCTCAGTTTTAACAAATGGAAATCTTTTTTTTTTTGAGAGAGAGAGAGTAAAATGGCATTCTATTTTTCAACAGAATGACCAAGAAATCTACTTCATGTTTGGCCTATTTCCATGACCCTTGTAACCTAAATATTTCTTTCTTATTTTCTATGTTCACTTTCATTTATTAATTCAGCTTCAAATCTGTATAAAGAGAAAGGAGGAAAGCTCATATTCTTATTCTCTAGGTAAACTTAAATACTCTTAGTCATATGACAAATAATGCCTAATACAAGAAATCAACTTTTCTGTATTATTAATAATAGAACTGTGTTTGTTATAGTGCATGAACACGGAGAAAATTAATACAGTGAGACTTAAAAAGCTTATTACTCCTTGTTACGTGCACTGGCACGTGGACAAAATTTAAGATGTACAAAATACTAAAAGCAATCACTCTTAAGTCAACACACTGAAAGCCAGAGGAACATTTATCTACACGTTTGGAAATTCAGCAGAGCGCGCAGGGTTACACTGAGAATAGAAAGTCATCAAAGCAGGCCAGTGAACAAAGAAAGAGCAAACAAGTACTCCCCAGAAGGGATTAGTGCTCCTTCAGGGGACTGTTTGCACTAACCTTGGATGGAAGCAGCAGCCCGAAAGCCAATCAGTGTGACCTTCACCTGTCATGATGATGTTCCCATCAGGTAAAGCCCACATTTTCCAGAGGTGGTCATTGCTGCCAGTGACTATGATGTCTTTTCGGGGATGTAAAGCCAAGCTACAACAGAAAAAAAAGGCAGATTATATTCTGTATCAATTCAATTTTGCGTGAAAAACACAGTAGTGAGATTCATTTAACTCAGGGCAACAGCTACAGAGGACTCTGATTCTGGAGGGACTGAACAAGCAGTGATGCTTTCTATGCTCATAAGAATTTAAAATATATGCTATGGAGATGAGTATCTGCTACTACTGAAGAAAACAACAAAACATGACTGACTTCTGTGAAACCAGAATTGTTTTCACACTCTCTTGAAGTTCCAGTTGATTAAAACACTCAAATATGTTTTAAAATACTTTGTTAGATTATGTTCTTACAAACACGCAACAGGGTAACATATGAACAAGCAGGCTTGTCAGCCTGCTGCTGATGGCCAAAGGGAAAAAGGACAAAAGGACTCTCTGCCTTTTTTTTTTTTTAAAAAAAACTGTGCCCACAGGTCTAACGTCTCCTACCACTGAGAAATAACTCAAATGATAATTACAGTCCAGGACTGTAGTAGGCTACAGTCTTTGCCATTACTTTAGCACCTATTCACTGGGACTAGGTCAGAAAATCCATTTCAATTCTATACTCAAAATGTGTTACATGTTTTCAGTTTTTATTATGTAGCACACTGGGATGTAATGGAAATCATACACTTATCACACCCCTATCCTGAAAACTCGGTTTATTTTTGATTTGGCAACTGCAGTGCAGCTTAAAATGGATCCAGGGAAGAAAATAAATCTGTTGGAAAGATAACAAGTAGTGTATTTCATATGGCTTTGGTTATTTGATTTAAATTATTGTAATGCTTCACTATTTGTTGAACATCAAAAAGTATCTAGGAGTTGACTTAAGTCCCAGGAGTAGATTATTTAAATAGATTAAATCTGGAGTTCAGAATCAAAATGCAAAGATGGGGAGAGGAATCAGAACCTGCGTGTGCACCTATTTCAGTTGTGCATCAGAGCCGACAGTTTGCAGAGAAAAATGCTTATTAAAACAGAATCAGAGTAGAGAGAGACTATGCTAAGCAGCAAATGGGAAGAACAGAGAGGTCTTAGAAGGCTCACTACTATAAAAATCTCTTTTTTTCCTGCACTCAAATTATTTCATAAAATTCCTAAACCAGAACCACAGCTTTTACTATATTGGGAAAAATAATTCCCTTTATCAAATCCATCCTAAACCCGTATTTATGTCAACTAGATTTTCATCAGAAAACACAACTATTCCTGCAGTTTAAGGCACAGACTAGGAAGATTCCTACAGATTCATCAGTTGAACTCACCTGCTTGACCAAGGAGCCTGTTTTCTAGTTTCTCAGAAAAAAAAATGTTTTCTATCTTTGCCTAAAGAAGAGAAACTTCCTTTGCATTTACAGGGAGAACAGAGAAGGAGGGAATGATGCTATTTAAATTCTCCAGAGATGCACAGAGAGCAATCATATCACTTAGATTGGCCACAACAGATATCTAGAAGAGCAAGGAGGGAACAAAGATAAAAGGAGAGAATTAAAGGCTGAAAAAAGGCACGCCAGAGGCCTGCAAATTACAGGACAAGAACAACTCTCTCAGAATCCCTCTACTATCGGAGACCTCTGACACACCAAAAATCCCATTGCTGTTTTCTGCAGCATGCATAGGCACGTACCATGGGTATTCTGGGGACTGCTAAAAAGGAGACCAGCTTCACAGAAAAATGAGTGGGCTAGTAACTATAAAGATAAATCCATCAGGGCTGCTACACACACTCTTCTCTCAGCCTCTAAAACAGAGGACCTTCCTCACCGGCATGCACCTGCCCGTGCATCACACAGAAGCGAGCCCAGCGCAGCAGTATACTTTACTTGCTGGCAACAAGGTCCTAAGCTCCTCTGGATGTAGCAAGGGAATGGCACAGGAAAAAGGAACAGAAGTGGATTCAGGAAAACTAGAGAGGGAGAAGAGGATGCCTGCTGCAGAACCACTGACAGCACGTGCTACTGCAGGAAGCTTAATCACCTATTCAGGCCTGCCTATGATGCAGTTAACAGACTTTATGATGCAGGTAACAACTTTATCGTTGTGTTATTTGGAGAAAAGAAACGAGCAAACAGTGCCGTATGGATACAGCTTACATTGTTCTCTTCATCTATTTCAGATACTTAAGATACCATCCAGTTTTCCCCTCCAGATATTTCTGCTATTAGTTGAGTGCATGCCTGTTGTGAAGACTTTCCATCAGTTGCCTCTCTTACATTCTTCCTAAATATCTGCCTTCTCAGTTCCCAAGATGTGTTACATAGCCTAACTTAAATCGCCTTTCACTCAAAGAAAAATTAATCTACTGGCTTCCTCCAGATCCTGACTCGCTTTCTGAACAGTCCTTACCCACTGGCTTGGCTGCAGCTGCCTGCGGATGAGAGCTGTGCTGTTGTTCATCCTGCCTCATCCTGCCTCTGGAACATTTTTCCTGTCCTTAACCCTCCCAACACACTTCCAGTCCAACTTTTGAAATGTCTGAACTTCTTCAGTGACTAGACGATCCTAAAGAGCTTTGAGACAATCCATAAAGTGAATTTCATATGGAAGAAAATATCTTGCCATCAGTATGAAGCCCGCAAGTTTATTCTTCACAGGCTTTTCTTCTAATTGCAGAGCCCTTGTAAAATGCTGCTGCTGTCCAATGTTTTTTTTTTCTCCATGCCATTTTCACAAGGCACACAGTGAACCCTATTTAATTAACAGCAAATTTGTGACATAACCACTGTTGAGCTGCTTCTGAGAAAGGGAAGCCCGTTCATCCAAAAGGCGTTCTATATGCAACATTAATTAGGCACCCTTGTCTTCATTTCTGGCAATCCAGCATTGTATAGATTTTTGCTTCATCTCTGTTCACAGGGTCTAATTATTTCCAGCACAGAAGACTTTGGGTAGATTGGAATGGAAATCAATAATGGAACATGTGTGATAGGAACATTAGTTTTCTCCTCCTCCTCCTTTGGGATAGAAGTAGGATCAGAGGAGACTCGGCCAAGAAAAAAACAAAAAAACTCTCAGAGATTTGCTGCTGTTGAGTATATAAATACCCATGTTTACACAACTCATTCTGGCATTAGAAGACATTCTCATTTCTTCAGCGCTTGCCATGGTAGATATATAGTGCTCCCAGTAATTTGCTTTCAAAACAATCATCTATTATTTTAATTTATTTTGACTGAACCATAAATAAAAATATGATATCTTCAGATGCAAAATACTTTGTCTCAGCATGTACATTTGATCATTTCACACATATAAAATCAACCTTCAGGTTAAAAAGTGTTAAATCCAAAGCTGTCTGCGTAACCTTAACTGTGTGTTTGTTTTAATACAAACACAAACTACATTGCACTGAGGCAGGGGAGATTTCAGGTAGATGTGAAGGAAAATTTTCTGGCAATAAGGTTTCTGAAAGACTGGAACTGATAGCCATCTGCCATCATTAGCCTGTTCTTAAAGCTCTCAGCACACCTATCGCCTATTACCTAGGTAGATTCCTTCCATCATGGTTAGGAAAACGGGCTGGTTGGTGTCTTGAGGTTCCTTCAAGTCCTGAGGTAGCAACATTCCTACTGAGTCCTGGTTCATTCGATGCACAAAACCAGACAGTCTTATATGTGAAGGGCAATTATAAAACAATAAAAGCATCACCTCAAACCTCTGCTAAGGCATAACAGCAGTCAAACCCAATCACACAGATGCAGGACAGTAAGGTATACAAACCCCCCTATAATTTTAAAATCATTTTAGTGGCTAAAATATCTCACAAAATCACCACATATTCAGCCTTTTTTACTAGCTTCCTACAGATCTCAGGAGATTGTAGGAACAGGAAGAGTCCAGAAATGAAACCCTAACCTAAATAGTCTCAAAATTAGGCACTCTGAGAATGAAGAATGCAAAATTCATGACCAACTTAGTACTCTAAGTGACTTATCTAGCCTCACCCAATTGCTCTGTGGCAGAAATAAGGACAAAATCCAGTTTGCTATGGTTTGAACATATAGGAATTATACAGAAAAGTATGTTCTCAATATAGACAGCATTTAGCTGCCAAATTCTAATACAGCATTGTACTGAATTTCACTTGCGGTACGTAATTTTTAGAACTTCATGATTTGATCAAATTTATTTGCATTCCCGGATACTGGCAAAGAAGATTGTTGTTAATGCCAGTAGCTGCTTTCAGACCAGAAAGCTCTTCTGCTGCATTTCTTGCTCCAAAATATGAGAGCAGCAGAGTTCCTCCACGATTAAAAAAAAACCAAACACATTTTTCTTGGTCACAGAAACATTTTAGCTAACATTTTCTTACACAAAAGCTCAGCCTTACTCACAATACGTGGCACAGGAAATTTCAGTCTGAGCAGTTACATTTGGGTTATAAATGGCTGAAAAACTCAGTTTTATAACTGAAACTGTTGGGAAATTGCAAGTATTTCTTCCTCTACCGTCAGGCTCTCTAGGTGTGTTGGAATGGAAGAGCAGAGCGGGTGTCAAAGGCAAGGACATAACATGCACTGAATTCTAGAGGATGGCTACTGATTACAGCCTCAAACAAGAACAACAAGTATGTGCCTAAATACAAGGACATCAACAGCCCTACTGAAATCAGTGATATTGTTCACATGCATATACTTAATTATATTGCTGGACTGTGCCCTAAAAATCTGAAGAATTTGTAAAACCTGAAATACTATTCCAGTCCCCACTTTGCTGGTCACTAGCCAGTTGCCCTGAGACCCAAGACGAGTTAACTGAACCATTAGGAACAGTTTCTGTAGCAATGGAGGGGCAGATTGCACGACCTAACCACATTTTTTGACCTCCTGTGTTCACAACAGCTTTTGAGGCAATACACCCACCCCCGTCCGGTTCGGTCCCCGGTGCGGCTGCTGCGCGCGGAGGATCGGCGCTGCTTCCTCACCTCTGCCACGGCACTCCAAGGATCTCATTATAATCAAGGTCAACCTCTATAATTATGACAGGTAAAGAGGTAGAAGACCACACAAAAAACCTCAGATCAATAGAAAGGCCGATTATTACCTCACAACAGACCGAACGCGATAGCTGGCAGTCATGAAAATCCCTTCACTTTCTCTTTATGAGCAGAAAGGGAGCGACAGGAAAACGTGCCATTAATCCCTTTTTTTGCAACACCTTTTGGCATCTCTCTTATTTTCCTCCTTATCTACGTAACAGCAGTGCTGTGGGGGTGAGAATGAGAAAAAACAAAAGCAAACAGAAGCATTTTGTACAGAGTGTAAATGGGGAGGTGCTGGCAGCAGGGGGGGCTGCAGCCTCGGCTTCTGTCAGGAGAGGTGGGGGCTGTCCCGCACCGGGCACAGCCGGTTCCCGCCTGTTCACTCCAGCTCCGCAACGGGCCCACCGAGCGCTATGTCGGAGCCCATCGGCGACACTGGTGGCGGCTCTGGGAAAACATATTAAAGAAAGGCCAGAAAATGCTGGACAGAAAGGAGGACAGAACAAAAACAGTGAGAAACACCAAGTGTTTCTGACCTGAGAAGCAGGAGGAGCAGCTCCATGGTGCTGGAGCAGCTTATCGCCTGCAGCCTGCAGAGAGCCCATGCTGGAGCAGATTTTCCTGACAGGAATTGTGGCCCATGGAGAGCCCACGCTGCTGCAGACTTTTCCTGAAGGACTGCAGCCGTGGGCAGAGCCCACACGGGAGCAGGGGAAAAGTGTGAGGACGAAGGAGCAGCAGAGAGAAACTCGTGGAAGGGTTGAGGGGTCTGCAGCAAAGGAGTGAAGTGGAGCTGGAGAGCAAGGGCGGAAGGAAAGGTGCTGCTTTCATGTTTGTCTTTGTTTCTCACTACCCAAATCTGTTTTAATTGGCAATAAATGAAATTCATTTTCCCCGAGTTGAGTCTGTTTTTTTCCGTGACAGTAAGTGGTTTTTATCTCGGGCCGTGCGCTTTCTCAGCCTATTTTCTCTTCTGCCCTGCTGAGGAGGGCGAGTGAGCGAGTGGCTGGGTGGGTGTTTGGCCCTCAGCCAAGATTAACCCACCAATAAATAAAAACCAAACACATCACAAAAGCCTAATCAGTCATTTTGCCCACTACAACTTATCCTAATATGCCTGCTTTGAACAACATCTCTCTAATATAGTTATTTCTACCACCTTTTTATCTTGGCTTGAGTTATCCAGTCTCATCTGCCAGCATGCTTCAGCAATAATTATAACCCTGACGTTTAATTCAGGGTTTTATTATGCAAAGGTAGCATAACTGAAAAGCTTTGCATTCCTGTTTGAGGTCTTAAAATTTATCTTTTCATGACAAAATGGAAGAGGGAAAAATGCTTTCAAAAAGAGAAAATAAGAGCTAAAACAAATTTAAAAAGGATAAAGCAAAAAACCACACAAAGAACATAAGTAGGGGGAAATACTCATAGCATGAATCTTGTGTCTTTTGTTTCATTTATGTAAATGCCCGTCTGGAAGTCAGTGATAGATCTCACTCACCGCAATGTTTAAAAATCTCTATCCTGTCTAGTGAAATTCCTGGCTGCTTCCCAAGCTCCTATGACTCAGGATTTGGGAGGAAGAAAACTTGCTAGGGTCTCAACATACCTAAAGTTAACCTTCTAGACTGCGCAGCAGATGTTTGTACACCTTAGAAAATAATTAGAAAAATAGTCTTCTAGAAACTTAAACCCATATCTCTAAAAGGCCAAAAGACTTCATAATTTCCAGTGCTAGCTAATTTACTTATTCTATTCACCATGCACACAAAATCTTCAATCTTAGCTGGATAGCAGTAGCAAACACATTTATTCTTGTGAAGCGGAATAAATTCACACACTTTCTAACTTGCCAAAACCAGCTCTCCTCTCAACAAAAAACAACTTCAGAAAGTGAACACTCCATACAACATACAATGCCTCCACAAATAACTGTACTAAACACATCATCATAACTCACAGATATAGACACAGCTGTAGTGATAAATTAATAAAGTCCATTTTGTGATGCTCTCTCTTTGATCACTTTCTGTTTATCCACTCTGTGTGCAATTATCAAAACGCACTAATTTGTATTAGCTGAGTGTTGTAACCTACCTAGGCTTTACCGCATTAGATCTGATTATGTACATGCTGGGCCAGCCTAAAATCATTTTCTTCTTAACAACAAAGTTTGGCCCTGCATCAAATCTTAGAAAAATTTCAAAACTATCCTGTTGATCTGCATGTGTTTTATTTAGGTCTCAGTCCTTTGAAGGTACGTGCACATCTTGAATTACGCACTGCCAGGAGTCCTGATGATTTCACAGCATATTAACTTAAAAACATACATAATCCTTTTCAAGACAGAGTCCTTAATCAGATCAGAGAAAGAGGATTTTTCTAGAACCTATATAATAACAACATGCAAATTGTTTATGTCGTTATAGTCTCGTGTACTGTGAACCTCTGCAACCTAACATTAAGCCTTTTATCTAGAATGCTTGTAAATAACAACCGGCATGAATCTAAATGACTTCTTAGATAATCTTTACTTATTCATTCCTTCCTTTTGCTTACAAGGTTGTTGATAATTACTGCTGGAAAAAAAAAAAAATCACTTAGTCTACAATGTCAGCTGTTACACATTACAGAAACAGGGCATTTCTAACCTGCCCTAAACCAAAGCAGCAGGCAACTAACAGATCTCTGCCTTACTCCACAGAGGAAGCCAGTGTTTATTTTCAGTCTGCAGAATCTATGGGGGTTTTGGGACTGTTTGGGTTTTTTAATTTAAATTGTCATACAGTTGAGATGATGACAAAGCTGTGAATAGAACAATAGACAGATCAAATAGTTTGGGGTATTTTTTGTAAGACTGAGGGTGCTTTAAAAAAAAAAAACCTAAAACTAACTCAGGAGTCATTCCCTGTGATTCCAGAAGCTCACAAGCTCGTATTTCATATGTCTCTGAATCAATTTTTCAAGCTTAGCCAACTTACTAGGTACCCAGCATACTTTAAGGAGAAGTAATAGAGCCAAAAAGAAAAAGAGAGAATGAAAGTAGCAGCAAACAAGTAGATGCAATTAAAATGTTAAAATATTGATGTCCCTTTCTAGTATCTTCCCACTGGAGTCAAAGCTGTACTTCCTCGCCTGAAAGGATTTATACCATGATTCATACTGCCCATCACTATGTGACTAATCTTTTACTATCACTTCCTTTATGAAATATGCTAAATTACTTTCTTTTAGGGAAAGGCAGTCCCTTATGAGTATTAAATTACAGCATTTGAAATAGTATTGAAAGAAGATTAGCTTAGATCTGCACAGTCTTGAAGCCTATTCTGAAAGAGATCGCAGCTCACAGGACACCCCTCTAGAGCAGCAGGGAAGAGGCTATAGATAACCAGGGCTAGGCCCTGCGCAAAGCTTGGCAAAGGAACAGCCCATATATTTTTACACTGCACCTGTGACTGTGAACCACTTCACAGGCAGAGAAGCAAAGGGAAAGGCAACGTAGGCCAACTTGCATAAAACTTTCCCTATTCAATATATAATTGTTGCCTATTTTTTGACCCGTGCATTAGGTACTTGTTGGGCACTGAGATAATAGCTTGTCTTCCTTTGTAATGAAAGACAAACTGCTTCTCTAAAAGGCAATTCTAGCTTGACCAACTTGAAAAGATGCAGATTGCTTTCGCAAGAGCTTCTACCTGTGGCCTGGTTTGAATTAGTTTTCATCATTATTGTTAGCAATTCCCAGTCTTCTGTTGCATGGCAGCTTTTTCACAGATGATTAGGAACAGTGTTGTGGTATATAAGAGTTTGGAACGAAAACCACTTGAAACTTGCCAGTTGGTAAATTCTGTTAAATTATCAACGCTGATAAAAGAAAATATTGAAAAATATAATTTGCAATTAGAGCATCAAACTGTCAACTCACATTTCTAAATTAATAAGAAACCAAAGCATTAACTTTTCAAGGTCAGTTTCCCTCTTGTGTTTCTTTCTCACTTTTGAAGGCAGGGAAGGGTATTATGCTCTGTGCTCTAATTCAGTACTGTAATGCTGAAGAATGCTTCCATCAACAGAATTAATGGAAACTCTTGTGGAAAGAAAGTTACATAAATAAATAGTTTCTTCACAGTTAGGATTAAGAGGCAAAGTTGATTCCTCTCAATCATGTTCTTCCTCTGATGGTCTTCATAACTGGACATATATGTATGAGAGAGAAATGGATTTTAGGTTCAGAAAGGATCATGGTAATTCTCTAGTCCCGTGATCCCTAAGTTGTAGGCTGCAGACCCAGGGTGGCCTGCAAAGCTCTGCCGAGTAGCTGGTCTGCCCCAGCGGCTCTGCAATTTTCCCCACTGAAGGAGGCTGTTCAACTTTTCCATGACGTTTCAAGAGAAGTTCTTCAGACTATTTGCTCTACTCTCATCTTCTGCACAGAATTACAGAAACATACGCTGAACGGCATCACCTAGTCCTGTACTAATGCAGAATTGTGTAGACTCACCCAATATACATTTGTATAGCTTTTCCTGAAAAAGGAGGTTCTACAACACATCTAGGTGGCTTTTCTCTGGGGTTCATAGTTCAAAAAGTGTTTTCAAAAACACAACCCCCATCTCTCTGAATGCAAATTCCATAGATTTCCCTTAATTCTTCTCTCAGGAATATGGAGAAAAAATTCTACCTTTTGTCTTAAAATCTTCATATATCAGATGTTGTTACTAACATTGTCGTAAATTAGGCAAACTCAATTCTCTAACTGATCCAGTTTTCTAAACTTTTTTAAAGGTCATGACCAAACATGGATACAATGTCAGATGAAACCTCACTAACCCTAATTTGAAATAATTACCCTATATTATAGATAACACATCCCTCTTCACACATTCCAGAATTACATTTCCCTAGTTTGCAACAGCAATACATTGTAGACTTTGTTACCCATTTTCTCTCTTGACAGGTATTTCCTATCTTGTATTTGTGTATCTGAATTCTTTTTCCTAAATATATCATATGGCACTTCACTTTATTGAATTTCATCTTGCTGATTTCAGACCATCTCTCCAATTTGCTAAGTTTATTTTGAATTCTGATCTGATACAGAAAGGTATTTGCAACTCCTCACAGCTTGGTGTCATCTGCATATTTTATAAGCTATTCTGTATTCCATCACCCTCACTGCTAATGAAAACGCTGAATGGAACTGATTTCCTAAGCAAATTCTCGAACTGAAACGCAGGCTGTGGCGTTCAACCAAAAGGTCCTGCGCGCAATCCATTACATTGGTTTGTACTAAAACTTATCCTTTAGAAAGGCACGCGATACATATTTTAAAACCTTACATGCAAGAAAAGCCACCATTTGCTCTGCTAAACTGTTGCAATAGTTAATTATACTCCTTTTATTTTTGCAGAATTTACTTTAAAATGAGACCAGCTTCACTCTCCAACTGTACATTATACTGTTTACTATATCAGAGAGACAATACCCATAGAAAAGATTGACTTACAGAATTATAGACTTACTGACCGATAGATTCTACCATATCATTCCTTAAAAATTGTATGGATTAATCTTTACAGACAGTATTAACTGAGGTTAAAAATTCCTGAAATGTTTTGTGAGACTTGAACAAACTAATGCTGTTTTAGGAGAAACAAGTCATATTTTTTGTTTGCAGCTCCTGGCTCTGCTATGGAATTATGTACAATCACTTGCAGAAAAATATCACCCTACTGGGTAAAGCTAAGCTCTTGAAGACCATGTAATTTCTAGAATATTAGCTATGCGATATTTCGCATATTTGGCAATTTTTCTCTCTCCCTGCCCCCCAATTTGCTGTCCATAGGCATTACGGGGACCAAAGCAGAAAGAAAAGCTCTTCAATACTGGAAAACAACCTTAGAGAGACCCAGATCCACATTTCTTTTCAAAAACTAGAAATAGGTCTCAGGATTCCCTTCAACTTCCAGCATGTGCAGCAAAAAAGAACTTGGGATAGAAGAAATATAAGACTTCTTCATTCTGCTTTCCCACCCTTCTCTCAGACAAATTCCGTTCATACTATTATCATCTTAATATTATAACAATGAATGCAACATTTACATTTGGAAAAAAAAACTGAAAATATTATTCCATGTCATGAACATTGACCGCATGCAGAATAATAATCTTCATGGTCAAATCTCCTGATTGCCACATATTTCTCTACGTCCTCCTAGATCCAAAAACTATAACATACCAGAGCCTGCAAATTCTTCAGAAAAGTGTTTCTAGCCTTTGTAAAGTATGAAGAGTTTGAAATCATGTAACCATATACGTATTAAAAATTATTGCTGGTAAGCATGAGTCTGATATATATGGGAGCCTTATAGTCAAGTTGCAGGAGTTATCTGAAAGGAATTATCTGAAAGTTGTCTTCGTGCTGTTAGAAATGTGATGCTTTTCAAGACTTCCTGATATCTACAGAACAAACGTCCGAAGACTCAGAGTCGTGCAAGATACAAATTTTCAATTCAAAACATATTCGGAATAAAATGCCTTTTCCCAAGTCACATCCAAATGAAAATGATGGGATTCCAGGTTTCAATTTTTCACCTTTCTTAGCATTCTCATCATCTGCTACCATTTACAGACCCCAGCTGTATGTGCAGAAGTGGTTCTAAATCTTACGGTGGTCCCAACAACCTAAATCTTCTGCTGTGCCATGGAATTAGCCTATTAACTAGCTTGCTGCCATTAACCTCCTTTAACACAGTATCATACAGTACCAAGACGACTTTCTGTCCTTCTACATAACCATTTTGTTAGCTGCTGTTGTCTGTGCTAAACATCCAAAAGCAAGACTCCTGCAAGGACAGTGCTTATGTAAACTGCACTGGAAGGGTAAAAACATACACACAACTAAAATGATGGCTTATTTTCAACAACCGCAAATTTATAGCAATACTAACCTCAAGGGTCAGCATTTATCCTGCTTCCAAATGACTTTTGATTCACTTCAAACTGGGCTGTAATGAAGGATAAAGATCAGTCTCAAAAGACGACTGCTGCTTTCTTCAGTGCTCATTAGTAAGAAGTAACGAATGTGTACTTTTAAAGTACACTACGCAGTCCTGCTTCTGGAGCAGGAAAAAGAGGGAGAAAGTTGCCTGTCGTAGTGCTGTGAGACTCTGTCGTCACTCCAATGGAAAGAAACATAGACTCCATTCATAGAAAGACATATGGTTTTCCAAGTGTTTGGTATCCTATATCTGAGTCTTAAAAGAGCAAAAAACATCTCGGTTTCATTTTGCTGCCACCATTTTGTGTCCCGCAGCATGTGCATCACATACCTGTTTATGAAAGAGGAAAAAACCCAGATTGCTCAGCTTTGGTTTGCAGACCAATGCTAGCCTGCAGAGAGCTAAGGACCTCTGAGAATCTGACCACATGCTACCAAAAAAAACAATAGCAATTTTTCTAAAGTCATTTTTTTAAGCATGTAAATGTTAGTGTATCATTAAGGTGCCAGAGCACTATGAATGCAGAGAGAGGTTTCTTCTTATTTTTGACAGGAGAGAGACTAGACCTACGGGAAATGTTATTATTACGCCATCTATTCTGTAAAAAACCTAATGATAACTTTAAGAAAAAGATGGATGAACTAGGGCACCGCATCTTGCACAAGTCATTCAGAAAATCTCATGTATATAGTTGCAAGATTTGCTTCTAATGAAGCAAAGATATGAAGCACAAATTTCCTTTGGAGGGTAAGCATATCTGCATTGCTGCATATTTTTGCCGAGACATTGGCTATTTAGTGAACAGAATCTGGCATGCTATGTGTGGAAGGTTGCCAACAGCTGCGTTAGAGAATCCTTCTGGATGAAATGTTAGGATACTCATCGATTGCCTGTTCAGTCATTGATGAGTCTGTATATTTTTCAGCAGTACCTGTATGCCTGACATCTGGATAATATCTCCAGAAAGACCATGCAAGGTTTTCTTTGAAGTACAAATCCCAGTTCCTCTCAACTCAAATATCGGAGTATTCTGTACCACTAAAAATAATCCCTTTGTACTAACTAAAAACCAGCAACCTAAAAGCCAATTCTTGATCAGCTTTACAAAAATAGCCGATCACGTACAGTATGTATTAGCTCTATCACACATTCTAATTTTAACATCTGTATAATACCATTTACATTTGATCAACATATACTGCAGACTGACCCCCCCCCCCATCATGCCTATTGCAAGCTCAATATTACTGTAAATTTAAGAACTGCTAGGAAGTAGAGAGCGCAACAGAACTCTATAGTCTTATTTGTCATAGAAGAAAAACCATCAATATGGGAATTGTAGATGTGCAAAATGCAGTTTAAAGACCAATGCTGGCAATTTTTTTATTCCACGTAGTAGAAAAACTAATGAGGCACATCTTAGATTAGTGTAATCCTAAAAGCACTAAATAACGCTTCCTATATAAGTACTTTAAAGTAGATTGCTTAAAGTAAAAACAACACAAAAGATTCTGCTCTAATATTACAAATGCAGAAACATAAGATTTTAAATCGCCATTAAATCAGAAATTACATGGACTATTTTTATTACCATTAATTACTCCAATTTGGGCAGAATACTTCACATCATATTAACTTCAATTTTAATATGAATAGTTTCATTTTATAATTAAAAACCATCTAACTTAAAACCAAAAACACACCACAAACAAATAATAATATAAACTAGACAGAAACGTCAAAAAATCAAACACTAGGTTGTAGGGGAGCCACTCTATATAAAGCCATACTCATCTCAAAGGAGCCTCATCAGTTCCCCTACCACATGGAGTAAAAAAGGAAGCAATCTGACCATGAATAGCTTAAACTCTCTCTCTTAAAATGGCAACTGTACAGACAAAAATCTCTTACAATAGCTACAGAGAGCTGGAAGTAGAGTCTCAGTCAGTAAATGAGCTACACCAGTACTCAAGTTCAGCTTATCAAGTAAAGGTGACAGGCACACTGCTCTCTCCCCCGTGGCCTTTCAGTATCGTATTATACAGAGCAGAGCAGTTTGTTACGTGTAGTGGAAGTTCCTAATGCCAGCAGTGGAGATGTCGAACTCCTCCTTCCTCGGTCCACACCAAGAACATCCGGAGGAACATCCATAGCCAGTTCAGGGCCTGGTTTTGCAAAATTCCTTATGTGGCTTGAAAAAAGAAGCATTTATAGTAGTGTTGTGTACGTACCGCAGAGCCGTACCGTAATACGCAGCATCTGCCTGAAATGGGGTCTTCTCCAGGTCTGTTCCCACAAATTCAGTTTTGTCCATCAGTCTCATTACACCTTGTAAGTGGTCAGCAAGAGGTATGCTTTCAAAGCGGCGCTTGGAGCTATAGCCACAGGAATCTCTTTAACATCAAGAGATTTCTTTACATACCAAAATACTCTTTTCCTTTGCATGTAACAGGGATAGAGTTTTGCAGTGTTCATGCTTGAATCCCTGCAGCCAGATGCTAAAACTAACGCAATCGATAGAAATCCTTTATTCGTTTAATGGGACTTGTACAGAGAATTGCTTACAAGAAAAAAAATACCATTAAAGTTCATAGGAATTTGGACTGACTTAGTATTTCAGCATATAGCACTGTGCAAACAATTACTTAACGTGCTTGATTCTCCCTCTGTAAATGCCACTGATCAGCTGTGTGTACCTAGCAGCAGTGCAAAAGGAAACAATACCCTATGTCCTATTCCATGAAATAACTGCACTTACGGTAATAAAATAGGGATTTATAAAAACATCTACTTTAAACTGTTTTTAAAGCTTCTGAAATATGTCTGGTCTAGTTTATTTTACCCCTGCAAACGCGTACAAATAAATGTACTCAGGCCGTTAAGGCTTTACAAGTCAGAAAATGCAGAAGGTAGCCGTACCAAAATATTTCAGTCTGTTAAACCACACCTAAAATCTCTCTTAAAAATAATAAATAAATCAGATATTATGCGTGTACATGGCTATATAATAGCAGAGCTTTATAATGCTCTATTTAAGACCTACTCCTGCACATATAATGAGCTGAATAGAGGAGTTTGGGCTCTTTGTACAAATTCAAGTGTTCCAAATGAGCAAATCTGGAAGAACAAGGCTAACTGAGGGGGATACAGAAATGGAGTGTCACTATGATATTTTAAAATATGATCCGGTATTGTGCTTTAAGTTTCAATTGTAATGAAGCCAAACACTTAAGTTACATGCATAACTTTATGCGCACAACTAGCTCCACAAAGCAGAGCTGAACAACAAACTACAGCAATTTATTTTGGTGTCAGTAGGATTAATTACATCCTTAAACTTAACTACTGCCCTGTGTACTTATATCACTTGTGCAGAAGAGCAGTTGATATCAACACAGCACTACGCAGTTACAAGACCCTATTCCCAGCTCCCTCATATCCAGTGAGAAGATATTCCACTTCTTGTCTGAGTTGTACACAGTGAAAAAAAAAAAAATACATTTTATGAACCTGAAAAATAATATATCTTGCCCTTGTTATTGTGTGTATATATATTACCAGAGCTTCCTATTGCAGCTGGCCTTCATATTTGTATATAATAAAGTAGAATATTGAGAACAAGTATCCGTGTAATTAGCACATCAATCATGTTGTTCTTTAATATAAACGAAGTATTAATTCACTTCTCCATAAACTCCCTCACCATAACTAATGCAAATTATTAATTAGCTAACCACAAGCAAAAGAAATGCAGAAAACCACTGGAAGTACACAGATTTCAGCAGCCGAAGCTCAGGCAACATCCACGGTAGCGACCCACCGCCCCACCAGCCATGGCTGCGCACAGAGGCACGGAGCACCCTGCACACAGCAGTTTCCCAGCATCAGGTTGGGCGTCTTCGTTACCTGCCAGCGCGCAGGTTGCTGTGAGCTGTGGTCCTCTCTGCTAAACTCCTGCTAGAGCTCCCATCTTTCTTGTTGCTATGTGAGAGCCAAATATTCCTTTTTCTAGGGAAGCGAGAAAGGTGTAAGACATGTCTTTAACATTTTTTTGTGAGGGCCCTGTGATAGTGTCCTGCAGGAATACCATACAACTATCTTCCTCAAAGGCTTTCCGAAATTCTTCCGAAGCCACTGCTGCAGAGCATTGGGCTTCTTCCCAGATAACTCCATGGCTGCACAAGGCAAGGTTCAGGTAGAAGTTTAAGGCAAAACCACACGAGGAAGAGCAAGACCGGCACAGACACAGCACCAGTGACACATGCACTGCTATGTTCCACTGATCCCATGCTTAAATACAGACAGTTAACGACTTGTAAAGCTCTTATTTGTGTAGCTGCAGGTGCTATCTGCTTCCTTCCTTTCTTCTTATTCAAACTCAAAAAAATCATTCTAAGAACAAAGCTAAGGCTTTCATGTTAAATGCACACCCACCCATGAAGCAAGCCTCTCCAAAATCAGAAAGGAATAAAATGCCAAGCGTTGTTATGGTGTTAGCGTCTGTCGCCGCAGTGTAGCTACTCACTGCTCTCCCAGACGACAGCCTTCTTGCTCTGCTTTTACAGATACCAGTATATATTTCTAAAAACATCAACTTACTGAACCCTGCTTCTCTGTTTCTTCCAGTGCGTGTTTCTCCCCACCCATAATGGTTTTTCACGCTGCTGTGACAGGGAATTTGCCCAGCATTTTTCAATGCCACGCTACCTGAGAATTCAAATCCCTTTCTTTGTATCTACAATGCACACACAAACTTCATACATGTATTTTTCACTAAGACTCATAGCCAGAGACAGCAATATAAGACCATCCTTCCATTTTTTCCCCAAACTATGTATTGACCTTGTTTAGAGGTCCTGAGAACCTCAAGAGAATTATTATACTACTGAAAACCGGATACCATGCTGAGACATATCCCTCTAAACAATACAGCACAGATATCTTTTCCCTTAGGGACATTACAATTTTAAATGTCATTTTCTTACTTTTGTTTGCAAGAAGAACCATTTTCCTCTTTCTATGTGCATTAGCAGCAAATAAAAAATTTAATTTTGAGAGGCGTTTTGAAAAGCTAGCTCATGAGAAACAGTGCAGCTTTCCCCATTGGATCAAAGTACGATCAACCCATCAAACTTCACTGGCACGCGCCGTTGTGACTGCATAGCATGTCCTACCAGTTGCAAACAACATGTGGGCAAGTTTGTCATCCCGTGTGTGTCACACACCCCCCCCCCCATAATTTTGAAACAGCTTTCTTTTACATTAAACTTTTAAGTCTTAAGAAAGTACTTTTTTTATTTTGCTAAGGTTTTTAGCTCTTACAAAATTTTATGCCTACATTTGACTCAAGAGACATAACGGAAATGTCTTGTCTTTTATACCTGCATCCTTACCAGCTACTATCCACTGAAGACCAGCAGTGTGCTGGTCATTAAGTAAAGGAACCATATTTGTATTTGTTTATTTTTAAATCAGAAGGGCTTTGAGGAAGAACACTGTCTGTTAATCACTACTGTAGATTATGGCAAACAGGGTTAAAGAGTTCTTTTTGAAAACCATTATGTTTATCCCAAGAAATAAATGTTGATCATCCTAGCACCACCAGATAACTGTTACTAAAGTCCCTGGACACCATAACTGCTGCAGAGCTCCAGTGCCATCCAGTCAGCTGTACAGGGTCACCTTTTACAGAAAAAATGGAAAAATTCCATTTACTAAGAAAGGCAATGGCATAAACACCCCATTGAGGGAAGAAAGGTGAAATTGTTTCTGTTGATTTGGCCAGCTGTCCTTTCAACATGATTTAGCCGAACAGTCTTCCAAAACTTATTTACACTAGGAAGATGACAAACTGTAAAACTCTTCCCCTCAAGAAACATTTCTCTAAAATAGCTATTAAAAACTCTGTGGCTTTGAGTGTACAGGGAGAGGTTTGTTCAAGCACCTTGCCTGAAATCCCCTCCTTTACCTACTATCTGCCAAGGCCGAGGCCTGGAGCTGGCTGTGGCCCATGGCACGCGTAGGTAAAGCTGGGACCGGAGGCCTTTTCTAAACACAGACACCTGCTTCGGTACGCCCCGCACGGGAAAGACGTGATCATTCTTGCCATCTTGTTCCACCGTCCTTGATGCTTAATTAAACAACTGTTTCTCAGCCTGACAGATGAAGAAGTTGTCCTGAGGTTAGACGAATGCTATTTCGACTTGCCTCAGCTTCCTCCTCCTTGCATCTTTCCCAAAAAGCAAACAAAACAAATGAGTGCAGCCGAGTACACCGAGCACGTCCAGGGGCACTGGAGAAATCAGCCAGCACTGTGCTATCGCTCTGCGCTCAACTCCGACTTTTACAGCTTCTACGTGGCACGCAGATACCTACTGCGGAGAGGACAGGACTACGCAAGAAGGACAAGGAATACTGTTGCAGAAGCAGCGGTAAAAGGCTGGTTGGCTTAAGAGATCCTTACCCACTGTTGTAAAGGAAAAATTAATACCAGTTTTGATGCTGTGCATTCATCGGGAATCCTATGCTGTATCAAATACTCCTGCCAATTAGAAGCGAGGTATAGCGTAGTTCCCATGCAAGCCCAGTCCGACGAAGCTGGCTGAGAGGAAGAGGAGACAACAGCAGCAGCACAGCAGGAGGGATGTTAGGAGCACGAAGGCAACAGCAGTGGCATTTGGGTGGGCAACGGGAAAGCAATAACGTACGTGTAGAAAGAAAGAGGAAATGGGGAGGGAAAGGAAAAGGTGTAGGTAGCAAGTTTTAGCTATACCAAGGCTACAAGGCTGTGAGCCACTGTGCTGCAGTTTACAAACATCATAAATATACGCTGGGAGCAAAGGATCAGTTGTAATGGACTGGCGAGGCTCGTCCTGAGGCACCTCGCTGTCTTTGCGGGTGTTGAGGCTACTGTAAAAGCACGAGGTGGCTCCACTGGCTCTCTGTCCAAAATAAAATCATTAAGTGCAGTATAATATATAAAGAAGGTCCTATCACTGGAAAAAAGGAGGACAAGTAAAGAGACAGTAGGAAATTCCCTTTCGAAGGGCCAAATTCCGTCAAAGCAACAACCCCACACGCACATCAGCAATCACCAGATGGCAGGATTTACTTACTAAACTGAAAACTATTCCCACCCCTTTCAAAAGCAGTAGGGGAGCGGAGAAGCACACAAGTTGCTCACCTGGTTACTAGCTGGGGACAGAAGAGAGGCTAGAAAGGAACTAATTAGAGATGCAGCAGTGCTATTCAGATCTGAACTCATTCTGGTCTTTGAATTCCTGTTGAAACACCTATGGTTCAGTAACTTTTTTCTGTTGATGTTCTTTTTGTTTTTTCCCCTCCCTGAAGGATTCCTGAAGGATCATGCTTCCACAGAAAGAGCGAGGCAGAAATATATAAAGACAAACCAACTTCCAAAGTATTTTTTTTTTCCCTTCTCAGATGTGCAAATAAAGAAATCCGTAGTAAAATACCTGACATTTTTACCTCGGATTGGTTGCAAGAGGTTCTGAAAAAAATACTAATCCAGTTTTGCAAGTCAGGTCTCTTCTGCTGTCTGCCTTCCAATTATCAAATGATAAATGATGGGGGGTTGGTGGTTGGTTGTTTTACAATTCTCTTTGAAGTGAAAAGGCTCAGCATAAAGAATTCTATGAATAAACAAACGCTGCCATTTCCATCTGCCATTTTACTTTATGGATCACACGTTTTTCACATTTTCCCGTGTCCTAATGGTTGAGCGTGGAAGAAATGCTGGATACACATTTAGACAACTTTTGGTACCATACCCCAAAGGGTGAGAGCAAGAGTTGTAAAACATCCTTTTCCCAGGGACTGTCTGATGCAGCAGTAGCAGCTACAACATATACATAGGGGGAGAGGGAGAAGACAAAGTACATTTCAAATGCAGAATGAAATCCATGTGCAATCAATGCATAAAGGACACACTGACAGATACCTGAGCAGAAAGTCTCTGTAAGATAAGGAATGTGAAAAGGGCATCTTTTCAAATAAACAAAACTGTGACAGCTTTTTTTACAAGAAAGAATTGAGGAAAAGGTAGGCCTAACGGAATAAAATTGGAAAGATGGAATCATGTTTCACAGCAATTGACATGGGCAATAAATGATCACAGGAGGAAAAAAAACTCAGAATGAGAGATACAACAGAGTTCTCTCTCCTGTACTCTGACACTGCCGTAACAGCTAATTACTCTGATAAAATATTATGTTATTTATATACATATACACGCAAGAAACAATCTATTTTCTAGCAGCCTTGCATGAATTCAAGCAAACCACTACCAAAGCACAGCAACACAGTTCAGTTTAATCCGCCAACACCAGACTAAGCAACCCCAAAGACCAGTCCTCCTTTCGTGTTAGCTCTATACTTGATTTTACATGTCCTACAGGGGAAAAAAAAAAGATTAGTTTTGCGTATAATCTATAGGGCAGCTTGTTAGAGTAACACCACTCTAAGCAAAGGAATACTCTTAAAATTGAAGTGTTTGTGTCAGAGAGAAAGTAAAAGAAGTGTAAAGTTTTGGATTCTGCAAGGAATGTTTTTTTCAGCAAGGTGCATATACACACACGGGTTGTTTCCAGCCCTTAAAAGGTCTGATAGGCATTTTTTCCCCATCATTTATTGATACCTGATCACTGACATACTTATGCCAGTGCTTGACTAAGGTGCCACAGAGAGATCCTGACACACAGACTCCCTTATGCTACCTGGAGGAAACGGTTCGACTACACGTGACATGCTGGGAGAGTATTCCCTGCAGGCTGAAGACGACGAAGATGATGGCCTGACTCCTGTGGGATGCAGAAGGCTTTGGGACCACGCAGCACAGAGGCAGCAGAACTCTGCAGGGCAAGAAAACTGATATGTCACACTAAGTCTGGAACACTAGGGAGGCATGAATAGAGAGCATCCTCATATTTCACACAAATTAGAATCGGTTTCTTCCGACCAGTGCTCAGGGGTTTCTAGTGTCAGGCTTCTTGCAATTGTCTATGGCAGGAGAGAACAGATAGACAGTGTTATCTATTTCTTGTTAATTTGTAAACTTTAAAAAAAATTCAATTGCAAGTTGGACAGGAGACATTTAACATAGAGAAATTTGTGTTTTCTAACTATCCACAGTGCCTAGAGCTGTGGGCTGGTGTCCTAAATATTGAATAAATATATAAAAAACTCAAATGCTTCATTTCCAGAAAATTTATTTCTGAGCTGAACACAGTAAATTTTCATTAATTTCTTCCCCTAGGTTAATAGGAAACAAATTACATTTCAGAAAATGTTAATGGAATTTCCCTACAGTTTCTCTCTTATGTACTTGCACCTGTAAATGTTTAAACATTATAAAAATATATAAGTAGGGTGAGACAATGGAGAATTTATTCTACCGTAAGCGCAGTCCTGCATAGGGTGGATTGAAAACATGAAAACAAAGCACATCTCGTAAGCTATCTGAAAGGTCTAGCAGGCTTGCTGCAACAGTTTGTTCTGTGCCTAAAAGTATCATTACATTAATGAAAGCATTAGATGGTGTCTTGCAGCGTTGGAGCAGAAATGGGTGGGGACGCAAGGTTCGGTAGAGAAGAACAAGTGGTAACAGGTAGAGAAATAAGATCAGGAAGACAAGAGAAACAGGGTTTGGGGTGGTTGATCTATAGCAGAACAGGCAGAGAATATCACTGACAGCAAGTCAAGGAGCCCAGATGGCACTCTCTACTATAGAGGTGTAACAGTGCAGGATTTCATGTTACATTTAAACAGGACATAGTTCTGCTCTTCCAAACCTTAGGATAAACTGAGTCAATCAAACATCACCTTTCAAAATGAGTTACCGATGTTGTGATAATACTGTTATGTATTTTTCACTTTTTCGGTTTTGACATATCCACCCACAATGAGAATAATTTCTAATAGATAGCTAAAATTAAATAGTAAAGCAAGCATTTTCAAATGTACTTTGTGTTCTTTTTTGACACTCTCTCTAAAATTTTAAAGCTCCTCATTTCCATTTCTTGCGCACAAATGACAGTCAGAAGCAGAGCTATTTCAACCAACTCACCCAATTCACTTTTCAAGCGCAAAACGGCAGATGAAATGCCGCCAGTCTACGCACCAGTGTTAGGCTTACAAAAGGATGTTTCCCTGCAGCGGATCAACGGCAGAGGTTCCAGCAGCACCTCACGTGGGAGTCTCCTGCTACCTGGTCAAGTCTCCAATGAACATATGGAATTTTGTTTTAAATGGCACCTATTTGCAGCAGCCCCTGCTTTTTCCCTGGTGCTCCAAGAGGTAGAATTTCCTGTAAGGATCCCTAAGGGGCAGCACAGCTCCACAAAAGTGCAACCCTGTATCCCAGTGACAGTCGCAACCCACGTTGTACAGGGATCGCGTACCTTTCGTTCAGAATCTTCAAGTACCAGGCAATTCCTAGAAAGGTGCTGTTACGGTTCCCCCAGACATGGCACAGAACCCCCACTGTCCACGCAAACACACCCTGCCGCTCCTAGCCCGCCCTCCACACGGTACCTTGCTGCAGTGCACGTTGCAGCCAGCTTTGTGCCTATCCCCATGGCTTGCAGGGGCAGAAACCTCCCTTTACGCAAAACAAGGCTTGAGGGCTTCCACGTTTTAACACTCTTAAAGATGGAGGAGTTACTTTACAAATTCAGTGTCAAGCCAGTCTTTTACAGTAAGGGACAATCAGTTATTCCATCTGAGCCTCTGTAGGTGAGGGCAAACCTCCCGTATTGTTCGTATAGCCAGAAGCGTGAGATATGGTCTACAAAGAAGGGTGGAAAATTACCTGGTGGTCCACCAGGCTCAAGGGGTGTGATCAGCAGTATAAAGTCCAGCTGGCACTGAGTAAGAAGTGGCATTCCCCCGGGGCTAGTAAGGGGGCTGATACTATTTACCATCGTTATTCATGACCAGGATGATGGACCTGAACACATCCTCAGCGAGTTTGCAGCCAAACTGGGGTGAGCAGTCAATACGCTGGTGGGTAGGGCTGCTGTTCAGAGGGAGCTTGGCAGACTGGAAATACGTGCTGACAGAAATCTCATGAAATTTAATCAAAGCATGTGCAAATTCTTGCATTTAGGCTGCAAATTCTCTATAAAACACCGCAGGATAGGTGTTGGAGTGGCTAGCGAGCAGCTGTGCAGCAAAGGGCTGGGATGAAGTCAGGGGGAGGAGGAGGTGGTGGTGGACACAAGTTGAACGTGAGAGAAAAGCTTGTCCTTGTAGTAAAGAAGCCAGACACATCCTGTGCCATATGAGCAGCAAGGCTGTAGCCAACAGGTTGAGGCAGTGATAATTCCCCTCTGCCCAGCCCTTGCGGAAACATGGCTGGGGTAGTGTGTCCAGTTTTGGGCACTGACAGACGTCCCCAGACGGACACTGACAAACTGGCATGAACCCAGTGGAGGGCTGCCAACGTGACCGGAGGTTTGATGGAGCACATGCCATACTGGAGAGGCTGCAATGTACTCAGACCCATAAAAGTCCAATTATCAGTCTTAATCCTCACATCTAGCAATTCCACTTTCTTTGCATGCTATCTAAAAATAATAATCGACTTACTATCATTTAGGAAAGATAATCAAGTAGGGTGAATATTTTATCTTGAAAAATAGTACTAACAGAGTAAAACAGAACATTTTTGTAAGCTTTCTACTAATTAAAATGAGAATTCTGATAGTCCAATTCTTATTTCATTGCAAACCAAAAGCAACTTCAATGAATTTAGAAATATTCTGATGCCAGGTTAGTACTCATGAGATTAAAGAAAAGCTCCGTCAATTCAAGAATTACTGCTTCCCAGAAACACAAAGCTCTTAATAACTTTCTCGGGATGTATACAATAATGTTGATTGAAGTGCTTTCTTGATAGCCAAACTATAGACTCCTTCTTGAGACAATTCAGAGCATTTCCTCATGCTTGGAGCAACATAGAAGACAGGACATGTACAGTACAGCTCTTCAGTTTCAGCTGACGCTCTGCACGCCTTCATGTTAGTCGGTGTATTGTTAATGACTCGGGCAAAGGACCTACAGCTCATGCCCTGTGTTCAAATGGCATTTCTATCTCACTTAGAAACCAGCCTGTTACTCTAAAACATGGACTTCATCTTGGTTCACAGTCGCTTGACGGGTGGTTTGTCTTAAAGCAGAAGGAAATGAAAAAATTATGTCCCTCCTCCTGCTCCCATT
Organism: Ciconia boyciana; assembly: GCF_034638445.1. Classification (NCBI taxonomy): domain Eukaryota; kingdom Metazoa; phylum Chordata; class Aves; order Ciconiiformes; family Ciconiidae; genus Ciconia; species Ciconia boyciana. The sequence goes on along the minus strand of NC_132943.1, from coordinate 40,522,144 downwards.
TCTCTTAGAGCAGCCCCTTCTTGGTCCCCCAGCCTTCACGGAGGGAGGGCTTCACACTGCCAAGGGACGCACAAGATGCAAAACTACTCAAGGGTGTGTGTACAACTCCTCAATGTTTGCACACACAGACACACACACTTTTTTTTTGTTTCCCCCCCAAAAACCAGGATCAGTCCTGTATACATGCAACAAAACAAAACAATAATCAGAAAGGAGAATTCTCCCTGGAGATGTATTTTCAGGGAATCTCAGTTCTGATATTCTGGTTTCCCCTACAAGCACCCACATTTCAATAGTGAATTCAAAGCAGGCAAAACACATTATACAGTTCAAAGAGATGGGTCTGGAACCTTGTTTCAATTTCAAAGAAAAAAAGTCACAATTAAATTGGTTGTATCAGAAAATCATTCTTACTGATGTAGAAAGCAAAACTATTTCAATTTGTATTTCCTTTCTGTATGGTCCATAAAGAGAATCCATAGAAGAGAAGGTATTTTAAGACAGAATGAATTAACGTAGTTTACAAAAGCCAATGAAACTATTGAAAAAACAGTCAGCATGCCACATTTTAAAGAAATTGTGTCAATTCAGTAAGAGAAAACTACTGGCTTATTTAGTTAAATTCACTTCCCTTTATGCTAGGGTATTTTCTGTCTTTCATAATACTGACACATAAATGACATGCCATTTTTTTTTTCCGATCTAAAATAACAAGGTACTGAATTGTGCAACTAACAAAAAACTGCACTTTCATACGGCTGAAAAGAAAACCACATATTCGGAAGTTTCACATCTACAAATGTTAACCTTTCTTACACCAACTTCTTGAACTAAAATTCTGGATTACAAATGCTAAACTCTATTTTATTAATATTAAAGTCCAGCTGAATTCTTCAGGATTTCTGAGGTATGTTAAAATTGCAAATAAAAAAATTATTAAAAGGTCATCATACACTGTCATTAAGGAGATAACTTGCAAGATATAATTATAAAGTACAAATTCCAGGACAAGAAGAATGGATGGAGTACAGAAACATACCTGTCGTGTATAATGCAAAATTCTTGGCAAACAAGGAACTAACAGGCTTCCATTAAAACTTGCACACCAGCGCTTAGGTTTAAAAAGACATTCCATTGCTTTCAACCATCACCCTTACAACAGTGTAGCTGAGCCTCGTTAAATCTAAATAAAAATCTTTGGACAGAAATCGGCGAGTCTTCTCAAATCACTAAAAAGAAATGCAGGGTGAGAAATTCTGCCCCAGCTGACAACCACAGCAACACCTCCCGCTGACTTCACTGGAATCAGAGTTTCACTTCAGTTGCTTCTGGTTAGGGACTGGGTAGTTCTGATTTTTTAAAACTTCTGATTCAAACCTAATCCTTTAAGAACCTGATCCATACAGGTGATGATTTTGTTCTTACAAATATTTATTAGCACAAATCTTCCTGCTCACATGGATAATCCTGTCAAGTTCAAAACAAGAAACAAATATTATGCTGTGCTAAGGTTTTTACAGAGGAAAAGAAAGGTGGTCACAGATACCGACGGATGCAATGAAAACAGAGCAGAGCTTGGAGAAAACAAACCAGCACGATGCTAAAGTGCCGAAGGAAAGAGATGAAAGCCTGAAATCACTGAAGAATGGGTGACATAGCCCCAAGAGTGGGAGAAAAGGGCAATTCTGTCAGCAAGGTTTTCTTTAGACAACAAATTGGGAGGATATGCATGAGACGAAGTGAAGCCAGGACGGCAGTGTTTTTAATTTGCGCAAATCTGAGTACTGAAGACCCCTAAACGTTGACAAACATTCTTCAATAAAGACAAACCTTCTTCAATAAAGCAAACCTTCTTCAACAAAGAGGAAAGAGGACAGTCTTAATGGAAAAGAATAAGGAATACAAGATACCAAGGTTGAGAATAAATGGGGAAGAGTAATGCAAGATTTACTTTCAAAAAAAGCCAAATACAAGCTTATATTTAATATAATGAAAAAACCTGATAATTTTCTGATAGCTACAGGCTCTTCATCTGGGTCTGTGAGAACTAAAACAATGCATTTCAAAATGCCAGTACTGGAAGGAGAAATCTTGACCTGGTGTGAGCAAAGGCATTTCTCTATTTTCTAACATGGTTATTAAACCCCCTGAAATACTAGTAAGGTTCTGGCAATGTGTATGGGAAAGCACAAGAGAAAAATGTATATGAATCCTGTTCCAAGGTCCTGCATTTCCACAAGGCAGGTAGCAAAGAGCCGTACCTGGAAGAATATAGATGTTTTAACTTAATTAAAGTATGTCCTTTGGATAATATTTCAGAGGGAATCTCAGTAACATAAAATAAAATAAATACCTAAAAAGGGACAGGGCTCAATGAGATTCAGAGTATTTGATTACCAAGAGAAATGCGAGGTTATATGTTGCAGTTTAATACACTTCAAGGAAAAGGCGAAAATTACCAAAAGGCTACTAAACGCTACAGCAGAGACTATCTGTATTGAAATCCTAGTCTAATATAGATTAAAGACAACAAGGAAAGTAAGAATTTTCAGTGAATGCTTAAGTGTTGCAGTCAATCAGGTTAAAATTGGAGTCATGTTTTTCTCCCCTGTGTCTCCTAAGTACCTTGTTAGATGCAATTATCAGCTAGTTAATAACAGCCCTTTAAGTGGACAGCAAAATGTGGTTTTGTTTTTTTTTTTAACGGTCTCAAATAGAATGAAAAATGCAAGCATTTTCATTATACTATGTACAAGCACCATCACACGCAAGTATCACAAGAGAGAGGAAAAGCTGAAGTAAGATCCTGAGCCCTCTCAACGATCACGATGATCGGATCCTGATCCACCTCTGGATGATCGGATCAATTCTACGTCTGCTCCCTGCCAGCAGCGTGATACACCTGGGACAAATGGGTGCCTGCAGGTATACACAAGTTAGCAGTCACTGAACCCACTATCCTGTGATGAAACAAGTTGATACTCGTGTTGCATGTTCAGTCATATACAAGTGAGTATTGTAAAAGAACAATAATGTTGGCAGTTTCAGCAAAGTGAAATACCGTCTTCAAAATGGTATTTCCAGACCCAAATTCCAAGCAAACTGGAAGAGTGGGGTAAGAGGCGTTCACGGTCTGTGCCCGTCCTGCCCTGTTCGATGCCATTTCTGGTGTTCTTAGTCAAGCATCTTCCAATGAGCACTGCATGCAGAAATCTGATAAATGCACATTTATCTTGCTGAGTGCGCCAAGAATTAAAAAGTACAAACGTGTCTTCTAGAAGAAGTGCCAAGGCAAGGAGAGATCCAGCAAAATACAGCCATCGTGGAACGTGCCCGACTGCGGCGGGCATTGCTGTCCGCATGGCGGTTCTGGTGAGAAGTACACAACTGGCATCTGGGTCTCAACCATGTTGTCCTGAAATGTATATATGGATTAAATCCTACAGCGTTTGTACCTCCTCCCTTAAGAGTGTAAACTTATTGTTGAAACCTTGTTATTCCAAATTGACTTTGCAAGTACACAATTTAACAGACAATTCTTCCTTGTATATCCACAGGGCACAAGAGATAATCTCAAAGCAAAACCTTTGAAGGAAGTTTATTAAGATTTTACATATTCTGACTACTAATAAGTTAGGAGGCAAAAAAAAAAGATTATTTAAAGAAATTCTTTCTAGAGTAGAAATTAGCGATAAAAACGCCCAAAGAAATCAACATTACATTCATCACGATGCAACAACAGCCATACACAGGGATGAATATGGCTTGAAGGCTCAAGCATTTCTAAGGTTGCGTGTCGATTAGGAAAGGACTTCTGAATGTAATCTCCTTCCCACAATATAGGCAGAGTTATAGTTTTGCTTAGAGCCAAACTGTCATAAAATAGTTCATCCTAACACCCAACCATTTGGCAACAGAATTATGGCATGTTGCATACCACAGAATAACAGAAGAGTATAATCTTCTCACCGGGAGACTGCTGAATCAATTTTAAATTTTACACCTGAACTGTCTGGATTTAATTAGAGTGTTGCAGTATCTCAATGTTGCTACTAATAACAATATCACCAGTAAACAGATATTGATATGAGAGGGCCCAGCAAAACCCTACTACTCGCTGCTTCTAACTAATCACAACGCAGAGCCGTGTACACGCTATTTAATCAGCATGTCAGAGGTAACACTTTTCACTAACTTGGAGGCAGCAGTTGCTGCTCATTCGTACACAGAGTACCACAGGCCTGAGTTTGTTCCCAACTTTTTATCGTTCTTCTCTGAAGAGTTGAAATAAATTTGTGCTTTTCATAAAATTATCATCACCTCCTCATAGAATAATTACCTTCTTCGTTATCTCTTTGGTGCTTTCAGCAATATTTACTTTCCGAAACGCACATTTTGAAAGGTGACTGGAACTGAGGGGCGGCATTTCCAGAGCAGCCATCCTGAAATACCTTCAACAGTTTGATTTGCAAAATGACACCTTTGAAATCCTCTCCCAGCTGTCACTACTTCAAACCTAATATTAATTATCAGCTTTAAAAAGAAAACATTACATTTACCTAAACAAACCAGTATTTTGTAAATAATTTCTAAGGAAACTAATAGTAGAGGGCCAACGGTAGCAGAGGCAAAGAGCTTCCTTGTTTATTTTCCTTAAAACCCATCCACCTTTCAAGCAAAACTTAAGTATGAATGTCACACTATTAGCTTAATAATACTTAGGTTAATATTTGTACTAAGCCTCTGAATCTGCCACTGTAAACATGCCTTCTCCGAAATCTGCAACAATCTGAATATGCTTTGTGCTTACACAGTTAATAAATCTCCTCTTGATAAACCTGACTCCACAGTTCTTATTAGGTCCCTACAACAGAGCGCGGAGCATTTCTGTTATTCAGGATTCGGATGAATGGAATCACCAAGAAGCCAACGGGGCCTACCTTAAAAAAATCCAGCTCTAATCTCCCCTTTCTCCAAGCGTTTTTTATGGCTAAATGATTAATGCAAAAGGAATCCTTTAAAATCAGCATAATTTATTGATATTTTTTAACACTGGCCTGATTAACTTTACCATAGCTGACACTATTCATCTGTCAATAATATAATATTAACAACACTGGAAGCCGTGTAATTAAAAAGAAAAGAAACACCTGCTGTAACATCAGAATATTGCTGGCTGTGCATTAGAATTTCAACGTACTCACACAAAGTCTATAAGGTCAATTTTAGATAAGATGGGCTTCGAGTTCCTTGACAACGGCAATTAAAAATTCACATCAAACAGTCCTGAAGTTTCTCTAGGTTTTTGACCAAAGCAGCACAAACACACCCGTTTTGTAGAGTAGTTCTTATCCTGAATAACCACCAATTTCTGAATACTAAAAATAGAGATTTTCATGGGGTTTGGTTTTGTTTTTTCTCCAGACTGTCATAACACAGCCAAGGCCAGAAGTCCCCATCATACACCTGGATGCCATTCTGCCTTTTTTATATGAAAAACACTTCTGTAAAGATTTCACTGCTGCTGCCTTCAGGCTGAGAGCGAGCAAGGCCCTTTTTGTCTGGCTACGCTGCTGCTTGCCTTGTTTCACATGGAGATGGTAGCGCCAGAAGACAGAGAGGGACGGCACGAGGAAGGCAGCCTTAACCTGAGATGGGAGGTGGTTGAGGACAGTTCCTTGGGTTTTTACACAGATGTAAAGAAAAAGACACTTTTCTGTGGAAACTGTGAGTGCTTCCAAATCTGACCATGATCTACTCACCTTAAAACCTCATTCCAGCCAACATTTACACAGTAACAGATTGGAGGAAGCAAGTAAACACGAAAATGCAAATTAGAACTAATGCGATCTGAGCAAATGGTAAAGCCAAAGTTGTGAAATAACGTTATCCTTCTCTGGCATAAAAAAAATACGGTATATCCCCAAAGAATCAAATCATCCACTCCTGCAGAAAACAGATAAATAAATAGTGAGACAATATAGAAATATTCTGAATTAATATTCCACTCAGCTCTCACTCGTACCTAGGAGAGTCAAGATGCCCGGTTTCCAAAGGATGTCAAATGAAAAAAACCTCTCACAGGTAACAATCAACTTTTCACTTGCATTTCAATACACAAGGAAAGAATCCAGCTTTTTTTTGTTGAGAGAACATTCCAGATTTCTTAGTGATAATGGCTGACAAATTTTAGTTAGACAAACTGTAATACACTTTCAGGAAGAACTGCAATTTGCTAAGTATTTGCACCAAAAAAAAAAAAAAATCTAAATTTTGTTCCTTTAGGTTTTAAATAATAATAATCACAATAATTTATTGCTGAATATAAAAACTTTGTACCATCTGTACTGCAACATATACTGAAATTAATATGAAACCTACCTTCACCTTTCCCTTCACCGGCCCTTCCCATTTAAAAAGTAAAGATAGTGTTGGAAATCCATCCTAATAATGACATGTTAATTATCGTATCAAGAACACCATCTTTGGCCCCGGTATCATTGACTTTGGGCAGGTCACAAGAGAAATTAACACTCCCAGTTTGCCATTTCGTATCTACTGTCCTGTTCCTGTATGAATATCATTTTAATTCTCAAGACCAAATTCTGCTGCGCTACTGTTGCCACAAAGGAATGTCAATTGAAGGAGTTGGAAAGGGCAATAATTTGACTGTCGCTTAGCTGCCACCAATTCACCAGCTTCCTAGCTGAGTTTACAAATGAGCATAAAATCGCACATAAAAACTAGGGGAAGCTTTTGGAGATGACAGACATCTGCTTTCTTCCTTTCCCATACAGATGAAGAGAATAAACAATATCTATAGGCCCTGCCAAAATCACTCCTCAATCAAGTCAACTAATGATTTGCTTATATACTATAAGCAATAGTTACAACTATTGCTACTATAGTAGTAATATAATAATAGCAATACTATCGTCATACTTCTGAATTGCTAGTTGCAGGTAGTAACAAAATTATTCTAGGTGGAGCAACCGCGTTCTGGGTATAAGTCCTTGGCTTTCATACAAACAAAAGTTGGATCTCCTTGACTGAATTATAAAAACACCCATACCACTCTATAGCTTTGAAAGGTGTTTTTTCTGCTTTCACGCTACTGAAGGAATGCTTCATCAGATGCTCTGAGGCATACAAATTGCTACACATTGCAGCAAATGGACCTTGTTCAAAACCTGCGACTGAAAGAAACACTCTAGGAGAGAATGGAAAAATTTAGCTTTGATCAAAGCCTTTAACAGACATCATCTTTAATGTGGTCATTCAGGTGAGCAGAGCTTTACGTGGTGCTCATCCTAAAATTTATATATGCATACCCAGCACACACCTGTGATCCTTGTCTATTGTGACACCTCTCCCCCCCCAGTTTCAGTCTTAATTCCACCCCCCCCCCCCTTTTCTTTTCTTTAAGAAAACACATTCTGCTTCTCAGGGATGTTCTCCCTTTTACAGAGGTGTGTTATTACAATTCTCTCTCTCCCAAAAGAGCTCATACGCATTACCTAGCGTGGATCTTTCCCCAGTGTACAGGCTACAACGGCACTAACCAGAGTCAGCAGAAGTAACCCACACGAAGCACTTGATTGCATCACCCAAGCCAGTTAAGTCTACTCTTTTGCTTTACTTGAAAGAAAAACATTACTGCTTAAAATCCCAGTCCCTTCTTGCGTCCCATGATGGTTCTCAGTTTCTCTTGACTCCTTTGGGTCCCAGCATTCATGCCAAGGTCCACTTGTGGGTGTAGGCACCTTTTACACAGTTGTTTGGGTTTTTTTTCTTTTCTAACTATGTATAGCGTTTTGGCTTTTTCAGTAAGTTTCAGAAGATGCTGTATTTCTGTTCTGACATTTTTAGGGGTACAATATGAATGTAAACTACATATATTCTTCATGAAACAACAAGTAATCTAAAACCTTCAGTGAAAAAATTCTTTAGCCGAGACTGGAGGAAGCCTGTTGTGTGCTGACCTTCACTGATATCCTTTTAAAATCTCCAAACGGTTGCAGCTGCCATGGTTTGTTTTACAGGTCAACAACCTTTTTTGATTAAGTGTTAAAAGACCCCTTCTCATTACTTTTGGAAGACAGTATTTCTCGAAGGTTTGTTAATTTGAATGAACATTTGAGTTTCTGTCTTTTAAAGGCTGTTTTTTTCTACATCCATTTTCTTAACTTAGAACAGAAGATCCCTTTAACTCCTTTAATCTTCTTGCTGGCCATACCCATCTGTCCTTGCAAGAATCTTGCAGAATAGCAAGTAACACAGTTGGCAATTTGAAACCAACATGTTAGCATTAGTTTCAAAGTCCCATTTTAGGATCTTCAGCTTTAGAAAAAAACAGCTTTCCTCCCTTGACTTTTGAAACTTATTTTAATTCTGACAACACTGGAAACTGCGATCATACTAAAAGCATTTAAAAGGTTGAAATTAAATTACTGATATGCATTAACAGAGATGCTAGCCCAAGCAGAATCCTCAAATAGAAGAGTCTGTCTGAAGGGAAGACACACCCATGGAGAACGCAGGGGCGAGTACATTGCAGAGGCAAACTCGCACAAACAAGCAAGCACAGAGTTTTCCTGTTATTTGTCTTATTGCAAACAAGAAAAAAGCAGGTGTCCTGGTACAACAGCCACTGCTTAATTTACTGACACCACCAGTTTCAGGTTCGTTCCTACTGGCCCACCAAACTTGCTAATATAGACACGGGCACTGATAACCGAGCTGGCAGTATGGCTGGATCCACTGGCTTTGCTTTCCTGCAGTTAAGAGTATCCTCAGCTGCACTACAGCTTATCTTTTCAAAATAAGAAATGGCATGTCTCATCATGTCACATAATTCACTACGAGCAAGCAAGCTCCAGACTGGTAAAAAGAAAGCGGAAAGGACAGAGCAACACAGAACCTATTTGCATTTGAGACATTCGCTGTTTAAAACAGCGGTTAAGCCACCAAGGGGCAGTCATTTATCAGGCAGCAGAGAAGTTAACAAATACCAGGGAAAGATTTTTTTTTTTTTTTTTTTTTTTCCTAAGAGGTCTGTGATTGAGGAGGCTGAACTGAGTGAAGGACTCAGTGTATAATCCAGGCAACAAGACAGAATGACATAAAATGGAATTTACTAATTAAACAGCAGTTGATCCAGTTCGACCCCCAGACAGGAGGCCTCCGGCACCAGGAGAGCCGCTACCCTGGGACAGATCACAGGCGAGCTAATGAGAGCGGTGGGGGCTGGCGGAAGGATGCAGCACAGCAGTACTTCTTGGCAACACGAGGGGACACTTGGTTCTGCTTTCCTCTTAGAGGACAAATACAGGCAACTAAGTGTATGAGAAAACAGAAATAAAACTGTAAGTATGTATAGCACGTATAGCACAAGTATATAGAGCTCATGTGCTATACATAGACTGTGAGTTTGTATTTATAGCGTGTTTTGGCATAAGAACCTGCACCCTACTGATTCTTATACTGAAAAAATGAGCTAGTGGTGTTTTGTCTTGATGCTTTCTTGACAAACTTATAGCTAGGTAAAGTGCTCTACCAAGTTGAACCTGAGTTTAGGTTCTTCCAACACGGCAGCAACTTGCTTGTCAACTGACAAGTTACCAATAACGAGGGAAGCGTTGCCTTTCACTTATTCCCCTATTGCCTCAGAAGAATCAGGCTATCAGAGGAAGACCAAACCTCTTGAGGATGTACAAGTTCCGAGTGAATCAGGCAGCCAGTTGCATTTTGGCTTACGACGAGGCAGCACAAACTCTGGGAAGGTTTACAACCAATGCACAACTATATGAACACATGTGAAAAAACTAGTTCACATCACTGTGATTCTTATCTAGCAACTACTTTTCTTTCAACCCTAGACTGAAAGCAATAGTAAAACTAAGATATCTTCAATGCTTCTTTTCCTTCCCCAAGATTACTTAAAAGCTGTTGGGTAAGTTGTATGAAAGCTCAAGAAACTACACCAGAAAATAGTAGCTGCTTGCTAGTGGCACTCTTGGCTTTGACTGCTACATCACAAATCAGATGGTGCAAACACTGAGAAATTAGAAGGATGATGATGCTACTTCAAACACATGTATAGAGAAGTAATAACGAAAGTAGAACTACTGATAGTACTTGTATTTGGAGAAACTTACTGGAAGCCCAAATAGCCACGTCCCTTAAAGAAGATTTTTCCCTTCACAGAGATACACTGAAATATTCTGAACTGCAGAAATTAAATTACAAAATTAACTGAAGTACAAAGGCAAATGAAGGAGTCATATGCTGATACAGTTATTACCAATTTGCAAAGCTTCCTTTGCGAGCTATATACACTGAACAAACATGGTCTTTGCCTTGTTTTTCTGCTGATTCTTATTAAGATTTGTCTTTTATATATACTTTGTTAAATTTAATCAGTTGCTAAGTAATAAAATAGATTGCTCCATTTTTTTTTCCTTAGAATCACAGAAAGGTAGGAACAGAGGTCTCTAGTCCAGACTCCTGCTTGAGGCAGGACTATCACCAACACTAGATCAAATCAGCTGTGGCTTTCTCTAGCCAGCTCTTGGAAACCTCCAAGAATGGACTTTCCATCACCTCTCTGGGTACCTGCTTCTGGGCTGCACTATCATCCTGGTGACACGGTGTTTTCTAATGTCCAGTCTGCACCTCCTAAGCTACATCTTGTGGCCACAGTCCCCTTTTATCGTCTGCCACTATCAGAAAGAGTTTGGCTCCATCATCTTTGTAACCCCCTTAAGAGTAGCTGTAGGTCAACTGAAGAACCCCTTCAGTCTCCTTTTTGTGGACAACTAAATAAGACCAGCTCCCTCAACTTCTCTTTCCAGGTTGTGTGCCCTACAACCCTACTCGTTTTGGTAGCCACCTGCTAGACCCTCTCTGGTTTCTCGAAACCCATTTGGACATGAGAGGCCCAAAACTGCATATAGTTTTTCAAGTGTGGCCTCACCAGCACCAAGTGAAGGGAGGAAAACCACTTCCCTTGTATCTGCTGGCCACGGTCCTCCCAGTATAGCCCAGTATGCTCTTTTCCTTCTCTGTGATGACCACACATGGCTGGCTCATATTCAGCTATGTCTTTTCCAGCAGGACTGCGACTAAGCTGGCTTCCAGCCTGTACCGATGCCTGGGGTTATTTACTCCAGACAGAATTTCTATCTTGCAGATGCGTCTCCATGTTCTGTTGCTGTTTTACCCCTCACTCATATCAGGTTCTTCTCTAGCTCCCCTGTCCCATGCCATTCCCTCACGCATTATTTTCAAGAGTTTCAATTGCAAATTCAAAGCTGAGTAACTTTGCGCATCTGGAAAGATGATGAAAATGCATCAAGCCAGGCAAGGAATTAGTTTGTGTCTTTAAGAGTCTCTGAACACTGGGTAATGTGACTACATAAAAGTGCGAGTTAGCATATATTCACCCTAGAAGTTACCTGGAACCTGTCACTGATCACTTGGGTAGCTTGTTCTACCTGCCTAAGCCAGCACTGAAACACTGACCGATGGGAGTTGGTGAATGCTTTTTATTGACCACTACTTCTGTATATTCTTCTCATGACCCCTAGCTCTACAGTAACTATATGGAATATTAAATTACAGTACTAAAACTGTTTATTTTGCCACCATGTTAGCTGATTAAAAGATTCATTAAGCATGCCTTTCTGAAAACTCAAATAAGATAGCTAGAAGGGTATTTAGGATAACAAGGCAGAAATCTAAAAATGGGATATTAAGAAAAAAAGTTCTGGATTTCTTACTTCACTGGGTTTTGGACTTTCCATTGCAGGATCCAAAATGAATAGTGCAATAAACACCACAAAGCCTTAGAGGCTGAAGCCATCATTCTGTGGCCCGAGCATAGATTTTATTTTGTAATATCATACACGCTTTACAACTTGCTGCAGAGATTCCACACTATTATCAGTTCATGTTCTTAGCATAAAAGAAATAAATTCTGCCAGTTAGCTGAATTTCCATCACAGTATCTGGATGAAGTAGTATTAAGACCGAGCTCAAGAGAAAGGTAATGAATTTTTGTAAGACACTAGATCAGTGATCATCTTCACTAAGCAAAGCAGATAGGTCAGAAATATGTCCTGAAATATGGGGGGAAAAAAAAAAGTAGATCTTGCATTCAAGCTGCAATTCATCTTTGTTAGCATTATATATATGTTGTCTGTTGGCACCAGTGTCAGGATTGCTCATCATCATATTTAAATTCAAAAGCAGAGCATTCACTCATTAGTAAAGAAAAGGGGGGGGTGGTGTCTTTTTTTAAGCTCTTCAATTCTTTCCTTTAACATTTAGATCTTTGGCAAATAAATTCAACTCTTCTTTGAAAGCCAGAGCGGTCAGTGCTGGCAGGAGATGGAAGAAGCCCATAAATCAACTGCTACCTCCGCATTTGCGCACTTCACAGCAGATCATACCAAGAACTACACCAGTTCAGCCAAACTTTCCAAGGAGACAGATAAATGGAGTAGAATTATTTTAGCATCCAGCTATGGGTAATTAAACAATTAAATTATCCCTTCAGAGTATGACTAATCACCCTGGGGTAAGGAACTTGAGCCATTTGATGCTGTGTAGGTTCCAGTATACAAGTGCAATGCATTAATGGCCCTTAGAGCTGTACATCAAGAGGAGTTGGGTGGAATAGCGGAGCGCAGTGGTATATACTGTAGTACTATTGTACTGTATGAAGACATATAGACAATATTTGTGATTGCAGCACTGACTACAGAGCTCATTTATCAGTCTCTGTTGAAAAGTAGGATAGGTTTTGATGTTTTCTTGAAAGCCAAGTGATCTTACTACCCATGTAAATATTGTCTGGTTCATTGAAAATCTCCTTGGCTAAAAGAGCTTTCTGCTCAGCTGATCTGCCGTTATGTCGGCGTTCCTCCACTACGGATAGATAAAAGAGATTGTTTGTTGAACCTGGAGAGTCCTCCATTGACGATCCTTTGCTTTTCAGGTGACATAACTTATTATCCCCTCACTGTTATTACATGTTGGAGGGTTGGTTGGTTTGTTTTTCCCAGTTTCTTTAGGGCTTCTGCTTTCTGCAGTTTTAGGAAATGTATACTCCCTTCTCTCTCTGCCTCTCTCCAGACTGTATAGATAATGCTTCTCCCGTAACAGCCACATCTGGAACACGGGCATTCACATCTGCAGTGTCAAGACTGCTGCTTCCAGTTACGACGCTCCCTCTTCAAGGCAAGAGGGTTCTAAAGGAAAAGGACCTATGGTTCATAGAATTCTTCCTTTTCTTCAGATGTAAAGATACATTGGCATATATGATACATGTCATTTTATAGCAAAGAGTAGAATGGTGGAGGCTCATCCATTTCCAACAAAGAGGCTTCCCGTGCAGTTACTGCAGCCATCCGTATTGCAGAAACGGACTGCTGGGCTAACAAATTAGGCCATCCTTTACAACATTTGGGCACCATTCCAACTTGCTTGCTCTACTTGCCCCTTCAAGTCACCCATCATTTGGAGACAGATAACGCTGCTTTCCAAGAAGCCAAGCCTTCCCTTGCATTTTCAGAAAACCTGATAAGGGGATGTTATGAACCTCATCAAGAAGAATATTGCATACATGTATGATGCGATAATCTAGTCATTGCAATAAGCAAAAGTAGCAAAACACGTACTATTCTTTGCCTTTCGCCAAGCCATGGGAAGCAGCAGACTTCCATGCCAACAGTCGTAGTACTAAAAACAGATCACAGCAAGAAAACGAGATCAACATGTACCTGACGCAACAGAGAGATCAGGAAAACTAAAATGCCAAAAGAGTCTATAAATATCATTTGACTGAGATACTGCAATTTATCGTACAACTATTTTAAGCATCACTGGGAAAATTTAATAATATGTTACAGAAAAATAACAGAAAACCAGACATTTTGAACATTAAACTGTCTGCAACGTTCATTCTGTGATCTTGGTATTATGATAAAGTAGAAAAATACTTAAGTTTTTGTTTAGTACTTTTCAGGGTGATAACATAAACACCATAAAAGGAAGATCCAGTGAGAAATCAATTTCCATATGCAATTTTCTGCAGTGAGATCACCAAAGTACACCACTTCCATTAAAAACTGAAAGCTATTCCTATATTACCAATGACAAAACATTCGCCATCAAAATCAGCTGGGACATCTGCAAGGTTTTGAAGCAGGGCTTCACACAATCAAGAGCCGTAATTTGCATTTACAAGAAATAAAGGCATCCTTTCCTTACTTTGATGTGCTAAGTGAGAAGTTAACAAGATAGTCACTTCAAAGATACCTTATTTCACTGAAGGACCTTCAATTATGCTATCAACTGGACAAGGATTCCTCTTCCCAGCAGTCTCCGGTTATTGGGTGGCACACTTTTTATCCACCTGTGCTCATAAAAACCACAGAGCCCTTTGTGTAGAAAAAAAAAAGTAAGAAACACATGTTGCCCATGGAAGTTATCCTGTGATACATTTTTCTTCCTCCTCTATTTAATGCAGTCTTTTTGATCTCTGTGTTTCTGTAGAGAATAAACCACTTTTTTTACCACCGCTGTTGCAGTTTATTTCATATATGCACATTCTAGTTAAAGCTCACAAGATGCAGTAATTTTAGCCTTACAGGCTAAGAGAAGAGCATAAAAGTCATGTGCTGCTACATCTTTTAGACAAGTTATTTTTTCCTGTGGTCAGTGAAGCCGAGGGAACCAACAGTCTAGTTCTAAGGAGCCTTTATATATAAAGTCACAAGAAAAAGCAATTCATATGTGCTATTCAGCAATCTGGACAGACATACATTCTACAGGAACTGCCATGTGGATTGAAAGTTTTAAGGAGTCTTTACGACAAAGGAGGGTTAAAATTCATTGTTTTAAATTCTGTAATCTGCATTATTGTAATTAATTTTTTTATGTTAAAACTCTTGAAATTTAAAAATTATATTTCATAACATTTAAAATAGTAAATGCTGTCCTGTGAGATCAAGGAAGTTTTATGGATTAGTGCTATTCACAATACTCTATTACTGCACTTCTGGTTTCAAAGTACAAACTTTTCATAATCATTTCCCAATCCACTATTTCCCATACGTGCATGCAGCCAGACCTCAAGACGCTGTGTCATCTGAATTAACTACGCTAGCAACTTCAGATTCTTCTGTCCCACGGCAGTCTGGTGCCTGGAGAGATCATCTTAGGCTATAAAAATTACCAATATGCTATGGCCATGAGCACATTACATACTAGTGACACATGTCTGTGTCCTCAGGGAGCAGGACCACTAGCCACACAGAGACACAGTATCGGTTTGTGCAGTTTATCCAACATGGCTTTGTAAAAAGAAAACGGATTTTTCACTCCTTGGAAACTCAAGAGCAGTACATTTATAACAACTGTAATCTGATCAAATCAAAGAAGAAAAAAGACACAAAAAACCGGGGGAGAATGAAGTCACCCCAAACCAAATGAGCACTCAGTACAGAAAAAAACCCAGAAGTTCTTGAAAACTACAGCCACCGATACATAAACACCAGAATATCCCTTATGACTATTCACCTGTGCTTTCGAGACTACAACAGTTTCTACGAACACGTCCCAGTGAGTTTGACTCTTTTATAACAGCCTCGAGAAGTGAAGAGAAGCCCGGCCGTTCTAATGACGTAACGCACAGCCATGGTTGCCCAGCTCACAATTTTATGAGGAGTCTTACGATATGACAGTTTCGTAAAAGTAAAAGCAGAGTTATACAACTGCACCCTAAGGGATAAACACAAAGAGGTGAGGTTAATCTCATTTTTTAATTTGTAAAGAACACATAATTTTAAAAGCAGTCTCTGAAGGGTCTTGTCTTTTTTTTTGTTAAAACCCAGACGCCTAGTTGGGCATGGCGAGTTCCATTTAACATTAAATATATAATTCAAATATCTCACTAGCAAACATTTTGGGTATTCACGTCAAAAAACTATTTTTCACCCAAACAGAAACTCTGAAATTATTCATCCAGACTGAAATGCGTGTTTTCAGATGGAATTTTCCTGAGGAAACAATAAGAAAACAAGCATCTTTTCTTTAGTTCTAAATATTCCTAAATTTGAGATCCAGCCAAGCCTCACGCTTGCTTTCCATTTTTCCACCTGAAGTAGCTGAGACTCACACACATTCCATCTTGATCATCGAAGGGATACATGTTTCACAACTTACTTGCATGAGAAGTTCCCTTAAATGAATGCTGGTTTTTAAGAGACATACTTAGCAATTTAGCTTATAGCTCATTTAATAATTCTTCGCAAAGTTAACAGAATAAAAAAGATTCAAGTAAATCTTAAAAGTACTTCATTTTGATGGAAAAAAGGCTATATTATTAATTACTCCGCTAGCCTTTACTCACACAAGTAATTGCAAGAACAGGAAATACTTTGTTTTCTTATATAACAAAAAGGAATTTGTTCTCATTTTTCAGAATTCTTGCACATTCCAGGCTTCCTTCAATAAAAAACCAAAAACCAAGAAACTACGCCTATCTTTACAGCGATACATTTTTTCCTGAAAGTATGTTCTACATTCTTAGATACTATAATGGAAAAGGTTAAAATGTTCTCTATTGCTTTATTTTAAAAATTCTCATTTTTCACACAAAAAGTGAAGAAAACTTCTAACAAAGTTTGGAAGAAAACCAGTTGTAAAAATAAAACAAATTTCACCTGCTCTGCACTGGGTTATTTTTCATTTTCAACGCTTTATACTAATATAAATCTACATGCTGTAATTCAGCTAGCAAGAAGTTTTACATCAATCTGACAGTCACCTTAGCCTCAAGTAGAAAAGGAAAACACAGAGGAGGTAGCGAATATGATGCATACGAGCTTTATGCATCTCTCGCCTACCTTTTCAAACTTCACCTTGGTATTGGAAGGACCTTAGTACTTCCGAGAAAACCTAGTTACCTCTTTATAGCTTGTTACTTGTGTCCATTACAAGGCCACCTTTAAATTAGTCAGGTTCTAACCCAAATGTTTAACACTGCTTTGTTTTTAAAAAAGCTAATAGAATAACCGGGATAATAGGTTCTTCTCCTTCTGTAATCTCATTTTTCTCTGTTCTGCTAGTAACAAAACAAGTACAAACCTAATATAAGAAAATGGATAGGGGAGCTTTTTGATCATAAATACATTAGTTTCTTCATTCATTTATATAAAAAAAGAGAGAACAGCTGCTTCATTGACTTTTACAAGCAAACTAAGATTTAATACTACAGGTTGTTTTCTGCTAGTAGCTAAATGACTGATAAAAAGCATTTCTATTATTAGGAAAAAGAACCTCACCATGGGGTCACTGGTAAGTGTCAGTCTAAAAGTGAAAATCCGTATAAATTCACACTCTTGGGATTACTTACCGGGAAAAAAAGGTTACCTGATTTACCACCTCCAGCCAAGAGTCTTTAGCCAGTAACAGTTTCCCCAGAATTGCTAAATGGCAAGCACTTTTTAATATGAAAAATTACAGAAATCATAATTTTTTTAGATTGAATTGAGAGACAAGAGTAGAGAAACAATCAACCCAGCAGGTCTTTTGGATAGACTACATCTTTAAGGGACACTATGTCATAGCCCGCTATACCACACACCAGTCAAGCCATGCGGTTTATATTCCCAGACCCACCTATGAAATGATGAGGATCTCCACAGCGGTTCCTCATCGTACACATTTTCATGGCCTCAACTCATTCAGGAGTTACTACATTTAGTTTTATTTTACTTCCTAAAGAAACAAACGGTATTACTTACACATACAAGAGCAAGAGAACTAGACCTAAAATATAACAATCTCAGAAATTAAGATAAAAAGCTATTTTCAGACTAATAGTAACAGATTCTATGAAATCAAGGTCACAAAATTTAAGTAGAAGTGCTATCCAGCTGAAGAAGAGAAACAGAATACAACCTTAATTCCTTTAACTGAGTGATGCAGAAAAACAAACTATAAACACAAATATATGAGCTGCCGTGAATTGTCATAGCTCCATTAATTTCCACTTTCCACCTGGAAACGTTCTTACCTTAAAGCTTAGATAAGAATATCTGCTTTGTCTCTCTTCTTCTGAATTTAAAATAGCTGTGCTAGTTCAGGCATTATAGTTCATGCAAATTTACTTATTTTCATTTGACCTGTGAAAAATGAGTGTAAGCTTCTATACTCCAATGCCAATCTGTCTTGGGTTTGTTTGTTTGGTTTTTTTTAAATATAACTAGAATGCAACACTTTGCAAATTCCTGAGCTCTCCTTTCTTCTTACAAATAGAAGAGGCACCATCTGAATTAAACACCCTGCTGGAAAACCCCAAGGTCTATTACAACACACGAAACCTACATCTTTCAGTCAGTGGGTTATGGAGATAATTAAGCAAAAGTGGTGAACCTTCAGCACAAGTTCGTCATTAAGAAGGACTCAGATCACTTACTATGATATGCAGATTATGTCAGACAAAGAAAGTAAGATGATCAACATTACTTTTATTAATAAGATCTTGTTATTTAACAGAAATGTGAAGGAGCCATGCAGCCTGCAAGGGATTGATGAAAAATATAGCAAGCTGACTGTTACTGCTTTAAAGAAAACCTGTTAGAGTGAGAAATTATACCACCATTCTACTTGCACAGATGAAAATAAAATATATCTTCTACATATTCACCATAGTGCCTTCTGTGTGCAACTGGAAATGTGCCACCCATGCAGTCTCCAAAGAATAGAAAGTTAAAAATTTTAAAAATTAAAATTCAATACTGATGATAACCAAGTGTATTCTTTAAATGTCATCTTATTAAAATATGATTGCTCATAATGCCTGAACGTACTGGCAAAACAGTACTGGAAAACCAGTAATACTGCTCTGATCAAAGATCCATATAATCCTCTATCTTATTTTTGATACTTGCCAAGAGTGGGTGCCTAGGGAAGAAAGAATAGGAAACTGTTACCTTCCAGCTGTCAGCCCCTTGCAGCTCAGAGACTTCTGGAGCCAGATGCCTGTCCTGTGAACACCAGAAATTTCTGTTCCAGGAGCTTTGTCTAATCTGTTGAGCCTCTGCAAATATCCACAATGGACGGATGCAAGGAGAACCACCACTCTTTTATATTTGCTTTCAACATGCCTCTTGTTGGTTTAATTTCCTATATTCTAGTTCTTGTGTTAGAAGAGACAGCAAAAAAACCCCAAAACAAAACAAAACCAACACCAAAATAGCCACCAACCCCTTTTCACTCTTCCCAAGCCATTCATGACTCCATAGCCACCTCTGTTCCAGGCTGAACAATCCTGGCTTACTTGGTTGTTCCTTATAAAGCAGCATTTGAGCTCTGTTGCTCTTCTCTGGATAGCTTATGAATCCATTGTATTGTTCTTGAGATGTGGGGACCAGAACTACACAAACTATGTGTAGTGATGTCCAGTGGTGTCCCCTGCTTTATTCTCTGCGCCTTTCCACAGAATTCTTACTATTTGATTTACTTTTTTGACCACTACTGAGCGCTGAGCTGCTGTTCTCATACAGCCACCTACCATAATCTCAAAAATGTATTCCTGAGCAGTAATGGTCAGCTCAGAGCTCATATTTGCTACTGTAAGTTCTCAAGTACTAAGGGAGTATTAAGGAAGACATCATGCATCACAATTAGTAGTTAAGCTGTTTTGGCTCCAGTTCTTGAGTCAATAGGATCTGATCTTGGTGACTCATTACTATTCCTTTCGTCCATTTATTCCACACTACAAAATCCCATAATCTCCTAGGAGACATTTAGATTTGAGACAGATATTCTGCTAAGCCCTCCACAAGGAAGGATTCCCCCGTGGGAACTTCTCAAATTTCTTCCAAAGTGAACACGAGTAAATATGATTACTTTAGATTCTTTGCTATGGCCTTATGTTCCTTGACTGCATACCTATATATCACATACAATATTGGCTACAGACATCTGCTGGCTTTCTTTTCTCAAGTGATCTTGTCAGTTTACCAGGCAAAGGAATGGCCACTGCCTGTCTACTGAAGGGGCACATGCAGAGGTTTGCCATTGCTTTCCGTTCACGGATCTCTGTGTAATTTAATTTCAGCAAGTGTATTTTGTATGTAGTATATTATCATCTTCATCTTAACAATTATGCCTAAAACCCATTAAAGTGTATTTGTGGAGAAAAGAAAACCTGTGAAATATTACTGATAATGATTTAAATATCTACAGTGTCTTAAGAGTATAAAAACTCACAATAAAAGAGGACCGAGTAAAAACTAAGTTCTTGGCCTTATCTTATTGAAAAGATTAGACAAATGCTGCACAGATGGCAAACAAAAGAGATATTTATGCAAGGATATGTGAAAAAGTCTCAAAGCCACAAGATTAAGAAATTAAATTTGAAGGGAGAGAGCAGGGGTATTGGAGAAAGCATGAAAGCACAAAGAAAGAAATACTGAGAACAGAACAGTTAGGAAAACATTCTAGAGAATTAGAGGAAATTAAGGCAGGCTCCTAGCTACATAAGAGATGTCTCAACAGCTTTATAGATGGAAAGAGCATGAAACCATTCACTGATAACTTGGAACAAATGCAGAAATTCTACTCCAGTGCGCTGAACTGTCTAAGATAAAGATGATCCCGGCAGGAGTGGCTAGGATGGACTAGACTGAAAACACTGATGGTAAGAAAGGCAATTAAAATAACAAAAGTGTAACTTTGGAAAATACAGGATGCCTTTTTGTCCACAGCTGAAGAAGAGAGAGGAAAATAGTAAGAGCTAGAAAGAATCTAAACAGAAGGTTGAAGAGGAAAAAAAAAAATTACACTGGGGACACACATTCTAGATGATGGAAGAGATAACGGTGACGTTAAAGCTAGAGCAGAAGAATTCATAACTGAGTGTGTCTAGATAACAAATATCAACTGACTGAGAGTGTTGGTAATATGACGAGGGTGGGATAAAAAGCGAGGGACACAAGAGAGATTTGTAGGGGGAGATACAGAGCTCTGCTCTACCTTTGTTATCAGCAAGCTGTCAAGCCAGAAATGCTGAAGATGCTGGATGAAATGCATGCCTGAACAGAGGCAAACAAACCGTGGGCTGACAAACAGATTTGGAAATCATCTGCATAAAAATAGTACCTGCCCATGCATGAGAAGAGGAGGTCAGCCGGTGATAAGTTTCACAGAAAGAAGACAGTCAAAAGCAACACCGCATTCCTACGAACTAGAGGAAGGAACAAGGAAAATATCTACAAAAATGACGATGCAAGAAGCTGGAGAGGTAACTGGAGAGAGAGAGATCTGTACAATAATGGGAGGAGTAGAAGTCATGAAAGAAGGGTGAATGAGTGATCAGTGTTACTAAGAGGAGCAATGAGATCTATGAGAAAGCATGAAGCAAAGGCTGTGATCTTTGATCAAGAAATCATTATTTTAGGCTTACTGAAACAGTTTCTGTTGTTAAAAACAGATGGAAACTAGACCCTAGTCTAGTAAATTGGAGTAAATTTGAGGAACACAACACTTTTTAGAACATATTGGGGGGGGGGACAAAAAGGAGGAGAAACATGGACTAAAAGAAAGTGATAGTGAGAAAAGAAGGTAGCTGTATAGCATGAGGAGATGGATCTGAGTAGAGTGGCTAAACCCTAACGAAACGTAGTAGCAGTAGCTGTTCCTGAGAACAGACGGGAGGAAAAAAATCTCCTCCAGTGAGCTGTAAAATAAAATAGATGCAGAAGCAGAGGGAGACACTAGCACTCAGCTGGGTTTGGCAGTCTGATGGAAATACATAAACTATGAATGAAGTACTTGACTGTGAAGGAAGAGTAACAAAATTGAAATGAAGGGATTAGGGAGTCTGTATGTTAAGAATACAAACCTACCTGTATCAGAAAAACATAGAGGCACTGGAACAACGGCACTGAAAGCAGCTGTACAGTACGAGTTAGAGGTCTGGTAGGAAACCTGGAGAAACCAGAGTTAACAGTATTGACTACAAAATTCGTTAACAGTATTGACTACAAAATTCTTAATTGTACCAGGCAAGGTGAGGAAGAAGGAACTAAGAGATGCCCTGAAATGAAAAAAGATTAGTGGGCCATTAAAAGATACTCTATTCATTATAAATTAGGGAGAGGAAAAATTATGAAAAAATTTCAATCATGAAGAGAAAAAAAAAGTCTGTTAGTGCAAACAGGTGAAACCAAGAGAGAATTTGGTGCATGTAAGAAATCCAAATTACAGTGTCAAACAAGGAAGGCTGGAGCAAAGGGCTAAATTGTCAGGTAAATGAAGATGAGGGATTAAGGACTCATCATGAAGCCAAAAACTGGGGGGGCCCTCAGAAGATATCCCAGATGCCCTCTGGAGACCTACATCAAGATTTGTATCAGTGGCCCACGGTGATGCTATGTGCTACATCAGAAATGGGAAGAGCCCAAGAACAGCCAGAAGTCAGCGTGGCTCTCACTTTATCAGACTACAAGAGGCAAGGTGACATGATCAATGTGACTCATTAAAGAGTTTTATTTGTCTTTAAGAATATGCAAGAACTCACGTGTGTTAGTCGTGCTAGATCTGCTGAAATTAGGAAAGCTATGCAGCTTACATGAGGCAATACCCAGCTCTTTGTCTCCTAACTCGTTGTCCTGTGATGCCGTCATTTACCTTCCCATGCTCAAATCATGTTTCCTCTCCCTGACTGCAAAACTAGACTTCTTCCTTCTTCAGCATGAAATCTACTGTTTGTCACAAAAACATTCTGCTAATAATAATGAGCCTATAATTTACAGGTGTTTTCCAATCCCTGCAGTCAATGTATTTTCTCATTACCTAAGGGAGATTTATTACAATAGCACTTCATTAACAAGTCTTAGAAAGGGAATGTAGCATTGCAAATGAGAAAGCCCGGAGCTTAAATTCCTTCAAGTATTCTCTGGAATGTTTCTTGTGACTTGTTAGTCAAAACTCCTAAAGCACACTGGGCGAGACTGCATCCTTACCAAGTTACCTAGAAACTTTCTTAAAGAATAGCCCCACAAAAATCAGTAATCCTGCTTATGAAGTAAGGTGCTATTCAGTGTGAAAAGGAGCCAAATAGCATTGCAATACTTGTATTAGAGCACTACTGCAATTCCCTCCCACCAATGGGATGTCCAATAAAGTTTAAGAACAAACAAGTTTTCAAATAACTGATTGCTTGTAACTACAAGCTGAAACCCATAAAGCTAGTGATAGCTGTTCTGGAGCAAGCCAGTGAAAACTTTCTATGACTGATTCTAAAATGAATCAAAATTGATATTGGTATTGAAAGATATAACATTTCTATCTCACTTTGCTTACTTGGTAGTAGGCAATTTCTCTTGCCATTGTCTTTTCAAAAATATATTAAATTAGCATCTTGGAAGCTTTGCTGTAAGCTGATACACAGGTTTTATATGCTACAAGAACAAAGATCCAAATAAACCTCAGATTTTTCTCCCATTTCACTAAATACATAGAGATCTTCTCTATTATGAGTTACACGAACAGCAATGTTTAAAAGGAGTGATGAACAGCTGGATACATAAACTTTAATCAAAAACCAGAAGCTGTAGATTTACACTGGTATAAATGAACCTCATCAGTCGTTCGCAGAATTGTTGTTTAAGTCACTTAGCTCTAGAGTAAGATCATGCTAATCTGCATGAACAAGTAGGAGAATAATTGAGGTCTTTGTGGCTGTTTACCCTCTATTTACAGTTGTTTTGCATGACTAGAGCAGTAGAAAACAACTGGCGCATGCTAGTTAATCTGGCTCATTTATTTGTTCGTTTATTTTGACCGCTGTGATTTGTTTCACAACATTTGTGCTGTAACATAATTCTACAGTAAATGTAATATAGAACACTCCATCAAGTCAATCAAGTCAACTGGAATATGAGCCCTTGGTACAGCGTCCTGCTGTTAAACCTTTGTTAAACAGCAGGAAGGGAAAGGCACATTTTCTATGTGGTAATTATAATGTGCGAGGATTAGCGAGGTGTTGCTGTGACGTGCAGACTAAGCTCAGCAGCTCCTGAGTGTTTGTTTCCAACTGGAAAAGGTTTCATTTACTTCAAGTCAGGTCTGTTTTCTCTCCAGCATCCTGTTTTTCTCCACTATCTGTGGACTCCTCACTTAGAATAAAAAACTGCTGAGAATCTACAAGACATTCTGGTTTTCTTTTTTTTAATTTATTATGGCAGTAGTAGTTTATATTTAAAATCACTTAAGTGCTGCCTGCCATGGGTTCACCAGCAGGATTTGCCTCTGAGACTACGATTAAACTCACTCGGTAGAGCTGTTGGCTCCAAGAACATATGGGAATAGGGCATCTGAGCACTACCTCTCTCCTTCTCTCTCTTTAAAGTCCATTGGAGCAATCAGCAGTAGTTACTCATGTTTAAAACCTCCAGAACACCTCCCTAGCCCAGTTACGCAGCGGGCGGAGATGTGTGAAGAGCCGTAGAGTGGTGGTGTTCAGAAAGACTACACCACAGTAACACGTGAAAATGTAACTCAACATTATCTTGCTGACAAATCATGAATTGGGCTGACAGAAGCAGCAGATCATTTATGTGTACGACTGCATCACTGTTCTGCTGGTTAGTATAGACTACCATGCAAAGGCCTACTGATCGTAGCACCAGAGTGAAGAAGGACATGCACTGTGTTACATGGAAATACACAAAGGTTTTATTCTTATTCATGTAAGAACAGGAGTCATAAGACCAATAGGACGAGAGGAGATGGCCTCAGGTTGCGCCAGGGGAGGTTTAGACTGGATATCAGGAAATTTTACTTCACTGGAAGGGTGCTCAAGCACTGGCACAGGCTGCCCAGGGAAGGGGTTGAGTCCCCATCCCTGGAAGTATTTAAAAGACGTTTGGGTGAGGTGCTTAGGGACATGGTGTAGTGGTGGGCTTGGTAGTGTTAGGTCTACGGTTGGACTCGATCTTAAAGCTCTTTTCCAACCTATACGATTCTGTGATTCTGAATATTGTACTGTTATGGATGCAGTTTTCCTTTTTACAGGTGGCAAAGAAATTCCCTTCATATTTAAAGTATATGAGGGGAAAATTATAATGAATCACTATGAAAAAGGGATAATTCCATAATACTTTGGGTATTAAGTGATCAAGCACGTTCAGATCAAATTACTTCCATCTCTTACTAAAAATCAGATCGATAACTGATCCTTTCCCTCCCCTGCCCACACACACACACTATAGCTCTGCGAAGAAATACAGTGAAACCAGACGGAAGCTACAAAATTAATAAATCAAATTACATAATACAGTTATCCTAGTTGAAATCTATCATGTGCTTTATAAAAAAAACTTCTGGCTTTCTTCATTTCAATGATTTGGGAATTCTTTTGTTAAAATACCAATGCTCCATTTAACAATAAATTACTGGCATATTTGGGAAATGGCTAGACTCTGACAGGGATTTTTTAAAGCAGATTTTATTATTGATTAATGGACACTTCTGCTCAAAATTGATGCTATAATACAGTCCTGAAACTTGGCTACTGGCAAACTGATCTGTAAAGACAAACATTGCACTGATGTGAAGTCCTAATGGCTTCAAAAGGAAGGAGGGTTCTCATAAATGTGATTACAGAATTAGGGCCTACAACATTACCAGTCACTGTCAGCAAAATAGTCCAACATTTCTCATGGTTGCACAATGTATAACAGAATTGCATATTTATATTTTAATAAATTTGTATGTTAATTCATCTTTCGTTGTACACTTTTTTCCCCTCCTTTTTCTCCTTCACCTCTCTTTTTTTAAAATTCACGGTTTTATTCTTCACATATTCTAAGCAGCTTTGCAGTCAAAGTTTTATAATCATTACCCAACAGTTACTACAGATGTCTCCTGGTTTAAGTACAGCATAAAGCCAGGCAATTTCAGATGCTATCTTATGGTAAACAGTAGGGAAAAAAAATTACTTTTAAATACACGTTACTATATAAATGGAAATTCTGGGCAGTCTGAAGCGCTGTGCGCTTCTTGGCTTAGTGGCCTGTACAAGCAGCGCTCTCTAGGACTAGCAGTGCATCAGATACACAAATCCTGTGCAACAGCTGTGCTACAGCTGGAGATTTGCAATAGCAACCCTATAGAGAAAAAAAATATTTAGAGGCATCTATGGACACACTGGGCAGATTGCCAACGGCAGTATCCATATGGTTCCCCATAGATCTGGCTGTATCAGCTTTCTCCACACTCCTATCTTCTGTACTGAGTTCTCCTGCAGTTCTGCACTAAACAATGATTACAAAAACCCTCTACAGGGAACTTGACTTGCAGTCATGCAGAAGTTTGTGGGATATTTTAAATATTCCTCTTCCACTGCCACTAAGCAGCATAAGCAGCAGAATGAGCCCGGCCTGGCTGCAACCCAGCTTATCCGTGACCACCTGAAACACCAAGTGCAATTTGTTTAGATGCCTGCTGGAAAATAAGCGATTTCTCATTTTCTTTTGTTCCAAAGACCTTTGCAGCAGGCCAGTAATTTCTTCCAAGTTTAGTCTAATTGAAACTGGAACTCAAGGTAATCGAGAGCCTAATTCAGAGGCTCTAATAAAACTGGTGTCTTTGAGGCTGTGCTGCTGGTAAAGCACTACCTACCAATTTAAAAGCCACAGTCCCACATGGAGGTGATCAATCAGAATTTTGTGGGCTAGACTATCACTTGATAGCTGCAAAGATTTCACTTTCAAAATGTAATCATTTAGGTATAACACCAGCACATGTTGCCCGGTAACTAAACAAGAATTATGAGGAGATGAGTCAAAAATGCTGCACAATTAAACAACTTGCCTCCCTAAAAGAAGGGACAGGTAGGCGGAAAAGAGAAACGCCCATTATTAATAGTTGTATTAAGTATATTGGAATAGCGAGCAGAAATTGCTGAGCAATTTTAAGTCTGCAAATGAAAAAAAAATTAAATAAAAATCACCACTACTATCAGGTTATCATGTGCCCACCCTCCTGCAAGTTGCTGAAGACCAGCAATAAACCACTGAAAAAGCATTTCGGCAAAGTTTAAAATCTAAACTGTAATACCCTTGCTAAATATTAAAGTGGGAACATTAAACTGAAGAACCTGTTTGCCCCTCTTCACTTTTAGTCCATTGAATCACAGAATCACAGAATCGTATAGGTTGGAAAAGACCTTTAAGATCATCGAGTCCAACCGTAGACCTAACACTACCAAGACCACCACTACACCATGTCCCTAAGCACCTCATCCAGACGGCTTTTAGATACCTCCAGGGATGGTGAGATCTCACAGGTTCTGGCACGCACTACAAATATATCCCTTTACTTGTACAAATCATGACATATTGGAATAATTTGGTTCTCCTCTCTCTACTCCTCCCCAACTTCTCTTTTGCAGTTTCTGTGAGCTCTGTACTCCTGACAAGAAAGTTCTTATGAAAAATCCACTGGTCTGTTTTTTCTCTTTTCCAATTGCTTTAAAAAAATTTAAAGTCATTTAATTGTAAGAATACACACAATATAAAATATTACCTAGATGTCAAGGTGTAACTGCAGCTTTCCAGCGTGTAATACCAGAGAGACGTCAGAAAAGACTGGAGCAGATGAGTCCATTCTCACTGGTATCTCGTGCTCTATTTAACCTCTTGCTTCCTGATGCATACTAGCAATCTTATTACAAAGAAACTGCACAGTAAACTGACGCTTTTGACATTTCTTCTATATTTTCTCCAGTCTGCAGTTGCTGCTCCCTGTGCACATGGAGAGCCTCAGTGATGACTCTGTTGGGCTGGGGAGACCAACATGGAGTCAGGAATAGGACTTTTATTGCCTTATAGAAATGAAAAAGGAAAAAAAAAAAATCTCAGAAAGTTATAACGCCTTTCACCTATGACATTACTACATCTGCAGTCTAATCACTCAAGACTTAATCCAGTTGGGTTTTGAAAACTTCCAAGGATAGAGACTGACAGCTTCTCTAGACAACCTGTCCCAGCGCTTGGCTGTCTTAACGGTGAAAAAAGTTTCTCCTTATATCCAGTCAGACTTTGACCTCCAACAACAGAGATGTCCTTCCTGACCTGTATTATGGAATCCTTTCACAGAAAAGGGTAAGGGCAAGGCATGAATATTTTTTTTCCCAGTTCACAGGCCAAAAAGTATTTTGTTGGCTGGGACCTCAAGACCCAGGTTCCAGTTATTTGCATGCAGGCAGCTCTTATGGGTTGCAGAGGGAAAAGTACTTCATGCTCAAGAGCAGCATATAACTGGAAATGACTAACTCTATTTGACATTAATATCACAATTACAGTTCATGCACTGTAGCTAGTCAATTCTCTCAGCTAAATTACTTCATCTTATTTACTAATCATCTGGAGTAGGATTCAGGATTTTATGATGATGGCAAAATGGAGATACAAGGGTGTCATTAACTTTGCCTCTATTTTCACATTACTTTGATGAAGCGTGCTCAAATATGGAGAAAAAAATTAACTTGGCAACATATTTGATTAAAAAAATTCTAGGCACTAAATTACTAGAATGTTCCTTTTTTAAGGAAATAAAAAAGATTTATTTTAACTAAACAATTTTAAGGTTGATAATGTTTCCATATCCTGGATATATTATTTCCTATACTTTACGGAAAAGTTTGAATAACTTCTACATTAAACACACATAGTGCAGACAATAGTGCACTAGACAATATACACAGAGTTAAAAACATTATTTTTGTATTAACCTAGGTCTTTCTAAACACTGATGATAATAAACCAGCATCTACACTTTCTGTTCAACCCCGCTACTGGTGCTGAGGATCTAAAGGCACTTCATGAACCACACAGGAAATCTCAGAATTCCTGGGACAGATGAGATGTTCAAATCAGTGTTCTGCGGCCTTGCAGCGAGCACGCACCTACAGAGCTACACACACCATGATCGTAGCGTAGCCAGGATGCAATGAGCAGCAGAGAGACAGAGCGGATATATGGAAGGGCATATACCCCCTATAGCAAATATTCCCATAAAAATTGCAATGACACCTTTTGCACACGTGCAAAACACGCAATACTCTGTTGCTTTCTGTCTTATCTGAGAAGCAGATAGGCTGTCTTCAACAGACAGCCACTAAGAAACCCAGAAGAGGAAAGGGTGGTATTGCCTGTCTGTTCAGCTATCACGTGCTGAAGCCTGGGTATTGATGTGAAGCTCTAAGTCAATAATGATATCAAGGGGAAAGGACTGCTCCCATAACAGCAACATGCAGTGCTGAGACAATGATTACGTGATCCTGAATGGTGAGAGTATATGAGAACAGAGCACGTTCTATGGCACGACTATCCAAATTTCATTTAGAGTCTTTGCAGAGGAGCTGAAAAAGTGAAGGCTATACTGACAACACTCCCGTAGAATACAGTTATTTCTGTAAGATGGGCCCCTACCAGAATGTCACGTTGCTCCCTGTAAGCACCATCCATGCATCTTGCACACCTGGTTTCTCCCCACTGAGCACCATCTCTGCCCTTTTCATTCCTCTGTGATACATCTCCACAATTTTGCCTTTATATTGCTCCCAATTCGAACTGTGTCAGGCTTTCATTTGCTTTGAAAAATACCAAGAAAATGAGTTACAAACGTCAATACAAATTTATGGAGGTGGCATTGCAATGTCAAATCAAGAATATGGTATCAAGATGAAATACAACAGTGTCAGGATAAATGTACCAAGCTGACAGCACAAAGTCAAAATGGAGCAATGTCACTGCAGATCTACAGAAACAACATTCATCTGTCAAAACAAAATCATGTCATTACACATTAAAGAATAGCTTAAATAAACTGGAACGCATAACTGTTCATTCAGATTAGCAAATCCCACCCACACTCTCTTCCCAGCAGGGAAAACCACAAGTGTTTGGCAGACGTAGGCAAGTAAACATTGTGATGGGGCTTAATACCACAAAACCAGTTAGAGCAGGACAGCACACTAGCATGAGGAAACTTCCAAGTAAGGACCAACAACTACTGGTCAAAGCGCCAAAGTAATGACCAAAGTAATCGCCAAAGAATGACCCCAGAACGAGTAGTGACTATTCACGCAGGAGCGAGTTCACCCATCAACTCATTTTCAGCTCTTCTCTTTCATACAACTGAGGTATGCTTCTTCGCCCGTTACAGGTCAGTCCCAAACATGACATTTCTTTCCTTCGTTTCCTGAATAGCATAAGCCCTCGTCCTCACTCGCTATCAAGTGGACAGCGTGTAGCCCCAACAAAAGGTCTCTAGAAAGCCCTCAGAGCCGTAGACCTGCTCTAATCCTATTTCTGGGACTAAGGGCCTCATTAAACAAAATGCAGAACGCTTGTTAAAAAATTGTGGATTAAACTCAGGACTGCTAATTTTAAACTCCACACGGCTAAACACGCAGTTGTTTCTGAGAACTAACAGATTAATATCCCATGTGCAAAGACAAAAGGAACACTTTTAGAAATGTTTGAAAGTTACCACAGTAGAAGCAAGGCCAGGTACAACGGAGAGGTAGGCAGATGGAAGAATGCTCCTGTAAGTCACTGAGGAAGTACTGCTTTCAGTGATGTCTGCTGTAACCTTAAATTAAGAGCTACGTGTTTAGTCTCTACGCTGTTGAGCCCTTCAGCCCAGTTCAGCACATCAGTCACTACACATGGAATAAACATATCAGCTACAGCATCTCCATTTTTCAAATCAGAAATGGATTTGAAATATTGCTTTCTCTTGGTCTTTGTGTACAAAGTCACTTGATATTACAAGTCTCTCTCTGTTTGTACAAAATACAGTATTAAGTCTAAGAGAACTATCCCTTCATTGATGATCATAATCCTGATTTCCTTAAGCATGATCCTACAAGCTCTTGGTTATAACAGCTCTAAATTTGACCCGAAACTAAAAAAAAGTAGTTTTCTCAATGCTAGCAGCTGTATCCATCAACGCATCATTCACACTCTTCAAAACTGGAGATTAAATTATCGGCGTTAGGAGCATATGTACAGAAATGCAATGCATTGAATCCTTTGAAAGGTATGATTTTATGTCTGTGACTAGGTTTCTAGTGAATTAGAAAAGAAAATTAGAAAATGCAAATGTGAAAAATGCATTCTCTCTGCTCTACCATAGCTTTAGTAGAGAAAGGAACTATGGATCAGTGGAAAACTGTAAATAAAGTAATCATACTTAAGGAAAAGATTTCTTATTACTAAGGGAAGAAAAACAGGCAAATGAAAGTTTCTACATCATTGAAGAATGTCTAACGTTGGTGTTTACTGTAGTCTTCTTCAGAAAACTCAGTGAAAATATCCATGCTTTTCATGTTTCTAGCCAGGAAGATCTTTTATTGCAAGGTATTTTCTTTTATATATCACTTTCCTGAACTGAAATAACTTTTTGGCAAATTAGATTTTTATCCTCTATTTAAAAAAAAGGGGGGGGGGAGCGCAGAAATCAGGAGAACAAAAAGGCAATCCACTTTTCATTGAGAAAGCATCACGCACATTAGTCATTGACTGCCACTTTCCATGAGACATTGGCTTGAGGTGTTAAACGTAGGGATACCTCTGTGAAGGCCACAGACCCAAAAGTTAAAGGAGAGAGAATTGTGTGTTATTTAGTATTGCTGCAGAACACATCAGTTAACCAAGCACAACCCTTATACCCTTCCACATGCTCCTATTTTCAGCAGTTTCCAATTAAGTGAAGACTGCAGGTCTTCAGACTGCAGGTTGAGGATTCCCATAGAAACGTCTGTGCTAGTCAGCCATCTCCAGTGGAAGGCTATACTAATTTTGGTATGGTCAATAGTTTAACTGGATCCTCAACCTGTGGTCATGAACATACAGTAGAAAATTAGGAATTGCATTTACACCCTCATAAGACACTCCATAGTAGTGAATGGTAATTTAACCTAAGAGTATGTATGAAGAGACTGAGACACTGGCCTTCAACAGAGGCACTGAACTGTGCCGTGCAGTTTCTGAGGCAGGACAAACTAAGATTCTCCATGGGGATGGTTACAGCTCTCAAGATTAAGACTCAGGCTTGTTCCTTTCCCCAAAGCTTCAGAGATTGGAAGTGGAACTAAAGTTTAATTTGGATTCTCTCTTTGGTGGGGTTGTTTTCTCAAGCAACGTTGATATGAAACAAGCTATGTTTCCTTAATAACGCAGTGTTATTCCTTCCTCCCTCCGTCCAAAAGGATTAAATTAAGCTAATTGAAAAACCATTAGGATATTCTAACAATGAATAGTTAAAACCTCATGGTCAGGTAAGAAAAGGTGTACAAATGAAATATATTGCAAGCACAAATCCATACAACTTATGTCGATTGAATCATGATCACAGAAGCAAACAAGAATGTTATTCTGAGGCTGACCATTCCTTTAATTACTTACCCCCTTTTGCAATGAAACATCACAAAAGCAGGAAGGTGATCAGCTTCAGAATGATTTATTAAGCCAATTCTTTCAGACAGTACTCGCCTACCTGTTACACATAACCAAAGGCAAGGTAACTTATATTTTACAATATGGGGATATTTTCTTCTTCCTTTACAACCTTTTCTTTTTATGTAACAATATTCAGCTTTTCACCCAACTCGCTATCAGATTTCAGGACCAACAGGCACCAGCCGGGGTTGAGAGGGGTTGAACCAATAGAGATGAGAGTTTCACCACAAAAGCACAGAAAAAATTATCCGGATATGTTATGGAAATAGGCACAATGCACATACACAAACACATACTGTCGAAAGTCTCCGAAATCACGTCTTCATACGGTCTTTCTAATAGAGAGGATAGCAAAGCAAGAAGCTATGCTCCAAATATGTTCTTTTACCTTGGCTGAAATCAGGGTAATTATCTAGCCCATTCCTCACACAAATCCGTAGATTACCTCCCAGGGCATGCCATATCCTAAGCCTGTTTATGGTGCCTAATCTCCAAATACCAGGGAAGTCTTCATTACAACCACCGTTTTGAGCAGAGGATCAATATCGTTCAGTGACTCCTTAAGACACATTACCAGAAGCTCCCCCCAGTTTGTACCAATTCTCAAACACTGAAATCTTTCATGAAACGTAATTGCAGTTTTCCCCCATGCAAGGCCTACATCTCTTAGGCCTGTATTTTGGTGTACAGCATTAGTGATAGCTATTATGAAGCATGATAATAATAAGTTTCCAGAACCATTGGCTCCCAAAGCTAAAACTGCATATAAATTTTAGTGCTGCAACAGATGCTAATACAAACATTTACATTATCTAAACCATTACTTATTAAACAATCTGGCCAGAAAAGTGGCTTTGTATTTGCCAATTCAAAGATACAGTATTTCAGACTAACCAAGCAGCTTAGATTCATGCAGAACCTTTGCAGTTTGCCTTGACGTTACATTGTGAAACGGCTACCTAATACTTTAAAGTTACATATTGCTTAAACATTTCCCATGTGGAACAAGCACAACAGGCTACTACCCAGCCTAAAGAAGGTATTTGTAATCAAGTCCTGCTTAAACATGAAGAAAAACTAGTTCAAGCTGCTATGTCTGCGTTCGTGTTCCTCTATGGCAGGCTGTGGATGGCCCGATTAGTACCAGGTAGTCCAGTTTGCAAGGTGCTGCATAAACAAATAAGAAAGTGTCTGCCTCGAGAGCTCCCGCCTTAAGATTACGAAAAGACACAAAAGACAAAGCAGAGGGAAGGAAGAGGCAGCAGCAAGATGAACATTGTGTGCATAATAAGCAATTCCCCCAGTGCTACCAAGACAGCTACTGAGAGGAATTATGATGAGCTATTCTACACGTGCCAAGAGCTAAGCATTGAAAGAAAAGAAAAAGCCTCTCTTTCAAAAACGAAATCTCACATTTGCTGAGAAAACTGTATTTTTAAATTTTCTCCCAGCTTCTCTAAATCTAAACACCCCATGGAGGCAATATCAATTTAGCAAAGTTCTGATGAAAGCCAGGGAAATCCTTGATGGATTTGCAGCTGTTTCTTCCTGCCTTGCCCACCAAGTTCCTTGGTGCCTGGCCTACCCGATGAAACACTCTGGAGTCAGTCTGCAAGACATGCACTTCCACAGCAGCTCAGACTATTTTTCCTTTCACAGTGAAATCCATAATCTTGGATTTCTTCTCAGAAAGAGTTAAATCTAAAATCCTGAAATATTGATACCCTTCACGATCATAACTTCATTTTTCTTCTTAACTCCAAAAGGCATGTTAATGGTGCCACCACACAAATCAACTTCTGAAACAGGGAGAAGTGTTGAATTTAAATTCCTGTATTGCAAATCATTCAAATGGTTTAACTCTAGAGCAGATCCAAACAGTGGTGGTCTCTCTTTTCCAGTGCACATATGCATAAAAGAAAAGGCATGTTTATGAAATTTAAACAGGATTTTTCTGAGAAGATAACAGCCATTCTAAGATTTATAACGGTTTGTACAGTAAATACTTGTTCATATGAATATCTCCATTAACGCAAGTCAAAGTGTCACTTTCCAAAATCATTTATGAGTGTGCCCAGCCCAAATGCATAACATTTAGCTGACTTTGAGAGCAAACCTCAGTACGTCGAATAGTCTTCCTCTTCAGGCAGCTCCGTTCTTGAAACAAACCTGATCTTCTAGACTACCAGGTGCTCCCCACAAAAATGTATTGGCAAGGAAGTAGGAAAGGGACCTACAGAGAGTACCTAAGCTCTGCCTAGAAATGCCCCAGCGATGATAAGCACTGTAAGGACTCCCAAGCCATGCGGATGGGCAGTGGCAGGGCACCAAGGGGAGAGGAAGAAGGCTTGTGTGCTGTTGCCAGTTCAAAATCAATTGCAAATCCAGTACTTCCAAATGAAGCAGATAACTAAACTCAATAGATTGCTACCAAAACTACTGTGAAATAAAACTGTGTTCGTCTTGTATACTGAAAAAATACTGCCACACATTCCCAAGGTGTCACTGTGCTCCATTTTCTTCATTTCCAGTTACGTCTGTATTTGGATTCATGCAGACTCTGCGCTCACAAGACAAGCAGTTTGCCTGTCAGGTTTTCAGAAACACCAGACGGCAGCCCGAGTTTCTGGGTTTGCTGGTTTCTAAGAGCATTGGGCTAGCTGAATCTGGCCCTTGTTCCTGCTGAGTACCTGTGACGGCCAGTTTTCCACGCAAAGCCTCAATAGCCCTGCCGCTTCTGCTAAGGATACCCTCACATCAGCCATTTAGGAGGAAGGAGATTCATTGCACTCTTTCCTCAGAGCCAGGTTCTTTACACCACGTCCCACAGAATGTAGACCTCTGCCAGTCTACTCAAGAAACAGACCTTTCTTGCTCATCGGGCATCATTTTTTTAAATCCTAAGCTGCAAGATATTTCTCCTGAATAATTAATACAGGTATAATAGATGACTGGTATGCCGCAAGTCTCCTTTATAGTTCACAAACATGTCAAAAATATCTTTCGGGAGGTATATATCACAATAAACCATCTGCTACATAGCCCATATAGCAAAATAACTGACTTAAGCTATTGATAACATGGTATTAAAAAGGCTTAAACTACAGCAGTTTTTTTCCTCGTACTTGATATAAGAAAAACAATTTCATTACTCTGCTCTTAATAAAGAACATCTGTACATTTGGTTGTCATGACTGAGATGAGCCCTTCATTTAGAGTGTTACTGCTTCTCCTCTCATTAAGATCAAGTTCAGACCCTGCAGAACTGCCAGCTCCGTCAGACGCTTTACACAAGGGAGGAAACAACACATGAGGAGCCAACTGTTTGTAGCATAACATCTTCACATTGTGGTTTAGCTGTCTATAATAATTAGAAGAGCTTTGAGACGTATCTCACATTTGGGTGAATGTTGCTTTCACTTCTGCAGCAGTGTAAACAACTATACAGATATCAAAAGTGCAAGTCAGTTAGGATCATTTAAAAATGCGTTAACTTCTGTAAAAAAGGAGCCTGTGGTTTAGTTCTGACATGAAGTGTTGGGGTGTTGATGTTAAAAATTACAGCCGGCGGATATTAGAACTCCAGTTGAAAGCATTTTCTTGACTGGGAGATTTATCCTGAGCTAAGTAGTAGTGACTCCGGACAAACACGTAGTTCAAAAACTGCAATGTAACACATTGAATTACCATCACTTCAACCACATCATCCTGTACTTTAATGCCTTCTTCAGCAAACAATAGAAGTTTCCTGAGAAATGCTTCAAATATCTGCAAATAGACTGTGGTTACTTTCTGCTGGGTATGCGAGAAGAAGAGAGTAGAAGTTGGCATCATTACCATTGGTGTTACGATGCTCACCTGAGCTCAGGCACTAGTTCTTAGAGGTCAGATGTCCAGGGCCATTGGTAGAAGGCCACATGCTCCTGGCACATTAGCTCCTATGTCCAGTTATTACAGAGCAGCTTTGTCCAAAATCTGACACGGTACAGGACAAAACAGACGAACGGACACCGACTATACCCTAACGTTTCAATTGCACACTCCACACAGAAGAGCACTCTAAGACTGTACATAATCAGAGGAGTCATCAGACACCCCGCAATTCAGCTGAAATACCTGCATTTGATAGTCTGAATTAAGAGAATGTAAATATACACTGAAAGTATGTACAGTTTTAAAAGAAATAAAGTGACAAATACGTTTTAAAGCCAACATTCTAATGTTAAAGGAGGTTTTCTTATCTTATTGCTTCTTTTTAAGAAACGGGACCCAAGTATGTAAGTCACAGTGGATCTGGGAGATGCTGCTCCAAGCAGCTTGGTGCTTCTAGTCACTGAAATCTCTGTGCCTGCTAGAAACCCTGACAAGCATTAAATTACATTTACATATTCCACAGGAAGATCACTGTAACATAATGTCAATACAGAACCGAGCCACCTTTCGATGATAATGCAAACGATCACAAAACTCATTTATAATCTTTTAAAGTCTAAGCAAAGTCTGTATCGTTTAAGTGATTAAAAAAATGCGCGAGAATTTGGTTTTGCAACACCTCTGAAATCAATTAGGTTGGAAGATTATGTCAATGATGAATATTGTTCATGTATTTACTCAGCATACAGATTATCTGCCTATGTTTTTATGTAAAAATTACTATGAAATGGAACCCAAACACTGTGCGAAAGGTAGGTGCACGTACCATACATTATTCTGGACATTGAAACCTACAAAGACACAGACCTGAAAAAGTATGGTGGCAGAGGCACAGTCACGTCCAAGTAAATTATGGCCGTGGAGTGCAGGTACAGAGAGGTTACATGACCTGCCACCTGCCAAAGGGTAAGTCGGCACCAGGCTCGGCCACAGCAGGCAGATCCATGAATCCTCATTCTGGATGTCAACCTCTGGAACACCATCATTTCACCACACTGAAAAGAATAAGATCTTTTTAAAGAACAGCTTCACACTGAATTAGCAGAGGAATTAGAAGCAAAATCTATGGAAGCTTAACATTTTGAATTCCTGTTCTCGTTAGTTGTCCCTCACGCACACGCAACCTGTTGCCACTGTCTAGTCTCCTCAGCTATACTTTACCACCCCTTTTTGGCTTAAGCGACAAGTAAAACAGGCAGAGACTGAAGAAGTAAGTGCACAGACAGTAAGACACTAAAAACAGCCTGGAAAGCTTAAAAATAAAGAGGCAGAGATAGAAAAAAACAATGGCATGAAAACATAAACCCCTTGCATTGAAAGTACCACAGTGCTCAGGTAGAACTTCTGCAAATGTTTGTGGGTGTCAGCATCATTCATACCTACCACGTCTCACTCAGTTTGAAAGACTTGATTTATTAATTCTCTTGTGAGTTAAGTATACGTCTGCATCCAGATACAACCACACTGGCACAATGACCTGAATGGGCTTGGCTCATATGCACGGTCCAGCAAATTTTGTAAACTGATTTTGGGCTGTGACTGTATGGTTTTCAAAGGGGAAATGTTTTCCTGCTTGTGTAGAGTACCTGCTTTAATGGAGCAATAGTAGCACTCAGGATCTTATCAGGCTTCATAACACAAAGATTATTACGCTACTAAATCAATGCTGTCATGGCATTGCCATCTTGATTAAACCACTAAAAAATGTGCACATCCTGTCAGATCAGAGAAACACAACCCAACGACATACCAATTACATACTGCATGCAGGTTAAATACTAACAGACACAGTTTCAGGAGCTGCTAAATAAAAGGAAATAAAAGGAAAATAAAAGAATAAAAGGATCTGCTGTCAGTTTGATAAAGGAAATAGACTGAGTATGACATATAACACCACGGATCCTTACTGTTGTTTTACATCTTTAATCCCACATGGGGCTGTGTCCTTGATTTTGCATATGCGTTACTGCTGCAACCCTGGTGAACCCGCTACTCTCCCACCCTGCTCCCTTGCCCAAGCACAACCACTAAGCTCACTTTGTTCCTCAAGAGGCTTCATTTTCCTCAGCTGGTCATTATAAACAAGCTGCAAGTCTATTTTGTGCCCGTCTGCCTGCCCTAACTAATGCACATCCGCTGGGTCTGTATTTCATGAGAAATCAAGCATGTAAAACAAGGTAACCTGGCTGGCCAGGAATCCCAGGCATGGCTGTAATCATCATGATGAACGGCTCCAACTGTGGAGCCCTAAATATTACACTCTCAATTCAGGTTTCATATTATCTAGTTTGAAGCCTTGTATTAACACAGTAGGACTCCGGCGTGAGAACTGCCACGTTAATTTGCTCCTACTTACGCTG
Source organism: Ciconia boyciana (assembly GCF_034638445.1). Classification (NCBI taxonomy): domain Eukaryota; kingdom Metazoa; phylum Chordata; class Aves; order Ciconiiformes; family Ciconiidae; genus Ciconia; species Ciconia boyciana. Next base: position 40,483,299 of record NC_132943.1, on the reverse strand, counting down.
ACAGCCCTCTGTGGCCCCATGCCAAATAACAGGCACAGATTAATATATTTTATACCTGCCAAAGAAAGGATGTGAAAACCTTCCACAGACTACACCCTGAGGTCCTTAGTTTTTATTCATACCAAGCCTAAGAAATTTCAACTAAATCTAATATAATTTTGGCTAAGAAGTTATTTTAAAAAGGAGACAGTGTTCGTGGATTGTATGTATAGTTAATTTTCATGAGTGTCCTCAGTACTAAAAGGTAAAATTATTTTAAAAGCACCTATAACTGCTATGATTGCATTGAATAAACTCTGCTTATGTGTGTCTGTACATAAATAGTATGCATTCTGAGTTCCACAAAGCAACACAAAAACAGCTGGTGCAAATAAATGTATATTTGATAAAGAGGAATTCTCCTTGACATACTAAAATAGTTAAGAACAACAACAAACCCACCAGATCCAATACAGATATACAGCTGATGAATCCATGGGATAGCTTTGAGCATAATTCATGGCTCTTAGGATGTTCTCAAACTGTGTTTCTAGATACACCTTATGCCAGAATCAGACAGGACTTTGCGAAAACACTGCAGCCCCATTCTTTGCTTCCCCACCACCCCCCGCCTCCTTCCTTGTGTAGAAGACCTTGTTGGTGTAAGACCTGTACCATGAATCAGGGTCAGTGAACTCATCTGTGGTAAAAATAACTGCACTTCGTTTCACTGGGCTAATTTTAATCCGTACCAGCCTTCTGATCCAGTTGACAGTGCAGCCACATGAAACTGCTGCTAGAAGCGTGAGGGCGGTGAAAACGCTGGAAAAAGCGACTGAGAAATAAGGGGAGGTTTGCTCCTTTTGGCAGCAACACCAGCTTATGCCTCCCCGCCGTGCCCACGGAGCTGCGGCGCTGGTTTAGCCAAGACAGCCCCATGCTGCCATCTCAGCAGCTACCCCAAGAACAGCAGAGCACCCTCGGCCCACTGGGCTCCAAATTCCAACACCTACAAGTGAGAAAGCCTTTCTGCTAGGCATTCAGGAATGTTTTTGATGTCCTGACTTAAAGACAAACTTATTCAACCATGCACTAGAATCTTTGTATTTTGCCCAAGGTTGTTGCTTGTTTGTATTTTATATCTTTAACTCAATTTGCCTATCTTGGATTTTTGAAAGATTAGTATCTTATTTTTCCCCAAAGCTTTTGCTTCTATTTATGTCATTCTTCCTTTAAACAACAAAATGAGGAATACAAGAAGAGCGAACAGGAGAGAACGCTTTTCAAAAAAGAAAATATTCATGGTCCAACACTATAACATTGAGGTTGAGGCCATCTAACTCACCCTACGTGCTTTCTTTCAGATGCTCCTTTTTGCAGGGAGGAGAATTTGGATGGAGAACAGGCTTTCAGAAGATTTCTTGGTACATTAATAATTCTAAAATTTCCCTCAAATAGCAAATTTGATGTACATCTTCCATGGGACATAACAGAGATACTCTTCAGACATCGCCTTCCAGAAACAAAAGAGAATAAAAGCACCGAGAACATAGTTTATCTCTGTGGGAAGCAAAAGTGAGGGGCAAAAAACCCCCCAGACAGTGAAGACTCAATCCAATACCGAACCACTTTATCTCATCTTGTCCCTTCACAACAACACAGAAGGCTAAATAGATTATTGCTGCACAGTCTGCTCTCTGAAAATTGCTTCCCTCCAGAGCTTTTGTATTATCTTTTAGCAGCACAGGTTTTAGGGGTCTGGTACCACAAGACAACTGGGTCTCTTAAGGTTTCTCATTTGTTTGCAGCAGGGAAATTCAGAAACAGGCCTGAAAGCTAGAAAGGGGCACACTGATCTGCAGATGTCCTGGCATTACCCACTGCCACAAAAGGGATCATCTCTGGGACAGCCATCACTAATTTTCCCTAAGAGGTGGACTTGAAGTCTTCCCGCTACGAAGGAGATTCTGTACAATCATTACTACACTGCCAAATTATCAGAAGTAAACAAACTGCAAATAAATGTCTTCATGATCGTAGCCTTCCAGTTGAAAGTGTGTATTAAGTCATGTTAAGGTATTAAAATGTAGGTTAAATGTACCAGTACAGAGAAAGAAATAAAACACTTTATATTTTCAAGGGTGATCCTGCAGGAAGCTGCTGCTTGGAAAGTGACTTTCCCGTAAATCCACCTGTCAAAATTCAGAACTGAAGTGAATTTTTTTTTCAGAGAATAGTTCTGCACCAAGGCATCAATAATTCCCTTCCCGTATAAAGATATTTTCTGTAATATTCCACACGTGGAAGATGCCCTTGAATCAAAAAGGAAAGAGATCAGGTACAATGTTTGAAGCTCCCTTTGCATGCTAGCTAAGGTGAATCACGGAAGACATCTTGAAAAGCAAAATACATCATCCATGCAAAAGCAAAGAACAGTCTACCATGCCAGGAATTGTGGAGCACAGTAAAGCTGCCTGATAAACTCTTACCGTAAGCGTGGTTTGGACTTGAATAACTAAGGGCAAAGCCATTAGACAAAAAAAAAAAAAAAAACAACCCAAACAAAAACCACAACCCAGGAAATAGTCATCTATTCCCATCTTTGTAACATGATTTCTAACGTAAGATGCTTCTAGCATATACAGATTGAATTCAGCAAAGTACATGTACGTAGACCACAAAAATACCAAGTTATCTAGAAACACCTACACTGGCTTACAGTAAAGAATGACCTGACCGCTGCAGGGTATCTTACCCCCGTCTTTGAGAGCTCTGATGCCTTTAAGGTAGTCTCTTCCTGCCGTATAGGTAAAGCCTTCATCTAAATGCTGCAGAACTACATCAAGACCTCCAGGCGTGACTTAACTGGGCTGCAACTTTTCAATTTGGTACTAACGTGCAAGGATTTTTTCCTATATTGTTCCAGGATACCTTTTTCATTTCGACCTCAGTACATCAGTAGGATGCCAGTGTCTTCCTTCCCCATAGGTAAAGGCAAAGAGCGTGAAGCTGAAGAACAAGCATCCCTCTAGCGTAGCAGGCTTAGTCCTGATTTAGACGCCTTCTCTCAAGCGCACTTTTCCTTCACTGTAGTAGGATATTAAATCCTTCTGGATTTAGCAGTAGTGCTGGGTAATTGCTGTCCACCTAATGTTTAACACAACCACTCTTTTCCCCATTCTTCATCAATATAGAAAAATACCCACTCCAGCCCAAAGGAAATACAACTACTAAAATAGCCGCAGCAGATCATGCAACATGCACCCACTGGTGGCACTAATGAGGATGCAAACTCCTGTGCAGGCACAAGAAGGTCCTGAGAGGCTGGATTATAAATCTCCTTCCCATGCCTTTCGTACCCCAGCCTAACCAAGTGAGGTGCCCACTGGATACTTCTGGTCAATCTCTGTTTGGAGATGCTTCCCTCTATCGTAGCCCTAGCAGTAGCGATGCTTTAATGAAAACCTGCTCCCATTGCCAAGATAAGGCCTTCTACATACTTTCTGAGACTAGCTTTTTTTACTCCTACTGAAGCCCTATTTTATTTATCTAGAATCTTACCTCCTAGCAACCAACACTATCAGAAGAATTTTACCTGTGTGCCTTTTGGAGCTATCCTGAATTTCTGTTTCACAGAGAACACTGAAATAAGCATGGCCTTTTCTTTCAGTTAGACAAGGTATGGCTACTTAATGGGCATAAAAGATAACGTACCAGATACCAAAAACTCTGAATGTGTGATGTCTCATCATCACGTAGCTACAGCTCCTGATAAATATCTCCTTCCTTCCTATGAGACTTGAAGTAATACTAATACTTGGCACTTACATACCACTTTACATCTTGAAAGCACTGTACAAACATGTACCTAATTAACCTTCCCAATTTCACTATGAAAAAAGCTACAAGGAACTGAGATTATTAATAATCATTATTCTATTTATTGGTTAAATCCTGATGGCCTACTTGGCCCTGAGCATGAAGATAAATATCTGCCTCGAGGACTTCACAATCTAAATTGTGAAGAATTGTTGAAGAAAGGTGCACATTATGCTCACAGCAAAATTCAGCCCAAAAAAAGGTTCAGATCAAATCAAAAGCCAAAGGTAAGTTTATGATGGAAAAATCAAATAATTTCAACAGTAAACCAAAAATTTTAAACCAAAAACCTTCACCTGAAAACTTGTATTGGACACAAGCACAACAGGACCACCGGGTGCTTTATTTCACATGCCATAAGACTACCATTCAAGGAACAGAGTAAATGTGTAAATTAAAAAATAAAATAAATAAAATCTGACTAACAGGGATAAAAAAACCCCACAGGTAGGATATTCATGGTCCTGAACAATCAGTCATTAAAATAACCAAAGTTTTCTGATAGTTTCATTTACATATTTGGTGGCCTTTTAAGTTTTGTTTTTCTACCAAGTCCTGATGCAACACGTAGGGTATTTTATTAGTACTAATATATAACCTTCTCCTGGGTTTGGACAAGAAACAAATACTGCATCTCTCAGCAATCTTTAATGCAGTGTCGATGCATGCACACTAAATTAGACACCACAGCTTCAGGAATCTTTTTAAAACTAGGATAAATAGTTACCAAACTTCCAGGCATCATGTAAGACATCTACGCATCAGAGTTAAAATTCATACTCCACGTTTTGTTTGCTAAACCACATAAAAAAACAGGTTTGTGTTGCTCACGTAAGCACCCTGAACTGTCAAACCTCCTCTCTGTATGATGTTTCTAACACCAAAGAAAAAAGAATGGGATATCCTTCCTGGAAAAGTCAACACTTCAGACTCAGGTGGGGAACAGGACGGGATGAGAGAGAGAGTTTGCACGTCGAAAAGCCACCGCATGGCATAGCAACTCTGTGTTATTGCACTCCTCTGAAGTCACTGATCTCTTCGAGCCACATCCCTGCAGCAGTTCCACTGAACATTTCAGAGCAGATTCCCAGAGTTCAGAACACAACATAAACAAAATTAGGAGCTAACTACTAACAAAAAATCCAGCTTTATTATTCTTTGTTATCTTCTCATTTTGGCTTATATTTGAATCTTACGTGATTTCAATTGCTAACAAAACCGAAGACACAAAGTCATTTAAATGGCATATAGCTGTGTATCACCTACCTTTCCTGAGAGGACTCGTCACCCAACAGCAAGGTGGGGTATTAATTTATGAACTGCGGTTTGTACTGCTCTACAACCTATCCCTATCACCAGGACCAATGTACTCCAATATACGTCACCTTAGGCATCTAGTGTGAACATGGCCGTGGTAACGTAAGAAAATAGAGAAAAGAAAAAATTATGTGTAGTAAGGAGGTAAATCAAGACAACAGTGAAAACCAAGAGAGTATATTTTGAGGCACCATCCCTGGAGGTATTTAAAAGACATGTAGACGTGGCGCTTAGGGACATGGGTTAGTGGTGGACTTGGTAGCGTTAGGTGAACGGTTGGACTTGATCTTAAGCGTCTTTTCCATCCTAAATGATTCTACAGCTATGATTCTGTATTTCTTGGGAAAAGAAAAAATGGCAAGCCATCAGACGCAATTACAAAATATAATGAAAACTTCCAAATGAGATATAGTAGCCTCCTAGTGCACAGAGATCTAAGGCACGCTGGCATATTGTATCCGAAAGCAGGATTTCCTAGCAACTATTACAATTTATCATTTCTTGCAAAACACTATATACATTTTTTCGCTATGTTAAAAATGTTCAGCTAACAGATTGAAAGATCTAAAATTAATATTTCATAATTGATTATTGAATATTTCTTAATGAAATTACTGAGATTTTAAAATTACTCTGCTACTTCCTCTTCCAAAACACATACTGAAGACAAGACAGTACCATCTTAAACACCAATTTACCTTAAAAGCAGCAATTGTTACTTTCCTTCATATCACAAATTCACTTTTGTAAAAACCAACTGATAGGTTCTCAAAGTAAAATAGCACTTAAGAAAATAGTATGACAGCTTTTTTACACTGAAGGTAATTTGAGCTAAGCATGGGTAACTATAGAGAAGGAAATGGTAACTGTCTAACAAATATTCCTTTTGGATGAATGGTTTTCTATTTCTTTCCATTCTGTAGCTTGAATATGATGATTCACTACTAAAAAATCTAATTTAAACTTTAGTACTGGATTAATTTAAAAGAATCAACCCTAGGATTGCTTGTGAATAGAGTTAATATAAAAGTTCAAGAGATACCAATTCTTTTGTTGTGTATGATTCATCACATAAACTGAACGGGGGGGTGGTCAGCAGAACTGCCACCTTAGACTTCCAGAGGGCAGACTTTGGCCTGTTTAGGAGACTGGTCGAGAGAGTCCCCTGGGAGGCAGCCCTAATGGGCAAAGGAGTCCAGGAAGGCTGGACATTCTTCAAGGAGGAAGTCCTAAAGGCACAAGAGCAGGCTGTCCCCAGGTGCCGAAAGACGAGCTGGCGGGGAAGAAGACCAGCCTGGTTGACTAGAGAGCTCTGGCTCGAACTCAGGAAAAAGAGGAGAGTCTATGACCTCTGGAAGAAGGGGCAGGCAACTCAGGAGGACTACAAAGGTGTAGTGAGGCTGTGCAGGGAGAAAATTAGAAGGGCCAAAGTTGAGCTAGAGCTCAATCTGGCTGCTGCTGTAAAAGACAACAAAAAATACTTCTTCAAATCCATTAGCAGCAAAAGGAGAGCTAAGGAGAATCTCCAGCCCCTAGTAGATGGGGGAGGGAACACAGTGACCAAGGATGAGGAAAAGGCAGAGGTACTTAATGCCTTCTTTGCCTCAGTCTTTAATAGCAGGGCCAATTGTTCCCTGGGTACCCAGCCCCCGGAGTTGGAAGATAGGGATGGGGGCCAGAATGGAGCCCCCATAATCCAGGGGGCAATGGTTAGTGACCTGCTGCACCACTTAGACACTCACAAGTCTATGGGGCCTGATGAGATCCACCCGAGAGTACTGAAGGAACTGGCAGAAGTGCTCACCAAGCCCCTTTCCATCGTTTACCAGCAGTCCTGGCTAACTGGGGAGGTCCCAGTTGACTGGAGATTAGCTAATGTGACACCCATCTTCAAGAAGGGCCGGAAGGAGGACCCGGGGAACTACAGGCCTGTCAGCGTAATCTCGGTACCGAGGAAGCTGATGGAGCAGATCATCCTGAGTGCTATCACACGGCATGTAGAGGATAACCAAGGGATCAAGCCCAGCCAGCATGGGTTCAGGAAAAGCAGGTCCTGCTTGACCAACCTGATCTCCTTCTATGACAAGGTGACCCGCCTAGTGGATGAGGAAAAGGCTGTGGATGTTGTCTATCTAGACTTCAGTAAAGCCTTTGACACGGTTTCCCACAGCATTCTCCTGGAGAAACTGGCTGCTCATGGCTTGGACGGGTGTACTCTTTGCTGGGTAAAGAACTGGCTGGATGGCCGGGCCCAAAGAGTGGTGGTGAATGGAGTTTACTCCAGTCAGCGGCCGGTCACAAGTGGTGTCCCTCAGGGCTCGGTGTTGGGGCCAGTCCTGTTTAATATCTTTATCAATGATCTGGACGAAGGGATCGAGTGCACCCTCAGTAAGTTTGCAGACGACACCAAGTTGTGCGGGAGTGTCAATCTGCTTGAGGGGAGGAAGGCTCTGCAGAGGGACCTGGACAGGCTGGATCGATGGGCCGAGGTCAGTTGTATGGGGTTCAACAAGGCCAAATGCCAGGTCCTGCACTTGGGCCACAGCAACCCCATGCAACGCTACAGGCCTGGGGAAGAGTGGCTGGAAAGCTGCCCAGTGGAAAAGGACCTGGGGGTGTTGGTTGACAGCCGGCTCAATATGAGCCAGCAGTGTGCCCAGGTGGCTGAGAAAGCCAATGGCATCCTGGCTTATATCAAAAATAGTGCAGCCAGCAGGAGTAGGGCAGTGATCGTCCCCCCGTACTCAGCACTGGTGAGGCCGCACCTCGAATACTGTGTTCAGGTTTGGGCCCCTCACTACAAGGAGGACATTGAGGGCTGGAGCGTGTCCAGAGAAGGGCAACGGAGCTGGGGAAGGGTCTGGAGCACAAGGCTGATGGGGAGCGGCTGAGGGACCTGGGGTTGTTCAGCCTGGAGAAAAGGAGGCTGAGGGGAGACCTCATCGCTCTCTACAACTGCCTGAAAGGAGGGTGTAGAGAGGTGGGGTCAGTCTCTTCTCCCAGGTAACAAGAGATAGGATGAGAGGAAAAGGCCTCAAGTTGCGCCAGGGGAGGTTTAGACTGGATATTAGGAAATTTTACTTCACTGGAAGGGTGCTCAAGCATTGGAACAGGCTGCCCAGGGAAGTGGTTGAGTCGCCATCCCTGGAAATATTTAAAAGACGTTTGGATGAGGTGCTTAGGGACATGGTGTAGTGGTGGTCTTGGTAGTGTTAGATTTACGGTTGGACTTGATGATCTTAAAGGTCTTTTCCAACCTATACGATCCTGTGATTGTGTGATTCCGTGAACTAAACTGAAAATACTACTTCAAGTAGTTTGACTTTGATCTCAGTTAAACCAGCTTTGGCCTCAGATATGGAACTGAGTTGAGAAAGAACTTCCCACTTGCAACACCAAGTTCAATGGACCTCTGGGATCCAGGGAGCTGATCCCATTATGTTCTTACGTGATCTGCTAACAGCATTTTGGTGGCACCATTTTAAATACTGGAACTTAGAAGCCATAGAGAATTTCCTTTGGAAGCTGATGAAGGCGAAAAAATTCCCCTCTACCCATAGCCTAGGAAAGGGAATGTAGGAGACAAAGAGGCCTCCTTGCCACAGGAGACATTTAGGAAGAAATTAAACCTACTGTCAGTGAATTGGCATAGCTTCAGATTTATCGCTTGGTTTGATCAGCGACTTCCCAAAGGACACAACAGGTGGGGTGGGTTGGCAGGACTCTTTCTTGCTACTGCAGTTGCATTCCCCACATTGCTTGGCTGCAGTTCCATAATGCTAGTGCAGCATCTTGCCAGCTGTAAGGAACTTCAGTAGCTTATCAGCTTTCATCAGAAGACAGATAATCCTCTCTTAACCCACTGCAGTGGTTAAATTGGATACTAAGATGATGCTATGGGTTTAATTCCATAGAAAGGGTAAAACAAAACAATTCTGTCTTAAGAAAAGGGTACGAAAAACCACCCCTCTATTCTAGACTGCAGAGAAAAGCCAGTGTTTTCCATACGTGTGGAGCATATCAACCTTACAATTTCAGTTGCAAGGAGACGTGGATACTTTTCAGCAGCAAAAGGCCTATATTCTACTACCACAGCAAGGCTGCAGCAGCCTATTAGCAGTGAATTTACAGCATTCTTATGCTACCAACCTCTTCTGCTTACTATGTCTTATCACAGCACTAAACATCTAGTGTCTGGAATTCTTTCTTGCCTTCTCAGCGTGGGCCAACACAACAGACCTTGATTTAGGAGCGCAAAGCCTTCAAAAGTCTCAGAATACCCTGCATCATAACTGAACTGGAAACCTCAGGCAGCACAGACTAACTCATCACTGAAAATGAGTGTCTGGCAGTAAAGTGGGCCACAGACCTCTCTCTTCTGCTTAGTAACTCCCTTCTCTAACTAGACATTGTAGAGTAGTAATTGATACTTCAAGCTTACGCATTTTCTGCACTGTAGCTTTTAACATGGCTAACGCATCCTCCCTCTCAACATGGTGAAGGGCAAATGACAGAAGGACGGAGAGGTTTGGGTTTTGAGAAGGAAAAAAGTGGAGGTGGCATTGCAAAGCCCTTGAGGTCTTCATGAGCCCTGTAAGGTCATGTCCCCAGTGACACCCAGCTCCGTAGGAAGACCAAACAAAAATCATGCAGGTTGAATAAAAACACCTCTTTGAAAGGATCCCCCTCCCCAGAAGCTCATGACAGGACTCAGTCAGGTCCACACAGGTGTGAAAACCAGACCCTCTGCTGGAATGGGTAACACTGGCTTCAGCACAAGTATGTCAATTTACATCAACTTGGAACCTGCAGTCTCAGTTAAGGCCTGCTTTTCTTTCCTCTTTTTACACAAAATACATTCTCAAATCTTTAAAAAAAAAAAGAGAGAAAATCAGAGTTCTGCTTCTTAAAATTTAGTATGCAATACATCTGTTTTGATATAGAGTCAGGTTTCTTATTTCCCCAAACAATAATAGTTAAAAACTTCCCAGCTACACCAAGAAGATACATAGGTACATACTATTCGTAACTTATTTTAAGTTCTTCCTTACTCTATTCTCTTGATGTTGTTTGTTTCTCCTAACTCATTATTTCAGATCTAAAATAATGTTGGAAACCCTTCTGAATATGGCAAGCATTCTTTGCTCCATCTGCAAAGCACGAGACATTTGAAATACTGTATTAATAACACACACGTCTTCTAAGCACAAAGAAATACTCAGGTTCAGAAGAGGAGGCATGTATTGATTGATCCAGGAGGCAGATTAGTAAGCAAAGTCAAATCAGATTTAATTAACAGTTACTCAAACATATGTATTGATGGAAAAGATTTACTCTAAGTCTGTGTCTTGTGGTTTGGTAGCTGACACAGAGACAGCACTGACAGAACTCTATTTTCAGCTGTCACTTAAATATCATCAATGTGACACCAAGGGAATGCCCTGGCAGTCAGGCTGCAGACTCTAAAGCCCCGCAGCAATACATTTGACATTCACATTATTTATACCTATGTCAAATGTTATAATTCCCTTGACAGTTCAACATAGGTAATACACAATACCACGGATGAGAATAAGCAAAGAGTACGTACTTCAGCGTTTCTTAAACTGTAACCTAAATCAGATTGCGCTAATGTTCTTTTCCTATACCTCAGCTAGGAACTTGCGTTACCGCCGCCTCTCACTGTCGTAGAGGCAGTTACACAGACGTAATCCCTGATGCAGAAAAAGTCCCAGATAAGCGTACATCAACTGTCTTTGAGACCAGTAAACCTGGGGTCAACATTTCTCCATAATAAGATGAAACAGCTGCAGAATGGTTCTAAATTAACCAACCAGAACAGCTTTATAAGGACTAGTTGCCTGACTTTTCATCAGCAGAGGATATTCTAGCCATACCATTATCTATTTCCACTCCCAGCCCAGGCCCCACCGCTTATTTGCTGTGTTGCCAGAGAAATGGGTGACTCGGACGTAGCCTCTAAACTCTGGGTACATGTCTTTGTCACAGGAGTCCTTTAGGAGCAATGCAAGGGCACCCAACCCGGACCAAGAGCTTTGATCGTTAAATGCAGTTTGCGTACTTAAGAATGAGAAGTAATACAGAACAAAAACTAGCAATGGTAGATACGACAGAATTAAATACATGCATTTCATTGAAAAGTAGTAAAAATATTAATTTTAAAACATAATGCAAAAGAGAAAAGGAATAAAACTAAAATGGGGTTTTCACAGATGGGGAAATAAATTATGAATTCTTCTTTTAAAAATTCTTATTCCATCTCTAAGACCTTCATCTTGGTCTAAAAGGCATTTAATTTGATTTCTTAAGTCCTACTATTTTGCTGTACGTAGACTATATGGAAACATTTAGACTTAAGGCCAGTGTAGACATAAGATTATAGGAATCTAAAATGTAGGCTTGCACCACAGCTTTACCCCAGAAATGCAGTTCTGCCCAGAATACAGGAATTGTTTTTTCAAGGCAGTTCTGGGAAGAGAAGGAAAGGATATTTCTGTTGCTGCTGTCTTTGGAGCCACTATCACACATGCAAAGAAATAACAAAGGACATGGCATTCCCATTTTCTGTGCAGCAGCCTACCTCTCCTAGACATTTTCCAACTATTAATACATGCCCATGGGAGTGTGGATACAGGCACATAACTCCTATGACATTAAGAAATAAACAAAAAAACGTTCCCAGCTTTTATTTATTGCATAAGACACATTACTTGAGGGTATATATGTGAGAGAGAGCTAAGAAAATAGCTCATTCATTATTTAAATTGGGGAATGGACTCGGAGAGGTTTTATTAATGTTCAGAGAAGTAAAAAGCCAGAATCTCCTTATGCAGACTGTATCTGTCTAAATCCTGTTTACAGCACAGACATTTGACAACACTGTTAAAGTTCTAAATGATTTCTATAGCGTAGCAGTACTTCGGGTATTTTTTTCTGCTTTTTCTCCCTTATGTATTAAAAACAATCACGAAAATATCCTTCCAAGGTCATTTTATCCAATTCCTCATATAAGATAAAATGACAAGTCCATAAATCATTGAAATAGTGAAGTATTGTAAAGCATATCTAGAGTTCAGTACCACAACCTGCAGTGAATTATCTTCAATCAATTACCAGATTACCTTAATTCAACAAAATCCAATACCTGCATTTTCCTGATTAATACTTTCTGTACATCTAGAGTTCTGGTAATTATTGCTAGAAGTACCCACTGAAACTAAAGATGGATTATACATTTGTGGATACAGAATGTGAGAGCCTGTGAGACTGGCAGAAATCTCTGTTAAACAGATAACTGCGACAGCTAGAGCTGTGCATGTTATTTACAAAATTAGGGTTCCCATACAGCTTGTTTTATCGGGGCCTAAATGCTGTCAGCTTAGAAGGCTTGGTATCAAGATTTCTAAAATATATGCACGCTGGGGTACATACATTGGCATGTAGTCACAGTCATGATGGTTTCTGTTTGGGATAGGGCATTCCAATGCAAAAGTCCCTGCATCTCTGCTAACCTGTCGAGCGGTCTGGCGGGATTAGTCTGGAGGCACCCCAACGCAGATACTTCTTGCAAAAACCCTCAAATCCAATCCAAAGTGCAGCTGCCTCCTCCAGCTCAAGACTGTTAGATGATGGGTTCTGCAAAACAAACCGATCTCTCGCACACACCTTGGGATGACAAAGAGCTAGGGAGAGCTCGGGCCTCCAGCTGGAGTAACTGCTGCCCTTCTACAGCCATTTCTTTGTGTCGTGGGTTAGCTGCAGTTGGCAACCGAGCACCGCACGGCCTCTCGCTCACCCTCCCCGCTCCCAGGGGGATGGGGGAGAGAATCGGAAGAGCAAAAGTAAGAAAACTCATGGGTTGAGATAAGAACAGTTTAATAATTGAAATATAATAATAATAATAATAATGATGATGATGATGATGAAGGGGGGGGGGGCATGCGTGGACACACAAAACCCAAGAAAAAAAAACCAAGTGATGCAACCACCCACCACCTGACACCCAGCCCGTCCCCAAGCAGCGATCGCTGCCCCCAGCCAACTCCCCCAGTTTCTATACTGCGCATGACGCCATATGGTATGGAATGGCCCTTGGGCCAGTTGGGCTGTGCCCCCCCCAGCTTCTTGTGCGCCCGGCAGAGCCTGGGAAGCTGAAAAGCCCTCGACTGGTGTAAGCACTGCTTAGCAACAACTAAACCATCCGTGTGTTATCAGCATTATGCTCATCCTAAATCCAAACCACTGCACTGTACCAGCTACTAGGAAGAAAACTAACTCTAACCTAGCCAAAACCAGGACACTATGCCAAACCCTTCTGACAGCTTCCATGTGAAAACTGCTAAAAAAGGACCTGACTGCTGTCCAGTAAGGGAAACAAGGGCTGTAAATTCCCCGAGGAAAAGCTGATTAGCCCAGGCTGGAGATGGCATAACAGGAGCTGAAAGTATTGCAAGTGTTTAAGGCATACTAGGAGAGCCAGAAGCAAGATGAACTTATCAAGGTGGAAGAAACTCAAGGTAGCGGGAGAGAAGAGGCAGCTGGCAGACAGCAGGGAGGGAGTATTTGGTAGTGCCAGTGCCAGAGGACAGAGGCAGCGTGCACAGATGAGCCTGCCTTGGTCCTGCTAACAGCAGAGCACTTGACTTGCGCTCTTCCAAAACCGATGAGAGTTTCTTCCGTGGACTATGATTAAATCCCACTATACTGAAATTCAGGAAAATACCAACAGCATCTAGATAATAATCCAGCAGACTAGAAACAATAGCTCTGTCTGATAAAGTGAGCCTGATACTGTACCTTTCAATACCGGGCAGCAGTCAGGAGCCGGGATCCTGTAAAAAGATTGCTATGATGGCAGCGCTACATGAAAATGCTGGGGCTAGTTTTAAACTTGATTGTACAACCAGTAATTTTGCTTTGGCAGTTTAGAGATCAGTGTAGCTGTAGTGTAAAGAGATTCACGGTAGGTTACCCAAGAAAATGGGTAACAATCAAACACTTATCCTGACTAAACTTCATGCTGCTGCTATTCAAGCTAACTACTTTCACACAGGCTTCCTTAAGTGTACACAATACAGTAATCGCTAGCAGCGGTGTTGCCATATTTTTAGTTATCTGTGATTTCCAGCCATACATTTAATTGGCCAAAGTGTAGTTATTCTAAACTATATATCAAAATACATGAAAATTGCTACCGATTTCTACAGACTGACCACATAGGCTTCTAAACAGAACTGGGAAAACTCCAGCCTGTGCAGCTCAGTTATTTTACTGCAAAAACAGCTGAGCGTCGTTAAGATTCAGAGCACAGGTCGGCTCCAAGATAACACTGACATGTACACGAGCTCGAATTTACCATTAAAAAACCCCAAAACTAGAGATTCAGACAACAAACTTCAGTATACCACTGACGTTAATGAGAAAGATGAAACCAAGGTTATACGGTGTGCTACAGAAACTATTTTCTTCACTCTCATGCATGAAAATTCTTTTTCTTAGGCAAGTAACCAAGTGACTTTCAAGTAAACACAGTCTACCAAAATAAACAGAATTTTTCTGATTGATTAGACTTTCAGATTTTGTACATTTTCCTACCCCAACAAAACTCGATTAACAAAGCGATGTACTATCAAAATAGCTACACTAATATTAATTACATGAAAATAAAAAGGAAATTTAACATTCTAATGTCTTAAAATTATCTAATCTGTAACTAAAATTGTGTTACCCTGCTTTAATTAAGACATTATACACTAATTTTCCTTGGATGCTCACAATCATAATTACTGCATGCGTGGGTGAGCCCTGGAATTACTTTTAATAGAATTGAGCATGTGTATTGGTTCCCCACAGGCAATAGCATATTAATAAAAAAGCCACCTCCCGTCAGCGGTAACAGAGAAGTGGAGACAGAAGTCACTTCTACAAAAAAAGCAACTCTGAAAAGAGAAGTTTAACAGAACTTAAATGTAAGTCTTTTTTTCTAAGCCCCTCAGGAATTCACCATCACAGACCTTTTCTTATTTAGCTACCAAAATGTCTAAACTCCACTCTTTGCAAATACTACTGACGTGACAGGCTCAAGTCTTTTGAGCCACTCCTTATGCTTCGAAGTATATAATTTTTCCAATTCCTGAAGAATTTTACATACATTCAAGCAGACACAGCTGTATGCCAGTTGGTGCTGTTGGTAAAATATAACATCAGTTTCTTTAACACCTGCAGAGCGAGTATGACAGGATCTTACAGGAATACATTATGCTGTTAAGTCTTCTGTCGAAACAGCTGCCAAGAGGAATAGGCAATTAAACATTATTTTAAACATTAAACATGTGAAGCCATTATTCACATTATTACTATTTTAAAGGAAAGCTAGCAAGAATTACAGTTCTAAAACCCTCAGTATTATATATAAGAGACTGTTATCATTATATACATATGTATATATATAATAGCCTTACTTCTATAAAGTAGTATATATAATATATATTCATACACATATGGAAAAACAAAGATGTCAACAGTGTGAGCGAAAGTCTTCCACTCAGCCCCAGACAATGAATTCTGCTGTCTTCAAAGGCACAGAAGCAGCAGCTATGAGTGCCCTCTTACAGGAGCTGGCTGCGAGAGGATGCAAGAAACAAACAAACAAACAAAAAAACCCCACCAAAAAAAAACCCAAAGCAAGTGCAAGGTTGTCTTTCCTTCCCGCATTTACTCTAGTTTACAAAATAATACTGCACACAAAGATGAAAGTATTATCTACAAAGATGTGATGTTTTTTAAAAGACTGTCAGGAATGTGGACTGTAAGACACACAGAAGGGCTTACATACATAGCAGACTATCTAAGCCATGAAAGATTTCAAATGCACTGACATCTGGAGAATAGTTCTTCCAACTCTTCTGCTTAGTTATGTCAGCTCACTCAGTATGTGCCGAGCTGTGTACTCCGTCACCTTGCTGTATGTCAGACTTTCCCTGGTTACTGCTGGTCTCTGGAAGCACATCCCGTTCCCTGGGTCTGCCTAATTACAGATTGCAGACTTATGCATCACACTTTTTGTGTGCTTAGGTTCTCTAGGGAGCTTGGATATTTAACTCTCTGGAGCCTGGTTTTAAAAATCATCAAATACAGCTTACTACCAGTTTTATTCCCACATTAAAGAAAAAAACCAAACCACTAAAAATCTAGTTGTTAAACTTAAATAAAGACTTAAAGAATATGAAACAACATTGACTTTACATATCACAGTTGTAAAACATCTCACACGGGACACAAGAACTTTGTAATACATTCAGTGTCTTCATCTGCAGGGCCACAAATATTTCTCGGGCAGTTAAGCTGACAATGAGTTCACACCTTCAGCAAAAATTATGACTGTGCAGATATGGCCAATTACTTGGGAAGAACAACTTTTGGGCCACGATATTCGATGACAATCCTAAAATCCTGGACCATCTCAAACTGCATTTACTTTCATTTAGCTAAGTAAGTGGATTTGTTGTTTTCAAACTTTAGGGACCATCACACAGTTCTGCAAGAAATTTTGAAGACCCAGGCAACCAGCGAGAAGGATGCTCCAGAATCCTTCAGGCAAGGGCATTTGAGGAAAAAAAAGTGTATTTTTTTCAAGTGTACATAATGTTTCCACCTAGAAGCTTCCCCTAAGATGAAGGAATAACCCTCTTAAAAGAGAACAGCCTAAGGACTGTTTCCCTTAGACAAATACATGCTATTGTCTAAGGAACCACAATTACGAGCCCTTTTCACTGCCCCTTTCTCTCCCCACCCACTGTATCATTCTGTCTACCAGATAAGGATCATCTTTACTTGTTTATCCAGTATTCTTTCTCTTGCAGTTGAACAGTAGATAAGACAAAAATATCATTGCAATTCCTAGACTGGAAATAGATTTGCAAATTCGACTTCTGATTCCTCCATATTTTTAATTGTAGAATCATTATTCAGTTGCTTTCTTTCTTTACATGCCCTTGCCTGAAAGAAGAAAAAAAAAAATGGGGGCGGGGGGGAGAGAAGGAGTGCTCTGCTTCTCAATTTCTTCTGCTAATGTAGCACTTTTGTAAGATATTACCTTAATTTAGCACAACACAACGTGAGCAGCCATCTAGTTCTTTACATGTTAATGCCCAATGGAGTACATCACTGCTGGATTGATGATGGCTAGGTGTGCCCCGCAAAAAATTCTGCGCTAGTTGCACTGTCTACACTTGATATTGCCTTAACTGGGATTCATGAAGCTGACTTGCTTCAGAATCATTATTACCGATACAACTAAGAACTTCACTTTTTAAAAAATAAATATCTATTTATTGAAGCTGATGAAACAAGGCTAATATTGCCAACGAGAGAATTGCAAGAGCAGACAGAACCTCGACATGACTGCAGTGCCTGAACAGAAGCTAGATCAGTAACCCAACTCTCACCATACTCCGCATAGAAAGTAGGCTCACAGTCTCCAACTCCTTGAGGGTTTCAGTTCAAACTTAATCACAGATACCTAGCAATTTTATCGGTATCTATAATATAAAGAGAAAAATAAAAATTCTCCTCCCAATTTTGATAGTCACCTACCTAACAAAAATAACCAGAACTGTTTCTGTAAACCACAGATAAACAAGTGAAGCACATAAAAACAACAATTTACAAAGGCACTTCCAGGCAGAGAGATCAAAGAAGAATACACAAGATCCCTAAAAGGGTATGGACTGCCAACTTTTACTAATTTCTCTTCAATTCTAATACCTGTGATTTCAAAAGGCATTTATATACCATCTTTGAATGTACTTTTGGAAAATGAGTATCTGCTCATGAAAATAGTAAGTAGGATATGTACATCGTCACAGACCTACCCAGCGAAGGAAGGTGGGTTTTGAAGACCATCAACTGTTCAAATAGCTTTCCCCCCCAGGAACACAAGGCCGGCCAGCCCTTCCAACGCTAGAAGGAATCAGTAGCAGCTGAGGAAGACTGGAAAAGGTTTCTCCGAAGCTAGTGCCATTTGTGGAGTACCGTGCCTCCTCTACACTTTGATTAGCTTTTAAATTTTGCAAGTTTTATGCGTCTCCATTTACTAGCTGAAAAGATTGATTATAGACTAATTCTTGTAAGTGATGTCTCTAATTATCAAAGTGAGGCTGCTTTACTAAGTGATTTTTAATTTAATAAGGCCTTTCCATAGGTAGTAATCATCTCATTATGTGACAGCAATAGCAATACTGTGCTTGACTCCCATACTAACGTTAAAAGGAAGGAGCTGGAATTTTCACTGTACTTAATTTCATACCTCTAAAACCTATTTTGAAAGGGTATCATTTGTTTAGATAAAGGGGGAAAAAAAGCATTTGAGTACCAACATGCCCCTGAAAAAATTTCACATTCCTCATAGCAACAAAAATGCTGACGTTCTGAAGTTTGTTTTCTTCCCAAACTTATAGTTTCCCATTTGAAAGACAGCTAAATAACATTTCCATTCTTTCCATTAACATGGAAAGTGAAAGGCTTTGTGATGTTTTACATTTTCATGATTTTAGAAAATACAAGTGAATAAAAATGGAAGAAAAATTGAAGTGCTAAAGCAAGCTCTAAGAACATATCATTAATGAATTTCTCAGGTTGCTTTCAGCACTTAAAAAGGGGAAAAAATTAAGAACTACTGCAATTCTTCTCATTCTTCTACTAGGAATCATCAGCAGGAAGAATCGTCAGCAGAAAAAGCAGTTTTATGAAAAAGTCTCTTGTTGTGAGCCTCAGATTTGAAGCCTATTACATACCAAAATCATAATGGTCTTCTTGGTGCTTCCATTATTTTCAGGTTGTAGGAGAATCATCATCAGAAACAGTAAACTGTAGGAGAGATGTCATGCTACAATGTGGTTCAATTTTTAGACCTACTTTAATTGTTGAATCAGTAATGATTTTTTATAGGAAACTAAACCCATATACAGCAAGAACTGATTGGTAAATCATGATATTTGAAAGATGCTTCGTTAAAATTATAGATGATAACAAAATTTCCAAGGTATTATGGATGCATCTAACGTTAGCAAGGATTTTGTTGTCTAGCCTTCCACTGGACTTTGAATGACAGTAGGAAATGGGTTGCAAAGACTGAAATCAGGCAGTTCCTCCCTTTCTCAATAAAATGTCTTGGGGGGGTGGGGGAGAGGAAAGGGATAGAAAAATGTTTCTTATTATCTATATTTTTTCTTTCTTCAAGTTAACTCTAAGGCAAATTCTTAACAATGCTGTTCGTCCTTTGAAGAGATGGCAATGGCTGATAATTTCGAAGGAGCTTCTAGATAAAGGGTCTACTAAATTGCTCATTGAAATCGATGAAGCACACTATGGGGAAAAAATCCAATACATTCCCCATGAAAAGGAGACTCAAGTGCTGGGTTGCACAAAACTCATTAAGTCAGGAAAAGAGTTGGCTGATTTGGAGCAGTTGTCCCTGTCCCCCCCTGCCAAGTGCAGCAGTGGTTCAACTTGAAATATTCCATTTGTGCTGAATTTTCATGCACAGCTTAGGTTGGATTTTTTCCCCACCAAGTCAGAAAGGTCAGCTTTGACACACTCTGTAGGAAATGTTTAAATGTTCGACACAGAAATACTTCTAAATGTAATAAGAAAAAGTTCAAAAGCATCAAACCAAGATGAACCATGTGGTCTGGTTTCAAACAAAACATGTTTGTTTACTTAAAGCCATTTTTCCCCAGTTTTCTTCCTTATCTGAAGAATACGACAATATTATTTGTGGACAACCAAAACAAGTTTTTCTGGACTTTATTTCAACTGCCAAACTGAAAAGAAAATGTGCAAAACTCTAGACTACTATCAGCTAGTAATACGAGCCAAGGATCTACATGTATAAGTAAAGCTATTTACAAGGGAGACTAGATGCTAGCTAAACAGAAAAATTAGAATTAAACTAAACTCAGCTCAGGTTTTGTGTTGAAGACACTGCTAATCCGTACTGTCTGCTCACATGTGATTTTTTTCAAAAAAATTCCAAATTCAATTTAAGTGTTTCTCTTATTTGTAAAAGACCAAAAAAAGATTATTTTTTTTTCCTGAACTGTGATCCATTCAAGAAGAATGTTGTTCTCTGCTTTATTGAAATAAAGGAAACAGGCTCAAAGCATTGCTTGTAGGAATGTAACAATCCCCTAATCTAGAATAATATTATGTTCTTAGAGAAACAGATGTCCTTATAGTTATATAACAGGTAGCTAATAAAATGAAAGTTATTAATAGAAGCCTTTAAGTCAAGCATAATTTTTCACAGAAACTGCAAATCTCATTGTGAATTAGAAAGAGCAGAAATAAAGCTCTACGTCTCCCTGTTCCTCACTTTTCCAGTAGACTATATACCCCACACTTTTCACTATGCTTATGCCTTAGAATTCTTTAACACTAGCTCCCACTTACCTTCTACTGCACCATATTAAAAGAGCCTTGCAATCTCAGGTACTGTTTTGTTATATGCAGATTAGTTTACATGTGGGTATTTATCATTTAATTACTCAGTAATAATTGGAAAAAGATCAAATGATTTCTCCCTTTATAGATCAGATAATTAATTGTTATTTCTATGGTAATTTGTCAGGGCACAGCTGGAAGAATTAGGCAACTATTTAGCTAAAGTGCACATAATCATTTTAGCATTAACGTAACCTGAGCGATACAACTATTTCTGCAATTATGGATAGTTCTCAGAGTCCCTGCCCTGTCCATTACAAGGCCCTCGGAGGGTACGTCTTTTTTAAGATGTCCCAGTGGACACCTGGAGGGAGGGGAAGGGCTGTCAGTTTAGCAAAATAAAAAATAAGCAAAACTAATCCTGTGATAGTGTATACCATTACCTTTGAAAATTTAAACTGCATTTGCAAGTGCCAGAAACGGAAGGACAGACTGCAAAATTGGTGAGCTATGCTGGCTTAAAGTATAGCTTAGCCTGCAATCTGTGATCAGTAGATCCTGTCCTGTAGGATCTACCACACACTAATCTTGCTAAGAAAGCTTTCTGACTATTCATGTTTGTAACAAATGTATTTGGCACAAAGATAAACTCTATGAGTTCCTCCCTTGGTTCCTTTCATCTTGATTTTTTTTTTTTTAAACTATAATGTCTGCTTAGCAGAATAGAATTTAAAAAGAGGTGCATTAATTTTCTCTTCTATGCCAAAGACAAACATATTCAATGCCAAACAAGGTGCCAAAAAGTCACCTTCAAGATAAAACTAAACTTCAATGATCTGCATATTGCATTAATTTTTTCCAATTTGATTTTTCAAATAAGTAAACCAAAGTTTTTGTTTCAAAAACTTCCCTGAACAAGTTTGCTGAAAATAAGAGGGGAAAAGAGAACATCAGAATAATGAAAAATATAAACACAAACAAAACGCGTGGTTCCAACCTGGTCACGTAACCCCAGTCAATTGAGCTAAGTTCTGCCCAGGTCATGACCACACGGTTAAAAAAAATACTTCCAAATCTACTGTCTCACTTCTCTGTACACGTACATTTAACATATGGCTTTTCTATAGAGAGGTCCAATTAATTTTGAAACTGCTTTCTAGAAAGCTGAAGAATATTATTCATTTTTCTCATTTTAGAAGATTTATAGTGTTCCATTATGAACCGAGGAAAAAGGCAGCATATTCAAATTAAGTTTTACCGTATTGAATTTACAGCACCAAACCTGGGAACGTGCACTTGCAGAGGTTCCAGTAAAGCCTTGCAGAAGATGAGCCTTTGGACTCTAAGTTTGCCCTGAAAAAAGAGGCCAGGTACGAGCACCAGCTGAATTTGAGCTCCACCTAAATAATTCACCAAGAATTTCATCTTCTTTAAATTACACTTCAGTAATAAACTTCTACCTTTCTTTGTTGTTTATTTTCAGTCAGCTCTATTTACTAAAAAGCATGCAACACATATGATAAAGAGGTTGTGTGCGTGAGCTAGACAGGGCACAAGAAAGATCTTGGTAAGACAATATATTGCTTTTTCACTTTTACAGAGACCCAGATAAATGGTTGTAATTTGATCTTCAAAATGAATATCCTATTTTTAAAAGGGGAATAATGCCATTTTTTCCGGGTTGAAGGCACTTCATACCAGCACAATATTAATACAAATCTGACATCAATATCTTAAATCCATATATGCTCCTATACTTGTGTCTATTTATAATACTATTAATTTATAATACAACAGGCCACTTATACTTCTGAAGTGTGTAAAAACAACAGCTGTCAAGCACAAAATATCAAGCTAAAAACCGAAACGACTCACATTACACAACTCCTTAGGCCCTTAGCATTTGAAAACACTTTATCAAAATGACAATTATTACTATACTGCTTTTTCACACACATTTGTGGTGTTAACTACGCATTAAGGTGGCCAACAGCGTCCTGGCTTGTATCAGGAATAGTGTGGCCAGCAGGACTAGGGCAGTGATCGTCCCCCTGTACTCGGCACTGGTGAGGCCGCACCTCGAATGCTGTGTGCAGTGTTGGGCCCCTCACTACAAGGAGGACATTGAGGGGCTGGAGCGTGTCCAGAGGAGGGCAACGGAGCTGGGGAAGGGTCTGGAGCACAAGGCTGATGGGGAGCGGCTGAGGGACCTGGGGTTGTTCAGCCTGGAGAAAAGGAGGCTGAGGGGAGACCTCATCGCTCTCTACAACTACCTGAAAGGAGGCTGTAGAGAGGTGGGGGTCGGTCTCTTCTCCCAGGTAACAAGAGATAGGATGAGAGGAAATGGCCTCAAGTTGCGCCAGGGGAGGTTTAGACTGGATATTGGGAAAAATTTCTTCACCAGAAGGGTTGTCAAGCATTGGAACAGGCTGCCCAGAGAAGTGGCGGAGTGACCATCCCTGGAGGTATTTAAAAGACGGGTAGATGTGGTGCTTAGGGACATGGTGTAGTGGTGGGCTTGGCAGTGCTAGGTTAATGGTTGGACTCGATCTTAAAGGTCTTTTCCAACCTTAATGATTCTATGATTCTATGATTAAAGATCACCCGAGTGCTGAATCCCAGCTGCTGTGTTCACTGGAATCCAATGGCCACTTGGGCCACCGGTTCCATCAGGAACAGACACAGCCACTGCAGGCAGCAATGTCCCCATCCAATTTTCATTTAAACAGGATTAGAGGCATTCAGCCCCATTCTGATTGACTCTTATCTAAGTGAGTACAATTATATACACACTTAAAGTAAAGATTTTATTAAACAACTGCAGTATGTGCTTGAATGCCACACTATATAAGAAACTTAAACCGGCATCTGCTAGTCAGAGAAATTTCAAAGAAACTGGATGACAGACGACAGACCCTGGGCTGTACAAGTCATCTTGTAAATGAAAAAGATCATCATAAGAATAAATTTTTCTTTCTTCCTTGAGCCCCAGCTATATAAATTCTCATTCAGAGTGGAGTGTGGCCCATTAAAAGAAACAAGGCTGAGGAAAAAACTGTTTAA
Source organism: Ciconia boyciana (assembly GCF_034638445.1). NCBI lineage: Eukaryota > Metazoa > Chordata > Aves > Ciconiiformes > Ciconiidae > Ciconia > Ciconia boyciana. The sequence goes on along the minus strand of NC_132943.1, from coordinate 40,459,599 downwards.
CACATTTGCATTCACTCTATAATAATAAAAGAGCTGGAAAACAAAAAGCAAATCCATTAACTAGGATTTTAAATAACACTAACCTTGGTCCTGTCTGACTGGAAAGCAGCAACTCAGAATAGCAGTACAAATAACGCCTGCAGCTGTAGTTAAGGCAGAGAAAGCAGCTGGGCCATTTTAAAACTTGATGTGATCCTGAAAGCATGCAAAGCTTTAAAATATTTTTTGCAGAAAACAATGATCAAAATACGGAAGTGTCTGAACAAACCCCACCAATTTTACTAAACATACTGTTCTGAACTAATTCAGCAAGGTAGCTAGTGTTCAAGGCAAAGCTGCTCAAAGATCAGCTGAGGGGACAAGCAGTATTTAGTATTTCCATAAGCAACTCTTACACAAATACTGGTGTTCTAATGAAGCTCATAACAAGAAGATGAGTCTGCACTGTCACTACGTAGGCAAACTGGAGTACTAAAACTGGATGTCACTTTGGATCAAAGCAAGAGAAATAGGATGTAGTTCAGTACCACAAATCAAGAGATTATGCAACTGCCTACAATAATATCTGCTAAATTCTGGAGACACTAACAGCTGGAAGTAAGCAACATATTTTATATGAGGAAAACCATTTAATGTGGCCATGGAAAAGGCTGCCACAGTCTTTGGCCATAGCTTCATGAACAGCTGAATCAAAATAACGGTTTGTGTTAACCCAGTTTCTACTTTCCACGATCCCCATTCTTCCCTCGCCAGCTCCAAGCCATACCGTCCTGCCTCTTCCCTCTCACAGGTGTCTCAGGTCCATCTGTGACTCAAGTCAGCACACTAGTGCAGTGGCTTTTTTCTTTCCTTTTCTTTTTTGGGGGTGGGGGTAACATACCGCAGAATCACAGACTGCTTGCGGTTGGACAGGAACTTCTGGAGGTCATCTGGTCCAACTCCCCCTGCTCAAGCAGGGTCAGCCACCCCGGACCATGTCCAGATGGCTTTTGAATATCTCTAAGGATGGAGACTACACAACCTCTGTGGGGAATCTGTGCCAGTGCTTGTCACGCTCACAATGAAAAAGCATTTCCTTAAGCGTTTACCCCTTATCCTGGGTTAACACGTTAAACAGTCTCACACAAACAGGATCAATGGAAGGTAAGCAGAGGGAGAGAAGCAGGACCTTCCTCTTTCAGCAGCAGTGAGCCACTAGATGGGCTTATTCCATCTGTGAAAACAGAGCCTGGAAATGTCTCAGACGAGAAGGGAAAGTATCACTTACAAAGCACCAAAACCTCTTTTAAAATATATGTAAAATTCTGGTTACTTAAATTCAAGAACGATGAACCCAAATTGGACAGGGTAGAAAGGAAAAATGCTAAAACACACAGGCAAATGGATAGCTGAGGTTACAAGAGGAGACTGGCTTATTTAGCTTGATAAACCAAAGACTAAAGGAGACATGAATGCTTAGTGTTACTTACTCGGATTAAGTTATAAAAGCAAGAAGACAACATTGTAAAAACAATAATGGGTATCTCTCATGATTAAAGCTGAAAACTGACAGATTAGCGACATGGACATGAAAGGTTTTAGAAATTGATTTGCTTAAAAAATTAAAAAATATTAAACCCTGTTTTAAACAAGAAATGAATTGTTAAGATGCAACTTAGAAGTATGAAACTCTGTGGTTGCCTGCACCAATACTGGAATGCAATATGAACACGTCTGTATTCCTGAACTTGCAGTATACTGTGCTAATAAAACAAGAAGTGTAAGGCTGTATAAAATGACAAACAGAACGTGAGCTACCTCATATATCTTTGCAACAGACATTTTCCAGGGACTGCTATAATCTTGCAGAATATATTATAAAAGTTTCTGCTATTGAAGCATCTATTCATTCTCTATACACAAAGATCTGAACTATCTGTTCATGACCTCAACAGTTTGGGGAGGTTTTCCCCTCCCTTTCTGCTTTTTCTTTTGGTTTTGCTCCTTTCTCTACCTTACTGTTACTCACCATAAAAGAGAGCATTTTGAATCTGATTACCATTCCACAGTGAAGGCTGCAGTCCTGAATGCCTGAAAACCTAAGTGAAACATTCAGTTAGATACGCTGCTCTTTCTCTCCTTGCTGAACAATTCGTTCTTGATGCGCTCTGGGCAGATGAGATCAGATACCCCTTCCACAAAACTCAGCATCCAATTACCAAGAAGAACAAGGACTGGAGCTCAGGCTTCTCTCCAGCATATTAATCTCCTTTCCAGACAACAGCAGTGGCAGGAAAAGCAGCAAGGGAAAATGTGGGGCTCTGAAGCACTTTCTTTTCACAAAGGGAGAGAGGTGGAATTTCCTTCAGGTTGTGAACTTCATGGCTCAGTTTATCTTTTGTAAATGGGTATATTCTGCAGTAGAATGGCAGGCTTGACATGCTGTAAGGCATGCTAAATTCTTAGGTGAACAGAGCTACACAAATGTAAAACTTTTCCATTAGCATGGTAGGCCTGTATATTGTTGGCATTTTTGGTTGAAGCCATCAGAAGATTAGGACATAGGAGCACAAACCCAAGACTTTCCAGCTCACCCTATGTTAGTTTTCTTACATTTCTTTGGTGTGCATGAGACCAATATGTGCAGCACATACAATCAGCCCTTAAATTTCGGGGAACAGACCAGTGCTTGCGTGGAATACTGACCACTTGTCCACAGGCACTTAAAACTTCAAACTTGTTGGTCTAAGAAGATAATATGATTGTGCCAGTTTTCTTTCTGGCCGTGATCCAACTATTTTCAATAATTTAAGTAGCATCATCACAGTGAATTTCTGAAAGTATTTTTAGCTATGATGCTTGTTTAGTTTTGGACACACACAGGAACCTTTTTTTCCTTCTCAAATACAGCTGTTGTTAAACCTTATGTATTACATGTACACAACTCTCATATAGGATTATTCAGAAGGGGCTCACAGGACTGTACCTTCTAACATGGGGAAGGCAACCATTTCGTTTGCTACTCACGGTTAAGAAACGGCTGCAACCAAAGCAGTAGCACCAAAGCATGGTAAAAGTTACTCCCATTAATCTACATGATAGGACAACTTCAGCTGTCCTCAATCCATGTGGGGTGCAACAGGAAAGGAAGAATGCTCCTGGAACAATCCCAGTCAACAGCTAAGTTACAAACTCTACATGAGAGGCATTTGCAATCTGAAAGTTGGAGATACCTCGGATTTTTTTGTTTATGGCGCACAAGCTACTTGAAATCAGGTGTCTAACTAAAGTTGGGGGGGTTGTGTGTTTGGTGTTTTTAAATACATTTCCTAATTTTTATTTTTAATAGGTTGGTAACTTTTCTGGACACATCTTGTTAACTCTACCTGCATGCACAATGAACTCCAGCCATCAGAGACCTGAAGTGGTATTGCTTCCCAATATTGCTTCAAGCAGTAGTCTTAACACAGATTTAAAAAAAAAATAAAAATCCAACCAGCTTCAAGAATACAACTATTCGTACGAACATAGAAATATTGAAGATTCACCACCATCATGTCTTAAAAAAGCTTAACTAGTACACATGGAAGTAACTCCATAGCATCCCCTAAAATTTTCCAAAGAAAAAAAGATTTACACAACTGACATTGAATCCAAGTTCATTTTACCTACTATGACTGAATATGAAGAAATGTATTGCCTTTATAAGTCAACCCTTCAGCAACTGCTGAGAAATACGAGACAGCTTACTCTCACAAGTATATACCTAAGTAATTCTTTAGAAGATATTTAATCATTGTACGACATACAGTTAATGAGATAAAAGTTTTCCAAGGGAAACTTCTCAAATTTCATTTAGCTTGCAAATCGCCTTTTTTTTTTTAAAGCAGGAACCAACAAATCAAGAAATTTAGCACTCACTTGCAAACCTTCTCTTGTGATTCCTTTCATCATAAAAGGAGAGTGAAACCCTAGTGTTTAGATACCACCAATACAGTAATTTTTGTGTCGGTTAGAAACTTGCACCAACAAACTCCTGCAGATCCTTAAGACATTTTTATCAACACATTAAAGGCATTCAGAAGAGCACTCTCATCAAGCACACCAACTAGATAATGGACTTCCAAAGGCAGGTCAAGCAGACCAGATGCATCACGTAAGCCCTATTTAATCCTAACTCTATCAGGAGCTTAGACTTTCAACAGCTAAAATTGTGACTGGCTGATGCTGCAGTTTTCCATGGCTAGCTTTCATCTTCTTGTCTCATTCTTACCACTGCACATGAAATATGAAGTCCTGACACACAAGAACTCCTTCAAGAAAACCTGACTCCATCCTTTTTGGCAATATCCTGACAGAAGTTAGGTTCAACACACTAGTGGATATAAGTATGTGGATTTGCCTGCTGAAACAGAATTGGCATCCTTTTGGAAGCTAAAAGCGCATCTATCACAGAATTTATGGATGATGTGATAATCTGATCCACACAAAATTTTGATCTCCGACATTTCCTCCCAGGGCTAAAATAAATAAATAAATAAATAACACATTTTTCAAGTAAAATGTCTCTGAAACTGTGGTAGCTTGACAGGAAATGAGCACTTCCCATTCAACAAAGAATGGCTTGATACCTCATTCCCAGTTACTGAAAACACGCCTTCACGGAAACATTAAATAGTTCTTTGGATCCATTTAAATTCCTAATTGATTTTTCTTGTATCATTTTTTGGTAAGCTGTAAAAGCTTATCTGTTTGTCCATGACGGAACTTGCTGAAAGTGTCATGGAATAGAATAGTTCTTGCTTTTACAGTAAGCCCTCCATATTTCGTTATTCTTTTTCAAAACCTGTCTTAGTCAGTAGCGACTAATTCTGTGGGACACAACACTGAATTGCAGAATACCTCATTTCTCTGAATCTGAAGCTAAACTATCGCCTGGGAACACCATCTGTGTAGCCAGTTAGCTGACAAATTTCTTTTTCATTATAGTAACCCATCATTAAAACAGAGATGGAATATTTCATATAGTCCTTTGTATCCAAAATGCATTTGCAGAGCTAACCAGATGCCTCCTCATCCTGCCTAAGTTAAATACCCATTTTTCTCCTTACTAAATCATAGCAACAAACCAGAAGATTGTCAAAGGTTTACCTTTTCCATACAAACTGAAGGGAAAGAGTCAGAGGCTTAATCCTAATAAAAGATTTGTTCATTAATTTCCACTTGCAGGATAACTTCTGTTTTACTTAAAATAAAGCTGTTATTGCAGATACCTTAATGACTTCATCTGCACAGTACTTGCAAAGCAAAAAAATAAAATGCATGTCCCTCATTTTCTGCTCTTCCAAAACAGAACTGCAGTTTGGGTATTTTAGGGTGAATGCTTTCCTTTAAAGTATTTTGTGAATCCTGCTTCTAGACACTGAAGGATTTCTTAGTTTTATTTATTTCATAACTACGAGAAATCAGGAAAATTACCAAGTTAGTTAAGCTTGTATACTTTCCATGTATTAATTAGTTTTTCCGCTTGGTTTGAGGATTTAAAACATGAGCATGTTCCACAGCAAAAACATAGTGTCAAATTAGTATGTTTAAGACTTGCAGTCAGTATCAATTATAGTATAGGAGAATTAACAACATCTTTATTAATGTATTAATGTACTCTGATGCATTAATGCATTTTGATGGGAAACTATCAAAGGCCTGAACTGAACTCGTGTAGTTTTCAAATACAGCCTCAAGCTCACTTTCAAATTTGAATAAAGATCTTGCAGAAGTGTTCCTGGACTGATGAATAATAAATTCGTATGGTCAAGTTCAGGTGGATCTTTGCTTCACAGAACGAGATAATAACTGAGGTTGGAAGGGGACTCTGGAGATCATCCAGCCCAAGCCTCTGCTCAAAGCAGGGTCATCTAGACCAGGTTGCTCAGGACCATTTCTAGTCAGATTTTGCATATCTCCAAAGTCCATGGGGACTCTGCAGCCCCTATGGGCAACCTGTTCCGGTGCTTGACCACCCTCAATATAAAAAGGTTTGTTCTGATGTTTAAATTGAATGTCTTGTATTTCCACGTGCAGCCAGGTTCCCAGCTCTGATCGTAATTCAATTCAGCTGCCTTTTTTAAAAATTTCTGCACAACTTGTTTCATAGCTTATAGCTGATTTTCAATGCAATAAGATAATTTTTGGTCAAAGTTTCTGCTACATTACTCTTGAAATGAGGGCATTTTGGCATCATATTGATAAGCCTTACGTATGTACTCAGGCCAAGACTGACGGTATTTATCATCAGTGATGGCCTTGAAACTTCCATATCTTGGAAACGCCAGTTAATTAGCAAAAAGATTTCAAGCTGTAATCATGAGCACTGTCAGAGCCCATATTTCAATGTAGCTGACAACCAAACAGAAAGGTTTGAAAATGCCTACTGACCTTATGAGCTCCTATTTTCCCCTCCTCGGTCTCAAAACCCCTAAAGGTAGAGTTCTTTCTTTTGCACCTTCACAGAGCAAACGAAGCAAAGAATACATGAACTTACATACACAAAATAAAAATAGTATCCACCCCTATTAATGCAATCTCTATCTAAACCTTAGTCAATTAAAATGGCCACTCAAAGTACTTAAAGATTTTCTGCCTCTCCTCCAGCTCGGTGGCTTAGAGACTGAGCCAAAAATTTCAGAGAACTTATTTATGAATCATCTTTAAAAAATAAAACACCTCAAGATTTTGCCATACCCATTATTACCATCTGGATCATGAAGCTGAAAGTCCTCTTTCAGCTTCTGGACTGCAAAGTATTCAGTGACATCTCTTGGTTCACTATTAAATGTTCTTATAAGTTTCCCTTGGGGACATCAAGTTTTCTAGTTCATATGTAATATTTTGATAGTCACTATAAAGCATAAGGAATTGGACAAGTAGCTCTAATTTTCATGAAAATTTAGACGATTAACTTGGTGAATACAGCTTCAAATGCAGTAACTAATAAAGAAGCTGGAAGCCTAATTCCTAGTATGCTTTCACTGCATATTAAAAAAGCCAATCTGTCAAACAAAACACTACTTCTTATAAATCATACTTTCAAATATTCAGAATGTTTTGTATAGCACTGCAAACATCCCACGATAATATTGTATTCCTGTACCAAGCTAAGTATTTCATCAATAAAAATCACAGAACTTTATCTCAAATTTCATTACACTTAAACGTCTCAACATATTGAATTTGTCTACAGAAATATTCTTCCAGTCTCCACTACTTGCAGTCAACTAGAAGCACTGTCCTTCAAGTGCTGACTTTCCTGCAATAAAAAGAAATTTTATTTCTCCTTCACTTTGTTTCCTTGCAGTACATCAGGATGTGAGACAATTGTTACACTGCTATAATTTGATTTTCATTTGATTCACAGCATACTTAGGTCAGGTGTTGAAAGCTCGAAAGTAAGAACGCATTAGAAGGTTGACAATCCTATTTTCGAACCTCTCCTGCTAGCTATGTGCTTCTCCCTAGACATATTGCAGTCAACATTAAAAATAAATGTTTTTGGATTACAAAGGCAACAATCCCAGCTCTGTCGAAAACTCCTCTGCATGAGTCTTTTTTCCTGACAGGTAAATGCCTTCAGACTTTCATAAGCAAATGAAGCAAGGGCCCTGCAAAGTACCCCTTATTGCCCATTTATGCAGAGAGCAATTCAGCCTGTACATTTTGTTTGCTCACGTGTTCTGTAGAGAGATCTGTATTATAGCTTAATAATAAACAGAGTATGCAACTCTTTCTGGAGAGAACTGTTTTTATTATATGGACACATGCTAATGGAAAGCAAAAGGTATTGTATTCCAGTTGCAATTAAGAATGCTCTGGGCAAATATCATCATGATAATATTCTTTCACTAAAAAAATAAAAGAAATCCCAGTACCAAAAAAACCCCAAGCCAAAACACTCAAACCCCAACCACCAAACTACCACCACTGGCAGAAAAAAAATAAAAAGATGACAGCCATTTAGAAGGCAGGATGATTATTTTTAACCGTAAGCAAGTAAACTGAACAGCTTAAAATCACGACGATTGTTATGCAGCTGCATTGTGAGGCTTCCATGTGGCCACGCACCAACGCACACCAACTATTCTGCCTTAAAGACTATTCAATATTTGGTACCAAAGTTTGGATCATAATCCATAGTTATTGTATCCACAGTACAATGTAGGACTCAATCTCACCAAAGGGAGAGATGCAGACGTTTACAAGCCACATTTTGACTTCAAGAAAAAGATAAACTAATCTTTCTTACAATAGCTAATTAGTGGGTTGTGGTTCTTTTTTTAAAAGGTAGTAATTTGGTTTTAAATACAGACTTAAGCATAAACATTCATACTTTAAGAAAAAGATTACTACATTTAGATGAAGTTAGTCTTATTAAACAGTATGTCTCAACTAACAAAGCAGAAACACCAGATCTTTATGCAGAATAAAGAAAACCTATTACAAGGACATGCAACAATTAACCAAGCAGCTCAGAGAATACCTTCTCCACATTTCAAAAGGAAAAGGAGCCGTGTTTCAGGGATCCTGACAATTGCTTTGTAGCAAATACTCTGCAGTAAAGCAAAGCAGTCCAAGCATTTTCTTAACTCTTACCTCCTAACTCTCAACCAAATGTGCTGTTTTAAAATTACAAGTGAAGAAAGGTAAAATATTAAGACATTAAAAAAGGGAAGAAGCTTCCTATTCTGCATTCTTTCCTGCCCAGTAGATGTTAGGCATTACATGAAGGAGAAGAGGAAATGAAGCAAGTAATGCAATAAAAAGTGCAAAGTCCTGTGGCAATTCTTCTGGTTCTGCCGCCTAAAAGTTATTTTATCGACTCCTTCAGCATTCTGTGTTAAATGTAAAGGAAATCTCAAATCATTAAAGACCATTCAGACTTTAAAAAAAAGAAAAAAGAACTTAAGAGTGATCAAGGTGGCTGCCTGAGACCTTGTACATGCAATAGATGAATACAGCCAACAATGACAATTTCTCCTTGCCCGGAGGCTTTCCAGCCTAATACCTCACTTACTTTGTAAGTTGTGGTGGGAAATAAGGCCCCTTTGTGACAATTACTCCCTGCAGAGAGTTACTGAAACAGAACAGCGTTTGAGAGGCTTAGTTACAAAGTACCGACAGTCATATTTATATTGCACATTGATAACTCTGCAAAACCGATGAACTTCAACTGGTGAGAAGCACTACCACCGAAGCCATACAAAATGATACAACAAAGCCTGAAACACTATATATTCTTCATCCTTGCTACAGAGAAGGCCAAAGAACAGACACGAACTTAAATAAAATGTAAAATACTGTAGGAAGCGATCATATTTTTAAATCATTGACACAATCACTAACATCAGACATACATGAGGAACTGTATTCTCATTAGCAAAGATACTCGGAAACAGAGGTGAGGAAATAATATCCAATTATTCAAATAACCTCCGTACTTAAGGGGGTGCGGATTTAATCAGGTGAACTGCACAGTATCACTATACACCATCACTCAAGAAGTTGAGTCTCACTGCTCAGATCTACTTAACTAACACATTTATTACCCCGTCTGCCCCAAACAGCATTACGTGAAAGGTGACAGCGCTGCTCTTATTCTAGCCTGCGCCTGCCTGGAAACCAGCTGGAGAAAAGGCCAGAAGATGAAATAGCTTCTGAATGCTACTGAGAAAGTCTGTTCAGTTCTCAAGCCATAGGTAGGTAATTAAAGCTGAAGGAATATTGTCCTCATCACTGAGCATTTTTTTTACCTTTTTTTTTTTTTCCACCCAAAGAGAGATCTGTGTTTTGTAGCAGATGAAAATGCCATTAACATTGATGATCTTGGGCAGACAGAGAAGGAGACTGAAAAAGAAAAAAGGGAGAGGGATTTTCCTTACGCTAACATTTTAAAGAGATCCTACGCCTGCTGTAAGCACATTGGCATTTTCTTTCTTATTTAAAGAATGCCATTGACTGTAGGAAAAAAACCATCAGCAATCTCATAAAGCAATAAAAACATGCAGCGGGAAAAGCAAGCTGTAAATGTACTGCAGTTCACGCAGCTGGCTAGAAGATGGTCAATATTTCATGTAAGTAGTATCAAGAATAACCTAAACTATATCTGGATATAGGTAGGTATGGGTGCATACGCACATTTCAGAGCTGCAATCCTACTGTCTTCCAAAAGGGCGTCTGCCCAGCCAGGAGTTTTCTGTTCATCAGGAAGGCTGATTTCACATCAGAAAATAAGCACCTCTTCATCAATGAAAACAGTTACTTTCTATTTGATTAAATTAGTAACTTCCCGGTTTTTTTCCAAGTTATTAAACATATGCAAGATCCTAGAACATTCCACATAAACTAAGCACTAATTTCTCAATTTTCTTTCATCAGAATAACCATTGCCAATTTAGAAGTCCATGCCCAAACTTCCTCATTTCAGAGCTTCCCAATTAAAAGAATGCAAGTTTATTACTCCAAGTTCACGTTGCAGTAAGCAGTTGTAGGCACTTACAGTTCTTATACATAGGACATGCAGGTATTAATACCAAACCTTTCCATTCAGTGAACTTTATACCAGCAACCCTGCAGAGAATTACTAAATGCACTAGGCAATTAATAATAATTTGTATTTTGCAGACATAAATAGCATACCAAGTGACGTTTTATCTTGAACTACCTTAACAGATAGGACTCTCAGCTGAAAGTTCCATTCAGTCAAAAGCACTGACTGATCAGTAAATTCTAAAAGTGCTAAGAAAAGTCATTTTGGAATGTAAATACCATTCCAGCAATGCAGTAGGACTGGAATATTTGTTACAGGACACTTACAGCACTATGGCTATTCAAGTCCATGCTATCTGTTCCAAAAATTATGGGATCCTCAACATCCCTTCGGTATTTCATGATATTGTTTAAGTGCTCTATTTCAAATTTAGCCCAGTATGAACCTCTGCAGTTAAAAAGTAATCCATGAATTAACAACAGAGAAATGAATTTTGGACAAGGGGTTGAAAAAAGTATTAGCTGACCAGAATACATTCTTCAAATTAAAAAAGTAAAAAAAACAAAACCAAATTAAGGTTGTTAAAAGTAACTGACTAAGCACAGTTACTATATACATACTTTAAGTAGAAAGCATTTTATTTCTTAAAGTTTCAAAGCATTGATTCCTGCTGATATTTAAATCTTATTAATTATTAATGCATCTTTAATAAAGATTTTAAAAGCTTTAGAAAAGGAAAATCTATTTGGCAACCTTTTGTGGTCTAGGAAACCCAAAGCACCTTCCCTTGGCGGGAGGAAGTAAAACAAAATCAGCTAAAGTCTTATTCCCAATTCACATGCAAACTTTAGAATAGATCTTTTTCTAATTGGGAAAATCATCTTTTTGGTTTTGAAAATCAGAAACAACCATTCTGAAGATCTATTAAGGAAAATATGATAAAGTTACAAGATGTCTGCAAAAATATACATATCTACATTATGTTGAATTCCTATATCTGTCTCCAATCTAAACAATCACTTTGTATCCTGAAAATAAAATGTTGGCACCTTATCTTGTTAAACGCAAAAAGCTGTTGTATTCATTATACTTCTTGCAGCAAAGCCTGTCACATTTCATTAAACAATATAATACTGTGAGGTGCTTAGTAATAAAGAAGCAGTAAAATCTCATCTCTGAATTTCTTCTGGGGAAGACACTCATGATTTATGTAGTCTCTCCTGCAAAAAGTGACATCTAATGGAGCACACGACTGATGTACATCAAGGCGGCCAAATTGTTTGGTTTTAAGAGAGAGGAAGAACAGCTAATTTGTTTAAGGATATACCTTAAAATCAACAGTTTATTTGAGACCAAGAGTTACAAAAGGTTAAACAGCATCTTGTTTGTGCAAATGCACTATATCATTTATCTTAAATATAAAACTTGACATTCTTTCAAAGATTTGCTGTCAAATTTTGTTGATGGTTTAAGCTTTGTTTTTTTCAGTAATGCTCCATTTAACAATAGACAAGGAAAAAGTTGAATACACAAATATGTTTTGACTCTTATTTACATACAGCACAAAATATAAATGCATGAGATCCACAATAATCCCTACTGACAAGCAACACCTGAATTACTTGTGTCTTTCATACTAGTCTGCATAATAATTAGTATGTTACTCTCCTTTTTGAAAAGCATTCTTGAAGTACTGGACTCCTAAACTATAATCCCAAATATGGAGCTAAGTCTGATTCAACACCTTGCTTAAGAAAACCCACTTAAAAAGCTCAAAGTGGACTTAAAATCTAACCTATTAAAAGAAAGCTGTGTAATTTCAGACAGCAAATATTCTACTAGTTTTTCTTTTCTTACTACAAACATTTCTTCTTTGTTGAAAAAAAAAAGATATAGTAAAATGGGAAAACCTGACACAAAGGAAAAAACCATAAAATTAATCCCTTTTGTCCTTGTCCACTTAGCATCGCTACTCCCATCAGAATCTTAGCTTCCCTTTATGTCCTTTCCTGCGTGGGAGACAGTGGGGCTGGTAAAAAGGAGGCTGTGTAACTCCTGAAATCCTGTAATTCGCCTGTGTCCTCAGGAGAGAAACTATTTGGTATCTTGTTCTTCCAGTCAACCACTTATGAATGAAGTTTCAGCCTGCCTTTCAAATTCAGCTGGAATTGACCTCTGAATCCAGTGGTGATGGGAAGAGGAGCACAGAGAGTACTGACCAAGTGTAACGTCACCTAAGCCTTGTCTCCAAAGGCTAAAGATCTGTAATCTCACCCAGTTTTTCCTAATGATCTGAAGAAGTAGAAAACCGCTGGGAGTGTGAATTTACACTGAAGGTCTTATCCTGCTTGCTTAAGAAGTGGGAAACAATAGATGATAGAGCCTTGCCGTGCAACCTTATAAAAGAAAGATCTGCTGTAATTCCATAAATAAAAGTCTAAATTAGCACTTAGTACTTTCTCCCCACATTTTTTAAAAGGCCTACAGCCCCCCAAGCCTTTTTGCTTTCAACTGGAATTAAAATATTTTTTGAGGATTTCACCAAAAAAATTGGAAAATACTAAATTAAAAGCATCTCTAAGTTTCAGTTAAGTAACTTGCATGTATTTTAGTCATTATTGCTGTTATGATCTCACCGTCCTAGCCTTCTAGATAATTCTTTGAACTGAACACATTAAACACCTGTTTATATGAGATACAGATGCCTTCTATTTAAAAGGCATTTCAGGGGAGGACAGGAACAACCTTTAGAAACCTTTCTGAAATAGAAATATTATTTTTTTCCAGTTTCCCCCTCAATTTGAGATCAGCAAAATGTTAAAAAAGGTATTGGTGGAAGAATTGTACTGGTGTGATAAACTTGCTTTATTATTAAGACAGATTTGGTATTTCAGTCTGTATTGATTTTACTGAAATTCTCAGCCTTTACTTTAAGGTGTCAGAAACATTAAAATGTGAAACACTGATGAGTTCAGACTATAGAGTATCAACAGAAGTGCAATAATCATCTCCTTTGAACATTTGTTAACGTGCCTGGGAAGATACTAGTAGTAAACTATTTTCACTTGTTTGTTAAATGGGTTGTATAAAGACGTAGCTAAAAAGTACGTAAGCCAAAAGCTGATAAAATGCTTAATCAGAAGAGAAACATAGCATAAGTTCTTTCAACTTTTGCTATAGAAATTATATTTGCCAACCCCCCCAAAAAAACCCAACCATTTTTACTGGGCAGCCATGAATTCAGATAGTTGATGCATCACCCAGAGTCGCTGACATGAGGAAAAAATCAGCAAACAAAGTACCTCAATAAATACCATGGATCAGTAGCTACAATTACAGCAGTTCCTTTGAGCAGTTCCATGCACCTCTGAACCATTCACTATACCCTTTAAATAATGTGGAAGCGTGTTATGCGGGAACACTTAGAACTAAATCAGTTTGGTCACGCTGATTATAAGTACCCCAAATGGGTATTTTTGCTGAAAAAGGTGTGCTGGTATCACTACAAGTATACATTCATACCCACAGCCCTTGTCCAGCAGCAGCCTGCAACACTGCGGTCTGGATACTACATTTCACAAGTGAGTTTTAGAAACATATACATTAGGCACAGTGAGTGTCAAAAAAGGAAAGCGTAGCTACAGCAATACAGGTGCTGTCAGTAGTGTATTTTTATATAGTGCGGAGAATGAAATGTCAACGGATAGTTTGTATGGAGTCTAGTCATCACTAACAGTAGCAGCACTTTTGCGTTAAACACAAACTATCTTGATACTATATCAAAAAGTCATCAAGGTCTAAGAAGAAAAAAACCAAGACAACAATCCTTAGAAGAGAATCCTATTATCTGTGTATTCATACATTCCATTTAGAAACCTGTTGAGAAAACTTACATCTGTGAAATAATACATAACTCTTCTCTGCTAGTTTTTAACTCCTGTTTCTAAAACCTTGTCACTGTGCTGTGAAATCTAGAAGTAGAATGAGATTCATATCCCACAGTGGAGAAAAAAAAAAAGGGCAAAAATTGAACTCAAAACAATCTTGAATTGAAATTAATAAAGTGGAAAAATTGAGCATCAAAAGCTAAATGTGGCCACAACCCCCTTTCAAGTTTTATGTATATAATGACAGCTTTCAATAACATGACCACATGGTTCTTCAGGGTGGAGATTGCCCAATCATCAAGCAATGAATCAGTATTTAATCTGCAGCCTTATGCTGAAAGGCATACAAGTTACTACCATTATTATTATTATTAGCTCATATTAATAAACTCCAGTGGCACCTTACAGTGAATGTCTTCAGTTGCGGGTTTGGTTTTCTTTTTTCAGCACTTTTTACTGTCAGCATTTCAGTCCTTCAAAACCAGTAATTAATCTTCTCAACCCAACAATCTCATGAGCAAAACTATTTACATTTTAAAACAGTCGCCAAAAGATTAAAAAGTGTCTAAGTGAGGAGCCATAGGACCCAACTTGACAAAATATCATTGCAGAACATTCAAACACAGCTTCAACTGACACCCACTCCACTGAGTGCTTACCTTCTGTGCACGTCATGGTCTTAAAACTGGCATCGACTAAATATAGAGGGCGTATTTTGAAGCAAGTGAAATAGTTTGCATTGCACAGGAACTCCCAAAAGCAAATTCCCGCAGAAAGGCCACACATGGATAATCTTTGGTCCTAACCCTTTCCAATACTCCAAAAGAGAGGAATCACAAATGTTTTAATTTCTGTGCATTCATGTGATATTACTGTAACCAAGTATCAAAGAAAAATGTTGATTGGGTTGTTCTTAACCATAACAGCCCATTATTTTCCCTGTTTTTCTTAAGAGCAGCACTAGATAACAAGGTTGAATGTCAACACTTGTCCTGGTTTTGGTGAGGATAGAGTTAAGTTTCTTCCTAGTAGCTGGTACAGTGCAGTGGTTTGGATTTAGGATGGGCATACTGCTGATAACACACGGATGGTTTAGTTGTTGCTAAGCAGTGCTTACACCAGTCGAGGGCTTTTCAGCTTCCCAGGCTCTGCCGGGCGCACAAGAAGCTGGGGGGGGCACAGCCCAACTGCCCAAAGGGCCATTCCACACCACATGGCATCACGCACAGTATAGAAACTGGGGGAGTTGGCCGGGGGCAGCGATCGCTGCTTGGGGACGGGCTGGGTGTCAGTCGGCGGGTGGTGGGAGGTTGCATCACTTGGGTTTTTTTCCCTGGGTTTTGTTCCTCTCTCTCTCTTTCGTTATTTTCCTTTTCATTACAATGTATTATTAATAATTTTTTTTCTTTTTCCCCAATTATTAAACTGTTCTTATCTCAACCCATGAGTTTTCTTACTTTTGCTCTTCCGATCCTCTCCCCCATCCCACCGGGGGGTCAGGGTGAGCAAGCGGCTGGGTGAGGCTTCGTTGCCAACTGAAGCTAAGCCACAACAACACTGTAAAGTTTAACATTTGCTTGTCATACGCCTATTCGGATGAAAATGAGGGATTTTCCAATGAGGTACTCTAGATAGTACACAACTATCAGAATTTAGTATATACTCCTTAACTCTTAAGCAAAAACCAGAGTATAGTTTTTTGTTTTTACAAAACTTGGTCATTGTTATGTTATTTTTCAAATCCAGTTTGCATTTACTATAGGCGACATACTATATGGAAAAAAACAAACCAAACCCAAATCAATGCCAAGACAAAAGTATGTCTACCACCATATGCTTTTGGAGCTGACACACCCCTCCCTTAGCACAATCCTAAAGCTAAAAAAAAAAAAAAAAGAATAATAAAAGTCCTTATCAAGACAGACATCAACTTTATCAGTTCTTTCACTTTTTCTCTCTACTGCACACCTCCACTGGGTTAAATATTTTTATTTGTTTGGTATTCCTCCCAGTACATATTAACACAAGACAGCCAGCATTTTATACTCCAGTGAAGTTAACATCTCGCAGTCCCTATTTCTTCCTAGTCAGTGCCATTTCACTTGACATACTACTAATAACCATCAATTTTCTTACTAGAACATGTATAAACCTATTCAGTGAGCAAGATTAAAATGTTGTCAGTTGCCAGCATGCCCTTTTGGAAAGTGATATTTGATAGTGATCATCTGCATATTTTGAAGTGAGAATTATCTCTACTTAGAGATAATATAGTGACAGTTGTCAGAGCTCCACAAACACTAATCTGTGGTTTTTTTACTCTTTCTACCAATTTCATACACTACACATTCAAAACCCAGTGAATTGTGGGACAAAGAAAAGCCACTGAAGACTGAGCTTATAATCAGTGGAAGCACGAGGGCACTCATAAGAGAGAAGTCACTCCGATTTCAAGTCGATTTCTTGCCTAAGTGTGAATGCAAAAAGCAAGGCAGTTAATTCTGCCCAGGCACTGTAGAACTACCAAGCTTTGCTAAGGAAGCTCAACCCCTTCCTTAAGTGCACAAAACACCTGCCCAGTAAGCAAGAGACAAACAAGCCTTCATGATTCCTGGCTACCCTGTATACTGTACGACTCAAAAATGCCTGGAGATCATCCTAATGAATGCCAAATTGTATGCTAGCCGGCCCAGCTTTGCTTCACCTATCCTCCACAAACATGTATCAGACCTCCAGTACTGCTAGAAGAAAAAGTGCTTAACCACTGCACTATACGTGCAGGGTAAGAGTTCCTGCGGCTGCAGACATATCCGCGTCTGAACTAACCTTCAGTGATGCAAGGTATTCGCGCTTAATGCTAAAACACACTTTAGGGTGCTCCCCTTGTGCCAAAACAGCTGGCTTTGGTTTTCCTCAGTTTGGACTTACTTTACAAGAAGCGATCTCAAAAGCACAGTAATGTTATTCTCCTAAGAGTACTAACCACTACTAAAAAACATCCGATCCTCAAGAATTCATACACCTAGCCAGTGAATAATTGTAGAATATCAGCAACTCCTTAGACCCAATTTCCATTTAGCAGTAATGCTTACTACTGGAACAAGAGTTTCAGAAAGACTCAGGATGCCAAGTATCACCTCCCACTTTTCACCTCTCCCCCTAGAAACAGGTATCTTGACAGAATTAATCATCTAAGAACTCTTGGTATAATGCCTTTCCAAAAGAAAATTACAATAATTTTTTTTATATTTATTTTTATATTTTTTTTTTTAATAATAAACCCACCATTTTCCTAAGAATGCAGGGATCTATCTAAACATAGATAATTAACTGGGTCAGGAGCACCTCCTTGGCCTCAAGGAGTTAAAATTCACCATTCATGGGGATGTGCCATTCTGGGTACTACCAACAAGACCCCATCATGATCTGTTCTAGTTAATGGTTCCCTTGATACACATTCCGCTGCTTTACCTCAAAATACTTTGGGTCTGTCAGTGTGTCTACCTCCGGACCTCCATCACTGTTAAATTAGTATTAATTTGCACCAACGACACCATTATGATTATTCAGATCATGGGAACCTCCCTCTCCTGTATACCCACAACCGCTACGGAGAAACTGTCCCGTACAAGCTTGCGGTGAATAGACTAAATCCTCTTACATAAGGCACGCTTCTTTTGAGAACCTTCTCTCCCTTTGAAGAGTGGAAATTGCTCACCACCACCACCAATCTGAGAAGAGCACACTGTGTGTTCTCCTCCATCCCGTATATAAACATCGCTTACATAAAATGTTGAACATCGGAAAACAGAACCATATTGTTTCCATCAGCGTTGCTATACTAGCCACCACACTGTAGCCATCAAAAAAGCAATCACTCCCTCGTTACTTTTCAGATTATAACTAAACACTGCTATTAAATGGCTATCATTTAACTTAATCAGTCTGCTATAAGCCAAAAGAATGAAGAAATGATGAAAATAATTTCCAATCACTTTCTAATCTGGCAGTGAATAGCAAACCAATGCATCTTGTGGAGATTGACACCTGATGATCATTTACTTCCAGCCAATTACTATTTAATGAAGCACAAAACCACAATGATGAAACACACAAGGGTGATTGCAGAGTACATTTTCTGTATCATATTACTGAATAATTAATGTTAGCTAACTTACAGTACAATTTCAGCATGAGGAAATAAAGGTAACTAGGACTTTCAATAACACAATGCACGCTTGTGGCATAATAATGACGGATTGTTTTTGCTCCAGCGATCAGTGCTTAACCAGCACTCCTCATCCACCAGTAACTCATAAACACGCTTCACTGGGAAGTTTTGATTGTCAAGGGATGCGTTGACATGTATGGTGACAGCATTTAGCACTTCACAGCGATGAAATTAAAACCATACTAACACAATAATTTACAGTATGTAGTTCAAAGTGCTGTTGGAGATGCACACTTTACAGAATGGTTAACCCAATAAAAAAATACAATGCTTGCTTAAACCTTTCAACAAATATTAATGGTGATTCCAATTTCCCCTTCAATTTCTAGCTCTTTTGGGTTGCCAAAAATATTTATCTTTACAGCAAGAAACAAACTGTAGCTCCCATTAAGTCACAAGTGTTGTCCTCCACAACTACCTCTTTATTCCATTAGTCAAACTTCTGACAGCATCCACATACAAAGTTCTTAAAGTGAACCCATAAAGTGAATAAAATGTCAGGTTTGATGTATTTAAAAAGCAAAGCTGCATTTCTTTTTAAGTCAATTGACAGTAAACAGACTTGCCTGTCTATCTGTCTTTGTCTAACTTTTTCCAGCTGGATAAACCCAATTGCTATTAAAGTTGACAAAAGACAATGATATTATTAATGAAAGCAGCTACACGATGTTATACTTTTCATTACAGGCTCCCAGTGAGCTTCAATTAATTGCATGGCTGCTATGCCTAAAAAGGCTGCAGACAAAAAGAAGGGCCGGGGGTGGGGGGAAGTAGGTATTTTTAGCTTTTTGCTTGAAGTAAGGTGTTCAATCCATCACTTTCCTCCTCCTCAATTGTAAATAAAATATTGCTTCAGAAAACCTCTCTTTAGATTAACCATATGTTCTCTTCTGCTAAGCACAACCCATATTAAATTACACATCTGTATTTGCCAGCTATTTAGACACCTTCTGATACAACAAAGGTTTATATCCTGTCTTCAGTGATATTGTATTTGGTTACCAGATTTAATTTTATACAAAGCATTTCTGAATAGAATAGAGAAATAACACCACCGTCACAACCCCCTCCGTGTGCTTCGGGAACCTTCCTCCCGCCCTGCTGTTTCCAGGCTGCTCTCCCTGATCACCCAAAGGCACTTCGTCCACACAAACCTGCAGCTCAGCAGCTTGCAGAACCAGCCTGTGCATCTTGGGTAGAACACCTCCTAGTACTCTCGAGGAATATACGCCTCCTTTCTGACCACCACCTCTTCATCTGAAACTGCAAATACCTCGTTCGCAGCAGAGATGCAAACGAGAGCTGTGCTTGACTGAGCTGTTCATAAATTATTAATAATTCACATGTCAAGTCCTCTCTCTCACCCAGGAAGGCGCCATGGATATCTCTTCATGAATGCTTTCCATACACTGAGCTTTGTGCTTCCTATAAACATCTACATCAGCAATTCATACAGACATATAAATGGAATTAATCATTGCACTTCATTAGAGACTCTTCATTACTGACACATCCCAACTCAACTACACTCTAAAATGGCTGGCCTCCTACCCTGGCTTTGAGATTTATCAACAGATACCTAAGAGAACCACAGATTTGCCCAACACAAGAGTCATATTCCTTTATAAGCAGTTCCTGACATCTAATCTCTCGCTCTCTTTCAGCACAAATTTAAGCAAAGGCTGAAGAAATTAAAGTTGTTTCTTGGGTCATGGACTCCATCCTTTGTAACAAGTGCTTCAGTTACCCTATCCCATTCCTACAAAGATTAAAACCAATTGTGTCTTCATTAAAGTAAAGCAATGAAGCTTCAATAGCTTCTAAGAGCACTATTCCTTCCTTCACTTAACCTTACTTGTAGGTTTTTCTAATTCAGAAAACTTCAGTTGAATTTTATTTTTTCTGCTAGTACGATCTCATCCCTTATGATCTTGCAGTGACCTCAGACCATCTTTTGGTACTACCACATGATCTTTACATCGCTATTACCTCTTACTGAGTGTTCCAGGCCCTGAACAATTTATTGATAGAGACACAGCTTCTGTCCCAAACAACTTGTGTGAGCAAGTCATTAACTCTCGCTTTCTTTCTCTATACCTTTTAATATTCATCCCACTTTGAGAAGGTCTTTTATCCTTTGGACTGATTTTCATTATGGTCTTGCTGAAAAGAGGGTATTGCAAGCATCTTCAAAAGTAAAATTCTGTTGTGTCTCAGGCTTCCCACTTAATTCATTTACTGTTCTCTCCTTTCCACCCTTCCTTTTTAATGATCCTATCTATTTTTAGGAACAGGTAAGAAGCAGTAGTTGAGTTCTGTACAACAATTCTTTTCCCATCATATGCATTTATGCAGTTGTATTAATTACTATGACTTGCGTAGTACGTAGCTAAGTTCAACTAGTTTTAGCTTGCAAAAAGCAACCACCAAGTAAATGTTTCGGCGGCTAATACTCCAACTGGCAACTCTGTCTTCACTAGCAGTCAGCAGCTGGTTGATCCTGTGTTAAGGGAAAGAGAGCTCAGACTGAAGCCTTCAAGAGTTCTAAAGAAAATATCCCAAGAATGCCTTAAAATACTTGATGTGTTAAAACATTTAAACCATGGATGGAGTCCAGAAAAAGAAAGGTCACTGTGCATGCTTGACAGGCAACAGTTTTCAAAATTTGATTTCACTCTCCACTTTGAGAGACCCATAGGAACACTCACACACGCAGAGGTTACATGAGCAGCTCTTAGCAAAGTAATGCACCGCACGTTCCATCAGTAAATGCCCAGAGCTGCGTATTGCTGCTATATGGGAACCGCGGCTTTCACACGTGAATTCAGGAAAGTCATCTAATGGAGCCTCAGCTTCACACCTCTGAAAGTAATGCTTTCATGCTCAGTTAATGCTTGTGAAATCCCCCACAACAAGACACTAGTGAATATCTTTGTAACCTTGCAGAAGTTAGCAGGATTGCTCAAGTTACATATACCAGAACCTCTTATTTTGGTGAAACGATATAAAACTGCAGAGAACTGATTTTTCTTTTTTTTTTCTTTTACTACAATGTCTTCCTAATTGTCTTTTGAATAAATCATTTATGCCAGAAATACTATGCTGATCAGACAGGAAGCACAAAAACCAAGGCTAAGAGCAACCTAATAGGGACAGCTATCTTCTCTTACTGATTTCATTATCCACTGCAAACAGAGCTGGAAATAACGAAGTTAATGACATGTTGGGGGGCGGGGGGTCTGCACATACTACCCACCAGTTCTCCCAGAGTCAGGATTCCCAGAGTTTCTGCTTTTAAACAAACAAACTTTTCATAAAAACCCTAGTGAGTTGCAGTGTACACATGGCAAGCAGGTAATGTTTAGGAAAAATGCCAAGACAAAAAAAAAATATTATTTTTCATGGTTTTAAACAATATTTTGAACTTGTGGTTCCATGCCAGTTTCAAAATTCCTCATTTAATTTTGCTGTCTTGGGACTTCCCACAGAATGGCAGTTCTAATTTTGGACAGTTTTAGCCAACATACTTGTTTCTGAGCATCTTAAAGTTGACAGCAATGGCCAGTCATAGCAACCATTCCACTCCTTTCCCATTAAACTAATAGGGTTGTATTCTCTTCTACTGATAGGGCAGTTTTTGGCGTGGATGTCATCTATGAGGAATAAAAAAAATGTGTGCATTTCATGACCGCAGTGGAAAGGTGAAAAGGATATAAGCTCTAGAGGAGGAGAACGCCACAGCTGTACAGTTCCTGCCCTTCCAGCATTTTTAGCTTCAGCTCATAATAAATTGGGCTTTTTCAGAAGGCAAACATGAGGGCACCCACCCATGTGGTACTGAACACTTGCCACGTTCTTGGCTTTGAAGTGTAAAAGAAGAGAAATGTACTGGAATCTAGTACTGGAGAAAGAAACCCATACTGGAAACCTAACAAGGAATTGTTTCAATGGGCTTTTAATATTTACTAATATTAAATACGACAATATTTACACTTCATGATCACAAAACTACTTACATTTCATACTAGAGTATACCCAACAACAAGGTGCATAACTTTGCACCTGAGCTAGTGCCAGGCATCGCAATTTTATTTTTATATTCACTAAGCAATGTAATATAAAAGTTCCGATAAGCAGTAGACAGTACAATTTCCAGCCTCCTCACTGGAAGTGACTTTGATATGTCAGAGCTCATTTTTAAGTCCTTTTATATGCATTTTGTAAAGAAGAAGACTGAACAATCTCATTTAACTTTAAAACTAGATCTTCTAGAAGAGGTTGGACTGGACAACCTCTTATGGTCCTTTCTAGCCTAAATTATTCTGTGGTTCAATAACATCATCCTGGCCACAACAGAGGGCCCTCTGATAGCAATAAACGTGTCTACTACATGAACTGGATGAAATGGAAGATTATAAACATTGTTGTTTTCTTACACAGGTAAGCATTATTAATTTTATTGCATGCACATCTACTCTTCTATTATTTCTCTGTGCTTTCTTAAAACAGGCTATCTACTTAATGGACTAAAACCAACATTAAAAGCACCCTGAAATAAAATATTTCATTTGAGTAATCAAGAAAAACAAAATCTTTCCAAACCACAATTCCGCTGTTGTTACACCTTGAAATTCAGACACACATTCAATGATAAACTTGACTCTCTTAACAAAGCTGTAATACATGGAATGCTTAAACAGAGTATCACATATGTCCCTCAAATTTTATTAGTTTTAGGAAATACACATTTTAAATATTTATATGAAGAAGTGCTAGACATTAAACAACATTAAAAGCTTTCAAACTGTCCACATAGCACAGTTAATAAATGTTAGCATAAGGGATATAGATTATCTCCTTACAGGATCACTGGAGCACTTCCAAAACGCCTCCAAAAAAGGAATGTCCTGCTCTGAACCTACACACTGTGCAGGGTAAATCCGTCTTGCTACCTTGCCCATGTTACTCTGCTTCAATGAATGCAGGCCTTAGACTCAATTCTCCCCATCCACTCTTTCAGAGACCAAGATCTACCAGTTCCGTGCAGCTCCTCACACTGGCAGGAACCAGTTCCTTCAAGGGTTCCATGAACAGCCAGTACAGGAACATAAAAGACATCTCTTGCACCCACTATAATTAAGTACTGCTGTATTAGCGAGACCACCACCTGTCCGTAAGTGAAATAAGGACGATAACACACACACCCTACTTTTGTTTGTTACGGTGTCCACCTCCTCACCAGCCCCCAAAATTCAGTCATTCGAATTTACTGGCTTTTCCCACTCAAATGGGAATCAGTGAGGCTCCCGTACACATACTGTTCAGCCATGTAACATATATTCCTACTACTCCTTGCATAATGAAATTACTTTTGATAATAAGCTTTGTGACGAGTGATTCTGTATGTTTAACTGTTCAAACGGAATACAGGAAAAAACAGAACGCATTACCACAATGTCATCTTTTCGCACTTCTGAATTTTATTATATAAAGTCTTCATGAATGTTGGATGAGGACAGCACACCTCTGCAAAAATAACATTAACAGCTTTCAAACTGTCCACATAGCACAGTTAATAAATGTTAGCATAGGTCTACACTTTGATAGGTTACATTCAATTTCCTGTTAAACAAGCATTATATTACTATGAGGAAGCCATCCTTTTGATAATAAGTAGTGGAAGACACATAAATGGCCTATTAAAGGATAAAAAGAGGAAATGAAATAACCAAAGGTCTTTTAAATCACTTGTGTGCCATTTTGATGCATTCAATGCGGTACTTATTTTAAACTCTTTATTTCATAAAGTACACGAAGTTCATGATTTAAAACAAATTTCCTAAGAGACTGATTTGCTCCTTTTCTTCTGACCCATTTCACGACTAAAAGCAGCAAAGCTGTGGGATCATAAAAGGACATGTTATCTCAAACTTGCTACCTTTGCCTATCCTTTACATTACATGACTTCATTAGTGAAATTTCTATTCGCAATCACAAATATACTTTGCTTAACAGTTTTAATGATTGCAGGACTGAATGAATGGATTTTTAAAGTCTGCAATTAATAAAAATACTAAGCGATCCCTAAATTCTATAACATGACTGAACATGAATTTACTAAAAAGGTATGTGTTAAGAAATATAATATATTCTATAGGTGATTTGCTAATCTGCTTACAATTGCATGCATATGTAGTTATAAGTTTGCCAAAAACCAGTCTTTTAATCTTGCTTTGTGGAGGTTCATTTTCAGAAAAGAAGCCATAAGCCTCTCTTTCCTGCCAATATGGCACTTCAGCTGATGATTAGTAGAAATCAAACTTATGCAAGAATACTTAAACTAATTTATTGAGTTGTAAAAGAACATTTTACTTATCTCAGACTGTGATTTCATTATTTCAGATTTAATGACATTATAAGCAGAACACCATCCTTTTCAAGGGTGGCCACAGTAGTCTCTAACAATAAAACTTCTGCAATTAACCCTCCATAAAACTTTGAAATATACTTTTAGAGACAATGCAATTATTTGATCCAGTTACTAAAGTAATTAAGAGAGACTCTAAAAAGGTGCTGAGAGTCCAATGAGCCCGTTCAGATGCAATTCTAAGGGGAACTTAGAGAAGTAGCCTTTACACTTACTTCCCGTGTTTCAGTCACACATCTTGAAATGTGTTGGTATTTAGAGCGCAACATAGCTCCGCGCTGGTATCACATCGCTGAACTTTTCTATTCCATTCCTGAGAAAACCCCCACAAAAATCAGAAACAGAATATCCATAAATACCTACTGGGAGAGACAGATGCAAAAACAACTCCGGGAAGCACAGCGGGGAAAAACCTCAGCCTTTCACCCAGCAAAGCACTATGATTATTCAATTCCTCAATAGTGTTTTCTAGGTTTGTTATTACCCTCAAACTCGTATAAGCAGTATGAGTTATTATTCACAGTATGTCACTCTGACATTCCTTTATTTCCATTAGGTTTTCCTTAATCGTTTTTGGAGCCCAAAATATCACTTGTAAGAACAACTTTATTTCAAAATATGTACTTTCATGCTCTCAGAATTTCCTGTACCTCTTAGATTACTACATCTTACTTCCTATACAAAATCTGGTTTTTTTAAAGAAATACTGATGTTAAAGGTTACAAAACAGGAGAAAATACTGAATCCTGAAATGTAAATTAAATTGATTCTCAGACTCACAGATTCGAGACCAACGGCAAAGCAGCGCCAATGATGAAAACAGCATTCCGACTCCAGCTTGCACTTGGCTCTCTTAAGGCTAAGACATCATGCATGAGTGTTTGCTGCCCTTTCATTGTCTACCCTTCGCTTCTATATCATAATATGATGCTTACAAAATATCCAATGCTGACTTGTTGCTAATAACTACAGGTTACTAATAGCTACACATCAGTTACATAAAGGTAAGTGTATCATTTTCTTGATTTTTTTTTTTAATTTGAAACTCTGAAAGTGTTTCTTTAATTGAAATAAAATATCTTCTGCCACAGTAGAAAGATTTATGAAAGGTGTGACTAATACAAGCCAAATGCACAACCCTAGCATTTATTTTAATATTAAAATTATTTCAAGAGTGCGTAATTGTTTAATCCTTTACGTGTGTGTATATATATATAAAATCTTGAGCCTCTGCATACAACAAATTCTTACTATTTAGTTGAAAATATGACAGACATGGATTTAAACAAAAAAATACACATCAAAGCACAGACTGATTATTTTCTCAGTATTAACTGAAGTGCCATTTTTCAGCTTATTAATCCACAGTCTGCCAAATTAAACCAGTAAGTCATGGTCACTATAAACACCTGTTATTCAACTACAGCATTTCTCAGCCTTTATAGCACTTTTTATTCTCAACTCAGACACTTGTGCAAGGGCTAATAGGAAATAAATTCATTTTACAATTTAGAAGGAAGTAAAAAGAGCAAGTATTTTAAAAGTTACTCAGCTCTAGTGATACCAAACTGTACCTGCACTGAAAACTACCAAGCTTCTAAATGGAAAGAATTGATACTGACAACTGGGTAACGGTAAGAGCATGATACAAATGCTTCTGGACATGACAGCAAATTCAAAAGTTCCCCTAAAATATGGCAAAAAAATGCATCTTGTATGAACCAAATTATTTCTGCCCCACCTTGCCTCTTCCTCCCCAGCATTACATCTCCTGCTACCCTTAGACATGGACTCCAGATTTTGAAGGTGAAAAAATCTTGAAAGGTGGATTATGAACAAGAAAATTTTGCTTGCGCTGATAGAAATTTTTTTTAAAAAAGGGGGGGGGGGTGTGAGAGGAGGAGAGGGATGCTGCTAGAAATGAAACCATAGGATCAGTATATAAGCCATTTTCTTAGCATGTATCATAAATTCACCTGCTATTCTGTCAGGATTTAGGGCTGATCAATAAACAATTCAGATTTTGCAAGCCAACCTGTGAGCAGGCACTGCACCTCCTGCACTTCTACAGGTGCAGACTTTGCTGTGCCAGGTACATCAGTTATAGCACTGTACTTTGAAATCCACAATCTCACCTGCTATAATTTGCTTATCAGATAGAATGGCAATGAAAAAAGCAATTGGCCTGATTGAATAAAACACAAGAAAATCGAAAACGTGATAATACCATTTCAGAATTCAAGACAATTCAATACATATGTGGCCATTCCACCCAGAAAAGATGAGCTACGGAAGAGAGCATATAGTAGATATAGATGGCATTTAAAGCAGGACAAAGATACAATTTTTAAACCATAGCTGTTTGTAGGGTAGTCTATCACCAACGACAGCACAAAGTAACATACCTAGATTTGAAGTGAGCTTTGCCATATTAGAAACTTAGCTCCCTGGACCCATTTTTAAGGTCAGAAAAACACTGGTGATGGGGAAACAGAAAAAGAAGGTGCAGCTATACTACTGTAAAGAAAAAAAGAAAAAACCTTTGAGCCTAGTTTTGAAGGAGAGACTCTCCTCTATACTCCCATTTTTCTTCTGTGAGAAAGCAACAAAATCCCCACGGAGAATAATAACCGATGAAAATGATTTTTAACAGTAAAGTTTTACAACACAATTTACATAAAACAGCTGCTGAAACTGCAGGAGTAGATTCGTGCAACGATAACAGAGTTACAACCGCCGCTATTGTTACAGCAATTACTACTCTAACAAAAGAAAAAGCCATCTCAGCCCAGCGGAGCTATATTTTTCCTCTTTGAGGCCAGAAAGAGCAAGCACAGTTATAGATACCTACCTACCGCTGTCTACGTCGACACGCACACCCTCACTGCTCCCCACGGCCGGGTGGGGCCACGAGTGTCCTTGGCCAGAGGCAGCACCCCAAGGGCTGTACCAGTACCCCGGCATCGCTCAGGGCTCTCTCGCCCTCGGTCCGCTGGGTTTTGCACCAGACCGGAGATGGAGACGCTGCTTTCAACCGTTGTCGATTACCCCAGAAATCCTCACGTTTCTGGATTGTGGCTACAATTGCCATTCACGGGGCAAACTCTGCCAAGATACAGGCGTGAGTTTGTCCAGCTGTAATGTTTACCATCGCCACGAAGGCATCGTTGTACTACACGAGCCAGTACACCACCTAGATCTGTTGCACACATCAGCATTCAGAAGCTGCACAAAAATAATTAAAGATTCTAATTGATTTTCTGTCAATAGAAAACAGCCTAAATGTTCTGTACCGAGTTAAGGTCATTATCCTTTTGTCAAAAATTACTTTGAAGAATGGTAATTTGCTCATAATTATCACGCACACAGAGTTATGAAATTCAATTTAGTGTACTGGCATGCTCAACACAGGGTTCAACAGTCATCACACAATTTTTTTCCCCTTTAAACAAGTGTTCCCTAATCAAACAAGCCTTTAAAATTAGTTGTATCAGATCACACTGTCAACCTCACCACAGTAGAAATAGCCAATGCATTTCACACAATCTCCAGCAGGCCTATTTCATGGAAGTGACCAACAATACTGGTTGAAATCCTGCCAGGTATTGAAAACACTGATTATATCAACTTACCTTCCTTCCTACAAGAAATCAGTGCTGACCTCAATCCCACTGCTGAAAATCTCGGTTCACACATTTAAATAAGAGACCTGACTTATAGCAGTTGCATAAACTAGTAATTCTGGCATGATTTACACAGGCTAAATTTGTTATTGATATAGCACAGCACTCTGCAAAAATACAGACCCTGGATACCCTACAAGAGATACTACAGAAGGTGATGTCCAGCTACAAAACGATTGCTTTTTCTTCAGCATACAGTGGAACATTGCCAGACTTCACTCATCTCTGGACAAAACCGTTATCACGGACAGAACTTTGTGTCCAGAGATGGCAGGGGGCCTGTCTGGACAGAACTGCATGCACACACGTGCTCGCGCTTCATGCAAGAGCCTGCACATCTATCCTCTCACAAGAAGTAACAGAGGAGGTACTGTGGGTGGAGAGGCAGGCACTGGGCTAGCCAAGAAGTGCCATACATCAAGCTCGTCTCAATAGACAGGACGGCCCATTTTTCTATTTAACACTCTCTATTCTTCTCCTGCGCAGACTGTCAATTTAAAGACACCGAAAAGACATCACAGAAAATGTCATTGCACTTATTCAGAAATAAAATACGTACCTGTCCCCTACAGCCATTAACAGCAGCACCATTATGAGCAAACTAACAGGCTTGGATAGACTAGCCCCAGGGCTTTGTAGCAACCACAAAAATTGAAGGAAGGAGGGCAGTTGGTTGCTATGCAGAATTTGTCACTGGCAATCAGTGCTGCATTTTTACCAGGAAGAAGCTGTCCACAAACTGCTCCAGCGTTGCAGGACCAACACCACTAGTCTGCAGTTCACATACTCCCTAAGCACAGTATCAAGAGCAGCGGTTAGCAGATCTAGAAGGTCTAGTATTTTAGTGCTGATTTCCACCTAAGAACGTCCCTAATTTTCTCACGACCACGCTGAAGCAAGTGATATAAAAATGTTAAGAAACAGTTACCTATAGTATCTCTTAAAAATAAACATTCGCTTCAGTAAAACTAAATAACACACAGGATCTATCACTGCCCAATTCGTGCAATATGACAAAAATCCAATGACACAATGACTCAGGGCTTCTGCAAAGCAGGTCTCCTACTAAAATACCAATAGCCCAAAGACAAAATATCAAATTGCTGCATGTTGCACCTAATTCTTGCAATATTTGAACCACGTTGAAAACAATGACAAAAAGACTACTGTAACAGAAGCGTAAAGAAAACTCCAGAATGCTACTTTAGGACTCCAGGAGTGACTCTACAAGTCTACACACAAAACTTATGGACAATGTTTTAACTTATACACATAAGCATGAAAGAAACAAAATCCTAAGACTTAAAACTAAATGTTTCATCAATGCGGTTTACAGTGGTTACTGAATTGCAACTCAATAGCAAAAAACCTGTCTTGACAGAAAGCTTCTACCACCTTTGGCTTTCACACCGGGCCAGAAAGCTACCTGCCTCAAAAGCTATGTTTTTCACGCTTACTGAAGAAAGACACTGTTTCCAGATGACACTCCACTCCCTTGGAGTAATTTTTCAGGTACTCAGGCTTTTTAACTATAAAGTTAGACAAGTGTAACATCAGCTCAGCAAAAACACCATTCATTTTCACTACAAAAACAGATTCCCTAGCTGGCGTTCAGAACTTGGGCTCATCATCCCCAGTGACTCCCAAGTTATCTCAGGCCACACTGGAGGTGTGTACACGCCTTGCCTCACTGATTCTCATCTCTACAGGAGCAACAGGAGAAAAAACTTCAGGTTGAAATAAAATTGTTGAAACCTTTTGCATAAGGACGTCCATTGGTTTGCTTAATCCTGATGAGTGGAAGAATTTCTGAAGCGATATTTGAAAAACTACTTTAAGTCAACCATCTAAGTCACATTAAAGCACAAATACATGTTTTAACATATTTAGTAAGGATCACTTTTGAAAAAGTTGGCCTTCAGTCTTGAAGGAGTACTTGTATACAATGCCAGATTCACAAGTGCCTTCGTGTCTGCAAGTTTTATCACCTGAGCTATACAATTGTAACAGCAGCCTAACATTTAGATCTAACTCATCTGAATCTTACAGATACAAAAATAGTGACACTGAAAATGTCAATATCTGATAGATTAGATAGTCTGAACAGACGTGTTATTGTAAATGAAAAAGACTGCCTTAAAAATCAGTAGAAAGCAACCATAAATGTAGATACACCAAAAAAACCCCCACCAAACCCAAACCACAAAAACCCCACCCAAAAAACTTCATAGCCTTCTGAACATCAGCAGTCATACAAAAAGTGAACGGTAAGAGGAAAGATGAAAGCTTATTCCCCCACCTCCTTGGAAAACCAAGTTCCAGTCTGAGAACAAAATGAGCTTAAAGGTGTTTTGTTAACCAGTCATCTCCCAGCTTCTTATTACCCTACAGCATACACCTGAGTTTGCCACCTTTATCCCCCAGAGATCTTGAAACACTTCAGATACAGAACTGGGTCTGGAGTAAGAGCAGTGACTTTTGTACAGTTATTCCTGATCAATACGCCTATTTCTAAGAAATTTTCATGTTCTCTTCCTTCTTTAATTGGTGTCTTTTCGGTCAGAACGTTTAATCTCTGGCACTTCAGAGTCGTTGTACATGGCTTTATCATCCACTGTCAAGTAATTACATTCCATGCACTTTCCAGAGTTTGGATTGTTCAAAACCAGAAATTTCATCTTTTATGTGACCTTAGCAGATGTGGTTTGGCCATTATTCCCTTAAGCCTTTGAATGTAAAGCACGCTTAGACTCATTTTCGTCATTCATCTTTGCGGCAGCTGAAATCACAGTCCGCTCTTTTAATCCCACAAAAGGCCTTTTTAATGGCTTTTATGTACAAAGTCCATGCCACCGAACATATTACACAAGATTCATGGAAGAAACAGGGCTATAGTACCCACAATATACTCTTCCTGTCACGCGTAATGTTAGCCTGCTGCTCTGGTTGTCAGCGTCCCTGACAGGGAAGCCCTGCAGCGGTGACAGTTCTAGAAGATGTTTCATGCCACATCTCTTGCTGTACCCTCAGTTTTAGTGTACAAATTTTTGTTCCCTGGCTCATTGCTACCAGAAGACTGTTAAATGGCTATCAGCTTGAAGAGTGAGTTAGCTTTGACTTATTTTTCTTTTTTTTTTTTTTTTCAAAACCAAATCAAGTAGTTCAAATTCCCTAAAGGCAGATGAAAATAATTACAGTTAGCAGCTGAAAAAAACCCACCAAGATAACAGAATTTGATTTTATTAAACAAAATACTAGTGGCATAGATACTACATTTATTTATGTTATAGTACAATGATATGTACAAAAACCATCCAATTTGTTTTTATAAGTTTCAGTATATATTGTTCCTGCAGTTTTTACATATTGCCTAAAATTTAAAAGATGTTACGTAATGTGCAGGTATGGAAAGGAAACCACATCACTTCCAGAAGTGAATGCACATAAATCCAAAACATATTCATTTCAACAGTTATGAGATATAAAATGCAAGCTTCAGAAAATTCTAGTTACAGTCCCTGAAGTAACTGGAAGTTAGATTAGTTGAGCATGCAAGAAATAGCATGGTACTGAAACATGCAGAGTTTCTCATTCCTTGTTTGCACATTTATAGCTGCAATGATGTAAGGTTTGAAGAAGGCATCCAAGATACAACCACGAATGCTGTGGATTTTTAGTCTGCACCTTTGAATAGTTCTTGATCCTAGACATGAGACACTAAAGGGAACCATATGGCAATTATTTTCAAAGTCTGAAAACTAAACTTCCATGAGGTATTATTGGACTTGACTAGTACAGCAACACAATTTTTATGTAGCACAGGAAACAGAAATACCTGATTTTTTAAGAATAACCCTGAGTGGGCCAACCTGGCATGTTCTGACAAAAATCTAGAAAGCCAACATGACATGCTTTTCACCAAAATACATCAACAGAAGCACACACAGATACAGGCCAGAAACTGTTCAAGTTCTTCAAGGTAGGTCACCTTTACTTGCTGAGTTTTACTAAATTGTTTCCCTTCTTTTACTTTGAAGTCCTACATCAAAAATAAAGCTTGTAAAAATTCCAGTATTTGTAAAATGAAGGTACAATTATTGAAATACTTCAATAAGAATACAGTACATATGAAAACAAAAGCACTTTCAGGAGCAAAGGCATTTACAAAGACCCATTCCCTACAAATATCCATTTCATCACTAACTGAAAACTGACTCTAGTTCCTTCCAACTTGTCTGACATTAATAAAAATCTCTTAATCACACGGATTCTCTACCATCAATAAATGTGGGATCATAAAGCAATCTCTCGCTATTTGTGCACTTCACACGACCTCTCTTTTCTCTCTAACCTTGTTTTTATGTGGGCACTGATTTCTAAAGTGAGTGCAGTAACAAACAGGCATACATACTCTCACACACATCAAATAATTTCATAAATCTCCTTTTCTTCAGGAAATAAAAGTAGTAAGTATAATACTGTCAACAGAAAATCATATTACTCATCATAAACAAGTTTATTTCACCTTCCCTCCCAATTTTTCCTCCTCTGCTTGCTTACTTTTGCAAACTCTTGCTAAGAAGTGAAATGAAGCCCTAAACCAATTGTAAAAAAAAATATCTTATAATGACAGCTCATAAATCCCAGAAACTTATCATCTGACCAAACAAATTTTGTCATGTGGGTATGCTGCTATATTAGTAGAAAGGATGCAGGATGCTGCTCTCTGTTGAAGAGCAGTGTTAAAGCGGATGGGATGGGAGAGACGATCCATCCAACAGTCTGTCCATAGTCCCAGTGCGGGTGTAGCAGAAGACGCCAGCAGAGATGGATTATGTTTGCTTTTGAGCAGCTGTAGACTGCCTTGCTTCTGCCCTTTTGTACCTCTGAGCTACCTGCCTTTGCAGAGAACTACAGCTCAGAGATGCACAGGAGAGCACTTACCACATCTCATTTCAGAGCAGCAGATGTCTTCAGAGCCTACTTCATCCTGTCCTGCACTGGTCAAGAAAGCTGGCTTGGACCCGTCACCTCACTGAGGCTAGGAAAGATAGTCCCAGTTACTGGGTATCCAATATAGAAATATTCTTGTCCAAAATAAGATTTTGCCCTAGGTACAGTCTTGGCATTAAGGTATTACTCTGCTGTCAGTGTTACAATACAGATGGTAACTATCTGAAAATAAGGTCACACTGCAGGGTAGTGGAAGATCTTCTAATCAAGCTCCATTCCCCAAGAATAAGAGAAACACAGGAGCCCACACTTCATCAAGTAAGAAAAGTATTGTGAATTAAGTCAGGACTGTGACTTTATTTTAATGGAATTACTTGTTAATTTAATATCCCTGGAATCATTATTGCTCTGGGGCTTTTGCCTGTAACTCCATTAATTCTTCTCATTTTATTGAGCTTGTAGTGTACTGAACAATACTATGCTAATGGAGAAGTTGCAATTATTTATTTTGTGCATTTCCTGCTGACTGAGGTTATTGCACCATGCAAGAAATGTCAGTGTATTAGAATAAAATACTGATAACGGCACAACATAAAGTAAGAAGAGACTGCAGTTCCATCATTTGTCACGGAGTTTTTGCCTTTTGGGTAAGCAGAAAGGCATTAAGTCGTTAAGTGAAAGCATGGCATTACTGAAAGCCTATCTTCAATTGTCAACAAGAATTAGATTATTTTTCCATTAGTGAAGTATTCCAAATTCCATTTAATTTATTTAACTATGAAATGCATAAAGTCAAGTTCTTACTGTTTAATCCAGCAACAGCTAAAATGCTTATTATAAACATGTTCAAAAACTTGGATGCATGGAGGTTTATAATAAAGATGTAAAATTAAGTTACTTTTCTGTAAAAAGCTACATTAAATTGTAGTATTTTGTACTACTAGGTTATTTAAACATCAATAATATAAAGAATAATGAATGAAGGAAAAGGTCACACTGCCAAGTTCTACAGGACCTTTACCTGAGCTCTATAAAAGCAGGGCCTTTCAATGAGAAAAGATTAAAAAATAATAATTAAAAAAGAGTTAAAAGTGAAATAAGTTTTCATGTGTCCACTTATTAGCAGATGACAATTCATCATACTATATGACATTTTATTCAGGCCAAATGAAGCCTGGGGTAACACTGCTATGATACAGTCATGGGACTGGATTGCTTTCTGAGAAGTCACAGGGTTAACAATGTACCAATGTTCTGGCAATCTACTCCAAACGGTAATTAAATTGACTTCTGTAGTGCTAAGGATAACTGCTGTAGTTTATGTTCAGTGGCCTTTATGAAACATATCAATACACCAACATAACCTTACAAAAGTCAAAAGCCTCCAACCTATAAAAGGTAAGAAAAAAAAAACCCAACAAAACCCTCCACCTCAAAACCTCATCTAGATTAAAATATACCATTAATTCATAAGAAAGGAAAAAATGTTACTCACGTAGGGGGAAAAAAAGAAGAAATACATAAAACTCTTAAAGGAATCAATAGAACAAAAAAAGCAAAAGCCAAAAGATATGTCATTAAAACATGAGAGACTTCCAAACTGGAAAACACAGGTTTGCATTTCAGCCACAGTGAAGAGTCCTCAGCTAAAGTGAACTGCTGGCAGAAATGCTGCCTGGTTCTACAATCATGAAGTCACAATTAAAAGAACAGATTTTAAAAGCAAACAGGAAAAAACCCATTCCCCTGGTTTTGAATTGCTCTCCACAGTAGCTTTCTTTTATTGGTTTATATGGTTTTTGTTGGGTTTTTTTTTTAGTAAAGTGTTCTCATGTATTCAGTCACACAAAATAAGACTTAAACCAACAAAAAAAAGGCAAAAAACAAGCCAATTCCATGAAACTTGTCATATAATTATAAGAATCGCCATCACTAGAGTTGGCTTACTAGAAATAATCTCTGGTGCTTAAAGAGTTTATAGACTGTGAGTAGGAGAACAACTGATTTAGGACTGCATATTCCCTACTCATGCCACTGAATGACAGAACAAACTATTCTGCTTCTTAAAGCCACTGTCACCGTTTCAAAAGCAACAGGCATCTTTCATCTGTAAGAGCAAGTCTCCAGATACGACTCTGGAGGACTTTCATTTTAATGAAACTAAATTAAGCAGAACTTACACATTAATAAGCATTATAATTCTTCCTCTCCAAACAAATACCTCTGTTATACAGGCAAGATACTCCTTACAGAAAATATGTATATATCTTCAGAAAGCAAAACCTAACGTCTATATAGCCTAAACTATCCTGTCAACAGATACTTTATCACCTGAATTTTGTAAGCTTTTCCATTTTCTGAGGATAAGAAGCTGAGATTTCTCAGCTCGTATACCTTTTGTGCCATTTAATTTACAGAAGTTCCTAAATGCCTTGCACATCCAATTTTTATAATGAAAGAGCTTTCATTTATCATCCAATCACCTTCCACTAACACTATTCTATTACTTTCAAACGCAATAAGAAGTATAAAACACTCTGTGGGGTTTATAACGGCATGGAATGAGAACTGTATTAAAGCTGGTGCCTCTTGACCCAGAAGAAAGTACTCCCTGATTGTACCTTTCACTCAGGGTAAGAACTGTCAGTCAGCCCGCTCAGCAAAGCAGCAAATCCCTCAGAAAGTAGCAGGTATTTAGGACTTGCAAAAGGTTTGGAAACATGTGAATTTCATGGCAAATGAACATCTTAAATCAAGTTTAAAACAGGGTTCGTTATTTTGAAGTCCTTCGCTCAACTGAACGGTTCTGCTGATGGTACAGGTGGGTCACAAAATCAAAGTCAACACAAAAATTAAATTCTAAATTTGATGATAAAAGTTAAACTGTAGTTCTAAATTAAAAGAGTATGAAAGTTACTGATAGCACCTGAGAAAAGAGCCTCATATGACTTCATTTCAGCAGATGTAGCACAGCTCAGCAAAGGGCTATCTTTTATCTAGAAAAGATGGCTTTCAAACTGATAAGCATCCATCAACGTGTGCTCCAAAGTATACAAAAAAAAAATTTTCAAAGGCAGAAAGGACAGCAAAGAGCAGCTCCCACTGCAAAATTAATGCTGAGGTGCTCAAAAAGCCCACAAACCTGACTGTGTTCTTAATAAGGTGCTTATACTTGTTACAGCCATATGTATCAGTGCTCCTTGTTCTTCTCTGCAGAACAGCATGATTCCCGCAGAACTGGCCTGACCTCAGCAAGAGAGAGGAAAGCAAATAGTCATAAAGCAAGGACATGTAAATGAAACTATTCAAGTTTCTTTAGTTTATCTGTTGAACCGTAGCTTCCCCAAACCGGGCAGAACCAACAAAAAAGCCCCAACCAACCAACCAAAAAGGGGCTGTAGAAAGAGTCACAAAGAGGTTTTATGCAACAGAAAAATCATCAGCAGGTAGAAAGGCAAAAAGAAGAGGGATTAGTATCCTCATCAAACTTCATTCTAAATTACACTAGAATAAATTAAAGTGCTTGACACGTATTCCATAGGAAAACTTGAGTCAAAAATGAAAAACAAACCACCTTTGCAGACTACCACACAGCAAGATTCAGCTAAAAATTTCAAAATTATACACAAAGTAAAAGACCAGAAGAATTGACATCTAAGACTTTTTGACAATAAACAGCAAAAGTAAAGAATATAAACTTTGAAAGGTGTTGTAAGACATGCCTCTAAGCATTGTTCAGGTATTCTCTGTATGTCAAAAAAACCTGACATTACACTCTACTACACAGTTTTTCCAAAGACACCAGCAATGACCAATTGGAAGTGATGAGAGTACAGACCAAGACATGATTACAGTAATGTGGATGAATTTAAAGATCACATCAACAATTCACAGTCTATTTAACAGTAATTTAAGGATTGGAAGACTGCTTTGTTTATGACTGGTAAAGAATACTAATTCGTGCTATGGTTCAAAGCGGTAATCTTCCTGCAAAGATGCTGATTCCATGTGGAGGTCAAAGAAGTCTAGACCACTAAATTTCCTAACAGTGAGAAAAACACCCAAACAGTTCTCCCAAGTTTCTTACTCAAATTGCCTCCAGTATCACCCCGTCTTTCAGCCAACTCAGACCTAGTGCAGATTCAATCCTCATATCTAAGTTATGAACACTCTCAGAGGTATAGATAGGGGGGAAGATAACCCTCCAAGTGATGTATAAAGGGCTTCTTGTCTTGGGCGAGTTGTTCTTCTTAGGCTTTATTTTCAAATGTTTCCCTCCCACTTAGTTATTTCTAAATCTTAATGTTATCTAAAAGTTCTTTAATTTATATATTTTGTGTAGATGGGGAAAATAAAATTAGTATAAACGGGTGGTTTATCTTTACCATGCCTCTTGTGAACTTCTGTCTTTCTTCCATCAACAGATAATGTTTAATCTAGTAAACTTTGGCATAATTTAAAATAGCACTAGTCTCAAAAGTCTTGCAGATCTCTTGCATTTAGAATGTTATGCTTCAGGTAACCCATTAATCTTCACAAAAAGGTCTCAAAGGGCTGTATTAATTAACAGATCCAAGTAATCTACAGAAACTGAAATACTGCCAAACCACTCCACACGTACTCCCAGCTCATTAAAAATACCAAAATCCTCAGTTTAACTTTAAATAATTCCCACAGGACTTTCAAAAAAGCTTACACAAGTACGATATTTAAAAATTGTTTTAAATGC
Source organism: Ciconia boyciana (assembly GCF_034638445.1). Lineage (NCBI taxonomy): Eukaryota > Metazoa > Chordata > Aves > Ciconiiformes > Ciconiidae > Ciconia > Ciconia boyciana. Next base: position 40,421,170 of record NC_132943.1, on the reverse strand, counting down.
TAGGGAAATTTACTATGATTTATTATCACAATTACACGTAACAAGCCTTTCAGAGCTATAGTTCTAACATAAGTTATAACTGCTACTATATGATAATGCGCTTCACTGGGATGTCCTTTCCATATGGATTCTGTGCTCCCACTCCCCCCTGCTTTTTATAGAGCATTTTGTTCAACCTGTCCCAAAGAAAGGGATTCACAAAGAAATGGCAAAAATGTAGAACAAAAGTTGTCTCTCCCGAACTTGAATTTCGGTAGCTACCAGAGGCACTCCTTGCACTCTAACAAAGCTTTCCTTTCAAGATTTGCACTACTGAGGAAGTCACAGTATATGGTAATGGAATACCTGGAAAATGACAATACAGAAAAAACTCAAAGTCCCTTTCTGTTGTTGATCCTTCTCTCAACACAACCTTTACTAATCAATGGCCACAGTTATTTGTTTAGCTATACCAAATTTCACAAATATACTTGAAAAGGTCCCTGTTATCTGACTGAAGATTTTTATCTTCATCTGACTGCCCTTTTATTCATCACCAAAAATAAAGGTATATCGTAGGTAGTTATACTTTCCAGGGTAAAAAAGATAAAAATTCAACTCTCCCTTATCAATCCAATCACAAAAAGCATTCCTAAAATTACTACAGAAACAGCCTCAATCTTACACCATGATTGTTATGAAGTCTACAGAGGATGAAGAGCTCAAGAAGTGATACTAAAATATGACAGGAACCAATCCTAAAGAGATGAGGAAGCAAACAAGGCCAAGTAGGGTTTCATTTAAACATAAAAACAGGTTGAGAAGGATGTCCATAGGAAATATTTCTAAATAATTAGCACCTACTGTTTAATTCAGATGGCTCTTGAGAACTCTTATCAAAAGAATGCACTCAGAAAATGTCAATGACTATCCAGGTTATGCCGCCATAGTCCCAACCTTATTCTATTCAAACTATACCAACTACCATATTTTCTTTTATCTTCTCCTTCCTCCCACACCCTCGAGCATGACTATGTACAACCCAGTTTCACCTATATCCAAAATCCCCAACTGCAAGGTCACACGACTCTATCCTCATTCCAAAATTCCGGCATTAAATGAAGCAGTTTTTCTTTACAATCTGTCAAATATAAAGCATGTCTTCTTTTTAAGGGAGGAAAAAAAAAAAACACAAATCACCAAAACAAAACCCCAAAAGACCAACCCAAAAGACTTAAAAACCTTGTCTATCCCCATCATCTTTTGCTTTCAAGTTTTCTACTTCTTGGACTCTGTCTTGACTTTACACTCTTAAGAGAAGGTATTTGCAGTACCCCTTTGTCTGCATTTTAATAAAAGGTCTGTGGGTTGCAAATACACATTTAAACTTGTATAATGGACTTATAAATAACTGCAATAGTGCAGGCTTTCTCAGATAAAAAAGCATGAAAAGCACATTCAAGTATTCTGCCTACAGTAAGTTGAAAGCGCACAGAATATCCCATACTGTTGAAGTACACCATTACATCAGGATATGACATGCATCGCACTATAAGATACAGAATACTTTAAATACCTGAAACATACTCTGCAGTGTTTTGCTTTATACTTCAACACCATGCAACAGAAAATGGGGTTGAAGGACATTTCAGTATTAAAGGTACCAGTTATCATACAAGCAGTGTAAACCCATATGTCATTATATAGCTAGTGAATAAAAATCAGTCCCCAAAAACTATTAAATCAAGCATTACTGCTTCATTTTCTACTGCACACTGAGTTACATGCAACTGCTTGCCGGTACATCAGGATACAACATATTTTTTTAAAACAACTTTTTTTTTTTCTATTTTTTTCTGAGTATTCAGAAACTCGGGGAAGTTATTTTTAGACAAAACACTCTCACTGATCTCAGTGGCCATCAATCTTTCCTCATTTACTGTTGTCTTGTTTGTCCTCTCCCTGCCACTATCTATCTTCTGATAGGGAACTGATCCACTTAAACACTGTTCAAAGCACAGAAAGAGTTTCCTTGCCTCCCTAACTCCCCCTGAAGCCAGGCAGGAACACTGCAGTTAATATTGTACTTCGGAGTAATTAAAGATAAAGGATGCTACACAATGTAGTTTGAAAAACTACATGGAACTGCACCAGAAATATTTCTGATCGGGTGAAACAACAAGTGCTACTCTTTTTCTCGTTGATGGTACCTCTGGTTTTGAAAGCAGCTATATAAATATGCACATATTTTACTAAGAAAGACATTTTTATAAGGAGGAGTACATTAAAATAACAGTGCTTGGGAAAGCACTATAGTATTTGGCAGCCGTTGATTCCTGTAAAATTTTACCGACTTGCCTTAAAGATGTCTTAAACATTGATTTACAGTTGTTTAGACAGCAGAATTATGAGGTTTGGTTTCCCTGTACTTTCAATCCATAACTCTGAAACACATGGAAAAACCAAACAAATACCAAACAGAAGCATGGGGACATCATTGATTTTAACAAATAAACATATTTTAATTCAAAGAAACTCAAAAAGGAACTGTAACTACTCTACAAATGAGACCAATAAATTAATCTGAATGAGTTTACTGGAGGTGCCTACACCAGGGATACCACACAGCTACACCAGAGAAGCAACAGTCACTCGCCTCAGACCCCTACGGTCTTCAGAAGCTACAAAAACTACTTCTATTACCTCGCGCGGTCTTGAGGTTTGGTTTGCTTACTGAGCGTTTGGTGTCAGAGTACTTCTCTAAAATATTAGGTAAAAGAGGCAAGAGAGCATTCTGTTAAGTAACTAATACAGCAAAGCACAAAGCCTAGAGGAGCATATCAACAATAAGGCACCACCGAACAGCAATTTAACGATATTAAGACCTAGCGATGGCAATGAGCATGAAAACAACAAAAGCAACATGCAGACCACAACACACGCTACACAAACACGAGGAACGGAGAAAAAGTCCAATTGGTAACAGAAGACCAGTTACTAACCAGAAGTTGGTGTTAGAAAATAATCAGCATTCATCTGCTGAAGAAAATGATTTATCAAGTGGAAACTAAATATTCTTACCCTGTTAACCACGCCTAAATTTAATAAACCAGTATTTTGGGTTTGTGGAGAGTTTTGCATTGTTTTTTCCAGGTCAGCCTTAGGACACTTCACATGGCCGCCTCCATACTGGAGTGTTACCACCATTTACACCCACCTTCCGCTCCTCCGGCACTGGGGCGGCCCCGGGGCCCAGAGCGGCGGCTCCCGGCAGAGCCACTGTGCCCCACCGAGGGAAGCAGTCGGTTCATTAGTTAACTGATCTGGCATGAAAAGAGGCAGGAAAGCTTGGGAAAAGTCAAATAAAGTAAACCAACACCCCCCCTACCTCCTTTTCAAGTTCATTCTGGAATAACTGGGGCAGTTTGGGCAGGATTCTTGGCCAGTGGAGAAAAAAGCAGCCAACAAAAAAACCGCAATACTAAACTAAGGCTTATTTGTCTCTGTTTCAGAAAATCATTTTAGGTGCACGGGTGTGTAACTTTCCAATCGATATTAATGTTTAGAAAAATCTCTTTGAGCTGTGCATCGGGAAGGAATGAGCTTTTCAAAGGCACCCCTTTCCAGGGGAGGGCAGGCACCCTGGCCGCAGGCTCCATCCGCAGCCACGCAAAGAGGTTTATTGGTCACAATCCCATCGAAGAGACTGCTGACCATATCTGCGTGGAGGGCTGTCTCTCTTCCTTAATTGCTGCTCCTAGGATGTGGAATAACTTGTCATGCAGTCCTAGAGAATAGGGTGGTGGGTTGATTTTTTCTTTATTTTGTTGCTCTCAAAGCTCTGCCATTTGGGGGTTGGACTAGATGACCTTTAAAGGTCCCTTCCAACCCAAACCATTCTATGATTTCTAGGACTATTTTACAAGGGAGGTGTTTTTGAGTATCAGCTAGGAACACATCCAAGATATTTTCCTTCGTAGCAAAGCACAAGCTTACTCTTTTAAATACAATAAATTAATGGAAAAATATTTAAAATAACCTCTGTTTCTGAATTAATTTTTAAATCAAAATATAAAAATAAAGCAGGCCAAAAAACCCTGTCTGCAGATACATGGACAACTGTAAACTATAAATTTTAATAAAGCCGACTTGTTTTGTTTTGGACAGCCTCTGTCTAAAACATGCCATTTCACATACAGATGGTTTTATTTTTAAGGAAAACAAAAACAACCACCAAATAAATATCAACAGTACAGAAGCACAGTCTGGAAATAGCCCTGATAAATGTAGAAACTTTGGTTTCCAGTGTTGCAGTCCATTAACTTTCATGACTATGAACACTCACAAGGAAACAAGGATGATCATAGCCTTAGACAGACATTCACCTGGTTGGCAATTTTATTTTCAAATGCAAATGTCTGTGCCCCAGGGACTGGAAATTGAAATCTCCATCAGTTTTGTTTTGCTTATAAGTTAGAGTTATAAGTCTAATTTGTTTTGAAACAAGAAAAGAAAGATGCAGGAAACTCTGGCAAATACTATTCTAGCATTTAGTATCAATTAGTGTAAAATGAAAATCAAGATGTTCTTTTGTCTGGCTTGACAGAAGCAGTTTGTTAGTTGCTTACCTCAGTAGACACTGTCCTACATTGACGACTGAAAAATCTTAACATGAATTTCATTATGTAGTTTAAGACTGAACGAAAAACTCCCTAGATTTTCAGATTTTAGCAACACCGACAACTGGGATGAGATTTTCAGCATATGCTGAGTATCCTCAAGGAAATCTAGTCATTTTGTCCAAGTCCCTACCAGGGAATCGGTCTCTGAAATACGGATGTTTGTTTATACACTTGCATACTAGCTGCTGAAAGCTGGATCCGAATTAGAATTTGAGCACTTAAGTGATAGAGGAAGTTTGTCCCTGAAGCTGAACATGGCCCCTAAAAGTTCTGCATTAGTGAAAATATTCAGGTAAGATTATTACTGCCATACATCTGCTCCATTTCATGGTTCCCAAATCCCTAGTTAGGGATCCCTTACTCCTTAGCTGGTCTACGCAGAACCTAGTGTAGGTAAGAAACACAAACCAATGTGATCTGATTGTGATGCTCAAGAAATTTTCTAGTTTTATGCCAGTCCTAATTAATTATAACAGCAGCAATTAAAGTCCATTCAGTAAATAAACCCATAGCCATAACTCATCACTGTCATACATCTTTCATCTGCTCGTAAGTACTTGTTTCAACACAAGGACGTACCATCATTCTCACAGCCGGGAGAAACAAAACAAAAGCACCCATTACAGGCAGTGCACGGCCTCTTACATTTATGGCATCTCCTTCAAAACCAACTTTTAAAATCTATCACTGAATTCCTGGTAGTGGTATGTTAATCCAAGCTCTGTTAACTATAGCAAGAAACGTGCACATTCTTGACCTAAAATACTGTTATAAAAAATGGGCATCAGATACAGAAGTGAAACTACTGAAAAGTTTGTTTAATTTTTTTTTAAAAGGCAAACTTTGGTAAAGCACTCTAAATATAAAGGTTCCTCTATTGCTTGATTTTCTGACCAATTGTATTTGGACATTTTACAATACCATGCTGGAAATTCTCCAAGGAGATAGTTCTGAAAGATTAAGAATGGAAATCAAAAGTGGAGGAACAAGGAAGGAGTTGTGCTGGGAACAGGCCACCAGGTGAAACGAACTTTTAAAAGTCAGTTTCAGCATTTCAAGTCTCAAACCCAGGGGAATTGCCTCTCCTCCCATAGGACTTCAACATGTTTTTCAACATTTTTAAAACTTCACCTTTCAAACCAAGTTCAGCTCTTACTTTTTCTGGTAATCTTAACAGTTGCACAGCTTGAAGTGTGTCAATACTGGTACTTTCAGAATTTACCATGAAGAAAATATTGAAATTAAAATGGAATAAAAAGAAAATCATCATCAGGAGTGGCAAAAAAAAAAAGAAACAATACGTATTTTTTGTGAGCACAATCAATATGTACACTTTGTATATGAAAAAGATGAAATGTGAAAATACACAGGCACACCTGCAGACAGGACAGCAGCAGAAGCGTGGAGTAATTCCCATAATCTGATTTATAAGGAAATCAAAAGGTCAGCGTTTATAGCAGTCATACCAGATGTTTCCAAACTAGGATATCTTAAGTTTCACTCGATTATAATTCTGTCTTGAAAGTACAGCTCTGTAATACAGTGTATTTTCAAGTGCAAGAGAAGTGGCACTTGTTGAAGAATGCAGAGCCCAAGATACTGAAGGTGTAACCGTGGAGATGCTTCTCCTGGGCAGTTCAGATCACCCCACAGTGTGAAACCACAAGAGAGTCCTGCCTTACCTTCTCTTTTAGGCAGGCACACCTAGTAAGTGTAAAGAAAAGGCAATCCCCCATTATTTTAAGCACAGAACTTTGTCCTGTGTCCTGTCTGGTCTTCATGTGGAGTGTACAAAATTGGCTAAGACCACTTTTTACGCTTTCTCTTTTCCACTCTCCTGGGCAAAAATCTAGAATGATGTGTCTTTGTGGAATAACCCCAACCATTTTGTGATAGTTTAAAAGTTATTCCATGACAGACAAAAGATAGTATCTGAACAAACTCTATAATGGCTATTAAAAGTTAAGCTTCACCTTAACCATACTGAAGCACAAATGATGTGAATGTCCTGAGGGAACACTTCGTATCATTCTTGGAGTGACTCCATCAGTTCAGTTTTCACAGATATTTCTCCTTATTCCTCTTCTGTACTCATGAACTTTCATTCAACAATGCAGCAAGTTTTCCCACCATCCAATAATTCTTTTTTTTTTTTTTTGGCCTGCTGGATATTTCTTCACTCAAACACAAGAGTAAATACACCTGTTTTCTTCTTTACATTTCTTGTATTTTGTTTTGCTCTTCTTCAGAGACACTGCAGCTACTACAGTTCAAGTACTACGTTAATTTTAATAATTGAAAACCTCCTTGAAAAATATTTAGATAGTGAAAAAACACCTGATTTTTTTTTTTTTTTAACTTCAGATATTAACATTCCACAAGATAAAACACCAATATGAGATTTTCCAAACCAAAGGGATTAGGAGATAGAGTTATGCAAATAGAAACTGCCATCTTTATGTACCTATATGTTAGTGTTGCATCTCTAAACCATTGCAACCATAAATACCCAAAACCTTTAGTGATTTTACATTCAGGTTATGAAACTGGCCTACAAATGAATGGTAGGCGATTTCAGTTTCTACTACCTCAGCCAATAAAAAAGGAATTGTTAGTACAGTAGGTTTCTAATACATGCACAACATCTTTTCATAGGTCAGACTAAGAATAAGGAAAGATCAGAAGCATTACTACACCAATTTACAGTTTCTACAAGATAGGATCAAAGAGACTGAAAAGTGCTTTATGGTATTAATTGCAATGCATTAAATGTTTTGGCAAATAGAATTCCTCATTAAAACACAGCGGGTGCAACCTCACAGGCTATTTCAGAGTAGCAGCTGATTTTTGTACATTATGCATTATTCTTGTATTCATGGAAGTCACTTCTATCTATTTAGAATATATGAATTTTAATTTAGCGTTATATTTTCATTATGTTCCACTTCTTTTTTCTCTATCACAATATTATGCATTGAACACTCTCAGGTTCTCAAAAACATCACTCAGCAATATCCCTTACTTTCCCAGAAAACAAATGGTATCTTCTTGGCTAATTGTATATCTGTTGCTGACTCCAATATTTATAAAGTCTTGATGGGACTGCCTAAAAACTTTACTTTTTTTAAAAAATAATTTTTTTTTCCAAAGTTATATATTTCTCTACATGGAGAAACTGATTGCCAAATATGAGAAAACTTAAAAACTGACATATGGAATCAAGACAAATGTTCTTAGATACACACTTCCTTCCACATTTCTTGACAAAGAATAGCTCTGAATGGGTACTAAAAATATAATAAAAATGTAAATGGATTTTCAATTTACAAGAAACCTTCAGTAGTGTACATTAATTGAGGATCTCTTTGCAGATAGCTATTAGAACTGTATCAAAGTCAATGAAGTGTCAAGACAGGTATTATACAACTTTTGGAAATCCTGGAGTTTAGCATTTTTCTATTCCAAAATATAGTGAGCGCTTCTTAAAAAAAATTCCACAATGTGAATTCCCTCATACAATTTAATAACTTTAAGTTCACCAAAACATTTCATTTTAATAAAACCTCAACATCTTGTTTATACTTTATAAAATATATTTATAAATAAATTTATTTTCAAAATAACTTTAAGTTAGCACTTCATCCCATATGACAAGTGTCAAAACAATGTCAATTTTTTTTATAGATTACATTTGTTCAGAATAAGTACAGTTCAATTAAATATTTAGTTATTAGTGTATTTGGTGTTCAGAATATTTGGATCACCACAGGCTGACTGTTTTCAGTTGAACACTTAGAAAATTACCAACCCAATCTATTCAACCCCTCTTGTGCACAGACTATTGGGAATAAAAAGAAAACAAACCAAATTTAGTAGAGCTGACAGTTAGCAGGCATCATATCTTTCAGTCTATGGAGAATATGCAAGAGTCTTAATAAAGTTAAGACAGTATTTTTTTACAATCATGTTTTTGTAAACAAGCCCTTCCAGGTTTTTCTGCAAAGTCTGCTTCAAAAACTACAAAGATAACTAGTAAAAAAAAAAAAACAAAACCCACACACCACAAAACTATATGCTTTCTCTCTGTTGACCTTCCCTGAAATCTTTCTGGTTTTCTGATAAAGATGCTTGTTCACTAACAAAATTACAGATACCAGATACCCAGCTCATTTCACGCGTGCACCATAAAAGAACACAATACGACTTCAAATTATTACTGCTACGGTTTCAAGCTGCCCGTTAAAGTGATGGCCAATGCCTTCCCACAGGAGTAATCGCTTGTGGCCAAAGTTACAGACAAAGCTAATGAGAAATAAAATGACTTCTTAAGACTATGATAGCCAAAAGCTTATAGAGAGGAACAGGAGGGAACATTTACCAGGGAAAAAGTGAGCGGGGGGAAGAGGCAAATGTGGAGCTAAGGGAACCATTTACTTCTCTTATTATTACTGTGTTAGGTAGAAAAAGCTACAAATGAGGTTGAAAGGGTCGTAGCCAGGAGCTGTGCATTCATACCGTCACTGCAGCAAGCCCTCGCAGAGCTTATCAAAGTCTGATCCACACAGTTCTCGCTGATTATTCACAGAAAGCTCACTTTTTCTCCTTATTAAACTGCATTACAGGGAGCTAAACTACATTTGACATTCTCCTACGAGTACCTCTTCCACATAAACTGCAGTAAAGCTGTTACAGAGAATGTACGATAATGAACAGACTGAAGCCCATGAAATAATCTCTCCGTTACAATGTGGGCCTTAACGCAGAAAGAAATTAAGAACTTAATTTCTATAGGAAACAGCGATACTCTGAAATCGAAGGTTAAAGCACTGAACTGTGACTTGGAAGACATGAATTTAATTTCTGGATCTTCCACTTAGGTAATCTTGCAGGAATTATTTCACATGAGGATAATACTCCCTCACAGGACTGTTGGGGAGATAAGTGCATGCATGAAGCCTCAGCTAGCAGGACAGTCAGAGCCGTAGGAGCACATACACAGACATATATATGCCTACCCCATCTTCACTGCGCATTAGATCTAAATTAAATCTGCACTGCCCACTGCAGCCTGGCGCTCTTCACTCCCTGACTCAGCTTTTGAGTTTTCCACGCTGGTGCTTGCAGCTTACAATTTGCCTAAACATCCACATTTCTGCGAGCTGCTCAAGCCCAGGCTGCCTTGCACATCTCATCCAGCTCTGCCCGAGATGGCACCCGAGCCCCTGGGGAAAGGACCTTGGTGCCAGTCTGTGTGCCTGACGCCAGCCACACGTGCTTCCACAAGGACAGAGGGGCAGCTGGGGCAATAAGCCAGACAAAGCATATTCTTCCCATCCCCCTGTAGGTGTTGTTAGGTGTACCCACCACATTTTGAGGCTTTAGGCTTATTTGTCCTGCCCTGTGTGTCCAAAGAAGGGCAAGCGTGTCCAAAGAAGGGCAACAAAGCTGGGGAAGGGTCTGGAGCACAAGGCTGATGGGGAGCGGCTGAGGGACCTGGGGTTGTTCAGCCTGGAGAAGAGGAGGCTGAGGGGAGACCTCATCGCTCTCTACAACTGCCTGAAAGGAGGCTGTAGAGAGGTGGGGGTCGGTCTCTTCTCCCAAGTAACTAGCGATAGGATGAGAGGAGATGGCCTCAAGTTGCGCCAGGGGAGGTTTAGCCTGGATATTAGGGAATTTTACTTCACTGGAAGGGTGCTCAAGCATTGGAACAGGCTGCCCAGGGAAGGGGTTGAGTCGCCATCCCTGGAGGTATTTAAAAGATGTTTAGGTGAGGTGCTCAGGGACATGGTGTAGTGGTGGGCTTGGTAGTGTTAGGTCTACGGTTGGACCTGATGATCTTAAAGGTCTTTTCCAACCTATACGATTCTGTGATTCTGTGTCACTTGTTCTTTGGCAGGAGGATAAGAACTTCATTTATTTGCAGTCTAAACATACCTTTATATGTCTCTTCAGGGCCAGCAAAATGCCTTTTCAGTCATGGGGAAAAAAAGGCATTAATGCAAGCATTTATGAAAGGAAATTACTTATTTCTATCTTTACTATATAGGAAATTCAACAAATCTATTATTAACATTAATTTAACACTAAAGTATTTGACAGGATGTATCGGATAAAGCTAACAGTTTAAAACGCCACCAAAAAAAACTTGCTGCAAGTGTACAGACTGATCTGTCCAGAGTGACCCAGGCAGAGTAGCTCTTGTTTCTCCCTTGTGTCAGGAAGATGCACTGAGTGACTCTTGTTAATTCTACATTTAACCGTCTCTTGTATTAGCTCCTTCAAACATATTCAAAGGTTGATAAAATGAGGAGAGGGGAAATAAAATAGGAGAAACAGGAATTTCTTTGCATATATACAAGGAGATAAGCATCAACCTGAGCTTCCACTCATACTTCTACTTCTGAAAAAAGGCAGAACTTGAGTATTTCAAAAAGAGGCAGAATTGAGTATTTGAATATTTCAGCACACACAAAATTCCCGTCCTGCAACTACACTGTCTACATTTATCTGGTAGATATTAAAATTAATAGCACAGACATCTAAAAGTACTATCAGATATATATAATTGATACATGTTTACATACATGTTTATGTGGTTTTCTATATATCATTAAATCACAGAAGGCTTGAGGTTGGAAGGGACCTCTGGAGGTCATCTGGTCCAACCCCCCTGCTCAAGCAGGGCTACATAGAGCCGGTTTCCCAGGTCCATGTCCAGATGGCTTTTGAGTATCTCCAAGAACGGAGACTCTACCACCTCCCTGGGTGACCTGTGCCAGTGCTCAGTCACCCTCACAGTGAAAAAGCATTTCCTGATGTTCAGAGGGAACCTCCCGTGCTTCAGTTTGTGCCCATTGCCTCTGGTCCTGTCACTGGGCACTGCTGAAAAGAGCCTGGCTCCATCCTCTTTGCACCCTCCCTTCAGGTATTTGTACACACTGATTCATGAGATCCACCCCTGTGCCTTTTCTCCAGGCTGAACAGCCCCAGCCCTCTCAGCCTTTCCTCAGAGCAGAGATGCTCCAGTCCTTTCATCATCTTCATGGCCCTTTGCTGGACTGTCTCTAGTGTGTCTTGTACTAGGGAGCCCAGAACTGGACCCTGCACTCCAGGGGTGGCCTCACCAGTGCTGAGTAGAGGAGAAGGATCACCTCCCCCGACCTGCTGGAAACACTCCTCCCAGGGCAGCCCCAGATACCATTCACCTCCTTTGCCACAAGGGCCCCCAGGTCCTTTTCGGAGAAGCTGCTTTCCAGCTGGACAGTCCCCAGCATATACTGGTGCCTGGCGTTGTTCCTCCCCAGGTGCAGGACTTTACAATTCTCCTTGGTGAACTTCATGAAGTTCCTGTAGGCCCATTGCTCCAGACTGTTGAGATCCTTCTGGATGGCAGCGTGACCCTGTGGTGTGTCACCCACTCCTCCCATTCTGGTATCACCTGCAAACTTGCTGAGGGTACACTCTGTCCAGATCACTAATGAGGAGGTTAAGTAGGACTGGACCCAGTACTGACCTCTGGGATACACCGCTAGTTAGTGACCTCCAACTGCACTTTGTGCCATTGATCACCACCCTCTGCACCCAGCCATTCCGCCAGTTTTCAATCCACCTCACAGACTGTAAATAAAAGTCATACCTAGAATAGTAGGGGATTGAGTATTTTTATATACAGGTGAGACTCACTTTCTCCATCTTTGACGACAGTGTTATATATAAAGTTGAAGAAATAATCAACACTTTGGCTTTTGAAGAACAATAATGGAAAAGGGATATCTGCAGTTCTAATTTAAAAGTTAATTCCTCGTATAATAAGTTTTTGAAAGGTTCAATATTATAAATTATTTGCTTACAGAATTACAAGGGCATAAATTGGTTTTAATGGAACGTCTAAGATCTGAAAACAAGGGCCTTCTCTCCTAAAGATATTTTTAGAAAGGTGCTCTTTTGTCTCAGCCAAATTATATAAATGTTTTGAAAGTGCTAACATGAAAGATCACATGCTGAGATGGTTAGTCCCAGGGAAATACACATGCCTCAGGGTTCCAGCGCAGTTTGGGAAGGAAAACAAATTCCATTCCGGAGCTGAATCTTAGCTGTCAGAGATACAGCTTTGAAATCCACACTTTAAAAACCCCCAAGTTTCCTTTTAAAAGTCATGGACTTGTCTGAAGCATACAATGGAAATGAGAATGAGTAAGATACAAAAAGTGAACAGAAAAAAAAAAAAACAGGTGGCTTCTGACTCACGGAAGTTGGAAGGCAGGCAGTGTCATACTACCCCAGCAATCCATGGAAGACAAGCTTCAAAACCTGCTATGCTGGAGCTAAACTGATCAAAACAGGTAGAGCATGAGAGGCTAGGCTCTGCATTAGCTACCTCGTATGTCATATCCCTTTAAAAACAGATATAATTTTCATAGGAAAATTAAGCAGCAGCTAATGTTGCTAATGCAAATCTCCAATTCACTGTGGCTACTCATGCAAGAAATCAGCACATGATAGCACAATTATACAGTTTTACTGTTAATGCAAAAGTGTAGTTTAATAAAAAAATATCTTTTCTGTTGGTCTAGGGAGGCAAGAAGAGGGTTTGAATAATAAGGATTTTTCTACCTCCCTAAATTTTTCTTCTTTGACAGGAAATTTCACCATATGAATTTTGGACTTTGAATCCTCTGTTTTCTAGCTTGTGTTATGCAAGGACATGATATGATTCATATGAGAGTTCACCTCTTGGTAGATGGACCCTATTTTGCTTGGCATCTTTCAGACGTGAGACAAAATGACATTACTTCACCATCTCTAAGACAACAGAGAGATGGAAACAAATGGGAAGAACACAGGAAAAAGGAAGACAACATTCTTCGGTATGACAGGCAGCAGTCTCAGCAAACCATCAGGTTTGCTGTTGCCAAAACTCTACAGGCATCGCAATAAAGAATATCAAGGAGTGACAGGAAAGACTACGAGAAAAGTGCTTTGAGACGTTAATACAGAGCTCTTTCCAAACAGGAGGGGCAGCAGAGAAAAACTACTGAGATGTTTGCTTAAAAAAATCTGCACTACTTCTGTTACTTTGGTTATGCACAATCTTAATGGCCTGCTCTTTACATAAGCAACTCTATGAAAAGAGAAGTTTGAGAATGAAATAGAAAACTGGGAGGTGTGTCTAAAAGAATAAAAGAGAGTACAGCCCAGGTATCAAAGTTTGACTAACACAACAGAATGCATGGCTCTTCACACTACAGCCAAATTCTCTCTGCCTCACCACCTTGCTACACAAAAGGAAAACCTGAAAGTCTAAAGAGACATTGCAGATCAGTAGCATCTTTTTACAGCAAATTTAAGACTATAAGCTATTTCAGAAGAAGTTTCTGATGTCAACACTCACAAAGAATTCTCTTCCCTGCAAAGATTATTCCTCTGTGTGCATGTGTATGTGCATCTGTGTGTACCAGTACATGTGTATTTACATGTTAAGGACAAAAAATAGTAAAGGGGAACTAAAGAGGGAAAGAGTACAGGGTTTTGCAATCATTTCTGTGCAGTTTTACCTCCATAACTTTGCACAAGGCACTACAGGACTGTAACTTTAATTTCAATTTGTGAGTAAGTCTCATATAATCACCTACACAGTTTTATGCTGCAAGTCAATTTGCATGGTTCCCAAGGAGATAAGTTTTAAAAAATCTTCTCTGGAATCCACTGATAAAAAATGGGGGAAAATAGTATAATAAGATATAATGATGCATTAGTCCCTATAGAAAAGTTATCTTTTACTGAGCCCATCAGGAAAGCCTAGATAATCACTAAACATTCTGTATTTGCTTTTCTTTATCATCTCCAGCTTCATATTTTTACTGCACCTAGGCAGAGCATTTGCGATTCTCTATATTCTTCTTTTACAAAATATCAAACAAGGATAAAGGATTTGGGAACATCAGGTTACATGTAAACAAGAATAATATACGATACATTTTCTATTTATGCAGGTATACTTACTAAGTAAAGCATCCATTTAAAATATTAGGCCATATACTTTACGAATTCTACCCACAATCAAAAGTGGCGTTTTTATAGCAATTACTATGCATGATAAACTTCAAATAAGCTTTGAATGGAGAATTACAACCTCTGTGTGTGAGGCATGGGAGGGAAGGAGGAAGACAAGACAACATCATCTTCAAAAACTAACAAAAAAGGCAAGGTGATGGAGCCTTCACTTGTCATTCTGCTTGAGTTAAGGGGCATTTAAAAAGGTCATAATTAAACTGCAAATAGACAGTATTTTCACAGCACTAATTTACTGATCTAAGATTTAAACAAGAGAAATAGAACTGTTTTCTATCTACAAAATACATTAAATTATATGCTAAATATAGTATTGTACTAATCTGAAACTCTTGTGCCATTACCGCTAATTTTTCAGCTGCATCTTAGATAAGCATCTCTCCAAAATAATACATGACACTTTCCTGTTTTCCAACACTGTACTAACCATTAAAAAGACACTGAATAATGTTTGCATGGGCATCTTTCTTTTCCCAAGTGAAAACAATATAAACCATGACAGATGTAGTATTGCACATGGTGACTGTCGAAGTACCTCCCACGGAAAGCCACACGAACCCCTTGGGGTTACAGGAAAGATGCAGGCAGCAGGTGAGGAGAAACTGAACAGTGAGTAAGGCTGGGAAGATCATTTAGGCATTATAGATCTTACAGTGATTCTTGTAGGCAGGGTAAGATTTACCAGGATATTTAAAAGGACACTGGAGAAATTGGCTTAATGCAGTGAGCTTAATGCAGAAGAGGAATACCTATGATGATTTGAAAAGTGGGAAACATTCAGCTTAGAGAAAACAAACGTGGTTTCCCAAGGAATTTTTTGTTTCCCCCCTCCGCAAATACAACTTTCAATGAATACTGATAAAGGTCTAAAGAACTAATCTACTTCAGCTTTAAGGCATGTAAAAACTGTGAATTTGGATTTGCAGGTGCTCCACTTTTTAGAGAAATGTAAAGGAACCTAGTAATAAACATACAAGAACCAGATTCTCTTCTGTCTTTTTGATACACTGGTTCTGGTGAGAAAAACCTAAATCGTAAAAAAGCAAATTTGGTCTCCTAAGTCAACAGAATGTTTTCCATCTATCTTAGGTACTACAAGAAAGAATTAATTCTCATCTAGTGGATACTGACTTCCACCTTCTGTCTGTAAAATCAAATAGACAATCATAATTATTACAAATACATCTAGTGAAAGTTCAGAATTTCTTTAAAGGGGCCCTTTTTATTTAATTCCCTATAAGACAATTTAATTTCAGTCATTCTTGTCTGAAAAATCTCGATTTATGCATTTAATAAGCTCATAGACTTCCAAGGAAAGCCAGATTCAGGACTGAATAGCTGCTGTGTCAAACTAAAAATGATAACCCTAGCTCTGTGTGCATTAGCTGCGTGCCTTGAGATTGGATTCTATAGCATCTAATAAGGTATGAGCTCCATTTGAAGCTCTTCCCAAAACAGAGAGTATTCACAACTTCTCTCCCCTCTTTCATTTCTTAGCCACCTGCAGCCAACAGGGTACTAAAAGTGACCCTGTCTTCACCACAGAGATCTGTTTTCATGAAATACATGGGAACCTCAGTACTTCTGAGGCTGTTATTCCTCTGTCAAATTTGTTTGAAACTGGGCAGGGTGTTAAAAAAAATACTGCAGGTCATGCTGTCAAAAAAAGGCCTACCTTTAGCAAACCAGGCTACAATATAGCCTTTAGCGTTAACAAGAGAAACAAAAGACAGCCTTTCTTTTCAATCACTTAAAAAGATTGATTTTAAGTAGGGGTATTCACATAGGAAAAACTTTGTTAATTGAAATGACTATAAATTTTAAATGCTTTTTTCAGTATATGTATATGTATCAACTACAGTATAATGTATAAACTACAGTATACATCAGTATATCGGTATATGTATATCAGTATATAAAATATCAGTATAATGTATAAACTACAATCCACCATGTACAGAGAGATTTTTAAGCAAATTAAAAGTTCAATTACATTGTTTACAGTTTTTCAAGAACACTTTAAAATTCTTATTTTGTTCTTTACATGCTTTTATATTTTTACATTTTTTAAATAAGCATTTCAGTTAATTTTAGAGCACTATCCCAGGCTCTCACTTTCTTTAAAGCATTATCTTTACATGAAAGTCAACATCATATTGCCAGTATATGAAATTAAATACACATTCTCACTGGTTTTTTTCAGTTTAGTTGCTGTTTCTCCAAGCAAGTTCCAAAGTGTTTCCAAATAAGTTTAAAGACATCCAATTTATTTTTATTCCAGTAAATTGCTTTCTCAAGTGGCATTGTATCCTTAAGGCGTAATATCCAGTTATTAACTGCAGAAAATACTTAGAATTCCCTAGTATGTAAGAGTATCTCTTCTAGCAATAACTAGAAGCACTGGATATAAGGATCAAGAATAATGCTCTCAGTAAGATATAAAAGGTAATTCAAGAAAGATAAGGAAAACAAGGAATAGTCTTACCTGAACATGTATGATATTTATCTGTTATTGTTCAACTATAAGATAAGGGAAAAATTTAGGTAGTGACGTCCTTTCTTGACTAGCCTATGAGCTTTTACTATTTTCAATTACATATCAATCTCTTAACCTTCACAAGTAGTTTGCAACAACATTCAAAAGTAATTTGCAACTCAAACCTGGCTTCCTACTACAGTGAAAGGCAAACTTTTAACAAGGCAAACAGTAACATGAAAATGATTGCTTTAGCCTTGCCCCTCTGTAGCCCGTCACGCATGTAAATCTTGTGATGGCGTAGCCTGTAAAGGCTACATTTGATCATTACTCCACCTGATTCACTGAAAATCTTGCCAAGTGTGGAAGCGTCTTCCTCCTCCTCCAGACTGATATTTTAATTTTTTTTTTTTTTTTTAAACACACACCATTCTTGCACCTAGCATTCTTCAGATAAGCCCAATAAGCCAGTAATATTTTGGGTGGATTTACTATAGCTTCCTCAGAGTAGCAGCACAGAGACACCAATTGCAAACATTTTCCTGATTGGACCAATATGGCTATGCAATACAGGAGAAAATTATTCAAAATATTACCTTACAAATATAGGTTAGGGATTAACCAGACAGAAAATCAGAATTGAGCATCTGAGAGACTAAGCAGAAGCCTGCCCAGCTAGGCCAAAACTCAAAGCAGTAGGGTGGATATTTATTACAAAATACGGGCAGCCACCTAAAGAAAGTATCCTTGACCTTTGCATTGTAATTATTAAATGTGTAAGTATTGTTTCCATTTTCACAGACAAGATTTACCTTACACCCACATCAGCATGTTCTAACTTGTGCCACTGCTTTACTTGGCTCTGATTTTGTGTACTCTTTATACGGTGTACTACTCTATTTCCTCACAACGCTGACTTTTTTAACAGGTCAATTGTCAAACTGTTAATCTGCATGAAAATTACATATCCCCAGTTTTTGGACTTTTAAAACATAAATACATTGGATTATGTTTGTTGGATGCAACAAGAAATTAAGCTTCTAAAATTCAGTGTAGGAATACAGTTTTTCTTTAGGGAGATACCTTCAGAAGTAATCTGCTAGCAGTCTGAGTGCAGTGAGAACAGCATCAAGCTACATAAACTTTATCTGAATGACAAAAGTATTGATTATTTTTACAATTAATTTAAAAATATATTCATACCTAGACAATGTGTCAGAGTTGTCTGAACTTTGCTACTAGCTCTAACATTTCTTTTTTAAATATTTCTATGTTTATTCTTCCTCAGCTGCAGCTAGCAAGCCCTGAAATGTCATTGCTTACAGGCTATTTGCACACTCAAGCTAATCTAAATTTAAACCCTTCTGATTTTTGACCCAAGGGAATAAACTGCAATCAAATACAAATTGCGAAAACATTCAGCATTACAATTCTGTTTCCTGGAACCTGAGTTTATAGTCATCTCTGGTTCCCATTTTTACATCTACTAACCAAATCCCACCCTTCTTACATAAAAGATGAATCTCAATCTCTAAACAGGTCTGCCCAGGTGCTTTACTGTATTTACGCTCCCACTAAATTTCATGATCATTTTTCCCTCTTTCACATTCTTCAGAGAGAATGTCCCCCTGACTGCTGCCAGAAGTTTTTCAGAAATTTACTTAACGCAAATGCTTCTC
This sequence comes from Ciconia boyciana, assembly GCF_034638445.1. NCBI lineage: Eukaryota > Metazoa > Chordata > Aves > Ciconiiformes > Ciconiidae > Ciconia > Ciconia boyciana. The sequence continues at coordinate 40,402,283 of NC_132943.1, read as the reverse complement.
AATGACCTGTTGAAAAATAAAGATATATATAACAACACAATGAATGTACTGTTAACAGTTCTTACCAGCTCACTGCTAAGTCATGCACTTTTAAAACGTTGCTCAGTTTATACTCTCCAGATTTCAGGGGCTGAGTATATTCTTTAGCAAGCACAAGGTATGGGTTCGCCTGAGTATCAACAGGGAACTCTGAATCCTGGAGGAAAAAAAATGAAATCATTAGTTCTCAGAAATGTTGCGTAAGTTCATACAATGTACTACTTATGTTACTATTTTGAAAACACAGTTTTGTCTTATTTTTCCACCCTATTTTTCTCCTCTGCTCAATTTTCATCAATTTTTTAAGTCACCGTTGTCCTGATTTTATTGATTTTGATACATATTGTTAAAGCTGAGTGCAGGCATAACTGGAAGACTGGGGTCTGTATTGAACAACTGAATACTATGAGATTTCAGCTGAATACTATGAGATGCATTAGTTTGTTCTTTCAAAATTATATTCCTACAAGTTAACTTCTGGGCAGTTCTATCAATATAGTGTTGCTCTAGAAAGAGATCAACCATGACTACTGATCATTATCTGCAACCAAATATAAATTCACTGTTTATACCAGCAAAACCCCTATCTTCCCCCAAAACAGAAAAAAAAAACCCTGCTTAATGTAGTTCAACATAACAGCAATTGGAAAGAAGGAGCTCGACGCTGTGGATATGGAGACATATAGAAAAAACGGCAAATAAAATTTCACTGTCATTTATACTCCTAATAAAGTTTGTGTAACGATGTGGGTGTAAGTGACAAAAACTTGGCCTGATACTTTCGTTGTTAATGTCATTTATGTACCTGCTGCTGGAACAAAATATTATATTTAAAAAGGAAGGCTGGTAAATTGTTAGTATAAAATCCCCTATACTAAACGCAGGACCATCTCTGGTTTTAGTAAGTATTTTGTGCAAGACAGTCAAAATTCAGGTAAATGAATTATTTTTCCTTAAACAGAAAAAATGTTTTAAATTGTTTAACAGTAAGTTTAAAACTACCAATTTAAGATGCAGTGATCTACCCTGCACTGGACCGTCTCTGATTAAAAGAAGTTAACTTCTAGAATCCTTTCAATTTCATCAGCTGGCAGCCAGAAGCTCCTCAGTGTGGAACGCAAGAACTATTCTCATTGTCCAAATCACTCCATTTATATTTTATTTCTTTCTCTTTATTTTTCGTATGCATACCTCCCATACTGGAGACAAAAAGAATAAAATTTAGTCCTACTACCAAGCTCAGCCCAGCATGCTCTATGGTGTAATTACTGATTTATCAGCTAAATGAAAGTTTCGACTATGATTATAAATGGAAAAATCGTACAAACACAGAGAGGAGGGCTGCGTATGCACATACAAACAATACAATGCAAAGGAGAGCTGCACTTCAGTGTAATTTGCAATTTACAGGTAACCTTTCTTCTCCTTTGACTTCAAAAATTTATACAAATCTAGACTGAGAGTAACTCCAGGTAGTGTTTCCCAAAGATCACCGTTAATTGGATAAGATGATCCTTTTCTCTACTTGAATAAAGACTGAAGGACCAGCTTCACACATGCCACGTAATCCCCAGTAAAATTCACCAACACAGTAACACTTGTTGAAGAGGGAACTGGAACTCCAGGCTGCAGTTCCGAGGAGACATTTTCCAAGTCAGCTGCTGCTGCTGTTCAACAGCATTGACTACACCAGCAGGCAGTTCCAGATTTGCAGCTTTTTAACAGCCTCCTCAAAGCAACAACCCAGGGAGACAGCATCTGCCTCTCTCAAATTCAGCTACAGACCTGAAGCAAAGTCCTTTCTTCAAGGCTCTTGCTCGCTTGTCATAACAGGACAAAGACAGACCTAACATTCAGGAGGTCTCAGTCCTGGAAGTCTGCGGCTTCAAGAAGAAACAGGAAAGCTAATTTTGTAATTCAGATGAAACTAATTATACATTACACATGAATTTAGAATGAACTCTGAAGATAACTATCTACATGGAATAGGACATCTTAAGAGTATGCTATACAGAATTCTCTCATTTGGTAGAAGTGAAAATCGTCAAGAAAAACATCCTCATCATCAGATGATGGAAGGCAAAATCAGATGTTGATTGAAGTGGATTGCTCAGCAAAGATTCATGGATAACATGCTTAAGATCCACTGCAGGACTGGATTCCCAAAAAGGTCCACATCCTTCAGATATATATACTGAGCAGACAGGAGAATACAAAAATACTGAACACCAACAAAATACTAAGATACCCTGAGCTGTTAGCCCAGTTTTCTTCAGCTCCAGCAGTTAACCTGGAGGGATAAGAACCATGGAATTATTGCTGGACTGTACCAGCTTAGGAGCAGAAAATCTGGTCCCCTGGACAGAGCAGAGACGTTCTTGCTATTAATCAAGAACCTTACTGTAGACTTGATATTCAGCATGCACGCTATCGGATGGACGGGGCTGAGGTTTCCGCAATAAACCTTCTCCAACCGACCTTGAGTCAGACATGAGCAGACTTGAGTTTGCAGGCTCTTCACCAAAAAGAATACAGATTTCCTGGAGTGTGGATTGGCTTTGCCAGGTAAGGGGCAGAAGGGATTGAAGCATGAGAAGGATTCTGGAGGGAAGGAAACACATCAGCTTTCCCAAATAGGGAACTAGGAAATTATTCAGCATAGAATAAAGAAACTGGCCCTGATTAGAGAGAACAGTCCTTCATACAAAGTCCTTCATTCAAGTCAAAGAAAAAGACTTCAGAGTACTTTCAAATAGCTATCTGGACATCATCATCTGCACTTATTTACAATCAGCTCGAAAAATAACTGTCCAGGTTTTCAGACAGGTAAATAGCATACAATAGTATTCAAAACTCATAACGTGACTTCAGAAAGCTCAGCTCCACTGAAGAAAGTTGATATTACTTCTTGATACAGAATATAGTTGTGGGGGGGGGAGGGGGGGGCAGTATCTGCATGTGAGGGCATTGACTACATTTGAGCATCAAGTTATTACTAATGGTTAACCACGTGTTTTAAAATAACAACTGAATTCTCCAGACCAAAAGAAAAAACTGTTACTATGGAACTGGGTGATAGAGCTCAACTGACAGATTTAAATGCATGTATTTTTCGTATTGGACACAGAATAAGTCTCTGACCTCTCGCAGGTCACTGTACAGTCCGATCAGAAGCAGATCACAGTCTGATGTCACGACTATACAGTCCAGTTGGTCTCACCTATGCGCCGCTGACATGTCCCAAAAAAGGGGATTATACAAGTATAATGGAGTAGTACTAATAGAGACTATCCGTGAGTCTGTGCTGGCTTTACAGTCTGCTCCAGTGATATTCTTAGAACAGCTGAAAAAACTCTCTTGTAAGTTCCACGAGTGAATTACATTTGCTTAGTACAATGTGGCAGAAGGTACCAGTTTAGGTGGTATTAACAATGATCGACTTTGACCTGAGACTTCAGAAGCTGAGGACAAGGACGAGAAAGCTTCCAGGTACACCAGGCAGTGAAGAGGAGCTGTATCACAACATGGGGCTGAACTGTAGCGAAAGAAGCTTCAATGGTTGCAAGAAGCCTCAAGGAAAAAACTGGATAAGATAAATAGCTTGCTACTGACACAAACCACCGGACTAGAACTGGGAATGAAGGGTTATATCAGCCTCCCCCTGTGAGATCACTGGCATGGGCTATTTTCCATTTTTCCATGGCCTGTTTTTTTCCTACCACTGTTTTCCATGAAGGTGAGCTCTATGACTTGCATCAAGAGGCAGGTCTTCTGTATTCTTCAAAAGACTTTTCTTGAAAGTATAATGCTGATAAAAAGCCAAAATACATATATACCTATAGTTAATCTTGCAGCCTCGTTTTCAATCAGTGTGGTCTAAGCTATTTTCTAAGATTAGTCAGCAGACGAGGAGATTTATTACCAACTCTAGTTAACCAAGCTAAATGGCTTTATTAAAAATGGATTGTCATTAAAGAAGGTAAGGAGGGTAACTGCGCACAATATATTTTAAGGATTACACTAGTCATTACAAAACCACTTACAAAGACTATACAGTTTTCTGAAGACTTAGCTGATCGGTTGTGTTTGCAACATTTTCAGGACATCCTGCTGTGAGCAGCCTTAAAGGAAAGACTGAAATTACTATATTCTTTAAAATGCCTATCAACCACTAAGATTAAGAATGGAATAAAATCAATGTCTTTTAATCTGAAAATGTACACACACAGCAGGGATAACCACTGACTTTTTTTCAGAATTTGTTTGCACTTAACTGTATAGTAGCCATTCTGTTAATTTGTAGGAATGAGTGTATGGCAAATTTCAGAACTACAGACTATCAGAAGAATATCATTTTGTCTCCCATTTCAGAAGCTCTCTACACCACAGGTTCTATAAGGATGCTATTAACCTGAGTCAAACTTTTTAAGAGATTCTTAAAATAATTAAGCTAGTGGCTTAATGATCAGTGCAAGTGCACCTATTACAGACCCAAGACCTAGCAGATATTTTTCAGTGGACTGTGGCTTCAATCACATACACAGCCGAACAAAACCACTCCAAAAATCTAGGTTTTAATTTTTTTTTTTTTTGCATTTCATTTAAAAAAAAAAAGACTGGATCTGACAGAAGCTGTAGATGTTCACTGCTAAGTTTTGTTCCACCTAAACCACATTTATGTTTCCTCTTTGAGGCTAAAAAGCTACATACAGAGTTCTGTTTGCAGAAAAACTTCTCAATATTGTTACCCTATGCAATTATTTTGTAAGCTTTCATAGATATGCAAAACTTTAGCTTCAAACTGCCTTAATGATGCTTAGAAATCACATTCCCAGAACACTGGACTCCATTTCCATGGAATGGTAGGGACTTGGAATGGTGACTGACATAGGACAATAGGACATCAGTCTTATCTTTCTTCTCTGGAGAGGAAGGCAGAATGCGGGAATCATGGAGAGCAGATGACCAAAATCATCCTTTGTTGTCTTAACTTGGGTATTTGCAAGATACCTACATCTTGTACTAAGGTGCTAAACATCTACATCTACGTCTTAAACCAGCCATTTCACATAGATTAGCCATCTGTTTTAATACAGTTTTCTGTATTTCCACTTACTTATGTGTACTTAGGAGTGTAAAGCAAAGAGGAAGCTAGAAAGAAAAATCAACCTCAAATGAACACCTGAATTCTTAAAATTCCATTTAAAAAGATGTGAAGATAATTGTTAACAGAATTAAAAATTCTTCTTATCACACAGATAAGAACAGTTTTGGAGACAAAGGTTAACCATGCAGGGAAAAAACTGAACTAAGTCAGAAACATTCAGAATTGGGAAATAAATACGTAAAGTACAAATAAGTAAAGATTAAAGATTACTTTAACCTTGCATTGTTATTCCAGGAGGAATCATAATATTTTTGCAGCTAAAGTTACACATTTTTATAGAAATACATGTCAAGTTCTGATTGTGTTTCAGCCGTAATATTCCTGCAGATCTCTGAAGCCAGTTTCAAGAAAGATCCATACATTTTCCAAATTTGGGAGTGATTAAAATGAGTCTGCAGTATTTATTATACACAGCCTAAAGAGCAGAGTAAAGAGGTTAACCAAAAGTGAGTATAATCCCAGTATATGCCACTGCCTTCATGCAAATCTTAGAAGCTCTGTGTGCTCCTTGTCTTAGAAAGTTTTACCTTTCAAGAATTACAAATTTGAACAACTAGAATTATAACATTAAAAAAGCATACAATCAACAGGCTTTTTGTAAACTGTGTCTCATTCGCTTTCTGGAACAAAAACAATTACTACATGTAACCAGACTTACTCATTTCAGAGTGAAACAATTCATAGGAAACCCTAAGCACTCTGAATATAAATGACCAAAAGTCTTGCATTTTTAAGTAGGAAAAAACCCAACAGATACTACTTCAGGAGATACTGTTGTAAATTATTGCTGTAAAATTCACAAATGTAGTTAAAAGAAGAGGATAATATAAAAATATTGTGTTTCTATCATTCCTTACTGTATTTCCAAAGTGTTTCTGAAATTGTAGTTTTTACCTCCTTTGCTGTGATAATCCTTTATTTTGCTAGAACATGAGATTCAGCCTCAGTTGTTGAGATAGTTCACACTTCAGGGTCTGAATGGCATGAACAGTGGTATCACTTGTCATGGCCAGGTGAAATGTTGATTTCCAGAGCTCCCCGTACACACCAGGTGGAAGCCACAGTTTAAACATACCAAGTCTGTTGCCGAGTTGATTCCCTGCCTGAGAAAGCTACCAAGGATTTTAGAAGCAATACCAGCTTAAGGTGTTCTCTCACAGTATTTCCAACATATATTATTACTGTATTGATTTATCAAAGCTTCATTGGAACTTTAATTTATGTGAGGCATGTAGGTTCTGAGCTCCTCAAAAGGAACATAAACAAGCTACCTATGAAATAGGGCAATATAGATTCTTTTTTTTCCCCCCAGATGCAAATATTTGTCACTGTGAAATACATGTGGTATCTTTAGCCGAAAAACTTCCTACAGTAAAAATGTTCAAGAATGCTAATATGAAGATGCTCCCCTCCCAAAAAAAATTTTGGCAATGAAGTGTCATTATTTAATCCTTATTGTATTATTTTCAATTGCTAAATCCTAAGGCTAACAGAGAATCCATTACACAAGTTGAGATCTTGCATAACAAGGCATTGTGAAACATATTTATTACAAACAGCATCGGCAACAGTAATGTGCATGCCAAAAGCCAAGAAATGCACGTGCTGAGCGCTAAGGAGCCAAAGCAATATATTATGTTTTTGTTCACTCTTGTTTCTGCAATGCACTAGATGTTCGTACTATGATGAACATGAAAAGTTGTTAAGCTTTTCTCTTACATCAGTATAAAAGGGAAAGTAATGCATTTCCTGCCTGTGAAATTAAACATCCTATTACTTTATCAAAGGCAAGGAACATTATCTTCAAAACAGTGTCCCAGAAAGAACCTCCGTGAACCATAACCATTCTGAATGCATGTCCTCAGTTACTGACACTGGTAAGAGCAAATGGTGCACTGTATCCGCCCAAACTGTCATTTAGAAACTACACTACCATTGTTATCTAAAGTTACAGCTGTAACAGACTGTCAGCCACTCATAAAAAGTTATCCATGACACTCAGTCCATTTACATGTAGTATGGCCATAGCTCTCAAATATTAGCACAAGGGAGTAAGCATCATTATCTCCATTTGTTCTATAGGCACAGGGAAGACATCCCAATGCTAGATGATCCTTGGCAAAGGTAATAACGCAAAACCCATCTACACCCCCAAGTAATAAAAGGATCTATTACTGATTCTTAATGATTTACCTAGAGGGCCCTACAGAAATCAGGATTGCATGAACTCATAAAAGCATTCCCTGCCCTAGGACCTCACAGGTTCATATCTAAAAACAAGATTGGAATAGCTGGCCTTTTTTTTTTTTTTTCCTTTTAAGTTAAGAGCCTGAACCATATGAGGATTTAGTGATTTACCCCAGATCAAGCTGAAATTCTCTAGGAGAGCTTGTAAACCAAATTCATATCTTCAGAGTCTCAAACCATTACTTAATTCTCCCTAATAAGATACAAATCTTGTCTCATGGAAATAGTTATGCAATCAAGACAATTTACCCTTAAAGCTCTTTGAAATCTTTCTTTTCTTTCCTGTCCTGAATTTTTACAGTAAGACCGCCTTTTTGCTTCTGATAGTGGGGCTCTTCAGAGCAAGTCTACAGCTTTCATTTTCCTTGAGGAAGACACAAGAGACTCATTTGTCAAAACATACAGAAGGCAATGAATAGATAAGTGGAACTGATCTAAATCATCCCACAGTTGAGAAAAATATAGTATAGTTTAATACAAAACAGAAAACATCCAAAACAGTTTATCGAAATCACAGCTCGGCCTTGTCTATATCATCATTATACATAGTTCTAAGTTTCTCTTTACTCAGATGTTAAAAATTGAAGTCGAAAAGAACTAGCTTCACTATGCAGTTGCGAGCAAGATCAAGCCTTGTTACTTTATTCCTTAAAAAAAAAAGCAAGCTTAACTGAGGCAGAGATCATTGGACAGTAATTTGGCAATTCAAAGTCTTTTGGTGAGGGAGGAGGAGCAGCCTTTTTTTTTTCTTCCCCAAAAATTGATAACTATCATCAGCAGTAGTTCCAATTTGAAAATTATCAAGGTCATTCTAAGACTGCAGTCAAGACATGCACAAGGGGCACAATCATAGTCATACGTCCTGGTGTATCCATACATTCAATTTAAAAAGGAAATACTAGATATATTGTTCAGAAATTAGAACAAAGTCACAAAAATTAAATTCTTCTTAGGGCATAGCTACTGTATACGTCCAAGATTCAGCAAGATAACCTAACTTGTATCACTAAATATTTTCAAGGAAATATTCTATTCTTAATTCTCACCCAAATATCAGGATTATCTCTGCTTTTCTGTACTTGGAAAAAGTACTGCAGTAATCACTGATAGCTACACTTATACACCATTGAAATTATCTTTTTACTCAAAGTTAAAGAGAGAAGGGGAAAAAAAGAATTGTAATAATTGTTTGCTTAATTTTCAAAAAATCTGATATGCTTATATTACAGAAGATATATTTTGCATTCTTTCTTTTCTTTTAGATTAAACAAATTTCCATCTCTTGAAATGTCCATGTTTTAGATCTTAAATACCAAAGCAGTCACATGGAAATCAGTAGTCCTACTCAGAAACTCCTTATTAAATATATAGTTTTCACAACAGGACTTTTGTTTCACACTGTATCTCAGTTTTTGTCCAAACCATCACAGCTTTCAAAACAATCTAAGGATTACTAAGAACCCATACATTCTTATAGTGGAAGTAAACAAAAAAAAAATTTAAATACAAATATATGAATAAGAATGAAAGCAGTCTCGGCTGTAACTGCTCACAATGAATGAATCTTAATCATCAGACTATCAAAAATAAAGTATGTGAAATAAGCTAAAACATTTAAAAAAGCAAACTATAGTATGAGATTTCCAAACCCTATTTTAGTTTTTCCTCAACTTTCAGTTTTTACAAGATTTTACAGTTTTTACAATTCCTGAGGAGAGATGTGAATAATGACCACTATGAAGATGATGTAAAACACTACTTCAACTAACTTTAAGGTTCAAAGTAAGTTTTTAAGAGAGATTCAAAGCTGCTCCTGTTTCCTTCTTTCCCATGATGAAAATCCTGATACTCCACACTGTTCTCCAAGTAGCTTAGTTATGGTGCAATGGAGATAAGTGGCTTCAAAAGGAACCAAATACTAAGCAGGGAACTATTGAATTAGTATTAAGTGCTTTGCTGCAAGTGTGACAAAATTAATATAAAATGCAGTAGCCAAGCATTATTTTATCTTCTTTTTCGTGTTTTCTGTAATTGAAGGAATAAGGTATCCTTTTCTAGCAGGCTCTGAAAAAAATGAAGATATTTAGTGTATCCACTGAACAGAATGCCATCAGCAAAATATGCAGTAGCCGATGTTGTACAATTCTTAATACTGAAACAACTCAATTTCAAAATGTTCCAGTGTCTATAGTATCTGTACTACAACACATTTGCACTTTATTTTGCTATTTTAATCATGACCACAATTATTTTACAAACACCTGAAATGTCAGGAAAGGAAGTTGAAAGCAATAGCAGGAGTGCGTAGTAAAACTTTTACTGCGTACTACATCTTGCTTGGCTTGCTAATAAAAAACAAAAATCACCTACAAAGGTTGTGGCCACATAAATTCTCCTTATTCAGTTTATAGCCCTGACACTTTTTCCTTTTTTTGTTATATAAAATAAACATGAAGATAATATGTAATAGGTAGTAAAAGTCAGACTAATTAAAAAAGCAATAGTACAACTGTTCTGTCTTCATGTTCAGGGCTCGTGTATTCATGCAGGTCTTCAGACAGTTTGTGAACTGGTGCTAACAGTAAATTTAAACTTGAAACTGCTCCTGACAATGTCAGTTTTAAGGGTCTGCCCAATCAAGTCTTCCTGCAGCCGTTGCCTATGCAATAAAGAAACTAGAAAGCACTACTACTCCAAATGTGTAACTATACCACAGACACTTGATACCTTTCTGACTAGAGCTCTTATTAGCACTCACTGATAAATTTACAGAAATTATTTTTTACTATAAAAAGGATAAACTTGAAGATCAAAAGCTGCTGCACTTCACTGGTGTTTCGTTTCTTTTATTGTGGCTATTAAAACCATATTTCTCAGTGATTAATAACCAGAGAGATTTGAAGAATAAGAGGAAGCTAACAATTGTAAAAAGATCCATCACTGAAATGTAATCACTTTCTTCTAATTTTCTGCACTACTTCTTGTTTAACTTTTATTGCCACTATTTCAGAAAGTAATGGTATAAAAGGAAAAAACTTCCTCTGTGCAAAACATATTGCCCAACCCTACAGAAATAAAACAACTAACCTTTTAGCTTCTGCTAAAACTTAACGACTTCTTAGCAAATACCTAAGTAAATCACATTTCTCAGTTCAAAGCAACATGATTGTGGAGGATGCTGTTAAGGATAAACACGCCACTCAAATGTGGGGATTGTAACATAATTTCTACATTAGAGACAAATGGAAACATTCACTCAAGTATTTAAAAACAAAGTCTAGCACAGAAACCAAGTAGGGACTCCACTGGCACAACAGGCATCCACGGGTGTTTCAGAATATTTTGCTTTAGAAACTGATCTCTCTAAGGAAGTCAGGCAGCATTCATGAAGACCACTGATTCATATCGATGTACAAGAAACCTAGCACAGAAAGTGACTTTGCAGCCCAATGAGTTGCACAGTTGCTTAGAGGACTGAGAGCTTGGAGTCTCAGGACTAAGAGCTGAGAGCCACAGAATGGCTCCTTGAGCTTGCTCAAGATTGACCATAGAACTATTAGTAGATTTAAGATGTTCTGCACCCACACTGAATGGAAAACAAATACTTAAGCTTTATAAAGATGAACAGATTATTTTTCCAGAGAAGGAACAGTCCTCAAGACAAACTATTAATTGAAGACCTGTTCCATCTTAGAAAGGATATCTATGCTGTGCAGAAATACTACATGCAGCTTCTCCCATCACTTCTACCATCCCAGCTACCTCATCAAATGTTCTTTTAGCCCCTTCTTTTGATTACTTAATCTAGTCTGTTACAGGACATCGCATGACCAACGGTCTCTGTTGAGTCAATAAGGTGAGTGAGGAGACACAGTGAAGTTATTCTAGTACATTAATCTACTAATAATGCTCAGTTCAGCTACAGTCTCAATAAAATGACATAATGACAATTCAGCTTTTAATTTACTACTCCTCGGTGGTGGGAATTTAACTTAATACATGCAATTAAAATTCATTTCTTAATTTAAAATTATGCAGTACAATATTACAACTCTAAGATACTGGTACTGATATGCCTGGATTTTCAATATCTACTTCTGATTACCAGTAATAGGAATTATGAATGTAAAATCATCACATATGAAAGAATAAATTCAGTACTACTTTACTGGTAGGGATTCTGAATGTGTTGACCTGATTCTTGTCATCATACCATCACCACACCATAACAATAGAATATGCTCCTGTTTGGTTTTCAAAATATTATTACCTATCATACTTTTACAATCAACCTTTCACAAAGCACAAAACACTATCTATGTTCATACAGTATAGATATACAGCACAACTACATACATAACTTAATCTTACATAAACAAGTGAAAACACTGTTACAAAACACAGCTTGATCATTTGCCAAGGAGAAGTAAAATAACATTAATGGAAATGCTGCAATAAATTATGATGATGTAAAGCATGCATTTGGTTGCCTGGATTTTCATAGCAGTTTTGTAAGTCACAAGCAACCATGTGCTATTTCCAAAGATGTTCCCTATCCCTTCCTTTAAAATGCCTATGCTTGAAAAAGCTACTATATTTATGATCAATGTTAAAATAAACAATGGTGCAATAAAAGATAGAAACTTCTCCCAATTATAATTTTATGTTGTAGATTTAAATTTTGATTATGGTGCAATTAAACTTCAGCAATATTAAGTTACAGCAGCACAAGCTGCGTATGCCATACAATTCAATTAGGCATGTTAAAGAGGTAATGCTGATTATATGACAGACATCAAGTTACTTCAGTTTTCTGACATACTCCAAAATATATTGCAATATTGTCTTTTTTATATATATTTTTAAAATTGTTCATAGTGATTAATATGAATTTTCTGTACTACAGAAATATCCTATATAGTAGAGTCAATTAACAAATTTAGATGCTTTCTTCAAACAAGTTGTCTACTTTCTGTTTGCTTCCTTGGAACAGCCATATGAATCAAGAAACGAGTTATTAAACACCACATGATCAGATCTAAATGTCTAAAAAATCCCCTAGATCATACATACTGATGTATGGTACAGTATCATAGATACCGTGGTATCACCTTATCAAATCACAACCTATATCAAATTCATGCTTCATGTATGATTCTTCCCATTGCAGTTCTCAAACTGATTTAAAGATCCTAGGGGTAGAAGCTAGTACCAGCCAGCTTGCTGCCCACTGTTTGGGCACCTAGCATTAAAAGGACTAACATATTTAACAAATGTGAATAAAGACACTCCTAAATTCAGCACACACTATGCAATAAGTTATCATAAAATATTTGTATTGCTAACCTGAGGTCAAAGTGAAAAGGAAAACATACCTAACAAAAACAACTTTCTGATGTGCTTAACAAAATTGTATTTCATCCAAGCTCCGCATTTGAAAAATACTTTTTTGCTTGCCATTCTAGCACAGCGTACTTCTGCTGTGAAAACAAAATGTAGTCACCTCATCACCAAGACAAAGCACATCCTTTACCTTTGCTAGGAAAAGGTCGAGTTGTAAGCTATACGGGCCGCTGTGTCCCAGTTATACGGAGCTGAGGAGCTCAGAGCCTCTCCTAGCATGCACTGCCTGCTTCCTAGCCTGCAGCCTGGCCCACGCTTTATACAGCACAACCTTACCCCATGCATCTGTGTTCCTGCCCTGCAGGCAGGACCATCATTGCATACCTGCCTCCTGGCCGCCACTGGGAAGGCAAGGAAGCTTGCCACAGTGATGGTGCCAAAATGCACTACTGCACTTTCATAGCCACGGAGCATATAGCATGTAAAGGTAATCCAACACAGATGAGGACTTCACCCACCTTGTACGCCTGTCTCCACAGAAACATCTTTCCTTTCTTCCCAGAGCCACTAACATATTTCTCAAATAAATGTGGGGGGTTTGATAGTTCATTGCATTATGTAAACTCAGTTTAAGAGTGATCTGATTCACACATGTAAACTACTCCCTCATGCATCTCTGTCACCAGCCAGCGTAAGATGCCAGGCTGCTGCTGGTGCTCCCTTGGAGGCCGGGGGACGCAATGTTGCTGCCCAACCCTGAACGCCAGTGCCATCACCCCGGCCCCTCTCCCAGCAGCCGCCAGCCTTCCTTTCCCTTTCACATCACGAGAAACATGGGCTGTGCATGGGGCTGAAGCAAGCGCTACGGCAGACCGGGGCTATGTCGATACCGTGTAAAAGGTGCAAGCTCCCTGGGGCCTCAATCACAGCTATGGACTGCGGCTGCAAATGGACCAGCCTGCATAAGCAAACACCGTAAGCAAGCTGTGTGCTTCTTTAGGTATAGCATTAACAAGTAGCCATCACATCCATAAGCCATCTTCAGGAGAGAAACTTTTGACCTAAATTTTACCTTCATGATTAATTAAACTAGGTGCTTTCAAACAGTTTTAAGAGTTTAGCTCACATCTACTTCTATCACAATTACTAAGCAACAAAGTAATTTTAAACTTTTAAAACAGTTTAAATACTTTTTTTTTTTTTACACACACACACAGTGTAATATGAATATCAGTATTACATTTCTGTGGAATTACCAGGTTATTTCTTCCATATTGTCTTTCCACTTAAATATGTCATTTGGAATAGTTCATCCCAAGTGTTACAAGTTCTGTTTTTTTGGTGTGGGTTTTTGTTTTGTTTTGGGGGTTTTGTTTGTTTGGGTTTGGGGTTTTTTCCCCTTTTTTCTCCACAGAGGAACATACAGGACCTCTGAACGCCTGATCATATAAAATCTACCTCCATGTCTACAGAATCCCAATGCACATTAGAAAAATAATACTGTAATTGCAGTAGGCTGGGAAGATGAGAGGCTTACACAGGCAAACATTGGTTCCTGAAATATAGCAAGACCACACTAAAATATCTCTGAATGTGGTTTATAAGAATAGGCTTATTTGTCATAACAGTAAGACTAATGCATTGCTCTGTAATAAATATAAAATGTTTTAGTTATATAATAGCTATTATATAGAGAGACTATATGTATTGCATATGTACAGAATATAGATATAAATTCTAGACACAGGAATAATCCAGATTTACAGATTTTAAGTATTACTGCATGTAGTGGATGTTGGTTTTCTCCAAACTAGAAAAACAAAAATAATTATTCTTTGAAAAACAATAATAAAAAATGTTGCTACTTGACATAAGCGCTGATTAAAAGAAATAGAAAATTAAGACTCATACCCATACAGGCCCTGTCATGCTTAAGGCTGGTATGTCAAATACTGATTTATAATTATTGAAATTAATTTATAATATTTTCCCAACACAGGCTTGTTAAGCCATTAGGAAGTTTAGTCCAAAAGATCATAATTAACACAAACATCACTTTTATCAGCTATCAAAATGTTTTGATGCTACAAAATACTGCCAAATGTTTCTTCACTAATTCCTTCCTCCAGCACATGTGGTATGCCTTTTGTAAGAAGTATCTTCCCATCGATCAAGACAGCAAAAATCACAAGGCTGAGAGTTCTGAAGTAGCAGCAAGATCTTCATCAGAAGAATTTTCTTAGCACATCAGCTATTGGACAGATTTGCCATGAAACTCAAACCCCGTCCAAACAAAAATCACTACATTCTTCTATTGTACATGCAGTTTTCCCAGGGTTACCAGCAATTTTTAAGAGACTTTTTACATAGATTGTCTATTTAAGCTCAGCAGCAGCAATTACACACGGTTAGAGTCCCAGAACTGTCCCTACAAATTCTGTGCAAAATAAGAGTATGAAAAAGTGCCAGCAACCCCCCCCCCCCCCCCAAAAAAAAAATCACATGAGGGCAAGTGGGAAGTGTTACAGAAACAGCAGTGCCAAAACAGAGGACAAAATTCCTTAGAAGCAAATACGAGATCATACATTCATTTACAGTGTTGCAAAATACAGTTAATCTGAATTAATTTTTTTTTTATTTCAAACACATTCACTGTAAAAAAGTGTGGAAAAACTCTATTATTTTTTGGATTATATAGTTTGTCATGATCCTTTCTTGCACTTCTAATAGGAGAAAAATATAACTTCTCCTAAAGATTCTCCTACCACTAGTAATGTCCAAATATTGATGCTAGAGGTTCAAATAAGTTTTAAATTTTGCCATTCTTTCATTAACCTTCCAACTATTAACAAACAAGTTTCATTTTTCTTCAAATAAATACTCTTCTAAGGCATTATTAGGAACCTCAAAAATTGCATTTGTGTTCTCACTATCTAGCATACACTAATTTTTCACATGACTAAAGTACATATTGTAATCATCTCAATAACTGTTAAGGCACACAGGGTTTACAAAGGTCTATATATCACCACAATGAACTAGTAAACACATTCAGGGACCATTAGATATTGATTTATTTGCAATTATCCTTTACAGATGCTGCCTGTATTACTCCCCTTTGCATTTCATCATACTGATTCAGTTTCAGGACTGGTAGTAACCATTATTCCAAGCTCCACATAATGATAAATAATGAAAACAAAGCTGTAAGAGTACTTTGACATGCAGGTACAAAGCACTCAACTTGCCAATACTGGAGAGTAACGGCTTCTTTATAATAAAAAGCTAATTAATTGATTACTGTAGTTGGTAGCAATAAGTACTATATCAAGTAGTGATAATACTGATTATCTATCACTAACTCAGCATAAGTATTTTCAGCACTGCAGGAAGTGGATACTACAGAATATGCAAGTGAGGTACTGCCAGACTGACTTCACAAACCTGCCAGCAGTGAAACCGAAACTGCTAAAAACTGCCGTAAGGTGCGAGGAAGTCAGTCTGTTCTAAATTCATCAGGACATAGATTAAAGCCAGACCAGACAAGATCTGTAATTGATTTTGGACCACATAAAACCCAGGCCATTGCACTTCCTTGAATTAATTTCTACTTGAGCTAGATATAACTAAAAAAAGCCATTATTTAGAAATTGTCGTTTTTTTCAAGACTGAATAATTTACTGTAACTGCCCGTACATTTGTGAAATGCCCAACTACATTCTCTGTTAAAAAGCAACACTATTTCTAGCCCGGAATGTCCTTAGATTCAACTTTCATCTACTAAATCCTATTCTACTTTTGTCTGCTAAGTAAACAGTCCTCTTAAGAATATATTTTGTTCCCTTTGTCACAGTCAATGATGAAGAACTCCTTAATTAAACCTGACCTAGTTGAAGATGTCCCTGCTCATTGCAGGGGGGGTTGGACTAGCTGACCTTTAAAGGTCCCCTCCAACCCACACTATTCTATGATTCCATGAACTTTAACAGACACTGTAGTAAAAAAGTAGATTTTTATTTCTACTTAGTTTACCAAGTGATCCAGACTTCCTCTCCTCATTTACCTGGTCTCTTCATGAAATAAGACCTCTCCAGTGTGTCATCTGTTAACTATCAGTAGCTCTGAATCAAATCCTAATCAGATTTTTAAGATTCTTTTTTTCCAAGTCACATATAAAAATGCTAAACAGATTATGAGAAAAAAAAATCTCTGAAAACATTTGATGATTCTCCATTTAAGGCTTCATGTCAGACTTTACTATATTAGTAACTTTATTTATGTTGCTTTTGTACAATTACTTGATGTGGATAAATCCATCTTCTACAATCACAGGATAATTTGTATTAATATTAGTACTAACCATATACACTTTAGTTCTCTGTATTATTCTAGTTCTCCATTTCATGAGTCACTTTTTACATCTTAAAGATAGTTTTGGAAGCATCCACAGGCTGCTGGCACAATATCACTGAGACAATTTCCTAGTACAGAAGGAGATGAAAGAATGGAATCAGTTTATTACCACTTGACTCCTAAGTTACAAAATTGAAAGACTGAGCTTTCGTGTGGGATATCAGAAACTGCAAGAGTTTATTCAATTCTTGAAACCTAGTCCATGTACTCTGAATAGAAAGGTAATTTGTTTATGTGGGTAAGGACAGATGGCACGGGGACCTAAAAGGAGTTTTACTTTGAAAAAACAGCAACGGTTTACCCAATAGATCTGTCCTTTTTTTGTATTCAAAATCATATATCCCCAGTAAGAATGCAAGTAACAGTTTGTATTGCTTTTTATTACCATTAGCCCCTCAAAACCAACTCAATTTTGAAATGGAACTAGATGCTATTTGTCTTTTTTGGCCTCCCTCTTCAAAGCATAGAATACCCTTTCATACACAGCAGCTTTCTGCTCCGTCCACTCTGACAAAGTCAGCAGGAATACCTGAAAGCAATTCTCCACAACTGCTCATCCACAGACAGATTCAAGACAACTTGCAATTTCATTCTAAATCTAGGCACTTGGGCACTGCCTTAACAGTTTCAAAGCTTTTATTGGAGATGTCAAATTTCATTCATCACTAGCTACAGCACAGGATGAGTATGAAGAACATGGGCATTAGCTTTATTAATTTTTAAGAGTGCTATATAGCAGTATATCTCTGTGGGCTCAGAGAGTAATGGTACAGCCAGTTATGAGATACAAGTGGGTAAAAACCCACAGAATTCACTGACCACAGTTTTGAGCCTAATGCTTAAAAAGACAATACCAGAAATCTACAATGGAGAGAGAAATGAAACCCGACACTACCCAGAAAAATTAAAGATTCCTTTGTTCACAGGTTGCACCAGCCTGTTCTAATTCACAGGACATTTCTAGAGATAAACTCTGGATAAAAAAAATTTTTAGAAAAACTAAAAAGACGGTCTGGATGTAAGGGGAGCAAGACACTAGTGGGGAAAACAAACAGGTGAGAAGTGGACACTCCAAAGAATTCTGCCTTAAAGCATACAGAACCTACCAGCATACAAAATAAGTTTAGAGAAAAATAAAATAAATAAATTATGCAAACGGGGCATATCACCCAGCTTTTTAGGAAAGTACCCTCCCCTTTCAAGTTGTTATTTTGGCTATCCTTGTATCTTAAACTATTGCCTTTGGTTCCTCCATCTACTCCCCTAGCAAAGACTTTTTCTAGTAACTTTCCCAATTCTTGAGAATCTACAGTGGTTCAAACTCTCCCTTGAGCCCTGATTCACTGGTCATAAAATTATGCCTAACTGCCCTTTGAATATGCCTGAGCAGATAGGACTCTCCCTTATCCACAGTAATAACCCATACAAAAATGTAATTAATCAATTCTAAATCTGAATTTTGCTCCCACTTGTATTATGAAATAACTTGTTTTAGTAGAAGTCCATCTTCTACCTCTTCTTCCTGGCAACTTTCTCTATGACTAAGTAAAAGCTTTAGGAGAGCAAGCCACCTTAACACATTCCTCTTCACAGTAAACCGAAGTGGATAGGACTAGGCAAATTAGATTTCTTTTGCCAATATTCTACCTGTATCAGAAGTTCTCTCTCATTCTCTGTTGATTTCACAACATAAAAATTCCACTACGCCCTTCCACGCACAAATTTAACTGTAGCTTTTTTGCTCTATTTTTGTCCCCTGAAATTCTAAATCATAAAAAATAAGGGGATAGAAGTTTATTATCATCTATATCATTGCCTCATTCTTTGTTTACGGCAGTTCACAGTAATTTTCCATGCGCTTACCAGCCTTTCACTCTATTATTCTTTTTCTAGCTTCTGTGTACTCCCAGGTACTTGTATGTGGAAAACAACGTGCAACATAATTATTCCAGCTATGCAGAAAGAGAGAGACCTGCACTGCCACCTTTCCCATTTTAAGCGCTACTCCAATTGGCATATATTTCAGAGTGTTCTTACAGTGAAAGCAACAATATAAGCACAGGAGTAGTTTCAGCAAAACAGCAAAATAGCATTTCTGGAAAATGCCTTTTGGATCTGGGTGTAAAAATCTATTTCTGCTGGCAGGTCTTCTTCAGTTTCTCATTTCTGATCTGGAGTACATGATTGCAAACTTCCACTTCTTGGCCTTCAAGCAAACAATTGTTACAGCTCACTTTTCATCTGCAACACAAGACTCACAATCACCTGTTCTCCTCTGTGCTTCCCCAAGCTTACACTAATTTCTGCATTACGTTGCAAATTGCAGACTCCCCAAAGATCCAGTCATCTTACTCATAGAGCTGCCTTGTCTTCCTCGCCTGTCATTTCGTTCTTTTATCTTTCATTTCTACCCTCAGCTGTCACACCAAAACCTTAAATAGTTTCTTTTTTTGTTGTGCTTCTGCCTTCCATCTGCAGGCACTGAAGGCAATATTTGGCAAGAGCTTTCACACAGTAAAACTGCAAAAAAACAACACAATTTTTACTCAAAGGAACTGCAGTTACTAAAGACATTTAATATGTTTTTAAAGATCTTTTCTATGTGATCACAGTCATTGCTGCACATCAGATAAAAGGCCTATAATGTTTCAGCCATAAACTGTAACTCTGGACCCGCTTTGTATTTGCCCTGAAGGAAGTCCTAATAAAGTCTCCAACTTCCAGCCCCTAACTGATGAAAAAATCTGTAATCTTCTGCCTCCAGATCAGACTCAGAAATTTACTGGAATCACACTGGCAGTTTTTTAGCTATTAGAGATCATTTTTTTGGTGTTATGGAAAAAACAAAGGACACATTCAGGATTGCAGTTCAACTACATAAAGTAATGCTCACTAAAACATATCAAACATCATTCCTCTCTCAATTTCTATCATTCCCACAATTAAATGCATACTTATCCCTTTTCTGGAGTTAAAAAACCTTACTTTAAATATATACAGGTGATGAATTTCAATAAAAAGATTACAGCATCTCTGATTCTGTTCTCTCAGGATTACCTTCAGACCAATAGCTGCTTAAAACAATATTTATTCAGAACAAAAACATGTAAAAGAAAACACATTTTAAAATTAATAAACTTCTTACACAAACACCTACTCTACATTCAATTATCAATACACCATCCAGAAAGTCTGGCAAGTCTAAAATACTTCTAGTCCTTTCGGTGGGAGACTTGGCACCAATGAAAGTCGGACACATTACTGCACTGAGGGGACCCTATAGAGAAATTCGAGTGTTTTGAGGCCTCATCTTTTGAGTCAGGTCACAGTACTCTTTTCCTTGTTGCTAGGGAAGTGAAAGTTCAACTCGATTCCTGAAGTATTTCAGTATTGTCGTCGATGTCTAGTATACACAGTGATAGCAACTTCTATGGGAAAAACCTTCTATGGCATACAACCGCATTTTCATGAAAAGAGGAAGAAAAAATATGCTGCAAGAGCATAATTAAAACAGGTTACATAATCATGTTTGAGAAGCAGGATCCTAACTCCACATTTCCACGTCTAAATTAAGCTATGTGGGAGTTGTTCATCCAAGGTTTTACTGCTAATACAAACTCACACTATTTGTGTGCGCCTGTGGCCTTAATCACATTTTTTGGAGGCTTCTATAAAATTGATGACTACATTCTCTCAAATTTTCTGTTCTGACTCAGAATCTAAAGAGAATGTTAAGAACAAAGCAGAAGATAAATTATCATCACAGAGACTCAAAAGAATAACACTTAAAAATTTCAGATTTTTTTCTTTTTAAGTTAAGGCTTAAAAATTTTAAGTTATAATACTGCATAAAGGATATGGGGATAAAACAGGACAGAATTACCTGGATATTCCTCGGGGGGGGGGACGGGGGGGGGGGACGGACGACCAGAGGGGAGAAAAAACCACAAAAAGCAGCCTTCAAAGTAACAGCTGAGAGCAGTTCAAATAGCTACAGAAAAGACACTGAACAGAAGGCCTCACTATGTATAACCAATATGGTTTTTGCACCGATATAAGGTCTCTATATTTGTAGCTTGTATACACACTTCAATAGAAAGGTAAAATGCAGTGATTCATACAGCAGTAAGTCTTTATCATAACACTAGAATTTCAGCTTTCTCAAACCAAAAAAACCCAAACAAGGCATGCCTTACTGTATTATTTGAATAGGACCAGACAGAACTCTTCAACATGTAACATTCAGAAGAAAACCGTAGAAGAAACATACAGGTATGAAGTCCCCTTTACAACTAGACAAACTCTCACTATTGGTTCAATTAGCTTACACATTCCTCAACAACTTCAGCAGAATTCTGTCTCAGATGTAGAAAGGCTGTTAGGATGCTGTAAGAATCATCACAAACTTGAAATTCCCCCCCGACACTGTAACCTACAATACAGTGAACAGAAAACGAAAATGAGATTTCGTGTAACGTACCAATCTAACAGCCAGCAGCCATAGAGATGATCCTGTGCCCTCACACCTGCTAATGCAGCTCCGCCTTCCCTTGCACCGAATAGCATTACTTTGATCCCATGGTGGTCCTGTTCACCTAATTAAACCAGCAGAAAACAACCACCACCAGAAAAACAGATTCTGCTCTGCAAAGAATGAAAGGAGAAGGGAGAAAAGAAAATCGGGGCAGAAAATTGGAACCTTGTCAGTGGCAACAAGCCATTAGATCTGTTTAACTGATTATTAAGATACTAGACTACCAGAAAAATCAACCTTTGCAGTACGATGTTATATAATGACAGCTGACTTGAAACAGAAGCTGGATATTTAACTCTTTAGCATACTTAGAAAATTTATTAGACAATAATAAAAACCCGATCTCAGCATATAAGCCTTAAATTCTCTGAAGCATTTAGGCATCCACTTCTACTAACTTCTATGACAGGGAACCTGAACACCTTTGCAGAGCTTGAGATACCAACTGCTCCTAAATGTATAGATGCTATTTTGAGAATTAAAACGGAAAACCTTAACACCCATTGGTAAATGGCTTACATGTGTTGGGTGTTAAAGTATATTAAGACATTATATGAAGCTAAAGTATATCAAGACAATATAAACTACAAGGAGATCAGCCTCTCATTCATAAAACACAGGCACATACTTGTGTAGCTAAAAATAACAGCCAACTTAGAGTTGGTGCAGACTCACCAGAAAGACAGCACTAATAAAATCAAACCTCAGCTGTGTCATGAATATATTGACTAGAACAATCCAGTGACATACTAAACTGATATTCAAATATGTTTGGCAGGGAAGAGAAACAAAAAGGTTACCCTCTTCTTGTCTCCTCTTGTTACTTTTATTACAGTAACTTACTTCTGACCTGAAACCCATGATGAATGAATTCAGCTTGTAAAAAGATTTTTTTAAAGTAATAAAAGCAGGATTTGTAATATTAGAAACAATATTTATAGCTCCAAATATCCAGTTTAAAAGCTTCATAAATTATGTAAGAAAACAAACTTTTTATTCCTAAGAAGCAGAACAGGATTGTTTCAAAAGGTAGAAAATTTAAGACAATCTAAAGCATCGCTGAGTAGCTGATAGAGCTGAAGAGGGATAGTCTCCTGCACAGGTGTTGGCATGTTCTGACTAAGCTCCTAACCACAGCTTTGGCACACACAGCCTGTGTGACTGCCACGGAGGCTGTCTGCTCAGACAGATTACCAGATGGTGGCTAGAAGCTTACTCTGTGTGTATCCTGACGAGAACAGAAATAAACTACACACAGATTGTAAAGAGCTCCTTGCTATGATTCTCAGACCAAAAATCAGTTAACTTAGCACCAAGATTAAGAATCTATGTGAGTGTATTAGTTTGGTTGTTTTTAGAAAGCATAGAGGAGGTTATGGAATACAACACAGGATGTATCCAATTAACCTTAAATGTGTTCCAAATATTGTCAGCCTTCCCCCTCATTCTTTTTATGTTTACACAGTTTCTAAAATACTTAATTAGTAAATAATAGGCTGCCTTCCATTAAAATATAACAAAACTATAAATAACCAATAGTGCCAAAGCAGCCCTTTCAGCTCTTCTTCATTGTTACTTCCAAAACTATTTTAGCCTGTGTAGATTTTTGAGATCAAAGTAAGTCTACATACAGTGGTTGTTCAAAGCTTTGGTGGCAAGCAAAAGTTGGCCACGAGCTATTATTTTGCAAAACAGAAGAGAAGCTGGAGACACAAGATCAGAACAGGGGAAGTTTAGTCAACAACAGAGAACAAGAGCAGCAGAAGAAGCAGCTGCCAAAACCTCATATCCTGGAACTCAAGAGAACATCCCTTTCAAATTACTACTATGTTTGGACAAAAACAATCATTTAACAACTGACTGTATATCAAAAATTCCAAGTACAATACACTCAAAATGAAGACTTTTTTTCCCCTGAAGGATAATCTTTAAAAGTAAAGAGATTAAATAGGAGCTATCTATCTTCATGACTATTTTTCTTATTTGTAATAATGCAAACCAAGGACAATATCTTCATGTTAACCAACGCTGATCTACACTGAAACACATAACTGGGGCATTTTCCTTAACTATTACATTAACATGGATGTGTGCTACTCTTTCTGATTATTTTGCCTGCTGGGTCCAAGCCAAGGCATGTACGCCATACAGCATAGCAACAATTTTTGCATGAAGCGTGAAGGAGGCTTCTGAATTTCTTTACTATTACGAACATCCTTTTATGGCCATTTTCTCAGGCTATGGGCATGAAAAAAATATATATAAACAGGTGAGACCAATGTCACAGCTACATGCATTGTTCCTAAGTCAGCTACAAGAGCTAAGTATTCTAAACAAAATTTAAAAAATAATAAACAGTATACCTCAGAAGTGTGGAAATACAGTGGACACAGTTCTCACATTAACAAATTATCACTGGTACATGTGACTAAATTTTTAAAAACACTATGTATAGTGATTTTTTTTCTTGTTTATTTGTTCTTTTACTTTTTAACCTATAAAAAATTGTGGAAATTGCTCGACAGACTTAAATCACAGCAAACAATCTCAGCTTTTGCTGTATTGCTTCAAGAGAACAATTTCTTTACAGGTGCTACAGAAACATTGGGTAGGTTTGCTTTCTACCATGAGTGAAACATTCCTGCAAAAATAAAAGCAGCTTCAGAGGTTTAGTAAATTAAATACCTGATTGGCTGATCTCCTTTGGATGATTTACAGTATATAGCACATTATCTCAACTGTATATACACAAGATGATAAAAACTTGTAAATAGAAAGACAGAAAAATGTTACAAAGTATACAAGAGACATGCAAACTGAAACCGTTCCCTGAGTAATATGGTAACATTGCAATCACTTCAGCATGTTTTGGCCTGTGTTTTAAGTAACAGAATTCTATACCAGACTTTCCAACTTGCGTAAATAACTTTTTAATTCAGCACCTTAGTTGAAAGAATTTAGAGTATTTACAAAGAGAGTAGAAGTAGGAAAAAGATGGGTAGCTCTTAGGGAGAACAAAGGAAGACTGAAAGGAAACAGGAAAAAAGCATTCTTTTAGATGAGATGGAAAACCATCTGAATACAAAAAAATACATTGTGCTTTTTCCCCAAAGACAAAGCTCTGAGAGATCATGACCAAACTCCACAGTAAGACATTAGACTGCACTAATATAAACACAAATACTTTTGCAATATAACATGAAAACATTCTTAACGCGTCCACAAAATTGTTTCCTGTTGTAGAGGGTACACTGCTTAACAGTTGTGCTTTACACAAGTGGTTGCATTTAGCAGCAGCAGATCTGATCCACCTCTGTTGTCTAAATATCACTCTGAAATTATTTCTGTTCCAGTGGCATAAACACCCCACCTGTATATACATCATTACAGGT
The DNA here is from genome assembly GCF_034638445.1 of Ciconia boyciana. Taxonomy (NCBI): domain Eukaryota; kingdom Metazoa; phylum Chordata; class Aves; order Ciconiiformes; family Ciconiidae; genus Ciconia; species Ciconia boyciana. Next base: position 40,377,148 of record NC_132943.1, on the reverse strand, counting down.
TAGTTTCCAGCAGAATTCCTTCACCAAGGAACCTTTCCTCAGGAAAGCAAAACCCTTACTTGACAGGAGCGAAGGTGTTACCATTTGACAATTGTTCAGTGATCTGTATAAAATGCGCTGGTGGTAAGGACAAAGAAAGTATGAATGGGGGTGGAGGGCAGCAACCTCAAAGGATCTCAGACAACACAAAGACCAGCAATAGCTTCTATCCAACCCACGCATGTTTTTCCTGAAGACCAAGGAGATTAGAAATTTTCAGTACTCTGTCAGACCTCAGTCTCCCTGCTGACAGATTTCACTTTGGTTATTGCATGTAAGAGAAGACAAGATCAACAAATCCATGCTTATTCAACAAAGTTTTAATCACGATCAAACTTGTCAGGCCTAGATTCAAACTAGAAATCCAATTTTGAAAAGTCCTGCGACCCATTAACATTATCTTCATAGTGTGTGACACTCCAGTGAAAAATAATTAAATTTTCTGGAGGAAATAGTCTGATTATTAATTCATAAACTGTTTGGAATACAGTCTTAGCATTTTATTTCATTTCATTGTATTCAAACAAAAACAATTAAGACTTTACTTTCGACTCCCAGAAGTACTGTTTGAATATACAAAACAAACAACCCTGAACACGATGAGCAGTGCATGTTCCTGCCAGAGTACTTATGGTATGTTAGAGAGATTCGTTACCATGAAAACTAAACGCTAATGTTGAATTTCATTTTCCTTAAAGTGATGTTTACATATGCAAAGGCTTTGTTTAAATATTGGAAAAAAAGACTGAAATACCAAAATCCATAACTTAGTATAGAATAGTTAATTTAAAATATAAATACCACAGTTAGTGAGCACCTGAGCCCTTCCTTCCAGATTTTAGGGGTCTGAGTGCTTATTTCGTATTTCAATCACATTGCAGTAATTTGAAAGGGATCCAGTTTTATGCATGAGTAAGTTAAGCTGAACTACATTAAAATGGAAAAACAAAAAACAATTAGTATTGTTAACTTTGGCCTCATTCAATCTACTTTTTTTTTTGTAAGTATATCATGCAGTAGTTCACATATTGCCCTTCCTTTTAAACACATCCCTGAACACCAAAGTAAGTTCATTGCTGAATTTTATATTGCAAATGTTTCTTCTGGAAAAATATTTCTTTAAAAATATAGTGGTGATTATTTCCCCAGCTCAAAAACATTTACCATTCTGAAAGTTGACTTGCAAGTGTATATCAATTACAATTAACAAATTAACATTTTATACGTATTTTATCAATACCCCAAAATACCAAACCAGATCATTGCTTTGTTGTATTGGAAACTAAAACTACATATACAGGGTTCCAAAATTATTACATAGCTCTTCCCACCTCTTGCATTATAAAAGTTTTATAATGAAACTGACCTTAAATAACAGAAGAATTATAACTGGAAATAGATTTCTGTGGAATTTAGTTTTTTCCCCCTCAAACAAAAAAAGTTCCCTTCTTAAAAAACCATCGACATTTTTCAAGTGTAATGAACTTTGCATCAATAACATCGTAACCAAGGTACCCAAGCAAGGGTGCATTGCTATGTCTTGTGCACTGCATTCTAATGCTACTTAGTGATTTCTCTTTCCTTTAAAAGATTAGACACCTCGGAAAAAGCCAGTCAGTCAAAAGAGCCTTATAATTGCACAGTTACTGAGAGAAGTTGTACTGGCCGAATCCAATGTGGTGGTATTTCACCTGAGCACGTTCAAAAAATGTACTGTAAGCACTCTATACGTTTGTTAGTGAAGGAACAAGAACAACTGAACCATTCTCCTCCTTGACCCCTCCAAAATTCCCAAATGATTTCCAAGAGAAATTTTAAGGTCTTGACCCTTTAATTAAAGGGAAAGCAAAGCGTTATTCCAGAGTTAATGAACTTACTCAATTATGTTCTTAAATGCTAAACAATGCTGACATTACTGACAGTTATACAAGCATCGTTCCACCACCTGCTGCGCGTGCTTTGTATGGAGGCTCGTGTTCCGTTGTCAAGTTCCCTCTTAAATCATGCAAAGTCAAACCCCATCATAAAGCCCAACGTGAACAAGGGACAGCATTGCGGGAACTTCTGTGGGATAAAGGAAACCCTTATGCACAACACAATTCCCAACTCTCCCCATTTGACAGGGCTGTCGGTCCTGAGGAAGATAGCAATGGCAACAGCTATCAATAAAAATAAAGAGAAACAAACATTTTAAAGTCTTTATATTTTTATATTTCTATTAATTCTTTATATTTTTAACATTTTCTCAGCAACATTCAAAGGTTTTTCCTTAAATTAAATACAATTTCAGTAGGTCTCTCTTCCAGGAAATTGAAGCATTTGCATATACAAAATTAGCAATTTTATTATCAGCAGTTTTTGCAAATGATTATAGCAAGAGTGAGATTCACAGCCTCACAGAAGATAGACTATTATTCTAAAATCTGTCACTATTTACACTCAACTACAGAAAGAAATATATGAATATGCAAAGCATATCTACAATTAGAATTCGGATCAAATGCATCTTACTTTCCAACATTCTTCTGTATTTGTTCTCAGTCTCGGGGGCCTCTTATTTTATTATTCTTAGCAGCATGTAATGACTCAAAATAAGCAATGTTCTCTAGCACACAGAAACCCTTTGGATGCTCTGCAAGGTAATTTTATCAAGAACTAATGGCTTCAAATATCAAACAATCTATTTCGAGAAATGCACAGCTTTGGGTGTCTTGATTTAACAAAGCTGCAATGATGGATGGCAAATTTTATCTATGTTGTCTTTTATAAATTTTTCTTACAGATGTGTGAATATTTTTTTTATATACAGCTTTATTTGTAGCTAACATTCTTAAACATTTTCTTATTTTCTCCATGTAGGTCTGTCATTTAAAAACAGATGGTTAGGCAAAGCCTAAAACTAAAGCCATCATCACATCATCTATTACATACAGAATATCATACACAAATTAAAACAAAAGCATGGATTTTGTCTAAAGATAAGTTTTTTCTTTTCACCATTTTCAAGTCTATAGTAGTTTTTTAAAAAAATAAAGTATTGCCTAACAAAATATGTAATCCTTTTAAATTAAATTCTATCAAAATCAACTAAAGAACACTTTTTAGCTTACATACACAGTTAATCTTGGATCATATTCTTAACATTTGAGTCACAGAACATTAATTCCGTAAGTAGAAGTAAAGAGGCATCATATTCTAAAGACACATATTCTTTGCTGCTTAATACCCACTATGACCGCAATAACACCAGCTCCCACTGCGTATGTGATGACAGTCCCGCTGGACAGGAAGCTGCACATGCTGTACTTGCTCTAGAGCTAGTCATGCTCATCAGTTCACAAATACACTTTTGCTGGCTGGCATATCTTCCGAAGGCTTTCCCATCTGCAGGCACTAATGTGAGGCTTTCCCCTTTCCCCAGCCATCAAGTCTAATGGGAATTATAAAAAAGTTATTTTGATATTGCTATTCTTTACTAGAAAGTTAGAAATGGCCTGCTATTTTAGGGCAAGGTAGGCAGAAAGTTTCTTCCCTTAAGTACAATTTTTGGGGGGAAATCAAACTAATAATGACAGCTAGACAGCTAAACAGATCCTCTGCTGGTCAATCAGTACCTGCCCTTTCCCAAGGGGACACCGCACCTATGTTATTCCTCAGAAAAATCTGTCTATCCTATTCCAATAACACAAACTCCCTAGGCAATCTATTCCAGTGCTTCACTATATGTACTACCATAAATTTTGCTTAATATGTAATCTGAATCTTTCTTATTGTATTTCTAATTTATTACTACTTGTTCTAACAGGTTGTTTTGTTGATTTTTTTTAAAACAGAATTCTTTTCTATTTTAAGGATGTATCCTGTCTCCCCTTAGTGTTCTTTTCTGTAGATCCTGCAATTTCACTTTTCACCTTTTCTTTGACAGTTATGTTTCATAGCCTTCTAATCATTCTTATTGCTCTATTGTAGATGCTCCACTTGTTTCCTGAAGAGCTGTGATCAAACTGAACACAATACTGCATCCAAAGCTACATGCCAGCTGAACAAAGCAAGAAGAATATTCCACATCCTCCACACAATATTCCTGGTTTACACTGCAGCACAGTGTTCAGCTAGTCTGCAATATCATGTCATTGTTGACTCATGCTAAGCTTGTTTTACACAACAAACCCTAGAGCCTATTCTAAATAAAAGCTATTTGATCAACTATTTCTTATCTTCTTGTTCTGCATTTGTACATTTGATCTTTTTTTTTTTTAAAGGTAGAGTTTTGTACCTTTTCTTACATTGCATGTTATGTCTTTAGATCAATTCTCCAATAGGTCAAGTTTTGAATTGTACTCCTGTCCTCAATTGCGCTTGCAGTTCCACCCCCACCAAACCCTGTTCACTTGGTCTGCAAGTTTCATCAGCATATTTTCTGTTCCATTTTCCAGATCATTAATGACAACATATCCCAGCAAAAGCCTACTCAATATATCTGCAAATTTCCAATCTGTTTCCATTAATTTAGGAAAGTTTCCGTCAGGCCAGATTTCCACAGCTGCTAATAGGAATGATCTGTGAGACAGTATCCAAAGCCTTATTAAAAACATAAGAGATCTTATATCTTAAGAATAAGATAAAGTTACAACATTTACTACTCCTCTTCTATGCATCAGACCTCTTATCCTGTTATAGATGCAGTTTAGACTGGATTAAAACATTTTTTCCCTGCAAATTCATTTTCACTGTTACTTCTTTTCCTGGTTTCTTCCAGATGTTCAGTAAAATTTCATTTATTCATTACAAATTTCTTCGGGAATTTAAGTTATGCTGTCTAGTCTATAATTTCTTAGCTTTTACTTTATCTCATTTGAAATACAGACACTGTATTTTCTTTTCCCTTCTCTAGACTACTGTCTTATATCTTTGTAACTGGTATTAATTTTCTTAGCTATCTGTCTGGAGTTTTACTATACCAGTGAAGGACTGTAGAAATAAGTATTCGCAGTATTATCTGTTGGTCATCTTCTCTACTGAATATCAAACCAGTGCTTTCTTAGTAACCTTATGACAAACACAAAATGATTACCTATTTCATTTACGACCCTTCCTACCTACTTTCGGACCTCATCTTTCCAATTCTGTCCCAATATTCCTGTGCTCATTTATATTCAAGCTCAATAATCTCATTAAGTAATCATTTGGTTTTAGCCTCCCTTCTGTTTTAGAGCACGGAACCAGTACTTCTTCTAAATTTTGTATGCTTTCTTCCATAGAACTGAGGAGAAACGTGGGTCTTATACATGTATACATGTGATATTTCGACCCAAAGTCTTATTAATTACAAAAGCTATTGTGTTTGTATGATCATTGGAATTTACTTTCTTTTTTTAATATACCATTGGCCATAATTCCAAAATCTGTTCCACAGAAACAGATAATGCATCAACTCCAGCAATGTCTGATGCACCTTTTGATAAAAGTTTTACACAGAATAAAATTTCAGAAAATGAAATTGCATTATAATACATCATATGTGGAAATAGAATTTACTGAACATAAAGAAGCTGCAATTGCCCTGCTAATAACTAATAAAAGCAATCAAACAGAATGTACTCTGTGAGGAACCTGAGAGAATAAAAATATAAAAATAGGAAAAGTATATTTCAACAGGCTAATGAAAATCACATTACCAAAGGTTCTCTACAATTTTAATGACCTGTGAGTGCATTTTAATTAATTTAAACGTCTAAAGCAGTACTCTATGCATATTCTTAATCTAAGAATATTTATGCTATTGATACTGGCTTATTAAGGGCTAGATATGTAAACAGTTTAGCCTAATTGCCTGTTACTGTATAATTTAACTGAGTCTTGTAACAAAGATTTTAAAATCAGGAGAATACATTCTCTCAGAAAAATTCCCGTTGCTTTTTCACTGTTTCAGTGATAAACTTCATATCAAAGGGACCTTACGTTTTAAATTCCGTGTCAGCTTTTACAGGATATTACAATAACACAACACGTGTCTGTCCTTGAAGTAAATGTTTAGCTCAGCTATGAGTCATATTTGCATCTACTTAAAAGTAAGCACAGGCATTTGTTAGATCATTATTTAGCTACAAGACCCAGAAAAGATTTTAAATCATTTTCATCACCATAGTTCACTCCTATGTAACTGTACAGTGAATACAAACATTTATAAATTTGTCTCAAGGATACAATTTCACAGCAATATATTTGCTTTTTGCTGAACATGATATAATCCAAATGCCTAAATTTTAAAATTGGATAAACTGTTCATTCTGAACTTTTGTAAGCTTTAAGTGTGCACTTGCATTTACGGCAAAGAGCTAAACAATACTTGACAGTGAATTTTACCTAGACTTCCCATACTTTGTTTTCTTCTTCTCCTGTATTTTGTCATAAATGCACTGTTTGAATACATGATTTTTAATTGCCTTTATTTCTTCTATATATTCCTCACCTGAACTCCATGGAACTGATCAATTTATGCTCTGACTCTTACTTCCCTTGTGGTATGAAGAGAACTTAAATGAATTGTAGTCTTAATCTGATTATGTGTAAGTCAATTTTACCCCCTAAAAACACATTTCAAGTGTTACTTTCATTATTGTAAATGAGAACAAGGCTCTTATTTATGGTACACTCTTCAATAAAGACGTTGCCATGTTGAATCATTGAAAGAAAGAATATAAGCCACATAAGACACAGCAGAGTTTAAAAAATCTTTTGATATAGGTCAAAGGAGATGAGGCACCACACAGAAGTTTGATTCCAAGTATCACATCAAATGATCTAAGGAAGGCAAGGCGCTCTTTTATACCTAATCCTTTTGACTGGAACACACACTCAGACAACTAAACTGTTGAGTAAGAATGCCCTATTTAAAAAAAAAAACTTAGATTGGAACTGCAGTTTAATAAGTGTGCACTACAGGACAGAGTTCTGTGAGTATCTTTGTTTCAAACACAACTTTATCTCACCCCTTCGCCCTCTATAGACTCATCGTTCCCACTGCCATTTATTTCTAACAGCCTAAAAAATAAGACAATTCACATGCGATATCTAAGATAGTATCCTGTTAGGGGAAAGGAAATATTTAGAAATAATAAACCCAGGAAATTCAAAGTGAAAAAAGGTATTGTACCATTGTTGGAAAAGATCTTAGTCTCACACCTAAAGTTTTACATTATTGCTTAGCCACGGTAAAATCCAGTACATTCAAACATGCCCATATTTTCTGATGTCTTATTTCTGGAGCTACTCCAGTTTTCTAATCCATTGATTAAATAAAGACATCAGGGCCTCTGGTAGGACTCATTTGGGAAACATAAGATCTGCAGAAACACAGATGCTTGCCAGAACCAGTCAACTAACAGTGCTCATGTATTTCAAAGCACAAGAGCGAGCCAGACAGGCATACTACCTGTGTAGAGTTTATATATTCTGGGGGTGAAACATAACTCCACTGAAGTTGACTATAAAAATCCTGATGACTTCAGAAGAGGAACAAAAAAATAAGATTTCATAAGCCAAGAAATACTCATCTGTTCACAAGTCACAATGAAATGAAGAGATACCTAAGACTCAAAGATGGAAGTTTCTAACCATGAATGAAGAACAGGGAAAGTGGAGATGGACTGACTGGCAGGTACCTCAGTCATACTCAGATACTAATAGACGGGGAGACAGTATAGAGCGTTATTTCCAATATGTGGCGAGAAGTGTTTCAGAAAGCAACAGAATAGAGATTTTTTTTTTATTATTTTATTTGGAGGTTCAAGAGAATGAAAAGGGATGAAAACAGAAATAAAATGGTAAGTTTGTCAGAGGAGAGGTGCACTGCCAGTGTCAGACAGAAGAAATGCCCTTGCAAAAACAGACAAACATACAAAAACTAAACCACCATGGACGGATTCTTGTGGAGACAGGGAAAGGAAAGACTGAAGCTGATTCTGACTACATCAACATAAACTAAAGCTTCTTTTTCTTCTCAAAAAACAGTTTAAACTCTGTGGTTCTCATACAAAAACAGGCCAGTGTAACAGTTTTAAGAGCTTTAAGAAGTTTTAGATATTAGAATGCTTACCCTTGATTTGGAAAATTAAAAAGCACTGTTACATAGTCCCAAAATGCAACCTCAATAAACAAACCAAGTAGAATAAAGTAAAGAAAACAAATTCCTTTCAACAATAAAAAAAATTAAATCAGGAATTAATTTTGATTTTGCACAACTTCCAAACTGAAACAGCAACACACCTTTGGTATATTCAAGTTTAGAAACTTTCATTGACTATTAAGAAATCACCAATTTATTGCCCTTAGTCTCCCAGATGTTATACCTTTTAGACCCAGCTGAAACAGGTTGAAATGCTTGAAAAGTTTATAAGCTTTACAGAATAGGTCAGGATTTCGCCAGTTACAAAAGAAACTTAACAGAGCAACAAGCATTTATAGCCAGTGCTCTTCCTCTGCAGGGTGATTACATCAGACTCAAAAAGTAGTTTGCCAGCTTCAACTAATCAAAGCTCCTATTATTCCCTGAAAAATTAGTTGCAATAGAAACTCACATTAAAAAGTGTTACCTACCTGTCCTATTTACTTTTACTAAACATCTGTCACTGCATGACACACTTTTCAGTCACGTTGGAGAAGCGTTTTTCACCACAGCTTAGCAAAAGTTTAAAGTGTACTTTGGATTAGATACTGAGCCAACTGCAAAGAACGCTGCATACCTTTGGATATCTCTTCCCTGTCTTCTTCTCTGCATCTTTGACTGGATCAGATGAAGAGCTTTCAGCATCAAGGATTTTTTGCTGCCTGGCTTCCTGAAGAGCTTTCCGGGTGGGACCTTCCAGCCCTTTCTTCCTTTGACATTCATGGCCTGCTATAAAATAAAACCAACAAAAATATCATCAGAATGCATTTTTTACTTACTCTTCTGGAAGGTCTCTCTTTACTTAATATTAGCTAGACATGCGAAATTCTAAAAGAAATACCACTTTAAATAAAAAGATATTCAAGGTTACTGTGCCATCCATATAAAATATTCCAAGACTACATATAACTCTACTCCACAAATTATTTTGGTGTGATCTATTTCAGCTTACCTAATGATACCCTAGATTTTTGCCCCCAAAATGCAGCAATGATTTTGAATCTTGCAGTACAGGAGAAAGTTACAGTAAAATGGATGCAAATCTTCATTTCCCTCAGAGCCAGAAGAAAGATCATCCCACTGCATCCTATCCAATATCTACCACCAATGCATTATTCTGATTTACAGTCTGCATTCCCTTTTGCTTCCCTGCACTTTCTCCCAACCCACCTTTCAAACAAGGAATTACTTATGAATAGGTAACTCAAAGAAATCCTAAGCATGTAGCATAGCTGTAAATCATCAGAATAGGCTGAAAGGAATATGAGGAAGAGCATAGCACATGTCGACTATTGTACAATGCATCTGCCATGACCTGGCAGAAAGGATACTATTCTCTGACAGTCTTTGTATTGGCGGCTCACACATATCCAAAAATAGTCCCTTATGATCCCTGTATCTTGTTGCAATGCTCTGTAGTATGTACATGGGTCTACAGGAAAAATAATGGAATACTGAATTCCAACAGAATTTGGGCACTTACAGTCTTCCAGTTCTTTGAAAAAAATCTCAGACTGAAAAAGACATTATACAGCTGAAATCCAGACTGAAATAAATGTACTTCACACTACACATTTCTAAATGCTTGCTCTTGTAAAATAGTTTTATTAAGACCTTGACACCAAAATGCAAACTTTGTGACTTTAAAGGGGAAAAAAAACCCTCTCCGCTCTTGAGGCAAAAAAAGCAGATTAAGCAAACACAAAACCTTCCTGTATACCCAACCTGAGTAAAACTGTAACTGATAAAAAGAACTGTGCCTGGTCTAACAAAATGTCTGTATTCTCCCTGCTTTAAGAGTTAAAGCTACTGTCACAGATACCCTGAATAACAACTTTCTCTGAGGAATGGTATACAGCAAAATTGGTTTATATGGCAAACACTTTCTACTCACTCAGTAACTGCTACCCACTAGCATGTTGCTTAAAGTATTTAGTTTGTTGGTGTTTTTGAAATACACATACTTATAAACCAACAGAGTTATGACAGTTGAAGGGCTTAAAGAGTCAGTAACCATTAAAAAAAGAAAGAACGCTAAAGAACTGTTGCAATCGCACTACGATGTCAACAGCTTGTGTTTACAGATTTTTCTATTCTGATTGCATTGTAGATGGAACGGGGACAACCAGGTTTAAGTACTTTAACTGGTGCATTTTAAATTTCTTTTTGCATGACCTTCTAACAGCAATTACATCAGATCAGGGAAAGGAAAAGCAGTTAACAGGCTTAGCAATGAGTTAATTCAACCATGAGTAAAGAAACTCATTGAGTTCAACTTTTTAATATAATTGGCTAATAAATAAGCAGCTGTTGTTTTTAGAAAATACAAGAAATTTACTGAGCAAGTAACAGTTTTATAACATGTTTTTAGAACCAGCTGTTATAGCAGCATTCACTTAGGTTTATAAGCAAGCTACAATCAACATTGTTTAATTCCTTCAGGCAAAAGTGGTCTTTTTTCAGAGCACCACTTAACACTGTGTCTTGATCCGTAAGTAAGGGTGCAAGTGCTCTGTTAATACACACCAATAACCTCAATTAAAAAAAAAATAAATCAGTTATTCCTCTTTGATAATTAGATCCCTCTATCTATGATCTTGCTACCACATCAGAGGACCAGATTTAAAACAAAAACAAAACCAGGTTTTAATGCAAATCTTCTCACACAAAACATCCAATCCTTTTTAAAAATAATCTGAACTCAAAATACAACTTTTCTTTCAGAGCTGGCTTCTGAGTGAGCATAGCTGCCTACAAGATGACTGAGTCCTAATCCTAACTCTTAATTAGTTCTTCTCCAACTATTAAATGTCCTTCATACCAACTTTAAACAAGCAAGGTAAGTAAATAAGAAATAAAAAAAACTTATTAAAACATAATTTTTAAGATGCCTAAAGAAAACTTTTTATTGCAGGATTTCCATACAAAGCACTGTTTGCAAAGCTAAACAGCAGCCTGGCAGTGAGACAGCAAAAAACCGTAGTAAATAAATTACATGCTCTATATTGGGGATGTTATCCTCTTCAATTGTTTGAAATGCATCAGGCTGAAAGCTGCTACATCAAATGCCTAAGTAATAAGTCCACAATAGTTGTCCTAAAATTAACATTAACTACCATTAAATTTTTTTCTACCTAGCCACCAGATACAAATTTACAATGCAAAGTCATCATGAATACTACGAAGCTTCCCTTTGTTTTCATTATGCACTATATGACACCCTCAAAAAAAGAAACCTAACAAAACCAAATCCACAATGGATTGGATGTGCAGGACCTCATTGCCACTATTCAAAACCTCAAACACTTCAGCAAGCCCAAAGCTAATTAAAAGCCACTCTCAGTGCCCTCTAGCCAAAGCCAGCATTCCAGGTGTTCTGCGGTCAAGTCAGGTTGTGGGACAGAAACAGCATCAGGAGCAGTGACAGGCAATCTCCTGCTGCCAGGAAGAGCCATTCTCACTCCTTTGTGCTCTGCACTGCAGTGAAAGCAGACAGCTGGCCAGAAAAGGCATCTTACCTTAGCAAATGATACCTTGCCAATCGGAATGTTCAATATCTTATAATGACATTGTACCAAATGTACTCATGCATAAAAGTCAGCCCTGAAAAGACAACAACTGAAAAAATGCAGCTGTAGGTCTCCTTACAGCAGATATTTGCAAGTCCAACGGCACTGGTTCCTTCCAAACTAAGAACTTAAATTTAGAGAAAAATGCAGCAAACATTTCTCCAGTATCTACACACTGCTTGCTTCTCAAGGTTTTTATTATACTGTCTCATGAATAAGAATTCAAGAGGCAACAGAACATGACCATCTTTCAAGAGGCAGCAGAAAGTATCTGAATAAGAGACAATATCACCCACTGAGACATGAGTATGACCTACAGAGGACAATAAAAATTATGTAGTATTAGAGGACAAAGCACTGGAAAGAAATGACCTGAAATATCGCTTAATTTATGCTACACAGGGTATGAAGCAAATTAAGGCTTGTACAAGTACGTGGGTGGCTGATGAGCTTAATTTGTGTTGGCGACTAAGTGATTTTTTTTTTTTTTTAAATATTATTTATAAAGTGCTCCCCTGCTTGTCACTTTTTGGTATTATAAATTGCTCTCAAGATTTTTGGAGAATAAACAAGTACTGTGAACAGCCGGAGAGTGGTTTTTAGAATCACTCAAACAACAAATGAAAGTATGTGAAATATGAAAGAGAGACAGATGGGGCATCTATACTGTAAAACACTAGCATGGGGGAAAAACCCACACTATATATCCTCAAGTCTGAGTATAATGAAAAGTTGAATGCTATATGCCCTAAACTAACATAAAGAAAGAAGCCTGTTCTCTACCTCCCTATCTGAAGTGGGATGAAAATGAGCACTGTACTCTTTAGCGGGGCAGAGGTTTATACTTTTAGTTGTAACAAGATTTAAAGACTACAGCAGAGCATATCCAGTACATACAGCCACGGAAAGGTATTTTGGGGGCCTGAAATGTGCATTCCTGAGGAGTACAATACTAATTCATACAAAAGAGGCATCAGAATCCAAAACCAGAAAGACACTGTGAACACTGAAGCACCTTGCTGCCTGTACTTCAGTGTTCCACTGTATGAACACATATGAAGTCTATACTTACAGAAGTTATTAGTTTAGTAACTATTTGCTTGTGTACCAAATTAAAATTATAGCTTAGTTTATACTGGGTAAGACTACAGAATCCTTCCAGGTTCTCCCAGAAATGAAAGCAGCTATGCTCTTAACTAAACAGTAGTTTAGAAAAGTAGTAGGGCGTGCTCCAAGGGACTCCTCAGCTATGGAAGCCTCCCACTGCTGCATGGAAACCAAGACCTGAGCTAGGATGAGGGGCATCTTTCATATAATTAGATCTCAGGCCAGTGCTCATAGCAATTCACGACAATTTAGGAGACCAACTGCTTCAACCTACAGTAGATAGAATTTGAAGGAAAAAATGAAACCGAATATGCTATGCTTATAATAGGCAGGCAGTAGCAAAGATCAGGATGGTAGTTGAAATGTCTGCATTAATAGTGAATAAGCCATCTTAATAGGCAAGGAAATGCTTGCTACCCTCTTCACTCAACTACAAATCCAAAAAGAAACCAAAAAACTTTATGTGGCTACTATTCTTCTTCTCAGCCTTGCCTTTTCTGCAGGAATTTTACACAATGGAATTAACTCCATGAATGTGGGAACTAATGAACCTTGATTGTCAAAGGCTGGGGTAACTCAGTGGCTTTTTACCTGGGGTAAATTACCAGTGCAAAAGGAAGTTTAGGCCTTTAACACACTGAAAAAAACACAAAAGAAACAGATATTTAAAAATGTCCTAATTGCAACAAATGCTTCACCTGGAAGTTGTATAATATCTGATACCTGGTCATCTATGTGGCTGAGAAATTTGGGGTTCTCTAATGTCAAATAATCTGCAATCTCTGATTGGAGTTCTGCTCATGACTAAGGCAGGTGCGACATCCCCTTCTCGTGCAAATACCCTGTTGTCAAAGAGGGTAAGGCTCACTGTTTCCCTTTTTCATTGTCTCACCTATTTTCAGGAGCCTTTTAGAAACCTGGTTTGAGACTTATCTCACTGTCAAACGTAGATGAAATTGGAAAACAGGTTCACAATTATTAGTGGGAGTGATGCTCACAAAGAATGTGATAGCATGGGCTTCATTTACTTAGGAAACCAGAGGTGCTAGGTTTTTTTCTCATGGAGTTAGAAAAATAATTTAATAATTAAACATTTATTCAAAACACCACGGAAGTAGTGTAGTGCCAGACAGATAAAGATATTATTCCAGCAGGTATTGTATAGCCTTCGCAACCTCCTGTTAAAATGAGACAAGCCAAAACAAGAGGCTGGATTTCATAACACCAGTATTTTCAAAATGTTTCCAGACCACCATATATAGCTTCTTACAGGGAGCTGAAAAAGAACACTCACATAAAAAGAGTATCAGTGAATAAAATAACAAAATCAGACACAAAGTAGATTTCAAAGTAGATTTCACAAAGTCCTTCCATAGTTACTCACATATTCCATGTTGTCATCAGCAGTCTCACTGTCCTTTAGTGGATACATTTTAGAATAAATATTCAAATGATAAAACTGTTGCTCTGTCACCAGGAGAGCTGATAAAATGTTTATAGTGGAAGTATTTTTTATTTACTGTTACACCAGATTTTGAAATGCATCACAACAACAAACAACCCATAAGCAGTCTGAGCTTGATGATGGGAATATTTTACCTTTTGTCACAGGAATCTGAATAGCACATCCAGACTCTAAATTTTGTAATGTGGCTTGCAAACCTGTAACCTAATTTTAAAAAGAGGAAAGAACAAAAAGAGGCAATATGAAAATGTTGCTTTTGAACTGCCTGTTCACAACACACAGCATTTATGCCTGCATATTTAAGTAATAAATTCCATCTATAATTTTTGAATTTTCCGATTATTGCCTCTAAGTTATAAACATTACTCCTAATTCAAGATTTTGGAAAGGCCCAGTGAAACAATGTGATAAAATACAAGCCATCCAGAATCTCTCAAAATACTTTTACAGCTCTATTAAAGCAACGCAGACATAGAATACTAGGACTCTTATTGCACCATCAACTTTTAACCACTGCTATCACTGGATTGATCTTTAACTTAATGGCACAATATGACATACAACTTTGTCATGAGAAAATGCCACAAAATATGGCATTGTGCATTACAAAAAAGCCATCGCTCCAGGATGCGTACAGTTCATAACTGGATAGCTCTTACAGATGTTCCTGAAATGTCATAACATTGGAACTGTTCTATGTTTTGTACTCCTGATTCAGCATAACTGTATTTGGAGAGCAACCTTGCTTTTCCTATAGGACATTTTCTTTTTCTTATTGAAATTTCTAACATATAATCCTCAGTCTTTTAAAAGTAAGCTCTCAGGTGACCTGAAAAAAACTACAGGCAGAGGAAAGGAGGAAACGAGAGATGAGGACTATTAGAAGAAAGTGCAAGCGTGGTAAATTCCTTTCATGTTACCTACATATAATTGACGCTACTGCTGAAATACAACGCATTCTGGGAACTTTTTCTTTTTTTCCTCCTCTTTTTTGAACAAACGACTTATTGGTTAAACACATGCAAGATAATTTTCCGTTCTTCATCCATCGTATCTATGCTTATAGTACTTCCTGCTAAAGGGGCAGAATATCATGTATACCAAGCTATACATCAGATAAAATTATAGGAGTAAAATACTACTCTATTATTCCACCGACAAGACAGAAGAGCTGTCTCCGATATCTTAATGTATTTTTTCCTAAACTAGTAGGTCTTTCCGGGATACATTTAGGAAAAAATAAAATAAATAGTACTGAAGAAAGTTAAAATAAGAGATTTCTAAAAGGCATAGATGGAAGCATATGAATCTGTAGGAATATCACACCTTACCTCAAGCTGTCGACACTGAAAGTATAACAGGGTCTGCCCATTGCTGACTCACATAGAGCAGCACTGAGCAAGTACAGACTGAGAACTACTACTTTGTGGCACTACGCTTCACATCCTTTCAATATTAACATTTCACCAAATAACGTGAAACTCACCAAAATATTCTGCTTCAAACTATTGCATAAGTGAGCTGCTTTAGCAGGAATATCCTATGTATTTACCAAAGTAAAACCCAAAAGCATTCCTTACAGCTTCGTAAGTGGTGTTCACCATATTTTTACCTGCCCAACTGCTCTGTCTCTCTCCAAACTAGTTAACATTTTCTGTCTCAGTGCAGTCTGGTATTTTTCAGTCAACTGCTTCAGCACTGGTTCATATGATGCATAATGTGCCTTCAGCCTGTGAACAAGAAGAGGATAAATGATTCCTCAAAGATGAGTCAAATCAGAGATTTATGTCTGTGTAACTTTTTTCCCTCCCCAAATAAAAGAATAAAAGTGCCAAAAGGTCACAGAGGAGACACCAAAGGTATTTAGTATGTAGCCACCTAATTGGAATACCACAAGAAAAAACAAAAACAAGTCAGATGAACAGAATGTTTCATATTTTGGTTAGTCATAGCTTTTAAAAAAATCCATCCAGTTTTGACCTGTTCTTAATGCTTCATACACCTATTGCACATTAATTTTTGTTAATTTCTGTTTTCTTGCAGATAGATGATATTTCACTGGAGGAAAGTATTACAGCTATTACCCGACTACCAACTAAGATGCTAATCTAGACAAAACAGTTGTACTATTATTACTATTTCTTTCTTCACTGCACATTACATTTAGAATACTTAACCACTTTAATTCTTCAGACCAACTAAAAGTCAGATACATAATCTCTCAAGAGAAACCCAGGACACTAAGCTTCAAAACCACTGCATTTTCTAAGAAGCTGACACACAGAGGGTAAGTCAGTGACTAGTACTCTCTTGTGTTAGTATGTATGGATTTCAAGGTTAAAGATGTAGAACATGTAGTCGCTATTACATGCATTTATTGGTAACAATACTGACAAGCCAAATTTCTGTGGCTTGTTTGGAGCTGCAGATGTTAGCCACTCCCCAATGTTATCTTAAAACAAGTACTGGCATAAACATGTGCAAATAAGAGATTCTAAAAAGTCAACTCTTTCACCTGGCCCAGTGACCTCCAGGTGGACAATATAAAAGTTCTACTCGTGGAGGGAAAGAAGCACAACAGTTAATAGAAAACGTACAGAATTCCAGAATGACAAAATTACAGAATTAAATATTATAAAACAAACTATTATAACTCAGTACCAACAGACTAGTTTGGGCTTATTTGCAACCAAAGCAACATAGCAAATTTCATATAGGAAGTTCAACATGTAAAATGACAGAAAACACCAGCTATGGGAATAATGAATGGAAAGGTTCTGAACTCAGTGTGCTACCAATTACACTTAAAATGGACAAAGGATCTAAACCCAGAAATCACTACATGTTTATGGAAAAAGATCTGGGTAAAAGAAAATCTCATTTATATTCTCAACTATTAGAAATCCAGTGTATTTATTAATGTCACATCGCACCATGGAAAATATACAAAAAGTCATTAGAAATTGTTTAAGAGACATGGCAGAATGGTCAGATGGAACTGCTATTTACCAGGACACTAACTAAATGCAGCTAGCTTTACTTTAGCACTTCAAATTCCACAATGTTATCTCATTACCAGGCAACAATTGAAGATGTTATCTTTAATGTTACCCGTATAGTAATTAAAATAATTTTTTTACCTTTTAATGTCACAAATAAGCCTGTTTTTCTCCTGGACCACTCGCTTATGATGCATTCGATGGAAGTCACGTTGTTTCTGCATTTCTAGGAAAGCCTCTTTTGCTTTGCTATATGTAAACAGTACATGCAAGAGAAAAGTATTAGTCTCCTCCTATTAATTGCTCGTCAGGGTGTGTTGAATATACACAGAATTAATTTTCAGATATGCACATGCCTACTGTATCCAAGCTGGAAACTTCTGGTAGCATGCCCTGTGGTGGAGAACATGTACTTTTGAGGTTGTCTTGCTGCCAGCTGATGTACAAAACCATGGGCACTCTCCACATTCCCTCAGTTCCTTTAGATAGAACCCATAAGGATTCTGGCATTATAAATCTCAAGAGTTGAAGTCTACCTTACTTTTAAGTACAAGGGGTCTTGTGGAGGTACATATTCAAGTTACAGGTGATTAGAAAACAATACTCTTGCTGTGGGTTTAGAATTCTACATGAAAATGTATTGCAATACTGATTTTCTAACATCTGCATTGTGTCTGGAGCCCTACATAATGGTACATGCTAGAGGGACACACACAGAAGGAGAACTGTATCGTTGCCTTGCAAATACATGCATTTAGAGAGCTTCTGAAAAAATTGTGCTAGAAAAGTTCTAGGCTCTATTCAGTCATGTTTGCAGCCTGTCCCCAGGCGTCCCCTGTATGTGACAGCAGGAAGGAAAAAAATCAATTTCAAAATAAATTGCAAACATACTGATAACCTGTTATTCTCTAAGCACATTCTACACACGGCCATGGGACACCCCGAGATACTCTGCTCCATAAACATAAGAGAAAACACTCTCTATATATTCCGTACCTTTTCTCTTTGCCTTTACTGATATGGGTTTGGCAGGAAAGATTAGCAGAATAATTGTTTAATTGCAAAGGAAGCTTGAAATTACCTTGCACAGAAATTAGGTATTTGCTAATAAAGCAATAAAAGGTTTGCTCTTTGCAAAAATAAAGCTCATTTCCTCTCCAACAGAGTTGAAGAGTTAGGATAACTGCTACGACAGTGGAGTATGCCAAAATCACAGGTCCAGGAAGAAGACCCATAACTGCCAGTGCGTTATATTTAATTGTACAAATAATTTATATTTACTATATATGCATTTCCTATATTTACTGCCTATACAAACTACCATATTTCTATGTGTACATTTATATGTGAATTGTTGCTTGTAGCAGAAACAGTTAGAAAGACCTGAAGAAGAGCACAGTGAATTAATACCACTATATATCAGTTGAAGCTGAGAAAAAGCTGGCAGGGAAATGAAAACAGGCAGGGCTGCCCCTGCAGTAACACTGAAAAGCTCAGAAGAGCTGTGGGCATACACAGTTGTGTGTATGCACGTGCACAAATACCAGAAGTTGTGAAACAGATTAACTTAGGACATTGGTATTGGGATACAAAGTACAGATTATGATTCTGCTCAAGCTCCTATGAACAGCAGATTTCAGCAGTAAATGAAACAGTGGTCTCGGGATAGGTCTGTGAAACAACTCCATCGTGACACCAGTCACAAAATCTGACTTGCCATAAGATCTTGAACACAAAACTTGCCCCTTCAGAGCTAAGCAGATGGCTGCTTCTAAGAGTAAAAGATGTTGCTACAGCCATAGCAAAGCCAATATCCACTTGTTTTAGTTAAGACATATGTCAAAGACTGCAGGTCTCTCCATTTAAACTTTTCTCAAGCTAGTAGTTTGATAAAAATAGCAGAAGAGGGTAAGGTCCAATAAAACAAAGTAGGGATTTTCAAAGGTGAGTTACATGCCCTATTCCCACTGAATTTAGGTGGGACTTTACTCCCCAACATGCTGTAAGTTGTAGTCCTAAAATTTTAATCAAAATAAAGACAGTTTTAGGAAACATACTCTCATGCTTTTACTCTATCTAGGTTACATAGCATTTAGCAGCCAGAATGCCACATGTACCACATAATTAAACAGATGCATTTAAATATGGCACACAATACAAAAAGTGTGCACTTTATTTTTTTCATTGTATAAGTGGAGAAATATGTGCAGGAATGGTTAGGTTTTGGCACAGAAATAGGAGATCAGCAGAGGATTTTATTGCTGGTGATAGCACTAACAGTAATAATAAATATGATTTCCAGGATTGCTTTATATTTTGACTGTTACTGTGGCAGTAAACTGGGTGTATATTTGTGAGCATGCTTCCAAAAATCAAGACAGAGATACGTGCAAATATTTAAAATTCCTAACTGATGTTTGTGAACACAGTTACAAGCCTCAGACAAAAGCTGTACACAGCTTTCATTCCATCTACCTACATTCCTAAATGTTTAAAGAACTTACAAATATCACAGTTAGCAGTCCCTGTGATTAACACAATCTTAAACCTGATGTACCATTATGTTGTCTACCTACGTGTTCAAATACAAAGGCAATACAAAGGGTCTAGCCATAGGAAAACACCAAAATATATGGGATTCAAGCTGTTTTAAATCATCACATAGGCAGAGTCTAATATTGCTATGAAATTACAACCTATTATTCAACTCACGAGCAAATAGTACTAGAATATTAAATGCTTGAATGACACAAATCATCACTGAAGACAATGAATTAAACTTAACTAGTCTCCTGTAAGAGTTAATTTTCAGAGATGTTGTTTTCAAATTTTTCTTGCATATTGGAAAGAACATCTATGCTTCCTTTTGATAAATATTGCAGCAGATAACAACCCTTACCAATCAATCAGGGTTCAGCTGTAGCCTTCAAGATAAAAGAAAGAGAAAGGGAGTACACTTAAGGTATACTTTAACTACTGTCGCGTGGCAAACCAACGTAAAACCGACTGCTATCTGATTTCTATCATAACACAATGTCTGATTTTAGAAATAATTTAAATAAAGATTAGTAGTGTATCTAAACTTTAAGGTAATAACTATCACTAGCTTTGGAGTAAAATAATTATGCTGATATTTATTTCTTTTAATCTACGCATTCAGGGATTTTGTTACATTTCAAGATGCCTTCAGACACCGGACAACCTATTAAAAATACATACTCATTGTATACAGGAAGTGAAGCTGATTGTGATTTTCTCTTTAAATAGTGAAACAGCACAGTGAAATGTAACCAACAGCCTGCAATCTACTTTACTTGCCCACCTGCTTGCCATGCAATCACGTAAATCCTATATTAAAATACCCAAAATACAATTACAGTTAGCTTCTAGACACTGAAGGCTCTTCCACCAATTGCTAAACAACATTAAAGCAGGAGGTAATTGGATTACAGTCATTTATCCTGGGCCCCCATACTGCCTAAGTCCCAAATAACATGCCTTTCCTGCAAGATGGCTGTCAAGAGTACCAAGCTGAGAAATACCAAATGTAATTAAAAGGTTTCTTCAAATACACTTCACAACACTGTATCTCACAATGAAAGTTTTCTGACTAATCCACAGAGCAAAATATGAGACTTTCTTTGCTCACAAATCCTTGGTTTCTAACCAGTTAAATCAGCATTTCTTCAGTGCTCTTGGGCATTCTGTTTTCAGTGTAAGCTGGTGAATTCTCTCTCTCAATACTTGAAAACTCAAGTTGTCCTCCAGGTAACGTTGGCTCCTGCTGGAATATTTGCTTTATCATAGCAAGGGTAAAGACTACAGTTATGGAATGTATGAACCAGAAAAAAATGCTGTTAACAGTCACTACAGTGAATGGATTTAGTATAAAGTATTATGATCAGGGTTCATCCAAAAGACACAAAGGAACGCTGTCACTCATGGTACATAGAGCAGAAATGCTCAATTTCACCCATTATTCCAGAAACGGTACTCTTAATTCTTAAATTATTCAAAACAAGTGAAATGAATTTCACAGAAGTGCTGAACTTTTAACATTAGTATCAATGAAAACTTTGAAAGTTATTTGAAATAAAAAGGTTGAAAAATGAAGTAGTGACCATGAGCACAAACCAAGTTTCACATCTACATATACCCCATTCTAATATTAGCAGAAAGACTATGAAAATAAAGCTCTCCCTACAAGGGGAGAAAGGAGGACTAATTGTAATAGTGTTTTAACAAGATACCTGCAGAGTAAGTGCAGCATTTAACAGTAAATGCCCATGAATGGAATTTACCTACTTCTAAATTGTGTCATATAGAACTCCCCTATATCTCACTGCCCTCTCTGGAATACCTAACAGTTGACATGACTCGGTTGTTTACCACCACAGCAGTGCTATTTTAGGTTTCATCAAACACTAGAACAGGAAAAAGCAGGGCACAGTTTCAGTTCATGGATTTATTTTTTTAGCACAGTTCACTTCTTAAGAGAGTGTTGGGAGTTTTATTTAACAGATAGGAACCTAGCATATTGGCAATGTCTTTTCTCTCTCCTGCTTTCTTCCTGTTGCACATTATCATATTGTCTTTCAGACTTTTAACTAGGCATCTGCTATAAAAAGTTTTCTGGCACCCCATAGAGTATATAGGCATTCTTATGGGAAAAACCCAACTCATTCATGACCATGGTGAAATGGTTTTGAGCTTTATGTTTGCAACAGGCCCAGGACAAGTCCAATGGCATGGCCATGGCCTGGCCCTCCAACGATCATCTAGTCCAACTGCCTGACCAATTCAGGGCTGACCAAACATTAAAGCACGTTAAGGGCATTGTCCAAATGCCTCAAACACCAACAGGCTTGGGGCATCAACCACCTCTCTAGGAAGCCTGTTCCAGTGTTTGACCACCCTCACAGTAAAGAAATGCTTCCTCATGTCCAGTCTAAACCTCCCCGGTGCAGCTTTGAACCACTCCCATGTGTCCTAGCACTGGATACCACAGAGCACCTCCCTCTCCACATCCCCTCCTCAGGAAGCTGTAGAGAGCAATGAGGTCACCCCACAGCCTCCTTTGCTCCAAACTAGACAAATCCAAAGCCCTTCATCACGCCTCATAGGACATTCCTTCCAGCCCTTTCACCAGCTTCGTTGCCATCCTCTGGATGCATTCAAGGACTTGGATGCATCCTTCTTAAATTGTGGGGCCTAGAACGGCACACAGCGTTCAAGGTGAGGCCGCGCCAACACTGAATACAGCAGGATGTCAAATCAAGGCATAATCTGCTCAGATTACGTTGTTATACCATGTTCTCCTTCATACAGGGGAAAAAAATGAAAGAAAAAAGGTGGGGGGGGGGGAAGAAAGGAAAGCCTGTTAAAATTACTACTGACAATAATAAATTTCAGAAGGACCAGATTTTGTCTTTCCTTCTTTTACTATGCATTACTGCTTCTTACTCTCCCACTCAGGGAGGAGACAATCCTTAACTATCTATTATCCAAAGAAGCTGCAGGTGAAAATAAAGGAATGTTTTCTGTATGGCCCATCTCCCAGTGCAACAGTATATTTACACTGTACAATATTTGACTTGATTGTTAAACCTGTTTACATAACTATTAGACTATGGCATATTAATTTATTAATTGAAAATGTAACAAATCATTATCATTGGAAAATAATTTGATTATAGTTATCAGCAGCAATTATTACTTAAGAGTAGCTATTTTTCATATGAAGGAACAATCTAAATGAAAATTAGTAGCTTGAGCAATCTTGAGGAAAATCAAGGAGATGGAGTTAACGTTTTGTCACGGCTCCATATTTTAGAACTAAGCACTGGCAAAATCGAAGTGAGTACATTATTAGGTCTCAGGGTAAATTCTCAATGAACACACACATATGCAGACGTACCATTCTTCAGAAAAGGCTATGTCACATGTAGTTCATTATTGCATCTCTCCATTATGTAGGCTAAATATTTTAACTCTCTTACAACCAAAGTACAACTGACTTGTAAAATCAGCTACTATAGTATACACACAAGTATAATCAATGACGGTAATTTACACTGACATACCACTTACCACTAGAGCCAGAGTGACAGATTTTTTGCAATTAAAAAAAATGAAGAACAAATGCATAGTGATTTTTTTCCTATGTTGATGTTTTGTGGTAGCTGTAATTTATAGTACAGTATTTTAATACAAACGCACATAACGATTTATTTTCTAGTTCTACATATTATACTCTCATGATTCTTTGTAGTAATTTGTTGTGATTACTGGATAATACTGAAAATTATTTTCTATAGCCCAGTAAATACAAATAAAAGAAATTAAGATTTAGGTTTCTAATTGAGCTCAGAGAAAATTGGACTTTAATTATAAATGTCACCTACAAGTAAAAATCTGCACAGCCAGCATAACAAACAGGAACTTATTATTTCCATTAAGTACTTGGGTATACTTTATCTGGCCATTTACTACTGTATATCAAAGTTTCATTAAGACCAAACAACATACTTTGCAGCAAGCTTATAGTTTTCCAAATCTTTCCTTAAACGCATATTCTCAGCCTTAAGTTGCTGGTTGCAGGTATACACAGTTGGAACCAATCCAATATCGTTGGCTGTGAACACACCTCTTTGTATGAGTTCGTACCTAGTAGAAAAGAAACAGAGAGATATTTTATTCCATGTTTCCTTTTTCTCACTTCACTGATGTCTCCCTTCTCACACTAGCATTTACCTAAACTAGAATCACAAAGATATTTATCATATCAAGGCATTTACCTTTTATGATCAATTGCAACAATTGTACTGTATAACACAGTACTTCAATTTAAACAATTGTTCTTTTCCTGCCTTTGTTCCAAATAGCTTAAATAAAAGACAGAAAAAATATTCTTGTTCAAATAAGATTTGTATATACTCAGTCCTTTTTATCTCATATGCTCAAATATATGCAAGATGTTGGGGGTTTTTTTGAGGACTCAAATAAGATGACAAAGCTGCAGATAACCAGGATGAATGATTCTATGAGCTATCTTCAACATGGAATACAAAGCTCACCTAGGAAAATTTCTTCATTCCTTCCTGTTTACTTATGTTGCCCTCTCCTTATTTAATATTTA
This sequence comes from Ciconia boyciana, assembly GCF_034638445.1. Classification (NCBI taxonomy): domain Eukaryota; kingdom Metazoa; phylum Chordata; class Aves; order Ciconiiformes; family Ciconiidae; genus Ciconia; species Ciconia boyciana. The sequence continues at coordinate 40,352,664 of NC_132943.1, read as the reverse complement.
CCAATATTTACCTATTTTACCAGCCCCCAAGAAAACATGATTCCATGAGGTAGAAGCCTGAAGGCTGCTTTAGTTAAATACTTGTACAGACTAACTTGCATTTTGAGAACTAAAACAGAATCTGGGGCAGCATGTAATGCTGTGTAGCAACCTAGGAATCTCTATAGCCCCTTGTAATAAAGTCTACTCAGTTTTGTATCTTTTAGGACTATGCATCTTTTGGTAGTATGTCAATGAAAGCTAAGAATACTCTAACAGGCAGTAAAAAGGACATAGGCATTGACATTATTCATTTTAGGCTTAATTTAAAGGCATTTAATTACAGAGCAACTGAAAGTACCTAAGTATCTTCTGTATAAAAAAAGAGAGCAGTGATATTAGAAAGGATACAGAAAAGCTAAATTTGATTAAAAAAATGTGACTGTCACTGCACAAAATAAATGCTTCTGCAGAATCATGCTTGTTCAAGGAACGATTATAAGCTATCAATATTTGTCAAAGTATTTCAAAAGACACCAAGATTCAAGTCTACATGTACAAGCAGACATTGCAGAGGTGATTCCACAATCCAGTATGTGTATGTACAAAGCATCTATTTCTTCATCTACTTCTGTCCTGGAAGACAGAAGAGCAAGACCTTCAGTTGGTATGAGCTCTTAGAGACCCACTGAAGACAAAGACATTGTGCACTACTGTAGCCATGACATCAGTTCAGCATAGGTTCAGCAGAGCTATAAATAATTTATATCAGATAAAGCCCCACAATCTTCTTCCCTGCCAATCTTGACTGAAGCTGGAAGATGTTCTGGGTGGGAACTCACTAGAGAGAGTAATATGAACATTATTTGCCTTTTCAGGTGAAAAATATATTGAATCTGTGCTTTTTTTTTCCCCAAGTAATAAGGAAGTATGAGAAGAGCAGCAGTAATTAGAGATAAAAATTATACTCAATGTTATCTCCTGCACTTGGACACAAGCAGCAGATTTGAAACTTGAAGCCAGTAAGCACAGCATTCCTAGATCAATAAAACTTGCTGCAGAAACAAAAAGCATTTGTAGAATAGAGGATTCTTACTTGACAAGCAACTTTTACTTAACATTCTCAAAAAAAAAAATAGAATGTTAGAAACTCTTATGTCCCAATGACTTCCTGCAGTCAGCTACTTATCTGCATTCTTGAATGCTCATCCCTATTAGTTAAGCTGTCACTCACATTGACTACCAGTAGGTGAAGGGTTTTTGGAAAGTTAAACTGAACATGTCCAAAGCAAAATTCATTTATCATCACTTCATTTTCTTAAGCAAATTATAGTAACAACAGGCTTTAAAACTAATAAAGAAGCTTAGTCTCCCCCCCCCCCCCCCTCAATAAACATTGACTGATGAGCAGGTACAATTCGTATTGGAAATATTGCAAATAAGGGCACTTCTCATTGCAGATGATCCACAACTCTACATACTCCTTTATTTGCCAGAAAAAATTCTCCACTGAATGCCCTAACTGCACTTCATGAAAACCATCAAATTTCTGCACAGACACATCAGGCATGGATAATTGATGTACTTAGCCTCCAGCAGAGCTAAGAACTCTGAAAGACAATTTTGATGAAATACAATTAATACCAATAAATCCACTATGCCCTTGTCTAAGAACACTACTAAAAATGAAGGCTTTTGTGCAGGTAGCAGAAGTGGAACAGAAAACCACACAACAAAATTGCATTGTGAAATCTCATTATCTTTCATCAACCTAGTCCTGTAAAACTTATAGTACTCCTACATATCTAGCTGCCTGCCAAACAGCTATTGTTCTCACTTCTTTATATTACACAAGGGAAGCGTGGTGCAAATTATATTAGTTAAGTTCCATGCACACACAGGTATTTTTCCAAGCTTTCCAGAACAACCGAGTTGTTATTCTTGAATCGCTATTTAAAATTAATGAAGAATCTGGAAACATATGGTCAACTATGATTTTACGATCAAAGCCCAGTGCAGACTGACTAAATATAATACATATTACTATACACATTACATTGAATTCAAGTTTCTAAGAGTTCTAAAGGCATCAGGTTGCAGAGAGGCCCTGCAATTAACTGATATGTAGCTCAGGATAATCCTTTACCAGGGATAACTCACCTAGAGATGCATTCAGGGATTAAAATTTCAGCTTTTCGCTTTTACAAGAACTTCTTACTGAAAATTATCATTCCAATTGATAACCTCTTAAACAGTGTCAACAGAAGGCTAAGAAAGAAATGAGCACAGAAAAATAAAGCACCTTTTTGCCCTAGTGTATTCCTCCAATGTATTATGGCATATAAGTAGAAAAATGTATATTCTCATGTTATGTAGGCAAGGACGTAGGTACGTCCACAGGGCTTTTTGCAAATCAAACTTGAGGTTACTTCACTTGTGTTCTGAGCCAGTTCTAATCCAAAAACTGGATCTGTTTTATGGTGATGCTGTCCTGGAACCGATAACCCTCGTTTCTCTCAGGATTTATGAACTCAGAGCACAACATACATTAATGTGACCATACGATTTCCAGGCCAAAGAGGACACAGAGCAGAGGAAACTTAGGTCTGCCTGAAATAAGCAGATTGCTTCCTCTGTCTTCAGGGAGTTGTGACATGGAGGATCACAACCTATACCCATTTTCCTCATTCTGCAAAAAGGAATTTTTTTGTAATGAGTCTACCGTTATGCTCGGAGAAGACATAGTAGCTTTGTTGCACGTGCACCATTATGCACAATGCAGGCAATCTTTGCAAGGCATACACAAGGCAGACATAGCTTTTAACCTCGTTTGGCCACATAAGTTTATTCATAATTTTAACCACATCAAACAGAAAAGAATTTTTCAAATCATGTTTCTGTAATTAGTCTGCAGCTCTCCTTTTACTCACAAGCTGAAACACTGCCAGATCTCTAGGAACACTTAGTCAGAGATTACCAGCCCAACGAGCGTACTAACTAATCACGGTGATAGCTCCGTGCATATGTGTGAACAGCAAATGATGCATCTGCTCATCAGACCAGCAACATGCTGCCAGCAGCAGTGAGCTCTTTGGGATTAGGAGGTATAGACTGTCAGATGCATGAATTAACAGTTGATCAGCCCTTGCACTTCATACTCCAAAGCTGTCAATCCAGTATCTTTAATAAGCAACAAAAGCACTATAAAGTCTTGTATATCAAAGGAATAGAAAATTTAATGGTAAACTAGATATTCTAAAAATAATTTAAGTCTAATTTTAAGTTCCTTAAAGTATAACTGGAAGAAAAAAGTGTATGTGCAAAAAAACTACATAAGTAAAAAAAAAAATCACTACAAGTATGGTAAAATTATTCATTACATCATAAAAAAAGAGCAGGTTTGGCTTAAAATAAAACATAATCAAATCATGACATTTTATACAGCTGGATAGAATAACAGAATGTTTTCTCAAACTCTGAAATAAACACAGATAATTTGGTCCAATTTAAGTGACCTTTAGATCTCAGACAGACAATTATTTCAAAGCAAGCCCTTTGATAAATTTTCTCTACGTTAATTAATTTCTCATTTTAAATTCCATTAGTACTTGATCACCACAGCATGAGAGCGTGTGTCGTCCCAATACATAATGAGGAACCTGAGTACACTAATCTGCTCTCACTTTCATTAATATTGTAAATTATCTATTTCAAACCAACATGAAACATTGTGAAATAAGGTATTAATGCAGAAAAAGTCTCAATACAGTAAGCTTAGATCCTGACATGCTGAGCTCATTTGTAATGCTACTGAAATTAAAAATATTACTTACAGAGAAAAAAATATATGCATAGCTAAGGATTTACAAGATAGGGGCTACTAAGACCTTCTCTTGCTCTGTTAAAAAGCAATTTGAATTTTGCCATTGATATAAATTCAGACTTTAAGTGCTTCAAAGAAAGCTGTAGTTTCATAAAAAGGTCGCTATTTATATCTGTCTAGTATTAATTATCTTTTTCCATGAAAACTGTTAAACTTCTTCAAACTTAATGCTATTCATATCAGTTCTTTTGTTGAAAAAGAATACAGAACTATAGTGCTCCTTCTCTAAGGAATCATTTAAGTCACATTGTTATGCTATCAAAAACTAGATTATTAATTCCAAAGGCAACGCCCGATTGGCAAGCTTTACTCTAATAAGACCACAAGCCTTGCAAACAACAGCAATGATTTCCTCATTAGAGGATATTTCTAAGAAAATCTAAAAGGTTCAAGGCTTTTGTAGGCAAAAATGTTTCTAACTTTTCAAATTTACTAATTTTCAAGTCAAACAATTTCAAAAGACCTTATTAACAAATCTCTGAACTTCTGATGTTTAAAGACTGACTACAAGATAAGTCAGGGAGGTGTTTCCACTTCATAGAATCTCTCCAATGTAACTTGCAGATTCAAAGCAAGCTTATAACTGAAAGTATTTCAATAGAACTTTATGACAAGCACAATCTTTTGCTCCAAAATAATTCAGCTCTCCTCTCAAGCTTTGCAGCACTCCTAGCACATCATTCTTAATCGGTATTAAAAACAGTATACACCCTGTGGGATTCCATATGTGAAGAGTGGTGGAGGAAGTGAGTATTTAGACAAAGCAGCATTTTTACACTTCTGCAAGAGGTATGGACAAAATCTCTGCAATCTATAAAAGCTAGGGAAAAGAAGATAGCAACAGCTCAAGAGTTTGCTATTCTGATTACTATAGGAATTAAATTTTAAAAAGAAAAAAGCAAACTAATCAACCATATTATTTTGACTGATGTACCAAAATTACTACCTATCAAAAATTGTGATTATTCTACTTCAAAATACAAGGTACCTATGATGAATGTCCAAAAATACCCAAACAAGGAAGGTGAAAATATTATACCATACTACAAAACATTCAGTTTTTAAGCAGGCACCCAGGTTCTGGAAAGCAAGAAAATAACAAAGCCACATGATTTCTCAGCACTGCTGAAATGAAATGCTGGTCATTTTGCATTGGACTCATTTGATCCAATGATGACTTGTGCACTGCAGCTGGTTTCTAGTTTTCGTTGGTAGTCAGTGGAGCACAAAATATACTTGAAAAAAATATAATTGAATTCATTTAATCTTAAAGTAGATGGCTTAAACAACTCATCTGAGTTGCATCCTGCAAATGAGTATTTCTCTTGACTGGTCACAAAAGAGGCCTCAGGTGACCACTTCAGGCTTGCAAAAGTCTAGGGTTAGGTGAAATGCACACAGTCCTTCAAAGATACCTGTTTAGGAGATCCCAGGAGTCAGCTTTCTTGAAAGACTATCTTTAAAACAATAGTTTGCATCCTCATTCTCAACATGAATATATTTATTTGGTAGAACACTATGTATTTAAGAATCACTTGTACTCAGAATTCTGAGTTTTCTGGAAATATATCCTGAAATACTGGAAATATTTGAATCCTGAGCATCTACTTCCTAATTCTCAAAGTAACCTGGTCACTTAAAATATTTTACCATTCAGTTTGGAAGCAGTCAAGGGTTCTGGACATTCCCAATCTGACCAGGAAATTGCAGAAGAAGTCATCCATTGCTTCAGGTATTTCAGACACTGATTTCTCAGAAGTCAGAACTGATTGCAAAGCCTGAAATTAAAATTTGATAACGGTTATTAAACCTACAAGAGAAATGTAATTATCATACCTTCTATTTCTGAAGTCATCGACCTACTGGAGTACACCTGAGTGTTTCCTTTGTCTTTATTGATCAGATTTGTAATCACTGATCCTTCTAATGTCAAGGTCTGTGAAAGGTTATAGAGAAATAACTCAAAAATCACCGGATTTAAGCAAGTATTCTGAACCTGACAATCCGATATGGACTTGAAACCATTTAAACCGATGGATGATCTTCTGTCACTGACCAGAGAGAAAATGGTAGTTCTCATACCCCTGCACCCTTCAGCAACCTTCAAAACTACTGATGAGAAAAATCAGTACTTCATCTAATAAAAAAATGCAGAAGTCCAAGGTGATAGTAAAATGGCTTATATTCTTTTTGTAACGATGCATGCAACGGAGAGACTGAAAGAACTGCATCGCCATCATTAGACCTCTTAGGAAGTCTCACAGAGATCAGTTCTCCCTTTTCTTCTCAACATCCATATGCAGACACTGAACGAAGCTGCCAGACAACATTGCTACAAGTATTAGCAGAATGCAGATGGTGCACTGAGGCTTCATACGCAGCTCCTCCAGTGCCATCAAGATAGACAGCTATTCAGATAAGATCAGCTCATGGGTCAAGCGCAGTTGCCAAAAGCAGAATCAAAACAGAGCAATCCTACCACAGAGGAAAAAAAAAATCCCTTTCACAGCTTTCTGTTGCAATGCAAATTTCTTACCTTCACCCAACCCTGTTCAGCCCACTCAGTGCATAGCTTGATATTAAGCTCTCCTAGATGCAAGGAGACATGAAAAAAGTAAAATATGACCCAGTCTGAGACTAACCCCCGCAAAATGCATTTAAAGATAGCCAGATGAGAGAGACTGCCATGACTTGGCAGCCAAAGAGATGGCCTTAATTCATTCAGGCTTCAAATGGATTTCAGCAACTTGACATACCTAAATGTGAAGCTCTCAGCATTTGGGAATTCCACATGCGCACAATGCTACAATGGACTTGCTCAACAACGCAGGCTACTAGACAAGACACTGCACATGCCTGTCCTCCTGGTGAGAGGATGACAGAACAAACCTGGGCTTGACAACTAGCACTTAATGTGCTCCTGAAAGAAACTCAGATTCTATAATAGTGTGAGCTACATATTATTAAAAAAAAAACACACCACACAAACCACAAACCAACCACCACTGTAGAGAAACAGCTTCCATACATGCCTACCTTGTTTTCTTCAGTACTAGCAAAACTGAAAAAAAATTCCAGTGAGATATTCATCAAGACATGCCAAAGGCTGTGACTGCAAATTATTTCCTCCAGCCATTTAAAAAAGAATCTATAGGCCAGGGATTTTTGATAACTCCATCCATTTATGGCTTTATTCATGTCCTTAGTGGGAGCTCTATCAACATGGCTGCATAAATTACCTGGAGATAAAGGCATTTCTCTTGATAAAATAAAAACACACAGCATTCCCTACACTGGAAAATCTCATAGCCATTTTGTAGCATACAGAAAATGTTGTGTTTAATCCAAGCAACCTATCCAATATAAGCAAAATTGTACATGTACGATCAAGGCCATGTAACACTGTATTATGAATAATACAATAGGCCAAGTGCAATGTAATATTTAGCGTATTTTCATTACTAGAGATACAGTACAGACAGGTCTATTTTCTAATTGTGGTAATACAAGAGCCAAAGAGAGTACATCTGCAGACATGCAGCTGCATCCCTTTTCTTGCTTCTTTTCTTTCTTTATTCTAAATGACGCAAATGTCTAATATTGTTGCTTGTAGTTTCCCAAACACATCTATCAAGCCAGTCTTCGGAAGAAATGACACAGCTTGATTCCCTTAATAAATGGAAATATGATAGGAATTAGTTTCATCTGTGCAGAAAAGAATTTATTAGCTAGATACTAGCACTGAGAATCACTTCAGGATCCAAAGCTCAATCAGGGAACAGTATACAGAAAAATGAATGCAGTCTAACAGGCACAGTGCTGGAACAGGGCCTCAGGAAATCAGAACTAAATTCCCAGCTCTTCTGCAGACTTTGAGAGTGATATTAGGCTAACCACTTTCTTTAACTTAATCTTAACCTTGGATGACTACCCATAGAAGGACACAACAATAAGTTTTTGTATATATTTACCTATTTAGAAATGAGGAAAATACAATCTACTAACTTGTGGTGCAAATAGACACCCTATAGTAGCTGTATAGACAAACACACCTTATTAAAGGATTCTGACCATTAAGTCAAAATAAACAAACTCAATAATTGCTTTGTTAAATATTTCTTGATTTTTTTTTCATTAAAATCTTCAAAACATTTTGAATGTAAGGATTGCAAGTATGATCACTAAAATAAATTGCTAAGACCTTAACCTTAAGGATTTCCACAATACTCGCAAGAATTTCTGTCCAATGAAGAAAGATGAACATGAAATAAATTAATAATTTCTGTGGAAAACAAAATAAGACGTTGTTGCAAAACTTAAACTAAAAAAGAATAGAAAAGGGGAATTCAAGGATTTTTTTTAACAGGTTCAAACAAATTAAACATCAAACCTACATAAAATATAAGGTTAGTGAAGGACAATGTAACTTCAGATTATCATTTGGGATATTAAGAAAATAAAGATCTTGGAATGGAAGTGTAATAGCTGTAACTCCTGAAGAAAGTATTTCAGCCAGCTTTCTTTTGTGTGTGTGGTTTTCCAGAAGTTCTCCTAGGGTCCCTTATCAACTGAAGATACTCTTTCAAATGCAAAATATTCTATCGCTTGTGTTTAAAAAGAGTTTCTATTACTTTACAATATCTCAAAACAAGGACAACAGAAAAAAAAAATCATGAGCTGCAACTGAAAAGGACAAATGATGACTAGAACAGGAACAGTAGGCAGAATCACTGCTATCCAAAGCATGTGCTGCCCAGCACAGTTGTATTTTGAATCAGCTGCCATTTCACCTGCAGACTAGGGGAAAGCAATACTTAGAGATTAGAGCTCTATCACCCTCATTTCCCTGTTGGGATCCAAAGAAAAACATGAACTGTAACTGGTGAGGGAGCCTCGCCAAACTCCTTCAAGAACAGTAATTTCACAGCACCTATGCAGAGATCCAGAAGGAAAGAAAACATGTCTCAAAATCTCCCCTGTAGAAACATAGTTTTAATTCCCATACACCAATTTTACTTAAACCAAAAAAAAAAAAAAATAGCACTGAATAGCACCATCTCATTTGCTTATGTTTGCTCTTCTTCATTTAGTAATTAGTGCTAATTACTTTGGAAGAAAGTTTGAAAATAAGGATTTTTCTTACATTTTCCTGTTTATACTTGACCTTTTTACAGAGCGCAAAAGAAACTGTAGTTACTATAAATATCCATAGTTTCTAAATTGAGTATCTGCATTTGGCAAATCACTTAAATATTTTTAGAAGCTCACTTGATCTGCGCCTTCTCTATATAGTTTCTTTTCTTAACCAAAAGATTTGCATCTAATACTGAAATGCAATCTTTAATATGGTATTAGGTATACAAGTTACTATTAACAGCAAATATACATAATCACTTAAAAATGTTTATCACGGAGTAGCTGTTCCAGGACATGGTTATTACCTATGGTAGCCAAGATTAGAAGCTAATAATTGAAAAAGTGTACCAATTATTTATCACGTGAAGACAGCCTTCTACTGTGCTCCTCAGCTCAGAGTCTGGATATTGATTCAATATTAATTCACAGGAAACAGTGCTTCTAACTTGGGTCACCAAACACATTCACTGCAGCACTTGGTTTTTTCCAGTGAATTACCATCAAACAGTCTAGCTACTGAGCCTCACAAAACACACAGTGAATCATTATGAAAGCTGTCAAGGAGCTAGCAAGTGTATTAAAACATTTTTCTATGCATGTCTTTCTGTCTAAAGGCTGGAAATATTATTTCAGTTTCAAAATTATGGAAAAAATGAAACCTCCAAATAATGAGTCAAGAAGCAAGAAAACAGACATCTATTAGCAAAACCACAAAGTCAAAGAGAATTTGAGTTTAAGCACACATGTTCTTTTGTTTTAAGGAAAGGTAACACTTTCTTCAGTTTGATTAAATAGGATAGATATCAGCATATTGTTTCCTACCACTCAGAGTTCAACAAATCAACAAAGAGGTAAAAGATGATGTAAACATAGCACTGTCAAAAGATCAGATTGAAAATATTCTTCCTTGTTTCACTTTTTATTTGAATGTCAACTCACACAGTAAGACAGACATGACTTCAGTTATCCCTAAAGAACACTAAGAATTTCCACTACTTGGTTAACATTAAGCATGTTCAGTCCTTAAAAATTCTGCCTTCTTTCCCTTAATTTTCAGGCATATTCAGTTTCAAAACACGTAAGACTCCGGTATTGTCAGTTTTCATTCAAAGTTTGATCTAAAATACAAAACTGATCTGTTGATATGCACTAGGGCAGAAGAAAATGCACATTTTTCCTCCATTTTGATGTTAAGAATAATTCAGATAAAATTATCTTTTCATTATTAATCATTCGCTTTTGCAAAACAAAGTCTATGACAATAGCTTACTGATGAGGCTATAAGATAGTGGTGATATTAGAAACACAGGAGGGAAAAGCACTTTTCCATTAGATTGTTATAAGCAGGTAAATTCAGGTAAATCATATTTTGGAAAATGCAATATAACAATCCCATTGTCTAACTCTGAACTATTACATGACTGTTTTGAAAACAAACTGTAAATGTAAGAAGTTTCAAAAACTGTGTGAAATGATTGATAATTTCATTAACATTTTGATTTAACATAGTTTAGCAGCCCATTCTTTATTTTCAATACATGAATAATCTTCTTTAGCAAAGTATTTGAGTATAAGCTTCTGTGGGTCTTAAGCATATGCAGTTTCTTTCTTTTGTCAGGGATCACACTCTCACTCAATATACTCAGATAAAGAAACAAACCCTAAAGTGCTGATACATTGTAATAACATTGATACATTATTTAAAATGTATCTATATATTTGTTACATGTATTTGCAACATCAGGTTGTTTATGGAACATAAAATGAACAAAAGTTAAAAGAAGATAAAACTCAGGAAATATAAGTTGCTTTTCGCACTGTGGCACATGTTTACCCCTAGAAACTTCTAAAAGATAAGAAACAATATTTTCCACATAAATATTTCATAATTACAATAAATTATGATGTGTAAATTTTAAGTCACTAATGCCAACTGAATTACAGAGAGAGTCTCAGAATGTTTAGGAAGTTCTTACTAAAATTTGGGCATCTTCAGCCTGCTCTTGAATAGTCTGCAAAGCCTTTGACAGATCCTCATCATCTTCCTGAAGACTAAATTCATCATCTGCTGGAACCTAAATGAAATGATTTAAAGTTAGGTATCAACATATTTTATACATTTTGCTTTCAGAGTACAACCGTTTCCACTCCCAGTACAACTACTGAAAATAATCTCATTCTTGTTAAAATAATATTTTTCCATATTTAAATAGAATTTATATTACTGAAATATTCATTATAAATAAGCTGAAACATCTAAATAGAAATACCCGTATCTTTAAAAAAGTGCTTAACATTCAAAAGAAAGTAAAACATAACAAAATCAACTGACACTAAAATGTCTCTTGAAAAATAAAGATATGCCTAGCATCATCACACTTTATAAAAGGAGATTCATGTCATTTCTCCTAGGACGCTTTTGTGACTGATGAAGTAAAACAAAAGAATGAAACATGAATACTCCACCACATATATCAGAAGATTATCAATTTAGTAAATTACCTCTTCATACTGATAATCATCTTTAGAGTCATCTGTTATGGTAAATTCTGCAGATTTTGTTAAGTCTGAAACACCTGATGCATGTGATGAGTTCCAACTTTAAAAAAAATGTATCATAAAACAACCATCTATAAACCTGTTATCACCACCTTTGCCCTTGTGCTTTTTGACACGAGACTTTACACTTTCAAGGCTTCTTTCAGCCTTTAGGTGAACAGGTCCAGCTCCAGTGAAAGTGATGTGCACAGAGACAGAATTTAGATTCAAAGTTTTTATAGCAGATTTTAACACCGTTAAAATTTGCCTCATCAGATCTGTCCAAGTTAGAAGTCAAGCAGTGTTCAGAGTTAAACAGTAGCTAAATTCTGCTCTCACACAATCATCAGTTTTCATAGGGCTCTACTGCACTGAGACTGACACAGACTTTATGCTTCCAAGCTTAACTAACTTCATGCTCTCAGACAATGGCCTTTTTTTATCAAATTCAGATGTACAAGTTCAAACTTGAACATCCGAGATCAAACACTGAATACTAGAGGACCATTTACTGCAGCTGATACAAGTGCCTTAATAATTACAACACAGCTAAATAAAAAGATAAGGAACTTACAAAATGTAAAAATTCATTTGGACATTATCTACAGTTCCTTCAAATGCTTTAGTCAAACTTTTCATTAAAAATAACTACAAATGGTGTTAAAATGAAACCCAAATAAACATTTTTTCATCCACTAGCCTCACAGCCCATGAAAGTATAACGAAAATGTTTTTAGCAAGATGCTCTGTTGACAGTTTCCCTAGGAAATCAGTTAGCCTACAAATGACCCGTGTAAATAAACCAGAAATTAACTTCTGAAGAAAAGCTGGCAGTTCAGTACTTCACACACAAATTTAAATGGTAACTTCTATATACAGAGAGGAAAAAAAAAGATACATGATTTTCCAGCTTTGCATCAAGTTTCCCAAATCTGAACTATTCTCCTAAAAAACAGGCCTTTTGTTACAGTTCTCACAGTACAGGCCTTTTTGTTACAGTTCTTCACAGTATATGTAGAAGTATCACCTGCATTCCAGACCCCAACATCAGAGCCTGAACAAAACTGTCAGTTAAATTGTAACCATCTAGAAGGCTAACAGCTGAAGATCATGTCCCCAAAAAGAATAACCACCATTTGTTTCACAGAGATGTGAGATTTGAAATAAAAGTTGGAGAGATGTCATTTTCTCTTCTAAACTAAAAAAACTAAATAGGGAAGTCATTGAGTGAATAAAGGCATAATTTTCAGTAATCAAGTCAAAGCACATCTGTGTACCTCCAAGTGCCCAATTACACTACATGCTTACTATAAAAATTATGTGTATAAATAGGAAACCAGCCTGAACGATTCTTAAGAATCTCCTATCTAGGCTTAGTACGTGAAAGCAAATGCCTGTAATACATGTGCCCCCAAATTTACTTCCTGAATTACTGCATCAAAATTTACTTCCTGAATTACTGCATCACAGACTGCAGATGTGGAACACAGGACTTGCATTCAAGTCACCACCTCTCTGCATCTCAAATTTCGCTCTCTGCAAAAGCTTCATTTTCTAACCTGACAGATTCTGGAATGTTTAATTCTAAGACCTGGACTATGTAGAAACTCATCTCCAAAAAATGTTTACTATGCTCTTTCATAAGGGGGGGACAAAAGGAAAGAACCCCCAAACTATTAGATTTAACAGGCCTAAGTCTGTTCTCTATCACACCAGAAGAAATCTGGATTAACTCTCCTGACTTTAACAGGAGAGCAAAGAAATTGTGTGGTTCAACAAATGCACCTTTTCTCAGCATGGCCAGGTGTGGGTCCACCAAGGTAAGCAAAAAGAACAGAGATGACAATAGCTCGTGTTGAGACACGACTTTCAAGAGCTGACCCAAGAGACTTGAGATAATAAGCCGGGACTCGGGCATCAGGCCTTTCCTTTCCACTGTCTGCCTGCTCCCCAGTACAACAGCAATGTTTCGGTCTTCACGTCAGGACCACGTCCTAATGAAACAACTAATTCCTGGACTTTGTTCCTTCCACTCAGAGGGAGAAAAGTTCACCTGAACTGCTGATTACATAAGAAAAGGGAACAGCAGCAAGGCACGAGCACAAAGCAGGAAGAATAAGTTTCCTTTATTGTCTGAAAAAGCAAGAAGGATGCTTGCAGCAGGCAAGTCAAGATAAAAGACACAGTAATATTGACTGACTAGTTAGGTTAATGTTCTAAAAAGCCCCTCTTTTTAATTAGATTAAGATATCCTAGCACTAGCTAGCTGACTACACATTTTCTCTTTAAAGAATGAGACTTTAAAGAGTGTGGTCACGTTTGTAGAGTGTGAATACTCAGGCACATTTTTTGTATGAAGCAGGAGACAATTTCCATATACATGTAGTAATTCTATGTACAAACTAAATACCTGCATACTTCTCTGGAACCCCAAAGCCTCTTCATTACTTTATAGCACAGTATTTATCAACTTAAAATTAATTTAAATGAAGTACATTTAAATAAAATACCGTACCTACCAATTTTTCACACCATGTTTAGCGATTTGATCAGAGACTATTTTTTCTAAAGCTATCTTTTGTATGGGCTCTAAATGATCCTTCCCCCCATCTTGACTATTTCTTTCTGCATTTATCAAATCTTTCAATGCAGATAGAAGAGTCACTGCAGTATACCCTTGATGTGTAAAACACTTTCAAACACTGGGGGTTTTTTCCTGAATTTTCTACTGACCTGACCATCCTTGCAACCCATTATGGTCTAAACTAACGCATGATTGCAAACACTGTGCGCAGACTAAAACATTACTTTAAAAATCCTGATTATTTTTTCCTCTTTTTTCCAAAAGTCATAGCCAGGTGCAAAATAAAAGAAGAATTTGGTTTTAAAACTGTTGCTTTTTTCCAACAAACACTGTATCAATTATTTTAAAGTGTACTGATGCAGTGCTTTAAGCACACCACACTGAAAACAGCTGTGCAGTTTCAAGGAGGTAGAAACTGAGGCACAAACTCACCAAGACCAATCTTCCACTTTTTTTTTTATTTATTGCTTTTATATTGGCTTACATCTTAATTCTAGCAAGGCAGGAAAAACTAAGGTACCGGTAGGGCCTAACACTTAAGCTCTGGTTATTTAGCCTCTAAAACAAAGCTCGCAAGATCTTCTTGATTTGGCAACTCACAGCTACAAAACAGAACAGATAGAGCTAGTCTGACCTAGTGACAAAACTAGAATTTGGGTCGTCTGACCAAAAATTACACATTTAAAAGCCATAAACTCCTAACATAATTTGCCACAACTCAATTGTGAGAAGAATTGAAACGGATTTTTCTCCTCTAGAAGCCACAGCAAATAAAATTATGGCTAGGTTATTGTATCGTAATCTTTCTATCTCGGTAACACCCAGTACTAAACAAAAACACAACTATCTAGCCAGTTATTGTGTGTGGCAGGCATTGGGAAATTAAAGGAGCACCTTTTACAACAGCAGATTGGGACTGTGAGTCTTAGTGACACATCTTGTCACTCCTCCCTAGATATCTTGCACTGGCTGATCAACAACTAAAACAAATGGCAACAAGAGACTTTCAGTTGAGAATTTTAACCCTTGTTTAGACTGCCCCATCAGCAGGGGAGGATAAAATTACCCTGTTTCTCCCTAGGGTCACGCAGGGACTCTAACAGCCAAGAAAACAAACACCACGTTGAAGTGAGCAAGATCCTACCATCTCTGCAAGAAGACACCCCGCATATTAGCCCTTTTTAGCCTGCAGGGGCAATAACTCACAAAAAGCAGCAACAAGGTGTTGGGGGTTTGGGGCTTCCCCCCTCCCCTTACTCTGTGAAATAACTTGCCAGCCCGCGGGTCCCCTGTTGGGACGGTCCTGCCCCGGCTGCCCTCGCCCTGCCCGGCCCCCCCAAGCTACCGCCGAGGCAGGCCCAGGGTCCCCCGGCCTGGGGAGGACAAGCACACACACGGAGGAGGGCAGGAGCGCTGAGGGGACGGGCCCGCCCGCGCCGCTCGCCCCCTGAGGCGGGGAACTGGCGGGACCCCGGGGCGCCCCGCACCCCCCAACCGCCCGCCTCAGACGAGGAGGAGGAGGAGGAGGAGAATACTCCGGCGGAGGAAGGATACTCTGCAGGCAAAAGGACGCCTCAGAGCCCGCCGCCTCCTCCATGGCCGCTGCCTCCCCGCCGTCGCGTCGGGCCGTTGCCGGGGGCGGCCTCTCGCGAGAAGAGGCGCCCGCGCCCGTCCCAGGGCGAGCAGCGGCCGCGGGGCGGGGCGAGGCGGGAACAGAGCCGCAGCGGCGATTTAATTTCATTTAATTCAGCGTTACTCACGCTTCGCTTTCTTACGCCCGGAGGCCCCACCGGGTGCTGTCTTTAAGTGGAGGCGAAGCTTCTCACGCATTGTACTAGCGGGGGAGCGGCCCCGGCGCCGGCGGGGACCGTGAGGAGACTTGCTGGGGGGTGAGGAGATTTCTGGAGGTTTCCAGGGTGGTCGCTGGCGGAGCCGGGGCGGGCCGCGGTGTCCCCTCAGGGTCCGCCCCGCTGGCTTCTGCGGCCTTTTTGACTGGAATATACTGCATTTGCTTAAATGGAAGGAAAACAACAGGAGAAGGGAGGGGAAAAGTGCTTCAATCTCAGAAGAAGGGACTAATTTCTTCTTTAGAGGAAACATTTTTGTAGCTGAAACAGGTGTTTGTTGGATCACCTGAGCTCAGTCCTGTATGCCTGATCACTTAAATTAAGTTCCTGCAGTATGTTCTAGTTTTAATTAAGAGCAGGAGTTTTCCCAAGCAAAAGTTTGGGAAAGAAGCACACCATATCCTATACATTTGTGGAGAACACAGGTTATGGCTCTGAGGAGTTTGAGATGAGGTTGCAGGATTCAACAGAAAAATTTCTGTTCCTTTTTTTATTTTAAAATAACCTTAGAGGTCCCAGTCCTAAATTTCCGTTGAGTTAATGGGCTTTGCATGCAGTAGGAATTCAGAATCAGTGCTTGAATTCATATGAAGTAACTGAAATAAATGCCCAAAGTCTCTGAAAAAAAAAATCAAAAAAGATGTGCTAATAGCTGGTCTGAAAGGAGAGGCACAGATTTTGCTTGCAAGCTTTAAAAAAAAAATCTAACAACTGAAATACAGTCTGAAGATCAGAGAAGATGGAAGTGGGTGAAATTGAATTATGCAATTCAGTTCAGTCTTCAGCCTGAAAAAAACCAAGATACAATCCTGCAAGAGGGCCTGTTACCTGTGAAACTATTTTAGCATTTTCTTTCCAGAGATTATCACACAGGATTGCCATTCCTCTCCCATCGTAGACACATTCTTGAGAAACAATGAGTACTTTGGCACTGTCAAAGTCTCCAAGCTGTAATAAAAGAACAGTGTTTTGGCACAAGATCATCACAGCACTGCTAAGGAGACAAGAACTGTTGTCTTTCTTCATAAATTCTTTTTTGTCAGCTTCACCACTGAGTTGAGCTTGATACATGTCAGGGCTTGAACTCATCTGGGTTCAAGAGATGGAGGGCAAAAGCTGACATACCTTTCTTTTTGTCTTGCAGGGTTGGTTTTTTTCCCTTCAGAGGAAAGTGATGTGACCAGAACAACATTCTTTCATCCATATCCAACCCAATAGAGCAGTCCTGAACTCCAGCAGAGCATCTCAGAAAATAACAAATAAGCAGAAGTGGCATCATAAAGCACAACACCCATGAGTCAGTACTTCCAAAACTGCAGGATTAAAAAAAGTCATAATGCAGTTGGGATGGCTTCAAATGAAGGCCTCATTCTCTTAGGGAAGTTCCCAATTCCACCACAAATCAGAGTAAGTGTAGCTGTACTTAAAACAGGCAAGCACAGCTGATTAATATTGTAAGTTAATACCATACCTCTCAGCAACAGGTTTGCTGTTAGCCTTTACACAAAGAGTTGGAACAAACAAAATGCTAGCAGTAGCCTTCTCTCCCTTCTCCACTTTGCTGAGAGTTTTCTCTGCCTCTACAGGCCTAAATTCTCCTTACAAATTTTTCACAAGACTTCTCTATCTCACTAAAATATGGAAATGTATGGTATCAACAATTTAAGAAGGCTGAAGAAAGCTTAAAAAGGGCTCAGAAGTGCTTCAGGGAAGATTAAGATTGAAAAACAATTAACAGTGAAGGACAAAAGGATCTCAGTCTTCCTGGTTTGTTAAAGGAATAAACAGCTTGATCAAAGTGCACAGGTAATAGATTTGATAAGAAAGGCTACACAAAGATACAAACATATCCAACCACATCTAGAATTAAATCAAAATAAATTACAACTAAAAACAAAGAGCAAATTTTTAACAAATAGTTATTTGACTGATTTCCAAGTATAATGGAAACTGTTCCTGGAGGATTTTAGCATTGACGGAGTTCTTCATAGAAGTTACATTCTGCATTCAGACACCAGCTAGTTCAGGATTGTCCTGCGGCTTGCATTTTCACAAAAGTCAGATATGGCCATTGCAATGGTCCTTTCTATGAAAAAAAGTTTAAATGAGAAGATTAGCAGTTCTACCATATGTGGGGATTTGCTAGTATCCTAAAGGACCCATAGGGTTTGTTTGCTTTTAAAGAAGAATCAATTGGTCAGTGATTGTTACTTTCCAAAGGTTTAAAGCTTTGTTTGGAAATGGTGTTTGGTTGGCAACTTCTAAACTATTTATGTCATCCCATCATGACTGTATAAATGACCTGATAGCACAATAATTTTCCTTCAAAAGGCATAACAAGCCAGCTTGTTTCTCTCTACCTTGTTGAGAGCCACCTACCATAAATACATTATATTTGGTTATTGCTTGGCTGAATTCCAAACACCTGATTCACCCTGCTTTATGGCCTCATAACAGTCTGAGTTATAAATGATTATCGTCTCCCAAATGGCAATAACCAATGTTGTTACTGTATCCCATAACTTCTCATGAGAAAGACACAGAAGCAGCATCTGCTGTAGCTTGAGCGGTTCATTAGACAGACTGTTTAGTCTTTGCTGTGTGAGAAGAGTAAGCCACACACCTTAGCCAGATGTATCAGCCAGACGAGTTATAGTATTTGAAAAAGATCATTCATGAAAACTGGAATGCTCCAGAAGTGTTGCTCATGCTCCCGAGCCCAAAGGGCCAGATACTGTTCCAGCTCTATTCCACTGACTGAAGGATTGCGAGACTATCCTCTCATTCAGAGCAAAATATCCCCTCCTACTGAATTCAACAAGCAAACTGACTACAATTCTGACAAGTTGAGTTAGAAAACCAGAACATCCATCCGAGCTACTTTCAGTGACTTTCCCTCCCCTGCAGGAAGACATCCAAAAGGTCTAGTTTATGCGCTTCATCACAACAGACAAGCAGCCAGCCAAGAATTATCTGCCCCACTGACTTTTACACACCTATTTCTGATTGTTCTTCAGTGCAGCTTTTGGGAAGAAGGGACAAGGGAATGTCATCAATTCAGCTTTTTGAATAAGCACATAGTGTGGCCAGGAACGCTATAAAGGCAGCGTCAAGAGGCCATTGTCCACATGGTCATGGTGGAGCATGGGACCACAGCTGGAAGCCAGAATGAGTTGGCAAACATCTTGTTCCAACTTCTGCTATGCCATCTGGCTTCCAGTTAGGTGACTGACGTTAAATGCATTTTCTCCATATTACCATCTGGCAGCTGCTTGTACGACAACAGAGTAACACACAGAATTTGGCTAACAGTTATCCTTAGCATCATATCAAGGATACTTGCAACACTGAGATTCTGAACTAAAGAAGGCTTACAAGGAAAGTTTTTTGCTCTAATGATGTATGCCAACAGTAGTTTTGATAAAGGAAACAAAGTAGAGAAATGGACTAGCAGAAACAACAAAGTCTCAAAAAGATGTTACTTTAACAAAAATTTCATCTAAATGTAAATATTGCCAAATACAGGGGACCTGTAGTCTGAAGTACAGTGTAATAGCTGTAATGCCAGCTCTTCATATTTATAAAGGTCGCATTTGCAAAGCTTAGGGGCCATAGTAACCTTGCTGTTAAATGTAACAGAATGGGGTGCTTTAAAAAATGGAGTAGGATTTTCAATAAGTGTGATCCCGTGAAGATTTATTGATTTAAGCTTTTTACCTCCTGCTGTGCTCCTGTGCTGGTGCTCATATGATTCTCAAATAATTTAAACCTAAAAAAAGCTAATCCAGAAGAAAAAAAAAAGCAGGGTTTCTTTTTGAATGCTAGGAAGAGCAATACTAAATGCTAGAGGTTTGGCATTTGGAGTTAAGCTGAAGTTATTAAATGTAGTACTATTTTGTCTCTACTCTGCAGGACATTCAATGTAAAAGCTTCTACTACGTTTCCAGATATTCCTATAGATTAGATCTAGGATATACTAAGTCTTTGAAAAGAAGGGTTTGAGCTGGGATTGTATGGAAACAAGAATGTCAGTTTCCCAATGCATCAGCACTTCTGTTGACATTCCTTCTCTAGGCATTGTATTAAAAGCATAACTAGCATTGGCTGGAATACTAGTTTTGCTATTTAATCACCTAATCCAAAAGCTGTTTTTCTTTGATAAATTTCTAAAATTTAGGCTGGCTTCAATTTCACACAGCTTTTTCACAGGAAGGAAAGTATAAGACAATGCTCTGCTCCAAAGCCAACAATGAGTGCAAACAGAAGCATGAATAGGTTTTAATCCACTTACAGAAAAATTTGGGAGTGAACAGTCAAGCACTTGGTCAATAATACAGTGTGGCATCAGTACAGTGTGATCACACAGCCCAGGTTTTACAGGGCACAGTACTGTGAAGTGCAGGTTTCCCACTGCGGACACTAGAACTGTAATGTATATAGGCTAGTCTGTACACTGTAATGCATAATAAAAGAGTTATTCTATCCACACTGATGCTGCTCTTTCCAAGAACTACAGCCTCCACATCTCCTGCTGTTGTTGCCTTCAAAAAGTCTCAGGAGCATTGGACAGATGGTACATTTTGGCTCTCCATGTACTAAATTTGGGAGTATTTCTGCATCACAGACAAGAATAAATTGTGCTAAGAGAGAGAAGAGCGGTGGCATATAGTCATTTTTTATTTCAGAAGTGTAAGTGACCCATGTTCTCTCTAAACTCCAGCTTCATGAACACAAAGTTATTTATGCAGCTTATAGGAACTAATCATCATCTGTTCATGATAATTAGAGGCTTTTCATTTCGTATGTTCTTCTCCTCTTTGAAATTAAATTCAGTTAATATGCCTCTCAAATTTAGGTAACTTTGACCACAAAGCAGCTAATACACTCCTACTACAAGCTAAAACAAAATTTTTATAACTGTGTAACAGTTGTAAAAAGGAAAGCCACCATCCTTAACACAAAAGACCAGAGAAAACAAAGTGCTGTATTATTCTAATCTGTGCTTAGAGGCAAGAATTGAGATGCCATCACATCAGAAAACACACAAACTGAAGGAAAAGCAACAGGAAAAGCTAGCAGAAATGATTACTTTTGTTTATTTTACCATGCTTCCAAGTAATCCACTACTTGTTACCCAGGTAATGCATCTTCCCATCAGAAGTCTGAGTCTCATATTAATTAGCACATGCCAGAATAATTTTAGCTGGTTTCCATCTCAACTTTTTTTGAGAGAGAGAATGTGTGTATGTGCACACATTAAGACCTGACACAACCAAATTTTCCCTGCCAAAATCAGATTTAAAATATCCATAAAGGAATATATCTAGCAAAAACAAATTATTCAAAACCACTGGGTGCTTCAACAAAGTTGTTTAAGTTTTCTCTCTGCACCCAATCCTCCCTCTGTTATCAGTATCTTAATCAGCTCAGCACAGAGGACTTCACTTCTTTCCACCCTTGTTGCCCCAAAACACACATTTGCCTGCTTTTTGCTGCTTTCCTTACTTGGACTCATTGCTTCCTTTTTGCTTGGTTTCCCCCATTCTGACCAAACTCCTTTGAAATCTGACCATTTCCATTTGTGTTTTTCACAAGTTTGACAATCCTCACGTATTTCTTCAACATGTATCTTTTCAGAGATATGCCTAGAAGTTATTGTGTATTCCTGTTCCAAGAAAACAACCAGAAAATTATAAAAAAAAAAGTGGTCTGAGAGGTCACAGAATTTGATGCAAGACAGACAAGGACTTGCAGGTGATTTATAGCCAAAAGCAACATTTGCTACCAGAGTATTTAGCCAAGCCTTCACTAACTGCTGAAAGCCAGTTGCATTGATCAAGACCAAGCATGGAATTTTAACTTCCTCTCTGCTATTTTGGGTGTTCTTAGTGCAGCATCATTTTCCCACATACAGGATGTGAAGATATAAATAATTAGAAGTCAAATCATCCACCTCTAATCTGTCTTAACTCAGCTGAGGGTGGCAGTGTACACTAGTTTCTGTATATTAATATATAATGGAAAGTGCACAGTCTTTATGTCCATCTTTTTGCTTCTTTTTTATTATCGGACATATAGGACTTTGGGTAACCATTCTGTAAAAATCCAACATTTTGGATAAAGGATGATTTTTTTTAAAAAAGTCTTTTATATCCAACACTGATTGTGGTTTGTGATGTGGATGAAGCATTTTGTGGTTTCCACTTTCATGTATCTCTGATGAAAGCCATAGTACAATATTGATACCCTATACTTAAATGTCAAAGCTTTGCTTCGTGGTTTTCATAATATTTTGTTTAAATACTGAAGCGCCACAAAATTGAAGTCTGAAAATGCTATGTTTAAGTTCTTTGCTTTTACCTTCATATTGCTTATAGCACAGCCGTAACTTCCGCTATCAAGCCATTTGCTCATTTTGGTATAGAATAGAATGAGCAAATATTGGTAATTCTGCTTCTCTTAAAGCTAAATCTTGGGCACCCTGCATTGCATTTGAAGATGCCCAAACTGGTTTAAAATGTGCTAGCTCACACACTAGAAGCTTAGCTTACTATAAACTCTTACTATAATTCATGCCACTTTATACTTCAGATATGTTCCCAGTAATTTAGAGCCAAATCCCTAAGATAAGCTGAGAATCTAGAGAGGCCTAAAGGGATCCAGGCACCTGAAACCCAGAGGAAAATCCTCTAGGATTTCATTGACTGCAAATCCTTAAAGTTGGCTCTGCCAGCTTCGCCTCCTGTCTGAAAAGAACAATTGCAGCACCCGTGTCCGAGAGGCTCGCGGTATACGGGCCCCTGCTCTTCTCCAGTCCACTCCCCGAAGTGAGGAACGAGGTACCCAAGCCCTCGAGAAGGATGTCATTTCAGATACAACTCCTTCCAGTGCGGTGTTTTGACCAGATGAGACAGCTCCTTGCTCTGTGCGTTGATTACTATACCACCATCCTGAGGCAGCTAACTGTCTAAAACATGTATTTACGAGGCAGTCTGAGGGCTGCTGATTCCTCTCCACTGGTCAGGAAGAGAGAAATGTAGCCTTGCTTTCGGTAGTAGTTTATTCCAGTGGAAGTTAAGATTATATAGCTGTTTAAGGACTACAAGATTTCTCTCTTAATAAACCAGATTTTTGAACAAATACCTCCCTGTAAAGGCATTTCTGACCCTTCAAAATATACAGCTGGTTCAGAAGAATCAGAATTCCTTCACCCTAAATTCACCTCTAATAACTTTTAAACAAGTATTTGTATTTTACTGGGACATAATACAAGTATCTTCATACGCCAGCGTGACAATCTGTCTGACCATCTTCTCCCTTACAGAAGATCCATGACCCTTTTTGCTGTGCTTTGTAGAGTTGATCACTCTTGAAAGGAAATGGTTCTGTTCAGAAATGACCATTCAATACCAGCTGGGCATTGTGCAATTCTCTATCTACTGCCCTTTCCCAGGGCCAGAATCATAATTCAAACCCCACGTCAGAGTGTATTACAGTCCATTCCATATGATGCTGGGAAACCTGAAACAAAGCATGGAAAGAGAAGGAAAGTAGGCTGAGTAGCCCATACATATCCCTTTTGACATTTCCATCACAGATAGGCAATTTTCACTTCCTACACTTTTTATAAAGTTTTTTAAAGCAGAAGGAAATGTTCCTGTTTTCACAAGCTAGGGCCTACAAATCAGTATTTTTGAACATGACAAGTGACTACAGTTGTAATTCCCACTCTTGCAGAAGGTAAAATTACTTGCTTTTGAAAAAAAAACCACCACAAACCAACTTTGTGGACAAAAACCTCTTTACACATCAAGATGGGTTCTGAGCGAGCCGGAGTTGTTGCAGGAATACATATCTGTCCAGACCTGAATTCCTCCTCCTTCTCTGTCCCTCTCTGTTCAGGAGAGAGCATGCATATATGGCACAATGCACAGTATATGTCTTTCTTCAGCTGTCCTGGTAGACTCCATGTCATGTCAGACCCCTGGTGTCCCATCAGCTGGAACGCTTCTAAACCTGGACAACCTTTCTTTTGCACTCCACTTGGCAAGGCAGAGCATTTTGCCAAGACTTCACCCCCCTTAGCCCATGCCTGGTGATTTCACAGTGAGCCAGCAATTACTCAGGCTGGCATGTGGTCAGGTCGTGTGTCAAAGACATTTATCTCACTTACAAGCAGAATATTCCCCAATGAATAATTCAGAAAGAAATAATCACCTTCATGGTCCATTTTTCCAACCCAAGGCTCTGTCTCTAACAAGCACCCACTGCACCTAGTGAGACATGTTGACTACAGAATTAACAGTTTACAAATCCTTGTGTATACCACGCATGCAGACATCACCCAGTGATTTTACTTACCCCTAAAAGCAAAAAGCAGCCTGTTGGCCCAACCCTCAGTGAAATCAGGTGAGGTTTGCCTGTCAACTTAGGATGGAGCTGGACTGGATCTGATAAACTGAACCCATAATGTCCATCATCCACAGGTTCTCATCACAAGTTAAACTACTGGCTTTTTGGAAGCTACTTGTTATTTTCTTTTCAACAGCCACAGGGCACGTGATTTGCGCAAACCTTATAAAAATAGCAATAGCTACAATATGACGTTGCCCAGCAAATCTAAGGCTAAGGAAGGTAAACGTGATGTCAGCAATGTTTTCTTCATCCCTCAATTTTTTAAATGAGATTTGCCATACTTCATAAACACATGGCTAAGTCTGTTTTCTCTTAATTTGTGCATGAATCTCTATTATAATATATTTAAAACAGAGGTCCTCTGCACTTTCTTACATCTGTATAATATCCCATGGGTTACCTTACTTAGTGCAAATGTAACGGCTGAAATTTTGGCAATTAGATTACACAGGAAAAAGACAGTTTGTGTTAAACAGCAACTCTGATGAAAAAGTGTAAAAACATAACCCTTTTGCCCTAGTCTTTTTTTCACACTGAGAACGGCCAGCAAGCTGGGTGTAATTG
This sequence comes from Ciconia boyciana, assembly GCF_034638445.1. Classification (NCBI taxonomy): domain Eukaryota; kingdom Metazoa; phylum Chordata; class Aves; order Ciconiiformes; family Ciconiidae; genus Ciconia; species Ciconia boyciana. The sequence goes on along the minus strand of NC_132943.1, from coordinate 40,327,718 downwards.
TGATGTTTAGCCCAAATCCTCTTCTATCTGAAGGAAGATGGGTAGGACCAAAAGCAAGTCCATTTTTCTAACTACATCAGCTAGCCTAACTCAAAAATATTATCATTCCTCCCAAACTGTGCCTAAAGAACAGCAGGTTTAAACACAGGAAGAATGTAGCAATAATCTTTAAACTTCGCACACTTAATTATGTAACAGACAAAATAGCCCTGTAGGTTTAGGCTTTATGGCAAGTGGCATAAGAGTGGACTGGTTTTCCATACAACTCTAAGCTGTCCAATTGGACATTTTCAGACTTGACATCTCACTTGCCTCAGTTTCCAGAACCCACCACAAGACTCCCTGTATGAAATTGGGCTCAAAGCACGATGGCACCTGGACTGAACAACAACTGCAGGCATCTCGAGCTACAACCCTGCCAGTGCTCTCATTCTCCACCTGTAAAATGGAGGCGAATGCCCTCTCGCCAACTTCAGCCATTCCCCAATACCCTCAAGTGGTGAGCGCAGTCCGTATATGAGAAGTATTGTGACCGTTAAAGCACTTTGCCTGTTTCATCATCACACAGAACACAGTGTCTTAATTAGCATTTGATCAACACTACCATTGATGTAGATTAATATTAACAAGTAACCATGATTCTCAACATTGAGAAAACATTGATGAAATCGGTCCCTGTGTCTTGGGATGACAGCAGTACCGATACACACAGGCCAAAAGCTTCATTCTGAAAATCCAGTCTGAACTGGCACTGGAAGCTAGAATCCAGCTCTGGGTCCAGGTTTTGCAGATGGACTTTGTAAATTCATCCAAAGCCTCCATGCCTGAATGTTTACTCTTGCAGACACGTGTAAGTCTGGATCTCAGCTTTGCAGCTTAGTCCACCTTGGAGTTATCAAGCATGATGACATTTCATTGCAAATATAGTTTTACAGAGCCACCGGTTGTTAGGATACAGCTTTGTTCGCCACAGTTAACCGTACCATCTCAATTCATCACGTACCCACTGTACCATAAATCTGTTAATTAAAGAGAGACTCATCTCCTACTACAGTATTCTTATAACAGCCTTCCTCCTAGGCACATATTCAGTTATGTTTCTTTCACTGTACTTTATCAGCTTTGTTTCCACTGGTCACAGCTAATTAGGACTGAGTGAGCTGTACTATTGTAGATCTAAAATGCTGACGTTCTAAGCAGCTCATACCCATCTCCTGCCTATGTCCCCAACATGGGAGGGCGAGAGGAACCTCCTGAAGAAGCAGGACTCTCCATAGCAGCCTCCCTGCTCTCCCAGCCGTAGCAACCACTTTATATGGCCCCCTTAAAACTGCCCAGGAGAAAAGACTAAGCAAAACTTGACCAGGCTCAGCTGGTTTCAACACCAAAGCTTGTATGCAGCTGCTGTGAAGCACAGCCCACATCCAGCAGGTCAGATATGAAAAAGCAGCAGAGCAGAGGTCTCCACATCTGAACGCTTACAGAAGGGACCATTTGACTTGGTCTCCGTTAAGCTATATGCCATTATCGATGCTGAAAGCCTGTATGAGGAGCGTTGGCTTTGCCCATAAGAGTTCCCTGCTTTTTCTGTAATTATATCAGTGAAAATGAGGGCCCTTAATAGGGATATTTATAATCTTTGCCTGAACCATCCTCTTTACTCCTTAGCCATTACTGCATAAAGATCTTTACTTCTGCACAGGGAATTTATATTCCAACTGTGTCAGTTCCTCTAATAGTGTATTGGCTGTTCCTTTATTAGAGAAAAAAATTCAAGATCTGTTAAAACGGAGGAAAAAAAGATCCCATGGGGGTGAATGGTCTTTGGGTTACGTCCCCATGGAAGCTTTTTTCCTCCTGACAAAGCCGAGTAAATTTCCACAGACCAAGCATTATTGAGGCAACCCATTAATAGCAAAAAAAAAAAAAAATCAAGCATTTGCAATTTTCTTTCCTTCTCAGGTGTTGTCACATCAACTTGTCTCTTGTGACAGTGATAAACCATGGCCACTGAGGACACATGTATGTTGTCCACAACTGATGGAGAGACAGCGAGCCTCCAACAAAACATTTCTTTCCTCCAAAGCAGATAAGCGGTGCACATAGTAAAGACATATATGGTAGGTAAATTGTGCATTAAGGCACACAGTGCCCACTCCTCCCTGCGGCATTTTATCCGCTACGTGACAAAACACTGCCAGCGGAGCCGGGATCCCTGCCAGGCAGAACCGCACAGTCCAAGCACCGCTTTTACTCAGGTTTCTCATCAGTGCCTTGTCAATATAGGTAAAGGGTCTTGAAATTTTCCTGAACAGCCAACAGATCCTCAGACTCTGGTTACCTTCTCCAAGTACAGAAAGACCTAAAAGTCCCTTTTCCTTATCTCAGCTTTCAGAGCATTGGTTCACATTGTAAAATCTTTTCAAAACTTCTCCATGCATCACAGACTTTCCTTTCCTTTAAAAAGAAAATTATTTTTTAATGTTTAAAAAAGCGAGGCACTTTTACATTTTCATGTATTGGGTCTTAAGTGCGAGGCCATTTTGTAGCTCACGCCTTGAATTCATTGTGGTATTTCCCCCAGGATGTTGTGCTACCCAGTTTCTCTCCGAACCAGCAACTTTACACATTGACAAACTATAAGAAGGGCTTCTGCTACAGAATGAAGACTCAGTAGCTGTCTACTTGGACAGCCTCAAAAAGTGCTTAACTTTTAATTGAATGCTGGAAAAGAAACTGCAAAGTGCAAGAGCTCAAAACAGCATGAAGCCTGCATAATTATCCTTCTCCTTGCAGTTCCTTGTGCAGACTAGAGACTAATTAAACATGCACGCAGGCTAGAAAATGATTTGCAAAGATATATCTTTTGTCAGTTTGCAAGGGGACCTAACCAGAAGGAAAGTACTAGCAAGGAACAGGAGCCATTGCCAGTTGTCTTGTACCATCATTTTCACTAGTACCTTGGTTTTCAATTTCACTTATCTAGAGCAAAGACAAATTAGGTTTTGCATCTGCTTTACAATGAGAGGAACAAAGTAAAGGACAACAGCGAACTCGGGCCCCAGGCTTCAAGAGCAATAGGGACACATATGCAGGGGTTTTAAGGCATTTCGGTGCTGGCTTCATGCACTACACAAGTATATTTTCCATTATAAAGCTACCTATCCTAACATGACCCATTTATAACATAGAGATTTTTAAAAGCATTTGTCTTCTTTCTGTTGCAGAAAGGCAAAACCAAGTAAAGCCTTCAATCTTAAAATCCATGTGTTAATATTTATCATGCTAACAAAAAGGTCTAAAACATCTATTAAAAAACATATTTAGTACAGTATTTCTCCAACATACAATCATTACCTACCTCTTCTTCCTCCTTTCCAGGAGAAAAAAACATCTCAGCCTGCTCACCGGGGCCTTAAATCATGTCTCTTTTCATGTCCAAAGTGAAAGCACCTGCTCAGGCTGGCTCTCAGCTGGCAGGATTGAATTAGAGCCCAGCAACCATTGCCCTAATAGGAGGCAATATTATTAACTTTAATTCATTCACATCAGCATTGATCAGAAGCAGCTACTGAGTATCAGGAAGACATCGGGATGTCAGTACATGGCGTTCAAGGCCAGCGTAATTACCACAGAAATGAAGGATGCTGAGATCAGTCCAAACAATCGGGTGTAATTATAATGGAAAATTCGGATCTTTTGTGGTTTTCACCCCGCATGCACCATCTGAAGACTCACATCGTTCAAAGGCTTGTGGTTTCTGTGAGTCTGGAGTCCAAAACAAAGGTGTCAGCTGCTCCAAAAACTGTAGCTGGTGAGTACATTTTTAAGGTGATGATGACAATGTTCAAATGATATTTCCCACCAGTGAACCACTGTAAGGCAAGGGAAAGGAGACTGCACTGCTCATAACTGATGCTGCTCCAGGCTTTCAAACCCCTGTGCAAATTCAAGTGAAATTTTAAGTGTGTTATGGCACTGTGCGGCTCTGGCAGAATAGTTCAATGCCACTTGAGGATTCCAGGAGGGCTGGTGGAGCAAGACTGCAAGACTTTGGATGTGTCAGTCTCTCCAATAAAGCGTTAGGTTTAGGTATCCAAAAGCCTGAAATCCCACATGCAGAGGGATGCCTTCCTGAAAACACATCTGCTGTGAGAAGGGCTGTGACAGAAGTTGGGAGGGGAGAAATCTTCCAAGATGAATGATCCTTTCTCATCTTTACCAGCCATTGCACTCCATCATCATTTTAAAACCTCCCATGTAAATAAATGCACCGCTATATCCTGTCTCCGGTTCTCCTCCATTTCCCGGGCTCCTCTCCTCCTGCCAGACATCCCCTTTCTCCCTCCGCACCTGGGGAAGCACAGGAAGGGTTGGCAGGATGCAGCATTGGCAGATGACTGGTCTCTTCTGCTCTCACTCCAGTCCCTCCAGATGAAGCCCCTTTCATTAGCACCACTGCCCCCCACCCCAGCGGGAACCTTCTGTCCCCAAACTCCATCCGTCCTCTTTCCAAAACACGGAAAGCAGGAGGGGACAGCGGGGACGAGAAGGCTGGTTGCCCACGTGTCCTATGGCAAGTATCACGCTCGGATTCAGCTCAGTGAATACCACGCTGGCCACGCGTGGGCTGCCTGGGGCCGCTTCATGCCATAAAATATCCCAGAGCTGCCAGGGAGTAACACTTTTAATTTCCGTGTGGTGAAACATCAGCTCTGGACGAGCTTTGCAGGGCCTGGCGGCGCGTGCACGACCGGACTGCTTCGTGTCCCCACGCACGGCTGGCCCTGCGCTCCCCTGCTTGCACGGCCCTTATAGCTCAGCACCTATAGCTCATGCAGGATGCACAGCTCTTGCGAGCGCAACCGGGGCTGCTGCAAGTCCCCATTGCGCGGCCAATGCTGCCACCCTAATGCAAAGCAAAGAATATATGTGCACCAGGCGGAGAGCCTCCGTCCCCGTCCCTGCACCCTGGCCGCGCAGCCCTGCGGCGTGCGTGCGGAGCCCGCCGGGGAACCACGCTGGGGGCATGGAGCTGGGGGATGCTTTACCCGCTGGTTCTCAGAGCTTCCAGAACGGGCACAATCGGCCTCCTGCAAGGCGCGGGAGTTTATGGGAAAGCCGTCCCAGGCTGGTAAAACGGATGCACGGTGCTACAGGTGCGGCCCTCGCTGACGGAGAGCGGGGAGAAGAGAAGAGAAGAGAAGAGAAGAGAAGAGAAGAGAAGAGAAGAGAAGAGAAGAGAAGAGAAGAGAAGAGAAGAGAAGAGAAGAGAAGAGAAGAGAAGAGAAGAGAAGAGAAGAGAAGAGAAGAGAGGCCGCTTGCCCTTCTCAGCCCCTGTGTGGCCAAATGAAGAAAGAATTTCTTACATGCTCTTTCTCACGGTCACATGATGTGAAAAATCGTTAAAAGAAACCTGAAAAGAGTATCCGGCAGAGCATCAGACCGATGGAAAAAGACTTGGCGCTGTCATTTTTATCCGTCTTGGGACACTAGGTAACAGGACCGTTTTAAAAAAGCATCGAAATGTGCCGAATAACTAAACCAAATGCTCTTGCCTATTAGTTTAATATTTTCCCTCTGTGACTATTTCACTAATTTCTCCTCCAATGAAAATTGCCTCCCAAAAGCAGGCGGGGAGGCCGTTCGGCGGGCCTGCTCCCGCTAGGAAAATGGCAATGCTGACACCTACCGTCGGCAGCGCTCCGGCACCGCCCGCAGCCGGCCCGCCGCGCCTCAGCCCCGGCCCCGGCCCCGGGCCCGGCCTGCCGGGCCTGCCGGGCCTGCCGGGCCTGCCGGGCCTGCCGAGCCTGCCGGGCCTGCCGGGCCTGCCGAGCCTGCCGGGCCTGCCGGGCCTGCCGGGCCTGCCGAGCCTGCCGGGCCTGCCGGCGGGCTGGGGGCAAGCACCCACCCGTCAGCTGAGGAAGTGTAACCCGTGCCCTGATGGGCCGGCCCGGAGAACGACCCGAAGGGCAGATGTGTAGAGGAGGGCGTATTGCACCGATCGCGTTTTTGTCGTTCCAAAGGTACGTACGTCGTGGGCTAAGGTGCCTTCAAAGTATACATACTCAGTGCAGGTAAACTTGCTTTAGGAGACCCACAGGACTTTTACGCATTCATTCTCTCCCTTTTCTAGATTTATTTTCTCTATGAAGTTTTACACTGAGTTTTCCTTTCATCCAATTAGCACTAAAATATTTTTTCGTCACGGTGCAGATAGGAAACGTTTCATTTCCTGCGGCAAGAAAGAATAAACTGCCCCCGAAAAGCCTTAAAGCTGACAAATGAAGCTTATAACGGTGTTTGTGCCTCTGCTGCGGCGTTTGAACGCTGCGTCTCTAATAACGTTGAGGTGACGTTCCGGAGGCCCTTGTTGGGTATGTGCTAGGAACCATCAACGGGGGGAGGAATAAAACCAAATGCAATACTGAGAGACACTGGCTATTAATAGAAACAGAGAAATGGTGTATGGCCGTGCATACGCTACGGAGGATAAGCAGAATCCACCGTTTCCACGCACGGCAAAGCAAGCAAAGTGGCTTTTTCAAAAAGTTGCAGAAGTTTATTGTAAGATGAGTTATTCCTAATTACATTTTTTAAGAGTGCCCTTACTGGAGCATTCCCAATTATAAGCAATTAATTTATTTATAAACCGGTACTACAGCCATTCCCGCTAGCATCTCCTCGACACATTATGCACGACAAGCAGCTATTGTTGCAAAGTACAACTGAAATGATCCTGCCATTTCTGACGTATCTCATCAAAAGTCATTTGAAAATAACAGAAGCTTGGGGCTTGTTTTTCCTCTCACATCTTTATCAATATTCAGAGCTAGTATGCGAGAGGCCCAGCTGTGGTGCATTGGCATGAAACTATGTAAGATCAACACCTGATGAGCATTTTAACTATAATACAAGGTGTATTTAAGCAGGGGTGATGGTTTTGGTGGGGCTCTTGGGAGGAAGGCAGCAGCTGGGCTGGTTGGAAATTGTCTAGTGAATGACTTCATCAAGAAGAGCAACTCCTCAGACAGGTTGGTAATGGTGGGGCTCTCTGGTATGCTGGAGAGCTTGAGCCAAGCCCCTGTGTTGCTCAATTTGGGCTTAAATCTCCTTCCTGCTTCCCTGCTTCCTTTGGTGTTGGCTAATTTGGAGGAGCAATGTTTTTTCTCCCTGCTTCAACAATATTGCATTCTCAATCAGAAAGGGGGGACCTCAAAAAAAGCTCTGTTTTTGCAAGCTAGAAAAATGGTATCTTGCTAAGCTGTTCTCTACCCTAGTATTTATGTTGCAACACCATCTGCCTCCTGCAATGTGTTTGCTGTATGTGTGTACCCCAAAGAGCTGTTTGCTTGGTGGATGGATGCAGGAAGACCAGCGAGGTCATGGTGCTGCCTCTATCCCAGTTGTCTCTTTGTGGTTAGCTCAGATTTTCTCTTTGCAGGGGGGCTTGCATCTCCCTCCTGCACAAGAGTGCAATGTCTCCTGTGATGATGTTCATTTGTCTTAGGGAAACATTTGCAGACCCTCACTGGGGTGGAGGAGTTCATGCTCTGGGCACTGAGCACAGAAGAGCTCCCAGGTAAGCGTCAGGGAGGGAGGAGGAGGAAGGACTGCATGAGCCAGCAAGGTGAAGCCTGGCAGTCTGTGGGATCCTGGTGGCTAGGAGCCACCCGGCCACCACTCAGCAAGGAGCTAACACATGGTCATCGTGGCTGAAGCTCCTTGGGGAAAGAAGGGGGTTTGGACAGTTTCCAGGTACCTGCAGCCCAGGAGGTCCTACCTACAGCCCTGAAGCTAGGGGAGACTGGGGCTGTGTGGAAGAGCTACTTTGAGGGAGATGCAGTCCTTTCCAACACAATAATAAAATAAAACCCAGCTGCCTCTAAATGGGAGGAGGAAAAAAGCCTGGAGAGCAATGCTCTTCTGCCCCAAGTCAGAGTATTCAGCCCTACCTGCATGCCAGGGTGCTAAAACCAGTGGTGTATCAGCAGAGCAGAGACAATGTGGTGTTGGCACAGGGCTGGCTGCTCTCACTTGGGTATCTCATGGGTTTTGGGCACCTTCTAACTTTACTAACATGTAGGGAGAGGTAGGGGAAAGTATTTCAAAGCAATGATATAATCCCACTCTCTTTTTTCAGCGTATGAGGTAATGAACATCTTTAGTGCTTAAAGGTGCTGTGAGAAGCTGCAGGGCATGTGTGAATGCCAATGTTTTATGGAAGGGGTGGTTTTACTGCCAGCAGACTTTTAAAAAAAAAAATCCCTGCAGTTTATATTAATAAGACTGGATGTTATTGCGTGTCAGGAGTTATTGTGATTTATAAAGTACTTCTTACTTGGTGTGTAATGAAAACACTTGGCTCTCGGTCCCAGTCACTAACGGGAGATGATAGTAGCTTTATCTGCAATAGCCAACTTGACCTGGAACCTTCTATCATTTTTAATGATATTTTAGTGCTGCCTTTTGCTTTCACCTGAGCTTAGGGTAGCCTCAACTTTCCTAATGTGAATAAATAATAGAATCCTTTTTATAAAAGAAGGAATTTCAGAAGAAAGGGAGGCAACTGCACTGCTTGGTATTAATGCCCCAAATGGCACTGCTCCATGAGTGCAGATCCTCATTGTGCAAAGCTGTGGAGTTGGTCCTTTAATAACATGCTCTGCTTGCTGTTCCCAAGCCTCTCATTCAGGACTATTATTCTTCTGTTGAGAATTTGACACATATTAAAGATGCCAAAAATATAACAGGGGGAAAGGGGTGGAGATGGGTGTAAGTAGATGGATGGGTCCAGAGCTAAATAATTGTTCCCAAGCGTGCTGCTTTGAAAAAACACCCTGTATTTAACACCAAAAGTGTATTACTGCAAAATAGCTGTGAGTGGGGAAAAGACCCTTTCAGAAGGGGACTCCTCAGGACCATGCTGGATTATTCTTTGCCCCAAAAGCATGTGCATATATGTAAATTTTAAAAAGCAAGAGAACTGACATGCACAGGGCTGCCTTTGCTACTCCCCTGTTCAGCTGTTCTTTAAATGATTAGGTAAGGTATGGGTATAGCTTTAACTGGGGATCACTAGCCCTGCAAAGGCAGGGCTGGCCCCTAAGATAACGCCTTCCCTTGTTGGCTCCTACCATGATAACACAACCCAGTATAAAACTTTCTACCTGTGCCTCATCTTTGCAACGTGAGCTGTTTTGGTGTAGTCCTATGGCATCCCTGGGGTTAGAGCACATGGGAATTACTGGGGAGGCTGGGAAGAGCTCAGCAAACTCCCTGAGTGGGGAAAGGTGTCAGAAATAGCTCCTGCCTGAGCAAAGCCCCAGTGCACAGTAATACTGCACTGGCTCCATCTAGCTGCAGGGAAAGTTTTATTTAAAAAACAAAACTAGAAGTAGCTAATGCATCCTGCTGGTCTAAATCACAGGATTGTATAGGTTGGAAAAGACCTTTAAGATCGAGTCCAACCGTCAAATGCAACAAGGCTCGTGCCCTCTCCTGGGAGCAGCAGGAAAGCTGGGCACAGAGGCCCCCTTCTCGTGCAGAGCTGCGTTTCCTTGGTGCATGTGGATGCAGGGCTGCAGGAACAGAGGAGACCCTGCCCTTGCCTGTCCTGCTGTGCCTGCGACTGCCTGTGAGAAGCCTGGCCCACCTGGCAGGGAACCAGCAAAAAAGCATCATGCTTGGGCTGCTTGTAAGTTGGATGCCGGAAACAAGTACAATATAACTCTTTTCCAGGAGCGAGGAAAAGAGCTTCCCACCTAGGGGACTGAAAAAATCTCATAAATACCCAGAAATGTGGACATTTTTTGGTGGAGAAGATGGGTGATGTCACCTGATCTTGTCTGCTCTTGTCTTGTCCCTGAGCAAGGCTGGCCCCATCCAGCCCCACTTGGCATGGAAAAAGCTCCCATCAGCCTCCCATGGAATTTCTATACTTGTAAAACCCCATGAGCTATTTCACCAGCAGCTGGGACATGTGATAGGGCCAAATCAAGAAGCTGGAAAAACCTAGGTGAGAGGAATTGGTACTAGATATCTTGTCACTGTACCTGGCAGTCTGGTCTTTTAGGCTGTGCTTATTTTATAACTAAATGTAAGACTAGGTCCAAGGCAGAAATACGATGTAAAAGGAGAATAAAGATAAAATACACTTAACTTTAGGCGATGAATGCCATCTTCCTTTGAGATGGGATGGTGCATCAGGAAAATGGCAAGGGATAGTCTTCTATAGAATCACTGTAGCAGCCGTGAGAGCCAAGTACAAGGGATGGTACAATTACCTGAGAAAATGGCAAATATTTTACAGGCAGCCTCCCTCTGGAATGCGGGTGGAGAATGACCACAGATGCTTACAGGAGACTTAATTGTCCTTGCCAGCAAGGCTCATTATCCATACATAAACATATGTGCTGCTGCTTAACAGCAAAGTGAATTTTTTTCAAGAGAATATTTTAGATCTGAACTGCTTGAGTGTCAAATTAGTTGAGTCTGGCTTCATTTTAATTACACCAGCCATTGGATTGTGCAGGAGCATGAGGGATGTGCTACTTTTGTAGTCAGAAGAAGAAATGTTTGCAAAATGACTACCTATAAAACATTGCTCTGTCATTCAGCGTTGCCACAGGAGCAATGTCGGAGGTCAGCAATGAGTCTTAATGTGTCTTTCAGTGGGTTTTTGCTCAGGGCCTCAGCCAGGGTTACCTTTTTGAGAGGTTTCTGCCTCTCATTGATTGAAACTATGTAAAGTGAGAGCTGCACCTTGGGTCTGTTGCCCTACACCTCCTGCAGTCTCTTGTATCAGAGCAGGCAGGTGGAGAACACAGCCAGGTTAGACTAAACTTTATTAATCCTCGTTCTGCATTTGTGTAAGGCACTGGAGAGCCTGATCCCAGGGAAGCAGGCGATTTCCTGCAGGTATTTAACAAGGTGTGGCAGGAAAATGGGGAGAGGGCAGCAGCTCTGGAGGCAGAATTGCCAATGAAGTGGTTTTCTCTCCTCAGGCTCCATTTAGAACCACCTTGCTGGTGATGAGCATGAGGCCCAGGTACTTCAAAGCATGTGTAATGTTAGGAGTGGGCTCAAAGAGCAGCCTTTGAAGTGTGAATTGAAGAATAGTGGGTTGGGCATGGGATGAGTGGGGAGAGCATCCTGACAAGTGGAACAGGTTGGGTGAAAGGAGGGAGGGAATTTTTTTTTGCCAAGCTAGCATATCAGTGTTAACCAGGAGACCTGTTTGCATCTCTTCAGCTTGGTCAGATATTTCAAATAATAAAGTTAACTGTGGCAGTAATCAAGCTGTTGGATATTGTAATGGGTGAAGTATAATTGAAACATGCCAGAACACAGCTGCTGTCAGATGGTGCTCGATGAATGAGAGGCTTGTCATGGGCTGGTGCTCACTCCCCCCTTCTCATGGGCAGGAGTGAACAAAACCCATTTCAGCAAGTGAGCTGGGCTTGGCTGGGCATGGCACCCCAAGCTTGCAGAGCTTGGGCAATCCTGCACTTCACAGAAAATTAAATAAAATCACCAGGGTTATTTTGCATGTCCCCCAGTCCTTTCTGCAGCTCAGCAGTGCAAAGGGATGCTGCTAACACCCAGCCTCTGCTGTCTCCCTGCAGCCTGAGCATGGCATTTCTAAAGCACAACTTGTGATTTTATTTTTTTTTATTTCCTAGGACTGAAAAAGATGCTCAGCACAGCATGGCTGCCTGTCAGGGCAAGATACATCCTTGTATGGGTTTCTCCCATGAGCGGATGGCAGATTTTACAAGCATGTTGTTGGGGTGTCTTACTTTTTCTGATAGCCAACTCATTACATTTGAATGTGGATTTTTGGGGATGATGAAAGCCAAAGTTACAACATTGTAAGCCTTTAAAAAGTCCATCTGTCCTTGTACTGTAAACTTAGCAGAAAAAGCTCTGAGTGTGCAGGAATGGAAACCCAATGCCTGCAGCAAGTCTCAGCTCATACTGTTTGTGAATAAAGGTTAATAACGTTTGAAACTCTTAAAACTCAGGGTTCAGTCTATTATCCTTAGGCAAAAAAAGCTTTAAGAATTAATTCAGGATTTCCCTTGTCAGAGCAGGGCCCTGAACTGAGGATCTGCAGCTCCTGAGTGCTGCTTCCAAAATCCCAAGCTGCTTGGTATTCCTCGTATCAAAATCAGGAGGGGAAATATGAGTGATGGCTGTTCCTTCTAAATTGGTACTGAAACAGGGAGTCCTGCCTGCTTGTACCAAATAAAACATCATCTTGGCAGGGCTGCTGTTTGATGAGCAGTTCAGGCTATAGCTGGTGTCAGACTCCATGCACAGCAGGAAAACAAGTAGCACACTTTGTCCCATCTCTTACCAAGAACAGCAAACCAATATGTACAATCAAGCCCAGGCATTAAAAAAAAAACCCACCCACAACAAAGCCAAAGTATAACTGACCAAGCAGCAAGAGATTAAAAGCCAGAAAAAGGCATTACAGTCTACCATAATCCCCACCTCTTCCTGCCAATGTTTCAGTGTTTAGGGCGCTCATTCTCACTTTTCCCAGCTGAAGGTGCTCAGTGTTCACTTTTTTCTACCTCCCTTGTTACCATGAGCTTTTCCTCACAAAAAAAGGAGATTTCTAACTCTAATGGGACATCTAGAAAACAAAGTGATGTCCCAAGACTGAGGCAGAAGTCACAAGCAATGCTAACACATTGAACAAAACAGGCACGAGATGAAACAGACAATTAAAAGAACACCCAACATATTTATATCTCCCTTCTCATTAGTAAGACCCAAAAAAAGGTGCAAACCCACAAAAGAAAATCCTCTAGTGAATAGGGAGCATGAATAGCAAGCATATCTGAGCCCCATGGGCCGTTCCTGCTCTTGTGGGGGGAGTGATGACTGCAGCCCCACAGCTCGAAGGAGCTCGGCGGGACAAGAGGGGACACAGGACTGGGGGAGCACAGGAGGACGAGGGCTGCTACCGAGATCGTGCCCTTGTTTGGATTCCAAAACCCCCAGTGCTTGGCTTTTCCCCTGTATTCAAAAGTTATGAGCCAAATCCTGCAGAAACTGTCAGTGGTTTTAAAGAAAAGCACCCCAAGCCAGGTTTTTTCATTGATCTGCTTTTGTTTTCTTTCTGGGTTTTTGAGCCCGGTAAGTGTTGCTGAATCAGGGTTTTCCATAACCATGAGAGCTACAAATTTGCCTCTGGAAAACTATGAAATCACTTGGGGTACTGACAAAAAGTCTGGTGATGGAGCAGCTCTGGGATTTGGCTGCAGCTGAAGGTGGTCACATTAACAGCTTTCAATTACCATCAGCTACAACCTGAGGTCTGGGGCTTGTTAAGGTAGGAGTATTTTTGGTTTAAAAGCCTCCTGTGCCCCACTTAAGAGTGCCCTGAGTGAAGGGGGGAGAAGTTGGAGCTCTCAGCCATGTGGGGTTGTGAAGCTGCTTGGTGAGTCCTGTTGCCTTTATCCTTTGGAGAATCTGGAGGTCTGTTCTCCAGCTGGTCCTCTGTGCCTGAAATGGTTTTGCAGGCTTGGTCCTGGGTATAGCTGGTGGCTGCTGCCCACAGCATGTGGGGTCTGTCTCTTACGGAGTGGCCTGAGTCCCAACTTGGTCCTCCAGGAGTGAGCAGAGTATAAATAAGGATGATAATATTCCTTGTTTGTGCTAGTTTGGCTCGTTCTCTTACCTTGCTTGCTTGTAAAGAGACAACTTGCCCCATGTGCCCAGCTTTCTGCAGCAGAGCGCTCGCGGAGCCTAATCTCAGCCTGGTCACAGTCTGGGTAGAAAAGCCTCACTTGTGCTAACAAGGTCATAAATCTTCCCCGGTCCCACACTGGACTGATTGCCCTTCTGAGGAGCTTGCTCGGAGCCTCTGAAATCGCTGGAGTCTCCCACTGTGTGTAGATCAAAGGGAGCAGCTCTCTGTGATAAAGGTAGGAGCTATCAGGATGTCAATAAATAAATTGGACTTCTGGCCAAGCTGTCAGAGCTTGTGTCTGAACATAGGGTGGGTGACAGCCAGGCACTATTATTATGGAAAATACCATATCTGAGATGATATCCCCCTGACCCTGTCCTTCCAGGTGCAATACACACCAAAAAAGTCTCTGCCTTGAAGATTTTACTGCTTGAGCAGGGTTACGTGGGGAGGAAGGGAATTGCTCCGGGTTACATGACAGCTTGGGGCAGAGCTAAGGATAGACGTGGGCTTTGCCAGTTGTTGTCCTAGCAGAGCTCGCACGCAGCTCCTGCAACAGGAGCAGGCTGGCAGCTCTCATATTGCCTGTGCAGGGGAGGGACATCTTGTAAAAATAGTCAACAGTTTCTCTTTTCCCCTATTCTTGCTCACTTTCCTATTTCCCAGGGGACTTCTGAGAATACTGATGCTGTAGTGTTTGTGCACGTGGAGCAGGCTTCCTCTAACGTTTGGTCTCATCCCACCGAACCCATCTTGTGTGTCGGCTGCTTCCCCTGCTCTCCTCCTGCACGCCTTCCCGGGGAGCAGGGGCTGCAGCCTCCTCCTCCGTTACGGTGTCTGAAAGGGCTCTGCCAAAGTTTCACACGCAGATTTGCTGCCATCGAGGTTTTCTTCGTTTTCCCTTAGCTGAATTATTGTGAACATTTAAATTTAGCAAGAGAAGAGCCTCAAAAGTGTCGGCTTCTGTGCTCAGGGAGAGAGATTGCTGCTTCTTTTAAGGTTTTCCTAAAAAGTGCATGTTGCAGAAGGAAAACCCATGCAAGCGAGGCAGGCCGCTGGCAAAGCAGCGGCCTGCTTGGCTCCTCCTTGCCGTTTTCAGGATGCTCAGGTGCTGTTTCAGGGCACAGCAACGAGCTTTCCATTGCCAGAAAGGCTGCTCTGTGTGGGTGACTACTTTGTTTTCTTTCCTTTTTTCTTCCCCCCGCCCCAGCCAGAGCCTCGGCACAACTTCTGGATCTCCTACGTTGCCATCTGACTGCAGCACGTGCCTTGCCCGGCGCTTGGCACCCGCAGAAGGGTGTCCGGGCACGGCTTTTAGCGAGGAACCGGGAAGTCTCTGCGCCGTGCTAGGGATGCGCTGCAGCCCCGGGTTGACGTGGGTGATATCTCTCCTGGGGCTTTTTGCCCCGATGCCCTAACAGGGAGCTCCTTCTGCAGAGGAGAGAGCAGGCAAAGGAAAGCCAAAATTCAGGCTTCTGCAAGATGTGCTGTGTATTAGCTAGCTTGCTTTCAGTGACTCAGGGGGGATATCATCATCGTTTTACCTCTTGCTTATTTTTGAGACCAGGCAGAACACCTTCCTTATTTTATCATCGCAATTGCATAACATGCAGCGCTTCCCTTCCTCCCTTAAAGAACTTGCTTTACAAATCATCGCCTTTTCTTTTTTTCTTTCATGTGATGGCAAAAGGAGGCTCTTTCATTACTGAAATGTACTCGATGGTTAATTGTATGCATGTGTACTTCTGAGTTTGCCCAGAGGGCTGTGATAATCCCCAGATCTGCTGCAAAAGCCAGCCTGGTCTCCCCATCCTCTCTCCTCTGGGCAGCTTGTGACAGCCTGAAGTTTAAATAGGTGAGGAAGGCTGGGGGATCTCAGGGATGGGCCATTAGGACATTTAAATGTTTCTCCTAAATGCTAGGAAGGGCCTCAGTAGGGAGGAAAAAAAAAATAGGATGCTTAATTAACTGACCAAGATAATTAATACACACCCAGCTTCAGGCCTGCAGGGAGTGTACTGGAGTCAATGGGAAGAGCCACGTGAGGTGTGGCAGACGTTAACCCTGTGCTTTGCCTGCTGAATTGGCACTGGGATGGGGACGCGCATGGGGTGTAAAGCCCTGGTTAAGGGATCCTGCGAGCTTGGGGAAGACTGATTGGGTTTAATGCCAAATGCCCCTGGCCTGTGGACCCAGCTGTTAAATAACAGTGGTAACGCTATCCCCCTGCTCCATCGGTGAGGCCAGGAGAAGTGTAGTGGACTAATGGCTTTTATAGCCGAAATATTAGGAAGAAGCCATCCCAACTCTCTTAGAGCATCGGGGCTTAGGGGATTTTCTGCTCCTGGCCCGAAGAGGCTTCCTGCACAGGGCAGAGCCTGTTCCTGCCCGACCCCGGCATGCCTGGGGCGGTGGATGGGGATGCTGAGCTTCTGCAGGTGCCTTTGGGGAAAACGCTGCCAGGCTTGGGATCTGCCAAGCCTTCCCTGTGGGTAGACTGGAGGTGAAAAACAAGCGGGTTTGTTCCACGCTGAACATGCCCACGTCTTGTCACACAAATGTGCAGCACAGATGAAAACAAAAAACAAGCTACAGATGGACACTGGCAACCTGTCGCTAAGCACAAGCCTCTAAATTCAAAATAAACATAATGCAGCAGCTAGCGTCTTCTGAATGGGATCTACTGAATTCCCACTGCAGATATTGTAACGTCCTGATCGTCATTTGCAACCGGGACTTAATTTCATCCCAAATTTTGTCAGCGTGTAAAATAACTTCCTTGGATGGGTCATAAATTCTTATATTTGTTATTGGTGCCGCAGCAGAGTGTCTGAGTCCCGGTGAGGTATAGGGCCCCTGGGGAATTGCAGCAAGCTTGCTCAGAAGAAACTCCTGAAGATGACTGGAGCTGTCCTGAGACTCGCAGATGCTGCTTAGGTCATCCCTGCGAGGTGTCTCTAATCTTAGAAAGCACTAATAACAAAGGCGCCGCAACCGCCACGGGCAGTTCATCTGTTCCCCTGCCACTGGAAAGTTTTTCCTTCGTGCCTCTCCTAGCCCTCCTTCGCTGCAGGTGGCACCTCTTGCTTGCCCTGCCCTGTGCTACACAAGCCCAGGAGAGGAGGCAGCTCTCCCCAGCGGGTCTGGCAGGCTGCACGCAACAGAAATAGCCAAAGGAAACCACGCAGACGTTGTTCTTGACGTATATAAAACTGTCCTGGCTAAACGGGGTCATTTCTGGAGGGCGGGAGCCAAGAGCAGCCCGGAGAGGCGGCGGCAAAGGCGTTTTTCTAGAGCTGCAGCTCCTCTGGGCTGGCTCCCATGCAGAACTTCTTCTGGAGGCACTTAAGAGGCTTTAACTTAAGCTGCTCGCGATGTGCCAAGGCTTTCTTCTCCTACCCAAGGAGATAAGAGCAGCTGCGCTTGGCCGGACCCGAGCTCCCTCTCGCCTGGTATTTTGTCTTTGGCTGAGATCGGAAGTGGTTGTGAGGAGGGGAAGGTGGGCGCTTCCCTCCCCTAACCTCCTCGCCAGCCTCACGCCCCGTGGCTGTGGCTCCCGGGGCACTGAAAAACCCTGTGCCCGCCTCTCCCTGGAAGGGGGTCCCAGTCAGGCACGGGGAAATCAAGGGCCAAACTGCAGAGAAAGGTTTGTTGTTGACTGTGGTGGAGCCCCTGCAAAGTTCTCTGAGCTCCGAGTAATTAATCACGGAGCACGTGTATTTGTGTGTGTGCCCAGAGTAATTAACTGAAGTGAAGCACATGTATTTCCAATCTTACATGCTGTGGTTAAGATAGAAATGAAGATGACCGTCAAATTGAATTATTTCTGTATTAGCAAGGCTCAGGGACATCTCTACAGCTACGTAATGAATTTTAATTGTGCATATGATTGATTCCTGTCAGGGTTTCAAGTGAGATACTGCATCTGTATCCCACGAGGAAGACACTAACTATTAGCGTATAGGAAGGTATATGGAGAGTTAAGATTTGGGGACCTATTTTCCTTTCATGTTTGAAAATTTTCAAGCTGATGAAAACAGAGAAGCTCCTCCCAAGAATGTCCCTCTTCCCCGACGGACTGAAAAAAGGATCTCTGCACATCAATATACAGCTTGATGTTTTATACTTGGATTTACACAAAAAGAGAACTGAAAACAGAATTGATGCTCTGGTCCTGCAAGTATTCTCTCAAATGTCACAACTGACACCAGCCGCTCCATGGTGAACATCTGGGAGGTCCTCGCATCTCACTCCTATTCATGTTCGCCTCACTTTGATTAGTTGGGGTTTATTACCCAATATCTGCTCCTCGAGGTGCTGTGCGGCCTCCAGGTATGTCAAGGAGTTTCTCGGTACGCTAACACGCGTGCAGAGAGCAAGTCACAGCACAGGGAGGACTTCTACAGCCACAGAAGGACTTTGCTGTCGTCTTCTCTCTGCCGTGATGTTGCTGATAAACCTGGACAAAGACGGTGGCAGCGTGGTGACTTTCCCCGCCGTTAAAAGGCGCGTCGTTTCTACCTCTCCGCGGCACCACGCAGGGATGCTCTGCGATATACGTTGGACAAAAGTTATTCGTGGTTAAGCTGGTGGAGGAGACGCACACGTGAGGGCAACGCTATTCCAGGTGGGGTCGGGGAACGCCGAAATGGGGAACTCCAGCAGAGCGAGGCAAGTCCTGTGCGCGTCTCCCTGTGTCGTGAAGCAGGTATAGCCCTTCTGTGTGACACACGATTTTTAGTTATCCGCATAGTAATTTAACATAAAACACTTTTCAAAGGGCTAAGCGTTAAAGCACAAAGCAGAGTTACAAATATAACCTTTATCATTACCATTGTGAGGAAAATATTTCCATTGCTTAGCTTTCGTTTGCTGATGAAATACCATCTAGTGGCATCGGAAAAAAAAAAACCCCAAACTATGCTATGTTTTAATTGCAGCCTGGCTTTTGATCAGATGTGTATTTTGGAAAAAAAAAAAAAAAAAGTGGCTTTGTGTGTATTCTGTGTTACATTATTATTCAGTAAGCCCTAAATCACAAAAGCTCCTACGGGAAGATTCATTATCGCATTAAGCACGAGATAGGGAGGGGATGCCTTGCTGGCAGCCGCAGACAACGTGTTGCTGTTTTACTTTGTTTGGGTTGGTCCCCCCTCCCCTTTGGGGGCCATGTGCTCTAGAGAAACAGTTTAAGACACAGTTGGATGGAAAAAAAAAAAAAAAAAGAAAGAAGAAAGCCAGAAAGAGGCAAGTGACCTCAGTGCAAAGCGCTGCTTCGGCAGGCTGGAGGTTTCTAACGGCTTCCCTCCGACTTCAAACACCTCCCCAGCCTGCAGCGAGCCCTCGCCGAGCACCTTTGCAGCCTGATAAGCATCGCCAGTGAGACACGCTGCGGTACCCGGCCTCACCCCACGGGCATCTCCTCGTCCCCCCGAGGAGCTGGGCTCTCCAGCCCCGCGCCAGGGACTTCCACCGTCTCTACTTCTCTGCGATGCTGGCTTTTGTCCCCTGGTGTTTTCTCCCGCCCTCTGAAAGCTTTTCTCGCTTTCCGTGGGGTGATGGGGAGGGTGATGGCCCACCTCTGTCAGGGAAAGGACCTTCTGGAAAGAACCAAAACTCTTTGCAGAGCACCCAGATCTCCGTGTTGCAAGTAACAGGGAAATGAAAGCATTTTCTTCCCCGAATCGCTGATTTACGGTGGCTCAGCTTGTGGGTGACCGATCTGAGCCAGCAGCGGGGAAAAAAAGAGCCAAGATTTTGGAAAACGCTCAACACCTGTCTTCTGACAGGAGGCAGGCTGGGGGTGCGTCGCATGGGATGCTCACTGACAAATAGCCTGGCAAGCAGGGCTTTTTTTTTTTAAAAAAAGTGTAGGCCATGTTCTCAAAGCGACGATACACTTAAAAAAAAAAACAAAAACCAAAAAGGATATTAAAGCCCATTTATTCTGCTTTGAAAACTAAAATCCATGCGATGGAGGCCTCGCCTGGATTGTTCTTTTGGTTACAAAACCCCGTTCTTCCTGCGAGGGAATTCCGCAGTTTCAAGACTGACTGGTTCCCTAATTTGTGTCTTTAAAAAAAACAAAACCAAAGATACATCGCTTGTGTGTTACATTTTATTGATGTTACTGTAAAATACATATTTGCTTGCATTCCTAATTGGGGAAGCACAGATGGCAGTGGCTTCTGCTAGAGTGATATGCTCTTTAAAGTATCTGGTAACATTACAACAAAGTATAGTCATTAAAATGAGTCTCTGCCTGTGCCGCAGGAGTTTTGTTCTCAGGAGCAAGGCGCTCTCCTGGTTTAAGGAGGGAGGGCTTGGTTTAACCCGTCCCTGGGCTGGTACCTGGCACGGCGGGATAAATCCGGCACGGCAGGATAAATCTAGCGCGGCGGGATAAATCCGGCACGGTTCACCTGAGCACGAAACCGCTCGCTTGAGGGCGAATGGATCCTTCCTGCGTGGAGGCGTTCATAAGGGGGTGATGTGCCCGCAGGGTCTGGCACTGGTAGAAGTCACAGGTAAATTTATTTTGGTGTCGTGTTCCCTGCGGGCAGTGCGAGCAATGAAAGGGGAGCTAAGGAGCAGCGGCTGCCTCCTTGGCAATGCGTTGGTGCTTACGCCGCCTTGAGGACTTGGCCCTTGGAAGGGTAGCACTGCTTTGAAAGAAAAAATGAGAAAGAAAGAAAAAAAGGTAGCGTTGGGTGCAGGTCGTTCATCTTCTTCAGAAGGCTGTTTTAATTCTCTCTTCTCATCCAAATCAAGCTGTCACGAGCAACCGCAGAGCAAGTGAGCAGCATTTTGCAGAGCGCTTGCAATGTGTTGGCAGCTAGCAGCGAGCGCGCGCTGGGAGGGAGGGCGAAGCTCTTTCAGTCATTTCGTTTTAGAAGCAGTTTTGCGAGGAAGCTGCCGCTGGGTATCCTATGCTCTTTGATGCGCTCCTCTCCCCCGCTGCAGCTCCCTGCCCCAGAAAGCTCACCGCAACCAGGGCGTTTCACCGCCGACACCTCGGCCAACTCTGGTTTGGGGACAGCTCTGCATACGCCGATGCCCTTACGCCTCCCCTCACGTTAGGAGGGTTAAAATACTAACAGCTCGTCAGGAGCTGGAGTTTCATTAACTTTATGTTTTGAGAGGCTCCGCTCCAGCCGTGCGTTCGCACGCGTACCTGGTGTTACTGGTTTTGCAGTCTCCGGTGAGACTGATCGCGTGCTTGGCTTCTTGCAAAGTCCCCGTCCCCATCGGCCAGGGTGTTTTTGGGGACCTTCCCGAGCCTTGGCGGAGCTGTGCGGGTTGGGGAGGGGGACGGCAGAGCCCGCTCCCGCAGCCTGGCTGCCGGCAGGCGTTATGAGACACACGGAGCCATCAGCTCCTTCGGTTTTAATTAGAAGCCGTAACTATCCAGCTCGCAGAGCTGTGCAGTTACAAGGGCCTCCGGATTGTGGTTTGCTGCGGAAATTAAGGCTGGCTGGTAAAAATCCAGGCCTTTGGGACAAGAGGGAGCGAGCAGCTGACGGCAAGGTATGGAAAGCATACGTCCCCTGCCTGCCTGCTCTGCTTCCTTTTGCTGGAGTGGAAAAGGTTGCTATAGGATGGTATACGATGGCTATAGGGTCATTATACACCTTCTAATGGCAAGATTGCCCTTCATTCAGTTGTGGCAGGATTGAAGGAGCCGTAGGGAGTGCCATGGATGTAAACACGTCTCGTTGTTTAACACAAAGTGTGATTTACTAATGAGTTGGGTTTTTTTTCCCCCCCTACTACTTGTGGGTTGAATTTCGTAGGTGTGTGAGGACTTGAGGGAGAGGGAGAAAAGCCCCAGGGAAGGGTCCAAAAAGGTCCAAATGGTCCAAAATGGCAGTTTGGGGATCCAAACCATTCATCAAACCCATGCTTCAGGGGGTGGAACTGGGGCCTGTGACCCAGGTGCCATTTGCCAATGACCTTATTGATGTAGCCAGCTTTCTTCAGCAACTCTGGAAGCAGCAATTCAGAATCTGGGATTCCTCCTACTATATCCTGTGGCGTGTATGCGTTTCTGGTGTGTGCGTTCGTGGTGTAAAAACCATTCCTCACTGGGAGACGGCCCGTCAACAGTGCTGCCCTTGACAGAGAACAGAGGGGGTTGGCAGTGTCAAGATCCAGGAAAATCCCTTACAGCATCACGCCCTCCCGTTGGACGCGTTTCCAGCGCCCGGGACCGGGGAAGGTGGGCCAGCTGACCCGCTCTAAGCTTCATACAAGCTGTCAACGCGCTGCTAAGAGAGAGGCAGCTGGGGAAGAAGATGCCTCCGGCTCCCCGAGAAGATGCTCGCCCAGGCAGCATCCCCCGTGGGGCACCAGCACCTTGCTGGAAGGACGGGGGACTTCGGGGGAGCGCTCCCCCAGGCAGCGGCGAAGCGCGTTTCACGCGGAGCAGGTAAGCAGCCATAGATGCACACGCGGCATTGGTTTTGTCTGAGGTATCCATACGCCTCCAGCCAGGGGCTGCGCGGGGAGGAGGGTGGGAGAGAGGGGGGCGAGGTACCAGCTGCGTTACTAAGCCCGATCCCGAACCCTTTGAAGTCAATAGAAAAATTATCCTCGACTTTGATACACTTCGGATTGGGCCTTTTAAGTCATGTGAAAGACATTCGTGTTGTTAAAACAACAGCAGAAGATCACTGTCGGTTACATCTGCCTTTATTTTTTAATGGCAATGGTAGGTTTAGCCTTGGGCACTATCTGAGACTCATAAATAACCCATGTCAAGTGTAACACACCTACTGAACAGCCACAGAAGACAGAGGACTTGGCTGTTTATCTCCCTGCATTTTTCAGTAACGAGCCACTTGTACGTTAGGAGGGGTAGATGTCCTCTAGCATTCATTAATAAAGCATCCTTAAACAGCCAGGCTTCTCCTTGATCATGCAGGGCTAATGCGATAAATATCTTCTTTCCACACTCTCCTGACAACTGAAAGACAGGAATGCAGTCTAACTTACAACATTAGTTGTGCAAGAATATTACAGGACTTATTTCTTGTACGCATGTGTCACAGCTAGGTACGGCACCCACTTGCTGCCAGGAGAGTGAAGCAAAGCAAAGGCTTCCTGAAAAAGCATTCCCAGTACAGCACTGGAGTCAGCCCCCATGGTTACGGGATGCTGTGAAACCCCATGGGAAACCCAGGGTCGCGTCTAAACGTTATTCCATAGGCGCCCGCGTGGATGTGCTACGCAAGCCCCAGCCCGCTCGGTCAGCGGGTGCAGCTGCTGAAGGTCGGATGCCACCATCAAAATACCTTTGGGACCACCAGTCGCTGTCAGGAGTCAAAGCGGGCCTAAGCTATCTGAACCTCTTCATCGCTGCTTTCATCCAGTGTTTGGGTTTCTATTTCCCAATGGTTCACTGCAGCAGCAAGGCCTTATGTAAATAGATAGCACTGTCCACACCGATAATGTATAGGTACCAGCCATGTGGCCATTGACCTACGGCACCGGCGCGTCCCACAGCAGCCACGGAGAAGCATTGGTTTAATTCAGGCAGCGCAGAATCCCACCGGAGACTCAATGTAGACCATTGCATCACTTGCAGCACGCCAGTCCTTGAAAACCCTACAGGTGTGTGAGCTTGCATTGGGTTTTTTGCTTATCTAATGTGTTTTATTTACTTCCACCTCTTTCCAAGTATGTAGGCGTCTTGTCCGAGCCCTCCCGTTTTCGGAGAGGAGAAGGGGACAGACTCAGCTGCTGAGTGCTGTGCATAGATATTTTTTTCTCCTCTTTTTTTTCCTCTCTTTTCCCACCTCTGCCACCTGCTAATGACCGAGGAGAGCTATACCATTCCTGAACGGCCCAGTAGCTCTGGGGCGGATGTTGCTGGGGGCTGACTGCTGTTTTATTCTGTCGATTTAACAGTGAGGCAAAGCCAGGGCTTCCCGTTTAGGACACCTAAGATATTTTGTGGGGAACAGGGCTGCAGCGAGCTGCGTTCACAGTAAAAACAGCGGGATTACTGCGGACGCCTGGTCTAGAGCAGTCTGAAACGCTGATCCAAAGAGGGTTTGTTTCTAAGCTATTTAACCCCTTACCAGAAGAAAAAATGCGGTCAACCATGAAAGGGAATTTAATAAATGCAGCTCATACATAAATATTTGCTTCTGCTCCCAAGTGCCCGATTCCTCTAGTTCCTCTCGTTAAAGAAGAATCCCCGTGGGACACTCAAGTTTAAAAATGTTTCTGTTTCCAAAGCTTTTTAAAGACCTTACGTCCATACAGCCTGTATTGCTGTGGGGCAGGGAGAGGGGCCCGAAGGGACCGGCATATGCAGAAGCAGCTGTCCAACAGCCCCCCTCCTCCCTGGTAGGGGTGCGGAGCAGACCCCCCTCCCTCCAAAAAGTTGTTACCCGTTTTCTTCCCCTCCCTGTGCCCTCGCCTGGCAGCAGGTTGAGGTCTGTAAGGCTTTCCCCTTGTTGGGAGCAGATCCACCCTATCCTCAGGGCAGCAAAATTCAAGGAGGAGCGCAGTGAAAGAGCATCTCCGGAGCTGCCAGCCTATTTCCAGGCCGCCCTGCCGCGGAAAGGGCGAGCCGAAGGACAGAGCTGGGGACAGCGGCAGCTCTTCCCTCTGCCGCGCTTTCGTGCCTAGGAACTGGGCTACAGGAGCCGAAACAGGATGGAGCAGGCAGGGCTTCAGGCAGGAGGCTGCCTTTGGGGAGTGTGAATTAATCCCCCTCCTTAACCCCTGTTTAAATGGTCACGGGCTGGGGGGTATTTTAGAAGAAGCTAAAAGGCAGACATTTCGCTGCCTTACCCCTATGGCTTTGGATTTGCAAAGGACTTTGAGTATGCAGAAAGATTTTTACTCCACGGGGGCAATGTGTTCTCAGCGGTCTCCTTTTCTTACCCTGTCTTTTCATCTCCCTGGTCCCTTTCTCCCCGTCGCTGAGCCATGTCTTCCCTGAAACAAAAGCCTCCCTAAAAAAAAAAGACAGTTTAAGCACTCAGCCTGTGTTTTCCTCGCTGAGATTCGGACACGCAAGCGACAGTCCTTCTCAGCAGAAACCTTAGAGAAAAAGTGTTAATTGCTGAAGATTTGGGGTTTGGTTTTGCTAACCACAAATGCAAGTGGAAACAGCCTCATAGGATACGGTTGCGCTGAAAGCTGGCAGGTGTTAAATAGCACACCCAGGGCTTCGGCATCCTCCGGCTCCGCAGCTTTGTGGTGGTTTCTGACTAATAGGCACCAACTTCATTTTTACCTTTGAGGAGCCTTGGCAGATACTCACCGAACCCCCTCTTTCCCCCGGGGCTCAAGCCGCACTAAGTTAAAACCTTAGTTAAACCCTCGGAGGCATAGTCCGTCCCACAAACCAGTGCATCAAACCGGGCTGCTACACCAGTGTCTTAAAAGCAGCTTTCCACTCTCTTGCATGTGGGCAGAAACCCCGAGTCCTAATGACATCTGTACGAAACTGCCTCTTTCATGTCGAGCAGTTTCCATCCAAGACATTGAACTGAAATTTTATTTTGACGTACGAAGTGTACCTGAGGTTAGTTTCTTATAGGCCAGGAGATGGGTGCTTCCAACCATCGGGAAGCAACCACGAGATGGTTGCTTCCACTTTCAGAAAACAGATCTTACTCAAAGACCATTTAAACATCTCCCTTCTCCCCCCAGCCTCCTCTTTCCACCTCCTGATCTTTTTCGCAGGTAGGAACAAAAGGGGTTTTGCTGACTTGCTGTATTTCTAGCACCAGATGCCACAGTGGGACACCTGCACACGTGCCAGTTGGGAGAGCCAAAGCCCGGACCTGCTTTGGTTTTACCAAACGGGGCCGTTGGCTCTAGCGCACACACACGATCCTGTGTCTAGACTTTACACATTTATGATCCTCTGCGTGCAACAGGGCTTTTTTAGTACAAGAAGTTGGTTATCGGGCTTTGCAAGATCGGGAACGCTCTAAGTTTCTCTTTTAACGTCTAAAAAAAAATATGGGGCAGCCAGGAAGCTCCTGATTTTGCCAAACCTCACAGCATTTCTGCTTATATGAAGAGGGTTTTAAATGAGAGCTTGTTCTAGCCCTCGTGCTTCCAGCCGAAAGGCTGAACGTGGGACCTGCGTGCGTGCCGAAAGCCCAAACCGGAGTGCTAGCAAGGACCAGGACCACAAACTGAAGATTTATTTTCAGGTGGGTGAAGGAAGAACCAGCTCTCCCCAGCCCTGGCGATTCAGAGCGCTGGTAGTCCAAACGCAATCAAACCAGCGTTGAATCTAGGACAACCCCCTTGGGTAGAGGTCACCTCATCCCCCCGGCGCGTTGCAGAGGAGACGTGGCCGAGGGTCTCCGAGCAGAGGCAATGCCAGCGCACAGGCCGTGGTGCCATGAGTAAGGAAGGGGCTGTGTGCTCCTTCTGCCTGTCTCAGATACGAAAATGGCTCCTTAAATGCAGCTTTTCCCATTCAGAGCCTCATCCTGCCCCGTATGTCTCATCTCCTCGCCCTTCCCCCTGCACACCTGCCTCTTTAGTTGGGTAGCTTCCTTCCTCTGCCCATGGAAGCTGCCCACACGCCGTGCTGGGGCCAGGGGACACCCAGCCGCACGGCATCTCCCTTTCTCCACCAGCCCCCGACCCCCTGGGTGCCCCTGGCAGCGTTTTGGCCACGTTTGACGGAGGGGTAACCGCCGTCAGAACAAGCAGCACCCTCAGTTTTCATGACTGGGAGCAGGTGGGGAGAGGGGAGGCACCCAGGTGGGTGTTCGCTCTCTGCCAGCACATCTGGAGCCCACAGCTGGCAAGCAGGGCCACAGCTTGCCATGCCCTCAAATGGAAGCGGCTCTTCCGTGCAGAGAAACCTTTTTTTGGGGAAAGAGTGAGAAATGAAGGAAGCACAAGAAATACACGGAGGCTGGGAGGGGGCGATGAGGGGGTGGTGTAGCCAGAGCACAACTCCCTCCTCCTCCCTGCCTGCCCTCCGTTGTGCCCCTTCGATGCCGCAGCGCTCGACCCCCTCCTCAGGGGTGTCAGAGCCCGAACCCCGCGGGTATTTTGGGCTGGGCATCTCGGACCCCCCCATGGCCTCCCCCTGACCGTGGGGACGTGCGGTACCTCTCGGGGCTGGCTGTGCCTGAGTCCAGCAGTAGGTGATTAAGCATCCCTACTGCATGGCCCAGCCAAATTCATCCTCGAAACAAAATTAGAGTCTTACAATGCCATGGGAGGGGAAGAGGTGAAGGTGAGTATTTTGCGGGGGGTGTTAGTACGGCGTTTTTGCGTTGGTAAGATTTTCTTCTTATTTTATAAAACTCAAAACTGAGAACTGGATTTTATCAAAATGTCCCTTCTTGCACACCTGGTAAGAGGGAGGAAAGGAGATTTTTTTTTTTTTACCTGCAGAACGCACAGGAATTAAAACATCTCTGCAGATCTTAAAATCCTGATTACTCCTGCATTCACTCAGAAGCTGACGATGGGCAGAGTTTAATTTTAAAGCCCTCGTTCTGCGGCTTTGAAACAAACACTCTCTTCCTTCTGATAAATGATGAAAGTACCAGCAATTTATTTTTTAAAGCAAAAGATCACAGGAATTTCTGAGCTCCACACCCTGACTCAGATATAGATTTGTCCTTGCTGAGGTGATACTCTGTACTTTAACCATCGTATACTTCCCACCCTAGCGACACAGGGAACAAAAAGGTGTTGCCCCGAAATAATATATGTAGTGACAAAGAAATGGTAGCTTTAGTAAGGTTTTCCTGATGCGCTTGATGTACCAATTTCCAGTGGTGACTTTGTGGCATTGATTCCAGTAACAGTGAATTTGGCTTTTCAGGTTTTTTTTGTGTGTGCTTTGGCTTTTAAAAAAGTTATTACAAGCAATGTTATGGACAAACTTGAAGGTATAAGATTTTATTCTTCCTCTGCCACCACAGATAATGAAGTTTTATCAACTGCCTTTTATTATAGTAATCTAAAACTGTATCCTGTAATAGGGTCATAAAAATTTAATGAAACTCAATGCTGTATGAATAAAAAAAAAGAGAGAAAGAGAGGCTTTAGGGTGGACAAACGGAGAACAAAAGGGAATCCAAGTAGCTCAGGTGTCTCTAGTCCGGAGCCTCAGCAAACGATGCTCCTCCATCCTCATCTCCGTGCTGGCGTGTAGCCCGGGCACTCTTGCCCAATTCCCATTAGTGGGGTTTTGCCCCGGGTGTAAACTTTACCATACCCAAACTGATGTGCTGAAATGCAGCCCTGATCTTTATGATTTTTTTTTGTCTTTTTCCTACCGTTTAAACCCTTTCTGGTATGTTCTGCGGGGACTTTTAATGTATTGTTTCATCGCCTACTTAAAACGAAGGGGATGTTAATTACTCTGACACCAGGAAAAGCGCACATGCCGCCTAACTGACATTCACCGGTGCATTTCAAAGAGCAGATGTATACTACTATAGCATGGCAGTTACATTAGCTCTGCGCAATGACAATAGGAAAAACTGATAATAAACATCAAACTCATCTGCCTTTTACCACAGAAAAAAGAAAGTTCGAGTGTAGTGGAAAGTTTTGGGGGTTGTTTTGTAAATTACCCCTCTCTTTCCTGCTCTGAAACCTTTGGCCGGGGAAAGTTTTCAGGCTGGAGAAGAGAGCGAGCAGCCCACGTGCTCCTTAATTCTGGTTTTGCAAGGGCTGCTTGCGGCCCTGCTTCCCTCTTGCGCGGGGGTTTTACCAGGATGCGTTGAGAGGACGGTGAAGAGTTTGGGAAGGATGGATGCCCTACACGGATGGCTCTGGAGAGCACTAGGAGCTAAGTTCGTGGAAAGACGCGGAGCGTGTTTTGCTCTGGAAGGGTTCAAAGAGATTCCCTGCAAACGCGTGCAACTGCAAAGGCAACTTCTGCGGCGCAATGTTTTCTCATCTGCTCTCGATCCATCAAAAATGCACACCTAAAAATATCTGTCATTCATTTTGGGTAGCCAGCCTATTGTAAATGATAGGAGGTATTCCCTCCTTGGGCAGTAGCCGATACTAGACAAAATATGATAACCTGGCCTGTTATCAAAATACGCTAGCATGGCCTTTGCCACGCCAAAATTGGCTTCTAGCGCTCTAAAACAAATAGGTGCGCATAGGGGTAGGAGGTGATATGTCACTTTGGTTTTCTTACTGGCAAACATAAAAATGGCCAGAAATATTATAGTTCCTTTTGTGTAAGGCCGGTTGATGAGAGCCACTCACGCTCGGCAACGTGAACCTCAGTTTGTGCGGGGGGGTAACGTATGCAGAGAAAAAAACCGATCTGGAATGCCTGATATTTGTGACTGTGGCCTTGGTTTCATTTGTTAAATATCGTGGCAAGAAATCATTGAATATTGGAAACTTGATCAGAATAAGGCAAATAATGTTATTCCTTAGTTATTCTCCATGTGTTTTCCTTTCACAGAGCTTTTGCTGGGGACTTCTCCTTGTTTCCATCCTCTCTTCGGTCTGTTGCCATGCCTGCAGGTATGGACTAAAAGCAAGAATAAAGATTAAAACGAGCGGAAAAATTTTAATCAAAAGATTTTTAACAGAAAATTTGAATTTTAACTAAAAAAACTTGGCAGTGAAATAATTTCCATTCACAGTGCTGTTTTTTTCTTGAGAAAACTGAAGACCCCAAATCCAGAAATATGTTTCCAAAAGTAGAAAACTTAAGTTTGGGGTGGACATTTTTCAAGTTTGACTGGCAGAAATGAAAATGGAGGAAAAAAACCCAACAGTTTGGGGTTTTGATGGAAAACATTCCACCAAATTGCACATTTTTCTATCTGTTGAGGTAAATTGTAAAGGATGGGTCTTCAGGTACAATGAACTTGCATAGCTTTTTTTTTTTTTTTTCTGTTTCTCCTGTTCGGAACTAATGATCTTGACAAATTTATAGTAATTTGTACTAAATTCCAGCTTCCCCATATTTTTTTGATCTTACGATGCATGGTGTAGGTTGTGGCCTAAAAGGACTAATGTGATATTGAGAGTGAAGTGATAGAAATTTTATTCTTCATCTACATAGGTTTCCCTTTAGGTATATCACAGGTGGGCTTTTTTTTTCCCCCCGTTTATTTTAGTGAAAATGGAGAACATCGTGGTGAAAAGGGAAGCTTTAAAAATAACGTGTGATCTGGAAGCGTGAGTGCATAAATTATCAGAGCCAACTTTTGAAATATGCATTTGCAAGTGTTACAATCAGACACATTTCTGAAAGTAAACTGTAGTGGTTGTAAGATAAATGGCTCCCCAGAGGAAAGCAATAAATAGTACAGCCACACGCTCACTACACCTCGGCTGTGTGTTCCCATTATTTATGAAAAGGTAGAAAGCGAGCTACAATTCCAGAAAACCCTTTGATCAGCGTATTTATTTTTCAAGTACCTTTAAAAGTAGTATTAAAAACCCCCAAACCGAAGAGTCATTGAAAGACTGGAAATTGGCTGTGGATTTTGAATAGGCATGAAGGGCAAAAAATTGGGATGAGTACCCAATTTCTCTTGAAACCGCTCCCTGATATCCATGATACTGCAAAAAAGTATTAGACCACTGGAAACCAACTTTTTCTCTGCACCTTATTTTGCCCTTTCTTTCTCTGTCTTTGCTTCTTGTATATGTGGATTATAACATCTTTGAGCTTTTTGTTCTGTGATGGCCATGGGAGACTCTTACAGAAAATATTAAGTACTGTTACCATTAATATGTGTGTGTGTGTGTGTATTTTAGGTTGGAAGGGACACCTCTGGAGCTCATCTAATTCAACCTCCTGATGAAAAGAAAAAGGGCTAACTTCAAATGAAGATATTGGTTTAAGTGCTTTGTTGGATTGAGACCTAAACCTGAAAATTGAAAGGAAAAAGTCTGCATGTTTCCTGCAGCTGAAAGGAAGGCTGAAAGACCAGGAAAAAAAATAACCAACCACATCTGCAGTTCTTAGTTATCAAAGTAAAAAAACAAGCAGTTGTCTCACAACAGAAGCATAGCTGGTAAAATCATGGAAATACTGGTTGTGAGTCTATAAACAAGTTTGCGTTGAAAACACTGTTAAAACTGGCTCTTGGGATTTCCTCCCTGAATTCACATCACTTATAGAAAGTGTCTGGATTGCAAGTCTAGGCTGGATGTCTGGATCTCTGTAGAGGTTTTGAGACATCTCGGTGAAGGTATGGGAAGTCAGAAGGGCTCTTAGCCCTTGACTTTTTTCAGGGTTTCAGTGTCTTGAAGTTCTTCTCATTTTATACCGAACCCTCAGCCAACAAGTAAGCGTATATAAACATATGGTAACATGTGGGGTATGTGATTAGTCTTTACCCAGCAGCACAAACTTGCTGGGTACCGTCTCCATCCGTGTATGATCCCAGTGAAATATATTGATAGATGACTTTGAAGGGTCTCCACGTTGTCTCTCTCTGAGGGATTTCTCAGCATCCAAACCTTCAAATGTGTCTGTGTCAGTCTGCAAAGGGCTCCGGCCTGCGTTTCGGAAGTGTCCTCGAATCATTTGTCGGTATGTAGGAAACACTACCGTTTCCGTTGCTGCAGGTATATGGCTCAGTATTAATACGAGAAGACAGAAACAGGCGTAGTTAAGATACTAACCTCACAGTTTATGGCACAGTGAAGAGGTCTCACTAGGATGCAGTAGAGTGGATGTGAAGTCTAGTTTTAAAGAGTCAAACATTAATAAGATCAGGGTTGTACATCAACACCATACATTTAATATGGACTTCAGGACTGGGCTTTCAGAACGATGACCTGATAGCATGGGAGAGCGCAGGGACTCGGTGTTCAAACGTGTCCGCAAAATTGCACGACCAAAATGGGTCCTGTGCCTCTGCAAACATGCAGCCTCTTCTTGTGCCCCCACAATGAGAGCTGGAGCAAATTATCTGGCTTTGCAGACCTTGAATAAGCAAATACTCAGGAGGGTGATGGGGTGGGTCCTTTTTCAGAAATTGCTTTGAAAAATGAAATTTGAAAGCTAAACAACACGATGTTTGTCTATATAAACAATTCTCTCCCCCAGGAATCTCACTATATAGAGACAAATCTAGTCTGAATAAGGAAAAGAATATTCAAATGGAAGCCAGCAGAGAAAGCATATCATTTGTGTGGGCATGAATCGAGGTGGGGACTTACCCGTATTCTCACAACCCCATGATTACCTAAGGCATAGCCTGAAAATCCCAGGACTCTTTAGTGAATATCTTTTTTTTCCCCTCCCTTTTTACCATAAGAAGCAATTTACTGACAAATCATTCTGATGTAATGGATTTTTGCATGCCTGAAATCATGGCTAAGCTTTAAGCAAGGAAAATCAATATATGATCTGTAGCTGTCAGCCATGTATACGGCAGCTTAGTATTATTTTAATAGTGTTATCACCGCGGAAGGAAAGCAGGCGAGACGTATCTGCTGCTTCGGTTCAGTGTTGAGCGTGACCCCCTCTCTGTGGAGGGAGCTCAGGGAGCCCAGTCCCCCCCAGTAAGGCCACAAGGCATCCTACCAGTGGCCACCACCTCTGGGAAATGGTGACATCTGGGGATGAACAGGCTCCATATTCTCCAAGTAACCACCTCATCCTCTGGCCATGAGGCTACACATTATGGTTTGGGAGAACCTGTAATTCGGGCAAGACTAGAAACCAAAGTGAGATGCAATAAAGAATATTTGTACTGCGAGGGACAAGTTCTTGGTTGGCGCTTTCTGTAATAGCTCTGCTGAAGCCGGCGACCCTTCCCGGTACGTCTGTGCTTGGATGGGACTTTCCCTCCAGCTCCTTCCCCACTGTTCCCAAATGCTTGGGCAGATAGGGCATCTCTGCATGCTCACAAATTACAGCGTACAGCCGTGGGCCAAGTAGTTTTGTCTTGTTAACCCAGACCCACAACTTGTCCCTCAGGGACCCCTGTGAAAGGGTAACGCTTCAGAGCTGGGCTGGACTAACCACCGGGCTAAGTCAAAGCAGTTGGACCCTGGACTTGGGAAGTCAAGGCGGGATCTTCCTCCCTTGTAATATTGACGCTGGTTATGTGGCAATGAGTGGCCCCAAAATCTTCGGCCGGTTCCCCCTGACAGCACTGTCAGAGGTATTTGTGCTTGTGTCCCCTAAGGACCCGCCAGCCTCCATGCAGCCTGCCCTGAAGTCAGGCTGCGGGCGAGAGGCATTTGTTGAGGCTGAAGTGGATGTATATATAGTATCAGGGAAATACAGAGCAACACTGTGGCCTCTATGCCCCTTAGAGAGGCTGCTCTCACATGTCGCCTTCAACTTATTAATTAACCAGCTATTAAACATCATCAGATAATCTTGTAACTTCATCAAGTTCCTCTCCAGCAATCCATGGTGATGTTTTGCTCACCTGGAGAAGTTAAAAGGAGAACTGTAAAATGAAGTCAGAGCATTCATTTCTGCGAGGGGTCTCCAAAAAACAATTATTTAAAATATTAGAGTAGCTTGCCTTTTCTCAAAAAGCCTCGTGAGACGATCTGAATGTAGGAGTGTTCAGAAAGGGAGAGCATGGTTTACCCCGCTTTCCTTTTTCCCTTGAGGCTGAGCCAGCTCCGGCAGTGGCACAGGCAGGGAGCGTGGCATGGATGAAGCTGCTCAGTGTTAAAAAACATTCTTCCCCGTTTAACGACGTAAGTTACTCTACACAGCCTGGAAACTGTGATAAGACACAGGACAGCGCTTTAGAGATACCGTGCTTTAAATTTTGAATAATGTACTACCGGGATGTTTAAAATAGCTAAAGTGCAAACTGATCACGCAGGCATAAAAGGGCACGCTGGTTACATAAAATATAATAATGTACCCTTCAGCAAAGTGACATGTTCCGTGTAGCAGATAATGTACTATATGAACTCACTAACATATAAGAGAGGGGAGAAGAGTTTCAAAGAGAGACGGGAGCAAGGAATAATACCAGAGAGTAGCACATGATGATATATGACATGTGGAGGAAATAAGAGAATTAGATTGAATCTCAGGGAAGATTGAAGTTCTCCATGAGGAGATAAATATAATCTAAACCAAAGATATTTGGTAGGAAGGAGCTACTTACAAGGCAATCATGTTGGAAGTGCCTAAGTGGATAGCAAATCAGATATGAGCATGCAATGCGATTGAAAAATAAATGTATAAATGCCAACGTAATTCTGGCCTGTGCTGTGACAGGGAGGCAGAAAGGGCCACTTCACACAACACACAGGCGACAGTACTTGGCAGGACACAATAGCTTTGGGAGCCTTGAAAATAAAGCTCCAGCAATCAGAGGTGACAGTGTGACGAGGAACGAGGATACCGCAGAGAAATCTGGGACGCAGAAGAGACGGACCTCCGCCGGAGCAGAATTGAGTAAGTCTGGCTGAGTGGCAGCCAGCATATGGATGGGTGCTTGCAAATAGCTGATGCAGGGAAGTGTGGTGGACTGTGGGCACAGCAAGCCCGAGACCGATCGAATGAAAAGTCATCCTGCATTCCAGGGGAAAAATGGTCAGTAAAGCTGGTCCATCTTCCTACAGAAAGGGACAGGACCCTGTCATTTGTCGTGTAAAAGGAGTTTATACGACTGACTCGCTAAGGAGAGAAAGGGAGCCGGAGCGTTCCGTCATGCGTCCTCCCACTTCGTGGCAGTGGGGTTTTGGGGCTGCCACGGCTGAGGCCGTGCGCCGTGAGGAAGAAGGGCTGAGATGAGCTAGAAGGTTGTTCCACCTCTCGCTTCTCCTGCTCTGCCCTGGAGCAAGGATTGCTCGATAGCTCAAAATGTTTCCAGTACTGGGGGTGGCCAGTGGGTGTCAGTTTTGCTCTATGAAGCAGCTGATGGAGCTTCCCTTATCTAAAGTAAGAAACTACCTCTTAAAGGAGGCAGTGGAAAAAAAACATTCCCATGGAGACATGTGAGGTCAGCCCCCCAGTTTGGCATTTTGGTTTTTTCATAGCTCTGTCTACTTTAAGAGCAGCCAGAGATCATAATTCTTAGAGAAGTCGTCGTCTCAGTTTTTCCCCTTTCAGTATCTCTGCTTTTAGGGCGATGACAACTAAGCGAGGGTTTTCAACAGAGCTCTTTTGTCTTACAAAAGAAGAAGGCACCATCTACAGCCACACAAACACTTTATTTCAAAGGGTCGTATGTGCAAATGTCTTGCATGAGCCATCTAGGATAACCTCGCTGGAGGGTCATGATTTTGTTGTCAGCCAACTAAGGCAACTCAATATAGTGTAGAAATCACTTAAAGATCAAGTCAATGCTAAAGACCTATAGCTTCATTGGAGACAATTTCCATGGAAAACATCTTCAGATTTTTAAGGATCGTTTTCAATAGCTATTTTTAACCAAACTTCAGAGCCGAATGTAAAATTATACCCTTGTTGAATTAAAAACCATCCCAACAAAGCCAAACCAGCAGCAAGCCCGTACAAAAAGCATTTGCCTTTCTAATGCAATGAGTAAACTGAGATCTGGTCCTTCTGTAGGGCTTCATAATAAACTCTGTGAGTGTTTTGCACGAGGAAAGTTTTCTTATGAGAGGAACACTCTTTAGCAGTGTACGGACGCAGTAAAGTGGCAAAAGCAATTCAGAGAAGAATTTTAAAGACAAAGATGATGATAAGATCTGCAAAGGTTTTTCTGTTTATGTCCTCATTCATAGTGCTGTAAAATTTGGATTTTTTTTTTTTTACTTTTGTAGATTTTAGACAGGGTCTTTTCAGCTGAAGTCAGTAGGAGAATTTCTGTTAATATCAAGTGGTATAAGCTCAGGCCTGTGCAGTGAAGAAAAGATACCTGATAAAATGACATCTTCTTTAGCCATCATTCTATCACCCAAAATCTTAATTAGAAGAATCCCTCATGTTGCTAATAAACAGAAAGTAACATTTGTTCTCCCAGATTTCAGAAAAAAATGACAGTGTATTGACAGTAGCTGGGAGTAAAAGATTGTCTTTTTAATATAGAGACGGAATGACGTCGTCATTGATTTAAATTCCCAAAGGAGAACTAAAAAATGGAAACGCCTCCCTCTTAAAAACAAACAAATAAACAGGAAAGGAGGCGTTTTCAAACCACAAGAATGAAGTTATGCTTTCTTTGCTTGCACAGTTATGTGTGGGTAATGTCTGGATGCAGAGAAATGTTATTCCTTTCCTGGAGTAAAATAAAACTTAGTAGAATAATAAATAAAACTTTGAAAAATTAAGAAATCCTCTACCACTAAACGAATCAGTCTCCTAAAAAAGGCTGTGGAGCACTCCATCAGCTCTGCTGCTGGAGTGAGGCAGAGGAATGCTTCGCAATAAAAATTAACACGCAGCTTTAAAAGGCTGTGGTCAAACGTTGTTTCGGGTAACACTGAGAGGAACGTAAAAAGATGCTAATGTTTTATTTTTATGATCTAAATTGTTGCTTGTGGTTAATCAAAGTTAACCTGGCTCCACTTTAAAACTGCTTATGTGGCCACTTAATTTAAGGTGACTGTATTTGCACAACCGAACCCCAGGACACTTCTGTGATGACACTTTGCTTACGGGCACGAGAGAGGCATACAGCCCCCCTATTTTTTAAGTGGCTCTCTTGCACACTCGCACGGCCTCTATCACAGCTGTATCCAAGTCCCTGCCCCTCTCACTGGGGTGTTCCTGTTCCTCAACACAGTTGACAGAGGAGAAGAAATACTATCAGCTTTATTTTCTAGGTGAAGAATGGAAGTATGAACAGGGATACTCACCCACTGTAAGTAACTAATTTAGCCAGCTGCTATCTCCAGCCCCCCTGTATAGTCACTGGAGAAAGAAATGCTCCTCTGGAGAGTGCCTACAAGCAGGAATCTAATTTTGGTGCTTGGAGTTGCAATCTGGACCCACCACTCCTTTCCATAGACTCCAGGAGCAGCCGAGGAATAGGAGGCTAAACAAGGTGCCTATAGCAGAATACCCCTTGTAAATGGATGGGGAAATGAATATCCTCCTCCAAAGCAAGGCACTGAAAGCGAGTCATCCACAATCCAGACTTAGGCTTAGTCCCCAGGCTGTCCTTAACCTCTGAGGTGACAGAGTGTCAGCCTTTGGCTCAGCTGTGCCACTTCTGGGGGTGGAGGGCTGGGTGTTTTTGTTTTCTCAGACAATTTTACGTTCTGGCTTCATTACTCACGAGTCTCTGACGACATACCATTTCTGCAATGATCAAACGACTGGTTTGGATGGCAGTTTTTCACCCCCAGCGCCCACTGTAGAGGTGGTACTTCACACTGAACCGCGCACTTTGAGTCCATGCGTTGCGCGGAGCAGCACCAAGGGGACTAATCCCTGCCCTGCTCCCCTGGCCTGGGACAGCCGTGCCTGTCCCCTGGTTCAGGTCATGTTACAGAGCCCCACACCTGCAGGAGCTGCTGTCAGCCTGAAAGATGCTTCAGCTGTTTAGTCCCTGACCACCACAGCAACTAGCTTTTGACCCAGCACCACTGTCTCTCCCCGGCTCCCTCCAAGCACCAGCATGATGCTGGAAAAGCAGTGAACGAATAGGGACAAGGACTAAGAAGGGTAAAGTACATGCCAGTAAATCTGTGCTGACTTTTTTGTAGCTGTGCACGCTGAACAGGAGCGGTGTCGTTTTTAGAAATGTGGCGAATGAGGAGTGAAGTGAATAAACAGGACATCCGTCACGAGTGTTGAATAAAGGCCCTGGGACCCTGAGGGAAATCATGCAACCACCCAGGTAGAGTCAGGGAAAACAGCCTGTTTAACTTCCAGGGAGATCCACAAGCTCCTGCAAGGTAAGGTGAGACGTGAGCTTAAAACATGCCTGTGACTTCCCTCCTGCACAGCATCGCTCTTCAGCAACGGAGGAGCAGGATGCCTAACAGCTCCTGCTGAGCAAGAGCGTGCAGTGTCAATTAGACTCTCTAACTTTATGATAAGGTCAGCTCTTTCTTTCCTTGTTTGAAAACGCCTCTCCATAGTAGTTCCGAGCTGAAGCTGGGTTGGCAGTGGGAGGACCCTGCAGGCACTAACAGACCCTAATAGCCCTGATCAGCCTCGGCTGGGCCCTCCACCCACACTCCCACCATTGGGCCAGGAGCCCATTTAAGCTCAGCTCTATGCTTTGCTCTTTCTTTGGGCTATATTGGAGGAGTGCTGGTCTCCTGCTTGGCCATAGTTGTGCCCCTGCCTAGCCACGGACCTTGCTGATCCTGACCTGCAGAGTGACTTCTTGGCTTGACCTCAGACCTGCCTCATCACTGCAGGCTTGCCTGAAGATCAGGGCTCTTGGTTAGACCTGGCCATCATCTCTGGCCCACCCTACTCCCTTGCTGGGAGCTGTGGGATGGACCCTGGCTGATGAGGTTCCTGCCATGCTGCCCTGGGGCATCGCTGCGGCTCCTGACCCCCAGGGAGCCGCTGGCCCACGCTGCGCACTGACAGGTAGGTTGGATTCAAAGAGAAAATGTCCTTACAGCTCAATTCTTTGCCAAGCTTTAAAGAGCTGTAGTGGAAACTCTTCACGTTCAGAAATGTATGCATAGGGTGGCATTATCTATTCTGTTTTTCACCCAAGATGAGAACCAGGAATATAGCTGCAGTATGTCAGGTTGAACCCAGAAGTTAAGTGTCAGAAGCCTTACGTGACCTGCTCCCATGATGTTTGCAGCTTAATTTGGTAGCCTCAGGACAGTTGCTTATGCAAGTCTTCTGTATTGTAGAATCCCCTTCAAACCCAACTGGAAACTTTTGACCTTTTGAGATTCAACCTTTATGTTAATCCTGTCATAGAGAAATGGAAGAAGAACTCTATTCCTGCCAAATTTTCAGATGTTGCAAAGCCATGAGTCTGCTCATTTGTCACTGAACGTTCCCAGGTACTTTGCAATACTCAACAGAACTGACACCTATAATTTTTCCACATTTCAGCTCAGGTAACAACTGTCTATCTGCCTAAATGCCCCCACCAACTCCAGTAATTTAAATAAATCCAGCACACTTTTGTATCGGCTGCTTCATGAACTTCATAATTCTGTGTTGTTCACTGTTCAGTACTGGATGTATGTAATTCTGTTGGTACTGTGATTTCTAGCCATAAGCAAAGCAAGAGTTAATTCTTATTTTTGTTGAAGTACTAAGTGGGAAGCTAGGTCATGCATAAATCCTCATTGTGCTAGGTGCTGTACAAGCAAAGAATAAAAATGATCCCAGGCTCAAGGCTTCTCTGTTAGCAGCTCTTGTCATAATTAAATTTTGTTAGGACACTTTAGAATTGCCCTTCCTCCTAAGTGATATATCCATATACATTTATATCTCCATAGTAAAAGAGAAAACCTGTACACTTTTATTATTGATAATAAAACAGAAAATATAATACTATTTTCCAAGTAACTGGGATATAGCAATTGGAATACATGGGGGTGAGGGAAGGGATCTTTGCTTCTTGTATACTTTGGGGTTACATACACCTAAAGTTGCCCACTTTATAAAAGAAGAACTATTTGTTGTGAAAATTGTCTTATACAGAGCACACAATTCAGGTGGAGAGTACAGAGGAGGAGCTGGTGCCCTTTTAAGAATAAAATATTGTGTCTTGATGAATAAAGCTCTAACAGTAAAGATAAGAGAAGAAAATACAGCAACCATGTGATATATTAGCAGAATGTTTTACAAAGTCCCCCACAAAGCATCCGCTGCTCTTGAAAAGCCTAACCAGCCCAAGTGAGAAACTATTCACAAATTTAGTATTCAGATTACATACTCTGCCTTTTCAACTGCTCTCTGTACAATGAATGCCTGTACAACTACAGTAACAGACACAGATCTACAGTTTCTGTGGCCTTTGAGCTATTATGAGTATTGTGCCTCTCCATAAATTACATCTGCATGTCCTGAAAATACCAACTGTTTTAATAGGAATTAATCTATAGGCTTTTATCTTGGTGAAATACAAGGGGTACAGTATGTTGTGTCCCTTTTAAAATTAATAGGGTATGCTCTGAAGATATTCAAGGATGTTCATTATTTTCTTTATAGGTCTCTCTATTGATGCATATAAGCATAAAACAGTGCTTTATTGTAGTAAAGAGGAGGAGATGGAATAATGAATAGATTAGTGCTTATATGGTTTTTAGCTTGCCCAACGCACAGCCAAGTAAAGAAAGGTCTACGTTTGTCCTCTTCAAAGTATATTGGGATTTGATCCAGTTTGTCTTCAAAGTGCCCCTTCTGGGGGTAGAGAGGAGAGGCTTCAGCCTAATGGCAAGAAAGCTGATGCAGGGGTCTGCCGCTCTGCGGTGTTCATAGCTGTCCAAGGCAAGAGCGTTAGAGATGTCTTTTTTAATTTGCTGAGTATAAATAAATCTGGAGCTTTTGCTGCGATTAACTATTACTTATGTGAATACCTGATACAAGCTTTTTGGGAGTGAACTCCTAGAATACCTTGACCTTATACAGGCATATAAAAAAGGAGAACTAGACAATTTAAACCAGAATTTACATAAAAAGCATTACGGTTGTTTCGGATAATAATTCTCACACACATGCTTGTGCACATGCACACATATATAGGGCTTAGATGTTTAAAATATTTTGCTGAAAACAGGCTGAGCCCATCGCTGGCCTATCAAAGCACATTACTGACAAGCGACGAGCAATTAAATTCTCCTCCCAGGGTCCCTGTGAGATGGGGAGCTCTATTTTCTCCAGCACACAGGAGGAGAACTGAGGCCCGTGGAGACCGAGCGAATGCCTGGAGGGACAGCGCAGATCTCAAGAGTAGGTGGCTGCTGGCACAGCCTGTGATCCCCGGGGCAGCTGGGCTCGTGTGTCAGGACACTGTCCCGGGGCAGGCAGCAAGGAAGGCTGTGTGTGTGTGAAGGCTGCTTAGGTCTTGTCAATGGAAGTAGAAGGGAAAGGGGCTGCCCACCAAGCTCACAGGAGCTCCGGAAATGGCTCTTTCAGAGGTGTGCCGAAGTGACCTCTATAATGTGGCAGAAGTCCACAGCAAAGCTGAGAATGGCTCTTGGGGCGTTGCTCGGCAGAAGAAAAACTCTCATTGCGTTGTTCACCGTGTTTTAGAAATGGAGAACCGAAACGCAGAGAAATTACGACTTGGCTGAAATTACGTGGAGGACCTCTGACCGTGGTTGGATGTGAACCCTGGTCTCCTGATCCCCAAACCATCACTTGGTCCTCAAGATGATGGCAGCTGCTCTGCTGAGCAGCATTTGGGGGCAGGTGTGTGCTTGATGTTAACCACCGTGGAGCTCTTGCGGCAGCCCCCGAGCTGAGTTTTGCATTGAAACCAGTGATTCACCCCCGTGTTGCTGTAGTGAAGACGCGCTCATCTCTGCAGTCCTTGGAGTTAACAAGACTATTTTTAAAGGCAAACCCTTTCACTTCATTCCCTGCCCCTTACTTTTCCTTTGGTCACTCCTCCATGTTTTCACAGCTTCATTTGGCTTTGAAAGCTTATGGAGCAGCGGGATTAAAAAATCAGAAATAATTACTGTAGAGGATGGGTCTGGCTTTTCCCATCAGCTTCCATGGCTCAAGCAGGTTCCAGCAGCTTTGGGAGAAAAGCTGTTAGCTATTAAATTATTACCTGTGAGGAGAGCCAGCTGGAAGCTTTCAGTTTTCAACATTTTGATGAAAAGCACCATAAAAATCTTGACAACAAGAGTTGTAGCATTTCAATGACATGCTTTGCATTTGTCCCTGCTTTTCAATGGTCTGTAAAAGTGATCAAAGACTTCAAAATGCTGCCGAGATCTGCATCTCAGGAATTTTGACCCCCCAAAATGAAGAGGGGGGGAAAAGAAAAAGGCAAAACCCAAAGTGCGTGCTGTTGAGGGGATTCATTCGGACAGCTTTTGGGAAGTCACTTTCCATCGGGAGGAGAATGTCCGCAAGGAGAGTTATTCCGGCATAAACTGTTATGGTATAATTACACAGCTATAGCTATGCCAGTCTATTTTCTGATGTAGGCAAGCCAAGTCTAGTTGTTGAAACGTAGGCGTGGGAAACAAGAAGTCTGCTTTCGAGGCTCAGCTCTGAGTGCTCTTTGTGGCCTTGGGCCAGTCCCCTAACCTTTCTGCCTCCTTCCTATGCAAAATAAGAAGAGTTAAATTAACCCACTTCACAGATGTGTGATAGTAATGACTAATTGGCTAAAATCTGTAACACTGGGGAGCGAGAGCTGTCTGTTAACTTCAGTGTCTTTGGCTGGCTGAATAATTGAATGTATTGTTAGAAGTGGAGTTTGTCTCCCTCTCTCAGGATACGGTGGCTCTGCCACCACAAAGCAGAATGTCACTTGATGTGAAGTGGCCGAGCTACTAAAACCTGGGCTTTACTTTGCTGCCTCTAACAACAGTATTGTGCTCGCATGTAGCTGGAGCAAGAGTTAAGGCCGTAGTTAAGATTTTGCTTGAAAGCAAAACTTACAGGTACCTAGAGCATTTGCAGGCTCTTGATACATGGAGAACGTGGGTATGTAGCGATGAAGGTACTCCCATCAGTGCATGTCTGAAACTCACTGGCAAAATGTGTGTGTTATTCCCCTTCGGTACCAGTGGAAATAAAGGATAACTCCTGGTTATTCCTGTCGGCTGCTCTGTTGGGTGAAAAGGGTCAAGGATGTATGGGCAGCTTGAATTCCGATGCTTCCTCGTGTCTGTGTGCTTAAGTTGGCAAATTTAAATGTAATGATATCTGCGTATACGATGTGTGACATACGCAACCACAGATTCTTAATGGACCGTTAACTCTGGTGCCTAATAATGGCATTACCACAGTCACCAGCACCCAGCAGTTCGGCTTTGACAAAGAGATGCTGGAATTAAAAAGGCGGATGCTGTTGCACCTGATCTAAGACCTGTCGAAGGCAGGGAAAGCTCCTGTGAGAAAGCACATCAAGGGTTCACCACCGGCCCCGAAGAGCCTGGGTGCTGCCTTGGTGTGGAGGTGCCAACCGGCTGCGGTGGGCTTGGGGCAGGGCCCCGAGCTGGGACTGGGGCAGCTGGAGGTGTCGCTTCAGCCTCGGCTGCGAGTCGGGGCAAGGGTTTTCCTCAGGAGAATAATTCCCCACCACACCGACTTCTCAAGAGAAGGGAAAAACAGCGTGGAAAGGCTTTTATTTTAACCGGGCTTTCTCTCTAAGCGTAACACTTACAAAAAGAGAAAGAAATTACCTCATATGTACTTTGAATGCTCAATGAGATAACAAGCACGGCAGCTCTGAACCCTTCTCCTCCGGCCGCCCCCTCGGCCTCCCACCGCGGCGGTCATTCGAGCAACGCCAATGCAGGCGGGAGAGCGGCGGGACCGGCCGCGGCGAGGGTTATTAAAAATAGAAGTGCTGAATCATGACTCCGCCGGCGACTTCACCCTCCCGGCGGCAGCGGCCCAGCGGCTGCCGCTCCGGAGGGGAGGAGGAGGCGGGGGGGGGGGGACGACGACGACGCGGGGCAGCGGTGCCCGGGGAGGGGAGAAGGGGACGGGGACGCACAGACACCCACAGACCCGCACACCCGGCCGGGGACGCGGCGGTGCCCTGAGGGGGCGGCGCGCGCGCGTGTGTCCGCCCGCGTGAGGCGCGGAGCGCAGCCGGCGGTGGCGGCGGCACTTGTCCGCTAATCGATTGCCGAGCGTGCTGAGCGGCCCTGCCGGCGCGGGCACCCGCCCCCCGCGCCCCCCTCCCTCCCCGCCCGTCCTCCCCCGCCGCGCGCTTGCCGCGCCGGCCCTTGGGTGAGGCGCCGCGGGGCGGCTGGGGCGGCGCGCGCCCGCGGCGGTGCGCGCGCGCGCGCGCGCGTGGGCGCCGGCGGCCGCGCGTGTGGCGGT
The DNA here is from genome assembly GCF_034638445.1 of Ciconia boyciana. Taxonomy (NCBI): domain Eukaryota; kingdom Metazoa; phylum Chordata; class Aves; order Ciconiiformes; family Ciconiidae; genus Ciconia; species Ciconia boyciana. The sequence continues at coordinate 40,284,171 of NC_132943.1, read as the reverse complement.
GCGAGCGCGCGTGTACGTGCGAGCGTGTGTGTGTGTGTGTGTGTGTGTGTGTGCGTGCGTGTGTGCGTGTGAGAGTGAGTGAGTGAGTGCGGGCGTGCGGCTGCCGCCGCCGCCGGATCGGTTTCTCGGGGTTTGACCAGCTGTCCCAGGCTAACCCTGCTCTCTGAAGATGGAGGAAGTAAAAACAGGATTACCCTTAGCTACAGCTCCACTGCCTTAGTTTCCATAGCCAACTGCCGTGCACAAACACACCTCCACTAGGCAGAGAGAGCCGACACTAATAAAAACACAAACAAAAGGGTGATGGAAGTGATTCACTGCCTGCGCGGCTGAGGTAAATCTGCGCCTGGCTTCTTTTTATTTCTTTCTTTTTCTTTTTTTTTTTTCCCCTTCCCTCCCCCCCCCCCCCTCTTTCTTTCCCGGGTGGGGAGGACAGCTCCGTCCGGTGTGCGAGGCGGCTGCGGGGACGGCGGGGCTCCGTGTGTGTGTGTGTGTGTGCGGAGGGGTCCCCGACTAAAGTGCGGTTGTGCAGCATCTCCCGCACGGCGGTGGGCTCCAATGACTTGTTGCTGTTAGCCCAGGAAAAAAAAAAAAAAAAAAAAAGCCCCCCAAATCCATCCCAAGCGGGCGGAGAGCGGCGGCGGGGGTGGGCGTGCGTGTGCCGGGGGGCGGCGGGGCTCGCCCGGTCCGTTAGTCAGCGCCGGCCCCAACTGCCATTTCCCTCAGCGCCCGCCGCCACCTGCGGGCCCCCGGGGGGCTGCGGCCTGGCGCGGCGGCGAGGGGGGAGAGACGACCGGGGGGGGGGGGGTGTGTGCGTGTGTGGAAGGGAAAGGGATAAAATAAAATAAAATGAAAAATGAGGCAGGACTTCCATGACTTTGACAGGTTGTGGTATGGGCGGGGAGAGGCAGGGATGAGGCGCGGAGCCCGGCGTCGCCCAGGGCCGGAGCAGCACTCCGGGGAAGTTGGCCTAGGTTTCCTGCGCGGGGTGTGAGTGCGCCTGCCGGCCCCCCCTCACCCCATCCCTCCCCACATCCCCTCGCCCCATCCCTCCCCACATCCCCTCCTCTCCCCCCGTTTTCGTGCCGATTCGTAACGAACCGGTGGATCAAGTTTTTCTCTCCCCTCTCTCTCTCTCTCTCTCTCCCCGCTGGTTAATCGCATTGCTGTAGCACCGGCTGACCTCCCTCCCTCCCTCTCCCTCTCTTTTTTTTTGTTCTTCATCTTCCTTAAAAGTGTGTGCCATTCCTGAGCGAGTTTCCCCGCCGGCTCATCCCCGGGGCTGCCCGGCTCCCCGGCTCCGCATGCCCCACCTGTAAGTGCCGGGGGCGGGTTTCTCTCCCTCTCCCTCTCCCCCCCACTTCTCTCTCTCCCCCCCCTCCTTTTCCTTTAAAAATTATTTTTTTTAAACTTTCCCCATCTTGCTGTGTCTTCAGCCCGAGCAAAACTCTCTCCATTCGTTGTGGAGAGGGAGGCTTAGCAGCTGGGATTTGCCATCACCAGCCTAAAAATGGTGACCAAACTTTTTTCTTGCCCCCTCCTCTTCCTCCTCCTCCCCCCCCCCTTGAAGAAATAAAAAATAAAAATCAAACCGTGTTTTAATTTCGGTTATGGATGTTTCTGTGTTTCTTTTTGTCTTTCTTTCTCTTCCTCCTCCCTTCCTCCCCTTTCTTTCCTTCCACTTCATTGGCTGGGATGATCTTTCCCTGTTGCTTCTGATGTTTCTTTCTTTTTCTCAGTGTGTGCCTGCCTACCTGGACTAGGGGGAAGATAAGGTAATTTTGAAGGGCTTGAGGAAGCGGCTTACCTGTTTTGGAAACTTTTTTTTTTTTTGAGATTTCTTTTTAAGAGTCATGTGAAAATCAGTAATTGAAGAGAGTTTGGTAGCAGCTGGGCAGGTTGAAATTTAAGTGTTATGTGCTGAATGCCTTGGGAATTTGATCTGCTTTATACCAAAGAAGAACACAGAGAAAAGTATTTATTTATTGGGGGAAAGGCGGGGTGGGGGGGGAAGGAAAGCGGGTTAAGGGAGGGGGAGGGAAGTGGTTTTGGAGACAAGAAGTGAAGCTGCCTGTTTTCCAGTAAGTAATGGAGAAATTCCAGGAGCCAGGGCTAAATATACTTGGCGATCAATACAGAAATGGCTCATTGTGAATAATTTAGCTGCCTGGTGCAGTGAGAGTTTTGAAACTAAAGGCAAAAAAGAGGCCGTGGAGGGAGAGAGGAAATAAAATTCTCCTCTGGTCATGTCAGATTCTTAACTTTTCCACTTAAAAGAACATAGTTATGATTATTGATCTCTCTCTCTCTTTCTCTTTTTTTCCCCCCTCAATATATATCAAATGATAGCTAGGGGGTGTCATTCTATACAGTTACTTGGGTTTCTGGAAAGTAATAGCTTGTTCTGTGTCAGCAAAGTGCTTCCAGAAACTTTAAGATTGCTTCACGCCACAAAATGCATGATCTGGGAGTATTAAGTGTGACGTTCGGCCCCATGCTGTGGCAGATAAATAGGGTTAGAGTGAACAGGTGTGTGTACAGGTGTGTGTGCACATACGGTGGTATGAGAGACAGAGTTGTAATGACTCTCTCGAAGGGGAACGGCGACTGGAGGGCTTTATTTTGTTTAGATCAGGATGGAGTCTCTTGGAGTGTGTGTGAAAAGAGCAATTGTTAATCGTATCCATCTCCTCAAAGTCTGTTCTGGCTGCGAGAGCTGATAATTGATAAAGCGTTACCATCCCAGCTTGAACAAAACAAGTGGAAAGGCGGGGGAAAAAACTCTCAGATCAGGTAAAAATGGGAGTGGGGGACAGAGGGAGAGGTATGGTCAGACCAAGATGATCCCAGTGCCTCCTGCCCAGGAGGCAGCTGAATTTCTCTACTCAGATAATTTGCAGGAAGAGTTCAGTGATTTGCGAATGAGCACATGCAGCACACTTGTGTGTTTCTCTAGGCAATGGTTGCAGCAGCAGTAAAATGGGCAACTACTTAGGGCTTTAAGTAAGTTTAATCATTTAATGGTTGGTACTGACAGGCATCTTTGAGGGTGTACTTTTCTGCCTTGCAGCACTGCACTTTGACTATGGAAGCAGAGGCTGCTGATGGATATATAACATGTAAGTAGTCATTTCATTTGATTATTCTGAACTATTTTGCTTTTCCCACTATCCTTCCTGTAATGCAGACACCTGAAACTTTAGCTTCCTTGTGTATGGTCTTTGCATTGAGATGACACTGAATTAATAGGATTTAAACAAAAATGTTTAAACATTAAATTTAAACATAAATTTCGGTCATTTGTGTATGACTGAAAAATGCATGGGGAGGGGTGCATGGGTGAGTAGCTCTAGGTTTAAATGAACTTTGCAAATGAGATGAATGAACTTTGCAAATGAGAGAGAGTTTATCCTCAGAAATTCAAATTGCAACCAAAAACTTGTTATGACTTTCACTAGGCATTTCTCCCGTTTTCTGTGTCAGGGCGAAATGTCTTAGTTTAAGTGCTTTGTTTAACTGTCAGTTAACTGTGGGATCTTTGGAAGGGAAGGTCTATATGTTAAAGTGCTACTTCAGTCTTCCCCTGCCCAGCCCCAATTCTCGGTGTCTGCAAATGGAAAAGTAATCCTAACTTCTCTTGAGACAAAGCAGCTGGGGCAAGGTTTGTCACAGGTGTGTGCACAGAAGGCTGGTGACAGTAGGTTTGGGGGGGCTTTTCAGTTCGGTCAGTCAGATGTTTACTTGTGGCCGCTGAGAGTCCAGCGTTTACAGGCTGTGGAAGACCCCGCCGGTAAAGGAGGGAAGGGCGAAGGGAGCGGGCGAGTCGTACTTTTTAATCCTTGTGTTGCTCTGCCGGAGAAGGGGATGGAAACTGACGGAGGACTTGTTTTGTGAAAGCAGGTGACAATGAGCTTTCGCCCGAAAGGGAGCACTCCGGGATGGCCATTGACCTCACCTCCAGCACACCCAATGGGCAGCATACCTCCCCCAGTCACATGGCAAGCAGTAAGTCTCTTCTTAAACCTGTTTCTCTCTAGCAGTGGGTTTGGGTTAGTCTGGTCCTCCGGGTCCTCGGCTTGCTTAGCGGGTCTTAACCACTGCTGTGGGCGTTGCTAATAAAAGAAGAGAAGGACAGGGTAGATTTTTTTTTTTTCCCCCCTGTTCTTTCTTGTTCATGCTGGTGTCTCATCTAAACATGAACGGGATTACTAGTCTGAACTATTCCAAGCTGGCATTTGAGAGCTGGTCCTTACCTGTTCCAGGTAGGAAAACACTAGGCTTGACATGTGCTGGTTTTGTTTCGTCAGGTTTTGAAATCCAAATGGAAATAGTTGTTATTATTACTTACTGTGCTTCCCAAAACAGCTTGAAGTAGCTTTATTTGAAAACAAACACATTTTATTTACAAAAAGGCTTTACTCTGGCAAAAGTATAAAGTTAAAATATCTGGGTTTGATGACAGGTTGTATTTTACTATTCCATATAGAAACTTCAGCGTCCTATTCATTACCTCAGCTTTGTCTTGGCAAGTCCAAAAGTGTCTGGGATAACTGGAAGTTTATGGCACTCGGTAGTCGACTCTCTAACAAACTGAAAGGATTTTGTTTTAGAGTGTCAGGGGAGAAATTGAGAAAATGCAGAGATTTGGGAGTCCACTGAGAGTGTCAGGTGCTGATGATATTTTTATAATTATTTTCATGCTATATTTCGGAGGTGGATAAATGTAGTTTACATGCATTTCATATGACCAACATCCTTTCTTTCGTGCGGGTGTATGTGTGTGAGTGCCATAGCTTGTTTTACTGTTGGTTACAATGTTACTTCAAGATATTTACCTTAAAGTACCTCTGTACTTGTATTCAAAAATAACGTGAGGTGCTTTGCTTCCAGTATACTTTCAGAGGGTTCCTCTCTGTGATACTAATTTTCTTTCTCGTGTGTGTACTGTAGATACGTATTTATCTTTTTAAACTGTTTGTGTAATACTCCACCGAAAACTGTGAAAGAAAAAGAGAGCTTTTAGGGTTGCTTGCTTTAAAATACAGAGTGTATTGCCTTCAAAGTCTTTCTTACTGAGAAAAAGATGTTACTTTCCTTTAAGAATTCTTCTTTCCTCCTGCAAATTACGAGTAAAACGCAGTTTTTATGAGCCTTTAAAACTGAGGGTTATTATGAAGATCTCCCAATTATATACATGTTGCGAGAGAATATGATTGCTAATACTCTGGACTGAACTTTATATGACAACCGATCATAATTCAGCATCTTTAGACAATTCCAATCCTGCTGCACTGGGATTCTGATATATTTTATTATGTTGTAAAAGTTTTACTGCTCACTTTCTTCATTTTCTTTGTTTCCTTTTTATTAATGGGGAGCCTTCATTGGAAGGGGAAAAAAGCTCCCTGTTTTAAATCTTCTTTATAATCTAGACTAAAAACCAGAGTCAAATTAGGGAATAAAAAGATCTAGGATGAAGTCATGCAAAAATACTTTAACACATTCAATATTTTCGTGCTCATTGTGTTAACATTTTCAATGATTTTTAAGCTTCGTTAGTTCTTGCAACACACATGTATCTGCAGCCTTGGTGAAGATCTTATTTTTTTTCAATGTGTTTTGTGGTATCTCACAGGTATCTCAACTGCTTTTATCACTGCTGCTCTGTTTAGCATGTGCTGCTGTTGAAAAATTAGGGGCTCTGCCTGGGATTCTTAAGCCAAGCAAAACTTGAGCTTCTTAAATTTGTTGTAGTTTATTTACTCTTTGCAGACATAAGAATGTTTTGCAGAGAGGCGGTTTGTTCTGTCTTAAACATGGAAGGTATTGATTAGAGGTTGTCGGCTTTTGTGGCAGCTGTTACGTTGGTTCACTTAAGGTTTTTGGCCAAATCTTGAATCCAGCATGTGTAGACTAAATCACCAGGCTGTGCTTTAGAGCTTTTCGCTTGTTTTGCGGGGTACAGGAAATCCTTTTAAAGGTTCAGTAACCCAGGGGCCTGTGACCTCTGGGGAGGGGGGGGTGGGTTTTTTTGTTTTTGTTTGTAAGGAGAGGTGGAGGTGGGAAAGCAAGAAGGAATAGCTGTTTGAAGTATTTTGTATGAATTTGGTAGCTCCTGTTGGATCGATCCATCACCCTTCGTTGTAAGTGGAGGAAGTGGCTGTGTTGTATTTCAGTATGGTTTAATTTCTAGTGGAGTCACTGGAGACTGATCTACTGTTGGCCTGCTGCTATAGCGAAGCCCAAGGCACATCATTCTGGCTGGGCAGGCTTTGCTAATGGAGGAGGTGGTACGTAAAGTGGTACGTGGGATCAGACCCCAGATGTTTCGCTCCCGATTTTGTCGCCGGTCATCCCCAGAAGGTGGATGGCCCTGTTTAGCTGTGTGCTCAGGATGCGCACCTGCAGGGCAGAGATCTAAGTTTTGACCTTTGTTCTTGCGTTCCATTGAATTGTTTTGAACCACAGCTCTTAATTTAGCCTTAATTTGTGTCTGGCTCAAACAGAGACAAAACCATAAGAAGCAAATTTCTTGGATGTGTACCGAAACAACTGAGCAGTGCTCTCCCAGCAACAGTAAAATTATGTGCTAGGTAAAGAGTTTTCTATGTTCATTAGCCCCCGGCAATCCGTGTTAGTAGGAGTTCTGGCTGGGCTACTGATGTTTTCAGGTCCTATTCCAAGAGGTTTCAGGTTAAATATTTTGGCTCGTGTTGGAGAGTTGTCTACTGCATCCTTCAGCCTATTACCATTTTCAAGTATCTAGACGGTATGTATAGGTTATGGATGGGGCTGACACTCAATTTTCCTTGTGAATGAGATGATCCTGAAAGATAAATCACAGTAAATCGCCTGTCATAGCTAACTAATGATCTTACATACACCTTACGGTATATATCTGCCTTTAGCAGAATACTGTATGTATGTTGGCAGATGCTCTGTTCTAAAATACTTTATTGTAGTTTTATGTAAGCAAAGATTTAAAATACGTGTAAATAGTCGAACTGAATAGGTTGATAGATAATCTCACTTTCCTCTACAGCAAAAGACAAATTAGTGCTATACCTGCTGAGTACAGATGATACGTTTACATAGCCCCAAATCTGGAAGTCCAGATTTTCTTCTGATCTTCCGCAGGAAAACTCTTCCAAGGGCTGACACGCAGAGCTGGGCGTCAAAGGCCTGCTCAATTAACTTTGTGTTGGTACTGGAGAGTTCCCTGCAAGGCCCTAAGCCATCCTCTAGACCCCACCGAGTTCAAGGGAGCCTGTCTCGTTGCCTTCGGGGGATGTTGAACTGGGCTGTAAGTGACCAGGAACCTCAGAATAGGAACTGGCATGCTAATTGAAGGCTGATGGGGAATCCTTATAAAAGAGGCTTTAAAAATAAATAATTCCCAGTCACCTCCTCATAATACCATGGTGAGTTCTTACTATAGTTATTTGAGAGATATATTACTACTTTTTCCCTGTAGGTTAAAATGGACTTAGAAGAACGCCCCCTTTAGAAACTGCAGTTGTTCGGTTAGCTGACTCGATGACCACTTTGTATAGGATGAAGGGTACTTCTCTAAGACCACTTGCCCGGTATCATATGGAAAATAGTAACAGCAGCTATTAGCATCCAACAGTCAGTGACGGAGGAAATTTCCTCTTAAATTAGAGACTTTACAGTGGGTGTCCTAGGTAACTTTCTTATCTTTGCTTTCATAGACAAAAGGAGCCATTAAACAAAACAGAGTCAGAACAATCGTAAATATCAAACCCAACATCTGATGTTTGAAACTGATTAAAATTGTGGTATGCTTTCCAGATGCGTTGATAGTAGCTTAAAGTGTTACTAAATTATGAGAAATAATTTATTAAGAAAATAAGCATTGTCAGCTGATTCTGTTGCTGAAAATAATGAGGTGATTGCATTTTCTCGATGGTGGGGAATGATCGCGCTGTCTGACAAGATAGCTATTAGGACAACAGTATTCGGTGTGAGTGATTTCAGCAGCAGTAGTTAAATACAACTCGGGCAGGGTCTTATTATAATGTAGTCAATACTGTATTCCCAGTGATTGGGGTAGACTGGGGTGGACTATCAGTTGCGCTCTTTTTTTGTAACTTCAAAGCCCCAAATCTTTCTTGATTGCTTTCGTTTTTCAGCTCTAATTGTGATACAAGCCCTGTTTTGTCACAGTCGTGTTGCCCCGGGCAGAAAGTTTCACGTACCACAGCTGTATCAGCGCCACATCTGTATGGGTAAAGAAATGTAACCGTGGAGTCTGCCTTTTGGAATGAAAATGCTTAAAATTAGAGGATGCTTCATGCCTCAACTACGCGGCAAACAAGCCTTGCCATCGCCAGGGTCTACAGCCCAGGCACGTGAGGCTGGACCTTGCACTGGGATTCTTTTTGGCTCAGTATGTGTCTTTTCAGTAGGATGAGGTGACGGAGGCTGAGCCTCTGTGGGAGGCTTTTCTTTAGGGAGGGTGGTTGGAGCTGTCTGGGCTGGGCTGCAGGGGGGAACTGAATTAGTGCTTTGAGGCAGTCACTCCCCTGACATGTGCGCTGGGGCATGAAGAATTCTGGCAGCCAAACTGCTGTGCTCTGAAGTGGGGATTCAGGTCTCCAGTTCTTCCAAATATCTTGGGAAGTGTGAAACACTGCATATGGTGCTAAAAACTTGGACTGGATAACCTGGAGATGCTGAGGAATCTCTTTCCTCAGTGGCCTTTAAGGAGTAGCATAGGCAATGTCTATTGGTCTGGGTATCTTTGATCCTGCCTCAGTGCAGGGCGGTGGACTTTCGACAGTCACTTGAGATGTCCTTCAGTCCTTTGTGTCTGACTTTCCAACCTTGACAGTCTGATGTTTAGAGAGCTCAGCTGTGGAATTTCACGATGATGCCCGATACAGACGTACCTGTGGTTTTACAGGTTGAAGGGTGGTGAAGATGCAGTATGCCAAGATGAGCTTAAACATAAGGGATGAGCTCAATAAAGTGTGGCAGGGAACTGGGAGAAGTGAGCTACTTCGACACTACGGAAGCAATGACTTTGCTTCAGTCTTTTAACCTCAGACTCCCTGAGAATTGCCAGGGGAATAATAGTCATGAAAGTTTTAGCCAGTGGGTTTAGCTTTCTTGAATTTTAAGGAGGAAAAATAAAACAAGAAAAAAAAGAGGTGACGATCAGGCTTTAACAGAAATCTAAGATTTTGTCCACAGGTATGAAACCGAAGCTCTGCAGAGTAGTGTTACACCGCGTGTTTCTTTCTTTTCTTCAAAAAAAAAAAAAAAAAGTTACCTGGAAATGAAATACCTGCTGGGATGCACCTTGGATTGTTGTACCTTCATACACGTCAGCTTAGATTTTTCACACTGGTATGGTTAAAATCATGAAATAGTTCCTCTGATACAAACTCTGTGCGTAGATGAAAACTGAGTAGCCACTGAAACTATCAGGTGTTTAAGTAACTACTGTCTGTAGTTCACACTCCAATGGCGGAGGGTTCCCCTGTGTGTTTTTCCTATCTTCTGTCACGGTCTCTCTGGCATTCCCTATGGAATCAGATACCGGATGCAAAAACATTCCTCTTTCTCAGTGAGTGTTATAACGAGGGTGGAGCGAAATGATCAGTTAATCTCATTAAATAGGTTTTTATTCATTCTGATGGAAGTCTCTTGGGAGGTCATCTGCCAGGGCTTTGTTGCAGCCCACACCTTTCTTGGGGAGCTTCTGTTATTCTCTTGGACTGTCAGGTTCTGTTAACTTTTGTTGGTACACACCCTGTTACAGCACTCGGTGCTCTCAGTAGCTTCGTAGTCAGCAAGTTTTCAATGTTTGCTTCTGGAATTTCAGTTCCTTTTCAGACATGCCAATGAAAAGAGCAATCCTCGTCTTCCTTGAAATGTGGCACTTTGACAGCAGCTGGACAATGAGGTACCTGTTAGAAAGCACTCTGTCTTTCCCGTCCCTGAATCTGGGGGAAGGTGCCACTCCTGTTGAAATCGATGAGTATTTTCTCCTGGTGATGTAAGGGCCGTGTGGGATAACACTAGGAAATTGGATCAAGGGGTTTGTTTCCCATTCCTGTGGGCCACTGGCTCTGTCTAGTCCTCCGGCTAAATGGCAGTTTGCAGGACTAGGTTTTACAGGTGAAAATGCAGCTACCTGTGTCATCTGTGTGCATTACTGAGGGTGAGCGATGCTCCTTCTCCTTCCAGTGCCACGAGGGCACTTTGGAGGAGCGATGCTATTCTAGCCAGGAGGAAAAAGGCATAGCCCTCTTCTGCTTTTTCCTCAGTAATCCCAGTGAATGAAACTCCTTGGGGGATCCACCTTGAAGCAGCTCTGTAGAAAACTTAAGAGAAGGCTGTGCCGCTGCTCTCTGTAGTAACAAGACCTGTTGCCAGCCCGGGCGTGGAGCCTGTGCCACGGCGTGTTGTCCCTTGCCTAGAGCGGTGAACGCTTGTTTGGAGTCCGGGCGGCTGACTGCTGCATCCCAATGGAAGGAAGCAGAGCTGCAATTGTCGCCGAGAAGCAATGAGGTCTGACAGGTATGGCTCTGGGCTAGGTGACCAGAGGCCCGGTCTTTCTCCTGACTCGTGTCATCGGAGGGGAGCCCCTTCATGTTTCTGTGCCGCTTTTTTCCCCTCCTGCCTTTTTTCTGAATCACAGAGGCCGTAGATCATTCGAGATGGAGGTTTAGATGGCACACGTTAGGCCTTGTCAAAAGTAGGAATTTTATTGTGATAGCTGCTTTGCTTAAGGGTTGTTTTGCATTTAATTTTTGCAGCCCCGTAATGAGACGTGTTCAGAAGTACCTTAATACCGGCGTAGCTTATTTCCTGTCCCGCGCAGGAATAATTGCAGTAGTCCTAAAGCACCCTGTTCTGGTGTGATTACTTTAGAGCAACCACAGCATTTTAACTCTTCCCATACAGCTAAGCATTACCAGGTCTGTGCGTGGACAAACCCCAAACTGCCCAGCAAAACGTGCCCTTGATCCGGAGCCAGGTCTACATTACCGGCTTCTGCTGGCACCGTCGTGTCAGCCTGTGGCTTTGAAGAGCTGTAATCCCTCACAGGAGGAGTGATGCTGGCAGAAGCTCCTGCTGCGAGCATAGCCCTGGCTGGCAGGGTCACCCGCAAGTGGCGTTACAGGTGGTACATTGGGGTGTACCATAAAACAGCAGGCACTGTTCCTGGAAAAGCATGGGGTTGATTCATCCCCCTTGTTTCTGTGCTCATAGGTCATTTAAACTTCTGTGAATTACAACCTCCTATTTGCTTGGGGTTTTTTTAACTGACTTTTGCTTTCTCCACACCTCTTATTTTTGACCCTGCTTTCCAGTGTTGGTGTTTATTTCTTTAACGCTGCGTGGCCAAGGCATAGCACCACAGAGGTGCTGGGCTCCATGTGCGCGGTACCCGCTCTTTTAGCTCGTGGCTGCTCTGTGTTCGGCCTGTCCAGAGAGGTCGTAGGGCTCGTGGTCTCCTCTCTGGTGAAGCTGAGATTGCCTGTCGATGCCTGTGTCCCTTCAGGAATGGGGGGAACAGCTGTAGGTGGTTGGAGGTCAGCCCGAGGACCAAACTGCCCTCCCAGCCCCGGTGTGGAGGGGGTGAATATCTGCATCGACCAGCCAGTGGTGAATGAAAAAGAGAGTGGACTTTAAGTGCATCATCTCCCTAAACAGGTAGGGGTCCCTTCTCTTAGCAGGCTGTGGGTTTTACGCAAGGCATGGGCCAAGGAATCCGCTTCACCCCAGACCTACCTCCGCTCTCCCCACCATGGCTTCATGTTACCAGGAGAAGCTGCACAGACTGTTTTTCCACCCCCTCCTTCTGCTGAGGTATTGGTACCACCTGTGAGGCTGTTCTGGGCACAGGTGTAGTCACTGCACTAGGGGAGAGAGAAAGGAAAAGACTAGTGGGAATATTAAAGTCCCTTCCCTATCACTGGGCTGGAGAAGGCCTTTTGAGGATTCAGCTCTACTGTCCACCCTGAAGCTTCATGCAGTGGGGATAGAAGACCCAGCCACATCTTGGTGCTGCCGGTGTCAGGCCCTTTGTCCTGGGGGGTGGAAGTCTGAAGCAGTTTCCAAAGAAGGTAGGACATACTGAAGCACAGAAAATCCATTCACCTTGTCTGCCTGTCCTGTCTATCACCTTTTTTCTCATGAAGTTTCCTCTTATGTGAGGAGGTAAGACAGTCTGTGTTTCATCTCCGACTAATGGGATATCTGGGCAGGGCTTACCATAGAGGTGCTCCATTTGCAGTTAAATCACATACATGACAAAGCTTGAGTTTCTGATGAGGGATATTTTCTTGTTTATCCCCTTTGTTCCTCTATTTGAACAGAACAAGTGTTATCCTAAAGATACCTATGCTGTGACCTTCAACAGTACACTGGAGTCTTCTTGGCTCCTTATTAGTCATGTTTCCCTTGCATTCCCCTCAGCCTCCAAAAACCCTTAATTCCATCAGAAGAAAGTGATGTTGTCCTCTTTTTTTCTCAAGGGACATGTGTTCCCTCAGTCCATGAAAGTTATGTTGGTGAGTGGCACAGAAAGCTGGCTGGAGAAGCCTGTGGTATGCCCAAGTCCATGTTAATTTTTCTCATAATTACTCTTTGATTTGGGAATGTGTGTGTGCGTGCAGTCATATGACAATTCGCGCTTACTCTTTCCTAGTCCCCAGCTCAGTCTTTGGACATTTTGTGATTCCCTCTGCAAGCAAATGTGCTCTCTTAGGTAATGGTCTAGCCGTAAAACACAAACTGAGAGAATTTTTGGTAACTGTATCTGTGCATCCTTTAAACTCCAGCAGCGTGAATTAAACACCCGCTTCTGTCCAAAGAGCAACAAGCGGGATGGTGTGAATTCCCTTCTTTTGAAAATGAAAGAAGTTGCCTCTTTCTGTATGAAAACAGCAAGTAATTTTACACAGAAGAGGTATGAGGTCTATTCATTTGGGGAAGAGTAGCTATTCTCTTTAAGTCATGGATGGTTTAATGGTTTCCAGGAAAGAGTCGCAGCAGACTGAAAACCTTGTTCTGGTTAGCAGCCAGGTCTGTGATAAGGGGAGAAGGCTCAGGCAAAAGAAGAAAACGGGGTTTGGTTTTGGTGGTTTTTAATCTTATTTCTTGAGAAATTGATATCCTGCAGTGTGTGTTTTGCCTTGTCCAGATAATGGCCCCTGAAGGGGAACAAATCTTGTTAATTAGTGGTGCATACTGCTTTTAATTGTCTCTTCCTAGGTACGGCCTTTGTATTGCATGTGTAGTATCATGGTGAGGGCCCTCTCTCCCTGCATCTCTGGATTTTGATCGGGCACATGTGCAGAGTTTGCCCAAGTACAGAAATATTTTAGAATACACCATTGTGCCTTAAATTCAGTCAGTGCCTTAATCCTCATCACCTTTCAGATGTAGGCGTGTCCTAGATGTAGATGTATTTAATAGATTTACAGTTTAATCTCCCCAAATTGGGTCAACTTTACCAGTTGTTTCGACCTTGTTACCAGCACAGGTGGTTCCTGGGTGAGTTTAATACATCTCCATGCAGCTGTGTGGAACAATCTGGGGTATCAGCTTTACTTGAAAGCCCCTGTTTGAAATTTTCCCTCTAGCTTAAATACGCAGGCCTCCCTCTCCATCACTGTTAGGTATTATCCTTTGGATAATCTGTTCTTCTAGAGTGTAATGTAATAATATCTCCTCATTATATCATGCTTTTTCAACAATAAATCTTTAAGATCTTCACAAAGGATGCCAATTGAAGAGATACAAATGGGTGAATAAAATTATAGGCTGAAGAGGTGGAGAAAATTTAGAGAAATTAGTATGAATTCAGCTCCTATAGGTGGGAGGCAGGCAGGTTTATCATTTGTGTATGTGACTTCAAAATGTCAAATTATAGGTAGCTCTTGAGTTCAGAAGAATGATGTGCCAGTTGTGTATTTAAGGGTCAAGTAGTATATGACGTTAGCAGACTGCGAGAGCTCTGTGAGTTTATTTTTGCGTTCCCTTAAATTTGTATCCTGTCAGTTGCACAATTTCTTTATTTTTCCAAAATCCCATGCACTCGTATGTGAATCCCAGAGTGTTCTCAGAGTATAAATGTTGTCACCAGTCAGCTGCCCCCAGATTAGTTAATACCAAGTAAGGACGGTTAGCAGCTGGAGAAAAAAATATGAAAATGTGTCCAGCCCTGGCTTCTGACAAGCCTGTACATGTGTGATGTGTGTAAATACAAACTGAAGGCACTTATAGAGAGTTTCGGTCCCATATGATAGAGGTGTACAGGCTTGAAAAATATTAGAATCATGGAAGTCTCATGAAATTAGGAAGCCGGAAAGAGGAGAGGTATGTGAATTGTGCCTCTGCTGAAGGAAAAGCTATTAAGTGCCACCCTTTTCAAATGTCAAATGCATGGGAAAAAGTTGTTGGAAGCCAGTCTCTGCTAAGTCTGCTGCTTGCAGAACCTACTTTTTGTTAGACGTTTGTGCAAAATCACCTCTCTGGTCGGACTGTGAGACCAGACATGACTCAGGCTGTCAGCACGTAACATGGTTTCAGGCTGCTGTCTTACTGCTCTTGCGTTAAAACGCTGTAAAGAGGTATTTGCTTTTTTCTCACACTTTTGAAGTGCTTCGTTTACTTAATGTCATTGGTGCTATTGTTACTTAAATTTAGCTTCTGACTGGTAACCATTAAATATTTATAGAAAAATCAATAGTAGTGAGATTTTTGCTATAGTAAATATATATCACATGTATTCAAAACCAAAGCAAACTGCAGTGCATTCCAGGAAATAATCTATAATGATGCTCTGTAAAGTACTTGCTCATCTTCATGTCAAGATGCTTTATCTGTGTCCCAACTGCAGCCATTCCTGCAGTGGAACCCTGGTTGTTTTTTTAATAGCCTAGAACAACAGAGTACAGTGCCTTAGGAAAAGAGTAAAAATAGCGTTCTTATTGTAGAAATGTGAGTGATAATTGCGGTATAATTATCCAAGGTTCCTTAGTGACTGTATACGGGGAGATCCTTAAGTTTTATGTTGCATCTGTTAGACGGCACCCCAGCAACACACTACTGTGCTAGAAGAGAGTTGTGCTAAGGTATCGGTTCTGCTTTCCTTATGCTGATTGCTATCATCCATTCTGTTTTCTGAAACGCGTGAATGTCGTTCAGTGCCCCAGCTTGTCATGTTTTCCTCGCCTTTGCTGCGGCATCCGAACGCCCTTATGAAACTAGTGGTGTGTGAGAGTCCCTTTGAGGAATTTCTGATGTGTCTCCTGTTGTGAGGTCAGTACTCAGGTCTGGGTGGAGGCAAAACCAGCCCTGCGTTTGGGAAGGGGAAAGTGTTTTTGAGAGAAGGTGGCAATGTGGCGACTGAAGACAATGGTTTAAAACCTTCTAAAGTCAATGCCTAGTTAAAAAACTAGGACTGTGACTTTAAACTGGCCTCAGAGGCAGGCTAGTGTTCGTTGGAAGGGGTATGGACAAAGGTATGAGATATATGGGACGCCTGACGTGTGGACAAGACAATTTCTTCTCCAACTTGTGTCTCCGCCTCATTTTCTTCTGTGACTGTAAATAGAATAGGTCTTGGTAGACCATCAAGGAGATGAGCTGAATTAATTGCTCTGGCCAGGTGTTTTGGAAGGGGGAAAGCTTCCTTACGAGTTGGTGACGAAATTTCAATTTATAATTACGCCTGTAATTGGTAATAATAATTCTAATTATATATATAAACAGTTTAATGTACTATAATGTAATATGGTAACATTTGCTGAGCTTTGGCTGCTTTCAGATGGTGAAAATGTGCTGGTGGTTGTTGGCTAGGATTCAGAAACATTTGTCAAAATTTTGTGCACTATGGGAACAACAAAATTTTGTGTGGATTATGCAATTATTAATTCTCTCCCATTATCCGTCAGATAAAACTACAACTAACTCATTAACCAAAATTAATCGTAAATAAAGCCGATCTGTTGTTGAGGAGGCTAATTAGAACAGTAATTGTGCAATGATGATGCATTTAATTTCAAAATGCAGATTTAAAAGCTACTCCTTTTGGCAGTGATAGAGCAAGGTGTTCTGAAATGAAGCGGGATGCTTATCGCTGTCATTGTCCTCTTAATTAATACCACCAGGATTGCCTGTGTCTTCAGTCTTATTAGTGTCCCCTATAGAGCACTCAGAAATGTCCTAATTCTGCTCACATTGAAGCCAGTGGTTAAACTGGTTTTTTACTTCAATGGGAAGAAGGTGCTACATGAAAGTGCTGGTGTAAGACATGGCACGCTCCTGGATTTACTACTGTGGCAGCGCATCTGCATGTCTGAGCTCTGGGAATACTGGCTGTGCTTTGGGATTTGCTCTGACTTACCGTGGAGATAGATCTGGAGTTTCAGGCCAACAAAACTGAATTGTGACTCAACGTTTTAAAAATGATTGAGTGAGTAATTTTCCATGCAGTTTCATTACAGTATCTTTTGCCCTAAGGATTATTTACTGTAGATTAACTTCCAGCAGTTTTTCACTGCTATATGTAATCTGGAATTTTAATAAGAAAGGAATTGTTGAAATAGGGTACTGTTTTTATCCCAAATTGCCTGGTTCTAATGGTAAAATTAGCATCACTAGTAAAATCAGCAGTTGTACCTGCTAGCCTGTATGCACAATTTCTTGTTTCTTTTTTTTTTATCTGTTGTCAAAATACAGTAAATGCTATTATGAGGTGTTGGGTTTTTTTAGCATAGCGTGTTTTATTTTAACAAACTACCGTTTGAATCATTAACAAAGAAATGGGCATTGGATACAGAATATATGATCACCTTTTCTCATCATTTGTAATCACTCTACTGATTTTTTTTTTCCTTCTGACTTGGTTTAGAGGGAATTGCAGAACTGAAGCATTGAATTAATCTTGAATGTTCCTACTAATCAGACTTGAAGGGAATATTGAGCATAAATACATTTCACCTATTTTATTTTTAACTTTTCCTCTGCGAGTTTTTTTTTGTTTTCTTGTGCTTCCTGGTTCATGGGGAGAAAAACCCTACGAGCATGTTTTAGTTACATCACTAATATTAGAACTGAGTAATCGGGTGGCTTTGGCAGCAGTCTCGTTTATAAGTTGTTGGTGAGCAGATGGCTCACCAAGTTGGCATGCCAACTCCAAACTTTCACAATCATGAGTCAAGTTTGAAATCGCAAGATTGCCTTACATGCCATGAGATTTTTTGTGTGTGTGTGTTTGTTTAATAAATGTAATTCTCGATGCACCTTCTCGTTTCTGAGCTGGGTTTTGCACTGAAGCATGGCTTTTTCAGCCATCTCTGGGCTTGGGAATGCCGTATTTTCTTAATGAAAGTGGAGGCTCTTGTAGTCACTTATCTGAAAATCTTGCTTGCTAAGAAAAAATGGTAAATATTGGGCTAAGAGACATAAAAGTGATACTTGGCAATCCTGGCTAATGTCAAAGAGTTCAAATGGTTGAGATAATTCACAATTATACTTTTAGCAACTCCTGGTTTGTAGGCACAATAATTTGGTAGAAATAATTTGCTGATATCTGTAATCCTGCATATGCAAATCTGTGCCAGTTTGTTTGTTTCCTGAGTGCAGGGCTTAAGTCATTAGGAGGCATAGAGTACAAATGTTACATTTTGAAATGCAAGAGCGAGTATTTTCTGTAAGCAAAATGTAGCAATAAGAAGAGAGAGCTGAGCTGGAGTGCTCAGATGTTCTCACTGTGAACACAGTGAAGTTCCAAAAGGGTCAGATCTTGATCCACTTGAGAATTTGGACAAATATTACTGGAAGGATTTTTTTCTTTTTTTTGTCTTTTTAAGCTATTCCTTCAACTAAAATTAACATGGTATATGTGGGTTATAATGCATTGTGGGACCTGTTACAGAATGATAATTAGACCTTATTTCTAAATGATTCCACACAAAGCATGCTGTTGTAAATGCTAAACAACTGCGTTTCATCCATAATCATGTAATTGGTGTGTGCAGCTAATTAGTGTGTGTTCAATTTAGGCCCAGATTTTTTGGAAATGTCTCCTGTTCTGGTCCTGATTTAGCAAAGCTCTTAAACAGATGATTAACTTCCATTGGCTTTAATAGGACTTAAGCACATTCTTAATCAGGGCCATTGTGTCAAATCATGTCTCTTGGTGACAATCAGAACAACCTGCCAGAGCTGTAGTAAAAATATCTGTAGGTCCTCCTTAAATTTAGATTAATCATTTCTTTAACTTGTGAAGCATTTTGTTTCAGAATCTGAAACTGTGTAGATCTCTCTCTTTCTCTTTTTTTAAAAGCAAACGGTTATTGTCACAATCTAATTGTATGTATAAAGTTTAAAGATTTTAACTAGCTTGGCAGGAGGCTGTTTACATCAAATCTACTCAATACACCTTTGAGATGGAGAAGAAGAAAATATGCATCTGAGAGTGCCTCGCTGGAATATAAATGTCAGCGCTGATAGATATCTATGATAGAAAATTTGTGTGGGAGTAATAATTTAGTAATAAAATAGGTCAAATTAATTCTTACGCTGAAGGGGATACCTTACAATAACCATTTTGTAATTTTATGTTTGACAGTTTGCTCTGCATTATGTGGATAGGTGGAGCTGAGATAATGTAATCCATTTCCAATTGTAAACAAGATTGCTTTAAGAGCTGCTGTAGTAAGATGCATGTTGGCTGACTTTAAGCTGAAAGGTAATTGCCTCTGAATATTAATGTGCATGTGGGGATTTTGTTTTTAATTCTGGGATTTCATCTTTGCCCTATAGCAGCTCTGAAGAGGCCCTTGTTTTCCCAAACCCCACTTTGCTGCTAATTGAAGCTGATGGCAAGTGTTGCGCTTTGGGCCCTTTGCTTTTATTTTATGTGGCCTGTGTACCTTGGAGAACGCTGCTTTCTTTGGCTGTTTTCTTTTTTTGTTAACCACCTTCTGACTAGATGAGGGTTTTTTGGAGATACTCTTGCTGTCCTACAGAAGCTATGTGCAATTCCTGGGCTAGGGGGGGAACGATAGGTTGTGAGAAAGGGGAGAAGTTGCTGTACTAATTGAATTGTAGCCTCTTAGAGAAATGAGAGTTAAGGTGCTGATCCTGTGCTGTGTAGCTGGAGAGCTTCCTCAGGACTAATTTAGGACCTGATCCAAAGCCCACTGCACTTTGTGGGAGATTCTCCATCTAGTTCCACACGCTTTTGGAGCAGACCCCTATCATGGGGGCAAGTTGTAGGTAGTGACAAGCTTAGTCTGGGGCAACATCAACTGGCTGCATTTGTATATGAAATTGTTTTAGATATGGAAGGGAACAGCCAGATTACAATCAAGTTGTACCTCGTCTTTGCATTTAAATTCTAGCACTTGGCTTCTACGAGCTATTCTATTACCTGCTGCTTACAGCAAGACTCAGCACTGGGTACAGTGGGATGGGTGTTGAGCAGGGGGTAACTGCAACTCTGCTCTGGAGCAAGCTGCAGTCGAACAGCGCTGCAGGAGCTTGAAAATCTGTTGTGTGCCAGGTTTTGACCTGCATGTGTGTTAATGGCACCGGATGTGTGGGCTGTCATTAGTTAGGACGGTTTAAAGATGTTATGACTGGCAAGTGCCCCACATGCCCTTCTAGCAGAGATGACTATTCCTAAGGCAAGCATTCGAAGCAGAGTTCAACGTGCCTTGTTCTCTGTGGCAATGCCAGCGGTTTTTCTAAAAAAGAAAGACGAAAAAACAAAATGGGGTATTTTTAGCTTGGATCGATTCACGGATCCAGTTTGCTGCATGGTCTCACACAGTGAGAGGGTGGTGTCTGAGCAGGGGTGGGAGCTCCTGGTGCTGATGTTTCTGCAGAGGCAAAGGTACGCTGAACTGTGCTAATGCCTGCAGCTAACAGATCTGAAAATTGCATTGGTCAAGGAGGCAGCGAATTGGCTTTTCTGCTGCCTCTACCCTGGTGCAAAGGGTGGTCACCTCTTGCAGAGAGAGGGGGCCAGCAGCTGAGAGGCACTGGCTTCACAACCAGCCCTTTTGCACATCACCTTTAGCTCATGGCTCGCAGTTGGACTATAATCTCATATAATGTCTCTAGTTAAACAGCGGGCTGAAGATAGGTGGTGTTATGGGTGGGAACCACTGAACAGACCCAGTCTTGAATCTTCCACATTCCTGCACCTTGCACAAACTTTGGGGTATTGAGGTTTTTGTTTTAGAATCTTTTTTTTTTTTTTTAATTTCCGTAGTGTCCTGTATCCAGTGACTTGGTCTGACACTCCTTGAAGTCGAGGGGAGTCCTTGTGGTAATTCAGTCATTTTTGCAAAGTGATGCTGCTTGTAGCAAAGCTGTTCTATGGGTGCCTTCACTAAAAAATTAGTTAGCTACAGAAACATTTGACTGTAGGCTGGTAAGCAGAAAAGGTGAGGGTGTGTGGGTTTGTGAATGTATGTTGCCCATTAAGGAGTCTCACTCTATGCTGGGGCTGCATCATTACTATGATAAAAATAACATAAAAGGATTCTAATAACTAATTAACTTGTTCATTAATGGATCAAGCATTGTCTTAAGGGCGGCAGTTTAAAAGAGTCCGTTTAATGAAAGTTGACTAGAGGTATGTCCTGTGGCTATTACAAACTTTGTTTTATAATAGCATGTATTTTTCAGTAGCTCCTTGCCATGCTGTAATGTGGTTGGAGTGGGAGAAATAGAAAACTGGCCATTTCCCGGCAGATAGCGATAAGTTTCTACTCAGTCAGAATGCTCTATGCGCTGTGATAGGTTTATAATTATTATCCTAAGATTGATGTTTTTGGGGGGAGTGTAAATTTGTGCAGCAGTAATCCATTAAGAAATCAATAATCATTCCATCCTGAAATGCAGCTTCTCTACAACATTATAAATACACACCAAAGATTTGAAACTCTGCTTGTCTCCCCTTCTCCGCCCCCCTCCTCCTGCTTCCCTGAACTCCAAGTTCAATCTTCCTTGCTGTGTTGGAGAAGCAATTATGTGGTAGGACTCTTCTGTTGGAAAAAACAAGGGTGGTAGTATTAACATAATCCTGAGAGCCAGTAAAACTTTTTAGTGTGAACTTTGCTTTCTCCCCAGTACCCTTCTGTTCTCGGGGAAATTCCCCCTCTTCTCTGCCTCGGTTTCATCCCTGGTAGATGGGGATGATGAAGATTCATGCCTTGTTTTTCTGTTGAGGACTGTGGAGAGGAAGTGTTGTATAAGTGTGAAGTCGTGGTATGTGTACATTTCCTTTTCCAAACTCCTCCTCATTCAGTCTTGGTTCTTCATGTAACAGTACGGAGGTTTGACTATCGGAGGCCAGCGCGTCCTGCAGGACTTCTCTTTTTGCTCTGAATTCTCCCCAGTTGGGCAAACACGTTTTCGAAATGCTGCTATAAGTTATCCCCTGATCTAGAGACCTGGAAACGTACTTTATCTCAGAGTAAAGGTGTTTGTAGCTGATAAATAGTAGACTGTATGAGGGAGACTGAGAGTATTATTTATGTTTCTCGGTGGAAGGCTAAATTATATGGAGTGAGGTGCTGGGCCCGTCTGGTTTTGGTCTTGCAAAAAAAGTTGTGGATGGGCAGGGAGATGCTATTACTGTAGTAAGAGCCACAAAACATGGTGTACTTTATTACTTTTTTACAATTCCGTGTATTTTATTTTCATTCGTCCTCTACTTCCTTTTTGTTAGAGCTTGTTGAAAAATCAGTTTTAATGAAAAATACCTCCATTTTCTGTTTGAGTTTAAGTTACTATTATTTTTAGCCAGCTCTGCTGTTGATTGAAAAATGGGGCATTCTTTCATGGCAGACTTGTATCTTACATCTGTGATACTTGTTGTCCAGGTCTAACTTCACTCCCTGTTTTCTCATCTGCCCCAATAAAAGGCATGCTGGGCTTGGGATGGATGTGATACATCAGTACCTGGCTTTTACTCTTCTGAGAACATTGTCATCTAGTGCATGGATGCCCACCAGCCTTTTCAGCTTTGAGAGGGAGAGCAAGACCAGAGCGTTCATCACATCTTTCCTTTTGACGTTTGAGAATCTCAGGTTATGTCCAGAGGTCTGGCAAATGTAAAGTGTGAGTTTTGCTTTTGATTTGGCACATGTATACCTTGGCTTACGAGAGCAGGCCATGGGAATACCCACGTGGACACAATTATTCATGTGTTTCTGTGTTCACAGGCTTGCGTCTTAGGCAGGGGGTGTGGAAGAGCTGGTGATGAGCGAAACTGGACACTTAAAAGCCAAACACTCTTTCTCAACTGTGTAGTTGCTCTAAAACAATTTACGGCTACTGTCATGGTAAATGCCCTTGCTGTAATCCTGTATGGGGACAGCTTTCACACATGGCTTGACTGGCGGGGCAGATGGACTTTCACTGGTTTGCATTGGAAAGTGTGAAGTTGTCATGCTAATAGGAAAAGGCCCAGATGCCAGCAAAAAAAGTTGGTCTTGTCAATTGTGTTCAGGAGGTTTCCATTCAGCATGGATTTTTTTGTCTGGTGAATTGCTTTTTTCCTTCTTTAAGGCCACGAACCCCATACTGGGTCGCTTTCCCATCAATAGAGAATACTTCCTCGTTTACCTAAAACTGTCCCTCTTGCTCAGATGCTGGTAGCATATGAGTTTAGCGAGGGCTGGCACTTTGTGGGTTTTGACTCTTCTTGATTCGATACCTTGTAACTTGCATCACTTCTCCGTGGGCCCAGGTACCGATCAGTGGCTTTTATACATCAACACAATTCTTAATTTTGAAAATCACTTCCCCCCCCCCCCCATCAATTTGTGATATAGAAGCAGCAGCTGATTGACAGCTGATTTTTCTGCAATGATTTGCTGAAGTGTTCATGCAAATGACATGTGGCTTTTCAGCGAAATAGGAAGACTTTATCACATCTTTTTGGGTTTTACCCATTACCATTTTTTTCCAGTGGTTTGCAGAATGGTGAGTGTTAAAAGCCCAGTATCAGCTCACAGGATGCTGAGTTCAACAGATAGGGCTTTATTAGCTCTCAGTTGCACTTGTCTTTACTTCACAAGTCTCTATTTAGAATTACCTGTGAATGGTTATTTTCCAATGTGGTTTTCTAAGACAAACCTTTTTTTGCTTTTTGTTGTTGCTGCTGTTTTTTTTAACTACTAAAAGCTTATCACCATGCATATAACTCTTATGAATGTGTATGTGTCCACTGATAGCTTGAATGGTGAGTTACAGAAATTGGTGTAAGTGGCTCTTTGGAAAGAAAATTCTTCAAAGAGAAATATTTAACAAATTGAACGATTAAGAGATGCCATCTCAATCAATAAGTTAGAGTTAATTGGCTGTGTACAAAGCATTTTTAAACAGCTTTCCTGAAGATTCTGCATATTAGGCTTAGAGTGCCTTTCTAGTGAGGCTAGACTGTGAGGCTACTTTCAAAGGCCGGTTTCTTCTAAACGGTGCTTATTTTCAATTTTTTTTTTTTTTTCCCCAGACCTAAACCCATTTTGGATTGTAGCTAGGGGTCTCACTGAGTGAATTTAAGACTGCTTAATAACAGCTTTGCATTTCTTCTTTGTGTGTGTGCATCCCATGCTCTGGTGACTGCAAACTGCTGCTCTAGAAAACAGTCGTCAGCCACTCTCAGCCCGTGGGCAATAGCTGTGCTGCAAACGTATTGTATTCACGTATCTGTGTCACCTCAGTTTTCTATTTCTGTTGCCGTGAGCATTACCAAAGTCTCCCAAGTGTAACACATTGACCACAAGCCACATGTAGGGCCAATGGTCCTAAACTGCTAGTTCAACTTTATGCTTGTAGACATGGCTTAAACCCTATTGGAATTCAAAGGGAAAAAGAATCTCAGGCCCCCTTATGAGTGCTATGGATAAGGTTCAGAAACGGTATTTCATCCAAAGGTTTCAAAGCCCTCTTTAATGATGAACAAGCAGCATCCTCTGTACTTTCAGAGAACGGAGGTGGGAGAAAAGTTTATCCTCTCTTTTAGCAAGAGCCACCTGTCTTTGGAATGCCTCACTTGGGGTATTGTAGGCCTGACTTTTACAGATGGCGTGGATTGCTAGACCATTTGAAAATGGGTCAAGAATACATGAAGTTGGACTCTTGAAGAGTTGGTCCTAAGTGAGTTGGTCAATGACATGCAGTGAGTCAGCGACCGAGCCACAATGAGCTGAAACGCTTGTCTTTCAGCTATGAGTTCACTTCACCAGACCAGCATTTCTTGCTCTGTTGGTTGTGTAGAAGTGTTAAATGTGTTTAATGAAGCTCCCTCCCTCTTATTTTTTTTTCCTCCCTCAAATGTTACCTCTAAAAGTCAAGGTAAAGTTTAAGAAAGAAAGAAATCCCTAGCATAAAATTAGTAGAATTAAGTAGTTCAAAGCAAAATGCTTTCTCTCCCTTAAATGCTTGTCCTCAAAATTGTTCTTCCCTTTTGGCCCGCCAAAGGTCCTCACCGAGCCTCGTAAGCTGAAGGAGGTTAATAGTTCTCAAATCATTTGAGCAGTGCTGTATTCGAATGGAGAAATGTTAACAAATCTTGTTCAGGCTAATTCTCCCTAGCTTGGTTGGGAAAAAGAGGGGGGAGTAAATCATTGAGTAGGTATATCTTCCATTCAGCAGGAGCTGCACATGATGGGATTATTAGTATTTCTAAACTAAAGCCCCTGACAGATCCTTGGATGCTTAAAGCTGTTGTGATGCTTTACCAGATGGTTCAGAAACTCAGACTGGAATATCTCATTGGCTGGTGCTGAACAATGACATTTCAAACCCACACGTTCGTTTGGATTTTAATTTTCAGGAGGATTAAAGCTTTTTGGGATATGGGCTGTCTCTTTCCATATATATGCTCAGCACCTTATGTAGTTTAGATGCTTTTGCAGTGTCTTTATAATTCATCATATTACTTATGAAAGAGCAGTTTGAACCGTTGCACGTTCTTAGCCGTACGCCTGGTCCAGCAAAGTGCAGTCAGGATAGGTGTGCAAGTTGTGGCCTCAATGCAATGAGCATGACGACTGCCACTGCCTTGTCTGATATCTGGTAATTGTGTGAACAGGTGATTATGCTGAAACACGCCATTTTTGATGCCGTATCCCTCTGTTCTTTCCCCTTTTCAAATCTTGTCTTTAAAGCCCCAATCCTGCAAATACTAATGCGTTTGCATAACTTGGATCAAGCGGAGTGTCGGTGTTTATTCCTGCTAGGTGTTGAGCTGGTCAGTCCTGACTCTACAAAGTACTTTGAATGAGACCCCGCTGCTCTGGGGGAGAAGGTCAAAGGAAATTGGTTGGGTTTTACTCCCTTTCAGTCCCATGGCATTTTGAAAACAGGATGGAGTGCCCCTCTGGCAAAATTTAAAAAATTTTTAGGGTCTGCCAAGTTAGGCAGTCCTCCCTGCCTCCCAGACCGCATGACTGTCCTGGTTAGAACTAGGACCTTTCTGCTGCTTCTGAACTGCCTTGAACCAGGGATGGGAGTATTACTATTAAATTCCCTTCTAAATTCCTTAGGGCAAAGATGGCTATTTTGTTGTGTGTAGATCTATCAGGTGGCTGTCGGTTACTGTGTAAAAATGTAAGTGCACACATGATTTTGGGATGGGAGAAGGATTTGAGCTTAGTGTTTGAGGAATGGAAAACTTACTTATAACGCTTGTTTAAACAACAGTGTTAATGCACATGCTGCAGAGCAATGAACCAGGATGCTTTGCTGACAAGTCTGAGAGGTTTTGCCTTTTTTTTTTTGCCCTCTCTTACCCCTGACAACTCTATTAAGAGAAAAGCATCGGTGGGAAAAGAGTTTGGTTACGTTGAGAAGAAAAAGGACATTTTGTATAATTATTTTCTTGTGTTAGACTGGTACATTCAATCCCACCGTTCTCCATATGATTCATTCTATTTGTACACGACTGTTGCACAGTATTAAATAATGTGCGGGTTTTTTTCTGTTAAACAAGTATTCCCTTAGCTTGTCACCAAAAGCTGACACATGTTCGTTCTTCACTCAGGGAGTTCTGCATCTGTCGACACTTCAGACATAATCAGTTTAGATTTCCGCAGCTGATTAGTGCTCACCTCTAACCAAACTGAGAAGCTGCTCCTCCAAATGGTAACAAATAATATCCTAATTAGTCCTCTGCATAACGATGGCGGGAGTCTTAGCTGAAAGCTACTGATCTCGGAGGCCTTTCTGTTCTAGTCCACTGGCTTTACAGACTGTTGTATCAGCATTTATACTGAGCTTTTATTCCCCCTGCCTCAAAATGCCTCACAGAGCAATTAATTATGCACCTGAAGATATGCATTAGGCACGCAATAATATTCCGCACACAGTTATGAACGTTTCATTAGTGCCAGTTAATTTATGTATGATTATGAAAGCAAGAGAAGGAATGCTGGGCAGGACTCCAGGATTATCCTATAGCGCTTGTAGATGTTAAGTGTCCCTGTGAAGCTATTTGACCTGGCCAGCTGGTGCAGATGAGTTCAGCTTGCGCTGCCTTAAATGCTGGTTTGCTCAAAGCAGGAACCCACAGAGTGAACGGAGCAGAAAATGAAGGGAGGAGGACAATATGGAGAGCGACTCCTCTGTACTCCAGTGACTGGCTGGTTGTGACAGCACCAGGTTTTACCAGGAAGTTTTAAATGGGTTTATGCTTTTCTGAGTCTGATTAGCCAGTTAGCAAAACATGCCCATCCCTGTCTATTAAACTCTGTGTACTTCCTCTTAGCTAACACTATTTTGCACAAGCCTGGGATTTTTAAATAAATAAATGTCTGCAAAAGCATAATTTAATAAATAGCATTCACAGGGATGGCACAGTAGCCACTGGCATTTCTCGGGACAAAAGTGATGTGGGCAACCATAGCTGGATTAGTGTGACCTCGATAGTGCAAAGAATTGAGGAAAGAAAAGAGGGAGAGAGGATGGGGCGGGGAACGTCTTAAGATGCCTTCAGGACCATGTGCAACCAAAGTTGTCCAAAGGCAGGCTGAGCAAGCAGAACACCAGAGTACATAAATATCCGATAGCTTAAAAAGGAAGTTTTAAAATGTGAATTGGATTTTCAGGTTCAATTCAATAACTTTTTAAAACCCTGCTTAAGTTTGAAATTGAGAACCTATTTTAAAACATAAATCGACTGTAACAGAAAAATCACTTAAATAACAGCAAAAGTGCTGTTTAAATATTTGCTGCTGAAATGTTAAAGAATGCCTAGCTACTAAAATTGGGGATGTCACAAAATCAGCACCTAAAAGCAGAGCTTGTTGCTGAAAATGCGTTATTACTATAGTTGTTGCTTTTTCTGTTGGTACAGGGATATTTTCTTCAGTTTATTCAGAGTTCAGTCAAAGCGGGTAAGACGGCTAGGAGATGAAAAAGCAGAAAGATTTGTTCTCCTCTGCAAGCTGGTGAATAAAAACTGGTTTGGGAGGTTGAGGCCGATTCCAGTTTGCGTTCAGGATAAGGTTGACATAAATAATGAATTTAAAAATCATCTAGGTAATGAAGCTGTTAATTATCCTTTAATATATTAACATGTAAAACAAATGTGTGAATAAATGAATGTTAAGCTTTTTAAATAAGTGTACGGTATATCCCCTGAGGTAATAAAAAGAAGTGCCAGATCTACTATAAAGCTTACATTTATTTGCAAAATCACTGGTCTCTGTACCTAATAGTTTTTGTTTAGAAAACAACTGAGAAGTCCAAATGCGAGACAAGGTTAAGCTACAGTATTTAAACTGAAGTTTGTTAGTTGCTTTTTTAAACCCCAACTTTAAAAGGTGATTAAATCACTTGATTATCAATTGATTCACCATGTCTTTCTCTTTAATAAAATATATTTATCTTAGAAACAAGAAACACAACATACCTAATCTATCTGGATTTTGGTAGAGCAGCTGATATGCTATTGCTGAGAATGTTGTTAGTTAAACTAAGGTGATAGAAATTGATACAGCTATTATAAAGCACATGAGAAAATGTCTAAATGGAAGATCATGGCAGGCTATAATAGATGGGAATTATCAGGCTACAAGAAGGTTGCGAGCTCCTTCTGGTTCAGTCTCAAAATGGATTTGTTTCAAATATTTGTTAATGAATTGCCATTATAAACGAGGAGGTCCTGATGTATCTTCCAAGTCAAATCAGAAGGCAATATCAACATGAAAGAGAATCAGAAAATCGTACAGAAAGAGTTGACACATTTGGGCTGGAGCAGGGAAAATGAGATGAAACATGACAGTGCACGGTGCAAGGTTGGGCACACAGGGACTACTAAGAATTTCTGTTGTAACCTGCATGCCTGAAAATGACAGGGGAGGAAAAAGATCTGAATGTTTTTAGGTAACACAAGATGTCTGCCAGGCACCAACTCGAAGTTAGAAAACAGGCACATGCCATGACGTGATATTGCAGGTAAAGCATTTCCAGTGGAGAAGGGAAATGTTGACGCTGTTTTACAAGCCTGAGAATCAGGGTAGCTTAGCCCACACAGCGGTCTGCGCTTCAGCGACTAGACGTCTTCCGTTTCATGAACTCCCTTTTAAAACTAGCTCGGGAATCTCTCCTCTCTGTCAAGAAATGAAGGTGTATTCTGCCAAGTCTAGTCAGCCTGGTAAATTAAACCTTTTGAAAGGGTATGGGATTGAGCCTATTGAAAAGTAGAGGAAGAGGTAAGTATCAGAGAGGGTGGCAAGCTATTTAAACTTACAAAATCGTCACGAGAAGCAGCAGACAACGAATAAAGCAAAGTTACCCTTTGCTTCTGCCAGAATGTGGGCAGGAGTCTGACACATTTCTGAATGGGATCATATGGCATGACGGCCTGACAGCGAAGAGCTGAAAGTCACGTAGGGCAACAGGGCGCCTTTTCGCTTTATAGAGGTCACCGATTGTGTGGCCTGCCTGGAGCCATAAGCAACACCTTTCTCATCTTCTCAAATTCTCACTCAAAGGCTGATGGCAGTCCCGCATTACTCTGAAGTTCAAGCCAAGGCCTGCAATGTCTGCACCTACACAAGGTCTTGCTTTTCATGGGCCACAGTTCAGTTGTGCAGCAGCAGAAACATCATTTCCATGTACTTTTTGTGACTTTCTGCTACTCTAACAGGAGTTTGCTACCCTGTTGATTGATGTGAGCTCCAGTAGGAAAGCCAAAGTTTTCCTTGGTAAGACCTATACTAGGCCTATATCAAGGAAGCAGTTGCCTACAAGAAGTCCTGAGATACATGGAAGCATGGTTATGAACTCCTTTTAGTTGGACAAGGTGTTCCATATTTTACTGTAGAGCTGGGGGACCTTGGAGTTCATTCGGACCTAAGAGTCTGTTTCTTCTTTTTTTTTTTTTTTTTGCTCTGCAGCAAGGCAATGCAAAAATGAAAGTCTTCAGACATTTGCATTTCCTTCTCTCCTTACAAGCGGAAGGTGAAAGAAGGAAAGTCATCTCACTGAGCATCTGTGGAAGGAGTCTAAATGATGTGGCATTTTGGCACTGTTCAGTGTTGCTCCTTCGTTAGCTGGTGGGAGCACGGTGACTTCACTTCTCTGTAATAACCCTTGCTACCCGAACTCGAGCCCAGCCATGCAGCAGGCTAAATATTTTGAGGAGGGGAAGAACAAGTAGAGAAAAAGAACATTTTAAACAATATCTCCCTATTCCTAACAAATATAATTAAAATACATAGGTTTTGGCCTGACATTTTTCCCTTGGAAATTGTTTCAGACTCCTTATATGTATTTTAAGTGACTTTCATATTATTTTCTATACCCCTATACTCAGAACCTAATCGTGAGTACAAGGGAAAAGTTAAATCGAGAGAGTAAGTCTGAGGATTCAGTGTTCCTCGCTGGCGATGAGTGGCAGTAGGCGCGGAGTCTGAAAACCTAGTGTGTTCCTTTTTCCACTTGCTTTGTTCAGGGCAAGGTTAGGCCTATCTTCAATTTTAAGTGAATGAGTAGCGGCAGAAATCAAGGCTCAGGCCTGTGTCTGGAGCACCGGAGATTTAACTCTCCTTTGGCTAACTGAAATTCCAATGGCTATGAAAGCTTTGACTTAACCATATATCTTTTTTTTTATAAAGCCTAATGTAAGTTGTGTATAAATATTCTGGCAAGTTTGCTTTGATGTTTAGGGAAGATGTTCATACAGAACCAAAATCCTCAGCTGGTGCCAAATTTTCCTTTGGTGTAAAGTGCCATAAGTATAGATCTAATATAGGGTTTCTGATGTAGAGCATCTGATGTTCTAGTTTACTAACTATCATTTATTTCATTTTTTAAAATGTGCTATCTTTTAAATTTAACATAAAGCTCCATAATAAAACATTGTTTGGTTTCCTTATATTTATCATAAGGAAACTTATGATAAATCACTCCCATATATTTATCATAAGAAGAGAAGGAATGCCATTCTTCTGTAGTATGGTTGAAATAATGAATTCACTCCAATGATCAAAATTCAATTTTACAATTGACCTCTCCTCTACTATGAAATAGGATGGTGTAATGCCACTTCTGTCGGCCAAACGAGGTATGCTGCCCAGGTAGTAAATGAGACAAGGGATTAATTTGGGCTGGCTAACTGGAATTTTTGGACGATAGTTAGTAGGCCGGTGTTTTCTTAGAAAGAATAAATTATCATGTCTTTGAGATTTGTAAATTGTGTATGTTAATGCCAAAACAGTCTGGGATATATTTTCAAAGCAGTGTTCACTAATCCTGTTAACAAATAATGGGATTTGTGCATGTACCTCCCATGAGCTGCTTTGAAAATATACCCTTAAGTGTCAGAAGTTTTCTGGACACACATTTAAGACTTAGCGTATTCTTTAAAGACTAAGAATAGGAATTTCCCAATGCTCTCAGTTTTTATCGTATCTAAAGTACACACTGGCAGAAACTACTACAAGTGGTTCTTAAAAAAAAAAAAACAACAAAAACCAACAAACTACCTCAAAATTATCCTTCAATGCAGAATTTTCACGTCTGTGGGCTGCCTGATGTGACAATGAAAGAGGCTGGGCTTTTCTAGGAGATAAATACGTTCATTATGTTTATGTAGGAGAATATATCTATAGTGAGGCTATTCTGACCACCCTTACCTCAAGATACCTTGTCTGTCAAACCTGAACAATAGGAAATTGTGCCTGTATATGCATTGAATGTAATTTTGGTGTTTTGGTGGGGTTTTTTGGGGGTAAGATTCACCACAGATCAGTACCTGCTCACCCTGAGGTTGGTTCTTGGAATACGATAATTCATCCTGTCACGGACAATGTGACAAATAAGAATCACTTCTTGCAAATTCATTTCTGTGTCTACACCTCTTTCCACTGCTGGGTTACTATCTCTACAAGGGCTGCTTGACAAGAGGAAGGAAAAGCACATTTTGGCTGAAAACTGTCACTGACTTTTTACCCGTTTCCTTTAAATGGAAGAGGGAACATAATGTATTTCTTTTTTTATCAAGGAATTTGTTTGCTGGAGGCAAGCTGAAAAATGGCACCTGGGGTCTATGGGTGCACACAGACCGCAGTGTAATACAGCATCCTTTAAATATTGCATTAGCAATATTAGTAAGACCTGACTCGTCCAGGATTTTTCTATGCCCAAAGCCTGCAGTAAAGCTGGAGAAAAGCAAAACAGTTGACTTGAGAAATATTTGTGTCTAAAAGCCAGAAAGTAGAGAAGCGTCTTCCTCTGTTCTCATGGTAGTTCTGCTGAATAATCACTTGGCAAACAGCCGTGACACATTAGAGAAGCTCGCAGTTGCAGTTTAGGTATAGCATATTTTGAGAGGCCAAAGGCTTTGCTAACATTTAGCTGGATGTAAGAACTGCTGTGTGATAAGAACGTTGTTTCCTCTTTTTCTTAAACCCTGTCAGTGATCTACAGCATTTGAGGTACTTAGTGCAAACGAGCAAAGCTGATGTTTTTGTCTGCTTGATGGTGGTGGAACTGGCAAAATTGAGGACACGTTAGGGAAAGGAGACAGTCTTTGGAATAACTTTATTTTTTACTTTTCTTTCCTGAAAAAAGTATCAGGTGGCCTATACTCACTGTCTTTTATTCCTTCTGAGCTCCTGGAGCTGAATTTTTGCTGTTGGCTGGATTTTCAGCAGACTGGTCCAACACAAACCAGTTGATTGGGAGCTTAGGTGGATTCATCCAGAACTGCTATTTAGTAAGTCTTCTCTAAGCTGTGAAAAACTTCAGTTTTCTTCTCCAAGTTACACTTGCCCAAGTTAACCAGGCATTGAAGCAAATCTGTTTACTTCTGTTCTTCTTTTTACACTGCTCCCTCTTTTGTGGACCTTTTACCACTGTGAAACAGTTGGCATGTAAATTATGTTTGTCCCTCCTGTACTGATAAAAAATTTCAGAAAGGACTCCTAGAAATTCTCTCTTCCGCTCGGAATCAGCCTGCCTCCTTCAGTTGTTCTTCATAATGTATCGGTTTTGGTATTTGGCATCTTCCTGATTGCTTTTCATTGAAATGTTTCTGGGATAGTAATAATATGTCCTTGAGGAACTGAATTGGGATTTATTCAAGTTAATCAATATTAATTCAGTAGCACACTATTTAGTTCAACAGTTACATGCTTGTTTACCTTTGAGTAATCCTCTCCCCATTCACCAGGAGTCTGAAGACACTAGCAAGCCCCTTTTGGCTTCTACAGGATTTGAGTGTGCACCTAAGAGCCTTGTCGAATGAAGCATTCTAGAAGAATAACCACATACTTTGCTTTTTTACTGGTTCCTGTGTATGGTACTGGAATTTCTCAGCCATGTTTCTGCTGTGATCCCTGGTTAAGAACAGAGGAGCGTTTCCATCTTCTGTGCTCTTTTAGCCATGAAATACTATCTTAGCCATGGTAGAGGCAACTGTGTCTTAATTACCTTAAGCTCCACCTTGAATTTGGCTTAGGCTTTTTGCTCCCTCTCCTCCACAGCTTTTCTAGACCTTTTCTAGTTTCCAGGACAAATGTCTTTGTGACCCACGTACATGCAGCCTAGTCCTTTTTTTTTTTTTTTTTTTCTTGACCAATGTACTGGGTTGTGGTTTTGAGTACTTGTGTATACTAACCCTCAAGTATGAACTATTTAGGTGCACACGGCTGCATACCGATGTAGGTACTTCAGGGTAAAACATCTATCAAACATCACTTGATGTACGATGGCTCTATTTCTTCACTGATCTAGTCCTGTTTCAATTTAGTTTCATTGTTTTGCTCTTTAGCAACTGTAACGTGATGTGCAAATGTAATACACTGATACATGGAAGGGAAGAGCGAACCAAAACCACATTATGGACGACTTATACTTCTGTCAAACACATCAATAGGCAAGAAGAGCCTGTGTAAATAAATGAGTACCTATGTATTTTTTAAAAGAGGTTTAAACTGACCTCTGGAGTGATTTTCTTTTGATTTAATTCCAACCTGAAATATTTTCACTTTTGGTACCCTTTGGCTCCTGTTCTTAACTCTATTTACTGTATAGGCTCCTACTTTAGATCTTCTTCCAAAACTCTTCACCTTAGCTGTTGCTGTCTGGTGCAGAATCTCGTGAAATGCTTTTTAGCGTTCTGAGTATAAAACATCCCCCGAAATTCCTTCACGTCACTGCAGTGCTGTCCCCGGGGAATTCCTGAGGCTTTGCTAAGCATGACCTCTCCTGTCTCGGTCCAGCCACCACAGTCTTAAGCACATCGCTTTCCACATTTTCCACATTTTCCTAGCGTTTCATTCTTATGGCATGCAGTTTCCAAAACTTTCTCCCCACAGTTGATTTTCAGCATACTGGCTAATAATGTTGCCGCTTATCTCTTGACCTGATATTAAGTGATACTAAACTGAAGGCTTTTCTAACATAATTCACTGAAGATTAAGCCTGTGTTGTAGAAATCTTGGTACAGGGTCATTTGTGTGACAGCATCATTCTTGTGACGGACTAGAGTTAAGCTACTGTTTATGTACAAGTTCATATTTCTGTTAAAAGTTTGACATGAATAAAAAAGTTTTTGGCTTGTTGCTCATGGGGATGCAAGTTTGTGGCCTTCCTTCATTTTTCTTGGATGGTATTATCTGAAAACAACGTAATATGCTTATTTCTGGTTTGCAGAGAAGGCATTTTTAGAGCGAGCTAATAGTGAGCCAAAGTCTCTGAAACCTTAAAGTTGTGGTTAGCAGACAGCCAGTCTAGGAAATTAGGTCACCATTACCTCACTTTTTAAAAAAAATTATTATTATTATTTTTTTTAAATCCTGTAGTTGACACTGTCTTACCAATGGCACCCAAGATGTGTTGGATCCCAAGCTGGCAGCGGGAAGGAGACCGAAGGAAGGGTCTGAGGCTTCAGAGGGGTGAATTCAGAGTGTGAAATCAGTGCCAGGAGCGGAGCAGCAGTGGAGGATGGCTGGCTTATTTGGGAAGGAAGGTCTGAGCATAAGCTGATCTTTGACACTGCAGGAGTAGGTTGGGTTTGGGGATCTGGGTGGTTTGCAGAGCTCGTGGTGGGAGTTGCTTCCGCGAGGACTGTGCCTCAGCAGAGAGGAGCCTGGGCGCGATCGTGGTCCTCGGGGGGAGGCAGTTGCAGGCACTCTGCCTGCCTGAGTGGGTATTTGCCTCTGCGCTCTCAGCTGTTACAGCCTCCACTGCAGCAGAAATCATCCCCGTGTGGGTTGGTGGGATGAGGTGGGAGCAAAAGTAACTTGAAAACCCATACCTATTTATATAGATAGAAAAAAATTTTGATTTTTCTTCTCTTAGAAATGCTATTAGCGGAGTCTGGGAGTAGCTGAAAGCTTTATTCCCATCTGTTACACTGTGCATGGCTCTTCTAAGGTGTGACCTTATCAAGGCTGGAATCAAAACACAAAGTAAAACTCAAGGCAGGCTCAATCTAGTTGAGATTCCCTTCAGTAGACCATGGCATTGGGGAACAATGGATGTGCTGCTGAAGTTCATTCTTTCCTTAAGTGTGGTTTTATCAGCAATTAGTGTGTAAAAATAGTGCTTACTGGCTTCAGGATCCTTCCCCCTGCTTTCAGACTTGTATTTGCTCACTTTGCCTAAAAACAAGGGAGGTTTCTACTCCAACTGTAGTATTCACTGAGCCAGTAGAGTCATAACTGCCACGTTAGATAGAAGAACAGGTATTTGTGCCTCGTCAGTGGGATTATTTGTTAAGTTCCAGCTGCAGAACTTTTACTGTTGGGTTTTCTTCATGGGCTAGGAGAACAATTTGAATCTTGGATTAGTCTTCCAGGCCCAGGACAATAAATCCTTTCAGAGAAAGCTAACCTATCCTTGTATGGAGCTGGATTTTTTGGTTGCTTTTCAGGTGTGCTTTCAGTGCTTTGTGAGGGCTTTCATGAGTCAGTGGGAATATTCTGACTAACTTGGTCATGATACGTTGTAGGGAGAAAAGAGACTGAAAAGGGAAAGAAGAGATTCAGTGGGCAGACTTTGTTCTTTGTGCTTGTCTGTAATCCCCTGACTCCGGCAGAGTAGCAGACTACTCGAGCGGATAAAGGTAAAATTGGCATCTCCCCCATTAACCTGAGCCTCTCAGCCTGCACTTAATGTCTAGAGAAAATGTTTGACCCCAGAGGTTTGGTTTTTTGGAGGGGTGGTTGTTTTGGGGGAGGCAGTTCTTGATGCAAGTTGGAAGATGGGAACTGTATTTCGTATGTTCTTGAATTAGCTTTCAGGAGCTTAACAAATACTAAAGCATCAGCCTTTGCTTTTATTTTTCCTTTTCTTTTTTTTTTACTACTTCACCTGTGACAGCTTCAGTTTACAGACTCCATTCTTCTTGTGGAAATTTTATTGTGTGACCGTTTCCTTGTTTAGTAATACAGTGGCTTGGGAGGAAGCAACTTTATACATTTGATCTAATTTTAAAGCCTCAGAATAGGTCATTCACTCCTCCAAACAATTTCTAAAGATTTTCAAATAAGGCATAACTTGATTTAGAAGGCAAGGAGTAAAGTGTCAGGGCCAAAACTTGGAAGGAGCTTTTATGTGTAACCTTATTGGGATTTTTAATGGGCTAAATACAGCATTGTAGGCAGAAGCTGTAAGCTGAGAAGCCCTCCATCTCAGCAGATCCTTGGGGATATGCCCTTGGGAGGGTTTCAGACTGCAAGAAAATGTGGAAAAACAAGAAGATTGCTCTGCAGGGATGGACATAATGTAGGGAGAGGTTGGGAAAGATAAATCCTTCTGGCCCCCTTCATTATGAAAGTAAAACGACACTTTTGGCTAGAGGCCAGTGAAACCTGGGAGATCTAGGATGGTGCAGACAGGACTAGCAACAAGTTTTGTCAGGGAATGGATTGGATGAGTGCAGATCTGCCTCAGCGTTGTGGTTTTTGTTCTGAATACGAGCGTTAACCCCTCCGTTCCTGCTGCTTTCCAGAAGCAGAAACGAGGCAGAGGCGCTCAACCCCTCAGAGCAGATGGGAAAATATTGTGGTGGATTTTAATTAAACTTGGAAAAACAAGCGGAGGTAGAGGAATGCTCTGACAGGAGGTGTAGGATTGTCGGAGGAGCATGTTGTTGTGATGCTGACCCGACGATACAGAGGTTAACAGCCATCCCGTCTTGCCCATGCAATCAAAATTCAGCAGCAACGTGGAGAGGGGGCTGCCAGGCAGATCTGCTTACTCACAAAGAGCATTCAAAAAAACCAAATGTATTTTTTATCAAAAGAAACTGAAAATTAGTTTCAGCCAGAAATGCTGCAATCCATCATCCCGAAAGGTGGTGATTTTGATTTAAAATTTTGACACGCCCTTTTGGTTTCACCTATGTTGGCCCACCAAGGTATGGCTGAGGTGGTGCTTTCAAGGAGACGGGGAAAATGCTTGTGATCTTGAAAGTCTTAACTCTTAAATAAGGTAACATGCAGCACCCTTCTTATGCCTATGGAAACTCATTTTTCTGTAACTGTAAATTTGTCAAGTCTGCGATGGGTGAAAAAGTTTGTCTTTGAAATGAGACCATTAAGGGCTAGGTTTTCAAAAGAATTTGGGGTCGCTCTGCTCCCCTCAAAGTACATCTATGGTGTGGTCAGAGGTGTGAATGCACCTTCTGCAGATTTACCTGGGCTGGCTTTACGTGAGCTTGCGCGTAGGTGTAGGGAGGGCCAGCGCTGCAGCCCGGCAGCACAGGCTTCGTGTGTTGGGTATCGACCCTGACTGCAGCCCGGGGAGCCCACGGGCACTGCGGCCGTGGCACCGGCACCCGCGAGAGCAGGGGAGAGACAGATGCCGCCTTAGAGGAACCCCTGAAAAGCTGGCTCTGGCCAGGTTGGGCACGCCTGGGAGCCCGTGTGTATTTGCACGATCTCATGATCTTCAGGGGACGGTATTTAATTTTTTTATTGGAGCTGCATGTAAACGTGGGAGGGTAGAATTTGGCCTGTAAATAGGATCTATTTGGGAGTAAGCCTTTTTCAGAGCTATATAATGATAGTTTTCATTTCTTCAGTCAGAAGCAAATGAGGGCCACAATCCTAAAAAGGCTTACATGGAGGCTTTATTTTAAGATTCACCAAGTACTGAAATTAGCCTGTAACTTCAGGGCTTTTAAGTTAAGCGTGCTCTTTTTCAGAGCCTCTGGCCATAGAGCATTTCACCTTGGAATATTTGTACTGTTCCAACTGCTGTAAGTCTAGGCATGATATCTTTCTGTTTCCAGAGCCTAACATTTATTTTAAAGTCCAACTTTTTACAACCAGGAGATAGCAAGGGGCATTGCTGTCTAATGATACGAGGTAGAGCTGGCTGGTCTAATAAAATTTCCTATTTCTAACTTGGAGGAATTAGCAATTGTGTTTTAGAATAGGAGGTCAGAATGTCAGAAAACACCCACAAAGGATAACTCGGAACTGCCTGGTCTCGTTTGAACCTTCTGGTAACCAAAAACCCTAGGAAATACACTTTAAAAGATTTAAGGACACAAGGCATTCAATTTTACGTCCCACGGGTTTTTGTACTGGCAGTGCCCTAAGGAATGATACCACTGATAAAATGTTTTTTTTTTTCCTGAAACTTACGACTAATTTTTGCTGCGGGAGGAGGAAGGAGGTGGGGAGAGGGTACCGAGTTGTTAGCTGAGCGTAGTACTGGGCATTCATGGCAGACATCTGAATCGCCTTGTGTCTGAAGGCTTCTGAGGGCACTGGAGAAGTGCGAAAGGAGTTGCTGTTTGCAGTCAGGTTGTCATGCTTAGCACAGCGCCTTAGCTCCAGTCCTAATTTTATGCCTTTACCTACTCGCTTTCAAATATTATCAGCCTCCACTGTTCCAAGGGTGCTCAGCTATAAATCACACCAAACCTTTGAATCCTTGAGTCATTTTTCGCTATGACTTTTCCTCCTCTGTGGTATGAAGTACATGTGTGTTATCTGCTCACCTGGAGCAGATCTGAGAGGTGGTGTGGTCTGCAGGAATGAAAACTGGGTTGGGAGGCAGGAGGTGGTGAAATCTAGTTCTGGCTCACGGGGCAGACTTAAGCAAGCTGCTTCACCTTTCTGCTTCATTTTTCTCCCCTCTGCAAGGGAAGGGGTAAGGACGTTTCCCTGCCTGCCTCCCAGGATGGGTGTTGGGCAGAATAGTTAATTAAATCCCACCTGAATCTTCGGAAACATCATCATACAGGAGACGAATATCCTTTAGTGGCTATTAACGGTGGTCTGATACACAGCAGTAGTCTGTCCTTATTTGCTCTGCAGTCGGTCTGTGTGGTGCATGTGTGATCTGTGCTTTTTGCGTTCCTCATCGTGTTTACCTGTGGCTCTGAAGAAGGAGATGTACCAAAGGTCGGCCGGCTCCGTGCATTTTCATACAGACCAATATAAACTCCAGTTTTCTGGTGCGGGGTGCCTTCGTGTTCTGACATACACTTCGGTTGTTCAACGTGGCCAAAGTGTGCATGCCCACTGAACACCGAAAAGTCACGGAGGGGAATCCTGGTTCTCACTTTTTGCTTTTCTTCTGCAGGTTTACTTTATGAGCACCTTTCCTCCAGTTGGGGGAAAGGCTGGCAAACAAACACCCTCACACCTGCCAGCAAGGACCACACCTTGGGCTTCCTGAGAGTCATAGCAGTCAATAATTTATTGCAGGGAGTACAAATCTGGTTTCCAGCTCTGCTCAGGCAGCAACCAAAGAACTCAAACCAACTGGTGATAATGCTTATTAGAATAATCTCTAACCTGAGAGCAGCCGTTCTTAATATAAGCCAAACAGTCACTTTTTTTCCCCTTAAATAGCACAGAAAACCTGTTGATCCTTTGCAGTTTCACTGTAGGAAGAAGTGATTATTTTTTCCATCCCTCAGATCAGGACCCAGGCTCACATGGTATTGCCGTGCTGTTGTTCCAGCAGCAGTGTTGCTGGCAACAGGGAGAGGGTAGGACCCTCATCCCTTGCCTGCTTGTTCTCATATCCCTGCTACCGCCGGCTGTGTGCTGCCTGTTCTTCTGGTCGAGTTATGTGTGACCAGGCTGGGCTTCAAAAATCAGGAGAAAACCCAGAGCTGTGAAAAGCCAGAGTTTAAAAACCAAAACCAAAACACAGTGTTTTCTGGGAGAGGATTTTTTTCATTTCTAATTTTTATGTAGCAGATCTGGTTTAGAACATAGCTGGTACAACTCTCTTGAGCACTAACTAGCTTTTATAAAAATTACTTTAAAAAAAGAAGAAATTTTTAAAATTCTTTTAAAAAAATTGTCTTTAAAAAAATAAATAAGTAGTTATTTTTCTCCTTTACTTTTTTTTTAATGTCCTAGAAAATATCCAAGTGTAGCTAAATTCTCTGTGTGTTTCTTTAGGACCTTTTTTCTGTCTGTCTTTTTCCCCCCCCGCCCCTTTGAGAAAACCCGTAGGGTTTCTTTTCTGTTTAAGTTTATAGGTCTCTTTGACAAGGTTGCTTCTTTCAGGGAGGGTGGGGAACTGTATGAGTCAGCTTGCAGGACTTCTGCCCTAGCAATACTTGGGGAGTTAGGAGGAACTCCAGCTTCTATTAATCCGCACTTTTCCAGCGGTATGCTCTCATGTGCGCTCATAACCTGGGATTAAACCTGGCCTTGCTCAGTGTCCTGGCTGGAAGCTTGGCGGGAAGGAATACTTAGCATGGTGGACAGCCAAGCGCAGCCACGTGTCCTGGTATTTTCAGGGCGGCTCACAGCACGCCTGTAATGAATCCTGAGTTAATTACATCGGTCACATCATTAGAGTTCAGGACTGTCCTCAGAAGAGCTGTGTACGTAACATGCTTGTCGATTACAAGGGAGTGAAACAAGTTGATAGAAACCTTTGAACTACCTGCCTCTGGCACCTGCAGAGAAAGAGCGTCAGTGGTTTAGGGAAAGATAACAGCCAACGAGCTGTGGCTTCTGTGCAGGCATTGGCAGGAGAAGCTCTGTGGGTAGAGAGGTCAGACTAGAAGATCATAACAACCTCTTCTGATCTTAATGTGTCCAAATCCTACCTGACTCTGGACTTCTCAAACCATCCTACCCCCTTCGTTTTTGGTAGTTTTCCTTTCACTGTTTCACGGTGACTTAACGGTAGGTTCTGTCTCACCGTACGATGCTTTGCGTGAATGCTTGTAAGCTCATTGCAAAGTTGTAGTATGTGAAAGCTTTCATAGGTGAGTGTGTCTCTCCGTGTCTTTGCACTCCTGCTGTTTCTCTGTAGTTGTTTCTCCCATGGGAATAGGGGAAAGAAAAGGGTCTGGTTTTTACCGCTGTAGAGCAGAAGAGTAGATCTTGGGCATTATTAAAACCAGCATCGTTGGAAGGACTTTGACTGTATGTGGAAGACAAGTGCACATTATCTTTCCCTCTTCCCAGTTTGCGTTTGTATTTCTTTTTCCAAGAATCAATAAAGTAATTAAACAAGTACAAGATTTTCTTCTGGCATAAATTAATCCATGATCTGTAAAAGGAAATTTGGTATAAGAAATTCCAGTACCATAAAATACTCTGACTAAAACTTTCTCAAATCCAGACAGGGCTTATAATATTGTAAACTTGACTTCAGCATCACGTGCAAAACATGGAAATGAAGGCATGGGTAAGCCATGTCCTTTTAGGATTTTTGAAGGGACAAAACAGGCAAGAAAGTAGAACAGAGGTGGTGGTGGGCCATCTGAACATCCCCCCCGAAGCTGGGAAGGCATAGCAATATGGTCCAGCTTTGCTTGAATATCTAGTGAGGACGACTTGCTCTGAAGATGATTTAGGACTGTTGTCTTAGTAATAAATGGTTTCAGCTGAAATGGCTGGTAAAAGATTTCCCAACGTCTGTGGAAGGGTCTGTGAAGTTCTGCACTGATGAATAGTCCTGTCCACGTGGAGTTCATTTTGAGGAACTTCAGCCTTGCAGAAGCTAGATATCTAGTCCAAACTAGTCATTTCATCTTATTCTGTAGGCTCCTCCAGAAATCATCATCTCACAGAACAGGTGGGATTAAATTATTTGCCCTCTGGAGATGCTTATTTATTTGGATTGACTTCACAGAGATCCTAGACAGTGCTAGCTGGGACTTGGCTAACTAGCTGTTAGATGTGTAAAGCTAGGTGGCATAAATTTGCCCTCGCAGCAGTAAATGGTGAGGTGATAGTTAAACTCACCATGGAGAAGGACAAAGACAGATGGGAATGCGTGCACAAAACCATTCTGGAATTTGAGTATGGCGAGGACATCTCTCATGTTGGTTACTTTAAATACAGTGGTTGTTTTGATATACTATATGCTCATAACAGTAATGATCTTTGTAGCATCATCCAGGGTGCTGTCTGCTAGTGGAACTCGCATGCGCTATAATGAGGAGTTTGGTTAAGTGCACACACCACCAGATGATTACGTTTGAGATTTAAACTGGGGATAAAAATGACAGACTTCTCCGTTTGCTCCAATAGCAGAGACATAGCAACTGCTGTCCAAGCTTGATGATACTTTTTATTCCTTCTGGTATTACTGTGGTACCTGGAATCCTTATCGAGGAGCAAAGTATTTATTGAACTTCATAAATATGAAACACTTTCACTTTTCTCTGCTTACTTTGCTGATACGACAAACTAAAGTAACCAGCCCCACTAAAACCCTAACACTCCTTATGCAATACTTCACTCAGGCTTATTCCTCCACCATCTCCCATTGCCCATCTCCGTTCTGGTTATTTGGTCTGTGGACTTTATGGAGTTTTCTGTGATTTTTAAGAAGGAGTGGGGGAAAGGGTCCCAGTCTGGAAAGGGCTTACACTTATATATCATGGTCAGAAATATGTCAAGGGTCTTCCTTGTTCTTACGTGGTCCCTACGTAGGAGGTGTGCCAGTTTTTGTCTCCTCAAGGAACTGACCGACCGGCATCACACCCACCTGCCTTTGGTTCCCTGTCTCAGATAAAGCAGATATCCATTTACAGCTGAATTGATTCAGAATGGCTTTAGAATTGATTCAGATGGCTTCACCTAGAGCAGGGCTCTGCTTCTGTAGCCAGACAGCACAGCCGCTTTGCAAAGGGCTGGTTTCACTGAAGAAGCCTTTGTGGATTAAGATCCAATTTAGCATTTGTAAGGTTGTCACAAGTAATAGTACAGCTTGACAAACAGCATAGTCAATAAAATAATGCAGTCCCTCTATGTACTGTAGTTTTCTGCTCTAGGTGAGGTGCAGAGCCCCATTTTGGAGTTATTAGGTCTGAAGCTTATCTTGTTCACTAACCTGTAAATTCAGAAAAGTAGTTTTGTTGAAGGCAGCAGGATGTAGGCAGCATACAAGACCTGCCGCTGCCGAGTCTGAGCTTGTGAGTGTTGGTCTTGAGTGTGAATGGTATAGAGAGAGAGAGAGATACATATTTTTTTTTAGCTCATAATAGTATCCTGCTTTCTGCTGCCAATAGCTACTGGACTTTTTTTTTTCTTTTTAGTGAAATTTCTGCTGAAAACATGAAAAGTTTGAATAACTAATGAAATATGAGGCCAGCTTCTTATCTTCAGTGCATTCCCCACTATCTCTGTTGCATCTCCAGATACGTAGTTTTGCAGACTGACTAGATCTTTCCCTCCTCCCTGCCCCCTAATCCATCAAACTGTGTCCAGATTGCTACAATTC
The DNA here is from genome assembly GCF_034638445.1 of Ciconia boyciana. NCBI lineage: Eukaryota > Metazoa > Chordata > Aves > Ciconiiformes > Ciconiidae > Ciconia > Ciconia boyciana. Next base: position 40,240,983 of record NC_132943.1, on the reverse strand, counting down.
TGAGGTTTTCAGTTGCTGCTTGGTTTGGGTTTTTTGGGTTTTTTTGTTTGTTTGTTTTGTTTTGTTTTTAAATTGGGACAAGTCCATATTCTCACTAGCAAATACCCTGACACCCAGCCAACGCAAGTATAGAGCCAGCTACTAGTTATTTATCATTTATTGTAAACTATTTTTCATGAAGCTCCCTCACTAGATCCACAGTTCCTTAAGAGAGCAACTGGGTGTTAATCCAGCAAGTAGAAAGTGTGCAGAGTTTGTTTCCAAGAAGCTGCTGCAGCCTTTGACCAGCAACGAGCAGTCTTGATAGCATCTGTTGTGTGAGCATAAGGATTGGAAATGGCAAGGACAGTTTTGGAACAACTGTATCCTTGTTTCTCTACCCTTGAGGACGAGGGGGACAAGTGCCTACATGTGTTGGATTTTGTTAGCTGGATCCAGTTGCTGTGTTGAGTTAATGAAGGTCATGTTAGTCTGTGGAATGCTGGGAAAGCAGGAGAAGCCGAAACTGAGCTGGCCCATCCCCAGGCAAACTGGTTTTAACCAGGAAAAAGTCAGAGAATGCGAAGAAACTTCTTGTACATCACCTCAGGCGGTTATGTATTCTGTTTCCTAGTTACATTTTTTTTTTTCCTGGTATCAATTCCAAAACAAACAAATGGAGAGAGAGAGAGTGAGAGAGAGAAAGGGGAGGGGGGAAGCATTCCTTAAAATAACCCTTTAACATCTTGGGCCAAATTCTCTTCTCCTCAGGCCTGAAGATACAGTCTGTCTGTGCTGATATTGGTAGAGAGCACCCCGGATCTATGCTGCAGTGATCCTAAAATGAAACTGTGAAGCCTTTTTATTCATTCAGAAGTAAAATAAGAATGGTAGGACTGTGGCATGTATTTGGCACTACTCTAAATAACAGGATAGATAAGTGGGCACCGCAGGTACGGGCCTCCTGACTTTCTGCTGTTGTACCTTTTTCTTACTCTGGGTAAAACAGAGCACTGGGCAGGAAGGGACCCTGGCATCGTTTGGGGTCTGTAGGCACAGCTCTGATGGAAGGGGTAGTAGTAAGTCTGTTCATACAGCAACATGGGTATTTAGAAGTAGTAGTTCAAGTGTTTCCTGTTGGGCTTACTGGGAGAAACGACACAGCCAAACGCAGCTCCCCGAGTGCTTCAGTTAGCTGACTTCCCTTGTGAATGCTGAAACCTCAGGCCTCCAGTACTGACTGCAAATTTTCACTTCACTGGGGCATTTGCAATGCATGATTGTCATACTGCAATGCTTGAATAAACCTTCTTTTTTTGTCTGTGGGTGGTCACATCCACTTTCCCCTCCTACTCTGTGTTATTCTAGTCTTTCAACTAACTTTTGACTCCAAAAATTTAGGGACTTGATCATGCCCCACTTTGGAATTGACCATTTGATCTGCTTGACAGCAAAAGCAGAAGACATTTCTCAACTTCCCTGCACCACTGCCCTCTATGTCATCCTGTTTCGAGCTCCTCTATACAGCTCTTGAAGTGCTATATAAGGTTCTGAAAAGTATCACGTTGCTTGGCTTGGTGCTTAAGGCAGTAGGGCACACAGTCTCTTTGGCGTGCTCCAGCAGCCAGTAGAAACAAGGGTAAGCCAGCTCGTGTACATCTTAGCTTTGGCAAGGATCATCAGAGCCATAGCTCAGCAAGAAATCAGCATTCTTTCTGCAAGTGAAAGGTCAGGAATGCAGAAGGCTCACTGCCTTTTTAAGAAGGTTGAAAGTTTGCCCTCCCTTTTTTCCAAAAAGAGGGCAAATAGGAGGATAACCATCCCATTTTTTTTGTTTGTGTTTGGCTGAGAATGTGTCATCTAATCTGTTTAAGGAATGGCCATGTGTAATATTTTGAAAGGTTGCTAACCTCTGGGTCAAATCTGTTCCATTCAGTCCTGCCATTTGCTTGACTCACTGGTTGCCGATGATGTTTGGTATCCAGCTGATTATCCACGTTCTTTCCTGCACCTAAATTCTCCAGCCAGCAGATAAAGATATGGTAGCAACAAAACCTATCAGCATAGATAGGCATTTGCTCATTAAAACCTGTGGTGCTGGGCTCTAGGGCAGAGAGTTTTCTGATGAGTTCGGGATGCTGTGATATTTTTCAAGCAGGGACATCCAAACCCGAGCTAAGAAGAGAGCATAGCTTCACCAGCAGAAGCACATGTGTGTACATATATATGTGTGTACCTTTTCTATCCAACAGCACAGGCGCAAATGTACTGTTATCAGTCTTTCTGCGAGAGTGGGTGGGAAACTATTCAGAGAAGCTTTTTTTCCACTGGAAGCCTTTGGTGTCTAGAAATCAAAGCTCTCTGCAGATGCGTGCAAGTCTTGATGAGATCTAAATTGAGAAGATTTCTAAAATCCAGATGGAATTTCTGATGAAAACAGATGCGTGATCAACACCCTTGCCAGCTGAGAAGGTAGAGGCTGTAGCAGTGCCATGGAGAGCTTGGGCTCAGTTGACCTGAGCAAGTGCTCAAAGTGTTGCTGTAGACCCCAAAAGGGGTAGGGTTTTTCTCTCTGCTTGAATCGGGGTCTGCCTCATCTTCATGATTTTCTCAATGACAGCCTTGACATTTTCTACATAATTAAACCCTTCTTTAATGCCAACACTAGTCATACGCTGTGTTTATAGAGGGAGAGAATAAAATGTATTAAATATTAGATAGGATTTTGTTCCGTGTCTCTGTAGTTTTGTTCCATTCAAGTAGATATTATTTTAGTAGATATAGTTACTTTTTCATTCCAAATTACTATTAATGACATATATTTTGCCTTAAATTAATATCCAGAATCTAATTTTTTTAATCAATATATTCTGTTTGCAGTATAAAAACGTACTGTAGCGACACAAACTAATTTTCCTTCTTAGCACAGTGTCCAGCCATACTTTCCTTCTAACATTGGAAATAATGAGTCATGGAATCAACCGCACGTGATGTGGTCTTTGTGAAAGACATCTCAACTGGCATGGGGTCATGTTATAAGACATTAGCATTAGAAATTTCTTCCCACTCACTTGAACAATTTCTCTTTTGTGCAAGCATATGCAAAGTCCTGCCTGCCTTTCTTTTTCTTGCAGCCTGTGTTAAACTTCAGTTGCTGCTTGAATTTACGTTCCAAGTTTTTCTGCATCAATTTCATTGAACCCAACAGTAGAGAACTTAAAGGATGTACAGAGATATTTTTTCTGAAGGGCTCATAAAAGAGGCAGGCTGCTACAACTAGCTTGAGCCAAAATATACGGAGTAAAAATTGTTCAAGTTTCTTTGTGAGCAGATGTATCTTGTTGCTGATAGAGAAGGCACTGGCTTTACAAATGCTGGGGTTCCTGTAAGCAGTGTATACCACTTACGCTGAATTAGGATTTGTTTCTGCTTCCATTGACTTCAGCACAGGAACATTAATCTCCAATATTAATCAACTGATTGTCGCTGAACCCCCATAAGATAAAGAATTACAACCTCTATTTTGTAGATGAACTGAGTTGCAAAGAGATTTAGATTCCTGTTTAAACGTGTGTTTAGGCACCTAAGGATGCGACTAGATGCCAAGTAAGATTTATGAAAGTAGCTTAACTGATTTTGAGTGGGCCCAGAGAAGTGAGGGGCCTTTATAAATTCGGCTAGGCACTGGAGTATCTATAGCAGCCTCGTGCTGACTTCCCTGGTCTCATCTGTGTTTGGGAGCAGAACTAGAGCCGAACCCAGACTCGCTTCTCACGGTAGGCAGAAAGTGCATGCAGGAGATGAAAGCTGGGTCCTTGAGGAGCCTGCGGCTCGCGTTTGGGGACAGCACTGCTCATGCAGGCATACACAGCCACTACTCCCCCTTTCCATTTGTTCCCAGGCTCGCACTTCGTATTAGCAACCCCCTTCCCACTTCGGGTTGTTTTTCAGCTGGATCAATTTCAGGCACAGCAGAGGGGACGGCACCAGGACGCACGACTGGGAGGTGTAAGGACTGCAGAGTTCCTACATCCCAGCCGTGGCTGGGCAGCCAGGGACACAGTGAAGGCTTCGGAATTGAGCATCTGTGCTGAAGAAAGGGATAGGAGGCACAGCTGTTTCAGTCTCCAAAATATTACGTAACTATGCCATCATACAGTGAAGGACATATGGAGGTTTCAAATGTTTGCTTTTTTATTATTATTATTTTTTAAAAATTCATTTATTTCATTTTAAACAATGCCTGTTTCAGAAATCCCTTGATTTAAAGGAGTTCAGTGCTTCCTTAGTTCCTGATGCAGACTAGCTCGAGACTGGTTTGCATCCTTGCAGCCTGCTGGGAACGAGCTTGCTGTGGAAACCGCTAGGTGGAAATGACAAGTAATAAATTTGTCGAAAAAGGCAGCTCGTGAGCAGGACCAGAATGAAATTTGAGTCAAGTTAGATGAAAATGTTGGTGGAGAAAACACTTCAGCAACATTGAAATGGCTTTTGATGTTTGAAAGTAGAAAACATTTCCATGTTTGTTTCAAAATGATGTATTTCAGCTCAAAAGGGCCAGCACTTGAAAGGGGGAGGTTATACAACTTCAGAAATGTTTTATTTTCTTTTTGCTCAAATAAACGTATTGAGTCAACTGAAATTATTTTCATAGCAAATGAAACATTTCTGTTTGTTTGACCCGTATGATTAGTTCTTTCTCTTTGTCTTCAGTAGTCACTGCAAAAACTCCTTTTTCCTTATTTCTCCCACCAGAACTGAAAGTTGGAGACTGGAATATTCCACCTCCGTGTGTGCGGGGTGCAGCTGCCTAAAATAAATCTCCAAGCTTTAAGCATCTCAGGCTCTGCCTCATGGTAGATGCTTTATTCTTACCCTAGAGTGAGAATCCCCTGTTGATGATATCTTTAAGGAAGCCAGTGATCCCAAAGCCCCAAGCCAGAAGCTTGACAACGGAGTCGTAACAAGGCATTGCTTATATGAGCAAGTCACTTTCTGCAAAGGCTGTTAAGCATATATGCATGAATAATGGCGGTTATGAATGTTTGGGAACATTAAAGGAAATCAATGGATCCACTATGCACACGAAAGCAGATAAATGAAGCACCGCATGCGATAGATAAAATTTTATGTCCTACCTGGGAGTACGCATACTGCCTTCCTGAACCCCTCAGATCAAATCTGGCACCAGGGTAGTTGAATCTAACACGGTTCCGATCGTAACCTTTGCAACTAGAATTGTGCGGGTACATACACTTGATGAGAATGTGACAAGAGAAAATTGAATGTAAAGTCCACTAGACAGCCAATAAATTTGTTTTATATCTTTATCTTTTCCTTGCTTGGCAATTATTTCAGCAGGTGCTGAACTACTTTCTGCTTGCTGTGAGCGAGGGTACTCAAATGACCTACTGTAAATTCTTGATATTTCCTGTACTTAGGAGTAGACATAATCATCTGAGGAACTTGTATATTTAGTGTGGATTAAGACAATTTTTTAAATAATGCTTTTTTTAATTTTTTTTTTAAAAAAGACCAAGATTGGCCATAACTAATGGTAGGCTACGTAGTACTGTATAACTGAAATGTGTTCATATTGTCACCAAACCCCTGTTATCTATTTTTAAAATAGTGGGGTGGAGTTGTCGCTCAGCTGTCAACAATTATTTGTTGTAATTCAAGTAGACTGTTAAGGACAGCATATCGCTATTTGGTTATGCCCCTCCTAGCTTATGATTTTTAGAACCATAAAGCAAGAGTTGCAGGATTTCAGAGGTTGATTACAGAGAGGAGTTTATTGTTATTTCTTACACTTAAATCTGCTAGGTAAGTTAAAACAGCCAAGTAGGAGATCTGGAATAGAAATGATGTGCAGTTAAACACTGAAAAAATTTCTACCACTTCTCTACAGAAGAGCTATTAAACTATTGCTTATCGTACATTAGTATTCTGTGTTTGTTATCTGAAATGCTACTACAGGCAGTAGTTTGAGCAGGCTATTACCATTTCTAACTTCATGCTACAGAGTTCTCGCTTGTCTGCACAGTTGACCCGATCCTGTATGTCATCAGGGAGGAGATGTTTAACTTGTGACACTACTAATCCTTTCCTGAAGGCTTTTTGTTCTTCCTGCACGTTGTCCTTTCATTGCTTTTGTGAGCTGGAACACGCTTGCTCAGCCCAATGATGAATTAATGTAATTACCTATGTATGTACTGAAGTCCTGTTGACTTTAACATTAAAGATCAGTGATTGCTTAAGTATTGCGCTGAATCAGGACCCCCAGGCATTTTCACATGCACAAGCTAATTTGGGAATTGGTGCACCTTATTGTAGTTCTCCACCGATGGGAATGAACAGCAGGCTCGGGACACTCCTGCAGCCTGGCTGTCACTGCAAGCGCCTGGCTGTGCACAAGACAGCTGGGAGCACGGCAGCCCGACTGGGTGCTCATCTACCCCCAGGTAAATCTGCAGGCCACAGTTGGCCTGTATGCCTTTGCGTTAGCGCAGGTGGGATATGTGGAAACAAGTAATGATGTTAGACAAAGTTCAGAGTGTGTATTTGGTTAATCCAATTCTAGAAAGCCTCATTAGTCTGTGTGTAGGTATGAGTTATGCAAAAGCACGTGTCCGCACCAGGAATCTGCATCCCGGTGTAGCTCTGTGTGCGTACCTCTGCAGACACCCTGTTTGCAGGAGCTCGTGGTGCAGAGTCCTTTCTTTCTCAGCCAAGTTCTCACACAGGGATATGGATGATTTTCCGTGTGCCTCTTGAAAATGTGCTTGCCTCCACATTTTTATTTTGCTGATCTAAATACACCTACTGCATTGTGATAGTGCTGTGTTTTATAGAGAAGGCTGCACTGCTGTCAAGCCCAAAGAGTCTAGGTTGGTCTTGGTGTATGTAGGCATCAAGCCTTCAGAGAATATGATTGTCCTCAGCTGGAATGACTGACAGTCCCGGGAATCACATGTGAATTACAAAAAACCTTGGGTCTCCAGTTCATATGTTGTCATAACCCAGTAGACGCAGCATATATTCCCTTTAGAGACTCATTTGTGATCCTTTCTAATACAGTTTCCACTCAGAATAGCATTAGCCCTTTAATAAGAGGGGAGATGTTGCTGTTAGAGCAGTTCCAGTCTGGGCTTCTGCCGGAGCTCTGTGGCATTGCTTTCCCAGATTGATGATGAAGGAGTGGACTTTTGCTTTCTCCATCCCTTCAGAAGCCATCCGTGCTGCTTCCTCAGTGCTTTGATATTCTGCCAGCCGAGGGAGGGAAGAGCCATTTATAAATATTTCTGGTAATACAGTAAGTACTCTCACATGTTTTGCTCACTCATTTTCCGTATCCAGAAATCTATCCGACCAGAATCGGTTCACTCTCTTTTATTAGCAGAAATAGATCCACAACAATTAAAATTGATTTAAAAAAAAAAAAAAAAGAGAGAGAGAAGCAGCAGCAGCAAGCACAACATCATATTGACTGACTGTGTGTATATTCACACTGGCTTCGAATCCATGCATAATTACCCCTCAGAGATTGTGTGCTATGTACAGTACGGTGATGGAATTATGCACTTTAAAGAGCTTTAGTGAGGCTCTTAGGATGCCAAATTCTTCCCCCCCCCCCCTTTTCATTGCAGTGAGTAATGATTTTTAAATGCACATGACCCACCCTCAAAAACAAAGTCAGGCATGTCAGTGATGTTTGGTGTCTCTGGGTCTCAATTTTCTTGAACTAACACAAGAGAAGAAGTGTACCCCTGAGATGAAATTTGAGGCATGGTCAGAGGATCTTTTGGGATTGCTGGCCTTTGTTAGTGAGGGGAGAGGCGAGTGGAATTCGGATGTTATTCGTTCTGTTTGTCAGCAGGTACCCCAGCTGGGATTACTGCAAGGAAAGAGGGCTTGAAAGAGACCATGGGTACAAATCCATAGAAAAGCAGGCTTCATTAGTTTGGCCGGTCATGGAGCACCTTACTTGAACGATAAGAACCAGTGGTGGTGGTTTCTCCGATCTCTTTGTCAGAGCCAGTTGAACTGTTTTGATTTGCAGTTTCACACACAAAAAAATTTAAAATATTGCCTACAAATTTCAACCTAAATTGTTTTTGGCAAAGTGATAAGCAAGTAAAAAACAGGGCCTCATCGTAGGAAGTGTCAAGCAATCTTAATTTTAGGCAGAGATACCAGCTCCTCCTAGAGGAAAAGAGCCAGTACGTAAATAGCTCCCAACAGATCCTTCACCCAAGGAGACAAAAGGTTGACGTGCAGAAGTTGCTGCTAAGGCCAAATTTAAGCTTTCCAATGGGAATGTGTCGTGTAGGTGAGGTCTCAGTTTGTCTGTCGATGTGACTTGATGTTCAGGCAGGAGTGTTTCTTGATACTCTGTGATATTTTGGAGGTATTAACAGCTCTCCAGATCCATTGGAGATCTTTGGAGAACCTCTCCAAAGGTACTATCATGGGAGCTGAAAAAGGAGGTGCTTTTTAAAACATAGCAATAGGGAATGAAGCTGCAGGGCTGCTGTACTCCCCCGTGGCAGGCGCTTGCTCTTTGACCGTCCCTGCAGCTATGTTTACAAATTTTTATCTTTTGTTGATGTCTTTAACGAATGTTTAGTAACAGTGAGTGGTGCTGCATCCCGTTCCACCAGCCTGGACCAGCGGGCTGTTGTGTTAAAGGGAGGGCTCCCAAAGACAACTTGTTGCCCCAAAAGAGACTCTCTAACTGGGACAGACTGTAGCAGCTACGAGGTCCCCACAGCTGCCCTGCTCCTGCTCAAGGATGAGTGAAGGTGGGCCTGGGAGCGCTCCCAGGAGTCGGTTTGTATGTACAAGCCAGCCCTCGCCCCCCATCCCACCTTCCTCAGGGCCCTGTGCCCCAGGAGGAGCAGTGTCCCCAGGCTCCCCGTGTAACCCGGGCTGCAGAAGGTAGAACACGGCAAACAAGGACCTTCCTTGATGCTGCCCAGCCTCGGCCCCTTAATAAAACAAAGGACGCACACTGCTTTACGGCTGACCAAAGAGAAGCAAATGAAATAGTTCTGCCGTCCATCAGAGAGGCTGCGTGCCCGGCTGTACGTGGTGGTTGAACATGCAGTTTCCACGGAGTAGCTGAGTTTATGGGACGTGTTTGGGAGAGGGCTGCGTCTATCTCCTGAGGAAGTATCGGATGCTTCAGTCTATGAATCTGTTAACGTCTCCATCTTCTTGACTCTTCTGGGATAATACCGAGTGGTGCTCAAAGCCACTTGCAGCAGCTTTCAGCTTGTTGGTGATGGTGCATCATATGCCCTCCTCAGCGGCCTGAAATGTTTCAGCCTGGGGTTCGGTCCTGCAGTCCCTAGTCCTTGCTTGTTTGAGCAGTCGGTGGGAGTATCTGCTCAGCACCCTTGGGCACCGTGGTGAAAATGTGGTGGGTGCTTTTGGTGTTTAAGTGATTGATATGATAAAATGTGTGTGTGTCCTCCTCCTTATTGTTTTAATCTAACTTGAGGAAACATTCCTTACTTATTAGATATGTAAATTTTTAGGTACCTAATTATCTGTTTCACTTGCCAGCTCCCTCCAGCCCCTTTCTTCCATGATCCCACCACCCTCTTCCCTTCTCATTCCCTTAAATATGTGTAGATGATGAATAGCAAATCTTCTTATAGAATGCTTCAGGAATATTTACTGTAGAGTTTTGCTTTTGTTTGCTTTTCTGGTGACTTGGAGATGGCATGGTGAGAAAAGAAACATGTGAGCTAAACCTGTTGGTTTGAACATTGTGTCAGAAAATATCCATAAATTGCAAGTTACTACACAGATGTATAGATTTAATGAGACTGTGTAATGCCATTTATTTATGCTAAAGAATCTGACACATACGGTACTGAAAAAAAGTTAATACTCTAAGAGTTATTTTATATTTTTCCATTGCCATCTGTCACTGCCTACATAATAATGATACAGGTGAAAGCCTAGCACTGCTTTTAAAAAAAAAATCAGAATGAATAGTCATTTAAATATCTTGCTGCTTTAATAGCTGGTGTGTTTTAAGTTGTGGGAAGGAGGCAACAGAGATACCCTCCCCCCATTTTTAGTATATTAAATTTTGGGTTTAAACAGATATAGATTCTTGAAGTGACTTCTGAAAGTGGAAAATTATTATAAACTCTTCTGTCCTTTAAATTTGGAAAAGTTAAGGGACTAAACCAGATTCTGCCATCCTTATAACATACCGTCTGGCTGGTTCTTGGAGTAGCCTTTTCATGTGCATCTTTAGATGTAGGTGAATTTTTGCGCTCTAAGTCCTGCCTTAATGTGCTGAATTCAATACTGCTGGGGTCTCTGAACTGTGAGCGGGTCTCTCTGGATCCCAGATCCCCAAATCCTGGTCCCCATTGGCCATCTGAAATAAGTAAAGAAAAAAAAAATGTAAGGGAAATACACTTTTTCGGCTGTCTCAAGCAAAAATACATGTCTCAAAGCAGCACCGTGCTGACAGAACTTGGCATTTACAAAGACACTGGCTTTTAAGAGTTTTCCTTCAACTTTATGCAGTCATGCTGTGGTTAGGCAAAACTGCTTTCCCTTTGTTTTAATCACAGTGGAGTCCAACACAGCAATGACTGTGAAGGGCATGGTGAGAAGTCCCTGCGCTCAGACATTTGCAGTGATCCAGGGCTGCAAATGGTCCTGTACCTGGGGATCTGCCCGTTGCTTTGCATCAGCCACCTGCCTCCAAGGGTGCAGACAAGGCTTTGACTCAAATAAATAAACGAACAGGTTTTGTTGTTAATCTCCTTTTTACAATGTAGTGACAAAGTCAGAAAATATTTTCGTGGCAGGTGACTATCCTATAATTTTCCATGGGTTGATGACTCAGGGGAGGTGCCTCCTTTAGAGGAGGAGGACATGGCTAGGTCAGGTTGCATTAAGATGATTTAGAGTTTATATAATTAAGAATAAATACATCTTTTCCTGAAAGCTGTGAATGATCCAAAGGTGGAACTTGTCATGAAAGCCTTTCACTTACTTAAAATAATGTCTCTAGTGGTAAAAATGCCAGAAAATGAAGCAAAGTACCTGGTCCAGACCCAGGGAAGTCATTCCATTGTCTTCAAACAACTTTGTCGGGTGTATTTTCAAATATAGTGCAGATCCCTAATGGAAAGTTCCTTATAAATGAAATAATCATTACTGTTATAATTACTACTCTGCGTACGTTGGAAAGCATTTTAGGAAGTCATGCACTTTTTAAGAAGCAGAGATGACAATGAGTGAGCAATGAGGTTTTGGTCACTTTAAGTGGATGTTACAAATCACTTTATTTTTGTTTATAAGAGATGATCCATATATAGCTGTAGTTTGTCAGCATTTTCCATTACAAAATTCTAGTTTTGGGCACCTTATAGAGCTCTCAGCAGCCTCTTAGAAAATCCGCTTAGAGGTGAAGTCGTGTCATTGCTCAATGAGTATATGTTTCTTCTGTTCCCTTATTAGAATTTGAACCGGTCTTAAAAATAAAAAGGTGTTCATGGTCTTAATGTTTTGAGAAACAGGGTATTTCATTACAGGACTGAGCCTGATTTTATTTTTCCTCCTCTCTCTGCTTTCCAGTGTGCATCAGAAATAACTCTACTGAAGTAAAAAAGAGCTGTGGTAGGAGAGGAGACTGACGGTATTTAATGTACATGTTGCACAGAGTAAGAGACTTGCTTTAGATCGGCAAGGGAAAGGGCTGTGAAAGACCACCCACATCACCGAACCCTGCCTCCTGCAATTCACGGTAACTGTGAAATAAAAGTTTATGATGAAAAGGGGCCCTGGGCAGGACCTGCTATGCACCACAGCCCCCCCCCCTCCCCAACATCACCTGCCCGTCTGTAACAAATGTAAAATCATTAAGACAAAGGCAGAAAGTCTTAGTGATTATGGTGTGTGGCAGGAGAGAGCAGGGGAGCACAGGGGCTGACCAGGTGTTGCATAAAGGCAGAAAGTTTGCTAGATGACATTTGCCCAGAAAAGCATGTTTCATACAACAGAAAAAGGGGAGAGGAAAAACAAAAACCCTACTTCCTCTCACCCCATCAAAACAGCCCAAAAAGTAGCAGAACAAATAAACAGGTATCCAACAATTGCTCCTAACTTGACCTTAGGGAAAAATCCCTAAGTCAAAGCCTAATAACTGGCTTAGCTGGAGCCATCAGTAGAGGGGACAGCAGCTAGGAGCCCAGTACCGCTGCGTTTCACAGGGGCCAGGTTCTGACATGGCAAATGGATAGAGGGGCATGGGGATGAGGAAGCTCGTCCTTGCACCTATAGGGCATCAGCAGAAACCTTGTATTGTGTTAAGCACACTACGTGTTGCACCATAATTACTTTGTAAGCATAGGCAACAAAGGAGGGGAGGGATGGGTCATCAGGAGTGATCTTCCTACCCTGGGATATGAATACATGACTCTTAGTTGTGTAAGTACAAGTTGCATAGATGCATTTGTGGGTGAAATTTGGCCCGAGGTCCTTCTGGAGAGGAATCTTGCGACACTGAGCCATCGTATATATTCAATTAGGAGTTCTTACTCTTGCCAAATGGAGGTATGCAGAATGGGTGACTTGTGGTGAGCAAACAGTCATGCCTAAAGGCTGGGCACATGGGGCAAATTCTGGTCGAGATACCGCCATCCTTACTTATACCAAGATACTCCTTACTCAGCATCTCAGCCTTTGGACTTCGGCAGGGTTCTCACTGAATGCGACTCAAAAATCATTGAAACCTTCAGAATTTGGTCCTGTGATTGAAAAGAAATTTCAGGTCTTAATGCTGCACTTGCTGGGATGCTGTGTGCTTAAATCAGAGCCCTTCCAACTGTAACTGTGGTCTTTTCAATTTAATATTTGTATAAGCTTGTATAGCCATTTGAGCAGAAAAGTTGTTCCACAGGTTTCACTGCTCCAGTCCTCATTCCTTGTGTCTGGCCATGGACAGCTGGGCTGGGAGAAGCCTCCTGGTATTTTAAAACCATTGCCACTGAAAGCATGCAGTGACATCCAGGGTGCTGCTCCACATCAGCCAAAGCTGGTTCTTGTGATGGCACGGTATGCCTGGTCAGGGGCCTGGTCCAGCTGAAAATGGTTGATTTTTCTCAGGAAAGTTAGTTTTCAACCAGATTGGTTTACCACCCAGTTCCATGAGCACTAGTGCCAGTATAAAGGATGGAAGAGGTGGGGAACGAGAGGATGGCAACCATGGTTTGTGTCAGCTATAACCTGACTGAAGCTTGGCTTAGCTATGCAACCACATCCTAATTTAAACTAAACTTGGGTGTAACAGACTTGTTAGTCTACACTTACTGCACACACCACCTCCAGAAGATATGAAATAAGTATTCTGTTGCATTTAGTGAGAGTTTAAATTGACTTCAGAGATAGCAGGCTTAAACTGAGATTCTTCAACGTGAAAACTAAAAATTTCTAAGGATGCCTAAATAAGCTGATCATTTCTCACTGAATTTCTGGTGTATTAACCACCTCCATGTGGGCTTGAAGAATCCCGTTTGTAGCATGCAGAAAAGAACTCGGCGCAAGGCTTCTAAATCTTTCCTTTCCTTCCTTCCTTCTTTATATCGGTTATGAAATATTTGGTTTGATTTACCTGTTACGAATGGACATAACCCTGCTGAGGTCACCGTGACACCATCTAAGATTCACACTGGCTCAGTGGCCAACAGCTAAATCTTTGGCAGCTTGCGATAAGCAAATTTGACACCCAGCATCGGGGATGTCCGTGTGTAATGTAAGAGGCGCTGCTTGGGCTTTTGTCGCTTGGCTCGAGAAAGGAATTGGGTAATTCCCCATTCTCTGCAGGTGACGTTCACCTTTGTTTGTTCCATCCAGATACAGCTTCACTTCTCTCTGAGCCTCCAGAAAGCCTCAATCTACTGTGAAAGCAGAACTGGGAAACACTCCTTTCTAAGCCCAAACTGAAACATCTTCCATGGCAGTGTTGTTAGGGCAGCACTGCCCGCAGGTGGTGTTTAAGAGACACCTTCCTTTCTCCTGGAGATCACTGTTATCTAGCCCAAAGCAGCAGATGCGCTGCCAGTGCCTTGAGCAGACCTGACCCTCCTTCTTCCTCAGCATCACACCTACGCAGCTTTGGAGCGATACCTGCTTTGCACCAGCACGGCACGAGGAGAAGGGGAGGCCTGTTTGTTTCTCAGGAGCTAAATATAATTCCCAGTTAATTTGCTTTTTAATGTCAACCTGTTTGCCAAGTGCTTTGTGGCTACGAGGCGACAACAGACCAGATTCCTCTCTTGGTTCTGCTGCTGCTCGGCTGGCATTCACACCCTTTGTATGTGTGCCTTTTTAAAAAGGGAAGATTGGTCGGTGGTCCCTTGTTTACACATTTAATAGCTCACAATTAAGCCAAAATGGACTTGAAAAGCCTCATTAATTAAGAGCCAAATTCTACCAGCAACAAGAAACTCAAAGATGAAGTTTTCTTTTCACTAAGACCCCTTTATACTATTCCAGGAGGAAAGTATGTTTAAACATGCATTACAGTCTCACTACACTTCTGGAGTGGTGTAAACACCCTCTTCAAGGACCCTTTTTGCTACCAGAGTGCTCTTAGACTGAACAAGAGTCAGGGCTCATTGTTTCCAGCTTTTGGCATTCCTTACCTTGAATTTTCAAAATCTGTCAAGACAGAAGAGTTCTCCCTCCTGCCTCCCCCCCCGGCCCTTAATTTTCATTTGACAAAATGCTTGTCGGGTTGTCACCCCAGCTTTTAAAATTAAATGCATTCCACTCACCATTACCGAGTACTTTTAATAGTATAGAAACAGGGCATTTAATAGTATAGAAACACTCCACATCTGAGTCTTGCGATGGATGTGTAAGAACTAGGTACCCAGGTTCAAAACATGCAAGAAGCTGGGTCATTTTCTATTTGTCTTTAGCTGCCAATTAGCAATGTCATTAATCCACTGCCTAGGAAAAGTTCATGATTAAAATAGACGGTGTCACTGACCACTGATAAGACGGTATGCAGAAGGTTGTGCTGTAGCTGCCTGTCACTGTGCTGCAGTAGTTAGAGCTCAGCCTCGTTTTCCAGAGGGAAGTAACAATTTTTTAATTTCTTTGCGTGCTGGGGTAAAGAGAGACACATTATCCAGGCTTTGAATGTTGCATTATATTGTGTTCTGGACAGGGAATCTGCAGCAGACCCCGGGAGAGCTAATGCACCACCCCTCTATCAGACGAGTTTGGTTAGAGGACGCGTTGTGTCTGCATTAGCCGCAAACGTCCTTTGCCGTGTTCGCCCACAGAGCCACCCCAAGGCTCTTCGGGGGCGGCAGATTTGAATTTTGCCTCCTCAAGGATGAGTATCTGAAGCTGGGCCAAAGCTTCGTTTCCTGCTGGCGAGAGAAGAGGGATGGGGGAAGAGGCGCGGGAGGGCTTGAGGGCTCCGGCTTGCTTTTTCTGCTGCTCCGGGGGCAGCAGGAAGAGGCCGGTGGTGCATGGCTGCTGCCAGGAAGGGCTAACCTCTAGCTGGAGACCACAAACCCTTGGTGACAGTGGCCAGCCTGGTTTTCCAAGGCCACAGATAAAATAAGCAACGACCTAGGACAGCAGACAGTGGAGGAGACGGAGGGGCACAGTCCTGCTGCTTGCTCCCTGGTGTGTTGGACAGAAGGAACTTTGTTTGGTAGTGGGAATTGCACTCTAGCTTGCTTGCTTAAGAAGACGATGACCAGTGCTTTAATTTACACCCCACCTGGGGATCAAATCTCTCAGCAAGACCGGAGTGGTTTTTTTTCCCCCAGATCTCACTTTTGAGGGAAACAAATTTCCATGACAGAGGATGAAATACTAGGAATATTTTTCTTAGGTGGATCTTCCAACTTCTGGTTTGTAGCTCCACTAATTTGTGGGTGAAGGAAATATTTTGGTACTGAAAACTTGCCAAAATGCTGTTTAACAGGGAATTGCAGTTTAATTAGCACTTATGAGACATTAACAATAATTGTATTCAGTTTGGCCACTCAGGATAAAGTGTGATTCAGGATCAGCTGGTTGGTGCTCTGGGAAAAAAAAAAAAAAAAGAAAGAAAAAAGAAAGAAACATTGCTGTGTGGTCTGGTGAATATGTGCCATTAGGTTCGTGGTCATAGGTAGAAGCTTTTGTGACTGCTTGTCTCTTCTCCCCACCCCCCCGTATGAGGTTGTGCTGGACTGGGAAAAAGTGGAAGGAACTTATATTAACTGGAGGGAAATGGTTTGATTTCAAGTTCATGCTTTTGCAGCCAGCTGGATTACAGTTTATCCCTTCTATCTCTTTTGCTGTGATTTTTAGGAAAAGTGCCAAAAACTTAAAAATTTTTTTCCATTTACTTATTTATGCTTTGCTTTGCCAAGGAATGAGAAAGCCTGCCACTTTTAGCAAGTGTGTGAACAAGAAAGGCAAGGGAACCCAGGGTGAAATTTGATGTGGAGACTTGTGTACGATGCAGGATAGCCATAAACATCCCTTGAATATTTCTTTTTTTCTTTGCAGCAGAGTTCATTATGCTCTCTGAGTTTGTGGCTGTAGGTGAAAACAAAGACAGTGCCACAAAATGATTGTAGTTTCAAAGGCTGGTTGAGAACAGAGAAAACAAACTATGTGCAATTTAAGCACCTGTTTATATGCAGGCTACCACACAAGCCTAATATATACACCAGTATGATGTAAGGCAGTGGAGATGACCTGATTAGCAAAGCCCTCGCAACGAGCTGAGGAGATCCCTGCTGCACCAGTGCACCCCTCCTTGGAGACCCGCGACTAGTCCCAGCTGAAGGAAACCTTCCTGCAGAAACAAGAGCTCGTGGAGGGCTTCTGAAAATGGCAACGATGGTGCTCTGTGCGGGAAGGTGGTGGAAGTAAGAAGAGTAAACAGCCTGCACAACTTTGCAGAATAGCTGGGATATTATGAAAGATGTAACATGAATTGCTTGGGCTTTGTGAGCTATGTTTGCAGGAGTTGCGGAGCACTGTGTGTTTGGGGAGGCTGCATTTCAGCAAAAGGCTCGCTCCATTTTCTTGTGCTGTTTATCCTGTTGGATGAAAGCCATCATTCAGCAGAAAGAAGCGCTAGGGCAAGATAAAGTAAGTGATCTTCCAGTTTGTAAGCTCTTGCAGCCTTGCTTTCATACGTGCTGAGCAGGCAGAGGTCCACAGACTTGAATGGGAAATTGTGGTGCTCAGCACTTATTACAGTAGAGTGTTTATTATTCCATGCCAGAGAAATAGAGACAAAAATTTATATACGTAAGAAGACACATAAGATACGAGGCTTTCTATCTCTCTTGTGAGTACGTATAAATATACACAATTGGTATGAGGTTTTTTTGGTTATTTTGTGCGTTGCTGTGCGTGGAGAGTGCGCAGGCTTGTGGCAGAAACCGGGGGTTTTAGGTGAGGAGCATGGGGCACTATTTCTGGCTCTACCCTAGCTACTTGTGTGGCCAAGTGTATTAAATCCTGCTCCTGAAGACAGCAAACCGTTTATTCGGGCTTCATTCTCAGACTCGCTGAATACCCCAAAAGGCTGCTATTATTAGAGGGAACTGCCATTCCTTAGCTCTTAAAATGGGCTGTCCATAAATCACCAACACGTGCTTTCCACAGGGAGGTGGGACTAGGACCTCAGCTTCCTCCCTGCCAGCCCATGGAGCTGGCAGAGCTCCCACTCATTCTCCCTTCTGCTCAGCCCCTCCACCGAGGGTGCGTCGTCCTGCTCACGAGGCTGGCGACGGCCGTGCCACCCACCGTACCTTGGGCTCTGCACAAGCATCAGATGGCCTCCCATTGCTTCCGTGGTGGGATGGGCCCCCTCGCGCTTGCCATGCAAGCACCCTCCTGTTGACCTGTTTCTGCCTTTCTTCCTCCCCTTGTTGAGGCGGTGGTGGGCTCACAGAAGAAGCTATTAAGAAAAAACGTATCTCGTCCTTGGGGGATGATTTGCAATTACATAAAGTTTAACGCCATCTTTTGCATAGCTAGCAAGAGGTTGCTTTCATCTGCGTATTTCCCTGTGCATGCTGTTGGTACCAGGGTTGGCACTGTGGAGCGGAGAGCCATCCCTGGGGACCGTGCTCTTCCACCACGCTGGGCGCAGGTGGGGACGGACATCCTGCGCCCAGGCCAGCACAGCCGCGCACTGCCCCGGGCAGCCGTCTGGGGCCGGGTCACGGTCAAGCTCTCAGTCTGTGCCGTGGTTTCTTTTTTTAAACAATAAATGCATCTCTGTGGCAACAAAAATATCAATTCCCTTCTATAAATGAAGCGCTCAAATATTTTGTAGTTACAGACCATTTCGATGACGGTGCCTGTGCTGATACTAGTCTGCTGTGATCTGATCTGGCCGTGTCCTTGCTCTGGATGGGCTTTGCCGTAATAGTGCTTTCATTCCTTCTCTCCCATTAGTACACTGATGAATAGCGGAAGATGCATTTCAATAATTTTATGATTAAAAAGCAACATCTTAGTGTTGTTTGGTCTCTGGTACCTTTACCCTGTTCATTATGCTTTACTGAGGAGTAACAGCAATGATTTAGAATTGCGACATCAACATCAGTCTCTGAACCTTGTGTTTTCTTTAACCATAAATTCTGGAGAAGGAGGAGAAATGAAGGAGGAAGTCTAAGTAGTAGGGTTTGTTCTCCTGACATTTCCAGGCCTGCCGCTTGAAACTGTGATGCCTCACAGCGACCAGACACCCTTACTCCTACCTCTCTCCCTGGGTTCCCGGACAGGGTCCCCTTGGGCGGCTGCTCTGGAGCACATCTGGCCGGGGTTCGGAGACGCCAGCCAGGCCCGGGGCACGCAGCTGCACCCCGGGTCCACTGCTGTCACCGGCACTCGTGCTAATGGCCTTAGTACAGAGGTCAAAGACTGCTTAGATATGAAGGCTGAATCGCCTCCTTTTTAAACCCCTCAGCAGGATCAAGGCTTAGGGGAGCAGACACGTGGGCTTGCCTTCTGGCTGACAGCGTGGATGGAGAGGGTGGCTCTGGAACAGGCCTTTCAGCAGTTTCGAGCAACCATTGAGGCATTGAAATGGGGATGTCTGGTGATTAAAACCCCCCTGCGCCTACACCCCTATGTGAAAAAGCCTGATGCACTCATTTTCTTTAAAGATTTGCTGATCCCACAAGCTCTTGCGAGTTAGAGGAGGTTTGTCCTGTGACCTGAGGATCACAGAAATCAGTGGTGAGCCCGTCAGTCTAACCAAGCAGATGTGAAAGATCTTCAACTGCGCTTATTTCACTTGCAAATATAAATAAGCCAGCAGCATAGCTCTCACTTCAGGCCCGTTTGCCTTGACAGCGTCCCATTTACGTGAATCAGAAGATGGTAGCAAAAAAGCACTGGAGGCTCATCCGGAGATTGGTTTCCCCTCCGTCAGGAAACCTTCCCATGCAGGCAGGGTGATTTGGAGATTACCGACACAGGTCACGAGCCCGGCTTCGCTTGGTCCCTGCATTTTGAACAATCCTGCCTGCAAAGGGCGCTTGTTTCCGCGAGCTGTGGCGGTGCAGTGTCCTGTCTTCGGAAACCCTGCGCCTTGGTGCGCTGGGCAGGAGAGACCTGGAGGAAGCAGCTCTGGCTGTGTCCTTTGCTCTTGGGACTTGGGCTCCTTGAAAGGAAGGGGGCTCCTGTGTTTCAAGCTGAGAAGCAGGAGGTCAGTTTTTAAGACGGTTGCATCTCTGCAACTTTTGGTAGGTCTCCGGATCACGCCGTGCCTTAGTTTCTAAGCTGTAAATAGGGATAGAAATTAGGAATTAAAAAAAAAAAAAACAACAAACCCAAAGCCTTGAAGAAAGATGCAGTTGTAACTTGTGGTGTCATCACCACCATGAGGCCCTCATGTTGGTTTGAGCTTCAAGGCTGTGCTTTAATATTGATAACAGTGGAAATTTATCATTATATTAGCCATTGGGAACTTAGAAAATACATGTTTTTAATTATTTTTTTAAATTTTTTTTCTTATTTCAGCAAATTCAGTAAAGCTAGAAATGCAAAGTGATGAGGAATGTGACAGGAAGCCCCTGAGTCAGGAAGATGAGATCAGGGCTCATGATGAAGGAAGCAGCCTGGAAGAGCCCCTCACTGAGAGTAACGAGATGGCGGATAACAGAAAGATCCAGGAGCTATCGAGCGAGGGAGGAATCCGGCTTCCGAATGGTAAACTGAAATGTGACGTCTGTGGCATGGTTTGCATTGGGCCCAATGTGCTAATGGTACATAAAAGGAGCCACACTGGTAAGCAGCTGAAAGAAAATCTGATGACTGCCTGTGGCGTCTGATGTTGATATTACCTGACAACTCTTCTCTCTTCCTTTTTCATTCGTGGGGTAGCAGGAGGCTGGGGAGGGGAAAGACGGGCTTTGTTGTTTTGGTTCTCCCCCTGCTCCCCAAATTCTGGTGATGCTGTGTGTCTGGCAAGCATGGTGCTTCCTTGATATTGATTTCCAGCCTTTGGTTCTTAAAAACAGCACCGAAGTCTGGAAATCGCCTTTTTTACTGTTCTTGACCAGGGGCAGGATGGTGAGAGTCATTCTCTGGCATGGGGGGGTGTGTGTGTTCACGTGTGTGCGCATGTGCAAGGCTTTTGAGCCTTTAAGGTGGGTCTTAGATGGTCTTCCCTTGGAGGTGCTCACAGGTGGACAATGCCAGCAGCTTCCTGGGGATCTCACACCTCCTTTGCAAGTGGCTGGGCGTGATGCCGGTGGCCCAGCAAACCTGGGATTAGCAAACCCCGCAGGGGACACACGTTACCTAGCGATCCTGATGCCAGGGTGGGCTTGCTGCTCGTCCTGTGACAGCTCCATCAGGGAGACCTCACCTGAACCGCTCTTGTGGGCTGGCGCTTGGCTCCCCCTCACCATCCAGATACCATTTTTGTGGCACCTTTCAATGCTTGCATTCTCCTATCATTTATTTTTATTACTATTAGTACTACTACTGTTTGGAGACCAAAACAACTTACTAGGCTTATGGATTTGAGAATTCAAGAGGCAGACAAAAACTCTGTGATACGCTGATTGACCGGGTCTTTGAGGCCTGAAAGATGAGGCCTCAAGTTCAAAACAGGGAATTTCGGGGGAGTTTTGGCTAATATGACAAACTGGGGTGCCCAAGAGGCTGGTAGTCACTCGCCTCTGCTGCTCCTCCGGTGGGAGAGACAGTCACCTCCAACAGGATAAAAGTACAGATGGGTGCCAGAAGACGATGCTCTCCAGTCTTGTAGAGGTCTACCTGGCAGAGCCTTTGACTCAAAAAAGCACTTAAGCTTGTGCTTAACTTTTATGAGATCTAGGCACGTGTAAGTCACCTGAAGTGCTGCAATATATGCTTAAGATACACACTTAAATCTTATTAAGGTTAAGCACAGGTTTCTGTGTTGGAGCCTCAGTGGGTGTTCGTTCTTCATATTTTTTGGACAAAATGAAAGATATTTTGTTTTTTATCTTTCTCTGCTATCTTTTAATGGGTTGAGAGACTCACACTGACTGTGAGATATCTGCTAGGATATAAAAAGAAAAGTGGGGTTTTAAGGTAGAGTAAGAAAGACTTTGTGTAATCCCTTTGTAAACCTGGTAGTTTGCAGTCAAGTGGTGTGCTCTTGATGGGAAAGAAATCAATAGAATTTCTGTACAAGGAATAATAAATATATATTACATAGTTAATGCCCTGTATATAAGTTGTATTGATAATAACTTAGCATAAATGTATAATGCAAAGCATTGCAGTATCGTTTATGATGCAGTCATGATTTTAGACAGCAGTTACGACAGGGGAAAGGCATTAGCTGGAGAACCAAAACCTTGATTAACAAATTGACATGCTATTACTAGGGAAGGCAGAGAGAATAGAGAATGTAACAGACTGCGTCCCCAGCTTTCAACCTCCCTAAAAGTTTTCATTGGCACTTGCACGTATCTGAGCATATGTATTGTAGGTGCATCGGAGTCCACATATTTGAACTTCAGCAGCTAAATTAGACCTGCTAAATTTAGATTTAGGTACTTAATTAAATGGTCTGCATTTTTTGAGATACTGAATAGCTAGCACATCTTTTAAATACAGACAAGCTGCCTTTTTCCTGTTAAAGAAGACATGCAAATTCACAGCGAACAGAAGAAAATCTCGTCTGCGTGCAGGCAAGGCGGCTGTATGCGGGTGCATGGGTAGGAATTGCATAACTGGTAGCTTTTTCCTTCGGGCTACTGCTGGTTCCTCGTCGGGCTCTGACTCTTTTCCCCTCTGAGCAGAGGAGCTGTGATGTATTGCTCTATACAGATGATTTCAAGCATATAGAAATGGCATTCCTTTCAATGTGCAGCTCGGTGCTCTACTCTCAGTAAACCAGTTGGCAAATTTTGTGGGGGATTTTTTTTTCCCCCTCACTTTGTTTGTTTGTTTTTTAATACATGCTGCTACTTCACTGTCCACAACAGAAGGAGAAGTTTGCTTGGATTTCCACATCCTTGATTTTAAGGAGTATTTTTAACATAGTGGTATCTATCTTCTAAAGTGCAGTATTTCAAAATATATTGCCACTTCCTCGGCAGCCGGGTGCGATGGGCTGGCCCCAGCTCTGGAATGAGCCCTGACCTGTGGGTAGTCTGGTTTTGCAGCCCAAGGGAGAATGGTGGAGGGAAGGGAGGTTGTCCCTAATAAGTGGAAACCGATGATATTCTTTATCAGCTAATGCAACTGGCATGTAAATCCTTACCTCTCAAAGCCAACTTAAGTATGTTTGGGGAGCTGAATCCCGCCTTACTCTCCTCTTTATCTGTACACAACCAAAGTATGGTCTGGCCAGTTGTTTGCATTGGCAAAAACTAAAGTCCTTTTCACTTCCCAAAAAACCTGTCAGCATTCTATGTAAATCACACAAAATGCTGCGGTCCATAGTAGAGGCTGTAATTTGCATGTGTGCTGGGATGAGAGTGTGGCTTTCCTTACACCGGGGACCCAGGCTTTGCGAGAAGCTGTGCCATATGGCTTTGGCTGCGTTACGCACGTACAGGAGCACAGTTTTCGCCAGCCATTACTCATCTGTTCCTGAGGAGCAGTTGTCTTCCTCTGCCATATGATGGTAGTTCAATCAAACAGATACAGGGACGGGGAAAATAATCTGTGCTGCGGATGAAGGCAGAGTAGATGAGCTCAGTGTCCCATCTCTCATCCTCATGTGCTGGAGCATCCATTTCCTCTGATGCCTGCAGTCGCCCCTTCCTGTCATAGACCGAGCCGGGGATTTCCCATTCATCCTTGGGATCTGCACAAGCGCTGCCTCGTGCACGTGGTGCAAGCGATGCTTTGGTCCACGGCACCTCCGTCACGGAGCCCTTGGCATTGCTCATCTGATACCACCGAACACAACATTTCTCGGAAACACTGATAATTCAGGTGAAGTGTTTTTGTAATCTGCACGGCCATCAGGAGAAGGCCTTTCTATTTTTTTGTCATCACTGACAGAAAATAAATAAAACGCTTAATGTGGGAATTAAGCGTGATGCACTCCCTGCGTTAGTGAGCGGGGTAACCCCCCACCCTCTCCCTCACATGCCGTGTCCTCGTGTCAGAAAAATAGCATATGTCAGGTTTGATTTATTTTCTTCCTTTCCCATACTATCTTCTTTTGGTCCAAATTTCGTATTCCACAGCACATGCCCTGAGTTGCAGCATCTTTATCAGAGTTTTTTTGTCACTGCAGGAGATGACTGGGCACATAACGTCACCACTGGATACTCCAGGGGCTTGTGCTTGAGGATGTTGAGGGAAGGGGAGAGGAAGAAGATAAGGCTTTCTGCTAGTGGGCCTGAACTGAAATTTCCTCACTCCTCATTTTTGGCAAAGCAGAAACGGTTTGCTGGTGCAGCCGTGCTGCTGCCTCTGTGATCTGCGCGGTCCAACGTGTTGTTCTCCATTGCGCTGTGAATTGTGATTTTTCCTCCACTGTAATGTCCGGTACTTTATCTAGTCCACTGCTGGATTTTGAAACACTTTTTATTTCGAAGGGAGGGTTGGGATCATCCTCATTGTTTTAAGAACACCCAGAGCTTAAATGCTTTTCCTCTGTGTGGATGCAGCGGGACAGTGGCAGAGCAAAGCCGGGTCCCCGGGTACGGGACACAGTGCAGAAGGCAGCGGGGATAGCAGTCTTGTCCCATTCTCACTTGGGCTGCTGATAGGTTATTTTTAGGCTTTTTTGGAGTGCTAACCACAGGGGGGTCTCAGGTCTTTGCTTGTCCTCCACGTGGATTTTAGTGCCATAAAGTCAGTGAGATGAGATACATTATGGTAGTTCAGTCCAACATGAGGGAAATCTTCAAGTTCTGCTTCAGCATCCGTAGCGTTATAATTGAACGTATGCAACACTGGAACTCTGAATGCTATTTAATTTTTTTTTCTTCATGCAGAGTTCAAGGTTTTGGGACACAATTAATAAATGAGGAAAAACCCAACCGTGCTGTTCAGTATGAAAGACTTTTATGCCTAAAGCAGCTAACCAGGAACAATTTTAAACAAATAGTCATATTAACGCATTACGATTAACTCCGTTGGACTGCCTGTCTTATTCTTCTAGTAGAAAGGTTTTATTTGGTTTAATTTGTAATTTGTAACCTAGTGCAGGCTCTTACCTCTTGCAATAGGAATCGATTTGGCACTGAATTAGAAATTGTAGGGCCAAATTTCTAAAAGTGATATTTTCTACTTAGGTTCCTAACTCAAATTTTTCCAAAAGTCTCATTTTCTACTTAAGCATAAAGAAGGGGAGCTTAAGTTTTTAAAATCGCTCTCTGCATAAGGATGTTTTACTTGCAGTACTGACTAGCTGAACCCTTCTGATAATTTTACCAATTCACTTAAAGGATTTTTCTCTCTTAAGAATATGGTCATAAATTTGGGTACAGAGGACACTTGGAAATCACCCAGGATTTCCCAGGAATTTTTCATGAGAGATTTGTCACTACTGTTTTATAATAAATTGCCCTATCTGGAAGTAGGTTTTCCCAACAAAAACCCCTAGTAAAATCAGTGATTTCAAGTGATGTGCAGCCCGTCAAGTGAATCTGGTAGAACAGTAAGTAGGCATGCAGACTAGCTAGTCCCCAGACTAACAAAGACAGAAATTGAGCAAAGTCTGCTGCTGTGTATTTTGCTTGGAGAAAGGCAGGTTGCAACTCACTGCCTGTCGGTGTGTTGGTAGCGCAGCTAATATTTCATTTGTGCTCCTGGGACAGAGCAGAATCAGAGCAGTTTCAGCATCTGATGAATCACAAGAAATGTTTTAACTGAATATTAACAAAAAAGCCTACTTCAGAAGGGTGAAAATCAGTATTATTAGTATGAGCAAATACTTTCTGATGGCAGTATGGGCACAGTAATTTTGCATTAAGAGGTTAAAAAAAAAAAAAAATCCTGTTTAAGAAGTACCTAAGCTATCCTTTGCATATCAAAAGTATGTGCCAGACAAAAAAGGCTGAGATATTAGATATACATTTAACCAGGACAGATGTTAAATGTAGTCCCATTGAAGCTGGTTCTTATATTTAGAAGAACTCTATCCTGGCTTTTCTTGTTATTGTGAAGGGACTTTAAAACCAGTGGTTTTTTAAAAAAAAAGTAATTAAAACATTCCCAGGAAGGGACCTGAGCACTGCTGCAGACAGAACCAGGCCTCGCCGTTGAGAACGTTATTATGTATTATTGTGTGAGTTGCTCCGTTTGATTTCAAAGGGACAAAAGTTACCAACCAAAGGTTATGAAAATCTAAGTCTCCTTGGTTGCAAGGTCTGCGGGCTCTTTGTCCTCAGTTAAATTTCTGTTTTGATACAGAAAATAGCACTGATGTATTTTGCAGTGGTATGAGATTCGAAGAAGGATAACTCATACTGAAACTTCTGCGCAGCACTTCCGTGCTGAGGCGGTAAAGGAGAGTTATTGTGCAGGGAAGCTTCCAATTAAGCAGAAAAAGGAGTTGGTTTGCTTTCTGAAATAACATTTGACATATACACAGTAAAATATGAAAGCTATTAGTAGGAAGTTAATCAGTTCATTCGCCTGGTTTCAGGTTGTATCAGCTAGCCAGCGTTCGTAGCTTGTGCTACGAAGTCCCCAGCCAGCTGCAGATATTAAAGATACTTATGAAAGGACCGTGTCTTGCTAATCACCCTGACTCCGTTGGTCCACTTCGCCTTTCATCTCAGTATTTGTTAACGCAACAGCAAGGTAACTTGTGGACTTTAGATACTGGTGTAGCTAAAGAGCAGTATTGTTTCATTATTATTTTTCCTGGAGGAGACACGGCTGTAATGGATGCATGTTAAACAATGAACTGTGAAATTTCAGCAGTATTTTACTGTCATTTAGAGCTAAATATTTGAAATCATACCTTTTAATTAATACTTTATTTAACTTAAAATGATAAACCCCCATGGATTGATTTATTTATTAATTTAATTATCAGGGCTGTTCCCTGGCACAAGCCCCTCTTACTAAGCCTTTACGAAAGGCAATATTTTGCAGCTCTGGCTTACCTTGCCTTGTCCATTCCTGAAGTAACTTTAGATAATTAAATTCCCTTCACGGAGAACAAAGCTTTTTAGGCATTCTTGGTTTTGTCTGGCTTCAGATCTTAAATCTGGAGTTGAAATGAAACATCTTTTTTGTTTGGTTAGCTGTTCCTCCCCCTCTCCCCACTCAGAAACTTTTTCTTTTTTTTTTTAATCACTAAGGTTTGAGGTTTTTCTGCCCTGGTTTTTTAGCTTAAAATAGAGAAAAGGTTTGATACTTAAAGTAGACTAAAAATATTTTGCAGTCACATAGTTTCCAGTGTTGAAAAGCAAAAAGCTTGCTTAGTCACATTTCAGTACATGTCCTTCTTATAAGGAGTTCTTATTTTAATAAATCAGTATAAGTTTATAGAGTCAAACAGTAAATAGATAGCTACAATTGTGAAATAAACACCATGCTTATTATTATCAGTAGCCTCTTGTAGTCGCATATGCCACTTGTTTAATAGGTCTTTAGTTTCTGGTACGTCTGTGCTGCTGTCACCCTCAAAGATAGGAAAACATTTTAAACACAGCCAGGGGCTGCCATGTAGAGAAGAAATGTATTTAGGTGAAGACTTTTAGTGAGTGGATGTTTAGTGTGAAGTGCAATTAATTTCAGCCTATGAATGAAAACTTCTACTTTCCACGGAAGTGTGAGGGAAGTGAACAAGGATGTCAAGGTCGTTATTTTGTTATTAGGAAACAGTAATCCTGGAGAACGGCTTACAAACATACTAGGAAAAGGCAGCGGGAGAAATAATTGGAAAACAGTCTTCTCAAGGCACTGAAGTGGTAAAGAAGGCTGGTTTGCTAGTATCTGGAGTGGCATCAGACAGCAGAGTTCTTGGAAAACCAGCAAAATCTTCTTATTATTCAGTCTTTAGGGTTTTTTGTGCACCCTTCTATTGGATAATGGTCTCTCAGATTAGCTGTGCTAAATGTAAAAGCTGCTAATCAATAGCACGAAGGTGTGACTAAAATGAATGGTCATCCCAGAAGCCTGCAGCTTAAACAAGGAGCAGGAATCAAATGATTGGACAAAAGTATAATAAACAGATCAAAGCAGTTATTTACCCAGAATTAAGCCAGTAGGAAAAATGAATTCATGCTGGCTTTAAATAGGTACAAAGGTTATTTAAGGTAAAATGTGCTATTGTAGCAGATTCTGTCTGTTGCAAGAGAGGAGCAGACTGTTGGTGACTTTGTGGTGAGTGTTTTCAAGTCATCCTTGCCACTGAACTTTAGTGCAGGGATTATTTGAATTGCTGACCAAAGGCTTTCAGCATCTCTTCAGCTGCCGGTTTATTGAGGAATAATACCTGCTCATATGTGGCCTCCAGAATATCAAAGATAAGCAGGTGATGTAGTGGATAAAACACATGAACTGCATAGTTTTAAATACAACAGGAGTAAAAGGAAAGACTTTAGACTTGGTAAGAAACTCGCTACCTGCTTTTAATGTTGTCATCCTGAAACTGAAGCTACCATTCCTGAATACTGAGAAACATGTCAAAGGAAGGGGTTTTGCTTGTTTTCTCAGACAGCGAAAGCAAAACAGAAAAGAAAAAAAACCCATATATTTTTCTACTGCAGTCTCTTTACATATCTCTGTTATGGACATTTTGAAATGATATAAAAGAAGATAATGGCTAATCAGATCCTTTAAGTATAGTGTGGGAGGTTAAAAGGGAAACCACAAACTCTTTATCAATTCCAATGAGCTCGTGTTTAGTGTATTGAAAGATGAGCTTGATGCCCTGATTTTTTTTATAATTACTCCATAATGTTCTTGGCAAGATTGTAGGAACCTTAGTACCTTCTTCAGTGCATCTGCAGTGGTTTCAGATGTAATTTCCAGCTCACACACGTGAAGTGAAGTTCCAGAGGGTATGGCATACATATGGCACACCTGCCTTCTGCTGCCCTCCTGGTAGGACTGTAATGCTGGCAGTGATTTAAACCACTGAAGCAAGAATTGCTAGTGGACATCTTAAAGAGCTCTCTTCCTCTTTCCATTTGAATCAACAGACATATGTTGGACTTTACACTAGACGCATGATCTACTTAGATAAAAACATAGCATTAATTTTGTGCAGCAAGGGAGTAATCATTTTAAAGCAACTGAAAAAGGCTTTGGAGAGATGTGACAGATCAGAGAACGCGTTTGTTTTTCACGAGAGCTGTGCTTCAGGCCAGTGAATTCAACCTCAGAAAGTCCCACCAGCCATTGACCAAGGCTCCATAATAGGTGATATGCTGAAAAAATGAATGAGACCGCTTACATCTGAAATCTGATGTTCAGGACCTGGTTGAACTGGGGCTCTCGTTGGTGAAAACATTTCAGCATCTAGAGCCCAGCTGCAGTAAAGCACTTCGGCAAGTGGCCAGCATGAATATATGCTTGTGCCCTATTGATTTGCACTGTACCCGGTGGGACATAAGTAGATGATTAAAGCTGACTGCCTGCCCAAGAATGCTGGAACAGACCGAGTGTCCTCAACAAACGTTGACACAGAGTATGGTTTTGATAATATTTCACAAAACCTGTGTGGGTTTGCCAGGGGTTTTCCTCTAAGTAATAATAATAAAAAAAAAATTGTTGGTGTTTGTTGTTATGGACCCCATCCCCACTGTCCCAAGCAAATATGAAGGATTAACATCAAAATAAGTTGTGTGTGTGTGAATGCATGGGGTGAAGGGAGAGGGTAAGGTGTAGAGTTTCTGTTAATTTTTTCTTTTTCCCATCAAACAAGTCTTTTCAATTAGTTTTACTTAGAGCACAAATTTGCTTATTTCACAGTTTAATGGTATAAGATTTTTCTCAGTGTTTGCTACTGCCTAAAGCTTTGGGCCTGATCCTCACTTGCATTGATTCTCTTCATATCACTCTAGCAATGCAAAGCAGCCTTCAAAAAGGGATTTCAATTAAATTATTATGTAAGCAAAAGATTTGGTTTGAAGCAAAGACCTTAACATGTCCAGGTCCAATTGTTATGATCAGTTCTAAATACTCCTATGGATTGGACCTATACTAAAAATAAGTGCAAAACCATGGAGATAAATACCACAAAACCACAGTTATGGATCTAAATTTTGAGCAGAGCTCATCTCTTATGAAGGATAACACCTCCAAGGTGGAGAACTTTATGAAAATCAGACTGCGTTAATCACCTTAAGCTGATGCTGCAGAAGGAAAGAGCTCCAAATCACTATTGGAGGCTTTACCCCTTGTGCAAAAGAAACGGCCTCTGACTTCAGCAAGTGCCGTGTGATGGTGGTGGTGGGCACCGTACCTATGTAAGATGGCAGTGTTACAAAGAGAGGGGTAACGGGCTCCGTGCATCTTCTGATGTTTCTTGACAGCTCTCTCCCTTGCATTTCTCTTTCAGGTGAACGCCCCTTCCACTGTAACCAATGTGGAGCTTCTTTTACCCAGAAGGGGAACCTGCTGAGGCACATCAAGTTGCACTCTGGGGAGAAACCGTTCAAATGTCCCTTCTGCAGCTATGCCTGCCGACGGAGGGACGCACTCACAGGACACCTCAGGACGCACTCTGGTGAGCCTGCCTTGGCTTCTCTTCCCTCTTGTTTTTTCTTTTGTCATTACTGTTCAAGTGAAGCGGGTTGTGAAAATAACCGTGTGCTCCTGGTGGCTCTGGGTCTGTACCATCCTCTTCAGATAGTGCAGCTCTGAACTTTGGGAAAGCCTTGATGTGAATCAGAAAAGTTGTGGTTCAGTCACACCTCTCCTTTTGTGTAACTGAGCTCCTCTGCTGATGCTACTGTATTTCCCTTTGAACGTCTCTTTGGGGGTATCCAGGCTTCGCTGGCAGATTGTTTTGACACTCTCAGCCCCAAAGTGGCTGTGAAATTCCAAAGATCGCAAAGAATAACTGTGCTCTTGGAAGCTTGCTTTGCAGTTCATACCCATTTCTTCATCTAATAAATGGTGGAGTTCATACTTGTTAATCTTTCAAAATACTCCTAATTGCATTTTTGATTCAGTTACATCTCGCTGTAAAGTCCTAATCCATGGCAGCCACAGCACTCGCCCTAGAGCAGAAGGTGTCGGAGAGAGATTGTGTTTGTCTTGCTGTCCTACTTGATAGTATCATGCCTATATCAAGTCTACTTGATATAATTTATTGATACGTTCTAAAGAAATACCTGTCGCATAACTGCATGTTAGTAGTCACATTGATAGCCCTGATGATCAGTATCAGATCATCTGCTCCCTGTACGCTACACCAAGGGGCCGCATTCTGCCCACTTGCTCATTCGTGTAGGACTCTTGAGTAAGATTTTAACTTGCTGCGTGTTTTATTTCCTAGGATGTTCAACTTCTGTGCCCAGGCCATTTATAGGAGACTGTGTTTTTCATTGTTGAATGAGCAGAGGTAATTGGACTGGTTACAAGTGACAGCATTACAGATGAACTTTTTTGAGATGTTAGCAAATGTGCGACTACTGAAACACAGTGGTTGAAGTGCAGCCGCAGACTGCATGCAGACTCTGCCTGTGAAAATGCAATCATGGGGCTACCTGACTCTTTATACACATTTCTTCTACAGGGTCAGCCTCACTTCAGTAGAGGTTTCTGGTTTATGAGCGTTAGGTTGGTCTTAGGATACAGAGTTGCCTTGACATTTCCAAGAATCAGAAAGGATAAGCTGGTATGCTTCTCCAGGTAGACTTTGGAGTGCACAGGAGGCTGTATTGCTGCAAACGTACTGCTGACAGAAAGCATGAACTTCCAAGGGAGTGCAAGTGTGGGACTAGGCTAAGAAAGAATTGCTTGAGAGTTGTCAGCCGAGAGGATTTGATCTGAAAGTCACAAGGGAAAACGTCTGTGGAACCGTGAGCCGTAATTTTCACACATCTGACCATAACCATAGATTCAACTTGAAATTTAGTAAAAAAGAAAACACGGTAAAAATATTCACAATTAAAATAAAAAAAGGGAGTTGTGACATAAAATAGCCCACATTACAAAACATGAACATTGTGGTTGAAGATTGTTTTCATAATATGAATATAGATTTTGTTACCTAGACACAGCCATTGATAGAGATCGTTCACTCTTTCTGTGTGAAAAGTACACGGCTGATGTTTCTGCTTTTTGCATGAGGATGAAATGTAAAGGTGTGGGATTTTCAGAAGGCACCTAGGCTGCTTAGGTACATGAGTTTCCCTGGAACTCTTTCCCTAAATGTGTTCAGCTGTGCTCAATTTGTAATTTTATGTTTTGTTTTCAGTGGAGAAAGTGTCACCCCTCTAAGCAGTCAGCTACCACAGTTTTCAGCAGAGGGCCAGCAGGAACGGACAAGCTCTCCCACAATACTCTCCAAGACAATTCTTAGAGTAGCGCTCACAGATGAAGAGTTAAAAACCTGAGATATTGCCCTAAAACCTGGCATGCACCTACACGAAGGTGAAATGCCAATCTGAACATAAGCATGGAAGTTAAGGTGTCTTTCTGTCCCTGTCGTATAGGCGAGCTTGGTTGATTTATGCATTCGTATGTAACCTGCTTCATGGAGAAGATGGGTAGATGTTCCCTAGAGATTTTAAACAGTTTCATATCGGTGTACTACGCAAGCACTTTCTGCTTCAATAAAGCACACATCAAAGTCCACAAGTAGACCTTGAAGGTATAGCAAATCTAGTAAACTTCATCGAATGTTTACATCTTCTGCTGTTTCTGACATAAAAGAGGATATCAGATAAAATATAGAAAGAAGAGGTTGAAAACTATTTTGAAATATGAGACTTCAATCCAGTTTCAATCTGGAACACTTCATGTCTAAATTGAGGTGAGTCTGAATACATTTTTATATTTACAAAAGGAATGCTCTTTAGATCAGATCCTCAGCTGATATAGATTGGAATTACATCTTCTAAGCAAGGAAAGTACTGTTATTTTGCACCAGCTGAGAATCTGGCACATGATTTCATAAATGCAAGACCAGTTTCCTTTTTTATGTTGCGTGTCCTTTTCCTCCTTAAATAGGAGAGTACTATTAATCAAAAAAACCCACTCTTTTTTCCTTCCCAAGAAGGTTTTAAACTACTCATTTTTTTAATGGAAGGCAGAGTATGCAAGAAAGAAATTGAAGAATTTTTTAATATCTTTTTTTTTTTTTTGCTCCTAGCTAGTTTGATCTGTGAATTTGAAAGCACTTTGTTTGTGTCACCACATAGTCAGTTACACCCTCTCACTACTGCCAGTTAGTCAATTTTTCCTGTGCTTAGTGCAGGGTTTTCATACAGTAAGACAGGAAAGGTGAAAAAATAAGGAAATGTAATTGCAAACAGAAATTAGCAGAAACATCTCAGAGGTATTTGAAATAGCTGAAACTACTATTAACTTAAAAAATATTTTGCAAAATTTGTGACAGCTTTTTTTTTTTTTGCTTTGGATAGATTTTTTTTGTTGCTGTTGTTCATGCTTTTTAATATTATTTCCTATTTATTTGAAAATGTTTCTAAGCATCACAATCCACATTTTTGGCTTCCTTTCTTGTACAGAATAATATCTTTCTATATAAGTGTTCCCAGGATGAGTGGTTAACAAAATATTACTTCGCATCTGTAATGCTGCTGCTGTTTAACCCTAAATAATTAAGGACTTATCTTGCTGTGTTTCACTCCTGCGATTATTTACCTTTTACTGACATAGGGAGTTCTGATGAACTTTGTGTCTATATTTTCCTCCCACACGCAGCTTCTTTGATTTCGGGAATATAATGATGCCTTCAGGACATCAGTAGGATAACGCCTGGGGAGAGATTCATGCACAGAATTACACTAAGAGTGGGCATGAGCCTCAAGGTACTTACAGGACTTTCAGATGTTGTTTTCAGAATTAACTCCATAGTTCCACAACACAGATAATACAGGAGAGGTGCCCGACTGGGCTTCCAGGACGTGAGTGTAAGGACAGGCTGTGGAGGGCTGGGGCAAAAGTTGGTAGCCCCCTCCTGTGGGATGCACTTGACAAACCAGCAGGAATTGGCTTCACCTTGCCTAGCTTTTGCTGGTTTTAAAGAGGAAAACATCCAGGCAAAGCCAATCTCCTGATGGCAGTCACAGAGTACCTGCTATCTCACCCTGAGACGTGCCCATCTTCTTTGGCATCTCTAGAACTGCACAACTAGACAAAGGCAGATACAAAACAGATGAGATGAATTCTACTCTAGGCGGTTAATGAACAAAAAGCAGAAGTTTTAAGGAAGACAGTTGATCTGACAGATCAATCTGATGGTTAAAGCACCTGGATGTTGACCTCTGTACTTTGAAAGATATGATGTACAACCTGATGCTGTTTTACCCTGAAAAGCTAGGCATCCTCAAATGGGCACATACAATTAGCAGTTATGTTTTGATATGAGTTTCTCTTGTGTCTAAAATGGAGCCAAGTCAGCCCTCCCCTCGTAATGCTATTGTAAACATAAATGCTTTGATAGGTCTTAAAAAAAGTCAAGGCTGCGATGATGAGCAATCTGGAAGAGCCCATAGAAAACATGAGTGCATTAGTTTTCAGAGCAGGGCTTGAGCAGTAAGCCGTAAATAAGGGATAGGATCACTTGCTAAGGGGAAAACAAAACAGAGAATAGGTTTTCATTAAGTGAGAACCATTCATCCATCCTTTGCACTAAGTAAGGACGGTCCTGTGGGCAAATTATTTTGTGATTTTTGTGCTTTTTAAGACTGTCTCATCATGCATACACACAGACTGGCCGTATGAAGCCTTCTCAGGCAACCTTAATTCTGGAACTTCCTGATTTTTCTGTCTTTATCTTGGCAACTTCAATCACATTCCCTTACTGTGGGAGTGTGTAAGTGTTATGCATATATGAAAGCAGTTTTACTGTTTATTTCTTCCTAAAAAATGGGTAGTCAGATCATTTATTTTTTCCTGTCACAGAAGCTTTTCCTCACAATACATTTTAAAATTTGCTTCCAAGATACTTCTTTCCTGTTTAGAAAATTATTTTTCCCCTTTTCTGCTTTTAGCAAATATTTGCTTTTTCCTCCCCCTTGTCTTCCTGTGTTGCTGCTGCGTGTGGTTCGTTACTGCCCAGATCTTCAGTAGCACTGAACTAATGGTATCATTTTATTTGCAAAAGAAAAGCAGTGAAGCATTTGTTTTGAAAAGAGAGGCTTAGGCAAAAACTCCCAAAAGCACAATCTCAGCAAACTATGTACAGTGCGCAAGATAAAAGGCATGTATAATTAAAAAGGAAAATGCCCCGTTCATGGAAAGGTAGTTTAGTAACTCTTTTTACGTTTCTTGGTTTGCTAGTCTATCTTTCTCATCTCTTCTTCTCCGTAAGGACTTTCTTCTCAGCTCCTCCTGTGTGGTAGTGAGCCATTTGAGATGTCCTACATGCCTGCAATTGTATGGCTGTGGTCGGCAGAACTGACAGGGGATGTCTGCGTGTGCGGCTGTGGTCAGAGGCAGAAGGAATCTGGTTCCTAATTCCGATGACGTGCCTGACTCAATACATGTTTGGGAGAGTCATTCCACCTGTGAGTGTCTCAGTCCAGCTGAAAAATTGGATGAACAAGCACAGTGCTGAAAAACACAATGCTGTGCATGAAGTCCTGCCTGTCAAAAGCCAGTGAGAATTATTGAAACAGTGGCAAGGATGGTTATGAAGAATAATGAAGAGTCAATGTTTTAAACTGCTTTTTTCATCTTGAAGAGACTTTTACCACTATTAACATCTCTGCTCTCAAAAGACTCAGTACCTACTCTGTAACCATGTTTTTGAGAATGGGAACATCATAATTAGAAGAATCTCGGGACCTGAAATTCTCATTACACTCTGAGCTGGACTGACTCAAACACGTTATGAATGGGGAAAAAAAATAAATGGGAACAAGTAGGACACTATTTGTGAAAAATGAAGCAAGTATGTGAAGAGGAAAGGGGATATTTTGCATACAAATCCCAGTTCTGCAAATACGTTAGCGAACAGCATCTTCCCTCAGTTGTGATGAGCCGGTGGGCATTTATTCTGTTGATCTGATACTTAGAGCTCTATTTAATGAGGCAGAGCTGCTCTTCCTCTCAGGTTTTCTTACGTTGTTTCAGTTAAACTCAGTGGAATTAACCTCGTCACAAAATCATTTTGTGTTTGTCTTATCGGACTCCAGGTTCCAAACTGTTATTAGCAGGTACACAATATTGCAGCAGCTCTGCTTTCTCATTAATGCTTCCAGTACCTAGAGGCCTTCACTCTTGTGTTGTAGAGTCTCTAAAATCTCTGGTATTCTGCTTTCCATATTGTTTGTATATGGATTTTTGGAAGGTAAGATCAAAATGTGTACAAGGGTAGGAGTTTGGTATGCCAGCTCTTTCATGCCCTAGGCATCCTTATTTAAAGTTTAATCCTCTGTAGAGCCAACTTGTATCCCATGCTTCGCTAAAGCCCCATCTGAACCTGATCCTTGAAATGGTGGGGTCATCTTTATCTCCAGAGCACTACTGTGAAAAGTATTAGTATCAGCTAGATGAAAATATCATCTTTTATGTCCTCAGAATTATCTCACGATGCAAGCTTGGTCATGCTAAGCCTTGTCTACAGAGCATAATTATCACTGAGAAACCATCTTTGATTTAAAGATGCTGTAGGATCATGATCTTTCCAGAAAAAGTACATTTCGGCTTTGTTTTTGGGGGAACTTGTGAAAGGATGTGGTTCCACCCAAAGCAAGAAGTGTTGACTTTTTTCTTGTTAGACTTTTAAAAGTCTTGAAATTCCATAAAGATTCCCTCTTATCTGTGTTTGTTATGGATCAATCTTTGACTGTTCAACCCAGGAGATCTGTTTCCGACAGATAAGATGGAGAAACAGGAGAAGTGGTCTTGGCAAGCAAAGGTAGATGTGCTGTCTACCAGCCTCATGAATATCTCTCTCTCTCTTAGGACTGGGTATCAGCTTTTTTTCCTTTTTTTTTTTTTTTTTTTTCCCCCTCCCTGTCTCCAGGGTGTGGGATTGGGATGACAAAGGAACAGACGCTGTGCGGCTCCCTGCTTCTCGTGGTGCCCCAGTGTCAGTGGGAGATGCCCAGTTCCTTTAGAGCTTGGGGGCTGCCTGTAAATTGGCTGAATAAAGACTCACCCACTCTGCTAGCGATGAGAGACACCAATACCATGGGAGTACCCTCGTTCTAAATATCAGTTCACAGCAAGATTAGTAGGTGCTAAGAATTATCGTGGTATCTGTGAGACAAGTCTTGTGCCTCCTGCTATATCTCTCGGTGGAACGTGGCTTTGCTACATCTCTGCCACCTGCAGGTCTACCAGCAAGTCCTCCCTTCTTCAGCAGAGAGAAGGGGAAGAACAGGTCTGGAGAGAGGTTGCCTTGTCTCCTTCTTTTCCCTGATCATCCAAGTTTCCTCTCCTTAATGAGCCAGGGCGGCAGAATTGTGCGTTTGGTGTCAGGTTAGGTCTCTGGACCCTTGGCAAGGAAGAGTTTTGTGTCAAGGTAGGAAGTCCTGCACCCCAAAATGGGGAAGAAGATGGAGTACTAATGCCCCAACACTGCAGCTTCACCACGAGGGAAAGCTCCCCAGGGCAGATTTCAGTTCTGCAGTGCAACAAGGTGCTCATAAGGAGGGGACAGGGTGTCCTTTGCCCTTTTCTTCAGACCTCCTGAACCTGCTGTCACCTCATCCAGAAGGTCAGATAGCACCGCAGCACTGAGGGGTAGGAAGGTCCTTGTTTAGACAGCATCAGCATGGTGTAAGATTCACATGGGGTCATCCCTCATTAATTTTGACCAGTTCCTTTCTTCCTCATGGGATGCCTGTGCCAAGATGGAAGTGTGTTTGGGACCCGACTGCTGATGTCCAGTTTTCTGCATGTTTTCTGTCTCCCCTCCATGTTAGCAATTCACATCCTGGCATCATCAGCCAGATTCTGTCCCTCTTTGTGTTGCCTCAGGCCATATACAACCAGAACGAAGCACCTGGTCGTGCCCTACTGGGCTGCTATTTGGAGAGAAAAAGGACACTTCTTCACTGCTGGGTGATGCCAGTTCTTACGCCAGCCATCCTGCTTCGGAGGAGCAAATGAGACACTGGCTTTCTTTGTCTTCTGGGCTTTTCTTCTGTCACAGTGCTATATGTGGGATTTCACTGGCATCAAAAAAGAAGATGAATGTGGTAAGACTTCTGCATATAGAGCAGCAGTCCTTCTGAACAGCACGCCTAACCTGTTTTTTAAACATCCAGAGAGATGGTGTTGCTATCACCTCCCTAGGGAGACAATTCCACTTCCCATCTGCTTTTTATAGCTGTGACTCTCATCCTGATATTTAACCTAAACTATCCTTTCTTTTGCTGCAGATTATTGCTCTTCCTAACACTGCCTTCTGTGACTGTGAGTAATTCCTGTGCTCAGTTTACACTGTGATAGGCTGTAGTCATATGTCTGGCATAGATTCTGTTCTAGTCTGTCTTTATCTTCCAATCCTCTCATCTCCTTTTTTTCAATTACTAATTTTGAATTTTTTGCTACTCTTATTCACTCATTTATGAGGGACCTAAGTTGCGAAGTCATTTTACGCTTTGGAAACACGGGCCAGTACAGATGCAGACCCCTTAACCTCATCTCTGCCTCAGTTGCCTGTCAATGAAATCAAAATAAAGTTCACTTCTCAACCTTGTCGTGATGGTGAGAGGGCAGGATGCAGGAATGATTGCAAGGCGCACGCATATTGCTGCAATGAAGGTCACGTAAGTACGTAGCAGAGTATTCCAGTGCTGCTGGTGCCCCTGCTGCATAGCATTGCGTATTATCTCCTTAGTTTTACTTAGCCTTTGTGCAATAGTGAAATGAGATAATTACAAAGTGGAAGAATAATAACTTTGTATTGTTACCATAACCACTGAGGTATTATACCCTGATACCGGCGTGATTATCTTAGACACAATAGTAAGGTGATTATTAATAATGCTAAAGGACTTACTACTTAGCCTGCAATTTTTGCGTCTTGTTTCTTTTATGAACCCTATCTATTTCATCAGCCCAAAGCCTGTGTGAAGTGGGTATGTGTTGTTGCCTCGTTGTTATCCATTTTTCGGTGATGGGAAAATGAAATAGGAAAAAACCCTATGAGACCAAATTTGCAAATTCAGGTACCTGAGCACCAAGGTAGCTTCATGTGAATGACTTGTCTTTCTGCACCAGAACTACTATGGACAGGCTGGCAGGTGAGGGTCTAGTAGCTTAGGTATTTAAAGATGTGCAGTCCTTTGCTCCTTTAAGTTCAAGCTATAGAGGCCTCTTTTGGCCTTGTTTTCCTTGTCATCAGGGATTGTTTCACAAATCCAATATTTTTATGCTCAAGTTGGCATGTGTACGTACAAAACCAGAATGTGAAGTACAGCTGTAAACACAGGCGTTGCATGGCCAGGCTCCAGACCGTCTTTGGGAGCTGGGTGTCTCATTGCATTAGAATAAGCTTGAGGGACATGGTGCAGTGCATCAGGAGTCCTCCTGCTCCAGAGGCAGCCTTTGGAGGAGGTTTTTGCAGTGGTTTTTGCAGAACAAGAGGTGACTGAAAGCTTTCTCGTGCACTTGAGATGAGAACATGGTTTTGACTTGACGAAGCCACGTCTCAGCAAAACTAAGACTACTTCTTGCACATACTCTGTTTCAGCAGCAAAATACCACAGCAGCTCTAAAGAGGAAAAAAGTATTTTTTTTTTCCCCTGAGAAAATTATTTTTAAGGGCAAAAAGCTTTTGTATATTGCCTCTGAGAAAAGGAGATCCAGCATTTGGAGCTGGCCTTTGCCAGCTTCTTGAAGGAGATTGTGAAACCTTTCAGCTTGAGAAAGTTTGAGCTTGGAATCAAACGGTGGTTTGAGGCCATCTTTCACTGCTATCTCAGAGTTGTTTTATGGGGCAGTGCGAAATGGAGAACGGCCACTGACATTTTTGATAATATATGAGTGCTTTAAAGTGTAAGAGAGGTATTTTTGCCATCTGGAAAGGAAGCCAAGAGAAACTAAAGGGGAAAAAAATAACCCAGTTAACACCACACCATAGCAGAGCTGAAGAAAGCTGCTACTGATATATTCTCCCGAGCTCTCAGCAACCTGTAATTATGAATTGGCTTACAGCTAAGATATTGATGGATATCACATACGAAGGAAAATGAGAGTGTCTAGATATTTTTACAGTGAACCTGTACTGAACTTTGTGTGACTCTCCTCCTATTTATAACCCTGCGTGAAGTTCAAGGAAACTTGTCCTGGAGGTTTCCCATGAGAGGGAACTGTGTTTTTACCTGACTAAAGCTCTCTGGATTTTTTCCCATTTTTTATTTGATCTAAGTGTGAACTTTCTCCACCCTCTGCCCCTCCTTCCTTTCTGGAGTGGTTAGAGAAGTTGATTACAGCCAGGATTACACAAGAGATGCCAGTTGCACACATGTTTTGCATAACTCTGCTGTGTTGATTTCAGACAGGGTGCCCCAAGTTCCCTCCGTGCCTTGCAACAGAGAGTCAAGATCTCTATCTTCATTCCTGAAGCTGGAGAAATGCTGTCGAGGCCCTGCCTATTGAAACTTTGACAAAGAGCACCTGGCTGGGACGCTCCCCAACCACTTGGTTATCTGTAGGCTGCAAAGCACTAGCTTTCGGAAAAGCCTCTACTTAAGGGTTGTTCGTTCTTCTTGTATTAAATATGCAAGACTCCCTGCACGCCTGTGGCAAACGCTGTGAGGGATCAGTGGGGCAGTGTAATTCAGTAGGATTTTCAGTGTAAGGCAACAGAGTTCCCCGGGATGCTGCTGCTGCCCTGAGACTCCTCCTGCCCCAAGAGCCAGGTACTCCGTATTAAGGATGGGGGAATGTGCTCCTCAAGCACGTCCTTTCCCTTCCGTCCAGCGAGGCAGGCACGAATGCTCTCATGTGCTCTGAGACGGTCGAGGGCCCGCAGTGAGGATCCTGACTGGAAAATTAAGACAAGCTCATCCTAGTACTGTTTCTGGGGCCAGTTCACTGTGGCTCCTATCTTCAAAAGCACTGAGGTCTGCTTGATTTCAGCAAAAATTAGGGGCTTTGACAGTCTGGGTGTTAGCCTGTGTTTCTGTTCCTTTTGCTGGGAAATAGGTACTTTCTTCCTCCTGCCTCTGGTTTGGAGTGGAAGTCTAGGACAGCACAGTGTTCCCCCAGCCGAACAGGACCGGGGCTGTTCCGAGCTGCCTACGGCACGGTACGGTATCATGGGAAAGAGCTGGTCTCACAGGTAGGCAGAGCCCAGGCTATTTAAGGGCTCCACGATCTTCCCAGAAAATAAATCACATGCAAAGGGTACACTGCTGAGAATCTGATGATGAAATTTTTATATAGAAAAGCGACATGGGCCGTAGACTCTCTCTCACTTGGATACCCTTCATGTGAATGCATTTTGCTCGTCTCCTTGGAGACAGTGGCTTGTCTGAGAGCAGCTAGCCTTGGCTAGGAAAGGCCTGACATTTCTGGTTTGTGGGATGAAGCTGTGCTGCTGAATTTTCCAACAACCACAGAGGCACGATTTGATACGAGCATAAGCAGTGCTGTACGAGGTTATCGAGTGAGCATCTCTCTAATACCTCTCTGGGGACACCGCTTGGGTCCCTGGTGTGAAAGACGGGTTCGAAGATCCTGAAGGAGAGCCTTGCGAACCCCATCCCTCAGATATCAGAAACGTTTGTGCAATTTCTCCCTTCCCTTTCCTTCTTCCGAAGAGCTGAGTCAGCTGGACTGGCATGTCTGGAACTCTGTGGCACCACGAGCAGGCAGTCTGCCAGCTGCATTACACACCGCATCCAAAGGAACACGTCACTCCTCTCTCTCCCTCTCTCCCTCCCCCTTTGCAATCTCCACCCTCTCCCTTTTATTTTTCCTTGTTGATCCGTGTAGGTGAGTCAGAGAAACCTGCTCATCCACAACCTGTTCCTTCTTGCCAAATCCTGGAGCAGCACTCCCAGTTCTTGTTAGGTGTCAGGAATAGGTTATGAAAACAAAAACTGATACAGGCAGCGTACTGGGTATAGAGCGCATACTGTAAATGAAAATTAAATGCATAGTGAATGTGCCACTTAGAATGTGTTCCTGATAGAGTGATGTCTTTTGTAGGAGGCACTTTATTGTGTGATTCATATATAATATTAGTTTTCTTCTTATAAAACACCAGCATGGAACGGGGAAATTATTTAAGGCATAAGTAAAAGCACAGTTAGGGAGAAAAGCCATCTTTACTCCACTAGATTTTAAAACAACAGGAGAGTGGAAAATTTCCAGCAGGAAAATAGGTGGTTCCCAAAAGTGTTTTTGAACAAAATGACTGAGCTTTTGATATCAATTGTAGTTGTACTAATCTGAAGAAACTCCATTGATACTGGCATGATTCCTCAGGGTTTACGCTATTGACGTGTTTCTAACCCCAGGAATTAAAAAATCATGAATCTGGGTCCCCCAGATCATAGACACTTACAGATGAGCAGAGTGAAAGGTGATAAATTGGCCTTTTATTTACCTTATGATATTTATTTCATGAGCGGGGAGGGAGTGAGAAAACATGCAAGCTAACTTTTCTCTTTGGTCCCCTGACTCCTGGAGATGAAGGAAAGCATAGTATCATATCTGACTTAGGGTGAAACTGCAGGTGTTGGTAACGCTGTAGGATCAGGTCTGTCTCAATAGCCATAGCTATGTTTCCGTTGAGCAGCATCAAAGGATGGATTTTTGGCATATTTTGTTGGAATGAAGCTGCTCAGCTTCAAAGAATAGATCATCCACCAGGAAAAGTGCTTTGTTTGACTTTTACGTGCCACAGTAAAATGTCCACGTTAGCTGTATTGTGAAAAACGTATCCGTTATGTTCATATCGTTAGTCTTCTACAAGCAATGAGTTTGTCCCAAGGGCTAATGATGAGCCAACTTCAGGAGACTGCAAGTACAGTTTTGGTGGAGATGCATGAGATTTCTGCCTTGATCAGCATGAAGTCCGGGACAAGTTTGACCTGGCTGATGTAGTCCCTTGCATAAGATTATACTGTTGCTGAAAAGAAGGAGAAGGACCATTTTGTGTCAGGTAATATATAACTCGGAGAGAGAGACACTCATTTCTGAGATTGTTCAAGCCCAAGACAAGAAGACAGCAAGGTTTACTGCCCAGCCACCTTCTGCAGAGGATGAACCTGGAGTACAGACAAAAAGGGACTTGTCAAAGGCATTCAAGACATCAGTGTCGCAGATAGGAATGAACCCAGATGTCCTAAATCCCTGTCTGCTGAATCTGTTGTAAGACTCTCCACACACAAAGAAAAAAAAATAGATGTAAGAAAATGAGAAAAAGAGAGATTTTTCTTCTCCTTTCTCAATACCTTGGAGAAGTTTTACACTCTTTCACTCTTGATTCAGACCTCTCAGAGAAATCACCTCTTTTTAATAGCCTAGTGGAACCTTCAGTATGAATTTTTGTTTGGGTTTTTTTCCGTCAAGGAATGCAGTTAAGTATGTTCAGAGTTTCCTAAACTCGCTGTTTTTACAGGAAACCTTTTTAAAGTACTTCAGAATGTTTAGAGTGCTCTGTTTTGTATCCTTCAGCTTTTCTGTCTTTACTTTCAACCCAAGCAGTTGCTTTTTCTTTCCTTCTTTTCTTTTTCTTCTTTGGGTTTAATTTCACACCCATATTTAATTTCCTTTCATTTTGTCTGCCTCCCTTTCAGCCACAATAACAGTTTCTGAATCTAGCCAGGGCTTGTAGTGCAAAACTAATTGCACCAAAAAAGAAACATCCTAAAACCCCCAATCTTTCCTCTCTCTCTCCCTTCTCATTCTCTCTACTGAGCAAACCTAAAAAATCCTGAGTTTTAGGAAGTGCTCTGGAACTGTCGTTATTTATTTTTTGTGTTACCAAAAAAAAAATGCAACTAGGAAAGATATTGAGGCTAACAGGAATCGCTGAAGTTTATTACCCAGAAAAGATTAATGTAGCTTCAATGTCAGACATAGAGACTTGATGTAGAGGTTTGTGCTAGAACAGAAGCTGTCCAGTATCCCAGATTCATCTCTTGGAGAGTTAAAGGATCCCATCATCCTTTAAAAGGTATCTTTACTGTTAATTTTTGTTGTGCTAAGAATTGTTTTCATACAAAATGGTCCTGATTTCCCTTGCCAAATACTGTGGCTAACTTTGAATGTGGAGCAGTGAAGACCACAAGTGTTGGTGACGAGCGTGCTGGGGAAAGAAGGCGTCTGTCCAGCCCTGGTAGCCGCAGATTCGTTTGCCGAATCTTACTCCAGAAGCTGGAGTAAGTGCTCTGGGTGTTGGGAAGAGCATTTGGGAGCAGCGAGCTGGCCCAAAAAGCCTCATCCTGGAGGAGCCTTTAGCATCTGAGGTTTTCCAAAGTATGCAGCACAGCTCGGCTCAGCACTGTTGGCTTGCGAAAAGTTCTATCCTTATTTCGAGCTCCTCTGTAACGTCGGTGGTAAATATATACGTTGTCAGGCAGAGAGCAACAGGAGGAGATAGGAAAACTGCATAGGTAAAAGGAGTCGGTCAGCTCTTTTTCTGTTTGACCTCATTTTACATCTGTGCAAGGCATGACAAAACCACCTGCTTGAATAGCAGATCTTTACAAGGGTAGCACAAAGGCATGGGCCACACTGGTTCTTGGGCAGTAAGGAAAGTATGAATAAAAATGTTCATGTCCCAAAGGAGCCCATTAGTTTCACAGCCTGACCTGTTTTTGGAAGCAAGGTTCCCTTCACTGCTGGCTTTGATCAAAGTATGTGAAAACTCCCAACTTCAGTGGCTGGGAAAAGAAGAGGAGCTGTCAATATTACTCTTCCCATGTCGCTATTATCTTCGTGACAGCTTGCTGTTAATAGTCTGTTTCCAAAACTTTGTTTCTGACAGTGACAAGAAAAGGGAAAACTTACTTACGTAAAGGGAAACTGGAGCGCGTTTTTCCTATCTCCTAATATGAGACATAAAATTGAAAGGTGTCAGGTGCTAAAAGAAATGCTTTTTCTCGTGCGGGAACGTGTAGGTGGAACAGTGGAACTCATTGCCACGGGATGAGAAGAAATGAGCTAGAGTTGAGGGCTCGTTCAGTGGTTTTGTGCAGAAGAAAACTACCTAGTGCTATAGTGAAAGTTAAATGTCGTATTCTGTCTGTCTCCCTTTGTTTATATAGTATAAAATAACGGGTAACACTATGTTTGGCACTGCTTGCTTCAGATAACTCATAGATTCTGTTGGCTTTATAATGCTAAAGGGCTTCTGCGAGATACGCAAAGGGGCAGCACTTGGAATAAATATAAACTGTAAGCAGCTGATGTAAAT
This sequence comes from Ciconia boyciana, assembly GCF_034638445.1. Lineage (NCBI taxonomy): Eukaryota > Metazoa > Chordata > Aves > Ciconiiformes > Ciconiidae > Ciconia > Ciconia boyciana. The sequence continues at coordinate 40,196,033 of NC_132943.1, read as the reverse complement.
TGACTTCAGGGTATTCCTTCCATTGATACTACCTACGAATCTGGCCCAACATCTACACTTGTTTTACCCAAAGGGGGAAAACAAACCCCAAAACAAACAAGAGCACTTCTCAAGGGAGTGTTTGTCCAGCAGCATTCCTGATCTGCAGCGAGGTACCCACACCCTGCGCTGCGTGTGTGAGCTGTTCCTCTCTGCCTGCAGCCGGTCGCTCGGAGCTCTGGATCTCCCGTCACCTCCTTAAATTCCTGCTGAGCTGTGGCACTGATGGGGAGCGGACAGGACAGGGCAGAAAAGAACAACAGACCGACCTAAACTTGTTTTCATTTTTCCTACTCGCTGTGTCGCAGGAGCAGGGTTAAAATAAAGAGAAGCCAACAAGCCTATTTTGGAAGGTTTGTCATGTTGAACCAATTAACACTCCACTTATCAAGTCGACTTTAATATAATGTTAAAGGTCTGAAGTGGAGTGGAAAGTACAGAGCCAGTACATAGAGTTAAGGTTTAACCTCTGCCTTAAGCCGGTTCCCACCCACATCCAGATAGTGCGGAGGCATTGCAGGGAGGAGGCTCCTTTCCGAAGCCACCTCTCGTATTCATTGCAGAGCCTCTCTTCCTTTAAAAGTAAGTTGCCGTAAACCTGGTTGCCTTTAAGCAATTTTGAAGCTGGCCAGGTGATAAAACGCCCAGTTATTTTGTGGACTTCCTGGTTTTTGTTAGTTTATCTCACCACCAGAGTGCTCTTTAAACAGAGTCCCTTTTTAGATAGTATTTAACCATTTTGGAGTTGGTGTAAAATCCCTGGTGGAACCCCACCAGTGCCAGGGGTGCCTGGAGGACTGGGACATGTTGGTATGGGACAAGGACAGTGCGCCTGGCTCAGTGGCCTCACAGTGCAAGCACAGAACAATTGCGCTTGAGATTTTCAGATATATATGGGGGATCTGAGAGCTCCATTGCCATTAATATAAACTAACAGGGAGTGTTGAGGGCCGTTGGCCAGCTTTGAACCTCTTATATTGAAGGAAATAAAGGTAAGCCAAGAGAAATAGATGAGGAGAGCTTCTGTTGCAATATATGTTTCTTGGGACACGGAATTGGAGCAAGCGTCCATGGATTTCGTCTTTTTCAGAACTAAATACAACGTTAGTGCCCTTATCTGTGTTTTCCTTGATTTACTTTGTAATTTATTTGCATGGTTTCACATAGACAAGTACATTTTTCTTTGTTTTTCACACGTACATAGATACAACATACAAACCTACAAAGTGAACTGTTTGTCTTGTGTGCTGCAAAGGAAGAAAATGGGGTGTAAGATACTTGCTTTTCTGTTTGTAATTATTTAATGGATGCTGCAAGACTGTGGCAGGAGCCCTGCAAGTATCTGGACCGTTAGGGAGATTTCAGTAATTCTGTGACTGTGCCAATGAAACAGGAGTTTGTTTGTTTGTTTGTGAAACTTCTGGCACAAAAATGCCACCTACTTATTTATAACCCTGTGGCAGATTGGAACATTGTTTTATCTGTAAAATCCTGCAGATCAGTTAATAAATAGACACAATCTGATGAATCAGATTAAATAACAGAGCCACCAGTAGCTGCAAGATAAATCATCATAAACTACAAAAGTAATAAAAGGCTGCAGACAGAACCACCTTGGAGGTACAAATAAGGACCCCAACGCCTTAGCTGTTGTACATGAGCACTAATGTTTACTGATTTACACCAGATTCTGGCCCCTGTTTTTATATGTAGAGAAGGTATAGATGCTTGAAAGTTTGTCCTGACTAGTGTATTTAGTTGTTTTCCGCATGTTCGTGCGCATGTTTTTGTGGTCCGTTCTAGCCAAAATGTAGCACGGATGAAGTCTTCAGAGTTTATATATAATCTGATGTTTAATACTGCTTGCCGCAGAAGATCAAGGGAGGACTAAACGCTAGTACAGTATTTTACCGCTTATTTTACAATACCGTAAACAACTGGCAGGTAGATGCAGGTGTCAAGCTGCTGGTTTGTGCCCTGGAGATATTTATAGGAAAGGCAGGCATGTCTAGAAAACAAAGGGTGCGTAGGTGCAATGTTTTGCCGTCGTTTTACTGCGTGCTGATGTACCAGGAGTCTCTTGTGGTGGTTCACTGCTAGCTGCATAGGGCTACTGTAATAGTACGTGGTAGTTGTTGACAGAAATAACTTATCATTGACTCCCGCTGTGCAAAAAGTCAGGACAAGCCGTTTTTCATTTGCTGGGAGGCTCACAAAATGTTGAACAGCCACATATATATCAATAGGCAATTGATAATAATCTTTACTAAGAGGCATTGGGCCACAAGGTCATGAAGTGAGTCAAGTGCTCTATTTCAAGCTCCAGGTCAAGAAAGTACTAGTTGCTTAATGGCATGTATGTAGGCTTCTCCTGTTGTAATGCTGCATTTTGGGTTTTGAACCTTTTGAGATGTCCAGAGTGTCCAGAAACCTTTTCAAGCACAGATCTAGCTGTATGGTCTCCTCTACCGCATGATCTAGTGAAGCTGTCCTTTACCACATGACCTCACGAACCCTAATACTTGGCCCAAAATATGATAATGTAAAGAGTGCTTGTAGAATGGAGACATCAGAACTCCATGAGGTCCAGAAATGTATCTGCATCCCATGCAACATACCCCAGGTATTGCTGCCTAAAAGATTAAGGCAAAGTTTTCATAACGTAATTAGAGATTTGGTTCTTTCTGAAAATCAGAGTGCTTTAAGATCTCACAGGTTGGGCGCTTGGAAGCGGAGGTACTTGACACTGCGCGTCACAGGTCTGCGTGTTTGTGTGCTCCAGCAGCCTGGAGCTGTATTTTAGATGTTTACATGTTGTGACTTCTGCATGCAGGTTGTCTTGGACTGTCTTGGGTTAGCTGTGGGACTTGCTGTTATTTTTGAACTCCAGTATATACTGATTAGTGTGTGTGTGTGTGTAATCTCCCAGGCAAAAAAAAAAAGCAACAAATCAAAGAGCCCCCATGAATTTCAATGAACACATTTCCAGTCATTAAGCACAGCAGCGAGATGCAGCATCGGAGTGGGAGGCAGTTTCCTTTGCAAAGCTGCGTGCTGCTCAGAGCCAGCATGGGCTTAGGTCTCACTTCCATTTTATTTTTTTTTTTGTGATTAATTCATTCAGGGGTCTATTATTCATGTAAATATTTTTGTGTGTGAAGCTTTGAGCTAGGCAGCTCTGGAAAAGCCGAAGTGTGCTGTTTAATTACAGTAGTGAACCGGAGGGACCGTGTGTTGCCTCTCTGCAGCCTCAGCCCTCTTGCCGAAACCTCAGCGCTGCCTCGGCCCTCCCCAGCTCTGACGATTGCTTCCTTGGCTCAGGGAAGCTGGAGGTGGGAAGGACCGCAGCAGCTATTATATCCACCTTTTTGTGACTATTGCACACTCTCTTTTTTTTGTCCTGTGTGGTGTTAAATGTCACCAAGCTCAGGGGCATTTTGCATTTCCCTGGGCTGACCGTTTCACGACCTGAAAGGACACCATGCCTGCAAATTGCCTCATATGCCACCTATTTTTTTTCTGATTTGATTTTCTTATTCCTGCTTGATCCTCTACTCTGTGCCATCCTAAATATCTCCTCCTGCTCTTTAATGTTCACTCCCATATCTAATAAAATCACAGCGTATTATTAAGTCCTTAATTTCTCAGTAGAGATACGGGCCGTATTTTTGTGTGTCTACCTACTTGCGTGAGCTTTACCAAATTAGCCTCTGTGCATCTCGCAAAGTGCATGAATTCATTTACATGCTGTGAAGAAGGGAATTATTACCTTAATCATACGTATGAATAATTGAAGCACAGGAAATCAGAATAACTTGCCTGCAGTCACAAAATTTGTAGCATAACTAAGACTTGAACCCTACACTCCCTAGTCCCAACCCAGTGCCTTAATCATATTTCCTACCTCTGTGTTAAAACTGATCTTACTGTGATAAGTCCTGTTCAAGGCAAAGGGCTGCTTTATGGTAGGCACTGTGTAACTGCAGAACAGCTCCCCTCTCCCAAGCAGCTTCCAGTTTTAGGGAAGAAAGAAGAAATAATGAGTTAATAATGGTTATGATCGTGACAGACAATTCTGCAACTTCACTGATAGGTGTAAGTATCAGCCCCAAAGAACATTTTAACTTCTTTGATGCTGCTTCAGAAAGCTTCATTAGCGAGTACTGGGGTTTCCTCCAGCTCTGGGGTGCTAGGGGCTGAGTGGGAGTTCAGATTTCACAGAAATAAGTCATGCTCGGTGCGCTGCTATCAGAGGGACTTCCTCAGACCAAAAGTAGCTACATCAGATGGCCACTTAGTTCAGAAATCTTGGCTGGCTTCCCTTTTGGGGCAATAATGCAGAAATAACAAAGGTCTGGTACAAAGCTCAGTGCAAAGTCTCTAGTCCTTGGCTTGGGCTGACGTATGTCACACGGCCGTAGTAGCATGAGCTGGTCGTGTGAGCGGTTGAGCAGTCGCAGGGACTCGGGATACGGGCAGGTGGATGGGATCTGCGCTGCTGCAGAGGAGAACGTGGTACCCAAAACGGAAATGTGGGAGGAGTTAATCCTGACTGCTGAAACCGGTGCACGTTTTGTCATTGGTCTTAACGGAGGCAGGATTTTAGCTCAGCAAAGTGTATCGTTGCTCTTAAGCTGTTCTGTGAGCCTTTCTCATGTTATATGCTTATGGCAAGGTATTACCTGGGATGCCTTGTTATTTGCCGTTGACTTACTTTATATTCTGCTATGCACTCCCATCTTTTTTGAGTACAAAATGCTGCACGAATGCCTTATGGGCTCTTTCTCTTTCACTGACCTTTTTTTATGACTTTAAAGAAGTTTCCCTAGGCCCAAGTCTGCTTTCTGTCTTGAATATTGACCTTAGAGTTACACCATCTCATTGTCACTGCACGCAGGCTTCTCAGCTATCAAAGTTCACCCGCAGGACTCAAAGTATTCCTAACTCAGAAACACCTTGCCTTTTATGTCCTTCTCCTCTTCCCCCTCCTCCCTCCACATAAGCATTTTAATTTCACAAGCAAACTCCGTTTCTCTGTGAATTTCGACAAGTGGTTTACCTGTTTCATGGTAAAAATTGTTATTCAAATTTAAATATCTTTTTCACTGTGACTGTCATAATATTTTCCATTTGAGGCTGAGACTCCACTGTGGGTTTTCTGTGCCACATTGTCATCTGTATGAATCTGAGCTTAAATGCGTGGAAATTCTGACATTTCAGTAAGAAATATAAAGTGGTTTTTTATGTTCTTCAAGTTAGCTGTTTCATAGGTATGGCCGCTGGGTTTTGCCCAGTGCCCTGGTCTTTCCCAGTTGAACAACAGATCAGAGATTTCTCAAGATTTTGGGCTTGTTTGCATTCACTGTAGCGTGTCATTTCTATGAGAATGAGTGATGGTAATTTTTTATCTGATTGCTTACCCTGAAAAGGTGGTAAAGGAATAATTACCCCAAACCAGGGATTTCCAAACTAACTTTGCTTGGGCGCCGCTACCATTGGCAGCGGCGGTTACACACAATGCCGAATCTTGCGTCCTTGTGCCGTGGTCTTCAGTGAGGATCTCGGAGAAGGCAGCTTCATACCAAGCAAGCTGAGCCAAACTTTGAGGGGCTTCACAGTGGAAATGGCTCCATGGTGGAAAGAGCTGCCTTTAGAGGGGGCTTGGAGAGGGTTTTGGTAGACTATAGCACTGTGGAACTCTGCCTTCAAGTCAATGGCCTATAGACCAAGGCTGCTCGTGCCCCGTAGTGCAAGCCACGTGTTTTGGGGGCAAATTTTGACTATTAACATTTATCTACTATACAGTATTTGGCAAAGGCTGAAATCTCTCTTGGCAGTCATGTGGTTTCCTACGGTGGTTTGTTATGTGGAACTAAGTATGCTGTTGAGGAGATCATCGGAATTGAATTCTTTAATACACTTTTACAGCTTTCTATTGGGTAATATGAAATATGGAAAAATGTACACCCACTGACAAAGTTCACATACACAAATATATATATTTTTTGTCTTTAGTTGCTTTGAGAATACAAGGGGAAATTTGCAGCTATTTCAATGACTTGACATTTGCCACGACGACAAGGTTTCTAAAATCCAGACCGTAATTGCTACCTCAGCTAGCTGCACCTCTTACCAAACAGTTGTGAGAATTGCTGGTGACACAAACTGCTGCTATCAGAACTGATTTTGTTGTGGTCTGACCTGATCAATTGTGCAGCAGCCCAAGTCACAGTCACTTTGTGTAATTTTATAGTATAAATCATATTTTACACGTGTGGGGCTATGATGTGATTGCATCTGTAGAGCGGGAGGACAGAATTTGGAAATGAGCCCAAGGGAGTTGTATTTGATCTTACTCGACTGGAGCTCACAAACTTCATTCTTCACGGCTGTGTCTGAGCAGCTTCCAGTTATGTATTAGGCAACATGATTAACATTTGTCACATGTTTATTCTCTTATCTTCTCCCCAGAGGAAGGAGTGTGTGCGCTGGAGTATTTCTTTCCTTGGGGAGTTACGTTCCTCAAATCCCATATTGTGTGTAGAAATCGTGCCTTTATCGTTAGCTTTTATCATCTCTATGAACCTTGAAATTTGATGGAATTTGGATAGCTGACCGTCATTGGAAAAGCTCAGCCTTGTTGTCTGTGAATAGTTTGTGAAATTGTTGCAATGCAGGGAGCAACGATTTGAAGAGGTGTAATACCAACTTTTTTTTGATTGTTGAATCAATTTTTCATACTGCGAGCTTGTAGGGGAATGTGTTTCTCTATGCTAAACGATAATATATTTAATTAATTATAGCTACCTCTGGAATAGCTGAAAGCAATCATCCCTTTCCCTTGCATCTTACAGTTTATCTAAGTTGCTTGATAACCTGGTGTAGCCAAACCAGGTGGGCTAATTCAGCCCTGCTTCAGCTCGGTTAACTTAATCCCTTCAATTGCATTGGATTTTTTTGATTAGACACCAAGTTAGCTTCTAATAAAGGCGTCAGACTGACAGGCGTTGATGCCATCTAGATGCATGATGAAGCATTGTAATGGTGATGATAAAAGTCTTTCCATCCTAGGGAGCTGCCAGTATGTTTTCCTAAAGGTGCTTCCAGAATGAGATGGCTGGTTTAAGTTTAAGAGCTGAGGCTCGATCCAGATAGTTCACGTCAAGGGCAATTACTCTGGGAATGATAATGAGCCTCACGCTCGGCCTCCACTGAGATTCCCGGTACCAGTGCCAGTTACGGCAACAGTGTAAGCTAGTGAGCAAAATACAGTAAAGGCCACAACAACCGTTTGGCCTAAGACACAATACTTTCCTGAGGATTAACCTTATCTCCAAATAAAGAGAAATAAATCCACAGTTTGGACACTTACTAAAAGCAGCTTGTTTGAAAAACTTGGTTGTGTCACTGAACTGCACGTACAAACAACCTTTTTGAGAAAACCAGAAACGTTCTGCAAGCATATTGATTTCATCAAATCCCTTTTTTCTGAGACAAAAACTTGTGAAACTTGTTGACCAGCTCCGATACCAGAGGCTCAGGCTTTTTCATCTTCCATCATATAGGTGATGTGGGGCACAGACTGTGGTATGTGCTGGTCCTACAGAGGCCCCTGAGAAGTTCCCTGACTCTGGGTCTTTCGTGTTTAGGGCTTCAGCCCCAAGGCAAGGAGCCCTCTGTCCAGCTTCTTGTTGGCTACGGGTGTCCTCCCCGCAGTGTCCCCTGCATTTTCCCATCCCAGTGGTGACGGTACATTTTGGCTGCAATTAGTGCAGCTTGGATTTCATTAAGTAAATGACTGTGAAAAGCTTTCAATGTTGGGATGAACCCAATAGAAACATGTATATTATCCAACAGAGGATGTTCTCAGTTTCTTTGGCTGGAAACTAAAATTCTTACCTAAGATTTTCAAAACTCTGGAAGAAGCTTGACCTTCCCCATCCCTCAGCCACCTCTGAAAATCGCAGCTGGTGGTGTTTTACTAGACTTGCAGTACTGACTTAATAGCTCCTTAGTTATTAGAGAATAAATGTTCATGTTCTACAAGTTTAAATTATATTAAAAACCTTTATTAGCACGGCTTGGCAAGATACACTTCTGGCTAGCTTTCTGGCCTTGGGTTGGGCCATTCTTGTGGTTTCTTAACGACATGCTACGAAAGGGATCTACTTTATGAGAATCTGGTGCCAGGTTTTGCATGTATTAAGAGGCATTTGCCATATGTTCATAACGCAGCTGAGTGAAACAAAAAACAAATTAAAAATTAGAGTTATATCTTGCATTCATCTGGCTTGATTTTCATTGTACATGGCCTTTTATATTTTTATATATGTATGTTTACATTATATATATTTTAGTATTATCTAGTCTCTATGAATTACTGGTGGCAGCTCAGCTCTGGCGTGTAACAGTGCTGTTACCAAAGTTACTTTCTGTTGTCTTTTTTTTCCCAAGCTTCCCTTAGTAATTTTGGCAAAGTTGTCTCAATGAAAGAAGAACTCCTCTGGGCCACGTAATGGGTTTCCCCACCGTTGGGAGCAGAATTAGGCCACTGGGGCAGCCCATTTTTGTGAAGACAACTGTTTGTACCATGGGCAAAATGTCTCAGAGGTTTCTTTCCCACGAGACTTGGTGACACACAGGCAGTGCTGGGGTGTGATTCAGCTGTTTGGTTTGCTTTCCCCTCTTGTCGTCTGTCTATTTGCTTTGCGATCAACAAGTCCGCCTCTTTTTCCTTCTGCTGATACTGCGCGTTAGTGTGAAAAACGGATGGGGCGAAGTATCCGGCGGGTGGGAGGAGGTGTGTGCGGTGGGAAAATGGGGCTGGGAAAAAGGTCTGGGACTTGAGTAACCTTTCTTAGGTGTCTTTCCATCGCAAGAGTTGTTTGTTGCAAGGGTGTGATTTTTGATAGCAAAAAGTGGGTTGCAGTGGGTCTGACCTGATGCTCTCGTTCTTTCCGCAGTGGGGAAGCCTCACAAGTGCAACTACTGCGGCCGGAGCTACAAGCAGCGCAGTTCGCTGGAGGAGCACAAGGAACGCTGCCACAACTATCTGCAGAATGTCAGTATGGAGGCTGCTGGGCAGGTCATGAGTCACCATGGTGGGTGGAAACAGCCTTTTGAGGTCTCTTGGACTTGGAGCATCTCTTGCGGGTTTTTTTCCATCTGTTTTTCTTCCTTCCTGTCAGCTTTTTATCGCTTCCATCTTATAGATTGCTTATACTCAGATAGGCAGGAGGAGAAAAGATGGGCTGAAATCCTCACTCTGTCCAATTTAACAGCACTGGTTTTGCTGATTTTTATTTATTTATTTATTTATTTATTTAATATGCAGACATGAAAATAAAGCAAAGTCACGTGTGCAAAGTCACCCTAAAAATGAACTAAGCCATGTATAAAATGTATGACTCCCCTTCCTTTCTGATAGCGACTGATAATTATAAGAGTTAAGGATGGTGGAGGCATTCAGAAGTCATTATTTCTACTCTGTGTAAAGTTATCTTATATCCCAAAACAAGGGAGGGCTAGATATAAAAATCTTCAGAGCAGAATGGAATTCAACAATGTTGATGAAAGTAATTATAACAAAAAAAAATGTTTATATGCATTTACATGTGTTAGTATTAATATGTTAACTAACACTGCATGTGTTAATATGCATGAAGACTGAAGATTGCCAGAAAGATTGTTGAAAGCAAGAAATGTCAAACGCTGTGGATTTGTTTTCAAAAATTTCTGTAGCTGTTAGTATGGATAATGAGCATAATATCTCAGACTGCAGGGTTGTAGGCTTATCTGTAGTGCTAAATACGAAATGGTAGCTGTCCAAAAATTGTTATAATTTCATTCAAAATTAGTGTTTCGGAAACTCTTCTAAACTGAACATCTTTTCACTTTTAAAAGTTGTCTTTAGATGTTTGGTACTTGAAGTCTTTAAAATTTTTTACTAATCAGAAAATATAAAAATTACACATTTTCCAATTTGATTAAAAATTACCATATACCTAAGAATACCAAAAAGTTAGATTGTAGGTAAATAAAAGGTGAAAGAACATTTCCTCTTTTTTTTCCATTTTGCTTTTCATTGTTGAGTGGAGTCATATGGCTTCATTTGGAAATTAATTATGTAAAAGTTCTGAAAGGTCATGTCTAAAAACCTAAAAATACAAGCTGAAATAAAACCTAGTCAGCACTTCTAATATGGGCTATTTTTTGGTGAAAAAAATCACAAAAAAATTTTAAAGAGTACTTTTCCATGAACAATTTAATCCTATAAAGGCATTCTAAATGTATTTAATACGTATTGCCAAAACGTTCATACAGCTCTGTTAAGTAATTACTGTCTTTGTAGACACCCTGGAGACTAAAATCAACATTAAAAATGTAATGGATGACTTTAAAGACATTGAAGTTAGTGATTATCTGCTTTAGGCCTGACTTAACGCTTATAAAAGTCAGTGGGAAGAGTGATTTCAGGGCTTTGCTATTTGGAGGTACCTGTTGTGTGCTTGGTCTGTTAGATGGAGCGCTTAGTTGATAGTAGGAGTTTAACCATCGACTCCATTCCCAACAAAATACACGTTCTTCACTCTACAAGGGTGTGCCTGTCTTGCTAACCAGTGAGGTGGCGATTTCACCCAGCCTTTCCTTTGGGGAGTTACAGTAGGCTGGTATAGCTATGACACCCAGGATGTTTCAGAGATCACGTTGTGGAGGATCTTCCCAAATTCCACTCAACTTCTGGGTTTATTATTCAGTTATTTATTAAAATTGGATTTACTCCTGCTGATAGTGTACTTCTGAGGAAATCTAAAGCTTTTTCTAAGCTGCTTAATGCTATGACAAGAACAGTAAGTCCTTAACCTTGTCTACCCAAAGAAGCTGGAATGGTTGACCTTGCATTGATTTTTCTACCACCTGAGGTTAAACCAGTGCAAGCCCCATGTGGACAGTTCTTTTATTTACAGCCTGACTGACTTTGCTTGGGCTTATAGTAGAAATGTTCACACAACCACTTTCTTTTTCTCAACAAAATTAGCTTAAAACAGCACTTTGAATTCAACTAGTGCCTCTTTCTCCTCTAGGCAAATATGCCTAAATCTCCCCTGGTGAACGTTTAAGGGATGTTTGATCCCCTGTCTTCGTTGCGCTGTTTAGCGAGGGCATAACGAGGACAGGCAGCAAGAGGGAGCTCCAAATTCAGCTGGGACTAGTAATAAATCTCACCTCGCATCCCAGCATCACTCCCACCCGTGAAGCTCAGCGTGGGAGTGAGGGTCATGAGCACCAACCTGTAGACGTCTGCAGCAAAGTCCTTTCTCCTGGGACTATAAAGACACCAGGGAAGAGTACACAGATGATTACTCAGCTTAAAGTTAGGTCTTAGTCTAACCCTGAAAAATGTATTAATTTCCTTCTCTCCCATGTCACACATGGAAAGGGTATTCCTGAGGATGAGTGGGTGCGTGCTTTGGAGATTTTGATCGTTGGTTTATTTTGCATCACATTGGGGTTAAGTTTTTCTGACTCTCTTTCCAAATACTTTTTAAATTATTTTGTTCTTGCTGAGTGTTTTGAAGCCTCTGAATGCATTTTGGTATGAATCCTGGTCACAACTTCACTGTTATGCACAGAATGGGTAGAGGTGGGGATTTTCTTATCCCTACCGGCATCCTGCTTTAAGGACGCAGGTGGCTGTGCTGGGTCTCAACCAATATGGCCAACGTTTAACATCGGTCTAAACTATTTCTGCAGAGATTAATTGTTCCAGAAAACTGGAGGCAGCCCCTAGAGAGTTTGGATTTTTTCAAGCATTGTGCTCAAGCTGATCAGTTTATAGGCATGCTACAGACATCTACTTGGGTGCTTTTGCCGTGGCCTGATGAGGCCTTTAATTTCAATTATCTTTGTCTTGCAGATGGCTAGATCCCCTGACTAAAGGCACAAGGGGAAGCGGGAGGAGGGGAAGGAGGGCTAGTTTCGGTGTGTGGGTAGGAATGTACAAGTCTCCGGGTCTCTCTCCATCCGCTCGCAGGGTGCCGGTTGCTTGCTGAGCCGCCCCTCCTTGTGGCTAGGTCCTGTTCCCTGCTCAGCACGACGGCTGCTGCAAGAGAGCTCCCATGACTTTATTGTTGGCAATTCTTGGCTAAGCAGTGCTGGCCCTGGAGGTAGAAATTAGTCTGTGGTCTCCTAACTAGCAGCATGTTGAGGGTGACAAAAGTGACAGTCTGAATGCTAAGAACACTGAATGCTATGACTTTTGCGGGAACGAACAGGGAGAAATGTTGAATGCTGGCTATGGTTTACACCCGGTTATATGTTGTTCTCCATCTCACAAAGCAAAAAGTCCAGGGAAATTCTTAAAGTAGAGTGGAGAAGGGTACCCTTTAGGAGGAGGAGAAAGAAGCCTAGCCCTAGGCTGTGCGAGGCTCAAAGGCCAGCTCCACATTAAACACACAATGGCCTTGTGTCCTTCCCTCTTACATAGTTGCTTCAAACATCGTTAAAATGCTGGTCCCACAGGAGACTTCACACCAGGGTCCATGGGAATATTTCCTGTCATTTCTCTGCACACACACACTTTTTTTAAATAGCAATACTATGAGCTTAGGAAAAGAAATTGAGTTTGATGGAGTGATGCTAATTTATGCCAGCTGAGACTTAGCCCAGTGACTGTTGTCTGCACACAAAACTATTTATCAGTAAAACGCACACTGGGTAATTTTTTTCCTTCTTTTTTCCCTTATTCTTTCCTCACTGGGACAGCATAAACTTTTTTCATAGTATGTGTGGTTTCTTACAAATTAAGAATCAAAAACTAAACGGTAGGCACTTTGAGCACTATGACTGAAAGACCAATGTCTTCAGGAGAATAAAGACTTTGTTCTGAAGACCATCCAGGTTTGTGTATTGAGAGTTTGGGCTTAGAAACAACATTTGGTGTTAACTGCAACTGAGAACATTAACAGTGTCAGAGACGGTAAATGTTTGCATGGGCAGTCCAGGCGCGCACCCTGATAGCTGGTTAAGAACATTCCTGAGCAGAAACATACTCAAGCGTGGGCTTTTCATGGATTAGATGCTTGATTTTTAGAATAAAAAAACCTTCCTGAGCTGTGAGACCATAAGTTCACAGCATAAAATGAGTTGCTGTCTCAAAGCTAGTTATAATGTGTTAGCTGTTCTTTGGTAGCTGCCACTACCAAGGTAATGAAGTACAATGAAATACAACAAAAAATGAATTGCATTTACCACAGAATAAATGTATCCGCATGAGTTTCTACCACAGAGCAGCTGATTTGTGACAACTGTTGGTTGTGTGTGATCGGTTTGCTTTTCCCCTTTTTTATTTTGTTTTTCCTCAAAAAAAAATAAGATGCAGGCTGGGCTATTTATCCTTTATTTGTATATTTTTAAATTGAAATGAAAATTAATGTATCTAGAATTGACGATGTGATCTTTCGCTTAACTCTTTGGGTTTCTCAAATGCGACATCTCACCTGTTTGGTCCGGTTTTGCGTGCAATTTAAATGATTTCAGAATCTAGGCTATTTCCATCTCTCCCTTCTCCCAGGAAATCTACATAACAAAACAATTCTGGTAACTTATTCCCTTCGTAACACAAATATTGGCATGATTCTGTTGCAAAAGAGCCATGCCCTGAATTATAGAGTTGAGTTCTGAGGTGGGATAAAGAGCTTGCAGCATGAAAGATAGAAAAGAAAATGCTTTTATTGGTGATGATTTTACTTTTAAAAGGAGTCCAAGCAGAATTCTTTCCTGACTTAGAGAAGAGCAGATGTCTTTTTTAGCACTATTCAATTTTCATGGAGGAAAGGTTTCAAATTCCGTCTAGGAAATTTTACACACATATGCCCAACAGTAGAATTATTTAATTATTACTTAATTGTTGTAAGACATGCAAGTGTCACTACATTTGGAGCTTAATCAGATGGCTATGAAAGTAAGCAGGAGGTTTTCAACTGGTTCTATGGGCAAGTACAGTCCTACAAAGCCAGCATACCTTTAGGAAGTCTTCCTAGGAGGGATATAGAGCCCTCTGCACCTCCCTAGGTCCCCACCACCAGCCTCGTGTGTCCTGTACACCACCGTCTGGAAATTCTTGAAGTGGCACTCACGTGCAAACCTGGCCCATGGCAGGGAGGGTGGGTATTGCCACTGGGCAGGGATCCAGGGTTTCACACAGACCGTGAGTGCATGTGCATGCATACGCTGATTTTTGGTAAGCCAAGAGGACAGTCAGATGCCAGTTCCCAGTGAAAATTACCAGGCATAATCTTTCCTTTCTTCCAAAATCTGCCCGGTAAATACTTGAGTAGAACTAGTGCAGATAGCTCCTGACCAAGCACAGTATTTAAATAACCTTACAAATTTAGCCTTAGCTACTAAAGTATTCCAGACCTCCCAGTCTGCATTGGGCATTAATTAGGTCACTCGAACACTGCATCCCATTTTGTTGCAACATTAGATTCATTTCATATTTATGCTTTTTCTTCCTCTCTTTCACTGATGCCAGCAGGACTGCCTTGTAAATGAGAAACCATTGTGTTTCTCAGGGGGAGCATCCTGCACAAATAAAAAAAGCAGCAGAGTAAATCATTTTATAGCATATGGTAGATTCTAAGCCTCAAAGTACTCAGCTTTCCATAGCAGCAGAGGCACAAATGGAATCAAATGAATAAATTGCCATGTTTTCTTATTATGAATGTCTGAATTGCGAAGTTCACCTGAGCAGATACTCTGTTTTGTAATTGCCTGGTATTTGCTCTTCTTTACTAGAAAGAAGGCAAAGACAAGGCTTTTATCACCCCATTTTTCATATATTATGTGCTAGCAAACAGCTGCGTGTTTAAGAACAAGGGTGTGATTCTTCCATATTGGGATCCTGAAGTAGTAAAGTTACATGGGAGGAAAGGAGGCTGGTGGTGTTCATTTATGGCACAGTCTCAGGGAGAAGGTATCTGTGACAGGCAAGGCTGCTGCGGTGAGAGGCGGGCTAGCAGAAGATGCGAGTTTCAGTCCTTCTCTACTACCTCTGCAATACCACCGTGACTCCTCTGGGAGACTTCTCTAATAAGGAGAAGGCAATGGGTTGCTCACAGTTTACAAATTGTAGGAACTCTTTGCAAGATCATCCCAGTTTCTATTTCTCTGCCATCCATTCTTCTCCTCAAATAATTTTTTACACCTCAGCCATCCCGTTAGTGCACGGACTAGTAGCTGATCCTTCTCAGGTTTCTCTTGCTACCTCGTGAAGATGAATGTGGGACAGTTAGGCCATGTATTAAATCCGTGGCAGCAGAGCAGTGGGAAGAGGTACATGTGGAATCACGCTTTTGACATATATTGCAAATGACTTGGACTCTCTGAGCCTGATCCGCAGTATGGTACCACTGACCCTTCTTGGTGTTTATAAGAAAATGCTCAACAAAACCAGAGTACTCTGTCGGTATTTAGTGAGTAGCTATGCCAGCGAGTGACATAAAACCCTGTGCAAGTCGGTTGCTACCCTGGTTGGTAGCCCATGCAATTCCTATACGGCTTTTGCTCTAGCACCTTATTCCCTAACCCAACAAGTGACAAAGAGTGAAATGAGTAAAGACAGAAGGGATCATTAATTTCTTGTTATTGTCTTAAAGACAGTGTATGAGCATTCCCCTAACCTAGTTAGCACAGGGATGCTCCCTGCTGATCCCAAAAAGTGGGAAGACAGACACAGAAGACTTGCATTCACCGGTTGTTAGGTCTGTGTTTGAAAGGATAAAATATTACTTAAAAATTTGATAGTTTCTGTGACTGATTCTGAAGGGAATTTCCATACGATGTCAATCCTGTAATTCCAGTACAGCGTTTGTTGATTTTACAATCTCGTGTATAGAAAGAGAAAACACACTTTAACAAACAGATCCTTCGTTCCGGAAGCCTTTGTCGTGGGGAATGCACAGCCAGGCCCAGGAAACAGAAGTTATGAATGCCTTGTATGTTTTTTAGTTATTGAGATTAGCGTGAAAAGAAAATAGGAACGGTAAGCATGCCATATGATAAGCGTGAAGTTAAGGGAATACACAAAGAATGATACCTAAAAAGTTACATTGGCAACAGGTGACCATGTTAAAAGGCGAATAACAGAAAATGTCATCTACAGAGTGAGGTTTCAAAAATGTCCCCTCCTCGCTGGGGATCTTGAGTATTCAGAGCAAAACAAGTCCTGTAATAAATGCTTAAAATTGGGCTTCTGCTAAATAAGGTGGTCCCAAACAGAGGCATTTTGTAAATGTGGCTCTGGTTAAAGGTGAATGCTATCTTGATGCCCAGTGTGTTCTTGCACCTTTCTTTATTTTGTGTTGCACCTATTGCGCAATCAGCAGGGCTCAAATGATTTGTGTTGCCTGTGAAGTGTAGACCAGACTTGTCTGATATGATTTTTTGGTTTTATGTAGTACCTCCTATGGAAGATTGTAAGGAACAAGAGCCTGTGATGGACAACAATATTTCTCTGGTGCCTTTTGAGAGACCTGCTGTTATAGAGAAGCTGACAAGCAACATGGGAAAGCGTAAAAGCTCCACCCCACAGAAGTTTGTGGGTAAGCTTGAAATACGCCTTTTATTATTTTTAGTGCGTAGGTATAGGTTACTTGTTATTCGTAATAGCCAAAAGAACAAGGGGAAGAGTAGCACTCTCAGAACTTGGTTGTAATGGGGAGGGACAACGATGGAGATGGTTAAATCACAGCAAGAGATCCTGAAAATTATTGAATTAATTTTACCAACCCAGAGAATTCAAAAGTGAGGTCCCCAGAATAATGAAAATGGCTTAGAAAATCTTGAGCTTTTTATTGTGCCTTAAGGCTGGTTTGTTTTTTTTATTTTTTCTCTGGCCCTTTTCAGATTTAGACTTGTCATCCTTCCCTCTCCTTGCCCCAGCAAATAAAAACCAAGACTTTCATATAATTATCTGTCTCCATATGCGTGTGTGTTAAAAACAAAAAACAACAAGTATCTCAAGGCTTGTAACTTGTATTAAATTCTTGGGAGTTGGCAACAACTGGTCTGATAATACCGGCATGAGGAAGTAAAATCACATCACTTCTGTTGGAAGAAGTGCTTGCTCCAAGCGCAGCGTTCTGCACACAATAAACTTATTAACGCATGAATATAAAACAGCATTGGATGACTTTTGGTTACCAAATTCAGAATCCTAGGCCCAAAATTCATATTTTGCTTTGTATCTTGACATCTTAAAATTGTGCAGCTTGTAACAGGAGACAGTATGGGGAATTTTACTTGGTTTGAGCTGTAGCTTAAAGCTTCTTTTTACTGCTACTGAGGCAGTGCTAAACTTAGGAGGGGAGCTGGGACAGAGAATTATTTGGGGTAAGCATATACTGCTAGACTCCAAAGTCATGTAATACGCGTTTTCCATGCTCACTCCCTGGAAGGACAGTCGTACAGATTTTTAAGGGTGTCATATACTCATTCTGCCTACACTGAGGACACTTAAAGTGAGAGGATCAGAGGACTGTAAGCAATTAACACAGCCATTTAGAAAAGTCATTGCCCCTCAGCTAAATGCAGATTCAGATGGATTTGTTAAATTACCGCTGAAGGTGGTTTTAAGCTAACCCACATGCCTTTGAATAGTAGGGGGCTAGCAGCATGCAGCAGCTCACCTGGGGGGCACTGACACGTTGACCTGGCTGCTCTCAGTCATCTGACCATTCCCAAATATCAGTGCTAAGCCAAGGCTAGGTCAGGAACAATCCAACCCGCAGGAGGAACGCTGGGAGGCATCAGTATTTCCTATATCGTTATTAGTCCTTCTGAGATAAAAGCTTAATTCTTAGGCTGTTGTCTTTAAGAGTAGTCTGAAATGAATTACTGTGTAGCTGATAAGAACTGGAGGATTTATACTCTGATTTAATTTACTGCTGTGACAACAGTTGGGGTTGAAGAGGGTGGAAATGGGAGCAGGACTCTCTACTGACAAGCCAAATACAGCTTTATGAGGTTGTAAACATGGCCCCATCAGAGCAGGTTTCCCTGGTGTTGTCTCAGCAAGTGCTGTACGTTCTTGCAGGTTGTGATCAACAGTGAAATAGTTAACCGTGCTGACACTTGAACTGCTGTGTCTAGACCTCTCACTCTTTTTCCCCCCAGGTTGTCCACGGGCTTGAACAGAATTGTGTTTGCAATACCTCTCAGAGGTTACCTTTGCAGGGGCTAGAGGCTTTATCTGAGAGGGCTGGAGACCTTGCTCCCTGCCCTTAAATTCTGGTGTACCCATGCCTGCTCTCAAAGCAGTATAGTTCACTGATTATAAGTATACCTCGCAGCTGAGGCAACCCCCTTTTTGGATGGTATAAATGGAATCCATCTTTGGAAGCTGTAGATGATGGTCTCTTTTGTAGAGCAGGAAGGTTATTTTACTTGTCCACTCGCGTGCAATTGACCGTATTTTGTCATTGTCTTCAAAGGCAAATTTACTGATTGGAAATCCTTGCCTGAGATACGCCGTAGCAGATTATTATTCTCTTCAGTAGGGTATACTACTTTGTTGTTAGATAAACCTGTTTCTTCTATAGGTGTAACAGATCATTTTGGTATTCCATTTTTCTGGGCTAGGAATTCAGGGTTTCATGTGACATGCAGCTTTTTATCCAGATCCAGCTGTAGGGGAAAAGTATCCTCTTTCATATTTACTCTGTCTTATTTTTCTGCCTTTTCTGATCTTTCATGGCACCACAGTGTTTGAATTGAAAAACAGCAGTCTCTGCTTTGCTACTTTTCTTTTTTTTCACCATGACCTTACTTTTCTTCCCGTTTTCTCCCCAATGAAATGTTGTTCAACTCTATCAGGAAGAACTTGTAATGGTTTTCTTGCTTGCAGGAAATTTTCCTGTGCATACTGCAAGTGTGGCACCTGTCCAAAACAACTTAATGGTGTTTATGAGAAGGTCATGTAAGCGTACGCTGAAATCTTTGCATGCTGCATCTATCAATGCTTTACTGCTCTTTCTGATCAGCAGTCTCCAAGGGACCTTGGTTATGGACCACAGTCTGTACTCTGGCTGAAATTTCGGGAGGAAAGGAAGCAGCATACAGCAAATAGAGTTAATTTCTGCGTGAGAGGCTTGGTTATGTATCTGCTATTGAGGTACTAGTCTTACCAAACCTGTTGAAATAGTGGAGGCAGAAAGTATAACTTAGGATGCTCAGGAGTCTGAGTACTTCTTTTTGCCTCTCCTTCAATGAAGGGAGAAGCAGACACTAGTGAAATTGAAAGCAACCATCTTCAAGCTGATCACATGAAGCAGATTCACATATTTTCAGTTTGAATGTGATGTTTACTCTCGCAGAACGTCACTGAGGTTAAGAACAGGCAGGATACAAAAGGAGACATTTATGTGGCTTACGATAAGACCGTGGTTGTTATAGTAAGAGTTAAAAATACACAGGCATCTCGGAACAGATGAAGATCAACCGGCTTCCAGAATTAGAGTCAGCTTCTAGTTAATGAGGGTCAGAAAGAAATTTACCCACTGGTAAATTCTGTAACTGCTTTCTCCAAGATTGCTTGCAGCTTTCTCCCAAGTGTCCGTCATTGCAGTTGCTGTAGATACTTGATGAGATGGACTACAGGTATCACAGGACAGCTGTGTCTGTGTGCTTTCATCTACCTTCAAATACCTGTTTTGAGGGTTTTTTGAATGTCGTACGATAAGATGACCACAGTGGAGAATGTTTCTTCTTCTACTTCACTAATGTAGGGCAAGAATAAATAGAATTTGAGCATAATTTTTCATGAAAATTCAAAATGATGAATCTGATTAGTTAGTTTTAAGTACAGATTTGTCTAAAGAGGAATTAAAATTGAAAACCATGTTGGACTGGTTTGTTAATGCTTCTTCTGAGCTCTGTGTTTTACGCCCTCTCCTCCCCATGTTGTTATTTATTTTACTTTTTTATGTCACGCTCCATTTCTAAGGCTCTGACATCTTTGGAACCGGTTCATAATTAAAGGAGTGAATAATTCAGGTCACTGGCAATTTGCAGTTTTCTCTACCCTGCTGTCTGTGGTGGAGTAACTAAATGTGGAAGATAAAAGGAATCAAAATAAGGTTTGCGTCATTCATCCAAGTAGTCCATAAAGGATAGGTATTATTTCTTGATCTATGTAGCCTCCAAAGGACTGACAGTGTGTTTGGAGGCCGGATCAGATTCTCACCAGATCCAGTTCTTTATTCAAACACAGGAACGATACAGGTGGCAGGGACCAAAGGACTTTTCCATTTTCATTTTTTTCTTCCCACTCCGCCAAAGACACCACGTGCCTCCTGGAGCTGGCCTCCAGTCCCACTTTGGCCCCACCTGGGAAGGAGCTGCTCGGTTTCAAGTGGGGCTGGAGGCATCTCCCGTTACAGAGTTGTCCGTCCTTTCAGCGGCAGGACAGCCATCACAGACAGCGAAACTGCCAGCCCATGCCAGAAACACTGAAGAGAGGATGTTTGATGGCAAGAATCATCCTTAGGTCATGTTTAGATTACAAGGGCCATCGTTGTAGCACCGTTTGCTTCTTCCTTCCCTGTTTTTCTCCAAATGTCTAATGTGTAACAAAGGACCAGTTTTCTATGTTATGCTTTCTTTCGGTAAGCTGTAAGTGTAACACAGCCGGCTGTAGGGAAACGTAGTGAGGAACGTGAACACGGTGTCTAATCAGAAGCATGTGAGCAGTGCTGCTGAAGAGAGTAGGAATATCCACGTGCTTCACTTTAGACTTGCATTTAATTACCTTGCTAATCAGGGCTAAGTTCCCAACCAAAAGTGGTGCATCATCTCCAAAGATAACCTGATTGTTCCATGGGTAATGTAAAATTATTTCTCTCTTTATGCATCACTTTAAGATAAGCGGCACTAAGTGGAATGAATTATTATAGTCAAAAATAAAATGCTGAGTGATAGCTATGTTGAAATGTACTAATGCTATTTGGAAGAGATTTGGGATTACAGTTCTGTTTCTTTCTTATGGTGGTTTATACACATTTGGTTCCAAGCGATTTTGACAAAAGGTGATAGAAGATTCTTGAGTTCTTTAATTCTTGGATAGCCAAACCAGATGTATGTAGTGACTCCTTGAATTTATTAGCTTACAGTGTTGAAGAAAAGTCTGGTTTTATGTACCGAGGCAGTGAAAAGTAACAAAGACAATGAAAACCAACCAAGATTATTTGTCAGACTTTGTAAAATCAGCTTAAAATGTTAACTGTCAACAACTAGATAATATTTGTGTGTGTGTGAACACATATGAGCATGTATATCTTGTATCTTACACGTATAGTTATACATATAACCTTTTCTATTTAAAAAGAAGAGTTATTATATGAACTTTCCTTGTACTGACACTCTAAAGCCATCACTGGAAAAGCAGTGCTGCTGAGCTGAGCCCTGATGTAAGTAGTGGTAAATTTGTTAACTTCAAAGGAGAGCTGTGATACGTAACGTGCCCTGTGACTGGCATAATTGACGAGCATGTGGTTCTGGTTTCGCATATCTGTAATGCCATTGATTTAAAAAGGTTACAAGGATGTGAATTTGGATTCACATAGTGATGAATCAGCCGGCTTCATCATTATTATGTATTTATTTATCTTGTGTCAATGAAAGTTGCTTTTGCCTTTTACCAAATGAAACTAAGCTATGCACGTAGTTTTCCTATTTTGTTTTCTTGTCTAAATAGACACTGGGGGGTATCTTTTTTTCTCAGTCCAAAACATCAGGGTAGGATTTTTTATTTTTTTTTTTGAGGGGGTGAATTACAAAGATATTATAGCCTGAATGCAAGATGGTAGATCAGCCCCCAGTGCTCCTGGTACCTGCTCCGTTCTGTGGCTGCACGCAGTTATTTTATATTTTTTCTGCTGGTTGAAGGATTTACACATTGTGGCTCTAAAGTTGACACCGTACGAGCCCTCTGTACGAGTCGCTTAGGTTTCTTGCTATGCAGCCCTGTTGTAAGGTATGTATGAGGCACCTCAGAGTGCGGGGGACATGTGGTACTGCCTCTTTTAATTTTGGGAGAGTGTCTAATGGTATAAACCGGCAGAGCTTCATTGACCTCGGTGGTTCAATCCCATTTTCTACCAGTTAATGTATATTTCCTAACTTGAAGCATGGGCACAGCCAGGCCCAGTGGAAGGTTTGGTATTGGTCGGGAGGTCACTGCAGCTGCATGTTTCACCTGGAATTAAAAAAAAAAAAAAGCTGTTGGTGAGGTTGCTATTTTACCCATCTCAGGACAAAAACTTTGCAGGAGGTCAGTAAACAAGTAGGAGGAGGCTAACTCTGGACTCTGGAATGCATTTCAGCCCAAGTCAGGGGTTTTCTGTCCCTCCCCACCCCTCTTACAGTGAAACCTTGGAGTGATTACATTGATTTTTCTCATTCATTTGCTCTTGTCCCTTAGGTGAAAAACTCATGAGATTTGGCTATCCAGATATTCCCTTTGATATGAACCTAACCTACGAGAAGGAGGCTGAGCTGATGCAGTCTCACATGATGGACCAAGCCATCAACAATGCAATCACCTACCTTGGAGCTGAGGCGCTTCACCCCCTGATGCAGCACACACCAAGCACAATTGCAGAGGTGGCCCCGGTCATCAGCTCAGCTTACGCTCAGGTCTATCATCCTAACAGGATAGAAAGGCCCATTAGCAGGGAAACAGCTGACAGTCACGAGAACAACATGGATGGCCCGATCTCCCTCATCAGACCAAAGAGTCGAACCCACGATAGAGAGGGCTCCCCCAGCAATAGCTGCCTGGATTCTACTGACTCAGAGAGCAGCCACGAAGACCGCCAGTCCTACCAAGGAAACTCTGCCTTAAATCCCAAGAGAAAGCCAAGCCCGGCTTACATGAAGGAGGACGCCAAGGCTTTGGATGCCACAAAAGCTTCTAAGGGCTCTTTAAAGGATATCTACAAGGTCATCAACGGCGAAGGGGAGCAGATTAGGGCTTTCAAGTGCGAGCACTGTCGCGTCCTTTTCCTGGACCATGTCATGTACACCATCCACATGGGCTGCCACGGCTACCGGGACCCGCTAGAGTGCAACATCTGTGGCTACCGAAGCCAGGACCGCTATGAGTTCTCGTCGCACATAGTCCGAGGGGAGCACACATTCCACTAGGCCTTCTCATCCAAAGGGGACTCGTATGAAGTAGAAGAACTGCACATGAAGAAATACTGCACTTACAATCCCACTTTTTCCTCAGACATTGAGACGCCTATTTTGTTGTTGTTGCTGTTGTTGTTGTTGCTGTTGTTTAATTATTATTATTAACCTTATTTTTTGTGGACCCAACCTCATTTGCTCTGCCCATCTTAAGAATGGAAAGAAGGAAGGGAAGGGATTAAAAGAGGGGTTTGTTGTTGCTGTCACTTTTTGGTGAGTGACCCGCCTGGCTTTCAGTGGGAATTGAAAGGCAGTCCGTTTCTGTCTCAATCAGCCGTACATCATGTCCTGTTTTGGGATATCGCTCAACCCTGCTAGGTGCTTTAAAGTCCCGACGAGATGCCACTCATTTACAATTTCAGATGACTAGGTAGAAACATTTCAGAGGAGAGCCTTTTTCAAACATGTAGATATGGTGCGGGGTTTCGGTGGCTGGAGGAGAAGGGGGGAATTTTATTCTGCAGAATGAACAATTATTTTTAAAGCAAAACTGTTAGGGTTTTAGGAGCATGAATCAAAGTCGGTATTCCTTTCAAAATTACTTTCTAGGGTGAGCTGTTTTTCCGGGTTCAGTGTGTGTTGCCCCTCTAGAATGTTTAAAAAAAAAAAAAAAAAAAAAAAGAAATGTATGTCTTAACACTGTACCACATCACAGCAGTTTAGTTTCATAAGTCTGAGGGCCTTCTGTGGTAAGTCTGAGGCTTTGTATTTTTATTTTCCTTAACTTATGAAGCACCTTTTTTAGAATTGTTGATTTGCTGTTACTCCATGCCTATGTGTTGACTCACTGGCTTCTTAGAGACCCATGGGAGCCTTACTTATTTAGTTGCACCCTGTGTTTTAAGAAATAGCATTTAGAAGTAACATTTAAACTTGCTTCTAGGACAGTAAGTGGCCTAGGAGTGGGTGAGAGAGTCTGTAGTTTACTCAAGAGGTTCTGCTGCTCTTCTGAAATAATTTTGTTTTAAAATTACGGATATTAAAATGACAAAAGTACTAGTAGCAAAGTGTTCTTTAAATATAATTATATATCTATATATACCTATATAAATACTTTCTCATTCTATTATCACAGTGTTAACCTCTTGGCAACAGCCTAAACTAAGACTTGCAGCTGGGAAAACGCTAGGAGCCAGGTCCTCGGCTGGCATTAATCCTTTTAGCTCCGTTGAATTTAATGGAACTACCCCAACTACTTCAGCTACATCAGGATCTGAGCCTTGGCCATTTTTCCTCTTGTTGACATCTTATTTGCTAATTTGCTGAACCAGTGACTTCCTTTTGTTTTTAAGTCATCAGTTCTGCTTTAATTTAGGGGTGGAAGTGTTTGCAGATTTTGCTGGATAGCCTTTGCTCTTGGAGAGCACAGAAGCCCTGCAAATGAACAGATCACATATGACCTTCCCTGCTTCCTTAGAAAGTGAGACATGGAGGTGCAGATGCTGTGCTTTGATTTGGATTTGCAGATTTCACTTTTATTCCTAATTTATTAATTTCACTCTAGGGAATACAAATGGAGAAACGAACTCCAGAGCAAGTCCTTGAACTACAGACTGGACAAGAGAAAAAAACCACCAATCTGTTTTGTTTCCTTTCCTTCTCTCCTAGTAAATAACAAAGCCAGCAACGACCCAGCAAGTTGCAGGTTGCATCAGTAAAAACTGGGCTTAAACCTATGTGACAGATTGCCATTGAAACCCAACTGTTTGTACCAATCACAATTGAAATGTTGTTGTTTGGCAACAAGAGCACAGCTTGAGAATGGAAAGATCTGCATGGGTTTAACCCCTTCCGTGCACACGGTCTCCATACGCTTGGTGAGACCTTTTCCAAAGTATAAAGTTACTGAAGTATAAAAGAGAGAGCAAGATCAGGCCATAATGAATTCCCATCTGCACACTTCAATCTGCGTACTTGATGCATATGCCAGTTTGCTGTTCGCTTCGAGGGTACTGGGTTTTTTTCTTCTTCTCTTCCTAGACCTGGAGCATTTGAAAGTAGGAGCTGAGTGGTATTGATTGAAATCTTTTTATGGTGACATTCTTGGCAGCTAGAACCTGTGCTTCGAAAGGATACAGTAGATCATGGCCAGATTACCTGATGACTGCTTCCCAGCACTGAAATGCTATTAAGTAGGAGCTGGTAAAGTCTTGCAGTAGCCTATTAATTATAATACAATATGGAGAGAAATGTCATCTTGTGTAATGTGAGAGCTATCAAGGCTGGGAATATATGGCCTTTGGAGAGACAGATTTAAAGACCTATTCCCAACATTGTTCTTAATGTCGTTGGGTTCCTCCCCCTCCTTCTTTCTTTGTCCTAATGTAGAGGAAACTCAGGCAAATGAACCGCTGCCGTCCTCCAGACCATTCTCATTTTCTTGTGCTTGGTGCAATCAAGGGAGTTTGTGCAGGAGAAAAATGGGGAGATGCTGGAGGGCATCACTTCTATTCCATATGGCTGATTCTCTGCAGCTGTGAAGGCTGGCTTTGGAGGCGGCCGGCCACGTTCTGCATCAGGATGTGCTTGGAAATTCAGAAAAGGGGGGTTGCTTTTACAGCATGTCGCTCCCAGAAAAAGTGGTTGTGATTTCTGCTGAGGCAGCAAAGGTCTTTCAAGAACGACGTGCAAAGGGAAAGGTGCTGGGCCTGAAGGTCACTGGCCTTGCATGGGCCTCCAGAAGACACGTGCCTGAGCCAGAGAAAAGGGTTGCTGGCAATCCCTTTCAGTCTCTGGGGGTCAGCGCTCCGTTCTCCCCTCTGTGGTCAGCGGAAAGAACTTAGGCTGTGGTTTCTTGGAATAGTTAGCGCTGGGGAAAAAGTGTTAAAAAATTCTGCCTGTGTTTGGGAAAGCACCGGAATACGGGAAAGGCAGAAGAGAATCTCTTGTGTATCCACAAATAAGTTGGCTGCAATTATATCTGCAGTTCATTAGTGTGCACTTTCATTCATTGGTGATTCATTGATACCTCCTGTAGTGTATATTCTGTAGATCTTTAAAAGATCAGACAGGGAGGCTTGGTGGTTCTGTAGCTGGCTTCAGTCAAGCTCGACTTCTTGTTCCAATGGTAGCATGCAAGATCTGTATGTGAGCACTGCCATGTCCTGGTATCACAGAAAGAGAGAACTGGGGAGGCAGAGGGGAGATGCTGGTTTAGTTATCTTCCAAAAAATGCATTTTTTGTAGAGCAAGAAGCTGGGTTGCATTGATTTTGATTATCAGTGTCCTTTTCTGAACACTCACTGAAGTTTTTCTTCCTAGAGCTAGGGAAAGGAGAAAGATTAAATTCTATTTCAAATTTTGAACAAAGTTTTGGACTAGCATTTATTTTAGCATTCACTTCCTACTGAAAATTATGTGAGGGTTTTATATAAATCAGTTTGCCCCTACATGGAAGTGTGCAAAATGGGACCTCAGAGATTTTTTTTTTCCTTGCTTGCTCTCTGCAAATTTCTAAGAAAAGCTCTTGAGTGTTGTCGAGTTCATTAGTCATTCACAGTGCACTAGGAATTTCAGTAGACAATCCTTGGCCTGCGGATCCATTTGTTCTAAGTATTTGGTGCTAGGAATTGAACCTGGCTGATTTTTATTGGACTCTCTTGAAATTCTTGAAATCAAGTTTCCAGTTAAAAACATGCATTTGCAAATTTAGAATTGGCTTCCTGTGAGCATTCCCCATTTTCATTAAGAAAAAAAAAAAAAAAGCCATTTCTGCACACATCCCTGCCAGTAAACCCTTTCGCTGCTTTTTGCATCAGAATTGTAGGATTCTGACTCAATTTAGAGTATTACAAGCCTATTAAATGAAATAGAAGTGTGACTGCTTATTCTGCTCTTGGTATGATCCATATTCTTGGAGCAAAGGGCGTTATCTATATATCTGCTGTTATGGCCAATGAATTTTACAGCCACCTCTCTTTGCAATCAGTTAGGAGTGCACATCAAAATATATAGCGTTTTTCAGTAAAGCCAGCTCTTTACTCAGTAACTTATGGGATTAAAACAATTTTATTCTCCTTAAAAAGTGCTTCCATCTATGATGTGATGTGAAAGGTGTCTAGGCATTAACCTCTATCGGTCTGGTTTAGAGAGAAAGAATCTAAATTTGTTAATTGGCCTGATTTTTTAATGGTAGTAGTTTCTACAATGTGAGGACACAGCTCACAAAATAGCTATGTGGAACTAAAGTATATTTAGTAAAAGGTGAAGAAATTCTCAATTTTAAGAGTTTCCAAATTTCTTTCTGTTTACAAGGGTATTCCTAAATTGGGGCTGTCAGGCAGAAGAGGAGGCCAGGAACTAAACCAAACCCTTCAAAACTGGCCTTTAATAGGACATTATTACTGTTGTCTAGGTCCTGAGCTGGCTTTTTCATATTTGGAAAAAAAAAACAAAACTCCATTGAAAGAAGCCAGACAACAGACACTCCTTCCAGAAAGAAACTTGGGAGATAATTTAGGGAAAGGCGCTTATTTCGGCCAGGGACAGGAGCCGCAGTAATACACTTCCTTCGCTAGATAATTCTCCTTTCCTTAACTCTCGCTGTGCATTATAAGGTAATGAGGAGGGAGAAGGGAGGCTGCACTGACGCCCGCGTCGGCTAAACTCACTGTGGGACTTTAGGAAAAGTGCGATGAAATTGGCTTTGACGCTAGAAATGTGCATCTTAGCTTGGCTTAGTATCATTTAAAGACAAAAATGTATGGTAGTAATGGCCTGCGGTCTAGGGCAGCTGGAGATTTTGAGAAAGTATATTTATATATATGGTATCATATAATTAGATATATGCTTTATTGTATATGTGCCTTTTTCAAATGCATTTTGGAAGTTTGTGATGTCGTTCATGATATCCTACCATACCCTTTCAGAATGCACGACAAAAACCAACCAAAAGTAAACGTCCCTTCTCCTGCAGCACAGGGAGGCAGATCCCTCTCCCCTTCCGCACCCTCCTTGGCCGCTTGACCCGGAGAGAGGACCATGGACCTTCTTAGTACTTTGCTGTGAGATTTCCTGGAGTCAGCTGGCTTTTAGGAGTGGGAAGGGCTGAAAATTACCCTAGCAAAGTGCATTCCAGCTATCCAGCCAGAGCTGGTCTCAGCTGGTCCCAACCAACACAGGGTCCCCAGAGCAGCACCGAGACTCACCCCAAAAGCCCCCAGCTGCACAGTGCCCCATGGGGTGCCAGGGCAGCCGTCTCCTGATTTCTTCCCCTCCCCAGCTTTAAGTAAAGCACGCTTGAAAATGGACTTTGCTGTGCTTTTAACTTCCTATTGAGGAATGGGAGCAGGCTTTAAAGCATCTGCCACTTGCTTTAACCCAGAAAAAGAAATCCAGCAAGAACAAAAGTCCTTTGGAAATGGTTTGCAAGTTTGACTGTCACACTGCTGCCACCCTAATAATTGACGTAGAGATGAGAGAAGCCCATCTGTAGAAGATGTAATGCTTTGGTGAGAAGCGCAGTGTTGTTTTGGTACTTTCCTGGCAGGTTGTTGACCTAGTTTCAGATCTAGTTATTTACGCTGCACGGGTGCAGCATCGAAGCGGGCCGGCACGGGCACGGCACGAAGCTTGCCGGCAGGGGAGGTGACTAAGCCAGCCCGCTTTTGGTCAGACCCCGAGCCCAGCGGCAGCCTGGTGCCAGCTCCTCAGCACCTCTCTGCAGGGGTCCGGGCCCACGGCAGTCACAGAGGGTACGTGGGAGGAGGAATTAGGTAGAAAAGAGGCAGAATTTGCTGCGTAGTAAATATATTCCCTTTATCCCGTTAAGAGTTGTCTTGAAGTATAGGCCAAGGAGAACATCACCGGTTTCTAATTTAGCCTCCTGCAGCCATGCCTGGCAGCGTGTGATTTCTGCCCTCCTTCTCCACTGAGGCTCTGAAGTGAGTGGAGGACAGTCAGTAGGAGGTGGTGTGCTGGCGTTTTGCCATGCTGCACGCTTAACAGGCCAAGATTACAATAAAACTGGTATCTATTTAAATCACCTAGCTTTTCAGTTGTTCATGCAGACAAGCGTTGCCGGTTCCCGTTCGCTTCCAGCCTTCGGAAAGGTGGTTATCGGTATGCTCACGTGGATCCTCATTTGGGAGGATAACTGCCCATGCTCTCTCCTTCTGTAAAAACTTTTCCTTTACATACAAATCACGGGAACTAATTAATCAGTGGCCAGAAATGCCCGTTTCAACAAAGACTTACATTGCTGTAGTAAAACCTAATGTTATTTACAGTTACAAAAAATATGCTGTGATGTACTTGCTAGCAGTATGTGAAGTATTTTAAAAGAGTGAATGATGACGAAGTTAATCGGATCATGTCTTGAGAGGGGCTCGCATGATGTGTACTCTGTTGGGAGAAAGGGAGCAGCTTGACCCAAAGCTTGGGCTGATGCTTCCTTCCTGCAGCAGGGATTGATTTAGGCGACTGCACTGCAGCCCAGGAAAACATTTGAGCACATGCTTCGCCTCCTGCCATCCCTTCGATTAGATCTGGAAGGGCAGAGGAGCTTTGCAGTTAGCTGTGTGCTTTTAATAATTGCCATTATTTGTGAGATGAGGGCCTTATTCGCTAATTGGTGCAGCTCTGGTTAGGTCTCGGTCGTTCAGCACTCAGTGGCAGGGCTCTGCGGTGAAGACGCGGTCGCTTACATTTGTATAGTAGCCTTAATCCCTCGCGCTCGGCGGTACGTGAATACCGGTAGCCTCTAGTCTGTATTATCAGTCTCGGATAAAATACGGATGCCTCCCGCAAGGCGTAGTGGAGGGCACGACTCCGTTATTGGCACAACGAGGCCAGTTTGCAGTAAATCGGGCCATTTAGTTTTACCTCAAGTGACATCGAATAAGAAAAGCTTCTCGAAGGGGTAGAGGTCACTGAATCCCTTACTATGCACTTACTGGGATTTGGCATTGCTTACTGGAAATGGATGTTCGTTCCTGAACACACTGTAACAAGGGAAGGACTTTTTGGTTATTGTTGTAGTCGTTCAGATTCTGAAACTGTGATCAATTATTTGACGATTTGTCAAGTGTCCTCAGAGCTTGAACATGTTCACTTCCTCTGCCATGTAGCAGTCTCCTCGGGCTTTCAGTGGTTTTCTCTTTCTCTCTCCCCCTTTTCCTTCTCCGAGCTTTACGTCTGGGCCTGCTCTTATCTCCTGTAGCTTTGGGCTGTCTAGGGTTTGGGGGTTTGTTTTGGGGGGGTTTTTTTGTTCATTGGCTGTACAGTCTGTTTACATATTTTTGTACTCAAGTGTAGTTTTATATTAAAAACAGGAAAAAGAAAAAAAGATAGTTGATTTGAGAAAAAAAAAAATTAAGATATGTACTCTTTGTAACACTTTAAAGATCTAGGGTACCTTCCGAGATGACTCCACAGTGATGTAATTATAATACTGTATATTTGCCTTCCTTTTTAGTTGGTTTTATTTTCCGGTTGTATTTTTTTTTTTTTCCTAAAATGTATATCTTTTTATGAGAAACTGGAAACTTTTAATGCAAATGTTTAGAAAGATTTAAAATTGTAAAGTAAAAAAAGTCATATAATTTTTTTTTCCTGTTGGAAGAAAATGCTTTAAAAAAAGTTTTACTACTGTTGTATTCCAGGGTGGGGGTTACCAACCCCAAATTTGCTTCTTATGCTTCATTCTTGGATCCTGCTTTCTAAACATGCTCATTGCAGACATGGATGATTTGCTTATATTAGTTAAAAAAAAAAAAAAACACACCAACAAAACCACCTTTTTGGGTTATTTTTCTGTTCAAGTGCAATACTTTCCCTGACGTCTTATTAACGTACAACGGTTTCTTTTTTCTTTCCCCAGTCCATACAAATCAGTGAAACAAAATGCTGTCTTAAATACATTCAAAGATAAGGTTCAAGTAACTACGTGAATTAAGATTGTGACTGACAAAAGGTGAGAAACTGTAAGTTAAGGCTAAAGCCCATACTTTAACTCCTGCTTTTATTTGACATTGAAACACATCCAGTGTAGGAATTAAGGACATACCTGTTCTTGCCTCGTCCTTCCTTTTCTTTTCTAATTGCAGCTTTCTTTTTAAGAAAAGCACTTAATATTGATGTTTATTAAAAATAACAACAACAACAAAAAAAAGATCTTTTGGTCTGATCCAAAACCCACTCAGTGGAGACTCTTGTTGACTTTGACGATGGATTTTGGATTAGGCCTAATCTCTTAGCTAGGGCAAAACTGCCATTTACTCTAATGGGAGAGATTTGCCTCTGTAAGAATTACAGGACTCGTGTCCTTTATCTACCTGAGAGACCAGAAAAGCTTCTTTAGAGTTCTCCTTGTCTTATATAAGTTTAGATGGGACTTGTTTTACATATCATACATATTTATATATAGTGTATTTTTAATGCCTTTTTTTTTCCCCCAGTAGACTGAAGCCGCTGTTCTGTAAATATGTATTTAGGTACGTAATAAAATAAAAAAAAAATCCCGTCGAGATTTCTTTGAAAGGCAGTTACTGCGCATGCACAGTAGCCACTTTTGTCTTTTAAATTTGTATTTAAGATGTTTCTTTTTAATAATAACAGAGGTAAGAAGACTGTATCCCGTTCTGATTGATTGCCAAAATTATTTCCCAGACTCTTGTGTTTGAGTTCAAGAAGAAAAATGCATTCAGTGGGTGACCGTCGCGGTCGCCCATGGGTTCACGCTCCTAGGGCCAAATTCTGGTAACCTCACGTAGGTTGCTCAGGTCCTCCCACCGAAAGGGACCTCGCTGCAGCAGTGGGCTCGTAGCAAAGCACGCCCCATTTGGTGAGCGTCATTTCAGGCTATGGGGTCTGACCCATTTGTCACGGCATCGTCCCTGACTCACACAGAGTTGCACTCTGCCCACTTCAGTGCTGTTTTCCTGAAGCCAGCTGGGTGAGTAATCTGGCAAATGACCACCTTTCTCGCAGATTACGGTTTTTTAGTTCTGTGACAGATGTTCTGAGCTCAAATTGAGGAATCTTTTAAATTAAAAAAATTAAATTAAAAAGGAAATCAGAAAATCAGAGTTTATTCCAAAAGCCAGTGAAGACCCTGGGAATTGTCCCATTGCTTTATGTGGTCATAGGAACATGCTCTTGTCAAAGGAGTTTAGAACTGATCACTATGACAGTGGTGCATGTGAGCAACCCTAATGTAAACCTGTATCCCCCCGCTAAAAAAGTTTTGCCACTAGAGACTGAACTATGGGACTTGTTGTTATTTTTTTTTTCTTCTTAGTATACATGCATACATATGGTTCCACATCTGTATGCGTGTACTCTGTACATGTGTGAGTGTTGTACAGCCATGTGAGAGTGTGAGTCCGTATGTGTGTATAAATAAAAGAAGCTGCAGAAACTTTGTAATACTTTGTGAAAAGGATTATATTATAAAGGTTTGTACTGTCTTGAGTGCACAGCTACTGGAATAAATGTAGGGAATCTCAGGAACAAGCATATAATTTGTCCAAGAATTATTTCTTCTCAGAAGTGTAAGTGCAGTTTTTAATTCTGTATATTATTTAATATTTTACCAATAAAAATAAACTTCTGACATGAAAGGGTTTTCCATTCAAGCTTTCTGGAAACGTTGGTGTGTGCATGCATTTTTCTTTCTTGCAGCAGGAAACGCGCATGGCAATTTGGCACCTCAAAGGAATTGCATTTCTACCTGATAACAAATCCTATTAATTAACTAGAGGGACTCAATGCGTTATGAGTTGGGGTTATGCGTATGGGTTATGAGACTGGCAAACTGGGCACAGATCCACTTTTAATATTCATTGAAGCGAATGACATTCTTTTCATCAGCTTCAGTATGAAGTTAGAGAAGTATTCCCCCTAAGGTCCTACTACATAAAATGGTGGCATTGGTCACCTGCCACTTGGTCTACCGTGTTTTTGAAATGAGTTGGTGGCCCGAGGTCCAGCTTTTTCTGGAAAACACTCAGACCACATAAACAATTCCTCTGAACCCTTCCCATGGGTTTTTGGCTGAGCTGCTCTCTGTTGTATCCGGAGGTGAGCTTCCCAGTAGGGATTTATTGGGTAGTTCACATCACCTAACTTGTTCTTTCTTTCGTAACGCAGCTATCGGTCTGGTAGCATTCACGGTACAAACTCTTCAGAATAAAAGGAAGATCTCATGAAGCTTCGTAAGTTGTTTGTTGTTTGTTTTAAGAATCTCTTGTAAATTCTTGGTTAAAGATTAACCAGCCTCTCCCCGTAATAAAAGTGTTCATCATTGACATGAGAATGGAAACTCCTTAAGATATCATCTGAATAAAACTTAATTTCCCCTTAAGTCATGTTTGATGTATGTTGTCTCCAAGGAATGCTTCTGTCCAATGAGCAGAATTTCCCCTGTTTTCCTTCACTCAGGATTGCCAGATTACTGGTTTTGCTTCAAAAAGACCCAAGATTCAGCTAATGGAACAGTCCAAATCTTTAATGCATAGAGGAGAAACCATGTTGTGCCATCGTAAGACAGAAACGACTGGCTTGACTGACTCAAGGTCCTGTCCCAAAACTTGCTGGAGGTGGTGATGCTCTTTTCATTGGCTTCAGATAAGGGTCTGAGAAGACGAGGGGAGAGCTCATAGGCAGAAACTAAACAACTGATAATACATTAAGGCTGCCAAGTCATTTGCAGGAGGGAGATTCTGTGCATGGCCTCATGTTATTAAGGAAGAGCGTCTTAGAAATCTCCTGGCCGTGATTCAGGGCCAGTGTGGTGTTTGTGCTTGTTGAAGTGTCTGGGTGAGAGTCGCACCGTGGTGTACCATCACCTTTGTCTCTAGATCACCCTGTCAGTGACTGCAAGCAAAGGGCAGGTTGACCTCACCCGTCAGCTTTATCTAGGCAACAGGGAATCGCCTCTAATCCTTCCCCTGCATCACTTTTGCTGGGAAACTCTTGCTCTTGAAAACAGCCCTTTCCTGCTTTATAGCAACAGAGGCTTAAAAATTACTCCGGTGACGAGTGCCTGCATACGCTGTCATCCTCGAGTCTTAATTTGGTCTACAGGAGGCAACTGGTTTCCAAATATTGCATAGTTTTCTCTGTTACTGAATCAAATGATGTAATCACAGCGGGTCTTTTAAACTGCAGCATCACCCTTCATGTTGATTGACTGGATCAATCTAGTAGCCGGGTAAGTGACGTCTGTCTGACCTGCCTGTCTAGCACCTTGGCATTAAGCTGAAATTCCCCTTGTCGCCAACCAGCAGTGACAGCGCAAGTGAATTTTGAGCAGCGCGTTCTGACAAGTGCTTTACCAAAACCAATATAATTGTCCCCGTTAACTAAAGATCAAGTGTTGGTTCCTGGCTTTCGCTTCTATAGCGCTAATATTTCTATTTTTATGCAGTACTTTCAAGAAATTGCTAAAGCTTCATCTGAGGGTGAATTTGTGTTTTTGAAGCGTGATGAATCAAAGTGTGTTTTTCTCCATCTCTGTGCTCGAATGTCAAACCCCAGCCCCCCAATGAATCATTTCCCACCGAGACACCGCAGACTATATAACCGAACCGTGTTAATGGGAGGCAACGGTAGGCCCTCAAAATCGCATTAGGAAACTCACAATAATCGAGGGACTAAATATAAATTTTGCTTGGATTGCAGGTTGAACATGCTTGGTGGTGGTTTTTTTTCTTTTTAGTCAATCCTAATGTAGTTAGTCCTCAATAAACCCACCTTTACCCTTCTGCCCTTCAGTGCTTATTTTTGTCTCTTCTTGGTGCATCGTGTAAGCATGTCATAATTTCCAGCATGCAATTATCAGTGTTTATTTTTTTTCACAGCAGAGTACCTTAGGAGCCACAACGACTTCTGGATTCAGTGAAATATGAGTTGAAAGGATTACTGCGTAAGTACTCGGGTTGCTTAAAATTTAAGGCTAAGAATGAAAGATCTTTTCAAAGGAACATACTTGTGAAATAGCCTGTGTGTGTCCTATTAATTCCTGGTACAGAGATTAGGGATGGAGTCCCAGAATATGACATTTCCCAGGGATTTCTGTCGGTGGAGAAACCGAGCCCTTCTAATGAGACTATATAAATGCTCAATATTATCTCATTATTTTTCATTAATCCGCGCACACCAGCCCGCCTCCACACGCTGTAATTCCATGTTACCACCCATGTTCACATTAAAATAGGAACAGATTATTCAAGACTCCCACACAAATCGTGAACCTCTATCCCTTCTGATCTGTCACCGGCCGTCCCTGGGACGGAGGAACCTCTCCCCTAGGCAAGAAGAAGCCTTTAACCCTGGCAACCCGGCCCTTCGGAGCTAAATGCCTATTTTTATTCCTGACAAACGCTCCTGTGGCATCCAACATCTGAGCCCGGATGAAACTACCCTGTCAAAACTGATTTTTAACAGAAAATTGCTTTTCAATGAACCCATTCTCTATGGAAAGTGTCTGCTTTTCATAGATTTGGGAGGATTTGGGGATTTTTTTTCTCAATAAGAAAGCCTGAAACTCTAAACCCTCCAAAGGCTTCTGGGTTATTTTGTTTGGTTTCAAGAGGAAATACTTCCCTGCCCTCAACTCCTGTTTTCGTATCAGTTCAAATAATGTCAAGACACTATTTGCTGCTCTTTCCCATTATTTTTGTTACTTTTCCTGTTTCAGGCTGCCTGTGTGTAGTTTATAGGGTGTGGTGAGGAATGTAAATTATTATTTTCATGTAGGTGTGGTAGCTATTCAGTTGTAAATCCTGTTTTCAATCCTTCTGACTATTTTATTTGTGATCTGTAATATTGATCTGTCTTCAGGGCAGAGAAGGCTGTAATCTATCAGGAGCAGGGACTTTTATTCCTTGCTAAAATAAAGCATTCAAAGCACTCCCAGAAATCTCCGAGATGGAAAAAAAGAGATCTTGCTTGAAGCCTTTCTCTTTCTTTTTTTTTTTTTTTTTTTTTCCCCCTCTTTGAAATGAGTAGAGGAATTTGTTTCTGCGGTTGATTTGTTTTTATCAGTTAGTTGCAAAATCTGACCGGCCTCCCTTTACAAATTCATCTCCTATGGTAGCCTGCCACTGGCTGTCTCTTGATAACTGACTTTAAAAAAAAAAAAAAAAGCAAACAAATCTAAAGGTTTGCTTCTGAATGTGATTCATGATGCTGAAGAAACAGGAGTAATCTACAAAAGAGAGCTCTGCGGTTGCTGTTGGACTCGAGTGAAGTTGTCAAGCTGTTTTCGGTTCCACGCGAGCCGTGGCAGACATGCCTGGAACGCAGCTGTATTTGCACGCAAGCTGTGAAGAGGCATTTTGGCATCCTGCTGTCAGCGGTACCGCAGATGCTCCGGCTCTCCAAACCGCTTTTCTGAAGCAGTCCCGTCTCAGGAAGGCCGAGCTGCTGTACGAGGCACGAGGGGGTACATCGCCCGTAGAACCAGATCCTCAGCTGCTACAAATCTCCGTGGCCTGAGCAGCCTTGCTGGAGCTAAGCTGAGTTACCCTGTTTCTCTGCGAGGCGCGAGTGCTCCTTCGGAGCTCTCTGGGCTGTTGTGCGCTCCTATGGATATGCTCTCATCTCCGCGTATCCTCTCGTACGTACCTGTTCTGGTGATAGCCATTATAACCAC
The DNA here is from genome assembly GCF_034638445.1 of Ciconia boyciana. NCBI lineage: Eukaryota > Metazoa > Chordata > Aves > Ciconiiformes > Ciconiidae > Ciconia > Ciconia boyciana. Next base: position 40,159,147 of record NC_132943.1, on the reverse strand, counting down.
CAAAATGGGTCATTTTGAGACAGCATCTGCCTGTGTTAGTGCAACTTGACTTCTAGTTGTCAGCTCAGTCTGCATCTCATTTATGGATAAATCCAGACATCTAGGAGTACGGTCACTGCAGATTTTTTTTACTTTTTTTTTTTTTTTGGATGCTTAGCTCGAGGCGCGTAGAGTCCTTGTGCCTGAGGTTGCGGCTAGTATCAGTCATTGGTCTCCATCAAAACTAGTTTAGGCGTTGCATGCTGCATATTCAAAACTGATGGCCACGCTTGACCGTTTTGGCCAGCATACTACGAAAAGTGTGGAATATAGTTGCCCTTGGATACCTCTGTATATTGTTATCTATCAAAAAGATGTTTTGATGGCTGACCTGAAAACAACCCGAGCCCTACCTGCTTGAAAAGCTTCTCCTTTTACTGAAGTGGCAGAAATGTGTAGTGTTTGGGCACCGGTTGCGTTTCCCGAGCAGTGAATCACGGTTCGGATGCCTGCCGTACACACCGAGCGTTACGCTGCTGCTGTGTGGCCATGATAAGGCATTTAAAGTGCTTTTTCTTGGGAGTTCTTTTTAAAAATGAATTTATTCAGTCAAATGTTCTCTTTATTTGCATTCAACTCGTCCCCCTTTCTTCCAGTAAGAAAACAGAAGTTGTCAGCAGACACTAGAACACAGCAAGGTTTAAATCAATCCAGGCTGATATTGATTATTTGCATTATGTTAGTTCTTAGAAGTCCTTCAGAGCTAGGTGGTGTTCTAGCACGGAGCAAAAATAGGTCCTCGCTAGCACTAATGGTTTTATCATCTAATTATAAAAAAACCCCAAGCTGCTTCTCATTTTCAGAAGTCCAAAGATATTTTTGTAATGCTATTCTGACTCCTTTATTTGTCAAAGCATGGATACCAGACTTGGAGACAGTGTTCCAGTACCTGTCTTGCTGCTTCTTCTGGGGACTGTTCCTCATGTACTTATAGATGGGTATATACAGAGATATAAAGACATGGAGAAATATCTCCTTGTGTTCCCCTAAATGGCTTTTCAGTATTTGTGGAGCAGTGAGCTGTGCTTACAGTTGTGCGTTGCACTTTGGCCCTGTGTTTAGCTGACCTCTAAGCTTTGGCTGAATCACTGCTTTTCAGAATACAACGCTCCTCCGTATGAATGGGACCAACATCACTGGTCCTTGGATGTCTGATCCGGAGCTGAGATGTGCTAAAACACGTGTTGGTCAAATGAGTCCAGCTACCCAAGAGATGCGGGTGGCTTTGGATAACTGACATCCTCATCTTTATCGTGCTGTCACAGATCTGCCTCATCTGTGAACGTTACTGGCTCTATTTCTCTGGGTTTTTGGTTAGATCTTTTGATAAGATATTAAATGATCTGGGTCAAAACCAGATCTACATGAGACCTTGCTAGAAACACTGCAGCTGGATGATGCCCTATGCGCAGTTCCTATGGAAAACTCTCCTGTACGTAGGTGGGCTGTGATCCGTTTAATATGTGAGCATTGATTTTTTGTTTTCTCCAGAGAGGGTGAAAGCGATAACAGTATCGATAGGATACCATTTTTATGCTGGTCATATCTGCTGGCGAGGAAGTTTTTAAGATTAAGCTGGTGTGATGCACCCTGTACAAGACACTTCAACTGCTCTTAGGAGACAGCTTTATGTAACAGATGAAGGGTGAAGGACTTTCTGTGTTGGCTATAGACTCGGCTATAAAAGAAAACTTAAGCTCTTAAGGAAGGAATGGTTTTGAAGATAACATCACTAGCCAGTTCATTCAGCTTCACGTGAAATTGCCGATTTTTTAGTGACCTCTGACTCTCCTGTCCTGCCAAATTCAGATGACCGCAGCGCTGCCCACATACTTCATTTCATCGTATGTATTGCTGCATTGCCGAGACTTCCTCGAGACCTAGGCTGTGAATAGGGAAGCCTTTGCTGTTATTTCAGGCTGATCTGTGCAAGCCCAAGCTAGGCTGAATAAACCGTGCGTGACCTCTGAGGCCATTTTATCTTTAGTCATTTGCCCCATTCTGCTACCAAGCTTACACACGGCCAGAATCCCTCATTGAAGTTTCTTTTTAGGGGAAAATGGTGGTGGATAAGCCAAACGATTTTATGGCACAGTAGTTCTCTCTCGGGGTACCCTCTAATTCGTCATTCTCGGAGCTTTGCACTACTCATCCCATTCCGCCCTGGACCAAAAAGCGGGTTTGGTGCCAAGCGCTGTGGATCTGTCTCGGGAGGTATTTAGGCAGGGGTATTCCACAACAGCTATTTTGGGATACTTCCCCACACAGAGAAGCTCTAGTGCTTATCTCGATGGAACGAACATCAGGCCTGTTTTCCCCTCCAACTGCCTGATGGCTTATCTCTGGTCTTGCGGCATCACTCGTAACCCTTCTCCTGACCCACTTAACTTTCTGCTTTTAGCAGAGCTGGGGTGGGGGGAGGGAGGCTTGATTCATGAATAATATTCGCTTTCTTTTAATGTGAAAAACTCTTCGAGTGCTCCATGCTCACATAATTAGGAGAGAAATCTCTATTCTTAATCAGCTGATAAATTATCTACAGGCAAAGCTTTAAGAATGTATTTCTGGTGTGTTTGGTTCACATAAATTAGTGGGGTTTAAGCATTTTTAAGAATCTCCTAACGAAGAAAACAACTCTAATAATATCATTTGACACTTGTCACCTTGTTTTCTTTGCCTTTTTAAAACAAAACAAAACAAAACTGTGTTATCTCTTTTCCATATCCAGAGCAGTTTGTATGAAATCAATATTTTAGCAAGCAGAGCAATCTAGTAGTGCTGGCCTTTTGAGCCTCGAAAAATAGGTAAGGACTGAATATAGGTAGTCAAGGCACTGAATACATTGTCTCTTAAATTTCGGTTTCGGCCCACTGGCAGGTACAGCCAACGCAAGCTTGTTTGTTAATCTGTTTGGAATGAGGCTGGTACCTTTAAGCCATTTCCTAGTGAATTATTATCTATCAAAATGTTTTTATCAGCTGGAGCTGACTGGTGTTAATTCAGACAGTTTCTTGGAGAGCCACCACATACGTAGCTAAGCAGAATTCAGTCCAGTTTCCTATTTGAATGTTAATTTTAGTGAATGCCTCTGTTCTACACAGCATGGCAGGGACTGCTCAGAAAATGCTCTTCTCCCTGAATCTGTGTGCGAAGAAATCCGGCGGTGTGATAGAGACGATCCTGTCCATGCGTTGCCACGGGATGGTCTGGCAAAAGAAGGAAGGATAAAAATTCTGGCAGTTGTGAGTAAGATTATTCAGTGGTGGGACTCTGGACCCTCCAGGATAGACTGCTGGGAGGAAGCCATGGACGCGAGTTGAAGCCGTGGTTACAAAGTGGGACTAACATAAGGGTTTTCCCCTTCCTCCCCAAACCAGTTTAAGGGGCTGGCTGGAGGGCTGCCAAGGGGCAGGTGACAAGACGCTTGGTTGACTTTATAGTTTCAGCTCCAAGGAGAGGAAAGAAGGGGTGTAACCGTGTGCACATCCAAGTGGTAAGGGTTGCTGCCAGGTTCTGCTTTGGGGAAATGGCAAAACAAGCAAGCAAATCAGTTAATGAATACCGTAACGCGGCACACAGCCTTTCGCATTCTTGCATTTACCTTCATTGCTTCCATTAATCGTATGACGTGTCACCGTTACACCCACTGCTTCCCAAGGACAATTTCACCACGTCACCTTTGATTTTATTTTTTATTTTTTCCATGCGTTCATCCGTAGGCGGAGAGGAAGAATGAAACCTGCTTTACTTAGCCAGTGTGGAGCTGTGATTTCATTACGCTGGCATATTGAGTTGCAGCCATGTGTCACAGATCTTTTGCTTGTCACCTCCCATGTTCTTACTATTGCCTGTCACTTTAAAATTAATTCATTGCTAATCACTTACTCCACCCAGATGATACCCATATTCTTCTACTCACAGGGCACTACCTGGTGCTTCATTTGGGGAGGATGGAGAGAGGGGAAAAGAAAACCTGAGGATTGCACGCTGAACCAGTATAATTAACATATCCCGTATGTGACATCTAATTTAAACAGCATTAATAATGTAGCTGGCTCTTTGGTCAGAGCATTGCTTTGCCAGATACTGCAATGTAATTTTGTCTACACAAGGGAGCAGAAAGAGGAAAGGAGTCAAATCTTCCTCTCTGAGTTCATACGGGATCTAGCCCTCCTAGCTCTTGGTGGATGATTGGGGCGATTTGGCACTAATGTCGTGCGAATCATAGTTATATTGAAAAGGAACCGTCTTCTCTGTGCCATTGCCAAAGTCACTTTTGGTAGCTGTGCTCTGAGTCCAGGCTGGAGCTTTCTGAATCACAGAACAGTTGAGCTTGGCAGGGACCTCGAAAGATCATCTGGTCTCCGTCACCAAGCAGGGTCACCTAGAGCGGGTTGCCCAGGGCTGTGCCCAGCTGGCTTTTGACTATCTCCAAGCATGGAGTCTCCACAACCTCTCCGGGCAACCTGTGCCAGCGTTTGACCACCCTCACGGTAAAAATGTGTTTTTCTTGTGCAAAGATCACGGCAGCGTTGGGAAACAGGATGCTCGCGTGGAGCAAGGCGGGGTGTTGCACGCGCCGGAAGGATAAGATCAGGGCAGAGCTCCTTTTTCGGTTGGTGCCAGTTGCTGGGCTCTGCTCCCTGCTTGCAGCACGTGTAGCGGCGGGGAGCCGCCTTATCTGCCGGCCCTGAGCAAGGAAGCCTCAAACCACGGCTGGGAACATTTTGAAACAGATTTTTGTCACCCCAGAGGAAACATCATAGGGGAATAACAGGCCCTAGTAGCTGTAAACCAGCGATGACAAGATAAAAGGCACTCAACTTGTCCTTTGCACATATCTAATAGTGCAACAGCAACGACTTTTAATCCCTTTATTTCAGGGCGGGGAGGAACAGGGAGATTTCTCTTTCTCAGCTCTTCTCACTGTTCTGTTTCCTATGTGTACACCTATTTCTTAATGTATATATAGACATGCAGGAGGCCTGGGGGTCTGTATGCACATACAGAGAAGTAGGATGTGCTAAAATGGTGATCATCAGTGTGGAGTTTGAGGAAACACAGCCACGAAAGTTGTGCGGAGCATCTCGCCTACCACTCGGAGCCCAGAGACCTGGCACTGTAGGCTTTGCTGGACTCGGCTGATGTGTGACCTCAAGCCCAATTCGGAGAAGTAAATTTTGACCAAAGGCAGTACCTTTCTCTGTTTGAAGGATGCCTTGTGCTTGCAGAGCAGTTCTAGAAAAACGTAGATGGTGGAAAATGCCCAGAGAAGGCAAAGCTGGTTGAGAAAGGGTTCTTCAGAAGACAAGTTGGGTTGACCCTGACAACTGTCATCAGGTAATTGATTGCCATTACTGCTTTCCTCATTAAAATAATACACCAAGTATTAAATCTCTGTGGAAGAATGCAGGAAGGAGAGCCAGAAAATCTGTGGAATGGGTTCATATAAAAAGCTGCAGTATTCCAGATAAAATTGATTCACTTTGTTTACTCACAAATAAGCACCTGAATCAGTATAAATCAATACTAATGGAATCAATAAATGTATCTCAATTTAGTCTAGTTTAAAATCTATTTCAAAGGAGAACTGAAGGTAGGCTCTCAGAAAGCCTTTTAATACACTGATGCATGAAATACTGCTGTCAGATAAATTGAGATTATCCTGGATAAGGGTATTATAACACAGAATGAAAAGAGGCAGCAGAGATATAAAAGCAAAGAAACTGTTAGTGCTGATTTCTTGGGAAACATCAAAAAGGGTGACGTGAGAAGTGCTGGGGTTCAAGTCCCAGCACCAGCTAACATCTGTATCGCTGCTGTTCGCCCTACGCTTCTGCAGCAGTAAGAGCGAGCGCTCCGTCTCCAGCAATGTCAAATAATACTATTTTATTTAACTTTTTAAATTTTACCAATAAATGAGAAGTATGTCGTGTTTTTCTTCAAAACGTAGTCATCTCTGACACACCTGGCACCACTTCTGTTTTGCAGAAGGTGGTATCGTTTCCCAAATTGTAATGACTCCTGAATTCTTTGAAACCTAATTGCGGAGTACGTTAATCTGGTTTTTATAGTGTTTGCTAATGCGAATTGGTGTCGGTGCACGTTTCTGCCCAGTTTGCAACACGTGCCACCCAAAAAAGATGAAGTTAACATGAAAGCCAACCAAAAGCTGGACTAATGAAAAGGTCAAAAATATTATTAGGCATTAAAATTCTGAGAAGTCCCTGTTGTGCAGGAGATCGTAACAAGAAGAGGAAACAGCACAGCATGAGCGATCTCCGTGATAAAGATCTGGTGAGCAGAGAAGAGCGGAGGAAGTGGAGCATGTGTGATGATTCCTGTTACAGGACGTGGCCCTCCTCCTCCTCATCAGGTGGTCTGCTCAGGGCTTTGGCTCCAACTATGTTGGAATTTGGTTAAACTCAGACAGGATTTTACCTTTTTGCTTTTTTCAAAACCTTTGATTTTATAGTTACAGAAAGGCATCTGAGGCTGAAGTTGTCCGATCCCAATAAAGCATCCTCTTCTCCTCTGGCCCCCAGCACACCTCGGACCTCGCCTGCAAGGAGTGGGTGCCACGTCTCTCCAGGATCACCGCCTCTGTAATGTGCCTCCTGTGTGACTCGGACACCTATTCTCTGAGACCTGGGCTAGGACTGGTCTAGAGCTGTCCCATTTTGGTCTAGGACTGGTCTAGCGCTGTCCCATTTTGGCACCAAACAGGTTGGTACCCGATTGCCAGGGCTGGTGACAAGTAGGGCCACAAACAAAGACTGCGTTTAAGCTGCTCTTGTGAAAAACGTGAAAGGTTTTAAAGCCCCTGTCGTTACTGTAAGGCTCGAGCGGGTTTGCAATATTTAGACACATCATCTGAGGGATGAGCAAAAGTTGGTTAAATGACCTCAGATATAAAGAAATAAATTATTATTACTGTCACTCAGTACAATCTGCTGTGTGCCTCCACCATGGAGGCTTGGGTTTTGTGTCAATTAATGATTAGCCCCTGCTTTCACCCACAGGCAAACCCAATAAACGAGGCGAGGGTGATAGAGGTCCACCTATGTCCATCTGTACCATAGCTCTAGTTCATCCAGGAACGTACAGATGCCGAGTCTCAGAGGATGGAGTGAGGTGGTACGACTTCTGAGGGTACCATCCTCTTCAGACACCCTGCCTCGGACTGGACCTGGGCTCGGCTCTGCGGGTGAGTGGGTAGCTGGATTTCCTCCTCCGATGGGGACGCTGGCCAGATGACAAGCAGACGGTCTTCCCGTTGCCAGCAGGTGTTGCTGTGGGGGTTTTGCAGCCCTGCTGAATTGCAGAGCAGTAGTGGGGGCATCACTCTTTCTTTTTTTTTCTCCCCCCATGTAGGCACAAGGAAGTGAAGTGAGGAGAGGAGGAAAACAGCCAAATTTCACAAAGCTCCCCAAACAGCCACGGGTGATGAATAGGTGAGGGTTGCTGACGGCAGACCGGGTGGGGTTTGCTAATTCACCCATGCATGCAATTTCACTGGGGGGTGAGAAGAGGCGATGGCGTGGCAACGTGTCACGAAAGGCATGGGGGAAAGCAAGGAGCGAGGGGAAACGCCTGCGCTGTGCCCAGAGAGGAGAGGAATCGCCTCATCTCTTGCATTTGGAAAACGCTGGTATACGCACAGAGGTGCAGGCACCAGCCAGGAACGCATGGTGGTCCAGGGGAGTTTTTGACATGAAGAAGGTCATTCTAAAACTCGATCGACAAAAAAATAAAAGGTGAAAGAAGTGAGTCCACCACCTTCCCTCGCCACACAAGTTTTTATCTAGCTCCAGTAAGAAGTTAGAAGCACAGAAATGTAGCGCTGAAATGGACTGTAGGAGACCAAGCAGCCTGACACCACCACACAGAGACAAGAACAAGTTCAACTCTCATGGTAAAAAAATTACATCGGGATAGTATTTATTCAAGCCTTTGTGCAGGCTGTCTGCAGGGGAGATTGATTGTGCGAGGGGGACATGCAGCATTTTTAAAGGCCGGGACTTTTTTAAAATGTTGACATAAGGAGGTTTTTTCATTTCTTTCTTCCCTTCCCCTTCACCTCAGAAGGAAAAAGGATCCGAACAAAAGCGTAATGGATGCCTGTTGTTTTGATTACTTCCATGCTTCTGTTTCTCCTTGTTGCTTGGTACCTAGAGTTGTCCCTGCCTTTGGAGGTGCTAGTGAAGAAGCAAAACGGGAAATGAAACTCCGGTGATGCAATATTTTCCAGATACATCTATGTTTTGCTATGTGGAGGTGAAAAGGAAAAATTCACACCAACCCTGAGATGTTTCAGTTTCAGGCCTACAGGTAATATTCTAACCCCCTTGCAAGCACTTTAGGAGAGAAAACTCTCTTGCTATGCGCATAGACAGCAAAGAAACGATCCTTTTCTGATCTTACCACGGGAACCCCTTACATTACGCTGTCCTATCAGCCGTGCAGCTGGTTTGAAGATCTGTGTGATTTGTCTTCTAAAAAAAAAAAAAATAATAATCTTTCCAAAAACAAAGAGCGTCCTTTTACCTCCTTCAGACGCCTTTCTGGCGAGGGCTGGTTTTAGGTCAAGAACCTGCCTCTGGTTTCAGGTGGCAGCTTGTCAGGCAGGATTTTATCTTAATTTTTTTTTTTTTGGCCTCACGGATGAATGATTGGCCTAATTCAGGAATTCTAAAATTATTATTATTCTCTCTGGGCATGAGAAACACACCTGTAATTTCTCACGGAGTATGCTTTGTGGCAGAAAAATTGCATTCCCTCCCGCGCCGATGCATGAAACGTATCCTTATGTAAAGAGCAGCTTAGCTCATCTGTTTATTGCTCCATCAGACTCGGCGGCCGTATGTAAACGCTTGGCGTGTTTGTTTGTGTGCCGGTGGTTAATGCTCATTAAGCGGAGAGACTAATAGCACTGCCTGGAGCCAAGCAAAGTGGAAGGCAGTTGCCGTACGAATTTCCCCAGCTTGATTTGGCGAGCGTGGGTGGTGCTTAACCTGCGGCACCCCTGCTGCTCCTCTTGCCAGTGTCGGCTGCGCGAGCTTGTGCCGAAGCCCGAGATGGCTTTGTGAACGGCGTCTCCCTGCGCAAAAGGCGCCGATGCCTGGGGTGGGCGAGCGGTGGGCTGCCGCCGTATGAGGGATAGTGATGGAGCCGTCCTGGTGGTCCTGGTCCGCCCGGGTTTCCTCTGCTTTTCCAAGCTGTGGTCCCCTCCGCTGTCCCCTGCTCCTCCCAGGCACCCTCCGCTCCATTTTCTTCGGGCTTTGCTGGCTAATTTCTCCCCCAGCTTCTTCTTTTGCACCCAGGGGATTATCTATGTGTGACAGCAGAGGGGAAACTGAGGCACCTGGCTGTAGAGTGTGTCGTGAGAGAGATGTCAGCAGTGTTCTGGTGCTAAACGATGAGAAAATATCACCAGGCTGACAGGTCAGAGGAAGATCAAGGTGCTGATAGCTCTCTGCTCTCTCCAGACAGAGGAGACAGGCCAGGGGTGAAAATCTGGCATAGCACCGAGGGCAACATGGGTTTCCCCAACCCGTTTGCATCCTGTGCGCTTAGAGAAAAGCTTTAATTAGGGAGAAAGATGAGAAGCGTTTTGGTTTTGTTCTGAAGTTTGATTCTCAGGGATAAACAAGCCTTAGGTACCCAGAACGGGTTTTTTTTCCCCAGAAAAATTGTACCTGTGAAGTTGGGGTGTCCGCTGAGCTGGCCCATATCTGTCAGCAAGCGTGAGAACGGCTGCGATGAGAGGTGTCCACAGAGACAATGCCCAGGGGATGTGCCTTATCGAGGGCATCGGATCCCAGCTCTGACAGCTATGAAATCACCTTGTCAGCTCTGCTGGGTGGATGAAATGCAGAACAGACCCTGCAAGGGAGCTAATGTGTTAGGAGGTTATCAAGGAGCCGGGCTCCAAATGGAGTCGCTCGTTTCTAATGTTAGAATTTTATTAGAGTCGTCTTGTTTGGACTTGGCAAGGTTTGACGAAGTCTCGTCTTGTGACAGGAGTGATTGCAGGTGTGTGCGGCAAGGGCTGGGGTCTGACTCCAGGCAGGCGTTTGAAGGTAAAACGTAGCGTGATGCTCCCTGCTGTGGCTGGAGACTTCCCGAGGGACGCTGGGGGACACGACGGCAAAAGAGCCTGGGGCATGGGCTGACAGCAGGGCACCATGTTTGTGGAGAGAGGGCTTGAGGCACTGTGCATCCCTTTGAACCGAGGGAGAGCTTTTCTCCAAGGTCCCTTGGGAGGAGGAGAGCTGCAGGGGTCTTCACCAAGGTTTCGGATGCTCGGGATTGGGCTGGGCACAGAGCAGGTGGATGTGGCAGGGAAGCTGGCAGTGCCCACTTCTGCCTGCCCTGGGGCTCTGGCCATGGCTGTGCCGAAGAGGCCAAGCTTTGGTCCAGGCACATGCAGAAAACCACGCCTGGGGAAATGTCATGCTGGTAAAAAAAAAAAGCCAACTAAAGAAAAGCTAATCGGTCTTGGTGGATGTGGTTGGGGATTCTGCCATATGTGGAGCATCTGGCTTTAAGTCTCTTGGGATGAAACCCATCGCATTTTTCTCTTGTAGAAAGGGGAAGATCTCAAGTCCATAAAGAAAGACTCTGTTGGGTGGTCAAAGAACGCACAAGTGAGGTCTGAAGGGCATTGTCCTCAATACTTAGGGTTAAGCAGGTGGTTAAAATGGAGAGTGTTAATACTAGAAAAATTAGGCAGTGCTTACAGCATCCATACGGTATTTCTCTGATAAGCTGTGGCTGGGATGTACAAAAGTGTCTAAGGGACTTGGGCACCAAAGTCTCACCCATTTTGTCTGACAGCTTTGGGCTTCTCAGCCTTCTGCAAACATTAACATAACTTGTCTGGATGGTGAGTGCTTATGTTCAAGTTGTTATCACCAGATAACTTTGAGTCTCACCGAGTGGTGGTGGCTCCATAATAAAAGTTACCTTTTCTCCTGGATGAGCTAGTCTTGAGTGACAATTTCACTCTTTCACTCTGCAGAAAAGATGCACCCGATCTTCAGACAGAGGTTGAAATTAGGTCTCAAGTGTTTGGTGAAAATTATTTAATCAATGACATCCTGAATGAAAGCTTTTGCTTTTTGCTTTTTCCTTCTCCTTTTTCCTTTTTGGAAGGAGAATTATCCCGCTCAAATTCTTACTCTGAAAGATTGAAGTGCCACACTGAGGAGTGAATCTCAAGCATGATGAAATCCCAGGAGTGCAGAGTTATGGGGAGGTGAGATGAAAGATACCTCCATCCTCATCGTTCCCTCACTGAAGGTTTCCTAGTCCTTTGTTGAGCTGGGGCAACTGCCCCTTGGTGTGATGCTTAAAAGGATCTTGTCTTGAGACATGTGGCTCTTCCTACCCATTCACAGCCCAGGGAACATCTCCATCCGCTCCAGGCTCAGGTTTCTGCTATGGGGACCAGCCTCTTGGGAGCTCTGGTAAGGCTCAAGGCTGCAGCCCTCCAGTCTCTTTCTCAAAAGCTTGACCCAGTAAAGTCAATGAGAGTGTAACCATGGCCTCTGAGAGCCTTAGGACTCACCTATGTCTAGAGCACATCCCTAAGGATTGATGTACTGAATGCAACATAGAGTAGCACTCATTCTGCAATAAGAGTTGATTTATTTTAACTTGACTTAATAAAGTTCTTATTCTAGCTTAAGAGCATCCAGAAAAGCTCTTCTAGTCAATTTTCAAGTGTCAACAAGCTGTTTTTCTTGGTCTCGCAAACTCATCTTTGAAATGGGAATAACTTAGTCTCCCATATGGTGTTGAAAGCTACTTCATAGCGGAAATCTCCTTTATATTCATACAAAATTTTAGAGGAGCAGGTGGAAATTATCTGGCAATTAAAGTTAGTGCTATGGAGCTAGGACTTGGAATGACATAGTCAATCTATTCAAAGTTCACATCTCCCACTGCCAGCAGTTGGGTACATGACTGTTCATCATGCTGCTCCTCAGGAGGGGAAGAAGCCCTTGAAGAGATGGCAAAAGATTTCAGCTGATTTCTGATAACTGCGTTTGAGCAGATGATTACATTTATCTGAAAGGAAATGGTTAAAAGCAGTTCTTTAACAGTTCTGGCTCTGACGTCGTTCTCCAGACTTATTGGGGTATTAACGAAGAAAAGTAGCTTTCTGTGAATGCAGGAAGTGGCCTCCAATAAAGTTTACAAAATTTCACAGAAAAACGGACATAAAAAGGTCAAGACTCTCCTCAGCCATTCACGTCTAATTTTATTTCGAGCAGCAGATTTCTCTACTCACTTGAAATACTCAGGTCTGAGCAATAATATAGGACTGTTGCCATCATCCTGAAGGGGAAGTGTTCATCATCCTCTTGCAGCAGCAGCTAAAGGTGTGTCAGTCACCATTTTCCAGAATTGCACGGTTTTTTTGTGACTATTCGTAGCTGATGTTAGATCACCAATGAAACATTTTTCTCCGTTGCAGAAATGGCAAACTTCAAGATTTTTTTGTTGTTGTTTCTCTGGCTTTTTTCAATTTACGCAGAACTAATTATTCTCGTAACTCCCTGAAAGGGTTTGCTCAAACTTTCCAAACTAACTTGGCTGGAAGCCCCGATGAACTATTTCAGAATGCATGACTTGTAGGGAGGAATAAGCATGTATAAACAGCTGGTTTGGCTGGAAATTGGTTTACAATATTGTTTCAAATATATAAAAAATGAAGCACAACACTCCAACGAGGCCCCATCAGGAAGATTTGCTACCTGTGTCTTGTAGACACTGCTCCTGTTTAAATTTCTCTCTGATGTTACGGTGAGGAGCATCGTGGCGTTGCCGTGAAAATGCTGACGTGCCATGAGAGTCCCAGAGAGCCTCCTCGGCAGCGTGGATGCTCGTCCACTCCTGACTACGGGGTGGATGGACCACGTGGAGCCGATCACTGCGTCTCCCACTTTTCAGTCAGCAGCATCTCATCTGCAACTTCAAAACGGGAGCAAAGCTGCATGGCTGGTGGGGATGGAGGAGGTCCCATGGGGTGGCAAACGGTACTGATGGAGAGAAGCGCTTCAGAGTCAGCCGTGAGGGTTTTGAGAATCAGCTGGGGGCTGTCGTTCTCAACAGGTAAAACTGCATATTCACTTCGCCATGTGAGTAGTAAAAATGGGTATGAGCAACCCAGGTGAGACCAGTTCCCCAGGGAGCAGATGCTCAGAGCACCAGTAGCATCCTAGAGCTATTTGGGGCCTGATGCTCAGGGAGCCGAGGGCTCTCTCCATCCCGCTGGGGCCAGAGGGTGAGCGGGGAATTCAGCGCTTGGCGTGAGCGGTCTTGGAAGAAGGGAGAGTTTAGCTGGCTTAAAATTAAGCAATGAAAATTAAAAGGGAGCACGATCGATCTCAGCTGGAAGTTGGTGCATTTTAAATATGGGATGGTTCTTTATTGCAACCTGTGTAAGAGTTTGCTAATGCCCCTGATTTATTATAGAAGCTGAAAGAAATAGCTTCACACAGCGGGATAAGCATGCATTTGACTTGGTTCCAGGTATGACAATAGCTAAGAGCCATCAAAACTAGGAAGAAAATAGCTGCCAACAGTCCTGTCTAACTTGGATGATCCTGATTTTCTACTTGCTCTGTCAAACCCTGCTCCCTCGTTCCTTTCTGATCGAGCCGAGGACAGAATTTCCCTTTGAGAGCAGCTTTTGTTTCTATCAGCATTAACCATGTTTTCTCTGTAGGATATGAAGAGCGTTGGAAAGAAAACTGTCTCCTCTGCCTTCCTCTGCTTCGCCGGCAAGAACCATCGGGTACCGAGCACGGAGGACACACGGGATGGAAAGAGGTTTGACCTCTAAGGCTCAGAGTATGCCAGCAGGCAACAGCAACACATCTAAGATGATATTCAGGGAGGCATTTTTGAAGAAAAAACATTTGCCATTGGAAGTTACCGAAGGAATATTGTCACCTGCTCGTGACTACAGCAACTGGAAATACCAGACCAGCTCTTTTTTCCCCATCCTCCCTGAAAAGGGCAGCGAGAGACCGGGTAAGCCTTCTCCACCCCTTGGCAAGAAAATACCTGTGCTGGGGAAATCGGTACGTGTGGACGGGGTGGATGCTAGAAGATGTGCGCTATTAGGCTATGGGATTCTGGTCTGAAATAAACCCAAAGCCTGGGTGTTTGAGGTTTCCTGACGCAGAAGATGAATATATTTTTGCAATTGTTTGCGATGGGGGTTATGTGCGTGCTGTGCAGTTGCAATGCTTTGTCTTGCATGCTCATGTAGCACTGCACCTGGAGTTTTATGGTGCTTTTCCTCTTGTTCTGGGAGGAACACCTTCCCAGACAGGTGAAGGATGCTATGTCTTTGGAACACCAACTAGGTACGGTGATATATAAAACAAGAATGAAAAATATGACATTCTCACTGGAAAAATATAAACTTCAGGCGTTTGGGCACTTTCATAGTCCTTTTAACCATCTGTTTCCGAGTTATGTTAAAGTTGGCTAAGAATATTTACCCCTAGTCACAGATCAAGCAAAATGGCTATTTCATGCCTTTTTTTCCCCCATCAGGCTGTTTAAACTTGGTAAGAAATTAGTTTTGACTGTAACTTTTCATGCATAATGTGATCTGTACACATTTTTTTTTTCTTCTAATATGTAAAATAATTGGATTTTGAACAACGTCGTAGATTTGAAGCTAGTCAGACATGTAACTAATGGTTATGAAATATGGAGGGGGTTTCAGGTCATTCTTTGAGGGTGAAAATGCTAAAGAAAGCCACGAATTGGAGCACTTAATTTCAAAGACTTTCTTGGCTGCAGCTTTTGGTCTGTCCTGTGAATTCCCATTCTTTGCCAGGATATTGGGGATAAAGGCTGTCCGGAAGAAAAACAACTTTTAAATAGTAAATAATACTGCAGTACGAGCATAGGGTGTGTGGCATGTGTAAGCTGGCCACCACCTGTATGGGAAGGCTTATATTGAAACTTTAAACGTGCAATCCATAGTTTTAAAGGAGAAGATATGGGGGTTTTGCCTTGTTTGAGGAATTTGATCTTGAACTGAATAATATAGCCTTTAAAAGCCCATAGTGGTGATGCCTGTCTTTCAGAAACCTGTGCAGGTGTGTAACTCGGTACTTTTGTACCCAAAGACATTTCTCCACGTGCTTCTTCGTGGACTAAGACTCAGAAATGCCACACCGAAGTGCAATGATGCTTAGGGATGACTGCAATGATTGCTTAGGGAAACTGAAGATAGCCTTGCCTTGAAATCCTGTCTCTTCACTGCTAGATGCGTCTGAAGGCGTGTGTTATAACTGCCCTTATAGTCATAAGCTATATAATTTTAAGCTACATATAGTTATAAGCTATAGTTATAAGTCATTATAAGCTACTTGGATACCCTAAAAACCGTGGAGGTGGGAAGGGTGAAATGTTTCAGGAGGGCTTGGGCAGAAAGAGGAGCCCAGGCTTAGGGAAACATCTCCCCTGTTACGCACAGAGGTGCAGGAGAGGAGAAGTGGGCTTGGAGAGAAGCCCCTGCTGGGTGTAAGGCAGGGAGCCTCGGGATGCTCTGGCCCCAGCCGTAGTGTCCCGCTCTAGCAGTTGTCCACACATTTGCTATTATTCGAAGGTTTGGGTCTGCTTTGGAGTGAATTTTGACCATCGGTGCAGAGTGTAAGGACTGCTGCTTCGCATTGGTAAGAGGAGCAGCGTGTTTGTTCACCAGCTGCTGTCAACTGGATCTCAGGGCAAAGAGGGAGGAGGACAAGCTGTGTAAGTTTGGATTATGAGCGCCTTTCAAGACTATTCTGCCTCGGCCAGCAGTTTTCGTAGCTTTACAGCCAGTGTTGAGCGTGTGGGTGGGTGGGGATTTCTTCCCTTCTCACCCAAAGAAGAAATCTGTCATATCCGCAGCAAAATCCATCAATCCCAAGCTCCTTTCCCCTCCAAAAACCCTTGTGCTCCACTCACCTGCCCCCTGCCTGGCACACGGCTCTGGTACTTCCCAGCCCCTTGCTCCTTCTTCCTCCACACCTTTCCAAGGGGCTTCAGATTTGGGATGCAAGTCTCTTTTTCCCTTCCCCTCCCTTCCTTTGGTGGATTCATCCCAATCCAACTCTGGAGCCTGGGATGGCACAGAGGTTGCCAGAGGGAGGGTGAGCTCATGCCCCCGTGGCAAGACGAGCCCTGATGACGTGGGTCAAATTCAGATGTCTGGCAAATCTGAAGTCAGGCAGGCGGAGGGGTGGGAGAGATGATAAATGAGTCACAAAAATGCTGCTCTCGGTGCGCAGTAAGTGCTACAGGGCTCCAGAATAGATCGGAAAACTTAACTCCTCGGTACGTGCAAGCCGTGTCTCCCAAGGCTGGGAGTAGCACCCTTGCTGTCTGACAGCCCGACAGCAGCCGGGGAAGGCGGCGTAGTCGCAGTCATTATTTTATGACATGACAGATGACAGAAAAAGGCCCGTGGGAAGAAACACACGGACTGTCCAGTTCTCTGTTCCAGCTTTTTGCACATCTATGTCCTTAGAAACACAGTCCGGACAGGCACAGCATCCCCTTCTGAGCCCGCAGCAACAGGTTCGCAAGCTCTGGTCCTTCGTGGAGACCGTCTCAGATGCTTGGCATTGGTCTTGAAGATGCAAATTGGTGGTAACTGAGAAGATTTTGTTCTTCCTGAGGTTAAACGTCATGTTTTGTCAGCAGCGGCTTCAACTCTAAATTAAGCCAGGTTTCATCTGGGAGGTATCTGACACACAGCTTGCCACTTGCTAAATCTGAAATTAAGATGCCACTTTGGATCAAAACAAAATCCCCTTATATTAAGATATTATAGCTGTATTTTCTCCTGTAGGACACTGAATAGAAGCTGCTATTTAAAGGTGTTGTAGTGGGAAGCATCCACAGATGCTGATAGCAGCTCTCTCTGCTATCTGCCTATAGGATGCAGACATCCTTGTTCTGTTTCTAGACACTATGTCCACATGCTAAACTTAAAGATTGAGTTTTTTCTCAAGCTTTTTAGGTCTGTGACTCGCATCGCTCAGGGATTATGGTGCAAATCCTATTTCTTTTTTTTGCAAGATCAGCACAATCAGGCCATATGATCTGGCTGTGCTCTGGACTGAGTGGCCGCAGTCTTCATCCTGGAGTACCACTATCTCGTGGCAGAAATGAAATAAGCTCATTTGGGTTTTGTAGGTGACAGTCCCTGTTACCCAAAGACCACAGGGTATGTGCAGGAGTGTTAGTCTGATATGGATCTAACCAAGCTTTTAAGGAGAATTCCCCTGGGAGTTGCAGTTCACACTTGACATTTTTTACTAATATTTATTTTCAAAGGCAACGTGTCAGCTCAAAGAGGACACTCTTAATATGGAAAAAGTAAAATTCCAGCGAATTTGACACTGGGTCTGACCTAGATTTCTGGCCAGCAAGTCTGATTGGTGTGAAGCAGCTACCCTGAAGTTCTTGCTCTCCAATTAGGGAGATGTCAGTGAGCACACGGCTAAGCAGCAGTCTGGTAAACATAGGGATGTTTTTATTAAACAGCTTTGGGATACAAAATTATTTATACTGACCTTGTTTTCCAGCTCTTCAGAGGCCCAAGGAGAAAGCTTGAGACTCTGTAAGAAGTAAGGCTCCTTCATTATACTGCTTCCCATCTGTCGGGTTAGTTTTTAGGATCTATATGTATTCATCTCTCAGGGAGTAATGGGGATTTCACAGGCGAGAAAACACACGAGTGAAACTTTGTTTATCAATGAAGGGTCTAAGAGCGCTTTCATGTGTCATATGGACATGAACTTAATGACAGGTGAGTGGGGTGAGCAAGCTCGGGTTAGTTCCTTGCTATATTGCAGAGCACGTAACCTGTAAGTGCTGTATCCAGAGGCATGGATGGATGGGGGGGGTACACGAAGTGGGACCTCAGGTTCACGTGCAAGGAAATCAAAGCCTTTGGTTGCAAGACGGAAGAGAGGTGAGGTAACCTCTCCCCTTGGTGTCTGGGATGATGATTTCCTAAAGACATCATATAAGGTTGCGATTCTCCTGAATGGTTGAGGGGATGACAGTCTGTAAGTACTCTGATGGTATAACCAGTGAGAGCAACGCCTACACCTGGATAAAGGCTATGATTTTCCCCAGCGCTTAAGGAGACTCATCATTTCCACTTCAAGTCCTACGATAACTTAAGAGGATGTGTTTCCCTTTTTCATTTTCGGTGCCTGGTGAAATATTCGGAGGAGCAGCCACATCTGAAACACAGAGTGCCACATGCATGCAGCCACCGCGGGGATGCGAGCCAGGTCCCGACGGGCATCGGCTGGGCAGAAGGCTGCGAGAAGCAGCCTGGGCTTCCCAGATTTGCCGCAGCAGTAAGCAGTGCTTCTTGCGAGGGGTGACGTGGCACCAGGCTTGACAAGCAAGCGCCTGGCGGTTCGTATTCGCTTTAATGGAGCTATTTATTACCTTTTGGAAAACGTAATTAAAAGTGAAATCACCCATTTGACATATGGTTTATTGGCCCCATCTAATTAAAGTCTGCCTGGGAGAGAAGTGCTGCGGCGAGCGCAGGTGGGATCCCAGTGAAATCCTACGCCTGAAATGCCTTCCCAAGGCATGTGCAGACCAGGGGAAAGGAAGGTGGAATAAAAACAAGTAATGCTGGCTGCAGGAAACAGGTGAGATGATTTCCTATTACCCCTAGCGTGCTTCTCCTCATTGCCGTCCCCAGTGGATAGAGGCAGGCGTGGGGCAGTGCTGCACGTGTGAGGTCGTCCCCAAGCTGTACTCAGAGCTGGCAAACTCGTAATGGGTTTTTACCATCATTCTGCACCGCAGGGGCCCCACGTAGCTGTTTGCCTCTTGCCCTGCCGTTGATAGGCTTTCAGGTATATTCTTGCCATTTCAGAAAGCTCAGTCAGTCCTTTGTAAATTGGAGGCAATCTCTCTGGCACTTTTGCTCGGCGTTGGTGTTCAGCAGGTTAAAACATGCCCTGAAGTCAGATGCGTTGATGCTCATTTTTCCCCGTGCAGGGACAGCGAGGCGCGTTCCTCTGTGCATGGCTGGGGCGTGCATGGGAATTGCGAAACCAGGCACCTTCTTGGGAGGGGAGGCAGCTCTGGCAGCGGGTTAGGACCAGCTCTAAACCTTGCAGCGGTTATGGTGTCTTGCAGGAGGAAGGTCACTTGGAGTATGTGAACAGCACTGTCTTTGCGACCTGGGTAAGCTGGCGGGCACTGAGTAGCATCGGGTCACGTCCACAGAAGTCTGGTTGCTGGAGCCTATGCTGCCATCGCTGCCTGTGCTAGCTGGCGTAGAGAAAGGTAGCCTGTCTGCTCAAGATGCAAGGACCTCTGTGTGCTGCGGTATTGGTGTTCTTGACCTCTTTTATTGAAGGACCTTGAAATAAATGTAACTCCAGAGTCCTTTAGAAATAGACCCATGTAAGTGAGGAAGTGGTGTCTTCAAGAGAAATCAGTATGCATCCCATGCTGTAGCTTTTCCTACCCAACCCGGAACACATTAAATGAGTTTAAACGAGCAGTGAAGCACATGGTGTAGAGCCACACTCAGGGACACGGAGCCCTTCTCCATCAGCCTTTTCCTCAACACCCTGTACCTGTCTGGGCCCAAGCGCCAGGGTGTTGCTCTGGCAATAGTGGAGTTGGTTGTAACATGCATCACCAGAAGAAACTAATTTTTCTTTCAGGGTTGCCCTCATGGGGTTTTTTTGCTGCTCTGTCAGTGCTTGGTGTTTCACCTAACACCTGGCTTCAGATAACTGATGGAGCGTAGAGGGCTTCTGCTCCTGTTAGAAAGCATGGGCCTCGCTCCGGTGGCTGCAGCTGCAGCTCCCAGCCCAGTGCTCTGCATCAGCCCTGGCTCTCCTCCTCCTCAGCCCCTCGCCCAAGCCCTCCCAATGCCTCCTGAGGTGCACCTGGGTCTCTTCTGGACACCGCACCGAGGTGTAATCAGGGCATGTCCCTAAATTACCGTGCATGAGTGAAAACCTTGAGAAAGCAGGAGACAAGTAACCTTTCTTCCCCAGTTCCTGAGTTTCGAGGCAGTATTGGGATTCACTGTGGAGCAAGCAGTTTGTCAGCTCTTAAAAGCTAAGAGAGTTACTCCATTTGGCGTGACGATGGCGTGCCCGCCTTCTTAGAGGCAAAGCAGTCGTGGCCTCTCATCCTCCAGTACCGAGCCGCGTTCAGCCTTTCCCACAGCTCCTTCCAGTTCTCCGCAGCCAGATTGCTCTAGACTAGAGCAAACCTCGAAAGAAGGTGCCTTCCCTCAGCCAGCGAACGAGGGCGAGCTCTGCAAAGCTGCCGTCGGGAAGCGGGGAGAGCTTTCCTCCTGCTTGCTGCAGAGCTGGGCTCTTTGGCAGCCCCCGTTTGTTAACCCTTGCTCTCACACCTGTTCTCGCTCTCGCACCTCCGGAGCTCCGGAGCCACTTCTTGCACCTCCCACAAGTGCACATGCTTTTGCTCCCAGAGCCTCCCTGGATTTCGGACCTGTATGTGATCAGAATGAATTAGACTTGGCTGAGGCATGGGATTATTGCAGACCTGTCACTTCACAGTATGTTCCTGTTACAGCCCACACTCGTGTCTGCTAGTATTTTAAAGTAAACTTTAATTAGCATCTTCCAAAGAGTGCGAATAAATTGTTTTGTTGTTGTTTTAGGTTTGGTTTTGTTTTAAGGAAAAGAGTGTTTACTCACCAAGGACGTGTTTCCAAACTCTTCATCCACTCTAGTCCTGGTTTTCTGGTATCTCACTGTGTGTGTTGCTGTAAGCTCTGCACGGTGCTGTTGGTGGGAGCAAGGTTGCTCAGCGGCGTGGTGGGATGTGCCGTGGAGGCACACGCGAGTGCGGGAGTATTTTTGGGCCATGTTGGAGCAATGCTGTCAGGCTCCTGATGGCCACGTGTCACCCATTTACTAGCAAACTATCCCAGGAGAGTCACTGCAGGGTAGGTAGATCTGTGTCCGCCTCGGTTCGGTGTCGCAGCCCCTTTACCTATAGTCCAATGGGCACGGCTTGGGTTCAGTGCCCTCAAAGGTCTTAAATAGCTTAGGATCCTCTGTCTAACAGTGCTGCAATCCAGCAACACTGGAGAGATCTCCCCCTTATTGTAAAAAACCTGTCTGAGACGCTCTTTGCAAGGGGTGGTGAGCATGTTTCCTAGCCTTCACTCCAGAAAGGGTGGATCAGGTATCTGATGTGGTCCAGAGATCTGCTCATAGACAGCAAAGGGACGCAAAGGAGGTTTTGTACATGGATGTACAAAATTCAGTAATACTGCTGAATTCCTGCAGAATTCCTTTACTGCTGAAATGAAGTGTATTAATACTGTGTAAAGGTTTCTACCCACCCAACCCATTTACTAGACTGAATCTGTGAAAGTGGTGGAATCATGGATTGGAAGGGGATGAGCTACAGACCTGTTTGCCCTCTTTATGGGGAGAGCGTTAAGGAAGGGCTGAGAAATCAGGCTGGGGCCGGGGCGTTGCCTCCTGGTGCTGGCACAGAGTCGTGATCCCCACCCCATACCATCTGTTTTAAAAGGTGGTGTGTGGTGTGAGGAAGGTAAAGCCCCTGTCTGGAATACTGGAGGCAGGAAGAAGTAAGCGAGCAGCGGGGGCAAAAGGCTAAATTTAAAGGCCTGGGGGGTAAGCAAAATTTTTCAGAGGAAAGAAGGTGTTGACTTGGGTGAGCTGTGAGGACCTCATGGGCTTTTGCATTGCAAGGATATGTACTGGAGCAAATGTGCTGGTATGAAGTATTCAGGCACATAGATTGAACTCCTTTTAGTTTCACCCATGCATGACTTCGGTTCCACCCATCTTGTTTAAACAAACATACTTGGTGGGGATAAGGCAAGGAAAATCCTGTTCTCTGCTTGTGTTTGTTCTTCCCTCTGCTCCTCCAGCAGGGACACTCGAAACACAGATGGAGCTCAAGGCGTTAGGTTTTAACAGATCCAAATCAATTTGATGTGCCCTTAAAAAATCCCACAGTCATTTCCAGCGGCATCCGCAGAGCTGCTAACAGCCGAGCGTGTGCCCAGTCACTAGCTGCTGATGAATTGGTTTTTTCATACTGAAAACCATTCTTTTCCTGTCATGTGAAGGCTTCAAGTGTGGCTTTTTGGTGGCATCAACACAAGAGCATCTTTAGAAGTTACGAAGTGGCGTTGCCTGGAGTACGAACGTGGGAGCAGCAGGGCAGTGGAGACTGGGTTGTCATCTTGTGCTTCTAAACCAGTTGTTCCCAGTTTCCTGGTGAGACCTCTGTCAGTGAGTGCCACATAAAAAGGCCCCCGTAGGCAGTCAAAAAAAGGAGAACGTCTGGGAATCGAAACACCCAATTCTCTGACCTGTCAGTAGTGAAAATGGGCTACCTGCACGGCTCAGCCCTCAGTCCCTTCCAGCAGTTCCCCAGAAGACACAACCCACTGCTCGGAGGAGGACCCTCTGCCTACTGGGAAGGACTGGAGAAGAGTTGGCCCCCGTTGCTTCCTCATATGAAATGGTGGGGATGCAAAAGAACTGGCAGCCCATGCTGTGCTTACCCACTGGTGTATGGCATTGTCCTCATTTGCATGAAAATACGTATCTGATGACTTGCAAAAGTAACAAGAGGCTTCCAAATAGGAAGGATTATTCTCTTTATGCCGCTTCTGCTTTATTCCTTCTCCCAAGGTCTCACAGAAGTGGTGGTGGGAATGGACCTCAGGAGATCTGTAATCCAACCTCCCAACTGGAGCAGGGCTGTCTCCAGCACCAGATCAGGTCAGCTGTGGCTTTGACTACCCAAAGCCTGATCACTGGAGATGTCACCACCTCTCTGGGTGACCTGTTCCAGGTCTGTGCTACCCTCCTAGTGCAAATTTTTTTTTCTTAATGTCCAATCTGAACCTTATAAGCCACAATATGTGGCCATGGCCCCTACCTGCCGTGACCAAGAAGAGCGGCCCTGTTGTCATTGAAACTCCCCTTCAAATCCTGTGGGCAGGAGCTTGACCACAGAAGGTGGCACCACTTTCCCTTTTTTACTGGTTTTGTGTTCGGGAATGACTCTTCGTACTCCTTGGCATTGCTACTGGTGGAGAAAGCGGTTTTCTGTGGCCATGACCTTCCCAGCTGGGGAAGAGCTGTGCCAGATCCAAGCCCTAGAGGAAGGGTGGGAAAGTCCAACCCATGCAAGCCCATAGGGCAAACTGTTTCTCTGAAGAAGAGTTCACTTGCTTTCTTCTAAGGCTTATTCTACTGAAATCGAAGAGAGAGAGAGAATTCAGTAGCTATTAACATTGATTATCAGTATAAAGGACTATAAGGGACTGCGCTCCCATCAGGAAGCTCTGATGCAAGTTCCCAGTCTTCCCTATTATTTTCCCCTTCTTCTGACTTACCTGGTCTGTTTGCTGCGTGTTGCTCCATCCTGGGGGAAGCAGAGCGCTCACACATTGCTCACCTCTCCTGTGACCTCTCTGGTGCCGCACCTTTGTTGGATGACAGCAACAAAAACAGCACAGAGAATTCCCAAAAGGGTGAGGACTCCTTAATCCCTTCAGAAAACCAACCCGATACTTCATGGGTGGGTCCCCGCAGGTCTCAGAGCAGATTAACATCTCCTTCCTCATCCACAGCTCTCTGCCTTTCTGATCACACTAAACACGAGTGCCGATCCCATGCGCCTCTGGCCAGTCTGCCTCCTTGTTTGCAAAGGTAGTGCCTCATGGGGACAAGGGTCTTGCCCTCTTAAAATCCCAGCCGTATTTCCCTTTTCCTAGTTCCACATATGGCTATCTAATCATGGGTCAAGTTGTCCGCCTAGCAGCCAGTGAGACAGTCCCCTCATTATCACTGGTTTAGATCGACCGACAGTTTTGCTACTTCTTCAGTGACCTCCCTCAGTGTTTTCCATAGCTGTGTTTCTCTTTAGACTGAGTCCTTCATCTATTTATTTAGCACCTTTCTCCCAGCCTGTATTTTGTACAGTCACATCACCATGGTATCGAGACTCCCTGTGGTCAGTATTAGACGTTAGACATTAGACGTTAGTCGTTAGATGTTAGACATCTCCAACATTAGATGTTGGAGAATTTGCCTCCATTTTCAGAGAAAAAGGCTAAAATAAGTCTATTGCCCAGGTTACACGATAGATTCCAGATGAGACTGGACTCACAGGACCCCACTCCTGTCTAAGTCAGACCATTGTTTCCATTCGGTGCCCCAAGACAGACATGTTCCCTAGGGCAGACCCCAGCTCACAATCCCTGTGTTAAGAGATCTTGAAGTTTTCCTGCCTTTCCCTGGATTTGTAAGGTTGTGATTTATCAAGCAAGAACATAGCAAACCAACATCTTGTTCTACAGCTTCACTGCAGGGATGATTCATATGGACTGCTGATGGCATCTGGCACCAGGTTTTGGCTGCTTTTCTGGAAATAGTGAGCCCTTTGTGGATATCTGGTCACTAGATTATGAATTTTTGTTTGCTTTCACCTGAACTCAATTCAGACTTAGGTGCCACACATCTTCATTAATCCTCTTAGCCCTGATTTGGTTGCACCCTCTTACCTGAAAGAAAGGAATTTGATAATGCACCGATGAAATGAGCTGCAGCGATCTGCCATTCAAACCCAGACAAACAAAACTCTCGACTCACTTGGAGAAAAACCACATCAATTACACTGTCAGTTGTATTTACCTTGCGCAGTCCTGAACCATCCCAAGGCTGAAACATGTGCCGTCAACGTCTGGGGCAATGCCTCTGCGGTTAAGGATGTGCCCCGGTTGCTGGGATGGACGGGGGGCACAGCACGCAGAGGTGGATCCGTAGGCTGAACGAGCCTGCAGGAACGCGGAGGAGCAAAGTCTCCAACACACAAATGCCACAAAATCTGACTGAGATCAGCAAAGCACATTTTGTAAGCTTGGGCTTGTTTAAAACAAAAAAAAAGGGAAAGGAAAAAAAGAAAGAACCTGCTGGAAATGAGGGGTTTCCCAAGTTCCTGCGATATTAGACATTGCTTGCATTCCTGTGCCATGAGGACAGTGTAGTCCAGAAATGCTCACTTTGGTTATTTTTCCGCCGGCCTTTCCTTCTTATGTCCAGCAATTTGCACTGTACAGCAATGCTCTCCTCTCCGGTGCCTGGGGTTAGAATGGAAACTTTGCTCCTTACGGTAAGCTGGGAATAGCTGGCTGCGTGCCCGTGCGAGGGAGCAGAGGGCAAGCGCCCTGCTCGAGCCCTGGGCTTGCAACACCCATCGCTCTTGTCTTTTTTTTTCCCAGCACGGCTGGTGCATCGCTTCTCTGAGCTCGGAAACCTGCCATCGCAGCTCTCGAGAGCGGCTCTCCTCCCGAGGCCGATGAGCAGCGAATAAGGAGGGTATTGTTTTGCTGTCGTCTGCCTCTGCACCTTCAATGGGGAGAAATAAAACAGACACATGAACGGATTAGGTGTCAGAAAACGTCTAATTATGGCTTATAAAATTACCGGCTCGGTGGCTTATGAATGGAAATGTGCAGGGGAACCCTGTATCAGTGTAGTCTCCAGCTTATCCTTGAAAGCCTTATTTCTAGAGAAAAGGGAAAGGAGCAAACCCATCAGAGCTGTCCTCTACGGCCGTGGCAGATGCAGACAGTCCAGATCCCAT
Source organism: Ciconia boyciana (assembly GCF_034638445.1). NCBI lineage: Eukaryota > Metazoa > Chordata > Aves > Ciconiiformes > Ciconiidae > Ciconia > Ciconia boyciana. The sequence continues at coordinate 40,133,419 of NC_132943.1, read as the reverse complement.
TGTGTCTGGTTCCTTGGGAGCAGTGTGTGCCCTGTGTTTCAAAACAGCCTGTCTCCTGTAGGATCGCAGAAGATACGCTACTATTCATCACTTAGGTCCTCTCTGCTGTCATGGTTTTTGCTGAATGGCAGGGATCGACGCTGCTCGTCGCACCGCCGCAGCGCTTGGAGTCTGTGCCTACCTGTGCGATGCTTCAAGAAATTCAGATGGAAGCCTTTACCCGTCCAAATTTATGATTTGATGGCTTAATGGTTATGGTTTGATTATGGTTTAATGATACATAATGATTTAATACTTCTCACTTTTAACAGTTTTCCGTGAAATGGAGGGATGACAGCAAATACATTTTGCTCTCAGTTTTGAGCATAGCGTGTTTTATGGTGTAACACGTAGCCTGTATGACAAAGACTGTCCCCAGAGCTGTCTGCCAAGGCATGGCAAGGCAGAGGTGTGACTCCCCAGTGGGTAATTACTTGCTTATCAAAATTTATTGGGAGTTTTTGATGGATTTTGTGTGCGTGTGAAATGCATACACGCAAAGAGGAATTCACCGAGGTTTTTTGCAGCAATGTCCTTAAACCTTTCAGTGAAACTTCGGTGCAGAAGCAGGAAAAGTGTGACAACTTCTTTTTAAACTTTCTGCAAGGTCGCCAAAAACCTGACCTTTCATAACATACCAGCTGCATCCCTAAGTATTGGAGAGCCTGTATCCCTCTCAGTAACTAATATCCTATCTCTAGGATGTCGTATCCATCTTCCTGATGGTTCAGAAGCCAAGTGCTGCTGCGGGTCCGACGGCCAAATCTTGGATTAGCTCAGCTTGGTATCATATAGGCCATACATGCAATGGCTTTCTTCTTAGTGACTCATATGAAAATAGGTGTGCTCTCAACTTCTTTTGGAGCATTTAAGTGGAATAACTCAAATGGAAAGGGAACGCCTTATAGCTTACCCTGTGTGCTTGTACTGGTCTTGGCACAGCACGGGTGAAGACCCAGAGTTTTAGTCCTGCCTTAGAGAGATCCTGGGCACAAGGTTGCATGGGGAGTTGTTCAAAATGGGTTATGTTTTACTGGAAATAGCGTTTGGTCATTTTGTGTTTTAAAATGGATTGCAAGGGATGCATATCCCTGGGCTTCAAATCTCTATCCTTTGAATATTTACCTGTGCAAACCTGAGGAGTGTTTTACTCAGCTTTTCTATGCAATTTCCTATAATGCCTTAATTTTGTAACCAAGATGAAGTTCTCCTTGAGAAAATCCCCGAGCCACTACTACCTGGACCGCTACCAACCCTTGAAGTGACATGTCGAAAATCTTAGTAACTTTGAGAGCAAAGTTTTGTAGGAGTGGGTGAATAAGGATACAAGGCTCTCCAACAGAGCTGGTTGCCCTGAACAGGTCACCGCAATACCTGAGATGGCTGGGGTTGCGTGTACACAAAAAACTCATAGGCTTGGACTTGTCTGTCTTCTACTTTGTCTCCATCTTCATCCAAATTTGTAGGTTTTCAGAAAGTTAATATGAAAGCTTTAACTGAATCTGCTGGAATCAAGACCTTTTCCTCAAGGAAAGGAAAGGTGCTCCTCCGAGGCGGGCGGGCAGGTATTATATGCCAGCAAAGTGAAAGGCTATACTGCAGCTGCATGGGCTTTTGCAGGCAGAACGCTGCATGACCTGGCCACCCCGCTGACTGCGTCGGAGCAAGTCTGAAACCGAGCGTTGCGGGCTGGCTTTGGCAGGTGATGCTCTCAGCACTGCTCAGCGTATTTGCTCAAGCACAGCATCTTCAGATTGCACATGTCCCACTTAGGCACAAGCCTGCAATGGCCGCAGCTATCATACCCACCGGTATACCTACCAGTAGCAATGCGGTCTGAATATTGGGGGCCGGTTTGGGGCCATTGAGACCATTTTTTAGACCAGTGACCTTAACCCGAGCGAATGGGCTGGTCCTAGTTGTAGCTATTGTCCTGAGATGCGTTTGATGGGATGTCTCTGTCACTCCACGTGCAGAGCGTGACCTGGAGAGCCAGTTTGCACCCGTGAACATCAGTGCCACTTTTGGTCAACCCCGTGCAGTGTTTAACATCCTAAAGGAGGAGTCCTGACCCCGACGTGGCGAATAGCAAAGTCCCCGTGGGGCTATGGTTTCACAGGACTGTCCCAGAAACACAGCTTGTCAGATTTATGGTGCAGCTTCCTCTTTTCCTTTGGTGCAAAGTTGGGTTTTTTTCACTACAAATGACCTTTTTCATGTGCACATCTGCTTTCCACCCCAAATCTTGGTATTTATATATCACACTACTGACAACCAAGCTGTTCTGGCTGAAAACCAAAGTATTTTTGTGCAAAATGGCATTAGCATATCTCGTGGGAATTGTGGTTTTCAGTACCTTCTGCTTCCATTCTCCTTTCCGGGCCAAGTTTTGTTGCAACCTGCAGCTCCCAGGATGTGCGTAGACAGAGAGAGCGTGTGCTAAGCTAGGAATGTCTTTAGCTTTCAAGGTCTTATGAATTTCAGTGAAAAAACTTAGGCTACAAAACAAAAAGTGGAAAAAAAACCCCTTAAGGGACAAAACCTGAAGCACAGTGACATGTTTTTGAGTCATGATATTTTACTGAAAAATATTTTTCTCCTGTGGAAAATTCTGATAAAACCAAAATTGCGTATCAGCACTTCCTAGAGGAAAATGCCTTTTCCTCCAATTTTCAGTCTAGTCTACTCCTATAACAAGAAAAAAGTTTTGACTCTAGTTGGCTTATGTGGGATTTTAACAACCCAACCAAATGCATCAAAAGCCTTCAGGACATTTCATAGAAAAATTCTCTTGAGTTTCATAATGTTTGTCCAGCGTCCTGAAATTCAGGAAAGTATTTTCATACCTGAAAAGTTTATTTGCAGAATTACCGAGTCGGATGTGTAGCTGGCTGAAATCAATCTACCTCCATTGACTTTAGTGCTACAGTGATTTACAGCCCTGGCGAGTGTCGCTCGGTGATTTGAGCTTGCAGTTTGCTGTGCATACAGCCGTCAGAATCCGGGGCTGCTCAGTACGCCCAGCCTGTGCTGCTTTCATTTATTGATATGGGAAAAGTGGGATAATGTGGCTGCAACTGTTTTATATAAATGTGCTTGTTTGCATGAAGGAAAAGGATTTTTAAATTTTTTTTGGTGGGTTTTTTTTTTAATTTATTTAACTATGTCCAGAGTAGTGGTTTTCTGGTATTAACTGTGTTTTGTAAATTATAGCACCTCTGCTGACATTCTGAGGGCTGGGTGTACGTTAGTCCCATTTGAGAAAAATATGAGCTTTTTTCGGTTAAAAAGTTCCTCTTGGAGTCGGCAGGCAACACATTCAACTACACCAATCCATGGAGATCACTGGTTGTGTTTATACAGCAATTAAAGGGGGATTACAGCCGCCGTGGAGCTCGGCACCCCGGTCCCATCCCCTCCCCTGTACGCGCCGGGGGCCTCAAAGCCACATTGTTCCCTGTAGCCGTCAACGCCAGCCCGGGGACAGGGTGGGTCATGAAAATGGGAGAGGGTAGTTTCTGCCAGGGAGTGAGATTTAAAAAATAAAAAATAACAAAAACAACGAAAAAAGGGTGGAGGAAGGAATGACAGTTATGTTTTCTTCTTCCAAAGGTGTTTTCCATGGCCATCCTTGGTGCAGGGCAGCGGGGAAGGGAAGCGTCCTTTCCAAGTGCACCCTGGAAATCATCCTTCGGGGGACGTGTTGTGCAAGGTGTTGTACGAGCACGTGGGCAGAGGTCGTCCTTGCCCTGAAAGCGCTGGCTTAGCGTGAAGGACTCTGCTTTGGAGGTGGCATCCTGAGGGCCTGTGCTCCGGCTCTGCTCAGACATCTTGCCAAACCCTCACGCCGGGAATGGGGTGAATGACGGAGGCGAACGTGTGTCTCCGTTTCGGCAGGATCCCTCAGGCTCAGTGCAGCGGGACGGCCGCCAGCAGAGCCGGATTCCTGCTCCCCATGGAAACAGCCTCCTGTAGCGCCCACCCCTGCCCAGACAGCCCTAATCCTCCCTCCGCGGTCACCCTGAAGAGCCTCCTGGCTCTCTTATCAGCGAGGATCGCCCTTCAGCAAATATTTAGAAGAGGCTGCTTTGCGGTGGGGGCGGTGAGCCACGGCGGGTGGTGGGGGCCCACGCTGCGGAGGAGGTGCTGGCGGGGACAGGACGGGGGGGCACGGCGTGGCCATGGGGTCCCTGCAGTGTATGGGGCCACCGCAGTCCCCGGTCACGCTCCCGTGGTGGGGAGACCTGGCCGTGCTCCCGCGGGTTGCAGCATCCCAACCTCTGTTGCCAGCAGGAAATCTTTAAAACAAATGTCGGGGTGACTCTCCTGGGGGAGCCATGATTGTCTGGTGACAGGGAGCGTGGTTGGAGGCGGGGAGATGTGGGTTTTGCTCAGAAAAGAGCAAATGGCTTTTCTTGCAGAGAGGAGAAGTTTAGGGGGGACGGGGAGCCCTGCTCCACAAGTGCTGAGGAGCCACAGGCTATTGCTGAGAGGCAACGGCTTTGCAGTTAAATGGTCAGATAGCTCCATTCTCAGCTCTCAGATTTTTTTTAAGACCCACCAGAAAACAAAATCCAGCATTTATCCTGCCTCACGGGAGGTGGATGGAGGGTTGTCCAGAAAACACATCCTCTGGACACAGCAAGCAGCAGCAGAGACGTCGGTCCCTCCCTAACGTAGGGTACAAATCCAAGCCTGTGCATGGGTTACCCTGATGCTCGCAGAGGCATTTATTTCCACAAGTAAATGTATTTTTACTTGGCGGTGGGGCAGGAGCTGTTTTGGGGTGCTGCTGTGGAGGTTGCGAGCTGACGTCCCCCGAGCAGAGCCAGCGTGCGGGCTGGGCGAGCAGCGCCTGGTGGGGTTTTACAGCCCTGGTGGGAAACGGACTCAGGTTCATACCAGAGAGGGAAAGAGAGGGCTACCACAGAAGCAGAGGAGGAGACCTGGGCGCTCGGGACGAGGAGACAACGCAAACACATGCACGGTACCGCTGGGTTTTGACACAGCGACTCAAAGTGTGGGACTGTGAGAAAAGCTCGAGCAACCGATGAGAGATGATCCTGGCAGCGGCGTCTTGGACAGACCAGCGAGAGTCAAAATGAGTCACGAGGCGCTTCCTGCCCAGCCTCTCCATCCGCGGGAGGTGCCTGTTGGTACAGACCAGGCTGCAGGTCCAACCCCCAGATCTCCGTTTCTCGGAGTGCTCAGAACCACGTAGCCAGGTTTGTAGCTGAAATTCATAGCGAAACCGGTGCTCGTCCCACCCACGGGGGCACACGAAGCTTGGGTAATCTCTGCAAAGAACAGGGAGATCTTCAAAGGAATTGAAAAAGAAAACACCACCACCAAAAAAACCAAAACAACCCCAAAAAACAGGCTTTGGGAAAGTAACAGGCCCTGTCCCAGCTTTTGGTCTGACCTTTGTTGTGGCCACGGATACACCAAACCTGAGTGCCTCACTCCTAAAGATGACAGCACCTTGGTCCATAAATACCTGTGCATATAGACATAAACTCACTTTTTCTTTCTTTTCCCTTTGCAGTCAATCATGCTTTACAAAGGAAAAGTGAATATGAAGGCTGGAGGGGCTTTGTTACCCTGCTAATGGTATGTAAAATAAACAGGGGCCTGAGAACCCTTGAGCTGAAAGCACTAATCAGCCTGTGTGATAACATCCTTCACCCTGGACAGGCAGCATCGAGAGCATCTGGGGAAATGAGTTGACACTGCGTAGTGCAGCACAGTAAGTGAACGATACCTGAAGGCTTTTGCAGCATTAGTTGGCTTTTTACACCTCCCCGTATTGCTCTTTTGCACCATGCAAATGGGCCAGTGGAAAAGAAGACGTGCCTTCACTCGTGCAACAGCCCAAACACCAGCACAGGGGACGGTCAAGGGCCATTGAGGTCTGGCGTTGGTTCTGAAGCCCCTTTGCACACACACCCCGTGTCCCTTGGGAGAGATGCGATGAGAGCGATGCTGGTTAAAGAGGTAACGCTCACTGTCAAAAACCCTGGCAAAGAAATAAATACATCTTCTACTTGGGTTGAGCCTCAGCTTTGTCTCTCCTGCCTGCCCCAAGCCAGGCGGTGCCCAGCAGACTGCGTGGCTTGCAGGGGCATCTAGTGGCTGAATGCTGTACGAGGGATCGGGGATTGCAATGCGCTTTATACCCTCCTCTAATACCAGCTTCAGTCAGCCCCTCATCCTATACAGGTTACTGTCCCTCGTACACGAATAAAATCCACACCTGGAGGTCAGAAATGTTGCCAATAATCTGATTTAAAAGATACGCCTCTCGCCATTCCCCGCCTCCTCCTTCCCAAAATACCCATTTCGGAGAAGAAGCAAAACTTTGCAGGTGGCTTCAATGCCACTAAGCGTTATCGCCACACATCCAACGGGAGGAGAATCCTCCTTAGTGGCAGTGGCATCCCTTCATACTTCGCTGTGGCTTCCCCAAGCACACCGAGGAGCTGCCACGAGGAAGCCTGGGTGCAAACATCTGTTTGGAGGAAGCCTGCTGCTACTCCAAAATTTTTGGTCGCATGATTTATTTAGCTGAGGCTTGTCTCAGCTTCAAAAGATCAAAGAAATCACAGAATTGGGTGGGAGAAAGAAAAATCAAGTCTTCACGTGATGTTTTGCAAAGCCAAAACTTCTTAGCACCTTACAGGTCTTCAGGACCAAAGCTCCTGCTGCCAGCAGCGAGATGCCCGGGGAGAGCGTGGCGCAGCGGAGCCTGTGGCCATCCCCGGCTCCGGGGATGGGAAGGGGACAGGGAGGAGCGGGGGACACCGCAGTGCCACTGAGCGCTGCGTTCGCTTTCTTTACATCTTTAGAGGACGATACCTGTGGCAAACACTCCCTGAAAGTAAGTAAAAGTGCAATATAGCGTATTCGAGGCTGATACACAAGGCTCTTTTGTAAGGACCAGTGACTCATGTCTCCTGGATTTATAAGAAAATGCACGTAAGAGCTATTACTGGGGTGTGAATTATTTCGTTTCTTAATGGTCTGACATTTTTGACAGCTCCTAGCTTGTTATCTATCACAAACTCTCTTGATCTCCCGACTTTAATATGACTTTTAATTATACTTTCGTATAAGTAAAAGGACAGACGATCTATAGTCTGGTTTCCATTTAGTCTAACATATTTAAACAATAAGGGAAACTTTTCCTCCTAGCAGGGTAAAAAGGGTGATTTGGCTGTCTAATGTGGTAGATATTAAAAAGAAAAAAACCAAATAGTTCAGAGTCTCTTCTTTGTATGAATGGAGGGTGGATCAGTGCTTTCCTCGCCTTCCCTTCGGAGCCACCAGGAAAGCCTTCTCCTCCTGGCCGTGAACTGGCTGGCCTTTGCTACGCCTGTGTTTGCCAACGGAGGTCTGAGTTTGGCGTGCAGCTGCGGGTGTTGTTCCCAGCAGGGTCCGATCAGGGAGGTGATGCCTCCCCGCCTGGCTGGGAAGGAGATGGGGACGTGGGGAGGACCCTGAGGGGCTCAGCTCCACACCGGGCACGGTAGAGGTACGGGGGTTGCCACGTGTCCCAGGCTGTAGGGAAGCTTCAGAGCTCTCTCTGGAGACTCCAGTTTAGGGCAAATTTATTTTCACGGTGGGAGAAAAATGCCTTTTGGTGAACCTGGTAGAGCTTTTGGTTTCCCACCCAATCCCAAACATGTGCAAGGTTCCTCAGCGTAACAGCAGTTGCTTCCCAAAATTATAACAAGTCTAGCTAATTGCTCTCCATAGTTAAAAAGTGAAAAAACCTTTTAATTCAGAATTTAAAAAATAAGAAATCGTTTAATCACCATAGGCCTGAGCTACCAATGCCTTTGCAATGTACCTTGCTGTAAGGGCAGTAAGCTGCACTACCTCACCTAGAAGACCCTTTTCCTTTCCAAAACATGGGCTTGCCTTCCCCGTCCTGCTGATGCCCAGCAGCATCGTCCGTCTTGGCCCCCGTGGCCCATGTTCCTCCTGCTCAGCCCCTGGTCCAAGAGCAATTACGGGCCAGCACACAATATACCTAACCTAAAGGCTAGGTATATTAAGGATTACAAACGAAGAACGTGGGAGCTATAGTGATAGACATCACGTACACTGAAAGAGGTAAGATGTGAGCTGGAAATAAAGTGTAAATCAAAGTTAGGAAGGTTACGCTAAAATTACAAGGAAAGCCACAATGAAGTTTACTGTGTTCTTCCAGGTCAGTCATTTAAAAGTTAGGAGGGACCGAGTTTAGGACTGCTTGCGCAACACATTTTTTTTCAGCTTGTGTATGTGCATTAAAACACATTCTTTAATGCTATCTTCATGTATTAATTTTTCCATATGACCTGTTATGAGCATCTCTTATAATATTGGAAAAGAACAGCATATATGTCCAGAAGGCCTCTGGAGTTGCAGAGATATTAAATAGATCCCATACATCAGCTGTTTGTTGGTCTGTCTAGTGACAGGCCGCTGTTTATCTTATGATAAAATAGCATGTTAGGGAAATGCCTCTCTCAACTGCATTTCTATAGAAAATGTTTTTGTAGAGAGAAAATATAAGGAAAAGGTAAGATGAGAAAAGTAAAAAAAAAAAAAAAGTAACTCGAGAAATTCAGGGGCAATAAATCACCACACCAGATGGTATTCATCTGTGAATGCTGTGCAGAACTATCAATTTAAAAAATTGCACAGGAGTGTGCCATTAAAATGCAGACATAATATCTGCCCATTTTCACTGCCCATCTTCGTGGTGTCTGGGCAGGTAAGAGGGGACTTGGTTCCACCTGCCATCATCTCCAGGTGCCTTCAGAGCCTACGGGCGTCCTCACCACAGCCTTGGAAAACTTGACCCAGAAGATTATGTGTCTATTTACTTACTAATTCTCTTAATTATAGTGAGGAAGTGCAACTAAAGAGGTGTATTCTGGATAATATTTTAAAAATCCATGAGATATTGATTTACAATGATATTTCTGCCAACTCCTGCAGAGAAAAATGCTTTATGTCGAGCTAACATGCCTCTCGTCCCAGGTTTTAGTGGGCTTTTGGGTGTGTTGGCCCCGTGTATGGATGAGGAGAGAGCCTGCGCTACCCCTCCATGTAGTTCTGAAGATCAGGAATGAATTCTCACGTTGCCATCAATGTGTAATCCAGCGGAGGCGGCTCTTGCTGTCAGGACCACTCTACAGACCCATCCTGGTCACTCCGAGTGGGGCTTTTCAGGTCATTCCCATGGTTGGGGTACATCGGGTGGGAAATAATATGTCTTAATCCAGTCTTGGGTCTGCAAGACAGAGCATCATCAATGAGAAAGCATCCCCAGCTGGTCGGTGGGAGCTACCTGCTCTCCCAGAGAACAATGTTATGTAGGGACCAAGCTATAAAATACTGGGAGGGTGCAATCAGTGTGTCAGCTATAAGGAAAAAAACCCCCAGCTTTATCTAATTTGGGATTTTTAGCAATACTTTGAAAGCGTCAGCAAAATAATGGACGTAAGGGAATCCAGGAAAAGATGCAGAAGAAGGTAGCGCGCGGATTATGAAGCTTACATTGAGAGCTTGGGAAATTGCAGTCTGCACCAGCTGGGACTTCAGTGACGTTAAGTAAACCCCTCCATCTCTTGAACCCTTTTTTCCCTTCCTTGTGGATGGCAGCGTGAGGATAAATTCAGTAAAAGACTGTGAAGATATGGTGGCAGGTACACAGTTGCATAAAATAAGGGAGTCCGCACCTGGTAACCTGCGATACGGTTCTGCTGTCGTTTAAGATTTGGTAAAGAAAAGGAAAATAAAGTCTGGTGAGGAAGCCGTGGTTGTGGCAACGTGCAAACGTTTCTGCTCGTTGCAGTCAGAGCTCCCTGCCATGCCGGCGACACGGCTTAATAAGTGGACCAAGAAACAGGGCCCTGGGGATCAGCTTTTGCCTGGAGGGGAGGAAGGAAGGAGCGGCGTGCACACGTGAGGATGCACGCCGAATGGGGTAAACTCTCCATATTGGCTTGTAATTGAGAAAATATTTCTCCCGTTTTAGATTAAAGTGGGAGATGCTGGCTTTATGCCCTGTGAGTCCCATGTAGAATATATTCAGAGTGTGGGGATGTTTTTTTAAAGTTAATAAAGAAAAAAAGCGTTGTTTCATTCGCCAGTCCTAAAGTGATGATTTGTAAAGAAAAGAAAATTGATTTAAAGGCCACAGGAACAAATTGAGGGGTCAATTTTGACTTTAATTCCAACAATTAATTAAGGAACTCTTCTGGAGAGGTTTGTAAAATGAATATTGATCTCAGATCTCGGGCACTCTGCAGTCATGTCTCCGTCCTGGTTTATATCCTCCCATTTTGATTTATGGATCGGGTTTAGCAATAGTGGAGCTACATGACAGGGCTGCTCGACAGCACTGTGCGAGCACCCATCCTGAGAGCACAAAGCTCATTGCAGTCATCTGTACAGCGGAGCTGGAATATTTTAACGGCGTGAGCGATGGATGTGTCACGTTCGGTGTGTGCTTTGATGACCAGGAGTCCTGTACGGCTCTCCTGCCCCAGCTCACCCTCCTGGCTTCCAGTAAATGTTCATCTGAGCAATATTTTTGTCCCTACAGCAGCGTAAAACGAACTAAATTCTGCATTGTTGGGAGGCCGAAAGTGCGTTTGATTCTGGAAGAAGCAGAAATAGTTAATAGCCTTTATTTTAAAGGAAACTTGTCTGTGGAAGGACTGCCACGGTTGCGTTAGGGTTTTCGAGTTGTTTTGGTCAGTTGGGTTGGGGTTTCTTCATGGCAGGGCTGGGGTCTGTTGCTGCCTGGTGTCTCTGCTGAAGAAGCGGTGCTTGGGGTAGGTGTGGGTGCGGGCCGGCAGAGAGGCTCCTCCTGGTACCAGCTGCCGATGGGCTTGCTCCTCTGGGATGTACTGCTCCATAGCATGGGCACTGCAAGGCTGGGCAGAAGGACAGCCTTCACTCCCTCAAGAGCGTGCCTTTTCTCTCCCCACCAACATCTCATCCCATCCCACGGTAACAAAAAGAAAAATCCTGCAATACTTACAGGAAAAAAAAAATTAAAAAAATTAAAACTGTCTCATAGGTGACATTTTCTCTTTTATTAGCTTTTCTTTATTCTCTCTCTTCTTCCTACTCCCTGTGAACACTTGTTTTAAGCCAACAGATTTGAGAGGCGTGGATTTGGGGTGAAGGACATAGCTCTGTTTCCTGTCAACCTCTGCTTTGCCCTAACAGAAAATTTTAGGAAGGGTTAATCTGAACAGCTGCCCGTAGCACTTTACTCCTTTCTCTTCTTGCAGGTGCCTTTATACTGGTTACAAAGCCCAGCTCTCTCCAGCTGAGTGAGATGAGTTTGCCAGGAAAATCGCCTCTGCCCGGGAAAGGCTCGGTGGTACGAAAACTGCCCCAACATTTGCAATCCTACAGTAAGCGACAACATCAAACGAGCAGAAGTTTCTAGTGTCACCTGGACCTAAACCAAGCAGCATCAGATTTAACACTATTGATGCATGTAGAAGCCTGGGAAACAAATTTCTAGCTTCAGAAAACATTCCTACCTGCGCAGTATAAAACATGTCCTCTCTTCGTGGGAGGATAATCAGATTAAACAGGTGAGAGATATTTAGCATAACTTAAAGAGATTAGGTGTGAATTCTAGTCACAGTGTAGCGTAAAAAGTAAAAATCAAGGTTTTTAACATTGGGAATTACTGCGCGGCTGAAAAAATACCCCTGACTATGAAATACAGCTGATATTTAGAGTCTTATTGTTTTATTTACTACTGCATTTACAGCACACCCAGCTAGTTAGCCAACTACTTATAAAATATATTTAATGTTTGGAGGCACTCAGTACGGCTATAAACTGATTTTTAAGGGCATGCAAACATAGTGTGTTAACAGCATTACACGCACTCGAGTTCCCTCTGGAAAAAAACCGAACCAACCCCCATTTTCCGAGTGGACTCGATCATCTCATCCTGAGTTTCGTAGATGGGCTACACAGCTCAAACTGGTTGACTTCCCAGCACTTGATGGGAGCCACTTAAAAGGGTAAACTCGAAGAGATCAATACCCCCTACAGACTATAAGCAATGTAGCACCGAGTACTCCAGGGCTGTTAAAAATTCTGCGATAAAGGACTGCTCAGAAATTAAACAAGAGGGAAAAAAACCCCACACGGTGTTTGTAGGGACTTAGTCCCGTATCATTGCACGGGGGATTTATCTGCAGAGGTGGGGGCTGATGATAATCTTTCAGGCAGGTTTTCCTCTGGTTTTATTCCTGATTTATACCGGCAGCAACGAAAACAATATCAGACAGAAAGTCTGTGAGCAGGCAGGGATGAGAAGAGGCGCCGGGGAGAGAGGCACCCGCTTGCGTGTTTATCCATTTATGAGAATGGGGAATCCAGAGGCAAACATGCTCAGCAGTCCCTCAGTGCAGATAATTGAAAGTGAGCGCTGAAAGCGTGCGCTCCTCTTTCATGCTCCAAGGGTTAATAGTCTTCTGGGGCACTTAAGACAAAGCTCCTTTGAGAGTCCACATGATATCTCCTGCCTATCCCTCAACCATTACTTTGTTTCTCCTTTCAGTAAATTCTTATTATTTAGGACAGAGTGGTGGTTTTTTTCCCTGGCAAAACTCATCCTGGCTCACTCTTTGCATATTATGTTCATCAGGAGGCTCTACAGCTTTCCCTAAGGATCTTTGCTGCTACTTTTCCTGGTAGTGTGGGGAGGGACTGGGAGTCCTGGGAGAACCATTAGTTCCTTTTGAAAGGATTGATACGGACCTGGCCTTCTTCCAGTCCCTCCGCTGTCGAAATTGTAATTTATCGTTAAAAAGCATACATCATTTTTGTTAGCAGTTCAGCTACTTCATTCTCGGTTCCTTCAACTTTTCTGGACGGGTGCCATGGAAACCCAAATGATTTATTATAATTTAGTGGTTGGGATTGAACGGGCACCCCTTCATCGCTATCCGTAGATCTCCACCAGCTCTGGGCGTGGCACAGAGCGACGCAGCCCCGACACCCGGTGCAGGAGGGATCCAGCGAGGAGATAGAGAACATGTTCAGCATCGGCTGCTGAAGTTGCTCAGCCCTGTGGCAATGGCAGCAAGCTGAGTCTGACCTGGAGGCAGAGCCCAGCTTGCCGTCTGCTTCACGCCTTCCTTGAGTGCGTTGGGGTTCTGAACTGGAAGGAGTAAAGGCAAGAGACACCTCTCCTTCCGCATGCTGCAGTAGGAACATATTGACATATTCGGGCACGCATCAGGGCTGCTGTTACGCTGCATTAGTCATTTTGCTGTCTCACCGAGGTGCATGCAGTGTCCCACGTCTAGCTGGCTCCCAGCCTTTCCTGTAAAGCTGACGTGTAAGACCAGGTCTTAAACTTGTTTCCCATTATCTGAACAACCCTTGCTTCTTTGCTTTGGGGCACTACTTGCTGCCCTATTGGCATGGGAGTAGAAATAAGAACAGGGAGACTGAAGACTCATCAGCATCTTCTCAGTGAACCCTCCCTCTTCACTGACATTTACAGATTTTCTTCCAGTTGCCCCAGACATTTTCCTCAACTCAGTAGAAGAATCTCAGCAGAAATATTGCACTGAAAGAAGTAATGACTCTGTGCTGCCCTATTGCAGGTAGGAACGCTACACGTGCTACGCTAACAAATTTATAAGCCAGAGTAATGCAACAAGCGTGCTGCTACCTCACATCTGCATGCACCTATGGACAGGTAATATATAGCACACATAATGCTGCCTTACGTTAACAGCAGGACGGCCAAATAATACAGGACAGCAAACTTTCTCTCCTGAGATTATGTTGCTGATGCAGACACCAAGGCTGAGACAAGAAGATGCAGATCCCTGAGGCTGAACATAAAATATTTATATGAAGAGACCGTGGACCAATAAATTTCAGTTATAAATGTTTACAGCTGAAGGTAGTAATAAATAACCTTCCAAAAGCAATATTTCAATTTGCACTTATTGTACTTCTACTACACGTTGTATTTTCAGGAAACAATAATAATTATAGCAGGACATGGAATTAGCTCATGTTTAATGAATGATTACCCAGTTTAGTTGTGATCGTTATAACATCAGGACACAATTAAAACTGTGAAATGTTGTTTATTCTGGAGAGAGATGGGACTGCTTCTCCCTGGCTACCATTTATATGTCCAACCAATGCATAATCTGTTCATTAATTTGTGACAGAGGTGGGTACGCTTTAATAAATTTGTCAGACAACTCCTAGTTCTTGAATTTCCAGTCATCTAACTTCAGCTGTGCAGGCTTCACATGGTCTTTGGCAACAAAGAGTTAAAGCCAGGAGAAAATTTACTCTTCAGTGAGCTTAATGGCCATCTCCTACCGATCTGCAAGAACCCAAGTTCAGATCATTGCAGGTCATTCTCCTCCTTCCCTCCTGCGCGTTCGCTGTACCCAGCGTGGCCGCTTTCTCCTCGTTACTTAGGGCAATACTGTTGTCTTCTTCTTTAAGCTGTGTATCTCTTGAAGGCAAGGCGTAGCTTTGTTTCAAGTTGCCATCTTGCAATTAAGCGCTTGGGATGGGTTTTAAAGAGAAATACCTTCTCTGGTGACACAGATGTAGATGCTGTGTCGACATCTATGTCAGGTTGATCCAGTCTTGCCTGGTGCAAGTGGAGGGGTTTATGCTACATAAAAACAAGTCACTCCTGGTGCGGGGAAGCACCTGCTAATAAATGTCATTGTCTATCTCACCTTCTGGTGACTGCAGCTGTCCTGCGGTAGGGCCCAGTAAGCTCCTTCCAGAAGGTTGTCCGTCTGGCACATCAGCCTCACACAGGGAGGGAGATAACAGAGTTACAAATAACTCTATTTTGACTTTGCTTGCATGTTGGAGAGCTCTTATCTAACCTGAACCTCTAACGGATGGGCTTCACCTTTCATTAGGAATGGCAGCTGTGCAAAACTGTTAAGCACAGTCCCTAGGCTCCTGCGGGCAGCGCGGAGAGAGGGAGAGGCATCTCCTAGGGACCATTTACCCCACCCCTGTCATAGGATGCTGTGTGAGTCTTCTAGGGAGGCTTACTGCTTGTTGTTGACTGTAGACAGTGCTCTACAATGGTCTCTGACTGATCAGCTTCCACTAGACAGACAGCTCTTGGGTGGCTAAAGCTGATGAGATAACATGTCCTCTCTAATGTTTTTGAGATCCTCTGAGTGAGTGTCTCCTGCCTAGTTGCACACTGATAATTTTTCCCTTCTTTTTTTTCTGTTTGTCTTTGTCTTTCCCCAGTGCTCTGTGTCTGGCTGCCTTTATCTAGCCCACATGTCTCTCTGGAGAAAAGACTGACTTTGGCAGGAAATATGTTCTTAGCCTTTCCCGGAGAGGACATGACTTACTGCAAGGATAGATGGGAGCTGCAGACGGGCTGAACCACTGCGCAAGGTGCCTCCAAAGCCCTCTAGAGTTAGGTCTCAGATGTGTCTTGGCCAGCCTGGTATTCAGGTGTGCTGGTTTTGGCTGGGATAGAGTTAACGTTCTTCATAGTGGCTGCTATGGGGCTCTGTTTTGGATTTGTGCTGGAAACAGTGTTGATAATACAGAGATGTTTTAGTTGTTGCTGCACTGGTCAAGGACTTTTCAGCTTCCCATGCTCTGCCAGGTGCACAAGAAGCTGGGAGGGGGCACAGCCGGGACAGCTGACCCCAGCTGACCAAAGGGACATCCCACACCGTATGGCGTCATGCTCAGCATGTAAAGCTGGGGGAAGAAGGAAGAGGGGGATGTTCTGAGTGATGGCGTTTGTCTTCCCAAGTCACCGTTACACCTGATGGAGCCCTGCTTTCCTGGAGATGGCTGAACACCTGCCTGCCCGTGGGAAGCAGTGAATGAATTCCTTGCTTTGCTTTGCTTGCATGAGCGGCTTTTGCTTTCCCTATTAAACTGTCTTTCTCTCAACCCACGAGTTTTCTCACTTTCACTCTTCTGATTCTCTCCCCCATCCCACCGGGGGGGAGTGAGCGAGCGGCTGGGTGGGGCTTAGTTGCTGGCTGGGGTTAAACCACGACATCAGGATACCCCTGGGGACATGAAGGTGCCTAAGGGGTGATGCTTTAGAAGTGAGGCATCTCTATAACTTCAAGGCATGAGTCTTCATGATAGTGCTGTGACTGTGTTGCTTTAAAGATACGCGTGAAACAAGGTCTGCAAGCACCAAGTAATGTATTGAATAAACTACCATAGCTAGCAGGAGAAAACAGAGAAGCCTCAGGTCATGCAAGCATAGAGTAGAAACAGCTTGATAATAAAACCAGCAAATTTCAATGCTAAATGCAAGCTGAGCACAGCTCCTCCAAGTCTAGTTAGATATGCATCAGGTTAGCTGTGAGAAAAAGTGGTGGGCACAAGTAGAGGAGAGGGTTTATTGGTAATATGGGAGAGGTGATTAGATGGCTGTCTCCTAAGTGAGAAGTACCAGCAGTTTATAACCTGGACAACTTTTTACTGGCTTTGCAGTTAATAAAAGTTACGTGTATTTCCCAGGCGATGTCTAGACGCATTTGGTGGGCATTGGACTGCTGCACTCGCTTTTGATGAAGTTTAGCATCAATGGGAAAGCTGTTTGGAGGCTGGGAAGGGGCAGCGCTGGAAAAAAGGTGAGGCAGAGTTTACTTTTCTTAGACTCTCCCTGGTCTAATGCACTCAGTGAGCTGCCTTCTTTTCTTTTCTTTTCTTTTCTTTTCTTTTCTTTTCTTTTCTTTTCTTTTCTTTTCTTTTCTTTTCTTTTCTTTTCTTTTCTTTTCTTTTCTTTTCTTTTCTTTTTTCTTTTCTTTTCTTTTCTTTTCTTTTCTTTTCTTTTCTTTTCTTTTCTTTTCTTTTCTTTTCTTTTCTTTTCCTTTCTCTTCCTTTCTCTTCCTTTCTCTTCCTTTCTTTTCTTTTCTTTTCTTTTCTTTTCTTTTCTTTTCTTTTCTTTTCTTTTCTTTTCTTTTCTTTCCCTTTCCCTTTCCCTTTCCCTTTCCCTTTCCCTTTCCCTTTCCCTTTCCCTTCCCTTCCCTTCCCTTCCCTTCCCTTCCCTTCCCTTCCCTTCCCTTCCCTTCCCTTCCCTTCCCTTCCCTTCCTTTCCTTTCCTTTCCTTTTCTTTTCTTTTCTTTTTTCTTTTTTTTCTTTTCTTTTTCTTTTCTTTTTCTTTTCTTTTTCTTTTTCTTTTCTTTTCAAGAGAGTATGAGAAAGCTGCCAAATTTCCCCCTCATAGTCCACATCTCCCCTAATAACCACCTGAGGTAAATTTAGCCAGGAAACCAAACCGGTTGGGTTGCCTTTTGGGGGAAAGCAACCAATTTGCAGGCTTTGATCTTCGCTACAACGTTTGGAATGTGCAAGGAGACAGAAAAAGCAGAAATGGGCAAATATTTGAACACGGCCCTCCGTCACAGCTCCCCTTAGCAAGCACTCCACCCAAAAGCCCCTTGGAGAGCTTTCGGCTGCGTTATCTCAGCAGTGGCCCTTAAATGGGCAGAATAAGATGGCAAAGGCAAGACTAAGAGTAATGACACGTCTGCTAAGGATGCACTGTGTTTCCGCGCTCTCCTCCACACTTCTGAACAAGCTCTTGTACAAGGTTGTGAGCCTTGTCCCCAAAAAGAGTATTTCAGGCAAATTTTTCCCATTAATGAAAGCAGAAGCAGTATTTCCAAAAGCTCCGGAAAGAGCTTTTCCAAATTTTTCCAATACTTTTCCAGTATTTCCAAAAGCTTCCAGTAGGAGCTGGACTGGGCTCTAACACCCAATGCACGAAGGTTGCTCTGCTGCCATCGGTGAACCGCTCTTGCTCTTAAAGCCAAGAGCACGGTTGAATGCTTTGGTGTGTTGGGACCTTGGAGTAGATACAAGATCGTGTGCTCTGCACCTGCCCTCGCAAAATGCATCACCTCGGGCTCTCGTTCAGCGGCTTTATGGTAGCTTTGCGCAGACAGATGGAAGAATGGGCAAACAGACAAAATGATGAAAATATTAATACGTATTGAGATTCCCATTAGTAATTGAATTACTAATTCAATTATTGAAGAATAATTATTAATATTTATAGCATCCAGATTGGCGATGATAGATTAACCGTGATGGCATAATTTAGCAGATATTTTTAAATAAAACATTTAACAAATAACATTTCCACCATTTTTCCATCTTAAAAAGAAAAGTGTGAAGGGTTCATGAAGGTATGCCCTCTTTACTGATTTTAAAACATGTTTTTGTATGTTTTATTTTTAGTATGGATTGCTTTATTGTAGATTTTATCCTCAAGTTGTTTCCCAACAAACTACTTCTACGCTCTCTAAGAGAGAAAGAAACCTATGACAAAATAAGCTTATAGTAACAGCACTATAAATCTATGGTGTAAGCATACTAGTAAGTAAATGTATAATATAGCTCCATTTCTTTCTACTGATTTCTCTTTCTGAAGTCTCTGTAACACAGTGATTGATATATATGAAAACCATTTAGCACATATTAAACTGGGAAGTCAAAATATTATTTTAAAGTTTTCCAAGATATGTTGATCCAAATTTATGTCAGAATCTCCTGAAAGGTTACGTTGGCCCATGTTTTGCAATATTCATTTTTCATTGCAAAAGTTCCTACGTGACATCTTCCACAGCAGTGGTATTGCAGTAAAATCTGACATATATATGCATACCAAAATGCAAAATTCCACGAAGAGAATTTCTGAAACAAAACAACAAGTGAAATTTGCAGCCTCTGCAAAATGTCAGATTTGTAAAGGCTTGTTTGGGCTTCTTTGTCAAAAAAGATTTGCTAATATTTTTAGGTTTATTCTAAAGGTTTCTATTCAAAAGGTTTATTCTATTGGAAAAAAAGTTTGGGGGGAGATCGCTCCACCTGATCTTATGATAAGCCTATGCCTGCCAAATTTTTAAGGCTCGTCTGTAGTAACTCTTTCAACAGATGTTTGCTGTGTGTGATATTATAATGTTTTCTCTAAAGTATTTAACTGCGCTTCATAGGAAAAAACGATTCTTCGACTTCCTTCACAATAACATCATGTCAAAAATAGACTTGAGATCTCGTTATTTATATTACTGAAGTACTGAATGGCCTTGCCTGAGAACAGACTGTTCTAGCGTCAAATAGAGTACCAAATTACGGTGGGAGATGGTCTTTGCTCTGAAGAACTAACATTTGAGGTAAACAAGACAGACAAGGAGAAGGCGGCAAATGGAGCATCCTAAAACTGCTGCACAGAAGTGGTGGAACACAAGTGGCAAACCTAAGCCATTTTCTAAAGTATCCCACCATTTTCTTTTTATTCATCTCTCCTCCCCATCCTTCCTCTCTGGCAGCTGGGATGGGCCTGGGATGTGCTCCTGGTGACAAGAGGTAAAAAATTCCTGCTTTGCTCTGGTGTTTATACTGAGAAATGAGCTTATTAAGGAAGCAGATCTAGAAATGCCCCAGGTTGTACCTTGTAACTCAGCTGAAGATGAGCCGAAAAGGAATGAGGATGACTAAATTTATTCATTCAGTGGGTGGACATTCCTGTCTTGCAAACCACGATGACTGATCCATCATAAAAAGTTGGGCTATTAAATTGCTATTTAGCAAATACAAACTGAAACACCTCCTGTACATCTGAAATGATGCATCTTCGCAAGGTGTGGGGGTCAAGCTGGCCCACCTGCCCATGCGATTGCTTTACCTCTTCATGAGGTTACCTCTTCATAGGCATGGCTAGTGAGGCGGTCCTTTAGGAGGTCATCTACCCTGAAGCTCAGAAAGGAAGCTGGCTTACAGATTCCTTTTATTTAAATGCGTCTATGATAATTTATTTATTCTGGGGAAAAAAAATAACTGAAAACGTACAGTTTTTCCAAAGCATCGGAGTAAGTTTCTAATTTTGTCATTGGTGCCCTTTTCAGGATGCACGTGCCACTCCATGTGAGTGCTCTGGACTTCAGTTTCTTCTGCCCTGGGTCATATTGCAGCTGTAATCTCTCTGCCATGAATTTACTGGAGAATATGTAGAGTTTGCAAATAATATCTCCTTGCCTAAAAGACAAGGTGATGCTTCTTTAGCAGCTGCTGTTCTTTGAACTTATCCGAGGGCTTTGTTGGCAAGCGAGCTCTCTTCAGGATTCTGCTTCCTCTGATATATTGGAGGCTATTTCTTGGCATGAAGTAATTAGAGGCAAGGCAATTTTACAGTGGAAAGCATGGGGATGCTCGCTAATCACGGTCTTCTCCCTGCTCAAGTGCTGCACTTGCTGACGAACCCCTCCTTGCTGGAGGCAATTGTGTTTTCTGGGGCAAATCAGGTCACCAAGATCTGCATGCTTCCTGGCGGCTAATGCAATAAGCAGGAGCTACAGGGGACATCTTCAAGATGGCATTTGCTATGGGTGAATGTGGGCACCCTGCGAGGGGGAGGCGGTCATTAACTGTCCACCTGGCAGAGTCTGGGGACGGGAGCTGGTCCGGCGGGGTGTTCATTTGCAAACAGGTGCTTGTGCTCATCCAAGCCTGAAGAGGGAATGGCTCTGATATCTTCTCCAGAACGCGAGGCTTTGCCAGCAGAGTTTGTGCTCCACGTGAAGGGAGGTGATCTTTCGCAACATCCCGAGCACCTGCAGAGGGAAAGCAGAACCGTGCGAGGCTGTCGCACGTCCCGCGGACAACGCCGATGTTCCCCAAACTGCTGATTGTTTTAGAAACACCTCTGAATGAGCAGGATGGTGGCCTGAAGTCTTTTTACTGATGACTGCAGATATAAATGGAGAGTTTCATTGTGCAGGATATAAGGGAAACCCAGATGTGACCCAACTAAGTGTCTGAAGAGGTTGACCTGTTTAGCTCCCTCTGCAATTCAGGTCACGATGATCTTCCCAAACTGAAGCTCTTCTCACTTTACATGAAGAGTTTGAAACTGCTGCTTGTCTACAGCCACAGGACCAGGATGGGTCTGTGCCATGCAAAGAGCTTGTTTTCTGATAAGTATTTGTGTAAGGAGATGTAGTTTCTCCAAAGAGACAGCAGTTCCCTTCTTCACCTTCGTCACCACAGCTGGAAGCCAAAATGGATTATTTCTTTTTTTTTCAAGTATTAGGTTCCTGTAAAGAAGATTCAAGTGGAGCTTTGCTTGGTGGGACTCCTCCAAATGGTCTCGTTTCAGGTTTTCCAAGGAGAAGCTGCTGGTTTTATCCTGCTTCCCTGCTCACGCAAAGGTGGTCAGTGCTCAGTTCAGCACTAGGGCATGGCAGGTTGATGGAGCTGTCTTTTGAGATGTGCAGCTCCTCAAGGGCCCATGCTGAAGGGCAGATACATGGCGAAACAGCAGTTTTCTTTGCCAGGAGGTATGGGGACAGAGGAAAATGGTGGCAGTAACATAGCAGTTTTTCCTGCTTGTCCCTGTTCTTATTCTCAAAGTTAAAATCTAGCATCCTTGCAGGAGAAGCAATGCAGGACGGGAGCGGTGCCTTATCCTTTACTGGTGAAGTCACACCTGGTGAGGAGAGAAACCAGAGAGAAAATGGGTTTTCTGGAGAAAAAAAGTCTTCTCGGCAGATGGCTCGGCCAGCCAGCAAGGATTACAAACCTCTTTGGGAATCCTTTCTTTATGGCTAGTGAGAAGGTGATATTGCTAGTGACAGCACAGAAAGATTGGCTGAAATAAAATAAAGAGGTTTCCATGGTGATCCCTTCATATCGCAGTAAATTTCATCTTGCAGTCAGCTGGGTGTGTTTCTTCCCCCGGAGGAAGAGTCCTCTGCTCCCCCCGCGTTATTAGTTACTACTGGTGTTAACGAAATGCCGGCAGACCCCAAGCAAAGCCGGCGACACGGACATCTCTGCGATGGCCTTGTTAATTATCCCAAAGAGGTCAGACTGGCCCGGCAGCCTGCAGGTGCTTTAGAAATAATCCTGCTTTCTATTTTAAACTGCAAATACGTAAAGATTAGATATAAAGACATAGCTGTGACTAAAGATAATAGAGGAAAGAAGGAGGTTTCTTCCCATTTTACAGCTGGGGAAAGAACCATAGTCAAATCGTGTCACTGTCCCAAAACCAGAGCCCAGCTGGTGTTAGAGGTGGGAATGGAATGTGTAATTCCGAAACTCCAGCACAGAAGATGCCTTTTCTCCTGAGGTTAATGCTGGGGAAGGCACTGCAGAGAGATTGCTGGCGGGGAAGGGAAGCTCTTTGCACCTGGGTGACCGATGCAATACCAGCTACGGGAGCGTAGCAAAGGGAAGAGGCGAGGGGTTCTCCCAGATTGTATGCTGACAGGGGTGAAAACTGTCCAACGAAAGAATGACCTTTCATTCTGGGAGACGAGGAAATCCCTCCAGCTGTTGAAGCCGATTGCTTGCAGGTTCCACATAAGCATGACCTCTCCTACCGTGCTGAAGAAATGAGCAGCCGCAAGATGTGTCTTGCTCTGGGTAGGCTCAGCGATGAGCTTCCCTGCTCGTTCCTGGGATGTCGGCATCTTTCCACCTGCATCTGAATTCAAGAGTCACGAATGCAGTGCTAGTCAAGCTTTGCCACCCAAAGCATGCTTAATAAGAAAAGCATTTCCCTAAGAAGGTGTGTCATTGAATGCAAATGTATGCTGCCTTAGGATCATGTTAATTTATGCTGCAGAGAAAATCTCTTCTATCTGCTGAATGCACTACGCAACCAAAAAAACGTTGACCTACCCGTGGCCACACTCAAACCTCTGTCTTTGGGACTGCTTATTTTATATTATACACGATTAAATAATATGCTGGAGACCTGAGAAGCAGAGAGGGATGTGCAGGAGGAATACCCTGATTATTGCTAGCTGTAACGGCTCAGGGTGTGCAGGGACTCTTGGGAGAGCAGGAAGAAGGTGCATGGGGGTGAGCTGCTCCTAAACATCAAAATTGCTGGGGTCGGCGACTAGCTCCGGCTGGGAACTCATCACAGGGAAGGATAAAATGAAGCCTCTGAAGGCCTTTTTATTTTCCTTTTTTCCCCTGAAGTTAACCTTTCTTCCAGAGCTTGGGAAAGCTGAGATTTGTTTCTCTTGAAGCCGTTATGCTCGGCTTTGGCAAAATGCTGGATCCCACCTTCTGCTTTCCCATTAGTAAATCTGCTACTACTGCTCTGTCAGGAAGCTGCTTGCCACGATTGCAGCCCTGGGCTTGGAAAGCACCAGCCCGCACAGCCTGGCAAATGGGCCGGTCCTCATACTGTCTGCTACGCACGGCAGCCGCGGTGGCCAAGGGCATGATGGTGAGGGTCCGCTGGCCACCAAACCAGCTGGTTGGACAGGCTGATGCACTTGGAGGTAATTGCACCGTCTGTGTTGGGAAGTTATACCCGGAGCCTTGGGATTAATGTGCTCTGGTTTGTTTAGCCCCAGCCCCTTTTCAAGATAACCTTTCATCAGGTGGGGCATGTTTTGAGACAACCTTTCATCAGATGGAGCTGAGAGAGAGGGCTGCTTGAACTATGGGACCTGTTTGTTGGATTTTTTTTCTTATTTTGCAGTATTTGGAAGAAAACTGTTGCATCCATCTCCTGGGGGACTGGATCAGTGCTCCACAAGGATGTCTTTTGGGAGGACCCAGGACAAATGGGAGCTTTGGTAGGGAAAGGAACTGGCATGAAGTTGCCACTGACCAAGAAAGTCATCTCAAGTGCTAATTTCCTGCCGTTGTCGGTGTGAATTGGGGCTCAACCCTCTAGTTTGCAGTAGGGCAGCTACAAAAACATGTTTGGCAGCCGGCTTTTAATGTGCAACCAGTACCACTCATATTGTTATGTTTAGGGAAAGCTGTGATTCTTCTGCAAAGAAAAGGGCTATTTAAAAAAACCAACCACAGAAAACAATGAGAGATCAAGACACGTGCTGACTGACTGCAAGGAGAGCTTGAGAAAGTATTATGAGGCAAAATAAAAAGATACAGGCTGGAGGCTGTGATTGTTATCCCAGTCCAGTGCTGTTGAGCTGCAGTGCCTCGGCATCAGCCAGGCAATCTGCTCAGGGTGATTGCTCACATCTCCCTCGCTTCTCCCCGGGAGTGACATGTGTGTGTTACCGGGGTAAATTTGCTTTGCATATCTATCTTTGTATCTTCAGATTAGCTTTATTTGCTCAAGGATTTTGGAGGTAATGTGGGGGAATATTCATGCTTCTATTAGTTAAATTTTCTGCTTCTTGTTAACATCATACCAGCGTGTCATTCAAGGCAAGCCCCTAAAGCGGGTATTTTTGGGATTAGAGACGCATTTTTTTCTTTGCTTTTAAGTCATTTCTCTTGAAGTTACTGACTCCATCGTGGGTAAGTCTCTGCTGTGCTCGCTGCTGGGAGTACAGCTTAGGTTGACCATTGGCTCCTGCTTTTGCGAGGTGGGAGTACTGCTTAGCAGCACAGCTGAAAAACCGCTGAGCCCGGTTTATACAGTAAAGCCACCTAAGGACACAGGTAAACATTAACACTCAGCACCGCCCGTGTAGGTGTGCTTTTGCTGTCCGGTGCTCTCGGCTCTGCTGGTAGTGCATCCTTCATCCTCCTGCAAGCACCTCTCAGAACTGCATCCTTCTGCTCAGAACCCGACAGCAAGTTAGGAGCGCAGTACCTGATCTTTTGGCTGTGAAGGCTAAGCAGTCATGTCTTGCCGCTTGCTCTTCTGAGTAACACAGCATTAATTTGGGGGATGATGTGAGAAACAGAACCTGACCAGCTGTGCTCTCAAAGCTGGAGAGGGGGAAGCAAAAGGTCCCGGGTCATGTTATTTAGTCATCTGCCTGTGCCAGAGGAGCCTTGTGATGCTCTCCCACCTGCCAGTTTTATTCCCAGCAGAATGGTTTATCGTAGGCTTCTTTATTTAAGGCAGAGAAAAACTCCTCTCAGTAGGAATTTTTGCCTCAGACCAGCCTTGCCCCACAGCGTTGGGAAATCTGATGCACATCCAAATGACCTGGCCTAACGACCTCAGCACGTTGCACCTTGTAAACGGGGGATTTTCATTCAAAGACCATGGGCAGATGCACAGAAGAGTCAAAGGGTTTCTTCAAAGCATAGGAAGAGGGGAGGAAAACCATTATGGGGTTTTATAGCGTAGTAAAATACATTGAAATTGCACAGAATTATGAATTCTGATCTCAAAACTATCTTTGGCTACCTGGCAAAAAAGCTTCGGTTTTTCCACCAGCAACACTTCCTGGAGATAGGCTAGAGATGGTAGAGCAGACGAACAAGAGATGAAAAGGTGTGGGCTATTGCCACAGAGGCAATACTGCACACCACGCAAATCTTCTTGGTACAGTTAGGTGAGGCCAAGAGGGTGTCTCGTTGCCCTTCCTCAAGCTGCAAAGAAGCAGAGCTTCTGCTTGGTTTAACCACCAGGTTGGCTGCCCAGGATGCTGGTGGACATGGAGGCAGGGAAGTAGGAGAGCTGCAAGAGAAGAGCATTAGCCAAAATGTGCTGCCTGGATGGCCCAGACCTCAGGGATTACCCAGAGTTTGGGAGCAACAGAGAACGAAACACGGTAAGAAAAGTAGCCTTGCCTGAATCTCTGCTGAGGTTCAAAGAAGCCCAGAAGTTTCTTCTGATGTCTCAATCTTTGTCCTCACAGGCTCTGAAACCGGAGAGGGGCTGTATTACCTGCTCTGCTCTGCTGCAGGACTCTCTGCAGGTCACAGACGGACCACTGCATGCGATCGGCGTAGGCATCCATCCACCAGAAACCATTAGCAGCATGCTCAGAAATTGCATTGAGGTAGACAACCACCAACTCCAACAATGTGGTACCTGCAGGAATTTGTTACTCTTTCTAAAAAAAAAAAAGTGTCATTTTTTTACAATTCCCATTCGTTAAAAATGTGCAAGCACCTCATTAACTCTGATGGTACGATATTTTTGGCTAGCTGCATTGCTAAGCATGTGTTAAGCTCTGATGAAGTGCAAGAAATTACCTTTGTAACAGCAGTGGTGTCTTCTGAATGCAGTTAGCACCTCCCCAGCGCTGATAAGGTGAAAAAATGATCTTCCCATCTACAGTTGTGTCAACTGAATGCAATTAGCACCTCTACATGTGTTCAAAATCATGACCGCAGGTTATACGTTTCAGCAGCCTGCAATACATTAGCACTTAATCCCATCTTTGTGGATCGAGGAAAAAAATTGCTGCAAAACCAGTGCAATGAATACAATTAAGTGCCATTAACATTCCATTAACTATTTTTAATGAAGTAAATCCAATCCCAGATTGGTGAACAATGGACTAGGGAATTTTCAGAGCTCCCAGACAGCAGTAGTTTGTTGTATAGACATGTGTCAGAGGGAGATCTCTTTACTCCTGCTAGACCTTCTTTAAACAGCTCTGTTAAGCTGGGGTGGCAAAGCCAGGCTCTTCCCTTTGTTCTTAGGGCACAGGCACCCTGGGACGCTGCAGGGAGTGCAGGATGCTCCTCCCCAAAATGCTGCCTTCTCTGAGGGGAAAAAGAGAGAGAAAGAGGGAGAGAAAAGCACAGTAGGTATTTTTTTCTTCGGTGCAAGCAGCCAAGTTCCAGTGTATTGATCATTTATTATATCCCTCTCAGGATATTAATCTCTTCTCTAACTGCACTAAAAGAGATCCAGTCTATGTCTCTGTGTGGAAGCCTCTCCATGTCCAAACACTTATTGACAGCAGTCTCCAAACTCCTCCTTTTCCTGCTCTTTTCCTTCCAAGTTTGACTGACTATAACTTACTATATATGGAGGATTAGTGTGACTTACACAAGAGCTTCAGTAATTTTTTTTCATGCAAACACAGTGTGCATACAGAATGGTCATCTTCAGAGGTCAAATACTTACACTTTTCTTATGAATATTTGAAAGCTGTACCTAAAAAAGTAATACAGACACACATCTCAATGGGACTGAAAAATACTTTCATCCCAAACACACTTTTACAATATATATTGAACGAACGCTGAGTCCGAGCCATTTTCTGTGCTGGGACTCGTCTGGCCCTCTTTGCCCAAAGCCATACTTTTCAAGAAGTTTTGCTGAAATCACTGGCAACACTCTACAATAGCGAGCATCCTCACGCTGGGGCTTGGGATGGAAGCTGCATGCAGTAGCAGCAGCTTCTATCTCTCACTTCTATTCATTTTTTAAAAGCCAGCTATTGATTTTTCACTTTCAAGAGGGATCTGCAACAGCTGTGACTATTTTTTTTCATTTTATTTCCATTTTTTTCACTAAATTTGTAACTGAAACAGACCGATCCCCATCTGGAACACTTGACAGTGGATGTACAGGGCTTCTCCTACTGCTGGCAGCAGCCCCATGCTGGTCCGTAGACTCTATCTTGTTAGGGCAGAAGGAAACACCATGCCCAACTCGTTTCAGTCCCTACATAACACAGGACATAAAGCTTTACTCAGTGATTCCTGCACAGAGCCAAATAACTTGTGGCCAAACTAGGGCATATCTTTGAGGAAGACACACTCAATCTCGCTGTAATTTATTCTTGGCCATCCTTTATTTTCTCTGTATTTCCACAACGCACGACACTCTGCACAGGAGTAACTGCTCTGAAAAAGATTAACATCTGCAAAGAGCTCTGTGAGAGTGATATTGTCCTGGTTCTGAACCTAAATCCAAACCCTATCCCCGTTAATAGAAATGTCTACTGTGAATTTAGATGTTCATGTTTTTTTCTTCTCAATGAAGCAAAGGTTGCTGCTGCAAGTCGGGGTGGGGGGCTCCTTCCTTTCCCCTCTCTCCCCTCGGCATATGAGGTGAAGTTATCATACAAGATGAATGCCCGCATCAAAAAAGTCCCTCTCAGCCCTAAGAAGCCTCCACGGCAGCCGGGATGCGAATGCCTGATGGTGAGTGCCTGGGATGCTGCTGTTGCCTTTTGCCTCGGCACAGCAGCACAAAGTGATCTCCTCCTCTGTGTTCTTCTGAAAACTGCCCCGCAAAATTCCTTCTGCCAGCTGTAAATATTGCATTTTCATGAAGCAGTGGGCACGCATGTTCTGCGTATTGCTGCAAACACGACCTGTGTTCCTTGGGCAGCCAGGGCTCAACTTCACGTACCACAATCCACTGACTTTCTGGTGCCCTTGGGGAAGGGTCACCATCTTTTCCCAGGTACAAAAGATTGAGGTATTGTGATGTACAAGGCTTGAAGCGCTCCTTTATGTAGTCTGGGGAAAAAAAAAACCAAACAGTTTTAAAGGTTACCCTTCTACACCCATGTCTGAAAGCACCATGAGAGCTTGGGCATCCAACTCGGTCTTCTGGATCAACAGTGTTCACCGAAAGGGGCCTGATCTGAAGGCTGCTGAAGGCAGTAGGGTCGGTGGATAAGTCTGGCTCATGTTGGCTTCGCTGGCTATTTCTTTGACTTTTTGGTGGGGCTTGCATGAGACCTACAGGTCCCAGTGTGGATGTCGGGCGTTGGGGAATCACACCTGTGCTTCTTTTATTAAATCACCTATTTTAGTGGTTCCCTTACTGCATTGGGATAAATGCCTCTCTGCTACATATATCCGTGTGTAACGATACCCCACGGTGTCTCAACCCTATTTTTCACTGGCCTAATGTTGCCGAAAGCCGCAACATCAATCTGACCGTGCTCCTTTTCTCGGAGCAATTTCTGCTGGCTCTGGGCTCTAGGAGTCACAGCAACTGCCGCAGCAAGAGCTGCTGGGGGGAAACAGCACCCCAGCAAGATGAGCTTGCACCTCACAGGCAACGCAGCGCAAGGGTCACTGCTGGCTGAGGGTGAATTTGGGGGGCAAAGTGGCTGTGCTGAATTGTTACCTCCTCGCCCCTCTGACAGGCGATGCAACGTTGCGGTCAACAAAGCAGGTCAAGAAGAAATGAATCTGTTTGAAGGAAAAGTCCTGAAGCTGGAGGTGAGAAGAGACAATTCAGCATCATTAAGTGTAAGTGGATTTGGGGCCGCGTGCCCGGCTGGGGCTAGCCGGCGCTGCGGCAGCCTCTCGCCTGGAGCCGGAGCGTTCTGCAGTCCCACTCGGATGCAGCGGGGAGGATGCGGCGCTGACAGCCATCCATTCTGTAAATTAAATTTCACTCCCCTCGGTCATCCT
Organism: Ciconia boyciana; assembly: GCF_034638445.1. Classification (NCBI taxonomy): domain Eukaryota; kingdom Metazoa; phylum Chordata; class Aves; order Ciconiiformes; family Ciconiidae; genus Ciconia; species Ciconia boyciana. The sequence continues at coordinate 40,104,277 of NC_132943.1, read as the reverse complement.
CGGCTCATGGCTCCTCTCGCTTGCCGAAGGATTGCTGATCGCGCAGATTATTATGGGCTGAGTCCAAAACCTGTGAGATCAGCGAGAAAGACTTTGGCAGCCCAGGGAGACGCAAGCTAGGTGCTCCAGGAGTGGGCTTCAGCTCACACATCGCCTCCAACCATGGGCATGAGGGGTGGGGTGGGACTGGGGACCTCTTTTGCTGCTGGTGGGCTGTTGGTCAGCACGTAAAACGTTTGATGTTGTGGGATGCAGGAGCTGAACCTGGCTGTCCTGCTGCCGTGACCGGGCTGGGACAGGCAGTATTCCCCCAGAGCCTGCCTGGTTTCCCTTCTTCTCCCTCCCAGCCTGAAACCTCTCAACAAGGACTGAACTAATGGACCAACGAGCCCAAACCATCTTGTTCAAAGCAGTGAGAGGGGACCGCAATCAGCCGCAGGGTCAAGCGTCTCTCCTTGAACCAGGGTGCAAATCCCTGTTACAATATCCTGCCTCTGTGGGCTGAAGTCCCTGCACCTGGGAAGGGGAGAGGAAAATGTGAGCAGTTAACAGGAGCTGGGAGAGTACTGCTCTGTCAGCAGGGTCTGAGGGGACCTTCTGGCCTCAGAAGCAGAAAATCCTGAAAAACAAAAGCGTGATCCTTGCTTGTGACTCCTGCTGGGTTTTCCAGTGATACGCTGGGGAAAAACAGTCTGTTTAGGTTATTGCACAATGCAGATATTTATAAAATTGTATCTATTTAAACAGAGGAATGTGCTTGTTCCCAATGACGTCTCTGAAAAAACAGCAGTATGTCGCTTGACCCAGGTCTTTAACTGGAACTGTCTTGGCAATTTAATGAAATTAAATGGCTGGACTATGGGGAGTTCATTAGTAAGTAATCCAAAGGCTAAAGCTCTCTCAGCTAGTTCAGCTCTCAAACGCTTATTTGTGTTTGCCAGATTCAGTAAAGCAAAACCCCTTAATAGGAGCTGGCAGTATTTGTAACATGCTCTCCTCTGATCTGGAGACAGTAACATATGTACTGGGGTGACTTCATATTTCTGCATGAGATTTCCAAAAAAAACCCAAAGCACCTCCAGGACGGCCCTGCGTTTCCCTGGGCAGGCTCGGGTGGATTTGCAGAGGCACTTCTGCTGCTCAACGTCTCAAACCTCTTGCTTCTGGCAAAGCAAGGGAGGGAACCTCATTTATTTCCAAAAAGGCTTTCAGAGATGGCTGCTGCTGAACCTGCGAGGGACTCTGGCTTTCTTGTCACGCTGGGCCATGGACGGGATTATGAGCTGTTTTATTTCATGCCATTTGCCCAAGGGGGGACCAAGGATGTAAAGCGCCTTTAGGATTTTGGTGGGTTGTAAAAAAGGATGCTGAATTGCTGCTTATTTCCTTTGAGTGGGGATTCAGAGGAGTGAGAAGGGTAAGGATCTTCCTCCTGCTGCGTAAAGGAAACTGGAATCTCAGAAACCACATGAACATGCTTAATTTTCACACTATTTAATTTACCAGGTAGAAACAAGATTTACAAATAAGTGAGCTTTGGCACCACTAAAGGTTTAGCAGGGAATTCACTAAAGGATGCTTGAGATAGTCAAAGGAAGATCCTGACTCCAATATACCTGAATTTATTTTTTAAGGTAGCATGTAAAGACCAACCAAAGCCTGTGCTGGCCCTTAAGGGTTGTCCACCATGAAAGCCCCCAGGGAAGGCTTTCTATGCCACGTCCTAGAAGTAGCATTTAGTTTTTTAAAAACTCATTAAAACCTGTTGGTGTGAATTTGGTAGAAGTCCAACGCAATCATGTGGTCAGCCCTTGGGCTGGAGTTGAAGGGCTGTGGATTAGATCCATGTGGGAAAACTTCCCTGACTTGAGTTAAAGCTGGTGACATCCTAGGAGGAAATGGGGTTTTCTAGAATTGAAACCCATTTCGTGGAAAAATTCTTGCTGGGCTTTGGTGTAGCTGCTGCACAAGTTCTTCTAAAAGTAAATAATACCATCTGCCAGGTGCTTCTTGCAAAGGAATTCTGGTGTGAATATTACTGAGGGAAAAACATCAATCTGAGTAATAGCCCAAATATTGTCAGATCTGCAGTGGCTTCAGCAGTGCAGTTCTTGTTCTGGAGTGTGTGAAATGCCCCAAGAACAAGTGGATTTTGAAAGGCTGGTCCCTGCCAAACACGCAGGGGATCTGCGTCTTTTTACTGGGGGTGCCTGAACCTGTCTCAATTTACACAATGGCACTGCATCCCCAAAAGAGCTTCCACTAAATTGGGCATTGCCAAATGCAACTTCCATGTCTTAAATTTACGGTATGGAAAAAGACTGGAGATTTTATCCAGAGGTAGGATGTGAAAGGTCTCATGGCAGCTACAGGAGACTTTAAGTTCTGCTGAAGCCCATGTAGCAATCCCATCTTCTCTTCTTTGAGCTCGGGCCAGCTGCTAAGCTTTGCAGCCACCTCCTCTTCTCCTTCCAGGCTTTTGCTAGCCTGGCTCGATGAAGTCCAAGGGCTGATGAAGAGCCAGAATTAGCCACAGCTCTAAAAGTCTCCATTCCCAGCATGGTGTTGGGAAGAGTGGTCCCCTGCCCTTCTCCCCGGGGGCCGTACAAGCACAGGCATCCACCCTACAGCAATGAGGGGTGTGGTTTTATTCGTAAACCCTTCTTTCCACATAAGACAGAATCCCTGCAATCCCATCCAAGTCTTTCTGGACTTGCTGTGTCTGTCCAAGGCAGCCCTGCACTCAAAGTCCAGGCAGGGCGAAGTCCACGCGCGACCCGGGCCGTGTCTCAAAGTGCTGCTGCAAGTCCTGCGCACCCACGCCATGGCCGTGGCACGGGAGGAGACCCGTGGACGCTCGCTCACGCACTGGGATGAGCAAAACGCGGGTACCGTTCTCCGAGGCTGGCATTTTAGCAAGAGAGAAGCACGGGTCAGGTCTGCAGCTTCGGCAACATCGAGCGCGTTGTTTTGCTGGGCGCTTCGGGAAGCCTGTCCGTAAATGTCACTGGAGGAGTGGGGTGCTCCCAAGGAAATGGCCTGGAGCAGGCGAGTTGGGCTTTGGCTGGGAAAGGTGGTGCGTTGCCCTGCGAGGGAAGCGGGGCTGGGCAGGAGGGACAAAAGCGGCACAGCAACGACATCTTGTGATGCACAGCGACGGCTGCATGTGCTCGCTGGGAGAGCGGAGCGCTGGCGGCTGGGAAGCCCCTTGTCCCCCTGCCCAGCCGGAGCACTCGGCAATGTTCTCGCTGGGAGGGCAGGGGCTGCGGGGCAGGGAGCGGGGAGCCGCTAGACGGGGAGCGACGTTGTCCCCAGCGCGTTGGGATGAGCCAGAGCCAAAGCTGGGTTTTGGCAACGGCAGAGCGGAGGTGGGAGTGAAAAGGCTACACAAGAAAGTCCTGCTTATTGCATCCTCTTCTTTTTTTTCTTTCAGTGTGGCATTGCTGCACTGAAAGCTCTCTCGAGTGCTCTGTGGAAACCTGCGCTCTACCCGTCTGCAGATACCTGCTGAAATAGGTACACAAGTAACATTTAATTTTCTTTTTGCAAGAAGTGTGCAAGTGCAAATATTCTGTCTTGTATCTGAGGATCACCGTGGCTGAAGACCCCACACCTCAAGATGCAGACTGGCGTTTCATCCCAGACAAGGGCAGTAGTACCCATCCCTTCCCGCTTTGATTGCACCAAAGTGGAGCAGTGGCAAAAGTTGCTCCAGACTTGCACCCTGGGACTCAAAATTCAATGTTTCTAGTGGAAAAGAGGCAGCAAAGCTGAGGGCAGGTTGAGTTGGTGCCCCACCATTGCCCAGCTGCTGAAGAGCGGCCTCTTTAAAGTGTCAGCCCAACCTAGCAAATGGACAATTCTTCGTAAGGCCCCTTAGCTGTAACCTAGGTTGAATTATACTTTTATACTGAACTCACACAAAATCAGAAAGTTTTGAAAACATGGTGGCTGAGTTTCGTTTTGAGACTTTGTCTTTGTTCACACCAGTGCTTCAGTGCAAAGCTTGCAAGACGGAGGTCACGCTCTGAGATGCATCAGAATAAAGGAAAGCCTCTGCATGAAGCCCCGCAACATCAAACTGCTGTGCTTAAGGTAATCACGAGCAGAAAACAGGAGGCTGAGCTGCGCGCTCCTGTCCGACCTGTGTTGCGTTACGTCTCTGGGTAGGATTTTTGGAGACACCTAAGGCATGTAGCAGAAGAATTGCAACTGCAAGTCAATGAGACTTTGTTCAGAACAGCCTCAGGTGCTTTTGAAAGACTTGTCCTCTTGTGCATTGCTTTAAAGACTTGTAAATTATAGTTAATTCCTATGGCTTAGGTGTATTAGCCAATAGAGCCCAGGATTACATTCCTGTCCTCCTTAGGGTCCCACTGCTGGGGCCTCCTCCTAGACAGCCGGATTGAAAGGTCGGCAGGGCTCAGGAGTAGCAACTCCTGCCTTCAACTGCATGAGAGAGCCATGAGCGTTGCTCGTGTCCCAGTGTCCCATTCCCAGCCTGAAGGGACAGGTCTGCATACTGCATCTGGGACAGTGCTCTTGCACCACAAGAACTCAAACTTACTCAATGCAAGCTTCTGGGGACAGAATAAAGCAGGTTGAGCTGTGGTCATCCTCCAGGTCACCTCCAGCTGAAAAACCATGCTACTTGCAGGGCATCTCCGCGAGGAAAATGAGAGCGGCTGCGGTTTTGCGTGGTTTGTGAGGCCGACTTCTGTCTTTCATGTGGAAACAGAGGTCCCTGTTGCACTCAGACTGAAATTAATGCCAGCAAGGATTGTAACTAGGCCACAGAGCCATTGTGCCATTACATGTCTGTGAAGGTTTTCTCGTTGACTTTGGTTTGGGGTTTTTTTTAGGGCATATCAGTCCTTTGCATGTTCTTCACAGGTTATCAGGAAGAAGTACTCCCCATAAGTGAGATAAAAACCTGACAAGTTCCTGTCTGACCCGTTATTCACTTTGGAGAAACTTAGGAAATTGGCTGCAGGTGGTGAACCAGCTGCAAGGTTTTGTCTGCTTATCGCTGGGTTTGCCAGCACATTCTGGTCAGAAACAGCTTGTTGCCTCCAGTGAGCCTGGCCCGGGCTGTTGGCTTCAGGCACATTAATCTTGCCCTATAGGTGAGACAGGTAAAACATGGTCTGCAGGAGACAGCAGAGGACTGAGGGTAGGAGGAGGGGGTTGATAACAGTCTTTTGCAGAAAAGTCACTGTTTTTGCCCAGAAACCAGTGTCACAGCTCAAAACATCGTAGGCAAGGGTTGGTGTTTTCATGTGGATGCTTGTGCTGTGGGACCACCAGACTCCTCAATTTTCATTGTGGGGTTGGGCTTTGGTGCTGGACTACATCAGAAAGGAGGGACAGCTGCGCCTGTCCTCTGGGTCTGATGGGAGAGTTCAGCTGTCAGAGACAATTTGCAGTATTGTGACAGCATATCTCAATTCTGCCTGAAATTTCATAGAAAAACCTCAGAAAAACCTTAGCTGCCTAGCTAGCTCCACAGGCAGGTTCAAAATGAAGACCAAGGTTGTCCCCTCTGTGCGTACTGCAGTAAAATATAAATTCCAAAATATATCCAGGTGCTTTGCTGCTCTAAGCCTTGCTCCGCTGGACTGGAAAAGGTCCATATAATTTAATTCGTAATATCTTGGGGGGAGCTCAGAGTAAATAGAGCTGAGCAGAAGACAAGGCCACGGCTGCAGAAAGGGGCTCCTGTCTGCACCTTGGGTTGTAGATCAACTCTTTCAGATGACTGCTGGGTTTTGTGGGACTTTCCCAGTGTGGTTGTCACAGCCCTGAAGGTGACATTGTGTAACAGAGCTGTAAGTCACCACTGCCACCAGATCCTGGTTTGGAAACTTTTTCAGATGGTGCCTGACCCACTGCCTCGGCCAAAGCAAAGGAGGAGCAACGGCCATGGCTCCTCGCTGCTATCGTGGGTTTTGAAGAGGATGCTGACTCCAGAAGCTGGGCTGGGTAAAATCATACCAGGGATACGCAGTAAATCAAAGGTTAGCCGTGTCACCTTCTTTTTCTTAATCCCTGCAGACAGAAAGCCCAGCTGCTGATGAATCAGGAAACGGTGATTCATAGTGGAAATGGCTCTTGCACCGAGAAGAAGCTGATGCTGTCTTCACAGTGCCCACACTGAAGACTAAAACCTTTTCATTGAAATTGGAAAGGACAGTTGGATTATTCTTAGTCATCTCCAATGCCTGTGTGGATGAGGCTGGAGGTGGGTGGCGGGTGTGATTTTGTTTTAATTACTTTTCTTTTTCCCTTGCGCCTACAGATCAAAGTGTCTGCGGTGTTGTTGCTCAAGGGCCGCCAGCTTCTCTGAGCAGCGCTGAGTTTGCAGAGGTCCATGAGTGCTCAGGCTTGCTCTCGGGACTACGAGGGCAGCAGAAATAAATGAATGAAGGCAGGAGAGCCACAAGTAAAGCTGTGAATCAGCCTTGGTGCATAGGGCATTGTGGAATGAGACGGGGCTCGGCTGACCCTGGCATGCTTGTTGAGGAGATGCCTATCTGGGTGCAGCGGAAAAAACTTGCAGAGTGAAGTGCTCGTGAACTATTTTAAGGTTGCAGCATTGTTCATCTTACAAAGATAAGTTAAGTGTCAAACCCCTTGGTGCCTTGTGGGTTTTTAATCTCTTAAAACAGATTCTCAGGTGCTATGTTTTCTGCTAATCAATGCACAAAATGGCGTTGTATTATCATACAATATGTCAGCTAATATAAAAGAGAGATTGTCCGTTAAACTACAGCGTTTGTGCAACATCTGATGCCACGATTTTTGTAAACAAAGAGAAGTCTTGTGTCCTTATGAAACCACTCGGTCATTCCCTGGGAAGACTTGAACTCGTTGGCTGATTTCTGTCCCATCTCTTGGTTTCTCCAGGCCTTATGAGAAGAGGTTGGGTGAAGCAGCACTCCCCACAGAGGGTCCCCAGGGAGAAACAGGCTCCCAGCACGGGCTCACTTTTTATTAGTTTCCAACAAATTCAGCAGCACACAAAAATAGAGAGAAGGAGACTTCAGTCATTTTTGCTGCTCGTGGAACTGACTCTTCGTCTTGACTAGCGAACTATTTGTATAACTGTACGGGAGGAAAAACCTGCTCGAAACCTCTCTGTGCTGATTGCCATCTATAAAAAGATCTTGACAACCTCTCCTGTGAAAAGCTCTCACACCTCCACTCTGCAGCGCGCCTTTGATGCTTTAGCAAGTGGGTAGTCCTCAGGCTACTGAAGTGCCTTTCCTTTGTCTTCTGTGCTGCTCAGCTCCCGCCCGCCTGCACGCGGTGGAGGTGGACCCCCTGGATACATCAGAAGCCCTCACCTTCGGTGGTGCAGGAGCAAGGAGATGCTTGGGGGGGTCCTCGTTTTGCTCAGGTACCACAGGTTTGTCGGCTGCAGGGACTATAGACTGCAGATCGTCAGATTTCTGGGGGAGGGAAGAAGATATTTAGCACTGAAACTAAGCTTGGGCCAGATTCTCCATCCTTCTTTAGTCAGGGGTTCAAGAGCAATCCCTTCTCTGCTCCTTGGCTCCTATTTCATATTTGACTGATATAAAGGAAGCATCATCCATTGGCATAATGGGATCACATTAAAACAGGGATCACAGAAAAACAATGAGGCATGAAATGATTTTCATTCTTTCCCAGATAAATCCCTTCTTGTAAATTAAGTAGTTTATCCATTTAACTACAGGTAAATCACCAATGCCTGCATAAGTCTACTGTTAATAAGGAGAGAGATTATCCAGGACAAACTTTCAAACCTCTTGGGTCTCTCTTGCTAATGATGAAGAAATGTTCTTCACAAGTTATGTTATCACCAAGATTATGGGGAAGCTGGGGAAGGAGCACAGCATCAGCTGCTCTCAGTGTGTGGGATCTGGATGGATCCTGGAGGTGAGGGTGATATCCCCACCCTTTAACTATTATCCAGTTCTCCATGCAGAAAAGGAAGTTTCTTTTGAAAAGAAACTTGGGATTAGCATTGGATCAAGTTGCCCATGCAGGCAAACCTTGCAGCAGGTGGACAGACAGCTTTCCCAAGGTGGGCAGGAGCGTCCCTCCCGGCTGGGCTGTGCCAGCGGCAGAGCTGGAGCCCAGGGCAGGGTGTCCATCGATGGGCTGTGCTAAGGGACCCTGCACGGTGAGCTTCACATTCATTAACTTCCCCGGTAAAATCTCAAACTACATGCATACCACAGCAAATGCAATCAAGTACAACCAAGCTAACAGAAAGACAGGACTCATCCTATTTTTCACTGAATTTCTTTCAAAATGAGTTGGAAATACTGTTTGTTTTACATAGTGGATATCAATTATTTTTCAAAGGGCTTGAAGTGTGGTGAGAGTTTTATCCCCATGTTTTGGGGATCGAGCCCTGAGAAGGCTTTACTGTGTGATAGGAAGAGTTAGTGATGGGAAACTTATTAGCAAGAAGGGCAAGAGTTGAGCCCCTCCGGCCGCCGAGTGCAAGGTTGTCCAGTGCCAGCGGCAGGAGTCACTGATGTTTCTGACTGGTCAAGTATTGACGGGGTCCTAACAAAGATAACAGAAAATGACTGCGAGCAGCAGGCTTTCATGGAAGGAACAAGTTCATGTTTTCCTCCTGCAGCCAGAGCTTTCCTGTCCTCCCATGGCTCAACTTGCCTGTCCCAGTCCCACGTGGTGGTGCAGAAACACTGCTGAGGGTCATGCTTCCCACCATGATGAAACAGGGCTTTACCATCTAGAAAGTAGATTTAGAGGTGATGTTATGTATTCTTTTAAAGCCATGTGATTTGGAGGCCTCATTCTGGTAATTAAAGACACTTACAAGTCATTGAGGCACAAGTGCATATGGACTTCAGTGTCATCACCCGGTGCCAAAACCTCCCTCCTCCCCAGCCCAAATTCACAAGCTGTTGTTAGTAATACAGTGAAGAAACTTTTCCAACACAACACCTATGTGTATCCACAGACCTGGCGAAAGCCATTTCTTGATGCCCACGTAACATGCTGGCTCAGGGCTCCCGTGCCCTGGTGGGAAGCTTGTGGTTGAGTGGGTTCCCACAAAGAGGGAACAAAGCCTAAATTCAGTATTTTCATGTCTTATATCTGCTTCTGGCAAACCCACATTTCTCTGGGGAGAAGAGGTTGTCTGACACCTGCCAAGCTCTACTTGATGCTTCCCAAATCTGCGCAGCCTAGCACCTCTCGCAGCTTGTGGGAACTGGGTTTGAGGAGCGGTTCCCCCCCCCCGCCTCCATCCTTGTGCTGTCTGCAGCATTGCTGATCCTAAAGCAGAGCCCATGGCCGCCGCGTCTGCTTGGACCTCTAATCCCAGCCGCATTGCTTCTCATTAGCAATTCACTTGCATTAAGATTGTATTGGTTCAGGTTCTTGGGGAGTTTTTGTAAAAATTGGTGTTTTCCTTTAGATTGGGCTTATGAACTGCTTGTCTCCTGCCTTGGCTGGCATGTAAAGATGTCTCCAGGCAGATATTTGGACTAAAATGTTTCCAAAATCCCTTTAGTGGCTCTTAGGTTATTGAGACTACAAACAAGGTTGGAGATGGAAGACATGTTGCGCGGGTGTTGGTTTTGGGGGGGTTTAAGGCAGCTTATCCTCCCTGTGGGAAGGCAAGTTCACTCGGGCATTGACCTGGTGTTTGGCAATGACCTCTGCAGGATTTGCAAAGGGGAGGAAAGCCCTGACATCCCATAAGATCTTGTCTCTTTTGTACATGTTTCAGGGCACAGTCTTAGGAGATGTTTAGTTGCCTTATGTGGAAGAGCCGCTGAAAGTTCAACTCTGGATTTCAGTGGGTTTCTTATCTTCCAGTTGGTTCAACAAAGGGGTTTTGTTTGGTGTTGCTGCCATCTTGCTGCCCTGCACATCATGTCTGGAGAACCACCCCCTCTAAGGCTCTTCCAGCCTTACATTAGTATGACTAAACCAGACTCCTGGCCTTTCTCACACGTTGAGCAAAGCCGTTCTGCACTCCAAGCACCAAGCCAGGCAGAAATCCTCCTTTCTGTTGATACGCAAGGTATGTACATTTTTCCTCTTGCAAAAGTTTCAAAGGTAGGGAGATAAAAATGCTGTCCTGCTTTATGGGAGAACAAAAGGGACAAGGGGCACAAAAGGACTGGCAGATTTAGGAACATTTGAGTGTAAACCCACTGAATGCTCTGCAGCGTCTTAACAGTATGTCCTGCTTCTGAGAGATTATATCGATGGACATGCAGTTTGGGAAATGATTTACAAAGCTACAGTAAACATGCCTGTTCAGGCAAATAAGTGGTGAGCCTATTGCTTAATCCTGTTTTCCGAAGCACTAACGTAATATCAAGAAGCATCAGCTTCATGAAAGCATCAGCTGAAAAACATGAAGTTAGTTTTCCTATGCCTTCCATTACCTTTCCTTTTTGGAAGCAGGAATAAACCTGCTTAGGTTTATTTAGAGGAATAAACCTCCTTTTAGAGGAATAAACCAAACCTTCGTCAGAGCTAGAGTTTCATGCTGAGATTAACATTTCTCCCCTTTGGTGACATTGATGCTGCTATAACAGCCTCATCCGCAGCTGAAATGCCCTCCAAGAGTATCACGCTCAGAAGAAATAGGACGCTGAAATCACAGCCTTCTCAAGGGTCACCTACTCCCTCTCTGCTAAGGCAAAATCAGTCAGATCAAACGGAACTGGATCAGAATCAGAAGTGGATCTGACGAAGGCTGCTCGCTATCCCCAGCCACCCAGTGCTTCTCCCTTCTCATCGTTAGAAATTTGCTTCCTAACGTAAACTTAAACCTCTCGATCCTTCCACCATTCGGGAGCACCTTGAAGAAATTGTTTCCTTCCTGTCGACAGCAGTCATGGAAGGATTTTTATATTGTCTCCTCTTCTTCAGACCTGATCTTCCACCCTTTCCTGCTGGATCATGTCTTCTGGATGTCTGCTCCTGCCTGTGCTCTTCTGCAGTCCATGTCTTTGCCTTAAAGTCAGTGCAGTGCTTATCCAAGGACTGCTTTGTTTCTTACTGATGATATTTAAGCTGCAATAATCCTGCAAGGGCTTTTTCTACCTGATATCAAAGACAAATTGTTCAAATTTTGATCCTGTTGTAAGGACCAGCCTACCACTTTCACAAAAGCTAGAGTCAGCAAGAGAGATTTAAGTTAAGCAGCATTTTTCCTGTTACCTAAGACATTTTTGCTTTATATTGGGAGTAGAATTAGTTCCACAGTTACCACTAAAATAATGTAATGTTTCTGCCTAAGTTAGCAAAAAATGCCTGATTAGTCCCCTAAAAACTCCCAAGTGCCTATAACTCGTGGTCGTAGCTCACAGAGGATTTGGATCCAGCTCCATAACAAACTGTGGTGGAAATCCTACCCCACTGCCTCTGACTGCTTTTAGATCATTCCCCGCATCTCCGATTTAATTTGACCTAACTATAGCTCACTGGCAAATGACAATTCATAGTTAGGCAATTTTCAAAGTCTAATTGCTCCAGAGTTTTCTCAGTACTTCAGAATTTCTTAATTGTATTAGCCAAGGTGAGGATAATTGCTGCTTTCATATCCTTGAAACTTCTCATACAAAAGAGGCTTATGCAAGAATCTGCTCATTCTCTCCAATAAATGATCTCTCTGTTATTAAGGAGTGTGCATTGGGGGACTGCTGGGAAGCATTCCACTGCACCATTATGTACTTGAACAAAACCTGAAACTTGCAGATACAAGACTAAATTATAGTCTGGGGCAATCATCAGAACACACTTCTTTTTTTCCTGGAGGTTGCTCTTTCAGAAGAAGAAGAAGCCCCAAATCTACAAATAACCCGGTATTTTGCATTTTGGGGATCTTCTGGGTGGGGGAAATCTCCTATTTATAGGTCACTGGGGCTCCGACATTGCTCCTGAGCACAGACACCAAAGCTGTGCTGTTTAAAACTACCAGTCTGTGCCAGTCAGCCGCTTTATTTTTTGCTTTGTTTACGAAATCCTTGAGCAGGCACCATTTCTTCCCCTGGTTTGTATTGTTTTGGGATCTTGAGCAATACGCGGGGCTTCTAGATGTCTAGGTATTGCAGCTGTGGGCTTGTGCATAAAGTGCAATAAAGTCACTCCAGCAGAGAATTAGACATAATATTCTTCCTTAAGCTCCAACAATTAAATGTAAACATATGCATGCACAATAAAATGCCATGTATCACTTCTGAGACTACAACTACCACTTTAAAAAAAAAAAAGAGGATGAACCATGTATTTTCTAACACGCCAATTCGATAGACTGAATGTGGGAAGGAGGCATTCAGTGAGTCAAACAATCCAAAAAGCAAGTTCTACACAAATTACTGATAAGGTAGACAAATTTCACAGCCTGTTCTGGGGAAAATATTACATTTCATGGTGCTTTACAGATGACAAGAAATCCTATTAAAATCCTGAAAAAATATGTATAGACATTAACGTGGCTATTTAAAATGATCTGTGTTTTTGGATGCAGGATAAGAAGTGAAATGAACATCTCTTAGGGATAATAGCAAGTGTCATAGAGATTTTACACAGGGTCCTTGGTAAGAAGTAATCTTATTATAGTTACAGACCAATTTCTCTTGCACTACATGAAATAACGCTCAGAAATAGTCTAAGTATTTCTTTCAATCGCTAGACAAACTCAGAGGATAAATAAGATGGAGACTCTAATGGTGAATGTTTGAAGGACTGCAAGAATATCAAACCTTTCAGGTAAGCTGTTTCCTCATGCCAGGGCTTTAAATCAAGGTGGGCTATGCCATCATTTTGAGGCAGCTGAGCTATAATTTAGGAGCTTTTTCCAGTTACCGTGACTGGCTGAAGTACAATGGTATGAGCTTTGCAGAGGTTTAAATGATTGATTTTTAAAATCAGATGCTAGTGCTCTGACTGCAGAGCTACGTGGATGCAGCAGAATATGCTGCCTACTGTATGCCCCGTCCACCTGGGTGTGAAGTGGATCCACACCCATTCGTACCCACCTTGGCATCCATACCTTTTGTGTTACACGTACTTTAAAATCCTCCACCTGGATTCTGTCTCTCCAGGATTAGACGGGTCTCCAAATAGTTCTGAAACTTTTGGTAGCAACGTAAAATTTCTCCAGATCAGGAAGGGGGACACCTTGACCTCTAGTGACCAGGTGCTTTACGAACATTGTGCTCCAGGGGGGCTTCGCACTTTACTTCTCACGCATTAACCCATATAATTGCAAACCTCCTGACCTCGTGGAGTACTGAATCTCCCCTGAGAGGAGCTCCTCGTGGTCAGCACAAGACTTGGCATTTGGAGAAACCCTAACTCTCCTGGGAGTTAGTGCCACGTAATGACCCAATGGAGGAACTCTGCTCCTGAGGGACAGATGTTTGCAGAGGCCACGGCAAATGTTTTCGCTAACCTTCCTAGTGCTTTTTGACCACCAAGTGACGTCAAGCGAGAAACTCTCCTCTAAGAGTGTGGCACGCTTTGGATGAGAGCACAAACATGGACCCAACCCAGCCATGCCCCATTTCCTTGTTATAAACCAGGTACTGCTGAATTCCTGCATTGGTCTGTTTTCATTCGCTGCAGTACTTACAGAAATGAGAAAATGTTTTGAGACATGAATCCTAGCAGTGTGACAAAGACCCCAGCAGATGAACTAGATGGCTCTATCTGCCATGGATCCACGAGACTCTGGTTTCCCACAGGCTCATCCTGCACCTTGGCACCTCGGCGTGCTCCAAAGTCCAACCAGGAGCTGTTGCTTTCCTGTAACCCAATACAAAACCAAGAGTCCGGAATAATTGGTCTTGGAAACTTAATGCCAACTTATTTGCTGAACTTCAGTAAGAACCATCACTTCTTCATGACAGTTAAGTACTGGGAGGTGCTAAAATGGTCATAAGTGACCTTCTCTAGTGAAGGATGAGAAATGATTAGTTTGTGGGGGCTGTGTCAGTTATCAAACACCCAGAAATATTCGAGGGGAAAAATTGCCTCCAAACACAGATTAGTTTACTAAAAATAGCACCAGGAATGACTCTTATGTCAGATGGTGTGAAATGATGTAAAAAACAAAGCCTTTTCGAGAGCCTCTATTACAAGGGATGTATGGGATGCTGCTATAATAGTCATTTATATGGTTGCCTGCCAGCAGGTCCATATATTTGTTACCGGCAATGAATGTCCACGCTCTTGGAGGGAGAAATGTTTGTCCTCAGACTCTGACAAGATAGGTTATCCACTTCGGATGGAGGGAGAGGCTCTCAAAGGAGAATTATATTCCCAGTTGCTCTCCCTGCCTCTGGAAGCTCTTCCCGGAGCATTTCACGACTGCGCTACAAGCCAGCTCGGCTCCTGCGAGGTTTCACAGGGGCACATTGACTTTGGGAGCAGGAAGAGGACGTGAAGTTTTCAATTTGACTGTCAGGGTTCGGATGTGAAATTCTGGTTGAACACAAAGAGATGAGACCGGCAAGCTTACACACGTATCTTCTCGGAGGAAGGGAAATACAACCTGGAAGGACAAAGAAAAGCTTTCTAACAAGAAGAACTAGAGCTGGCTGGGTGTGGTGGTGGGGTGTGGAGCGGAGAAGAAGGTGGCTTATCCCCAACGTGCTGTGGTACTGGAAGAGCAGGAGAAGAGGGAGGAGATGCCAACAGGGTGCAGTGGCCGGAGGGAGCCCAGAATAGCAAAGGATCAGGGCTTCCTTGCTGCTCTGCCAGCGTGACTGCTCATCTGGCCCACCTATCACACCAGGAACATTCTTTCATTAAAAAACTTTTAAGAAGGGGGATCGTCCTAATTTTCTTTTTATAATTCAAAAGAACTAGAAAATCACCTTTGAAAATGAAAAGGAGACTTGAAACAACTTTCAGGCATGAAACTACTTGCTATTCAGTTGTGAAATTATATGGCTACAGTGAGGAAGCATTTTTTGATTAATATTTTCAACTAAAAACTAGCTCAATGACGAGTGACAGGTCAAAACACCACGATGAGGTTCCCAAGTCTGTAAATATGCATTTAATAACATGCTCATCTACACGAGGCAAAAAAAGAAAAAAAGATAAAAGTTGGCATGAAGTAGCAAAAAACTGGCATGTGCCTTTTGGTATGGGAGATGTTTGCCATCATTATTTAATAGGAAACCTTAGGAACTGGTTTTGCTCTCAGGACATGTGATGTCTATTCTTATAAGCATGCTCAGAAACATGTTTAAAGCTGTTTGTATAAAGTGAAAGGCGCAACTGTGGGAGAAACTGTAAACCTCATTTTGGAAATCTTGCTCCCATTTTCTAAGGGACCTGAGAGCAAAGCCGGACTGGAGGAGATTTGTGGCTGAGTTTGGGTCCCAGCGTGTGCTCAGGAGCAAAGGCTGGTAATATTTGCTGACATCAGCTGACTTGGTAGCAATGCACAAGATTTATGGGAAAGCCCCTTCACTGTGCATGGTTCTGGCAAACAAAATGGATGGGTTAATTTTCCTGGGACCAAGACCCTAAATTTTCTGTGGCACTTCCCTGCGAGCCTTGAGAAATTTCTCAGGTGTAGTTACCTGCCGGAGAGGCACTCCTGGCTGCCCGCCAAGGATGCTGAGAGCTGCTTATGTGGCTTGAATAGGTTGCAGCTGCCTTCCCTTTCAGGCATTCAGAAAAACCACATGCTCTCCTGCCAAGAGTGCTCCCGAGCCCCTTGCAGAACTGCTGGAGAGTTTCTTGAAGCCCAAAGCAGGGCTGACAGCCTTCCCACTGAAACTTTTTATGCTGAAGAAGCCGGGTTTGCAGCTAATCAACTCTGCTATTTCAGGGAATTACATTCTCAAGGGTTTCTTCTTTTTGCCTTCTCTTTCGAACAGCATTTTTCTTACTTTCCCAGAGGTATGTTCTCTGCCCCATTAAATCTCCTGGAGCGCCCTTCTCCCCAGGGTGAGGCAAGGAGACCACGAAAGCCCTGGTGGTATGTGTTCCTGGCTTCAGGAGACTTCACATGGGCCTTGCTGCCCTGCCATGCAACAAGACATGTAGATGTGGTGCTTAGGGACGTGTTTTAGTGGTGGACTAGGTAGTGTTAGGTTAACAGTTGGACTTGATGATCTCAAGGGTCTTTTCCAACCTAAATGATTCTGTGATTCTAAGGTGATGGGAGACCTTCTCTGGTAGGAGAAGATGAGGAAAGGCCAGGACTCCTGACTGGGGGCTGGTTGCAGGTGAAAGCGGTTTGGAAATTACCTAATGGGAAAGGTCATGTGTGGATAAAAGAAGAAGGTGGGGTTGTTCATTCATTCTTGGTTGTCTGTGTAAGTTTTAAGCTGGGGGACCTGGCTATGTACCTTTTCTTGGCTGTGGTCTAAGGTTTTCTGTCTCTTTGTATATGATCCTGAAAGCTAAGAAGAGGTACCACCTGAAATGTGGGTCCTTCACCTCTTAAAACATTTCTGCCCTCCCACAGGGGCACCTCCAGCAAAGGAGGACGAGCTGATACAGACCTGGCTTTTCCCAGCAGCCTGCTCAGAAGGTGCAGCTATGGAAGAGGAAACATCTCCTTGCCTGGTACAAGGTCTTTCTCATGCTATGGCGATACAGGTTTCTCTTCTGTTTCTTGTCAGCCTCAAAGGTGGGCAGAAATAGTGTGTTGTGACTTGATGTTGTCGGAGGAAGCAAGCCCATTTCTGGTCTTATAGAGACACCCCGGTGGGGCTTCCAACAGGGCCGGGAGCTTGTGGATAAGAGCACCTTGAGTGCCTGTTCATAATGCTGCAATTTGCGGTGCGTTGCGATGCTTTCTGGAAGTGTTTAGATAACTTAATGGGCCCCTTATGGCATCTGAGGAGACAAGATTTGACATTCCTTAGTCAGCGCTTTGACGAGGAGAACATTTGTATTTAATTAATACTGCTCTACAGTAATGGGTACAAGGCTGTGGAAAGCTGAGTGGGGATGAGATGAACATTGCCCAAGTCCAGCAATGCAGAAAGAAATTATTAGTTTAACGGGGCATGAAATTATCCATTCTGTTTTCTTCAAAGTTAATCGTAGTTCACAATATAGTCTGCCATGGCTGATGAAACCCTGTCAGGGTTGCCCACACAAGAAACCCAAAAACATTTGTCTTCAGTGTAGGACTCTGATGTGGAGCTGTATGAGGACTATTAGCAGATTATCTGCCCCTGGACACGAAAAGGGACCAAAGACTGTTACCTAGCAAAGCTCACCTGCTTATTCTTTTATAACTTCTTTTTCCTGTTTATCACCCTCTGTGGCAGGGCATTTGGAGGGCTGCCAAGTATAAAGCGTTTTTATCAAATTCATGACTTTTCTGCAAGGGGCAAGGGCCACAGGATGGGTTTGCTGAGCGTGCCTTGTGGTGGTGGTGTGACAAGTGGGAGGACACGCTCCCGGCTCAGCCCAGGAGTTACAGATCCAGATGGAGAATCCAGAAAATGCTGAATTTGGTCCCTGAAATCGCTAATGCCAAAGACATGGGAAATGAGAAACTTCAAGGCTTTCTTAGAGTTGATGGATGATAGTTGATAGTAAATTGATGAATGAAAATATGATGCTCTAAGGAGCTGGTTTTAATTCTTCCCAGGGAGGAAAGCTACATGGCTGGGTTCCTGGGCTGCTTTGGGCATAGAGATGTGGGAATAGGACAACGATATTTCTCCAAATACTGAACAGACTTTTGCATTCTCATTTTGTACCATTCAAATGGTGGAAAATTTGTCCAAACCCAGAACTGCTTCAGAGTAAAATTGTCTATGTCTAAGAAGTCTTAAAATGTAGCTGATTACATGAATAGGTGAAGGTCCAATAGTGGATGAGTGATAAAAGAGTGAGCAAATCTCACTCTTATCACAGTAGCAAATAGCAAAAATCTCAGACCCTTGCAGTCAATTTGTGACTGAATCCGAAGTCAAAACTTTCTGAATACTGTTTTTTAGCTCAGACTTGAAAGCTGTCCCATTCCCACCCCATTTTAAGCCCACACCAGCCATCCCTGACTCAGCATCCTTTACCTCTGCAGTCTTGTCTGTGGTTTCGGTGGGGGGGTTCTTCAGCAGAAATGTGTAACGACACGAGAATTTATTTCTCTTGCTATTGTGCAGATGGAAAATTGGCTGCTCTTCCAGTGTTAATTAGATGTGGCTATGTGGCACGTGGCCCTCTTCTGACATACCGCCATAAAGAGAGATGCTGTTGCATGTGATAGAAAGAGGGAGAACCTTTAAAGTTAAAATATAAACATAAACCACTTGCAAATGTGTAGCTGTTGGCTAAAATTACAGCTGTTAATGGCCTTATATGAAATTATTGAGAACCCATTGCTTAACCAGCCCGTCAAGTCTCACAGTAATTGCTCTGGCGTTGAAATCAATGACAAAACTGTCACTGATTTCCCAGGGACCGGGCAAGAAGACAAATCCTTTCTATTTGCTGGAAACTTTAACTGAATTGTGAGCAACGCTTTAAAAGGAAGGAATAAAACCTTGGGGCTGATCTACATATATTTTTGCACAGGCGTAACTTGAGTTGCACAGAGCAACACTGATTTCTACCTGCCTCTGATACGGAGGGCTTACCAGCTTGTATTTCTTCTATGCTTTGGTGGTCTCCAAACTAGGAGACCTTTTTATGAACATCTTTAGACAGTAGTGGGATGGCTGAGCGCTCTTGATCAATTTTATCCTGTCCAAACTAGCCTGACTATAAGGAAAAGTTTGACGAGTGAGTGGCCTGCAGTACGTGGATTAGTTCTGCCTTGCCTGGTAGCAGTGGCTGCAAAACCAAAGGTGCATGGCTGATGGCTTATTCACAAGACTTCAGAGGTTTGGGTGCTCTGCTTTAAAAAGTGAAACGCTGACACAGTCACAGGTTTCCTTCAGCAGCACTTTGTTCTGACCGTGCTTTTTTTTTCACGTCGGTGGGAGTTGAGGCCATAGCAAACCACACGCGAGGTGCTGACAAGTGATTCCTGATATGGTTTAAAAATAAGCTTGTTGTGGATTGTTAAACTCTCGGAGTATCTGTCTGCTGGCTCTCCTTTCTCTCCCGGTAAGCTGACTTGACTTTTCAGCGGAGACTGGATTTCACCAAAGCAAATTGATATTTTGTGCTAGGATATAAAGTTGATTTATGGTTGATAGTTTGATTTATCGCTTCCAGCCAATACAACAGTTGAAATGTCAATTTATATTATCTTCCCTTCAAACCTATATTAATAGGGACCCTTTGAGCCATTGTTAGCGCAGCAGAACAAAAGGCGGCTGGGAGAGATCTCCGGTCACCCGCTGTGGGGACATCAGGCTCCGAAAGCCACGATACAGCATGCTTCCCAAGGCGTTCATCTATTCCTTTGGAGAAACCGCTTCATTGTGTCACAAGCTTTTTAAATCCCATGTTAAGAAGGGAAGCGATTACTGTTTCCTTGCTTACGCCCTATCCTGCTGGTCCTGGGTCTGCCCGGCATACGCTTTCCTCCCTGAAAAACCCCTCTGCTAAGCGTGAGTAACAGATGCCAATCTTCCTCAGCGTGTGTCGGGATATAACGTAGGCCAGAGTGATTAGATTTGCTTTGACTTGTTCCTACCACACTGCTTCAAGGCCCAGATTCATCAGGCTGGAGGAACACTAATGACTTTTCAACATTTGAGACGGGATGGATCATTAGATGGTCACTGATAGTTTTGGGTTTGTTTTTTTTCTTTTATTCTTCAGGAAGTAGACCAGAAAATTGGAATTTTTTAATTTTTTTTTCCTTTTGGCCAGGCTTTGTCTAAAAATAAGCCATAAATGTAGCATTGTGTTTGGCTGTATCATTACCAGCTACCTCTGAAGCACAAAGGTCCTTGATATATTCTTCTAGAGGGCAGCTTAGCCTTAGATTTAATTTCAAATATGAGTATATCTCTGTCCTTTCAGTAAAGTTTTACAATTTTCTGTACTTGCTTGGAATCTGTACGACCTTTGCAACTCTTCGTTTATGAGGAGTGACATAACAAGATTAACACTGATCTTTCTGCAGCAAAGGTGCTCCCCTGCCTTTCCCCTGAGGCCCGTATGCTGCCGTTGAGTAACACATACTTGAAATTCCATGTTGAGCTTAATGCATAGGTAGCCTGGAAAAAAAAAAAAAGGAGCATGTATTTATTTTGTGGTATACCTACTTGATGGCACACAATTTCTCATTGAATCAACACATGCAAAGTGAGATACAGCCTACACATACAAAAGATAACATGAAACCTACCTCTAAAATTTGCAGGTGTTCATCTTTCAGGTTGTTTTTTTTTTTGCTACTCATTTATAAGCATTTTGGTTTTTTCTAACTTAGGAGTACTCTGAATGGCAAACAACAATTTGTTGTGGTTGTCCATCAAGGAGCACCTTTGATGGTCCAAGAGGGAGTTGAGCGGTCGCTCTCCTTCAGCCCTGTGTCGGGGGGAGAGTGGGAACAAAAAGGATTTGGGGAGAGGAGCAGAAAGGTGATACATCGGAGGTAGGACCACCTGGAAGGCAAGGAGATCTGCTAATTCCTGCAGTTATTGGTATCTCAGGAGGTTGCATGGGTTAATTTAAACTGTATTTGTGCTGAAGTCCAGCCCCAGTCAAGCCAATAGTCCGCACGGCAGTTTGCTACAACCTTTATTTCAGAAATGCTCCTCTTCAAGGACTGAAAAATTTTATTTCAGGAGGACATAATTTTTACTGGTGTAAGGTAACCATGCATGGGATGATCTGCAAGGAAACTGTAATTAAGTAGTAACCTCTCAGTCAGCGTGCATCAGTAGCCAACAGCTTCATTTTCCTAAGATATTTTCAACTTTGGACTTAAAAAACATAATCCAAATATATGCAGCCATCCCGCTTTTGGGACCCCAGGTTCCATCTCTGATGCCGGCTAACAGCAACACGCTTAGCGGAAAACACGCTGGGGGTCTTGCCGTATGGGAAAAAGTCTCAGTAGATCCACAACCCAGCGTGGCTCACGGGCTCCTGTTTTGTCTGTGAACAGAAGCTCACATCAGCTTCAAAATCCAGCCTGAACTTCCAGAAACCTAAGGAAGACATTTCCTTTCGCCAGGTTTGTAGGCAGGCTGAGGGCATAGCTCTAGGCAGGCAGGCAGCAGGGTTAATGCAGTCCCTCTCCTGTCTGTCACGGCTATAAATCCTAGCCGACACGTCAGCCAGGTGAAGGTGGGACACGCCACCAAGTACATGGGAGGCAAGGTAGCAGGTGTGCTGATGTATTAATTGAAAAGTATAAGGAATGACTAGGTTTTGAGTTAACAGTGCAAGTTTGGTAATGCTGGAGTACTTTATTTTGTGCTGAGACAGAAGCAAAAGGTTTATTTAAGAGCTATCTTCCGCCCCTCCTCTGCTTTCCCCCAGATTTTTAAAATCCAAGTTCCTTTAAAAGCGCATTGCACAAACAGACCATGTGTGCACAAGGAGAAGGGATGGGACGGGACTATATTTTAAACCATGTAACGTATTGCTAACCTGATATGGAGGTGATGATGGGATACAATATACTTGGGTTACATTTTTCTTAATCACTTGGTTTGAGAAATTTTTGGTTTTCTAATTCAAATCTAAATGAAGGGTGGCTGTCCTATTGGCATGAACTAAATGTCGAAGATACCAGCTTCGGTTAATGTTGTCAATGTGTTTGAACCCATTTTCTTACCTGAACTTAAAACCAGTTTAAGATCTTAGTAAAATTGCTTCTGACAAAAATATGAAACTCTTTCATATAGCTAAAAAACCACTCGATTTCTTTTTCCAGGTCAAAACCTTGATGAATGTTATACAATGTAGAAAAAAGGTTTCAAAGAAATGGGCCTATTCCTTCCTTATATTAAAAATTCTTGGCTAGGTCTGTTAAGCTTTTAGCAAACGTAGGCATATTTTGAACTCTAGGTAATACTGGCAGGTACCTTTGGTGTCATGCATCTGTTTGACTCGGCTCCTCTTCTTTAAACTCCTATTTCTGCACATAAGCAAACTGGGGAGGGGGGAAAGTACGACTTTCTCTCGGAAACCTTTTGACCACCTGAGGGAAGGAGAGTTTGCTGCTCTTTCGATGGGGCCTCAGTCCTGAAGACGCTTTATACTTTTATTTATTTATTAGTAACTCTTCATTCACCGTGAGTGGAAATTTCTGTAAGTGTAGGTAAAACACTGACATCTAGTGCCTAAATCAAAGCATCCAAACATGCTCTGAGACCAGTCTTGTGTCTTCTGTGCTGGACGTCGGCTGTCCAATCGTATTATGAACTGGCCAGTATTATGGATATTATATAAATACTGTGGTTTGGCTCTGGATCAGTGAAAGGAAATTACTGGTTTGTGCACTTGATATCACGAAATGCAGCTGGAGGGTGGCTGGTGAGATGGCGTGGGAGATGAAGGTCTGTGTCTCCTGGGAGCTGGGTGTACTGGGATGCTGGACTGGGGGCGGTCAAACAACAAGAAAATCAAACCTACACACTATCTCTTACAGTTTTGAAAATATATTACCTTTAAAATTCCTCATGTTAAAATATAGTAATATAGCACACTTAAATACAGGACATAAAGGAAAAAAGCAAAGCTTTTTTCATGAGTCTGAGTGCCATCCTTACTGATCCGGATTGGAAGGACGTTGCAGGGTCAGATTGTTCATCAGACCTGCAGAGGCAAAGCTGTTAACCAAAAAATGGCTCTAGTCCAGAAAATGGCCATCGAGGGCCAGGTCTGAGAGCTGGAAAACCCTCCCCTTGCTCAGGGAATGCCATTGAGGGGGCAGCAATACCCTTCACCCAACACCTCGGGCAAGTCCTTACTGTTACCAACCTGGTGTCTTCCATTGCCCGTTGCAATGGTAACAAAATACTAGGAAAAATTGAAATTTTTTGAGCAATGGCAACTGATAATGTTCCACTTCTCACTCGTTTCTTTTTATTTATTTATTTTTTAAGCCAGCCAGATGTCTCGCTTCTGTTTCAGCCCAGTGTTTGCTGATGCCTCACAGTGTGGCGGTTTGAGTGCTGGTGGCCCCATGTGTCAGAGGCTTTTTCTGAAACACCACAAATGTCAAAGTAAAATCCCTATGGAGATGGCAGGGATGTGAACCTCACGTGCAGCATCGTAAGGCAGCATGTCTGTAAGGGCATGCAGTCTCGGGCCTCGATAAATAAATCTGGGTTGATGCATTGTGTTGGCTCAAAAACTGGAACTGGTCGGAGTCAACCCTAACTAGAAGTAGCTGATGTCCAACAGAAAGTTGTCCAAACTTCTCTCATTTTGCAGCCTTGTTCCTATATGCCAGTTGATCAACACGGGACTTAAAGCTGGTGTGGTCTCACCCACCAGCTCTCCCGGCCGCCTCGCCCACGGCTGAGCACACCAGCCAAGAGGAAAGGCTTAGCTCTTTTCCCATGTGAATGCAAAAAAGAGAACAAACCTGCTTTGTTGTGCCTCTGCTATGTTACTAACTTGGCTCAAGCAGCTAGGAAAATAAGATTCCTTTTGGAAACCAACAGTACAACAGGGCTAGCAGGTGCTTCTCCCACAATGGTGCCCAACTGATTAAAAATGTGTCTTGGACACGTGGTCCAGAGCGGCTATTTCTTCATTGTTGTTACCCCAGCTGTGGGAACGTCATGATGCTGGTCCTGGTTTGCTGGCGGTCAGCCCTCTGGGAGATGGCAATATAGCAATGTTGGTGTTTGGAGGTGCAAATAAGCAGGGCCTGATCCTGGGGCAGTTTGCTGTAGTTGATGTTCCCCTGAAGCATTTAGTGTGTGGGAGTATGTGGGAAAAGGTTTGGAAGGTTTGTAAAATCTGAGGATATCTTCAGCGGGTCTCATATCTGAGTGGCAGGTGAAGATGTGCAGAACCCGGCCACAAAACACTTAACCCTCATCTTAAATTTGGATGATGTTAATTGATGTTTATTATTCCTGGGTGTAAAGATTAGCATATTCCTAATTGTCTTGCTAGTTTCAAAATAAGCAAACAAGGTGTGCCACTGAGCAGCCTGGGAGGACACGACGGCTCCTCGGAGCTGAGGACCTTGCAGTCGGTCTCCATCAAGTAACTCTTTGCATAGCTGTGTCAAGCCCCATATAAGAAGTGGCTATCTCTTCTGGCCTGTATTATTCCTCTTGGAGGGCTGCTCCATAAATAGATGTTGCTAATGGTCCTCTAATCTGTTTTGAAGTTCAAACTTAACATATTTGTGGCCATCTAGACTGACTTGCTCTTGTGCCATTGCTAATCTTCATTTTCTACAGGAGACAGAAGGAGAAGCTGAGCTAAACACCAGCTGGTAGAAGCAACTCCTTGAAGTGATCTGTCTCACCGGCACACTCAGTTCCTTCCCGTCTCCTCCAAAAAGGTCTCCTGATCCCTTTTGGAGTTGCTTTTGCCTTTTCTGTAGCAGTCTCATGCTGATGGTCCAGAGGCAGCCGACAGACCTCTGAGGAGCCGGGGGTTTCCCCCTCTCAGTTGTCGCCAGCTGATGGACTCTGCTAGCAGCAGAGCCATTATTCACTGCAAAATATGTTACTTAACATTGTATGCCTTTATTATTATACAAGGCCTTAGAATTACTTATTTCCTTCTCTTTATGATGATCTGTATTAATGACGACTTCCAGCAAACGCTTCCAAAGAATCTCAAAGACCCACAGTGTCAGGGACCAAAACTTTCAGGAATTAACAATCCTGGCGGCAGGACTCCTCTCCCCAGCTTCACTCCTGAAGCTGCCCTTCAAAAAAAAAAAAGGCAACCCAAAAAATCCAAAACCAAACACCCCCCCCAAAAAAAAAAACCCAAACCAACCAAACAACAACAACAAACCTTGAACTGCAGTTATGCCCCTAGATTTGATCATTTTTTCCCACTGCAAATAACGAAGCCCGTGCAAAATCTGCTTAAAATGCTTTTCTTGCCAAGTGGATCATTAAAATGCCTTCCTTTCCTTTTTCTTATGCTTCTTTTTATTATTTTTTCCTTTACCTTCATTATTTTATGGTTCTGAACAAGAGAGTCCTTTTGAGACAATTTAAGAGCAAGAGGGAGCTTACAGGCAGGCTCCCAGGTGCTCTCGTGGCAGCGGGTGCAAGTTTGCCTTCTCCTTGAGCAAACTTGTTTGGAGTTCCTCCTCCCCACGCTCTTTCCCTTGCCATACCCAGCAGCACATTTAACTCATCCGAGGCTCAGGCACCACGAGCTTTTCTGGCAGCCTGTGTGCAGTTACCTTCTTAAGCCAGGGCTGCATACTGATATTTAACTGGCATTTTAATTTTTTGGTTTTTAATAGTAATTTCAAGGCCATTGTGAAAATGGCAGAAGAAAGCTCTGGTTTGCTTCAGTACCGCTGCCCCCTCATGCCCTTACCCCCTTCCCCTTTCTTTAGGCTTAATGAGGATTTTTTTTTAGTCATTTAGCAAGATGAATAGTGCAGACAGGCACAGCTAAGTCCACCAAGGGAGGGCAAAAATGCAGTGGGGTTTGCAAGGCTATTTTTTATAGGTCAGGTTTTAGTGGCTAAACTGCATAAAAACACAAGTTCTTCTGCCCCTGCAAGGCCTCGGATCATAAAAGAGCATTTGAAATCCACATTCAGGCTGATAACGTACCAACTTAAACGTCTTTAAAAACAAACAACAAAACCCAAGCAAAAAATATTTGTCAGGTTTAGGTTTTTCTATATGCAGAAACCAGCAAGACGAATATTCACTCACACGTTATTTCTACAGGCAACGCTGGCGCTTCCAGGTACGACAATGAAGGAAGCCAAATTGCTTTTGTGTAGATGCTTTCCTAACAAAGGTTCATCAGACTTCCCAGACGCCACGTTACAGAAGTCCCTCGCCTTGCTCGGGCCGTATGGTGCTGATGAGCTTGACAGAAGCAGAAAGGCAAGCCTATAGCACAGGCTGGGAGCCACATTGAGTGGGCTATGAAAAAAAATGTATATACCGATAGTTGGCTATACTTATTTCTCCAGAGGAGGTAGCTAAGTCTTTAAAATCAGCTAAGAAACCGGCTCAACTGCCTGGAATAATTATAGGGCAGTTCTCACTCGTTTTTATATAATCCATTAAGTATATCCTAGATTTCTCTTCCTATTTCTGCCGTTATATGTCATTTGCAGTTTCTAGTCTAAATAACTATATTTATGGGATTAGGCAACAGACAGGCTGCCCCTCAGATGAGACTTGGTATCTGGGATCTAAGCTCAGGAGCAAGGATTTATTTCGGTCTGCCGTGAACAACCCTTTGTGTTTGTTTTGCATCTCTTGTCTAAATGAAGTAGTGAACATGTTCTAGATAACTTTTGTTTCATTCTGGCCACTAAAATAGAGGAATTAGAGAAACTTTCTATGCCAGCCTGTCTTTTAGGAAACCTGAAATCATATCTGAGTTGTTAAAGTTTAATAGCTAGTGGGGGGGGGGGGGGAATAATTACTTCCCATAACATCTTTCTCTATCAAGAATTCTGTTGTAACCCTTGATGCAAAATTATTCCACTGGCATTATAAACTGCGGTGTAATGTCTTATAATGTCACCTCTTACTACCACGGAGAAACCTTTATGTTATGACTTAGATTATACATTCATAACCTACACCAAAAATGAAGATGAACATAATGAAAGTAGATAGCTAATGTGTCAAGGTGGCATTTGAGCTGAGAAATTTTTTTTAAATATATATGTGAGAACATGAAATAAATTAGCCAGATTTTTGCCTTGCCAAAAAAGGAGCCGAACTCAATTGTCTTCAATGGTGTTTTGCCAATTTTCCATCAATAGAAATGGTGTCAGTAAATCTCAGATTTGCTTTTGACTTCACTGTTGGTTCTTTAGTGGGGGTTTTTTTTTGGCATGGTTGCTGGTGATTTTTTTTTTTTAATGCCATTTCTTTAAACAGAAGAAGAAAAGCCTGATGTTGGGTTTGTCCTTCAGCTATCGGACTGATTGTCCCTAATTTAAAGTCCCCCCCTCACCCTTTTCTTCACCCTTCCTCATTCCCAGAATCACAGAATCGTATAGGTTGGAAAAGACCTTTAAGATCATCAAGTCCAACTGTAAACCTAACACTACCAAGACCACCACTACACCATGTCCCTGAGCACCTCATCCAAACGTCTTTTAGATACCTCCAGGGATGGCGACTCAACCCCTTCCCTGGGCAGCCTGTTCCAGTGCTTGAGCACCCTTCCAGTGAAGTAAAATTCCCTAATATCCAGTCTAAACCTCCCCTGGCGCAACTTGAGGCCATTTCCTCTCATCCTGTCACTTGTTACCTGTGAGAAGAGACTGACCCCCACCTCTCTACAGCCTCCTTTCAGGCAGCTGTAGAGAGCGATAAGGTCTCCCCTCAGCCTCCTTTTCTCCAGGCTGAACAACCCCAGGTCCCTCAGCCGCTCCCCATCAGCCTTGTGCTCCAGACCCTTCCCCAGCTCCGTTGCCCTTCTCTGGACACGCTCCAGCCCTCAATGTCTCTCTTGGAGAGAGGGGCCCAAACCTGAACACAGTATTTGAGGTGCGGCCTCACCAGTGCCCAGTACAGGGGCACGATCACTGCCCTAGTCCTGCTGGCCACACTATTCCTGCTACAAGCCAGGATGCCATTGGCTTTCTTGGCCACCTGGGCACACTGCTGGCTCATATTGAGCCGGCTGTCAACCAACACCCCCAGGTCCTTTTCTGCCAGGCAGCTTTCCAGCCACTCTTCCCCAAGCCTGTAGCGTTGCATGGGGTTGCTGTGGCCCAAGTGCAGGACCTGGCATTTGGCCTTGTTAAACCTCATACAACTGACCTCGGCCCATCGATCCAGCCTGTCCAGGTCCCTCTGCAGAGCCTTCCTCCCCTCAAGCAGATTGACACTCCCGCACAACTTGGTGTCGTCTGCAAACTTACTGAGGGTGCACTCGATCCCTTCGTCCAGATCATTGATAAAGATATTAAACAGGACTGGCCCCAACACCGAGCCCTGGGGAACACCGCTTGTGACTGGCCACCAACTGGAGTAAACTCCATTCACCACCACTCTTTGGGCCCAGCCATCCAGCCAGTTCTTTACCCATTCCTCACCAGAAACCCCACACAGACTAGAGAGGATGCAGAGAAGAGCAGCTCCATCTCCAGGGGCTCCTCAGCATCTGACTTATCTTGGATCTATATCAATTAAAAGCCCCGTTGTAGTGTATGTTTTACAGTAGTTAGAACACTAACCTGTGTGAATAAGACCTTTACGTGCCCACACACAAACTTGCAAAACACCAACACCTCTACGTTTCAGCCTGCTCCTGGCCAGATGGGTCGACAGCCTTCTTCCATGCTAGGCTCCACTTACTAGACATGGTGGGACTTTATAGAACATGCATCAAACCTCTGGAAGACTCAAAGTCTCTGGTTGATCCTAAATTTACAGAGTGACGGCTCTCTCTTGCCCTAGGGTATGGAGGATTTTGTGAATGTTGTGGGGCCATAAGCAGATGTCTGAGCTTCTCTGAATAGGAGGTTTATTAGAAACTATCAGGAAGTCCTTTCAGGCATCTTTCCCATGAGATCACACCCCATGGGAAGTCATACTATCAGAAACGATGTTGGGAGCAAATAGTGCTTATGGACATCTTTCTTGGCATCTGGGTCATCCCTCTCCAACAACAGATCTAGTGACTCTTCTTACATGAAGGAGATGGAGGTATAGCAATGGTAAGCAAGTAGGCATCTGTAAATGACAGCACTATAGTCTCCTGGCGCATTTTCAGTAAGCGCAAATGATCCTGCTCTCCTGCTGATCTTCCGTTGCCCAGAACCAGGCCAATAATTAATTTATTTTGGATGCATGAGAAGTGCAACTCCTTATCTGACTTCCTCAACTTCAGAGACTCAGGGAAAATGGTGCTAAAGTTGGAGCAAGCCTGGACATCTTGTGAAATATCTTCCTTGGCTGATCCAGGGAAATCCTTGTTTTTTTAATGGAAGACAGTCCTTGCTGTGGCAACTTGGTAGGAAACGTACTGGAGATATTAGATCCTTTTTTTTTTCCTCCCCCTTTTTTGCTGGTAATAACTTTGCTGGTATGAAATTCATATCAGCACCACGGTATTTCAGTGTCCTTCCTCTGAAATAAAGTCTAGCCAGGCATGGGTAGGATGGCAGTGAAGAGTTTCCCATGAAACATTTTGCTCTTGGAAAAGATGAGATTTGTTCAAATAAAACACAATGCAGGAATGTGTCAGGTGTAATCAGTGGTGGACAGAAGGATGTCAAACATGAAATCTTTATTTGCTACCTGTTCATTTTGATGTTGAAATGCTTTGCTTGAACTTTCTTTAATTTAGTTTTGACTTTGTGCTTCTTTTTATTTTTAACCTTAAGTATAGGATGTTGCACTGAAGAATTCGTACGGTAGGGAAATAGGAATATCTGTATAAAATTTCAGCTTTATTAGAAAGAAATTACTTGGTATTTTTGAATTAGACTATTTTGTGGACCTTTTTTTTTTTCCCCTTGGGTCTTTGATTTATTCTTAAATGCTATATTCCTGGGATGGAAAGGTAATTTCTGACTACTTCTGTATGGGAGCTGAATTGTTTTAAGGGCATCAAAACACATCAACTTCAAGTTCTTCAAACTCAAAGTAGCTTCTATCTCTAACTGTCAGCTACAGCCTGAATTGCTTTTTCCTTTTTTCTTCTTCTTTTTTTTTTTTTTTTCATAGCAGCAGTCATATTATTATAGTGAGGTTGTTTGCCTCGCCAAAAAATTTCCTAATGCCCGTCAGCAGAGACGGGTTTCTGACACACGTGGTGGTTCTGCTGATCGTATTTCAAGTGACCCTCGTAATTGGTGAGCATCAACTGGCAGTGAAGTTTCAGCATCACGCTTTAACTTCTCTCATTTGGGGTCTTAATTGTGCTTTGAAACGTTTGATGGCTTGGCTGACCTTTTTCTGGGTTAGCTGAAGACTGAGATTTGTCTGCCAGGAGAGAAGCCACTGAGGAAACCTTGGAGCATAGCACTTTATTGGTTTCAATCAGGCAGCGTGGTCTGGTATCTCTCAGTTTAGAAATGCCTCTGAGCTTTTTATGGGTTTTGAATGGAGCTATAGGAAAAAGAAGGCACTGGGAATACCAAGAATTTTACAAAGAGCAGGCAATGACTATAAGTTGAAGAGCTACTTATATTAAATGCAGGGATAGGATGCTGTAATCCCTTTTTGTACTTCTAAAGCATTTCTAAACCTTCCTTTCCCCGTGGGAAATTTCCCAGGGGTGCGGCAAATGTCCCCTGCTAGTGGGAAAGTCTGGCATTGCCATCTACCCCAGACAGCTTCCCTGCTGCCACGGGGACGGGCGCCCTGGCTCCCAGCGCCAGGCGAGGGCACCCCGCACGGGGCCGGGTTGATACCTTTGCCGAAAAGCCTTACCGCTTGCAAAAACTTATTTTTCTGACCTGCAGCTGTTTCGGAAACCTGCAGTTTTCTCCAAAACTAGCAAAAATGGGTTTTTTTTCTTTAGGTGTGATTCAACACTACGTACACGATGCATATGATGAATGCAGATATTGCATGTGTAGACTTTTTCCCAACCCTACGAACGCTCTTGATTTCCATGCTGGCCTTCTGGCTCTGTGCTGACATTTGTTCTGCTGGTCCCTGTGGAGCTCGGCACCGGCGCTGTGTCCCAAACCACCTGGTGGGGATGCAGCCCTCATCACCATCTAATTAGTCTAAGAGCCGCAAGACGTCAGAAACGTTGCCTGGCCCTCTTTGTGCAGGAGGCAAAGGGCAATATCAAACGCAGACGGTAAGCAGCGGGGTGGGAAGGTAAATTCAGCCTGAGGGATGATTTGGGGCAGTGTGGCTAACGAAGGGGGCTCATCTGAGGGGGGTGCAGGGCCTGCGTGCCACCTAGGGCCAGGAGGCAAAACATCCTTTGGGATGCTGCTCTTCAAACCTCCGTTCTTGATGGCAAAAGGGAATTTGGTGCCTGAAAACAAATCCTCTGAAGTCCTGCAGTAAGGATGCACAGGCTCGTCCCAGATTAGCTGTGTCCCAGCCTGCAGGTAGTGCCCATATTCCCACTGGACTCGGGAGCCCTTTCGTTAGCACGACCCATGGGATCTGGATCAGACCCCGATGGCCAGCCTCCATCCTCCGTTTCTCACTGATGCTGGCATCTTACCATGGGGCTCCCAGTGCTCCCGCTCTCAGCATACCATCCCCATGCATTTAGAAGTCCTCTGCCTTTGGCTGATACCTTGTTAAATATTGGCCTCCTGCGATAATATTTTATCTTGTATTTATAAACCCAGAGAGCTGAGAGAGAAATAGTAAGATGAATACTGTCCATTACCTTACCTTCATCCTTCAGAGCATTGGGTTAACCCCAGCCACTGAATAATTGCACCTGCAAAATAGGTTTTATTGGAAGAAACAAGAGCGGGAGGACTCTGCGGTTGGCAGAGATCAAGATCGGTTGCCTTCGTAAAACAGTTTCAAGCCTCTGGGCTTGAGACTACATCGTTAGCTCATGTCGGTGACTGATTTGTGGACTATTTATTTTACATACACAGTTTAGTCCATAATCTATTTTCTTTCCGTTGCCAGAGCATGGTACAGTAGCGGGTTGCAGCTAATACTGAACAAAACTCTGACCTGTGCAGAAACACCTTTCGATGACTTTGCTTGCCATTTATTTTCCTATCGGGAATGAGTCTGGGAGAGCTCCGTCTCTTGGCAAAACCCTGCCAGTTATTTTTCCTGCTCTGGTAGGCCTTGGTCCTCAGCTCATTGGCGATGCTCCGTTGAGATTGTGGTTTAAGCACCGTCCGGTCGGAGCCACCGTGGAGAAGGGCAGTGACAGCGGCTGATGAGCAGAGGAGCGTGGAGCCGGAGGCCACAAGTCCGCAACCAGAAAGGAAAAGTTGAGACTCAAAGTTTTTCAGTGAGTCTTGCAGATCAGGAAAAAACTGAAGTGGAGAGACTGGAACATTATTGCGGATGGCTTACTGTTGGGCTGGCAGCATCCAAGTGCAGCTCGCACTTGTACCTGCCTGTTTTATTTCCAGCTCAGGAGTCTGAGCTGTGCAACAGAGACGGCTGTATGTGGCTGTATGGTCAATTTTTGATAGTATCTTGCACCTTTGTGATTTGGTTGGGTTTGCTTTTTTTTTTTTTTTTTTTTTTTAAGTGCCTGAGGTGCCCAGGGAGTTATTTGCTTGAAAACTGAATGCAGGAATTGCTTACACAGAGGAGACCTGCCAGACTGGAGCTCAGGGGGCACAGCTACCTGCTGGGGATGACAGCATTTGTTTTCCAGCACGTGTAAACTGAAAACCCACCATTTGGTATGGGCACGATCGATATGCTTGGGCCAAAGTAATGGGCACGAGCTGGCGGGAATGAGACTGGGCAGAAGAGCAACCTCCCAGCCCTCCACGGCACAGCCAAAATAGGGTTTGGACCCTGTGGTCACTTTGGGGGGAGAAGGACAGGCAATGCCGGGGGGGCCTCTTCCCCCTTCTCGGTGCCAGGGTGAAGGGGCAGGGAGAGCACACTGCAATTTTTTTTTTCCTCCATCCCAGCCGTGTCTGCTGCCCGCACACCCTTCAGGGGCCTGGGGCAGCACCCAGCTTGGCTTTCCCAGGCATCGGCAGTGGCAAATCCTGCTGCCTTGTCACCTATCGAGGACACCTGCCCTGGGCAAACGTCTCCTTCACCTGGGCTTAGGGCTGACTTGATGATACCAAGGGAAGTTTTTCCATGTTAAGAAGGAAAACTGTTCCTTTTCAGTTTGCACGGCAAGGTTAAAGCAAGGAGAACGTGTGTCGGCAGCAGTCAGCGCGGTGACGTGCGCTTCTGTGCTTACGGTTTTCTGTGTGGGTGTAAACCTGGGGAGAAGGCTCGGTTCAGCGTGGAAGCAGGGTGTTGCAGCACGCCGGGCGCTGGTGGCTCGGCAATCCCTTTGGTTTCATCCCCCCGTATCGGTGACAAATGACTGCGGAGCAGGAATCAAAGCCGCCCATCCCACCTTCAGCCTGGGGAGCGGATGAGGGATGCGGGGGGCTGGATCCCTGCAGCGCTCTGCCTCCGTGTAAAACGGGCTGCACCCCCCAGGGGTGCTAGAGGGGGTATAACCCCAGGATTTTAGGCCGGGATTAGCTGGGTGCCCCGGGGAAGGCTGGCTTTCGGCAGCAGGAGCCGTGAGAGGGCAGTGTTGCATTGCGGGAGGATGCTGCGGCATCCCCGGCGCTCTCCAGGAGCAGTTGGGCTGCCTTTTTGTGGTGTCTTTGCAACAGGGAGTAGTTGCAACAGACACCCTGTTGCAAAATTAAATTTGGCCTTGAAAGGAATTTAAAGATAGAAGTAAAAAACTTTTTTTTTTTTTTTTTTTTTGAGGGAGCTCTCCGGCCTTCCAGCGGCGCTTACGGAGGAGCACCTGCGGGCTGGAGGGTGACTGTTCATCAGCTGAACATCCCCGGAATCAGCGGCTGACGGGTGGGCAGGTGCCCCAGCCAAGATGCCCACGCTGCCCCGCCACATCCCACGCGCTCCTGAGCTGACGGTCAGCCCAGCCAAACCCCAGCGTCGCGGCCACCTCTGCTGCCTGCCTGCTGGGGTGACCCCCCGGCCATCGAGCCCGGGAGAAGTGGTTACGCCGCAGGTTTTCCCTGGTTTAAAAAGAATAAAAAGCCTCACTGGTGACAGCAATTTAGGTGAAAACGTGCCATGTCATTTTGCCTTGCGCAGTGCAAAGCTGCCCGTTTCCCTACGCTGCTTTGTTTTATCTCATTTTTTGACTGCTAAGCGATTGCAAATTATCTTCTCTTATTTGCTTGCCTTTCATTTCCTGGAACCAAAAACTTTTGATAGGTGCAAACTATTGCACCCAAGCATGTGTGGTAGTGAGCTGCCTTCACCTTTATCTGATGCTGTAGGACAGATGAATCCACACTACAGCAGAGCACTTGCAGATAATTACCTTTCTTTCATGAAAATTTACTTATCGGTATAAATGGCTTCTCAAGGTGGGAAAACAGGAGTTTGTGTACTTCACCTTTCTTTCAGAAGGTCAAACAATGGGGAGACGATGATTTTCTTGTACTATTGTAGCAAAGCCACCAGCTCATTTTAGGTTCCCATGCTGTACGACAAGAACATTAAGAGCGGGAGGGAAAGACAAAGCTTTGAGGGACCAGCTCCGCACCTCGCGGTTGATGAAGGGGAGTCTGCCCAGGGGGGTGGAAGGATGGCTCTTGCCAAGGCAGACAGTGCAAACATCTCTACACTCATCTAGACTAAGTGGGTCCTTAATGTTCAAGCTAACCTCTTCCTTCACTGCAGTTGCCTTTCTGCATTGGGGAGGCTTTCCTTAATATGTCGATAAACTGAAGGACTGAACAGCCCCAGCAATGACTGGAACAGGAGTTATTCCTTATCGAAAGCATACCCTGCTGTACCCCTTTCTGCCACACTTGTCAGGCTAAGGAAAGTGAATGACCAATACAAGATGACTTTTTTGTTTTTTTTCTTGGACTCCCTTAGGTTAAAGTTTCGAGAGGATAAGGATTATCTCTGGGACCGAATCTTGCTTTTGACTTGACTGATCCACTGCAGGCTCCCTTCCCACCCTCAGCTCCCTCCAACAGCAGGTGTGTGCAAACCAGAAAAGTAACCAGCGGCAGCCCCGTGTTAATTAAGATAATTCATCTGAAGAGGCAGTGACACTCGTAACGTCACCTTTTAGCGAGGTGGCTCTCATGCTCTGGAAAGCTGGGGGCATGTCCAGCCCCTCATGGCTCCCCGGGCCTTGGTCCTGCAAGGGAGCTCAGCACCGAGAGGGC
This sequence comes from Ciconia boyciana, assembly GCF_034638445.1. Taxonomy (NCBI): domain Eukaryota; kingdom Metazoa; phylum Chordata; class Aves; order Ciconiiformes; family Ciconiidae; genus Ciconia; species Ciconia boyciana. The sequence goes on along the minus strand of NC_132943.1, from coordinate 40,069,398 downwards.
ATCAGGAAAAATGCGGGGAAGCCTTGTGAAGATCAGGAAGCTGCTCGGCAAGAAGCCCCTTCCAGCACTGAGTTTTACAGCGTCCGACTGGCTGGCAGGTGCGGTTTCTTTTACCTGGCCTCCGATGCAGAGAGGGAAGGAAGGTTTGGTCATTTTGATCTTTAATAAGTCTAGTAAATATTTAAGAAGAAAGTGGTCCACCTGTTCTGCACAGTCAAAAAAATAGGCACTCCAAAACACCATGGAGGGAATATCTGTCTATCTGTATCAGTGATGCTAAACTGGCATTTCAGCCCATTCCCCTGGACAATTTTTCCAGGTAGTTAAAAGAAATGCTGCTTGCTCATGGCTTTGTTAAGCATGGAGATCAACAGAAGTGAATATATAAGATTTATCTTTACACCTGAGCCTGCGAAGAGAGGATGGGTTAGTTTAATGACTCTCTATTTTTATTGAAATCCATCTCTGTTAGGTACCGCGGGGTTTACAGTGACTAATACCTTTCCATAACGCATCTCTCTATCAACAGAGACAACTATGCTTACAGGGCAACATTTTTCACCCGCTTGTCAGCATGTCGAGCACCAGCAAAATACGCAATCTCCTTCTGAATCCCACAGCTAATCACTCATTTATTTAAACGTTGCGTGGTGTCAGTAACGGTACTGGAGATGGGTTGACACAGCCATGCTTCTGCGTACCTACGGAGAGATGGAGATGTTCAGAGCATCTACCAGATGCCACCAGTTAGAAGGAAACCCTCCTTGGAAATAGTGGGTTTTTTTCTTGCAGTTAACTGTAGATACACTTTAAAAGAAAAAAACAAAAAACCAACCTAGCTGGCTATTAACAAGTTGGTATAACGTTGACAGCGGTGCTTTTCGGCGTAGTGGGAGGCGTAATCTGCTTCATGTCACACGGCAGAGCAGCCTTTCAGTTCACATCTCTTCTATACACGCTGGTGGCAGAGGTTCCCCCAGATATTGCAAGCCTCATGTTTCATTTCTAAGGGAGGTTTATTAATAACAAAGGAGGAAAAAAATTGATCAGCCGATCCATGGGAGGGAAAAAGCGTGCTAGGGGATAAGTCACGAGAATTAAGATGGGCAGACAGATTTCTACAACTCGTATACGTAAATCTGTGCCTGGTAGACTTTAGCTGTGTTAAAGGTCTCATCCTTTTAGCTGTATCTCTCCAACCCCCATAAATATTTCTGTCCATTGGAAAAGAAGGAAATTTCATTTTTCATAAAACCTCTACAGTGATCCCGTTATTAAAAACAGAGGGAAAAGATATATCGGCAAGTCAAAGCAGTTGCAGCCACATAGTTGTTTTCAATAATCCAGTGAGTCACAACATCTGAACAGCCTTCCATTTCTCCCCGTGGTTCAGACTAAATTGTTTATTAGAACTTTTGTGCATTATTTAAAAAAAAAAAAAAGAGAAAGGAAATCGTAGCTCTTTATTTTAAAGACTGCTGCAATAAAAATTCAGATTATTCAAATTTATCAAGTGCATTGTATAAGGCAGTAACCACAGCTATTTTTTTTTAATACCACAAGATATTCACTGGCTTTTCCATCTCATTCATAGTCATAAATAAGCAGGCTGTTTACAAGACATTGCTACAGGGAGGAAAAATATAAAAATGAAAACTTGATCCAGCCAATGGCTGGAATTGTAATGAAAGACCTAAGTGGAAGGGAAACACCAGCTTAACGTAATTCTTTAAACATAATTCTTGAAAAGTCATGCATAATAGCTGCAAAGGGGATGTGTACTTCAGATCTTCACCCATGTAGAGGTGTGGAATAGCAACACGGCTATATGCATATATAGCTATACGCATCGCTATAATACACACGAGAGCTGCCAGAACAGGCAAGCACAAATATTTGAGATATTTCACTATTTCCTCTCATTGCAGGGTAAAAAATTCATGTCGGGACCAATAACCCAGGTGGCTTTTGGGACCCTGCAGCAGCCCCATCACCTTGCTCCTCGCCTGTGGCTTTTCCCCTGCCATCTGAGGGGTCTTTTTCCCATTTACGTGCTGACTCAACTCAATATTTGGATCAGCAAAGCCTCACAGTTGTGCAGGGTGAGGGAGGAAAACCAGAACAAATGGCTCTTTAGATCACAAAGATAGCAAACTTGGGTTTTTTTATGGAAATCGGACAATTTTAAAATAAAAGGAGGCTGGCTGAACGCATCCCGGAGTTCTACAGGGATTTCTTATGTCATTTCAAGGGAAGATTCCCTGTGTTCTCAAACGTGTAAATATTGTTTGGGGTTTGTTTTGATTTTGTTTTTTGCTTGCCAAGCAAATTGAACCTTACAAACATAATTAGCCAGGGGCTGAACATTTAATCTTACATTTTGAGTCTTCATTAAGTCTTAATTTAAACCTTAGGAGGGAAGCGCACGACGATTCCTCGCTTGCAGGGATGGATGCATTTTGTGGCAGGTTTTTATGGCAGAAGAGGGAAACTACTCAAATGAGGAAAGCTCAGAAAAACTGCACTGAAGGCGGTAAGTGGTCAAGCGGTTGTATGGTGGATAGTGGGACGAGATCCGGACTCGAGTCACCTCTTGTGTGATCAAAGCAGGCTGATAAGGAAACGGAGCGGGTGGTATGGGAGAGCTGGAGGGCTTGGTGTGTTGAAGGGCAAGGGTTTTCCCTTCCTACGAGGGTTACTCCAAATCAGGATGGGGTGTTTTGGGGTGGTTTGGTTTTTTCCTTGGGTGATCTTCCCATGCCACTAACCACTAACCAATGCCAATGCCACTAACAACGGCATTGTTAGTTTTACCTAAAAAAAGGAAAAAAGGGTACATTTCTGAATGTGGATCATTTGTAGTCTATCTGTTGAGATTAATTAAACTGCTATTATTGAACTTGAGATCAATTTCTAAATTAGAGATGGGGGGGGGACTGGAGGGAGAAAAATTAATTAAAACAGGACCTTATATTTCCTTCTGCAAGTGCTCCTACAAGCTGGGAAATCATGGAGAAAGGTGAAGGGACTGTGATTTTTCCTACACCTCCCTTTCAGCTTTTTCAGTGATAAGAGGCATCAAGCAATCTCTCTCTGAGGGACGTGCCAGGCCCTCTGCACACAGAATAAGGCCCCGAAAGCAGCAGAATTAATTCCTGTGACTGTTTGTGACAACTCTGTTCTCCTGTGTGATGTTGCCAGGGTGGTGGGACTTTTGTCATAACTTGAAGTAGCATTCTTTTTTTTTTTTCCCGACTGCCAAATATCCAGAGAATCAGTAACAGAGGTTAAAAATAGATTTGAAAATAAATTTAAAATTAAATAAAAAGATTTATATAGTATCTAGTACTTGCTGAAAGTTTATTTTTCTAGTGCACGCTCTTGAAAGAAAGAAAAAGCAGTGCAAGAAGAGAGCATTCACCTCGCAAATGGCTGGATTCCAGGAAAAAAAGAAAAAAAAAGAAAAAAAAAGGCAAAAAGGGAAAATTCGGGCGGAGATTTGCACGGCTGCCTGCAGACAAGGCGACCCACTGGCCTGCTGCCTGCTCCTGGCCTGCCAGCGGAAGTTTTGCCCTTGCCTTGGCAGCAGCGCCCTGAAATCCTGCTTGGCTCTGTGCTGTGGTTGCCGGTGGGCTGCGGGCGCGGGAGGAGGCGGGGGGGTGCCCCGCGTGCGAGAGCACCCGCGCGTGAGCCGCCTGCCAAGCGGCGCCCGGAGCCCTGGGTCCCACCTCGGCATCAGCCAGCGCCGCCCCATCGCCTCGGCTCTCGCCACCTTGACCAGGACAAGCGATTTTGCTCGCTGAATTTATAACAAGCCGGGTTTTAAAATCCTCTTTGGTGCAGTTTGCTAAGTTGTTGAGTGCTTCCGCTCACGTCGGCAGCTGCGTGACTCCTACAACTATGTGGAAAATTAAGAATTAATACAACTGTTTGACACGGGAACAACAACCTGAAAGGATCTGACTGGTGCAGTCATTCCTACAAATAAACTCAGTATAAGCCTGCGCTCGGCCGCTTATAAGCAAATGGGCTGGTCCCCTGGAAGCGACCGAACATCTCGTCCTAGGCATATTAACGACCGAGCCTGAAATAACGGTGTTTTTTGGAAGCCGATTTTGATAATGAGGCTCTATTTGTAAGGTATTTGGCGCTAATAAAGCTATCGAGGTTCTGGGAGTGCCCTTCTCCTCAAACACAATGGGAAACTCTTCTCGGCAGGATTGCTATAGAAACAATGAATTATCGGGCAAATGGTACCATGCGGCAAATTGTGCCAGACCGGGGATGGGTGCTGATAACGCAGCGTTGTTAATTTTCTCTATTTTGCTATAAGTAGAGCTTGCATCGCCTATAGAAATGTAAAGAGGCAGGTGAGCTGGACCATCTATTATTTATAGACACATTCCGTGCTGTATAAATGAATTTTTCATAGGAAAACTTTGTACAAAAAAAGGCATCAGAAACTGCTTCATAAATAATCGTGACTGGGAGCTTCAAACATGCTTCGGGGAACGGGTGGATATCCTTTAGTCCCCCTTAAAATTTTCCAGATACAACCCTGAATGTGTTGAAAACAGTGGGGTGCTTTGACCCCGGAGGAGAAATCTCAGCCCCATTATTGTCCATCTGTAGCACCAGGCTTGCAAAATGCTGAACCGCAGCTTGTGTCGCCTTCAGTCGCCTTGCAAAATTGAGTCCCCCATGAGCAAATGCAAACATTATCAGTATGTGGATATGCTTGCATTGTATGGCTTGAGAAGCGATGTATCAGGACCGGACTGAAGTACGATCCACCAACCACAAGAAGAAACAAGAAGAAACTCTTCTGGCATCAAGCGGGTGATCTTTATATTGTCTTTACTGCACTCTACTCAATGCCTGTTGGGAAGAGGTTCTTTTATTTTTAAAAAGAGGGAAGACATGAAACATGGCAGGAAATCATTGAGCTGTGAGGAGCTGGCTGCGGATGTGAGACCCACCACCATCGGGATCATGAAGAAGGTAGGGGGGCGGTGGGAAAGAAGGATGAGTGAGAGAGGTCTAGGCAAGAGGATGCTGTATCTGGATGTCATATATGACTCTGGCATGAGAAAAACCCAAACACGCCCACCTTCTTGCATGTGGACAAGGAAAAAAGGGGCTGCATCTTCTATTGGGCTGAGAACCAGAGCACTTTAAGAGAAGGAGCTGTGAAATGTAAGTGAGGCCCTTGGAAAGGCAGGTTACCAAGGAGATCGATATATACAGGAGGACCACAAAAAATTTTTTAAAAAAGAAACAATATGATGCCCTAATTTAAAGAGGACCTCGTAGACCTGTCTTAGGTCTCCTTAAATTGAGAGCGTACTTAAATCCTTTTGCTATGAATGAGACATAAACACCATTAAAAACCAAGCGTGGTCTAAAATGTTTTCTTGAGCTCGGTCCTTAGTTCCAGAAAACACAGTTACGAAGCCTGTGTTGTATTGATTTACCTATTACTTTTGAAATCTCATGTTTCATAATTTTTCTATGATCTAATTGGCTGGCCTCTTTCAGGTTCCCAGAATCCACGTCTTTGTGCTCCAGGGGAATTTTTGTTACTCCCCAAACAATAATTCTGCAAAAAAAAGACAAACTAGTGCATGGCAGCATCCTACAATGAGCCCACTGTTGATGCCGGATTAACTGGCCCCGGTCAATGGCTGAGCTCACATCTCGCAGCCCACTCGGAGCTCCACTCTGCTTTGCCTCCGCGGTTATGATATCATCTCTGAAGTCCTGCAAACACAGCTGAGCTCCACACTGCTCCCATTGTAGGTCCCACTTCTCTAAATGTGGAGCTGGGGATCTCAGCCGAGCGGCAGAGCATCTTCTCTGCAGGAGACGGAGGCGGTGGGGATGCCTCCGTGCCACTCCTTTTCTCCCCCCAGCCATTCACCACTGTTACCCACAAAAGCAATGTACTTCCAAAGCGCTGCTCACGGGGGTGTGTGCCTATAGATCCTGTATTTATTGTCCTGCTTGTCCACGTGTGAAGGGAAATGCCTGCACCTATAAAAAAACCCTCCATAATTAACTGTCTCGACATCAGTTTGAGGTGGGCTGGTTGGCATTTCCAAGGGTCCTGGCTGCCTGGAGGTGAGAAGCCATCATCTTCTTCTCGCACAAGCTTTCTTCTCGCACAAGCTTTCTTCTCGCACAAGGTTTTGGCTGCTCATCACACATACGTAAGGCTGTGCTCGTAGACGAGGGGGTACCTGAGTGAATATTTCTTTCACGCAATGCGTTGCTGTTTGTTTCAAGGCTGCTGGCAACTCTTTGCTGACCCGCTCTGCGCAGAGAGGCTCGCTTCCAGCTTCACGCGCTCTGGCACGTGTTGCCTAATGGCCAGGGCTCCTCGTTCGGCATGGCTGACACGGAGCATCTCTGTCACCGCAGCTGACACGCTTGCTTTGTTAAATGACATAGGGTGCTGCTGTGCAAGGCACAAGTTCTCCCATGCTTTCAGCTAAACAATTTACTACTGTGATGTATATATCCGTCTCCAGCCCAGCGAGCAGGAGGAACCCGGAGTTTGTTATACTTGTGCCAGCTTGGCCAGCTCTGTCCCACTTGATATTGCGAGAAGCGGTGAAAAGAAAGTGATGCGTTGACCTAATGGCTTACACGTATGATTCAAACCTGCTCTGCGTGACATCTCGGGAGGCGCTTTGCACTCTCAAACTGCCTGCTGAGGTTTAGCCCAGTGCAGCATTTCTTGCTCTGCTCCATTGCAGCTTCTGCAGCCCTCCCACCTCTGCACCATCCCGGGTGTAAGCAAACCCAGGGATTTGGAAAGCATGATTATGGCTGCAAAATGCAGGATTTTCTGCAAATCAAATGCTCATCGGTGACTGGGAACATAACCAAAGATTTGGAGGAGGAGAGGAGGAAACCATGCTTGATCCCACAGAAACCACAAACCTAATTTCACACAGAAGGTAATTAGCCAGGCACTCATTTGGTTAGGATGGCTGCGCTACTTTGTAAAACGTGACCTTTAAATGAGCTTGGGTTTAGATCTGGGGGTTGGATCTGAGTTTGTGCTAGTCTGCACTGGCAAAGGGAAAGTACCGGCGATAAATTACCATCAGGAGAGAGGAGCAAGGGTGAAGCAACCATCGAAACCGGCTCTGTGCACGCCCGAGTCCTGCTCCGCACGGTGGGCCCATGCGCTCGACCCCACGCCACCAGGCTCAGCGTCCCTCCCAAAGCCACCGGGATGCTGTGGCATCCTTGGATTGGCAGCGCTGACTCAGGCGGACAGGCCCGTGCCCGCTCCCTGCGCTGCTCTCTCCCAGATATTTCACAACTAGATATAAAAATCCCTGAGTGAGATGTTTGTGGCTGTGCTCCCTGCGAGGGGAAGCAGTAAAAGGCTGATTTATGCTCTGAACCACAAAAAGACTTTTATTGCTTCTATTTTTTTTTTAATGTAACCGTCTTGCACTTAAATGTCTAATCCCTTTCTAACAGTCCCGTGGAAGCAGCAGGGCTCTCCATGGGTTAAATGTGCTGTTTTTCAAGAGGATCAAGATGTTCACCAGCTCCCCAAATCCCCACTTGCCCTGGCAAGGGTCATCCTCCTCCTCTTGGAGAAGGAAGGAGGGCAGCAGCAAGCTGTCTGCTGTTGGCGTGGTCCAGCACGCTCGCCCATCCCTCAGCTTTCTGGGGTTTTCGGAGGGTTATTCCATCACTCGGAGTATTCCCTGACAGTCATGGGAACTGCTGCTCCTTCGGGGGAGAAAAAAAAAATCCAGGCTGCTCTAAGTGAAACAGGGATTTAGGAGTTTGACTCCAGGCATATACATTTAAGGATATTGCCCAATTATTTCTTCATTTTAATTAATTACCGTTAGTCATTTATGGCTCCTTTTTAATTCAACCTCTCAAGAAAAATATTACTTCAGAAAAAATAAAAAAGTCATTTCATGAACAATTAGCAAAAGCTACAGCTGCGCCATAAAAGAGAAATACTTGGGGGGAAGAAATGTTTCAAATTGAGCGGGGCATGCGAGTTGTCAGATGGATGGGAGGCCAGCCGAGATCCTAACGAAAGGGTGATGCTGGAGAGGGTGATGGGGGCAGGGGAAAGTACGCAGCGTGGCATCGCTGGGTTCATCATCAGGCCTGCTCTTCATTACCAGCCTTATTAATGATGTGGAAGCAATGGGAAACGTTGTGTTACGTCGGAAAACGACACTACATTGGGAAGAGCCAAAACCAGCAGTGAGAGCAGAAGAAAGAGCGGAGAGAGACGCAGGGAGGCTGCGGATGGGAGCAGAGGGCTGGGGGAATACAACAGCAGGATTTTATTTGATTCAGGCTCCAAGGGCTTTTCTATGGTTTTCCCTGCTAAAAGAGCACCGATAGTGTTTGTGGTGTGGATGTGGATGTGGATGTGGAGGGGGCCCACAAGAGGTCAGACAGGAGGGTCTGGTCCGAGGCAGGCGCCCATGGGGAGCCTTCCCGCCGCCCTCGGTGGAGGGATGGAGCCTTGCCTGCAGTATTGGCCACGCGGGGTCCAGGCAGAACAAAATCGATCGGCTTGGTGGGGCGGCTGATTTCGGAAGTCCTGCCTGCCTCTAGATTATATAGCAGAGCGCAATCTAGAGCATTTAAAAGAAAACTGTAGCACTGCAAAAGTTAACACATGGCTCTGCCTGCTGTGCAGCCAAACTGAAGGAAGGGGGAGAAACAAGAATCCTAAATCCAGATAAATTTAGAAATCGTGTTTAATGATAATCTAGAGAAACCATACGGCAAAACCGAGGGAGCGAGCTGCCGCAAGCTGTCAGGGAGGAAACCCTCTGCCCACCGGATGCCACTGTTGCTCAACATTAAATCACATGGAGAAAACTCCTGTGGCAAGAGAATATTCGGTGCTTAAAGACACCCAGCGCTCCAGCCACCCAAACGCCGCCCCTTTCAGCAACGCACTTGCAACTTATTTGGTGGTGGAGTTAAATCTTTTTTTGCAACTCGTCATCCTGGAGGTAGGCTAAGGTGGCAAAGCCAAGGACGAAGGACTGCGTAAAATTTTACTTTTACTAAGTGGGCCCTAAAACGCCCAACCGGAGTTTTATTGCGCGGCTCCTCGGGCTGACAGTCTCCATTAACCATCGCCTAATACTGCAGAGTCAGAGCAACCCTGGTGTCGCGGCCCTGCGCTATTAGAAAGCGTCCTTCGTCCCAGCGAAAGACCTCAGGGTGAGAATATTTTGCATGAATAGCTACCGGCACAAGAGCCGAGCCTCTCGGCTCTGCATTGCAGTCGGCGTGGCGCGCGCCATCCCTCCACGCCCCAAATAAATCTACAATTTCTCAGCTGGGTGCCTTTGGAAGCCACACGCTAATACGCTTAAACAGGAAGAGAGAGCAGACAAGGTTCAAATAAAGAGCTCATGTAATAAATAAACATGAGGTCAGTATGGGAACAGCAATAATTGCTTTGTATGACAAGATTTGCATAGCAAACATTTGTGATTAATGTACAGCCAACGTTAGGTAAGGAGCCTTCGCTATCGTTGCTCCATCTGCACCTTCCAATCTTGAAGGTACGGCAGCTCCATCCAGAGCAATTAGTCACTGTTTACCGAGAGGCAGATAGAGCAAAATTTTTCTAGTTCAATATTTGAGCGAGTTTCATCCCGCAGCCTCCCGTCGGATCCGCTTCTGCGACAGAAAGGAATTACGCTTCCTTCCTCGGGCTGACGAGGAGGAGGGACGATTAGCATTGCTGCTAATCCCGTTGGCAAGGGCACGGGCTGGCTCCCGGCCTCTCCTGGCCGGGCTCACCCAAGTGATGTTTTCGTGGAAAACCCTAAGCAAGACGCCGAAGACCCTGCACGTCAGGGCTCTGCTTCCCCGCTGCCTTTTCCTTCTCCCGCCTCTGTGCTGGCTGGTGGAATTGCCACTTTGCCACCGCTGATGTACGCCGAGCTGTCGCGGGGCGGTGGGATGCAGCACCGGGGGCAATAAACCTTCCTTCTTTACAGCCCCTTTTCTGCAGAGCCCAGCTAATTCTTTTCAGCTAAAACTTCTGGCTCTTTGGAGAAAGAGCTGTAATCTGACTTGAAATACCATCTTGATTTGGGGATTTTTTTTTTTTTTTAAAGACAAGAGAGCCTCCGGCTTTGCTGGAAAAGAGGCAGAATGGCAGGAGGGGCTGGGTGAGGGTGGGGTCGATCCTCTGAGGTTGAGTGAATTCCTCTGGGAAAACTCTTCCGTCAGAGCTGACTGGAGGGAAGATGCTCGCTGCCATGGTCTTCCACTAAATCTGCTCAGGGGTGCCGGGGAAAGCCGACGGGTTGCTGGGAAGAGGAGCACTCCAAGAAGCGTTGCGTGGACCAGACAGAAAGGGGTGAGGAGAGCTCCTTCATGTTGAGGAGCTCCACAAGGGCTGGATCGGGGTGTGGAGGCAGGAAAAACTTATCTCGAAGCTCACGTTTTAGGGAAATAAAGGGAAAGAAACCGAAGACGCTTCTACGTTCTTCTCTCGCACGCTTGCAGAGTTCAGTTCAGCACTGACGGAGGCTCTGAGGATGCCAATCAACTCGTCAAGAGTGATAAATGGCAGCTACTGCCTCAAACCTGTGATGAGATGTTGAGATTTTCAGTCACCGTCTTGCTGAGGCAAGCCTTGCCGAGACGCCAGTCTCCTGGAGCCATTAGGGAGGATGTCTGTGTTGGCATTTCACCCCTGCGCCGGCGTGGGCGATAGCGAGGGGGATGCTGTGGCAGCTTGGCTGGTGCGTGCAGAACCCCTGCACTGCAGCTGTCCCCACCCGGGTGCAGCCAGGAGGTGCCACCAGGCTGGCAGGGGCCATCAAGACGGCGGATACTTAACACAACTGGTGGGAGATGCCACGGCACCTCGGTGCCCCACGGCTTCGCAGGCGGGCTGCAAAACGTGGCCGCTCACCAGCCGCTTCAGCACAAAGTCCACCCGCCACGCTGGAGAGGGAGGTCCAAGGTGCCACCACGCTGCCCCATCGCCCTTAAAACCTCGCCCTCCTTTCCACCTCTTCCACCGCAGCTTCCCAGTCGCCCCGCCTGAGCGCTGGGTGCCTGCAGCCCCCAAATTTACCGGGGGCCGGCTGTCCTGCACGGCACCCCGGCGCTGGGAGCGTAGCGCGGGGCACTCTGGCCTTCGCACGTGACGTGGGGAGGCGCGGGGCTGCGAGCACCCGGCGGGGGGGGCGTGTAGCGCACCAAGGGAGCACCCAGGGAGGAGGGTGATGTGCCACGGCCCCGTCTGGGTCAGGCGTGGGGGGAAGCCTAAAGCGGAGAGGAGCCCGAGCGTGCTCCCGGCCGTCCCTGACGCTTTCCACGCTTCCCCTCCGGCCGCGGCTTTTCGCGCTTCAGCCCGGCACATCGCTTAATTCAGCTTCGCCCTCCGCCACTTCCCGGGGGCTCCCCTCCCCTCGGCTACCCCGGGACGCGCCCCCGTGTCCCGGGCCGTGTGCTGCCACGGGACGGCGGCAGAAGGGAAAAGTTTCCTTCGGCGGCCGCCTGCTGTCCCCCGGGCCACGCACGCTCGCAGGCACGCGCCCAGCCCCGATGTCCGCACGCTCCCTCTCACGCACGCACGCACCCGCGCACACCCGCGCACACCCACCCGGGTTTTTTGCACGGCAAAGCGCGCGCGCACGCGCGCGGCCGCCCACGCCCGACCCAGCCGCCCCTGGCTTTCGGCGGGGAAAGCGAAAGCGCGCACCGGCCCGCTCGCGGAGGCGCGCGGCAATGCCCGGCCTGGGCGCGGGAAAGTGGCAGCACGCGCGCGCGCGCGCACCTGCTCCCCGCGTTCGCACGGGCGGGGCGGGAGCGCACGGAGGCGCGCGCCCGCAGCGGGGCGCGCGCGCGGCAGCCGCGCAGCCCCCCGCCGCCCCGCGCGGCTCCGCAGGTGCGGAGGGAGCGGGGAGGGGACGCACGGGGGGCGCGCGGGGCGGGGCGGTCCCGCGCGGCGCCGGCCCCCGCCCGCCGCCCGCCCCCTCGCTCCGTCCCGCCGCTCCTCCTCCTCCTCCTCCTCCTCCTCCTCCTCCTCCTCCTCCTCCTCCTCCCCCTCCTCCCGCTCCCGCTCCCGCCGCTCCGCGCCGCTCCGCGCGTGCTGGCGGCGCAGCGCCCCGCGGCCGGCAGCGGCGGCCGCCCCGTCGGGGCCGCGGCGCGCCCGCGGAGGGGCGGCGCTGGGGGCGGCGGCTCGGCGGCGGCAACTTTTGGGAGCCGGCGGCGGCAGCGCGGAGGCTGCGCGGGGGATGGCGGCGGCGGCGGGGCGGCGGCGCTGAGGCAGCGGCGGCGGCGGCGCGATGCCGGCGGCGGCCGGGGGGCTGCTGTGGTGGAGCTGCTGCGTGCTGGCGGCGGCGGCCGGGGCTCCGCGGGTCGCCGCGGCGGCGCAGGCAGGTGGGTGAGCGGCGCGGTGCGCGGTGAGGGGCGGAGAGGAGGGCTGCGGGGCCGGCGGAGCGGCGCCCCGCCGCCAACTTCTCCGCCAGCCCGGCGGGGCTGCGGGCGGAGGGTCCCCGTCCGCTGCGCGGGGCCGCGGGAGTTTGTTCGGGTCCCACGGAGAGGCGGCGGCCAGAGGGCGACAAGCCCTTGCGGGAGCCGCCGCGCGGCGGAGCGGAGCCGGGGCCGCGGATCCTCCGCGCAGCCCGCCGCGTCCAGGCAGCGGCGCGGCGACGCCCCCTCACTTTCTTCTTCTTCTTCGTATATTATAGGCGATGGCGTGTGCCGGGCTGGGGGGGGGGGGGTCTCGCCTCCAGCCCCCCGGGGAGCGGCTGCCCCTTCCCGGCCGCCGCTCCGCGGTGTCCCCGCTCGGGTGGCGGCTGCCCGGGCTCCGGGGGCCGCCCCTGCCCTGCCAGAGCCCCGGCCGGGCGCGCTGTCCCCGCCGCGCAGGTGCCGCTGCCGCCCCGACGGGGCTGCGCGCTCGGAAACTTCGCGCTGCGCCGGGCGGACGGGGAAGCTTTCCCCTTACACGTATACGTTAGAGCTATAAGGTGTGTCCAAACGCTGCAACATAAACACAAGTCCGAGTGGATTTGCGCACGGGGGAAGGCGAGCAGGCGGCTTGGAAGTTAAACCCAGGAAAGGAGCGTTTTCCTCCGGCAGGGTCTGTCCCGATTTTTTAACTTTCTGGAGGGAAACTTGCAGCGTTGGCTTCATTCCCCCCCCCCCCCCCCCCCCGCTTTGGCATCGGAGCAGCGCTCTCCGCCGCCGTACGACGGGGCTGTGGTCGCCCGGGGAGGGCACCGGGATCGCCGCCCGCTGCATCGCGCTTCTCGGGAGCCTTTGTTGTGAATAAAACATGAAAAGGAAATCTCTTCAATCTTTGTAACTTTTTTCTTTTTTTTCCCCCCTCCCCGGTGATGCAAAATTTATGATGTTTGGGCGGTATTGGTGCAACAGCTCCTCATTCTCACAATTCAGTTTATATTTTGGGGCTTTATGTAACTGAGATGATGATATGTTTGATGAGAAGCGAAAGAAGCGTGTCCCGGCTTCGCTTGCCTGGCTAGGCTTCGCAGGCAGTTTTGATCTTGGTGCACAGTTTACTTTTTCTGTGCGTGATTGTTCCCTAATCCTTGAAATCAGGAGGGGTGAGAGGCTGGGCTGCTGCTGCTGTTTTCTCTTACATTTTCTTTTCCTGCGGTTTGAATCGGTAAATCCCAGCTGAAGGAGCATTGCATTCCTTGTTTCACAGGCTCTGGTTTGCTGTACCTTTCTTGCCTGCCTCCCTGTTTACATGCAGCCTGTCTCTTCTTCTGACTTGGTACTTTTCTGTCTCAGACTTTCCCCCGTAGCCTGCCCCGAATTTGGGCAGCAGCCGGCCCCACCGGGCTGCTCCCACGCTCTCCAGCCCTCCTTCCTCACCGCTCGGACGTGGCTGTCGGAGTGGGCGATCACAGAGACGCTCCCTTGCTGGATTTATACCCCAGTGAAAATAAAAAGCATCGGCCCAGGATCGCTCGCCTGCCTTCCTGCCGCCTCTGGGGAAGCCTCCTGCCTCCGTGCTGCGGAAAAGCCTCTATGCCCTGCACTGTACAAAAAAGAAAATCCGTTTATTAAAATAACGGGCTTGGAGGGACATTTCCCTGTTTGGAGGGGTTTGGGCGCTGCTGTGGGCGATGGCAGCTATTGATGATTGACGCTGCTTGGCACTTGCAGAAATAGCGAGGCAGGCTGCACAGGTGAGCTGTGATTTCTAAGGATTTAGGACTCTCCAGAATTTGGGCTCTCCTGACTTTTGGGGGCGTTAGGATGGGGCTCTGGCTGCCACCTTCATTTCAGGCACGTCAAGGGAGATGACGACACCTTTGCTCGTGCAAGCAAGCCGTCGCCCAAACTTTTGATTTCGTTATCCGGTGTCTGTTGGCTAAGATGCGAAGATGTGAATACATTGGGGTTTTTCGATTTCTTCTCTCTCCATGCTCGGGCATATAATGTTTGCAGTGCACAGCTCAGCCAGGGTCACGTGAGCCAAACAGCTTGGGCTGTTACCTGGAAGCTGGCAAGTCTTTGTTCTGCTTGGAAATAGCTGATAAATTAACTCCTTTTTCTGATATATGGGGCTGTTGAGTTGTTAAATAATTACAGCCAAATTAACTTAGTGCTGTTTGAAGTATTTAACTGCTCTGAGAAATTAATTGTACTTCAAATATTTTTGCAGCGTGGTTTTTTTGGTTGGGTTTTTTTTTTTTTCCCAGTGAGGAGCATGTTCAGGCTGATGTATGGGCAGGCTTCAGTTTCATGCCACTGCTCCTCTCCAGGCCACGTCGGATGGGACATGCCACATGCCTTTGGAGAGCTGCAGCTCCTCTCCTTTGCAGCAGCCCTCCTTGGCACCTCTCCCGTTTATTCTGCCACGATGTCTATTTGATGGTTAAAATTAGGCTGAGCTCTGAGTGCCTTTGCAAAGGCACGATAAATATTGACTGGGAGTTTCAGCCTGTAGCTGCCATCAGATGACTCAGTCCCTGCAAAGGGGACGTCCCGTCTCAGCCCTTTCACCGAAGGGGAGCGGGTGGTGTTACGACCCTGCGTCCCTCCTGGGTGTCCCGCTCCCCCCCATGCGTGTCTGACTTCAGGGCTGTGGTGCGGGGGTCTGTGGAGAGGTCTCTGGGTGGTAGCCAGGGCAGACTGCTGCTGTCCCTGCCTGTCCCCTAAGAGCGTTGCCAGCCAGCGCTGCTGCGGGGCACAGGAGAGTGGATCTGGCCCTGCTGTTTGGGGCATCCCCAGGGAGCCTGGGGCAGCTTTGGCACTGGGTTGCACGGTGCAGCCTGCATGAGTGCAGCCGCCCTGCCGATACTGGCGCTGCAAAGTGCCCGAGTGACTTAGTTGTGACTTATTTCTTTTTTCTTTTTTTTTTTAAAGAGATGGTAATTGATATATATGTGTATGGATTCTGGCACTGAGAGCTGCGCTTGTAATTAACATGAAAACAGTAATAAGGACCTGAAATACATGCCTGTGAGTAAACCAAATGAGACTTGGCATTAGCAGCTCACGAAGGGAGAAGCTCTTCTCCTGAACCCCCGTGGTAGCAAAGCGGGACGGGGAGCGGGGAAAGCTGTGTTGGGTCCCCTGCGAGCGTGGCAGCGGAGGGTCCAGCACCCTGCAGGTGCACCGAGCTGAGCTGCAAGTGCTGCTTTGCACTCCTGACCTTAGTTTGTAATGCTGAGTTGTTCTGAAATATGCCCTCGGTTTTCTAGCAGGGAATTAGCCACAGCCCTTAATTTAACTAAATGTTTTCTTCTCGTTTTCAGGGGATGTTAGAGGGTGGGTTTTGTGGTTTTTTTGTTTTTTTTTTTTAATTAAGTAAATTTAAGCAAACCACAGCAAGTTCACTCGCAGTGTATGTGAAAGCGCAGCCTGTCATCGAGAGCATGCATGTATTCAAAGGCTTTATGGAAAAACCGCTTGATGGGAGTCACTGCCAGAGCTGGTGAGCTGCTGGGGTGGGTTGTGAGCCTTTGCTGCGGGGTGCGACGATGGGGTGCGCGGGGCAGCGTGCCCGCAGCCTTGCTGCGTGAGCATCTCTAGGTGGCAGCAGCCCCCAGGAGCTCCCAGGCAGCAGGACGCGCAGCCCAGAGTTGGAGCCGGGATTTCCCAGGCTCTGGTCCCACTGCTCGGCACCCCCCTGCTCCCCTCTCCTAGTCCGGGGAGCAGCTTTTTGGGTGCCTGGAGGGGAAGAAGGGTGCAGGGGATTGTCCGTCCCTGGATTCCCGTCCCCACCTCCCGTGCCCGTGCTTGCAGGGTAGCGGAGGTGTAATAATGCGCTGGGAGTGTGACTCAAAGACTATGAAGTGCTTCAGATGAGCAACCGAAGGAGCTCAGGTGACTTCAAGGGGGAGTTAAGGATGATTTGATCATACTCAAAGGTGCTTAATACCAGGAGCGAATTTTAGGTTTATATTCTAGAGGACTTGTTAAGCTAATCAGTAAGTCAGGACCAGACTGGTGACCGGGTACTGAAGGTGAACAAGTTCAAACTAGAAATTAAGTGCATGCCCTTAACAGTGTAGTAACTGTTGTGGCAAGCTAGGAAAGAAAAAAGAAGACATCCTGTCACTAAGCACCATTAACTGGGATCAGATGGTCCTTCTAAAATACATGCACTTGCTCAAAAGGGTAGCGTAGCCCATAGGTTTCTTTATTCTTTTTTAAATGTTCATCCTGGTCCTTTTCTCAAAATGCAGATGCTTTAGCATCACAACGAACCCTCTCCTGATTCCTTTAGGACAGTAAGGGTGAGCTGGTGCATGGTAGTAGGTATGGGGCAATATGATGGTTCCTGGAAGCTTCTAAACTTGCTTTGTGTCCTGCCTGCACAGACAGGGGTTTAACGCTGTGCAACCAGACGTTTATGCTCTTAAGACTACTGCTAAGCAGTGGCAGCTCTGTAGGAACAGCTAAGCCAGGTCTGGCCCCGTGGACTCTGCCACTGTTAGTGTGCTGAGGCAGCTTTGCCGGGAAAGGAGTGCGGGCTTGTTCCTGGGATTTACTTTTCGCTATGGCATGGGTGAAGGCAGGAGGAGCGACCTTGGCTGGGCTGTTTCCCGTGCATCGCACGTGTGCTGACAAGTCCTCGGGGTGTGCCACGGGCTCTTGTTTTCACCGACTTAAAGGTTTTCCTTCTGCAAACAAGTGCAGGCTGCTGGTGGATTTTATGTGTGTCCACGTAGCCGAAGCTGAATTATCCCATGGGAGCACTGGAGTCTGCCAGAAAGATTCATCATTTCAGCAACTTTAGTTAATGTTTGTTTAGCAACTTCTTGCTTTGGACGAACAGTTTAAGCCGTGCTTGGTGGCAGCTTCCCTGTGATGAGCTGTGCGTCCACGTGATAAATGGACGGTCTCATTTCTGCACTGTCAGCTACCTCTGCTGGGCATACGGGCACATGCCAAGCCTCCTGAAGTCTTTGAACAGCTGCTGCTATATATATATCTCATTTTTTTTTTTCTCAGCCTGCCAGGGAAACTCGTCCTTCTTCCCACTTTGCATAAAGGGGATGCAAAGTCCAGGACAGAGGAATATTTGCTCATGCATCAGTGATACCCGAGGGTCTGACGCTGGCAGGTGTTTGGACAGCAAAGTCTGTAACTCAAACTACAGGAGCACATACTAGTCACACTGTAAACTTGTACTGTAAGAATATAAATACGTACGAGGAATAGGAATTCATACGGTAAAAACATTGAGAAGTATTTCTGCTTTCCAGTGATAACTGCTTTTTGTTTCCATGCCTGAAGCCTATAGAATCTAGCTCCTGACAAGGGAGGAGGTGGGAAAATAAAGTAAATAAATGGGGAAGTAAGCCTCAAACTTTTAGTGGATGCAGTTCTTTTCAGAGCTATAAAAAATGACTATTCATCGTGTACTGTTTCTGTAAAGTCCTTTTTAGAGATTTCTAAGATGTACTCATTTTGTCTTTGCTTCCTCTTTCTCCTGAAGTCTGGGAAGCTGGACATACAGTAACTGAACGGGTGTTTATAACCTGATCTGTCTTAAATCTTTTTCTAATAAATCAGTGTTGCAGTGTGGGCTCTTGGCACATGGTGACACGAATCCTGCATCTCATCACTAGCTGGTGTTGAGCTTACAGAAATACAGAGGTTACAGAAATCTTCAAAAACCTGTCCAGTTGGGCATCGGTCTCGGGGACCAGCCCATAGCTGATGCCAGGGAGGGATGAACCCTTCCTCCCCAGTAGTCATGGCTGGTTTCCAGCCATGCTAGGGAGATGCTGATGCATCCTTGCCTCCAGCAGCATTGACCCACTCCACCGAACGCGGGCAGCCCCTTGTCTCCCGCTGTTACGTGGGGTGGCACCTACCCGCTGTAAACCTCAGTGCCTCCGTTTTTTGGAGTGTGCACCAAACCATCGGTGCAACCGGGAGACTTAAGAAGGTCAGGGAAATGGGGCCCGGCGGGACTTGGGGAGGGCATAGCCCACGAGGTGCAGCTCAGCCCTGTGCTGGCAGTGGGGCCAGGGCCTGAGCTGCCCCATGGCAGGCGGGTCTCCATCCCAGTGTGGCTGGGGAGGATGCTGAGCTGTGGGACATGCTGCTGACAGGTTTTAAATTCATGTGGGGAGGTTACTGTGGCACTGCAGGACATTATCTGACCCTTCGCCTGCAGCTGCTTGACTAAACTGCCTAATAAATGTCTATTAAGAGCTGTAATACCTGACCTCTCTCTTTTTTTTTTCACCCCTCCCCTGAGTTTTGTGGCGTTGTGATTCATGAAGGAAATGGGTCGAGTCAGAGGGAGGTTGAAGAAAAAAGCTTGCATGCTACTGAAAAATAAACCACTTCTGAACAAAGTTGTGTTATGAATAAGTTGGAAAAGCCCAAAGCGCTGTGAAACGGCGACGCAGCCTTGGCAGTAGTAGCATTGCTGCAAGGGAGCACGCTACTCTTGTGTCCGGGGTCAGTGATGATACACTGGGTAAAGCTCGGAAACCTGCCCCTGTCCTACTCACTTTCGGCATGGCTTAGCTCCTGCTGCTCATCCGGGCCTTTCCAAACGGTGCTTCCACACCTTCGCCTCCTGTTTTCCCAAGAAAGCATCACCTGCAGGGCAGGCATCCCTTGCTTGTGCTTGCAGCTTGGTGAGGTGCCAGAGCAGATACTGCAGATCCGCTTGCACGCTTTATGTTTCAGCACGCGCGTAAATACCTCGGTGTGCAGAGCTGAAGGTGCCGGGAGGAGATTTGCAGCAGCGCTTTGCTTGCTTGAACCCCAGCGAGCTGCTGAGGACCATCTCCCGTGGATGTAGCTCCTGCGGCAGGAGCCGGCACTGGCAGGATGGAGCAGTTTTGGTGCACGGACAGGAAGAAAAATCATCACACTTAACTTGATACACATCCTAATGTTCAATTTCCATTAATTGAAATTACGTTGAAATATCGAACATTTTAAGCATAAAAGTTTATGTACCATGGTTAGTATGCTAATGGAATATTTTAGTAATCTTTTAAGGTTAGCCTTGCAGCCAGATGCAATGATAAGCATTTGTTCGTAAGAGTTATTTTGCTTTAACCCCTTTTCCAAGAGTGTCCGTATACTGGCGACTGTTCATCGGCTGTGCTGTGGCTGCCGTCCAGCTATAATTTTAAGATTTTTTTGATCCGATCCGCTATGCAAAGTTGAATTGTGGATATTTTTGCTCATTATCTTTGGCAGTAAAAATGTATATATCTAAATTTAAATTGCTGTTTGCTGAGAATATGTGACAGTATTTAGAATTCAGTATTATTTTATTATCTCTTTGAAAGGATAAAAAAAGGCTCATTTATTTCAAGAGATATTTCTGTAGCACATAAAAATACCAGTGAAGTAGCTAACGTTTTCCAGTTGTTGTTGACTTCAAATTTAGCAACCATTGTCCCTGTTGATATATTTGATGCTCTAAAAATGTACTTGCCATTAAGTAGGAAGCTGAAGTGATTGGTAGGCAGATAATATTCTTTAGTAGCTATTAATAATGCTCAGAGGACGTATGCATTGGAGTGTATGGAAAAAGCCATGGAATTGTGTAGGAAGGAGGCAAAAATAAGGTGTATGGCTGCTTTGTTTGAAAGCCGCCTTTATTACTCTGTATGTACCACAGCGATCGCTGCCCGAATTAGCACATCGTGAGCAGGAGAAACTGATACGCAAACAGAATGGTGTGCAGCTAATTTTGTTTAGCAAATTGAGATCTGATCCCTGCTATTTCACGCCCTCCGCGAGCTGACTCAGTTGCTCGTCGCAGGGTCCTGGTGAAATGCCTGGGGACCTGATTCTGCCGGGGGGGTCGGTGGTGTACGGTGGGACTCGCTTCCCCCGGCGCCAGCGGAGCTCACGGGAGTAAGGGAATTAATATCCCATTAAGAGGAAAAGGAAATTTTCGAACGAATGTAAAGCCGTCGTGGCTTTTCTCTCTCCTTTTGTCTGTTCCTTGAGCCAGAGGAGGGCTTTTGTGCCGGCGCTGATCTGCTCCCAGTTGCTGCAAGTTTCTCCCCGGATTTCTCCGTGCGGAGCTGCTGCTTTGTCTCCCAGAGTTTACAGCTGCTCTGAAAATCCCGCACACTTTGGTCCTCTCGTGCAACACGTTTAAAACTGCTGCCAGCTCGCACAGCCGCGTAGCCCCGGTGTCACCCAGGGGCTGTACTTTGTGTTGGGAAGATCATAGTAGAAAAATGTATAAATTGTTAAGAGTCTATAAATAGTGGCAATAACTTTTACAGCATTTACATCGCCCTTGTGCTGCATAACATACTGAAGTCACGGGCTAGATTTGCTTCTAGTGTTGCTTCACGTGTCGCTGTGAAACCTCATTATATCGTGATATAACAAGCAGCTGCTGCATTGATAACGTGGTGCCTGCAGCACGGGTGGGGGGGTTTCTTTCTGTTGTCGCTAGCGACTGTAGCGATGCTTTACATTTTCTGTGGCTCCGTCCAACTTCTCAGAAAGGAAATAAAAGTCAGGTCTGTGCTGAGTGTTTCTGGCTGCCCAAGGGTTTTGGTGTGCAGCTCGAACCTTTAATAAAATGGCTTTTAAGAAGCCTTTTGTTAGCATTTACTTTCTTGTAGTAACTTAAGAAGGAGAATGCTTTCTTTTTTCTTCTTTCTTTGGAAGATTTACAAATAGATTCACACGGTGTTATTGGCCGCAAATTTCTTTGTGTTAATTTTATCCCAAGATCTTGGAGTCGTGAGAATCTCAGTCTTTGCATAAAGAATGAAAAGCATCTTTAGCTGCTCTCTGTGCAGAGAAAAGTTAAAACTCCTGTAGCTTAAGAAATGGGGGAAGAAGTCCAAGAATTTTTTTAATAAGCCATGGTTTTTAACTCATTTGTAAGATTTTATGCAGGGGCTGGTTGACTTACTGTTTTCCAATGTCTGGGAAATATTGCTGGTGACTTTGGAGATGGAAACATGGGTTTATTAGGACTCTTAATAGCTTTAGTCTGATTGCTGCCATGACATGTGGTTAAGGCATTAAAATGTATGGGTTGTGCCTCATGCTACAGTAGAGCTATTACCGGGTAGGTGTCCTTCGATATTGGAAAATGATCTTGCCAAACTTCTGCGGTCAACTTGAGTAATCTCAGTCTTCCTGAAGGCCCGTAGAAATGAGGAAAAAAGCATTGTGAATAGTAACTTTCTCCAAGTGAAGGCCATATGAAGGTGTGCGGCTTCTGTAGGTCCTGCCTATCCCAGATGGATCCTGTCCATTTGGGCAGAAAGCTTCTGCTCCAAATAGTATCTATCCCGGGCTTCTCCTGGGTTAAAAGTGTCTAAATTGTCCTAGGTTATGCAAGAGTTGTTGTGATACTTGTTTCCATTTGGGTTTTTGAGTCTAGCCTGACTGTTTTTTGCAGTGATGTGATAAAATGACGTCAACTACGGGACATCCATGACATCAGTGTAAGAGCATCCTTTTTGGCTCACTGATGACTGGGTCCTTCCTCCAACGGGGGAGCTTTGGCGTTGGGTAGCCTCTGTCAGGTTTAGAGTCGTTTGTGTTGCCTTCTGGGGCCAATTTAAGGTTTTTGTTGTTTGTCCTGAGCCTTAACGATGCTGGTGTCTCCCCGGAGCACGGATGGTGTTTAAGCACTTTATGGAGGGAGTGCTGCTGTGGGCTCTTGGAGGATGAGCGCTGGAGCAATGCCAGGCGAAGAGAAGGGATGCACTGCTACCCGGGTTGTTGCTCTTTGATTTGGATCGTGCTGATGCGAGCCAAAGTGCCAGGGTTTTTTGGGATCCCAGCTGACTCTTGCAGAACGTGCCTAACATCACCGAAGCTCATCTTAATCTGTGTTTCTTAAACCGGTTGTTGATTAAGTTCTCTGAGAACTTGTGTGAACCGGAGCATGCCTGTGTTTCTAGGAATATCTGGAATAAAGCCTCGGTTTATTTGGTGGCACAGGCTCAGAGGCTTATTTTGCCAGGTAAAATAAGGCTTTCCTTGGGAGTCAACAGTATGAGGTGCTGGAAGAGCATCACTTCTCAGATGATGGAAGATGCTGGAAGACTATCGCTTCTCGGGCTTAGTAATATCGAGAAGGGTATATCTGGGTGCCGAGTAATACGGGGCCTTAGTGGCACGTGGAGATGTGATAGAAATAAACATAAGCATCAGGTACCAAAGTACCAGGGAAGGGCGGAGAGAGGAGCAAGCGCTACCTCAGATCCTCTCTGTGGTCTAAGTATAGGTGTGATGGATTAAATACAGGCTTGAGGGCGTTGGAGTTGCTTTTCCTCGGGTCTCTGCAAACGTATGTACGACTCAAGGACCGTGATATCAGGTCTTTCGACCGACATGCATACCGAGGGAGCTGGCAGTTACTACCTCGGCGGTAGTCTTTGTTTTTAACACTCTACTTCATTTCTTTCCCACCGAGTTTGGGTTTCCAACAATATGATTACTTATGGATTTGTAAGTCAGAAATAGCTTGGTAATTGCTATATTGCTTTGCCCGCAATGGCAACAAGCGTCTTAAATTTAATGCATCATCCACACAGAAAATTGATATTTGGCCAAAACTCGAGGTCTCTGACAGCTAATCTTAAAGAGCTTTTGGTTGACATGTAAAATAGAGACTTGTGGATGACATTCACAGGAAAATTGTCGGTCTTTAGGATTATTCCATAAAAGAAAAATGTTCCTTACGATTGGCTGAAAATGCTTGAGGATGATGAAGTTTACATGGAAACCTCTCCTTAGAGGTCAGCAATGTGAAAGCCTGGGACCTTAACTGCTTGGATCCCATGCAAAAAACCCGTGCCACCTCATAATCCAAAGCCTGAATTTCTCCTGATCTTCAGGGTTCGTCTGATGAAACCACACTCAAGAGCTGCTGACTGGCTTGCTAGGTTTCTTTTAATGTGCTTTTACTTTGATTTTCCTCCCTAGAATACAACCTAATCAGCAAGAATGCCCCAGAACAAGTCTTCCTCTGGAAAAAATTACAATAAGGAACACTGGCATGCAAGATGAAGATATCTGGCATGTTTGTATGGATACGCGTGCCTACATTGATTATGTATTTTGCTGTCCATCGCAGTTTAAAGGACTAGAAGTTTCAGCAGAGAAACTTGCGGCTCAGTTTGGTGGGCACGTGCTGCTTTACGCCAGGGTTACGTGATGCTCTTTTTTGGGTAAATACACATTTCAGCATGTTTTGTCAATATTTGGTTTTGAGTCAGTAGGTCTGGATGACTTTGTTTCAAAACTACTCAATATCTATTTATTAAATACAGTGCTCGTGTTCAACAGAAAATGTAAGACCCAATTTCAAAATTAGGCCCACACAATTATGCAATCAGGTAATCGCGCGTGTAATTGCTTGCACAAATGGTCAGTTAGATGTGTAACTGTCCATTTGCATGCAAAATTAACCAATTTTGCAAATTGGGCTTTGAATATTCATGGTAGAAACCAGCTTTCTAGAGATGGCTGCGTTGTGTTGCACCTTCCCCTTCCGTTGGTGTCCTCCCTTTACGAGCCTTGTGCGTTTTGTCTTTGCTTAAATCTTAGTAAGAAGCTGCTGGAAGTGAAGGAAAGAAGTCTTTTCCCTTTGAAACTTAATATATATCAGTACACTTTCAATGAGGAAAAAAAAAAGAAGATGAGTGTCTGGTGAGAAATACTCCTGAAATACAGGTTGTGGCACGGTAGTTCATTACTGTGCAAAAGGCATGCTAGAGACTTTGCCCGATTGGTACGGATAAGCACCAGATAAAAGAAAAAAAAATAGAGAAAACCAAAAGCCACTTGCAGCTATGTGGAGGGCTTTAGTGAGCAGGCGGCAGGTTGAACAGTTAAGCTGTGGATGCAAGCGCTCCTTCGGTTGCAGGTGAGCCAGCATAAAAGATGCTTTTCTGTGTTCAGCCGTCAGCGGTTTGTTGCTCCGTCCTCTTAGGATAGAGCTCTCCTCCGCAGATGTAGAATGCGATTCTTACATTGCAGTCCTACATTACTTGTACAGTAGACTTTAACAGCATTGCAGCCAAGGTTGGTATTGCTATCAGTGTAACGCATGCAAGCAAAGCATTGGGGAGTAGGGTGGGTAGCCCATGTGCCAAAGGCTTACTAGTTTAAAGCCAAAGATGGAAAGAAAAGGATGCGATGCCGAGGAGTGATGTGACATATGCACCTTTGTACAAGTCGGGGGCAAAGCCAAAAGTAGCATTGAGCTCTCCTGGCTTAAGTCTAGCACGTTTGGGTTTTGCTTTTGCTGCGGCATTGTGCTCTGGATCTGTGACAGTTGTTGAAGGGCCACGGAGGGTGCGTGTGTGTTACACCTGCGCACGTGTATTAAATGGAAGACCTGTTAACATGCACGCAACCTCATTGCTCTGGAATTTACTGTTTTGCAAACGTGTGATGTGATGCTTTTGCAATGACAAAAGCAATTGTTTGATTTATATTCTTTTATGTATATATACACACACATACACTTAGGAGGTTTTTTGTTTGTTTTGATTTTGTCTGGTGCGCTGCCAGAGTATTTCTTTTCAATGAAAGAACTCAAAACCATAGCTGAAGAATCTGTAGAAATACTTGCAACCACCACTTTGCAGTTAGTGCAAGCTCTCACTCGTCCGGCGTGGTCCCTGGGTGCTGGCATGAGCAAGGTTTTTGGTCGCTGTGGCCATGGCCGTTGGGTGTGTCAGGACAGTTAATGCCATCTCCAAGAAAAACCAAAGAACTGTGTAACTGGCTCACGTATGTAGGCTGTAACCCCCTGAGATACGCAGTAATGATTTGTTATCAAAATTTGGCGCTGCTTCCAAGGAGGGAGTACTTCTTTGTGCCTTTAGAGAAAGGCGTGTGCTTATGTCTCTCTCCAGACTGGGATGAAGGAAATACCGTTGTCCAAGCTGTTCCCACAGAGCCCCGTTGCCATCCAAGGCAGTCACCCGACTGCACCGTGCTTCCCAGTGCAAATCTCTAGTGCGTGTGCCTATTTTAGGGCTCGGTGTGGCAGTTTCTCATGCCTGAGAAGGCAGATTCAGCTGAAATCTTTAGGATTTGTTGCCTGGGACCCCAGAGTTTTGAAACTCTGAATGGGAGAAGCCACAGGCTAGCAAAGCCTTCAGGCCTGACCTGCGGCAGAGGGATGAGCGCAGGTAGGCGTTATAAATTAAATATATATATTTTTGTAAAAAAAGTACTTTGGGTGGAGTTTTTCCTTGCAGCTTCAACAGCAGCTGTGCCCCCGTGCTTGCCTGCGACAGGATGGGTGCTCCTGTGCGAAGTGCCCATTGCTTCTGCATAGGTGGGTTGAGAGGCAAAAGCAATTTCTCATGTGAACCTCCTCATTAAAACCTGGCCTTTTGAGCCCCAACCCCCCTGACTTTCCATGAGAACGAGCTTTCTTAAGTAGTTATCTGCAAATGAGGTCTGCACTCTGTGCTTTCCAGCACTGTGTTGTCCAGGCGTGGATGCAGCCACCCTCTTCTCGGTGTGCTTCTGCCGCTGCGCAGGAGAGGGGTTATTCGACAGCCCTGCGTGGTACCTGCACTTCTGCTGCTGCGGTACTCCCTCTTGGCAAAGGATTTTCCATGAGGAGATATTTTCCACAAGGAGACACCTAATGCACGTATGGGGTGGATGCTTTCACCCGGGGCGAAGCGGCACCTTGGTTTCACGCTGGGTTGCCTTCTCAAAGCGATGGTACGCTGAGCCCAGGAAGGATTAAGCGGGAGTGTATTAAGGTCACTTTTTATTCCTGAGCGAGAGGTTTATGTCCTCTGTGCATATTAATTTCATGGCTTGGGACACGGTAGAAAGGAGAGCAAATAAAGAGTGCGAGCGTGTTGGGTAGCCTCGGCAATTGAACTGGAAGAGAGCGAGCTCAGACTAAAAAGCTGCCTTTCCTTCCCACGCTGCATTAACACGGCTGCTGTAAAAATGATGAAAAGATCCAAACCCGAAACTCCAAAATGACCAACGCTGTATTTTCATTTTGTTTATGCCTGCATGGCATTTAATTCATTTTGGCTGGTGTTCGTGGGAGGTTATGGGGAGGAAGAACAGGGAGTCGCAGGTTGCCGTATGCAAAATTTACGTCTTTCATGTATTAAACGCATATAAGCCAGAGCTTGCAAAACTCTTCCTCGTGCCTTCCCGGTAGCTTTGATGAGGATCACACTTCCACAGAGGGTGAAGGAGATGGCATCAGAAAAGCACAGTTTGTAGGTGAGCTGCAGCCAAAAACGCAGGTGAAGGGCTGCCCCTGCAATGTCTGAACGAGGCGGCCGGGAGCGGTGTCGGGGCGCGTGAGGCTTGTTGAGCTCTGTCTTGGCATGCTGAGTGCTCATCGCCCGGCTCGGCAAAGCACGTAGGAGCTGCAGAGGAGTTGCTGCAGTGGGGTAAACATAGCTACTCCCTGGGCATCAGCTGCTCTATGGGAACCGCTGAGATGCGTTAAAAAAAAAAAAAAGCATGCTTTTTACTTTGTTTGTAAGGGTAGGATAACCTCCCCTGCTTATTTAGGCTTCAGCTACGCCACGTGTTTGTCTCAAAACCTCTAAAGCGCTTTTGATAAACTAAAAACCCTATGACTTCTTGCAGGATGCGCAGGCAGTCCTTCCAAATTCCAGTGCAGGTGATTATTGCATTTTCTTTATTCGCCTGTGTAGAGACCCATCAGCCTCCTGCCTTTGGGGAGGATGAGACCTTGGTAGGGGATTTGTGGGCAGGAGCTGGTGGCTCCTTGATGGTAGCTGTGGGTTGGTGTTGCTGGACCTCGCAGAGCGTTTAGATGTTGCTGGAAAGGCTTTGGTGGCCATCTGTGACCACCAACTCGCCTTTCTCTGTTGACGCCTTGAGGATTGGGAGACACAGTCCTGAAGACTTGAAAGCTCTCCAAAAGCGTGAATTTCTGGTCTGTGGTCTCTCAGTTCAGGCTGATGCCTTGGATGGTCTTTTTAGTAAAGCTATAATTCTGTAAAGCGTTTTGGGATAGAAAAGGATAAAATTGTGCTGTGTAAATTATAATACTAATTATATTATCAGCAGAAGAGCTAATAGCTATCCTTGCTCCATAGCAACTGCTATGCTCTGTTACAGATACCGCTGCGAGAAAACGCAGATGAAAGGGTTAAAGTGTGTTATCCCGTGATAACTGATGTAGCGGAGGACACAGGACTGCTCTCTTCCGACTCATGTGTTGGTCCCGTGGGCGAGAGTTGGCTGCGTGACTTAGAAGTGCTGTGGGGTCCGTGGGTTGTCAGGCTTGACCCCACGGGTGGGTGGAAGCCAGCCCCACGGGGAGCTTGCAGAAGCCTTTTTGCCTTCGTGTTTGGGTCGCCATGCCTCCTCCCGAATCGCCGCTGCAACTCCCATAGCCTTTGGTACAGACTCGCTTATCTCTTAATCTGGCCGTGAAGTGAAACATTAGAGGTGAATTAAAAGATCTTTTTATTAAGGCAGTTCTGGCTTACTGTTAGCGACCTAAAAATAGGCTGTGGATATTCTTGATTTTTAGAGTCATTAGCCTACCTTTAAAAAACAAGTAAGGAATCTGTTATTTTATACACAGCTCTCAGCACTGTATGAAAAAAAGCAGACTACAAAGCACAGCGCAGGAAAATTGATTTATCATCAATTTATTGCTCGGAGCTCTAGGCAAACTCATCTCAAGACAGAACAGAGATCTATAAAATCTTTTCATCTGAAACTATGAATTAAATTGGGAGGAACTGCTGATGAGAGACCAGAACCAACCCTTCAACCAGACAGGCTTTTGGGAACGGGTCTCCTGGTGCAGCAAGGGGAGTTGGAGGGATGATGCTGATTTACACCAGCCGAGGATGTGGAGCTTAATTTCTTATTACACGATTTCTTTCCTTAGTATGACTCTGGCTTATGCAGGAGCAAGCCTACGGTACTCCCCCCACCCCCTTCTTGATTTCAGTATAAATTTTCCTTTCTTCATCGGCGCGTCTTGTTAATCTTGCAGTTTCTTTTCCTGACGTGTACTCTTTTCTTCTATTGTGTGTGTGGATTCTTAAACCTCCTAATAACAGGGTAACTTGCCTTTTTCAGCAGGAAGCCTCTGAAAACAAGCTGATGCATCTCGGTTGTCAGATTGCTATATAAATAAATAAAACCTGTTCATACATTCAAAGAAGTGAGTGAGACAATGCTAAAGAACTCTCTTCCCTGCCTTTTTTTTTTGCACTGGGGGGGGAAACCTGTATTATGTCAGCGACCTGTAATAAATAGCACTGCAATGAGAAGCGACAGCCTCATTCACCTTGCATCCATGCAGAAATAACTAAGCTCTCTTCCCATGCCTTGGGGGGAAAAAAAAAAAAGGGAGAAAGAAGGGGAATTAAAGAAAAGAATTGACCTTGTCTTGCAGTCGCTCCCGTACTACCAGGGAACAGTCTACCAGCAAGAGATTGAAGTTTCGCTGGCTGTTCTTGCAGGCGGCATACTGCCTGTGTTACTGCAAGCTATTCAGCCTGGAGTGCATCGAGTACGGTCCGCGTCTTTCTCTTGCTGCCTGAAAGTGTAGTTAGCTGAACTCTTAATTGGCAAAAGACAGAGGTTTGGGAGGCTTAAATATTTTAATGGGGAAAAAAGAAAGAAAGGTTTATACAAGAATGAGGCACAATGTAGTCGGACCGCTTCTCTGCAGTCTGTTATTTTATGTCCTTGATTTGTCACAGTTTATTATGAAGTTAAGATAATTTGGAAGCTTTCTTGTAAATTAAAGTAGATACCAAATTAAAGGGGGAAAAAAATATAAAAGGTCTTTAAGAGAGCTGGTGGAAGACAGACTGATGGAAATGTACTTTTGTACATCTATTTGTTAAACTTTGTTAAATCTGTGGAGGGTTTTCTTTTACTTTCTCATTGGGGATTTGATTTTTTTTTTTAAGTTTGGAAGAGGCATTGGAAAAAAAAAATCTTATGTTGTTAGGGTTGTTATGTGTTAATTTTATATCAGGAAGTGCCTCCCCTTTCCTTGCCTGGACTCTCCGGCTCTTCCTCTCTGCTGGGATAGAAAGAAAGTTCCCAGGAGCTGGGAACTGGAAGGAGAAGAAACACCAGGAGCATCGCTTTTGCACTTCTCCTTTGCCCGCTGTGGACCAGACCCGTGGCTGCACAAGCTCTGCTGCCTTTGGGAGCCTGTGCCCCTCTCCTGCGGGTCCGGATCCGGCCCCGTGCCGACCCCCCTGCCCCGCTGCATGGGATGTCACGGGCACCCTGTGTCCCCCCTTTTGGTAACCTTTCGTGGGAGCTGCTAATCCCCCAGTAATAGCCCAGCACTTGCTGCAGTAGCCAGGAGGTCGGGATGACTAAACTCCTGCTTTGGTTCGCCTGGGAAAGGCGAATGGTAGCTGTCATATTGTTTTAGCATCAGGTTACTTCTGAACGCAGCGCCGGTGTTATTTTTAGTGTGTGTCCGTCCGCCTGTCTGTTGTCTATATATGACTGCATGGCTGTGTGTTGGAGACAAGGGAGAGTAGCTCTTGCCTGCAAAAATGTGGTTTCCCCTGGCAAGGTGAGGGGTGCAAGGATGCAGCGGGAAGAGAGCAACAGGGGAGAGAAAACATGCAGCACTTCTTTTTACAAGCCCTTTCAAGCAAGCCTCGCTTGCTGAACATCGTCATCGGCTGGGGTCATCCCGAAGTAAATACAGTTATTGGCCCTGCCCCTTGCCGGGCAGAGGAGATGCTCCCGCCTGGTGTCAGTGAAATTGCACGCAGTTGTCTCCCTTAGCAGCACGCCTGGTCAAGGCTCCTCGTGGCAAGAAAATGCAGGTTTTGGAGCAGGAAAGCCTCACTTCCCACTGCTGGGAAAGGCTCTGGTCCCTGTTAGCCTGTTAGAAGAAATATACGTGCGTCCCTCTGAAGTGCATCCTTTTCTCTTGGCAGTGCCAGCTCCCCAAAAATGCACTCGCCTCTCTCGGGGTTTTGCGGGGGCTGCCCAGGCTCGCCCTTTCCCACCGGCGGGGAGCAGAGATGCTCCGCAGGGAGGAGTCGGGACCTTCCCAAACTTCAGCGGGGGAGAGCAGGGGCGCGGGGGGTCCGGGTGAAAGGTGGGGGAGCGGGGTGTGAGGCACGCTGGCGGCATGGCCCACGGGAGGCTTCGGGACAGACGCGCAGGGAGGAGAAGAGCATTTTCTTTTTTTTAATGAAGTCTCAATAGGAGAAGAGTTAACTTAACCCTTTCTTCCTGCCCTTTCCCAAATCCAGGGGGTGGGAAGATGTGCACTAAAAGCAGTTCTCGCCCTGCTTCTGTTTCTTGGTGGGGTAAAATTTTCTTGCAGCAGTTTCTTTATTATAAATTCATTTGATATTCGGTCTATAAGCAGTAAAAATAATGAAGCCTTTTAGTATTCCTGGAGATGCCACGTGTACTTCTGAAAGTATTTTATTACGGTTCAGCATTAGTTAATGGACACTTATAATAAACCGTTATCACTCGGGTTGCCTCTCATTTCATTCTCCTGAGCATTTTTCTTCTTTAACACAGAGTACCATGCTGTTTTGAGTTCATATGACGCTTAAAGCATCATGTGGCGGTAATTTGCAGAGAAAGAAGGATGAACACACATATGTGCTGCTGGAACAATGCTGCCTGCTAGCTGTGCCGTCCCTGTGACGGGGCTGGGGCGAGGAGGTGGTCGTCGCGGTGGTCGTCGCTCTCCGTCCCGTCCTGGGACCTGGGAAGATGCTGCCCGTGCGGGGCTGAACTCGCCCCGACGTGAAGATGGGCGCGTTCCTCTGGCCCGGGCTTCGTGGCTGGGTCTGGTGGGCAGCCTGTCTGGGTAGCTGGCTCTTCTGCCTTGTAAGACCTACAGTAACTTCGGCATCAGCGGGGTCGGGGCAGGCTGTTTTGTTGAACTTGGCCAAAAAATGCAAAGATTTGGAGCACTTGGACAGATGCAACGCGCTCTGCAATCATCCAGAATTTACTTTCTAAAGGAACCTGGCTAAAAATAAATAGAAGAGGTTCTTTATGTCTGCCTATTTTTTTTTCTTCTATACAATGTTTTTGGCAGGTCAAATAACTTTTTTTAATCTAACTACTCTTACCAGTGTTTCATTGTTGAGCATTTGTTAATTAACACTTAATGGCTGGGTTATGGTGGAACTACAGGAGTCTTATCTGAAGGCAAAGCAATTGGCAAATGGATTCATTATGATCAGAGCAACTCTAATGAATGTTAAATTAATTCATAATAATGTGACACTTAAAATCCAATGTTAAGCATATTGTTAATAATCACAGGTGCACTTTTACCTTACCCACTTTTAATATTACTGCTTTTTACTATGTATACTAGAGGGCCAGCTTTCCAAGTACCTATCTTTTTACACTGATAATTCCAGACTTCTATAGCTGCAAATAGCTTAATTACCTATTTGTCTCTTTCACAGTAATTAGATACATGAGTGTGAAAGCTAGGAAGCTTATGTAAATATATATAATTTATTATGGAGATTCTGTAACTGCAGGTTGTTACAGAAAAGTGACAGTGTAATTAATGAGGATGGTCTCTTGCTTGCCATCTTTCATGGGAGAAAGGGGAAGGGAAAAAGTCAAACATTTCCACACTTATGATTAATACAGTATCTGTGGTTAGTTATTACAGTTATTTGAGAAGGAAAGGTGATTGCTTTTAAATAAAATTATGTATTTGATACTTAGCTTTGAAATAGTGCCTGAAACCAGTTTTGCCCACCAAACCCAGCTCTTCATTTGTCTTGCTCGTATTTGTGGCTTTACAACCATATTTTCTTTTTTTGTTGAATTAGTTTTCTGGCTGACCTGGCATTTTAAAAATGGAAGCTCTTTAAAAAAAAATTAAAAAAAAAAAAAAAAATTGTCCTAATATCTGTGAGATACAGTAGCGGCAGGTGGGAAGGTAGCAGGCACATGCCGGTAAGGTGAGACAGGCCAGCGTGTCCCATCGAATGCCTTCACTGTTTAAAAACGCTCATTGCACCGTGCTTTAGGACTCAAAGATGTTTATTAATACTCACTCTCTCATCCAAAGCACTTTAGTATTCTCCTTCCCCTGGTCCCGAGGTGCTCATGATGAGGCTATTTGCCATGTAGAAAGCGTTTATAGGTATGCTGTGTCTATGTGTTTTCCAGCATTGCTTGCCCTGGCTGCCTGGGGACAGGGACCCTCCGAGGATGTTGCTGGAAACGGGGGGAAAAAAAAAAATTAAAAAATCAGTGGTATTTCAGCATGGCTGGAAAGAGCAGGGGCCTTAATGGGCGTTTGGTACAGCGTTTAGGTTTCAGCGCATCATCGTGGGTCTCGCGCTTTGCTTTACTTACAAGTCCATGTCGATATGCACGTTATGATTGAATCGGCCGTGGTGTTGGGCACGCTGTGGTCCGGCGGAGCCTGTTGAAGGGGAGCTGTCCCAGTGTGATTTCGTCTGGCCCGGTAAAGTGATTTTGGCACAGAAGGCATTGCCCTTGGCTCGTGCTGCTGCGCCGCAGCCGTGCTCTGCCGAGAGCAGCGGGGCTGGCTTCTGCTCAGATGGGCTCATGCTATTAAACCCCAGCAAGAGCAAAAGGGTGTGTTTTTTAGAGAGAAAGAAGAAGTGAATGCTCATTCCGTTGGTGGAAAATAGTGATCAATAGTAATTAACTTGCACCACCTTCTTTCTTTCCCCTCTGCGAGGAGTGTGTTTAGTGCTGGTTTTGCAGAGCCGCAGCGAGCGGGAGGTGCAGCCGCGCTGGCTCTTCCCTTTTCGGGCTTCGGCTGCAAAACCTCTGCCAGGAAGGTGGCCGTGAAATCCCTTGAGTTACAGCTGCTGCAAGGCAGCGCCTTGGAGGGGTGTTTCTATTTTATCTTCTTTTTCCCCTCCTGCAAACGGTGGCGTGGGAGCAAGAAGGAAGGCTTCCGTGGGCTGTGCCTCCAAAGGTCATATAACACTTTATGTTTTCCCCGACATGACACAGCGTGACAGAACAAAGTATTTATCTTGTGTACTTGTCAGCTTCGTTCTGCCGGCTCTGAAATGATGAAATGCTACCGAATATGCTGCTGCTTGTTTCCTTTAGGGACTTGCGCTGATTTGTTTAAAGTGTTGTCTGCACCCAGTAAATGCTTCATTTATTACAGCTGACATCTGAAAGTGTCTGAGGGAAATGTATCAAGGCATCACGCAAATATTATTTTCTTTATTTGCTGTTGTTTACTTATGTCCCAATATAAATGTAGTCCGTAATGATAAATTGTGTTTCTTGAGGGTGCCACCTGTGTGTGTGTGTGTTTTGAACTGAAGACGTGCTCCATTTCCATCAGAAAAATGCGTTTTGACTCGTGATGGGGTCAGCTTAACTGTTAATTATTGCGGTGAGTCACTAATGAGCTCTTGCCTCAGGAACTTCGTATGGCCTCTCCTCAAACTTTTCCCCATTACTTGTTCTGATGCTTAAGCGAAAATAAAAATAGATCTCTTGCAAAAGGGGTGCGGGGAGAAGTGAATGGTTGAGATGGTGATGTGACCCTGGTAATTATAATATTTGATGCAAAGGCTTTCAGATTTAACTCTGAGTCTCATGTTAGGCTTTGTGGGTGATTTTTTATTTTATTTTATTTTATTTTTACATTAAGCACTTCTCCGTTGTCCCTGAAGGATAACGGAGAATCCAAGTTCCTCTCTCAGCAAAACAATCAGTGCAAAAATAACGAACATCAAAGAGATGGAGGGAAGCAGTTTGCCCACAGTACTAATTGCTAACGTTATTGTATGTCAAAGAAAAGAATTAAAATGTGACTCCACGTTCCTAAAAGTGCCCTTGCTGTGAGTTTGAAGGCTGTGTGTGGGTCAGGGAGGCAGCTTTGGTGCCTTCGGTCCTCTGTCCCCTGAGCAGTCCCGACGGTTGTGTGGGATAGCAGAGGTACAGGTGGTACTGGGATGTCCTGCAGTTCACTGGGCCCCTCTCGCTGCTGCTCCAGTGCCACAGCTTTACTTGGGCTTAGGAAATGCATAACATGACGTGTCTGTGTGTTTTCCTGTGTCCTGCTATGTATGCATCTCTACGGTATACAACGCATGTATGCATCTATGCCACATACTGATGCTGTGTATCAGTATGGCAAGTGATGGGGTCTGTGTTTTGGATGCCTTATGGTATAGAGAGAGCCCTGTCCCTTCAGTCATCTGCGCAGGTTATACTACAGAGGTTGTGCATTCACTGGAAAAATACAAATCTAGGAGAAAAATAAGCATATTTGTAGGTTTTACTTCCCCTAGGTAAATAAGCAGTGCTGGGGAAGCAAGGCCTTCTCTAAATGATGGGAACTTGTAAATGGCAAATATATTGCATGCTTTAATGTTGTTTTGTTTTACAGCCGTTGTTACAATTTTAATTAGCAAAATTAGATCCCTTGCTTGAATAGCATCCTTGTTTTAATTTACTGTGGTGTGCCTTCCACGCAGTGCAGGCAGGTTGGAGAGGAAGAAGGGCCCCACTCCTCCTCGGACGTGGTTTCTCGCTGCGGCTCCGGACAGGGCGGTTGAACAGGGCTTTGCAGCGATGCTCTGGAGCTGGTCCAGAAGCGTAGGCCCCCACGGCCCCGGGTTTCCCGGCATCCCCCCGTGCTGGCTGTTTCTCTCCCACCTCGGTTCCCACTCCCTTCTCTGTTTTCTCCTTATGGTAAGGTTTTTGGATGCAAGGGCTGTGTTTTCGCGTGTGGCTGTGCACAGTGGCTCCTGGATTTTGGCTTGTGGTGGGAGCATCAGGGAGACAATTGCCACGACATTAATATGAAGAAGTGGCCCGAGGCGTCAGGCTGTCCTCGTCGTGTACAGGGCCGTGCATCTCCTCCCTGGGGAGGAGGACCCGTGTGTCCCTGCGGGAGGGCTGAACGCTTGCTGGAGGCAGTGAGAGCAGAGGATGCTGGTCCCATTAAATTAATGGTACTGGGAAGGTCTGTCACTGGTGAGCTGCTGGCTTTTTATGCTCAAGAAAGTTTGACTACGTCTGTATCTTAGTCCCTTGGAAGAGAAGTTGCCTCCTGTCACGGGGAGAGCTTCAGTGAGGTGGTGAAACGTCCTCTGTGTTAAGGCAAGCTCCTTAAAAAATAATCTGTGTCAGTCACTTCTATGTTAATACTTCACCATGGCTAATTTAACAAACAGGTGGTGGTCCATATTACAGTGTACGAGTGGGGCTTTTCCCTGGGCCAAATGATTACCTCCTCAGTTTTCAATTAGCAAAGCCTACCAACTACCTGGAGTGGTTTTCCTTTTAATTATGCAGCTATTAGGGCAGGTAGGTAGCCAGCCTGGGGGGAGGAGGAGAGACCTCAGCAGCATGGGTGAATCCTTATTAGGAAAACCCGTAAAAACAAACCAGAAAGGAGAAGCCATACGATAGGAAAGAGGAGGAGATGTACAGCGGGCAGCACGATGCATGAGCCCTCTTTCTGCTGGTGTGAGCATTGATAAAGAGCTTTAAAATGCCCGTTGGGCAGGTTGTGGCACGTAGGAAAGGTGAGGTGTGGAGGATGCTCTGGTTTGGCAGTCTGCTGGCTGTACGCTTATTTTTAGCTCGGTGGAGTTGCCTAGTTGAAGGAGACGAGCCAAGGAGGAAAGCCAGCCCCCGAGCAAACCGCAGGATCCCACTGACTGCTCGTGCAGGTGTTTGCTTAACGCCAAGGAGCGGCAACACGTGGCGCTGGCTGATTTATGAAATCTCTGGTCGTCATCTTGTTTCCTATCCCAGCTAATAACAGTCCAGGCAATGAAAAGATACTTCTTTCATAATTATAGACATCTCATTTTCCCTTTGAGCCCCATGTTTAAATCATCCAGCATCCTCGTCATCTGAATTGTTTCCCTGAGCTTATCTTCCTCTGTGGATCAGTCTCTTACTGTATTTTATTTTGACGAGACCATTCATCTTTCCTCAGCTCTGCCGCTACCAAAACCCGTTCCCCCGTTGTCCTCGAGCCGTGGGGATGGAGATGGAAGAGGCTTTGGGCTTGAATTAGCCAGTGATGATGTTGGGTCTCCTTTGGGACGGAGATATTAATGCAGCATCATGAAATATGAGGTCTGTCTTCACTTCGGGTGACTCTGATAATGAAAGAACGTAATTAATCATATTTGTCTCTGCAGAGGATATGTAATCTGGGAAAAACACCTGCCCTAAAGGTGGCAGGAGTACGTGAGAGGAGCAATGAAACGGAAAGAGGGAGCCGCGGCAGCCCAGGCTGCTTCTGTAGGAGTATTCAGCAGTGCTTGGGGGAGCCTTTAATGACAGGATTTTGTTGCAAACGTGTCCCAAATCCTCTGTTTATTGGCGTACGCAGCCCTTCTGCGTGCATCCTCGTCGAAGGCTCCCCCAGCGGAGCAAAAACTGTTGCTTGGTGCAGTTTACGGCACGCTAAAACGCAGCGCTTTGTTGCTGAAGTGCAAGCTTGGGTCTGTGCTCTAGCTGGCTGCTGTGGCACGCACCACGGCGCTGCAAAATAAAGGAGCCCCTCTGACTGTCCACTGAGTCAAAAGCAGTTGCTTTGCTTACTCGAGTAGCTGATTCAGCCCCCAAATAATTATCCTGTATTTATTAGCACGTTAAAATGCCTTTAATTAGGTTTTGGTGCAGTATCTTGAATCTTTTGCCTTGGAAGTTTTCTCGCTCGTAACTTACAAGTCAACCCTTTGGTGTGATGTTACAGCTCCACAGATTATGTGTGGAGCTAATTAAGTAATAAAGATTGAGGTGCGGGGTATTTCCTTTGGATTAATGACTGTCTGGGAGGAGTTGATGGCCCAAGGTGTAGCCAAGAGCCATTAACACCAGCCAACTATTAATTCTAAGAAAATGCCATGTGCCAAGGTCATTGCTGCTATTAGAAGTGGAGGGCGATGAGGAGGTAGGTGTGGGGGGAGATGAAGTAACAGGGGAACTATATGGATTTCGAGAAAATGTGGTAAGGTTTTACTGGGTATCTGCACGACGTACCTGTTGATTAGCCAGTCTGCTGCTTCCCTCCATTCCTCACCGTTCTGTCCAAAGCTTAATGGCGAGGATCACAGCGAGCAAGGATGACGCTTTTCTCGTCTGGTACCCTTTTTCTTAATGGTGCTTCAGATTTTGTCCACCTTAGAGGACACTTTATGCATATTACTAATGCAATTTTTTTTCTTCTCCTTTTAGGAGAAGTCTTAAAAACCCAACCTTAGCAGCAACCAAAAGCATTGAGAATATTGTGTCTCAGCAGGATGAGATTAAGTCGTCTGTGTGAATAGGAGGGAGAAGAGTGGTGCTGTTGAAAAACCCACAGGCTAGCCAAGTGCTAATTCAGGATTAACCACAAATAGTGTGTCAAAGCACCTCTTTCTGTAGCAAAAGGACCGTATTTCAAAGCTGAACTGTAGTTGCAATGTGGCATCCTGCGTTTTGGGATTTCAGTGGAAGGCTAAACTGCTCCCCAAAGGCTGTAGGATAAAGATAAATCTTCAGGTAATTGCTGCGTATATATTAAGTTAAAAGCTTAGGAGGCTTGGATTCACATAACTTGAATTGTCACAATTGTTGCTTGACTTCAGTTATGATCTTAGGATTCTGGCGGGGAAAGAAACCTATATTGCATGGGGTTTGGTTTGTTTTTTTTTTTTTTTCTTTAACTTCATATTCCCAGCATCAAAGGAGTAGGGCTTGTGGCTGCCTGAGGCTGTTGTCCACTGGTGAGTTTTCTGTGTGCTCTTCCCTTCCAGGGCAGGCTCTGATATGAGTACTTTACTTTTTCTCCCAGTCCCAATAGATCACTGATCTCCAGCTGCTGACACCTGGATTTATACTTTTGAGGGTTCAGAGTTACAGGACCGGAATTTCCAAAACTGGTGATATTGGAGGCAGTTTGGAGGAGCCTTTTCCTGAGTGGCAGTTCTCTCATGGGTGGAAGCATTTGACCATCTTTATCTCAACATAATGGTTTGTGTGAGTGAGTGATTAAAAAAAAAAATATATTGAAGATGAGGGCTGTAGGAAAACCCATCAGAGGGACCATCTCAGCTGCTGAAGGAGGGAGATAGATATGTTGGTATCTATGGTGTAAACAACTGATTATTCCCTCCAGCAAGCCCTGGCCTTTGCTGGAGCAATGTACTTGCCACTGTTTTAAAATTAGGTCTGAGATGCCTCTCCCAATTGATTTTTGTGTTATTAGTCCTTGTGAAACCTGCCTTTCCTGTGTTTTCTTGTTTGGCTGCAGCTGAGGAGGAATGAATCTTTTAGAGGCAGGACTTCAAGGTGTCCTTTTCAAGGGGGGCCTGGTTGAGTTTATGATGGGGTTCCGGCGTTCTTGGAGGAGTCGCAGGCACTGAGCATCCATCCTCCCGTCCCTGCAAGAGGCTCCCAGCAGCTTCGGTGGGCAGCACTGCAAAAGCTGCCTTGGGAAACTCCCCTCTGCTGGCATCCTTCTGCAGTCTCTAGTCACGTCCCAAAATCAGCGTTTCTGGCTCGTGAAATGGGTTTCTTTTTATTTATTTATTTATTTTTAAAATTCAGTAGTTCAGACATTTAAGAGAAGTTTTGAACAGAGTTGGGACAGACGCAATTGAAAAACCATGTTTTTCATAACTTTGTAATTTTCTTGCACATCATTGTAATCTTGATAATGATAAATAATCTGTTAAAAGCAATTATGGCCTGAATAATAATCTGAACTAATAAACAGAATGTACTGTGTAATTTTGGTCGTTTTCAGCCATCTGGCTCCGGTCTCCCTAATTGACTTAAAGCATAGTGACAATGTCAGCAACACATAGTGTTCAGCTCGGCTGAAATTCCTGAGCAGGCATTCCTTACAGAAGTGGAGATTTTTTAAAAAGGAAAAATAAATCAATACGTCAAAATTATTACTAGCTCTATTACAACAGCACAGATCATGAATCCATCAGTATTGTCTTCCACTGAACTCAAAAAACTTTATAATGATTTGATTGTGTATGGTTTCATTATTTTCTAGTGAAACTGCAACTGGAAGACTTTGAATGTATCCAAGTATCTAAATTCATGCTGGCACTTACTTCTGAAGCTGCCAGAATTTAAATGCTTTCAGTGTTGGCCAGACTTAAGGCATCTCTTAGAACTCCAGCACTCCCTTCAGTTGGTTGCTCTATGCGGTTTGGTTTTTTTGATTAATGCACATCATTGCTAAAATTCCCGAGGTTTGCACTCAGCCTGTTAGACCCCTGGGGTTCATTTGCCAAAATGAAGCAGCGTGTCTAACTCTGGTTTTTCTGATGCACTGGTTTGCCGGGTTGGAGCTAGGCATTTCTTTATATACTCACTGCAGAGGCGGCTTGCTTTCTAATTTTCTAGCCGAAAAGGCAGCGTAGCAACTTTGTGGCTAGCTCTGCTCAGTCTCAGGGCTTGCAGTCTGTTATAATTACTGTGACGAAGCTGAAGTGCCAGCCCCCAGTTTAACCTCCCTTCAACACCTATTACCGGGAAATAGGGTGTCTTCTCCTTTGCAGCAGGTGGGCTTGTTTTTTGGAATTAATGAGGAAGGGTTGAGCGATGGGGTGGGATCAGCCCGCGTGGATGCAGAGCATAAAGCAAGGCTTAACAGTCCATATGGGAACATATAATTTGGCTGGGTCAAACCACGGTCCTCCTCGTCCAGTAACCTGGCTCTGAGAGGGCGCACCGCTTGTATCCTGTGGAAGATATAAGAGCAAGACCCGCATATAAAATTCTCCCCCCAAAGACTCTCCCAGGCTGCTACAACTTTTGGTTCAGACCCCTGAGCGGGAAGTGGGGACCTGCATCGAATTGCACTCGATGGAGGTTTTTCAGCTGAGAATTTGCCTGCATTTTTGAACCCGTGCAAACTTTGGCATCCGCAGCGCCCTGCAAGCCAGCGTTTCGCATGCATTGCGCTTGGTGTGCAATTGCCCTGTACTCCCCGTTGCTCTGATACTTTGAGATACTTTTAGAGGGGTTTTGCAGAGCCCTCTGGGACCTGTTGCAGCTTATCCCATTGCTGCTAAAGCCTCAGTGTTCACAGTGGCCGTAAACTTGCCAACATATGGTTGTCAGTACAGCTTCCATACTACACAAAACGTAGATTTTCTGCAACTTGTGCTGTGTTCTTTGCAGAGTGATGGTGGGGAAGCTTTGGTGGGACACCTGAGCAGCGCGCAGGTCCCTGTTGCTCACAAGCCAGACCTTCGCGTCACCCCGTGCTCCCCTTCGTCTGACTCACGGCCGCTCTGCCAAGTGTTTTTGGGGAGGACATGGTTTATTGCCTGGATTTGCTTAATGAAGCGAATAGCCTGGCTTGCCATTCCAGCCACTGATGTCTTCTGCTTAGTTTGCTAAATTTGATTACACCATTTGGACAAGTTTTAATATTTGCACAGTCTTAGAAGGAGCAATTTAAATGGCTTTAAGAAGTGGGAAGATGTGAATCGTAGCTTCTGCCCTTAATTTTGTGGGTTACTGGTGCATTAAAGCTGTGGTTAAAGCAGTTTGGGTCCTCCTACTGAACGCATGGCATGCTGAATTTATTACTTATTTATTTTCGCCTGTGCTGCTGTGTATAATCGTAGCTGCTCTCAAATACTGGCCCCTATCCCTCGATGGGTATCATCAGAGAAGTCACCTGTTTGAGGGGCTGAATGTGTTGTAGGTTTTCAGTAGATGCTGGGGTGAAGAGTCGGTAAGGAGGAAACACAATTTCTGTGAGATCTGGTGAGGAAGCAAGGGTAAAGACTTGCAGTTCAGAGGGAGCTCTGCAGTCTGATCGTCTGATCCATGTTTTTGGATGTTTGTTGGTTTATGGATCTAGATTACTTGGTGCCTCATCCCAAACTTTGCAGCCTTCGGAATGGGAGCTGAGAGCTGCTTTGATTTAAGCAAAGCCATTGGGTCAAGGCCAGTGTGGGATGTGTGCCAAAATCTGGCATGAAGCTTGTCTCATTTTGGGCTGAGGCATTAAGATAAGCCCTGGACGATTTTTAAATGGCTTGTGAGTGAACCTGTCTTCCCCAGTGTGCAAAGAAGGGTGGGCTCCATTACAAGTCTGTTCTGGGTTTCCCGGGTTTTTGTGGGATTCTTGTGGTTTGTTTTTTAGCAAGCCCTCTAAAACTATTCCCTGCTTGAGGAGCAGACTTTATTGGTATGTTTCTGATCAATGTAAACCCAGAGATCTGCCGGGAATACTGTATTAAAATAAAGAATTTTTTT
Source organism: Ciconia boyciana (assembly GCF_034638445.1). Taxonomy (NCBI): domain Eukaryota; kingdom Metazoa; phylum Chordata; class Aves; order Ciconiiformes; family Ciconiidae; genus Ciconia; species Ciconia boyciana. The sequence continues at coordinate 40,027,695 of NC_132943.1, read as the reverse complement.
TAAAAGAATCTGTATTTGCAGTATCGAGCACTCAGTCTGTGTCTTGTGGTGGCTGACAGGGAGATGTGAAAGCCCTTGGTTAGGTTGATTGCCTTCATGATATGCTCGATACGAGTTAACTTGTTTTCTGCACCTTATACCATTTCATTTTGTAGTAGCAAATAAAGCTTAGATGTAGTAAATGTAATGTCTACTGCTGCTTGATTTTACAGGCCAGTGAATAAATGAACTTCCTCTGATATTCCGTATATTCTCCTAATAAACAGAAATGCTGCACTGGGATTGCGTGCGAGTGACTGGGAATTACTTATCTCTAGTCTGTCTCCTTAAAGTTGGTTTTTCTCATGCACTTGCATGCTTGTAGTTTACCAATAAAATAATTTTTGACATCAGATTTGGGATCCGTGATTTAAAGCTGAATCAGGGCACTCACCCATGTGATTGAGTCGGGGTCTGTGATTCTGCAATGCTGCAAAGTCAGAGGCGTTTAGGAATGAAATCATATGCCTAATTGAATCTATTGAAACTAAAAATGATGAAAAATAAATAGGGATTTTCAGTGTCGGATCATGAAGGGAGTATCAATAACAGCTTTTTAGATGGGTCTTGATGATGTACTGCTGCTTCCAAGTTTCAATTGTTTTCAAAACATGAATTTTTAAAAAAACCTTGGTGTGGGAGGCTTTAGGGAGGCAGAGATTGTGAAAATTTTGATGCATTACAAAGCCAGTTATCCTCCAGATGGGTGCCTTCCCATTTGCTGCGTGGGGACGTCTCGGAGCAGGGAGAGCCCCGCGTTTGCTTGCGCCGAGTCCGCCGGAAAGTGGGGCGATGCCTTGCAGTGTAGGTTAAAGCCAACAGAAGAGGGGGATCGGAATGACTTCATTAGCATCGCAAATTTAATTGGTAATAAATTCCATGTGCCAGTGCCGCAGCTTGGCCGCGCTTCCTGTGGCGTGAGCTGGGGTCGCCCCTCGCCCATGTGGGTGAGCAGGCGGTGCCACGTGCCCGACCTTGGTGCCGGCGAGCCGCTCGGCTAGAAGCCTTGGCACGTGCCGCCTTGCTGGGGCAAAGAGCAGCAGCGTTCATCACGGGCACCTAAGCCACGACAGGAATTGGGGAGGAACCTTTTGGGATTAATGCTAAAAATATTCAGGTAACCATCTGAGTGCTTGGAGTCTTTTTTTTTTTTCCTTTTTTTTTTTTTTTTCCGAGGCACAGCGAGGAAGACTCCTCATCTGTTTGCTGTCCTCATAGCACAACCTGCCTGCTGAATAGCTGAGTGACAGGCAATCTGGCCTATCCATATGACCATATTGTTTTCCTCCCCTAATTAGCCCGGTCCTTACTGTGCTGATGAGGAAACAGATGCACTGAGCAGCAAATTACTTTCATCTCGCCTCTGAACAAAAAAGACACAGCACTTAATTGACTCATTTGATCTCCGGCAATTCAAAGCAAGTAAAGTGGAAATATTTAAAAGTGGCACTTCATTTCTGAAAAGGGGGGGAAATATGTTGGGAGTGTATATAGATGCACTTGTGTGCTTATGGATTTAAAGCGTCAAACGTGAGGGTGATGGCGAGGCTTGCGGTGTTGCTCTTTGATGCCTTTAAAGAGAGGCACAGAGCCTCCTCTTACCACAAGGAGAAACGATGAAAAAGTACCCTATTACTTCCTTTGTCAACAACAAAATATTTGCATACTTAACTACACCAATATTTCTTTACAGTTCCTTGGCAGTAAACGTTCCTTTTCTGTGGCATGCTGCACGTACTGGCAGCTGAAATGGCTTGCTCCCGTCTCTGCTCCTGCCTGGGCACTGGCCATGCCGCAGGGCTTCTCTGCTGTCCCTGTTTTCTCTAGTTATTTTTTTCTACATTTATATAAATATATCCCCCCCCCCCCCCCCCCGCCCCGCTAGGTTGTTTTTGTTTTTCTTTTGTTTCTAATATATATAAAATACATATGGGTACGTTTTGGAAGGTGCTACTCAAGGGCTTGAGGAGCGGTCTTAATAGCTGTGCCTAGCTCGTGCCTGGTGTGCACCCTGGCATCGGTGCGGGTGCTGCGTCCTGCCACCTCCTTGCAGCTCTCGGGGGTCACCGGGAAGCTCTCGGCAAAGAGGTGCGTTGCACCTTCCCGAAATTCCCACACGGACAAAGAGGATGCGTCTGGCAGAACGCAGTCTAGCCTTAAAGGCTGAGAGGAAACTTGTCTTTTATAGCCTGTGTTTATGCCTGCAGCTGCTTCTTGGGTCCCCAGGGTGAAAGGCATCTGGTCGAGCGGTCACTCCTGAGCGTAACAGCTGGTTGCGGCCAGACTTCTGTCGTGCTGCCTCCTTAATCCTTCCAGAGGTGGTTTCTCCCCGAACCCTCTGCCGTGGATGATCTGCAAAAAGAAAATTGTTTCCACGCAGGTGTGGTGGTGGCCGTGGCCTCCGTTGGGACACTGTGTCTTGGCAGGTCCTAAGCGTCGTTTAAGGTGCAGAGGTTTCTTCTCTTGAAGACTCTTTTCAACTCTTCTCTTTTCAACTCTGACCTAAGTTGTCTTTTCCCTGTGATCGGGAAGCATATGATGTGCATCCCATGGATTTGTGTCTCTGCTGTGCTGCAGTAAAACCCGTCACTAAGTCTGCTTCCATTTCCATTTAACCTCTTTGGGGTGTTTTAAGGTTCGTGTAAGTGCACGTACAGGGGCTGCTCAGAGATTTGCATGGTAACGGTACCCTGTTGCATACTCTCGGGACATAAATGAGTATCATTCATGCCTGCTTGCATTTGTCGGAGGAGGGATTTCTTTGGTTTTGACACCTAACAAGTTAGACATATTAAAGTTTCTCTTTACATTACTGAAATTCCATATTTACGCCTGTAAGATGATGACTGGAATATGTTCAGGCAGTACCAACTTCACCAGTAGGCTTTGTCTTACCCTGCATCTCTTCTGCTTCTTCCCCTTTTCCTAAGCTTTCCACCTTCTGCATTTGTTACAAATACCTATGCAATAGGCTGCTATTGCTGTTGGTTTTAGGATGGGGTTTTTTTAAGACCTTTTTCTAGTTGCTTCCCAGTTTCATTTTATTATTTTCCTCCGGTTTATAAAGTGCAAGTGTGGAAGAAAGCTTTCGGACTGAAGTGGGCCAGTTCAATCAGGAAAGCTCTCGAGTACGCACCGGCCCAAATGTGCTGTGCTAATTCACTAATCAAAGTAAACCATGCTGTAAAGGAAGATGAGGGTTGACATAATTAGAAGGACTATTTTGGATGCAATGTGAATTACACTTGCTAGATTTGCCATGATACGAATCCTAACATATCTGTTATCTTGGTGATTTATTTATTTTTTTTTTAATTGTGAGGTAATGAATACTTTTTCTAATAAAAATTAGATATGCTTATTCCATTTTATGTGTAAACCTTCCAGGGAGAAAAGAAGCGGGCTCAGGTAGTAGAGTCAGATAGTCTGTAAGCATCATTCTTGCAAGTATATTTTCCAAGCTATTTTTTCCCTCTGATTATATGATGCTGGATTTCTTCTACCCGAACAGCACATAATTGTCTAAATAGAGCCTGGATATGCCAGTGGCTATTAGCAAAGAAAGTAGAAACAAACAGTTATTAAGCTACAAAAGGCAGAAGCTACTTATTTTACTAGGGCAAAGACAACGATACCTGTAAAACAGGAATAATGGAAAGATCACTTTAATTACTGATACAGTAAGTGGCACCTTTCTACCTAGCATCGTATTACTCTCATCTATTTAATTATCTGTTGCTTTAACATTGCGTGTGCTTTAACAGAAATGAATAAATGAAAAATGCATCTGCCATTGAGTCAGACTGTTAAGTTTGTTATGAGCTGTTGTTTGGATTTTAAATAATTTGTTAGAGCAATAGTCCTGCAGTTTATAGCAGCAGTTATATATTCTGAATCAGAGGCCATTTGAAATGCACTTGGTACATTATGTACCCTGCGTGCTCACCATGCATTCTTGTGAGAAAATCAAGGTAACAGCCAATGAAAGTAAAACTCAGCTCTGCTAATATAGGCTATTTTAGGTGATTTTTTTTTAATATTTTTTTTTTAAAGTGGCGGTGTTGTGCAAAGTGATCGGGCTCAAGACCCCTGTTCTGGGGTGATGTATGTAGCAGAGGAGAAGACACGCACGCCCACACCTGAGGGGCGGTGTGCAGGGCAGCCTGCTGTGTGATGTCATGCCTGTATGATGTAACACCTTCAACAGAAGGGTTGCCCAACAGGTTCCTTGGTCTGCATGGTGTTGCATGGTGTCAGTGCCATCCCACAGCCATGAGCGTCTATGGATAAACACAGGGCAAGCTGCAAAATGCAGGAGTCCCCTTCTAAAGCGGGTGGGCTGGACTGTTTAGGTTCTCAGTGGCTAGTTTGTGCTGTTGGCCTCCAGGTGCGATTGCCATGCCAGCTTGAAAACCACAGGCGCTGTGCGGTCCGTGGGGCATGGGCAAGTCAGTCATAGACAAAAGCCACTGAAAGTTCAAAGGAGCTCCTTGCTAATCTTGCATTAAGAAATGTATAAAGCTCCTACCAAGTTCCAGCCGAGGAGGTGTGCTCTTCTCGGCTGATGTGAGACTCCGGCTGCCTGCTGTAAATCAGAGCAGGGCTTTCAGTATTACGCTGGGATGGGTGCTGTTGGCGATCGGGGCTCTTGTGCCGGAGAGGTGTTTTGCAGCGGGTCTGAATGTGGCCATGGGTCTGGATTGGGTTGGTCAAAGAAAGTCTGGAAGGTGCTGGGGAGATGCAGAGGGAAACCTGTGGCTGCAGGCACCAAGTGTTACCTGGGGGGGGTCCATAGAGCCTGGGAGACTTGAAAACTTACTTTGTTCCTGTCTTTTTCATGATTATTGTCAGGATTGGGTGGGCTTTTTTTGTTTTTGTTTTGTTTTAGTTTTTTTCATTCTTTTGCTGCTTTGGTTGCCTCTGCTGGTGCTAACACCTAAATCCATCTCGCTGCTCCTGGGGAAAGGTGGTTCTTTGGAAATCTGCAAAAACAGGGGTGGGATTTCTGACCAAAGGAGCCCTTGAACCTGTCTGGTTCCTCAGTCCTTGGGAACCTGTCCTAATGCAAGCAAGAGGCGATGCTGGAGGCAAGTGCTGGTGCACGTCATCCAGCTAGGTCTGGAGCGGTGCGGGCAGGCAGAGCAAGCCTCCCGCAAGGTGTCAGTGAAAAGATCAGGATTGTCATTCTTTAAGTTCGTTTTATGTTTCTCTTTATTGTCCTCCTGCTCCTCAGCCCAGGGTGGAGTGCCCTGAGCATCCTAAGTGACTTATTTGTTGAAAAGCACCCAGATGTGTATGTTCCTCCCCCCCATCAGGATGGATAAACTAAGGCAGAAGATTAAGAAGTTGTTTAATAACGTTACAAAAAAATGAAAAAAAGCATTAAGGGCAGGAAAAAAGCTGTTAGCCTGAAGAAAGAATAGTAATTTTAAAACATGGCTAAAAGGATCAGGTTTTGGGTGCAGCGGTGACCCTCCTGGGACTTCCAGGCGTTTCTGGCAGTACATCATCAGGGAGCTGTTTTGGTGCTCTCCTGCCGTAGGTTTTGAGTGCTGATAGACAAGTATTTATGTGTGCGCTACACCACTGGGTTGGTCAGCTCGTTGCAGAGTGGGAAATTAATTGTTCCACCGCAGACGAGATCTGAATGTCGAGTGCCTTCCTCCTTCCCCCGCCTCTCCACTTTTCTTCTTTCAATATTTAGCCAAGGCAGCTGAGCTTAAATCTAAGACTTCCCCGTGTCTTTGCATACATCATTGAGGGACTGTAATTCCATAAAGCAGAATAGGCCTCAATCAATCACCTTTTGAACTCAGCGGTGCAGCTAATTGAATGAAACTTGCTGGGAAAGACAGAAAATAATTAGTTTGTGTCTGTTAGGTTGTCAATGTGTGGCTACTGTAACAGGGTTTCTCTCTCTCCCCCCTCCCCTTCCCTCCCATGACTACAGTTTACATATTTTTAAAGTATAATTGACTTGGAAAGCCAGAAAATATGTTTTCTTTCTTTCTGGAAATGGCTAGTTGCCACTTGTCAAGATACCAGGATTTCAGGAATGAGGAGGTAAATATTGGATGTTTCATAGAGGACTTCCCAAACGCATTTCCAAAGTGATCCGAACGTGTGGGGTTTCTCAAGGGCTTAGGGAGGTGGTGATGCCCCAGAGAAAGCGTGGCAAGACGGGGAGGGGGACCTGCGTTACGCTTTTGTCCCGTTTCTTGGCCGTCGGCGAGGGGTTTCCCTCGCTGCACCTCCTGTTTTCTGCCCAATGGGGAAAGTGATAGAGACGAGGTTTCCTTGTGTTTGCAATGCGTTTTGAGATTTGGGGGTGAAAATCATCCTAACCCGAGTAGTACTTGTTAGGAAATGGGATCGAAGGCCTTGTGGTCCTTACTTGAGTGAAATGCCCTTCATTTGCCGGGAGCTGGACCCGGGCAAAGACTGCGTGGTGCTGTTTGTGGCTTGTGTTTCCCAGTGTTTTATCCAATAGAAAAAAATGTGGAAATCCTCTAAAATGGCATTTTTTTCTAAACTGGGCGGGAACACCTGATATATACAGATCCTGTCCGGGTGCTCACTGCTGCAGGGGAAGACTTCAGTGAGCAAAGCACCCCAGCAGTGCTAACTTCAGCACATGAAACGCTTTCATCTCTATCGGTGGGGCTGGAAACGCGAGTTCAGAGGGCTTGTCTCTGGAAGAGAAGGATCCGCAAGAGAAAGAGAGCTTTTATAACTTGCTGGTAATTTATTCCATGCAAGCAAGATACCCTGTAGTTGTTATCAACGCCTGTTGTAAAATGGCAGCGTTTGGAGTTTGTAATTTCGCAGGACTACGGCGAGAGATAGGTTTCTATCTGTGAGCCAGCGAGGAGGTAAATCCTCTCGGTGCAAGCCCACGGGGTGGTCAGTGGGAGCTGCCGACAGCCCGCACTGCCCTGACAGCTTGGGGCTCTCCTGGCATTTCTACCCATCCAGCTACAGCGTGTTTGCTCATAATTCGATTTCTCTCCTCTTCCTCTTACAGCAAAGTAGATCTGATTTCGGTGACTATTACACGTGCGCACAGTGAAGGTGAATACGCGATCCATCTTGTGGCGGCTGGTGTTGTGTTTGCAGCGTTCAAGGTGCACATAGGTGGTATGCACCTGCGGGTTGTTAGCAGCATAATAAGAGCAAATCTGTCAAGAAAGTAGTTATTTCAATCATTTCAAAATAAGTGCCCATTGTATCATCTGGCTTCCTAAATAATTTCAGTGTTTCCAGGCGATGCCGGAGCTGCTGAAGGGTCCCGGGCCCCTGGTAGCGGGCGCTGCAGCATTTTTGCTCGTTTGCCTCCCAGCGTTTTGGTCCCCTCCACCTTCTCTCAATAGCACTTTTCTTTGCAGCATGAAAGCTTTGCATAGCAAGGACCTCACAACACAAGAATGAGTGTTACTTCCTTTTCTTTCTTCCTTTTTCCCCCCTCCCCGTTCTGCTTTCTGCATCCACAGTTTGTGCTCTCCGCTGCCAGGCCAGAAGCTCCTTTGTTCTCTCAATAGGGCTGGCCAAGCTGGGGGGCTGTAGCCCTCTTTTACCCCTGACAGCTCCCTAGGAATATGTGTGTGTTTGTGTGTATCTTTCTTTTTTCCTCCCATTAGCCTTTCAGAGTAATTAGCGTGGCTTTATGGCTGAAGTCGGTGAAGAGCGAAGCAGTGAAATGTGTCCGCACTGAAGTGCAGCAGAGGCTTTTATTAAGCTTATAGTCGAGGAAAAAAATCAAAATGAAAAAGGTAATGGATTGCAAGCAGTGTACCAATTTGCTACTGGTTTCCTTTACGCAGGACAGCAGGCTGCAGAGAGGTGGGACCCTGGCTCTTGTCGTGCATCTCTGATCCTCAGCGATTTGGGGCTGCAAGGGAGGGGGCTGCAGCTTGTGCTCCCTTTGCGCCCTTCCACCGCAAACCTGTTTCCTCTCCCGAACATTTATTTGCAAAAGTTTCAGTTCAAAATGTTGCACAGAGAACCGTTTTCAAATACTGTATGGAAAGCCCAGTGTTGTATTAAAATCTGTGCTTAGGGAAAAAAAGAAAGGTACCGTGGTGAGACTGGACTTCTGGAAGATTTTGGCTCACCCCATTTTCCTCCACGCCAGAGAACTCATTCCTGTGCAAATGCCAGCTTTGCTGCCCCTGGATTTGAAAACTAGTGTGATATCTAGTTGACTTTATGCTTAGGTAACTTTCTTGTAAAATACTTAATTTTCATTAACTTTCTTATTAGACTCCTTTTTTCCCATGTAGAGTTTCATGTAATAATAATTGGACAGTAGTTGAACAAATGTAAGTCAGCAGTTTTCAGCCTATAGAGCTTTTTTTTTTTTGACAGATGTCTGGAAAAAAAAAATAAATCTGTGCTTCTAAAAGGGAATTCCTTTGGAAAAGGATCCTTTCTTCTTTCTCTGCTTTTTGGTAGAGAGACTTAGGTAATTTCCTCTGATCTGCTTTCTGTTGTCATACCCCCAGAAAAGGGCTCTCCGCAGGTACCTGCCGTTCCCGTTAAATGCCCAAATGAGTCTCTGCACGGTGGGGCTGAGCCTGGTGCGGTGGGACGGGAGAACTGACGCTGCAGACGAAGAGCTGCGAGGAGCGGGGCGCAGGGCTCGCTGGCGTACCCGAGAAGGGCCGTTTGCGTCGGGTGAACGTGGGAACCGGGGTGAGAGGTGGTGGGTTGGATGCTAAAGGGGATGAGCGGTCAGCTCGTGTGTTTTCATGGCCTTGAATAAATTAATGCCCACAAATCTGAATTTGAAGAACACTGGCTGCCTTCTTCATTCACTTTAGTGGCCTCTTAGGAAATTTCAGTTATTTCTAGAGCTGGTCAAGCTTTTTCACGTGAATAACTTACCCACTAAGCATATCTTGTTTGGTTTAAGTCAAAGTTTTCTACAAAAGAAAACTACTCTTCTTGGGTTTGTTTATTTTTATTTTTTTCCCTAACAGTTGAGTTTTCAGACTGCCTTAGCTTAATAACTGGAAATAAAACGTGATCTCCCCCCCCCCCCCCCCAGTCAACTTCTTTGTATCTTTCTTCTTAAATGAAACTGAAATAAAACATCTTAACATCCTGAAATGGACTCCCAAATGTTTTGCAAAATTGGAAAGCAAGTGGTATTTGAAAGTAAACTGAAACTGGGAAGGCACCTTTTCAAAAGGGGGGGGAGGGAATCTGTGCTTCTAAAAGGAAATTTCTTTGGAAAAGGATCCTTTCTTCTTTCTCTGCTTTTTGCGTACGGTAATATTCTGCAAAAAATCCCAAATCCCTCTGGCCGGTTTGTGTTTGGCAGTAAGGGAATAAGTGAGCAGGACTGCATCCGTGGCACCGTGGAGAGGTGCGGAGGAGGTTATTCTGCTCTGCCGCTTCTGCCTCCCCAGGCAGGAAAAGCTGAGGCGGTGACAGTGCTGCTTCCCTTAAGGCATATTAAGGCAATTTCATTTTGGGGAGCAAAGTCGTCTTTTAATAAGTGCCTCTCCAGCAGCCGCTGCTGTGGGAATACTGCTGGTGGCTCTCGTGGCCACGTCCCATCTGTGGTCTGCCTGGACCTGGTGCTGGTCCCATGAAATCTGGGGTAAAAAGGCGAATACAGCTACAGCAGCTCCCATGATGAGTGAGGATAGCCAATGTAGTTTGTGGTCTGGATTATACGTTTCATATATTCTTTGGAGCTTAAATTTAATTGCTTCATATGTTTGAGCAAACAACTATAATTCTAACCCAGAATGACTTGTTTTGAGGTGTATATTTAATAAGATTATTGAAATGCCATGAGAGTAAAATCCAGATTTTATCAACAATCTGGACTTGCAGTATTTGACCGCTTACCTTTTGCTTTAAAATCTCCTTCTTTGTCCATTATCCAGGGGCACATCTCCATACAGGCTGCATATGTGATTTTCAGTGCTCCCCTTTTAAATGAGAAATTTTATAAAACGACAGAAGTTATTACAGCACTAACTCCGCTCATAGTTAGAAAAAAGAAAGTAAAAAAAAAAAGTCTAACAACCCTCATCAGTCTGTAGGAGCTGGGATGAAAAGAGCTAACGATTACTATCTAAGTGATAAATGGGTGAGCGTCTGAAAGGGTTTTGGCAACGAGCGAAGACAGATGAAGGCAAAATGGCTGCTGTCTGCCTGCCTTTCGTTCTTTGAAGAATATTATGATTAAAGTATATTTAGCAATCTAGCTCCTAACTTGGGTCTAAATGGTGTTTTGAATGAGACGGCGCAACAGTAATAAATTAGAGCAATTAGTGACTATGTACTGCTTTTTCATAGAGAAGCGCTGTGCCACAACCTCGCGTGGAGAGGGAAAAGCTGATTTTGGAGTGTGAGATGAGCACGTACCTGTGGGAAACCCACGCTGGGGGCTCTTCAGTTGATTGCTCTGTGGTCCTGCTCTCTCCAGTGGATGGACTTTGCATCATTGTCCATGGGAGTGGGATCCACGAGGTTAGGAACAGCCCATGTGGAGCACTCCGTTACGGGCATGCTAGAAGGCAGCTGAAAGGTTTGGGATGGGACTTAGGGAGTTCATTTTGGGGAAAAAATTTGATCAGATCTGACTGTGTGCATTGCGACTGTGTTTAGGCTGTTTGTGATAGTAATGGTCTCATTCAATGTGTGGACCAGTGCAGGGGTGAAGGTGGTCCTTTTTAATGTCAAACCAACCCAGTTCAGCGAGCAGTCAAGGACTAGGTTCTCCAGAGGCACCTTGTGAAGCTTCCGTGGTACGTAAGATGGTGCTAAAAGTTCATCATAAGTGCTTTAATGTGGTGGGATGAGCTCAAGTGTGTGTAAAAGCTTTATGAGATTGGGCCACAAGCAGGAGAGGGACGTGCTTTTTTCTGTGTGCTTCTCCTGGAAAGGTCACTGACTTGGTGGGATCCTGCCCTTGCAGAAACTACAGCTCTTTCCTTTTTCAGATTTACCTGGAGCAATGTTTCTGGAACAAGGAGGTCAGATAAGACGTCTTGGCGGTGTGTGGCATTTGGGTTGTACGCTGCCTGCTCCTGTCGATACCTGTAAGCAGCACGGGGCTGCGCTCGTCCTGAGGGAGAGCTGTGCCTTGTCTCACCTGCTTTGTCACCAGTTTGGAAATTGCCTCTTACGGGGCACGTTGCTGTTGCCTCCAGTTTGAGGTGTCATTAGTGCGTGGCCTTTACAGAGCTCATTTCCCAGCCTTTCCACCGTTGAGGATGTAAAACTGAGTGTCTGCAGTCTTACCATCATCCTTCGGCTCGTAAACTGTGTCTGTGCTTTTCTTTTCCCTTGCTCCCAGAGCCTATAAAACTTAACTCCTGGTAAAGAGACACAGGTGTGAAGTTTTTAAACTGGTGAGAGTGAAACTCATTCACTTAAATATTTGCAAAAGGGTATGCAGAAGAAACCCGTGTGAATTCGCGCATCTGTAGGAGGAAGGACTCGGAGCAGATTTTGTCTGGCTGTTTTTACCCCGGCGTTGCAATTTCTGAACATCCTTCTTCTAAAGCTTATTTACTGTGCTGCCATGCTGAGCCATGAGACTTGGAGCTGTAGAGGAGAAACTGCTGCGCTCCACTCTTTGTAACGTTGGGATTGAAAAGAGCAAAGTGAATTTATCGTATGGGAACAGCCAGGTCTCCTTCCCACTTTTTAATATATGGGGAGAATGTATGCTAAATAGTTATATGCCTGTTTTTGTGCTACTGCTCAGCAGCTGCAGCAGGGAGAGAGGTTTGGACCACACTGGTGTCAGAAAGAAGGATGTGAAGAAAAAGTAAGGGCAATGTCATTCAAACAATAAACCTTACTGAAGAGATACCTCCTGCTTTTCAAGAAGATAAAAGGCTTATGTAAATACGGTAGCCAATAAAGTTTAACTAAGAAATGGAATAATAAATTAAAAATGCAAGTGCCAACTCACTTGATACAGTGTCAACCTTCTGATAATGTGCTGGTCCTTTGAACTTAATCGCTTAATCAGTCCGCTATACTTTTCTTAAACAAGCAGTTATATACTGAAAGAAGGAAGTATAGTGGGGTTTGACTCTGTACATCAGTTATTCATCTTTATGTTTATGTAGTGATATCTGGGTTATAATTCTATAAAACCTCTGATAATAGTAATCATAAGCGTTAATTAGTTGGTATCAATTTCTTCTATTAAATTCTATAGCTTCTTCTCTAATTCAGGTGACTCATTTCTTTAGATAAGCTTTAATGCTCTGCTACTCTCCTGTGACAGTTCCCAATTTAGAAGTAGCTCAGTCTCACCAGATTGGCAATGATCTGCCGTCATACTCAAAGTAGATATTTTGATGACTTCCAGTGAAAACAAAATAAAATAGAAAAAAGTGCTGTATGGGGAATTTTTAGTGTTACTGATCGCTACTGTGTAATTTGGTCTACAGTGCAGTTCTCAAGAGTGCTCAAGCTGCCCTGGGGGGAAAGTTTTGGATACCCACCATAACCTTGGACCATCCTCCTCTTGTTTCCTTAAATTCTGTCTTGTACGTGCAGCAGACTTCTCTCAAAGCTGTTTATCAGCTTCTCGCACTTGTGTGACCTGAGAGTGGGAGGAATGGGCCATCCCCCCGCTGGGGTTTGGATGCCTTTGCCATCACAAAGGTTCAAAGAAGCGGAGAATGAGGTTTGTTGTGTTGCTGGGCATGGGAAATCAGGACCAAAAGGGCTCATTTCTACCTCCTTCCAGATTTCACAGGTACTCGGGGCTTTATCCAGAACCCAGCCTGAGCCTTATGCTGGTCTTGGTGGCCCTCGGGTCCAGTTCTTCAGAAATAATGGAGAGGCAGCGGGTGTCTGTGCTCGTCACTAACTTCAGTGATAGAAGTGGTTGGCAGCTGAGCTCTCTGACTTGTTCACAAGTTCACGTCGTGGTTCTGGGGACTCAGCCTGCTTTGTCTGGTGTCACATCCCTGACTTACACGTGGCATGCACTGTCCCGTCTTAGTGATTTGGGGAGGATTCATTCTTAACAAAAATACATTCGTTTTGTCATCAAACTGAACTCATGCAAATATGCAGTTGATTATCACGTCAACTGAGATGGTGCATTTACTAGCCAATTATAATTTGAGAGTTATGCCGTAAATTCCCTTTCTCCCCAGCTTTCTTTGGGAAAGGCCTTAAGTCTATCAGGACCTATATCTTTTGCATTAATATTCTGTAATGAGTCAGCTCCTCTATTTTCTTCAAATTTTCACTACCCTATTTGAAATCACTGCAGACTGTGAAGGCGTTACGTAGAAAAGGCAGAAACCCTACTGTCGGCATTTATTACATTGCGGTGCCCCAGAGCATGGGTGAGTTCTTTGACCAAGGAGTTCCCTGCCTGAAACTTGTGGTTTTCTAAACAAAGTTAGGTCTGAGAGGGGTCACAAGGAGGGACCAGGAAGGGGATAGTCAATCCGATCAATAATGCAGGTAAAGCCCCTGAGGCTGAAGACCATGATACCTTGGCCACCTCCTTGAGGAGCAGATGGATGGGGACTAGCTGGAGAAGTGGGTGGGGGCAAGCGGGCAGAGCTGAACACTGGTTAGGGGAAGAGGAGGACTGTGTGCGAGAAAAGGCTTCGATACTTGATCAGGTCTGGACAGCAAGAGGGGTAAAGTGATGCTAGAAGGAAGGAACTATAAGCATTGTTCAAAACCTATGGGTTTTGAGCCTGTCTTGTTCAAAAGGTATTGTTCAAATTTATTAGGTCAAAATTGTTCAAAAATTCTTGAATAATCAGGTGCGTATTTCTGGGTCAGAGCTTACGTTATATGACCATAACTTCCTGGTCCAGGAAGGTCGTGTATATTGATGAGTTGCCATCCCGCACTGGTTTTCCATCGCCTGTGATGTCCTTCTCGGCGCTCGAGCCGGAGGTGGTCTGCTCCGGCCTCCCCTCCAGTGGTAGGGAGCAGTGGGTGAGCGGTGGCCAGTGTTGTCCTCTGCAGCCTTTTTGGGATGGAGGCCTTTGATGTGAGCAATTATCTCCTTAAGGGGGATGTTGTGAGACTCTTAAATTAGAGGCGTCTTATTAGCCATACTTCACATGCCAAGTGTTAGTTATAAAGTGATGCACCTTGCTGCTAAGACTGAGTGATTAATTTGCAAGCCAGTGAGTTGTTAGATTGTGCTAACAATTACCATATTTGATAGATTAAAGCCCGCACTAGGATATCTGTTGCCTTGGGAGTTTATTTACAGTTCCTGATCTGTGGCAGGCAAAGAATTTGTGGTGTGACAATTACTGTATAATGTCTCGATGATCCCGTCACATTTAAAAATAACATCCAAGCAGAAAATTTTGCCCATCTGTTTGTTACGCAGGGACCCAGCCCCGCCAGCCCTTCCCGTTGAGAAGCTTAGCTTCTTCCTACAAGAAGTCATCAGCCAGATGTAAGTCTCTGCGGAAAACTTCCCTTCTGCAAAAATAAAATTAAGAAACCAGGAAACTCAGGTTTTGCCCTGAAATGAAATGAGAACGTGACTTTTTAGACTATAACTATATATATGCTGTGACTATAACTGTGTTTACATATGCGTATAAACTATAACTTACAGTGTGCACAAGAACCTTCAGTTTCTCTTGTTGGAGTTACTCCAGTTTGGCACTAAAGATGCTTGATTATTTAGGCAGAGAAAGAGCACAATTGACTTTATGAAACTCTCAGACCACTGGACCATGTTCTTCAAAACACCAGTTAAAATGATTGGGAGTGATGGTGGCAAAAGACGAGGAGAAGAAAGTCACCGCCTCGGCTCTCTTTCTGATCAGAAATGCTGTCCTATAAAGTGACAATGAAATTCCCATTGCTTTCTTTTTTGCAAACCAGTATCTAGCTGGCCAAGAGCTGTTGCCCTTTCTGGGTCTTGGCATGAGCGTCGCAACTGATGTTAACAGCCCTCCTGTGCAGCAGCGTCGCCCGCGAAGACAAAAATAGACGTGCCCCAAAACACCCATCCCTTCAGGAGATTTTTGACCTGCATCCTTGCTTATGTAAAGTTTTCATACCTTTTATCTCGCTCTCTTCCAAACAGCTTTATTCATTCTGACTTGCGATCAGGCCCGGTTTTAATAACTCCTGAGCCCCCGTTGTCCCCGCAGAGCAGAGAAGAGGACTCTGCATGTCAGAAACCTTTAGCAGTGGGCAGCACACGAAAGGTCATGGTCCAGCCGGTATGATTTACGGGCCCTGGGCAGCTGGGGCACTTCCCTCCTCCTCCTCATTCCCTGCATACCTTTGTGCCCATGTCATCGTTGGGCACTCTCCCTCGCTCTCCCCATGGTATTATTACTATTATTTTTTTTAATGTCAAAATGAATGATGGTAACCGCCTCCTATAAACAAGTTTTTGGGAAAAAAAGCGATGTGAACTCCAGCGACCCAGGCGATGCGCGGGGAACAATATCGCCTTTGTCCCGCTCTCCCTCTTGGGCATCCGCAGCTCACCCGGCCCCGGAAACCGGGCTCCGTCCCAGGGATGCAGGGCAGGCACCATGGCATGGCATGCTGTGCCGACCGGGGCTTGCAAACACTGGTGCGTCCCTCAGCATCCCGGTGACATGGCACTCGGGACGGCACCGTGTCCTCTGCACAGGTTTAGTAGCCGTGGGACTCATGGCTAGTAAAGTCACTTTGGGGTTTTTCTGTTGTTTGTTTGCTGTTTTGGGGCAGTCCTGCAGACCAGCTAGGCTTAACAAGATGATTCATAGCCATTTAGTCTCCGTCATTGTCGTATCGATTCTGCAATCATCACTAAGAGATCTCTATTACTATCTTTTTTTCCTTTGGCTTTCGGTAAATTTTCTGCCTTCTGCCCCTTGTGAAGTCAGAAGCAGATGACAAGAATGCTTTGAAATTACATTACAAGGACCGCAGCTGGTATAAATAGATTTTACTTTGATGGAGCTGCTCTGATTTACATTACCTGAAGATCAAGCCTTCACTGTTTGTTTAACTCTGGTACTTCTGTTAAAAAATAGCTCTCAGTGATAAATTCCCATTCATTAGAAGAGAGAAGAAAGTAAATGAAAAGGACAGCATCTTTCCACCTTTGACATTTTGTAGACAGAAAGGGTTTGTTTTTTTTTTTTTTCCTGGTTTGAAGCTGCATCATTCCTCACTTCTTTTAACAGGGGTTAAAATTTTTGTCTTCAACTTTCTATCTTACATGGGAGAGGAAACAGAAAAGGAGCTGTGCTCGGCCTTGCAGGTAGCACCCTGAGAACGTGTTTGTTTGGGGTTTTTTTGTTTGTGGGGTTTTTTTTTGTTTGGCTTTTTTTTTTGGTGTGGGTTTTTTGTTGTTGTGTTTTTTTTTTTTGTAAGGACTGGGTTTTGATATTTATATTCAGTATATGGCTTTGGGAGTGTTGGCAGGCCCATTCAGATGAGTGAGACTTTGTATGAGTCTCCAGCTTCTCAGGAGGTGTATCAAAATCAGCTCCTTAGTTTATAGTGGGTAAGATGATAAATAGGATGGATTTTCAGTGGGGTAGTTGTAATTGAACAAGAAATATGTTTATCAAATGCAAATGATGGAAGAGAAAGGCATTAATGCATGAACACAGGTGGAAAGCGTTGAGTTGTTACTGCAGAAATTTAAATAAAAGTGCTGTATCCTGTTGCATGATGAGCCACACCAACAAAACCGTCTCCAAAGAGCGCTTCTCTGGCTCTGCTGGTAGTGTTGGACACATCACCCAGCCATTGCTATCTCAAGGCCTGAGGTAGGCGGTTGGCACTATGCCACGAAGGGCTGCTCAGATCTTAGTGCTTTGGGGCAAACCGTGCCAATGGCAGGAACGTGTTTGCAAAAGCATCAGAGCACTTGGTAGCATTTAAAGCAAAAGTGATTGAGTTCCGGACGAAACTCAGCATTTCAGTTTGAAAGATCCATTTGCTGGGAAACTTTCTTAGTCAAAACGCTTTGAACGGATCAACCTGTGGTCCTTCTCATTTCCATGAAGACGTTGGTTTTGTCCAAGGAGGACCGTCTGGTCCGTGAGAAAACCAGGTACCCGACACACTGCTAAGGACTGTCATGAATGATTTGTGGAGAAACAAAGAGGAAAATTGCCTGGAAGGAAAGGAAAATGGAAAATTGGGTGGGGATTTTATTTTTGGTGACAAGATACATAGTGGAGGTAAAAGAAAAGACTGCTGTTAGTACTAAGGTTCAGCAATAGCTAATTATTAGCAGTTAACAGATAGGGCTAATGTAATTGCTAATAAGTTGCTATTAAGTAACGAATAAAAACCTGAGCACAAGCACTAATTTCTCCTCCTTGCACCTGAACCCTCTGGTGGTGGTGCAGGCTTTGCACTGGTACGTTGTGGACATCCAGAGTAGTTAAGGGAAAAACAGTGGAGATAAAATCAGAATTTGGACGGAAGAGATGCCTGCAGAGAGAGTTGTCATATAGATTTTGGTATTAAAAAAAAAATTAAGGTAATAAAGCTAGACACAGAAGTGAAAGAGAGGCTATAACCTCAATGGCCATATGCTACAAAAAAACAAGCAGGAGGAGGATCAGCGTAGCGCAATATAAACTGCAAACCCTCTCCGCTGGGCTTAGCAGGACTTAAAATAAATGGGAAGATAATAAACAGTGCAGCAAATACAACAGAGAAGACAAATACTCCAGTGCTGCTGAAGAGGTCAGCCAGTGTCTGCTTTAAGAGCTGTGAGGGAACAATTTCTCATTTTCTGAAATTGCGATTTGGGGTCCTTGGTTTGTCCCAGGATGCAGCACGGAGCACGTACAAGCTGCAGAACTGAGAAAGGGGCTTGGTAGCTGGGGTTTTATACCGTTGCAAAGCAGGAGTGCCTCAGTTTCCCCATCTGTAAAATTATACAGGCATCTTCACGAAATGTGCTTGGAGATTCTTGCTATAAAAAGCTGCAGGGAGGATTGAGGAGATACCTGACTGCACCCGGGAAACATTTGGGAGTTGAGCTAATGTCCTCTTGAAAACGTAACCCAAATTTCTGTGCTGCTGATGTGCCTGCAGAAAGGAGGCTGTGCCTTTCCTGAGAAAGACGGTATTTCTATTAATTCTCCACAAGACATGTGACAATGTTTGCGGCGTTAATGGGATTGTCTGAGTAGGAAACGTAGGGCTGATAATAGTGGGCCCTTTTTTCTCCTGCTTTTGCTTTGGTCCTTGATTGTTATATCGATATTTAACATTTGTCATAAGTTCATTTTAGCTCTGTCTCATTTGGTGTACTTGTTACTCGCTCTGTCACTGATTTGAGAAGCAAAATCATGGGGATTTTTCCGGCTTCGTACTGTTCTTTGATGAATTATGTGTTCTAGGAGTTTTTCATGCATCACAGACTATGGTTTTTTGGCTGTAAGTCAGGAAAATGTTCCTGGGGATGATGAGAGTTCACTTTTTTCACCAATTTGCTTGTCTCCCAAATGCAGCAAGAAGTGTTTTTGTCGAGTAGTTGATTCCATCCTCCCACTCTCTCCTGGCTTAAAAAAGATGGCAATTACTCAAAATTCACATGTACCTTGTCACCTGTAGACGATGCCTCTCCGGTGCTTGGTGCGCGCTGCTCAATGTTGCGTGACAGGCTGGTCTGCACCGAAGCTGGGGTGGGGAGTTGCCTGGGCTGGGAAGGACCCCATGGATGGACCGGGCTCCACCATCCCGAAATGATGCCACGCTCGCGTGTGTGTATGGGTGTGTACGTACGAAATAGGTGGCTGTATGTCGGTGCAAGTTGTGCAATCTGGTGCAAAAGCCTGTCTAGAAACCTCTGTGATAGCTCCCAGACTTGGTAGCAGTGAAGCTTCCCACCACCCTGAGAGCCAGAGTGCTGCTTTGGGGTTAGGGATACGTAGTATATTAAAGAACAAAGAATACATAAGGGGTTTTCAAGTGTGCCCAGATAGCTCGGAGGCTGTGGTCCATCTCTGGCAAGGGGCAGTGCTGGCTGTCTGGGGAAGCCTTTCTCCTGAAGGCACTTTTGGTTTCACTCGCTGCAGTTTTGGTTCAGCTCTTCCCAGCTGCTCTTTAAACTACAGGTCAGCACATGCCCTGAAGCACAAGCGCCTGTATTTCTTCCAAAGCTTTTAATCATCGCGGTGGTAACCCTGGTTGGTCTCCTTTTAATTTGTGGATTATTCACACGTAGTAGAAAAGGCAAAATGTGTTGAATAAAATTTTCATGATTAATGGTTTTGTTCAGAATTATTGCTGGTGAAGATGTGGGCATAACGGCAGTATTTTTTTTTTTTTTTTGGCTGAGAATTAAAGGCAAGGGAAAGCCAACACTTTTTTATTTAATAGAGAGTTCAGAATGTCTGTCTTTTAATTGGTGTTATTTTTAGGGATATAGAAGGAGCAGGTTGTAAATTGTGAGTAATTTAATTTTAATTAGTTCTACTAAAAGCTTTATTCCTCTTTCCTATTCTTTTTCCGTGAAAGTGATAGCAAAGCAAAGGCAAATGTTTGTGATCCTGAGTGCTGTAAGAAGGTGCTGTTTTTCAGACCTCCTGGCACAGCACGTCAGCATCTCCAAAATTCTTTGTGATCCCAAAAGCCCGCACTTCTGAAGCGCTCAGCTCTGCCCAGAAGAGCTGTGGCAAATGGTATTCATGCCAGGCAGTGCAGGGAATGGGTTGAGGTTATTAAAGAATTTGTTGTTAGGGTTATCTTAGGTGTTTTTTTTTTCCTCAAGAGCCTTGTTACATGGAGGTGAACAGTATGTGTTATCTGTAGGGCTCTGAAGTTCTCATGCAGAAATGGAGGAATTAAAAAACTAACCAAACAAAAACCACACAGAAAACCAAAACCCAAAAACCCAACCACTAACTAAAAGTAAGAATGGCCACTGCCTGTCCTTTGGCACCGAAAGACCGATTTTTGGTGGGCAGCGCAGCCACTTGCTCCTCTCCTTCATCTACTTCCATGGGGTCAGAATCGAAAATCATCCTTCATGGGACATCCCACTTAAACCTCCTGTCGCTGTTATTTTATGCAGAAGATAACTTGCGTATGCTAGAAAAATAGGGTGCAAAGTCAGAAAGCAAATGATTTTTTTAAGTTGCAGGACATGGCGATCCATGCTGGTCAGTGGGCCGGCTCTGGAGAGCTCAACCATGCTGAGCCGGCCTTTAGAAACCCCTTCTGGTAAGGTCCTTCCCAGCGCTTGCCCCTTTTCTCGGAGATTTGTGGCATTTTCTCAGTGCAAACCATTACTGCCAAACCGCAGGGCAGGGACCGCGGCCGCAGCCATGCTGGGGAGCTGGTGCTGGTGCCTGGAGGGCATCGCAGGTGCTTTTCTCAGAGGGCAGGGACAACCATGCAGTTTTAAATGACTTTTCTGAGCCTGCCGTGGCCCTCGGCTCTCCCCGCCTGCTAGCTGAGGTTTCTAGCTTGCCCTGAGGTTTTGCGCTATTTTTTGGGTCAGCCAGCAGACGCTGTCTGATGTCCTTGTGTAGCCACTGGAAAGCTGCCGGGCTCTGCGGGAGAGCTGCGGCAAGGTCGGGATTTAACTCGTTTGTCATCGCCGTCCTCCACGGCGATAAAGCGCGCTCATTAACCGGCCCAGCTTGGTCCCGTTGCACGGCCCCCGTGACGGGACGGACCCTCCCAAGGCCCCGAGATGCTGCCTTGGTGGGCTGCAGAGAGTGCTGCTGGGTGGGTCGCCTTGGGTGGTCATCCCAAACCGGGCTGCGGTGCACGTCGTTGCTGGTGTTAATGATGGATACCGCCACTCCTGCACTCATCTTGCCGTGTTAGCCGGACTCCCTCTGCGTCTTTCCCGCTGAAGAGTTTGGCCAGGGCGGGTTTTGGTACCGAAATAACCTGTTCATCCCATCATTTGGATCCCTGCGATTGCTGGGGGGGGTTGATGTTGGAAGGATGGATGCTTTGCTTTTATTGCTGCTATTGTTATTTCCTTGTAGTGGCGATACAGCAGGGCTCCCTCTCTCTGTTGTTGTTTGTCCCAGAAGCTCATTTTTCATCTGGTTCTTTTGGGGAAAACCTTTGAAGCTTTCTTGTCTGGCCTGATCTGTGTGTCTCCCAGGGCTCAGGCTTTACAAACAGCCCCCCAAACCACCCCCCAGCCGACCACTTGTGGTTAATGAACTCCTTTGCGCAGCATGAAAATGCAGCTCAGCTGAGTGTGGTGATGGCTTTAGAAAAACAACAGGGGGAAGGAAAAAAAAAAATCCCTAATTGGATTCTATCAGGTAATCTCTCAATGAAGCAACACAAGTGCTAATTACTGCTATTGATGACAGGTAGAGTTATTGAAGCGTAATGCTGCTTTCATGTTAAAAAAAAAAAAGGCTCTATTTACAAAAAATAAGTTATTTAACACTCAACAGGGTGCATCTCAGATAGTGTTGCAATGCACCTATTAAATTTTTAGTGCCAGATTATGATTCACAGCCAGGGTACAGAAGTTGCTGAGCAGCATAACCCAAGCAACAATTATTAATTAATCAGGTGCTAAAAGTGCAAAAGAGAGCAGTAGGCAAATGATAAGAGCCTCTCTGGGATACAATACACTTTTTTCTTTTCTTTTTTCTTTTTTTTTTTTAGATTAAGGTAAAGCATGTATCATTTTTTTTTAGATTAGTTAAAGCATGTATCAATGTGATGTCCCCTTAGCAGATATTGCATCCATTATTCTTTCTACCCATATTAATAAACCCATTGATGAATACCCTCATTCTTTAGACTGTTCCCAAAACTGATTTGCAATTGTAAAACCATTTAACTCGGCAACTGTATGTACTGAAAGGAAACTTTGGGAGATACTGTAAATTATTTTGACAGATTTAAAAATGCTGTTCGTATCCATTAGTCGCTACAAATGCCAGGATGTTGTTTGTGATTTGACTGCCTCATTCTTCCTTACTGACAGAGGATGTGTTAGATGATTTTTTTGAAGTTAGTAAAGAATGAGGGAAAACTTCTTGTAGAAAAAAAATATCGAGCATGTCAATAGTTTTAGTTTTCTCCCAGGGTTATCCATTAAGTTTCCCTCTGGGGAGGGACTGGTGGGTCTCTGGAGCATCGCTCTGAGCATGCTGCTCTACCTGCATCCTCTGGGAGGGGAGAGGTGCCGTTGCCCGAAGGGACGATGGAGGTGTGGGCGAGCAGAGCCAAGCCAGGGCTGCCAGACCTTCACATGCATACTGCATTATAAATGCCATCAGGATTATTTTCGCAGAAAGAAATCTGATTTTTAAAGCTTCTCAGGCTTATTTTGAGTGAGAAATAATGTATGTATTGGAGATTATTAGCGCATCTTGAATGGTCATTTTTGGTGTCGTACTGGTTCTGTTTAGCGCATCGTTTTCAGGGTAATTAGTTTGCTTTCTGGGAGCTCTAATGCATATGCATCGAAGAGTGGCTTGACCTCCTCTCAACTTCGTTTTCTTTCTTTTTTTTTTTTTTTAAAACCACTGAGTCACGAGTATACACAGGAGGACAGGGGAAACCCAGGACACTGAGGGAGAAAGTCCCGTTCCTAAAGACCAAAGCAGCACCTTTGCAAGGATATATTAAATATAAACACCGCTAACGGCAGCAGCGCTGTCGAGGCAGAACACAGTGCTATCATCGCTCTCCCTGGACGTCAGTCGGGGAGTTTACGACTGTCCCGTCATCCCTGTTGCGTGCACTGGCGTTTCCCCGGGCTGGAGGGGACGTGCCTTGAGCAGACCGCCTTGCCGCAACGCTGGCTCACAGGGGAGGCGTGCTGCTGTGATCGGAGCTGGGGACTGGCCTCCCGGTCCTGCCTGGCGTTTGTGTTGCAGAAATGCAGAAAAAAACCTGAAATCTCACTTGATGCAGTATCAGAAGATACTGTTATACGGTTTAGGGTTGATGTTTTGGTTTGGTTGCATTTTAGGTCTTCAGTTATCACTTGCGTGTCCTTGTCACTGTGTCCATGCAGCTCTTTATGGGGCTGCACTGGGAACTTGATGGGTGAACTAATTTGGCTTAAAAATAATCCTTTTTCCCCTTCTTTTTTTGGCCACAGCTCACAGCTGCTGTGAGCAACCAGCTCAGGGTAGGGAAGGATAACTCCTCAATTCAGCTTTGCTATTAAACGCCTCCTGCCACAGAGCTGGAGACTTTTCTGCCCATCTTACCTGTTACAGCTGAACTTGGTGATTAATTCCTGCTTAAACCAGGGCTCCATGGTGTTATTCCTGGTACGAAGTCAGTGTACATAGGTGCTGCCCCCAGAGCTTCTTTCAGCCCAGCAGCTGTGCCTTGAGCCGGTCTTCTGAAGGCATCATGTAGCTCATGGGTAGGGATCGGGACCGAGAACTGGAGATGGGGCAGTGCTGGGCATATCTGTTGTGTAACCGATGGTTTGTACGAGCCCCCGCTGAAGTACAGCACTTATTTTGCTGCTTCTCCACAGCTTCATTGGGAAACTTTGGTCCATTGGTACATACCACAGCTTGGGAAGGCAAATGTGTAGCTTTTGTAGCGTAGTTTCTCAGATACTTTCTTGTGATACATGAAACTTAGTTGGGAAACTTCCAATATGTTGAGCTGGAGATGGGCTGGGTGACAGGCTGGGTGTATCATCAGTAGTTTTTGGAGCCTTGTCGAGAAGTGGACGGCGTTCAGAGCTGAGGAACTTTCGTGGTTGTTTGATACCTGGGTTTTCTGCGTGGGGGTCCTGGGAATGGCAATATGATCAACAGTCATATCTTTACTACCCAGCTGTCATTCTTGCTTTTCATTTGCAAATGAAGATGCAAGTAACCTGCTTTTTAACATATGGCCCATTAGCTACCTCCTCCTATTCAGATGGTAATGTAGTGGACCATTGTGATTTAGTGCTCTGACTTGTATGGAAAATAACAGATTGTTTACGCTGGTAATTACACTCATTTCCATATCAATTGGTCTGGCTAGACCAATGCCTTATAATAAAAAACTTATGGCAGGACAGTACTTGCCCAAACCAGTTAATGGAAAAGCATTGTGTTTATCTTGGGTACTACTTTGAATCGTTGGGGAACCAGACAAAGGGGGAAAAGGCGGTTACAGATGAATCATGTATATAAGGAGTGAAGACTTAGGGGGAGTTACAAAGTCCCAGCAGGCACAATGGGTGTGAGGAATTTGATGAGGCTGAAAAAAAGAATGACTTTGAAGGATTAGTCAGAAAATACTGTTCTAGATCACTAGCAGATAAAAGTCAGCAGGGGACTCTGGGGATCTATATATTTTTAATAAGAGCCAGAGTTCTGCCCTCTTGACTTCCCTGGGGTGGCAGTGATTCATACCAGTTGAGTATCTGAACAACTTCCATGAATTATTTGTATTGTAGCCGTACCAGGAGCAGCTGAGATCCTCCTGCTGTGCTCGATAGTCAACAAGAGTTTGTCATCAAAACAGAAATAGCTGTTTTTTGAAAGGGTTTGATGATAGGTGGTTTATGCCAATTGCAGGAGTTCTGGACCTGAAGTTGGCAGTGATTAGGTGGCTTGTGGAGATCACACTCGAGGCTGCTATCTAAGCTGAGGTTGTCCAAGCAGGTGCTTCAGAGAGGTCAACATCAGCTGTCAGTTGACATTACTCCATCCAGCCCTTTCCCTGCTTGAACGCCTTGACATACGGAATTAGTAAAGGTGTTGAGCCCACGAATTAGTCAGACATCTATCAGAATGGCAGTGATATATGGGATTGCAGGATGTAGTCTGCCCACAAAGGTGCACCAAGACTGCTGTTGAATATGAACAGTTGGACTGCACATTGTCATCTCATGTGCTGTTTGTGAGACTGCCTTTTTTTTTTTTCTTCTTTCTTTTCCCTCTTCTAACCTGGTCAACATGTGGCAGGTCTCAGCCCAAGCACTGCTTCCCAGATGGACAATGAGTGCCCCGATGGGAAGGGGCAATTGGGAAGAGCGTGAATGGGAGCAGCAAGAATGATCGGGGGCCTGAAGGCCAAGATATTTGGTGAAGGCTGGTTGTTTAGCATACAGAGAAGAAGATAGACCTGGTGACAGCTTTGAGGTTGCTGCAGAGAGGAGGAGATATCCACAGCCAGAGTAGGCAGGATAAGGGGAGACAGCCTGAAGCAGTAGCAAGGGACCATCAGGTTAGATATTAGGAAATATATTCCATCGGAAGGAGTAGTGACACATGGAGGACTCTGTTACTGAGGTCCTTCAGGTATTTCACTTGTATTTGTCGAAATTTTTACACACTGCTGGTCCTCCTTTGTAGCATGGTGCGGTTGAGGCAGACATTGTCTTGGTGTCCCTTCTAGGTCTATCTTAAATTATTCTATGTGTCGTTATTAATTATTCTATGTGTCGTTATTATTTTAGGCTTAGAAGGGACTAATGCAAGGAAATGTGAAGATTTATCTTTAAGGAGTTAGAGAATGGCATGGGAACAGAGAGGTTTCCAGGATTTTGGTTTTACAACTGCACTCTATTATACAGAAATCCAAATGCTTCTAACAGATGAGGCGAGACAGGAGACTGTAACAGACGTAGAAGGGACCCCAGCATCAGCCATTACAAAAGAGGAACAGAGCAAGGGAGAGCCCCACGTCCCGGGTTTTCCCTGAGCAAACAGCCACGTGGAGCTTTGCAGCGCTTCACGCCTGCCATACCACGTGCTTGTTTGTGCAAGAGCTGCTGGGCAGGCAACTACTCGCGTCCTCAGTCAGTGAAGCTGGTAATGGTGCAGGGGAATTTGGAATTATTTAATAGCAATCAGTTCCAAATGAAATAAAGAAGCAAACGGTGACAAAACGGGTCTCCCAAACCACAAACCGAACGTGCAACTCAAATTGTTTAACCAGAGATGATGGGCAGACCTACTGCTTGGCAGAAGATGAAGATTGGTAAGGTGCAAAAGAGACAGGTCGTTGCTGCAACTTTCTAGTACATTTAGTTTCCCGAAGATCCCAGGGCCACCTTTACTACAGGTTAGTATTTGTTGCATACTTTTTATGCAAAACATAGAAATTACAGGAGTATATTCCAAATGTGATGGGCGCATTATATTTTGAAATGAAAATGATCTAGAAGAGAAATAATACTGAACAAATAGGTATTACAGGACTACTGTTACAATTATTGTAACATGCTGTGCGGAGCTTTTTCCTTTTCTTCCCCATTTGGCTTCACAGCCATTTTCGGGAATGGAAGACAATGACTCAGACTGAATATTATTGTGAATGGGATAAAGAAATTTGGTATTAAAAAACCCAGTAGATTACAGCTGAAATATCAATAAACATTCGTTCTGTAGTATAATGACACAGGGGTGTACTTTTGAAGATGTGCAGGAATGCTGTTCGGCATTGCAAATGCAGGAGCAGGTTTTATTTTGTTAAGCACTCAAAGACGTGCAGCATCTATCAGCGAATTTTCCGTAGTAGAGTATCTGGTCATTTGTGGAGCTCGTAGAAGACTTAGCTCAAGGTCCAGAAGTGCATAACACAATTCTTTGGACTCCCGTTTTGGTTTTGGACGATACCCGTGGAGGAGCTGTCGTCTCTGGTCTGAAAGGTGTCAGAGTGAACGAGGTTGGGTGAGGCTGATCTTTGTAGCGTGGTTTGTGGTGAAGGCTGAGGTTGGGCGGTTAGGGCACCGGGGTTGCTCTGGCAAGGTGATGTGATGCTGGGTGAAACATTGTAGGTAGCTTCTCTGTGTCCTGTTTTATCACCTCTTAAACAGGTGAGTTTGAAGGTTGTTGTTGGGGAAGTACCAGACCTGGGAAAGGGCTTTATATAAAAGGTTCCGTTAACTACAGCTAATTAGGTGAACATCCAACCTGCAAATGCTGCTGCTGCCTTGCACCGTAAATTTGAGGTCTAAAACAGAGCGGGGGGAAGGAAATGCATTCCTTAAAATGAGTTACTCAATAAATATAAGACTTGCTAATCAGGAGGAGCTGGGGTAGTTGATTAATTTTTGTAAGAAATATTTTTTCCACCCATTAGTATATTGTTTTTAGTAGAAAAAAGGCAGATGAAAATTTGGTTCTAGGAACTTCTGTCCGGCACTCTGTGGTAGGCAGTATGGTGGAGAGAGATTAATTAACTGTTGCGCCAAAGAACAAAAGGCAAATTGCACCATTTAATAAAAACGAAGACAAACGATGAAAAAGACCGAAATGAAAGCATGAACGTGTACAGACTGCCATAGAGAGCCAGCGCTAACTTACCTTAGCGCATCCTCATGCTGTATCTCACCTAGGATTTACTCTGACAGCTTTTGCTTTACCTTCATCCCTGTCTCAACTTGACCACAGAAAGCTTTCCCGTAGTTACCACTAAACTTATCTCGCCTTTCTAGGAAAAACTCTTAGCTGCAGCTCCTTAACAGATTAAAGTAACCCTTAAAAAGTAACCAATTATAAATAATTTAAAGGTAAGAAGTTTCAACCAACCTGTTACCCTGAATGTCTCTGTTCTCGAGACACGCAGGTTATATGGTGGAAAACGTGCAGTTAAAAATCTGCATCTCAATGGGAAATCACAGTCTCTCTCTCTAAAACTGATGTAGTCCTTTACCTTCTCTCAGCTCACTCCTCAGGAGCAGCCTGGCAGTAAGGACTCGTTTCATCGTTTCACGTGCATTTTCCCCACTGGCATCTGCAGTAGCCAAATGCAACGCTCTGCAAAACCACCTTGATTTCAGCGTAGGTGATCAGGCACTCGCAAGAGGGGAACCCCGGTGGAGCTTGTTAGGGGCTGACTCGCGCGTTCCTGTGCACGCTTAATGGGGTTTTGTAGGAACAGCTTAAGGTGTGTTTAATATAAATTATTAGTCTTTACTTTTGTAACTGTTCTGCGGACATAAGGAATGAAGATACTGTGTGTTCAGGTATTCAAGAAGAGATTAAATCGAGTTTAATAATCTTTAAATTGTCATGGTGATTAGTCATCATTGTCAAGTGCCTTGCTTGCCACGGCGTTTGCGGTGGCTGGTGGTGGGCTGTCGGCACTGTCGGAGGGGAAGCGTGGCGAGGCTGGACGCTGTGCCGTGGGGCGTGCGTGGGGCAGGCTCATGAATTCAGAGGCGTGCCAGCGAACAGGGCTGTTTACTCGTGCATCTGCCTTTTCAGAACTATAAAGGAAAGGAGGCAAGGAGGTGCAGTTGGAGTTACTATGGGGCTAGATAACCTTTAAGCCACAAATGTGGAGCTCCCAGTGCGATCAGCAGCTCTTTGTGTCTCCGAGTATGTCCCTTTGACATTATCATGTGAGAATTACAAGTTCTTTTAATTTCCCTGTTAGCACAAACAATGCTATATTTTTCTCCTGCAGCCTTGCTTTCCCTGCAGGAAAAATAATCTGCGATAAAATCTTATCGGGACTATTCCAAGCACTGTGTGGACCAAAGGAACCTGAAACAAATCCAGCTTATCGTTTCTGGTTTGGAGTCAGCTAAGTGCGGAATGCTAATATGCCGATTTTTATCTCGTGCATTAAAGAAACTGGGAAATGCTGCTAGAAAGCAGTTTTCTCCAGCCATCGTTTAGGAGTCGCATTTATCCAAACTTTGCAATTTCAGTTCAGGTGCTAATACGGGGATGGGTTGTTGGGCCCTTTGCCTTTGGATACAGGTTTGTGCTTGCCCAGCACTGGAAAACAGGGTGGTAAGGGGTTTAGTGGGATATTTTTAAGCCCCTTGCATATTGCATTCTGCAGGTGTTTTCCTAGCATTATGTGGGTTTGTATTTGTCAATGTAACAGCTAATATTAAGAGTGCTGACCACATCTGAGAGGCAGTAAGTTGGAAAAACAAACATTTGACAGGAAATATTCCCTTAAAAAGATTGAAAACCTGTTGAAACCTCTCCCCAACACATATTTTCCTATTTTGTTTTTTGGGGTTTTTTTGTTGTTCGTTTTTTTGGGGGGTTTTTTGTTTGGTTTTTTTTCCATGTCAGACCTTCGAGTGCCTTTGGTTTAGGGCTTGTTACACTCCCTTTCTAGGAGCTAACCATTTTCAACAAAAACAGAACTATTTTTTTCCTCTATTTTGTTAGGAGTCCTTTTTTCCAGGATGAAAGGCTCAATGGCAATTTTCTTCTCAATCAAGTACCAGTATTTTATGGTAAATTAATACCTGCTGTAAGTTCCTTGTAGGTATTTATATAAATCTCTATCAACAAAGGATTTGGGCTATTTTTCCTGCTTTGAGCTTTGTGCGTGTAGATATTTCTGCTGGGGGATTAAAATAGATACGTGAAACTCGCTGTGAGGTTGAGGCAGAAGAGGAGCGTTACCCTGGCAGAGGGTCCGTCGGGAGCCTGACCCTCAGCAGATGGTTTTACTCAGAAGGGCTGACCATGTTCAGGCAGAGCCAGGGATCACTTGAGCTTGTGGAGCCTCCTTCGTGCCATAGCTTCTTGCCTTTTTTTTTTTTTTTAAAAAAAAAACAACCTCATTTTTCTAAAATGGAACAAAACGGGCGCGTGGCAGAATTGGCCGAGCATTGGGAGGAGGGTTTACCTGCAGCAGGATTGCCACGCAGACGTAAAAACCTGCATCGCGGCTGTTTGCTGTGGCATCACAGCATACCTGGGCATCAACGTAAATCCATTCAATACGCTTCTCACTTCCCAGCTGTATAAAGTCATTGGAAAATGAAGTAAAAAAATTGCTGCCCTGATTTCTAGAAACTTTACTCTGCGGGAGTCAATTTGGAAGCATTTGAGTGCAGATTTGCAGGAGGATCTGGGTATGAGCGCTCCAAGGTCTCCAGCAGTACATTTCCTTTTAAATACTGTAATTGGAGCCCTGAAATTTCTTTAAGCACTTTATTTTAGAAATAGCTGGGGTTTTGGAACGAAGTCATATAAAGTTATGGCGGCACTTCACAATTTTAGGAGACTTTTAGCCTGCCAAATTGGAGCCACGATATCGGTATGCACGGAGCCTGTTCCTCGGTGCAGCAGTAATCATGCCGCCAAACTGCAGGCTCTAAATCACAGCTATCGGCTAGAGCAGCAGAAAATGAGAATACAGGTTTTTATGACCTTTCGCGAACAGGACTATGAACCTGTCACTTGTGAAGTTTTACAAAACATCCCCTTAAGAAAAGGAGTCGCGTTGGTGACATTTTATGTGAACAGATATCATTAGCAAACTCAGCTGCTGGTGGCTCGTGGAAAACTCTCACCATGTTATACGGAGAACTGAATTTCACAGATATTGTTGGCATTTTCCCCCTTGCAACTTCCTCTCTTGCTACTTAGGTAATAAGAGCGCAGGAAAGCAGGGCGTGAGGAGCTGGATGTTTGTTCTTCTCCTTATCCCACCCTGGAAGCTACCACTTTGTGATTCTTTTATGGGTATTGCCTTTAACTGCTGCTTTCTTTTCTTTGTATATTTTTTTTCTTTTCTGATGGAAAACTATTACTTGCTAATCATTTCTCCTGACTTGGGCACCCCACCCAGCACCGCAGGCTGAAACTCACGCTTGAGACTAAAATTGATGTCGGCTCCCTGGGAGGTATCGGGCCAGATCTCAGCACCAAGGAATGTCGTCATGTCTTTGGGTAAAAACAAAGCAAAGCCTTCATGTTCAGCTGTCATTTATATTTCTTGCAATAATTTAAGGTCTTCATAAATTGACAAACCCCCCATGAAACCAAGGCTCTGTTGACAGAAAACAAATAAATTGAATGCATCAGTCGCATCCTTTGGTTGGGCTTCATGGGGAGCAGAACAGCAAATAAATGCAGTGAAGACCCAGGCTCACGTGTGAGCTCCCTCCTGCAGGTGTATTTGTATCCAGAGGGAATTTTTTTTCTCTATAGGACAGGAAAGCCAAAAATCAAATCTGAGAGAAAGAATCAGCAGCTGAAATATGTTTTTAATAAAGCAAAAAAGCAAAGATACCCTCTCAACCCAAAGGATCGTTTTGACTCTTTCTGTTTGTACACGTATTTAGATCTCTAATGACTCTGCAAGCCTATGTGCAGCTATAAATCTGTCTCCTCAGTGGACTCCACTAGCAGGCTTGTTTTTCCTGCTATGCCATAGCTTTTGGCAAACATTTTGCTGTTTTGCCTTCCCCGTAGTTCGTATCCCAGTAGCGTGTAGGGGAGCTTTTTGGTTCAGAGCAGCAGCGCAGTTTTAAGGCAGATCTGTCTCACTTACGGCACGCTGGTTTGGTGCACAACGTGTCCTTGGTGCAGGTATCCTAAATTCCCTTTAAAGGAACCAAAATCTGGTGCACTTCAGGTGTGCACCAAAGGCACTCCCTGAGAAACCAAAGAGTCGGAACCAGTCCTGCAGGCATCTTCAATCCGCATATGTAGCGAGGCTGATGGGCTCATGGGCCACCCCGAACCCTCCCCCTACAATTTTACACAGTTGTGGTGTTTAATGGTTTTAACCTACTGATCTGCTCCTCCTGTTGCACCAAATTACTTGCCCGTGTGGGCATAACCTCTAATGTCCAGGTTGGTCTTCTCGATTTCTGGTTGCTGTGCTTCCCTGCCGCCTTCACCTTCACCTCCTCACGCTGTGTGTATAGCACAGTAAATTAAAAAATGGGAGGGGAAAAAGGAAAAAGCCCAGCATGTGTCACGCCTCCTCTCTGTTTTATAAGGCAAAAGTGTCTCCCCATATGTGCTGTTCAAATTTTTGGCTATTATTAAGAAGATAAAGATAGCGAAGCATTTGGAACTGGGCAAGGTATTTAGCTGGAAGAGCCTTCCCTCTCTCCCAGGCGGCATCTGGCCAACGAGCTGTCAAAGGGAAATGAAATGTATCAGCATTTCATAACCAAAACTCTTCAGAACTTTAGTTCCAAGAAAATAATTAGGGTAATTTGACATTGCGATCTTGATCCAGGATATACGCCCTGTGTCTGGCTGGCTGCAGCACTGGAATTTGAGAGCACTAAATTTACGATCCCGTTTACACAGCCTTTTAGTGTTTATATATGGGCAGTTTTAAGCAATGTGGCTTAAATTTTATTTTTTTTTTTATTGATGAAAATTTCTAGTGGCTGGGTTGCCCATGGTGGAGGAAGTCAAGTCTGAATTACACTTGACATCTTTAAGAGGAGCCAGGAAGGTGCCTCACCACATCATCATATTTCTGAAGTATTTTATTTCATGTCAGCTTTGTGGTTGATATTATGTGCATCTCTTTTCCCTTTGTACACGGCATTTGCTTTGATGGTCAAAGAAAAATGATAGGAATATATTTCTATAATAATACAAGTGACTTCAGGAACTTGTAAAGCCTTTTTTTAAAGAGAAGAAAAACACACTTGACTCTGACCCCCCTGCCCTTTTTTTCCCCCGCCCCCCAAGAAAAATGCCAAGCCTTGGTTCTGTATATGTCAGAAATTTTCTTCTCAATCAAGTACCAGTTGAATGCAAAGATATCTGTCCCTCGAGGGTCAGAAGTCTATGTCTCCTTGTAATCAGAATGATGTTTTTCTGGCTTTGTAAAGGTAAAAAGTCCCCCTTTCTAGGTTTTGGTGGTTTCCAGCATGCATCTGTTGTGTTTTCCAAACTGAGGGAAGGTTCCCTGGGAAAATGTTGTTTAAAACGAGCAAACCAGCTGGCGAAGCTGCCCGGCGGTGTGGAGGGTCCTGGCAAGGTGCTGGGGGGAAGAGCAGAGCTGGGTGTTAAGTACAGCCTGTGTTCGTTGCTTGTGCGATAGAGCTGTGAGCTCCTGTAGTACAGTCGGTCAGATTAGCTCGGATCGCTTGTCGCAAATGAGATTTATCTCATTTCATAGTCTGAAACTCTGGCTCTGATCTTAAACCCATCAGGAATTGGCTCCTCCTGAGACCAAGCCATCCTACGTGCTCTAAGATGTCTATGTTGGCATGGGATCAGGCACCTATATAAGGTGTTGACTATAGAGGAGCCCGACTGACTTGTTTAGAGCAGAGGCATGAATTTTGGATGATGGCTATTGGGTGAGGAAAGTTTCTCCTTCTCCCACCTGCTGCCAGCGACGTTTGGGAGTGACCCACTGCTGCTCATAGCTGTACATTTTTCACAGACTTTTCTGACTCTCCCTCCCATGATTTATATGTTGACTTTGTCCAGGAGGTCCCAATGTTGGCCCAGATGCCTTCCTCCAGCTCTGTTTATTTCAGCAGAATTTAGCCCCCGTCAAGTTTAATCTCTAACGACCTTGCTAAGTCATTCACACATTAACTCGGCTCCTCCTTTGACATAAATCTCGTGTCCAGCTTCCACCGGAGGGGCCGGAGGAAGGAGCACAGTGCACTGATTTAAAACGATTAAATGCCCTTGGGCTGGGGCTTTTCATCCTGCCGTGGTACGGGGAGGCATTACCCAAAGAAAAGTGCAGCCCTTCTGTGTGAGGCTGCCCTTGCACTGCTGGTCTGGGGAACCCGTTGGGATGTGCCTTCAGGTACGGAGTCTGGCTGCCCGTCGGCCAAAGTACATCTCATGCAGGACGCTACCTGGAGGGGATTGCACTGTTTCACGTTCTTTAAACCCTGAAAAAGGTCTTTAGACCCTTTCTTGTTGTTTTTCCTTCCTTACTTCTTCCTTCTAGTAGCCTGTATCTTCAGTGCTCGTCAAATACAGAACGGGGCTAGTTTTTCCCGACTCGAACCCCCAGTTGATTATATTTATTCCAAAAAAGAGTAGCGTATAAAGCTTAGGAGCTACGATTAACGGAAGGATGTTATTTCTGCTCTGCGAGATGTCTTTAGACATTAAACAAGGCTTCAGAGTTGGAAAGAAAATGCAGTATTTTAAAATGTACAGAATAGCTAGGATTGAAAAAAAAATAATTTCAATATAATGAATCATTGGGTATGTATAAACAGAATGGTATTGAGTAAAATAAATAGAAATATAATTCAATTAATATACATGTCTAAATAAAATAACGAAGTCAAAACACAGCTACTCTGTTCTTATTGAACAGACATGTTTTGACAGTATTGAAATGAAAAAGCAGAAACAATTATCTTGGAATTTTACCCATTACGTTTTTGCTGAAAATTATATATTCCATTGAATTACTCCTATTTTGGTGAAGGTGGATTTTGCAGTGGATATGATACTTGTTGAAAAAAAAAGTCAAAAACACCAGTAGGATTTTAAGCGTTTTTGGCATGTTAAAGTTCTGCCACAGGCAAAGTAAACCTGTGCAGGATAACCAGTGAGTCTCTGCTATTGTACAACATGGAATACAATTATCATTATACCATCGGTATCTTCTCAGGCAGCAACAAGTGTTGGACCTAAATTAAGATTTGGCCAAATGTTTGTGTTTTGGAGACACCTGGATAAGGATCAAGATTTCTCACCTGTCTCTTTAATAACGCCCTTAATTGCGGAAGACGTTTAAGCGTGTTTGTGAAGTCCAACCCTTCCAAGCCTTAGCTACCTATGGATGCGGTAGTTTCTTTGCAGGGTCTCTCTTAGCTGCCCGAAGATGCGGTAGTTAGCAGGGTTTGCAGGAGCACAGCGGTGATCTCGCTCTAGGTAGCAAGGTCCCTGGGCATCTGAATGTTTTTAAAACCTAGTCCTTGTAAATGGATGAAGGGACACTTTCCTGCTTCTTACTCATATTGGGCATGTTTTACTTTAGATCTGAACTTCGTGTGATCAGAAATTCATACCTGATTCTGAAAACAAGTTTTGACCTGAATAAAGCCGGTCGCATTTTAAATTTCCAAGTCCAGGCGGTGCTGGTGCATCCTCACCCGGGAGAGCTGGTGTTGGGTGAGCTCTGGGAAGGGACAGCAGTTAGCAACGTGTTTCACCTCGCCTTCCCCATCAGTTCTGGAAACAAAAGGGTTTCTGAGCTCCAGCGGTTAAGCCTGGAAATAATTTGACTGACAGTTCCTCAGTGAGCTGCCAGTGGGAAACCTTGCTATGCTAATAAAATGGGTCTTTCTCTTTCTTTTAAACTTGACTTTCATGGGATCAATTAATGATAGGGAGTTAGAAAACTAGTTGTTTTACAAGGTCAATAAAGGGTGCCAGCGTTGAATGATTTTGTTACAAACCTCTCATTACCGGGCTGAGTAAACAACGCAGCTTCTAGTCCTGACGCTTATTGGCAGCAGGGACCCCTGGATAACCCAGTATCTTTTCTCCTAACATGAAAGAGGTGTAAATAAAACATCGGGAACGTACAAAACGGTGCAGGCAGAGTGAGTTTGAACCCAACTCGAGGCAGCTTTTGAACGGAGTGTAAGAAATTAAAGCTCTGATTGCATCCAATGCCATTTGCCTTTCACGGCCACTCATTTCGGGAAAGAACAATGGGAGGACTGGGACAGGCGAAGGTGTTTGTGTGCCTGCACCGTTCATGCTGCTCATTTCCATGGGATCGCCACCTACGCAAGTGAAGTGCGTACGCCAATTGGTACAGGTTCTGTTTTACTCATTAGAAACAAATATTAGTAATAAGTGCACGCTGGTGGTGCCGTCCAGGAGATGACACACCCATTGCATCTTGCGAGTCCTTGTGAGGTATGGTGCCGGCGTATGACGTGGAGTGAATCTATCCAGGGAAAGATGTGACCTGCCAGGGAGAAAAGCTCCTTATCGTCTCAGAAATGTATTGCCTGTGAGCGCTTCCTCTGCTGTGTGACCCGAGGTCTGGAGGGAGAGCGGTCAGGTGCGCTCGGTCAAGGCACTCCACTGATGCTGCAGGGCTTTCGTCCTGTAAAAACAGCAAGGCAATAGTAAGTCGGAGACTGATACCCTTTCTCTCAGAGAGGAAGGGTCTGCTCCAGTGTAAAGTGTCCTCAAGGGGCTCTTGCCTGTGTATTTTGACACTGCAGCCTTTAAATTGTGCTGCTGCAATTGCATTGAATATACCCGTCCCTAAAGCCCTTTGCTAGCTTTCCTTGAGCTAGCTGCCACGGAGGCTGTGATAAAGACCTGCTTCTTGCCAGCACAGAGGCACCTGTAACTGCGAGGTGAGTGTGCCATAAATGCCTGCAATACGTCTTCAGAGCAGTGCTTTCTTCCCAGGTTCCAGAGATCCACGAGACTCCGGTGATGTTGGAGTTCAGTTTTATCCTAATCAGTGTTAGAAAAGGTCCTGTTGGCTGTGTTACGTGAAGAGCAGTATTTCAAGGCTACGTTTAAGTCTAAAGGTCTTGATGCTCTTAGTCCTTCCTAAATAGTACTGATAGCGCTACATATTTGAAACCATAGCATAAAACCTTGTAGGTGTAATATCAGCTTGATCAGTAGAGAGAATCCACCATGCATGCAGTCAGGGGAGTGAAGGTTTTTGCAGTCCCAATCACTGTGCCCTCTTGTTGTCATCCCTCCGTAGTCCTCTGGGGATTGAATTCCCATTTTGTTTAGTTTAGCTAATAGATATATAATCCTGTGCACCGTGTCATTTTATGCTTTGCATGCTGGATGGTGATGTGCTTTGCAATACATATGAAAATGCTTAAATAAAAAGAAAAAAGTCTCTGTACTTAGGCATTAATTGCTGTCAGATCCTCACGGTTTGAACTCAGTCGTTCCTGAACAGGCGTGCATTTGTTTGCTCTGCTTAGGCACTAGTGAGATGCTTTAGTATCTGTCATTAATAGCAAAGGAAAATAGCTGGTTTAACTGTTTGGGGCGAAAAAAGGAACAGTGGAGGATGAAGGTCCAAGAGCACTTGCCAAATTTCTTTCAACCAAATCGGCTGCCAGTGTGTAGTGTGAATGAAGAAAATTGAGAACGGCAGCTAAGGCTTAACTAATGCAGTCTTATTTGGGGCTGCAAACAAAGGCTTTGGCCTCAGTTCACAGGGTCCGACCTTCCCGTTGTAGATTGAAAGCTAAAATGATTGTGGGATTCAGTTTGACCAAGAAAATACTAGGAGAGTGAGACAGAAGCAGAAACCCTGGCCAGATGTTGCTGAAAGGACATTTTGTTTGACGCTAGAAAAACAAAAAGCTCTGTCTTCAGCCGCAGGTGTAATTTGTAAGCAGACTGAACATAATCCTTCAGGATGTTGGTAGGCGACGGTGTCCGTCCAATGCCACGGGCATGCTGGGCTGTTAAATAATCCCCAGCCCTGGTGGCCTCGGGAGTTATTAGCCATTGTCACAACTTGCCTCC
This sequence comes from Ciconia boyciana, assembly GCF_034638445.1. Taxonomy (NCBI): domain Eukaryota; kingdom Metazoa; phylum Chordata; class Aves; order Ciconiiformes; family Ciconiidae; genus Ciconia; species Ciconia boyciana. Next base: position 39,990,562 of record NC_132943.1, on the reverse strand, counting down.
AACTCTGTCTCTCAGGGGCATCTTTTTCCCATTAGCAGTTATTCATATGAAGAGCTCTTGGGTCTTGTCCAGTATGAGCTCTTCATTTTCTCTTTTGTTGGATGCCCAAGGAAAGGCTCTCCAAGAGGGGTCTTTCTTTGCTGTATTCACAAGCCGCTCTTGGCTGATTTGCTTGGAAATACGCACACAAAAATAAGCAAGCCCATCTGTTCCCTTAAAGCAAGCGATAGCAAAATCAGCTGCCGCAGCAAAGAGAAAATAAAACAAACTGGCGGTCTGCAGCGTGCAGGTATGAGCACACACCTGCCAACGTGCCTACGCAGCCTCCCGGTGATGGTCAGACCGTCCCAAAATCTGCTGAGAGCATGGGGCAGGCTTTAACCCCTTGGGGAAAGAAGTAGTAATAACTTTCTGGGCATGCCCCAAAGCCCCAAAGCTGTGGGTGTGCAAGCAGGGGTGCTCACAGGGTCAGTAACGTTAGAGGTGCCCTGGCTGGACTCGGTTCTGGCGTTGGGTCTGGAACAGCAGTGTGGCTGACCTGATACAATGGAGGAGTTGGTTTTAGCAAAATATGAACAGTTTTTGAGTGCTTCCCTACCCTCACTTTTTTTTTTACAAGGCTAAGAAAGTCGGAAAATCTGGAAGTGTTTTAGAGTATTGCTCATAAAAATTGTTTTAAGAGGGTTATGACTGTAAATGAAAAAGCAGTTAATAGCAGGAATGTGTGTTGGGTCCTCTTCCTAGCCCCAGCCTGAAATTGTCAAATGTGGTGGCACTTAAAATATTAAAGCTAGCTTTCTCTTTTTTTTCTTTAACCTTTCAACAAGGTTTTACATAGTCCACTACTGTCATATCCGCTGGATGTCTTTTAATGCTGTGTATGTGAGGTGTTGGGGAGGCACAGGCAGTCTATACTTTGCTGTTCCATAATAACGTTGAGAAAGTGGTTTGCTTATCTAATCATGGCAAACTGCTACTTTAGCAGGATTTAAGGGACAGGGTCATCCCCGCTTGGTTAGGGGGTGAGCAGTCAGCCCATCTGCAGTTGTCTCCTTACTTAAGGAGGTCCTTCCATGGCTCTACCTGTCTTGGGGTCAATGTTCCTGGGCTGTACAGTGAGCTTGGTGGCATGGCTGGGTGTTAGCTGGGATGGCGTCTCCTTCAACAGAAAGAATTAGGAAAGAATAATTTCCCTGTGCGTGGTGAGGGAGTGTAACTACTAGTAAGCAAAAGTTATAAATAGAATACATCCTGGCTGCAAGAGAGTCGTGAAAATCCATCTGCGTATTTAGCGATACAGCATTCTGTTCAGAAAAGATGAAACGTCTTCTCTTTCTGGCTTTTTGCCCTACAACGCACTGTTTATGTGGGCTTTCTGCCGTGCTGCGCTCCAGCTTCACAACCATTGCAGGTGCCTCCAGCAGCTTGGAGACCCCCATTGCATTCCTGCAAAAACATCAAGGAAAACAATTTCAGTTTTGCAGGAGAACTGACCGGCAGCTTCAGCGGTCAGACAAAAGACTTGAACACTTTTTGGGTCAAAAGTAGCAGTGCGGGTGTCCCACACTCAGTCGGGCCGTTCCTTCCTGCTGGCCCTGCCCATGTTGGGGGACTCTTCTCGAGAAGAAACCAGTGAGGCATTGCAGTCCTGTGTCAAGATCTCAACAGTTGGGTTTTGGGGTGGTTTTTTTGTTGTTGTTGGTTGTGGGTGGGTTTTTTGGGTTTTTGTTGTTGTTGTTTTCTTGTGTGTTTTTTTTTTTTTTTTTTTTTAAGAAAACTGACATTTTCCATTGGGGAAGCATACTTTTTTTTTTCCCCTCCAGAATGTTTTCCTTTTAAAATCAACACAGAAGCAAAATGAAATCTGTTTTGACGGGGCGAGGAGTATTGGCTGACTGTATGCATGCTGTTTTTGGTTTAACTCATGGAAGACGACTTTCTGGGAGTCTGCTGACAAGCCCTGTGCATCATAGGAGGCTCCCCGGTAGAAGAGGAAGTGGATGGCAGACCCCGAGCACTCGTTCAGGGTGGAGGTAATGGATGGAGAGATGAAACCAAGAGGGAACGCTCTTGGGTCCTTGCTCAAGGAGGAGGGAAGAGCAATGGTGAAGGCTTCTTCAAGACATACCCCAACTCTTTCTAAGAAAAAGAGGCAAGGCTTTATTTCAGATTGAGTAGTTAGGGGTTGCTTTTTTGCCAATTGCTGTTTCTTCTGAAATTTCTTGGAATTTTTAAGAACTAAAAGTGTAAAAAGCTTCAAATTTACACTTGTTCTTTTTCTTCAACATTTCCTATTCTTCATTTTCCCAGAGATAAAATCAAGAAAGAAATGTTTTTTTGATGCTTCTCACTATTAAAAAAACCCCAGTATTTGATTTTCCATGTAGAAAACCACAGAAAATTCTCTTTAAGCCCCCCCTTACATTCCAAGATACGACTGTGAAAAACTACTCAGCATTTCTTAGCCCCCCTCCCTCAAGATCATAGATTCTACAATATCACTGTATTTAGGAATAGCATAGGGTCTTCTCATTGCATTAAATGTCTCTTGATGGGTCTTGGAAATGAGATGTTTGTTTAACTATACTACACTTCCTTCATTTGCTAATTGCTTGGTTTTTTCCTGTATGGCTGAAGATCTAGGTTTTAAATAGTTGGTAAATACACGCACGCACGTGCACGCACACACAGACACCAGCACGCCAATCTGCTTTCTACACGCTTGCCTTTTTAATGCTTTTTTTGGTTGTTGTTGTTTGAAAAATCATGTAAGCATAAGAGGGATAATTAGCTTTGACTATGAGCAAATCTGGCAATAAAACACATTAGCTACAGCTTTAAATCAACATCTCAGCCTGTAGCCTTGACTTAACTCATAGTCCCGCTAAAATCTAATTAAAACTGAAATGATCATCTAGGCATTTGATTTTAATTGCATATGTGTGTGTGTGTATGTGTATGTTTGGCTATTTGGCCTGTACAACTGATTTTCTTGAAGTAGCTGAATTTGCTGAGAGCTGTTTTGACCCTTATGCTATAATCACAGGGAAAAGACAGAAAAACTTAAGAGACGCGGCTGTTAAGTTCAAAGCCTGCTAATGGTGTTTTGAAAAAATACTCCTATAGGTAGCATGTCTGAGTTGCATTATTAGACGCCTAAGAATATGAGTTATGCATTGGCTTAGACTTACAGAAATCAGGAGTATATTTTTAAGTCCACATTTGTAGAGCAAGAAAAATACGCCAGAAACTCCAGCTGAAATGTATAATAGCAGAGTCTCAGCTTTCCCCTACCCTTGAAAGCACAGCTCTTGGTTGACTTCACCCATGAAAAAACGTTTGTAATGCAGATTAAATCTGTTCACATGGGGAATTTGCGTGGAATTCCGCATGCATGTTAAATTTGCGCTCTGACTTACTCGGCCCTAATTTCACCTTGTAGACCAGCCCTCCATCTCAGTAAAAGCCGATGGGGGTCAGGCACTGGAGCCCCTTATGCCGTTTGGAAAACCTTGCTGGGCGTCTGCCGGCACCCCCCTGTACCGGATGCCTTTGGAAACATGACCTTAGGTGCTCGCCTCCTGTAAATGTGTGTGTGCTGCCGCTGATTTATTCTGACTGAGAATGTGACCTCAGGTCTCTAATAATAAACACCAAGAGAACAAATAAAAACAATGCAAGATATCTCCTGTACTTTCAGAAGAACAAGGTCTAATGCTTCTTTAATGCAAGCCTTTTGTGATCAGGGGATAGCTATGGGAGTCTAATGCATCCTTGGGAACCTTGGAAATCTCCTGGGGTGTTTCTGGACACCCCAAAACCAGTGTAGGCTTACACAGCCCCTGTGGCTGGGATTTATGCAAAATGCAGCTTAAAACTGAAAGCAAGGACATAGCTACTTTGGGGGAACATCATTGGATTTAAGTAAGGCTAACGTCGATGAGTGTTATTCCCATTTTATTTCCCAGTGCCACCCAAAATAAAGCAGGAGGAGCTAGGAAATATTCACGTGTTCGGAAAAACCAATGATGCAGTATTTTAATATGTGGTATCTACACCTGGCTGGGTGCGCCCTGAGTTGTACAAGGTGACGGAGTTGAGGCAGTTCCGCAAAATGTGAAAAAACCCCTTGATTTAAAAGGCCACAGTGATTGAATGTGGGTTTGAGCTCAGACCAACCGAAGGCTGCACCTCTGTTTTTGCAGATTCTGGATGATGGTAGTTTCCAGGGTTTACAGGAGCGCAGCGACTGTTCTGATGTAAGCAATGGCTTCAGATGCAGCGCGGCAGAGTGGGCAGAGTATTTGGTAAAGGCAAGAGCTCTGGGCTCTGCTCCCTGCTGCGTGGAGGGCGTGCTGCAGTGACAAACCTAACACCAAATGCAAGGTGGCTTTTGTTTGGCGTGGTGTGGGTTGGGTTTTTTTGTTGTTGTTTTTTATTCAAACAAGGTGCTCTGTATTGGCCGGAGTTTATTTTGCATTCAGAGCTGCTGCGCCGTCTGCCTCGTGCTCGTTCGGCAATGCCGATCCCTGTCCCCTTGCTGCCAGGCTGAGTGGCCTTGTTGAGCCTGTAACATCGTTTTACAAATTTATCGGACATCAGTAGCATGTTGCCCTTCCTAGCCGAGGGTGTCTGGGCTTTCACATCTTGCTGACTTCAGGGTGGCCTCCAACCAAGGCGATCCAGCTTTAGGTCTGCTGGTGGATGTGAGACCATGCCATTGACCAGTTTGGTCAAGCAGATGAGGTTGGCATGTTGCTCCAAGACACAGCGTTGAGCCTAAACCGTGGTCCTCAGTTCCCTTGACCGAGGGTAGGTACGGAAGTTCAGCCTAAATTAAGGGACAAGATAAGGTTGGGTGTGGGGTATGCCAGTGTGAGCCGTGGAGTTGGTCCGTGGTGCCGCAGAACAGGCGTTTTAAGAAAATGGGCATTGACGGGCATGGGGAGAGTTAGCTTTTAGAGTTAATTTACCAGAGCAAACTGTTTGGAGCATTTCAGCTGATGGTGCACAGGGTTCCCCAAAGAAACAGTAACTCGTTGCCTAAAGCCAGCTTCAGCGCGAATGCTAATGATTAATGCCTGGAGATCCCAGTGGTCTTGGAAGCAATATAGTTAAGTAAAAGGCAATGGGTTGGATAAAAGGTCTTAAATCAGACTAATGTTGGCAAATGTCACTTGAGAGGGATTTTGGAGGAAAAAGAAGAAAAAAAGAAAAAAAGGAGAGTAAGTTAAGAATAAATTCAAAGGAGGGAAAGCAGACATTCCCACAAACTAATAAAATCTCTGCAAATGAGAAAATGAGCCTGCTCAGATTGAAATTTAATCACAGAAAGGATTTTACTGTAACAAGGAGAATTATAATTACCACTCGAAAAAGGAGAGGTTTTTCTGCCTCTCAGCCGGCACATGGCTGCCGGAGCCCGGTGCTGAGCAGGAGGGACGGCATCGGAGAGGGAAGGAAGGGCCACAGCAGTTGCCCGACCAGTAATTAATATAGTCTCTGCCAAAAACGAAACCAGATTGATTTAGAGAGGCAGTTGTGAACATCTCATGTGCAAGTACCGTGCAAGCATTATTGCTCTAGCAGCCAGCATCTATCTTCCCCAGCAGTGCAGGGCTGCCCGGGGATGCTCGATGCGGGGTCTTCATGGTGCTCCTCTACCCAAACTCATACTGAGGCATGGCTTGGGGGGGACTCCGGGGCATTGGAAACGCTTGTGGGTTGTGCCACAGCTGTAGTTACACTGCAGACTCATTTAAGGCCACCCAAAAGGTCAATAAAAACAGAAATGAAGTGCAGTATAAATACAGAAGTGTTTCAGCGGGCAACAGAAGAGTACCAGCATGCACACCTTGTATTTCCTTTTGAAAATAGCGGGTATTGGTATTTTTGTTCCAAGAAAAAAAATCGGAGGAGAAACGATGATAAAAGTCCCACCTCTTGTTTGTAATTCAGCACGAATCCTTTCAGGAGCAGGCTGACCATGCAGTTGGACTTTTAGCTTTATTTAGAAACAATTACAGCCACCTCAGAGCTCAAAATACGTCCGTGGCTTCTCTTTAACAAGTCAATATTTTCTCTGCTATTCCCCTGCTGAATAGGTTGTTGCTTCCTTCCTTATTTTTGTTATAGATGCAATTCAAGCTGGGTTGGTTTGATTGATACGTTCTGTTTCTTTTCTCTGTTTATGGTATCGAGCTCCTGGAGTCTCTACTGACTTCATTAGAGTATTTTGGAAAATGAGTATTCTCAGCATTATTTTCTTTCCCTGTCCTAGTGGGAAAAAAAAAGTACAATAGAAAAGCACACTGAAGCATACTTTAAAAGAAAAAAAACCACAGGTAGTTTGTGCATACAGTGGAGTGGGGAATGATACCGACAGCATGTAACAAATGACCTTTTTAGTATTCTATCAACTGCAAGGTTTTTAAAAGAAATTAAGATTAACATAATATTTGTCAGTTTTTACCACATTTAAACTTGCTGCTGAAGTGCTTGGTGGGCAAAACTCCCATTCTGCTTCCTTAATTTGGTTTCTTAATAATTATTTTACATCCACTTCTCCTGCTGAATTTTAGAAACGTTGTTCTCTTCTTCTCGAATGCTCTCGTGGCTGATCTCGTCGGGAGGAGGTGACGTGCTTCAAATGGCAGGGAAGCGAGCGTTAGCGTGCGGCCGCACCAGCCACCTCCCACGGTGTGAGCTGGGGAAGAAATTGCCATCGTCACTGTCAAAATACACGCGGTGCCACGTCGATGGGTGCTCCGAGGCCGTCCGAAGGCAGTGGATTACCAGTGGGCTGCCAGCGGGTTGTTTGAAGAAGGTCCCATTAACCTTTAAGAAGGAAAGTTTAATGGGACTATATGTCTTTTTGTCAGCGCTGGAAGAGTTAATAAGATTAGTTTAAAAAAAAAATAAATTAAAACTCTTTATTTGGCCAGAATATGCAGTGTAGACACAGCCTGTGCTACATCTCCGGCTCTCCGTGCCAGCAGAGGCATTTGGCTAGTGGGAATTAAGCAAGGAATTGTGCAAACATTGGGGAGAGTCGCTGAAATTATTCAGCAGTCATTTTTTTGCTACTTTAGGATTAATTTGTAAATTTGCTCTTGACAATCATTTGTAAAATAACCATAACCCTGAAATATTTCAGGTCGCGGCAAGATAGTGGTTTAAACACGTCAAGCCTGGTAAAATGAAAAGTCAATCAGAATAGAAATACGACTTCTGTGGTATTTTATATTGTTTTGAAAAGGACGGTTTCCGAGAATTAACAAAGTGAGTCCCTGGCCTTTTACATTTGTGTCTAGTGCTGTTGCAGTCAGTAAGCTGTATTTCTAGGAACTTCCTGAGAACATAAATACTTGATTTTTTTTTTTCTTCTTTAATATTTGGAAATACTGTCTCTTTTTAATTATCTAAACTATTAAACAAAGAGCAGTGAAACATGCTTTTATACTGTGTATTTTTACAGCAAAGTATTTGAACTGGCCTGTTGAATAATTTCATGCTGCATTAAGTTCAGTGAGATCTTTTCGTATGCATCATTTTTAGTGCTTCCTGTATCTTTGGCCATAAGCTTTTTAATTACTGTTGAAGAAATGTAAAATGAAATTTAATAAGAAATAATTTTTTGGTCGTTTGGCTTCATCTGATGCAGTGTTTTTCAGATGACGGGGTCAACGTTGGTTGCGTGTTTTGTTTGGAAATCACTGGATGGCATTTAAAGTAACTCTGCCCATGGCTCACCAAAGGCTTCAAAGGCGGCTGCTGCGTGAAGAGCAGAGCTTTTATTAGGGCAGCAAGTCCAGCCCCTGGAGCCAGAAGAGCGCTGGTAATTCCAGTGCTCGTAGCGATTTGTTGCATCTCTAGGATCGGGGAATGAGCAGCCCAACGGCACGGGGAGCGCATGGATTTGGGGTTGTCTCGCCCGCCCTGTCCCCGCTCTGGGGCTCGTGCCCGTAGCCCGGGCTGGGTTTCCTCTGCAGCGGGCAATGCTTTCCGTACCCCACGACGATTTTTGGCTTTCAAAGGCCTTTTCATCTTCGCTCTGGTTTTGACCAGACGTTGTGGTATCGAAATTATGGGCTTTCTCTAACAAAGTTTTCCTCAAACCCAGTGTGGTTGTGTTTTGAGGAACTGCCGTTTCCAGCAAAGGAAAAAGAAAATGTTTTGTCAAAAAAGATTCCTGGCTTGGTCTAATTTAGAGCTGTAGGCTGGAGCTGGGCAGTCCTGGGACACTTTTCCTTGGAGGTGTTTTTTAGATTAGAGCCTTTCATAAATACTTAGGGTTACATTTCTAATGCTGACATTCCTGCAACCTTTATGAATACAAATAATGTGCTCATAAATTCAACAAAAGGGCAACAAAAAAAGGGAAGGCAAATGAGCCTGTCATATGTCTTGGAGAGAAGAAGGAAGACAAAAGGTGAACCGAAGGACCTGGTTTTCCTCCAGCTCTGAGGTGCACCCCTCATGCCCATTTCCATGGCTCTCCCAGCACCCATGGGTGAAAGCCCCTTCCCTGGGAGCTGCTGTCCCAAGGAGAGGTGCCCGGAGGTTCCCCTACATGTGTTCTAATGGAGGATGAGGGCTCTGGCTTGGTATTTTGCCATCAAATAGCTTCTACCCCCTTTTAAAGATTTCTAACTTGATACTTATCCACTTTAAAATTATTTTTTTAATGTATCCATTTTTAAATGGTAATAATTTGAATGATTATCCATCTTTGTTAATTTATCCCATTTTTAAAATCAGCCCAATGATACTGAGATTTACATGTGTATCACTGATAAACACTACCTGTGTATTAACCCAAGCTGGTGTTATATCTGGAAAGCATTTTCTTTTCGTGAGTGTTGGTGTTGCAGACCAAGTATACTCTTGAGATCCAAATTTAACTTGGATCTTGAATTTGCAGAGCCTTATTGTGACCCCTGATCGTTCAAATGGTCTGACGTGTCCTAGGAATTCATCTGTGAGGTTGGGTCCTTTTCAAAGTCAAAGGTACTGTGTAGGTGAGCAAGCCTTGCCAGGTCTATCAGTCTTCCTTGGGAATGGACCTAAGGTTTTGCAGATTGTCATAGCTGAAGATGCCTGCAGACGTTTCCCCTGTTGCCTAATTGTATTTTTAATTGGATGATAGCAAAGGGCTCTCATTTTAGCAGTGCATTTGCTAACTGCTGAGTATTGTAGCTGAGCTGATGAAGAAATCGAATCTGAAAGAGCCAGATCCTCCCCAGGCTGAAATTGATGCTGGTTTGGTGTTAAATCCAGATGTGAGTCACTGAGCCTGGAAAAATGAAATGATAACTAGGATCTTCTCATTGCTTTACATTTTCTTTGGGATCTGTGAAGGCATTTTGTCAGACACGCTGACTGAAAGACTTGTGGGCTGCGGGGGGTACATGCATTTATTTTAGATCTCTCTCTGCTCTGGGACTTGACCCAATCCCAGAGGACTATAGGTGCTGCTCCAATACTGTCCCCTTCTTATCCTCAAATGCATGTTAGAGAGGAAGTTGTGGCACCAGTCATGGCTTGTCTTCTATGCTGAACATTAAAAATGCAGGGAAAAAAGCCCAGCTGGGTGAAACTTGGAGGCTTGAGCTTGGAGGTCATCACTTGCAACGTGGGAAAGGAAAACTGAGCTGTTCTTCGTGGCTGTGGGACAGGAGGTGGGTTACCCAGTGCATTCACTTTGGGTTTCACAGCTTCCCTTTTCCATGGCTCAAAGGTCCACGGACTCTGTATACGCCCCAGGAACGTAAATCTCTGCTGCTGGCTTTGTCCCTCATAATTAATGCAGTGGTTGGTTATGGACTTGTTGGGGATGGACAGACGTTGTTGTATTCCCTTTCAATGTTGTGGGTTTTTTTTAATTCTAGTTCAAGTAGGTGGAATATTCCTCATTTTCTTTTATTATAAGGTAAACAAAATTACCATGATCTATCTTCTCCAATTTCTGTTAGGACTGCTCTTTGAAACTATAACCTATTTTTAGCTGAAAATCCTTAGAGAAAGTCTAAGAAGCCAGAAAATGCTTTAGTGGGAAAGTGATATGTTCAAATAAACCTTACAGAGATAGTGCTCACCCAGCAGATGAAAATATTAAGTCTGGGGATTGTTAGGCAGAAGAGTATCTCTGAATCTCTCTTTTCTTTCTGTGTAAGGTAACCTGATTATCACTGTAATATCTTTTGCTCTGTCAGTTTGAAAAGACAGTATCATCTGTCATTCTGTAGGAAAAAACAACCCCCCCCAAATAATCATAGGAAAAGAAAATATTCCTTATTTGAGCTTTAGTTTAAAAATGAGAGTAATATTTATACAGCCAGAAGCGTATTTTTATATATATATATATATATATTAAAAAAATTTTTTTTTTGAGAAAATACATGGGCACAAGGTTTATGCTCTGTATGGTTTCTGCAGGAGAGATCTGGGCTGTTGGGCCATTACCTATTAAATGCTTTATCTTCTTAGCAGATACCTTCTGCAAAGGGGCACTGGCACCGCCTGAGCGTGCCTACGCATACGTGTGCCAGCACATACATTTATCTTCCAGAAGTGGACTTTGACCATGCGTTGACCACGGTCTAAACCGTTGAAGAGCATTCGGGAAATACGAGATATTTAGCTCCACCAGCTAAGATGCTTATGAAAATAAGATTTGGTTGGGACAGATAATAAATGAGAGGAAGCAATTATTTTTGGTTTGTCAGTCTATGCTGAGGAAACTACCAATAAATCTATATGAGAACTTATTTAGCGGAAAACCCATTGAACTGGGTTAACTAAGGATTTTTATGCTCAAGGCGACCAAAACCAGCACTGAGTGCCCCTCCTGCAAGCAAGGGGTGCATTAGCTGGACGGCAGGTGCACGCAGATACACAGATTATTGTTCCCCGGGAGCACCCAGCCGGTGCCAGGTCTCTCCTGACCCTCCTGTCCTGAGCATCCCCGAGTGGTGCACCCTGCTGGGTGCAGTTTTGGGGTCTGGCGAGGCGTGGGGGCTTCTGGCCGTGCTGAGCAGTCCCCACGGGGACGAGGATGCCCAATTTGGGACGGCGGGTTTTTGGCCGGCGTCGGTACAGCTGCTGCCCTTGCTGGCGAGGAGGGGAGGACACCTGCGTGCCCCTCTGAATGAAGGCAGCCTTCGCTTCGGGAGAGATGCCGCCGGGGTTACCACAACAGCGCTGCCCCGCGCGGAAGCGCGAAGAAAAGGCTGATGCTTTCGGCCACGCACGCTCGGTCGCATACTAAGGAAGCGGCGATGGGGGAATAATAAAAGGCACTGGCTCGTCGGCTGGCTTTGCCGCTATTCAGAGCTTGCCCGAATTAGCAAGGCTGGTGTAATCCATTCTGCACACCACAGGAATACGGTAATGTTTCAAATGCAGGGGGGGAAATCTTGGCCCCATTACATTTGTGGGAGCTTTTTCCAGGGAGATCAGTGGAGTTTTCATCTCTTATGTTTAGTGTTTGGTAGAAGAGTATTTCCTCGGTGTCTGAAACGGATTTTGTTGAAGCAAGAGAGTAGGGTTTTGTTTGTTTGTTTAAATATGCATGGGAAAATAAATTGTGATTTTTACAGTCAGGAGCAAAATTGGGATGGCTGCTTCTTGGTCTTTTGCAGCGGTTACGGCTGGTGTAAACTCCTCTGGGCGATGCCTGTCAGAGGGAGCTGGAGCACCTGGGAAAGGCTTGAAAATCGGAGAGGGCTCCCCTCTGCTCTCTCCTGCCGTCGCTCCCGCCGGCTGGAGGAGCCTCCTCCTGTCGGCACAGTTTCAGTGGCAAAACCCCGCTGATGTCCAGAAACGGTTCAAACGGCAGCTCCTACGGCCACGGTCAGCCCAGATGGTTTCAGCTCTCTGCTCTTCTGTGTTGGCCATAAATTCACGCTTGCAGTCTCGGGGCACGCAGCTGAAATCTTCCGGCTGCGGCCATCACTCGCTAACGCTGCCTGAATCTGCTTCATCCTGTTGATAGAGGGACGCTTCCCATTAGTTGTTTATAAATAAGAATTTAGCGCGAGTGATTTCTAGCGATTTCCTAGTAATTCCCTCAAACACGTAATAATAGACATGTCCCTAAATACCTTCTCCGTCTCAGCCTTAAGACTTCTAAGCTGTTACAACTGTGTCAGGACACGAGTGGTCTGTATAAAAGGTGTTTTTTATTTTTTTTCTTTTTATAAGAAAGAAGTTATATATGTTTGCCTTGTGCTTTGTTCCATGCTTTTCCTACCCAGTACAATTGGATGTGCAAGTAAACTACTAGACCTCCAAGACAGACCTTTTTAGGTGTTATCTGTTTTTTCAAGTCATGCCTGTTCTTTCTTTACATCACCTCAACAGAGCCAAAGCATACAGAGAGCGATAATAATCATAATTAAACAAAATCTAACTTACAGGAGCTTAAAAACCAAAGGATACCCTTCTCCAGGGGACAAGGGATTATAACTACTTCTGTTTTGGCTTGGTAGTTGGTGTCGCTGGAGGTCTCTGTAGGCTGCAGATAATAATGTCACAGATTTTGCTGGCAGGTGTTGATCTCTCAAGACAGCAAGCAAGCTCCCTCAGCCCACCTTTGAGCCTCTGTAGTCTGGAAAATGGCTTTCAGCAACACTCTGGACAAGCTTTCCCTCTTCATTCAAGCCTGAGCTTCCTGTTAAACCACCTGCCTAAATGTCTGGATGACTTACTTGAGGGAATAAAATAGTGGGGGGGAGGAAAAAAATCTGAAAAATAAAAGAAAAATATATTTGTTTGACCTGACTGTATTTTTGACCTTGCTTAGCTGTATAGTAATCTTGTAGGATGTTTCAGTGAATTAATTCTTCTGTTGTTGTGGCATGCACAAACATGTGAAGGTGCTCACCGGTTTGTAATGACATGCACCAGTTACATGTCTTTTCTGAAGGAATCCTCCCTATCTGGGAGAGTTTCTTGCCCTCTAGTTCTTACCCCAAGTCCACAGGATTTGGGAGTTGGCTGTCTTTCCTGTCCGCTCTGAGGTGGACTCATTCCTGGACTAAGTGTGATGTGTTATTTCTGGTCTCAGTTTGTTTAAAGGAAAAAAAAAAAAGCTGTCTTTCCCAACATCATGGCACTTTAGCCAAATATTTACAGTGCAATTTGTAATGAATTATAGATGAATTGACAACGTGGCATAAATGTAATATTTAAAAAATCCTACCATGTCACGTTACCTTCATTTTCTCCTTTATTTCTAAGGTAAGATTGGCAGATGCAGAGTGTGAAAGAGGGAGTTTTTGATTCAATGGGTACAGCTTGAATTCCTCCATGAAGAATGGTCTCCCTCATTTTAAGCTGTCAAAACAGTAGATCGAGGCCACAGCTAGCACAAGTGCTGTGTGATGCGGAGAGTAGCCTGAGTATTCAGCCCACGGCCATTTGGGTTGTCATCTCCCTGGGCTGCCTGTGGGGCTTCAACCAGGGATCGTTTCCATCCTTCCTCCCCTCCTAGTCTTGCATCAACAAGATGGCCAACTTAGGTTGGATGAGACTGGGGCAGGTCATCTGGTTCAATGCCAGCCTAAAGTGGAGCCACCATGGACATCACGTAGAACCATAGAATGGTTTGGGTTGGAAGGGACCTTAAAGATCATCTAGTTCCAACCCCCCTGCCATGGGCAGGGACACCTTCCACTAGACCAGGTTGCTCAAAGCCCCATCCAACCTGGCCTTGAACACTTCCAGGGATGGAGCATCCACAACTTCTCTGGGAAACCTGTTCCAGTGCCTCAGCACCCTCATAGTGAAGAGTTTCTTCCTTATAGCTAATCTAAATCTACCTTCTTTCCGTATTACCCCTTGTCCTGTCTCTACATGCCCTTGTAAAAAGTCCCTCTCCAGCTTTCTTGTAGGCCCCCTTCAGGTACTGGCAGGCTGCTATAAGGTCTCCCCGCGGCCTTCTCTTCTTCAGGCTGAACAACCCCAGCTCTCTCAGCCTGTCTTCATAGGAGAGGTGCTCCAGCCCTCGGATCATCTTTGTGGCCCTCCTCTGGACTTGCTCCAACAGGTCCATGTCCTTCTTATGTTGGGGACCCCAGAGCTGGACACAGTACTCTAGGTGGGCTCTCATGAGAGTGGAGTAGAGGGGCAGGATCACCTCCCTTGACCTGCTGGTCATGCTTCTTTTGATGCAGCCCAGGATATGGTTGGCTTTCTGGGCTGCAAGCACACATTGCCGGGTCATGTTGAGGTTCTCATCAACCTACACCCCCAAGTCCTTCTCCTCAGGGCTGCTCTCAATGCATTCTCCACCCAGGCTGTATTTGTGCTTGGGATTGCCCCGACCCATGTGCCAGGACCTTGCACTTGGCCTTGTTGAACTTCATGAGGTTTGTGTGGGCCCACCCCTCAAGCCTGTCAAGGTCCCTCTGGATGGCATCCCTTTCCTCCAGCGTGTTGACCGCACCACGCAACTTGGTGTCATCAGCAAACTTGCTGCGGGTGCACTCAATCCCACATCAAGTTGCTTGGGGTCCTGCTGATCACTGGGTAACTCTGCGATGAAGGCAGACCTGGGGATGTGTCTGAGTCAAAATGACTCCTCAGAACCCACAACGTGAATATTATTACTACATTGTTGTGCTGGGGAGTTTACTGATAAAAATTAGTCTGCTCTTTATGCTGCGTCATAACTGATTGATGGCTTTAGGGTTGTTGGCAGAGCCGTGCAGTGGGGACCATTGCGTTGGTCCCAGACCATGCACTGGTGGTGGTAATAAGCAAAGGCACATCACCAGTTCCAACATAGCTCACCAAGGGCATGCTCAGGTAGTGAAACTTTTACAGTGTCTATTCATGCAATTAAAAACTAGCTGAAGACAGAAATCCTGTACCGCTAACTGCAGTCTCTGCTGTAATATCTCAGTGATCTGTATCGGGCTTTCCTAACAGCCTGCGATGATGAACTGCTGATCCCGTCCTTTCTAAACTCTCCGTAGTTAGGTCTTGCGTTTACCTAAACAATTCAGCTTCTTTTTAGAGCGTTGTAAGCATGATCATTAGCTCCTGTGCTTTGCTAAGGAAAACGGAGTAAAGCAGAGTGTTTTCTTTTCTGCTTTGTTTTTTTAATACAATTAAGTCCAGCTTGGGTGAAAGGGTGAGTCTGAGGTTCAGACTTTTCCCAAGGAAAAAGGAAGGTCAGAAACTCTGAATATTGATGCTTTTTTGTGGTGCAAGTTCATAACTGTCATGATTTTCAAGATGAGGAAGTTGGCAGGAATTTTGCCGTGTACTTCAGGAGCAGGAAAACGAAGCTCTTTTTAGGGAATGCTGGGCTAACATTGACTTTGCCTGCAAGACTATGTTGTAAGAGCCTCTTGTGGAGCCGTCCTGCTAATGCTCCAGATCGGAGTATTCCTCAGTGTTTCCGTGTCCATTTTCTCCCTGTGAACATCACTGGATTGATTAACTCATTCCCATAATTAATCAAAACCATGTTTTGCTGGCATAGTTGCTGAGCTGAATTCCAGCGTGGCGTTGCCACAGATCCTACTAAGTTATCTTGGAAGGATAAAGCTCATTTAATTGCCCATTTTGTTACTGCTGCAAGTGTCTTAATCTTAACCATCTTGTGTCATCCACAAGTTTTGCTTTCTGCTCCCAGATAGCAGGGAATCCTAAAAGTTCACATTTTTAATGTTGTTTATGTTAGGTACAGTCATTCTTGACCTTAAATTTCCGTGCCTCTGTGAACTCCATGCCTTGATAGTTTTTAACCTGGGGAAGGTAACTTAGAACAAACCTACTGTCCGAGGGCTTTGAGGTGATGCTCCAGATCAAGATCAAGGAACAGGTGTAATAGATACTGATGATTCATAGGAATCTGCCAGCAAAGACCTTTTCGCTGCTGTTAATGCCAGAGGAGCTCTGTGTAGGACGTCGTGGGACTCTTGGTGACTTCCAGGCAATTTCCGTTAGAGAGTAAATAGATTATGCTGCCTGAAATGAGATGCTAAATATTCTGTTTATAAGGAACCAAAGTGTTAGGTTGATGGAGAGAGTGCTGTAGGGATGTTCAGGACGGTCAAGAAAATCGAGACGTAAGAGTGGGGAAGAAAGAAATGACAAAGTGATGCAGACTTAAAACTTTTTATTTTATTTTCTCCGTACAGTTTTTAGAGTTCTTGACAGATGTGTGTGCAGCCATGAAATGAGCAGACAGGCAGCTTTGAACTGTGCGGTGGATGCACAAAGAATATTGATTCATCCAAGCTTTCACAAACCTTGGTAATAAAACGCTTCAGAGTCCAGAATTTCAAATGGACAAATTGTTCTTCAACCTTTTCTGCAATGTATTCATCACAAACTGGCTTTTCTTCGACAAAAGGCATTAGGACTTCTCTTTCCAGCAACTTTTTTTATTAAAGACTTTTGAATGTAGTAGAAATCTTCCTTTGTTGTGGCCAGGCTTGAGGTCCTTTCTATGCCCCCGTTCTGTCTAGTGCTGTTTATTTGGTTATCTGGAGTCCTTGGAGGGTGATTCTTAGAAAAAAAGAAAAAAAATCTGGGACGCTAGTGTAACTTGTTACTATCTTTCTTCTCCACAATAGCAGCTATTATGTGACTTTGCTATCACTTAGATTAATTTTTTTATATATATAGAAGAAAGAGTTGTTTTCATTAATTTCCCCCAAGAAGAGATGAAGCATCATCATGGGACATTTCTGTGAGGTTTATTTACTCTCTGACATAGCGGGACAGATGCAGTGATAAAGTGAGAAAGCAGAGTTTTCCTAAAGTGGTGGAGGAATTCCCCTCTTCCAGGTTTTAGGCTGGTATCCCGTGCTTTCTCATGCAATGTGTGCTCTCGGCTTTAGATGCAACGGTGCAAAAAGAAGTAACTGAGTACACTTGTTTAAGGCAAAAACGTTCTACAGTTCCACACGGCTTTTCATCATTGCTTGAAGGAATTGTGGTTTTTACAGCAGAACCACACATAAACTATGATTTGTTCTCTTTCTCTGCTTCAAATGAGTAAACGGTCGGTGCTTTGAGTGAACTTTTAGTTGGTTGCCAGCTCTGTGGTAGGAGGTTTTACACAGGGCATGGGGATGCATTTCAGTGTCAGAAGGGGATTGGGAAGAGGGAGTGAATGCAATGGTGGTTAACGTGATAGATTGCCAAAAGTCTTGCAGGAAGGTTGTTTCTCCTGCCGCTGCCGTCAGCGGTACTTACCAAGCCAGCGGTACTTACATCCCTCTCGGAGGACTTGTTTTGGGGTGGTCGCTGTGCCATGTCTGCGGCACTCGGTTGGGTTTCTTTCTTCTTTGGGTTGAATTTGGATAGGGAAAACAAGCCTTGCTTTCTGGACAGCCTATGCACAGAAGCGTGGCTGGGTGGTGACGGTGCGTGCCTTTGCCTCTGCAGCAGAATTGGCCAAGTCTCTTTGCAGTCGTTGCGTTTTCTGAGCATCTCTCCTTGGATTTGTCTGCCAGATGTTTCCCATTCAAGCCATATTGGTTTCCATTACCACCTTGAAAATTGACTTGAGGTGGAAATGAATATTGCAATTATATCATTTACTTTTGTATAAATTAGCGTCATTTTCTCTTAAATACCCTGCCATTTTGGACAAGTGTAGTTTATTAAAAAATAATAGTAGCACTTTGAGAGCATCGTTTCTGAGCTCAAGGAAGGGCTTTTTTCGTGGCTTTTACACACGTGGCTCCCGAAGCGACGTCCTGCCGTCAATGCAGAAATCTGAACGTCCTCGGAGGATGAACATCCTCTGCAGGCATCCCGAGATGCCCTTCGCCTCTGTGCTCCCGCGGCCGCCCCGAGCAGAGAAGGAGAAGCGGCGGGTGCAGAAAGCAAGCAGAGGGCACAGCTTTGCAGGGAGTCGTCGTTCATGGGAGCCTAATGCAAACAGAAGAGTTAAATCCAACTACGTAAAATCCTTAATACAGTACTAGATGTTTTCTTTAGGAATCATGAAGCATGTAACGTCCTTATGTTCTCCAAAGGGTTCATTTGGCAGCCTGTTAGCATCTCGCTGTGACATGACTGAAGGGGGAATAAGCAAACTAACAAGGAGGGGGGAAGAAGGCAGCAGTCACCAAATTGGAATAACAACTTTGTAGCATAGTACCTTTGAATCTGTGACTTTTTTTTTTTTTCCTTTCCCTGGATGGCTAGCAGGGCTTAATGCCCTTGAAGACAACATTATGCCGATCAAATTGTGATTGGGACTCAAGTAATTTTGCCTAAGGCTCCCAGGCGCTGCTGGATTTCAGTATGTCTGAGGATGAGCCAGTCCCCGTAATCCAAGGCAGTGTTTGCTCATTCACTTTGGTCTTCTGCAATTATCCAGATTTTAGGCCTAGAAGTATCTTTACAGCTAACCAGGAGCAGCATGAAGTTGGAAGGTAAATATTTCTGATAATGGGAAAGGAAATCTGTGCTATAAGTAAAGATTGCTGCTTATGGAGAGACAGTCAGGGTAGGAAAATAAAAGAAAGGGGGTGAACAAAGTAAAGGATTAGGGTATTCAAATAGCTGGTGGATTAACAGGGTACAGTGCATACATTTGGGTCTTCACTCTCTTGATTTAAAAAACAAAACAGCTTCGAGCTCATCTGTGATATTAGTTTTTATACAGATACCTTTAATCCTATAGTTTCCATTTTCAGAGCAAACAAAGATGTGTTTATTTTTCTTATAAGCCCTTTTCCTATCCTCCATGCAGTATTTTCGAAGCTAATGACCTAGATAGCCAGAAACCAGAGGCAAGCGGGAGTAGGGTGCTAATGACAGCTTGTCGAAGGCAGCTCCGAGCCACGGGCTGGGTACCCCCCCAGCAGGGCAGCATCCCTGCCCGGCCCCCATGGAGGGGTGCCCAGGGCCGGCGTGGTCCCTGCGCCTCCGGTCGGGGAGTCACTGCCATGTGGGCTACCCCAGACTGTGGGTGCTTGGGGACATAGGTATATATTTATATTTTGCTAAAGAAGTGACCATTCTGCTATCACCATTGCAATTTTCCATGTGTTTAATGGAAACAGCAAACCTGTAGCCGTCCTTAGCAGGTGAGCATCTCACCGCTCCGGAGCGGTCCCTCCCGGCGCGTTGGCCTCTCTCGTTAGCTTCTAGGTCGTGAATGTCCTGGAGTGCTTTTGGGATCCCCTCTGTTTGGGAAAGGTGTTGCGTTACAGAAAACCAAGGTAGGATGCAATGCTGTGAAAGCGATGCTAATATTATGAAAAGATGGTACGTGTTTTATAGAGGAATTCCAGAAAGAAGAGTGGCTGTAGCAAGCCGTGGGAACCACGGGAAACCTTTCAGTGCTTCCCCAATCCTTGTGCTATTCTCTTGTATAGTAAATGTTTTTTCTCGCTTTCGGTTCGCTGTGTTTTGTACTGGGACAGCTTTCTCCTCCTCCCCGCTTCCTAGCTTTTCCTCTCTCCTTGCCAAAAGCAGCAGCATTAGATAAGGGATTGCAGAACTGGCAGTTCTGTGCAAAACATGGGGAAGGATGCCACTCCTCTCTCGTAAGCCTTTTCCGTGACATCTAAGATTTTTGAAGTCTGCATCCTTTGTCTTTTTTTTTAACATCGCTAAAATTAATGTGAAGATTCAGTGCTTGTGTGCCTAAATATATATGTGTGTGTGTGTGTGTATGCATTTATGTATGTATAAATATAAGTACACATATAATCTGCCCAGTCAAAATAGTTTCCCAACACATCTGTTGCTGAACAGATGCTCTCTGTATCGGTCGCTTTGGCTGTTGCTGGCTTTCTGTGGTTGATGTTAACATGAATATTTAAAGAGTAATGAAGATCTGATTGCTCTGGTATAATCTAACGTAATGCAGGAGAATCCCAAAGCTTTGACTTGCCTGAGGAGTGCCACCTACCCCTAAACCCATGTGCAGTTGAGTTCACTCCTTTAAATGAAGGAATCAGCTATGTGACTTTGATTGCTGGCCCATGGCAGTGGACGTTGGGCTGTTTCAAGGGGGACGTGTATGCAGATTAACCTCTGTCCTTTGAAATGCTGCTTAGCAATGGCGTGTAGACCGCATTTATAATAAAAAATCAAAACAGTACTGTAAAATATTAAAAAAAAGTGAAAGGTAATACAAGAGATGGGTTGTAAGAGTCTGAATTTTGCAATATTTAAGAACTTTATACATATTAAGCGTTTACTTGCCTAACTCCAGGATGTCTACTTTTAAAACCTTTAGAAAGTAATATTTTTATACAAATAACGCAATTATCCCTTGCACTTGCATTTATAATGTAGGGATGCTGCAACTGTTGTTAATTCAAAATGATTGTGTGGGTGGAGGAAAGAATACCAGTAGTCCTGCAGGTGCTGGTGGCTCAGGTGTGGTTCCTTATTCATGGATCTCCAGGAGCTTCACCGGGAAGAAGAAATACCAGTGTCCTCAGCCGATGGCTCTTCTTTGCAGGGAGAAAGTGTCGGAGAAGGGAAACCGTGCTCCCCGGCGTGGGCCGTGCTCTGCGTCCCGGGATATCGCGTGCAGGCAGCAGCAGTTTGTTTTCTGTAAGCGTTGCAAGCATCTTCAAGGCAGTAAATGCTGGGAGGCGTTTGTCTTGGATTGGTGTTTGCCTTTTTTTTTTAATTACTGGATGGTATATACAGTGTGTGTGTATAATATATATACTCTGTGTGTGTGTATATATTATATACACCTGTTGTTCCAGACAGAAATATTGCACATTTGTCACTGGAAAAATGCACACCCCACTGCAGGCTGCACAAATACCTAGGTTTGCAATAATCATGTTTATAGTATAAGAATTAAGCAGCCCTTTCCCCCCACCCAGTTATTTTATACAGTGCCTCAGCTGATTTAATCAGTGCCCTTTCTAGCAAGTCCGTTCTTTTTAAACCAAATGGATTTCCACCAGGATCAAATTTTCTTTCCGGCTCTTATTGCTGGTTTCTTTAGAGATTATTTAATCGCTGTAAAACTGGTCTCCGTACTTGCCATTCTTGATTATTTTGCTACTTAACAAGCTGTATTAAATGCGTGAAAAAAATCAAATCAGAAAATTGAGCATTAGACAGTAACAAGGAAAATCTTTTTTTTTCTTCAGTGCTGTTGCCACTGATGGGAAGTGTGTGTAATCAAGTTATTTTTGAATTATCTTCAAGCTGGGGGAAAAAGAAAACTTAGGATAATGGATAATTTGAAAATAACTACACAGAAATGCCACTAAAAATGATGGCCCATAACTTTATCTTGTATAGATCAGTCCCTGCCTTCTCAGCTGAACCCCTTGTTTTACTGGTGCACGCAGCGGGGACTGTTCATCTGGAGCCTGCCACAGCGAGGAGCTGTAAAGGTAGTTTGAATGAAGTTAGCGCTGTGGAAGGGGACTCTCCTCCGTGCTCTGATCTTGGTAAATCTTCCTCAGAAACAGCAACGCTGGGTACTGTGCAGCAGATCCGACCCCGCGTGGGCTGGTGGACAGCTGCTGGTGCAAGTTTTAGGTGGTTTCATGACCCTAAAAAGTGGCAGTAACAAAGAAGAGCCGTCGCATGTGGCTACGGTAGTGTTCTCCAGGGAGGGGAGAGGGACGGCACCTGGCAGCCCTCTCAAATCACAGCACACCCCTGAGGATGGAAATTCGGTGCTTCTGAGGGCCAGAAACTTGGAATTTCATCCTGATGAGGCTGAAGGCAACGGCAAAGCTCTTGGGGCTTCCTTGGTACGTGGTCAGGGCTGGAGAACCACAGCTTCTTTGGGCAGCAGGGTCTGAGCTGCTAAATATAAATAGTCCCATCCTCTACCACGGTCCCTGTTGTGACCCCACTTGCTTTTCTGCGAGGGGCAAGGTATGCAGGGGGGTCGGGTGCCCAGGGCTCGCAGGTGTGGCCCCAGGGGAGGGGGTGATGGAGGAAGACCAAGTCCCGTGTGCCAGGCAGGATGCAGGTGCATGGGCAAAGCTGGGCAGTGCCGTGCAAAGGCGTCGTTCTCCAAGCAGAAACGCGAGCGGCACCGTCGGGACGTAATAACTTGCTCACAAGGAAACTTTCTTTCTAATGTCCCTCATTTAATGGTTGGCTTATGCCCTTGAAGCGAGATGTCTTATATCCATAATACAGCCACGGTAATTTCATTCTAAAAGTACCCGATTTGATTAAGAACCAGCCGTGAAGGCAAATATCAAATCTCCAGGTGGAAACTTGGCCTGGCAGGAGAGGATGAGAAGTTCCCATTAAGCAAGGCCGGGCTGGGGCGTCCCCTCCGACCAGGGGCGCAGCGCGGCACGGCCCATTTGTCACAGCGGGAATATAAATTTGTTTTCTATTACTGACATGTATTTGTCCTTTCCTTTATTGCAGCAATAATTTCTTCAAAATACCTTTTTAAAAAAAAAAAAAAAGAAAGTATCGAGAACACGAAAGTTTGATCTTAATTTTGTCCTAACCTTTACAAAATCAGTTAAATTACTCCTGCAAGTAACACCGGCAGCCTCGCTCACCCCGAGCGGCGATGGCTCGTCAAGGCACTTGTGAAGGGTGAGCTCTCCATCTTAGTTCTTAGGGCATGAAATGTTGGGTGCATTTAAACAACAAAAAAAGGTGATGCAGTGGTAGAGAAGCATGGAAATGTTAAACCAGTCTTGTTGAACTGGATGTCTCTGCCACCACGGTGGCAGGGGGTTTTCACTCGTAAATTTTTACACTGCTACATAAAATATTGAGATGGTTTTGTGTGATGATGCGGCATCAAATTATCAGAGAAAGCAGAGGAAGGAAGGTGTTTTACATCAGAGATAAATACTTGCTTTTCTTGAAGGTTTATGGGAAAGCTGTGTGCCTGGCAGCGTGCCGGTGCCCGGGACAGAGCTGTAGGCAGGAGGCTGGGATTTAGCACGCTTGTGATGGTGGTTTTATGGAGCAACCTGTGCCTGTGAAACTGTCCCCCCCGGAGCGGTCGGGCACGTTTTAAGCAAAGTGAGAGCAACTCCAGAAAGTATGGAAATCGCCCGGCTGCTCACAGGGTCTCAGGCTGAACGAGAGAGGAAAATGTCTTTTTGTTGCTGATCCCTTCTGCAGGAGTTGGAAGTGTTTTTCGGGGGCCAGGTCACCACCAAGCTGATTTTATCTGGTATTTATCCCTCCACCTGGAGGATGTTTTTGCTTTTGCCAACTAATGATCAGAGATTATTAACTGGGGGGGGGGGGGAGAATAAAGTTGTTATCTCTGGGAGTCAACTCCCTTCGGTGAACCTGTGCCTTTCAAAATAAGATAAAATACGTACATTCTCTGTTGCACCCAGTCGTAGGTCCTATACATCTGCCATAGTGGCTCCCGGGTCCTGGGGAGCCTCTTGCAGCGTGTCTGTTTGGTGTCGCATCTGATACGTGCGGAGGGGAAGGGAAGGGGGAGGTGGGGTGCTGCGTTGGGGAGTGAAGTGTCATATTTATGTCTTCTGATGCTATATAGGTGTGAAACCAGTTGCTGAACTGCCCCAGGAGGACTGGCCTCTCCCTGCCTTCCTAGGCTGATGTGTCCTGGTTGTATGGTCTGCTCCCAGCCTTGCATTTGGGGTCTTGGCCCTGTTTCCACCCTGGAAGAAGCCACACAGTGCTTCTGGCCCCTGTTAAACTGCTACGGCATATTTGCTGTAATAAATCGGGGTGATGCACTAGTGCTGGAGGAGCTGATTCAGCTGGCTTTGCAGAAAAAAAAAGAATTGGTTTTCTTGGTTCTTTTATTTTCTTCTGTTTTTAAGGGAAAAACAAAATAGAAATCTCGAGGGAGAATGTGTGTTTGCTCATCAGCCTTTTTAGTTCCTCTCTGTGGTGTTTC
Organism: Ciconia boyciana; assembly: GCF_034638445.1. Taxonomy (NCBI): domain Eukaryota; kingdom Metazoa; phylum Chordata; class Aves; order Ciconiiformes; family Ciconiidae; genus Ciconia; species Ciconia boyciana. The sequence continues at coordinate 39,966,732 of NC_132943.1, read as the reverse complement.
TTCCCTCTCCCCCCTCCCCAAAAGCAGGCTGCCCCAGCCTGCGAGGATGCCGACCAATGCTGCTTCCGTAGCAGGAGTTGAGAGGTTTGAGACAGAAATGCATGTTGTTGTTTTTAATAAATAAAGATAGGAGCTCCAGTTGGAAACATCTGGGAAGGAGCATTTTGTGCATTTGTAAAAAATCTTGAGCAAAACAGCCTGTGGGTCAGTACCTGGGAAGAGGGCAGAGGCAGCGGTGCCGGGGGTGGCCTCGGGGGACAGCTGAGGATGTGGCATCTCCAGCTCAGGCACTGGTTTCTCAGCCCTCCTTCAGGATGCTCCGTGATATTTCTTTGACTCCTTTGCTTTAGTCTGGCTCCACAGTTTCACTGTTTTAAGCGTTTTCTACATAAAAAGTCAAGCTCTGTGCATGGTGCTCTAGTCATTAAACTCGGGTCACTGGGAAGTTTGGCAGCAGCATGAACTGGTGGCCCCCCCTTTTCTGTTTATCCTCATTCATCTTCACCTGCTTGCCTTCAAAATAGAGGGCTCAGAGTTACCGTCTGAGCTGTTATTGCTGTTTTACTGAAACGTGCTGTGTGTGAACACGCACACACATGCCACCGTGCTGCAGGAGGTGTAAAAATACACATATGATCACATGGCTTCTGTGGAGGATTCACCAGCATAAAAATCACAGCGTTCAAAAGTTAGTGGCAGACGGGCGATATTTTGAAGGTCTTCATCAATGTGGTGTTCACCCAGTAAAAAGCTGCTTCGTGGCTGGCATGTGGAAACCGGCAGGCTGTAGGCTGTGATTAAAAACACATTTATATCTACGTAAAATGTCCCTGGTGTTGATGCTTGACTATTTCTTAACTTTTTAAGCAGGGAAGTTAATAAATAAACTGATTATTCAAACAAAGGTGCAAAGCAAGGGGAGCGAGCAGAGAAGTAGAGATTTAGAGGTGGGTTTCTTCAGCCAGGTGGCTTGCTCTTGAGTTTTGCGCTGCGGTCCTCATGTTGTTCTGAAACGGAAGAAGATGGGACTCAGCCCTAAGTACAAAGTGGTGTTCAGACATTTTTCCTTGCCTTGTAATTGAATGGCTATTTGCATCAGCCATGTATAGAGGTGTGTGGACGTACCCATCTCCAAGAAAATGGCTTTTCAGTGGGGCACCTGCAGCGGGCACAGGGGACAGGGCTCCTTCCCCATCTCACCCTGGGAAAGCCATCTCCCCGCCGCTTTCCCGGGGTGAAGAGCTGCAAGAGGGGAGCAGGAGGAGGTTGGGCTCTGCCGCAGGGCTTTTGCCAAAAGCACAAATTGGCCCCAAACGTGGGAAGACACCAAGTCCAGCTGCCTTTTCTAGGAAAGCCGCCTTGTCTGTCTGCAGTGAATGGCAGGGGCCAAATTAATCTCTAACAGGAGTAGGCACAACTCATCGCTGGTATCAATCACTTTCTTATGGTGGTGACAGCTTTAAGCCCGAGCTCGTTTAAACACCACTCAAATCAATGACATGTTTTGAAATACAGCGAGGAACACATTCATAGGAATAAAAATCCATAGAGGGTTATTAAAAGCAGAGAAACAACCTGTGGCTGGGGAGGTCCCTTGCCATGAGCTGCTGGGGACCAGGGGAGGATTCTGAGAAATACGGAGAGATGAATGGCGGTACCTGCTCCAGTCGCATCCCTGGTGGACCTTCATCGACTTCAGAATCATCACAACAAGGCGAAGCCAGCTGATATTTTTCACGTGCCCTTACGCTGCCTTTCGTGCTGGTTTTGGAGCTGCGTGTTCCCCAGACACATCCCTTCGTCGTGAGGTTTCCCCACACAAACCCCTCTTTCAGCAGATTCCTTATCTGCTATCAAGGGAGTGTTTACAGCAGCTAAAGCTCTTAAGCGCCTTGTCTGGGAGACTGATGGTGATAATTAAAGCAGTGCTTTCCAGCCCTCTGCTCCTCTTCGCTGAATTGCTGGGAAGCGAGGAACGCGCTTGTGTGAGCCAACAGGAAGCCTGGAAATCCATGTTCAGCGATTTGGTGTGTATTATTTCTTTGGCTTGTTAGCGCGTCCTCGCTGCTGGGTGCAGGTGCCTAGCTTGTAATAACCTCCAGGTAGGGGGGAGAATTGCCCCACAATTGTAGGTCTTTTTTTTTTTTTTTTTTTCCTTCTGTGCTGAAAAAAAAGCGCATCATTATGTGATGTAATTTAATCAACATAATCCCCCTGTGTGTTGATCTATGAAATGATGGGGAAGGGTAGTGGGATATTATCTTTTGGGATGAAAAAAAAATTAATAATGAAACAACTGATTTCTCCTGTGCTACAATTACGGATGAAATAGCACAAAACAGCAGCCAGCTAAAAAGACAGACGCAGAGATCGTGGCTGGTAATCACAGTGACACCAGGATGAGTTTTTCTAGAAGTGCTGTGAAATTGTGCAGTAAATTATGTTACACGAGATGCATTATTCCCTGGTTTAGTAAATAAACCTCCTGACAGGAGGCCCCAGCGAGGCAGTTGCAGATAGCTTCACCGCGGCGCTGGAGCCGGGGCTCGGCGCAATGCGGTGCGGCTCTGGCAATTTGGGAGCGAGGTGCTCTGGGAGATGCTGCCGAGGGCTCGTGTGCTCACGTGGCTGCTGTTGTCCTCTTCGCTGTCTTTTCCTTTTGTCATCTCTTCAGTCGGGCTCCTTTCTTCTCTCTTCCCAGCTTATTCAAAGTCTGGTTCTGTCTTATGGTCCTGCATCGCCTGTTCCTGCAGGCGAGCAAGGGCCTCCTGAGCACCGCATGGCTGCTGCCCCAGCTGGGAAGTGCCCCATCCGCAGCTCGTGGCCCATGCATGGAGGATGTCTTGCTCTCTGGTCCCTTCATCGGCCCGTGGCATGGGCTGATCCCCACTCAAAACCATAGGGTACTTGCAGTGCTTGGCACGGGCAGCGTGCTTTTGCCCCAGCCGTCCTGGGCAGGAGACCAGAACTGCTGCTCCTGGCTGTGTCCGAGGCTGGATCCTGGGACTTGGCTTCATTTTTTAACCTGGGAAGCGTGGAGTAACTATTACAGAAACTGAACTAAGGCCATTCGAGTCTGACCTCTGGATAAAAATAAGACAATTTGTTCTGAAAGTAATAATGCAATGAGAGCATCCAAAAAGTCAGCTCATGCATGAAGCCCCAGAGTGCATCAGGTGGAAGCTGCTTCCTTAGCTGCCAACGCCTGTATCCATTACCCAAATTAGCACTCAGCAGAAGAGGGGCTCTTCCCCCCGCTGTGCTCAGCGGCTCCTTGCTCCTACCAGGAGGGGATAAGCGAGCAATCATCTGTCTGAACCCATTCTGTGCTGTCGTGTGGGTAATCACTGCTGCACATTGCCTCCCTGGCAGTAGGTGCTCTCCAGGAGCTGAGGGATGGTATTACAGTATCTTCAAGTGGTTTAATGATAGCATAACAAATGCGATCAATATTCAGTTGACTTAAAATTTCAGTATTCAGTCGTAGTGTTTGATTACATGTAGCAGCTCTCTTCCCTGCAGTAGCTGTTAGCATCAGCGGGCATGGCATCCTCTTGGTATGGCACTTGGGCTGTAGTTTGCTATCCAAATCCTGTTTTTGCTGAGACGCCCCCATAAGTAATGAAAATAAATGTACTGATATGTTTAGTTGGAGGTTTCTTTAGTAAGGAGGTGTTTAATAAGCACCTACCAACGTAAACAAATTGAGTTCCTTGAGGCACAGCTGGAGTTGCAACTTTTTCTCCCTTGATTATCAAGGAATATATTCTGCAGGGAAGAATTCACAGCTTACAAAGACATCTGGTTGCTAAATAATATAATTAAAGTAAATACAGCATAACAGGGACCTCCTCCCATGTTCCTAATGAGCAGAAAGTAGGTTTTGGGTGAGAGAAATGCACTGGCTGGTGGAGGGAAGGAAGAAGGAAAGAGCAAAGAAAAGCTATGGGGAGGAAACCAGAGAGAAGGGGGAAATGAATGGAGGAGAGGAGGGTGCAAGAGAGGAGATGAGATGTGCCTCTGTGCCAGAGCCTTGACCAACACGATGCCCAGCGGCTGTTTGCTGCCAGAGGCAGATGATGGTGGTGACGGTAGCTGGTGGTGGGGCTGTGACAATAGCAGTCGACCCAGGAGATCCCTCAAAAATGGTAGGGCACTGTCTTGTGGGGCATCTAGCTCTGTTGCTCAAAGTTTAGAGGCTCTTTTTCTCCCTAAGTGATTGTATAAAGGGTATTTTTCTTCCTAAGCAATTGGCTTTTCCCTTTTACTGTTTTAATAATTTTGGAGAGTGGAAAGCCAACCGTCGACAAATCTGTGCAAAGTTGCCTTATTTAGTTGTTGAAGACAAACTGCTCACAGGAGCAGCCAGGTGGAAACCAGTTAGCTGGGCTCAGCTGACCTGCTCTTTGCAAGCTACGATGTTTGAGTAGTCCACCTGGGGAGCTCCAGAAAGGCTTTTCCAGTCCTTCCAGCAAAGGACCAGGGTGGAGGTAGTGGTAACCTGGAGCCATCATCTCCCAAAGGTGCCTTTTCCCATGGCTCCCTCATGTCGCCATGCCCCTTTGCTCCATAAGGAAGCCAGCGTGGCGTTCGGGAAGGTGTTCCCATAGGGTTTCATCCCCAGGGCTTGGCCGTACCATGGGTGTGCGAATATCCCGGCCCTGCTGCGTGATGGGTGTTGCTTTTGCTATCTGAGCTTTGCTTTCTCTCACTCGGCAGCTGTAGTGCTTATGGTGGGGGTCCTTTTCCTTCTGTAACTCATCTCATCAGAGCAATCATTTTGGTGGTTACTTTTTGGCATTACTAAAGGTACACGCTGTTCAGCCGTATAGGTAAATCCGTACTTTTCCAGAAAGTTTTGAGGGACTTGTCAGGTCAAGGATATTCTTCCCACTCCATTGTAGACCTGGGTTATTTTGGCAGAAAACATGTTTGGGAGATCCTGGCGGGGCAGACTATCCCGAGGATAATTTTTCAGGTGCGGTTTGGAGGATCTCTGCTGAGATAATAAACCCCACGTCTGTTTGCCTGCAAGCCTTGCGCTGCCCGTTCGATCCTCATTGACTCTAATATTATACCCAGTAGGAATTAAAGACAGCGGTAACTCACCTTGCTGTGGTATCAGCACGTCTCTAATGTTCCCAGAACACGCAGTGCTTGCTGTTAGCGCGAGCTCGCTGCTGAAGGACGATGCATCCTGTTGTTTTGGGGAGGCGAAGCACAGAGAGGCTGACAGCCAAGGGCTGCTGGGGGAGACACACCATGGGGGAAATCGCTCATCCATTTTCTTCACCAACCACAAACAAATTACAGTGGATAACAGCATGAATGTGGGTTGGTCTTATTCCCTTACTAGCTGCATCTCCCACTAAGCGTTCCGCGGCTACGTTATTACAGACCTCTTTGTGAGAAACCATCATGGGGTTAAGTGATCTACCAACCGGGAGGAAAAGTTGGGTGATATGATAGTGCCAGAACGAGGACTCTGGTTTTATGGAAACCAGGCAATAACTATCCTTACCTTTTATATGTTACTACACAAACCTTTCGTCTACTCTGCTCTAAGGAAGATTTTCCCATCTAATACCCTGCTACCAAAGACATTTTCAATGCAACCTAAGATAATATATTTCTTTACTTACTGTGTTTTATGTTATTGTTATTTTTGTACGTCTGGTTGCATATAGTGATCTGCTGGTGAATGGGCGTTGCACTGACACACGAGTGCCCCGTAACAGCAGCGTGCAGGAGTGCAGTATCACATACAGAAATCGTTATAGTAAAACTCTCCTGTGAACTTTTAGTCTGAAAGGCAAAATGACCCAAACCAAAAAACCCCAAACATCCAACTAACCGTCACCCAAAACATTTCATAGAGAATATTTTGAGTTTTGTCCGCTGTTCTTGAATTGGTATGAGGTGGAAAAATTCATAAGGTTGCTCATTTTCCTCCTATACATATCTGATTTTTGTACATGAGAGAGAGCTGCTTCGAGTGATGCAGGAGCAACAGGCAGAGCGGGGCAGGAGCAAGCAGAGATATCAGTGTTGACCTTGCTAACACTATAACCACGCTGCTGAATATCGTCCTTGTGTTCCCCGGCGCCATGTGCCTTGCTGCTGTGTAGTGCTGGTTCCTGAGAGGAGCAAACCTGAGAAATTGAAGCTTTTCTTACACGTCTTTGATTGCACAGACCACATACTGAGTAAATTCTCTATTAGTGCGTTCCCGCATTGAAACCTTTGTGTGAGGAACTGATTTATTTGCTGCTTAAACGTGCAGAGCAGTAGCATATGTGAAAACACATGCAAGAAATGTAAGGTGTAGGTTTTGTGTTGTTGTGGGTTTTTTTAAATGGGGTTGCTTGCCCTCGTAATGGAGAGCATTTGTTTACGTGGTGTTCTGATAGCTCTGTGAGCTGCACAGGGAATACAATCTGCCTTTGGGGACAAATGTCTAAAGGTACATTAATTTTTCGTGGTGTGCATACCTGAGTCACAGAGGTGTGGAATTTCAGTACCCTGCCCCCCAAAAACTGCCACTGTGAAGTCAGCTATCTGCTGCAGAGGAGGATTCAGACGGTGCCTCCAGGCTCCCCATGCCTTCTCAGCAAAACTCACAGTAAAGGGCAATACAACAGAGCAAAAATCGCAAGTGCTGGTGCATTTTGCAAGCTATCTAGACTTATTGTAGGTCTTGGCTTTGTAGCATTAGATGGCCTTTTTTTGGTTTAGTTACTTTTTCTTTGTGTGTGTGTGTGTGTGTTACAGAAAAATGGTGGCGGTGGTTCAGCGTGGTGCAGGCAAGGGGAGTGCCGACCAGGGAGAGAAGCCAGCAGCGATGGCTGTGCATGGCCGAGCGGTGTTAGCAACACTTTCTCTCATCTCCATAGGATTTTCCAGTGCTCTTCAAAAGGCTGAATTTGGGAAAAAGTGACACAGCAGCAATTTAAGGACTGACGGAGGTTTTCAGTGGCGTAGAGCTTTGCTGTGAAGCGACGTATAGAGACAAACACTGGTCCTGGAGCCAGTCTGAATTTATCACTGTGTCACAATAGCTAGTTAAATTTAAATGTGTGTCCAGTACTTGCCATTTCAGTAGGTTGCAATCAGCTTGAATGGATATTACCTGAATAAATCAGAGAGCTGAACAGCACACCCATTTCTTATACGACAGAGCAGCGCATGTTATCCGAGGGTGAAAGGAGTTGATGCAGAGCCTCTGGCTGATGGTATTGTAACCACAGCTCAACACTGCAGTGTAAAAGAACAAATTTTGGTGTATTGTGGACTCCTCCAACGTGGAAAGTGCTTGCCACTGCAGCGTCTGAGCTAATAAATTGCTGTGATTGCATGTACAGAGATCACGTAATCTGTTGAACGAATACTGAGCAGCCGTACCTACCATCATCTGCCCAGGCTGGCCCTACGTACGTGATTGTGGAAGGGGCATTCTTCATAGTAATTAAAAATGACAACCAATTTGATGTGGCTGCATTCAGTCTTGGGACAGGTCAGCCTCGGGCAACACCCAGCAGTTACGCCTCCCTGTGATACATCTGTATTTTTCTGGGGAAAGGTTTTTTCTTGCTACTATTCCAGGTCACATCTAGAGCGTGTTGTTGAAGTGGATTTCCTGACTGTCTCCATTTACTGTGCTTGGGTTCATGCTGTGGAGCTGCCTCGGGGTGCCTGTGCTGAATTTCTTTGGGGTGAAACTCCACTGGATGATGTGCTCCAAATCTCTGTTAAGGCTCTCTGGTTGCTCACAAGCGTTTAGTCCATGGGATCGGGTTGGACCTAGGCTGCATGAAAATTCCCAAAATGTGCTGTGGGTGTTGGGTCCTGGGTGCTGCTTTGTTTTGTTCTGCAGGTCCCTTGGCATTGCTGAGCTCCGTTAGCTAATGCAGGCTGAGGGGAAGGTGCATGGAGCTGGGTGGTGTATGGGCACCCCAGGACATGTCGTATGTCCAGTGCGGGGAAAGGAGTGGCTCCGGTTGTCTCTGCTTTTCCTGCACCATGATATTTCCATCCAGTGTGATGTGAGAGTGTCGGATGAGGGAGGTTTCCTTGCATGCTGTCTGTTCACCCTGGACAGCCTTTTACTGCTTGCCGTCCTGTCTGCTTGTTGCTACTTTCCTACAAGATACTGAGAAAACCTTCGTACTAAATCCACCTGATTCGATTTTGTTTGGGGAAAACAAACCGCTTCCCATCTTACAGCTCCATCAGCGTCGTGAAGTCTTTCTTTTTGCTCAAGTTTGTGGTTCTTCTTACAGACATGTAGGGAGATAATCACATCTCTGCTTTCCTCTTCTCTTTCCAACCCACCATGAATCTTCTGCTCCTGTCCTGCCTCATTTGTTTCTTCCTCTGATTCTCCTCATTAAATAAATTGCAGCCAGAATGTCCTGTCAGATGAACAGTAAATTAATATATCGCAGCCCAAACTTCAAAAAGGAAAAAAGAATTTAATTACAATGACCCACGTCCTCATCCCACCATGGTCAGTGGTAAAATGGCTGTTGACTTAATTGGGAACAAGGCACTGCTCTCCCTAATTTCGTGTTGCTTCTTTATTATCCTTAATAAATTGGGTTTCCCAATTTGTATGGTGAGCAGTCGCGCAGGTTGGCCAAAACCTTCCCTCTTTGTTGGTATAATGGTTAGGGAGGTCTCACGGCTGTAGGCCAGCAACCTCCTTGACTGAGCTGGTACAGGGAAGTACCACCTCCATCGGGGGAAATCAAAAGAAACTCTGCAATATGAGGTAGGAAATAACATACCGAGTGGGTATAAAATTCATTCATTTGGCTCTGACATTTTTTTGTTTAAGTTCTGAAGAGAAAGCCATATGGAGATTATCTTTCTGTTTTATATATTGAAATACAGGAGCTCGGGGGCAGAATTGTAAATGATGTGGTTATGAGTTTACTCTGCACTCATAGGTATGTTCCCTTATCTTGTTATATGGCTTCTCCTAGGAATCAAATATTTAAGTTTACATTGCACTACTTTTGATGGCTGGAAGACTTCGTTTTTTTAGATGATGCTATACATCAGGTTTACAGTTCTACTGATAGTTTAAAGGAAAGGGAGAACATGCTCTCATGACTCTCTACAAGACCTTAAAACTCTCTGGCACTCTCTTTTCCTGGATGACAAAATATATTCTGGTCATCTACAAGCATACGTTTTTCAGTGACTGCAATTTTTGGTGCTGTCTGGAAAGCAAGGCTACTTATTTTGATAGAGAGAGGGTTTCTGTCCTTCTTGACTTGAGGAGAAAGAAAGAAAAGAGCACTTCAGTTCTGTTTTCCTCTTCAGCATATACGCCGTGTCATTATACAGTAAACGTGTTATTCCCTTTTGCTCCTGAAACACCTTTTCCTTTTAGTCCCTCGCTGTTGTGGAAGCGTTTCTGGCACTACTCACTGGAGCATCTTTGTTCTGCAAACAACAGTGAACTAGAGGCAACGTTGGAGCCCGATTTGAAATCCTTCATTGAAAAAAGGAAAGGGAAGACTTTACACTTGTATGTTAGTGCTTCAGTCATGATCTAAAGCACATCACAGATGGGATTTTTGTTTGTTTTTCTGTCTTGCATCCTGACTTTGTCATGTTCCCCTGGTCTGATGGAGCAGAAATGAAGAGTAAGCTGTGAATCTGGAGGGCTTTTGCTGTAGCACCTCATCACCTACCAGGAACGTCTTAGCACCTCGTTTTGTGCCACTTCTGGTTTTCCAAGTGTGTTGACCAGCTTTCTGGATTTCGGGGCATCACAGGTCAGTCTGGGCTTGCCTTTGCTGCCTTGGGGGGTTAAAATGAGCTGTGCAGGGTCGTACCCCATGGCACGGCAGCCACCGGGCAGGCAGCAGACCAAAGCTTGGGACCACCTACTTATCTCTCACTGTGCTGTAGATTCAGACTGCACTATGGAGAAGTCATTTTGAGTATTCAAAGGTGTTGCTCTTGCTGCCAAAATATACGTATCTCTGTCTGTGCTTTGGTTTTGCTTGTGTCTGTTCTGCATATAAAAGAAATGGTGTGTGCAACTATGGCACAGATTGGATGTCTTGCCGGGGGAAATGCTGTGTCCCCACAGAAAGCAATGCCCACTGAACTGCTGCAGGAGAGGGGGTTTTCCAGCTGAGAGGGGGTTATTTTGTGGAGGAAGAGCGATGAGCTGCAGCCACGGGTGCCTGCATTGTGCCAGTGCTGCAGGTGATCAGGCAGCCCTGCCCAAGTCTGGCCCCAGCCCCACCATTTACCGTGGCTGCAGAACCAGGGCCATGTTGCAAACGCAGAGGAAATTGCTGATCTGAACCTGCCACGGTTTCCCCAAAGCTGTGTCCTACCCTGCGCTAAGATGTATGGCATCCCGCTGTCAGGGGACACAGAAAGTCACCTCCATCCTGGCTGAACTTCGCTGCAAAACATGCATGTCCGTGACGCCGGCAGAAGACGGGTGCTTGCGTGCACCTCCTGGGCTTCCTCTGCGGCCGCAGCGTTAGGAGCCGGCCGATGTCTTTGTGGCCTATTTGTTGCCCTGAGACTAAACCAAAGGAGCGAGAGGAAATTAATAAATGTTAATATATGCTAGTTTAATTGAGAAGGACTGTTTTCATCAACTGCTGTTTGAAGAACAGACTTAGGTGTGTTTGTAAGCTCAAACAAATGTTGGCTTTTTAAAGCTGTTGCACAAATACAAGGATCTTGCCGCCTTTAAAGCGGTTTAGAGCTGTGAACTGTTCAGAACCCAAAATCTATGGGTGAATAATGTGGCTGGGATTCAATAACGCCTATTAAAGATAATATTTTTCTACTCGGTAGCTTAAGCTAAGCTTAAGCCAAGTCAGCCTTCAAATCCTGACTCATGCACCTTATTTTGTGGGTAGCTCCAGCACTGCAGCACCCAGCCTTCTACGTTATCTGGAACAAGCAGCAGTGATCTCCATCTCGTTCCTGTTTTCATGTGGATGAATATGTTTTTTCTCCAGACCTTGCAAAGGCTTCGCCTCTGGTTTGAGGAGCAGGAAGAGCTTGTTCTGCATGCTGCTGAGGGAGTCTGGCCGTTCCTGCCGCTCTTCTCACCGTCCTCAACACAGAAGAATCTTGGGGCAATACTTATCGCATGGGGGGATGCGATCTCTGAAAGCAAGCCTGAGAGTTATGTTTAAAAATATTTGAGAAAACTCCTCCTGCTTTCCCAGGGAAACTGGCTGAGCCATCCTTGCTCAAGTCCTGAAGCTCAAGTGACAGTCACCTCAGAGCCACTTTTTAAATTATTTTTAGGTGAAATCAAGGATGTTTCTGTAAGTTAATTACACTTGAGAGGTAAAGCGCAATGCAATTTAGAAGTTATAAACCAGAACAGCTTTTCAAGATTGGTGGAAAAGTCTGAAGGCTGCGAACGTGTTTTTAAATGTAGTCATGGTTACTTGGCTTCTGTCTTACCGAAAAGTTTGCACCTAATCCAGCAGGCAGGTAGGAAAGATAAGACCTATTAACTCCAAGGAGTAGCTGGAAAACCTTGAACAAGTATGGTTTGGAAAGGAGTGCATATTAATAAATAAACATGACTTCAGTAGGCGAGTTCATGCACAGCAATATGCATACTGAGCCTCACTGCCTTTTTCTCTGCATGCAAACCCAAAATAGGGTTGTTTCTTCAGAGATGTAGTGGTTGAGGTACAGGAATTAGGACGTCCTTGAGTTCAAAGTGAAATCCCAGCTTGAAAGCAGGATATGAGGGTCCTTATGTTCTGGTTAATTAATTCTTGTGATTGCCTATGGAAATGGCCCTTTTGTTATTTCATCGGTAGCAAAATTAAAACGTGGCCCCTACTCAATAGCAGGAACAATAAGCTCATTGTGATATGCCATATAGCACTAACCTTTCTTAAATATAACCACAGATTCAGATCTGTAATATTAGGCATAGCGTGCTGATTATGCTGTCCGAGACCTTTGCAAACCAGTTTTCTCTAATTGAGATAAAACCTGGAAAAATAGACCATCCTGTAGCTCTGATCTCCCAGGGAGAGGAGACAAGCATCCCTTGTCGCAGCGCAAGGGTGCTCGGGGCGACGCGCATATTTGTGTAGCGCCTTCCACCCTCCTCCTCGCCTTAACCACGGTTTATTTTAACCCACTTGGGGTTCAATAGCGAGCAAAAACCTTTTACGTGTGAAGCGCAGCATTGAGCCACCGCTGCTGGCCCTGGGTTTGGACTGACACGGGCTCTGTCTGCTCACAGACCGCTATTGATTTGGCCGGCACAGATGCCGATTCACGGGGAAGGGGCTGGCTAACAGCACCCGCGGCTGTGGATTGTACGGGAGCACCCGGGGTTGGTATCCTTCCCCTTGGGAAAAATGGGCCACTTCAAAGGCGTTTGTATATCAAACCCCAGCTGAGGAGCAGGGAAACAGAAACCCGAGTATGGGGTTTTTTTTGTTTTAAAAGTGTGCAAGAAGGGGGTTTTTGTGACTCTGGGCAGATTAATTTCACTTTTTTGTTTTCTCCCCCCCCCCCCCCCCCCCCCCCCCATGCATTTAGCAAAGTTAAATAAAAATGCAAGAAGCTGCTGGATGTGGTCATGCTGTGTCAGAATATTTCAGGCAGCCCCGGTTGTGACCAAGAGTAGCTGGGAAAATCTAAACTGGGCAAAGCACCCTCTCTATGCAGAGACTAATGATATCTCTCGAGGATAGTAATTTTCAAGTAAATAATCCCATGTAGTCGTTTAGTTTTATCACAAATAACATCAGGAAACCTTAGAAGGTATATCAACCTCATTTCCTAGGCGCTTTGACGTGCAGGATATAGAAAAACTAGGAGGTGGAGAAGCAATTGGATGTGCTTGTTGCTTTTCAGGAATCGTAGCTTTTCTTTCTTTGGTTACATATTTGTGTTAAGTAAATATCCTTTATGCATAAAGCTCTTATGGCCAAAAGAAAATCTTTATGAAAGAAGACGATAGAAATATTAGATGGTCTTCTAAAGTTTGTAGATAACCCAAAGCCACAGTGCTAAGGTATTAATTCTGGTGTAAGAAGAGGCAAATCGGAGGCTGGGGACAGTTTCTCTAAATGCACCGGAAGGGTCTCATTTCAGTGCCTGAGGGTGATGGGGAAAGGAGAGCAGCTGCCATCTTGGGAAGATTTTAACCATGCTTCCACCAGTAGAAAAGATGCACAGGACCAGCTCTGGAAGGCGGGGAAAGTGGGGTTTATGTTGCTTGCCGCCCACAACATTCAAGGCCAGAGGATAAGACAGTAAGCACTGGTGTAAATTAAGCAAACAGGGTGGTGTGGACCCTTGAACAAAACAGCGGTTGAAATTTGGAGGTTGGGAAGGGTCGTTTTCATCTAGGGCAGCCCAGAGAGGCTGCGTGGTCTCCTGGGCAGGGCTGGTGGTTAAAGGGGACGTCTGGGAGGAAGAGTGAGGAGGGAGGGAGGCAGCGCTCTCAGGAGGGCTTTCAGGAAAGCGGAGCGATGCGCAATATTTGGAGGGTTTGGTAAAACGAGAAGTGAGCGTTAGGACTGCAAAGCTTGACAGCTACTAACAGCCGCCTGCCACGAGTGCTCTGCAGAGAGCCGTGATGGTTGTTATCCCACTCTGCTTTTTATTTGTCGTTCCAGAAGCAGGAGGGCAATGCCCAAAGTCTAATGCAAAATAAAACAGAGCGGTTTTGGATTGCACCGCACAGTCAAGTGGAAAAATGCGATAACTGGGGCTCCAGTTTAAGGCACATCTGAGCCAAGGCAGAGAGGAGCCTGGCTCCAGGTCGTGTGGCGGAGCTGTAGGGGCTGCCTTCGGGAGGGGAGCTGAGGGAGGTCTGCTCAGCAGCCTCCAACAAGGAAAGCTGATCAGAAAAAGTGAATTTTTTGTAGACTTTAGAGTGGCCGTGCTGTTCTGAATGTGCCTTAAGTGTCTGAAGTTCAGCTGCTTGTTAGGGTCATGGGCTGAGTTGTATGTCCTTTACTCACAAAAATTGCTGGGGCTCATATGAGACTAACTGTGTGTCAGAGATATTACCTAGGTGAAGAAAAAATTGGCAGATCAAATACTAGATTCTTTTAGAAATGTTGGTAGGAAAAACTTCCTGTATTTTTTTTTCCTTCCTCCAGCACCGGATTTGTCAAGGTGCCTGTGAAATAAGACTGAGTCACAGTGTTTACTCCCTGTGAAAAGTAATGCTCTTTTTTCCCCCTCCCTGAGGTTATGTTTTTCAGAAGGCCGGTGCGTGAGCATTACTTGCTCCTTCAGCAGCTCGTGGCCCTGAGCGTGGGAACGCGCCGGCAGTAACGGCTGGGGGAGACGGGGGATGCTCTTCCCTCCAACGCCTGCCCATTGCCCCGCTGCTGCGCCTGCCGGCGGCACGGTGGGGAAATTATGATGGAAAGAGAAACTACTGGCCGTGAAGGCTCTGGTTAGGCTTTGAGTAACATGCTTTATTTACCAATTTTGGTATAGAAATAGTCAGAAACAGCAGGAGAAGTAATACTCTCTTCCAAAAAGATAGAGATGCCTGTACCTGGGGCTGGGAAACCAGCTGTGCTCCGGGAGAGGCTTTCCAGCAGGCAAGCCCAGCCCAGTGTGGCACGGTGGCCTGCTCTGCGCTCTGCCCTGGCTTAGCTGAAGAATGCCGGCACGTCCCCGTTCGCAACGCAGTACTGCTTTGAAGTCTAAAACCCTGCTCAGACATGAAAAATTATTTTGTAAGTTGATAGGCACCAGCAACGTCTGGCGAGTTGTGCTAAATTGATGCTCAAAATGAGGGGCGACATCAGAACTGGGCCAAAACTAGGGATTTTTTGGAAGGACTTCTTTGAAAGAGAAGTGGTACAATTAGCAAAAATGAAGTCAGAACAAGGGCACGGTGCCCCACCAAGGGCTGGAGGGCTTGCAGAGCTGTGGTCTCCCCAAAAGTTCTGGACTTGCTGGTTCCTGGAGAGAAACAGGGTGCTGTGCCTGGAGGGCTTCCCACTACCGTGGGTATTTGTACTTAAGGCATGTGCTCTCCTCTCAGCAATCTTCCTTCGTTCCCCATTTTAAGTTAGTACCATCATGTCTGCTGCATGTCTTGTCCTCTCATGTGTTGTGCAGTGTTACTTTAGTCCATGGAGACATTCAAGGGAACAAAATGCTGTATTTTTCATGAATTCTTCCTGAAAAAATATTATCGCTTTTTTTTGGCAAGCTACCTTGCATGGATGCCGAATCCTAAGCAGCGTTTGTGGGTGAGGCAGGTATTTCCCAGAGGTTGATGTTTTTAGTATCGCTCCTATTCTGAGCCCCCAAATGCACAGAAAACCAACGAAGCCCAAACACATTATGCAACTGCTGACCTTGATCAGGTTCAAAATTATCTTAAACATTAAACAGTAGCAAGCGTGACTTTTATTGTGGGAAGTATTTTATGCTGCATTCAAGCATGATTGCTGTAGTCTGGGGTCCGGGTTTGACTTTATTATGCTCCAAGTCTTTCAAGTTAATTTATCAAAATGACATACAGCTCTGGGGGCAGCTCTGTGGTATATGATTGACTAAATAATACTCTGAATTTCTGAAAGGCTTTTAAAGTTCACTGCTTTCACACCAGGTGTATTTGTTGTTCTAATGCAGGTCGCTTACTCTCATAGTCGCGCCATCCTCCAAGCAGAGCCTAGTACAAACAGTTTCTAATGACATAAATTGGATTGCAGGGTTGAACGGCCATGTCTGAAAGGTGGTTTTTTTTTCTTATCCAAATGCTGTCGAGCCAGTTGTTTTGTTTCCTTTTGACACACGCATCCATTTTCAGATGCGATTAACAGATTAAATGGCGAATTTTGGTAAGAGGTTTGGAGGCAGCCGCCGCTTTGCGGAGTGGCTGCAGGCATTGTAATATCCTTCTCGCTTGATTTGAAATTCACCCATTGCTTTCAGCAGAAAATGAAATAACTTTTTAGACCTTTTAAGTATTACTCATGGCACAGTAATTTTAATTGTTGTCAGTTCCTGGCCACTAATGAAAGCATGAAGTTTGAGTGTCCCGTTACGAATGTATTTGTATTTCAGAACAGTGCTGAAGAGGAAAGGTTGAAGAGGAGATGTAGCCTGGGCAGTGCTGATTAGGGCAGGAAAGTGAGGACACTGACATTGTTTCAGGATGGGGCTCATTTCTGTTTCTTCCCAGGGAACATCGGTGTTTCTAGTTCATTAAGTTCCAAAATAGGATTTTAGGCAGAAATTCTAGTTTTTGACAAGTTGTTTGTCTTTACACCTAAGAAAAGACAAGTTTGCTGTTGTATTAGAGAATCTGGCAGGAGTATATTCTCCTTCCCCAGTGGTTTGTGGTTGTTACTGTACTTTGCTAAGCGATGATATAGTCATATGCAGGGATTTCTTCCTTCCAAAACCTGTTTTCTAATCTTTTTCTAGCAGCCCGCCTCAAAAGAGAATAGTTATCTCACGAATGTGCCAAGGGCTAGGTAAGGACCGAAGGGAGTAGAAAGTCAGAGAAGAGGCATCTCAGGAACAAAGTAGATTAGATTGGGGGAAAAAAGTGGAGAACAGGCTCAAAGGTGTGGAGGAGAAGTGGAGTTGTCTGAGCCACAATTTCCTTTTTGCTCTAAAGTAAAATTCATAGCCTGGCGTAGATCACGTTGTGTGTTATGTGCTCTATTAGTAGACAAGGTGCTGCAAGCATTGGCCATGTACCATCGAAGGTCGACACAGCTTGATGACTGGGTGAACAGCTGTATTGCTGTAACAATTTCTATTTCAGAAAAGATAATGAAGCGTTTGTGAAGGCTTGAGAACAAGGTTGAGAGGAGAAGCTGTTCACGCCAGGCGATATGCTGAGCAATAAAGGAGCTTGGGGTACAGTGACACGCTGCTTTCAAACCTATCCGAGAGCCGAAATGAGGTGCTGAGAGAGCTTGGCGCTAGGACATGATCGTTTCAGTTTGGAGGTCTGTGATCATATGCAAGGTAACTTGGAAGTGAGACAGGGTGATGCGATATCGTCCCTACTGAGTGAATACGTCCTGTGTTTTGCAACCTTGGCATGCAGAGAAAGCCAGAATTGCTATCACTTGCAAACAAATACACGTACAATTAAGCAACAGAACAATCCAAGCTCGGTAAGAATTGCAGGAGTAGCTCTTGAAGACTGTGCATGAAGATTAAGCTGGCTCCAGCTGATATTAATAGGAGGGCTGTAGTAATTCTTTTCATCTCCTAATTGCAGATGCTTTTTGAGATATCTTGATGAAGATTTTTGCAAACCTCCCGAGGGTGACACCTGCTCCTGGTAGGAGGCTCCAAAATTGTAGGTTTCCTTTACTGCAACTGTGCACTCTGTAGAATTTGCTAAATCTGGCTTGCTTAGTTGAAAATGGGAAGTTTTAGTTCGGTGACTACAGAGAGTGTGGGACTGGTGATGTAGTTGAAGGAGCCATACATTGCATCAATCACACAAATGTCTCTGACTGCTTTTCAAGCAAATTTTGCAATGTCTGTGCCTGCCATAAGTCTAAAAGTCAGTGCCCCGTGACATGCTCCACTTAGGATCCTTTGGCATTTGCACTGTCTGCAACTGCTGTAGTAGATTAGAGCGTGTGCTACTCAACCGGGGAGCGGGGCTAATCTGACAATAAATGTGTATTTTAAGTATAACTGTTGCATTGCATTAATGTTGTTTATCTTGCGATGGTAGCCCTGCATTGGCACATGACATGAGGGATATTAATGATGTGTGAAAGGCAGGGCTTTTTAAGGGGCCGTGCTGGTGCAAAGTTGAATGTGGTATAATTAGAGCGGTATCTGGTCTGCTGATAAAATTAAGGCAGCTAATTGCGAACATTTTCATTTTCTTAGTCTCTCTTACTCATCAAAGACTTTGCTCAGCTTGGTGAACGTATCCCTTTCAGGATAAGGTAACTCGTGTGATTCCACTTACTTTCAAGAGAATGGGGGAAGTTAAAACAACCATGTACGTTCTCATTATTTTTTTGGGCATATTTGCCCACTGGGGCTGTTTCTAAGAGGCAGAAGCAGTAGGTAACGTAATCATATAAATAGAAAATCTTCAAACTGTCAAAATATAGATGCAGAAGTTGCATCACGGAGGGAGGAGGGTGAGCTGAGCCATGTCTGTGGGGACTCCAGGGGATCGGTGTCGTGCATTGCTCACACCGAGATGAGCCTGTGGGCGATTCGGCATTGCAGGACTCCGAAGCCAAGCGCCGAAAGGCGCAGGCACGTGGAGCGCGACAGGCGGCTGCTCGTGCTCGCTGGGGGCCGGAAGGTGCGGTGCCAGATCAGGGGAGTGATGCTGAGATGCAGCGACGGCCACCTCCCGTTGACACGCTATAGGCAGGCTTGACCTCTGGTTTTCGAGAGAAAATAACGTACGGCACACCACTGTGGAAAAGCTGCCAAGCTGCAGCGATGACAGGTGCAGATAAGGAGGCTGAGTCAATGAAGCCTCTGTTTTTTATGAAAAAACCATGCAGCGTGTTGAACAAAGCCAGCCTCTTCCCACGTACAAGGCCCATTAGGAACTTTTCAGCTATCATTTATTTAGACAGGAAGTATATTTTCCTTTTACAGTAATTTATTGGCCGATTTATAAAGGTTGCTAGTTAAATTTGTTGGAGTGGGAGGACTGAAAAATGGAGATGAACAAGCAGCTAACTGAAAAGCCAGCCCTCCTCGCATGAACCATGGTCCGTACCGTTTCCCAAACAGGAACGTTAATAACAGAGTCAGTTATTTCTGGTTGTTTTTCTTTCAGCTTATTGGAAGCCACGTGGTTCCTGTGCCACTCCACATACTCTTATGAGATTCCTGAATCCTCTGCTAGTTAATCAAAATTTTGAAGTTGGTTAATGTTGTAATTGGGAGGATTCATAAGCTTGGGTTTGAAATCTGTTTAGAGGCATAAATTTAGTAGGCTAAAGAAATAATGATTATATATAGAAAAGTACTGTTATGTGGATCTCCATGGGTTTGTAAAGTCAGTCCATTTCTATGGAGGTAGCCTGGCATTCTTAGCATCTTCCTTGAAGATTGATGCCAAGGATCTGTTATTTATTAGATATTTTTCTTTTATTTAAAAAAACCCTAGAATATAGGATCTTTGCCAGCCTGTATCACATTTAAGTCTATTAAATCCCCTGTATAGAAGTCTATTAAATCCCTTCTCAGAGGCAGAATACCAGAGGCTTGGAGGAAAGTGTTAAACTCGTGAAGCTGATGTGTAAGATAATATGGCCATAGGCTTCACCCTGATCTCTAATAGCAAGAGACTGCCTTTGCCACCAAGGTTTACAGTTTAATATCGCTTCTGAGATGTGCTGTCATTAACCATGACTTTGGAACTAAATCCTGTGTCTTGTTTTATCTTCAGGACACTTTGAGAGCTTACAGTGTTTATAGGCTGGAAACCAGAAGTTTCATGGCATCGCAGAGATTGCAGTTGCTTCAGTGCATTAGTTCTCATGCTCTGTCAGCTGTAGTGAGACAAGGCAGACCTCCTCCACTTCTGCACTGCTACCATATGAAACACGAGAAAAACTGAATAGAGCCTACTCAGGATTAGTAAACTTGGTGAAAATTATGCTATTTCTAGTAGATGCTACTTAATTCATTTCTGGGAGATGCAAAGTTTCTGTCAGCTCTCCATATTGCGTAATGGTGCCATGAAAATGGATATTGTTGACTCTTTGGGTTGTCTTTCAGACCTTGTTCTGTGATCTCTGCGGACAATTTCCTTTATAAGGGCCTGTGTACATTTTACCCATCATAGGCTCTGCTGACCAACTAGATAGGTCAAAGAAAATAAGAAGAGGAGTCATAGAGTATTATGGAGCGATATTTTCTGTCTCTGTGGAGCCCAGAAATCTCCCATCCCTGTTCAATCTCTTTGATTGCAAGAAGAGTAAGAGCAAGGATCAAGTCATTTAGGAGGGGAAACCAGGTTTGAAATTGTGAAGACAACTTGCTAGGAGGCAAAAGAGGGGCAAAAGTTTAACTGACTTCAAAGTGGAGCTTAGCCTTCAGGCCGCCCTGGATCGGGGACTTCCCTTGTGGGGGGCAGCAGCCGCAGCTGATGGCACCCCTCACTGTTCCTCTCCCCTGCAGAAGCTGCGCTTCTCCATGCATGGTGTGGTCTGCACTTCAGGGTCTAAGTAAAAATTAAAGTCCAGTCAGCCCACATAAAGTACAGTCCCAACATAACTGAATAGGAGGGCTGAAAAACAAACCCTGGGTAGAGCTGAATGAAAATTTTGCATGTGGGATGTGGAGTTCTGCAGTGTTTAGTAACAATAACAGACTGGAAAATAAAAATAACCAACTCGTGTAAGCTAGCACCTGTGACAACTATAATTTTGGTCTGGGCATGAGATGATCACCATATAACAGGCCTTAACTCCAGTTTCTAATTTTGTAATTCCTAAGCAATTGTAACTGTCAAGCGAGCTCAGTGTAAGCTATTGTATAAAGCCTTGCAACGTGGCTGGCAAAGATGGCTTGACAGTGCCAATGGATGCTGTAAGAGTAAAGGATGTCTAACTGTTGCATCTCATATTTATATCTGCCTCAAACCTCTTATTAACCTTCCCATAACGGATCGTCAACTGTTCTTACTCAGGAATGCACTTGGGCTTGTGCTTAGCTTTGAACACATTTGCAAAGCTGACTGAGCTCTGTGGGAATTAACCATTACTTAACTGCTGTGCCCAACTGAGACCTTGGTTCAAGGGCCACCCTTTTTGACCCACAAGTTTTTCCTCCGTGGTCAGCTGTGATGATGTTACGTCTTTGATTCCCACCCTCAACAAATGCCCTATATCCCAGTACAGGTCTACCAGACTTCTTGTTCCAGGTGTACCTCATTCTTTCTCAGCTCATATAGGCTATGGTGTTTCAAGAGAAGGGAGGTTATCCTCAAACTTGGGTCTTACTGATGCCGGTGAGGAGCCCTCACTGCTATATGTGGAAGGCTTTTGCCCACAAACTTTTGGTTTTGGCTATCATCTGTGAAAATTGGTATTTTTATATATACACACACACACATGTATATATAAGGTATAGATATATTCATTTACACATACTTATATATAAACATCTACATAAACATACATATATATGTATACATAATTATATGTATTGGTGTTGTTTAGTGAACAGCATTTCTTTGATATATTTCTGAGCACAAGGACTAGAAACATCCACTCCAGTAAGTATCTACTTGGAGAGACTTAATATACAGAGGCTATAAATTATATAAAAAGTGGTGTTGTTAAACTGTGATAAACTTAGCTACAGGGAAGCAGCTGGTGCTTTATTGCCTATGAGTTCTGTTGTGTTTCCCTAAAGCTCTAGCCAGACAACGGCACATGTATAATTTTTTAAAATTAAATGTAGAGTAGAAAGAGCCATGTTGGATTTGAGGTGCGAGGTGCTCCAGAGGGATTGCTTCTAAGTCATACAGCTGGTTACTCATCTACTGAAAGCCTTTCTCCCTCCTTTCATTCTGTGTTTGGGTGTCTTGATTTCCTTGGGAAAGGGCAGTGTAAATGCGTGATCGCCGCAGAGCAGCTCTGTACCTTCAAGAAAAATGGATACGCCTGGAAGTGGAGATGCCCATTTAAAAACTACTGGTAACTCCGTTTCGTGGATGAGTGGTGGCCATGGCCGCTTGCACTCAGTACTTGCTGGACTTAACCATCGCTGCAAGCCCTCTGCAAAGTCTCCTGTTGGAGTTTGGGACTGTTCATATAAGTATGCAGAAACATCCTTCAGTCCAGAAACAGACATTTTGGTTCAGCAGAACAATCTGCATAATTACCTCATTCTGTCCAGTTTGATCCTGAAGTCATTATGTTTTATTTGAATTCATATATTTAAAGTCAGTGTATTTTCTCTTTGCATTTTCAGTAAGCCACAGATTTTTGCAGTGTCCACATATGACTACCTGGTAGAAGCCCTTGGTTGTGGCTCTTAAACAGAAAGAAAACGTATTTCCAGAGGCATCTAAATATCTCCCAATAATTATAAAATGTGAACTAACAAGTCTAGTGTTGTTACAGGCAGAGGAGTGACGCACAAGCCAAGCGGTTGCCCAGATGTGAAGGCAGCGTCGGGGGAGCTCGGAACTGGTCCTGTGCCCCTTGAGACACAAGCCGATGCTGCGACCATGCTTATGTTTTTCCTTCCCTCACAACTGTGGGACAACAGCATGAGCTGGCCGTTTTCCACTAAAATAATTGGAAGTGAAATGGCTTATAACGTTATCATTGAATTATCCATCAGTAGGTTGGAGTTGATGTGCCTGTGTTAGCACTGCGTTGTCTTAAGCTGCCTGTAGATCTGAGAAAGATGCCATGCTCCTAACCATGCGATGGCTGTCTCATCTCTGGTCTTTGGTCCTTCTTATATTTCTGCTACAATAATAATATACTGGATACAGTCAGCCTCCAGTTTGTTGCTATGATTTCTGCCTTTATTGTTAGGTGGAGAGCTGACTAGCACAAATACATATTTGATGCAAACCTCCTGGAGTTGGACTGAGGAAACTGCAGTGTTTTCATAAAGAGATACAAGGCTAATGTGAGAAAGAGGCAGCATGTTGGTTATGGGAGTCATGCGTGTCTGAAACCTGCTCTAAAATGAGTATTTAATGGTACATCTTCAGTATGCTGCTAGCAAGGCCTGGAAAATACTCTGTTTATTCTGAATTCAAGATCTGCATGGACATGTCCTATGGACTTGCTAATGCCTCTTTGAAGGCAAATAGGAGGCCACTATTGGTGTCTATAAAGTGCTATGTGTGGGTGGGGTTTGCCTGGTATTTTTGCAGTGGGTGGCTGTTGTGGGGCTAAAAATTCAAATGAGAGCAGGGCTGAGCAGACAGACTGTTCCGGCTTAGCCAGAGTAGTCGATGGGATGTATTTTCCATGCCAAGCTGCCTTTTGCAGCCAGTTCAGCTTCCTTGTGCAAGGGAAAAGGCTGGAGAAACAGTGGTTTTGTCACAGAGGTGATGGGCCCTTTAGGAGGACTGGTATTCAAATACACCTGCAGCAGGGTGAAGCCCTGGTCTCAGCTGGGGGCAATTTCTTTAATTGCTGGTGGGGCTGGAGAGCACATAAATCAGCCCAGTTACTCCAGGAGGCCTTGGTTCTCAGGCTGGGTGCAGGCCAGGAGATGTTCACTACAAGTATGGAAAGACTTCACTAACTTGCTCTGTGCTTCAAAGCAAAGGAAAATTGTTCTGGAAAGCAGGGAAGGGTGAAATGAGAAGCAGACTTGCTTGGATTGGAGGTAAGTCCCAGCAGCTGTGGAATAAAGAGCTCTATGGGCAAGTGGGAGAGAGTTGCAAACCTGAGGAAGAGTTGGTTTCTTTTATAATTTGCATGGTCATGAGCTATATGTGTTTCGTGGTATGGTTATAGAAAACTCACCTGTGCTCTGGAGTGTCACTCGTGGGTGATGAAACTGGGGGCAGTAGTAGAAATGAAAGCAAAACTTAAGGAATCCTGTTTCTGGTCTCTAGCTTTGCTATCTATCAGCAATTAAATAGAAAACAAAGCCCAGCAAATCAAAACAACTTGCCTCCAAGTATACATTTGCTGTCAAGTAACTTAATGAACAGGTTTTTCTCTCCTTCTGAACTGGCCCCTGCATTAAACTTCTCTGAGATCCCGCATTGGCACTCAGTTTGCGGTCTCAAGGCTCAAGTCATTTTTTTCTTCAGTGAGAAATGGCAGGCAATGCAGTAACCTTCAAAGCGTATGAGTAACACCAGTTCTTTGTCAGGAGGCTGTATAGCTGAAACGGCTTGGCCCAACTACTTGAAGTCAGAGCACAGACAAAATGCGGTTGGTCACAACTCAGGTTTCATAGGTGGGTAAAAAGAACGGAGCGCTCTCTGATGGGTTTTAAAGGCTGGTGGAGTGAGTTGCTGACAAGTCATCTTGGTACTACAAAGCCAAGTCTGGAAAGCATCTCTGGAAGGGCTGAGTCTGTACTGAAGTGCATTTGCGTTTTGACCATCTACTCAGCTGTATATGTGGAAGTTTGGTACAGAAAAGGTCATTGTGAAGGCATTTTTAAGGAGAATCACCTAGGTTTTGAGTATTAAATTGAGGGTTTCAAAATTATGAGGCAGTGTTTGCCTTTTTCTTTGAACAAAACTGGGGCCGTGGTGGTAAAATGGCTTTTATATGTGAAAAATCTGAGACGTCATGTGATTTGGAGCAGAAGGCTGTCTAGCTTAGTCCTTAGTTCTTGCAAACAGTTGTACCATGTAATTCCATCTGTAAAATTCATCCTGCCCTGCCTTAGAGTGCTAGGTTTCCATTTTTGCTTTTGCTCTTGCTCTGGGAGGACAGTTCTGGGGTTCCTGGGATGTTAAGAAACCCTTATTTCCAATCTGAGTCTACTCTGCCTGCATTACTCTTGTTTGTTCTGGTGCCAGCATTGTATTAAACAAGTTCGGTTGTCTGATGGGTTTTTTTGCTCTGTGGAAATATATTCGATCTCCTTGGTAATGTATGTGTAGTAAACAACTGAATGTCCTCTTCACCTTTATTCTGAGACGAAATAAGTCCGTTTCTGAGTCTCCCCTCTGAAAGTGGGCTCCCTGGTTAACCTGCAAGCCTGTGTCTCAGCCTCTTTCTGTTTGAAATCATCTGTACGGAGGAAGTTCCCGTGGCTTTCTCACCAGGCACTAACACAGATCTTTCTCCATCTCTGGAGAGACCATGCTTGCGATACTGCCTGGCTGCCTCGTAGTACTTTCGTGGAGAAAAAAAACCCCAACCGCTTCCTCTTCACTTGTTCCTTGCAATTTTGTCTTTGATTTCTCAGTGTGGTCTCTGTGCAGCAAATTTACTCCTCAAGTCAGTTTCTCATTTCCTGGGTCGTTTTTTTACTTCTTTTTGGTGCCACACATATTTTTTTCTTGTGTAAAATCTGCACATAAGTACCTGCAGGTCTCGAATTGTCCACATTGCCTCTCTGCTATTTTATCCTCATTCCTGCTGTCTGAGCTTCAGCATCATTTCTAGCTCCTTCTCTAGTCTTTGTACCATTTTGATGCCAATCTGCAAGGTATACTTCGTGCATAATTTCTGCCAGATATTTACTCAGTGTGCATCCTATAGATCCTGCATCCTTTCATGTTTGTTGTAATTCACAAATGTTTTCTCAATACTATAATCTTTTTTTGCTGTAGTGCTTGCTTATCTTCAGAGAGAAATTGAACAAAATCCTTGAATCTCTTTCCCTTACAAAGTGTCATGTTTTGCTCTCTGAGAAATCCCAAACTTCTTGGGTTTAAACCCTTTCCTCTTGCCCTCCTGTTGCATCACTTAAGCTCATCTCTGTGCTGTAGCAGAGCTCAAAGGCAGGAGGATACCTTCATTTGTTAGAGCTGTGCCACTCTCAGTGTATAGCCACCACCTGAACACACCAGCAATCTACACCCAGACAGCACAGTCTTCAGGCAGCAAAAAAAAAGCCAACCATACAGCAACATGCTCATGTTTATCCGCACCAAAGGAATACAAAATGGGAAAGGAACAAGTCCCAAGCAAACTCCCTTGGTGATTTTGTTGTCGTTGTTCTCTGCTTTTTAACTTCTCAGCAGGGATATTGGCTTTTTGCATTCCTGCCTGAAAGCCAGCAAAACCACATTGGTAGTTTCAGTTTTCTGTTTGAGAGTGAGCCCTTCCGTGCCTGAGAGGAGCCTTAGAAAGCTTAATAGGTACCATCCTTGAGACGTATACAGCTATATGTCCGAGTTAATTTCAAAGTGTCTTCCATAATCCAGATAATAATCTACTATTCACAATTAGATGTAGTTCCAATTTCTTGAATGCTCAAGCAATCATTTTCTTTGGTAATTGAGTTCCCCATAGAATTCCACTATTCTGATCTGCTCAGAAAAAATAAGCATATTAATTTGAAAAGCTGCATGAATGCCTGGCCAGGATAATGTCAGCAGAATAATTGCAAGGAAATCTCTTACAACAGGCTTATTTTCATCTAATAAAGCTTTCCCCGATGGTTACGCTGCATGCCATGAACATGATACAAGCTCTAAAGTGTGCATGTGTGTGTTTGCATGTGCAACTCTGAATTTTAACATTGTGAGATCTCTTCCTTATAATTTTTTTAAATGTTTGTAATTTTTTGTAAGACCTATTTTTTAAAACATTTATTATTCTGTCTTTCTTTGCATGATGAATTTTGGGTGAGAAAGGGAAGGGGGCTGAGAGGAAAAGTGACACCTTCTACCTGCAGGATTTATGCATATATAGTATGCATTTACACACATTGGAATAAAAGTTGCATTCCAGTCTCCAAATTAAGTTGAGGTTGTCTTCTACTACATGTAGGGCAAACCTTTAGTAAGGGACCAGAAGCCTTTACAAAGAGCTTACAGCTCAGCAAAGCAACAAAGAAGAGGAGAAAACAGAGGTACAGAGGGATGAAGCTACCCCCAGTGTCACGCAGCAGGCTGGTGACAGAGCCTCAGCTGTCCGGGTCAGTGTTATTGGTGTTTGATAACAGTGAGTATAAACCGTGATCCATCACGTCAGTGATAATAGTCTGGTTTACGGTAAGAGTCTGGTTTGACTAGGTAA
The DNA here is from genome assembly GCF_034638445.1 of Ciconia boyciana. NCBI lineage: Eukaryota > Metazoa > Chordata > Aves > Ciconiiformes > Ciconiidae > Ciconia > Ciconia boyciana. The sequence continues at coordinate 39,940,081 of NC_132943.1, read as the reverse complement.
TTTAGTTTTAGTTCAGCAGTTTAGGATGATATCAAACACCCTTTTTTTTCCTAGGGGGGTTGCCTGCGAGGAATATCCGTGTATGTTCAGACCAAGCAGCAGATCACATTATCATGCGAGATACGTCTAGAGAATGGTCTTCAAACCTTGAGTGCTACCTTATTAATTAGCGCTGTTTTCCTCTGGGCCTGCAATTGGTGAACAATGGGCCTGCTGCCTTTCACATTGCTGGAATTACTCTACCTGTTGGGTGTTTTTTTTTTTTTGAGGTTATTGTTCCTCTGTTGTTTCGCCTACTAGAGTCTTTTGTGAATTGGATGCTTAAATAACAGATGATGCAAAGTGAGGTCATTAGCGAGGGTCCCTGATAGGGAGATGGAGTTGGTGCTTGTCTTGCATTTCTAGATAGGATGTCTTTCCTCTCATAACAAGGGCAAGTGGCATAGTCTTGCATTTTCAGAAGAGCTGGGTGGCCAACTCCCATTGAAGTTGACTGGATTTAATGAATCTATATCTTTTAAGATCCCAAATACATTTTGGGCCCATTTTCCTTTCATGTGTGTTTTGTAGTTTGATGGACTTAATGAGACCCAAGGATGCAATAGAAGTCAAATGACTTGAATCAACATAAGAGACATCAGAAATATGGCCCAAAGTGGAGCCAAAGTACTCTAGGGATGCAGAGCTAATTAGGAATGAGAGATCTATCCTTTTTCAGACTTGCTGCACCCCCCACTTTCCATAAAAGATAGCGCAATCTATAGATGAATGCCTCCATAAATATTCAGTGTATGTCAACAGTTATGTAGCACAGTGGTGTTAGCTGTTCGTTATTTACAAGCACCTGCTGTAGAGGTTTTGCACAGTAATCTGGTAGCTGGAGCATTTCATACAGAACTTTTACTTCCTGGCAATCAGATGAGTGACACTTCAGATGTCAGATTTTCAAAGGAAAACTGGACATGCAAAACCTGTTCAGGACCTCTCCTTTCCTTTGCCACTGATATTGATCAGCTGAAACTATTTCAGAAGAGTCTTATTTTCATAGTAAAAATTATAAGCAGCACCAGAGAAAGATCTTCCTTACCACTCTCCCTGGCACCTAGGGCGTGGGCAAGCAGATTCCTGGACTGACCAGAGGTCTATGTAATAGAGTATTTCAGTTGGAAGGGTTCTACAATGATCGTCTAGTCCAGCTGCCTGACTACTTTAGGGCTGACCAAAAATTAAAGCATGTTATTAAGGGCATTGCCATTTCTCTATGGAAAATGCTCTCTGTAATTCCTAGGATGGAGGAGGTAGGATTTGGGTCCCCACTTCTGGAGTCTGTGCATAAGGAGTAACAGCACTTTGCCCTGGAACACAGAACAGCTTTCTTCAAATGTCTTGATGTTTGCCTTTGTTCTGCTACGGTACTTTACTCATACAGTGATGTGCGTTCATCTTGAGCTGTGTTTCTAGTGACATAGAGACTGGTTGTGTGTTTGCTGATAATTTGGGATTTTGCACGGCAATAAAGCCAGTGGAGTTGTTGGGCTGTGTAGCTGAAAGGGGTCAATTTCCCCCCGGGAAATGCTGGAATAGGAGATCTCTCTGTTACTAACTCAGGTACAAATTCGGCTGTATGCAATGGCAAATAGATGCCCCTCTACCTAATGCTGTTGCCTGATACTCCCACCTAGGTACCACAGTGTACTGAGGTGCAGCAGGACCAGAGGCCTGAAATCAAAGGATAAATAATCTTTGTCAGATATGAATAAATAAAAACAAGGAGAATACAGTGTATGTGCCTAGCCACGACTTTGCCATTACATTTTCCACTTGCTGGGTTGGCTTAATGTGATGTAATTATGAGAGGCTGAATACTGAGGCACTTTTCTTCTGCTTCTGTCAATGAAGTCACTTTCAGTTTCTGCGTTGCTTCCCTTCTGCCAGTCATAAATGTCCTTGGCAAAATCACATTTATTATATATACAAAAAACAACCCATCCCTGGCATATTTATTTTCTGTTTCCTGCCTCACTCTATTGGATGGTAGAACAAGCTCCCGATGTCTGCGTGTCTGTGCAGGTGTATAGATGTGGAATCATAAATATTTAACTAATATTGAAGGTAGCATTTTATGTAAAGCAGAGGGTAAGCTGCAAAAGCCAAGCTGCTGTTTTTGTCAGTGGGTTTTCCCTAGTTCTCTCTGTCAGCAATGCTGGCATTTTTCTTGGTACGTTCCACATCTTGTGTTGGTATATTTGATCCATTGCTACCAATCTTTACAAAATAGTTTTGTGGGAGGATTTACAGGTTGGTTTTTTTAGTGGAATCTTTATTTTGTTGGGCAGTAGCGTAACTTGCTTTGCAGAAGGCTTTGAAGGTGACAGTGATCTTGAGGTCTCTCCTGTTTCCTTGTGCCCTCTCCCCCTTGCCGGCCCAGCTTGGGAAGGGGGCATTGTGCTGAAACACCCAGGGACCTTCCCCTCCGACAGCGCAAGACATGTGAGGCAGCTGGCTCCGCTCCTTCCCCGCGGTCTCCTTCCTCCTTCAGCAGGAGACATCTGGGCTGTTTGGCTGCTGTCCTCAGCGCTGGCTGCTGACCTGACCCTGCACTGCCAACCCCTTGCCCATAGCAGCATCTTGTGGCTTCCCTCCCCTTGCCCACTCCTTGGTCACTACTTCTATGAGAATTAACTTTTTGGATGGTTTAATTCTGTTTCTGCGTGGATTGCAATAACACGTACGCCTGTGCAACATGCATCTGCTTGTACATGTGTGTTTTGACTCAGGCTGCTGGATAAGCATTTTAAGACTGGCAGTAGTGGTCTCAAAACCCGTGTGCGGGGCAGTTCTCCGAGTGTAGCCCTCGTGTTGAAGTAGGAGTTGACATCGTTTTCGGAGAACCTGGCTTTGATTTTTATGTGATGGACTCCTGTGACTCTGTCCTCAAATTAATGGAGGAATGAGAGGTTTGCACATGCTGGTTTTGTGGACTCAGAGGTCATGATAGGTTAAGAAAACTTTACATTCCTTCCATCCCATCTCTAATGTATTTACCCCCAGAGAGTAGATGAACTGTGTCCTTAGGGCAGGCAGCAGCATTCTTGAAAAGAAAAAAACCCTCTGTCTTGTTTTTAGAAGCTAGACAGAGTATGTCGTGTAGGAAGTGGCATGACTGAGAAGGGAGAAAAAAAAAAAAACAAATTAGACATGCTGAAATAAAGGGACTAACAAGATGAATTGGGCCAGCTAAGAATTCCTTGATGTTGTCCATGGTTGTGTCAGACCTCTGCATAAAACACTTGAGCTTAGTGATGGACTGTGGAGTTCGGTTGGGTGTTTGGTTTGTCGGGGTCTTTTCTTGTTTTGTTTTACTCTGGTGTGTTCTTATAGCAAACACCAGAAAATGGATATATACCCAACACCAACAGAATATATTTGTTAATATGTTTTGGCATTCAGGAGTAATCTGTGTCAAGTATTGAATATCTGCTTTCCACTCCCCTGGCAAGTCCAAGGAAATGGCAGGACATTGGAGAAGCATTGATTTCTAGCCTATGTCATTAGAAGTGCATTATAAAGCTTGGCACAAGATTTGTCTTAATCCATCTTTTCATACCCTTTAGAGAAGAGAGAGATGAGTGTTGTCAAATCACCAGGTGCCTCCTCTGTTCAAAGCTCCCGCATCTGAATGCAGAAGTGCCCGGGCATAGCTGTTCTTCCAAACTCGGATCGGTGATCAAAAGCAAATTGAGCTACCGTCTTTCCAGCCATCTGCTGACTTTGGCATCTGCTGGGGTGAAAGACGGCCATCGAGAGGTATCTTCCCTTACTTCTTGTATGACAGGGAATGTCATCTAGCTCCCTAATGACAGGTAGATGTTGATTTAGCTGACTGTTCACTTACTGTGTTCTAACAATAAGCACTATAAGCATGATGGAAAGAAATAGAGCAGTAAAACTGAAGGACAGAGTGGGGTGGGGGTTGGAAAGAGGTGTTCATTACTCTTAAAAATTCACTTGTTTTGCTTTGGCTAAATGGGGTTTAGTGGGATAAATCTTACAGGATTTGGAGAGAGAAATCCTGGGAGCTGCTCTGTTCCTCACGGTGCTGCCTAGAGTGAAGTGCACAAGCTTAACCCTGTTCAGTTATCTGAGGCAACTCGGGTGGTTTTAAAACCGGATTAATTTCAGATTTGTTGGTTTTGTTTGTATTAAAAGTTCTTCCACTTCCTGCCTTGTGTTTTACAAGCTGTTCCTTAGAGGTCTGATGCTTTCAGTCACATCTTGCTTGCTATGTAGTTGTGTGTTCATTTTTTCCAGTTTGAAGAGGTATAACATGTCACTTCTGCCAGCATTAGTGTGCCTCACCTAAGACAACTAGCATTCATATCAGAGTCACCTCCTCACTGTGGCAAGTACCTAAAATCAAGTGAGATCCTGTATTGACAAGACTTAGCTGTGGTGTGTCAATACTGACGATAAAAAGATGACCTTTGCATATATGTGTGTGTATAAGCATACACGTAATGTGTGTATATATGTAGGATAAATTAAGTGATGATTTAAAAAAACAAACAAACAAAAAACCCCAAACAAAAAAACAGTCAACCAAAATTGCAGGTCATGTACCTTGCAAGGGATCTAGGCAGTTCTAATTGTACAGAGACAATAAGCTGTCCCTGATTAGACTTGTGGCCAGATGACATGGTAACCTTAATTTTTTACACTCCTTGACTCTGTAGATCCGCAGCAGTTGTAACTTGGAGTTAATGCAGAGACACAGCGCTTTTGTCTCAGTATATAAGGTTAGAGCTAGGAATTTCTGGAATGCCACAGTTAAAGAAAGGCATATTCAAGCTGTTAGTAGCTTGAAAAATAATAATGCCTGGAGCTATAACCTGTTAAACATCAACATCCGCTTTCAGACTAAAAAGAAAAATATCCTGCTGCTCTTTAGAGAGAGGCCAAGCTGGAATGCTGAATGAAAAATTATTTTTTTGGGGGTATTTTTAAAAACAGACCAACCGGGCCTGAATTCTTTCCTGACACTTAAAAATTATCCTATTTTTGTAAGGATAAGCTAGTTGCTCAGTTCCTGTCCATCAGCTGACACTACATACTCCAAGCAGGCAATTTGTTTCAGCGCTTTATTGACGAACCACTTTTATCCAAATGCTGGGGGCAGTGTGGGTGCAATTCTGAGGGAGTGTGATGGGGAACTTTCTCACAATCACTGGGGAACTCCAAGGTAAATTCGCCTGAAAGCTTGTTTCAGCATGAGGGAGAGTTACCATGCAGCTTGAGTACACCGAGTAGGAGAAATCTAATGATAAAAGAAAGAGTGTGAAGTGGGAATTGGAGTAAGTATTTGCTTGCTGCAAATATGCAATCATTGAATCTGGTGAAAGGGTGACTTTGGGGAGCCTGGATGTTTGTCCTAGCAAAAGGCCAGCCAGCTGATTTCCATCAAGAGACGTGGTGGTGGTGTCTGAGTCATGTTTTCCTCAAAAGTTGAGGCGCAGTGAAAGTTAAGTGCAATAGTTTGCTGAGCAAGGCTGTGAGTGCGGTGCTTGTCAACAGCTTTTGCTTATTTAAAAAATTGTCATGACAGTAAAAATAGGAATTCCAGACCTGAACTAGACAAGTTGAATGATAAAATATATACAGAGGCCTCAGGGGATCTTGCATCTCTTGTAGAAGCTGAGTGTAGCTGGTTGGTGCACGTTCAGAGTTGATTCAGTTTGTCGCTAACTAGTGTACGTGACTGGTGCTACGTTAGCAGGGTTAAATGCTATTTCCTAGTGCTGGGGCTAAGTACAGACCTGAGCTCAATTTGGCTCCAGGACGCAGAGCTGAGGATTGGCTTAGCCAGAGGCTCCCTGCTCTTGGGCCGGCTGCAGGTTGGAGAAGCCTTGGGGTTTGTCTCTCTTACTTGTATGAAGGGTGTACCTTGCAAGTGTGGGCTGTATGAGTGCCGGGTACTACAGATAGGCCTTTCTTGTGTTGGTCACATGGAGAAATGGCATTTGGGTTGGTCTTAATGCTGCCCCAGTATGTTTAAATGTTCTTGACTGATGAATAATTATAGCTCCAGTCATGATGATGGATCATACAGAGTATTTTCTTGTTATACCAGATCAGCTTTACAACGGATGTAGAGTCACATATTTGCACTTGAGGTATTTTGTGTATATGTGTGTCTTTCTCTTCTTAGAGGGCTTGGGTAGCTGTTTTTGCAAACACGTGCAAAAATATAGCAGGAGGCATTTTAAAAAAAAAAAAAAACTGGTAGTGAATTTGGACACTGGAAACTGGGAGTTCAGAGGTGGGACACAGCCTTTTTCAGAAAAGTGTGTGTCTCAGGTAAGTTTCATACCCCAAACCGAAGCCATCCAAAATAAGATTTACATTTACAGTGTCTAGTTGTTGTTCATCTCAAAAGCTGTGAAACATAATCATCTAATCGAGAATTATTGCCTCTTAACGACTCCATCTAAGAATGCATTATTAGCTGAATAGTCTCATTTTTGCTAGATATTTAACTGTATATACATATAATTTATAGTGGATTAATTTAACAAGTTTTAAAACTTCCAGAGTGGAACAGGAGTTGCGATTCTGACTGCGAACAAGCTTTATTCATATCTGCTCTGCTCCTTCCCTTTCCTTTGTGTCAGACTCTCTTGCGGCAGTTTACAATACCTCCAGTGAGTGGCCGCCTGTAAAAGCCGCGGTGTGCTTGTATAGATTAGCTAGGTGTTATGTGACTGTCTCCCTGTTGGCGAAGTGTATAACTTGTGCTATATACTCATCCTGCACAGGCCCAGGGCATCTGATGCACATCAGATCCGGAGCTCATCTCTTCCGGTTAGCAGTTCACTTATACAGTTGCCTGAAGACTGGGGTGGCCTTGATCGTTTTCATTGTCCTTGAAATATTCTGTGGTTTTTGTGCGCGTGGTGTTTGGTCGTGGTGTTCTCCTTGGTGAAAAGCAGCTGTCTTTTGATATGCAGGAAGCAATCAGGTAGGTGAACAGACAAGGAAAAACAGGGGGGGGGTGTGTGTGTGTGGAGGGGGAGACGAAGAAACACTCAAATGGAATCACTCTACCGTGCTCCCAGCAGGGAAATTTAATTTCTGGCAGTACTACTTTGCATTGACTCCAGCTACTATCTGAGGCCTGTTGCCACTAAGAAAGTAGTTTTTGTGGCAGTGGGTCCTTCAATATCCGGACTATTCTCTTTCCGAAATGCCTGTTTTCTCATTGGCATGCATGGCTGGGTCCTGTGGCAGAGCTGGAAGCCCGCAAGAACACCTCCAGCCATAAGTAACCCCTCAAAAACCTGCAAGAAATTAACTCGTATTTTCTATCTAACTTGGATCATTAATTAATTCTATCTCTGCCCCCATTACACAATTAGAAATATTGCCAGTGTCCAAATGTGTGATTACTACATCTGTTAGAAAGGGGAAGAAACAAAAGAATTAATGTTGACGATAATTTATACTGACACACCAAGGATGGGGAAAGCACTCAGGGCACTGAAGACCTGGCTGGAGATTTCAGCTGAACATTTGGAACGATCTAATGGTTTGAGCAGATTTGGACATTGTTCTTCCTTATTTTCCTTTTGTTTTTCCTTTACCCTCTGCCACCCGGTGACCCAAAAGACTTTTAAAGTACCTTAGTGTACTGTTTGCATATCAACACTGGAAAATATTCGAGGGCTTTGCAAAGATTTGGTTAACAGGGAAGGCTTTCAAATGTAATTTTTTTTTTTAAGCATTGTGAAAGACCTTACGAGGTCCTTCTGTATAGCAGTCTACATTTCTGTCACTGTACCTGTTGGGTCAGACTGGTGGTCCAGCCAGGACAGTTTTCTGCACCTCTGCATGGTGAAAAGGGCTAGTGTTTAGGGAGAGGAGGTAGCCTGGCCTCTCCCACGGTACCCCTCACCACCCACAGTTCTTCTGGGGATGCGAGGTCCCTGCCTGCCATCCCAGTATTTGTTTGTGGACCTGTTGTCCGTGAGTGTGTCAACCCCTTTTGAGTCCCCTGGTACTGCCTGTCTCCCCAGCCTTGTGTGGCAGCAGGTCCCAGGTGTTCACCACCTCCTGTGCAAAGAAATTCTTTCTCTCTTCTAAATTGATCTCCTCCTAATTTTACCAATTCCCCCTACTTCTTGTTCTGCAGCACTTGGCAAACTGCAGTTCCTTAAGCTTATCCACTGCACCTGTGTTTTTGTAAACCTTAAAACAGCAGTCCCTCTTCAGCTTTCTCCTCCCCAAGCTGGGCAGTCTGAACCCTTGTCTTCTCTCCTTGTGCAAGGCAGCAGCTCCATCCCCTTTATCATATCAGTAGCCTTTGCCTAACTGCTGCAACCTTCCCAAGACCAGGGCTGCATACAGGATGGGGACATGCCAAGGGCTTGTGATGTGGCAAAACAACACCTGTCCCTTTCACAGTATTCCTCCAGATGATTCGCAGCGTTTTGTCAATTCTTTTTTTGGAGGCCACTGCACAATGAGCTGATGGTTTCAGATAACTGTCAGTGATGACTCCCAAGATCTGAGGTTGTGACTCCCATGAGTTCAGCATTATATAGGCATGGTTTAGGCTATTATCCCTACAGGTTATTACCTTCAAGCTTCTCTGGTGAGGCTCAGCTGTGTCCTCCTTGCCTGCTCACTCGGCTTTTTGACTTTCTGCTGGTGTTCTTCACCATTGCTGTGCCATTTGACTACCCAAAATGGTTTAGTTTCATCTGCAGGCTCTGAGATTATACAGTTTCTCCCTTCTCCAGGTCTGTGATGAAGGTTTTGAATGGAATTCTCATGAACATGTATCCCTGGGGGACTCCAGTGCTAGCTTTTCTTCATCCCAAAACCTTTTGCTTCCTAACCAGCTTTTGGTCCATAAAAGGGACTTTCCTTCAGGCCCATGACCGCTTAGTTTCTTTAATAATCTTTAGCGTGGGACTTTTGACAAAGGCTTTTTGAAAATCCAATTTCTAAAATCCCTTTCATTTACATACCAATGGACCATGTTATACGACTCCAGGTTACCGAGGCAGGATTTCCCTTTACAGAAGACATGCCAGTTCTTTCCCAGCAAGATCTTGCTTATCTGTGTGACAAGGGGTTTTATTCTTCATAATAAAGTCTACAATTTTAGCAGGGTTGGAAATTGGACGCGGTGGTCTCCAGCTCCCAGGACACCCTCTGGGGCCATTTTGGGTCTGGGACTCACTCTGGCCAGCTGCCATCGTCTGGCACAGCGGCTGCTGGTGCTAAAGTCGCACGCCTTGACCCACTCGTCTGCATTTTCCCACTGAAGTTCCTCCACCACTCTCTGGTGAATACCACCCTGCTTGCGTGGTCTCGTGCTGCCTGCGAACTTGTTTTGGCTAGACCTGGCTTCTCTGATATTTCTGCTGCAAAGATGCCCTTGGCCCTTCTGGGGGTGGTGACAGGGACGCGGCTGCTGTGAGGGATGGCGACGCATGGCGAGGCACTCCCCTCACTGAGGACCTGTGAGCGAGGAGGTACCCTGCCTCAGGGATGGCACCTGATTCTCCTCAGGAAGCATTTTTGGCACAAAATGGTGAGGGGGAAGGTTGAATCTGCTGGCGGTGCCTGGCTCGCCAGGTGACACTTGTGTTATCTGCAGGGTACCTGGGCAGTCCCCATGGGTGCTCACCGCTGCCTCAGCAGTAACCGCCAAAATACTTACACACAATCAAGGAAGGCCAGGACCCTCCACCAGCTTTGGGACCATTTGTGGAGGTTTCTGTATCTCCTTCAGGTACATCCTCCAGTCTTTTTTTTTTTTTTTTTTCTCCTGTGAAAGGGCTGCTCAGGAAAACAGGGTTCAGGGAGGAAATGGTGGCCACGCTGTGGGTGGGTGGCCGGCTCCCTTGCCGCCTCAGGGACGGGCTGGTCTGAGGGGCTCAGCAAGGCCGTGGGCTGCACAAAATGTCACCCTGCAGCCCCCTCCTCCTGGGGGGAGCATCATTGTGGCTGGGTGTTGGTGTTCCCCAAAGGGCCCTGGAGGTTTTGGGGCCTTTTTTGAGGCATTTCTGCCCTGAGGACATGGTGCTGAGGAAAATAAGGTGGCCGTGGGCAGCTCTGGGGGGCTGGGGCAGCTCTGGTGGGCTGGGTTTACAACAAACAAAGCTGGAGCCCAGTAACAAAACCGTGCATGTTTATCTACTGGGAAAAAAACTTTTTGAATCTGTCCCAGAGAGCATATATGGAGCACACTTAAAAAAAAAATTATAAAAACCCCAAGCGGTTTGGAGAAAAGAGACCGTGTTTCCACATAGCTCTTCCTGTGGCTCCAGGAAACATGGGGGCCATGCAGAGGAGAGACCACAGTGTCTCTGAAACTTTGGGGAAGCTCGAATGAAGCATCACTAGCTCTTTAGCGTGATGGATGTCAGAAAAAATTCAAATGTGGTAGGTCTCGCATGTCAGTAGCTCAACAGATGCTACTGTACATGGTTTTGTCTCGGACATCACATTTAATTAATGCTGCTTAACATGATTGCATTTGGATAAATGTAAATGCAAATTGAAAATGCATTAAAATAATGTTGTTTTTAATGCATTCTGTTAAGGGGGGGTGGGGTGACTCCTGAGATTTCTAGTGAGTTATGCTCATAAGCAGTTGATACAAAAAGGGCTGGTGTGGGTAGTTTTGCTGTGCTGCTCCCTTGCAGTCTTTTAAAATATTTGGTAACCAGACCAAGGATTTGTTTAGACCATAGAGAGCAGGTGCCTGTTGTTTTACTGCAGGTAGAGTGTTTCATTACCCTCCCACTAACAGTGGCTCGTGGTGGTGTGCTGGGCAGTGTGTGTGTTGTCCGTAATGCCACCATCGCTGCCGTGCCTGTGGAGTTTGCTGGGTGCCGGTGGGGGAACCTGCCTGCAGTGGTGCCTGTGCCCCGTTGCCTTAGCCTTAATGAGGTGCTCTCTGTTTCCAACCTGGGAGAGGGGAGGAAATCTCAGTGATTAAAGATGCTGTGCTTCCTTTTTGATTTCTCATTTCTCCTTATCAATAACTCCTTCCAATGCTGCGGCGAAACTTACTCCCTATGAAAAATTAATAGCTACAGGGTCCTCATTACTGAGGCAGCCTTCTGATGCCCTGACAAGGGAACAACATACCAGCTAGCAGCCAGTGGAGCTGCAAGTCAGGATCAAGGCATTCCTCTTGATATAGAAGATGGCTGGCCGTCTCACTTTCTTTTTATACTTTAATTAGCGCATCAGTGTCACACATGCTTTTAAAACTAGAATACAACTTTATATCTAATAGCAGTGTCATGGATCCTTCATGAGTTGGTTGGTACATCAAATCCTTTTCTTGCTCCTTTAGTGGGTTTAATTAAAGTACACCTTCTAAGGATCCTGTCTAATTTCAGGAGATGGTGGAGGTTTTGCACCGTGCTGGCCTCTGCAGAATGTGCCAGGCTGTAATTCTGGCCATGTTGAAGACCATCCCAAGCTTTCTGTTGATTTCAATAGGGCCAGGATGTTATCTAACCTGTTAGTACAAGCTAGTATGCTAGCTCATCACTGTTAAAATGTACACGTGCTTTTTGATCGTGTACATGTTCTTTGCCACTCTATATACCAAGACACATATTAAGTCAACCATGTCATATCTTGTAAATAGGTGATACAGCACTGTGTCTGCTCTAAAGATGAATCATTGCTGCATTGACTTGGCTGTAGTATTTGCTATATAAGTGAATTTGTTACATGCATAGCTGAAATTAAGCTCATTGGAGTAGATTTAATTAGGATAGTTTTCTTGTTTCCTTCCTTTTCTTGGTTTCTTTCCTGAAAATATGTAGTCATACAGTGAAATAAATAGGAATATTGACACTACAGAATACTTGTTTTCTCAAAGTCTATCAGATCAAAGCTTTCAGGGCCCTCTTTTTCCTTTTGAAATTGAGTCTGAGATTGATCTGTAAAGCATGTTTCCTATCATTGGAACAAACATGGGTATCTGTATTCAAACTGAAATTCTGATCCATAAAAATGTTTTTAATTTTAGATGGAATACCATTGATTTTGGTGTTGCAAAGTCCCAGTTGCTTCAGCAGTAAGTTGATGGTTGAAATGCAACTGAGGAAAGGTAGGCACATCTCTGTAGGTTTTCGAGAATTAAGAAAATATTTTCCCTTTCACTGGTGCTTCTTTCCTTGTTCCCATGGTGATGGCTATTAGTGGATGGACCAGCTCTGAAGTTGTAACTAGCAATAGCCAGGTTATATGTTATATGCTGCAAGATAGTAATTTAGTAATAGATTTTTCAAATGTATCTGCAATTTTTGGGTGACCAGTTGGAGCCACTGTAAAGAGACTTTATTTGCAGGGTCCTAGGTACTGTGCAGATTTCCTGAAAGGAAATTCCTTTAAAGCTTCTTAAAAATCAGACCTTCCAAACTTGGCTATTTTAGTTTTTGTACGTGACGTAAGCTTGCCAGCAGACATATTTGAAGGTGGTGTGTGTTGTGTGTGTGTTTGTTTTTTTGTTTTTTTTAAACCTCTTGCAAAAAGGCAGTGTTTGAGGGAAGTTAGTCAAAAGGAGGAATTATTTAGAGCAAGTATTTTGCACATCTCTTGCTGTATGTGCTGCCAGACAAAGCGGCAAAGCGGCTATTTTAGAAAGGGAGCATTTTATTAACCTCAAACAGATCTACAGTCTGTCAAACACAACTGACTGTTACCTCTGTTGCTGGAGAGTCTGTCAGGAACAGCAACTCAGTGACTGAGACCAACTTGCTAGATCTGTTCAGAGCAGTACCTCTTATTGAAAGGGTAAGGAAATATTTAGGCATTGGTTAACATACGTAACTCCAGTGAATACTAGAGTAGATACGCTCAAATTTAGAACGGCAGCATTCTTCATGTTCTGGTATATCTGCACCCCTCCTGCTCTAAACCTTCTGGAAGGTAGAAGAGCCGCATGTGGTATATTAAGCACAGACTCTTTTTCCTTGTTTCTACAGGGTCTGATATGAGAGTCCTGGTTTCCTAAGAAGTGTCCACAGGGGGAAAAGGAATGGCATGGCTTTTTAGTTTCAGTCTGGAATTGGATAAAATGTTGACTTCTTCAATGTCTAATTAATTATTTTTTTTTAATAAAGAAAACAAGCAGTAAACTAAACCTGGTACCCCATAACCACAGCTGGCATTTTCAGTGCAGCAGAAGCAGGGATAAGCTAGCCATGTGGGAAATGTTCTTTGCATAGTGGAGAGAAATCCCCCCTGCAGTGTTACTTGCAGGCAGATGCACACCCATCCCCACAAATCCTGCCTTGGCACTGGGCTGGCAGAAGGCAAGGCTGTGATGGATGGTTGCCTTGCTAGAGAAGTTGGTCGTGGATGCCCCTCACCCGTTTCATTATTTAATTACACAGTGGTCTGAATGCTGGGCAGTAAAACTGCATTTTCACCCATAGCTGATTTCCATTTAGTCTGTCATGTTAATAGTGAAATAAATTGCTCTAATTGCCTGCAGACTTCATCAAATTCATATTCCTTCCTTTTTTTTTTATTGAATATTTATTAAACTTCATGTCATGTCTTGCTTGGTTGGTAAAAGTGGTCCAGTCTCTGCATCACATTATGCTTTAAAATACAGGGTGTCACATCTTCCCTCTTCCTCTTGAATTTTAATTTAGACTGTGAAGTCTTGCATTTGTGTTCATATTAATCATGCCATTTGAAGAAAGAAGAACGAGTTTGCAAAGCATCCTTGTCTCTACGTAGTCTATGGTTTTGATCGAGCCTCTTCTTTAAAGGAAGAAGCCCCGCCGAGGCCAAATCTGAGGCTGGTGTGAGTTTTCCTGACAGTGAGGTCTGCTGCTGGTGTGCATGGCCTGGGAATGAGAGGCTGTTGTCAGAAGACCAGAGTCAGTTTAAATTTGTGAGATGCTTATCCCTTTTGAGCTGTATGTGTTCATGTACTTTTCAACTGCAGACACACGCGTGAACGGGTCAAGTGACGTGTGTGTGGGGGAAAAAGTAGCAGTGGAGTTTGTGTCACTTCTCTTCAATGTTCCTGGAGGACACCAAGCCCAAATCAATTCTGGATTTACTGTTGGTTTAATACTTGGGGGTGGGGGAAGAGGAGATATCCATTAAAGCATCCTTGAGAAAATCAGTGTCGTGCTAGCATTGCTACAACTAAGTATTAGTCATATGTATTGTTGTTAGTGTTTCCCATTCTATTTTTTGTACATCTCATGATATTTAGGTTTTTTTTGAGAATCTTTGCTCTTGGATTTGTTAATCTGTGTGGAAATCTCTGCTGCCACCTTTTTTTTTTTTTCTTTTTTTTTTTCCTTTTTACTCATTTCTTGAAAGTAATTTCTGGACTTTGTGTTCTTGAGGAAGATGTAATAGAAGTGAAAATGAAAGGCTGCAAAACCATATGGCAAAGAAAAAATATGAAAGGACTAAACCAATATTTTCCACAATTTTTTAAAATTTTTTAAATTTTTTTCCCCAGTCTCATTATTTTAGGGTCAGTTGGGTTTTATTTATTTACTTTTGAACAGCTTGACTCCTGGTTTGTGTACTGTGTGTATTTGTAAGACTGTGACTTTAGAAACCTCTTGATAGTACAATCATTACTGCATAATACTAAGCAACGTGCACACTCCTTCCAAAGATGTAGGAAGTCAGGGTCAGATATTGAGGGGCAATCTTAGGTGCCATAATTCCAATTAAATACTTGCCTAAGGGGAAGGGTAAAGCACCTAAGCTCTCTCATATGAGAGTGGAGAAGAGGATGTTGCAGTGGTTAGAGCATCATTTGGCTGCTTTGTAAACTACCATTGGTTTTAAGCTCCTCCAGGGTTTTTCCTTTTTCTCTTTGGGTAAGGTGCCACTCTTGAGGCTGATAGCACTTCTCTACCTCTTAGGTCTTTGACAATAAGTGCTCACCAGTTCCTCTTTCATGCACTGATCATCAGATTCTGGGAGCAAGGGTCCACCTCGTCAGATGGGAGCCATCAGCTTTGTTAGTGCTGCTGGGCAGGTGGGTGTCCGCATGGGAAGATCTTGCTTCCTCGGCTTGCCTTTGTAGAAGAACTTGGAACGGTTGTATGAGCAGTTGCGTTTTTATGCTCTATTCCTTAGATAAATTATTGCGTCCAAATGTGTACTTAGATCACTATATTTTGCCTCCCTTGTCATCTCTGTCGCTTCCAAAACTCACAGGAGGTAAAATTCAGCCTGCTCAGGCTCAGAGGAAGGCAGTTTTATGCCAAGTGATCGTTCTTCCAACTGCTTATTGGTTTAAGGTGCTGCATGCCCTCTTCCTTTTTCCTGCTCTGCCATTTAACCATTGAAAACATGTCCTTAAAAATTAGAATTAATTACCTCTTTCTTTGATTTTTCTGTTTGTTGGTTGTTTTGTGTTATTTTTCTCTCCTCCCCAAGCTTTTAACCACACTAGCTGGTATTAGTCTTTGTGGATATAATAAAAATATGGTATTTGTTCATTAAAAAAAAAAAAAGCTGAATTGAGACTGCATCTTCACTTAAAAAAAAAATAATAAAGAAATGAAGAAATTAACCAGCCTGTTGATCAACCCAAGTAGCAAATGCACTGGAGAGGGTTTATCTCCGTGTTGGGAGGCTTTTGTCAGGACACAGGTGGAATCGTATATAATGGTTTCGTGCACCGTTCATAGTCAGTGGTGGTGTTACAATGGCATAGACTTGCTGAAAGAGTCCTAGCCCATTTAATTAAAAAAAAAAAAGAGAGGAAAAAAAGTTAAAAGAATGATTTGTATTCCAACTAAAGAAATGGATGTGTAAGTACTTATCAAGAGGCACAGCTTTCATGTTTATTCATCCAAGGACTAGAAGCACATATTTTAACATCTGAATGATTATAAATATGTTTACTAGCTATCAAAATCAGAGCTATTTAATTTGAGAATACCAATTCATATTCAGATGTGTTCTGCTTTTCACTACTAGTGTTAGTTATCCTGTTCAGCATTCATAGTTCTGGCATTCATCATTTTCAGCTCACAACATATTGAGATGTAACTAAGGACTGGTGTCAAAGAGGTTAAGGGACACGGTTGTATGTTTTGATTACTTTTGCGTCAATGCGTCTTGTCGGAAAAATTGGATGGATACATTATGAATATATGCAGTATTACCCACCATATCAGAAAGGCAACATTTTTCAATTTTTCTTGTTTCAAGTGATGTACTTGTCCAAGAAAAATACGAAATACAAAGTCAGTAAATAAGCCTGACTCAATTAAAAATAATTGATGCCTGCCTTGAAATAGCCATCTCCAAAACATACCTTTTGTAGCTGGAACAAAGCTGATGATGATCGTGATGTAAGAACACACTGGGGCACACTTGCACGATGCTGCATTCGTTTCCTGTGTTGTCTCACCCAACACCACAAAATGTTCATTTGCCGCAGCTCCCCATTTTTGTTCTTTTTTTTTAATATCTGGTAAGATGTCTTTACCAAAAGTTCATCCAGCTGGAATTTATGTCGGCAGAATCAGCTATCCACCAAAGTTTGCTGATGAGGGGAAAAAAAAAAAAAAAAAGGCAGGAGCAGACAGAAAGGGAGGTCAGTCCAGTGCTCCCAGGTTCTGGATCGGGTCCTGACAGGCTTCGAGAGTAGGCTCTGATGCTGTAACCATCCCCTTGAAAACTGGGTAGGAAAACCCTTCTTCGTTTTGCATGAGTGAGTTTTGCTGTAAGACTTATTAATTACCTAAACTCTCATTTTCAAAAGTTAGAGGCAAAAGACTCTATGTGAAAAGGTCTGTTTAGAGTATAATTTCATCCTTCCTAACTGTCTCAGTCCTGTCTGATCTCTTTTCTTTCCTAAGCCCTATAACAGATTATTCTAAATTATATGTGGGTGTAATAATACCGTTTAGCAGCTCGCTTTCTCCCAAGCCTTGGGCTTGCCTCACAAACCAAAGCACGAATCGCACTCAGATGATTGCACACTGATTTGTGAACATCACTTTTCATTTCAGCAGCTCTGTGCTGGCATCTGAGCCGGAGGGTCTTGGCAGTTCCTGCCACTCTGGTGCTGTTTTTTCCAGTTTTTTGGGGCCTGGTGAAGTTGTAAGAACTTGTGCAAGCATTTGTGAAGTTTACCGTGGGTTACTCTTTGTGTATTGAAGGATAGCTGGAAAACTGAATATCTCGCTGAGATTTCATCAAACTCAAGGATCACTCAAAATGCTTTGCTAGCTGGCAGATTAAGCTTAGGAAAAAAAACTATGAAGACCTGCTGATGGTTTTACTGGTGTCCTTGATGACTTACAAGAATATATAGGACTTAAATGCAGCTCTTTTTTATCACGCTCTTCTGCCTGTGCTTTTATTTTGCCCCTCTTGTTTTCTACATTAGGAGTGTTTTGATTCCAAGTGGTGTTTTCATTGTTCTCTGTGTGCTTCCTCTAGTAGTGTCCTATTTGCGAAGTATGGCAATGCAGTTTTTCTGCGCCACAACCAGCCTTTTGCTGTTCGTCCCTTACTTTCCTGGTTCTCCTTCCCAAATCTCCAACTTTTTTTTCCTGACAACAGGTTGTCCTCTTGAAATCTTCCTTTGCCACTAATGCAGACAGCTAACTCTGCTGTAGTCTGCAGTTGTGGGCAGAGTTCTCCTCCATACATTAGACCTAGCGTTGGGTCCCACTTGAACCCTTAAAGCGGGGCTTCAGATGAAATTAAGTTTTTTTTTCTTGCATTGATATTCTGGCCAGAATGCCTATAATGTTTCCAAACTCGTTCCCTTTTCTTACAGGTCTTAGAGATTTCTGTAGTTCCACGTAGTTTCCCGCTGTACATCCACTCAAAATTAAAGGACAGGTGGGGGGAGCAAAGTATTGGGAGTATTTTCTATTGTATAGTAGAAAGTCTGTAGTTCAATAATTGTTCTTCCTTATAAAGTAAGTTTGTTTTTTTCTTACTTAGGTCCTGCATTAATCATTTTGTTTTCCAGTGCGTAATATCCTTCCTTACAAGATTTCTGCCTTCCCCCCCATCCCTGGCTTGCATGCACTCTGTTTTTGTATTTTGTGTGATGGTAGCAGTGGCTGCAGGCAAATACTATTAATCTGAAATCAAGGCATACTGTGCAAAGGCAATGGGAGGGGAGTTTTCCAATGTATTTGTTTTTGAAAAAAGAGGGTTGTCTTGGGAAGTGTTATTATCATGCATTTGTTTTACAGACTCTTTGGGGTTCACGTTTTAAAGTCACTTGTGGGTAGCAGATGGTTGTTTGGGCTGAATGTCCCAAAGCACTCGGCATCCCGCAGCTCCCAGTGGGAACAACTGTGGTCACAGGGGGTGGCCCCTGCTGTGCTAGGCAGGAGGATCACCAGGGCTTTCTGGTGTTACCTTAGGTGTGGGCTATGTAAACCTCTCGGTGTAACATCTGTCTAGTGACATTTGGGGAGATGGTTGATTTGACATAAAACTCCACAGGGGATAATGCATTTAAATAGCCATAGCTGCAGTGATGGTATAAGTCCACTGGAGTTAAAGGAAATTAAATGTGTCCATTGGAATTCTCACTGACTGCTATAATTTCAATATACCAGAAAGTGTACAAATTCAGTAATTGTTGAAGAAACCTCTAGGTGAGAGGAGGGCTTACTGGGGGGACGGAAGACTTCAAGTCGGTGGTGAATTTAATTCACAAGAATTGTTGTTTGTTTTGCCGACAAAGCTTTCAGCATGTTTTGCAAGTTACATCTGTCCTTTAAAATCGTCTTCAAACTATAGTAGTACAGTGTTGCAATGATGAGTTCCCAGAAGGATAACTATTTCTGTGGTCCTGACTGTCAGTTAACAGGAAAATTGCCCATAATGTTGGGGTTTAGCTTCCTCCTCAGGTGAAACTGGTAGTTTGATCTAGTTAGTGGTTCTGAAATGTGCAAATACTCCCAAACACTGCAACACCCAAATGTGGAGACATCTACAAAGTATCTGCTTTATTTCTTTTTTATGCAGGGGATCCTGAGCACTTTCTGAAGATTGGTTCTTTTTCTCTGTGTGGCTTAAAGTACCAAAAGCGGCTGCTGCTATAGGAAAAAATAATTTTCTTTGATATTGCCACTTGAAAGGAAAGTTTCAGTATTGAGCTTTAGTTATTCCACAATTTACTTTTTTTTAGATGGCAAATATGGGAGGAAAGTACCCGGCATTTACATGTAGAGAGATACTTGTGGTGTTCTGCCAGATACAGAGGCATGAAAGAAAGCATTATGTATAACAAGATATTCTCAGGAGATCTGTCTAGCGGAAGGGCACAGTGTTAGATGTAATTTGTTTACTGACAGTTTCCAACAATGGTGCAGTGGACCAGCAAACATCACTAAAGTAATGAGTCCTTTCCTTTTTTAAAGTGATTATGTTTGAACAGTGCAAATTAACCTGCTTTTTGAGGCTGCTGCTTAGGTGAAACAATCTGCTGAGTTAAAGACATGCCCAACTTGCTCCAGCAGCTGAGGTAGAAGATGCAGAGTCTGCATGTGCATAGGAGAAGAACTGTTATCTGTAAATCAAATGCGAGTAGCGACCAGGCTGATCTAATCTAGGACCTACTGTAGTTAAATTGTGAGGCTAAAAACAAGCGTGTTATACTGTGTATAAAGAAACTACTGTAAATAAAGTTAGCTCAACTGGAAGAGCAGCGTACTTCCTGAGGGAAGAAAAAGAAGTACCGCAAATACTGCGTGATCTCTTCACACAACAGAAATGTCTTTCGGCTACCCCTGCTCATTTGTGCCTGGAGTCTGGAATTTCTGCAGCCCGCTGTTCATCCTCATGGCTTACTACAGTGATTGGGCACAGATATTATTGGGGATGTTATCTCTGAATAATGCAATGTCATTACTGCTGTGTCTCAAACACTGTTTCACATAGCTGGCAATAATGAGCCGTGATTTGAGCTCTCCAGAGAAATCACTCAATATCTTGTGAAGCGCATGCAATTAATAAGTGGATGTATGGCATGTTTTGGGCAGGTGCTATTGGTTATTCATGCTTGACCAAAGCAGAGATGCATGTTATAGCACTTCTAGCTAACCCTGTGAACCATCTGTAAATGGCCTCTTTCTTTTTACATTGTGGGGTTTTTGTTAGTAACAAATGCAAGAAAAACCATGTGCTCGTCTGAAAATTAACTCGAAAGGAGTATTTGGCAGTCCAGCGTAAGAAGTCATATGGGAGCTTTCCATATGCCCTGCTGAGAATTAGGCTCGAGTATCAGTGGGAACTCGGTGCCCAGCTGCCATTTGTCTCTTTTTAAAAGAAGTCTTCCCATAGAAACAATGCTTAATAGTAAATGAATCTCACTTTCTCTTTTGTCTGGTCAACTGAAGGTTCCTCTGAAGGAGCAGTCTGGTTTGTCCTCCTAACAAATCATTACAAAATTATTTTGGGATATAGTTTTAATTTCCTTAAATACTGTGGTGGGCTTGAATGGACTGAAATCAGTGTATAGGCTTATCTGATGCACTTGAGCCTCCTGATGGAGATATGTAACTCAGCCCTTCAACAGAACGTTTTGTTAGAAAGTACTGTGCCTACTGGTTATAAAGCCAAAAGGTACCATTCATAGTTTTGCGAACACCTCCCTGGGATTATTGCATGTCTTCCAGTGAGACCTGCAAACTTGCGATGATCACCTGCTTCAGAAAAACGCATCTGCTTTAATGACTTTCAGTATCTCTTGCTTAGCTCTTTCGGTAACTATTTCCATTTTTGTGACTAATGCCATTAATAACTGTAATCAGAATTATTTGTAATGCCGTCCTCAGATATAACTAGTAACACTAATATTTTTGCTTTCCATCATTAAATGTATTTTCTTTATCAAAATTATAGGCATATATATTTCTTTCTAAGGTAGAACAAAGCTACCCAGGATTAAGCACTGCAGCTTCTGCTTCAGTGTTAGAAAAGACAAATATTAACACACCCTCTCTTCCTACTCTTAGCTGAGTTATACAGGAAGAATCGGAAAGCACGCGTTAACCTCATGTGAGTGAGCCTTTGAAAAATGTTCTGCTTCATGCTGAACC
The DNA here is from genome assembly GCF_034638445.1 of Ciconia boyciana. Taxonomy (NCBI): domain Eukaryota; kingdom Metazoa; phylum Chordata; class Aves; order Ciconiiformes; family Ciconiidae; genus Ciconia; species Ciconia boyciana. The sequence goes on along the minus strand of NC_132943.1, from coordinate 39,918,977 downwards.
CGATTTCCTCCACCTCCTGGCATACAGAAGATGATGATGACCTCTCGGCAACCTTTGGAGTACTCAATGACATTTAATTCTCAATTAAAAACTTTGTGGTTTTTCTGGTTGCCAGCAGATGACGTTACCGTGGATTTCCCTGCGCTTAGCCTAGGGGCTAGCTAGGGAATACCAGACAGCATTGTAATGTTAGTTCTCTGGAGTGATTTTTGGCAGTAGGTGTTGTAAGCCCATACAGCTATTATGTTTTGTAAACTCATCCCTAATCCTGTTCTTTGGATTTCCTTCACTTTTGCAACTTTAATGTTAGCTGGCAGAGAGCTATGAATTAAATTCGTGAGAAAACCAGGAAGCTGGCAGAATAAGCATACAGGAAGACAGAAAGATGGATTGAAAGTGCACATTCAGTAATTTGCTACAAGTCCCAACAGCCTATTGTGATTCTGGTGTGAATAGATCAAGCACAGGCATAGAGATTAAAATTAAAGAAAAATGCTATGACATTTCCAGCAATAGCTAATAGATCTTTATTTTGTTCTACTTGTGTCTCTTACTATGAATTTCCCTCTCTCTTGCCTTTTGATAAGAAAATCTTCTGAAGGCTAGTTGCTTTCTGAATTTCCTACCCTTACTGTCAGGTCTGTGACATATTGCTCTTTTTTTCTCTCCTCCCCTCCCCATGGCACTGCGATTTAGAAATTACTATTAAAAATCCTTGGGAAAAGCTAGCTTATTCAGAAATAACTTATTTTGGGGAAGAGTGTTTCACGTAGGCTTTAAAGTGCTGTTTTGTTCACAGATAAACAGCGGAGGTCAACAGTGAATGATAAATGCAATGGATATCTGGAAAATTACCCTTGCTTCTTTTCCTAGTGGTAATGGTGTAGGCCAGGCTTTTGAAAAGCACCAGTTAAGTGTAACAATGATTTTGTCTTTGTGTCTTGCAATACAAGTACTCCAAAATGTTCACCGATATTGGTGTAATAATCCCCAGGGAAAATCTCTGTTCAGACTTGTTGTGCATCTAATACACGGGTGAATGCACGTGCAGTTGAACTGGAAAGGGGCTTTCAGGGAATCTTCTTTTTCTCTTGTTTCTTCTCACCAAAATGAAAAAAGGTAGATATATGGATTTGTGGTGAAAAATTGAGATTTCACTGTGAAAGTTGTCCCTCCAGAGTTCTTCCCCCAACTCCACCCCCTTGCCCCAGGAAACCCCAACACCCAGCAGCTGTTGGGATGTGCTTGAGCAGTTTCTGTGCATGTGAAGGGCAGAGCACCTCTCTAATCGGTTGTGAATCTTCTTCAAGTTGTAAATGTGAGGGGCTTTTGCCTCTGCTCAGAGGCTCTGGTCTGTGGCAATTCAGTTCCCACAAACAACATGATTGGAATAATCAGGTGTATATTGTACCTGAAGGTTCGATTTTATTTATTTTTCTTTTTTTCTTTCCTTTTTTTTTTAAAGGCACTAGCATGTTATATTTATTTTGATGTATGCTAAATTGCTTCTCTCAGGAGATATCAAAGCTTCTTCCAATTACTGATGCCAGCTCTCTTTAGCGGTAGCTCATGACATAGCAACATAAAAGTGGTATCTTATATTAATCTGCAGGACAGCTGTTTAGTTTCCAAGGGTGTAAAGAAAATGTGTTTGAGTTTGATCACTTCTTGCTTCTGCGCGTGGAGAGACAAGGAGGATTAGGGAGCTAGGTACAAAATATATCAAAGTATTTCTTGCTATTAAAAGCAAGACTTAAGTAATACTGCAAACTTAGTTTTGAACTACTTTGTGTTGTTTCCGTATTTAAAAAGGAGAATATGAGATGACGTTGCACTGTCTATCAGCAAATAATAATAAATAAAAAGGACAGATTGGCCAACCAGTCAGATATGCAGTACTTCCAAGTTAAGGATCAGTGATTTTGGTCCTATATTTTATGGCATTGTCAATTGCAAGGACAGTGCCATAAAATATGGTTCATTCTGGATGTAAATGTTATTTGGTTATCTATCTAATATACCACGTTTGGCAACTGAAAAGGTAGCAGTATCTTGTTTCTTTGCCCCAGTCAGTAGCTGTTTGTTAGGATGCTGTCTCGTAGAAACTGATTTCAGTTTTCTGTCTTCCCTCCTTTTTGTTTGCATTGGCAACTCAGAGTGAATCCATAGGCACAGCTTTTCTCTGTTGGGAAAGATCCATGTATCGTACTACAGATGATGCCAATTACGTGCGAAGAGCTGGGTGGAAGGTGGTGATCACACACCACAACATGGCAATGAAAGATGCATGCAAACCCACATCTGGCTCCAGAGGCTGGGGTTCGTTGGGAGGCTGCTGGGAGAGCTGTTTCTGCTTGCCATGCGCTTAGTTCTCTGTGGTCATTCACTTCAGGGGCATCCACTTCAGCTGTGTTTAGAGTCCAGGCAAAGGCTAGCAGGCCCTTTCTTCTGACCCAGTACAGAGGCTGCTGTGTAATGATAATTTCAGTAAGTGGTAGTGGTGCTTGACCTCTGCTGTCACTGCTTTCTCAGCTGGACCACGTGGTTTTCTAATATGACCTGCATGGACTAAGGACTGGTAAGGCTTTGGTGGGAGAATGTGATGGAGTATGTGAAACTGCTTACCCGAGTTTTACAGTCAGTCAGGAGCTGAGTCCAACCAACCTGGGCTCAAGGTTCTGATTGCAGGCCTGATGTCTGTTCCACCAAAACACCAGTTGTGAGAAGACGGGGTGGCTGTCTTTGCCTATGATTGTAGCTAGAAAGATGGAAAAATACTCAACCCAGTCTCCCAGGAGGAAGGAAAATATAATATAATAATGAAGTCTATAATAATTTGTTCTGCCATGGATGCTTCTCTTTTTCTTTGCCCCAGGTAGTTAAACCCATTACCAAACGGGACTGTTGATGGCAGTAAACCTGGCAGTAAACCTGGTTTCCTGGATGGCAGTAAACCACGGACCTGTCACTTGGGGAGTTGTTTCAGGCTGCTTTGGTGCTTTAAGTTTGTAGCTAATGACCTCCGTAGTGGTCATACCACCAAATGTCACACTCAAAAGGCTGGAAGTCAATGAAGCATCCGGGCCACTCAATATATCAGCATTTAATTGACAACGCGCAAGACCTGCTTGTGATTTATAGCCCGATAAAGGGACACACTTTTTATGTTCTGCCAACACAATTGGCAGAATATTTTAGGCACAGATGGCACATTAGCCTTGGACAGCTGGTTCCCTCTCTGCTGTCACATCCTAGGACCATCTAACTAATACTGTCACACACGACCCAGTTCACTGGGTAACTGAGAAGGGTTCTCACGCGTGGCTTTGTGTCAGCCTGAAGGCACATGAAAATCAATCTGCTAAAAGACTGCCTCTAAGAGGTTTCCAAGACTTAGCACCCTACTATGCCCTTCTGGCTGTTCACTTGCTGACCTCTCTCTTTTAGCTGCGTGAGCGTAACCAAAGAGTTTCTTCCTAGTTGTGCGATGTGCACATGTGCAGCCTGCAGAATGTGGTTCTCTCCTTGTAGTGTCCTCTACTTTTCATCTGTACAAATGTGAATTTAAAAACAAAACAAAAAAAGGCGAGAGGCAAAACACACCTACGTAGCATGCATTTCTTTAAAGCTAGAGAATGAGTAGGGATCACTGAAAGGTGTCTATTTTGAAAGGTTTATCTTTAATAGCAGACAAAACCTCAAGAATATGCAGTAGAGAGACAATATATAGTGACAGTGTAAATGATACGTAGATGATAGCAAGGATAAAAGAACAGAGGATGAAGTAGAACTTCAAATGCTTTAGGAAAGAAAAAAAACCCCAAACCCGAACATTTTCTGGAACGCAGTCAGGCAGGAAAGGTCTGAGGTGGAAAGCTAAAAGCTATGTTTGTTGGTAGATGAAACACATTTTTCACATCAGAAACTTAATATTTCAAGGTATGATCCCAATAAAAATCCAACAATTTTATTTTTTACAAAGCATAGGAAATATGAGGTCCATAATTTCTTACTGTTCTATCAGAGCTTCACTGACTGCTGCAAACAAACTGCTGTGCAGAAAGCCTTTAAAATATATTTTGGTTTACGACATCAGATACAGAGTCTAAGAAGTGGTGATGGGATTAGGACTAGCTTTTATTGATACCAAGCAACTATACCAGAAAAACTGGAGTTTTGTGTTTGTCTTTAAAGCCATAATTTAAATAAGGTAGAACACAGTTTGTCGTAGAATAACACTCTTGGATTGTGGAGAGGTAACCAACTGGGGGGATGTGTGTGCACTGGGGGGGAGGAAACATCACCCTACAAAGGGAGCGCTGGGAAAACACCCACTTGCTTTACCCCCGATCTCCTCTGTGAGCAAAGCTTCACTGTCTGCCTCTGGAGAGCAGCTTGCTTTGTCTTGGAGCAGGGAATGTGTGGATGTCTGTGTGCAACACGATGCTCATGATAGTCAAGGGATGACAGAGAAGGGTGTCTTGATCCCAGTCCCATGTAGCAGGATTTCAGTTAACTGGAGCTCTAAGCTGTTTAGGTGTTACTTCTTAAAATTTTGTGCTATTTTTGAGGTTAATGATAACAAAAGGCAGACTGAAGAGCCATTCAAGTTCAGTTACTTTCCAAATTAGGACTACAGATGAAGGCTATGATTTGGATGTTTCCTACAATATTATCTTCTGTTTTCATGAGGGTTTATCCCCCAAAGGTGAGAATCTCATTGGGCTGGATAACTGTTACTGGAGAAAACTTCTGCCTGAATATTCTATGAAGTTCTTCATTTAGCATGATGTGGAAGTAGATGCAGTAGTTCAACTCTGGTTTAAGTGAAATCAGCATTAAAGTTCCTATCTACAGCGTGGGGGAGCAGATTTAGGACATCCCTCAGCTATATTGCGTGTTACATGCCTCTGTAGAACTGCTATAGAAGTCGCAGTCTTCAACTTTTATGGATTCTTGAATATTTCAACATGGGATGTGTAGAGATGGGTTTGGCCATGGTGTCAAATTTCATATGCATTTGAGTCACTTGCAGGGAGCTGCAGAGAGGAGGTAAAACCATCTTTTAAATCTGCTTTTACAGGTATTGAAATATATTTCTTTGTAAGAGTTCCAGTATGCATCTCTTGCGTATATTACTTGACTGACCAACTGTCTCTTAAGAATAACATTTTTGAAGGGTACATCAGGGTTAGGTAACCTTTTAAAGACTCCGTGCTGTTATAGCACAGTAAAGTGCATCGCACTGATTTAGTATCCCAAAGGATTTGGTAATCTATAGCTAACAAATTAGTGTCAATCAACAGCCTGTTTGGACATTAACGATCAATTAGCGTCAGGATTGACATTGATGTGCTTCTGAGTCCTGGTATTTCATTTACCAGCTGAGGATCTTTGTGCAGGAGGGTATGAGAATCTGCTGTAGTCTTGGTAAAGCGGGGACAGTTGTCAACCACAGGTAGGAGTTAAGAAATACTTGGTTGTTCCCAAGCTGAGCAGGCAGATGTGGGGGCCGGGAGAGCCAGCCAGGGGGGAAAGTGTGTGTTTGAGTCACCTGGGAATCCTGCAAGTGAAATGACCTTCCCTCCCATTTGTTTTTTCTGTTTCACTCCCGCCTGCTTCCCACAGTATAAACAGTGGGGAAATGCTGATCAGCTAGATCCATCAAATGTGAGCTGTAATTTCAAGTCAGGCCATTATCCAAAATTAAAGCATATGTGGCAAAGAAATTAGCAGTCTGCCACGGAAATGCAGGTTTGTGCCGTACACCTGGAGGTGTTATCTGCCTTTTGTGTTCTCTGCTTTGCAATTAGGCAATGGGTAGGCTGAAATAAGTGCAGACATGGATGCAAAACATCTTTTTGAGCTTGTTTGCTTATTTCTAATGCTGAAATGAAATCTTTTATCTACATTGAAAACTGTACGTTCCATTTGGTTTAATTACATAATGGTACTTCTTGATTGCACACGAGGCATAGACAAAATCATTAGCAAATGGCTACGCTTCTCCTGTATACTTACTGGCGTGGTAGTTATTGTTTCAACTCATATCGTCATCCTTTCAGATCATTTCAGTGATGGCAGAGATCATGAAAGCACTTGTTCAAAGCTTTTCTTCAGAAAGAAGTTGTGCTTCTTACTCTTAATAAAGGTTGATAAGAACCATGCATCTGAGTGATGTACTTGAAAATACCAGTGTCTTAAACGCTTGGTGTTCTGGCCTTTTGAGCACAAGTGCATGAGTAATGGAATTTCCATTCCGTATCCAAGGAAAAGTTTACTAAACTTTAAAAGTGGGCTGTTTTCTGATGCTATTTCATCCTAAAGTTATGTAATCCTTTAATCTTACCTCTTACTTAAATATGGCAGCTTCTAAATGAAAAACAAACAAAACCACAAAAAACCCCAACAAACCAACAATTAGTTTTAAAAAAAATATGCCTTAAAGCTTCATTACTTAGAAAATTAAAAATCACTTATGTGAAACATTGGCAATTTTACAGTTCCTTCTTTTTTCCCCCAGAAAAGCTGTTCAATTAATTCAAATTGAAATTGTGCTTTTCAGCTGCGTTTTGGTGCCGCTAATTGGAATTTTTTGTCTGGAATATTGGAATACTTGGAATATTGGAATATCTAATTGGAATATTTCAGTGGCAATAGTAAAACTTTTTTTTTAATTTGAGTTTGCAATTCTAATTGACTAGCATTGGACAGGTTTTGTTGTTTTTGTTTTTTATAAAAGGGACAAAACTGTGAAAGAAAAACCCCTGTGCTGTCTTTGGGACTGAACTGAATTTCTTAGTACCTAGAACTTGTTAGTTATCTATGTGAATATTTTTATCTCTAGCTGCTTCTGAGTTTTGATTTGGAGGCTTTGCTACAGTGTGAGTGTCGATTGATGAAACCAGTTCTCCCAGATTACTCTGGCAGGAATATTATTGCCGTTTGGGCTTTGCACTTGCTGAGCAAGACTTTAATATAAATTGGTGTAGTTCCATTAAATTACACTGACCTGTCCCTGCAGAGGACTTTATTTTTGTATAGTATTAGATTTAATAATTTTCCATGCATTCCACTCTCTCCAAGTGTGGAGTCGCAGCTCCATAGCATGTGCTCCTGACCTCAGCCAAGGTTTTGCTCTATTCTAGGTATGCTATGCAATATATAGTGCCTTACTGTTGATTGAGGAGTGCTTGAGACTCCAGGTTGCTGCTGGCATCCAGCACCGAGCATCCGTATGATACTAAAAAGCAGCACTCGTTCACTTACTCGGTGCGGTTTTAGGCTGCCGACACCACACGCGTGCTGGTGCAGCAGCCAAGCTCGGGGCTTTGCTGGGAAGGACCTTTGCACCCTCCACAAAGGGACTCCATGTCACCTTTCTGCCCAAGGTCAACATGGTGAGGACTGACAAGGCGGCTGGAGGTTGTACAGGCTGTGGGCTCTGGCATATTGCAAAATATTGCTGCTGGTTTGGCCTCTAACAGAGGAAATGAGCATCACCAGGTTGGGTTTGGCACTTTGGGAATGTCCTGGGTTGCCCTGTGTTAATAGAGTAGGGAACATTTCCCTTCCTGAGGAAAAACTCAGACAAGAGTTGACTCCAGCTAAGCTGTTAAGATTTTTGGCAAAAGGGAGGTTGTGTTTTGAATGAAAGTTCACTCCAGGTGAAACTTCAAAACCATATTGATCACCTCCATGAGTTTCATACAGACTTTTCTTTCCTTGTGCTATGGTAGTTAGCTTAGGAAAAAGAGTGATGTGTCAGGGTTTGTTTTGTTACAGTTGGGCAGCTTACCCAAGTATTCTTCTCAAACAAAAAAATGAAGTAAAATCCAGAGTAGACATAGAGCAACTCATAATGACAACTTTAAATCACTGCTCTAATTAGTGAGTACTCCCTGGGGGCTCATTAGAATTATAAAAGCATTATTGTCGGTTATGCAGTGGTTGGAACATGTTGAATTTTGGGCAGTTCAACAATACTACCTTGAAGAAAAGAGTTTTGCAGCCTTTAAGAATTTTCTGTAGTTTGGGAGAAAGCACAAATTGCAGTGTTCTAGAAATCTTTTATGAATTGGGCCTTATGTTCGCTCTTGTAAATAAGAAGGGGTTTTGAGTTTATATGCCACAGTCTAATAGGTACATAGTGACTGCTTAATGGGATTTACATTCACTCAAACAAAATTAGGTTGGTAAAAGACAATGCAACGTGCTGTAATGTAAATGGGACTGACGGCAGAATTAAATGTTTGTGGAAACAGGGCAGCAGATCTATCAAGAGCTAATTAGACAGAGTTCAGAGACAGACTTGGGAGTAAACAGCACCAACAAAGAGAGAAGGAGAGCAAGAAAGAGAGAAAATGGAGTCTTTGTGCGGCGATGAAAAGGAGTTATAAACAAGGTTATTTAAATTGGAAGGTCTGATGGAGCCTATCCCATGAGAAGGACTTAGTCTTATCCAAACCTGTTGATTAACACAAGTTCAACGGCAACTTTGATAACTCCTTTTATGTGTAAATAGTTCCTCTTTGTTGCAGTTTGCTATTCATGGTATCTTCCTCTGGTACACTTTTTCATCACAGTGTAATGTTTCCATTTGCTGTTCAGCCTTTCTCTCAGACGCCAGTTTAAAAACATTGGCCAAAATATTTCCAGCAGCAGGAGGAAGCCTAGAGAGCGGCAGCAGAGAAGACAAGAAGGTTTAGGTCTTTCCTGTTCCCCGCAGGCATGTGTGCATGGGAGGAAGGCACTCCTGCGGAGAGCGGTCAGGTGAAAATGATGCCGTCGGCACAAGAGCAGACTGTATAAACTTGGCACGCAAAGGATGCTGTTTGCCTGTCATGCAATCAGCTATGGTATCTTTGCCATTATTGCTGCATTTGGCACAGCTACTGCCTTCTGTAGGCTCCTATTGTCCGATGAAGGAGGCAATATCTGTTTAAATAAAAATGCCCATATATTTAGTTCACGAAGGCCGGTTCCTGAATTCAGTGGGTCCAAGGTTGGATTAAAATTAATTTATTACAAGGAAATGTGCAAAGTCATTAACAAATCAATTGCTGAGGTATTTCAATAATTTCTGTTTAATCTTCATAACTTCTTTCTTCAAACCTAGCTTAAGAAATTCTCCCTCTGGGTAAGAAATAACGTGGTAACTTTGTTGTGATTTTACATTTATAGAAGGATAGTTCAGGGCAGGCCACGGTATTTCATTTACCATCTTTGGCAAATCCTGATTTGGGTTTATTTTTGTTGTTTTTATTTCTTTGCGCTGGAAATAGATGGCTTTGCTGAATTTTGCTGGTGGGTGTTGCACAATGATGTTTATACTTGGAGGGGATTAGAAAAAACTCTTGCACTGTTTGGCTTTTGTTTTAAAATGGGAGAATCATCCTCTCTTGACAGCAGAGCTGGGATTATAAGCATGTAAGAGTTGGGACCAGAAGCTGTGCTGGTTTATCTGACAGAAAGTGTCATTTTTCAGAGGAAGCCATAAAGCCTTGTTACGAAGGGTTGGTGAAGCAGCAAAAAGGTAAGTGCTGTGTCTCTGGGCTTTTCCCTGAAATTTGAGCACAAATTTCTGTCTGAAAACAAATCCATAGACTCTGAAGGCCAGATCACATAGGAGCCGGATTCTCTGTGTGTGTGTGAAGTGTCTGACAAAGTAACTCTAGTTTCAACAGAAATGTACCGCAGAGTTTTTTCTTGTTTGCTCAGAGATGCTGACTCTGGTAGGTAGTATTATTTTATCCCCCAGGGAGTGTTATTTGATGAAAGATGTCCGTGTTTGTGCCAGGAGGATGGAGCCCATGCTGGGTCCTGGAGCTGTGGGATAGGGAAGATGGCTCTCCAGCTGCAGACCTGGCTCGGGCTGGGGCTCCCTGCTGCTGCCTGGGGTGAGCTCGGTGCAGGTCATCCCAACGGGGCTACTCCAGGAAATCCTCCTGCATTTCCTCCCTTTACCCTTAAAACAGGCGGGAAGACAACAGAGGACGACACACTTAAATCCCAGAAGAGCCAGGCTCTCGCCCAGCTACCAAATCTTACTGATTTGAAGTAGATGCTTCAGTGTCTTCTAGATGCCAGCGAGGCCCCTCAGCTGTCAGAGGTATGGTTTCCTGGCAAAGATGATTGTATATACTGCTGTCTTCCTCTCTGAAGATTTCAAAACACTTTCGTTCTGATGCAGAATAAAACTGAAGGGTGGAGGACAGTGGGAAGAAAATATTCACTGGGGCCAGTCCCAACCACTGTGAGCTGAGGTGCCTCACTCAGCTCCCTCTGTAGTCACTGGAAACGACAGGTTCCCCCAGAAGGTGATCTGGAGCAGGGCCCTAGCTTTGTAGGGTCTAGGTAGTTAAATTTTCTTCTCCCCCCCTGCTCCCCATGTCTCAGTACCACCTTTGCGTTGGTAAGAATACACACTGGGATATGACATGCACCCTAATGACTTGGTCTGTAGGAGGTGATTTTGTTGTTTGGATTTTTTTAGTAACTTAGTGGTTTTGTTGTGATGCGGAAAATCCATGCTGCTTATAGGTTCAAGTTACACAAAATGCTATAACCTTCTACTTTCCCTGGAGCAATACTGCTCCAAGGCTCAAAATTAGGGTGGTGGTTTTGGTGGTTTTTTTAATTTTCTTTTTTTTTTAATTTCATCTGTGCAAAAGGCATTCCTCAGGGAAAGTAACCTGGCCTGGGTGTGGTAGTTACCCATCAGAAATGGATTACATTCTTCTTTTTTCCAGCTTAGTGTTCTGACAAGTATGGGTCACAGGTAGTTTCTTTGCCTTCACTGCATCAGAGCAGCACCCTTGTTTGAAAAGGTCTGTGGGAAACTATTGACTTTCAGGTTCATTTGATTACAGTTTAAAAATGAAAGGTCTGCATTTTGACACCAACAATAAAAGCACAGGGATGTTTCTGACCTCTTTGGTTCCTAATGGAAAGAAAAAGGTGAGCTTGTGTGTTTCAGAGAGACTTTGATGGGCCTAGGTTTTCATTAGGGAGCAGCTGGGGTGCGAGTCTAGTGACTAAGGGGAAGATACTGGTGGAGAGAGGTTGTCTCTGGGGTATGGCGGTTGTGCACTCACTTTTTGCAAGTCCTTGGGCAATATCTTCTGAAGAAACTCTATTTGGGGAAGGGTGCCCATGCTCAAATGGCAGGGAAGAAAGAATCCACAGATAAGAAGCCAAAACTTGTTACGTGGTGAATCTGACAGATCTCTTGCTGTAATAATAATAGATTATAAAAGTGGACAACACTAGCTGTGCAGTGTAGATTTGGCAGAAGCCTTAGCATATGTTATTACTTTGATAGTAACTGTCACCAAGCTAGTGATTGACTGCAGAAGGATAAAAATCACACACCCTTACCTTGTTTTCAGTCCTACTAGAGGACCTGAAGTTTGACACCTTTCAGCTGAAGAACGCAAAGCAGCAACTCAAAACATCTGAGTATTTCACTATGACTATATTTTCCACAACAACAAACAGATTTGCTATTGTTTGCTGGAAAAACATGGATGAAAATTATTAGTGCTTAAGAACTACAGCTTGGTGGTTTTCATTTCTGGGTTTTAGGAGAAGCCAGAGTTGTCCAATGACAGTTTCTTAGAAGAAATTACCATCTCTGACCTTGAGGTGCAATGAATACTTTGTCTCGCTTGCCCTCTGCTAGCCTTGCTGTCTTGACGTAGGATCGGTTACTCCATGCTGTGACCAGATGAGAGCATGCGTGTTGCAGAGCCCACGAATGCTTCAGGCCAGACGTGAAGAGCAACTCCTGCTCTTTGTACTTAAGCTTCTTAATGTGTGCTGTTAGTTATGAACGCCTTGTCTGAAAGGCTTTACTTAAACAGCCCTCTCTGAAATGTGAAAATGCACTAGGCAAAATAACGGTGTTTTTACAGACTTTTGGCTTTCAGAACTCAACTTCAAAGCTCTGTTTTACTGGGTAGGAAAAGGTTTGGCCTAGATCCCTTCAGTTGTTTTACAGATTGTTTTCTCTAAAAACATAACCTCTAATCTTTGTCCTGCTCTGGATGGACACCCTTCAGGACTGAAGTTAACCTCTGGTTCAGTTCGTTCTGTGAAATGGAAAGCTAGGTATTGTTTTGGCAGGGAGGTGCTTTGAGGTCTTGGGCCAGGCTTTGCATACAGTCGGTGTCTGCAGCCACAGTCACTGGCTGTAGCAGGCTGCTGGGGACTCTCAAGTTCTTTTATTGCAATGCTTTGAGGTTTTATATGGATTGTTTCTGTGGGAAGTAAATATTTGTCCTAAAGGTTCATCCTTGTCAGTTTTTTTTGTACATTTAGAACATCATGAAATGCATCAAGAAATTATATTTTTTTAATTAATTTTGTGCTGTTATATATGCTACATAATTTTAGTGCAGAAATATTTTTCCAATGTGAGGTCACTATTTTATATACAAGTTTCATTTTATTTCATGATAGGAGAATTTTGAAAACTAAGAGTAAATTCTTGGATGTAAAAATCTGCCAGTTTGAAAAATGTGCCTGCTTTGAGTTTCAACTTCACAAGGCTGCACTGTGTCGAATGCCTGGGTTGCTCCACTGTTATCTTCTGTGGTGTTCTAGTAATACAAAATTGTATTGATTGATTATAGTTGCCAGATGCAACTACTGTACAGGCATACTCTTGTTTAAAATTTCAGATGTAAGCAGATTTTAGTCCATGGCTTCTCATCTCTCTCCTAGCTTGTTTCTTGTCTGCCCCCTCCCACCTAGCATCCTTGCCTGCTCCCTCACGTGATAAATAACACTGTCTTATCAAGGTCAGTCAGAAAGGCCCTTTTTACATATCCAATAAATTTTAGCCAGGTGCCACCGATGTGAGATTAATGTAATGGCACTACAGCAAGCACTCAGGCTTGTCTTAATTATGCTAAGGTTGCCGGTTCACCGTTTCTCTTCATCTGTCTCCCGCTTTAGGGAACACTAAACACTATGTCATTAGATTGTCTGTTCCACAACATTGGCCCTTTGCATTTACAAAGTCATCAGATGGCTTATGACCTAGCTTTTCTAAGAAATTAAATTAAATAAATAGTGAAAACAAAAAATTAAGCAGAAAAGGAGCCTGGCCGGAGGTGAGGGCAGAAGGGGAGAGCTGAGAGGGCTGGGAAAAGGGTTGGGGTAGCTCTTCAGTGCTGTGGGCTTTGAGGGAGCAGGGCTTGCTGGCAGGACCGTCATTTTTGGGATGCTCTGCAGGGCATGGCTGTCAGGGGCTTCCTTTTAATGGTATAAATGCACATGCCTTCACATGTGTCACAGGGGCTGCAATGGAAAGGGCCGCAAGCTTGGGGTTTTTTCCTTTTTTTTTAATTTTTATTTATTTTTCCTTTGGAAGTTAAAAATCCTCTTCTGCAGAGTCAGTGCTTGGAGAATCTGTTGACAAGGGGCTCCCGTGAGTTCCCTGAGGCTCAAACCAGGCTTGGATGCTTCTTGCCTTGGTTCTGGGAAGGGGAGAGAGGATAGCAGAGTCCTGGGGTAGTGTGCCAGTGATACAGCTTTACATCCTGCCAAGGTAAAGCTCTAGGTAAATATCTAGGGTAAAGCTCAGGGTAAATATTTATTGGTCATTTGTTTCTTTCCATCTGCAGGCTCAGTTTAGCAGCCTGGAAAAGGCTGACCTTGATTTTTATTTTATTTAATTTGTGCTTTATGGCCGCATTAAGAGACTTTTGTTTCTTGTCTGAGTATCCTCTGCTGGCTTTCCAGGGAGGAGGATTTCAAGATAATCAGATAGGACTAATGGGATGCACCAATTTTAATTTCTATCTACTGGTAAAAATAAATGCCTCCGAAGTGACTGAACAAAGGCTTGTGTCAGAGCAGTTGGGTTTGTTGGCTGTACTGGGAGTGGGGGAGTCTCAAACTTTACCATGAGACAAGAGAAACCAGGTATCTGGTGTAGATTGGTAGCAGCTACCTGAAATCTGCTAAGATGGCTCACTCTTTCTTTCTCCAGCAGTATATGAAAATTAACACGAGTATTGCAGATGAGACAAGGTTGCATGCTCTGAGTACCAGTCAGGTCTTACAATTTCTACAACCGGGGCTAAATTAGAGGATTGTGCTCCCTCTACTTCTTAGTACTCGTAAGAATGTTTTAAAAAGAAAAGAAAAAGTATTCTTCATAAAGAAGGGCATTATGTGAGGCACAGAAAGCCAGACAGAGCAAAGCAGTCATGCTCTGAATAACACACAGGGCCCACTCTCTTGCAAGCCCACTAAGCAAAGACAAAGGACCCGATGAAGAGGTAGCGAGAATAATTGAATTTTTTCCAGCATCGTACACAGAGCTGCTGACTTATGGCACCCATGTGCTTGTGGTGCTGGCCAAAACCTTCCATGAAGAAGAGGGAGTCTGTCTGTGGCTGAGGTTCAAACGGGAGAGAGTGCAGAAGCGTGTTGTGCTAATGGGGGCTTCTCCCCTGGCGATGCCACTGCCATGAGAAGGTAGTCCTGTACGAACATCATCTCCTCTAGCTGGGTTTCCTGAGATACCCCTGCTACAGTCGTACCTTCGGGCATCACAGGGCTTGCCAGGGTCTGGGGATCCCTGCCTTGATTTTCCTGCTGTTGGTAATTAATGCAACTGCCACATTTAACACAGGGTGGTTTTCTACGAGGAGGGAAAGTGCAGGTGGTGCACATCTGACCTTTTAAAAATCAAGTGCAAAACTTCAGTTTCAGTATATTTTGAAAAACTAATCTATTCAGTCTGAAAGGAAAATTGTTAAAAGCTTTCCCATATAGACTTTGAATCACTTACTGGTTACTCCATCAGCTATCGGTGGCTCCAAGGCACAGATCAGGTTTCTGTCCCTTTGGTGTCTAAGCATCAGGTCAATAAGGTAGGCATGGGATGTTAGCAATTACCAGTAACATGGGAATTACTGCTGTCATTTTATTAACATAAAATAAAGACAAATTTTAAGTTTTGTTAAGCCAATAGACTTCCTATAGTTGACTGTCCAAGGAACACTTTTTTTTTAAAGCCTTAAATATTGTTTTAAATTCAACTGCAATGTGCATGTGGGCAGCTTAATTGAAAGTGTTTTGAAAATAATTTTATCACCTCTGTTCAGGTTCAGTCTCCTGCCGGCATAATTCCAGTGAAAGCTCCTGTCTGCAGTAGAGCTGACTAGTTGCTCCCAGACACGCTAACTGGAAATGTGGTATCTATTAATGATCTGTGCTGTTGCATTATCACAGCATTATAGTGAAAATAGCTCATGTCACCACAGTAGGAAGCACATCTATGACTTCCTCTAAAATGTCTATGAGGTAAACATGGCTATGACAAATCCAGCCCTAATGGCACATTTCAGAGAATGGAAGGTCTTGTTATATCAGCTTGTCTTAGTGGGAAAAGATTTATTTTAAGAAGTGATTTATTAAGACGAAATTAACGTGTTCCTACACAGCTTGAATTTCAGCTTTGTTTCATTTGCCTGCTAGAGGAGGAGAAATGCCACTTTCTTGTTTCTGTGGGTAACATTATTGCAAAGACATTTAGGAACAGACTTAGATGACCATACTCCGGCAAGCATTCCCACAGAAGCCAGACCCCTGTGCCTGACTACCAGAAATTTGGGCTGGATAGGTTGTTCTCCTCATAACTCTTGACTTTACTGTAAGGATTATTGATAAGCATGTGAGCATCCATCCTGGTGGCCCCTGGAGGAAGACTGAAGCAAAAACATTGACTTCATTGTCTGACCTACCTGCATTTCTTGGAAGTGAAGGGATGGGGGGAGGAAACAAGCTCGGAAAAGTAGCTGTAAAATGAAAGGGAAATAGTGTAGTGCCTTGTTTTGGTAGAAGCCAAAATGTTTAAAAATCAAGTGCAAATGCAGTGTGGACAGATGTGCTTTAAAAAGCCATTATTTTTCACTGAAAATGTTCAGTCTTGTGGGGGTTCTGTGTTTACCCAACTAATTTACTGCTTTGATTGAGTGCAGTAATTGCATGTTTAAAAGAAGAAAATTGCTTCATTTAAACTAAAATTTTATCTGTGTGTCAAAAAGCCTGTGAGGAAACTGGGTGGGTCTGGCTCTTTTCTTTGCCCACCACCATGTTCCTGTGTTGATCAGGTCTTTCAGAGCTCCTTGCCCTTACAAATGGGAACTTCTTTCCCTGCCACCCAACACACCTGGTGATAAAGTCAACCTCTTTTCTGGTGCCACATCTCTATTTCAAAAGGGAGACTGGGAGAAGTTGTCAGTGGAGAAGCCACCAAAATGGTTGCTGCAGTCCACGGTGCCTTTTTTGGCTCTTGGAGTGAAAGACATGCCAAAAGGGGGGGGGGGGGGAAGGAAGGAAGTAGAAAGGCCACCATCTCCGAATCTTTCAATCCATGAGATGATTTTGAAAATGCGTTGTTCACTTAGAGAGTGTTGGAGTTAAAAATTGAAAATTGCTTTTGCAGCAAAATGCACCATAAGGTCTGCAGGGACCCATTAGCCCAATGGCTCTGTGTGTCCTATATAGTAAATGCTGCTTCAGTAGTTACTGTAAGGTAGGATATGAAGGTGAGAGAAGTTGAGTTGCTGGAGCCCCTGTGGTTCACAGTTATCATTATATTAAAAGATAGAGGAAGTCTGGTTTTATTTAATTGGCAAAGACAGCAATTAATCAATTGGACAGTTTAATGCAGAGGTTTTTTGTTGAACGGCTCTTCCTGAGGCATTTTGCAGCTGTGACATAGAATCATAGAATTGTTTAGGTTGGAAAAGACCTTTAAGATCATCGAGTCCAACCGTTAACCTGACACTGCCAAGTCCACCACTAAACCACATCCCTAACACCACATCTACCTGTCTTTTAAATACCTCCAGGGATGGTCACTCCGCCACTTCGCTGGGCAGCCTGTTCCAATGCTTGACAACCCTTCCGGTGAAGAAATTTTTCCTAATATCCAGTCTAAACCTCCCCTGGCGCAACTTGAGGCCATTTCCTCTCCTGTCACTTGTTACTTGGGAGAAGAGACCGACCCCCACCTCTCTACAGCCTCCTTTCAGGTAGTTGTAGAGAGCGATGAGGTCTCCCCTCAGCCTCCTTTTCTCCAGGCTGAACAACCCCAGTTCCCTCAGCTGCTCCTCATCAGCCTTGTGCTCCAGACCCTTCCCCAGCTCCGTTGCCCTTCTCTGGACACGCTCGAGCACCTCAATGTCCTTCTTGTAGTCAGGGGCCCAAAACCGAATGTGGTATTCGAGGTGCAGCTTCACCAGTTTACTTTCCCTTGCTAAGATGTATTTAGTCAAAAGTGTCTGGATGATGGCCTGCTTTGATCCTTGCTGTACGTGGGTGAGAGGGAGGGAAGGAGGTTAATTTTGAACAGGCTGGAGAGGAGCAGAGGCAGCAGGGTTCTAGATGTGGATGCAAAATGTGGCATCTGTTATGGGTAGGGATGGCACTGTATGGTCTTTAGAGCGTGGTTTAATTCACCCTGGTACTGAGAGTGAGCCCTCAGCCCATGAACTTGATGATGCCAAATTAGGGCCAAAGTATCGCTGTTAACTTCTTCGAGGAGATCAGAATTGCCCTTTTGGCATCTGATTTTTATTTTTTAGAGCAGTGGTTGTTTTGGAGCTGCCTCAAGCATACCTTTGACGTGGATGGGAATTTTGCACTCAAATAGAAGCTTCATTTATGTGTTTTCTGTGAACAGTTTGTCATCTTCTTTGGTAATGCAAATCTGATTTCATCTGTGATCGTAAAGCAAGAGCTATATAAGAAATATCTATGAGAAGAAAAATCAGCTTTAAAGTACGCGTGATTCAGGTTAGGCTGGGAAGTAGAGGAGGGCTTTTAACTGGCTAGAGAGTGAAGTGCTGGAACGGTTTCCTGTTATGAGTGCTGGGAAGAGGAGTCCTGGCAGGTTTCTGTGTGAGCTAGAAAAACGTGAGGCAGATTGTGTAGCCTGATGATTTGTCCTGCTGGGGACTTGCCCAGAGGACTCGAGGGCCTTCAGTCCTATCCAAACCGACTATTCAGAGTTGGAAAGGTTGCTTTTGATTTTGTGCAAGTTATTCATGCAAATGCAAGTTATTTTTGGTGCAAGTTACCCAAGGTCCAGATGTTTCAGCTGGCCTAACAAGCCTCTTCTCCTCCATTGTCGTCTTGCATCCCTGAGCTGAGGTGGTGCAAGCACAGAAGGCCTGAGCAGGCGTGGCGAGAAACAGGAGCCAAATCTCGGACGTGATGTGCAATCGATGCCCCACAGAGCCTCCAAGAGATGTCACTTCAGGAGAAGAGCTTGGTTAGGCACTCTGTATGCCAGAGAGATTTGTGTCCACCCGCTTTTGTCTGCAGGCTGGCAGATGAAAAGGGGAGCTCTGTGCGTGCAGCGAGGTCATGTACATCTGAGAAAAATGAGCAGCCGTGGATCATTTCCCTGAGCAGCCCTGGGTTAGGGCAAAGCCTGCTTGCAGAAGAAGAAAATGAATCCTATAAATGGGTTTGATATTATTAGCAGAGAGGGCATCAGAACATATATGCGGAAGAGGAAGAGATCGTGGCTGGATGTGTTATCTTAATTGTAGTGCTTCCTGGCTTGACCTTAGTAAAATGTCTTTTTCAGTAGGGAATATCTATTAAATGCATGCATTAAAAGCAAAGACATGAATAATAAAATACAAAGCAAATATATATGTTTATGTATCTGTAAAAATGCTTCTACTGCTTATTTACACTCTGTGTATGCGTGGTGGGCTATGTTTACAGGCTGTCTCTTGCAGGTTTTACTGGCATCGAGGCAAGCAGCCTCTGCTCAGGAATAGATTTTCTTGTGTCTTCCAGGTTACAAAGACAGTGACCCAATATGTGTTAAAAATAACAAAAACTCATTAAAAATAACAAAGGGTAAAATGATGGTATAAGTAAAATGGTGTCTGGAGCGTGCTGAAACCAGTAAATTGCCAGCAAGAGAGACTCATCCCCTCTCCATTTCCTTCCCCTCGTGTTTAGCAGGCTACAAGGTGGGTGCCTGTTCCACCAAGCTAACGAGTCCACTTGCTGCCTATTTGGCAAAGTCCCTGGCTTGTGTTTGGTTGGCCATCTGTGCGCCAGCAGTAAAGCTTGGCATTAAATGCCTAAGGTTTTGGTATGGTGGACTTGGTGTGGAGGACATATGAGGCTGAATATCTGCTTGGGAAGATAGATGTTTGCTTCCTTTTGATTTTTAGTAAGACTGAATGAAATGCTGCAGAAAAGTTCTTGTCTGGGACTGCAGTTACCAAAAGCAGCTGATGTTGGTCCTGAGTTCTTGCTGATTTATCCGGGCTAAATAATTGCCTCTTGTTTTCACGAGTTTGCATTTGCCTGCAGATGCAGAAAAGGGAGTTACTTCATTTAAACTAACCTTTTTTTAAAAAAAAAAACCCTATATTTAGAGAGCCTTCCTTGTTGCTCACTCCTTTAATCAGGCAACTTTTTTTAATCTTATTTTGACATTTGTGTTGGAATTAATGTGATTGGCAGCAGAATCCAATAAATGAGAATTTCCGAGGTGTTTCTGCACTGCTAAATGAACCTTTGCCTGCAGTTTGACTTGGCAGCACTTGTAGAGTTCTGCATCAGCTGGATTTTATTGTGTGGGGAGATGGATAATCAAAAAGGGAAATGCACGTGCCTGCAAATTAAACATTTTGTTGGGAGTGCTTGCTTGCCGTTGAACAGCAGTGTAATGTCAGGGAGAGAAGGCGGGGGTACACGAGCCCAGTGCGCCGAGTGCTAAATGCCTTGTCGTATGAAAGCACAATGGCAAATGTTCAACAATGCAGTTGTGTCAAAACAAATCAGATCATGAGCAGCACCGGCTTGCTTTGCTTTATTTGGGGGGAAGTTTTTTCTCATCCCTGCCTTGTGATTAATGCCGCTGATAAGCGCAGGGGGAGTTCCTGTATACAGCTAATGTGTGCTTTAATACCTGTTTGAATATTAATTTCCTAGCAGAGATGTTTTTGACATTTAGCCCTTTGCAAGCCTTCCAGAATAAGTCGTGACACTGCTACACAACTGCTGTAATTGATTTAATTGCGCCAGTATATGCTTTTTTCAGCCTGTTGCATTCAGAAGGCATCGCATGGCATAGAGAAGAGATGCATCCGGAAGTGGACATGACCTCTCTTGTGCCAGCCCAGGAGCTTCAAAATCAATGGGTCACGCTCTGCTTCTTGGATATAGAGCCAGTCATACTGAAGCATGCGATGCTAATTTGCCTGAATATTGATAATATGTTGGGAGAAGTCCTCTTCCTCCCACTCCCCTCCCTCGATGGACCTATTGATCTTTTTGTTGTGATTCTGTAATTTATAGACCTCGGTCTGGTTGTTAAAGAAAATTATCTACTGAGCAAGCTGATTTTTCAGTGTATGTTTTTAATACTATGAGGGAGTGGAAGCAACATAAAGCTACAGTGTTTCTCAATTGTTTGTGATGGGACATGGCACGAGCCCTGTAGCTACCAAGTTGTTTTTGATGTGTGGAAAATGTTGGGCTCTTTGTGGGGTTGAGGGTAGTCAGCCTGTGTGCGTGTGTGGGAGTCAGGCACTTGATTTCTGTTTGTTTTTATTTAACAACAGCAACAACAACAAACCAAAAAAGGAAGGGGAAAAAAAAAGGCAGGTGGTATTAAAGCAAAGCAATATAACTGAGTTTTGCTGTTTGTATCTGGTGTGCGGACAAGCTTCAGTTGGTGTTTGCTGCTTGTGTGTGTGTCTGATGTTCCCTACATGCGTATTCACCTGAGGATGCTGAGCTGGGCTTCTCCTGGTGCCGAAAGCGGGGTTCAGCAAGCAGCTCCCCCCCGCAGGGGGAATGGCACTCGCTCTCCTGCAGCTCTGCACACACGCTGCCTATTTGCCGGGCGCTCCACTTAACCACAGAAAAGCCGATGCTATTAAAATGTGAGATCTGTCAGGCAGCTGGCGTTAGTAGATACTGCAAGGAGGGTTGTCAGAAGCAGCGACGTGTTGCAGGATTTCTGGGGGAAGTTGTGTGGCTCTTTCTGAAGGGTGCATCATAATATTCTGTAGTTCAGCTTTATCCATGTTCCTCACCACAGCTACTCTTGTAGAAAGACTTACACGTTTTAAAGTAGTTTTGAGTTTTCTGGACGTTGTTTTCTGTCACTTCTGCCTCCTAGTAAAATGGCTAGTTATTAATAAAATTAATGAAATAACAAAATGATTGCAATACCACGGCTCCATAAAAAGCTCCAGGGCTTAAGAAATTTTAATAACTTAGGAGGTATTTGGCTGAGTTGCAATTCCTGAAAACAAACAATATTTAAATTTTATTAAAGGACTCCAGTCCTCCTTGCTGCTGTCATATTTGGAACATTGTGTTCCAGTAAAATGCCAACAGTTGTTGTTGCAGCTTCTCTTGGGATGGGACCAGAATGGGTGACTCACTCTTTCAGTGGTTTAAGCTGGCAGCGGTCAGTCGGTAACCAGAATTTTTTGCTTTATTTCTGGAAGGCAGAAAGAAATACTACTTTTCCTAAAGATACAAGCTTTGCAATTACCTTCCAGAATAACTCTCTGCTTTTCTCTGTGACAGGTAGATTTGGAAACGGTAATGTAGGCTCCCACAAACTTCTGGTCTAGAAGACTGAGGGAGAGACCTTTGTGTGCTGAAAACTGGTACCACCATCCTTGCTTTGGGACAGGATGAGGAGCTTTGTGCTGTTGAAGTAAATGAGGGTTCGGGCATGGAAGGTTGGGAGGTGCTTTGAGGCAATTGCCAGTTGAGACCTGTGTGTGGTCTCACCTCCTGGTAAATATAAGATAGCGCTGCAGCTGTGCTGCCTTTGCTGTTGGGTGCTCCGAGAGGTGCTGCAGGGATAAAAGCGCTTGGCTGCAGGGTGCTGCCCTGGCCTTTGTGTGGACATACTGCTTTCCTGGGGGCATCCCTGCTGGGAGGAAAGAAATGTGAGATGTATTAATATGGTTGGTCCCGTAGCATTCACTGAACTGTTTGAAGCAGGCATGATGAACCAATAAATCACGCCAGGACAGTTTTTTGCATTATTCTGTTTATTGAGTGGATGGGAGGATATATAATAGAACAAATACACCCCACAAACCTTATTAAAAGAGCATTAGGGTTGCGGTGGTGAGCATTTGGAAAATATTTGAGGAATTGCCTTGACCAGAGAGCTTTAATTTTGCCTTTTTTCAAAAGCAATGTGAGGTGGTCTTCAACTGCATGATTCTTTTCTCCTGAGAAACTTCTGTCTTGGACAGGCTCTGATTCACCAAGGCATTTAAAAGTTATTGGCAAATCCATTGACTAGACATCAGTGTATGTGTGCATCTGCTTAAATAGGTACACCCATATCCTGGTGACGCACAGGCCGCTTACCCAGGGTCTGTGATGGAGCACATTGTTGTAAGGGTCGTGGTTCCTCATTTATTTACAGGTGCTGTTTATACTCTTCCCCTTCCCCCCCATTCTTCCATCAAATACTTTGAAGTAATCATTCTTAATCCTTCACTGAGCCCAGACTGGAGGTACCTCCTGTGTGTTACCAGGAAGGCTTGATCAGCTTACCTGGGAGTTGGTTCTCATGGTGTTTTTGCTCATCACTTTGCCACGACAAGCACTCTTCATAATAGGTAAAGCAAAATAAAATAACAAAACATGGATTACCTTCAATAGTACCATTTCATTAAAAAAAATAATAAAATTTGAATATAAAACCACATCTCAGCACTATTCTAGCCAATGTTTTAATCACATAAGAGGCAAGAGGACTGAACACCATTTTTCTTACTGCCTTTTTTCTTTAAACTTGCAACAAAAACATAAATGGCAAGCAGCAAAATATAAACTGAAGCTGTGTGTCTTACTGTGTATCCAAACAAGCAAGAAAAACAGTCTCAAGGAAAGCCATAGGTTTGAAATCTGAATTTTACAAATCATAAATAATGTATTTAGTCTGGCTATTCTGACCAGGAGTTTCAGCTATAATGGGCATGCTGGGCAGAGCTGATGGGCAGAACTGAACAGATTAGACAGGTAAAAGACATGAGCTGCAAAGAGGATTTGATCTTTGGTGGGGGGGAGAAATCCTTCATCAAATGTGTGAAAATTCTTTAATAACTAGACCTGGCAGGGAAATGCATAGAGTTCCAGCAGTGATAATCGGTGCTTCAACTCACTAGAACAACCAGCGAACCAAAAGATTTGTGTTTACCTAATTCCTTCAGGACTTGAACAAGTGAATGTCATTGCCTTCATGCCAAATAAGGGCACATACAGAGAAAAAAAACAAAAGAAGGGCTAGGTTATGTCTATAATTATTTTTTTTTCACGATTTAGGGACTGCCTTCTACAGATTGTTTTCTGTGCTGAGTCCATCCAGCCCAATGTCCCATCGCAGACAGGGATCAGCCCTGGATCCTCTTGGATACTCTCCAGAAGCTGGTGTTTAGCCCAAATCCCCTTTCTCCCGCTACATTAGCCCAAAATGCATGTAAGCATGTATTTACCTCTTGGATCCACCACACCCAGTGGCATCCAGCTGAACTGGTATTTGTAGATCAGGGCTTTGAATTGCTCACTCTGAGCTTGTGCTCATTTTTAATATGCAGATGTCTGCAGAAATTAGTCAAGATGGCCAGACCTGTCCTCTGAGGTCTCCCTCTCTGGATGCTGCAGTTTGATATAGGGAAATAGGAGTCCCCACTGTCTTTACTCCTGGGGGTGGCAGGTGAAGTGTGACTTCCTCAGAGTAAAGCCCATTCATCAGTTCTGTCCTGTTTTGTGTTCGGATACAGGATTTAGGAGGTGATATGTCACTGGTCACGAGTTATTTTTTCCTGAACATGTGCTTTGCTGGAACGTGGAAATCCCAAATACATGCAAGTCATACCTACTTTCTATGAGTCTTTTGGCTGTGGGTGCGGGTTTTATTGATCTCCCTTTGGATGAAAGCTGAGAGCCTCTCGCATCCATAACCCTGTCACTAGGAGGAGGCTGCTGAAAGAAACAGGGTCAAGCGTGCCTGATTTCCAAGGCTGACCATGCTACAGCCCTGGTGCAAGGCACAACCAACCTTCCTCTCCGCTCTGTCAAAATATACACTCTGGGAGACCTCAGCACAAAGGTTCATACTTCAGCAACGACAAGCTGTAGCAGAAACAATTACTCGCTCTTTCTGCTGCCGCTGGGCTTGGGGGCCCTTAGGAAGAGCGATCAGTGTGGAAATTTCTGAGCTCTTGTGTGAGGAGTAGGAGGTAAGAGGGCCTCTTCAAGGGGGCTGAGCTGAGCTGTGTTTGGGATATTAACACTAGTAGCCTGACCGGGGAAGCAAGCAGGAGCGCAGTTTCTCATCAGCCCCTGCAGACGCTGCGAGAAGGCTGTTTGCTGTGCGGAGGGTGGTAGACTAGACCTCAGATTTAAAGGCAATTTAGAGCTCCATTGACTTGTAAGATAAAACGGTGATTTGAGTTTATTTCATTCCTCCCATGACTAAGGGACGGTGAGCCATAGCAGGGGAAATATGAACTGCCTGAACCCAACCTCAGTCTTTACCCAGAGCTTGAAGACAAGCCAGGCCTTTGCTGCATCTAAGGAAAATATCACTCTTCAAATGCAGCAGGGAGTAACGCCTGTGCGGCAGGAGGTTTTAACCTGCACCAAAAAGCATGGGTTGGGATGGCTCATGGGGGAAATGGAAGTTTGCTGGCGAGAGTTTGCTCCAGACTTGAAATGCAACTGTAGGAGCAAGAAGATGGGGGAAAAAATTGCAGATACTTTGAAAAAGCTTTATGTTGTACTCTACTTGGTGTTTCCCTCTCTGTGGAATTGGGAGAACTCTGCTTCTTTCCTACTGGTGGTGTCACTGTATTTATTTATTTTTTTCTTTCTCAGGGCAAATAAAAGTAAACCTCAGCAGTGACTCCAAAAATCCCGGGTTGTTGAATCAATAGTATCTCTGCGCTCCTAAAAATACAAGCAGCTTGATTTTTTAAAAGTAGAGATGTTCAAAAGCCAGGCAGTCTTGCATTTCTTGGAGCTGCACAACAGGGACTCACAGCAGCACGTGGTCCCACTTAATTAGACAGCCTGGGGCTGGGATGGCTAAATGCCACCTCCACTGAACCTGAGCACGGTGGATATGAGCCTCGGCAGAAGTCTCGTCTGCTTTTATCCATCCTGGTAATGGTATGGAAGGGGATTGTTGTAAATGTCGCAGGGCTGCTTCTTGTGAGCTGGCCTGCAAGATCCCATGTCAACTTTTCTTCTGCACCAGAGATGTAATGACTTGGGACTTTGCCACCAAGTTCTCTTAGGTGGTAAATTAACCTGGATTTGTGCACTGGAGTCTCTGGATGTGCACAGTGCTGTGTAACCTTTGCTTTTGTCACTTGTGTAGGCTTGTGTTTTAGGTCATTTATCTTGATAATGAGTTCTGTTTCACACCTCTTCAGACAAGCACAAATGTGGAAACAAATACCATTAGGGAAGGAGGAGGATGTGGAGGCTGAAGCCTCCAACAGATAAATAGGGTTTTTACCTCTGGCAGTGCATGGAGGTCTGTCATTGGAATATCTAGTAAGCAGCTGATGTCCTTGCTACCAAGGAGGAGATGCATCTTGTCCTTCTTTTGCTCTTTCAGACAATGCCAGATGTCCATCGCTAGCCCGAAGGCTGTGAAACATGTGGGAAGGGTAGATCTGTTCCTTACAAAAGCTCATCTGTTGTGTGAGTGGTGCCTGAGATGGGGACTCGAGAGAGGTGGAGTCTTTTTTTTCTCCTTCCAGTTACAGCCTTGGTTGTACAGTTTAAAGCAATGTGTGCACTGTCTTTTGTTTTTTTTTTTTTAGTGCTTAGAGCATTTTAGAAATGCAAGTCTGAAAAAGGAGAACTCTGCTGTGTAAAATGTTTTAGTCTATACCCAGAAAGTGCTGCTAATCAAAAGGCTTGAGCTTTTTTTGTGAAATGAGGCAGATTGCTGCAGAGCATTTCCAGAGGACAGCTGCTCTTTCTGGTTTTCAGAGAAATTTTGTTGGGGGAGAGGGCAGCAAGAAGGGTTGGAACAAAGCCCTTGTTTACTCGTGGTATGTGATCTTCTTTTTCTCTTTCAAAAGCTGCACCAGAAGCTTACTGGAGGACAGGAGCTGCTAGGACGAGACTTGGCAGAGAGCCGGTCACGGCTGCCAG
This sequence comes from Ciconia boyciana, assembly GCF_034638445.1. NCBI lineage: Eukaryota > Metazoa > Chordata > Aves > Ciconiiformes > Ciconiidae > Ciconia > Ciconia boyciana. The sequence continues at coordinate 39,892,766 of NC_132943.1, read as the reverse complement.
CCCCTCTCCCAGGAGAGGTGGGGGGGATTCAGCCCTTCTAAGGTGCCTCCCTTGGGAGGATGCTTAGATTGGGGCTCCCATGTGGCTGTGAAACGCTTCTGCAGTGCTGGGCTCTGAGATGGGTTTCTAGGAAACCTGGATTATCATTCTGCTTTTATTGCGCTCTTTGAAGCGTTCATTGATCTATTTATTTTTATGGCAGGAGAATTCTGTTGCATTGTCTCTGTTGGGCTGTATTGCAGGTTTTGGTGCTAATGCCTGATGTGGCAGATTTTTGTTCAAGGGACTAACCTCTTCATATCAAGGTCTTGCTTACACTAGTCCCATAGTTAGACTTAAAGCTCTTTGAGGAAGGAATATATATATATCTATCTATATATCTATATCTATCTCTGTATGTGTGTGTGTTTGAATGGGGTGTACCTGACACAAAAGAGCCATGATCTCGCATCGAATATGTAGTTATTACTATTACAATGGAAATAACTGCTCCCTTTGTCCACTTGCATGAGCAAAGACATGCATGACTAGGAAGTTATGCAAGGGGGACCTGATCTTGCATCTTGGGCACCAAGTTGCCCCATCCTTGGCATGTTTAAGTACTCCAGTTTACAGTGTATCAAGAAAGCACTGCTGGTTGCGAGCGACTGAGGATTGGCCCTGGCACTTGTTTACAGCGTTCAGCTGGTTTCAGCTTGGAAGCTGGAGGGACAGATCTGGTATTTTGGGAAAGCTGCAAAGCCTTTCTGGGCCTTCGTTACCCAAAGGAGAACAAGCAGCCTTGTACTGTGCTGGAGGGGATGGTACAGCAGCGCTGTAAGGATGGAGCTGTTGAGCTGCTGTGGGAATGGAGGCTTTACAAGCATTGCAAAGGTGGGTGGATCCTGCACAAAAGTTGCTCTGTGAGCTGGCTGGTGTTGGGGCTGCTAGAAATACTAGAGATGTGGGCAATTCAGAGATCCGTTTGTTGGGGATATTTCATCACCCTGAACACACTAGGTTACCAAACAAAACTGTGCCTTTTAATGAGAAAATATGCTCTTGATATATCATTTTCTTTCATTGACCTTTCTCAGTTTTTAGCACTCAGGCTCCCTTTCTGCCATTGTGCTGGTTGTGGTTTGCAAAGAGTTTCCTCTCCATGCAGAGTAGGACAGAAGGGTCCTGGAGATCCGTGGGTGTAGGAAGTTTTGCTCTTCTCAGTGTAAGCAGTTCGGCCAAGCTGATTTTCCTTATGCTTTTTGTGGTCTTCCAGGCAGGAACACAGAGGAGGAAAAAAAAAATTGCACTTTTAAAAGCACAGAACCGTGAACGTAAAAGTCAAAGCACTGATGCTCTTCGTACCTCAAACGGAGTAGTTTCAAGCTGAGGCTGGTGGGGTTTTTTATTTTTTTTTAAAGAAAAACAAAACAAAACAACACACTGTCAGTGTAGGTATACTATATATTCTGAAAGAATTTCCAGGGTTTAAGCATAGCTATTAGCTGCCTCCTTTTAAACAAGCCATTTCAGGGTTGATAATCTCTCCCTATCAGATCATGATTTTGAGCAATTGGTATCTCTGATATTAGCTTTAACCTTTCCTGTGTAAGCTTATTAAGATGGAGAAAACATACACAGGGGAAACCACACAGTCCTCATCCTTCAGTGAGGAGTCCTTCCTCTTTAGCAAGAGCAACAGCTTAAGCGACAGTCAAGAGTGTGGTGTGGTTTCTCCTGTGAGAGCGCCACGGAATAAATGAGACTGTGGATTCATGAAAAATCCAGTGTCACGTGCCACACAGCGGTGTCCTCAGCTGCCTCCGATACTGTCACCTGCAGGCTTTGGTTTGGGCTGTTGATCCTTCAGCAGAGGGACTGAGCCAGCAAAACCTGGCAGAGCAGAGCAGGTGAGGGAGAAGACAGCAAGGAGGAGCAAGGTGCTCATTGGTACTGCTGAAAGGGTGATTTTTCAAGAAAAAACACATAGGGCTTTTGTTTCCTTCCTGCCGTGATCTCTGCAGGCAGATCCAGTGTTGCTGTTTGCATTTCACCCTAATCTGTACAATGTTGATCTAGATGTTTAATGAGTGGATTGGTGTGAAATCAGGCTTCAGGCTCCCAGACAGTGGCTTAGTAAATACAATAAGCAGCTGCTCTTCTAGCCTGGAGGGGTTGTTAGGAATTTTTTATCACTGATTTTTATGACACGCCATTCTGACAGCATTTGGGTTTGTAGAAGGAAAAAAAAAAAACACCAACCCTTCACTTTCCCAAGAAATCTCCATTTCAAAGGTTTACACACTGCAACAACTACTATCTAATTGTTGGTGGGTAAGCCCCTGCGTGATTATGCAAGCTTGAAAAAATCATCCCGATATTTACTCTGACAGGCAGATAGAGAGATACCGTGAGGCCGATCAGAGGGTGTCAGGCACACGCTGACGAGCTGCCTGGGGACAGGCAGAACCAGCTGAAGGCCATGTCAGTCTTTTAACTCTTTCTGTCAGCTGATGGTTGGATTTTTAGCAGTGGTGCTTTTGCCATCCCTGTTGTTTAACGATGCTCAAAATGCCTCCTGGAGTAGCCGGTGGACCGATCCGGTGCAATTGCCTTCTTAATATGTTTTCAAAACTATTGTCTTGCTCTTATTCTCTTGTAAAGACTAAAAACCCAACAGAAGACCATAAAATTAAAAGCAGCCCCGTAAAGATAGTTCTGCTAAATCAAGGGGTGAAGCCTTTTTAGTAGGAGAGCTGAAGGGAGCAGAGGCAGCCCCATTCTCCAACTTTTATGACGAGATTACTTGCGCTACAGGGACACATAGTGCCGAGGGCTGTGCAAATACAGCCTCGGAGCACTTGTGCGCTCGTACGTGACAAGGAAAGGCAGAGCAGGGAGAGGGGGAAGGGGGTGCCCCGGCTCCCCGGAGCAGGGCAGCGGGGGACAACAACACCCTGTGCCAGCACATGTGGGAAGGGGCTGCGGGGGCTGTCCTGCTAGTGGCCATGAGGTTGCAAGCTCCTTGCTCACAACCCTCCCCTGGGTTCCTGCCCTGTCCCACAGGATGTTGGCGAGGCTTAGCGGGCTCCAAATGTATGTAGATATGTGCCAGGCTGCCATGGTCCCAGTGCAGTCCTCAGCATTTGTCAGAAGTGGATGTAAAATGCTGAAAACTCCCTTTGCATGGGCATAAACAGCTGCCCAAAGGAACAAAGTGATGGGGAGGCAGGTACATAGCTCAAAACCACCTGTACACCCAGCTGTACAAGCGAAACCTCCTTATTCTCTGCTGCTCAGTGCTGCCAGGCAGGGTCTGTGGGACAGACGTGGGGCTGGGGCCACTCCCGACAGTTGCAGGAGAGCAGAGTCTGCTGCAGCACACACAAACTGGAGAGACGTTGGTCTGCTATTAAAAACAGGTAATGGGCCGTGACGTCCACCAAATGAGGTCTTGTGATAGTCACAACAAATGCGGTGTTTCAGGCAGATGAACATAATTCTGTCAGTGGGATTAAAAAGGAAATGCTGCAAAATTACACAGATGGTTTTCAAGAAGTCGTAAAAAGTTAATTGAAACGTGGATTTGGGGTTTTTTTATTAGTTGTGTGCTATGTTGCCACACAGCAGTGTGGATTAAAAGGCTGTCTGGATTTTTAGGGAGGCAAAGTGAAGTGGGAAGAACTCTATGGGACCTGCTATAAAGAGCTCAGGGGAGTTTTTTTCCTGCCCTGCCCTGTGGCTTTGCATCTGCCCAAAAGAAGGAGGATGCTCCTGTTAATACCTTTTAGTAAGGCCAGCTGAGAGGGAGAGGTATGAGCGTACCACGTCGGTGGATGTGGTTTCGGGGTGGGCACGGCTGCCTGGGTGCTCAGGGCAGCGAAGGAAAATATCCATTTTAAATTGTGTTTCTTTGATTCTTGCCTGGCTGGTGCCATTTTGCTTGTGCTGAGGAGCTGGCCAAGTACACAGCCTCCCCGGCAGCTTGTGCAGAAGGCGACAGTGTCCAGTTTGCCCAGCAGTCTGACTATGAAAAATTAGAGTAGTCTGAGGAAACCTCAGATGCATATGGGCTTCCTCATCCGAGGGCTTCGGCTCGAGGGCTTCGGCTCCAGCCCTTCCAGCTGAGCTGCAGGCCCTGGCTTTCAGCCTTCACAGGCTGAAATTGCAGGTTCCTTGAAAATGGAGTGTGTGTCACATTCACAGCACAGACTCTTAACAGAGGAAGTGTGCAACTTCCATTGCAAGGGCATCTTTCTGACAAGGTGTGCTTGCTGCAGGGGTCTGTGCTAGAAATTAAATAAATACTTGTTGCTCCTTGCAGAACAAGAATCTGGAAGCTTGTGGCTGTGTTCCTTCTTCATTGCAGATCCAAGCCATGCAAATGGCTAACGATGGTCAAGAGTGACTGCACTGTTTGCTGTAGTGTTCGCATACCTGCCAGCTTAGCAAGTCAAGGGTGGGCTTTGGGAATCTGGTAAGATAAATGCATAGAATTTGAAATGTGATTTATTACCTGTTTTAAAAATAACACACGAGCGCCCTGAGGTGTGACCTACTTGCACAGGAGGAGATGGTCTCCATCCCAAACACTTTGCGGACTAGTCAGAAAGTGAACCAAAAACCAGAGGCAAAAACCAGAATTTGCCCTCAGTATTTGGGTGTCTGATGCATTGATGGAGTTTTTGAGTCCTGGACACCCTGCAAATGCTCACATGGTGGTTGGTGCCTCATAGCTGTGCTGAGGGGATAGGGCTGTTTCTGCGGAGGTTGCCAGCATCCCATGGACTGTCCTGCCCTGCCCTGTCCACCCCGCTTGCATGGCTCAGGGGTTCAGTGTCCCTGAGACACATGCCAAACTTGTGTTCCCTCCCTCGCTGTGGTTAGCAGAGGCCTGAAGTGGGAAGATCTCATGGCTCCCGAGTCCTACAGAAAGATCAAAGAGCAAGCTTTTTCTGCTGAATATCCAGTGCTGGTGTCTGTGGAATGCTGCTATTGATTTTATGAAAGCAGTTAATGAGTTGACTGTAAAGCAGGAAAGTTGGGAGAGCAACAGCACGGGAACAAGCTGTGTATGGTGAGGTTTAGATGAAGGGGGATGCCAAAAATTATCACCTACGCTTGCTGAGCGGAAAAACCGAGCTATGAAATGCACCTCCTGGGTGGGTGGGGAGGCAGTGCGGCGATGTCCTCTCCCAGCGCAAGTGAGGCAGGCTGCTACCGTGGGTTTTGGCACAGTCGCCTTTGCCTTGGGCATGTGTCCATGGGCTGAGGTGGGTCAGGCCTGCAGCATGGTCCAAATGGGGTCTATGGACCAGCATGCAGCTGGCAACTGTCTCTCAGCCAGTGGTAAGGGTACAAATAGAGACCAAACCCAAGTGCCTTAACAGGGCAACAGAGTGTGGTTGGCAGAGGTGGGCAACCTCCCTTTAAGTTGCTCTGTAAATGTCAAAATCTGAACCAGGGCAGAAATATTGTTTCTGCAGATGACAAGTTACCGAGGAGCACGGGCTCCATCTCCATTCAAGCGGGCTATAAAGACCTCTGCTAACATGCTCCTGTGTTCATTGCCATGAAGGCAGCACTGTGGGAAAGCTCAGTCCGGTCAATGAAACATCTTCCTCTGCAGAGCTGCGTCTTTAATGTTTTACGGTGACCTCCTCATGCGTGGTGATTTTCCCTAGTCTGTGAATTCATGTGTGGTATTTTAGAGCTTACTTCTTGGGGAGGGATTTTCGGCTTTAAAGACCTGGGTGGGGAAACACATTTCAAAGACTTCTGAAATGTTACAGCGTTCAGCCCCTACAGAGTCAGAGAGTTAATTTCTTCATTTAATCCTTACCTGATGTTGCTTTGCCTGTTGTACAGCTGTGGGAAACGCTGAAGAGATTTGCACTGGATTTGTTTGGCCCTGCCATGTGGCTAGTAGGATCAGATTTTAGCGGTTTTATCAGCCTGTCAGCATGCATCATTTTCTGTCGAGGGAAATAAGTGATCTGCTTGCCTTCCCTGCTTATATCACATTTGACTTGATGCTCCCACTGTGGCAAAGATACCCTGAACTCTTTTAATCGTGCTCCTTTGGAGGTGGCGATAAAAAAATCTGCTCTCTGAAGACATTTCCTCAGCCTGTGGGCTAATTGAGGCCACCAGTGATTCGAAGTAAGCATCCTTGTAAATGAGCCCCTGACCAGGTTTTCCATTTCTGTCTAACTAGTCCTTACATTTTAGGGTTTTTGGTCAACAAGACCAAGTCTGAGGCACCAGATCTCAGTCATAGCTGTGCTTAAAGCAACTCTTTCTATCTCTCTAAAACAAACTCTCCTAATTGTAAGGAGGATTAATGGTAGTTAGTAATTTGTCTCTTGCTCTTTAATACGCTTGTAGCCCCATGGGGACACACACTGACTCCAGTGCCTCAGAGGAGGCAAACAGCTGGACAAACAAGGCAGCTGGAGCTGGAGGGCTCAAGTGGGCCTTAAGCAAGAAATAAATCCTTGCCCTCTGTTCAGGTACTCATCTGTTCAGGAAGCCAGGCTTCCCTCTGGCTTGGTAGCTTTGAAACCTCCTGCTCCAGCAGCCCTGCAGTGGTTCTGCTGGAAACGGTTGAAATCTACAGCCAAACACTGGGCAGAACTGCACTGTTTTGTCAAAAATTCATTCTTGAACGTTCTCTGCATCCATGATGTACCTGGGGGATGACTTTCAGATTTCCCATCGCAATTTTGTCAGATTTGCTTTATATGAACTGCTTTGAGACCGATACGGAAGACGTGGCCTTGTCAGTCAACTTGCTTGGTGAATTTGGGCTTATTCCAACCGCAGCTGGTAAGGAAAAACAGAGCATGAAAACACCCTACTTGAATTAAGCACATGAAAACGTGGGATTGAACCGTCCCCACTATGAAGCGGCATCATGTCACGTGCTGTGGCTTGCAGGGCCACTGGAAGATTTTCTCAGACGGGTGTCTGTGTTGTGCAGCCCTTCGAAAGCAGAAAGCAATGGAGGAAAAGTGTTCTCACAAAAAATCTTGGGAACTTCACTGAATAAATGGCCTAATGAAGTCTGAAGAGGTCTTCAGTGCTCTGAAACACTTGTGAAGTGCTTAGTTGAGTAGGAGTAGACTGAAAGAAAGAACCTAAGGTTTTTTCCTTTTTCTTTCTCGCATGCAGACACTGACAAAATCAACGGTTTCATTTTTACAGAAATTAAGGTGCCAGTGTTCATAGTCACAATCAAAACACTTCAAATGAAAAATTGCCACATTTAATAGGGGCGTTTTAAACAGAGCAATTGGCAGCTACCTGCTTAGTTTGAATGATTTTATTAGTATAAATTAGCCATTTTTCTTTCAGTTTCTTCCACTACTGTGTTATGGGTTTATGCACAACCTCCTATACATTCTTGTGTATTTAAGGTATTTAAAATGGATATATAGAGTCTGTGTCAATTCCCAATGACTTGAGCAATTAGTTGTAATTTGTTGGCAAAGGGAAGGCAACTTTCCTATTTTCCTAGCGAGAACTGAGCTTACTGGTTTCTGTAATGGTACATAGAAGCTGCACCCCTCAGAAGTGATGACTGTCTGGAGACTCCTTGTCACTTGGGTGTCCACTGGTGGTGCCAGCTGGCTGTGTGTCAGTTGTGTGGAGTAAGAACAGCTGTACTAGGTCAAACCAAAGAATCCATCTAGCCTTTCTGCCTGTCTTCAGAATGCCTAGAAGAGTCTGTACGGACCAGGGAAGCAAACACCCCCTGTCCTGGAGGACAGAATATATTGAGTTACCCAAAACGGTGGTATTTTCCCGAAAGGCAAATACCCTGCTGGCGGTGTCATGCTGCTGCGACTGGGGACAAACATGAACGGATGGGTTTCTGCAGTCAACTCTACAAGAGGCAAGAAGCCAACGCTGTTACTTTAGGAGAAGACCCTGCTTCTGTTAGTTTTCCTTCACACTTTCAAATCATGTTGATCTTGGGGTTTTTTTTATTTCTTGATACATAGAGCACTTAAGTTTAACTTGACAATCCTCTTTTCCAATTATTGTAATCTTTTCTGCTTTCTACCATAGAGCCTCAGCCTCTTGCATAGCAATAGCTGAGCTGTGAGAACACTTGAACAGTCGCCAGGAAAGTTGAGTGACGGTCAAAAAGCCGCATAGAAGAAATTATTACGGATGCTGGGTATTTCATTCCACTGTTTTCAGCACTGGCTGATCCTCTTGTTTTGCTGTGGTTTTTGAGATGACCCTGTTCTAGCTAAGCTGTAACGGGGCAGTGCTAGACAGTCCAGGAGACTGCAAATGGGAACTTAAACAGCTCAGATGGGCTAATGCGTATTGAAGGAAGAACAGCCATCTGATAGTAATTATCTTGAAACAGCAATTAAGTTGTCTTGGTTCACTGTTGTGGGCCAGTGCTTTTTCAGATGTCAGAACAGGAGCTGGGCAGCCACAACCTCAGGTTGTGTCACTGTGATCATTTTTCCTCCCTTCATGCTGTCAACTTCCATTTTGGGCTGTGTCATGTTCAAGCAGGCAGGATGCCTCGTGAAAATTGTTGCCCATGTTCTTCGTTAGCCTCCTTTACAGATTGTGGTTTGGTGGTTTTTTTTGTTTTTGTTTTTTGGGTGTGTTTTGTTTGTTTGTGGCTTTTTTTTAATCGCATCCTCTTAATGCATCCCATAGCACAAGACATCATCTGGTCACTTGGCCACCTTTCTCCAATGCTTTCTTAGGCAGTCCACTGCCTTAAAGTGCTCTGGGCTTCACCTGCATTGCTGGACAATTTTTAGCTCTTTACCTGTTTGGTTACTGATTGCAGCTGATTTTTTTAGGAGATACAACTTTTTGCTTGATCTTCTGCTGTGGGTGATGAAGCCCTCCACAGGGTGAGCGGAGGAGGAAGGGTGCCTGGCACTGATGTAGCATCCTTGAGGACACTGCGCTTGCCCTGACTAATGTTACTATAGGGAATGTGCTTGTAGCTATGGTTGCTTTTCCTTTTAAAACAAATACTGGCTTTGCCTGCATTGGAGAATGTGCACCAATTACAGCTAATGGTGGGCAATTAGTTTGAAACCAGCAGAAGCTCTGCTGTAGCAATTTGTAGCTTAAGTTTTCTTCCCTCATTCTGCTGTCGGCAGCTGTAATTGGGTCAAATGCTGCAGCACGGACGGGACCGCTGCTCCCCGCATCCCTCTCAGCAAAGCCCCCGTGCTGCCGTCCAACACACCATAAAGCAGCTGATGGCTGCTGAGCCCAGACAGGGCTGGGACTGCATGTTGCACTGACCAGACGTACCCAGTGTGAATTGGTTTTATGACAATGCGAGAAGCAAGAGGGAGAGGATGGAGCACCTGGTCCAGTGTTTATTCGCTCTTTCTGTTGTGTGAGATGGCACTGACAGAGGAGAGGGTGCCTGCGTCATTTGCTGCTGGGCTTCTATGTAATTAGAGTCCATCCCTGTTATGAAAAGTTTATGGTTTTATACAGGTTAAGTGGGAGAGAAGTACAAATTGTTTCCATTTTTCCTGATGGGGGAAACTATGAGACAGAGCAGTGTTTGACCTGCCCACATCACATTGCTGACATTTGGCATGGCTGAGTATTTTGAGCACAGATTTCTTGAATGTCAGGCCAGTGACCTATAAACACAGGTTGCCTTTTGTTTGCTGGGCACAACTATATGGGAGAAGCAATAAAGGGGCTCTGTAGGCAGGGCACTGAGGAATGCTTGCTCAATTTACATAAGAAAACATTTATCCTAATACTCAGAGCTTACCTAGCTACCAGTGCAGGGTTTCCATGGGCCTGAAGTCTGGCAGAAAGAGGGTCACACCACCCTCTTCAAATGAAATGCTTTAGTTTTAATTAAGTCCACTACCTCCTGGGAAGTTGCAAGCTCCCGAATTTCTTAATTACCTACTGTGCAGCTGAAGCTCAATTGTAATTTAGGACTTGGAGATTTTCTTTTTCTTTCCTTTTTAATCATAAACAGCAGCAGAGAAGGAGCATGTACTGCGGTAGATGCACTGGCAGTGATAGATGAGCCAGTGCAGAGGGAGACAGAAATAACATGGCAGATTGGCTGTGGTTTTTAGCTGTCTAGGAACGAAGCAGAAGAGTGCTGCCCGCACACCATCTGGATGAGACAGCGAGAGGTGGCGAGCTTCACGTGAGCGCAGGAAGAGGAGGGTGCTTTTCACTTGTTGGAGATCAGAACTGACACTTCGATGTGTTCAGGGTGCCACCTACCCTGTCTAAATATTTATTTCTTGTGCTGTGCTCAGTCTAATGCAATCAGACTACAGTGTGGAGGGCTGCCATATCCTTTTAGCTCTGAATTTGTCTTGCAGTAACAGGCTCTACTGCCCCCAAACTACGCATGCATATTGCAAGCAAGGAGAAAAGTTGGAGCACCAGCTCGTGTTATAGCACCTCGCGTGTTGCCTCGCTTATTGCTATCAATTAGATCCGACAGAGCTTGCTGTGTGGACTACCTTAGGGTTTGTCGTGCAGAGCTAGAGAGACGCTAACCAAGTTATGTGCAAGCTTGATTCCCTTTATATTAGTAAGAAGATAAATTAGCTGGTATTTTCTTTTGAAATATAAAAATGTAAATTAACTTTATTGATATATTAATTTGTTTCAATATTTCCACTGAAAATTGAACAATAATGCACTCTGCATGTTTTCCATATATTCCCACTAGTTGAAGAACAGTGTGCTGTGACAAAACCAGTCTGAGCAATCTCTCTGCTAAGCAGAAACATGCTCAATTTGAGCATGCTTAACCCTAAGTTAAATTATCCATTGCGCATGCACTCCTCCACCCATTCCACCCATGTACAGACTGGCCTGTGAGGGTAGTCTGGCTTAGAATTTTTTTTTTTTTTTTAAATCACTTGGGTCCCTTGGACCTGGGTGAGATTTGGAGTTGTATTTGTTGAGCCTAACACACCCACTGGTGCCTATTATCATCAGTCCTACAGTACCTGTCGTCTTGGTCTGTGAAGCTCTCTGTAATAGACTTGTACAGAATTCATTGCATAAATGCATGTTGAATAAGGAGGGTAAACCATGTTTTACTTGGAAGAAGAGTGCTTATTCTGCTCAGCTCAAGCATGACTGATAGTTAGGTTTGGTCCTTCATTCTTCTAGACTTTTTTTTTTTTTAAATAGAATGGTTAACTTGAACTCACCACCCTGTTATGTCTTTAGTCAGAATAAAACTGTTTCAAATAAATAACATGGAGAACAATTTTTCAAGCTTCTCGGTATGGAAGAGCTAAATCATTGAGGAGTGTTCTTGTAGTGCTGTGTTGTTACTGCAGCATGTGGAGGGGAGAAGTGGAAATATAGGTAAGGAGTGGCTTGACCCCATGTGAGAAGTGCACTGTTAAAACAAGCCCTTTCCCTGCTCCCCACAGCTGATGTAGGTAGTTGCAGAGATTTGGAATATCCCTGGGCAAATCTTATTTTTGGGTGTGGAGCGACTCCAAAGGCTAAAACAAGCTTCAGCTGCCTGTTGGACACTTTGGGGTGGCCCAGACACTTGCCAAGTGCTAGTAAATGTGACACTGGGCCCATAGGAGACCTTCAGCGACAGGGGGAGGCCAGGCAAGATGTCTGAGAGTATCTAAAATGTCCCTGCATGCTGATATCTGTGCACCTGGGTATCATCTGAACTTTCCAAGCCACATTGTTGCTGTGTCTTCACAGAGCCGCCTGGTTGCACCCACATGCCCTGGGTGGATGGAGGAGCCCCCAGGGGCTCCCCCCCGAGGTCTTTGTGGAGGAGTGGTTGTACAGCGCTTTCCCCTTGGCTTTGTTTTCCTCTATGTCAGCTGTAAATGCCACGGGACAGAGGGATCTTTCTGCATGCAGGCATGTGCCTACAAAATGGCTTGCTGCTGCTGGCGCCCGTGACCAGGATCCAGCCCCGCTCTGCTGTCCTGAGCGCCGCTGTGCGGCAGGACTCCTGCGTCTTCCCCTCTCCCCCTGGAGCAGGACTGGTCTCTACTGTGAAAGCTCAGAAATAACACTGAAACTGGGAAAGTATTCTGATTTTTTAAAGTAGAGTTTACATCAGTTTGGTTTTATAACCCATCCCTATGATCTGTCACAGGCATTTGATTTAATAAATTTAAAGAAACAATGATGGAGAAGAGGTAACTCCCTTATAAACTGGAGAGTATAAGAGTAATTCCTGATAAAAATTGTTTGCATATGTGGATGTATAAATAAATTTTCATGATCGTGTATAATTTATATATGACTACATACATTCACTGCAGGATTTATAGTATTTAGTTACTAACTGTGTTGAACATCCTTTAAGTTGTGCTTACAACTTAATGCTGGATAAGTAAATACGCTTGTGGTTTAAAGGCACCATCAGCTGAATGAGAACTGGCGAACTCAGCAGAGAGGAGAGGGGATGTCAGCTGTGAACTTGGTGTGTATTTTAAGGTGGATGCATCCATGAGTGTTGATAGATGAGGGTCACTGGGTGAAAGATTGTCCCTCTTCAGGACTGTGGTCTGACAGCCAACCATTCCCAGGAAACTTTTTTGAGATGGCATGTGTTTTTGGTTGTTTGTGGGGTTTTTTTGGTGGTTTGGGTTTTTTTTTGTGTGTGGTTGTTTTGTTTTTTTAATTTATATTGGAGAATAACGTCTTTAAAATAGCAACGTAGAGGTTGGTGCCCACTGTCAGGCAGGGGCAGGTTCCTGGAGGGGCTCAGACCCAGAGGCTCATCTGCTGCAGCACAGCAGGGGGGCAGGCTTGACAAGCTGTGAGGGTACCTTGCTTCCTCGTCCTCTGATGAGAATGAGGATAAGAGACAGTGGAAGCAATAGTAATACTTAATTAAAAGATATACTATTGTCCCCAGTGTATATTTGCTACTGTGTATAGTGTAATTAGCATTACTTTAAAGATGCGTGGAAAAATACCTGCTCCTTTGGGGACTTGGTAAGCAGCTAAAGGACTTTGTGTGCAGTGCTACCTCCTTTATTTTTATGAAGTAGCAACATGGAAAATAGGTTTTGAAGCAGAGCAGGAAAGCTCATTAGGTGGTATAGTCCATACAAAGTGGGTTGTATTTGTCTGCGTTGGGGGGGAGGGGGGAGCAGTCTGTATTATTCTCCCCAGAGCAGCTATCTTGGATGATTTTTTGGCCACACCAGGTCCTGTGACCATGGTGGCAAGGCAGATCCTAGAGTCCCCTGGGTGCTAGCCCTGTTCCCAAGTGAGTCAGTGCAACCCTCCAGGTGCTGCATCCTGCCTTGCCAGTGGCTCTGGGACTGCAGGGTGAGATGCCTTAGCTTTTCCAGTCATCAGGAGATGGCATAGGAAACTTGCTGGATGCTCTGCCTTGTCTTTAGCAGCTGAGCTAAAACAGGATCAAAGAGGGGGAATGGGGCTGCACAAGAAGTGAGGGAGACTTGCATGCTGCTGCTGTATGGTCCTTAGGCTCTCACTGTGGTTTCAACCTTCAAACATATGGGTGGACCAAGTATACCACTGATAGACAAGGTCTTCTGCAGGGTTTTTATGGCTGCAAATTTATTTTATGTATTTTTGAGAATTTTGTGCAGTTGTGCCATTGCTTAGGTCTTGGAGAAGCCCTGATCCCCCAGCAAACAGAACTCTTATGCTTTTAGGGTTTGTTACTGGAGCTTTTTGTGTAGCTCCCCAAAAAAGGTGTTCCATTTAATTGCAGATATTTTACCGTTCCAACATCTTTATATTATCTTTGCTTAGGTTAGCCCTCGGAGATTGTTTGTAATTCTTCACTGTGTTTGCATGAGGGGTATTTAAAAAAAAAAAAGTGTTATTCCTAGCTCTGCATGAGATCTCCTTGTTTATGAAATCGTACCAGCCTGAGACGCAATTACCACAAATAATTGCCCAGAATACTTGCTCTAAAATCTAAATGTAACTTTCTGGTTACTGTTGGCAATGCTTTTTATGAACTGAGATTGGCTATTTGAGGCTGAATATTATGTTCTTATGCTTGGTAATCAGGCACTGAGACTGTGCGCTACAGTAAGATTTTATTATCGTAAGTGGCATTTTACTTAATCAAAGGCATGAGAGGAGCAAGGTGCTGGACCTTCAGGTGATGGGGACAAAGAGTTTGGGAGTCACTTCATCCTTACCACCCTGCCAGGCAGGTGCTGTGGTGGACAAAAATATGGCCAGAAAACCATGTCCTTTCTGACAAAGGAAACTTAAGAAGATGCAGTCCCGCAGAATGAAATGTTCTTTAAGTTATTTCTTAGTTACGCATGGTGCTGCTGTGTTGCGCTGTTAGTGCTATGGATGCCTTGTCCCTTTGCTGTGTGATGGGTGAATGTGGGCCCTCCTTTGGCAGTGTTTGTGCTGGGCTGCAGGAGTGCCGGTGTGTCGGCGTGAAGGATTAACACTGCTTATCGCATGCCACATGGCAAAGTTGCTTTCGTTTCTTTTAGTTTACTTTTCTTCAAAAACTTAATTTCGTGTACAAATAGACATTTTTCAAATTTTTGTCAAAAAGTAAATTACTAAAAGCAAGCAAAAATTTTGAGGGGTTCTTTTGGAATGGAATTGTAGGGATTTTATTGAAAAACATTGATATACTTTTCCTCTTTCATTAAGATATAGTAGGGCTGTAGGGATGGGGTTGGGGGATAAGAAATGGAAAGTATAAGAAAGGTTTTCCATTAAACCACTCCCTTGAGAAACAGAGGACATCACAGAACGATGCTACTAATGACAGACAGTGTGGGGTCTCGCCCATTAAACCCATCTAGTCAGATGAGAAACTAGTATTAGCGGAGAATTTGGAGGATGAGTCCCTGCTCTTTGCAGAGAGGTTAGACGTGAAGGGCTGTTTCCTTTGACAGAGTAAAAATTGGAAGATAATGGAGGGCTCTGCCATGCTGGCCGGGCGATCGGGTGCTGCCCTACGTGCTCGGAAGATCAGCAAACGGCAGAATAATGTCACACTGTGCTCTTTCACGGGTTTCTGGCAGGGAATAATCAGCGTCTCGAAGAGTTCATGGCTTTAATCTCAATAGCATTTTGTTATCATTTCCCCCCGATGGCTGGTGTATGCTTTTATTTTTAGATAATGGGTGCTAGTGGGGCTGTTTTTCCCACCACTCCCTTCCCTCAGGAAAACCTTTCAGCTTGTCAAAACTGCCATTAAACCCAGGGTTGACTATTTCCCTCGAAAGGGAATTTGCCCTGAGCTGTTATTGATGAGTGAAGCTGTTACTGGAAATGTAGGATTTTAGGAAGAATGATGATGAAAGTCATGGAGACGGGGAGAAGTATTGACTGCCAGAGATGGTCGGGTTGCTTTGCTGCGTGTCGGTGAACCTGGCTCCTACGAAAGGTGGTGTTTGCTGGTCCTGCCATTGCAGGAGCAGAGTTGATGTTGTCATTTCACGGTCAGAAAAGCTCCTAACTGTTTGAGGAGAGGTTTGGATGCTATGATGATAAAAGTTTCTGTAACTTCAAACAACTGTGAAGCAGAATGGCTGCTTTTTTATTTTAAATTTACTTCCAGGTTACCACATGTGAGCTCTTTTTTTAACTGTGCAAAATTATTGTGTAAACTGCTGCTCTGTCATCCCAAAGCATCAGGTCTAACATTCAGATGCCGAGTATCTGCACTTTCCCCTAACTCCAGCTGGAGTTTTATTTCCTCTTAAAATCAATGTTGTGATGTTTTGCATTCCTAAAACCCAAACTCCAGGAACTGTGTGATTTATGAGAATTTCAGCTTTGATAAAAAGAAAATCAGAGAGAAACAGGAAAATGTAGACATTAAGTGTCTAAAACAAGCCAAGGAAAACTCCAGCTTTTAAAAATATATATATTAAATATATATATATATATATCTATCCATCTATGTGCATGTGTGTATAACAAATGATTCTGAGGAATTCCATTCCATGATTTTTGGATGCTGATGTGGTCAAATTAAAAGCGTAACAAAGTCACGTATAAAATGCAGTGCAACTATTCACTGAAAAAGATGTCTTCGCGTTAGAAAATACGTTCTCTTGTATGTCTACATATATTTCACTGAGTACAATTCCAGGACAGAATTTCTTTTCTTCTCACAAATAAAACATTGAGATGCAGCGGAATGTCCTTAAAAACAATTTCTTCGTGAAGAATAACTAACTGAATTTACTGCAGAAAAAGCATTTCTTACTGTCAGAAATATGGCAGATCTCTAGATGCGTGCTTTTGGTTACTGAGGTAATTGAGAAAATTAAAGGATGATCCTATTTGGTATGAAAAGCCTGCTCGTGCATCAGGCTGGGTGCCTCGTGCAGCCGTCTTGGAAGTCACTGGGAAGGGAAGATGCTGGGTGGGGGTCCTGCAGGGCTGGACTCTAAATGCACGTTTTTTTCTGTGTAGTTTTTGGAGTTCAATCACTCGAGTTGTTCTGTTTGGAACTGGAGGATCAGTTAACAAGTAATTTATTAACTGAACAGTTTTCTCCACTTTTAAAAGCTTGCTCTATGCCTATGCACGTCTGGCTCCTGCCAGCTCCGAGGCATTTGTACATCTTTAAACATGTGAGTAGCTCCCAGAAATCAAGGACACTGCTCACGTGCTCTGGGTGTTCACAGGGCTGAGACCTTAAAGAAAACCTGGTCTAAATAAGAAACAAGTGTCTGAGGCTGCCACTTCTGTGAGTGATCGTATTACATTGAGTAGGAGCATTGTACGAACTCCATTGCAGGATGAGACTCCAAAAAGAGGGAGGAAAAAGGCTGGAAGTTAGGCTGGTGTGCTCAAAAGTAGCATTTGATCTGGGGTGACTCCATCTGTGGGTCCCACCTTGGAGCTCCTCTGAGCATATAATGAATTAAATGTTCAGCCTCTTTAATGTGCATGATCCTCAGGACTGCAAGTCAGTAACTCTTTCTGGAAACTATGGCTAAAGGAAAAAGGAGATGAGGAAGAAAAAGAAAGATGCTAGGAAGAAGGAGAGCAAAGGCTAGGAGGAGTAAATAGTTTGACAGAGACTGAAGTAAATGAGGGACAGTTTTCTCTATTTTTATACAAGCTTTTCATCAGTGTAATAACGCGACTGGTGTGGCATGGCCTTTAGCTGGAGTGGGCTGGCAGGGAGCCACTGAATCTCACTTGTTTTTGCTTTGACAGTACAATGTCAAAGGACACGGTGGCTCATCGCTGTAAATCTCACTGCTATTTATCCTGCATCACTGTGTGCGGGCCTTCAAGCAGAAGTCATCTTTCATAAGGAGTTTTTTATATACTGACCAATAATCCCATAGGGTCTGAGCCTGCTCTCTTCCATCTCTAGTCAACATCAAAAGAAGGTCCCAGTGTGATGAATAGGGATTTTTCCTTCTGCCGCTGTGGTTAGGGGCATAGCGATGGGAAAGCAGAGCACAGTTCAAAGATCTGCATTACTGAAATTGCGTTGTAATGCTTTATTCATATCTTTGATACTGCCTGACAGAAGGCAAATTTATTCGTTCTATTGCCTGGCTGTGATAGAGAGCGTAAGTCCTACAGTAAGTAAGATAAGTAGTTTGCAGAGATGCTGTTAAAGCCTTTACCTGTAGTGTTGGGGCTGCAGAATGACAGAAATGCCACCAGAGGGGCCCTTTGGAGGTCATCCAGCTCAAGCCTCCCATTCCAGGGGAGCCCCTGGCACCAGAGCCAGTTACCTATGCAGGTCTGAGGAGCATCACTGCATGCACGATGGGGTGTGTGCCCTCTGGGCAGTCTCGTCTAGCCTCCCATTGGGACGATAGACATGGGCAGCTGGTGGTCCCCTCTCCGCTGTCATTGGGAGCCCCAAAGACAGCTTGGTGTCCCCAGTAGCCCTCTGGTCCTTCTCTGTGGGGCTGCTGATCCCTGCACGGGGTTAGTCTGCACCCCTGGGCAGCAATTGGCCCTTTTCCTCGTCAGACCCCACAAGGTTTCTGATGGGTCCCATCCTCAGGTTTACCAGTGTCCCTCTAGTGTTGACCTGTAGCTGTTTCTCAGGTTGTGACCTCCCATGGTATAATGTCACCTGCAGACTTGCAGAGGGTGTACTTAGTGTCAATGCACGTGTCACTGATGATGGCCCTGATATTGGCCAAATTGCCTCCTCATCCTTCACTGCTTGGAGACAGATGCCAGGAGGACGGGCTCCTGGGGTGCTCACCCAGTGCTCCCTATATCAGCCCTTCTCCATATGTCAAAGACCTCCCTGAACACCAGTTTTTCACAGATGATTTTTCAATTTTCAGTTTTACAGGTTTGGATTTAGTCTTTTTTTTTTTTTTTGTTGGGTAAGTGATGTGTTGGGTAAGTGATGTGACATACATGCAGAGGATATATTACAAGCTGTAAGGTTTTATGGTATATCAGGAATGGAAGCAAGCAGATCTAGCTGTTGGCAGCAAGTATTAAAAATGAAGCAGGTTTAGAGAGGATTATTTCTGGTTTTTCATTTGGAGAAATAATCTCCATTTAAAAGTTAGTTACTAATATGCCCCATGACTATACATTCATCTTTGCCCCTAATAATGGATTTTATCATTAATACGCATGAATTTTCACTTATATTATAATCCAATCAGCAGCAAATCTCCCTCTTTAAATGCAAGGTATTCAGCAGAACAGGGACTCTGAATTTTTGCTGTTCAGTAAGGTGGCTCAAACATAGTGGAGCGAGTTTAATTTTCGTGATACTATCTGACACAGCAGAAATCGCCTTTTGCCATATAATTCGTGTTTGCACGTGTACAGTGTGGATGTGTGGAATGAAGTATTCGAATACCCTGTGCAAACTTGGAGGCTGAGGTGGGGAAGCTCTGAGGTCAGGGATTTGTTGGCTATGGGGAAGGTGTACCGATGAAGGGGCAGTGAGTAACAGGGCTTTCTGGGGAGAAAAAGCACATCACGGTTGAGCCAGAGACTTCTGGAAAGGAGAGTGCTCTCTTGCCCTTGATTTGGCTTATCTTGCAATTGCAAACGTGTCCTTGGATTATCTGCATACTCACCATGAGCTGCTCTTGAACCTCAGGGTCTTTTACAATCCCTACTGGAAAACTGAGTGCTTGCTTGGGTGGCACAGAAAGGTTACGGAAGCAGCATTCCCTCTCGTGTGGCGCAGCCAGCGTCGCCCACACAGGGCCAGCAGAGCTGCCACCCTCTCCAGCTGGCAGGGGCAGGCTTGAGAAGAGGTTGTGGTTTGTAAACCTGTAGGAGGGTCCTTGGCTGGATGGGGAGGTTTCATTGTGAACAGAGATTTTGGTGGGTTTTCCTCTCAATTCAATATCAATGAAGTGCTGAGGAAAGCCCTGGGAGCAGAGCCCATCCCAAGTGATGAAGTGATATTGCTGTTCCTTTATGGTTTCCAGCAGTTCAGACATAGCATGCACTCAGGACCCATGTAATGCTTCACAGTCTCAATTGTGGTTCATTAAGTGGTGATAGAGGGAGAGGAGTAAATGCCATTCAAAAAAATACCTCCTTTTATTAGGGCCTGACTTTTCCAACCCTGAACTAAGCCAAAGGGGACCCGTGCAGAGCCAGGTACAAAGCTTATTCCCTTCCTGCTTTGCCCACTGGGCACGGAAACATTGCTGGCATGGGGCAGACGTGGTAGCAAACCCACTAGCCCACGATAAAGTGCGGGAGGTCACAATTTCCCAGTGCGTGGCACTTTGTACCTTAACTCGGGGTTGGAAGTGGAAGGGAAGAGCCCAGTGCTTTGCTTTCAGTCCACCTAGTGCGTAGTACGCGGGGGAACCCCCCACCACTCCTGCTTTGTTAATGGATTTGCATCTTATTCAAAGGCACGCACAGGTGAGCTATCCATCACTGCCACCTTTCATTACACCTCTCCGGCTGGCAGCGTGCTTGCCACGGTCACTGCCTCTCCCACCGCTGCGGTTTAATTGGCCCCTCAGAGCTACTTGCCGGGCCCTGGCAGGCCAGCGAGATTTGAGTGCTGATATTGCCTTTTCTCTTTGTTATTATTCCTTGGGCAGAAGCTAACACTTGGGTCTCTGTTCTCCCCAATTTTTATGCCCTCTTGTGCTGAGCTAGCAATTTAATGTCATTTTATTTTTATTTATACGTACAGCCTTGGCTTTATCAAGTTGCTCTCCACTGTCACCGTCTAATGGCTTGGGTAAAAGTGTCGTTGCTCAGGTCTTACAGGAGCCTATTGCAGTATTAGCTGCGCAGGATGAATGACTGGATGTCCTGTTTACTTCTTGCATACAGCTGCTTTAAAGGCACCAGTGCCTAAAGAGTGCAACCAGGCGCAAATCCAGTACCAGACCTTGCTGGTAGGGAGGCATCTGATTCACAGGCTCTGTGATTCAGGCAGCGTATATGTGCTAGGACGTAAATGAGAAAATATCACAAGCCCAAAGTGAGAATCATTTAAGTATCCAGCTGTACGGAAAGCTAATCAAAGAGGTGCTTTGGGGAACTTGTCCTACCAAAAGGTCCTCTTGTAGCTCCTGTTGAGGGTCCTGTGCCTGGAGGAGCAGGGGGGCAGGGTGAGGGTCTCTGTTCATACAGAATAACCCAGAGTATCTTGGGAATGAGAAAGAAAACTAAATTCCCTGCTAAATCGTGAAAGCCTAAAAGCGTGTACTGAAATGTTCATAGTGCCACAGGAGCTTGGGGCAGAGATTAGAGTTAGGTCATGTAAGGCGATGCTCCTTTTAAATAGCTTGTGCCATGCTGATGCCTTTTCGTTTGTAGCATTCAAAGAAGTCCTTAAACATGCCTTATGGTGAGGGACCGAGACTTACAAATAGGCAAGCTGTGCTAAAGTCAGATGGACTCGTGCCATTTTACACAATGGGGTCAAAATTGCACACAGTGAGAGCGTTTAGAAGAAGGTAAAAATAAACCCACTGAATATTTGGATAAACCTGTAGCTGTTCAAAATGGTGATGGCTTGATTATTTGCCTTTGTCTAGTTAAATGCTGTTTTTTTTAATCTTTTGCTACCCAAATGACTGATCTCCAAGACACTTACAGTAAAAAACCATATTTAATTTAGAAAAAGTCTTGCAGGGAGGAATGTATTTTTGCTGGTTTGCACAATAAAAGGGCAAACCACTTTTCATTCCTGCCTGATTTTTTTTTTTTTTTTTTTTTCCTGAACTGGAAAAGGCAGCTTTCAAAGACAGAAAATTGTCATTTTGCCATGAAAGGCTGTTTTTGCTGACACAATTGGTAGTTTAGCTCAGCTTTAATTTCCTATTCTAAATATGCTGTAAGATTATAGGGTACATCCCGAGAAATATTCAGCATTTTTTTTTCCTTTTGAATTGCTTAAAAATTAAGAGAATGATTATGAACATGGCATAAGTCTATGCAAGATGTTTGTGGTTTGTTTGTTTTTTGGTTTTTTTTCCCCTCTCCTTGACATTCAGTGTGTGCACTCTTGGGATGGTATTTTATTACAGGACATTGATTCCAAGAAGATATTTTAAGTACATTAGGAACGAATTGAAAAATAAAGGTAAGGCCAGAGTCTCAACTGGTGTAAATCAATGTCACTCTGTTAAACTAGTATGGCTTTACTGACTTCATCTCGGCTGGAGATGTGCCCTATGGTTATTTTGCCATTTGTCCATAGGGCAGAGATGGTTTTGCCACCGTAGGTAAAATGTGTATGTATCTGAGGAAAAGAAGAGGAGCTCAGTAATTTGAAATTGTAAGGGAACTAAAAAAGCGATTTAAATACTTGCATCTCCCATGTAAGGCAGAGACAAGGGCTACATTAAAGGATAGCTTCTTTTTTCTTTTCCCCCATGTGTCTCTGAACTAATAATGATTGTTTGTAAGAAATCAAGATATCAGCTAATGAATTGAATTACTGGGTATTTCCTCAGTGGTTTCCCAGCAATATAGAAATTTTATCCAGCCAGGGAAAGAGTGACCTATTTCTAATTCAGCTGGCCGTCTGCTGGGGAGAGGGGGTTGGTTTCGGGCTGTGCTGCCCCTGCTGCACCCTACAAGCCGAGGCTTACTTGTGCAAAAAGAGGTGGCCAAGTCGAGCGTTGTTAACTGATTGAAATCCCCCTGTCTCTTCTGCAAGTGGGTACTGTTCATTCCCTGCCTTGCCAGCTGGGCAGCTCCCATTTGTTTTTCCTGACCTGGTCCTTTTCCTTGGCTCCTGCCGCTGTACCCTGCATTCCTGCTGGCTCTTGCCCCAGGGCAGCCCTTCTCCCTGGGGCTGCGGGGTGTCTGCGCCCCCAGCGCTGCAGTGCTTGTGGGTTCGTACCCCTTGGGGAAGGAGCCCACCTCCAGCAAAGGATGGGGTGAGCGTGGCATGGACTGACCCTCTCAATAGTTTCTTTTAAATTGCAGTACATCTTTCCAGTGGACATAAGTTGTGCTGTAGAGCATAGCCAGATTTTTTTTTTTTTTTTTTTTTTTTTTAGACCTTGAAAACGTGTTGCTAATGTGGCAGTGACCTCTCTGGTCTCCCTACTTCCCAGTTTTAAGGACCTATGCCAGAAAATGGATGCGGTGCTATCCCCCCCCTCCCCCCCCCCAGTTTTTCAATGAGTCAGTCATAAGAATTATTTTTACAGACGCAAAACATATTTTTCCTAAATCCTATTTGTGCAAATGACAAATCTCTTCTGGTATTTCCACCATCACCCTTTCAAGGGGAGAAAAGAGAGGCACATGTCCAGCAAGGGAGGTGTGGGAGCCTGAGCGGTGCTATTGGATCCACTCTTCTAATAGGAGATGTAGAGCAGTCGTAGAGTCAAGGTAGAGGTACTACCCCATCCATAATACCTCTATCACTGTGGCATTAAATTAACCTTGAGGTTTGACAAGTTAATTACATGCAGCTGTTTACATCAGCTTTTTGTGAGAGAATTTGTATGTGGGGAGAAATCCATAGTTGTACTATTTTTTACAGGCAAGCAACCCCTCATGGTTAGTATTGGGTTTCTTTTGCCCACTTATTGATGGCAAATGCTTGCAAAATGCGATACAGATCGAAAAGTCCAAAAATACAGCTTTTGCGTGTATGGAGTCACTATTGCAAATGTCATGTTTGCATATTTTGAAATTAAAAATCAATACACCATTATGTATCAAGAAAGAATATTTCACAGCATCTGTTGTAAAAAGGTTATGGATTTCCTCATTAGCAGCTTTCTTGTAATAGAGCTGAATGAGAAGGAGCGGGGCTGTTGCCAGGCGGACGGAGCGGCTCGGGGCTGTGCCGGTGCTTACGGTTCAGTGTGCTGCCAAGCCCAGGGTTTGGGAAATGCATCGCTCTGCTTTGAGGAAATGAGTCACGCTCTGAGTTGGTGCCTCATGTATTTCTTTTGTAAGGCCAAATATTGCACTGCTTATTCTTATTGTACAGTACGTGTCAGGTAGGGGATTAATTTTTTTTTCTTGTAAGTAGCTATTGATGCAAATCTTCCAGGACAAAGCTAGAGAGGGATGAATCTTAAATCCATTTCAAAAAAAGAAAAGTAGGACAGACTGGGAATTAAAATGATAAAACTTAAAGCCTCTTCCTTTTTTTCTTGTCTTTGTTTAACTGGTCAAGGCAACTTAGTCATAACAACCTATTTTGCTTTCACAGAGACTCCCTGTATGTCACTCCACAGACATGGTCCGAATCTGAATCCTACCTGCAGCTGTTCAGCATGTATGGATGCATGGGCATGTTTTTATTAAGACCATATACAAACAGCCCTTTAAGCAAAAGAAAGCCAGAAATAAGTGCTTACTGGGGAATGAATTATTCTTCTTGAGTGATAACATATTGAAATAAGTATTTCCTTATTGTTATAAGAATAATTTGTTTTGGTGGGTAGCACATAAGATTTATGGTATGATTCCCCTATTCCTTTCTTTGATTTTAAGAATACAAATTTTGTAAATGATGTGCCAGTAAATATAGAACTCACTAACCCTAAGTTTCCTGTTAAATGAAGGTATATGTGACTAATTCACCATCTGGGATATAAGCAAGCCATTCTCTTCATTAGTCATAAAGTCTCTTTATAAGTCTCTTTATGGGCCACTAGTTCCAAGTGATGTCATTTTAATTCAGTACTTTGAAGTTTCTGGAGTGAGCCGATACGTAAAGATATCTGTAGGCTAAGTGTTGGATTAGGTAGGCCATTGGACAGATAAGTTTGTAGCACAGCATCTGTGTGAACTGATCTGGGGTCAGAGCCTGACCTATCTTTCTTTCCAACTACTGCATATCTTATTGGCCTTTACCAACTTTACGATCTTTTCCAGGACCAATTGCCCTCTTTTTATGTCTGTAGGAGACCGTTCTGGAGATGCTCTGTGACCTGTTAAATGAGAGAAAATGAAAAACAATTACATAAAATATTTGGGTAGTATTTTGTGGAACATCCAGGCTTGCACGTTGCGTTTCCAGTGTTACAGTAAGCTCTGGGAGGGCTCTAAGGCCCCCACGTGAGAGCCCAGAGCTGCTGATTGAGTGGGGTGGGGGGAAGAGCACAAAGAACCATGGGTTTTGCTGACAGTTGCCATTGCCCAGTTATTTGTATTATTACAGCAGTTTGTCATGGTTTGAGACTGTGATGGGCTGGGTGCTGCACAAATGCTGGATGAAAGCAGAGTCCCTTCCTAAAGATCTCAAGCCAGGCAATTAACTCCCTAATTTCCTAAGAAATGGTGGCCTAAAAAGTAGGGTGAGGTAGATTCGGGTGGCCATCTGGCTCATAAGCACTCTTGCGCTGGTAGGTTTTTGTGTCTCTTATTTCTAAAATTATTGGTCAAGTCCTGTAAAAACACAAGAGTTTGAGCACTTCATGTTCTTCAGAGATGTGTCTCCTTGGCCTGGGGTAACTTGGTGTCGTTTGGTAGGTGTGGCCACTCCTTTTCTCCCTAGTCTTCATGCTGTGGAGGTACGCCAATAGGCCAAGGGAGTGAGAGGATTTACACTGTCCTTTGGAGACTGTGATGACAGTGAAGCCACATCTTTAGTCTGTACCATAATCATTATACCTTTTCAGGGGGCAAGAAAAGTGGAGATGAGTGATTATATACCCGTCTCAATCATATGCTTCCTTATCAAGCGGTTTCAACCATTAAATTCCTAAGCTCAGCTGTCGTTAACTTATTCTGTCTGTGCAACTCTGTGCTTCTGGAAGATTAAAAACTGTATTAAAAGAAAAAACAAAACCAAAGAACAAGCATGCAAATATTCTACCGGGTTTTTTAAAATATACATTGTCAAAAAAGCTAAGTGGAAAAGGTGAATTACTGCTTTTCTCCTGGAAGAACATAAAAAGCATGGTCGTGCAAATGGTTTTGTCAAGGCAGAACACTCTGCAAAGTAGGAGAGTTTGGTAAAATGCAAATGACCGTTACTCGAAATGCTGCTGGAAAGATAAAATGTCTGCGTGTGTTCAGCTAGATGGTCGCAGAGTAAAGATGTATTGTGCACTAAGTCATGTGGCGATAAAGATAGGCAGATAAATGCGGGTCAGCAGAGAAGATAAGACAGGCTATATAATGACGAGCCACTGTTTGAGGGAATATATAAATCCGTAAGAGCCTTTGCAACACATGACGTGAAAACTTACAGCACAAGTGTTTTACACACAAGACCAGAGCAAATCTTTTTTTTATTAACTGAGTTGAACTTTAAAATTATGTTATGACCAAAAATCAATAAAGAGAAACTGATTTAAGTTCATCCAAGTGTGAAGGGGTTTATTACCAGTGCTACATCACTCTAATGATGTACTCTTAAAAATTTGTTTTTGTGATATATTACATCTATTATTGCTAAAAGGATAAAACTGCAAAGCAACAGTGGACATTAATAAATCAATTTAAAGAAAAATGGGCAGGTAGCCAGGGGAAAACGAAATCCAATTTGCAGTTTTTAAATGTTGTGCAATTGTAATATATGCAAATGGCACCCACAATAAGGCTGTGGGTTTTCAGTCACTAATGGGATTCTCTTCTGGTGCTTATTTTGTTTGTTTGATGTAGGATAATCCTCCTCGGTAACTGTGCTGTGACAGTACACTGATAAGTAATATTTCTAAAGCTAATTTTCTCACTTAACCTTCTAGATAGATCCACACTATAAAAACAGCCCATAGGGCTTTGTTGATCGGGTTGCATGAAGCATTTCTTGGAGTTGTTAAAATACAAAACATCTGTCTTCCTGTCTCTGTTTCCGTCTAAATTTATTTTCCTGGTTGTCGAGCATGTGCCATACGGAGAGGGGCTGAATTAGTCCTGTCTTTGTGTTTGTTAACACAAAAGTTAAAATAACAACCTATGCTGGTCTGTCTTTGAACAATATTTAGCCAAAAG
Organism: Ciconia boyciana; assembly: GCF_034638445.1. NCBI lineage: Eukaryota > Metazoa > Chordata > Aves > Ciconiiformes > Ciconiidae > Ciconia > Ciconia boyciana. Next base: position 39,866,432 of record NC_132943.1, on the reverse strand, counting down.
TTTCCCAACATGTTAAAAAAAAATTTGCTTGTTCTCTTCACCTAGCTGTAACCAAAATAAATTCAACAGTGGAGTATATTTTTTACAAAGCAAACTTTGAATTTCTGCTGGGAAGCATTCATTGCTGCATCTCCTAATGCTGTCTGCTTACAGACTGTGTTCTTCACAGAGAATTACACGAGATCCCTCTTTGCCTGTGACTTTTCTTATTCTAACGGCACCTGACAGTGAAAAATGCTAGGATTTTCAAAGGAGCCTGGGAATTTAATTGGACGTCCACCTCTTTTAAAGCTCTTTTAGCAAGCCAGGCTTATTTATTTTTATTAATATGCTCAGAACTCTGGGAGAGGGCGATACAGCTGAAACCAACCCGCGTACATAATTACAAAGAATTTGCGAAACACAGAGATTAAAATAAGGCAGCGGTGAATAAATATGCTTTTGTCAGCCCTGCTCTAGAAACTCTTCAATCTACGTTAAGTCCAGGACCTTCTTCATTAGGGTGCTGTTGTACATGGAGAAGTGACGCTCTGACAGTGGCAGCATCAAGCTCCATGTTGATTATTTCCTAACAATTACCATACCAAATGTGCTCGGGTCTGGGAGGGGAGGAGGGAGATTTGTACTTTGAAGTGTCAGGGTTTAACCTCCAACCGTTCGGCGTCACCTTGAGAGGAGATGCTTCATGCCGAGATGCGCTGCTAGGTGCACCCTCGTGGGTGGGTCTGGCTTGTTCTCTCGTGGATGTGCTGGCCTCGTAGAATGGGCAAGGATGAAAAGTTATGAAAATATATTTGCCATTTTTTCATGCACAGAATGTAAGGCAGGCTGCAGAGGTTTGGAGACAGGTCTGTTGAGGATGGGCATCTTTGCATTTGTTATTTGCTGAGTGTTGGGCAGTATTGTGAGAGGACTCAATGAAATTAAACTGGTAGGAAAGGTTTTTTTTAAATAGGAGCTATAGATGCATATAGCACTCAATGTATATTCAAATTAGTTGCTGTAGCATCCTCCAAATGCTTCCTATAAGCTCAGGGACAGCTGAATAAAAGATAGACACTTTTGGAAGTTGTTTCAAGTAGCAAATAGGGCTGGGATCTTTGCTTTTTGTTAATTTGTTATGTCGCTTTACAAGGTTGAACCCTAAGTAATCTCAAGTTTGTTAGCAGCCACTTCTATTTCTTGAATCAGTTTTTAATTTCTTATAAACTTGTACATTACTAATGTAAAGTACAGACTTTGGGAACAGGCAAGTTAAAATGCTTATGTACTCAGGAATTGGATCAAGTGATGATTTTTGGACAGCCAGTGGCTCAGACTATAACAATGTGGAGATCATCTTCAGGAAGCTGAAAGGTAGACGCAAGCCAGCAGTAAACAGAGACATCGCGAAGCTATTGCAGGAGGATCACTACAGTGATACTTGAGCACACATCATTATTAATATTGAAATGTCAATGGTATTTTTAGCCCAGCGTTTATTACCCCTTTGAGCAGGGTGCCTAAATGAATCCAAATGTCTTGATAGATGTCTTTCCTTGGTGCCTGCCCCAGAATAGTTGAGAACCAAACAATAATTACAATCACTTCTATACAGGCAAGAGAATGATAATCTTGGATCTTGCAATTTTCTTCTGTCTTTAGCTATCATGCAAGTCTGTCATTCTTGCAGGTTTTAATTTCTGGCATCTGCTTGGCAGGGGTAAATTAGCCTAATTGCTGTAAGATTTTTCAGAAAATCTTCCAAGCGTTACTCCAGCAGAAAAATTGTGTTTGCCTCTCCACAAAGAGAAGCAGCAATAGTACGTGTCCCAGAATGTATTACATCCACTTACTAACAATTTCACTGCTAACCTCACAGTCAGAGCACTGGTAAAGCACGGCGTTGGAGAGCGGTCGCAAAGTTATCAAGCAGAAAGCTGCTCTGTGAGTAGCGATCTCCGTTATAAAATCACGGGACGTGTTTCATTGGGTTAAAATGTGATGACACTACAGGTGGTGTAAGTACTAGCTCTCTAAATATGTTTTCTTTTGAGAGATGTCCAGTGAAGTGTTGGCCTGCTGCTTGCTGGCAAGGATGACTAATGAAAGACAAATGTGGATCCAGTCTTTCCCAAACCTTTGGGGTGTTGAAACCTCTCAGGGACCCACTAGTGAGAACACAGCAAAGAGCGTGCTAAACGTGTCCCCATAGGAAGAGGCAAACACCCACCTATCTGCAAGAAATTACCAAGAAATTTGAAGCAAAATACTTAATAACTTTACACAGGCTTGGGGGGATCCTTGTTGCCATGTCAATTCAAATCACTAACACGGATGGTGGTTTCAAAAAAAGGGTGCTGAGTCCCCAGATCCTTGGCATGATCTCAGGCATAGGGTAATTGAAAGTGTGAGACAAAGAAATGTTGCCACATATAAGATTATTGCTGTGCTGCCACCTCTGCCTGCTCTGGGAGGATTTAACAAGACAAAGATGGTAAAACCGAAGCCTACGGTAATTTTTTTTTTTTTTTACACTTTAAAGGAAAAATAGATCTAAAAGAGCAGGAGGAAGTAGTTTTATTTAATTTGCAGTTTCTGTTTACCTGTTCCTGTCGCTGAATTGTTTATCCACAAGGGATTCATTTGTTACTTTTTTTAATGATGGAAACCTCTTGGTTGCGAGAGTGTGTTTAACCAAGCATAATAGAAATAAATACTGTGTTATTCAGTAGCATGGACAGGGCTTCAGTATTTTCTCGTTTCTCAGAATCTAGAGATTCAGGCTCAGAAAAACACAGCTGAGCTGGGGAGAGGAATACTTCTGACATCTCACCCAAAGCACAGCCTTCACACTTCACATCATTCCTGTGCACCCGTGGCTGTGTATTGTATGCATTTGCAACTGATTGAAACATTTACTTTCATTTAGCATTTTGTAAATACCGAGATACAATTTGAACCAATGCCCTGAACATATATTTTGGACGTTGGCTGAGCTTTTCCACCTTTGTGCGTACTGGAACCATGTTTCTTTTGGGCATGATTTTTGAATAAGTCTGTCTTTGTGTAGCGCACATGGAGCAAAGTCCATCCAACTGCAGTCACAACTGTAAGTCACGAGAGAGCAAAATATGCCGTGTCCCTCTCCTGATCCATGAGATTTCCAACTTCTTCTAAGAACTGTGCGTGAAAATTTTGTCTCCGTGGAAAAAAAAGGCAACATTTCTGTTGTCTTGAATGAGGCTGCGTTTCGTGCTATCTTTCAAAGACCCAGAGCTTCCAGCAAATGTCAAGTGATTTTGGCTGTGTCTGAGAATCTGTTGGGTATCTGTTAGGTTACAGTCCTTATTTCATCAGTCCTTCCTCTATAAACAGTGATTCTAAAATTGACGATAAAAGGGAAGTATCTAAAATGGTGAGATAATTACCTCGAGCGAGCAAGAAGGAGAGTTGCTCTGCATTATGCAGGACTATTTCTTGATAAAGACTTCTCTTTTCTGTGTTTGTTTCTGCAAGGGCATATTGAGTGAGAATTAAATGGAGCCAGTTTGGCTGGATTTGTATTGGCAGGAGATATAAATACTGTAGATGAGAAACATGTTTGTCTGGGCCAGAAACCTGGTGTTGCAGAGAAGTCCAACAATATTCATTGACGTCCAGTTTTCTTGTCATAAATCGGTGCAGTTTCATCTCTCAAGGCACCTTCTACTTCCTGCGGTAATTTAGCATGTTTGCCTGATGATAGCCATTTAGTGTTAACAGACCCTTAAGTTCACAGTCATTAGCTGCAACAACTCAAGAGTCAAGATTTATTTAACCTGTGTTCTGCCAGAATTAGGTGGTAAAAGTTAACATTGTCAGTCAAATAAACCATTATCGCTTGTCAGATTAAAAACCTGGTTCAGGTTGACAGGTTAAACTAAGCTGCTGATGTGGTCACTTCTGAAAGGACATGTCGTCTTGTACTTGAGAGATCAGAAAAACTGTAGATGTCATCCCTCTGAGCCATAAAGCTTTCTTTTTTCTCTCTGTTATAAACTCTCATAAGCCCTCCAAAAGCTCCTCAGGCTTGTGTAGTTAGAAGTCTCTTTATCTGTCGTTTTGCTTAAGCTTAAATACTTCATGGAGACATTGGACTTCCCACAAAACTTTTTGGAAGTAAAGATGCTGTTATAACCTGAATAATGGTCTGGGATAGAAGGGACCAGAGTTCCAGTTTCTGGCTTGCCTGATTTGGCAGCTTTTAATGGAGTTTTGCTTTCCTGCAACTACACAGCTTGCCATTTCCGTAAGAAATTCCCAGTAGTCCAACCTGTGATGTTTCAAATGAAATGTTTGGTCTTTGGAGTGTAAAGGTCTTTGTTCAAGTAAATCTGACCGGCCCTAATCAAAAGCGTCTAGAAGTGGGTAGTTATTTTCCCAGCATTTTTGTGCAGTGGTTTATTGATGGATATGGAGGACAGAAGGGATGGTGACTGTACGGCCCCACGAGGAGACCTGGGTTGGAAGCAGTGGGCTCAGCACCTTCGATGGGAAGCCTCTAGCTAGCACTTGACCAGCTCCTAAGCCCTGACCTCCAGACTGCCCAGTGCTTTCCAGAGTCCCACAGATGAAATCTGTCTGCTGTATTTAGTGCAGGTGCACAAAAGCTCCATCAGTGGAATGGTTAGAAACAGACTTTTTAAATACCAAATAGCAACACCTGCCGTTGCTTAGCCTGACCCTGTCTCTCACCTTTTGCCCTGACCCCTCTCCAGTTTTATATCCCCATAAAGCAGCTGCACATCTTACAATTTCTGGCTGCTGCTGCTGCTTCAGGAGGTTTATTAAGGTCTTTTAAAGAATTTATAGTTACTTCTTTAATGACCTTTCCCAGTTCACTGTTGATTAATTTCTAGGCTTGCAGACTGGGAGGACGAGAGCTGGCAGTGCGTTTTCTGCCTTGCTGGCACACCAGGCATGGCATTGCAGGAATATTTCTGGTGTCTAACACACCATGTCTGTTACCATTTCCCATCTAATTCTTCTTTCCTCTGTATTGGGCAGACGATGCCAGTGTGTAGTCTGATATTATTAACAGCTTTTTGTCTTCAAATTGTAATGTGTTAGGACATCCTTAATTAGGGAGGGTGCAGAGGAAGAGTGTTTTATCCTGGGGAAGAAGTGTACCTTCACATTTAACCCCTGGTCCTTGAATTCAGTCCGAGTGTCACACTTAGCAAGGTAACATCTGAAGAATGTTGTTTAAAAAAAACTGGCAAGGACTTTGCAGTCAGTTGCTTTTGGCCAAAGTCTGTTGACATAGACAACGTTGTTTTCACAGAAAAGAAAAAGAAGTTTAAAAAGGCAAAACAAAGGCAAAGTCTTTAATAACCTGCAAAGTCTCATGTGGGATCTACGTGGGAGTTTTGCTTGTTTTCGTGTGATTAGAAAAAGGCAGAAATCATGTCTGTGTATATTTTTTTTTTTTAAAGCTGGTACCACATGGCAGAAAAACAAATATCGTTCTGCCTTGATCTCGAGGCTGAGCGATGTCTTGGCATTGAGCCAAACCCAGTCCTGCCAAAATAACCTGGCTAGGACACCAAAGGCAAGGCCCGCAGCATATCTGAAAACAAGGACTAGCTCGGAGTCGGGATGATGAAATGGTGAGGACTATGTGATTGCAAGCATCTTGACAATGATTTATAGTTCCTATGTTGTCTGCGCTCTTATTTGTTTCTATTACTCTGGTTTTCTTCTGAATTTTTGGCTAAGTGGTTGTGGAGACTGAGGTGGAATTGGCAAGGTGGACCGGGGAAATTAATCTCTGACCAGACACTGGGCAGACAGATTTAGTAAGTTACAAGTCTGGGAGCAGGAGCGCTTCTAGGAAAAGTTTTGTTCAATCTTTTAGACTGCTTTTGAAGATATACCTACTGTAGCTCTGCCCTGGCTCAGGTGCAAAACTGACCTGGGTTTAGTGATCCTGGACAAGGATCACGCTACCTAAGTTCTGGGTTGTGAAAGTGGCGTCACACCATAGCAACTGCATGATGGAGGTTTGCATGCCTTATCTAATGAGGTCCATGGGTGACAGTCGATTAAATCCACAAGCCTGGGGAAATAAAAATGTAATGGCTGCCTGCAGACAACATCTTAGGTTCATTTAAACCTTTCTCCTAAGATAATAAGTGTTTATTAAAAAAAGACATAGATAGCTGGCCCCAAGACCTTAGGATTGTGCCAGCGTGTGCTGTGCGATGTCCACAACACTTCTCCGTGGCTTTGTTGGGGCAATGGGATACAATATAGCTGTTGAGGTATATTAAAAAAATCTCCTTGGTTATATTCTTTTCATCAGATGTGCTTGGAAGCATATAATATAGGGCGATAACTGTCCTCTGGTCCTGATCAACTGTCAGCAATCTTGAAGAAATGCTTGGTAAGCATCTGTACAGGTTTCTGTAGATCAGCCGGATCACCTGATACTGAATTACAAACTCTAAAGGAAAACACTGATCAAATGCTATACCGTTTACTGATCTAGTATATTTGCTAGTCCTGGAATACAAAAGCAATGAAGAAATGAGGAAATTCAGGGGTTTATCTCATAGGATGTGTTTGCCGCCGGCCGTGTGACTCATTCATGCTGCGGTGAACACAAGGCAGAGCCAGTCGTGTGCTGGCAGCATCTGACAGAATGCCACTATTTCCCCTCTCCAGGGAGAAAAGCTGTGGTATTTTAGGAAAAGTGCACGTTTACAGCTTAATGCCTTCCATTTTTGCCATGAAGATCACTGGTAGAAGGTTTTTTACTAGAGCTCTCCCTTTGTCACATCAGAACCGTGTCCACAAAGCACACTACGTTGCTGAATCCCACAATGGAGTTGAAGGAGTCTTGAGTATCACTTTCTTTTTTTTTTGTAGTCATAACCCTAATGTAACTTTAAATGTGCCTCTGTATTTGTCAGCTGTATAAGAATATGTATCTGTCATAAAGTCCCATTAATGTGAATATTGCTTCTTTTCCAGTTTAACGGAAGGCACTGCCAACAAACTCCCAATTTGAGTTGCGTTACTTTTCTATTCCTGTGAATTAGTTAAAATAGAAAAGTTAGCATAATAGCTAAATTAGTTATGGTCAGTTTATCGGATACGAAAACGAGATCTGCAATGCTGCAGCTGCTTTGTAGCAAGAACACCAGGAAATTTTGCTGTTGTGTGTTTTGCAGCAAGTTTCCTAACATCGGTATATTTATTTCTCATTTACTTTATGGAATTACTTAAATCTGAATGATATGTGTAATAACACATCCTGTCTTGCTTCAGAGCTTAGCAAAAGAGAGAAGGAAGCCAGCCCAAAAAACTTGGTCCAAACTATTTTTTTGTTCTTGAGAAGTTTGGTCAAAGGACTTTTCAAAACATGACCAAAATGTTTTGGACCAATGACAGAATCAAAATGAATGATACCAACCTCTGTGCTGAGCAGCTATCTCCAGCGTTTTCCAAAGTTATTCTGGTGTTGTTCTCAGGTAGGATTTCATATACTGTAAAGGGGAAAAACAACACACTCCATTGATTTTTTTTTTTTTTTTTTTTTATCATTTTAAGGTAATTTGATGTAGTAGGAGCTGAATGTTGATTAGCTGATGATAAAGAGGGGAATTAATCAACAGACATTAGGTACTTAAACATTATGACAAGTGAAGAGAGAACTTGAGGAGGAAAGTCAATAGTCCTGTTTTCTGTCTTGTTTTGTTTTGTTTTAATTCTGGCTTCCTGTAGTTGCTTATTTCAGGGTAAAACAAACATTGTAGATGAAATTAGATTGGATTAAAAACATACAACACTGAAAACTTATTTTGTGTATATTGCAGAACAGTATTCCCCTTAACACTAAGCCTATATGAGTAATTAGTATTTACAAACACGGACCTCTGATTTTTCAGTTAATTTAACCCTAGAAAGCAGGTAGGTTTTGTCCGTTTCTGTGTTTGTATTCGTGGGGACAGCATGGAATGGCACAGAAGACACCACATTGGGCAATGACCTGTTTAAATGGAGAACTGGTGACCTCTGCTACCTTTTAGCCTCAGTTCCCAGGAATTTGGAGATGAAACATTCCTGGCAGAATATTGTGAATTATAAGAAAAGACATTGAAAGGAAATGGGCCAGCTTAAAGTAAGGGTGACGTTGTATGAAGGCACTGACCTGTGCATCAGCCGTGGTGATGCTGCAGAGAGCAGGGACCATGTCATCATTGGGAGGAGGAGATGCGATGCTGTACCTCAGTTCCGCAGTTGCCCCTAAGACCACTTGATCCAGCTGCAAGGCCACGTAGCTTTTCATGCTCAACTGCTTGATGCTGTAAAGTGAGTATCCATCCAGACTCCTTATTTACTACAGGTCTGCGAGGTTTATGTAACTCATGTTTTTGAGGCACTTTGAAAGGGTGATTTGCTATTGCTGCACATGTAATACATGGTTTTATGAAGCACTATTCAGTTTGCCATTTACTCAGTCTTGAGGGAAAATAATGGTATTTTTAGATATTTAAACAGTTTGGGGCTGCACTCCGCTTTCTTCAAAGCCTGTTGAAAAAAAAGAGCAAGATGCGGCAATCGCCTAGCAGGGAGTAGGCAGAAGGAGGGGGGTAATTTTCATTTTTTGTGTTTGTTTTTTTTCTTTTTTTTCCCTTTAAATAAGAAACTGGTGATTTAACATGACCTAGAATCACAGAACATAAAAACAGATCGAGCAATCTTTTATTGGCTTAGTTATGTCACTTTTGTTGCATTCTTTAGCTGTGCATTTATATGAAGATCTTGAATTGAGAAATTCAATTTGACTGGCACTTTTCAGTGGTGTCACTCAAAAGGGTGAAAACCAGAAAGTTTGAAATGTCTTAATGCACAACAGCCATCAGTGTAGGAATTTGCACCGCTGTGAGGGCAGTGACCTTAGGCTCATTGAAACTTGCTGGGGAGAGTCGCGTTGATCTCGATGGCTTCTCTATTTCTCACGTGATGTACGTACAGAAACATAGCGTAAGTAAAATGTAGTCCTCCTTTAATTCCCTAGCCATTTGGTGCTGTGGCAAGTCTTTAAAATAGCGTGATGGAAAACAAACACAAGAGTGCTGAAGAGGATCCATGTCTTCTGTTTGTGCTGCTCTGTTTCTAGAGGTTTCCAAGCACATACATGTTCCTGTAAGAGTGGTACTATATACGTAGAATTTGAAGAAGACTCAAGGACAGAAAGTACTTGCCCCTTCACCTAGCGAGTCTAGAACCTTGGAGAAATGCCAGCTGATGGGACCTGCTGCGGAGCCATCCAGGCACATGGTGGCTGCACAGGAGGGTAAGGTGAGGTGCTGGAGCCTCGTGCTTTGCGGACTTCAGTGTGTGTCCTGCCCTCAGGAAAGGCTGGAGGTGCACCGGGATGGACAGACCGCATTTCATGAACTCCTTCATTGGTGCTGCGGCTGCCTCCTTGGTGTTGACTTGTCTCAAAGCAAGTTTGGGGACTTTTTGAAGAGCAGGGAGAGGAGAGGAGCAGCTCTAGGTACGCACGCTTGGCTGAATCGCAATAGCAGCACATTTTTCTCCTCTTCCAAAGGAGGGGCAGGTGAAAGAAGGACCGGTGGACCAGGGGAGTTGTAACCATGTGAGCATTTATTGCCTGTTTCATTTGGTTTTGTTTCTGTGGCAACATACCCTGTATGGCCTGAGATCTGTGGTGAAATGGTACCTGTTGTGTCTGTGAGGGGCTGGGCAAAAACCAGCTTTTGTGAAGCTAATAAAAAATAAGTTAGCTTCAGGCACAATTGATTTTTAAGCTAGATTTACATGATAGGCATATGGCTTATATGGAGATGGATACCCAGGGAGTAACTGAAGCATGCTGTGGCTGCGTCTTAGTTCAAGTGACACCAGGCAGGGAAATGCAGAATAAAATAATCCCATTTAACTAATTTTCCAAATAAATTAAAGCGGTGTTATTTCTAATGCAGATTTTGAAGTGAATTGTGATGGTTGAGGGCTATGAATGAAGCGCTTCTTGTGGAAGGAGGTAACGTTTCAAGGGAGGCAGTATAGAGAAAGTGGACACAAATCTTTTGGGTTGTGCCTTCCTTTTTTAACTGGGTGTCTACTTTTTTCCTGCTGTTATCAGTTGGTCCATTACAGGTACCACTATTTTTACTGTTGGGCAGAAGCTCAGCACACAGTACTGAGTTCAGGCTGAACAGCTACTCAGCACCCATTAATTCACTTAAGAGCTGAAATTTCAAAATTTCATGGCTCTCAGTACTTCCCAGATCTCAGATGGCTCTCTGCTAATAAGGATTTTTTTAAAAAACACAACTTTCTCTTCTGGTGCCTAAATAGGCATTTATCTCAGCTGAGAATATGTTCCGAAATGTTTTTTCCCAGCAGCATGGTGTGGGAGAAAGTAAAAGCATGTGCTTGCGATGGCTTGGAGTGGGACGAGTGGCTCGGCTGGCTGGCGAAGAGGGGTCCCGTTGGGAGCTGAGCTCCTCAGCCCCTGGGCCGTGAGACTCTGCACAAGGTGACGAGGAGCCATGAGCCCAGTATCGCAAACACAGGCATTAGCAAAGCTCTTTCTCTGTAAAAGAGGGAGCTTTTTAGAGTGGTTGAAACCATTGCTGCCTCCTGCAGTGGAGAGGAGGTCTTTTGTTGTTGGATCTGCCTCTGTCTTGAGTTTTGTAATGTGCCTGTCTCTGTGCCACCTACGCTACCGAACATGAGCACGAAGTCTTTCAATGCTGGAAAGAAGGTTGTGTAATCTCCCCTGTATCTTGTAATAACATGCTTTTCTAGTATTGCATGAGGCACCTCGAGACCTGCTTCTGTGAGGGGCTGGGACCTCTCTCTGATGTGTTTGGTGATTGATGTCAGCTCCCCGGAAGTGCCAGGAGGTCATCTCCCCAGTGAGCTTCTCTGGTCCTGTTTCTGGACGATTTGCCTTGTTTTCCATCGTGAAGGACCGCGGGTTTTGGGTGTGAGGTCCTTTGCCTGTCGTTACTCTGCGTTCCCGAACACTGAGCTGGCAGACTGGTTGTTCCCCAAAATATTAATCCCTAAATCCCTCCTATACCACCAAGTCTGAAGTAATTACAATCTTTTCCCCTCCTCTGCTAATTAAATTCATTTGGAAGCAGACACAGCAGTCTCAAAGGACCATCCTTTTAATTTCACTTCCACGTGTAGCAATTAGCTGGGGGTTGTTACTGGCTGAAACAATGAGCGCACTGAATAGGTTGGTGTGTTAAGTACAGCGAGAAAGTTGTAGGGCTCTCATAGGTGACCATGGCGTGTTGTCAGCCAGGGCTTGACGTAAACGGCTTATTGGCGGGTAAGTGATGCTTGGGGAAGCTCTGCCCCTTGGGCACATGCTGGTGGGATCCTGCTTTAATCAGCTTTTAAAGTAAAAGTGAAATTATCTCTTTTTTTTTTTTCCCCCCTCCTCCTTTGCCCTCACAATGTATCAGATATCAATCCCAAATTGCCCTGGGGAGACAAGTATGTGTTGGTTTTTTTTTTAAGGTCTGTATGAAGAATTCATATGGTGTAAGTAATTTTTGCATTGTCTGGACTACTTGGTTTTTCATCTTAAAACGTACATCTATAGCCTTTTTAAAGTGTCTTTTTTTTTTCTTTAAAATCTTTATCACTTGGCAGGGATATAAAAAGTTAATAACAGATTTATAATTTTATTAGCATTTATGCTGCAAATGCACGAGAGTTCCTCAACCTGAGTTTAATGCAGCCTTAAAGTCCTTTTTATTAGCTTGTTAATTCCCAACAGTACCATTTTATGGAAATGCGTATTACATTTTTTTTTCTAGAGGAGAAACAGTGATTTAGATCCAGGTGATGAAAATGTGGGGGGTTTTGTTTTGTTGCCTTTTTTTTTTTTTTACGGGGGGTTAATTCTTCATTTTTACTTCCCCTAAAGTGACTGTTTTATCATAGTATTGCAAGTACTTTTGACAGATACAGGTGACAACACAAGGTGATAAGGAGCAGGTGCCCAGCGTTGTCCTTTTTGGCAGAGAACATGACTGAGCACTGGGCAGGCGTGAACACGACGTGCACAGTGGGAGCAAATGACAAAAAGCCTCTTGGTGACCCAAACCTGCACTTTCTCTTCTGTTTTCTGTCAGACTTGGCCAGGTTCATACATGAGTTGGGTGGGGTTTTGGGTTTTTTTCATAGGTCTGTCTGTCAGAGGTGAGGTCCCTTACTGATAACATTTATTTTGACAAATTCCCTTTATGCTAACCAGATATTTTGACTGACCTTGATTTTTTCACACCCTGAGGATGGGGAATTATTTTAAAAATAAATCTCATTTTCTCATTCCGTTGGCAAACTGAAAATTAAATTACTTTGGGGGAGGAGCTCTGCATATATTTCAATATATTTGAACTGTAGGATTATGCCCGTGTTATTTTTATTGTTCATTCATGTAATGGACAATTTGGTGTAAATTGAAGGTCTATGGTAGCTCTTGCCCCCTATATAAGCCCTCTGTATTGCTTGTATAGTCATCCATCTGTGCTTCCACGTGGGAGCGACAGAATTTGTGGTTATTGTTCTGTTTTGCACATAGCAGGAGCTGGCAGCAGACTTGTGCAGTAAAATAGATTTCAAACGTTTTCCGTGTCACTAATTGTAATTTCCAAGGCTTCCTCTGTGACAGAGCGTACAAAAGGGAGCTTTAATAAAAACTATCATTAGCCTCGTGGATCAATATGGTTTAGGAAATACAAAACAACTTCAGTTGTTTAAAAATAGGAAGTGCCAGAGGGGGTTCCCACCTCCCTGCTGAAAGCAAATCACAGGATTGATCCGTCTGCAGTGTAACTGCAAAATTTGCAGAAAACAGGTGAACTAGCTGGGAATATAAATAGAGCCGCTCTCCAAGCTGGTACCCGCGTCGTTCTTGGCCCTCCTGGGCAACTCGCAACAGGTCCTCCATAAATGACAGTCACTTGCTTTCGGGGGAGTAGGAAGGGAGTTAATGCCAGCCAGTGGATGCCTCTCCCAGTGTAGTGTTGTTGTATTTCTCTTTCTATTAATGTTTTCTTTTCATCTGTCTCCCACTGTCAGATCAGAACAGTTTCTCAGGTGAGTCATAAGCCAATTTCAAGAAATCCACCCATGAACACAGCATAAGTCGTGGAAAGAGAGAGACCCCAACTGCAATGATGGCGGTAGCCTAGCCCTACGTCAAGAAAAATGCTGAGGGAAAAAAAGAGGACAGCTGACCTTCTGAATGTTTAAAATACATGGAATAGTTGTATGAGGCTCAGTAAAATGTTCCCCGGGTAATTTGCTTTGGGGTTTCTGAAATAATCTCTGCAAGTTTCATCTCTATTTACTCTTCAAGGTGAGACTTTTACATCCTGCTATGAAACACATTTCCCCTTCTCTCCTTGCAAACCTGCCTCCAAAATTACTGTAGGCTTCAGTGTGTCAGCCAGCATATTCCCAACACTTTAACTTCGATATGAGGAAGAGTTTAGAAATTCATTGTTATTTTGAAGTGTGACTATTTGTCTGTGGCAAAGCAGCAGAAGGACCACAGGAATCGTCCTGTGAACCTGTCTGTGGTATCCAGATGTGCACTTTACTATTAACATTTGTTGCGTGCGCTCTTTATGCACAGTGTGGTAAGAGCCTTTCTAAGATCACAGCTATGTCATTTGCTGGGCTTTTCAGGGATTAAGGTCTGTAGGCTTTCTGGTATTTATTAATGAGCAATTTATGAAGGCAAGCGCTTAGTCCTCCACCGTTAACTCCATATTGTATTACATTCCTTCCCAGCCCGCAGGGATAGTTTTCAGGAAAAATGCACTGGGGGTAGGACAACAGCAGCATTGATTTTCTGCATGAATTCCTCTTGTGAGAATGAATGTGGCCAGCTGTAGGTGTCTTAAGAAATTAAATCACCTGGATGGCACTGGGCTCCTGTATTTTCTTGACCGTAACCCACTGGAAGCAAAGTTTCTCTCCTAAGCGTCATGTTACTTCCAGGCAAGGAGGAATTTTTGACTGTTTGACTTGTTCTATTTCTATCTCAGATTGCCAGTACTGAATCCGTGACTTATTTTAACTGGTATTTTTGCTTGCCAGTAGAATCCCAAAAATAAAACTTCAGGGTGATGAAAGCCATCTTTGTCTTGACCAAGAAAGAAACTGCGGTGTCCCAGGACTAAAAATGTAAAATTCAGTGGGCTGAGCACATGTCTGAAAGAGTTTATTTACTGAAGCAATGGCCAGTCCTCTGAATGCAGGATTCCTCCCGGTCTGGTAATGAACGTCGAGCCAGTGCATTAAATCAGCTTGTGGGGAAACTATTCTTATTCAAGTGCAAGTCCAACCTGGAAAGTTCTGTTTGAAAGAGACTAATTAATGGTTTGCAGTGAGTATGAAATAAATTACCAATTACTATAAAACCCTGATAAACTCATTAAAGCAACCTAACTTCCATGGTATTCATGTCCCTGTGCAGATCAGTTCAGGTACTCAGTAGCTGAGGATGCAATGAAAGGCTGACCCGTGGGCTCAGACGGCACTGCTCCAGGCTGGTGCGTTCCTGGCAGGACAACCTCCCTTGAGCTGAACCTGGCTCCTCCCTACACACGATTTTGTAAATTGGTGAGGGAAATAAAGTGACTAAGATGCACGGTGATGCTGTGGCATCACAGCCAGACTTCACGGTTTGAATCTATCCCTTTCAAGGAAGAACTGACATCTAAATAAACCTATATTCAGAAACTAGGAAGGTTGACTTCAGTTAGGTTTAAAAGATGCTGAAACAGAATTTTGCTTTAGTACCAAGATAGTGTGCCAGGCTCCCTCTCTCATCAATGGATACCTCTAAGGGTGGTTTTACCCAACTAAAACAATCATTTGAAGTTGAATTGCCCCCTTTCAGCAGCATGCTCTCTACCAGGTTATAGGCAGAACTTACTAGTGGCACTGTTTGCACATTTGGATGGCTACAAATGCACAGGAGGAATCCCACTCTTCCTATTATTAAGATCTCTCTGTTTGTATTATTGCGTTTTAAGAATCACTACCCTAAAGATACAAAAGCAAGCATGACGGTTTAATCCATAATTAACCTCTTTACTGAAGGCTTTATATAGATTATAGTAATATGTTACGGGGTTTCTGTGGTTTCTCAAGGCTTGCTTAAATATCGTAATCTGCTGTTATGAATGCAGTAAACTGACTGGAATTTGTGCAATAGGGAATAGCTGAGGGAAATGGTCTTATGTTGCAAGTTTGTGTCATTCTCTGGAAGCTGCCAAGGTTTACATCTGAAGAAGACATCTTGCACTGCGCTCTAAATACTCTCAGCACATTTCTAAATACTACAGCATGGTATTTCAAGACAAAAATTCAGACTTCTCTGAGTCTCTGAAAGGTCTACAGATAAGTAGTCTTGCATGCTATTAGGAAAGATACCGTAGATCAGATAGGACTTATATAAGTATCAGTGATGTCCTAAAGATTTGGGCCTTTGAAAATGGTTGATGTAAGGACGTCTCATCTTGAAGATCTAGGTTTCATGGCATCAGTTTTCGTAGAGTTGTTTTAAAATATTAAATGGTTACTTTTCCTCTTTCTAACTTTTCCTTTGTTAGCGAAGGGCAATATAATAAATTATTTCTTAAATTTTTTTTCTTTTGTGGTTCTAAGATAGAATCACAGAATCGTATAGGTTGGAAAAGACCTTTAAGATCATCAAGTCTAACTGTAAACCTAATGCTACCAAGACCACCACCACACCATGTTCCCTAAGCACCTCATCCAAACCTCCAGGAATGGTGACTCAACCCCTTCCCTGGGCAGCCTGTTCCAATGCTCGAGCACCCTTTCAGTGAAGTAAAATTTCCTAATATCCAGTCTAAACCTCCCCTGGCGCAACTTGAGGCCATTTCCTCTTGTCCTGTCACTTGTTACCTGGGAGAGGAGACCAACCCCCACCTCTCTACAGCCTCCTTTCAGGCAGTTGTAGAGCGCGATGAGGTCTCCCCTCAGCCTCCTTTTCTCCAGGCTGAACAACCCCAGTTCCCTCAGCCGTTCCTCATCAGCCTTGTGCTCCAGACCCTTCCCCAGCTCCGTTGCCCTTCTCTGGACATGCTCCAGCCCCTCAATGTCCTCCTTGTAGTGAGGGGCCCAGAACTGAACACAGTATTTGAGGTGCAGCCTCACCAGTGCCGAGTACAGGGGCACGATCACTGCCCTAGTCCTGCTGGCCATGCTATTTCTGACACAAGCCAGGATGCCATTGGCTTTCTTGGCCACCTGGGCACACTGCTGGCTCATATTGAGCCGGCTGTCAACCAACACCCCCAGGTCCTTTTCTGCTGGGCAGCTTTCCAGCCACTCTTCCCCAGGCCTGTAGCGTTGCATGGGGTTGCTGTGGCCCAAGTGCAGGACCTTGCACTTAGCCTTGTTGAACCTCAAAGACGTTTCCCCTTTTCTCAGTTTGACCATGGTTTTGCCAAAGAAACAACAAAAATATGACAAAACCAGCCCTGTATCTTATACCTTTTTTTATGCCTTTGCAGTTATTGGCTAACAGAAAGGAAGGAAGAAGATATTTCAGTCATACACCTTTACTTTCCACAATAAACTAGATGTGTGTGAGAAACCCCTATACTGGAAGCTTTTAATTAAAATTCTTAATTTGAGTAAAAACACCTGCAGTGTTATTTAAATAGAAAGGCTTGATTTTTAGTAGATGACCAGATTTAATAATGGTATCTGAACATAAATGTGTGAACTGATACTTTCTGCATCCATCCTCCGATCAAACACAACACCTGAGATACAGAGCTGTTTTTCATGGGACATAATACTAAGTGCATCTGGGGATCTGGGCCTAAATGTGCGCCTAGTTTAAAGCACATTATAAGTCACTTTGAAGTTGGTGGAATTTCTCATGTGCTTTAATGTAAGCACATGCTGGAACACCTTGCTGTCTTGAGAGGTCAGTGTACTGAGTCCAAGAGCTGCCCTCCTTTATGGTTACATTGGGGTAGCTAAACTCTTCATTTCTCTTGAGCAGCCTGTGTTTCTAGTGCCTGTGATGCAAAAATACAGTGTCGCAGAGAGAAAATAATAGCCAAAATTAAATCTTTAGAAGCTCCTCCGCAGCTGGGAGGGTGGCAGATATTCTTGTTGGCACGCTGATTATTGTAGCAGAGCACTGGAAGAGACAGGCGCTCCTAATATTATCAGTGATGGCAGAGTATTATCGGAAACATTCAAAGAACAGCTGTGGTGTTTTGGCTACTGCAATCTTGATTGTGTCAGCATAGATAGATTTCTTTCTGTTTTTCCCGGAGAATGTAATAGTCAAATGAAACCTTGCTAACTACAGTCTTGGGGCTGAGTCGGTGTTATTTACCTGAGATGCGATTGCAATTTTTGACAGGAAGACTAATGTGTGTTTTATTGTTGTGTATTTAAATTTGATTTGAGGGTAGAGGGAGAGAACATTTTATTAAAAAGGGAAGGAGAATAACTTCTTAAAATATTTCCTGTTGCTCCTCAGGCGGGCTATGGAAGAGAGATCTGGGCAGTGCTTTTCGTTTGAGGGGGGTTGAGCACCACAGAAATGGTTCTGTAGTAATTCCAATCCAATATAGACCTTGATTAAGCAAGACCATTTAAGTAAGGGCTTAAATCCATCCTGGTTCAGCAATTCGGTGAAGCTGTGAAGTTAAATGCTAGATAAATTACACCTATATTTTGCAGCAATGAAGTTTAAAATCATGGTGTTTCCCTGTCCAAGCAGCTTGGAGCATGGTGGAGGGTATTTGCGACGCTAATCTCTTGCACGCGAGGTGCGTAGTACTGTTTTGGTGTGTTCGGTGACAGCCGTGGCGAAACCCCCTTTGATGTCCCAGCCCTGCCCTCCTCCATTGGCAAAGGGAGCGGAAGGTGCTCCTCGCTGCAACAGGGAGCTGTGACGCAGTTTCCTTCTGACTCCGGCTGACCTCTGGCAAGCTGTATTTTTGTGGCTCTTCTCTCCTATGTGTAAAATAAGGATGTGGTTTAGCCACGTATAGTATTTTATGAGTCTTATTTGTCGTAGACTGAGCGGGGGGAGATTATTTCTCCCGTGGAGCCTGAGAGGTCCAAGATATCTGCTGTTGCCACTATCCAGCGTAGTACCTGGAGCTGAGCTTCTGAATCAGCTGAGAAAATTCATGGGGGTTTTGGGAAACAGATTTTGAATTTGCTTGTAGTTCTTTTCTTCTGGAGAACATCTGGCTTCAGAGAGAAAGATGGGGTTTAGGGCTTTATATTCTCAAATAAGCACTTTATATCAAGGTTACGTATGTAAGACATGCAGTGTGTAGGGACAGTGTCCCTGTAAACAGCTCAAGATCCCTTTAGAACAGGATTTTTAAATTGTGATCTATCATGTTAGGGGCCTATGTGCTTTTTCTGAGGGGGTCCATAAAACACAAATAAGAAAAGAGGCTTGCTGTTAACAGACATAAATTTTCTGTGTGTGGTTGCAAGCTTTCACCGTGAAATTTCTGTAGCCCACAAACTGAAAAAGATGAAACCTGTTTTTTTTGGCAGCTCTGTCTTATGGCAAACCCTTGTGAGAGCCCTGGGCATTAGATAATTATTATTATTATTATACAAGAGGAAAGAATGGGCAAAGTGATTCCAGCTTCACAGTTTGTTTTGTATATGGCTGGGAGCAGGCTGTCTTTGCCTTGGAGATACATACGTACAGGAGCTGAACATACGTGGTGCCAGCCAAAATCATGGGAGCATTTTTCTTTTTAAGTATGTGAAACTCCTGTTGGTCCAGTAAAAATAAAATACAAATCCCATGTGACTTGACAAGACGGGAGCCGGTGTGAATCATTGTTGAGCCAGACGTGAGCCATCGAAGTAAATGGAGTTTCAGCAATTTACAGCTCGGTTCAATCGGCAGTTGATACCCTCGGATCTGTAAGAAGCACTGTTGTTCCTTCGGCTTGGTAATAACTGCAGGAGCACAGTTAGCCTGCTCTTTTTGTGGGCTTGGAGTCCCAATATTTGTCGTGAGGAGGAGTTGTGAACTTTTCAAATCTCTTTTTTTTTCTGAGAGAGAGAGAGAAGGTGGATGGGAGCGGGCCAGAGGGGACAGGGAGCACCTTGTACTGCATGTGCTATTTCTGTTTCACTTTCCAGGATTTCCTTAGCCCGCAAGGCAGGATGACCTTTAGCAGCCTCAAAATGAAGGAGTGTTGAATGATTTTTCATTTTATGAGATACATAATATAGATGGATAATAAATATAATACACTGATGGGCAGAGAGCTTATCTGGATGTTAGGCAAGTGAAGAGCATGATCCCAGTCGAGAGCTGCTCTGTGGAGCGTTTGCCGTTGCTGTCAGCTGCTTGCCCATGTCTGTTTGTCCCTGTAGTGTGGGGGAGATAACATAAAAATAGGGTATCACTCCTGAAAATTGTACGGAGAGGAGAAATGAGGGTTAAGAACCCTGCAGGTTGTTCCTGCCTGTGTAGTGTGCTCCCCTGTCCTACCTGTCCCTATCCCCCAAGTGAGCGGTTACCTCCTGGTGAGGTCCAGGCGCTGTGTTTAGAGCGAGGGTGGGAACAGCAGTGCAAGTCACAGCTAACAGGAGCGTTAGCCTGATGATAAGCTGTGAACACAGAGATGGTTGTGACCATATTCAGAATGGGAGTTTTGATCCAACTCTTTGCAAATTTATGTGTGTTCATTGTTTGACCCATTGTAAAATCCTGCAATTCATCTGCAGATCCTCCTGGACTTAGATTTATGTTTCCTGGGCATGAACCATAGGATTTTTTTGTCTCAAAAACTACCAGCAGTTGAGAGTTTCATGGGTAACTAAGAGGGATTCAGCTGCTTAGCTGCTCTGAAGTCACAGGGGGGTCCTACGGGTGTACAGCCTTAGGTTAGCTTTCTGGAGCCCGGCTGAAAACTGTCACTCTCCCTAGAGCTGAAAACATCAAAGAGGGGTGCCACCTGACAGGTCTAGAAATGAGACGTTAAAAACTAATTACTAGAACTATTTAGTTACCAGGTTTTTAGGGGAAAAGAAGTAGAAAAATACTAGGATTAGTACTGCAGATGGAAAAAGGGGTAACCCAGATAGAGTGTGCTTATAGGTATAATGGATTGAAAAACAAAAATGCCCCAAGTCTGCATGAAATCTTGGTGCTGAGCTGGATCTGACTTATTCATCGTACATTGGCTTCAAGCTTCCTGTCTCACCTCCTCTTTGTTGCCTGTAGTTGTGAGCTTCTGATAAAGCCTGTTGAAGTTGCTGTCTCCCCCCTCCACTCCCCCCCCCCAAAAAAAAAGAAAAGAAAAATTGTAAGTGCTTTATAAACCAAACTGGGGTCTGATGTAATTTCTGTAAATCTGGATATTTTGATGATGGAGGAAATGCTCTCCCTAACTATAATTTTTCTTGTCTGTTGTTTGAAAGCCTGTTGTTTGGTGTTTTCCTTCAGTCCTGGGTTTTTTTGTGGTTGGTTTTTGTTTTTGTTTTTTTTGTTTGTTTGTTTGGGTTTTTTGTTTTTTTTTTTCAGAAATGATTATGGGTTTTTTTTTGATGCTTAGGCTGTTGTGCTTGGGGTGGTGTGGCATACTTCTTGGTAAAAGTCTAACACTGTGAAAACTCCTCCGTAGGGTGCCCCCTGCATTCAGCGTTTCTCTTCCATAATAGTGATTAATGAATAGCACAACATAAAATTAGTTTTAGGCTTATTAGCAGAGCTGGTCGAGCGCAGAAACGTTTTAAAGGTGTATCATCATTCAAGAATCAAATTTACGATTGTAAATTGAACTTGCATTGTCTTTGGAGTTAAGTGCGATCTAGTAATTTGCTTCGGCTTGCTGGCACAGTATTTCCCGCTCCTGCAGAATCGATATCTCCTCGTCGCAGCACCTGCCGTCAGGGTTAATAGCTAGCAGGACGCCGTTTGGTCCCATTGCTGTATGTGAACCTGTCCTCCACCCAGCGCCCTGTCTGTTTGCAGCCTGGCAGTGGGGATGGCATCCTGCATGTGGGCACGGGCTCCGACAGACACCGGGGTCTGCGCTGGGAGCAGGTCAGCGTGTGTCGTTCTGAATGTGGGCCTGGCCGTATGCCGAAGCAGCTCATTGTGGTTGCCTCCCTCCTGCCAGCGCAGGGCGTGCCGGCAGGGCTCACCTACCAATGCCAGTACGGTTCCCTTGCCATAACGAAGGCACGGTGCTTTTTTCGTTTCTGTTTTTATTTCCCTCTAGCGCACTCACTGCGCTTCAGAAATGTGCCATATCGTTACCGAGCCGTGTTTACTATGAGAACTTGGTTCGGATGTCTCCGTTTCAGATGCCACAAGTATGTATAACAAGCTGGGAGTGTTGCGAACCCTGGCAACTTGCTGTGTGTTTCTGTTGAGCTCTTAAAATCAATGGATGACACTGTCCCACCTGGAGAGGCTGGTTCAGCGTGAACAGCATAGAGGACAGGGTCTTTCCTTTCAGAAGTATACAAAGAAAAACAACGGAAAAATCTGTGTGTGTTTTTTTCCCCGCCCCCCCCTTCCTTTCTTTCTCATCTCCTACCTTGGGAGCCTGCAAGCTCTCAAATGATTGTTGGCTCTAATTGGAAATTGAGTCCCTTGCTTTTAAAATCTTTTCATAAGACTCTCTCCTACTTCATTAAATCATTAAATGAGTTTAGCAGGTATTAGTTTTGAGCTTTATTAATTGTGACTTGTTTTTCATTATGAGATAATTGTCAGTCACGAAACATAACTGCTGTAACATATCTGAGCAGACAAAAGTTTCCAGGAGGCAGGGAGAGAGGAAATACACAAAGGTCGCTTGTATAAAAACTTACTTAAATAATTTTTTGCTGGAGGTATTTAAGGATTCCTGGGAGGTACCTCGTTTGGGATGTAAAACCAGCAGTTTAAAAGCTTCTCTAAAGCATCGGGACCTTCGGCAGGAATTTGGTGAAGAACATAATGTGTTTATGGTTTGGATTGACTGTGAATGTAACCAGTCCTGCCCTCAATGGGAAATATTTCCAGTTTCCAAGCTTGCTTGGTTAGGGTGATTTACAAGCACGGCAGAGCTATACAGGTTCTTGAAGGCTTGGTGTATACTGGGGACTGCAGAGAGAGATTCAGTTAACTTTGAGACCTGGGCCTGCTTGCAGACAAAATTACTCTTTATTTTCACAGGCTTCACAAATTCTGTTTTCTGTGGGTCCACCTAAGCTGCTCAAAATGCCCACCCCGTGTCGAGGATCACAGCAAGGTGTGCGAGCGTAGCACACCACGGGGTCGGGGGCTCGTCAGACTCTGCAGTGGCAGCGGTGGAAGCAAGACGGGTGTTGAAGAGTGCGAGGCCTGCCTGCTCTGTGTTGACAAGAGCGGTGCGAGTTATCTTGAGCTATTTTTCAGGGACTTCTGGGAAACAAACTATGAATTGTTTTAAAGATTCTTCCATAAAACAATTAGGCTGCATTAAATTATTTCTACTTTAGTGTGAAGTGTTTCCTCAGCCTAGACAGACCTTGATGCACAGCTCCAGGGAATGGAGAACAAATCCAACCTTCAAACCCAGTTTGGAACTGGTAATGCCTGGTAATGCCTGGTAAATATGTTTTAAAGTTTGAGGGTTTTTTTTTTTTTTGGAGTCTCAGCTATTAATCTAAAGGTAATTCATCCTTCCACTCAGAAGAAATTACAGTTGTAACGCCAACGTTTGCAAGCAGTAGTGAACGATACTAGTAGCCTCTGAACACCCATTCTTTACTGAAAATAGATTTGCCATTGCCAAGCGATAAGATAAAATCTTTTCTGCAGATGATGGCTTCTGGAATAAAAAAAAAAAAAAAAACAAAAACAGTTTCTGAGAATCCTGAGAATAAAAGATATGTGGTCTTTTAAGGGCTGTGTCTTAGAAACCACACCGCTGCTGTGATTTCAGTAGCCTGGTATTTCATCTGTTGTTTAATGGGCTAACAGAGTAAAATATCACCCTGTAATGATTCTTGAATGTGTGTGGGTTTCTTTATAGCTTTTCATGGAGACGCAGGCTTCAATTTTGTCCTGAAGAAGCTCCTAATATAAATGGGTAATAGATCAGTAAATCAGATAAGACCTGCCGGTGGGGTGGTAGAGGGATGGAGCTGAGGTGAGAGCGATGCAGAGGAGAGGAGGCCAGCGGCTGTGAGTGATGGCAGCCACGTCTCGCCGAGCCCCCCCCAGCCACGCTGCTGCTCTCCGCTTTCTCTTCCCTCACTGGCACTGGGAGCCTGTCAGCCGGTGGGCAAGGGGGAGCTCGTTGACTTTTAGGTGAGGCTGGAGGAAACAAATGCATCATCTTCTAAACTGGGTAGCTCAAACTCATTTTTTGAAGCACTCACGGGGGGGATTCACCCGGTAAACTCTTTATCTTATATTGTTTACTGCATTAACAGAAGTGGTTCATCCAGGTACTGCTACTGCAAAGGTATTCAGATCTAAAAGCCATTATATAGGGCACATTTCGGAACTGGAGCCTAATCCTGTGTGTGGCAGGACCTTGCTGTAAAACATCTAGCGTGTTGTGTCAGAATGGATGTGAAAGGAAAGGATTTCCCTGTAACAGCCATTATGAATGTGGATGTTACTGGGGATCATAAGCTGAAAGCTAGGCATGAGCTCCTGCAAAGAAAGCTAGCATCGTATTTGGTGTTATAAATAGATGATCTCTTGAGGGGATGTGAAATCAGCTATTGGCTGTAGCGTTGCACCCAGTTTTGGGCAGAGTGGAAGAGAAAAAGGGGGAAGAAGGAAAGTTTGGTGTAGAAAAGACCAAGGGTGGAAGGAGGTAACTGGTGTTATGCATATGAAAGGATGCAGTGAAGAAGGATTTTGGACATGGTCTTAAATAGCAGCAAGAGGGACAGAAGTTAGGTATTAGGGGGAATCTTTCTAACGCTGAGGATGGTGAAACATTGCAATACACGAGCTGGAGAGTTTGTGGGATCTTCACTGCTGGAAGAAGTCGGGAGCAGAAGTGGTTTAAACAGGGCTGTGTGTTTGTCTCCAGACCCTCCCTGAATCAGGCTGGGCTTTCCCCTTTTCTGCTCAGAGGTGCAGGATGTCTGCGTCGGAAACCTGTGGGGGTAAAGGTCAATTAGGTCGGGCTATACCTAGCCTGAGCAACATGTGATTTAGAAAAGACTGCCTCTCACTTCTGGCACAGTCCTCAGTAACTATCTTAAAGTTTCTTAAGAGTCACTGCAGGTTAATAAAATAATTTTGGGATTGTTCTGATGAAGCCGATGAGCATCTTTTGGAGACTTGATCTGTTTCTCATTCAGCTAGTTGGTGACAGAAGCTGAGTTATTAGGTTAGCTTTTTTAAAAAAGCCTTGCTTGTAATCTGTACTCGTTCATAAGCAGATGCAGTTTCTTCTTCTTAAAGCTGATATATATCTCTTGCTTACAACACTGGGAAAAGAAATGGATATTCTCCTGTGTGTACTTGGAAAGCTTCTACCACAGATTTCGATTCACTGCACTCGGTGGAGTTGGAGATTGTGCAAAGCCAAACAGCTCTTTTATGGAGTTAATGGAAATGTTGTTTTTAGGAGTTTTTTAGCTAGCATCTTCCTAGGCAAAGTCGTAATTTCCTTCTCTACTTACAACTGCACCAGAAGCGAAATGTTACATGCTGAAGTTAATCAAAAGTCTGGACCTGATGGAGTTCCTGTCATTGTCTTCAGCTCTCCTTAAAGGATGAAGCCAGCAGCATTTAACTTAGCAGAGAGAGGAGAAAGAGCAACTACTTTGTTAGGGCTATTGTCCGAAAGATCCGTGCACCTTGGCAGACTGCTTTGTTTGTAATTGCATTGCAAGAGAGCAAAGTGAGAGATCTGTCTGCAACACTAAAGCCGTTAGGAAGGAGGATTATTGTAATGAATGCAGGTTGGCATGGAGAGCTCTCCCTTCCAGTCTCTTCATGCAACGACTGTGAGGGATCCCCCCAAAACATGTCCACTTTTGGCTGGCTGTCAAATCCAAAATGAAACACCAGTGTGCAAGACAAATTTGTGGATATCGGTGCTAGCTAGTTGTCTGTGGTACTGACTACCTGCCAGGCTTTATGAACTTGCATCTATTTGTATGCGTGTGTATTTATTTTAATACCTCTGAGTGTTTTTTTTTCTCGAGTCATCTGTAGTAAGGGTCAAGCAGTCTGTGAATGCATTGTTTGTGCACAAGGCATTGTGGCAGGGAATGGGAGTTGTATTCACTCTTTGCTTATTTACCTTTAATCTAGACCCGTCTGCTAGGATTTCAAGCAAGCACCTACAGTAGTTTTGGACTTTGCAGCTTGATTTTTGTTTTGGTGAGCTTGGGCTCCTGACAAGTCTTAAAACCATTCTCTCCACAGGTACTTGGCTAACCTGGATGCCACTCCTCCACGCAGAGGGGAGGATTCAAGGTCAAACTTGATGGTACTACCTCATTTTCTGCTAGTTCCATTAGCATTCACAACTGAGACTCTATTGTGTTTCAGTACTTACCTCCCTGCAGAAATATATAGGCTCTCCATGAAGACAGGGTTCCATATGTGCCGCTTTCGGTGAAATCTGTTTATCTTCGCAATTGGCCAAGAATAAATAAAACAGCCTTATGGCTCCCGTGAGTATACACTATATGCCTCAATTATTGGTGCATTATATTAGTAGCAGATGCTACATTCCCCCATATAAAAGGAAAGAAGATTTCTGAACAGTAAAACCAAATTTTTTGCTTATACACCGTAATTATCACCATTCCTTCATTTCAAAGGCATCTGTCTGACATACCCTAATTCTGGTGTGTTGTATTACCATTTGCATTACATTTTGTTCCTGAAAATAATAGTGGCAGTGATGGTTAAGGTTGCAGGAAGGTTTCGGCTTGGTTCAGGTGCTTTGAACCTTGCCATAGTATTTTCCTTTTAGCTTGAATTGTGTCAGGCATTTCTTCTGGGCAAGTCAAATAGCAGCTTGCCCCCAAGAGAGCTGGTGTGGATACAGACCGGCCAGCTTGAGACTGTGTAGTTTATGCTGCTTGGGAGCTGCCCAGGGCAAAGGGCTGGACAAACATACAGCTCCGGCACCTCCAGACATCATCCAATTTGCTTGTACCTCTCTTAAATACGTTACCATTGTGCATTTTGTCTTTATAAAGAGCTTTGGTCAAGTGAGCCTATGGACTCACTTGTTCTCAAACTACTCAACAGAAAGATTATGGTACTTGGGGTGCAAAAAAAAAAAAGTGAGATTGGGACGGGCATTTTTGCTGACACTAGATGCCTGCTGTAGGCTATGGTTTGAGGTAAAATAGACAGTTTTCAATAATCTTACCAGGCTTCCTCCCCAAGGGACGTAAAACTTGCTATTTCACCTTAGCTGCCTTTGAGTTCACAGCTCCAGCACGCAGGAGTGTTATCCCTCGTCTCTTGCAAAGCCAAACTGAGAACTGCTCTGCAGCTTTGCCCCCCTTTTTATTGTAGGCAGTACAATGGTAACACCAAGAAAAGGTATTTCAGCTGTCTCAGATTCTTGCATCCGTAAAACTTTTTTAATAGACTTCTAGCCTCAGCATGCTTCTCCCTGACATATTCTGGCCCCTAGGAGATGAGCCCTTGGTAATTTTTCGTTGTTCACCCGCGTCCTGTGTGAACTCGAATGCAGGTCCTTACCATTTGATTTCATCCATGTTGCATTTTCCAGCTTTAACCTTACTGGAATAGGCTGGCAATTTGTCCCCTTTTAATGCACAACTGCATCCTCTTCTGTGTCTCTCTCAGCACAAGAGCTGATGGGACAGAGGCAGCTTTGCAGGGGGACAGGCGGAGAACTGTGGCTGGAGCATGTGAGTGGCCTCAGCCCCTCCCCAAATTGCCATGTAAATGTTGTTTCCCTGACAAACCTCTTGTGAGTCATCTTTAGAGATGTGTTTCACTCTAATTCCCTGCCCTACCTGCAGTGTTCAATCAGAGCAGCTGCAGCAGGAGGCTGTCTAATAGCAGACCTTTTTGGAGACAAGCAGTTATTGGGAACAGTAGCAAGGTCCCGAGGTGTGTTTATACAGTCGGTCTCGCTTCCTCTGCTCCTGTGATATATTAACTACTTCGGAAGTTTCCCAGCTGTTTCAGGGGATAAATAATGGCAGTGGGAGCCCATATTTAACCTTCACCATTCAGGCTGTGTGCTTTGTAGTTGTCGTCTTTTATCTCTCTGGCTATCTGGGAAAGACTTCAGACGCCTTTCTGCTCTCTCGGCTGCGCTGTTCTCCCTCTCCGCCTGCTGCCATGCACATGGGAAGGCACGGCCTCTTGCCTTTGCGTTGGTCAGAGCACAGCCTTCATCCTCTGTGTTTATGGGTGCACTGCAGGTGGGAGCCTGGCTCCCCACAGCAGTGGTCAGGGAGTTACTGGGGGCTCTCCCAGCAATGCCTCTGCATCCTTCGTCTCTGAGTTATTTGCTTGGATGTAGCATGTCACTCATATTTTTATTGTGTGTTTGTTTTCCTCTAGCTCAGTGACTAAGAAATAGAGGTGATTTGGATTGTTTTTCTTTATTTCAGTGAATGACAAAAAGAGGTGGTTTGGGTAAATACCAGCGAATGTCAGCTGTGAGATTCCCTGCACCTCTTACTCCCCAAAAAGGCTCCAGCCTGGGAAAGTCCTGGCCTGGCATGAAAGAATTTAAGGTATTAGCTGTGATGGTGTTGCACCAGGCTGCACTGGGAGGCACATGCAGCTATGCTAGACATCTTGGCGATCCCTACTTTCACCCAAGTGTTAACTTCCCTGGGACTAAGTTTTCTGGTTTTAAATAGGTAGAAAAGAAAGAATCAATTGAGCTGTTGGGGAAGGTGAACTCCTGCTGGGTAAACCCCAGTGGCGACCATGGATGGGACTGTCCCTGAATGGCAGATAAGGATTTTATGTAGTGTGGGTCTGAAGCTATTAACGAATACTAAACTGATTTGAAATAGGAAGGAAAAAAGGGTTCTCTTCTGCATTCTTTTGGACCACAAAACTGTCCTTGCTTATCCTTATGGACCCCAGAGCCATCACAATAGAGGGTTGTGTTTGGCCATGTAGGGCTGGGTACATAGCCAGCTGCTGGTCCGCTGCTGTTACTGACCTCAAGCAAGGAGCTGGTCTTGACCCTGTAGTAGATACTGCCGTGCTGAACGTTCGGTTGGGATTGCCGCAAAGAGGTGCGGAGTGTTGACATGCACCGTGAGTGCAAAGCGTGTGACACCTTTTGTCCTTAGCTGCTGCGTATGATCTGCAGTAATGAGTCACCTTTACAAAAAAATCCAGTGATCAGAGAAGCAGGAGAAAGTTCCTTTCACACTGGTAAGAAGTCAGCTGTGGAAAAGCCATGTAGATGGGGTAGGGAAGAACAAGCAGCATGTTCTCCTTCACGTTTACAGAAGGAAGAGAAGAATTAGTTTGGTTACCATTCCTCTTGCTCTCATATCCTATGGTATGTTAAAGAACTGATTGAGGGAATAGGTGTCATAGGTGCTATACAAATAATGTAAAGTTAGTCCAAGTCCTCAAGATCTTGCAGCACAGCAGTTGGGAGAGCAACAAGTAAATAGGGGCAAATGAGATGGGAACAGAAGGTGGCAGGATTGTAGCAGACACACATGGGCATATATGTTCATTTTAACAGTGGACTCGGTGGCCTTAGGTAGTCATATGGCCATATAATGAACCATAACCAACAGTCATCTTGGTCTTCATAAGCATGTGAGAGCACACAGAGAATTTTAAATTATATTAGGGAGGATTATGTGGCTGGGCAGAGGGAAGGGCTCCGTGACCTCCCAGGGCCTCTTCTAGACCTGCTCTTCTGATTCTGTGATGAAAAGTTTCCTGAAAGTTATTTTTCTGCAAAATTCCCTGGTTTTGCTTGTCTTACTGCTTTCTGTGTACTTCTGTGTCCCCCCAAACAGCCTCTTTAACCTTAGTGCTGAGTGCCTCCGTCTCCTTCATTTTAGCAAGGTAGCAGCTTAAGGAGCCGCAGGCTGACACATTCATACTCTTATAAAAGTATGCTTGAACTTTAGGATCGTTCAGAAGGTACAGCAATCTTGCACTTTAGTTTTTGTCTGAATCTAAATTTCATAATGGAAAGGGTTTGCTCGCGGCGGTTCAAGGGTACTCACCTTTGTTACGTTCACAAAATGAAAATATGTGCTGTTCCAGACCAAATTGACTTCTGTCCTTGGTACAGAGATGGGCAAGATATTATTTCCTCATGTCTCTGACTTGGAGGCTATAGAATTATTGTTGCTGACTGTAAACGATATCCTTGACTAAACAGTACTGGAGCGGTTTGCTTTAAACTCTTGGGTTTGGAAGATGTGCAGTTTATTCAAAACTAGCGTTGAAACCCTGAATCTGGCAGTTCAGTATGGGCACCTTCCAGCTAGATATAGCCTCTTGCTTAATGAAGTTACGGGACAAGCAGTGGGAGCGGTGATTTACTAGGGACTAGTCTGAAGCAAATTGATAGTAGAAAGCTTTTATGCACTTCATATTCTTCTTGTTCTCATTCCCTCTCCCCTTAGACTCTCAGCGGTATCTGGTGAGGGAAGCTCATCTCTGAGTGACTTGTGGTCGAAGGGATATGACCCAATTCAACAGAACACTTCAACGTAGTTGGCTTTAGGCATTGCTCCATTCCGGGTGACTTTGGTCAACAAGTACTAAATGTAAAACATCTTTTCTCCCTCAATTGGAAACATAGAAAAGAATGTGCGTTTTCAGTTTGGGAGCAAGTCTTGAAAAACCTACCTTATTTGAGCATATTTGGTGTCCAGTTCTCCTCTAAAGCCAAAAAAATCATACTTAGCATTGTCAGTGTCCCCAAATCATTTTGGTCTCGTCTGAGGAATAAAGCAGTGTTCTTTTCCTTATCACATCCCTTCCTAAACAGGTGAAAGTTGGCAGGTGCTGTTACATCTCTCTCTGAGATGTTGATTTTATTTGACTCCAGAGGGACTGCAGTGGAGGATACCTGCTCTGCTAATGAGTAGCGCTCAGAAGCCGTTTAAAACCCATGGAAACTCGATAGCTGAACAGGTAGCCCCTGCTGATGTCTGCAAAGCTGCCGCCACTGCATCCTCCCTGCTGCGCCTGGCGATAAGGCACAGTTTGAATCTTCAAATGCCACCGGGAGGATGATCAATCTCAATCCAGCCCCGTCCTTCTTTTCTCCCCCAGACAACTTCTACTGAGGAAGACAAGAAAACATAAAAGCAGCAGCTTTAGGGCGTGGGAATTTTGAAGGTGGTGGAGTTAAAATCAATCACGACCAACAACAAAGGGCTTGCAACTTAATCTGAGGGAACATTACTGCTGTGGGATCCCAGAAGCAAGTAAAAAACCATAAATGCAGATGCAAGCAAAGATGAAAATTTTTGTATTCTTCCTATTATTATCCTCAATGGAGGAAAAACTGCTTATACCATCCACTCACCAAACAAACTGAAGTAAAAATAAGATAGAAGGGATCCCACTTATCTGATGGTTGTGACAATGCTATGCATATGATATACAGCAGGGAATTCACATAACACAAAATAAAATCTAACATTAATCCCCAAGAAACATCTTACAGACCTGAACACAAGATGCTATGTATTTTAATCAAGGAGGGGGTTTTGAGCGATATATTTTGGATTTCTCCAACCCCCCCCGCCTTTCAGTAAATGGAACATTTTCAGTCATTTACCTAATTCTGTCTCCTCCCTAAAAGGGAGTAAGACTTAATGTTTTAAGGTTTGGTGTTGTGGGTTTTTTTTAATTTCAGGAAAGGGGTGACCCCCAAAGGTCTGCTTCCTTTCGCTAAGATTTTCCATCACATTTGGAAAATGCTTGTACCTGTATAACTCTTTTAAGATCTGACACTCTGAGGCAGATATTTTAATTATAGGACCTAAAAATCCATATTTTGGCCTGCTTCCTGTCAAATGTATTTTCAGATAAACCACGCTTCAATCTCTGGGACGTAGCTCTTTGCACTACTTGAAATGCAGGCAGTGATTAAATGCCTGACTGCTCCTTAAGTACCCAAAGAAGTGCTTGGAAGTTTTAAAATGAGGTGTGAATTCTTACAGGGAGGTTAATTTAGTTGGTGCTGTTTAAAATAAGAAAAGAAACCCTGTTGCTCTTACTGATTGCCAGGCCACTGAATAAAAGGCTTCAGAAGCAGTATGAAAAATGCTTTTATTTAAGACTTGGTGATGCCTTGCACCTTCCTGACCTTAAAGCGATGTTGCCATCTTGCTTGCTTTCTTATTGGGTATTCCTCCACTGGCTTTTATTTTCCTCCTTGGCTTGGCAGATCCCACATCTTTGATTATTTGGTATTGAGAATCCCATGTCTATCCCTCTGAACTGTTTTCCAGATGATGATTTTGGATCTGTGAGTCTCCCCTTTGCAGTAGCTTTCTCTCTCCTCTAGTTTTCTGGAGAACTCTTGAATTCAGGGCACTTGAAATAGGAGTTTCACTGAGGTTGCTTCCGGAGCAGAGGTGGATTTGAGCAGTTGGGGGACATGTGTGAGCCATCTGAGGAGAGAGCTTGAATTCAGCACAACATCTGGTCCCAGATGAGATGCTGTCTTCTGACGTACGTCCCTGGTCAGACAGTGATTCTGCATTGACACACAGCGTAAGGTCACAGTAATCTGTAGTCAGATACCTGGAGACCGAAGGCAAAATACAGTCATCAGACGTTGTTAACCCAGAGTACACCTAAAATGAACAAAAGTGTTACCAGAGGTGATTTCCCCTCAGCTGTAGACTCTTTCAGAATCAAGTGATCTAGCAATAACAATAATCTGATGGAAAAGAAAGAGGAAATGTCCGAGTTCCCAATTAAACTTCTTTTTTATTAAATGCAACAGCCTGCAAAACATGGAAATCTCTCTTCCTGTCTGCGTTTATACCAGAGCAAAGGCTTAGCTTCCTCTTGTACTCCAGGTCTGCTCTTTGCAAGGTGATTCATCTGTGTCGAGTTTGCTGCATGTCTATAAAATCAGGAGCCTGGCTGAGTAAATTAGAACTAAATGAAAACTTTTTAGTCTGGGGACCAACAAGATAAATCCATCATACAAAATGAATCTGAATTTTTGCCAGGCAGTGTTGGTCGGTATTGTTTCACATTATTTCTTACAAGACTTTATAAGAATTGTAACAATTTCTCCCAGCTGGGAAAAAAAGAGATCTTCCAAAGTTCATACATTTACTTTTTTTCAAGACCAGCTGAACCTTTACAAATAATGGCATAACCTCCAGATCTAGAAATAGGTTCTTTTCTGCTGTTCTGCGAGCTGTCACTTGTAGAGGTTTTATTTCAGGATGATTAAAAAGTACATGTGCTTTCCCCCTGCACACATGCGTTATATCTATTGCATTGTATCTTGAATCAAACACTGGAATGGATTTGGAGGATTTCACAGTAGAAATGCAAAACACAACCTTTGTTGTCTGTTTAATTCTGAGTTTGTGTGGGTTTTGTTGTGGTTTGGGGTTTTTTTTGGGGGGGGGGGTTGGGTTTTTTGTTTGTTTGGGTTTTGTTGTTGTTTGTTTTTTGTCTTGTGGTTTTTTTTAAGAAAATTAATTTATTTCCTGAAGTTGGGGTTTGAAATGGTCCTCAAATACAATGATTAATTTGATCTTCTCTGATTTCTTCAGCCGCGATGAAACATGTTAGAAAACCCTCTGCTGCTTTGCCTTTTTATGGTTGAGGATTTCATTGATTTGTGCAATTACAAGACTGGAAAAATGTGACCAATGTTTGCACACAATGTAATAACAGCCTATAAGAGCAGGAGAGGGAGGGAGATGGTATTGCACAAAATCAATCCTTTCAGTCACAGTTCACTCCTATTAACTGAGTCTTGAAGACTTGCAATTGAATATGTGCTTCTGTAATTTGCTGAATTGGTGCCTTGGAGCTTGCTCCTGCCAGCACTACAATTAGCCCCAGCGTGGTCTTTGAATTCCCCTCCGAAGGAACGGGGTTGTTGGCAGAGTGCTCCCTCCTGACGGCGCTGTGTAGTTCGGGTGCGTTGGCTCAGTTGCTGTTTAACAGGTTTCTCTTACCTCACTTGAGTGGATTTGGCTTCACGTGAGGGGAGATGGGGTCTTTTAGGAGATCTATAAACGCATGGGGTGGCCTTGCAGGTGAGGGCTGTGTGGAGGATGCAGATGAACCCGGCACTGGGGCATGGCTGGGAAAGGAAGCTCAGAAGGAAAGGTGATAAGGGAGAAGGCCAGATAAAGGAAGGAGAGGCATTGCTATGAAAAATCTTGAGGGCGAGGACCAGGCGATTGCTCTGGTGAGTAACCCTCACCCTGGAGCACAGTGTTGAGTATTACCATGTAGCAACAGCGTGAACCCTGGGCGCTGTGTGAATATATAACCAGGTAACCCAGGTGGAAATTATCTGCTGAGCTGACAACAAAAAGAACCTTGCAAGGTCTTCAGAGTCTCTGTGAATAATTCCACTTTTCCCATCGCTTTTGGTAGTGTTCTCCACAAGGCAGTACAGTAAGCACAACAGCAGGAAGGAAAGCAAAAAGACAGGGTAATCCTCGAGGGTGTGCATTCAACCCTGATGCTTTAATGAAGCAAAAGTAATGTGTCTTTAAGAGAAAGATTTGATTTATTCAATGATATTGGAGTGGAATTTGTTGATATCTAATATCCCGTGCTGGGAATAGCTAGTGAAGGAGTTGCAGCCCCAGCCTTTTTCCAAATGTGATTTTGGGGGTGGTTCTGGGGCTCAAGTACATTTCCAGAAGGAGGAGAGCAGCGAGATGAGAGAGAATTCAATCAGTGCTCTTAAAATCTGAGAGGCCAGTTTTTTTGATCAAGTTAGTGCCTTACAGTAAATGGCAGAAGAAAATCACAGATATACTGTGAGTCATGAGGTAAGGTCTTTCCCTTGGAACAGTCCGTGTTCGTAGTGGGGCAGGCTCGGTGGTGGCAGAGCGCTGTTTGTCAGAAGCAAGTTTCATGGACAGGAGAAGAGTAAGGATGGTCCAGTGGCCACGACGCAGGCGTCTGCCATCTGACTTTCAGTCTTTGATTTCTCTGCTGCATATTCCTGGTACGTTCAAGATTGAGATGTGTAAGTGCTGTAGCACATCAGAGATGAAGCTAGTAGTTTCGTTGTTGTGATAACAAAAGGTAGGTGCCAGAGGAAGTGACTTGCAAACTGTACAGCCCTCCATTGGCCTTTACAGCCACACTTCACGTTAGCTTTTCTGAAAGCATTTCACGGTTTTCCTGACTGGTGGCCCAGAATTAGGGAGGATGGTTTTGGATCCAAAAAAAAGATATAGGAGGAGCAAGGGATGTAATTGGAAGAAGACTAGGAAAGGGAGGAGCTGCCCAGGTGGGATTTCAGATTGCATAAACTCTGTTTTACTGTGATGCGTTTAGCTTTTGTTACAGGGCTGTGTTTGTGACTAAAGCATGTGAAAATCCGTGTGCGGAACACCATGGAAGGGGAAGAGCTTTCGGAAAGATGCATCAGTCTGACAGCAGGGGGGTATGCGCTGTCGTCGCAGGTGGGCAGCACTGTTGGTAAACAGGATGCAGAGAAGATAAAAAGGAAAGGTAATTTTGGCACCGTCATTTCCACTTCTCCTATTACAAAAAAATCATGAACAAGATCTGCTTTGAAATAAAAAGCAAGCAGCTGTATAATATTACTACAAAGTACCTGAAGGAAGGATCATGATAGAATCAAACTACCACGGAGAAAAGCAGTTATGGCTGTGGAAAAATAATCTTGGTGCTTTTCCTACTCAAATACAGGTATGTGGAGGAACATCACAGCATGGCAATGAGCTGATACTTGTCATTTGTGTGACAGAGACAAATTAGAATCCAGCCATCTCAGGGTGAGAACGATTTTCGTGAAAATTAATGACTTGATTAGAAGGAGAAATGAAGCTTCTTCAAGGGGACATGCAAATAAAGGAGGAATCACTAAAACTGTCACCTGATGTAAAGCGAACATTACACAAAGAAAGATTGGTGGGATATTGTACAAAGACAAATTTGATGTGATATTAATCATATAGCACCAGCGAGAGCAAAGGGGAAGAGGGAGAGGAAGGATTCAGTGCAGTACGTTTCTGACTTAGGGAGGTGTTTTCTGCTGAAGCAGGGGATGAGTATCCTGTTCCCAGGTGAGCTGGGTGTTTCCTCTGCACCCCTGGGCTGGGGTGCCACTCTCAGGTGCGTTTGCCAGGCCCTCCATTTTTCTGGGTGGTGCTTCCCACTGTCTCCAAGCCCAGTGGAGAGATTTGCCTCCCTTCATCTAGAGGCAAGGGTAATAGAGAACCATTAATTTCAGGAAGTGTAGTTCCCCAACGGCAAATTTGCAGAGCATGCTGGTGTCTGTATTGGGTGATTTCTGCAACCTTTCAGGAGGAGCAGGGCCAGCATATTTTAAATGATGAACAGTGGTAATCTCTGTTGGGAAGAAGCACATCAGGCTAAAATTGAGCAGGTATTAAACCCAATTTTGAACTTAAGTTTGTTGCATTAAGAACCAAATCTACAGGGACAATGAGTTTCAGGTTCAAGCCCAACCTTACCTTCCTGGGGGAAGGAACATGTCTGAGGATGAGCAAGGCAGCTAAACCAAAAGCGATGTTTTTCTTAAGCAGGAATATTACCTGCATTAATGACTAGACACGCAAGTAGTATGTTCACAGAAAGCTTTGGTTTGAGTTTGAGGGCTGCCTGAGAGGTTTTCTTAAGTTTTCTCTAAGTCCAAATGAGGTACCTTTTTCTTCTACTGTCTCCTTTCCTTGGGTGTGGAGAGCCACAGACCTTTCAGCCTGATGTAGGTAGCACAAGAGGATCTAAAGCTGTTCATCAAACACTGTTTTTTTCTCATCCAGCACTACCAGCGGGAAGGAGGCTGATGCCCAACCAGTTCTCTTGATGTATTTCGTCAAACTTAAGTTTGATGGGAATTTGTCACGGCAAAATGAGGGATCTTGCAGAAACGTAACAGAAAATAAAAATCTAGTGCCATGCCCTAGCTGCACGTGACAAAATGAGGTGCAGAGATAAGCTGGTAAGCTCATGACATGGTGATAGCTATTTCCTTGGCTGCTGAGCATTAGGTAGCGGTGGTGACGTTGAGCCAGCTGTGTGCTCTTGGGATGGTGATGCTGGGGACAAGTAGGATGTATTTGTGCTGCTGGGAGGCATATTTTTGGCCCATCTATCTGCAGGCTCTGGCAGAAGCCCTGGAAGAGTTTTCATACATTGAGACACATTTTTACAACAATATGGCTTAGATTTTTTTAAAATATAGGGAAAGCGTATGTTACTGAGCATATGATAGCTTTCTCCTAGGAGGTAGTGCTCTGCTGAGGTAGGATTTGTTGCACAGCTTTGGGGCAGGGGCCGCCTGCCTTCATTTCTAGTTTTAGCCCACATGTTCTCAGTCTACCTACTTTAGAAAATGCCATTTTTGCTGTTGGTAAGGAGCCTGAAACACTTGGTTTTCTAGCTGCATCACACCTGTATCACAACAACCACCAAACATACTCCCTCCTGGCCAGGCATTGCCACCTGGAACTCCCTCTGCCTGCAAGATGGCTATGGTATGCTCTCTTTTGCCAGAAAATACATGTACTTTACTGGTCCGTACAGGACATTTATTTCCCTGAGATCAGGGTGATGGGCTCCACACAAAGCTGCGAGAAGCCTTGTGAAAACGAATCTAAGCATGTGTGTGCAGTTTTCACGCTGAGTTTCGCAAGCATACCTGGAGCTGCCTAACTTGTCTTGCACAAACACCCTTTGTGTGCTCACATTTAGCATGCAAACTGTGAATGCATGTTTCTCTGCTTTTTCATGCTTTCAGAACTTGATCTTGTAAGGTCACTTTATCCTTTTGTTTGGTTGGGTTTTTTTATTTTTAGTAAGACGAAGCCAACTGTTGCTGTCCCTCCAGAAGCCAGGAAATAGTCTCTGTTAGCAGCAGGATCCGTTCATTCTCCAGCTAAGAATTTCCCTTGTTCTCCAACAAAAAGCTTTGAAGCCTCCACCTTTTTCCTCTTGTTTGAAAGTAGTCACTGGGACTGTCTTCGTATTCCCCATGTATATTTAAAAGTGAATTGCATCTGACTGCGGTGACACTAATTAAGGCGGAGGCACTCAGATGCAGCCCCCCTTTGTGGGGAGTGTGGCCAATAAACCTGCCATGACTGGCAGGTGTTTTGACTGCTTTAGACAACTGCAATTTCATAAAGTGTCCTTCCCCTTCTCCTCAACAAGGAGGGGACCGCCAGGCCCCCTCAGGGGCACCTGCTGCCAGGCAGGGACCGGGTGGCTTCAGGGAGTGCGGAGCTGGCACCCCACACCTCCCCCTGACATGCTGGCATCTCACCCCCTCAGGGATCTTTTCAAAGCTGTCACCTCCCCTTTGCTGTAGACAGCGATCCCCCCACCATGTGAAAATATTTTATATTATCCCAGTGATTTTATAGTATCTGTGATGTGCTCTTGAGGTGTTTGACCAAATATTATTAAAACTCTGCAAGGGCTAATAATCCTGGAAGTAGCACGACGCCTTCCTGTGACATTGAAATAATTTAGTAATTTTACAGTACATTTGAATTTCGGCGTCGCTCAGCCGCTCAGTTTCCATTAACTTTGCCTGGAATTTCTTATGTCCGTGTGCACAAGCAAAAGTGTTAAGTTTCTCCTTCATGCTCCAAAGCGCCACCTGAATCACAATTGTGCTGTGGCTAATTGTTATTAATTAAGCTGTTCCTAGCAGTCCTAGCTGGGTTGCACTTTTTTTTTTGTGGTTGTAATAAAAAGCAAATGCATTTAGTAAACACAGTAGTAAGGAGGAAAAACAAGGGAGCCAGGCTCCTGGGAACTTCTCTGTGCCCTGTAAGAGATGGTTTTTGGGTGGGTGTGGGTGTGTTTAAGGACGGGGCCACTGCACCGCTTGCCGATATGGAGCCAGGCTCGTTACCATCAAATTAGCTTCACTGACCTTCGCTGCCGTTTACCCGTCACAGGCAGGCAGCTTCAAGGACATTTTGCAATGGGTAAATTTACACTGAGCCGCTCCAGCCGCACGTGCTCCCGCATCACTTAAGCACGCGGCCGTGGCCGAAGCCCCCGGCACAAGGTTTGGCTGGGATCACATGCCGGGCGCCCTGTGCCCCCCGCCGGGGTTCCCCCTCCTGCCTCCCTCCTGTTTCCCAGGTTCAGCTGAACGGGATCATCGAGTGGAGTGAGCAAGAGGAAGGTATTAATGAAATGGGGACCCCAAGAGCAGCCTCCTCGCAGAGGGCTTGCTTTGGGAAAATTGCTTCTTGGCCTTTTCTTCTTAATGAGGCCGCTAATAATGTGCCTGTTGCTTTCTACCCGGTGACGAGGAGCAAGGCGCCTGTCATTCATCCGCTTTTCTCAGTGTTTGTTTATGAAAATAAAATCAGGTGGGGATGTCTTTGGGCAGAAGTGCTGTCATCTTCTTGTGAGAGGCAGGAATATGAAGCTGCTTTTGGTCTGTGGGAATATGTCATCCATGTCTTTGAAAAAAAGTAACCAGCCATCTGCTGTGTTTTTTCCTTTTTTTTTTTTTTTTTTTTTTTCTCCTCCTTGCCTTGGGTTAAGAATCAGAAAACAGATTATTTTGGCACATCACTGGGACATGTTATTTTAACAGTGAGCTAATGGTTACCACTTCTGCGTAAATGTCCTCTTAAGAGGTCAGGAATAGTCTTGGGAATTTTCCGAGCTGAAAAGGATGAGGGAATGGCTTGTGCACAGGCATAAGAAATAAGCCCAAGGGCACAGGCTGGTGGTTGCTCTGGATTGCTCAGGTGTAGCCTTGCTGGAGCAAGCAGCATGGAAAGGGAATCCGTTGGAGAAGCATCGCAGGTGGTTGGGGTGGGAGTCTTCTGCACCACGCTCAGTCTGAGTGATTTTCTGCAGCCATCCTCTCCGTATGCTACTGGCTGAAGCTTTAGTCTGTCCATGGATCCTCCTGGTGCTGCCACCACTGTTCCCGGGGCAGCTTCGGTGTTGTACAAGGCATTGCCTTTCCTTCATCCTAACAAATTCTTTGGCATTTTGTTGTTAGATGTCTGTTCTTCTGCTGGTAGCGTTTGCAGAAAAATGACCAAATATCAGATAACAGCCTGAGCTGGGGCCTGGGAAGTCGGTGAAAGCCTTTATGGCCATTTGCTGGGTTAAACACCTCACCTTGCTCTTCCAGAATCTCTTATGATTTCCTCCCAGGACTGCCGAATTGGCCGTAGCCTCCTTGATCCCCAGGGGAGGTCTGGCTGGTGGATTTGGGCAGTTTGCTTCCCAGGCCAGGTTTGTGCCCGTTCTGTGTTGCTGTCTTTTTGCTAAAGCAGCTTTCTTTGCAATGTCTGCAGAGGAAACCTGGCTGGCCACTTTCTACCCGGGTGGGGTGGGCATCTCTCTTCTTGCAGGTAAAACAAGAGTCGGCCCTCTACGGTTTCTGTATTTCAGTGAAAAAGGACCAAGAAAATAGCCACCCAAGCTCCAAAAAGACCAACCATATTTTATATATACATATATATGTGTATATGTATGTATATGCAAGAATAACTACATGCGATGTGCTCCTGTGTTCCACATAGAGTTAGCAGCAGGGGAAAAACCGTGGGATCGCGGTGTTACTTCTGACCATTTTGTGTGATGGTGCAAGCACAGATGTGCATTTGCTGTCTCTGCTTCCTTCTGCCTTCCCTGATTCCCCTCCAAGGGTGTGCAATTTTGCCTGAATCCACAGTTATTGAGGGAGGCAAGCTCCAGTACTGATCACTCCAGTGATAAACCAGTCCTGCTGTTGCCGAGTGGAGGATTCAGAACTAATGGTGCTTCTGCTCCTGGGATTTACCGTTTGGAAGATACTTTATTGCTATCTTGTGACATTTCCCTGCATTTTTATGCTCATTTATATAACTGTTTTCTTTGATTTATGGCAGGTTTTCTTCATGTATAACAGTGCCATAAATTGTGCAGTGCTACTTTCAATGGTTATGAATTTGAGATAGTCAGTAAACTGGGGGATGGGGGGAAAGGGCAGACCCCTTTTGAAGAAGCTTTTGATCACAACCCCAGACAAAATAACCTGTTGTCTCAGTACAAATCTGAAGCAAGCATCAAAATAAGTTGGCATAGTCTGTTTCTTGACTAGCCAGCTGGTTGTGGGGGTTTTTTTTAGTGCAAAATGTAAATTATTCATGTATGATAAAAGGATGCATGAGGCCAAACCCACACAGCAGTGACATTTGTGTGGTGATCCCTGGGAGCTCTGTTACTTGAGGTCTGCAGAGGTTTTCAGAGGAGCAGCAAATTAATGTTGTTCTTTTCATAAACCTTTCTCTTTCTCTTCTCTTTCTCTTGATAAACCTGCTTTTTCACATGTTATTTTTTAAGACCCTCAAACAAACTCAGATTTCCAAGGAGTGTTCAGCAGCCATCAGAGATCCAAAGCCTATCAAAGCCACTGGTCAGGCCAGTGAAATAAAGACCTTGGGTTTTGATTTTGTTGGCATCTTGCTTTGTAGAGGAAGAAAAACAGCTCATTTAAAAATTGCTTTCTGAGTTCAGCTGTCAGAGAAGCTTTCTGTTGACCTTTACAAATTGATACCGTCACAATCAATGGACAGAAGTTTAAGGGCAGTCTCTGGGGCGACGGGGTGGGAATAAACCCAAACATTTATAAAATATATATGGAGTGCATTTTAAAAAGCCCAACAGAAAGAACAGACAATGTTAACAGGGAGCATATTTGAGCAAACTGATCTATAAAGAATTCATAATACATGATTTTGACAAGTACAGTTACTTACAACTTATCTTTTGGGATGGTTTCTGAAAGTAGATGAAACAAAAAATAACAAATAAATATGCCTTAGGTTAGTCCAGTGCAGCAATAGGTTGGGCGAGGAAAACAAAGGGGGATTTTGAAGTTGCTTTGCCAGATTCGACTGCAGGGGAATTGCATTTGAGAAGCAATTTCACAGCAACTTTGACTGCTGCCTTGCCCCCTTGTAGCCTTGGAAAGTGAAACCGTTTACAAAGGCTCAGTAGGAATTGCATGAAGAGGTGCAAGTTAGTCCGATTTCAGCTGCCGGCTCGCTCATTTTTAAAGAATCAGTGAGACAAACCA
The DNA here is from genome assembly GCF_034638445.1 of Ciconia boyciana. NCBI lineage: Eukaryota > Metazoa > Chordata > Aves > Ciconiiformes > Ciconiidae > Ciconia > Ciconia boyciana. The sequence continues at coordinate 39,825,144 of NC_132943.1, read as the reverse complement.
AGAAGTTCATCAAACATGGACACGCAGTCCTCGCCTCCCAGGTAAAATAGGTAGAAACTTCAGCACTGCAGGCGTTTGCCTTGAACATACTGCTCATGTACAATCAGGTTATCAAGTCAAATACAAGTCCTTCATCTGTCCCCTTAATGCAGATTTAATAGCAGCCTGTGCCGATAGTCTCAGTGAGGTTAAAAAGTAGTCCCTTTACTTTCTTAACAACGGGAAAAACATCTCGGTCGTAAAGACATGGTGTTACATGGAAGAATTTATTGGGTGCTTAGCATGTGTGAAGGATAGGCTGATTTTATTTAGCTTTTTAGTTTTATTATGTTTAATTTAAATTGTGCGACCCAGGACTTGGTTCAAAATGTGCAGGTTTGAGTTTGGTGTTCGCGTGCACCTCCACTCCTGAGCGTGCCCAGCGGCAATGCCGTACGTGCTCAGCAACCTGTATGAAGCTGTTGGTGTGCAACGTGCGTGAACTACAACAGATGAAGGATTGTCTGTGGCAGGTGATAGTAGCTTAAGATCAGGCTGTGTGTTTTTATACATAGCGTATAGGAGTAAAAAGGTTCTTGTATAGACTTTAGCTATTGAAAGTTTGTTTTTCCTGCCTATAAACCAAGTGCTTTCAGATATTAGTTTAATAACATATGGGTTTTATTACTTAGTGTAGCCACAGGCAATTAGGAAAATACAACTATCGGTTTAAGGAAAGCTTTGTGTAGGAGAGCACTTTAGAGTAATTCTTGGACTCGATGACTTTAATGTATATGTCCGCCACAGACCCCAGGACGTGGTCTCTGTTCCCAAGTCCAGCGTGCTTTGGCTCCAAGCAAAGTGTGGCATCCACCCCACGGGCCCGGCCAGCCTGAGCGCAGCCCCAGCCTCTCCCTGCAACGCCTTTCCCCTCATCTGCAGTACTTCCAAGTTTAAATAATTACCATTTCAGCTGTCTTGCAGGAGCCGAATTCTCCTGTCTGCTTGACAAGGTTATCGTGTTGCTTGAGAGCCTGTTATTTTCATCAATGAAAAATAAACTGCATGCAGTTTCAACTTAATAGACCTATGCATATTGGCTTAAAATAGGGTACTTTCTTAATCACGTTCTCCAGCATTGCACAGTCACCTTGAAGCAGCTGGGCAAAGCAACTCTGAAATGTTGGGTTTGCTCTCGCCTGGTTGACAGGAACACCTAAACCCTGGCATGGCCATCTCAGGTGCTCCCTGTGGGATGTTGGTTTTCTTTATTTCACAGATATTTTTTCCAGGGACTTTTTGTTTAAGCCCCTCTGCACTTTTGTCTTGCAGGGTTGCCAGAATTTGGGATGGTTGTTCTCTCTGAAGCAGTCTGTTTCTTTATGTGTTTAAATTTCATGGTTATTTTAATAATTTTATTAAGTGGTATTTGGGTTATGTGATAATTACTAATGTAATGCAAGAAAAATTTCTGTGGGAGATTTTGGGGAAATACCTTTTTTTTTTTTTTTAATGTCGCAAGTGGCTTGTGTTTACCCTGTAATGACGTGGCGGTTGCTGTGTGCTTTAGTGGTGACTAATTACAGTTACATTAGCAGATATAAAAGCACCTGTCCCACCTACCCTGTCTGAGCTGTATCTTTTACATAAATGGTGCTTAAATAGTAGTAAGTAGGATCTGAGGGCTTGTGCGTATTTTGCCAAGTGTATTTTAAATATTGGACAGGCAGCAAGGACTGCAATCCTGTTCCCATTGCAGTGGCTGCCAACGCTCCCGCTGGATTTCTCAGGCTGAGAATCAGGCAGAAGCTGAATGAATGCGCTCCCTTGTGCACGCACAAACTCAGTGTGTTTGTACAATGTTAATTAAAATGCATTTAAGTTGAGTGAATGCTTGCAGTATTCAGGGGCCCTCTGGGGAAGGAAAAAAAAGAAAAGAAGGCAGGCAGGCGAAGGCCCCTGGCTGTCGTGGAGCCACATGAGGCCCGGTGGAGCAGCAGGAGCTGCTGGGGAAGGTGGTCGCTGCCGCAGCACCGCGGCAATGCTCTGTGCCGGCTGAGCACCCCTGCGCCCCCAGGAGAGCACTGCGGGGGGGAAGGAGCCCTTCGTGTCCCTAGCAAAGCAGCCTGGTTTGTGAGCTGGGAAGTGATTTTGGGCCAACCTCGCAGAAGATGTTATTGGCATCCCTCGCTAAATTGATTTGTGTTGAAGGCACGTGTACAAAACCCAGTCCAAGTGCCTGCCCCCCCTCTGCTCCCCCTCCTCCCCCGTGTGCATGTGTTCACCTGGTGCTTGTGGTTTGTGCTCCATCATCTTACCCCCACTCTTTCCCCGGCATTGAAAAAGCCACCCAAATCCTTCTCGCTGCTGAGACCTGTAGAGATTTCCACCACTTTGGCCTAGTAGGGAACCAGCATACGTTGTGATGCAATGATGGCAAGAAGCAGGTTGGATGAATCATTACCACTGTATTCAAATAGGACTTGGGAAAGGTGAGGGTTGGAAGGCGGGGAGAGCTATATTTGTAAACTCTTAGGCCTTCAGGTTGGCATTTTGTTCTGTATTTAGCTGCCCAAGAACACGTGGCCTTGTATTACTCACGATCGTTTATCTGCAGACTTATTAATCTTAGAAGGCATTGGTGGTGGTCTGTAGTTTGGTCCTGTAGGGAAGGATTTCGGTTCTTGGCATTAAGAGTTAGATTCACAAGCTTAATTTCGGGTGCTGCGCTCAAGTGGCCGATCTGGAGACTAGTGCAGGAATAGGTGGTCTGTAATGGTCTTCACCAACAACAGGGAGAGCGATTCCTCTGCATGATGGTTCAGAGCAACAGCAACATTTGCATGGACTAACTTACACTCTGGAGTGGTATTTAATTTCCTCAGGGAGGAAACGTAGGTCAGTTGGAAAAGGGGTGCTGGTGATATTCTTGATCATACTGGGAGACCCAGTAAGCAGCCCAAACTGGAAACCTGGTAATAGAGAAAGGTCCTGCCAGTGCTAGGAAGTTGGAGGGCGGAGGAGACTGGCATCGTATTTCAGAGCTATTTGAAAACCTTTTTGCTGTCGCAAAACAAGGCCTTACCTGAACTAAGCCAGGTGCTGGAAGCAGAGACTACTCAAATCTTTCTTAGCTAATGTCTGTTAATTGCTTGTTCAGGTTATGTACTTCACTGGGAACTAAATTGTAAATGCTGAAGACATTTCAATAAAGTTGCTTACTTTTCACATCCTGCATCTACTAGGAAAATCCCACACTCCTTCTAAGCTACCATGCCATATAAGTGGCCGTAAAAGAAATCTTTAATTTCAAATGCTTTTCTGTCACAACTTGTGTGCCGGTAATTTGCCAGTTTGACCACCGGAGCCAGCGAGCAGCTCCTTGGAGCTAGCACGATGGGGGTGGCGGTGAGCAGCGTGGGCCACGTGTCACCCCCATGTCACCTCCATCCCTCAGGTTCCCCGCCAGTTTGGAGGCCTATCTGCTGCCTCCTTGTCGGAGCAAGTGCTTCCAGATTCACAGCAAGACCTCAAGGAGAGCCAGATGATAGAGCAGATGGCAGATGACTAATTTGGCAAAGTTAGATGAGTGGAAATTGTTTGCTTTAATTGCTTGTCAAGTCCGGTACCTACATTATAGTTAAGAAGCAACTATTTACCCTGAAAATAGAACGAAATGAGGAAAGAAACTGCGCCTGTGTGTGTGTCTGTGAAGAGTAGGGAGAAAAAGGGAAGACGAAGAACCCAGAGAAAATAATTTGGTACAAAGGCTTTTGTGGGTAGGAACCATTGGCAAAGCCTCTTGTGTTAATTTACGCTTTTTTTTAGCGGTAGCTCTGTGATACAGGTCCTGCAGTGCATTTTTCCCATTTTGTCCTTCCCAGTTGCTGTATTATAATATATATGTGAGGAAACTAAAAAGAGAAACAATGCTGGAAATATTGGCATAACGCAAGCAGATGACAATGGCTTGACATGGTCGGCATAGGCAATTATCCTTGAAATGTTGTGGTATAAACCTAGTCAAGATTTTGATGCCGTTTTTTGGTTGGTACGAACAGGAGCGCTACATTGGTAAAATACGCTCTGTAGCATCCACCAAACAGATTTTGGAGAGCTCTGTGCAAGGAGAGGGTGCCCATCAGCTCAGGAAAGTGTTATCACATGTAACTAAACCTTCTTGATGAAGTTACAATCGCTGTCAGTCTTTACTGTGCCTATTTGCGTTCCTGTTCATAAAATTGGGAAAGATCTTTCCTTTGTAGGTGGCATCTGATGAGCCTCTACTGGAGGTGGGACCACCCTGATAAGACACATTCCTGCAACTTTTCTGGAAGTGCTGGGAAGCTTTTGCGATGGCATATGGAACAGTATTTGGAGGTTTAGCTATCAAATTTCAGGGAATTAATGCTTTTGGTCCCTGGTGCTATCAACCCAGGGACCTCTTCTCCATGCAAAGAGAAGAAAGGCTATAGAAGTGTTTCAGGGTGTCCTTTTAGCATTGCAGATTAAAGTCTGGATGAAAATTGTAGTTCTTTTTTTAATTTGACTTTATTTAGCAGTTGTGGAGAGCTTAACTTGGAAAGCAAAATAAATAATAGCACTCCCAGGTGTGTGTTTCTGGGCCGTTTGCATGCAGGTATAAGGGATTAAAGCCACGATGGTGTGGTTCACAGCCACCGTGGGCCAGCCCGTACTGTGTCACCTCATACCGATGACACCCTGATGGACTGAAGAGCAGCTGGATGGCAATGCTGAGCTTCCCCTCTCCTGGCCGTGTCACTGTCCAGGGGTTCATGGCAGTTGGGTTGATTGCATGCAACTGGATTCAAATGGGATGATAATTTTCTAGCATAGGGCAGACCTCATGGAAGGAAAACACTTGTGCCAGCTGAGCTTTTAATTAGGAGTACAGAGAAAATTGTGCTCTCCTTCATTACAGTCTCTCACCTAGGGAAAGCAAGCCTCTAATTTTAAAACACTCTCCAAAACCACCGGGTTTACCGGAAAACGGCTGGTGACCTCAAGGAGTGTTTTGCCTTCTCCCAGGAGACATCTGCAAGACTGTAAAGTGCAGGCGGTCCCTCCTTTCATTAGGACATGCCTAATTGCAAGAAAATTTGGGGCTTTTGCAGCTCATTCAAGGAGAGCCGTAAAATAATAATGAAAGGATTAAAAGTGTGTTTACCCCCTCTTCTGTGTACGTACATGATAGGGTGCACCAGGCTGTTGCTGAGAGCACAGAGCATAATGAAATGAATGGGGACTGCTGCGGCATTGCTGGTAATTAGTTGTTCCTTAAGGGGCTCAAGTATTTTCCCCCATCTGGGGGCCTTAACAAATTGCTGTGAGTGTTTGCAGTTACTAAGAAACAGTTACGCTGCCTTTCATGAAACCCTGATGATGGCGTTGTCTGTAAAAACATAGCTAATTAAGTAAATAAGTGTGGGAAAAGACTGTGTTAGAAAGAGGTGCCGACTGTTGTTGGGCTGGTCCTGACTGGGATGAAGGAATGCGTGTGTCTTTTCATAAGCATGCTCCTGAAACCAGTGAGTCCCGAGAGTTTAAGCCTTTTCTTGCATTTTTGGCCCGCTTGACAAACTGATGGACAGAGGGACGTTGTGCTGCAGTCAGGTGGAGGCTGGTGTGGGGCAAGCGCACCGCTCTCCCGTGTCCTCACCAAAGAGGTAATAAGAAATGTATTATGATTCAAATAATGTATCCAGATGCTCGAGAGAACTCCCTTGGAGTTGGCAACGAGGACACTTCATTGCTGCTTCCCCAAATGTGCTTTGGGAGAGGAGCGAGACACTGGTATTTCAGGCGGGCGTGACCACACCGGACATGATGGGATTCACTCTTCCTGAATAACTCCAAGCATAGGCAGATCCGGAGAGGGGTCGAATAAGAAATGAAACAAGTTGACCTCCTTCCAAAAGTTAGTTCATCTGTTGAGCTGGGATGATTATAAAATCCATTAGTATTACAAGAAACAGAACTAGATTGAGTCAAATGTGATTTCTTAATTTAATGTATAGATTTATCATCAACAGAGCAGAGCAAAATAATGGCCTAAAAAGCAGAAACTAAAGGACATTTTTAAGTGCCTCCGTTATTTGCTGCCTTTGAGTGAGCATCTGAATGATTTGGCTCTGTTATGAAAAAAATGTCAATGGGAAATTAATTTCCAAGTCATGTGCATGAATATTGATGAAAACCGTAAATTCAATTCAATATAGACAATTATTACTGCTGTAATTGGGGCCATTAGGAGCTGAAGCTCTTCTCTGTCACTTTGGGTAGCTGGTAGTAAGTAAACAATTGAACGTAAAGTGTGAATGTGTGAGTAATGCCTGAAATCCACTTTTGTGATGGCCAAGCAGCGCTCTGCCCCAGTGCCCATCCAAAATTGCCCATGTTTGGGGTGTAGATGAGAAGTGGTCACTGGCTGGCAGCCTGGCTGGTCACCGTCACCACCGGTTTGGGGCTTCCCAGATGGGAAGGTCCATGTCCTTCAGCTTCGGGATAACATTAGTGGTGGGTGTCTCTGGGCACATACACATGCATATTCTGCAAGGTTTGTTGCCAGAATATGGAAAGAGAGGGGATGGCCAAGCGTGTGTTGGTGGAGAGATGTGTTTGAGAGCTTCATGGCACACTGGTAACCTGGTACAGGCTGTCAGTCAACAGCTCGCTGGGGTTTCCGTCGGGGAAGATGTAAGGGGATGTCAGATTTTCCTGGGCATGCACTGAAACGCTGCTGAAGGGTTTCCCTCATTGAGACGCCTCTGTAAGGCCTCCTGAGCAAGTCAGGAGCATACGTGCTCAGAGATGCTCAACAGTGGGAGAAGCTGCAGACAGGAGGTACATCTTAAGCTACTACTTTTTTGACCTCTGTTGGAGGCAGGGGAATTAGTACTTTGTATTAACCAGGAGAGGTTCTGCAGCAGGGACTGCTTTTAACACACAATCTTTATTTTCTTTCCGCTCATCGGTTTCTGGGGCTATATAAAGTAACATGTCTAACAATATACAACAAAGTGCTTTGAAGAGAGTTTATGAAATATAGATTATGGTGGTTTTGCATGGCATGACAAGGAAATACATTTTGTTTCGCTCGTGTTTACACCTATATATGGCTGGAGCATCCCTGAAAATATGTGTTATTTTGGCACTTAATTTTAAAGAGCTGCTACAACGCACAGATGCCTGTTGCTGTTCCAAGAGGTGAGCAGGAGGGTGAGGGGGATATGTTCGTGCTCTGTGTTGAGCTTGGGGGCAGAGGGACTGGGGGTCCCATGCAACCCCTGTTCAGCTCCCACCTCACACGCGGTTACTTCAGTGCTTCTTAACCGTTTGGCAAATCAGACCCAGAACGATTATTCTCGCCCTGGAGCAGCTGGGAATTGTCTCCTGTGGCTCAAAATGGGGGGATAAAACTTACTGTTAACTACCAGTTCACAGCCTGCTTTCTGGCCTGTGTTCCTCCCAGGTTTGGCTCCCTGGTGTGTGTGGGCAAGCAGGAGCACCTCTGTAACCGTACTGGGCAGCAGCATTTCTCCGTCATGGCAGGAGTGGCTTGTCCTGGTTTAGCCCCAGCCGGCCACCAAGCACCATGCAGCTGCTCGCTCACTCCCCCCCCGGTGGGATGGGGGAGAGAATCGGGAGAGCAAAAGCAAGAAAACTCGGGGGTTGAGATAAAAACAGTTTAATAGGGAAAGCAAAAGCTGCGCATGCAAGCAAAGCAAAACAAGGAATTCCCTCACTCCTTCCCACGGGCAGGCAGGTGTTCAGCCATCTCCAGGAAAGCAGGGCTCCATCACACGTAATGGTTACTTGGGAAGACAAACGCCATCACTCCAAATGTCCCCCCTGGTCCTTCTTCTTCCCCAGCTTTATATACTGAGCATGACACCATATGGTATGGAATAGCCCTTTGGGCAGTTTGGATCAACTGTCCTGGCTGTGTCCCCTCCCAACTTCTTCTGCACCTGGCAGAGCATGGGAAGCTGAAAAGTCCTTGACCAGTGCAGCAACAACTAAAACATCTCTGTATTATCAACACTGTTTCCAGCACAAATCCAAAACGTAGCCCCATAGCAGCCACTATAAAGAAAATTAACTCTATCTCAGCTGAAACCAAGACATGGTTTTTTACCCTATTGCTTGTATTTTGCCTTAAAAAAAAAAAAAAAAAAGCGCCAACAGCATATCTAATCTCTCTGTTTTAAAGGACTCTCTGTGAAGGACGGAGGTACTGTCCCAGCTCTATCCTCCTGCAAGTGATGATTGATCTAATCTGCTTTTCTGAAATACTTCCATTGTTTTCTCTTTTGTATTTTGATTCTGGCATAATTATTAGGTGCATCAAAAGTATACGTTCAAAACCCGTGCTGTAAAGCCGAGGCACAGAGAGAGTAATGGCTTATTAAAAGAATGGATTATTAATGATCTGTGGTTATTCTCACATTCGCTTTGGGACTTCAACTTGTTCTGCAGGTCAGGGCTCTCTCCTGCTCCAAGTACTGTTTCTGCCTTGGCTGCGCTGCTGGTTGGGTACCGATGGCAAAAAAAATCTGTACTGCTGCACCCCCCAATTGATGGAGGATAGTCTCACTTTTGGTATCTGACTTGATTTGAGGCAGTCTGTAACCAATTTCTTTTTCTTGCTGAGGGGAGGTGACCTGTCAGGACAGTACAGAGCTGTAAAAGCCTAGCCAGGGCATGCAATGGTTGGGAGGATTGATGCTGGGCAGTGACTTTCCCTGGTTTCCCAAATTTTGTGGCAGAGCAGGCTGGGAGGAGCTGGGTTGCACGTACCTTTTGCCACATACCAGGCAGGCAGCAGAGGCCCAGGTGTGAGCTTGGAACAAGGAGATGTTTTGTGTAACAGAGGACCAGAGGGGATTTCTTTTTTTAAGACAGAAATTAAATGCTTGGAATTACTATGAGATAAATTTAAAGGATTAACATGATTTCTTCTAAATTTGCTTTTAAGATTTTATTCATCCAAAAGAATTGATTTCCATAGCAATATCAAATGCTGGGAGTAGTTATCACGATGGTTTGGTTGTACAAAATAAATCTTACTCGAATAAAACCTGCAGCCCTGGCTTACATCTGGGCTGGCTTCACCCCCATTGAATCCTCTTGCAAGAGCAGGCTCCAGGTGTTCTGCCTCCTTAGAGCAACAAATGGCTAAATTAGCTTTTGTGAAACGTTTAATGGGTGTGCAACAAGAAATAGCAGTGTTGCAGTATATAGCTTTATTAGCTGAGCTGCTGGAATTGTTTTCTGAGCTATGTTGATCCTTAGCACCAATTGTGAAATGGAACAGAAATTATTTATTAGTCCTCGGGAGCCTTAAGACAGAATAATACTTATTTGGCTGGAAACACAGTCAATCTTGTTGTTATAGATGCTGCTGCTTTTAAGGAAAAACCAAACAAACTGATTTAGTGATCAGTAGTAAACATTTCTGAAGTCTTCTGGCAGGGACAGGCATGCGTCTCCCTGAAGGGTGGAGGTGCTTGTACAGCGATCTTGAGGTTGTTCCAAATAAAATGTAAATATGAACTAGGACAGGGCATTGTATTTCAAAAAGAAAGACGTGCCATCCCGTAGCAGCAGTGGTTCATCCTTCCAGGTGTTCCCAGTCCAGCAGAGCTGTGTCAGGTCCCAGTGGAACCATGTCTTTCCATCTTGGGAATCCCCCAAAATGGCTATTAAAAATATTATAAACAAAATCTTGTTTAGATAGGTTTTACTCTAAGCGGTAAGGCTTTATGAGAAAACTTTCAAAATGTGAATGTTTGTGCTTTAAATTAAGCCTTGAAATGAGGTGGTAGTTTTTATTTTGAAACCCGATCAAACCAACCAGTCTTGTTTTTCTGTAACACAGTGTAATGAATATATGTCAAATATTTCAAGTTTGTAAACTTAGTAAGGACTTTTGAAATTTTAGTTTTACCAGGTCATACAAAGAAATAAAAAATTACATCCCTTACAATATTTCCTTTGGTATTTAGACCAAATGTGTGTATGGAAAAGCAGTCCTCCGTAGTGCCTGTTCAGCTTTGGTCTATGCTCTTTAGCTGCTGGAAACACAAAACCCGAAAATTGTCTGATAAAACCTTTATCCTGTGAATGACTCGCCACGAAACCAGTCCCTGCTATCCTTCCCCAGTGGGGAGTTACGGTTCAGGAGGAACAGATTACTGCTGCCATTTTTAGGGCAGAGGGAGTTTCCCTGGGAGAAAACTTTGAGCAGTTTGTGGGTTTCTGGCTGCCTCCTGAAGCCCTTTGCCAAGAGGCTGCTTGAAGCTCGAATCGCCCTGGCACAAGAGCAGATTGCTCTGCAGCAGAGAAAGCGCAGCGGAGAACAGAGATGAGAATTGTTCCCATTCCGGTTAAAAAAAAGGGGGGGTGGGGGGGAATGTAGTAAGTAAGCAGTCAATAATAGTAGTACTCAAAAACCTAATTACTTTTGATATTTAAAAAAAGGACCCACATCATTCAAAAGAGCATTTTTAGCCAATTTTACTGATTATGCCTCCAGTCATGGAGAGTTTTGTTTGTATTGATCTAATCCAGGAGTGGGAATGGCTCCAGAGATGCTTTTCTGGTCTGGCTCATGTTTTGCGTAATATAATGCCCATTTCAAAAGTTTGGATGTATTCAGATTAATTTGCTTGCAGATAAGAGCAACCCACAAGGTGTTGGTAATCAGGAAAAGTAAGTGCATACAAAAAAAGCCCAGCCCCACACTTGACTATTTAAGTAGCATTGCTGTCCTGGTAGGCTGAGTGTCACGTGAAAAACTGCTGTTGTAAAATAGTGCTTCTGTGTTTCTTTTCCGCATTCATTTTTGTTATTGCTTGATGCACGGCAAAGTAATAGACTGAGCAGAGCTGTGATTCTTCAGTAGCTTTGAACAGGACTTCAGAATTTAGAAGAGAGTGGTATAACATTAAAGGACATCTTCTGAAAACAAACTCCGAACTCATCTGACACATCTCCATCGTACGTTCAGATCACAGTCTGGTGACTTGTGGAAAGATGATATGTTTTTTGCTATTGTTTTTCTCTTATTTAATTGCATAACACTGGGAAGAGCTAGGGTCTTAAGGAAAGCGATGGGGAAAAGAACATTGGGTATAAGCCTTCTGGTCAGGTTACTCTTGGCTTGTCCGACAGACCCTTCTGAGCATCAGCTGAATAGGGAAAATGTTGGATTACCCAGGTCAGCTCGGATGTACAGGTCTTTCCAGCCTTATGTCCTTTAGTCTGTGACTGGTGCATCCCTGTTCGATTCTGTCATTGGCAGAACTAGTAGGGACTTTGCTGAGACCTGAGTTTGGCCCTTTAGGTTCTGGGGTCAACTCATTTTGCATTTTCCTGCATTTCTGCACATTTGGCAGTAAATACCAGCACTTCATCCCATTGGATGAGGTGTATTTAAATTGCTGAGATTGTCATGGACCATATTTGTACCTTTCCACCTCTGCTGCTGATATTCAAGTAACTTGTGCTGGGTTTTTTTGCAGGACCCAATCCTGTGAATAATTCAGGTTTTTTGTTATAATTACCTGTATCCCTGTATACAAGCCTTATTTCTTTCTCTGCTCCTGTGCCCCTCTTCTGTACTGATTCTGATTGTGTGTCCTGTGGTTTCTTGCAGTGTGTGCTGGCACTGAGAACAAGCTGAGCTCCCTCTCTGACCTGGAGCAGCAGTATCGGGCCCTGCGCAAGTACTATGAGAACTGCGAGGTAGTTATGGGCAACCTGGAAATCACCAGCATTGAGCACAACCGAGACCTCTCCTTCCTGCGGGTAAGAATCTTCTTTTCTCGTGGGAAGTAGCCGCGGATGCCAGGCTGGAGAAGGGCAGGTCTCTTTCCCACCAGCTCCACTGCAATATAAGAGGATAATAAAATGTCACAGATGTGCAGAGAACAAGAGCAATGTCATTGCTGTGACAGATGCTCTGAGTATGCGTCATTTAGGTTTATCCAGGGCTCGGGGGAGAAAGCCATGTCACTACGCAGAAAGGTGACACCTTGCAGGTCTCTATCGCTGTGTGTTGCCAGCAGGTACGGAGCAGGTAAGGTAAGGTTTAGGAAGGTCAGAGAATCATGCAGATAAGGACTGGAGGCTTGGAGAAGCTGATCCTAATAAAATGCTGTATACGGACTGGTTGATAGACCAAGCAAGGGAGGAACTCTGGGCAACGTTTGTGGAACGTTTAAGAAAAAAGAAAAAAAAAAAAAGGTGATTGCTGAATGAACATAAAACCCTCTTTGTGTACGAGACTGGAGTTAGGAGCCTAATTGAATCTCCAGCATCCAGATGAGGTCTGAGATAGGTGAAGGCTGTCCTGCCACCGTGGAGCCTGGGTTGTGTGCTCCCTCAGCCCTCCTTACTTCAAATTTTGAGAGTGACGCTTTTGGGTTTCCGAAGGAACATTTCAGTGTGGTTTGTGCGTTCCCTATTAACGTGCTAGCAACCACAAGGAAGGAAAGGAAAGGTGAATACCGAATTAAAAGAATTTAAGCCTGCCATTATTTGGCGTTCCAAAACTAATTGTGTTTGAAGAAATGTCGCAGTAAAGGAGTGATCCAGTGCACTCAGGTGGGCATCTGAGGATGCTGCAGACGATGTGGCTGCAACATGGAAGAAACTGGTATGTAGGTATGAGGGCCATGGCAGAAAAGGCAGCCCATGGCAGTGTGGTTGCAGGCTGTGCTGGTCAAACTCTCCAATAGAAGAAGTCAAGCCATGACATAGATAAGGGTTTACACTGCTTATATCGTATGACATCGCTCGCGTATGCTTGTGCAAAATACTAATGTCATGTTTCAAGATGCGTGTCTGTATGTAACTGGCATTTTCATAAAAAGCACGCAGAGGGAGTGGCAGCTTTAAATCCGGCAACAGGAAGAAGGCGGCAGGAGTCAGCCGCAGCAGGTTGTGTTACACTCAGTCGTTGGGTTTGCCGGGTCTCGGGTGAACCTAGTGCTCAATTTCAGTTTGTAAAAATGTGAACTTTCCTTTACAGGTTCTAACAAAGGCAAAGCTGATTCTCCAGCAGTGTGTTTAGCTTTGCTTCATGTTAAATTTGTTGGGGATTTCACAGGATTTGCGTTCTATGTATTGGCCTATATTTACTCAAAGCGTACACCAGGCTGCTAAAAGATCTGCAGGCAAAATTCAGCTACCACATACGTCTGGAGTAAAGTTTGGGGTGCTAATTGCACTCAGACTAACAGGTTGCCTGTTAATTTGAGTGACGAATGCCTAGGAAGTAAATGCCATCTATACATTTCACAGTTGTGACAGGTGGAGAAAACACATATGCTTGTGCTGTGAAATATATAGCCTTGGTGCAGCTGGACTAACGTTTCCCACCACGTTAGACAGGCGGCAGAATTGATACCTCCTGCGTGGACAGGATCCCCGCACTGATTTGGGCATCGCTGGAGTTTCAGATGCCTCCTGGGCCATCGTGCATGGCTCAAATTCATCATGGACGATTCTCCTGCTTTGGCTTTCCTTCCTTCTTATGCTGCCTGCTGCTAGGTAGGGAAAGCAAATTATTTGGAAATTAGGAATTAACGTTCCTTGCGGAGAGCTGCCATAAGTAGAGTAAAATATTGCTGGAAAGTAGGCAGTAAAATCAGCAAATGAGAGGAAGAAAGAAGCGCCCTGTGTAGTAATGAAGGTGGTTCGGTCACTTGTGCTTTTTTGGTGACAGTTACTATTGCTTTTTTTATTCGTTTTATTACTTCTCTTACCTGAGATTGCCCTCTCGCAGATGTCTCAGCAAAAAGCAGAACTTGAAACAAAAGCCAGCAAACTGGAAGTCTAGTTAATATGATAAATTGAGGTCATTAAAATAGAAAACCAAACAGAGGAGAACATGTTCTTGGTGAGGCAAATAAATAAATAAATGTTGGCATATTTACGCCGATAATTCGACATTCATTAGTTAGGCAGTATTACTTGTTTTATCATTTTAAAAATGGTTTTAATGGCCAAATGAAGGTGGCAGATGGGAGATAACTAAAAGAAAGGCTATTTGTCTCTCTTAGACTTAAATATGGTGAACTTGTCATGCAAGATTATGCTCCTCCAGCCTGCTCCAATTTTCCTTAGTCTCTGTTGCAATAATTGCCCTCTTTCTCCACCAAACAGACTTCAGGTAGGCAGTTGACATACCCCTGGGTTATCTGTACGTCCGGCCGATGAATACCGTGGCTTTGTGTGCTGCCTGCCTGCCTTCTCGTTAGTGCTCAGCTTAGCTGGGCAGCCTCTCAGTCCAGGACAGAGGCAAGACCTAGCGAGCTAGGCATGCTGAGCCTTTTTATCATGCAATAATAAACTAATACCATAAATGAATTGAAATGAAAAAAACCCATAGTTTTATTTACCCTGCAGAGGAACATTAAAAGATCAGCATCCCATCTCTCATATTTATTTAGACATTTATTCCCTAAGTAGATTTGCTTTATGTCTATGAGATAGCTGTCTGGATATCTGCTGATTAAGACTAAAAAGGGCTGCCTATCACCTGAACGAAATGCTCAACCACTTAAACTTCCAGGCCTGCAAGCGAGTGCATGGCTTTGAGGTCATGAGGAGCTTCAGTCATGTAAGAAGGGATTGCATATACTAGTGTTTTTTTCTTAGCATTTTCGTATGTGTGCAGAACAGGACTACAACTCTGCTGGTTTAATTTTACGTATTTTATTTTTGCTTCTGGTTGTGTTATAGTCAGGGTATTGCTTGCCTGTGGGTGGCCAAAACAAGGGTAAGCAATTGCAATGTCAAGTTGTGCTCTGCGTGTGCTACCCTCCAGCTCCGTCAGCTCTGCTCCTGCTGCTTGGTGCATCCCCGCACCACGGCTGCAACGGGAGTCCTGGCAGAGGAAAGGAGCACTTGGTAGGAGGAAAAACTGTGCCTAAGCCTGAGTGCTGGGAAAGACAACGTGTGTCTGACTGTGGGCTGATAGCTGGTTTTCTTTGTTATACTTCTGAGGCTCAGCTTACCCACAGAAAATGTATGCTGGGGTAATTCAGCCTTTGGAGTCCCACCACAGCGACCTTTGGCAATGAGATGAGGCTTAGGTTAATGCAGCGCATAGCTGCTGGAGTAGCACCTCCCTGTTGTGGCCAAGGCAGGCTCTCCACTGGCGTAGGCGCTGCAGTAGGTCAAGGCACTTACTGTTTCCAAGAGCATGATTGAACTGGGCAGGACAAATAATTGGGTGGAAAACAGGCCCTGAGAGCTCCCTTGTCCCTGTCACATGTCCAGGCTCACCCAGCAAGTTGGCAGTGACGGTGGAAAGAGGCAGGCTCCATCTCCCACTGCTTCCCAACACACCGGCATCCTTCAACGAATTGCACAGGTCAGGTTTTTGCGCTGGGACTATCTCCATGAAACTAGATGAGCTGGTTGAGCTGGTGCATGTCTTGAGTCTCGTCAAGGCTAGAGCTGAGATTTATTTCCCTGGTTTGGATTTCAGAAAAAATCTTAGGAAAAGCTCAGATCATGCACTGGTTCATATTGCAAACGACTGTTTGGTTTCAGAAGCGAGAACCTATTTTAGTTTCACTTGGCAAAGCTGACAGTTTGTATTGTGGACAGTTCTTATTTCTTAATAGCATCTCTGCATTCAATTATCGAAATAAAATACACAATTAGTATACCACAAAACAATTTTCTGCAAGCACTCTTGTTCTGTTAAACACATTTGGTAAACGAGAGTTATCTTTGACTAATCCCCAGGCTTTTAGCAATTCACAGTCAGTAAATTGTCTTCTCGTGCCTGGATTTTATTTAACCAATTCAGATTATTTATTTTTGAAGACATGACCAAAGTTCTGCGCTGTTCCCTGCAATAACTCTACCAAATGATTATGAAACTTATTTCTAACCGCAATCAACAGCCTTTGAAAATTATCTACTGCCACTTTATAAATTCTTTTTTCATTTACCTCTATAGTGCCTCTGTAGCACCCTCAGCCACGGCTACGTTGGCAGCTATCTGCCTGCTATTTAACAGGGTGGGCGTTTCGTGGTGGGCAGCTTTACAGCCGCTGCAGTTACTGCAAAGACGTATAGCCCCATCTTCCCTTTGTCAGCATACATAACTGCATGCTCGGTGAAAACCTGCGCCAGCCCGTACTTACCAGTTTCCTTACAATCACATTTAGACTTTGTGGCAGATAGGATTTGGGGGTTTGGGCTTTATGTATTTTTGCTTCTGGTTGTTCTACAGCCTTGGAGGAAGTCTGAGTCAGACGGATCCCTCCGAGGGGGAAGGACTGCCAGAGCAGCCATGGGAAGAGTTGGTTACAAACCATGCTGCCTGGCCCCTAGGCATTTGGAGCTGCTTCTGGTTAAAAAAATAAGTAATCTATTTTATTGGGTTTTTTAAAGCTTTTTGGTCTTTTATAGTAAAATGGGTCTAAACAGACCCTTCTGAAAGCTCCAGCAGCAGAGCTCAGCGGAGACGTGGGCACGGAGAGAGCCTGCAGTCTGAAAGAGATGTGTCAGGAACGGGAGCGCAGAGACAGTACAGTATTGCCTTGTCCAGTTTGCTCAGCCGATCACCGTGATGATATGTATGGCTCCTGAAGGCCTGACAGCACAGCCCTGCATTCTCTTCTCTAGCAAAATGGTACCTTAATTTCTAGCTGACAGGCTTCAATAAGGTCCCAGCTTAGCAGAAAGGGAGTGGGATGTGGAGTAGTGCCTGTCAGGAGTCCCCAGAAAGAGAGGCTACAGGGTGGCTTCGCCTATGTGGAGGGGGGTTTTCCCCAGAAGTGCTTGGAAAGCATTGCAGTCCAGCCCTACACCAGCATGGGGATTTGGGGGGGAGGGAGGTTTGCTGGGCAAAGCTGCCCTATAGCATTTTTGCCGCAGTGAGTTGTACCAGGAGAGCATCGCCAGCATGTGTTGTCCTTGGCTGCCAAGAGGCAAAACGGTCTTCAGGTAATTACAGACCTGGAAATCAAATACGTGTAGGTATTTATTTGTAAGTGCCCCCCCCGCCCCCCCCCCCCGCAGGACCTTACCCATTAGAAAATGAAGCATAAAGACCCGAATGATGTGCCAGCAGTGGCATGAGGGGCAGGACTGTGTGTGCCACACAAATCCGGGTGGAAAGAGGACACCCCTGACTTGCTGTATAAACCTGGCTAGGGTGTCCACGGCAATAAAAGCAACTGCTGTGCTGGGTGGGTTACAAGAGGCCAGCGGGATGCCAGGCCACGCTTCTGGTGTTGACAAAATTTTTTACGCTGGCTGTGATCAGCCGCCAACTGTGTTGGATGAGCCCGAGCCATGTTTAAAGCGAGTTAGATCCCAAACTCAGAGGGTGGAGTTGGGAGCAGAGGCTAACTGCAAAAGGCACGTGTGATGCAGCTCTTTTCCGGGAGGACAGCTTCTCCTGCTGTTTCCTATTGCTTTTACAGAAACGGTGGCTTAAAATAATCCCAGCGGTTTAAACTGGTCTCAAAATGGTCAGGCAGTATTGATTGCCAAGGTGAGGAATGGCCCGGATTTGTGGGGTCTTCCAGACCTGTCCTGTGTTCAGGAGCAGGTAGTGAAATGAGAAGCCTGTGCTGCAGCCGCGGTGAGTAGCTGAGTGCCGGGTGCTGTGACAGTAATTGGTGTTCACGTTGCCCTCGTCCCTTGATGTGTGGGACAGCGCCTGGGTGGTTGGTGCCTGGTCCCTCCTGTTGAAGACAAATATCACAGGCCTTGCAGTCCCTAACATAATCTCACCCGGCTCCATCCCAACCCCACTGCTCCCAGAGCCTCCCAGCTAGTAGGTAAAAGGCATCCAGTGCTTTCTGGCCTACACGTGTTTAGAGGCGTTATGTTATTTTTGTGCTTCGGTTGTTTTCCCCCTTTGCGATACGCTGATAGGAGAGCATCCACGTCTCTGCAGTGTCTGGTTTCCTGTGCTGTCCCAGTCAGGCGTCTGTCATGCAGGTATGTCCTTGTGGTTCCACAGACTGCCCTTAGCAGCCTCTGTGCCTCCCTTTCTCGGATGCTCAAACCCCCCTTTTCAACAGCCTGTCTGGTTTCAACCCATTTTTGGTAGATACAGGACATGGTACCGCTCAGTTCGCGCCTCTGCTGAGGCCTCTTTGGTGTAAGCCTCTAGCTGCTGCTGGTACATCTCCTCTGCTAGATGCAACGCGGCAGCATAGGGACCCTGCTCACACCTCCCCTTCCTTCCCTGCAAAAACCTGCCTGCGCCACTGCCAGCCTCCCATCTGCCTCCCTCCTGCCTTTCTGCCAAGATTTCCCCCTTGTGCCTGGCCACACTTGCCTACTGGGGAACGCAAAGAATCCCAGGCAGCTGACAGCCCCCTGCACCTGCAGTGCGGCCCCTGCGCCGCGGCGGCTGCTCCCTTCCGCCAGACCTCGGGGGAGCTGCAGAGCAGCGCGGGGTGACCCCGAGCCCTCTCCCCACCTCTCCCTTGCCCTGCTCTAGTGGCCTTGCTTGCCACGCAGCTATTTCTGCCTGGCTCTTGCACACAGCCTTTTTTTTTTTTTTGACGTTGTTTACAAACCAAGAGCTTCAGATCTCCAAGTAGCTAATGCTTTTGCTAGCTCCCCACAGCCAGTTTTTGACTTGGGTTTTATACTCCTCCCAGCCCTATTCTTTTATTCTTACAGCTGTCCAGGGCATTACAACAGGCAGAATAACTGGGCTAGGAGGCTCCTGTCTCTTCCATATAAAACACCAACCTCCTCTCCCTAAAATAAACTGAAAAACCCACTTGCGCAACCTCTCTTTTCCCTCTCCTCCTTTCCCTACCAGCAATGCAACACCAGCAAGCAGCCTGGATCAGCTCTGCAGTGGAGTTTGGGCTTTGCTTTCGGCTGAGAGAAACTTAAAGACTCTGCAAGCTGATACTCTTCTGCTTGAATTAAATTTTTAGCTTCTGCAAAACAAACATAGAATTAATATACAATTAATCCTCAAGCTGGGTTTGCCAAGCTGTAACCAAATATATGTACATTAGCTATTGCCCCATTAATTTAGCAATTATTTTTGGTGGCTTCGTATGAAAGACATAGTTGGAAATAACCACTTGTGTTTAGGAGAATTGTGTGCTGCGGAAATGCAGGCTCCTGTTTTGGCGCAGGGATGGACTGTAAAGCTGCCCTTTGCCTCTGTGTGTGCCAGGGGCTGTGCGACCCCCCAGGAAGACTTTTGTGGGGGAGGCTGTAATGGAGGAGGGCTGCAGATGATGCCCTTTTCCAGGGGAGCCTGGGCCTGCTGGGGATGTTACCAGGCTGCTCCTGATGTCCCGTCTGCCCCAGGGCTGGCTCTCGGGAGAGCTGCCAAAGCTGCTGGAGGCACAAGCGGCTACATTCCCTTGTGTCCGCATCCCTGTGATTGATTTACTGTATAAAACATGTGCTGTCATCTGTGTGGAGCGACTAGCAGGTGGTGTCAACAGGCCCTTCACTGACACGGCCATCCACATACGGGGAGTTTGGAGAGGCTCTCCCGCTGGGACTCCGAGAGGATGTGGGGACGGATCCCAACCTGGGGCTTCATTTCCCCCTTCGTTGTGTTGCAGTGGCCAAGAGCTTCCTCGGCTCTCCCGCAGCCTCTGCCTGCGTCCCCTTCAGTTGGAGGGAGCATTCTTCAGCTGTATCACACGCGGAGATGAGAGGTAAAGATTGGAAGTCCAGGATGATTAAGAAGTCTCTTTAAATTGTCTTTCCCTTTCAGCTCCCATTGTATGGGAGGCACCCCACCTCCAGCTGCCCAGGAAGCCTGTCTGATTCATGTGCATGGCAGCAGTAGCAACTCTGGAGCAGGAGAGAGATAAAAGAAGCCTGATTTAAATTATTCAGAGTAACCCAGACCCGTGCACATGCTTGAGATCAGTAATATCCTTTTCGCTTGCTATCCCGTTTTCATGGTTGCAGCAAAGCTGCCCTTCGTTAGGCAGCGCAGAAAGCTGGGGAGGTGATGTGGGGTGGCTCCCCCATGCCCAGGGACTGCATCAGTCCTCCTCACGATGTGGGGCGGGGGTCTGTCCTTCTTGCTGGTCCTGCTGAACCTCACGAGCCCCTCTGGCAGCTTTTGGGTGCTGCAGGAGTGCCTGCAAGCCTAGGTGGGCATGGGAGGCACGGTGTGGGAGTGCTCCTGCTTGTGATGGGGTGCCAGCCACGGCCGCAAGTGACGTTTGCCATTCAACGGTATTGCTATCTCCTTCCCAGCCCCATTGCTGGGAGATTATGAGGTGCAAGATTGCCCCAGTACCAAAATATGCCCTGGATGCAGGGTTCACCGCGCCAGGTGGAGTACTTCCCAGGTTTGGCAGAAGTAACTTGGTGGATGGGTGCCAGCTGGCGGCAGTTCAGCCTGGGTAGCGTGTGGAGGATATTAATGGTAGGGGAAAGTGTTTGGAGGAGCTGGCAAAGTCTACCATCATCTCAGGAATGTCACAGACAGGTCTGGGAGATCTTTGCTTAAACTGTTGAGTGGTCTGCAAAATGGATGTGTTCCTGTGCTTTGGTCATGTAGCATCAGCAATAGCCAGGAAGACCTTCCTCCTCCTCCTCTCTAACACAGATCTTGTTCCCTTCCTAACAGCCTGCTATATGGGACTGTATTTGGGGGTACATGCTGACCCCAGCCCTTCCCTTCATGATCAACGTGTGCTGGTGGAAGCATGTTACTCCTTGGGCAATATCTGCTGGGGGTCTTTGAGGTGCAGGTAAACCTCCTTCCCCACGCTGCCTGTGTCAGCCTAGAGTAGCTCCTGCGCCAGCAGTCTTACCTCGCTTGTCCGCTGTATGACCCGCCTTTGCCTGTGCACGGCCAGCCACGTGTCTGACAAACTGGTTGTACTTTCCAACTGATCCTGGCACCCTGAATCTTAGCCACCGATGAAAATACAGATCAGGAGTAGAATTCTTAATGTGAACAAAAGCAACTACTGAGATTCATGGCTCTGTCTAGGCTTGTTATATTTTTATTATTATTAAATACAGACTATAAATTTATTTATTTTTCTGTTGTTTAGCATCTCATCAGACTCTTCCTTCTGTCTGCCCATGAAGGGGTCTGACGCTGTCAGCTCCTGTGTGTCTGCAAAATACGTGTGGCTAAGCCAGAACCCAGAAGCTGCTGTGATGGGTACTATAAAAACGCTGGTAGTGGAGGGGAGGACATTATTAAAAATAAAACAGTGCAAACCTTCTTAATTAGATGTTGTTTCTCTTAGAAGCTGATCTTCCCTCTAGGTGAGTGAAACCAATTATGCCCTCCCTTTCAACCGCCGTATGCTGTTAATGATCTTACTCTTGTAAATGTAAACCTCTCCCCTACGAATGCAATTGGAAATGCTGGCCTAATTGAAACTGGACTAAAGCAAACAATGGAGTAGCGTTAAACTAACCAACAGAAAAAAAACCAACCCCTGTTGCAAATGCTTTTAAATTATAAATTGATTTATTAGGTTATAAAGCAAATGAGTAGTTTTCTTCCAACCCTAGAAAGAAGGGTTATTTGGTGTAAATGGTGAGTGTAATGAGTTTTCAAGCCCAGTCTTAGCCCTAGTTAGGAGATGGCATAAACTCCACCATTTCACACTGTTCACTGACAAGCTTTGCTCAGGTGCTGTTAAGGCTTGCTTATTCTCCTCTTTGCCCACCTGCCCTCTTAAATCTTTGCATGGAACAGAGATTGAAGTCAGGAGGCACAGATGAGGTATAATAGGCATATAGATACATATGTAATTGTGGTATAGCAGCCTATGCCAAGTGGAAGTATTTTATACTTCCCTTTGAGTGACAATTTTCTGTTTTCCTGAGCATTTCGGCAATATGTTGCCAATTTTTCCTCTAGCCCTCCCTCCCTCCCTCCAATCCCATTTTACTATGGAATAAAATGAAATTAAACAAACCGACTGTCAGAGAGCTGAATAATCTTGCATTGTAATACACTGACTCAGAGTCCTGGATCAATGAGCGTGAATTGCTGGTAAAAGCCATATAAAAGGGAAAGCAAAGTCTTTTGCTGTAAGCTGTGTCAAGGGGTGGAGGAGCAGAGGGACGGATGAAGGCTTAGCCAACAGTTTTTGTGCTAAACCGGATCAATTTTAAAGGTTTCGTCTGTAGATGCCTACCCGGAGGGCTTTTATAACTCAGAAATGTCAGCACAGTTGTGCAGATTGCAGCATTCAGCAACGGCAACACTCCCACCCCAAACCTGGTACTAGCACTGGGCCATCTAATTACAGCCCGACATGTGTCGCGCAGGCATCCTGCGTAGGTGCCCCGGAAGGCTGGGGTGGAGGGAAGAGTTGGCCTTCCAGAGCATCCGCCTCAAAAATAGCATGTCGAGGGAGTGTTCACAGGGATGCGTCCTAGCGAAAGCTGCTCCGTTGTGTGGGGCTGGCCTGAGGAGCCAGGGAGGCTGGAGCTAGCCAGGGGGGCTGGAGCTGGCCAGGGGGGCGATAGGGAGTCTGTCTTTCTGGGATTGAGGATGGGTTTGCCCAACCTGACAAGCAGCCAGCAGGGATATCTCTGTTAACTGCGTGCAGTGTGTGTTGCTGTACAGTGCAAGCTGGCTCTGAGTGCTGAACCCTATGGGGTATGAAAGTACCCACTGACTTCTCAGGTACTGACTTCTCAAGTACCACTGACTTCTCAGGTGAGATCTCCCCAGTGTCAAACGTCATCACGGAAAGGTGGAATCGGGAGGTTTTGGTTAAAGTGGTCAGGACCTAGTTCAAGGCAGTACTTCTGCAGGTGGTTAAGCACAACTGGTCTCGTCGACTTCTAGTACTCGTGTTTGAAGTTAAGTAGAAGGGTAATAGCGTCTGTATGCTGTATTGAATAGTGCGTAGTGTTTCTTTTCCCCCTTTGGTGGTCATTAGTCCTACCAGAGAGGAAGAATGAAGTGCTTTGAGGTACTGTCTGAACATAATAAACTTGAAAATGTCAAAAGGCAAAGTAGAAAGATCATGCTGATTTTGACAAACCTGCACTGTTTTGTGCAGGAAAAATAATAGTGATAGCTTAATGTTGCTCACTGGAGAGAGGTTATACCAAAAATACTTTTTGTGAGAGAGTTTATGCGCATGCTTTAAGAAAACAACCATGATGAGCCCAAGATGGAGACGAGACCCTCAAAGTAAATGCCGTTCAGTTTGAATTAGGATGGAAGGCACGTAGCCAGGTGGTCCAAGAGCTTGAATGGTGGCCAGGGCCTGATGTCACCACTCGTTCTGATTTCTGATGTTTTGGGATTGATTCAGATCATAAAGTGCCAGCAAAGAAGCTGTAAAACATTATAAATTGTTTTGTAATTCTGGATAATCACGGTGATGGTGGAAGTATCTGCGTCTTGCTGCAGGGGACAACCCGCGGAACAAACCCGCCCACACACACAGCTACCTGCAGGTATATTGCTGCCTCCAAATGGGGAAGCTTGAGATATGGAACATCATTGCTTTAAATCCTTTTCATACCGACGTTGCTGGTTTATACATAGAAGGACCCTTCCTGCCTTGTATTTGGAAGGGGCCTTCTGAAAACAACCCCCCAGCTCTGTACTCATCGGCTTCCCCTCCAGAAAGTGCCGAAGGGCAGGGGAGAGTGAAAGGGATGGTGAGGCACATGTTGTATTGCTGCTGTAAATCAAAAGCAACAACCCTGTGTAATACGTACCTCAGGAATAATAATGACAGTTCATCCTTCAAAAGTACGATGCGGAGTGAAGGCCTAAGAAAGGGAAATCCATAATGAATATCGGGGAATTAATGGCTGTCTCTGCAAAAGTGTAGAGTAACAACCTCTTTGGGAAGCAGAAGACGTTACTGGATTCCTTTCAAACCCACTGAGTGATCGACTAGAAGAAAATATATCTGTTGTAAGGAGCTGTCTTGCTTTGTTATGGGTGTGGAAAACCTGAGCTAATAGGTCTTATAGATTGCTGTCATTTTTGAAATCCCATTTTTAATGTCTTTGGAGTCTGGTGAATTTTTAGGTAAAAGGAAGAAGAAAGGAAGTGCACTCTGCAGATGGGTTACCTTCCCGCTCTCCGAGCCAGCGAGTGCAGTGCGGAACATCCCTGCTGCTGTGGTAGCCAGTCTCTGCAGCCTGGTTGTTTGTGTTTCATCTGCTGTGCCACCTCAGTTATCTTTAGGTTATTTGGAAAAGGCTCTTGTAGTTGAAAGCACAGAAGTTGATGAAGGAAGAAGAAAAGGCAACTGCAAGCCTGTGTCCTCCCCATGTTTCTGTCCCATTCATGTGATGATCTTGTGAGCAGGTGGTACCTTGCCTTACCTTGCCTAAAATAGGGAAACCTATTAAAAACAGCCATTGCAGAAATCCCTACAGAAGGGCACTGCAGAAAGGGACGGAGTGAATTTCAGTTCTTAATAATTGTCAGAGATGTGCAAGCAGAGAGAAATAAGAGGAAAACATTTGCAAATATTTCTGCTGTGTTAAAACTACCGTAGAGAGCAGAGACAGCCGCGCAGCTTAAACCTAAAATGTTTTGCTGGCATTTGTTGCCGTCGCAGTTATCTGACCGGTGGCTCGGTATCCTCCTTCCCCGCCTCCTCTGCCTATTTGTTTCCTGAGAATGCTGATATTTGTAATTGAGGCCAGGTGAGGTCCATCAATTTAGCAAACTGTGAGCTGATCCCAGCCATGCTGTCAATTAGCTCTGGTGCCCGGCATCAGCATGGCCGGAGGTTGCGGCAGCGGTGCCCAGTAATGACGGCGGATGCTGAAACACGCTCCCTTGTCAGCTAATCATTTCAGTGCCAAAGTAATCATTTGATCTCAGCAGAACAGCTGGTTTTAAACTACAGATTATCCGCTACTTCATCTCCTCACTTAGCGACGGAGCTGATTTGTTTCAGCTATAGATCAATTATACCCCCAAAACAACACTCAGTTCACTGGTATCATGTGAAATGAAGATAAAATGGGTTCAGGCGCTAACGATAGATCTTCCATTACAAACCCTCTGTCCCTGCACATAAATACCCATCACTGGGGAGCGACTACTCATTCATTCCTGGAGCAAGTTGTGCTCATTTCATTAGGATACCATGAATTATTTTAGCAGAACAATGCATATATAAGAATAAAATGCGGTTAAAAGGGCATTTATTTCTCGCACTGCCTATAAGCGTCCCTGGTTGGGTGACACCAAAATCACTCAAACTGATCAAATGTAAAATTAAATACATATGGTTAGAGCCTGTCAGGAAGCATTGTGCATTGTGTGCAAGGAAATCCAGTCATTGCGAAGCAAGTGTTTTCAGGCGATCTTTTTCTTGACGTTGTTATGGCTTTTTGATCAAAAATTTCTCTGTTACTGGCCAGTGGAATTGAGAAATTTTGCTTCATTTGCAATGAAGACCCCTCACCTTGCAAATCAATCTGGCGTGTGCTCAGCCAGCTCACGCCTAGACTACGCTGATGAAACGGCAGAGTCCCAAAATCATGAAATAATGGCATCGCTACAGGTGTTCATAGTAGGCAAGCCAGCATTTACTCGGGCAGAGTAGGTCCAGCACATTTAAATCTATACCAGCATCAATATGTTTGCATCTTTCGCAGCAGCCCTGCCGTTGTCTGCTTTGGGATCGATTCAGCTTGTGTCGGTGGACGTGCAGCTGAGCAGCGTAGGGCTAAATAGAGCTGGCTGGAAGTATTCAAAAAGCAAACTTTGGTAAAATGTTAAAATACCATTTTGCTTTGGCTTTGTAATCCTGGTGTTTGACCAAAATGTGTTGTTTTTATTTAATAGAACAGGTAATTAATAAGTATGCTTTTCCTCTAACAGACTGCAGCGATGCAGGTATCGCATGCCAGTTATCACCAGAAAGTTCCCCAGTTCTTCCTCCTCAAGCATTCAACCCATACGCTCGTTGTGTTCTCTGGTGTTGCTGAGATGGAGTGAGATGCTTATTCAGTGTCGATGGGAAATACTGGGTTTATGTCACTTACCTCAATATTATGTTTTAAGTACGTAGAGGTTTAAAGTGTGTGGTTCCTGGTGTAAGCAGGTGCTTTTTTGTGCACTCGGCTCTGCGTGCTTGTGGTCACCTTTTCCAGCTTCCGTTAGAAACGTGCTGCTTGGGAAAACAGTGTGCGAGGAAAGCCAAGGGTGCTGTTGGGACCAAGGAGGTGCGCCAGGAGCTGGCGTGTGGGGTCTGTCTTCCATCGGGGGGGCCAGGCTGTGTCCTGCAGCACAGGCACCCATGCCCCAAGGGCTGGATGGAGAGGAAATGGCTCGAGGCAGGAAAAATCCCCCTTCATCCAACTGTTTTGCACCTGGTTTGATGTTTTTGATACTGTTTCTTGTTCCTGTTAGATTTCCATCACAGCAGCGCGAGATATCCGATTTGCTCAGTAGAGAGCCTCCTGTGGATCCATTGCCGATGCCTGCACGCCTTTGTGCACCAGGGAGGAGTAAAGTGCCCGTGGATATATTTATTTTCTGAAAAAGGATTTTTCAGGTGGCGTTTGGAGCAACCTGTGTTGGGAAGGTTTCTGTCTCTCCTTAGGCAGAGCGGTGGGAGAGGGGAACGTTGTCAGGGTGGTTTATGGCCCCGTGTTGGGAGGTGCGGAGCAGCTGTTGCCAAGAGACCTTACGGCACTCATCAGTCCTGGGGCTAGTGTCCTCAGCTCGATTGGCCTGCCGATATGAGTGCAAAAAGATCAGCACTGAACAGAAACCATTTCAGTAAGGTAATCTGCACACACTTGCGCAAACACATCGGACCAAGTAAGCCCGCAGCCAGGAGTTATAAAATTCCTATTTATTTAAATGACTTTGAATAGAGTTCACACACTCCCCGAGACTTCAGATTAAAAAGAAATAATTTTGATTGTGTTTCTGCACCTCAGCGCCTTCCATAAAAGGTCACCTTTCTCCAAACGCGCCTTCAGACTGTGAGACGTAGTCCTGGTTTTTGGTTTTGCTCCTTTTAAAGTTTTAGTTGTTCGTTAAAGCCCTTGCTGAACTGCTGTACCTAAAGTATTGGGTTTTAACTCAGATCTCTGGAAGGAAATTACATATCTTTTTATGTCTAATAAGGGCTGAAATTTTGTTAGGTGAAGCAACTGGCGGTTTTACAATGTCTGCTGCCTGTAACTATGCCTGCAACTGCAAGGAGCCCAAACCCAACAGCTCCTTAAGCAATTTTTAATTTTTTTCTTTTCTCCCATGAAATTTTAATGCTGCGTTATGCCTTGAATTCATAGCGGATGCAAATATTTATCAGATCTGCTGCAGACAGTGTCCACTGGATGTTAATTTGCCAGAAGGATGAATCCTGTTGTGTCTGGTTACCAGGGTCTTCTCAGAATCAAAATAAGGAGGGCTTCGTTCTTGGGTTTCAGGAAAGCTCCCAGTAAAGGCTCCCCTTGTTTCCTTAAATAAACGCCTTCAGCTCCATCCTCCAGAGGCATCTCTGGGTGCCCCTCTGGGGCTCTGGCAAAACAAAAAGGGCCCTTGTCTGATAGCACTTTTAAGAGGCAATGATTTTTCTTAGCCCTTGCTTAACTGGCGGGTAATCGGCCATCATCTCGCTCAATACAAGGCTTTGTTTTTATTTGTTTATTTTTTAATTGAGCTAAATGCCTCTTCTGCTTTCCCGCTGCCTCTGATCTCTGCTGGAGAGAGCAAATCTTAGCAGCCTGGAACATCACACGTTTCTCTGATGGCTTTCGGCTCCCATATGCTCTGGTTCAGTAACAGTTTTGGCTGATCACTGTGACAGCGGAACACCTTTTTTATTTAAGCTACAGCTTTCTAGAAATACGTCTTTGGGCCTAATCAACATAACCTTCAGCGGTTCTTTGAAACCCGGGATCTAAAAGCCATGAATGTCAGAAACACTTTACGGCTTGTGGGAGTCTTCAGCGCTTCTGACAGATAAAAGTGGAGGAGGAAGCCATAAAAAAATACACCAAATACAGGCTGGAACGGGTTTTTTGCTGGTAGCTGACAGTTGGGCCCCTGCATTGGAAAGGACAGGCTACCGAAAGAAAAACTTATGGCTAAGAAACCAAAGGGTAATGCAGCGCTGAGTGTAATGTGGTGAGCAGCCGGTTGGGTTTTATACGGTATACGCTCCGTAGGCCGTCCGTGTGCGCTGAGCTTGCACACCCTTTGCTGGCAGAAACAGTCCTCTGCTGAAAGGTCTTTCGGACGTGAGAGCTGTCGGTTTATTACTAGAATAGCAGTGTAGTTATTTTTAAGAAGAAGAGGAGAAAATGAGAATAAATTACAGTAAAATGTCAGCAACTGCTGAAAATAGAGGAGTAGCAACAGTGTCTCTCTGCATTTTTGCAGCCAGGCAAGCACACGCAGCAGGAATAGTGCCAGCGTGCAATTTCCATCAGCTTCAATTACTACCTTCTCGTGTTTTTAAATATTTAAAGTTTAATGTTTAATTTTGGATGATGCTGAATAACAAGAATCAAAATATGAAAATTCACATTAAAGTACCAGTTGCAGCAAGCGCGTATCAATAATGTACGCGAGACGGGACTGAATGGCCACGGTCTTCCAAGAAATCTTTTCCATTTCTCTTGTGTTCCCTGTCTAGACAAGATTTATTAAACAATCCTCTGAAGGGATTGTCCTTCTCCACTACCTTTTATTATTGGTGGGAGCCAATTTGAGGCTCGTTCTGTTGTGTGAGGGGCCGGTTCCCTCCTGTGATTGATGAGCTGGATGGGAAGTGATTAGACTTTTACAAGCCCACGCTGCTTGGAACAATACTACCACAAAAAAAAAAAAAAAAAAAGGGCTGTTCTTCAAATTTCAGATTCATTGCCTATTATTTCCGAGCTTCAGTTTCTTTTTCCTTCTCTTTGACGTCTCCTCATTTTTCTGGCTTGCTTCACAAGATAAGGAGAGAGAGCGGAAGATCTGCATGGTGCAGCTGATAGAGGTAACCGTTGGAGGAGAAGCTGTCAGCTGTTGTGGGCAGTCTTGCTTTTTTGCTTTATTATTGTTATTTTTTATGAAGACTGATTGCGATTTGCTCTTGATACACTTCCCCAGAGGTCTGCCTTCTTCAAAGAGAGGCAATAAACTGGGCAAGCTGTGGAACAAGGCTGGTAGGAGGAACAGTAGGACAGGTAGGACATAGGTGTTGTTTCCCTAAATACAAGGGGGGACAAGACCACATTCCCTTATATTGGGGCTGTCAGTGTGAAACCCCTTTGCTCTCTGCCAAAGAACATTTACTGGATCGCTCCGTGGTTTGCATGCGATGATGGCTGAGCAGAAACTTTTCTGCCAGGGATCCCAGCAAACCTGATATCTGAATGTGTGTAACAGGCAGCTTTGTTCCTGCCTGTGATTGGGGTCTGGATAAAAGCCTTTTTAGAGGCAGAAATCCAGGTCTCCCCATCTTGTTCTGGCTCTCACCCAAGCCACCTATTCACCTTTAGCACACGATTGTTTCATCTTACGTTAAGACCTCTGCTCTTTCTCTTCTGGGTGCCTGGCAGAGATTTTCATCCTAGAAATATAAGAAGGCGCATAATTATCCTTGCCTCTAAGTTTCCTCATTTAATTCTTCTTGTTTTCATTCAGGAGTTTCCACCTTTTTTTTTTTTTTTTTTTTAAGTCTTTCTCAGGAGACCTCTAAAACTTATCCACTGGAGCAACAGCAAATTGAAGCCAGCGGCTGCTTTTCTTTAGAACCTCTGAGGACCACTGATGCAGGCTGAAATGTATACACTATACAGCAACCAGGTATTATAGTGAACAGGGGAATCCTATTCCCCTGGTAAAAGTCAAATGAATTATTCTCTTCTAGCTTTAAAACTGAGCTCTTTATGCACATGCCAGAGCCTTGGGGGACTGTCCCCTGACAGGGCTGTTAGCCGAAAGTCATCACTGAGGCCAAACCGAGGCCATACCCAGCCCAGCACCTTTGGGAAAAAATATGCTGGAGAGATGAGCATGAGCACCTCTGCTCATGGCTTCATGGCATCTCTGTGATGTGATTTAATCTTGTTAAGCTGGAGTGGAGCCTGGGGTGCGGGTGCTCTTTTGGTGGCATTGAAAGGATGTTTCATCAGTATTTGTCCTGCTGTAGTTGATAAAGCTTTTGCAATAAGGAAAAAAAGGTGATGGATGGTGTTTTATAAATGAGAGACCTAATAGTGACAGCATTCACCTGGGTGAGGGGGGTGGGAAAGGAGGATTTGTGAGCAAGGGAAGCAAACTTCTGTGGAAGCCAGAGCCGTGCACATCTTTGACACTTCAGCTTGCTAACTGAACTGGGAAAGAATTAGAGAAGTCATTTGTTTTTTTTTTTCTTCTCATCAAAACAAAAATACTGGAAAATGTTGCTTTGTGACAATTGAAAATGTTTTGCTCGAAGTTCTTAATTTGTTTTAAATAATACATTTTGGTAAACTACAAAGCAATGAGCACCTTGATTTTTCAAGTGTGTTTTTCTTTCCCCTTCCCAGCCAGAGCTATTTGCCACATTCAAGATTAATATTCAATTTACTTTGGTCAACCAAAAATTGATCTATTTTTCCCCTGTGCTGATAAGTTTATTCTTTGAAAACTTTCTCTAACCTAATAAGGATAGATTTTTTTTTTTCCCATGGCATTTTATCGAATCTGCCTTCTCTTTGCTGCGTTAAACTTTGATGGAAACAAGTTATTCATAAAAATGCAGGTCAGTTTTTGTTGTACTGAAAAGAGCTCTTGCCTCCACAAGAAATATAATAAATGAAACAAAACGAAGATCACAGATGTTGCAATAAAATTAGTAAATGTGTGTGTATCATTGAATTTCATTGAAATTATTGTGAATGGTGCTGTTACATTGTTTAATTATGTACAATTACCCAGGAATTGTTAAGTTCCTGCTGGAGCCTTTTCTCTTAGATTTACAATAGGTCACGGTAGAGTATTTTTCTCATTACTGTCATGGAGGCACTAATTGAACTGGATCTGATCTCCCACATTGACTAGTTTTATCCATAGAAGGATAATTTATTTATGTACAAATAGTTCTTCTTTGCCATATTTAACTGGAGCCTGGAGTAGGCATAGAAGAGATGGCAGAATTTATAGTCCATTAAAGCATTTTCCATCAAGTGTCATCTGTGAAAACTGTTTTGGGCATGTAAAGCAGCAACAAGATAAATGTAGTTTTGGTAAGTCTTGAAAATACTTTTCTTCTGGCTCCCACAGCCAACCAGCATGGCAAAGCTCTGGGGAGTTGTGCAAAAGAAGTCAGCAATGTTAGGGTTTTTTTTACATACATACATACATATATGTCTATATGCATGGAGAATCCTTCTTCAGAAAACCTGGGAAATGCAATATTTTGGTTTTGCTTCCAGAAGGTTTTATGGTTTCTCTCGGAGAGCTGAGAAAGAGCTGGGAGCTGCAAAGTGCAGCAGAGAGGTGTTGCTTTGCTAGATGAGCCTGCGGGCAGAAAGGCATGCGGTGCGTCTGGCCCTTGCGAGGCTGAACTGACACTGTTAAGTCGCCCACGCAGGAAAGGTGGCAGAAAGCATGGGAGGTGGAAGAGCTCATCATTTATTTCCAATCTGAAATCCCCCAAATGCCAGAGAAGAATCCAGTCCTTGCAAAGACTGGCGTACTGATCTGGTGGATCCAAGGATTTTGCCTTGTTAAGCATTTCAGAGCATTTGGGGGTTTCTTCATATTGATCATCCAAGCTAAACCCGCTCAATAATATGATGAATAATTTATTTGCTGACACTTTTCCCAGCCTGCTCTATATGCACCTCACATAAGTACGATGTGAAAGCTGAATGTGTGCTTCCCGGAGGTGAGCTTTGCAGACAGGGAGGGCAGCAAGAAACAAACGCAAAGTTTGGCTGAAGCCTTTCCTGCGAGCTCGGCTGCCTCAGGTGTGTGCCAAGGAGAGGAGGATGGCTCTGCTGCAGAGCCTCGAGAAGGCTTTGGGTGTCGGGGAGACCTGTTAGGGTAAGAGGAGCGTTCGCAGTGCTGTGCAGGTGTGCCAGCTTGTGCCTGGGCGCAGCAGCTCTCTGGTGCGTTTGAGCTTAAATCGGATGTGACTTCAGGTTTTAGAAAAGGCAAAACCACTTGAAATCTTTCTCTGCCCTTCTGTAAACGCAAACTTGGTGCAATTTAACATATGCATGCTGTACCCATGGAGGTCAATGGATATAAGGTGCAACTGTTTCACCTCTTCGGACCAGGAGATCCCTTTGCCTCAGGTCCTTTACACACCCTCCACCTTGCTCCTAAAACACCAGGCATTGCATCAGATGTAGTAACAGCACACCAAAACTCATGTTAGTGGCTCCTGGCAGGCACAGTACCTGTGGAGGTACTGGAGCCATCTCGGCAAACACTGCCAGACGCGTGTGAGTTTATTCAAAACTGTTTTCATCAGTGGAGGAGTACATTATTTATGATTCCATTTCCCTCTCTGTTTGGAGAGCATTTATCAAATCAGTCAGAGAATTCATTAGGTAATTATTATTTTTTCATTATTTGCTTAAGCCTTGGTGTATTTACCCCCCACAAATACAAAAGTCACTAGTAAATGGGATCAAAAGCTTGAAATATCCATTTTCCTCCCCGTAACGCAGAGGAGGAGCCCAGGAGCAGCTCTGTAGTGCGACAGCTAGCAATGAAGTTGTGATATATAAGAAGTGACGGGATGCAATCGAGTGTCATTTGTCATCTGTGGCCTGAACGAGATCGCCGCTGCTCCGTGCTGGTGGACAGCCAGAAACGATTCGTGCCCCATTTCACACGTGTGCAAGTGAGGCACCAAGACATTATAAGCCAACACATATGAACAGACCCCAGCAGCTGCCACCCCCCAGCTTAATCCTGTTTCGCAGGGTTCCCTGTGTCTTTGTTAGCATCCCATCCCATGCAGCATCCAGTGCCACCTCCGCCGTCGTCTTGTGGTGCTTGTGGTTGGACCTTCCCAGGGCAATACCAGCCACCATTCCTCTGCTCTTTTCTCAAAAAGGGGTTTGTTTTTTTTTGTTCAGACCAGCTCATTTGGTGATTTTGCCAAGGGCAGCCCAGTGGTGGGTGGCCTGGCCAGCCACTAGGCTTGGGGACCAGGAGCAGCGGGGACCATGCTACTCCTGACACCACATTTGCCATGGTGGCTGCACCTCTGTGCTTTCAGACCCCATGTCAGCTCACAGTTTCTGTAGTTTGGGATTTGTCGCTCCCTGACCTGCAGTGACGGGGAAGAAAACATTTTCCTGTGGGGTGGGGTTATCTCAGACGCACAGGTTGCTCCTTGGTGAATGGGGCCACCAAAACGTGGTGCTTCCCATTTGCTGGTGCAGGGGAGCTCCTGGGCCAGACCCTATGATCGGATGAGAGTGGGTGAGGATGAAGGGGAGAGGGAAATCACAGCAGCAGCATGTCAGTTCAACTTAAACCGCTGTAAAAAAAGCAGCAATTCCAGGTGTGCCTCGAGCATCCCAAGGTGAGGGGCTGGGGTGGGTTTGGGTTTCGGAGTCTTTTCCAAGATGCTGACCCACGCAGACTAAAGGGATTTCTGGGAAGACTACTCTGCAGCTGCCTGCGTGACCCCTGTACCCCACCTCACCTACTGCATTCGGTTTATTTTCAAGTAAACATTGGGTTTCATTCTTACCAGCTGCTGCTTGCAGCGTCCAAGGTATCCCCTTCACAATGTTAATGAGAAAAACCACACCGCAAAGCTTTCTCCAGGTGACCCACCTATTCTGAAAAGCACTAAGGGCTACTGAACAAAAATGTATGATGTATAATTAATGCAATAATTGTATAATTTTATTCCCCTTTTCATTAAAGTTGCTGTACACAGTGCATGTATTAAATATGACTACAGTGCTGTTTCCCAAGACAACTGCTGAAGATGAGTTAGGAAGACCTCAATAGGCTATTCCAGTTAAACGTTTTCTTTGCAAAATAAATACAGGCTGTCTTGTGAATAAGAATGAGATTAGCTGAAGTCATTAATTAGTGTGACTTTTAAAAAGAAAGCTGTAAATGGAATAATTCACCATGTACAGCTTCTTCATTTTCTTCACTGTGAAATAGTTTTCAGTTTTTTATTATTTACTCTCTGTTGCTGTTAAAAGCTTTTGCAAATTCAGAACTTTTTTGGTGGGTCCCTCCCGGTTTTTTAGCTTGTCTGTTTTGCTCCCCTGTTGTCCATTGTCCAGCTCACGGGTTTTGGACAGAGACAATATTGTGCCCAAACCATCTTTGCCTCCCTCTGGCCTCGTCCCTCCCGGAGTTTCCTATTGCCGTAGGGTTCAGCTCGGTGACCACAGCTCAGCGCCCAAGGCAGCCAGCTTTGACCTGGAGTTATCTAATAAATTAGAAGAAGAGATGGCAGGGCTGGAGGTCGCTGAAGCAAGGGGAGCTCACCGTGAGCATCACTGGTGTGTGCCATATCGTAGCGTTCGTTGTCAGAAGTCCTGACAGTGCTCTGGAGACCTGAAGTCCTGAAATGGGGTACAGAAGAGCTCAGGGGTCCTTTGCGTTAGCCTGTCGGCCTCATATTTGTTTGCTTGTTTTCCTTATATAGTTCAGGTTGGAAACTTAAAATACATGTTGTAGGCAGATTAAAATGATCCTTTATGATGGATGGAAAAGGTTAAACTGAAGTTAAAAAAGAAAACTTTTGAGATGTTGTATCAGAAATTCAGAAACAGAAAATGGGATGGTTTATGCTCATAGCTTTTCCCTAAAGCTTGGAGCAATTTGTTTAAACATTAATTTTAACATTTATTTTCCTACTTTTTTTTTTTTTCCAGTGGCTTAATTTCCATTCCTTGTCTGGTGTGCCTGTTAATTTTGCACGCTATCACAAGCTTAATTCTTCTCTGTTTCAAATGAATATCATATAAATTAATTGCCATATGATTACCATGTAATTACATTGTGACTCATGACAGTTTAGACAAAGTATCATAGCTCCATTTTAAGAAATGATAAATGTTTGACTAATGTGTCAGGAAAATGTAAATATATAGTGATTGTTGTGGCACTTTAAACACATTAATTCTCTCCCTAGTTTCTGTAAGCTGTCAGTCATTCTGTGGCAAAGGGCACTCAATCCGAGCACCTAAATTCATCCGTGTTTAGGCAACGTTCAGCGTTTGGGAAGGTGTTTGCACTGAGGGCCTGGGAGGAGGTACGTGGCCAGAGCTGTGCCGCAGGATCATGCATGACACTCTTGAAGAGACCTCTATCTTCCAAGTAAGCTGCTTATTAAATAAGTTTATCCTGTTACACACTTCCAGCTACCTTTTGCTGTATTTCACAGCCCACACACAATTGTATTCCAGCTCAGCGTAGGGGCTGTCAGTTAGTTTTTACTATTTGGGGGCTCTCCTAGCCTGCCTTGCTGCTTGCTGGGGCATCTCCTCTGCCCGGGACCTTGACGCTCGCCACAGGATTGAATGTGCTGTCGCTATTAGTGATTGCAGCTATTTCGTCTTGGCATCTCTCTCTCTCCCTCTCGCCCCCCATCCCCCCTTGTTCTCCAAAGGTGCAGAAAAATATAGCCAATTAGTGTTTAAGCATGCACCTTGGTCTGTGGTGGGGCACTAAGCCCAGCATTTCGCCTGCAGAGTGTTGCCCTGGGGAAGCCCTGCAGGCTGGCGGTGGGATGTTTCGTTGCTGCTGCGGGGCGTTGGGATGGAAAAGGATGCAGCGATCCACAGCTGTGGCTATTGCATGGCTGCGGAGCAAAAGTGAATGCTGTGAGCAGGCCAGCTACTGATGCTCACAAAGGCTTGGGTGAAACGAAGCTTTGGCTGTCCAACGCTGATGGTCCCTTCCGACACCAATCAGTCAGAAAGGGACCCGCTTTATTAGCGATCAATAAGTGAAGTTCTATCTTCGGTTGAAAATCAGGAGTGTTTTTCGTCATATTAACGAAGTTGCTGTTCAGTATGTCTTACGGTCAATGTAGACGGGGACAAACCTTCTTAGCAGCTGCCGTGAGGTGTCAGACAGGCTCCTGTTGATGGCAAAAACATGTTTAACATGGAATTGTTTAAAATAGCATCTTAAGTTTAAATTGCTCTGAGCTCTGTAAAGGTATTAGAAAACATAACAGCCATGCCAAGGAAGTCACTGGACGCCAGATAACGGATGTTTGTTTTCAATTATGAATACCTTCACCACTGATCTTGCCTTATCACTTAGAGTGAAGTGTCCTTAGCAAGACAGCAAGATTACAAAAGAGCACTTTGCTGGTTTTCAGCTTTCTTCTGTGCTTGTATGTCATCACCGTCCAGTAAAGTCAAGATAAAGTGTAGTTATCTAGACCTACAGTGACGCTGAGAGCTTTTTGTCTGTGCAGGTGCCAGCCCACTGTTGCAAGGATTCGGGCTGGGACATCTCAAGGGTTTATCTCGTCCTCTTCTGCATGCCGGTGGCTGCTGCTCTGCACTTGGTCCTGCCTTTGCAGCATGCCCCTGTGCTGCTTGAGGCGCTTGCCAAGGATTTAGAAGCACTTCCCCAAACAATTTCAGAGTGGGACAGATCTGGTTATAGGCCCCGCCTTGATACTTTGCCCTAGGGATTTATTTTTTTGTCTGGATTAGCAGACCAGTTGCTGCTGCTTTCCTAACCAAATTAAGCAGCCATCAGTTGCAGTGATTCACTGAACAGGGACAATGTCCTCTGCTCATTTAAGGTCCTGGCGCAAGACTAGTAGCAGCTGACAGCAAATAAACAGGCAAATCCATAAAAAAAGTAAACCGTGGAGTTTGTGAGAAGGGGAAAGACAAGGAAGGTATTTCTAGTGAATCTACAAACTGGAAATGGTCAGACCCATGACTTAGGATCCCCTTCCTTGATGATGAGTGACAACTGAGTTACTCATCTGTCTCTGATGGTCTTTAAAAGGGAGGGACTGCAGCTAGCCCGGCTGCAGGGAGCTAGTGAGGCTGTAGGCATTTCCAAGCCACCCATTTACAGCCATCCAGCTGGAAACCAGTGTCCCAATGCCCTAAAAACCCCCCTCTAGAGAAATTGTTTCCAATCTGTAGCCACAGTAAAAAGTAAATCAAGTTGCCTTCATTCTGGGCGGTATGAACTTTAAAAGCCTACGCAGAGCTCATTTAAATATTAAATGTTGAGCATGGGCAGTTTCTTTCCCCTTTCTCCTTGCTCTCCTTTTATTAGCTGAGAAAAGCAGGGAAGAAAAAAAATTGAAAGACTTGGTTAATGCAATGTGTGACATTAGAAATTGCCTTAATAATGAAATGCATGATTAGACCAATTAGAGAGGTAGGATGGAAATGCTGTGTGTGTAGGTAGTGCATGCTTAGCATACACGGCCCTTAAAAAAAGAGCTGATAACCATCAGGGAGTCAAGAAAAGAATCTTGTGTTTCCTTGGCTCCAAAACTCTGGTTTGATGGTCTTTGCTGTGGCCAAAGCCAGGTCACCTTTGTCCCCCTGACTTTAATTTGCGCTAAGATTGCTATTTCTCTTCTCTCTTACGCTGATCTCATCATAAATCTAGCGTTTCATCCATTTCTCCCCCCTTGCATTTTGCCTTGCTATTTCTCCTTCACCCCTTCCCCCGAGGTCTAGCAACGTAGCCCTCAAACATCGGTGCAGGTTAATCTCGAAATTAAAATCCGGGTTTGCTTTCTAGAGGCATGGTAGCTTTGCTCAAATGTAGCAATCGCAAGGGAGCTGCCAGGTGAAGTCGGAGGAGCAGCTCCTCGGCTGGTGTGGGTGAGCACAGGCCGCCTGGTTTTCCTGAAAGCATGCGGACATGCCACGGCTGATCATCTGCGGGCTCCGCTCCTCGCAGGTTCATGAAAGATGATAATTTAGATCATCTTTGCTGATAATGGACAAAAGCTCTACTTGCAATCCGGTGATGCATTACCCTTCCTCGGCCACCGTTTCCGTGCTAAAATCTTTATACTCACAGATATTTTTAAGATGTATGGTAATGCATGATTTCTGTCCTTAGTGCCAAGTGTCTTAAAGAGATTTCATTTAGATAAATTATCAGCCAGATATGAATAAGTAAGGAGCAATAAATCACAGAAAATTAGCTGTTTCAGCCGAACGGGGTTTTCACATCTATGGTATAGTCCAAAAGGAAAAATGTTTTTGGTTTAGTTTTGTGGGTTTTTTTAATTGACCGAGAAGGTGGTGCTAGGGCATAGTAAAAGATACAGGCCCAACGGTGTGTTTAACTACAGTTTTGTGAGCTAAGCTTTAAATTTGTTTTTTATCTGTACCTTTGAGAAAAGACGTTGCTGCTTCGGTGCGTAGGCTGAAAATGAACATTTTCTAACAGTTGCCAATCTTTCCTGCTAAATGTGGTGTACGACTGCTGGAAGGTTTAGACCCAGTCCTGTGGCTGATGCCATGATACGTGATCACAGCCGTGCGTGCCTGAGGTATGTACAGCAATTGTTTGCATGGAAGAGCAATACTAAGAGAATATTTACGTGCTTGTAGAGTATATACGTGTGAATCCTGCTAGAAAGCAGTTTATCTGTCCCATCCCCGTAGGATCACCTATCTCAGCAAACCTCTCCTTCAGTCATCATGTACCAGAAACTTGAGAACTGTTGATCTGCGCTTTGGAGGGTTTTATCTTTCCCGTCCCGCTGCACCAAACGCGTTTGATGCCGCTGGTCAGTGTGTATCCTCCCCAGGGAGGGGCTCCTCCATTTCTCCTCAAAGGGTCTTCCCTTTCTTTCCCTCATTTTTTTCCTAAATCCCGATCACATGCTCAGAGCCCCTTTCCTGGGGTGCCATGCCCCCAGCTCTTTCCCCAGGAGGCTGTTGCTGTTCCAGTTAGCTTTATCTGTTTCCTCCCATGAAGTAGTGAATTAGAGATTTTTTTTAAACTTCTGTTGTTGTTAGGAAATGCTGGTTTTGCCTGGTCAGCATCTTTCACAGAAACCTATCAATATAGGCTGGGGATTTTGTGCCAGTGCAAACTGCAAACTGATTTTTTTGATCTCCAAGTGGCTGAAAAATAGAAACACTGTTTTCCAGCCAGGTCTATTCACATTACATTATATGAACACAGTAGCACTAACATCATGGTAAATGATGTTAAAAATGCAAGAAAAGGCTATAAAAGTTAATTCAGTGAGGTATGCTGGGTAGCTTTTTTTAACAT
Source organism: Ciconia boyciana (assembly GCF_034638445.1). Classification (NCBI taxonomy): domain Eukaryota; kingdom Metazoa; phylum Chordata; class Aves; order Ciconiiformes; family Ciconiidae; genus Ciconia; species Ciconia boyciana. Next base: position 39,785,981 of record NC_132943.1, on the reverse strand, counting down.
TGCTATTAGCGTGCATGATGTGAAATGCACTTATTTCTCACTGTAGGCAAGACTCAAAAGCGGATGGCTAAGGAGAAGGGAAAAGTTAAAATCTGGGGCAGTTCTTAACATATCCCTTTGTATTAAATTTGAGTGTTCAGAGTGTACAGCTATACATTTTTTACATTGTTCCTTATGACAACATGTTTTCTGGACTGCCATTTCTTAATGTCATGTATTCCTTACTGGTTAGTCCCTGCTTCTGTGCAAATTTTGTTATTCTCCCCACAGCATGGGTGAGCTGACAGTCCTAGCAGGGTTTTACTTACGGACCTCCTCTTGGTCCCCAGGGAAGCGCAAGTATTGTCTTTGTTACAAGCCCAGGGCTGATGGCAAAGGCAACATTTCTGCCATGCTTCTCGTGGAGACAGTTCAGCGTTTGGGCTATTTCCTATCGCTTTGTGATACCGGGCACTGTCAATTCTCTTTTTGTTTTCTACTATTGCATTTTCAATTACAGGTGTGTGTTGATATATTCTACTCGAGGGCTATTCTTTAGATTGCTGGGTGTTATGCATAAGCAGGTGTAAACGAAGGATGCTGTATTGAGTAATATGATATTCAAGGGCCTCATTTCAGATTTATGGTGATGAATGAAAGAAGGGTTACAGAACAGAATAGACCTGGGAGTCAGCTTAGCCACAAGAAAATACTTGACACAATAGGAAAGTAGGGAATTAAAAGTAACGTGCTTACCTCAAGTACAGTACTTTCTGTGCAAGAGCTAGCAGTTGTTTAAATAGAGGGAATTTAAATTATACTGCCATTTGGCACAATAGTACTTAGTCTAATTTTATCAATTACAGTATAAACCTGTCAGGAAGAATGCTGATTAGGGCACACTGTTTGGCTAGGGAGTAACGTGGCAGGTTCAAATAGGTGCTAAGCGCCTGGTTATTAGCTTTATTAAGTGGAATGCTTTGCTTATAACGTTGCCCAAAGGCTTCCAGCTTTAAAGCAAGCAGTGCGGTGTGTGTGCACCTCTGTGCATCCCCGCACATGTGCAACTTGCTCCAGGAGATCTGGGTAAAGGTCTGAAGGTGCCAGAAAAAACGTGGCCCCTGCTGCTTTAGTTTAACTTTCCTGTCTGCAGTATGATGCAATCCCTGCTGCGCTGTGATGCAATTCTTGCAGTACAGTTATTTTTCCTCTCTCGACTTCTGTTTACCTCTGTGCCTGGGCAGCGTCAATGCATGCCAGAGTGCATCCTCAGTATTGCTGCCCTTCCTAATCTAAGCCTTTGCCCAGCCTTCTGTCTAGCAATATTTTTGTCCAAGAAGAGAGATGGATTTTGAAGACAGGCATTTTTAACGCTTGTTCCCCGTTACACTTATTTGTATGGAAATTGCTGAGGATTTAGGCAGCTCGGTTATGGTGCATTTTGCCATGTGCTGGTTTAAGACGTATCCACCTCCAGCTGCTTGTCCCACCAGCAGAGTCCCCTCAGGCTCAGGCTGTAGGTACTCTGCTTTGTTGGCCAACATTTGAGCGAAAGCCCACCTCCACTGGCAGCTTAAGTCAAGAGCCTGCATTCTCCACCTGGTATGTGTCTGGGTTGTGAGCGCTGGCCCCTGGTCACCTTCTGCTGATGCCGCTGCTGCAGGCCCGTAGCGCAGAAGGGCTGGCTGGACACGTCCAAAGCCTCAAACTGACACAGCAAGACTCACGAGGGGCCATCTGTCACTGCCCAAAGCCCTCTTTCTCTGAATGCAGAAGGAATTTCAAAAAATCAGAGGAGGTAATTGCTTTAGTTATTCTTCCAAGCTTCACCCCGCAGTCACTGCTCAGCCCAGCGCGTGCTGTACTTGCATGGGGCTGGGCCTTCTCCAATTACAGGGGCTCTTGCCTTGTATTTCTGCTTTCTCCGTGGTTTCTCTGAGGTCTTTGGTTTCCCACGCAAGTGCTGTCCTTCCCCGCACCAGCAGACCTTTCCCCCGCACAGCTGAGACATGGACGTGCCTTTTGTTTCGGCAGCATCTGCTGCACTCCGGTCACAGGCCCCAGTTGCTTTTCCCGTTTATCCCAAAGGAGGGACAGCGTCTGTCCCCACCAGTTTCAGCGTTTACTGTCTCCAGGCCTCCTGCCTCCCCCGCGGCGGGAGCTGGAAGGTACGGAGTTGGCCAAGGCACACTGCCATGCATTAAATGGTGGAGATGGAAAGAAATGTCCGACAGCGTCAGCTGCCTCTTTCTGCAGCGCTCTGCACAACCTCTTAGACTTGAATGGGCATTGAATTCCTCTGCCTGGGAGAATAACAGTGTCTGGCACACTGGTGAGGCCTTGATCTTCTGGTGGAAATCCTGCTAAATGCTCAGCATAGGGTGTCTATGTCAAGATGGTTGAGGTTTTTCCTGGGTTGTTTTGTGTGCTATGTAAAGGATAAGATTTCTGCTTAAAATTAATAGTACTATGGGAAGTGTTAGTGAACAAAAAAATCCCTTTGCATGGCAGGTCTGAGGAATCCCCTTTCTTCTATGTTGGTTATTGGAAGGAGTTATGCACGAAGAAGTAAACAGGGTCCCTGTTGACAATTTCTCTTACTTGTCCTACTCCTCAGTTACAGCTTTACAATAAAAGGTAGAAGCCATTCCAACATTGCTTTTGTTTTTTTCAGGACAGAGCATGTGAATACGTACATGTCATCTTTGAAAACTATATTCACTTATTTAATCTTGGAATGAGCGTGGCGTGGCACTCTCTTGCTTGACCACAGCCCTTGTCAAAGAAATGGTGCCATGACCAAGAAACCCAGTCAGCAGTTTATGCTCTTTCCAGATAAAGCTGGGATGTAAAAGGAGGAAGGACTGGTCCAAGGATGTGTTTCATTTTGTCACTTGTCACACCTGTGTAATTGCCAGCTACGCAGCTCAAGCGCTGCTTGCGGTGCTTACCCCCCTCTTCACTGAACCTCTCCATGTGGAGTGCTTTCTCCTGCCTTACTGACCCAAAATGGAGTCACAAAATTCTAGTGGTGATTAAACTCAGCGTTATTAGCCCGTTCTTGGCCTTGCTTTGGCTCATGCATGCCCGTTGAGACCTTTATTACAGGTAGTGGAGTTGCTGGAGTGTGGTTCGGTTGCCATTGGTGCTGCGGGAAACCCGCGGAGAGCAGGAGAGGTGTGGTGGTTTGGGGACGTGCTGGGCTGCCAGTGCTGCTCCTCGGCAGGCAGGTGGCCCGGGCAATGCTCCAGGCTACACCCGTCTTCTGGGCGTATCAGTTTTCTGGAGCTATAAGGGTAGAGATGGCCCCACTGAGATTTTCCAGTGACCTGCACAAAACCCTAGAAACCCCTCCTCAGTCCTACCCCCCAGCTCTAGTATTGTATCTGTATGTGCCTTAATCAATCAATCGGTAGTGCCTTGCTGGCTATGGGGGCCCTGGCCAGAGCTGCTGCAGGTATTGCATCTGGGGTGACACGCACAAAAAGCCAAAAATTGACTTTTTTTCAAGATCCTTTTGGATCTCAGGGATTGTTTCCTGATTTTATTTGGGTGTCTAATAACTGCAATCCCAATACCAGGCATATTAACTCTGTCCAATCTAAATAATTTCTAGAACCACAAAAATGCATATCCTGATTTTATTTGGAGGTATGACAACCCCTATCCTAATATAAATACTGGACATAAAAGCTCTGTCCAAACTAAATGATTTCTAGAATTTCAGTAAATACCTTTAGGTGCTAAACACTAGATCTGCTGCCAGTATAAATTAGCTGAGCTCGGCTGTTGCCAGTGGTGCTGTGCAAGGTTTTATCTGCTAAGCAGCTGGTTTCTTGGAGTTGAGACCCCGCAAACTAACCTTCAAGTGTGATTTCGGAGGGAACATAGTCCCTCTGCATCTGTGCATCTCTGGGTACTGACAGTCTGCGCCCAAGTCTTTCCCTGTGTCGTGTCAAAGGGTTAAGTAAATACAGAGGCACACTTAAGCTTGCAACCTGTGTATTTGAAGAGACCGTTCTTGAAACTGCCACCAAGTTCACCAGGAGCAAAATCCACAGCTTTGTGAAATTCAGTGGAAAATTGGCTTCAAGGAGCATTAACTCAGGTTCTCAGTGGATGTCTTTCTTCTGTATTAAGAGAGGGGGGAAAAAAGAGCACCTTTAGATACTAAAGTCACTTTTTTATTTTCCCTACAAGTTTGAACTTGTCCACTACCTGGAGTATTTTACTATTTTATTTATTGCTACTGAGGCAGAACTAGATTTAGGCTTAATACTAGGCTCCAGATGGTTTTTAGAAGGTGATCGCATTTACAGTCCCGAGATTTGTGCACGGCTGCTTCCCCCTCCATGCCTTGCGGCTAAACCCCGCTCTCTCAGATGTGTGCTCCTGGAAATGCTTTATGGCATTTCACAGTTCCTATAAAGGAGACGATCTTTTTCTGCAAAGCCTTTGGCATGATTTTTGTCTCCACCAGGTTTTCCCCCGCCAGTGTGGGATGGCAGCATAATTTTTCCCAGCACCCGGGCATGCGTGCATGTCTTGGTGGCATGGAGGGGTGATGGCCAGCTCTGCAGCCTGGTCTGACTTTGCTGTGGGGGTCTTTGGAGAGGTGGATTTTTTCATCCAGTCCTCCAGGGTCCAGTGGGGCCACAGTGTTCTCCCAGGCTGCCAGCGGGGGCTGAGACACCCCAAACATCAGGCATCGTATGGTATACCCAAACGGCAGCTCAGCTGGGGAGTGGAAATGGGGAGCGATACTTTTAAATCATTTGGTTTGTGTTTTATCAAATGATTCTGAATTACCTGATCTTAAGCTGAGACTTTTTGCTGCTCCAGGTCAGTTCAGTGTCAGAGGATCACGTAAAAATGCAAAGGACCCTGTGGTTCCCCTCCTTGGAGCCTGGAGCCCCTGCGCGGGTGCCTGCTGCTTCTCCCACCCGCATGGTGTGGGAGAGCTGGGATCTGTAGCTCCCTTTCTGCTCTGAATTGTACTTAGCTTGATACCGCATGTGAAAATTGTATTTTAAACGCCGTAGTATGGCAGCATGTTATTTTGTAAGAGGAGCACTGTGTTATCCAGTCCATGGCTTTCTCTTCTCTTTTTGCTTTTTCTTTGCAAAGACAAGCTATAAACCCAGCTTTTTACAGTGGGCATAATGCAGGAGTGTCGGTGAAGTGCACTAAGGCAGGATCTGTCCTTCCCATGCCGTCTCTGTTCCTGTAACCCATGCTGCAAAGGTGTGTATATCCTGTTTTTCATTAGCAACTAGAAAAATCTATCTTGTTTTAGCAAAAAATTATGCAGAAGCTGTTTGCTTGAAGAGAGGTTTAGGCTACCGAAACCTTACTGAGTGCGGGTACCGATGATGGAGAATAGCGTGAGGAAACACATGTTTCGTCGTTTCTTTGTACGTGTGGTTTTCGGCTCACTTATGTTAAGCTTTTCAGTTTTTGCATCTGCTATATTATTTTGCTTTGATTTTTAAAGTGTTCTGTGTACAACTAAACCCACATGAGGATGATCTGTTTTCTCCTTTTTGTTTCTTTCTAAGGCAATAAGACATCTGGCTGCTACTAGTGTGAATTATCAAGTCGCATCCTTTTAACCCTCCTCATCATTTTATTTGTAAAGTGCTCACCCACTGAGATACCAGGGGTCATGTGCAAGCAGTTTAAAACAACATTGGGAAATAAATGGCAGGGGCAAAAATGATCAGATGTTTTTTAAAGCTGAAAAGCTGTGAGCGCTGAAAAAAAGCACGTTGGTGGGGAGAGGGAAGAGAGAGGTCAGATCAGTCCAGCATAGCTGCAGAGACTGAAGCTGACCCTTCTTCCAAAACTTAAGTGTAAAGTTCAGCTTTTCAGCTGTGGGTGGTGAACCCAGCAGCAGCAGGACGTGCCTGTAAATCTTTTTCTGAATTTAGCCAATCCTATAAGAAAAGCCATATCCCTGACCATTTGGGAGAGCGGGACCCCAGCACTGCCGGGGTGCTGTTCGATGCAAGGGGGAGACTAGAAAACTTTTTAAAAGGCGAGCTTTTCTTCTGGAGGCAGCTAGTGGGGAGACCTTTGCATGAAGGCACTGGGTCCATCGGTGTTCAGGATGTACCCGCACCAGCTCCGTGTGCTGGAGCAGTCTCTCTGGAAGCTCCACTAAAAATGAAATTGCAGTAATAAAGCCTGGCTGCCTGAAGCGCGTATGTTGCTCGTGCAAAGTCCTTGGAGGGTGAGTAAGAATCGAGGCTAAACAAATGAGCTGGCTGGCTATGTTTGTGTGCCACATCTGCCAAATGGCTTTTTTTGGAAAGAGCGCTGCCAAAAAAAGCCCGAAACAACAGAATGTTGCCAAGATGTTGAACTTTATATCCCCCCCCCTCCAGCAAAGAGAGATATCAAGAAAGAAAAAGCTGCCTGTTTGTGATGCTCCTGTTCTCCCTTATTCACGTGCAAGGCAGCTTGTAGGCGCCCAGATGGCAACACCAGCCTGTGGCTCCTTCAGGGCTGGTGTAGAGCTCGCCGGGGTCGCGGCACAAGAGATGCGGCCGTGTGTGAGCAATGCTGTGACCTGTGCGTGCAGAGATGGGGCCACGGGGACGGATCAAAGGATGGGAAGGCATCAGCCCCTGTGTAATTCTTTTCAGTTCTGTTTATTGTCTTGAAGCACTGTCTTGTGCTTTCACAGTGTCTCTCTAAAGAACTTCAGAGAAAATAAATAGGAATTTTCATGGAAAATAAGAGGGTGATAAAACAAATAAAACATCCTTGATCTGCATGATTTAAAAATAACTGAAATTGAGGAGAGTTGCCAATAGATGACGAGAAACTTCCAAAACTGATTGCATGTTTGAATGGCCGTGAGAACAGAGCCATCAGTCCCTCTGTCCTTGATTAACACTGTTTACCCTGAGCACTGTGGGAAGCAGCGGTAGCATCGGAGAGGATAAATGCTGATTTTCCTGGTGCTTTCCCATCTGACTTTGAAAGTCTCACCCCTCACCCAGAAGCATTAGGACTAACGCAGGGAGGAGGTGAGCAAACTCCAACCCTCCACGCAAGCAGACTGCTTGTGTGGAAACCTGTCCCTGCACTGAAGGGCAAAGAGACCAAAAGACCAAGGCAGACTTCAGGGGATGGATGCTGAAAACCGTTGAGTATGTTTTTAGTAGTGAGGTGGATGCAGGTGTTGCAGAGACAGGGAGCCTTCAGGAAAGAGTAAAAAAAAATTTCTTTCATGCCAACTTTCCATCCTCTGGATGTTTATTCAGATGCCACACATTTTTAGTAATTCTCACTGGGACAAATTTAGTCAAGTCCTTCAGGGTTTTCTTGGGCAGAGATGAATGCAAGCACAGGCTTGAGCACTTCAAGGGCTGGTGCCTACAGCAAATGAGGAATGTTGCCCAGTAACAGCTTGAGCATGAAGACGAGAAATTCAGCTTTGCTATGGTAGATGGCAGAAGGCTCAGTGGGTAGGTCTGAAATTGAGGAATTTAATCAACATAGCAAATGACGGACATGATTTTAAGCAGTTCTCTTCAAATGGAAATGGAGGGTTTCTGGTACTAAGAGAGATGGAGAAGCCCCCTGGGGAAAGTTTGGTGGGTGGATGGGGAAAATCAGTGCTATTTGGTAGACTGCTCCCCAAGCGTCTGGGGTCAGACTGCATCACCAGGGTCTGCCCTGTTGTCGTACCAAGGCGCTTTGCTCATATTTCTGTTTTATCACATCAAAAGAACTGTTTGATTACAAAGTGTTGATTGAAGAGTAACAGCTATGACAGAAGAGTGTGGCTGAAAGAAAGAAAGAATCCCAGAATGGAAACCAGGCAGCCCAGTGCTGTGTAAAATGAATGCATCTGGTATTCCCACAGATGCAGTGCTGTAGATATTTTACAACCATATTAAAATGATTTTAGCCAGGAGGGTGAGAGGGGAAAGGCTATACAATAACATACGAATCACTTGCACTGATTGAAAACCAAATGAGCAATTTTCAGCCACAAAAATCAAGTGAGAGGACAAAGCAAATAAGACCTACAAGGCAGGCTAATAATCAAGATAAGTGCTAGAGATAAAAAAGCCTAGCACAGCGTTATAGTGTACCGTGCAGTGTTTGTTAGGAGATTTCCTATATGCCACGAGAATTTGCCGATGCTGCTGTGTAGATTGAGTCAGCATCCTCAAATAGTTGCGCTGAGCTTATTATCAACGTTTTTCTTCAGGATGTTACCAAAAAAGTGCAAAAGATACTTCTCATTTTTTTTCCTGCAGGTATAAAGTAGCATAAATATGGGGATAAAAACAAAAACTTTTTTTGTTTTCTCCCCGTTTCCTCCTTATTAGCATAATTCCATGATGTGGCTCGAAGTGTTTTAAAGGAGCAATTAATGATTCATTTGTTTTTTACACAAATATTTCTCTGATACTTTCCTATTCTAGGCAGCTTTTGGAAAAAAAAAAACAGTTTGAACTCGAGAGGAAAGAAGTTTAAAATATTTTAAACAAATTAGCTTCTCCTAGGACCTTAACTACCGTACTTTATTGGAATTTTAAATGAAATTGTTTGAATAAAGTATATGAGGTCCTTTTTTAAAATGGAGAGGAGAAAAACAACCTCTGAAGCAAACCAGAGAAAAAGAAGATAATAGCGCTTGGAAAGCAACCTCTTGGCAAAGAGGAACAAGAGCAGTGGAATAATTTAATTGCTCATCAGCTAATTATACAGTATTATAATGTTAATGTGTCTTCATCATGACAATGTAATAGGTATAGATTGAAGCATATGAAAAAGAAAGTGTTGATGCAGTAATTATAACTAAGAGCAGAGCTGTTAGAGTAATTATAACGCTTCATCAGGTAATTAACGTATTGTTCAACTTGAGACAGAGAACAAAGAGTGAAGAAGTTAAATATTGAAGGACATGCCTTCCCTGCTCCGGGGCTGTCTTCCTGCATTTGCTGCAGAAGGTGATACTCCGTATTGATACTGTTATTTTCTTATTTCCTTGTACATATTTTATTGAGCGGGGGAAAGTTGTCGGGGTGCGTGCAGCAAAATAGACCGGCAGCGTGGCAATCGTTATTTAAGCCGTTTGTCCTGAAGACCCTCCCCGATCCTCCTTGCTGCGGAGGCAGTCAATTTGCGGATGGGTATCGGAGACGAAAGGGCAGCAGATGCTGCTGCAAATTAACCTCCGATCAAAGACACCTATTCAGCACCGGCAGAACTGATTCACAGGAGAAGTGCTGGGGTGAAACCACTGCCCAAAGTGCATTCGAGTTTCTCCTGTCTCTCTGTGCCGCTGCTTTTGGGGTGTTGGGGGATGCTGGGGGCATACCTGCGGGGGCACAAATGGAGATGCAGAGCTGGTGCCCTGCACACCTGCTGCTCCTGCGCCCGCCTCTTGATCCTGCTGCCCCCAAAGCTCCAAGAAAAAGCGCTCTCGCTATGAAGCTCCCGGGCTGGGAATTTTGCTTAATCTGATCAAATCCACCCCGTGCCCAGCAGTCTGGTCTCCAGCGTGGAAGGTGTTGAGGTGCCGCCTGGCACACCCCCATCCGCAGCCAACAGCGTAACTCACCGTGATCTGCAAGGCTGTGGCCGCAGTCGGGGGGGAACTGCTGCCGTACGGCTTAAGGAGTAATCAGTGGTTTGGTATTGATGTGCCCCGAAGAGGGATGTGAGATCTATCCTGCCTGTGCAATTTGACTTACGCTGTAGCAAAAAGCTGCTCGGGATTAAGAAACAGTGCTTTGAGGGAGGTTGATGAATCTGAGTTTGATTTTTCATTTGCTGGTGAAACGGACTGAGTGTTGGTTTCAGCTTTGTACAAAACTAATAAAGAAGCCCTTGTATCTTGGGTAGCAAGTTACAGCAATATAAACATTACTTTCAGATATCCAGCTTTGTTTCTATTCCTTCCCCAAAACAACAGAGTAGGAGTTTCTCCCCGTCTCCCACATGCCAAAGGAGTGCTTTAAGTTACTAGACCAATGCTGTAAATGCGTGGATGCACTTAACCATGAACATATACTTACACATGTGCCTATACTAACCATGTAAGATCTTATTCCAATCTCGATGTGCAAATTTTGACACATCAATAATTTTTGTCAAAGTACCTCCCAGTCAAGTCTAAACCTAAAAACCATGGCACATGGAGAGAGAGAACTGGCTAATAGCACAGGGCAGGTTTGTCCCCCGTCCTTGGTCCATCGGGACACCATCAGCACCAATGCCTTCTGCAAGGCTGCAATCTGCACGCCTCCCTGGAGAGCTAATGATATTGTTGACAGCACTTTTTTTTAATGTTTGGCTTAACTTACCTCCTTCAGCTCAGGATAGTTTTCTACTGAAAATCAAACCACCTCACACTGGTGGTCATCATCAACAGCATAATTTCTGATGAAATGAGGGCAGCAGTGGGACTGGTTTGGTCAGTTTGTTTAGTGATGTGCTGATTTGCAGTTCAGTTTTATGCCTTACTACATTTTATTTAAGCGTTGCGTCCTTTTGCAGGCTTTACAGGCATAATGCTGTAGTACCATACCCAGCTAAAGTTTGGTCAGTAAGAAACAAATGAAACGTTAAAATATGATTTTAGGCAAATAATGTCATGCAGCAGAAAGGAGGATGTTGTGCTTCTGGTGAAAGATGTGGAAATAGATACTGCGTGGTAACAGAAAGGTGGGATCAGTGTAAGCAAGTGAGATCTGGATGAGCTGAGCTGCTCGGAGCTTGGCTGCAGAGACGGCCAGTGCAGCGCACTTGCTGGCTGCAGGCCAGGGACCTGTTTACGTGAGTTCAAGTCACTTAAATCCAGGACAGAGAGGCCTGAAAGGAAATAAGATTGCTGGTGGGGAGGGAAGAAACACAAAAGAGTAAAAAGCAGTATGATGGCTGAAAGGATAGAGTTAGATAAGGGTGAACAGACTGGGTTTAGGTTAAAAAAAGGCGTCTGAGGATCGGAGGGCAGAGGCTTTGGAGCAACCTTCTGGTCATAATGTTAACATTGTTAAATTTATAAGGGGGATTCCATGCTGTAATGCCAGCAAGAGGAGGCTACTTCAGGTCTTGCATTCAAGGGACCTTTTTCCACCTAGATCCAGAACCACGCAATGCACCCTGCAGACGATGCGGGTTTTTTTTCTGATGGGGCTAGAGAGAGGAGTTGCAGCTTGCAGTGACTGTGCACTGGGCTGTGCGGGTGTGTTAAGCTGATTCTGCCTTGGGAGCGAAGTAAATAAATGTGATTAAAGGCTCTTATATCTTCATCTGAAATGCCATCGTTTAGGACCTCGGATTCATTATTGTTTAATAACATAGTGTATTCTAAGTTCACCTATTAGCAGCGTGCTGCGTTTCAGTGAATATATACTAACCCAGCGCAGCATGCTTTCTGACAGAGCGTTTCGGCATGGCTGAGTAGCATTTCAGTTACTCTTAAAAATGAATGAAAATCAGACACCTACATTGTTCGAATATCTGTGAAAAAATTAGCCTTAAAATACAGTTAAAATGACACATCCTATATGCAACAAATTGTAGGCAAAATGGAATAGAGCTATTGCATCCAAAAAAGGATTTTAATACACTTTATATTTTTCTTGAATGTATTTGCCTCTGTCTGCAGAAAAAAAAACCACCAACCTTTTTATTGAGCAGAATGAGGTATTCTTTTGGTTGGCCCTTTCCTGTTATGTGTTAGAAGTTTGGGAAGTATATATTAGAAGTTTGGGAAGTTTGTTCCCTGATAAAAAGCGCATTTCTCTGTCTTGTAAGGATTTCATTGTATTTCCACGAGGGCCTCTGTTGCAGGCATAGAAGATGTGTTATTTTACCAAGTCAGTCTGTTTAGGTTTCCATGTGTAATGTGAATTGCACTCTAGAAAAGTTCCTTTAAGTGAAACAGGAAGGCTTAGTCTGTGAGCATGCAGTAACGACGGATGGCCATAGGGTATCACCCCCTGTCTAGGCCGTTCCCGTATGAAGCTGGATTAAATCTTCCGCTGGATTATGGCTGACACTGTGGAAATAGCTCAGGACTAACCCAATACAGTGTTTCCTAGTGGGGGATCTGATTCTCTGATCAGGATGGGGCCCCTCGAGAACTGCCACCGATGATCTCAACTTGAGGATCTAGTCTTAGTCTGGGGGTCCCAAAATCCTAACGGGGTGAAGCTGGCTGCCACACTGCAACTGCTTCAGCTGCTACGAGCATTCTTGTTAATCCACCTGGAGTCATTTCTCAAAACTTGAATCGATTCTTTCTGGAGCGTTCAACTTGTTTGTTTTTAAAATGTTCATCATTCATTTCTTTACCTCTGCATTTCTGGTATCGGGCCAAACCTAGCAATTGAAATGTAGAAATTGATAATAATAGAGGTTGTTCGTAAGCTATTCCTTGCAGGAAAGAGCAGGAGCAGCAGAGGAAAGGTGGTTCTCAAAGGGCTGCCAGCCCAGTGGAGCAGAGCCCATAGCGGGGTTGGACCTGGCAGGAATCCATGGGTCTGCCATCAGCTACTGCCATCGGTAAATCCTGTCCCACAGGCAAAGCTCCTCTCCCCACATTGCAGGTACAGCTCTGTGCCCCAGGCCTGGAGGGGTTATTTTGACACCTTTAAAAGATTTGCTGTTATACCTGAGAATACTCTTGTCGTCCTTTGAGCTGAGGGGTCCTTACTGAAATCCTTTTCTAAATGCTTGAATTTAATGGTACCTTAGAGTGGCGAGAGCCACAGCTAACTGGGCATTGGAATTAATTTTTTATGTCCATTTATCAGGCTTAAATTTGGTGGCTTTCACATCGTTTTGGTGACGGTTATGTATTTGGAGGGAGGCTGAACAGAATTTTGCAGTCCATCTCCTCCCCGCCACTTAGTCATGGGAGAATTTTTATCATTTCTCCTCTTCCTTTCCACAGTCACCCTTTTATTGTGGCTTTCCTTATTTTGGCTTTGTCCTTTCTAGTTGTGAACATTAAGTCCCACGTGGACCCAGACTGCCTATACACATAGTGTGTTAGAGCAGCCTCTGGTATTTGCTCTCCCTTTAATCCTCCTAATATTTTACATTCTTTTCTGATTGCTAGTGCACTTAAATCTGAGGTTATACCTTTCATAACAGCCAGGACCAACCTGTTCAGAAGTACTTGATTGCAATTTGCAAAAGGGAATTAAAACCCCTGGTCAGATACTGAGGTGGGTATGAAGTCGTGCCCATCTCCTCTGTCTGTAACCTTGCTGCTCATGCTGTGTGTGTGCTCGCCTGCTGTACCATCGTCCCAACTCCACCCCGGAAGCCTTGCAAGGCAGCCTGGGCTGCGGGGTATTACAGATCCTGCAAACCTTCAGAACTTCACCTGGCATCGTACTGAAAATCTTTGGGGGTTTTGCCTGTCATGGCTGCATTCACAGAGATTTTCTTTGCAGGTAACGACAATCAAAACGTTTTCTTTTTCCCAGTACAACTGCATTCCAGCCATTTTTCTTCCCCATTGATCCATACATGGAGTTTAAAAGCTCAGCCAGGGAGTTTTTGTGTTGAGGCAGAAATACAAATACATCGGTAGGCCTTATTTCCCTCTCCGAAACAGCATTCATTCTGCTGTTGACACCAAAGCCAGTCTGAGACTATGCCTCGCTGAATTAAAAACTAAAAAGCAATTAGAGGAGCCCCTTTGGAAAATGTCATCCAGCGCAACCATGGCCCAATATTCCTGTTCTCCTGCCCAGCACTGTACACCTTTTAAATTTCTTTTCTTTTCTTGCAAGTCATCTATTCAAATTGCCTGGGAGTGGAAAACAGAGTTATTGACTGTCTTTTCATGAGCTGTCATGAAGCAGTAAATAGGAGCAAAAGACAAATGTAGGCACATCCAGGGAAAGAAAAATCATAATTAATATTTCAGTAGAATGAAGTGCCTCTATAAGGATAAGAGTGGAAATAAAAGGAGAAAGAGATATTAGCTTTTGACATATATCAAGGTTCTAGCTATATTATATATATCTTCCCATAAATCTATACTGCGGTTGTGCCTATATGCATGTTCGACTAATAGGGAGCATAAAGGCAGTATAGAAACGAAGCCTTTGAATGAGTTAAGAGTTTCCATCCGTTGTCAGAGATGGGGATAAGTCTTGAATGTCAAAGTTGCAGGAGTCATGGAGTTGCATTTCCTCCTGGTGGGGAGACTCTAAAGCACTTTTAAACTGAGCATTCAATGCAATGCTTTAAAAATGTTATGAATGCAATGTATTAAACATATATGTATGTATCACAAGGCAATAGGTAGCTCTGGTCCTCTTACAATGGGTTGTTCTTTGCAAAAAAGGATTGGGCATTTATATCAAGAACAAAAATGTCTGCATTTATGGTAGGCTAAGCTGAAGAAGAGATGTCAGCCTTGAGCACACAGGGTAAAGTAAGTATTTTCCTCGGAGGCACCAGGATAGCCGGGCCTGTTTCAGACAAGGGAGTGCGTAGAGGCTCTAGAGTATCAACACAACATCCCTCACCCCTTCCTCCTGCTGCAACACTGCCCTGCATAGTTGCTCACCTGGATTTTGGAGGTGAACACCATGTTGCAGCTGCTGGCAGACATTGTTCAGTAGAGGACATGCAGTGCCAGTCCTGTACATGGGGCAGCCTTTGCCCAGGATGGTGTCTCCGTAAAAGGGCAGATCACCCTGTCCTGTACACTTCAGCATACAGACTTGCCATGCTTGATCCCACTGACAAACGAGGAGTATTTCAGAGATCCTCGCTGTAGAAGTGACCATGGTATCCCACAGTCAGACGTCCACATGTTTCTCACGGTATTTCTGGAAAGAAGTGTCCTGGAAGCTGCAGATTCCTATGCAGAGCTTGAGGTCTGGAAGGTGAGGGGGCACAGGGTAAAATCAAAAGCTGAAACATCTGCCCTCTAATTTATGTAGGTCATTTGAAAGTGTACGCGTGAGGCCAAGAGCAGATAAATTGTTCGGGCAGTATCCAATAAGTTACAGCTGTTGTGTGACTACTAATAATTGTGGGTTTTTTTACAAGATACATGTCTTGCAGAAATACAATTACTGTATTTTATAGCAGTCGGTGCAAATGATACATTTCCATATTGCATACCAACTTGGTATCTGATTAGCGCCAAATTCATTTTGTGTTAATAAGCCTAGGGCAAAATTAGCTTGATACGGTATCATTTAGCAGTATTTAGACATGAAAAAACAAGTTGTTTGGTTTTGCTTTACTTGGGTTTACTGTAATACAATAAACAAGTTGATCCAGAGTGTTAACCTGAAAGATTTTTCTATCTGGGAAGGATGGTCTGTGTTGTCAGGGAGGCCGGAGGTGTTGACGCTGACATTACAGGAGGTGTGATGGTCACAAACTTCTACCTCTAAGTTTACAGGAAGAGTTCAGCTGGGAATAATACGAGAATATCGATAGAATATTTCTTAGGAGTCCAAGAAGTATCTCAAGCCCATGTTACAACTCAATAATACCTCTCTAAATGCCAACAGTAGTGGCCTTTGGTGGTGTGTGGCCTTAGGGACTTAAAGCTTAACGTGATTTAGAAAATATTGTCAAAGCGTAGCTCGCAACACAAAGACATTACGAGGAGCACTTTCCTGCTTTTGAGACCAGCCAAATACTGCCTTTAATTATACCTGTGAAATCCCATTGATGTAGGACATCATCGTTTTGTTTTGCAAAGTCAACTGTTCTCAGCAGGACTAGCCATAGCTGGACTCGTGTCCACTAATACTGTGTGAAATGGTTTTAGAAAGGGTAATATTAATCCCTTTAGTGTCAATTTTCATATGCAAATCAGTTAGGAGCGCACATATCCCTTGGCTGTTTGTGAAACCTCAAGGCACCGAAGCAGTCCCATAAGGTTATTTTTCATTTTCCCCTTGAGCTGCCCCTCCTGTCACTTCCCAGTTGACTGCTGCACCAAGGCTGATATTTTCCCTAAATCCAGTGGAGGATAAATGCATTTTACTTGAGCTGAGTCTTTGCTCGGCTTTCAGGAGCTTGAAGAACAAACTTTCCATTGTGCCTCTCTATTTATATATGCACTTAATTGAAGATAACACACTGTTACCCCATATAAACTGTGAAGTGGCCCAAATTACTCTTTTCCTGTGTAAATGAGCACACTGCTCTGTTTGTTTTAGTAGGTATCTGCTGATTTACACTAGCTGAGGATCCAGCCTGGACCTCCTTCCAGTCAGATGGGTGTGAGACTGCCTGCAGGACCTCGATTGTCAGTAAAAAGCCGATGTTAGCAATTTTCATCAGGCAGCATGGAAATTAATTAGCCCAATTTTATGGAAATTAGCTCATTATAAATAATTTTAGCTGGCCCATTCACAAAGCACTTTTCACATTAGGGGAAAAAAAAAGGAAAAAGCAAAGCTCTGTGAATTGGATACCGAAAAAACTCTTTCTCTCCTCTTTCTAAAAACAAATGCATTTCAGCAGCTGTGCCATTTGCAGGGGAGGGGTGGCACCCACAGATTGAGCCTCTACACTTCGCTTTCCCACTCAGCGCCTAAAAGAGCAACAGTGAGTGATTTGTTCAGCTGGGTATTGTTTGGGGCTGCAGATGTCCTTGCACAGCCTGAGGTTGCACATTCTGCTGTCGCTACCTTTGGGCTTGGCCAAGGGAGGAGGAGGTGGGGAGAATAGAGATGGGCATCTCTGGAGGCATCTCGCTGGGGACACTGGTCCTGTGGCTAATAAGAAATAAAATAGTTCAGACACAAATACGTAATTACAGGAGTGAGAGTGGGTCCGTGTGCTGGAGGAGCTCTGCTGTCTCCTCTCCCTTAGACTTTCTAGGCTGTCATTGAAGAGCGGGAAGGGTACGTGAGCACTGAGGGGTCTTGTGTTTCGGTGTCTATCGCAGCCCCAGAAGGTCCTGTGTATCAGTTGGGCCCTGTGAAATCTCCGGACAGTCCAGGTCAGATGATCCTGAGGCTGTTCTGTTTTGATTCCCATCTTTTCTAAGGAATTTTTGGTTCTGAAGAGGATCTAGCATGACCTCTATCTCCTGTTTCAGTTTTTGCTCTTTTCAGTGCTTTTGCTAAAGCTAAAGCAAAAGCTAAAGCTTTTTAAAGCACTGGTTTTAATATAATCTGTCTTCAGACTAGTCATGAAATACACAGGTCATGCAAGGGAAGAAGCACTTTCACCCCATGCTCGATCTCAGCGTTGTCACTTCTCTTGGGAGTTTTCAGGATTTACTGATCTTCAAGGTGTCTAGAAATTTGCCTGGGGCTCATCATTTTCCTCTTGACTCACACAGCATCTCTGTCCAGCGACCAGTTTTCTCCTAGCCTGGACTGAGTGTCCAGTTGAAAAATGTTTTTTCCTTTTCAAAGTATTATCTCTCAGCCCCAATTTCATTCTTTTCTCAGATCTCTATGGTTTTTGGACTGTTGTCTTCTCTCCCTTTGGCAAATGCCATTCTTGAAACCCCTGGAAAGAATCTGGGGAAGAAAACCCTCATTTTATTTAGGGTGCGATGTGTCCTGTGTTCCCAATGAGCTAAATGTGCTCAGGTGCTATATTTCTTCGGCCACCGACACTGCCGTTCATGTACATAGCCAATCTACAGGAATGGATCAGAGCATCTTGGCTTGGGAGATTTCTTCCCTTTCACTTTTTGTATATCTCTCTGTCTGGGTCTGTCCCCGGCAATGATTAGTGCCTCACTGGAGCACCTACAGGATTTTCTTTCCTTGCAGCCCCCTTATTAGATGTCTGGTATTGCTTGTTTCACAGATGGGCGACTAACACTCAAGACAGATGAAAGAGCAGAGCACCCCGGAAGGCTCTTGGGCTGGTGCAATTTGGGGTGCAGGAGAAGGGGCCACCTGCCTGAATGACAAATATAGGCAGTTTGCAGGGGGGACCCACGGACATTAGGAGGGGATGAAACACTTCCCTCTGTTTTAAAGTCTCTCCCACCTCCACCACTCCTGCCCCAAATATTTACAAAAGTCTTTTGAAAAATTGCCATCTATTTTGCGACAGGGATTCATCAACATGCCACTCAAGCTGATGGGAGGAAAGGAAAAGGTGTGGGAGGTCTGGATAAATACGCTCCGTGAAAATTTTATGGAGGGGCCTATTTGTAATCAATTCCGCTGCAATGAGGCAGCGTATTTGAGAAAACTAGTGCCAGAGTCCCAGGCAGTTCTGGCTGGGCAGCTTTGAACACCGCTGGCTGCTTTTTCTACCAAGAGAAACCATTGGTGCAGGCTCACGAGCGTGTGACGATGCTCACGAGCGTGTGGTGACGCACAAGAAGCAGTTGTCATTTTCTAAAAAAACGCTATTTAAAAGGAATTATGCCACAGAAGATGCTGGTTTGTTTTAAAACGTGAACTTTAAATAAATTGAAGCCAAAGTAATGTTTTGGAGGTGAGAAAAATCCTTCTGGCAAGTGACAAGATCAGAATTATTACTCCTCCACAATTTGCTTAAGCAGCTACTATAAACAGCTACTAATCAGGCTCCCTTGGTATTTACAGATATCTGTGGATTGATTTTAATTAGATTGGCATCTCTTTGTTAATTCTATAATGTTTGTTTGCTTATAAGTTAGAGTATTTGGGTGCTGTGAAGCTGTTTGTTTAAGTTCTTTAGTAAAATTCAAATTAGTAGGCCCTTAGGCATGTTGTTCTCTCTGCTAGTGGGGTTTTGCAAGAAACAGAGCGTGGGCTGATTTTTTCGACACCCCAACTGCAGGTTTTTTTGTGGCACCTTAGGCACCTCCACTGAATTTACCAACGTTACCAAATGAAACGCAGGAAAAGGCACAGAAGGAAAGAACGTCAATGTTTGGGTGTCTTACAACGTAATTTTTCTTGGTGGTTATTCCAGAGCAACAGGTTTATGGTATAATAATAATCAAAGAATGGAAAAAATACTTGAAAGGTGTTTCAGACCTGGTAATCCCCAGCCCAGAGTTTTATCTGGAGCGTCCCAGTTCAGCTTTTTGTGAGCAGCCATCTGCTGCTGGAGCCGCCTCGGACGGGCTGTAGACCTTAGCAAGCAATTTTGGTGTGTTTTATTCCAGGCTGAGGAAGGTTTTAGATCTGTGTCAGCCGTGAAGATGCTGAACCCACACGAACCAAATTGAGTCTTTTGAGGTTGGAAGTTGGTTTTTGCTTTTCCTTCTTTCTTTGGCATGAAATTGTTTCTCTGCAATAATAGCTGATTATCTCTAATCTGCACCTTTTCTATTATGATTTTTGTTGATTTGAGTTTGTTTTTTGTGGTTATTATGGATTTTAGCCTACTTCCCACAGCTTGTTGGAGCTCTTCCTATGCTGAACCCATTTCTGTCTGATTATCCGAGGGTGCCCCTGATGTGATCCTGATGAAAAGTTGGTAGGGGGCTTGCAAATTGAAAAATGAACTTTAAAACAAACCCCCAAAATGGAGAGCGTTCTCCATGAGAAGAATGTTCGGTGGTTAAAAGACATTTGTGCTGTACTCCCTTTATAAATTTGGGCTTAGGAAATGAGACAGGGCATGTTTTATCACTGATGTAATTGGGCTCTGCATAATTGCATCTGCAGCATCCTACGTGCAACCAGGCTGAATTTTTTTAAGACAACCAAAAAAATAACTTTGGAGTAAAGGCTGGACCAGAGAGAAAGTGGCTACTGATTTGCAGCATAGCAGTTGTGGTGGATGTGAAGGTAACACAGCAGTATCTGTGAAGGAACCCTAATTCCCTTGGGCCCCGAGCAGAGGCCACCCAAGGCGGAGCACAGGAGAGGGGCGAGAAGGGGCTGCCAAAGCAAAGCAGGGCCATGGGCCGGGATACCCGTGGGTCTAAGTCTCACCTCAGGGCTAACACGTAGTTATGGTTAAGTTTCCAAAAAGGAGAAAGCTGAGACCTGCAATGGAAGCTTTGCTCAGGATGGGCTGCCAAAGGGCAAGAGAGGGCTGCTGCTAGAAATCCCCCCCAAGCATCATAAATCTCCAGTTAGGGTTAGGCAGGGGCGATGCTGACATTGGGGGTGGTGGGCTCCATCCCAGCCAACACTGCATAACCAACCCTCTGGCTCTTTCCGGTGTTTATTTGCCTCCAGCTCAAGGCACTGAGAGAGCACATATGCTGGAACCAAGCTCGGCACTGTGGAGTTATCCATGTTTTTCTCCCAGCACCTTTGTGCAGTTATTTTAAATCTTCTTTGGGTTTCAGTCTTTCATCTGGCATTTCTGCCTTTCATCCTAGAGCATCTCATCTCTTCTTGATCTCAAATCTGATGACAGAACCAAACCAAACTTGCTGCAACAAGTATTTAATTCAAAGGCTAGCTGAATATTGAGAGAAGAAATTTCACCTTTTGCTGAACTAGTTGATCCAAATAGCCAAAGAAGGCTCAGTCTTTCTTAATTTTGTTATAAGCAGTGAGAAAATTCTCTTTGGGTAGGAGAATTTGGATTCTTAAATTAGAAAGCACAAAATAATACCTTGGGTCTATAAGTATTTGTACAGTATTTGTATGATAATACAGTCCAAAGAGCCTCCCCTGAGTATCATTACAGGAAACTTTTTTTTGGAAGGGAGAGTTCTGCTTTGCGGTATTTCTGTCTAAATAGTCCAGGGAGTTGGAGAGGTTAGGGAATAGTGAGAGAAAGGCCCGAAATGTGCAGAAGACCTTGCAAGGGATGTCTGAATGTCCAGGCTGGTCCTCTGCTGGCCACACCAAATGGTCCTTGGTCTAGGAGTCATGAATGTGCAGTATTGGAGAAAAGAGAGGGTTTATTTATTTATTCCTTTATTTTATTGTTTATTGTTATTATATAAGTGAGCGCGTGTATGTGAGTGGTAGGAGGGAAGGTCAGCAAACACCGGGAGAGGACTGACTGAATACCGCCTGGATAGGGTCAGCGTGACGATGCAAACAGATAGCGTGATGGACACAGCCATCGTTAGGGTTAGGATGGACAGGTACGTGACCACTGAGGTACGTTGGTGGGTGCCTGGCCTAAAATGTTGACATTTTAACCAACAGAAGTGGTGTTGCTTATGGTTTGTGTACTATGTACAAAGCAGCAGCTAAGCCCCCTGTCAAGGGGGTGCTGCTTTTCCAGGTGCCTTTGCTTCCACCTTCTTCTTTCCGGTGGCAGATTTGATTGCGTTCCCTCTGCAACCTTTGTGCTGAGCCACTGACTTGGTATTAGCATGAAAATCCAGTGCACTGTCCCCCCTTGGAAACATTTGCATATGATGCCAACTGGCTTTAATGCTAATAGGACGTACCTCTCCAGCGAAGGAGAGCCCACAGCCAGGACCCAAGCCATATACCTTTTGTTTCATGTGGGCTGAGCTCTCAGACGTGTTCATGTTGGCCATCAAGTCCTAACTAGACACACAAGATCCTACAGAGATTCATGTTGCCTTGGCTCCCGTAAACTTCAGCTCCTGACTTCAGCAATTTCTGAGCCCTTCTCTTTGTGAAATCCCTATTGCAGAGTTCCCGTGCACTTCTATAGCTAAGTTGGAGGTGAGTCCCTTGCCTTGACGTGAGCAATGCCTGTACTTCCTGACTTACGGGCTAAACTGATTATTTAGCAGCAGTCAGTAAAAAATGAGGAAAAGAGGGGTCTTACAGCAGCTGTATTAAGTGATGGTTAGCAGGTGTACCTGGGTGTGGGACATACATACTCCCTCCCACATGAGGAGATTACCTTAAAGGCAGTTGTAATAGTCTGACTTAAACCTCTAAATGCAATTAAATCCTGAGTTAAGCCTGAAAAATTTGACCTGACATTCTGCCTTTGACTCATCCATTTTTGTGTTTTGGTATTACAGCGAATATGCTGTAATGGATCACACACTCCGAAGAGCCTGCTGAAATAGCCGGGGTAAATTAGGGACAGCGCATCAGGCTGGATTTTCAGTCTCAACCATCAATTTCATTTTTGTAATGTGTGCTAATGTCTGACAGCTGAATATGTATTTAATGAGATTTTAAAAACAACAGAGTTTTGATCTGTTAGAACAACATGCCATGTGAGAAGGTGCCTGTGCTGCTGCATAGCTGAATGCTTTAGGAAAATTAACTCACTCGAATGCTACATAAGGCTGAAACCCAGCTTGTTAGCGGGAGAGGTGCCGTCTGCTCTGTCCCAAAGCATTGCCTCTGCTGAAGGGGGGACCCCAGCCTTTTTTAAAGGCTCAGAAATGTTTAGATAACCTCACTCTTCCCATTATTTTTCACTTTATTATGCTATATAACCTGCCAGCCCTTCCATCACAAAGTCCTTCAGGTGCTGCCTCCCACCCATTTGGCGGGAGAGGGGCTCTTGATGGAAGCCCAGAAACCTGCAGTCCGGCCTCAATTCCAGTCTCCCTTGGACACTTGCCACCGGCACAGCAGTTCTCTCAGCACGGGGAAGCGTGAGCACGTTCTCCCCAGCTGATGGTGCTTTTCAGGTTCATCCCTGAGCTTTCCTTCTGCTTCTCAAAGAGAGTGCTGCATCTCATGGTTTTCTCCTGCCTTTGAGTTTGGCTATCAGTTGCCCAAGGGAGGGACTTTCTCTTTGGGTCCATGTTGCTCCCAGCTGCTACTGCAGTGCAGGTAGGAAATAGCATCCAGCAGAAATACAGCATACAGCAATAGGCTGAAGTGGAGGATTGTTTTTTTAATCTGTACCTGTCAAAAATACCAGGTATAGTAAAAAGTATCGGGAGTACCAGGAATATATCAAAGATTGCTTGTGAAGAGCTTCTGCTGCAGCCCATCAGACACATGAGGCCAGGGTAATTCAGGTAAGCATCTAAAACACAGGGATTTCTCCGAACTTTGAACCTCTCTGCAGCTTACCTGTTATTCATGTGAATCAGCCAACATCAGGTTTCAGTTGAGTAAACTCATCCCTGGTATAAGAGCAGTAGCTTATAGCTGTTTCTTTAAAGCTATCGTTAGCCCTGTACGCTGGCGATTTGCAATTATTTTCAAAATCTGGAAGGATCCTAATTATTAGCATCCTCCTGTATGGAAAAGCACAATGAAGTTGGCCATACAGCAGCTGAAGCGCAGTGCCTGGTCTATCAGTTTCAATAAATATTTAGAGGTGCCGGAATAAAGGAGAGCGCAGACGGAGGTGATGTGCTGTTACTCCATCCCATTTCACGGTTATGATAAGGGCTGGTGTGGCACGTGGCCAAAGTCCAGGCTGCTTTCACCAGTGAAAATGTGGTAGCATTGGAGCCATTCGGGGGAATTTCTCTATTAATTTCCATTGTGCCTGTAGATATCTTTGCCTTTTCTGTGCCTCTGCCTGTGACCGAGCCAGTTTAAATCCATTTAGCTTCAGTGACGGGCTGGTACCTAAACAGACACCTGCATCCAGCCTGTTGCAATTTTTTTCAGCCCCACCGGCAAATGTTTTTTGGGAAAACGGTCGATAGAAGCAATGATGAGCTGCAAGCTACCTGAATCGTGCGGCAGTAATTGCAAGCCAATGGTAAATTGTATTGCCCTTCACCTGAAACGCTGCCATCGTGGATAACTCCTTGTATTTCTCCTCTCTGACTGTTTGTGTATCTTGATTCATTCTGCAAAGGCTGGAAGCGAGATCTGAGCTATTCCGCTTGCGGGTTGAAGAGGGCTGTGAGCAGCCACTTGCCAAATGGCCACCCCGGCGCCTACAGACAAGTGTGACAAGTGGGATTTTTCTTGCTTTGTAAAATGTTCCTTTGTCAGGGTCGCGTCTCGCAAAACAGTATAAAACAAGAGCCTAGTAATTGCAGAGAAGATGTAATTTAAAAGCTCGTGTTTTCCAAAGGCAGAGGGTAGGGCTGTGTAGAAAGATAAACAGTGAGAAAACATTGTAGTGGTGTCATGTAATGAGATGATTGTCTTTTTCTTTCAAGCACTTAACTTTTGTCCTTGCCTGTGTGGGTAAGAAATATTTACCAAAAGCAATAAATTTGATTATTTTCTTAGATCCCGTGAGAGGACAGTAAGTAATCACAAAAAAGGGTCAGTTAAAGGCTCAGTGTCAGATTAAGCAAGTGCAAGGTCTTCATTTATAGAGGATGCGCTTTGATGCTGGGCCGTTGGGAAAAAGTATCACAGTATTTCGTACTGCAGGCAGCACTTAGAATCATTTAGGTTGGAAAAGACCTTTAAGATCTTTCCGATCCTGATTTTTTTTTTAATTTGATTCAAAATGTTTTCCATGGTCCTCAGCTAAAGAGTAGGGAAAAGCTTTCAAACTTTTCCCAGCTACAGGTCTGCCGGAGGCAGCTGGTGGGGTAGAAGGCAACACCGTCAACTGCTGTGTGTGGCTCAGCATCTCCAAAATAGCTCAGTTCACATGCTTCAAGCTGATCAAGTGATCTTGATTTTAATGACCAAGATAAAAATAAGGACTATCCACCTGGTTGATTTTTTTTCCTCCAGATGTTTTCAATGAAACTTTTTTTTTTTTAACAAAACAAAGGTTCTTATAAAACCCTCTTTTGGTTCAGATTTTGGTTTTGTTAAGAAAACATTTTTCCTTGAAGGTCTTTGCGATTTATAGTTTT
This sequence comes from Ciconia boyciana, assembly GCF_034638445.1. Classification (NCBI taxonomy): domain Eukaryota; kingdom Metazoa; phylum Chordata; class Aves; order Ciconiiformes; family Ciconiidae; genus Ciconia; species Ciconia boyciana. The sequence continues at coordinate 39,761,431 of NC_132943.1, read as the reverse complement.
GTGTGGTGTTTCTAAAAACTGGCATTTCTTGGCCAGTTGTGTTTCTGGCAGCGTGTCTGTTTTTCTCTGGTTGAATATTGCTCTTACGCTTTTTAAACCTCATCCTGTCAATCACTGGCATGTCACAGAATCACAGAATCGTATAGGTTGGAAAAGACCTTTAAGATCGAGTCCAACCATAAACCTAAATTTGCCAGGGTATGTTGCATTTTGAAAGCAGAATAAATGACTGTTTGGTCTTTGTTACTCTTTCAGGAAATTACTCCAAATGAAGTGTAGTTCTGTTAGGTTCTCCAGTTGCACTTTTTTCCATAGAGTATCCTGTGAACAGGCAGCACATAGGTGAGAAGAATTAGTGAGTCGGGTTTTGTTAGAAAGAACGCAAATCAGACTTCAGAAATAAAACTTTCTGCAGATGCTGAGATTTTTAACTCTTCCTTCTTGCTATTTTCTTGTCAAAAGTGGAGCTGGGGCATGGGGAAGGAAAACAGCCTTCATTTGAAAAAATGAGTTTTCTGTTATTTTTAGCATGCGCATCCTCCATGTTTCCTGGTTAACTGTAGGAGCTGGAAGCCGTGTAGATGATGGGATAACCTGCCCTGAGCAGCACCTGTGCCGTGGGAAGGCAACAAGGTTTTGGCTCCTAGAACAGCCGCTCTAAACGCATGGTGTAGAGAGACACGGGACAATTTTTTTTTTTCTTCACACAGCGGAGTGTGGCGTGTGGGACTTTCCACGATTCCTTCTGAAATTACAATGTTAGAAATTGTAATTCCCTGAAAGACGGCAGGCTAGCAAGAAACAGGAATCCCAGCCATTACCTTGGCACAAAGTCACACCAGCTGAACTCAAGCCTGCCTTCCTACATATAAAAAAGCATCTATGTGAGGATTTAATATGCTTTAACTTAATTTTATAGACTGTATGACTGTATTTTCACTTTCTTCACTGTGTTTTTGTGTGCAACCCTTGTTGGTACAAAAAAGTTTCTTTATAGATGCTGGCAGTATTGTTATCTCTGTATCAGATCCATAGAAAGCTCTCTGTTACGGGGTTTGGGAATAGGTTAGAAATGTGTCTGCTGAAGATAGGGGCACTGAAGAAGTCTCCAAAGAGCCTGTCTTTGAAGTCTCTGTCCCTGTAGGTGAGATCTCTGAATTATGAAACAGTAGGACAGATTAGAACTTGCGTCAATTGTAGTGATCAGAGGAGAGATTTCAGGGAAATCAGTTTGTATCTGCAAAGTTTAAGTCCCCCCACTCCAAAACAAAACAAAAAAACCCTGAAAAAATGTGAAAAGCAAAAAATTGAGTGCTCAAATCCTCACAGTTTTTAAAACCAAGAAAGTAAAAACAAAGAAAACCTTTGTCCAATGATTTTTATTTTCTTTTTAAAGTGTCCTAGCCCAAAGTCCATAATTTCCAAGGCAGGCAGAATCTTCCCAGAGAGTAATAAAAATGTTTATTCAAAACCCCTGTTTAGCTATGGAAAAAATCTTCAGTTGATGTTTGGTGGTTTGTTTTGTTTTGTTTTGGGGGTTTTTTTGTTTTGTTTTGGGGGTTTTTTTGTTTTGTTTTGGGGGTTTTTTTTGTTTTGTTTTGGGTTTTGTGTGTGTGTTTGTTTTTTGTTTTTTGTTAAACTAGGTCTGTTCACAGTTCTGTAATCCTTGCATCCACGTTTGTATCAAGTCTGTGGAAGAGGGTCCAGTGGTTTGCTTCTGCCACTTACCAAGACAAAGAGAGTACTGGTGGTAGCAAATTCAGATACCTGCATGATGTTCCTGGGATAGGAGGTTGTGTTCCTTTGGGGAAAGATTCAGACCAGCTGTGTTAGCTTCTGTTAGGCAGTTTGAATAGGCTTCAAAATACCCCATTTCTGGGGGGCTTTTCTAATTTATTTTAATTGTTGTGATGTTTTTGTGCCTACTCCTACTTTAATTCATTCTCTAATCAATTTGCATCCTTAGAATTCAGGGACTTGCTCAGAAATCTTATTCCAGTGGACACTAACAGTGCAAACTCTGCATTCCACTATGGTGGATAAATCAAGCTACGAACAAGAGAGGTATAGATTAAATCTCTTTTTAGTCTTTCTTCTTTTATATACACATTCTTTGTGTATTAGGTCTCTCACATTCCTGTGAAAAAATAAAAGAGAAAATAAGAGCTTACTTAACCAAGCCACCAGCAGGCTGGTGCAATGTAATTGCAGTTGCACACTGTGCTTTACTGTGAAAGCAGTTTCTGTCTTATTTCTTGCCTGGTCTCGGAAGAGTGCTCTGGTCAGTGCAAACCTAATCAAGGCAGCCCTGTTTCACGAGGGCCAAGTCAAATGTCAGCTCGGACGCAGATCTCGTCCCTGGAGTCCATGGTAGCAGCTGGTCTTTTATGGGCTTGGGTTGTCAGAGCTGCCATGCCTCGGAGACCGGGGCAGTCAACTTTGCTTCTTCCAGTTTTCTGCAAATTTGGCAAAATGAGTCCTCAGATGGCTGCGGGGACTTGCCCTCAGCTTGAAACCGCAGGACTGCTGGAGAGGGCACAGGCTGCATTAGCCTGTGCTCTTCTGTGGAGTCAGCCCTACTAACCCACGGGCTTGGTCAGGCGTTTCGGGGCAGCCAGCTCTGTAAAGAGAGAGTGGTGCCACTGGTTGTAAGGGGGTAGCAAACACCAGCTGAACCTCCTGGGGGTTTTATTCTTGTCTCTCAGGTTCTGTGTGAAGGTGTGTGACTACATGGTCTGCCCAGGTGTTTTGCATTTTGAAAAGGTGCCTTATTTTCCATTTACCATCCCTGCTGTTTTTGCTGGCTTTCGCAGTGCAAAAATAAAAGTATGTATTTCTAGGCAGAGGAAGTTCCCTTAGGGCTTACACAGGTACCTCTTGTGCCTGTCCTGTGCCATGTCCCAGCTTGACTGGCCTCTGCCTGGTTGGCTTTAGTAACAACTTAGAGCTCAGCACAAGCAGCAGCCATCAACTTTTCAGTACCGTTGGCTGATCATACAGTATTTTGGGAAAGATTTCTGTGTCACTGACTTTATTTCCCTTTGCCTGGGCAGGTAGTTCAAGTGGCTTTGTATTTGGGCTAAAAATTCCCAAATTGTGTTGCATTTTCATGTACTCTATAGGACTTAGTTGAACCTGTTTGTGGAAGCAGAAGAGCTGTCTTTTGTATTTGTGTTCTGAGCAAAGCAAATAGTGAGCAAGTCTCTGAGAGGCCCACGGGAGATATTTTAGCCATGCCAGAACCATACCAAAGTTGGACAAATGGCAGGCAGGGGAAGGCCAGGGCTTGCTGATTTGAGCTCAAACCAAACTTCTCAGGATGATCTTGAAAGGTGAGATTATTTATCCTTACCTCTATATTCTGGCAGTTGGAAGTGATACACCAAGGTGAAAAGAAAACGCCTGGTCATTATGGTATTTCAGTCAGAGTTTGAACATGGGCACAACTACAGGCTTTCAGGTCAGTCCTTTCAGAGATAAGTGGGAAGAGAGACTTTTTGCCCTTGTTTCACTTGTGTGAAAAAAACTTGAGACCTAGAGAAACTGTATGACTTTGAATGATCTCAGGATATAGCTTTGACTGCCAATGTTCATTTTTATACTCTTGTAATAAGTTAACAAGGCTATGAACAAAATAAAATGCAATTACCCATGTTCGTTTTGCAAACTAATGAAGAATTCAGGAGACTATGAGAAGTGGCAGTGAATCATGCAAAGACATTTGTGATCAAAATCAAATCTGTTCTTTTCCAAAGCAAAGCACCTCCAGACTTTAAGGCAAGGCCCAGGGAAAAGATACGTGGTCTGGTGTCAGCAATGGTTAGGCTGATTGCAGTGGGTCGAGGACAGGACTCGTTATATGTGATGCTAAAGCAATACACATTAACCCAGCTCTTGCTCTTGGGTTATTCATTGGCTGGAGCTAATTTTTGGCACTTGGAGGGAATTTAGCACTGAAGTGACTCTTGGTGTTAAGAAAGCACACTCTTTCCCTAAAACTATAGAAGGCGAGTTGACTGCTCCTGACGTGACCTGCTGCAAAGTTTCATAGGTACATCCCGGGGAGGTCGTTTGCCTTCCGCTTTGGTGTTCGTGTCTGAGTGCCCTTTTTGCTTCACTGAGAATACCTTCAAGTAGCTCAGGTTTGAGGTGTGGAGAAGATGATAACGCTTAGCATGGATGATGCTCTTAAATCACTCCAAAGAGATTTGGGCTTGGGGAGCCTTTGGATATTTATTAAAAGGGTATGACAAGCTGAAGTTTCTCCAGTAGGATTTCGTGGCTTGAGAGAAGACCACATCTATCAAAAGCTTCACAGGACTGGCTTAGTTACTGCGTCTTATATTCAAAGCTTTTTTGTCATCAACTTCGGCTTTGAATCCATGCCAGCCTTATAAATCCAGTTGTTGGTGGTTGGTCTTCTCCCCCCTCCCCAATAGTTAAAATAATTTAAAAAAAAAATGCAGAAACTTCAAAGCTGCGCTATAATGACACAGAAAAACAGACTTTGCATGCTTAATATCAAAACATTTAAGACAGCTTTCTTTTCCCATAGATTAAAAAATAACCAGAAAGGAAATTCATTGAGCAAATGTAGCGCCTTGAAATATTTCAAAGAACCTGCAGGCAGTGAACATTTCCCCAGTCTGTGCTGGTGCCCCTTACAGTGCCTGAAGGAAATGATAGTGTTGAGAGGCAGTTCGAGGCATTTATGGAGAGCTTAAGTGCTAGCCTCTAATGGTTTAAATTGGTAGGATTGTGTTCTTACTCGGAGATGGGCCCCATCCCTGAGAAGCTGGGAATGCACAGTGTGGAGCTAAAAATAGGCATTTTGAATACTATTCAAAATGAACATCTTCTGACAAGTTACAGTACTTTCTTATTAACATGCATATTTTTCTGGAGAACATGTATTCTCTAGAGCAAGAAACCTTGATGCTTTAACCCTCCTACTGAAAATTACTGACCTTTGTGAGGCTCCTTGGGGTGCTGCATGAGATCCCTGCTCTGGACCAGGAGACCGCGGGAAGTCACACTTTGTAAGGCTTGAGGTTATATTATGGGCTTGAGCATACGTGTCCAGAAATTGAAAAAGTAGAATTGAGGACAAATTTTCCTGGTTTGCAGTTCTTCTGGAGGTGGAAAGAGCTTTCCTGTTGCAGCATGTCAGCTGGCCTGCACAGCCATTAGCTCCCATATGCTACTGGGACAAGCTCCAGAGATAAAGCACAGGACTTGCAGAGCTCTCAGGTTTTTAGCTTCTATACTCCTGCAAGTTTTGAGCTTCTATACTGCCCAAATGTTTTCTGTCCACATAAGAGTTATATCCCATGGAGCTAAAGCTTCTGCATGAATTAGATGTAGTTTAGAAAGGAGAGATGCAGTAGATCGTCATGTAGATTGCCAGGAACGTATCCAACACATTCGGTTCTTGAACACCATTTTCAAGCGTTACTATCTTTTCTGCATGTATTTGTCACTGTGTCACTATTTCCCATCAGTGATCATACCTGGAGTCCGTCTTGTAGATGTGTCAACTGTTCATTCCAGCCTGGACTCCGTGGCAGACAATCCAGCAAAGTTTTTTGACATTTATTTAACTCGGAGCATGTGGGTAAATGTCTTTGGCTTGTGGGACTTGAGTACATACTTCACTATGCTAAATAAAGATGAACTTAAGCACTTGCTTATTTAAAATGATCATTTTCTCATGGTCTGAGGTTTCTGCTCCTAATGTGCTTAGCAAATTGCTGATGGCCAATTTCATATTCTTCACACACTTTTGGTATTTACAAGAATTTGCTATCTACTGTACTTTGGAAAAATATTTCCCATACCATGAGTTGGCAATGAACTACTCTGAGGGATATTTCACTGGTTTTTGCTGGTAAAGTATGTTCAATCACACCAATCTTTGCTACCATCTGCATACGCCCTCCTTAATCATTTCTGTTCTCTCACTGGGTGACGGAACTATTTTTTTAAAATGGTTTTCATGAATTGCTAAAGACAACTAATGTTTATTGTATGAATCATCAAATGGAGGTTCACGTGTGCTAAAACTCACGTAACTGTTAAGTATGCAAATAATTTTTTTTGGCATTATTCAAATGCTCTTAAGACTTGACTCAATAAACAAAGATGAATCAAACTCACTGTTATGATTCACAAAATTATGTGTGAACCTCTCATTATATATTTAAACTGTGACCGCTATTAGGAATAGAAATCACAAAGCCAAGTTGCAAATAGATTTCCAGAGAGTTGTGATACAAAGTGATCAGCTTCTTTTGCGCTTTGCCGTTTCTGCAGCTACTCTTCTGTGTCTCGTGAATCTGACGTTGCTCATCAGTCAGAATTACTGACCGTACCTTGAATGTGAACTCTGTATGCACATGGTTTTTATGTAGCTATGCTATCCAAAAGGTTTATGGCTGTGCATGTTTACTGCCACGTAAATGTGCTGATTTATTGACGTGGCCTGTGAAAAGCCTGTTTATTTGAGGAATCCAGTATGAATATGAGACAGGTTTTGCAAAACAACTAGGAGATCTGGGTGCAAAGTTCAGTGATCAACCACCAGACTTGGGCTGGAAAGCGAGGAGGTCAACGTGTGCTAAGGGCAAAAGCCTCGGGGTGTTCTTCTGAGATCAGCCCAGCTGAGAGCAGAGTAAGGCCTACCACCTCGCACGGTTTCCCAGGCGCTTGTGAGGGATTTGTCAGGAAAACAGGACGGCTGGGGCTGGCCGCAGTGCGGTGGGAGCAGGGCCTTGTGCAGCCCTTGGAGCCAGGCTTGAGGGAGCTGCCGGGGCTGGAGAAGCTCCTGCAGGGAAGGTGCTGCGGGGCCGCGAGGGCTGAGCTGGGTTTGTGTGGGGCCGCCAGTTTGGGGAAGGGTTTGGGGGCATCCTCTGTGGGAGAAAAGGGCCAGGGCTGTGCCAAGGCCATGCACATATAAATATACTGAAATGATATATTTTCAGTATAGTATATGCAAGTACATTTAATTATTCTTGCAGAGGACTTTGAAGCACAAGCACTCACAACTGCGGCTAGCCTGGCATGGGCATGGTCCCCGCTAGTAGTGCTCACACAGGTTGATTAATCTTTTGATTGAGCATCAAATGTGAAATTCAGTAGCTTTTCAAATTGCTCCAGTGCTTAAAATTTCAGAGACTTTCTAGAGCCTGTAAATGTAGATTTAAATACCTTGCAACATCTACTGTATTACAGACCCTGTCTTTTAAATGGTCCCATATGGGCCGGTAGCAGAGCCCAAGAGGGGTTGGCTACAAGCTTGTTATTTTTCCCCTAAGAGAGTTGCCACAACTAAGTCTGCCAAACTTTCTCTGTAAATCAATTTATTAAGCTCTGTATTGATGGGTGACATAAATAAATGACTGGCATTCACTTGTTGCTGCCTGGTAATATTGAACCTAAATTTTAACATTCAGAGGCTGAATAAATCATGGACGCATGCATTTTATGTTGTTTCCAGCTTGCTGGTAGCGATCCTGTCCTCTTGCACAGCTGTTCTGCCTTTGTCTTGTTCCACTGACAGTGACATCCAGTGCCTTGGCTCATTATACTCCCTTCAATCTCTTTCTCCCTCCAGCCCTTTTTAATTATTTCAATCTATTTTGACTAGTCTTGTGCAAAACTTCATCTTCCTCATGTACTCGCCTCTTTCAAGATGCGCTATTCCTCTGCCAGAGTGCGGTACAGGTTTAGGAATATCCACATGGCCCTTGTCCAGGCCTCCCCGGTGACTTCGCCGAGAGCCTTATTGAAAAAGGATGGCTGAGTAAGGCCCAGTAATAGTAATTATCGCTGTATTACATATTTCTGTATTTTTGGTGAGGAATCTTGGTCGGGGAGCTGTGTGAAGGCAGGAGGACAAGAACATCTGTGTAATTGTCGTGGTTTCTTTTTAAATGCCAATTCTGCTTGATGGAAGGAGTCTAAAATCCATTTGTTTCCTGTAAACTCATTAAAGACTAATTTGGAAAGCTGAAAAAGAAATATTTATTTTGGGTCAGTCTAGTTAGACTTAAAATGCTTCTGGTTTTTGAACTGGCCAGAAGCTCTCCATTTCAGGTCAGTTCATCAGTAGCTTGTGTTTCCATATGTTTAGCAGTCAGGATGGAGAAAGGGAGGTAAGGGGAAGAGACTTATTCTTTCTCCTGACATAATAAGGCCTTGATAATTCTTGCGTGAAGCAGATTTTATTTATCTCCTTGAGCATTTCATAGATTTTCTTTTATAAGTAAGGTAGAGGTACTTTCTCATCTTGTCACAATTCATTCCTCCTGCCATCACCTTGGTGTTGATTTTCACTAGCTGCAGGGCCAGCGAGACCAAATGGCTTTTTTCTTTCAATTTTTTGGTCATTCAATCTTGGCAGGGTTATTTTGTTTTTTGTTTGTTTGGTTGTTTTTTTGGGTTTTTAAAATTTATTTGTTTTAAGTATATATTGCCAAATGATTTTGGGTAACGAGCTATTGAACAGCAGCAGAAGACTTCTCCACTAACAGTAGCAATGTAGACTGCAAAGCTAAATGCAGCAGTGGTATTCCTGCCGTATGGGAAAATTCTGCTCTTTCAACATTTATGGTAATCCTGATTTGGGATGACAAGTTAAAATATCCAGAAATTCAGCAAAATGAAATGCCCACGCAGAAACGTATTGGCAATGACAAAGTGAATTGTCTTGTGAGGTGTGATGGTACCAGCTGCACCACGGTGTTGTCTCAGTTGCAAGTTCAGCTTAAAAATCAGCAAAGCTATAAATCATAAGTGCCATGAAGCAACACGTTGGCAAGTTAAGGTTGAACTGAACCGAAGCAGGTTATTCCTGTCCAGCTCATCAGAAATATTTCAGTCTGAGTTCAACCAAAACATTCCTTTATTCCTTTGGGGTTTCCAAAATTACTGCAAAAGAAAAGAATTTAGAAAATAAATATTATCAGTTTAAAAAAAAGATAAAAGGAAGAGAAAGAGGCACTGCCAGGAAGCTAGGCATGGGTCAGTGGGAGCACTGTTGGCTCAGAGCTTGAAATCCATCTCCACTGCCTCTTCCCTCCTTAAGGAAAGCTGTGACCGTCGTTTCTGGGCTAAATGGCCGTGACACGGTTGCTGCAATTTCAGGGTATGAGGTTTCTATCACTCTCATGCTATTTTACATCATCTATAACAAAGCAGGAATAGATTTTATTCATACTTATTGTTCACAGGAATATTTAGGAGGCAGTCAAAACTGAGCAGAAATAGATAAGAAATGGCAGGTGAAATCATCGTTCGTTCCCCCATCAAAATGACAAGAGATTGCACAGTGCTGGGCTCTGGGGCCTTTGTACGTCCTCCAAAGAGAGTCGATGAAAGTAATGAAAAAGTACAAAACTTGTGCAACAAAGGCAATGGATTTTCTAGTTTTGTATAGAACTGCCTGCTTTCATGCTGTCTTAATTCAAGCATGCACAAAATTCCGGGTTATGCCCATCTAAACCAGCAAGCAAATCCTTTGGGCTGTGAATTCTTGTGTAATAAATCAGAGATCACTGATGAAGTCTTCCAAGGCAGCTATTCTGCAGGTAGCAAGTGGTTTTCTACAGGAGACAACCTTTTAGAAACATGCGTATGTCCAAGGGAGCTGGTACCAGCTGCTGAAAACTGGACACAAACATAAGGAGGTTTTGAGAAAAGCAGTCAAAAAGGGAATTTACAAGTTCTGTGGAAGGAACTGAGCCGGTATGAAAAGCAATTCCCAGAGCAATTATAATTCACCTTTGGGGTGTCAAAAGTTCACAATATTAGGCAAAGGCAGCTCTAGATCTGAGCGACAGATAGAAATACGTCTGCGTTGAAAACGAAAACAGTAGCAGCTTGAAAACAAATTTTTAGAATATACGAAAATGTGTAATAAAAAAATGGTTAGTAAGGTAGAAGAACAGTGAAAAGGAAAATATTTGTTCATAAAGCTTTCTGATATTCTGACCACAGGAACTAAATCTGACATTTCATTTGCTTTGTTTTTCGGTGTTTTGCTTCATCATACACTGCCAGGTCGACGATGTGTCAGGGGGTCAGATGAGGATCCTGTCGGTAGGGGGATCACAGCCTTGCACCGATCTCTCTAAAGAAGCGGCTGCTGCCGGGGGACCAGGTGCGTTTATTCTCCATCCTTCACATTCACAGCCCGATGCAGCCTCTGTGGTAGCGTCTTCTGCACCATGGTAGGGCAATTCCTGCCAACCTGGTGATAGATTTAATTCCTTCTGCTGATGGCTGCAGAGGTCGAGGACTGTTTTGCACCTCCAGGTCACCTTCTTCCTTCTTCAGTGTGTTACTAGTGTTAGAAGTTTTTATGGTGCGATGCACAGAGGTTCCTAGGTGGTAGTTCCTTGGTGTTTTTCAGTAGTCTAGAAGAGTACTTAGGATGCATGGTTTTAGGTAGCAAAGACTATAAAATCCGTTCTGCTCCACTTCACGCCTACCAGCAGCAAACTCTCTTTTGGCCACTGCCTCAGAAAAAGATTTTCCAATAAAAACCTCACAATTCTGAAGCACCTGCTGCGCCAGGGTCTGGTCCCTGTGTTTGACACTGTATTAAGAGGTGCCGTGCGCTTCTAAAGCAATTTTCTTACCCAGCGTTCATAGGCTATCTTTGCGCCGGGGTCACTGCTTCACAGCCCGCAGGACTGCGAGCACCGACAAAATGGCTTTTTGAATGTTATTCGCGTTGGACATCGCGCAGCGTGCAGGCACGTCTCCTCCTGCCCTGCTCGCGTGCCTTTGCAGATCCACGGGATGTGCAGCTCCTGTTTTCAAAAGGAGTTAGGCTGTTGAGTTCAATTGGAAGCCAAAGGTTATTTGAGTTGTAATTGGGGAGTTCGCTCCAAAAATAAGACGCAAGGCCCCAGGTAATTTTAGGGCTGTAGGAAAAAGTAAGCGCTTGGCGTGAGTTTGCGCTGTGTGAGCTGTCTTCGGAAAAATCCTGACGTGCTTCACAAGGATGCGTGCTTGATCTGAGACTTACACTGTGTATGCCAAAGTGAAGGGCTGGGAGAGAGGAAGGTGCTGGGAATGGGGAAAAAAGATAATTCAATTTATTGTGTGCGTACAATGCTCTCAGTAAGCAAATGATTATAATTTAAGAAAGGTTAATTAAAATGCAGTGTCTTAGTATTTCCTGGGCAACGCCTCTACGAAACACCTCGCCGTTTCTTTTAAGAGAGGCTAGGTAACTTGCCTGCTGAGCACTGGATAGCGGTACAGGTATTATTTGGGGCTGATGAAGGAGTGATCAGAATACCAAAGAGTGTTCACAAAAGGCACTGAGATGAGGGGAAGGGATGAGCATCCTCTGTGGACATCTGGATAAAGAAACATTGCTGTTTTACCTCTCCTGCCCTAAGGGTGTGGCTTCTGAGAGGCAGAGGATGACAGCTGGAGGAGAAATTACAGATGCTAATTACTTCAAAAATGAATTAATTGATATTAATTATTTTATCAGAAAATCAATTAGTATTGTACTGCAAGTCATTTTAATTAAAGTAGTCAATAAAAATCAGATAAACTGTAGACACAGCAAAATTATGGCAAAACTCCAAAATTAGTCTCTAATAAGAAATGAAGCCCCAAACAGTTCAGCACCGAGATTGAATTAGCTGTTATTTTTATTAAAAAATTAGAGCCCACGGCAAAAACATGAAAGCAGAAGCTTCTTTGCAAAGGAGAAAAAAGCTTTTGGTGTTCATGAATGAAGTTGAAAAGGACAGTAGTAGCTATGGGTTTTTCGTATCTATCTACATATTTCTGAGATGATTTTCACCTTAATTAAAAAAAAAAGAGAGAGAAAGAAAAATCACTGTTTTCCAGTGTTTAGGTTATTGTACTTAAAGGGATGCTTTAAAGGGACTTGATCTTGAATATTTCATGATCCCCTTAAACAAGAACATGCTGTCTTAATATTCTGCACTGCTAGTTAAACAAACTCAGAGCAGTTTTGGTTCTAATCTTGCAGTAATCAGGTTTCTAAGGGGAGGAAAGAAATCAAGAAAATTCAGTTTTGTTGAACTTTTTCAGTAGAAACGTGGTTGAAGAGATGGTATGCAAAAATTGAGGGCCAGATCTCACGGTGGCGTAACTCGGCGCTGCTCTGTTGGCATTCGTGGTGCTTCTGCCTTGCCCGCCATCTGACAGACACAGCCATCCGCTGAAAGAGGCTTCTGCGAATTGAGGGATTCTAGTCTTTCAGAATTGGATAATGGCGAGAACAAAAAAACTGGAGAACATCAGAGGCATAATTAATCTGCTGCCTTTGCTTTTGAGTCATTATGTGTGGTATGTGGGTGGGTGGAAGTTTGCATTAGAAAGGAAGATGTTGTACTGCTGTCTAGAAAAGGACGCGGATGTCTGGTGTGTGGCAGAAACATGCAGGTGTTTTGGATGCTGGTATTTTATTATCAAATGATTTGCTCGCTGGTTAATGACAGCAGCCAGGAGAAATGGATACAGGCCTTCTAGAGTGCGGGTGGCTTTTGTGGGGACGTGCGAGAGTGCTGTAATGCGTGAAAGAACATTTCTGTTCTGGGGGGAAAAAAAAAAAGTCTGCAAAAGAAAAGTTACCTAGGCTGAATTTTTTGAACTCATGAGCAGAATTTAATGTTTGGGACTTCATTGACTAATGCACAAAGCAATTTGAGTAATGAAAAACTACTCTTTGTCAAGCGAGAAAACAAGAGGCATTGATGGAAAAGCTAATTTATTTACTCTTTTATGGAGAGAACATGCTTTGCCCAAGTTCAGAACTGACTGTGCAGCTATTGATGAGTATTCCTGTGAGTAAAATGGCTAATGAAAGCACTGACACTCTCCCCGTGTCTCTTCTTTGAGACTTTAAAGTGCAACTTCACTGCACGGCTGTAAAGGAAGGGCTCACAAGTGTTCACTGAGCGCTTGTCACTGTTGCCATATGGTAAAAACCTGCATTTTTTCCAAGTCTTTAGTGCTAGAAATAGCTCGTTTCAAAGCACTAAATGATGAAACAGCTGGAAGGGGTTTGGTGATTACTGCCTCATCCTGGCTGTCCCCGTCCTTCCCTTGTCCTGCCCTTTGCAGTCTGCCCTCTCCTGAAGCCCTCCGCACGCCTGCTACAGCTGTGGCTCTCTCCAGCAGGATCTGTGATCCACTACTTAGGGGCAAAAGAAAATTTGCTCATTTTTAATCTAGTTGACAGAATAGATTAATTGCTATAATTTACCACGCCCTGCGTCTCACAAGCAGTTCTGATACCGTTACATATTTATGGGTCCCCATCTGAAGTCTCGCTCCTGGTGTGCAATTTAGGAGCACTTTGATTCATAATTCCTGATTCTAGGTCCTTGTAAAATTTAGTTATGACCAGTTTAACATCCATGTGTGGAATTACCATGTGAGTTGAGTACTCCGGCTGACTAAGTCCATCTTCCTCTTGTAAGAGCTGTGCCCATAACCTGGTTACAACAGGCTGGTTGCCTGAGCACAGTAACGCTTTGTATAACTTGCAGTGTAAAATCAGAATATAAATCATGACTTTTCCTGAAGCTTGATTGAGGATCTGTGGTTCCACTCTTCTCTGTGCCATAAGTCTGCATTGAGGTTTTAAGCTGCAGCTTTTGTGCAAGGCCATTAAATGGAAGATGTCGGGGGTCCTTTTGCTTAAGGGAAGGGAAATGCGGTTTGGAAGGCGGAAGGAGCTGAGATTGGGGCAGTTTAATGTCTGTGCTCTCCCTCCCTGCCCTAATGAATGAGGATTTGAATCCTCGCCTGATCCCTGCCATCCACCTTCTCTTAGACTTGCTGTATTGCATCTGTGAACTCCTATTGCTTATAAAGTTTAAAAAGTTCTGTACATGACAACAAGGATATCGTGGCCTATGTTAAAAGGTATCAGCTTCATATAAAGACAGAGAGGTCTTTCAGCAAAAATCCTAAAATGCCAGCAATCCCCTCTCTGAAATCAGTGGGCGATTTGCCTGAAAAGACTTTAGACTGTGGCCCTGTAAAATTTAATCTCCCCCTGTACAAACTCCTACGACCGTGTACAGAAAATGAATGCCAGCTAAACACTATTCACATACGCATACAAGTATGCTGAAATGACACTAGTGCCTACACTTTAAACTATGTTGATCCCACAGACATTTTTGGTGGAACTGTATCACACTAACCCTTGATGAATTTGTGCAGACCTCTGCAGTAGGCTGCCCACACTGGAAAGCCGTGCTCATGTTTACTGTGGGGAAAGTCTGTCCGGACTCCCACATGCCGTGCAGCGCCAGACAGCTGACTGCACTGAAGGGACTGAAGAAAAACGAGTGTGACCATATCAATGTAAAACATACCAATGTAATTTTAATAGCTCAGTATTTCTATTGACCTATTAAAAATAGAATTGCAACATGAGCTAACAGGCATGAGTTTTGGTGATGGGCCTTAAAACCAATAGCAAAACGATGTTATTTTCAGTGCCTTTCTAATTCCACAGCTGTTATAAAAAGACCAAAGCAAGTCTCACCTGCCCACGTCCCCGTCCCTTTTCCACTGCCAGGTGGAAAAGCCTGTACCAGCAGTGGCCGCTGTACCGCAGTCTTCCTCACATTCAGCACAGGCGTTGCACGTAGATACCATCAGCAGGCATAAGAAGATGATATGTGCCTTCTTCCTTGCCCGTCCTCTTGAGACCAGCTGCAGGGCTGTTAATAAGCAGGTTGGTTTGGACCTACGCTTGGGTATCACCGCAGTCTGCCACTTTGTTACCACCCCTGAGCTGAGATCGGAGAGCACCACATTTTACTCGTCGCTTACCCGGGTTGTTTTCATGCCACCTACCCAGAAGTGGGAAACCACTCTGTGTCTCGGTACCCTGAGATCTGCACTTTCTGCAAAAACAAGTCTTTTCAAAGAAAGATATGTTTAGAGTGTTCTCATTTTGTTTTACACTTCACATCATGTTGTTATCGATGTCTTGTTCCATCATGTCATGTAGCATAATGTAAGAGGACAAGTGCAGTAAGGTGTTCACTGTGTAGGTGGAAAATCTGAAGAGATGGAGTTCTCTCCAACATATGGCTGGGCTTTAATCATAGATTTTATTTTTTTTTAAATGCTTCACTTTTTTCAAAGGTCACTCTGTCTGCAGGAAAGTGACATTTCTGTGAGAGATGCAATCTAGTAGGCATGTACAGCAAAAATAAAATGCAGAGCAAACCAAATCAGCCCTGCTTGTGCTCTCGAGCAAACAAACTCAGCCTCGAAAACCTCCTAGTCAGATCCCCGGTATGAGCGATAGCAGGCTGCAGAAGAGATAGCAGAAGAGTCAGGATCCTGCTTGGCATGTACTGAAGCATCCCTTATCCAAGGGTCTTGGGTGTTATGCAAAATCCTCGTGTTACGGAGAGGAAACAGGCAGAGTTTAAATGTTTTGACTAACCATTTGGTGAAGGTGGGGCTATAAAGTACCACTTTGGCTTCCAGGCTTTCAGACGTTTGCTCACTAGTCAGTCACCAAAATGTATGTCTGAACCGGTCTCTTCCGAAAGGAAGACTGTCCTTGTCTTTGATCGATTTTTCATGAACTTTGTGCAGAGGGTGACTCACGTCCAAAACATGAGCACATCTGTTTACTACCAAGGCCTGTATGTACTTCCAAGAAGGATGTTTTCTCTGTTTCCATGGATCTGGCAGAACTTGCTTTTATCCATGGAAATGTTTGCTCAAAAGATGGAAGGTTCTTGGGAGAAAGCAATCAGGGTACGTAACTTTTTTTTCCTTATTTACACGACACAACTTCGAGACCCCTTATCATAGTTTTCTGCATTAAATCCAATTAGGATGGAGGCAAGCAACTTAGGAGAGCTACAGGTGCTGCGCATCATTGCAGAGGTACTAGTGAAATGGGGGCTAGAGATTGTCCCCAGAGCAGGATGTCTCCTATTGCTTTATCTCCCTTGATGCTGGGTTTAAGCATGGGGCCACAGGCAATGCTGCAAGGAGTCGAGGTGACAGGCTGGCTGTTCCTTGGTTTTGGGAGAGTGAGTGTGACAGCGTGTCATGTCCAAGGTAGGTGGGTGGACTCTTTGGACCTGCTTATTCATCTAGGGTTTAGCCACTGTTTTTGGTGCGGGGGGGTCAAATGGTGGCTCCTAGAAAAACCAGCATGTTTCCTGTAATTCTCCAGATCCTAGGGTTTGCATATGCATTGCTGTGACTTGTGGAAACACTGTGAGTATTGATGCCAAAGTAGCTAGCACAAGATCACAGTGAACCGCACGCACCAGCATTCACTAGTGTTTCTGTAGCATCTTGATGTATGGTCGTTGGCTTTTAGCAGTCACTGGCTGAAGGGCATTTCTATTGAGGGTATTCTATTTTTGAAAATAAGGCAAATATTGCTCTGCGTTCTGACTTCTCATGTGGTTTTCAGCATGGTTGTTCAGCAGGCCCCCTGGTAGGGCTTGCTAACCATTTAACGGGGGCTTCTGATTAGAGCTACCCAGCAGAATTGCCCCCTATCACCTCTTGATGCCTATGAGGGTGTATTCTTATGGAAGACTTCTGGTGGGTCTGTTAGTCCAGGGGTTGAATGCTATCCCCTGCCACATGCTTGAGAAAAGCCTAGGAGCAGCAACAGGAGCTGAAAGCCTCGGCTTTGCAGTCGCCCAGCCGGCCAGCCTCAGGAGCCGTGTTTATAAAGCGCTTCCTAATGAAGGGAAAAGAAGTTGGAGAGTGATTTTCTAAGAATAAAAATTCTTTTATGGTTTTTTGAAAACTACTTTACACTTTGCACAAATGATCGCTTAGCATCTGGCAGGCTGGGTTTCTGCCATGTGTGGCAGAGGATACAGTTTGTGTAGTTGCAAGCAATCTACTCAAAAAGCTTTTGTGTAGTTCTGGAGCCCAGGAACTTGTTAATTTTGAGCAGTCATTTTCCACATTTAGCCCATTAGAGACTCTATTTTTGGTGACCTAGTTTGAGCTCTTTAAAAAATAATCAAGCAGCATTTTTCAGATCTGATTTGTAATGGGACTTGCGGATTGGTTTTGCAACTTGAAATGAAACTTGGGGAGGGTGGGGGGAATAAAAACTGCTTTTTATCTGCCTGGTCTTTCAGAGCTAACATTTGCTCTGGCCTCTTTTAGAAGGCCTCTAGGAAGGTTAATCTGACAAAGACTCTGGCTTGGCATCACCACTTCAAGGGTTATTGTTTGACATGCTGCTGGGAAAATAATAAAGTAGCTAGGTTTAAATAATACTTTCTATGCAATAACCTCCAGGAGTGCCACCAAGCATTACTGGGCATGATCCAAATGTTGTTAAAGCCTGTGGATTCGCTTGCTCCCCAGCGCGTATGACAGGGTTTGGATTAGAGAGCAAGCAATTGGGGCACACGCCAAAATGTCTTGCCTTGGGTTACGCACTGACTCTGCTGCGGCAGAGCTGGGATTAGGGCTCGGACCCAAAGATCCTGTTTCCATGCTCTATCTTGGCTGTGGGAATTAGTACCATGCAGGAGAACTCCCTGCCTCCGGCTACTTGTGCCTGCAGGGAGGGCCCGAGCAGTCATAGCCCTTTAGTTTTTGTAAGAGAGGAAAGGTGCTTATAGCCGAGAGCTGCCCGGGCCAGAGCGCCAGCTTGTTCAGATGGGTGATTGTGAGCAATTCCAGTAAAACTAAAGCAAAGAAAAATACCCCAAAATAAAATCTCTGTTTCTAACTTTAGATATATGAATTGTTTTGACATTGTATGGCAATGAAAAATTACAGTCCTAAATATCAGGTGGCCTGGAATGGCACTGCAGTGGAAACGTACTGTTTTCACTTATTTGTCCTTCATTTTGTCTGGACACCCCTTCCCACACTGTGGCCAGCAAGCTGCCTTGCTTGGGGAGCACAGCCCGACTTCAGGCTCCCTCCTGAGACCAGGGAGAGCAGCCTAGCAAAGCTGACATTGCAAGGAGAAGCACAGAGTGATCCTCTGAATCCCCAAGAAGAAGCTCTGTCGTATTTTTAAGGATCTGCAAATTTAGGGATTAAATCTGCCAATTCAGTAGGAAGGAAGAAGACAGCCGCCTTTTTAGGAGACACAGCAGTGGGGGGTATCCCTGGCCTGGAAAGGCTCAGAGATTGTTGAGGTAACTGTAGGAGAAACGTGTGACCACCGTGTGTCACGGGTGTGTGCACCTCCCAGCCATCGTCCTTGGCAGCTCCTTCAACGGGGCACGTGGAAAGGGAGAAACAGAGTCAAAACACGCAGAATTACAGCGAAGATTTAAAGCAGCTGTGAGACTTCTGGTAGAGCCAGCTGGACTCTCCTGTTAGGGAGGTCAAAACTGGTCCTTCGTCCCTCTTGATCCCTGCTCGAGGCCCAGCTTGTGTGGGGCTGACCCGCAGAGCACAACTCTGCTTCAGATTGGAGTTTCTTACTGTTGGATGCTCTGTGCCTCTGTTCTCTCAGCGTAAATACTCTTCCAGGGGTCGGGAGCTGGCAAAGGTGATCATATAATTCAATTGAGATCAGATTGTTTGTAATTAAAAATGTTTGGCCTATTAGAAATATGAGACTCCTATATTTAATTTGTATTTGATTTTTTTAAAAAGAAGGAAATGAGTAATTTCCTTCTATTGCCATTTTCGTGTTTCTGTAGCTCAAAAGTATCTTGATCCAACAAATGAGATATGGCAAATGTTCTAAATACTGTTTAATTTATTTTTTTTACGGAAAAAATATGTAAATGCCTGAGAAATTATACTTTGAATTTTTATGAAAAGTGGCTACTGCAAATTAACAGCATTTCACATGGATCTTACTTTGCATTTTTAATACACATAATGCGTGTCCCAAATTACATGATTTGCATTATAAACCATAACAGCTCCTGTGTCGCTGCTGCTGTCCAACAGTTGAATAACAAGGCTTTTCTTTCCAAACTGTATAAATACATATTTACCCAAATGATGCAATTTAGGGCTCTTTTATTTACACTTTTCTGGTCAGTCAATCACGCCGACATCTTTTATAGTCAACACTTTTTAAACGTATCCAAGTAAATCTAGCATTTGAGGAATGGAAGTGCCAGACATACGCTGGAAGTAATCATTTTGTTATTGCGCTGACATTTTGGCTCCAGAGTTTGGCACCTTCCCTGTCTCTGCCCTCGACTTCTGTGAAATGTTGCGTTATCACGTTGTGCCATCTTCAGCCGTGGTGGTTTTACCTTCCCCGCTGGGCCTGCGGCATTAAGCGTAGGGTTGGGGACACCCTGGTTCCGGGGGCCAGTCCTGTCCCTGGCTTTATTCTGCGGGCGGGCTGGCACACGTTTCATCAGGACCCGGGATACTGAAAGCGTGTCTGGCCACTGTTCCTTCACTACTCCAGAGCACGCTTAAGGCAGGGGCCTGTTGCCTTTGGAGTCTTCCTCCTCCTGGTCCTGCCTTGTTTCTCCAGCCGTCTGCTGTCTGGAGAAAGAGCTGAATGACCTCCATCATGTAATCTCGTCACCATCAACACTGTCAGTTGCTCAAAGCTCTGACTCGGGTCATCCACATCTGTTTTCAGTAGTTTTCCAGAATTGCTGATCCTCATTGTCCAAGGAGATTGAGTTTATGTGTTTAATATTCCTGCATCATTAGCGTGGTGTCCCCACTGCTTGAATTTCATTCCAAGCTGGAGGTCAAAATCATAAATGATCTTGAGTCAGCTCACTCCAGTACGTGTTGGCTTCTGGCTTGAATATGAGGAGGGAGAAGGTAAATGGGTGGATAAACTTGCTGTTTCTTCAGTTGTGTCTCCCTTACCCAGTCCCTTTACAGGCATTCAAGGGTTGTGTGTACCTGTTACTCAGTCTCCTTCCCTTTTAACTTTCATTGTCCGCTTTCAACCAAATTTGTCACACAAGTAGAGTTTCCGATGACAGTATGTTCCAGCAAGGACTGAGAAAATGATCACAGCGTAGATGGCAGGGACCCAAGTCAGCGCCTCCCCACAGGGATTTGCTGCACCTTGAGCTTCACCACGCTGTTAGTCTTGACAAAATTCCCCCCAGGAAGCACTAGAGAAAACCAGCAGCTGTGCTTTCTGCTGCTCATGAACCTGCTTCTCTCCCTCGCCTCTGGCCCTTGAGCAGAGCCCTGCAGCTTCCTGAGCTCTCATTATCTGTCCTTGTGCCGCTCATGGAAGAAGTTAGTTGTGGCGGACAAGGTGAGTTATTTGAGCAGGACAGTTTAAATATCTCTCGTTTAAATGAAACAAACCCCAGAGAAGAGTAGGAGTTGTACGTTACGTCATAGTACCTAATAAACAGGCATAATACCTCCTGAAATTGGGAACCTGCGAGTTTAACTAAGAGTTTTCCAAATCTAAGAACACTTAGGAATTGAATGTAGCTGTGTCCATGGTGACAGCATCACTGACAACATTTGCTTCAGCGTTGCTCTCTGCTTTGCTCTGTGTAGAGGATCCCTGTGATTTTGTACCTGCCTAGCAAGTAAACGGTAAGTGCAGTTAGTAATTTCATGTTTCTGGCTCCTAAGACAGCCTGGCCTCATGGTTATAGCCACGTACTACCAGACCGCAGGGTGCTAGGTGTGACTTGCAAACCCAGCCGTGAGCAGCCCTGATCCTAACTTTCAAGCTCTAGGGCTGTGTTAGAGCCAACGCTGTAGCTCTGTCTGCAGCTTGTGAACTAATGTTCACTTACAAACGGGCTTCAGGAGGAGGGGAAAAGGCCAGTGCCACAAAACTAGCCATAGCTGAAATGCCTAGGACCTGAAGCTTTTCAGATAAAAGAAATACGATTATGATAAATAATCAAAGCAACAGCACTTTATGCTGTTCTAATAATATCTAGCCAAGTGAAAAAATCCAATAAATGCCCATAGTATTAATGGGGTCCTGATTACCTGGCTGTGCAGGACCTGTGCTGGTGCCAGCCAGCGTCAAACACAGCCCCTTCAGCTCATGAAGGACTGGGGATGAGTGCTGGTTGACGTGTTGGCTGCTCAGGGAATTATTTCCCGTGCAGGAACTGCGGATGGCAGGAGCTCCAGCGCAGCACCCGCTTAGCACCGGTGCCTCAGGAGGGCTGGTGGAAAGCAGCTGGTTTGTGTCAGCGAGCAGCAGCCTTTCTCCTCCATTAAGAGGGCTGAGCGCTCCCTGAAAGGAAGCCAATGCAGTCCCCTTGGGTTTGCCAGGAGCTGCCACGTTCAGACTCGGGAGAGTTAAAGGTGGTAGCAAGGGAGTTGTCGTGGCTCCGGCAGTGGGAAGTGAGAGAGATCCTGGGCAGTCCCTCCCCTGGGGATTGCCAGGGTACCTGCCGACTCCGAGGGACGTTCACAGTTGGCACAGCAGAGGATCGAAGTAGGTTTTCCAGCACTTTTCCCCTACTGATCGCCTGCATTGTGCAAAGCGTGCAGATTCTCAGCTCACTCTCAGTAAGCATCAGTTTGTTTTTTTGAGAGACAGAAGCCATGCGCTGCTTCTAATCAACATTTTCCTGGCATCCTATTTATTGTGCTGATCCCAGTGCAGCACTGCAGACTGGAGGGATCTCACTCCCTTGCTCTGTCTCCTTTTGCTACTTTGATATTGCTTTGGTGTGACCTTCTTCCTTTGTGCTCCACTCCCTGAACCATGTTTCTTGCCTTGCAGTAGTTACAGACATCTAGTAAAAGGTTGTGTACTGCATTTCATGCATATGCTAATGGCTGTGTCCTTCTGAAGTGTGTAATGAAATCCGTAGCTACCAAAGTGGAACCACACTGTGGAGTTACCACTAGTTATATCACTGTTTTCAGGACAGTAGGAACTGTTCGTAGTCTCCCATACTTTGTCCCCAGCCTGCATCTGTGACATGGCGAGCAGAAGCTTATCTGCTAAGTGATACGCAGGAACAGTACAACGGAGCAGAGCTGTCTCAGTAGCAACATGTGCACCTCAGAAGTCATCTCTGAGATGAAGAGAGGGTGGGAATAGCAGCAGCGGGATACAAAGAAATTGGGAATTGAAGACACATAACATAAACAGCTCTTTTGCCAGCTGAAAACCCAGCAGGATGATGATAAAGTGCACAATGTTTATTGATATCTGAATGACTATTTGTTGCCAAAAAATGCATTTTAGAACTTAGCATAAACTCAGTTATCTGATTCTAGCACGGCTTAGTATTTATTAGGAAATATATGGCTTTTTTATAGCCATTGTTCACCTTAGGGAGAAAATAAAAAAAGGGAGAAAGCCATTTTATTTTAATAGCGCTGACTTCCTAATCTAAGCACTCTGTACTAGCAGCTTGGTTGCAGAGTGGAAAGAAATGGTGGATATTACCATTTATCCTTTGTTATGGAACACTATCACCTCTCTCTATCTCCATCAGCAGAGCCAGGCAATAATTTACTGCAGCGGACGCTGAGGGATATCAGCTCCCAAGCTGCTCCAGTTCAGGTAGTTTGTCATCATGAGCTTTCAGGAAGGTAAATAAGTTGATTAAGGGGGAAGATTTGTCATGTCAGCATTTTTGCCCACCTAGAAGGCTCTTTCCCTCCCTCCTTATCCTACCCCTGTCTTTCTTGCGCTGAGTTTTCTTGTATACATAAGTAGCTTTGATAAAGAGTTACTTTCTTAGCTGTGCCTCAGAAATAGCAAGTGTTTTATATATGGAAATGTAAATGATGCTGATTAGCCAACTAATGGTTTCAGAGGAAAGTTCAATCGGAACATGAAGAGCAAGAAGAATATTTGGCCACCCCATGCACGATCAACCCTTCAGCAGCTGCCAGAGAGATTCCTACTAATGTTCAGAAAAGCAGGACCTAAGAAAAGCAGTCAGTAACTGTAAAAGATGAAGATGCATACCTGGTGTAGCACTGTTTTTCTAGAGCGTGTGTTCGCACTTGCTAAACCTCCTCTGGCAGTTTCCACATTCTGTAGTTTGTCTCCAAAAATTCATAAACATGCTGAACAGGGTAAGCGTAGGGAGCCAAGGAGCAGCGAGCAATTCAGCACCCCAATCATGTACCACGGTTGCCTGATTCTTGGTGATTAGGACGTTTAGAGAGCTGAATGCCATGCAGTAATTTCTAGAGCTGGTCATGCTGTAGTTAGGCTCTGAAGAAGCCTTCAAGGCAGAGCTTGTGGCTTACAAACACCTTGATCCATGGCAAAACTTCATCATCCATCCCGATCTGCTTCAGGTGGAGCCTGTTTGGTTATGACCCACCACAATGCACTGTGCTATGCTGCGATTAATTTTTAGTTTTCAGGGAGTAAGACAATAGTTCTCCTCCAGCACTAGGTAAGTCAGATTCTGGAGGTGGGAGACTTGGGATGCTCCATGCCTTGAGCCAGGGCTGCCATCTAGACTCATTCACGGGTTACACCAAGAATTTCTTCCTAACAAAGCAGGAAAAGTGAGAAGGCAAGAAAGGGCTAAACCAAAAAGTCTACAGTCTTCTGAGACATTGGCCTCCAAAATATGAGCCAGACAGAGTTTTGCATGAAGTGTAGCTTCAGAGAAAGGTATCAGAAACTTTTTACCTGAAGATGCTCTTCTGACTAAATAATTTTCTCTTCAAAATGCTGTTAGCTTGGAAAGGGTGATGGAGTTTGACATACTGACATCACTCAGGGACGACATCCTGAGGCAGAAATGACATTTCCATCTGCATTACGACAGCAGCAGCTGTGTGTGGTTATGTACTTCCCAGAGCAGAGACAGGCCCACGACTTGCATGGTTTGGAGCACATTCTTAAAGGCAGAATTCAGACAGCATTTAAGCACATGCTTTAGCTTACAGAGCGAGGCTAAGTTTTTCCAGTCCATGCCCACGCATATGTGCCTCCATCCCAAAGTGCTGGAGGTTCAGTTCCAGTCTTTTCTCAGTGAAAACCTCAGCTGAAGTCCCCTGGCTCTAGCTGACCTTAACATGGTTCTTTGTCCTCCTGCCTGAACTGAGACCGAGCCCCTGCCAAGGAAGACAGACATCGTTGTGGGGGAGCTGGCTACAACTGTGGTAAGCACAGCAAAGCCTCTGGAGACACGAAAGGGAGTTCCTAATCTTATGCTGCAGTTCAGGAGCTCTCCGGATCAGCCCTGAGCCTGTTTGCTTCTCTGAAAGGGAAAGATTTCCTTCTACTTGGCGTGTCACGTAATTGCTAGTATTGAAATACATGTTCAGTGTTGTCGGTGCAGTTGAAATTAATCCCAGCACGACTTACCTAGAAGGATGATACCCGATGTGAGGAGCCGTGCAAGCAGGCAAACCTCTTTGACTGGCCACCCGTTCTGTAGCCCTCCCCTTTGTGGGCACACATATGCACACACGTGCAATCCCATCATTGGCTCTAACCAGTCCTGTTCCTCAGGTGTCGCGCAGTGCAGATAAGAATATTTTCAGTTCCATGAAAGATCATAGCATGAAGATAATTAATTAAAACTATTGGGAGTTCCTTTGAAGCAGCCTGTGATTAAACAGAAGGACTTCTTGTGGAACAATTAGGTAAATTTGGCCTCAGGTATCTCCCCCCACTTCTTGGCCCCTAGGAGAGGGATGATGAAATTCTGGTTTAGAGCGATGCTTTGTTAGAGTTCTGATTGATTCAGCTTTAGTTATAAATCTCATCAAGAACAGCCGAAGCAAAGGACACATGTTAATTTGTAGGTGTCCCGTGAGTTAACTGTGACTCTGGCAGAAAAAGAAAAAGCAGTTTGCCTCATTGTTGGAAGCACCAGAATGTGCAGTGACATGAGAATGAGCCTCCAGTGCCTTCCAGATCTTTGTCTCATCTGTATCTTCAGTCTGATATTTGCAGTGAGGGTGGCAAAGGCTGCGATAGCGAAGTTTCTCCAGCAGACGTTATCCCTTAGACCATGATGCTAAGTTGAGAGCCAGGGGGTCAGTTCTACGTTTCCTGAAGTTTGCTGTGAGTCTGGTCGTTTGGGGTATTGGAGTCCCATGTAGCCATTTGTACCATTTTGATAATATTCTGGCAAGGCAAAGCCATTGGAGTGCCAGGGCAGTAATTATCTCTTTGGATAGGGAGTGCCTGCTGATTTTTAGATGCTGGTGAGACAGATTAACCTTAGACTTTGGGCTCCACGTGAGCCCAGCATGAATTGTTAGAGAAGATGGGAAAGCCAATGAACCTTCACTGCAAATAGCAGGATTGCTGGGATTTGTAGTACAGGGTGTGCAGACGTTATCATCGGCTCTGTTTCAATGAGAAATTTGAAAGAAATGCTTATATGGAACAGCCACTTTTCAGCTCTTTTCACTAGGCTTTAAGCATTGACTTGCAAAGATCACAGACGTTTTTCTGTAACTACTGATAATTTCTGTTTTACTCTTGACTTTGCAACTTCATTTCAGTTAAGAATTCCATTATGCAGCGTAAGGACATCGTATGTCACAGACCTTTCCCTTTTCTGGAAAGCTTACAGCATAAATGGACAAGAGAGGGAAAAAAAAAAAGGTGGCCATTCTATGAAGGCAAAGGAAAATTTGGTAATTCCTCTCTTATAGATGGGGAACAGAGAAGCAGAGAGATGAACCACTGGGCTGGTGGAAGGGAATAGAGAGCCTCTAAAAGAAGAAGAGGATAGAAGAGCTGAGTTTAGCTTGTTTAGTAGTAGCAAACCAAAACCTCAAATGGTGTATTAATTGCTGTCCATACCTGGGAGCAGTTTGAGCTAAAGGACAGCACCAGCACACAAGCAAATGTCAAGTAAAATAAAAAAACCCTTTGCTTTGGAGAAGGTGTGGGCAGGTGACAGTTCCCTCCTTTCTCAAGCTCTGGTTCAACAGAAGCCAAAGTCCAAAGCTCTTGCAATGACAGGCCTTTAACATTCACACTGGCAAATGGAATTAAGGTCTGCGGGGGTTGCATCCTGGACAGAATGTATCCCGTGGTTTGTAATGCTTTAATTTAGTATCAAATATTCATGGACTGACAGGGTCAAATAGGGATAGGAAAGTACTGTAACGGACATTGGCAAAGTAGGATGCTGAAGTATTCAGCTGAAAGGTCAGCCATCCATGGAAACCCATTAGGAAAAATACTGTAAATATCTTGCTACATCTGTGAGTCACAGAGCTAAACACGAGCCGCTCCTGCCCCCGGCACGTAGGACTTCCAGAGTACGAAGTGCGATGTGTGCAAGCTCACACACTCAAACACGCGCAATATTTCAAGAGAGCAGGCGACCAAAGGTGCTAGTGTTTGGCTGGTTATGTAGTTACATATCTAAATTTTTCCCAACGTTGAAGCACATGAGGTGCGGCCTGCACATAACCAGTCTGTTGTATCTCATTAGTTTAAGGGACGGAAAAGGCTGGTTTTGAGACATCCTGGAAATAGCTATGCAAGGTGGTTGTATGACCAAATGATTTTTTGGGGCATGCCCTGACCAATTAAGGATGTGATTCAAAGCCTGTGAAATGATGTTTATTGACTTCAAAGGATCAGGACTTACACCATCCAACTTAATGCTCTCAAAATAAGTTTATTCAATAAATAAAATTATTGAATTAATTCAATAATTTATTAATTGAATTAATTCAATAATTCATGATTGAGTAAACCTATGTCTATTTTGACATTTTCTTAAATGAAAACTTAATGGTTTATTCATTCAGTAAGATGTTTTTGAGGCCTGAAAGGTGTGTTTGGTGCATTTTGTAGGGAGTTCTCAGGTTGGGCAGAGTAGGTCAGGAGGGAAGGGCAAACACAGCCCTCGGCCAGTGGGACCATGCACGAAAGTAACTGAAATTCAGAGCAGGTGGGAATAATGAGCTATTAGAAATCAAAGTGTCTCTTCTGTCTAGGGCCATGTGAGAAGAGAGGGAGGAGAAAAATAATTGGGTAAACAGGCCGTGGAGCAATATGGAGAGTGTAGTTGTCTGACTGCAACGTCTGGAAACGTGTGGTACTTCAGGAAATAGCATGTGTGGATACGGGGGGGCTGGCGCTGAGTATACTGACTATGTGCTCCATCTCCAGGAGTGAAATACCCCCGACCTGCCATCTTCTGTTTTCCCAATTGGCTCTCAAAAGCACTGGTTCCTAGAAGAGGAAGATAATTAGCTAAGAAGAAAAAAAAAAAGTCCTTTGGAGCCAGGAATGCCTGCAACTTTAACCTGATGCTATACCTGCCGATTGAGCCCTGAAGTCAGGCTGGGTGCTGTGAGAATGAGAACTGGTTTTCCTCAGCTGAGAAAAAACTGTCATTTTAGCCATGATTTTTCTCTTGTCTCACAGCAGCATGCAAGTCAGTGAGGAAACTACCTAAGGATTGCATTTGTAGGCACCCAAAATATCCGAAGACAAGAAATTCTGTAGGAATAGAAACACACGCACTTTTTTTTTTGGTTTGCATATAGATATATTTGTAAATATGTATAAAAACTATATATATATACACACACACACACGTACACACACCTATGTCAGGCAGAAGATCTGAAATTTCTGAAAACTCCAGAGTGGCAAAACTTAATTCTGCAAAATCCTCAGGCAATTTTTAGAGTTAAATTAATACTGGTGTAATTAAAATGGTAATACAATTTGTTAAAAGAAGAGTATTTAAATAATTCATTTTCCTATTGGTATATGGAGTGTGCTTAGGTTCGGCAATTATATGCGAAGTAAAAGCAGCCTCTCCTGTAACAATTTCATGATAATCTGACCTTTGATAGTCCTAGCTCACAGCAGCTGGCACTTTCTATATAGTTTACAGACTGTGAAGTAATTAATAACTCTGAAATACCACTGCTGGCCTTCTGATGTAGCTGGGTCCTTGAGCGCTCCCTTTTCTCTCTTTTGAGCCGTCTTTTCTTTCCTTGTGTCCCCGAATATTGAATGACGGACGCATTTTTAAGGCCACTACCAAGCCAACAGCTGGCTGCCAACTTTGGGTAGAGAAGGCCCTTGTTGGAAGCGAAATCTCTGCTGGGTATGCTAAAGCCTGATCTTGGGTCTTGGATGACCACTCAACTCCTAGGATCCTCTTTCCGAAGGAGGATACGTCCCCAACGTGGTCGGTGGGGTTAAGGAGGCAGTAGTGGACAACTTCAGTCCACTCAGCCCAGACTTTGCTCCTTCTGTGGTTTCCAGACACAGCCTGGCTCGCTCGGGTGCAGCGCTCAGCTGGTCAGGGTCACAAGCGGATTGTGAGTTTTCTGGGGGTCTGGCCACCGGACCCTGCTCCTGCTGAAGGGCACATTCCACCTGAGGGATGCACTGGCAAGCACCCTCCATTTAGGGGTTCAGAAGACATGATTCAAAATCTGCCATGGTTAATTTTATTTAATATTAAGTACAATAATAGCTCTTGAAAAGCTGTCTTTCAGGGAGAGGTAATAAGGGTATTAATAAAAACAGGTGAGGAGAGAAGGCTCTTTTTTAGCTTGCTGCAGTATTTTATCATTGTCAATCAGCTGGGAACTCCTTTGAGATTATTCCTGTATAGTTAATAACATTGTTTCTGTGATGACTTTAATGACTGAACCTTTCTTCCATCGTTAGCTATGACAATAACCACTCTGCTTTTTCTCCTTCAACAAGCTATTGTGTGTGGTTCAGTACATTAAGGAACATTATTAAATATAGAGTTTTTCTCTAATTAAGCCATTGGCAAAAGATTGCTTGTCCAATCATTTGCTGGTGATAAGTATTGAAGGAAATTATATCTTGTACAGCATATTACACTTTTCCTGCCATGCTTCCCCTAAAAAAAGAACAAAATGATATAAAAATAAAGCAGTAAGATTGCAAACTCAAGCACGCAGAAATTAGATAATGCCAGAATGACGACTGCCTGAATCTGCCTTGCGTTAGGAAAGACACATTCTGTCCTTCTCTGCTCCTGATCATGAGCAGTTCCCCTTTCCTCTCTGATCTCTTGCCCTGTTCCCCATCTTTTCCTTTCATAAAATTACCATTTCTTCTGGACTCTTAATTCTTAAGCTTTTTAGTATTTTTATATCAAGAGCAAACCACTTTTCCTAGACTTGTTCCTGGAAAAGAGAGAAATAATTTTATGTAGAACTTTTCCAACACCCCCCTCCATAAACTCACCTGTAATTTGAACAATAAAAGATGATGTTTGTGAACATCGAGGGAACCACAATTTGTTCATTGTTTCAATAATTGCATGTAGGAACAATGGTATATTTAAGGTGTCTGGTTATTCTGGACATGATTAAAAAAAGCTCCCATTTCCTGTAAGATTGTGCGTCTTGCTCGGTTCAGGAACCACACAGAAAATGTAATGAGTGGGAGGAGTTTTTAACATGCCCCCTTGAAGAAAAGTAGTGGAACTAATGCAGAGAAAAATCTTATCTTCTGGTTAGTTCAGACACTGCAGATTAGAGGTTGTTTTCCTGGTTGGTGGCACCCTGCATAATCTTAAAATCTGGAGTTTACATGTCCTTCCTAAAGAATATCTCTGAATTTGAAAATCAGATGCATTTACTAATTGCTCACATCTTATAAATTATGGATCTATCCTTGAAGGAGACTTTAACAATCTATTAAAGCCTGAATAACAGAGCTGTTCTCCAGCTTCTAGATAAACAAAACAAAAATGCAGCTTTAAAAACAACAAGAAGCCTCTTCACTTTTTATCTTAATGGAAATAAACCTAATCAAAAGCCAGCGATTAATGAATCTCTCCAGGGTTTCTATTCTCGAAGAGATTAGAGTTACAAAGGCTGAAATAGTTTCAATATGTAGGTGTGATGTTGAGCTCAGATGAAGTATTTGTATATGCTTAGCTAGAAATAAGGGTTGCTAAAATCTGCTATTTGGATGAAGATTCTCCTCTTCAATGAAACTGGCCAAACAGTCAACAACTCCTCCAATATTCACTAGTTTATGTGTGCAAAAATGTCCTAGAGTGTCAATAAAGTCGGGAAATGCATTTAAAATACTCATTAAAGAGTGGTTGTTGCATATATGAAACAAACTGAAAGTATGTTTTTAGAAAGTATTTTCTTGGGAAAGAAAGCAAAGCTCTCCAAAAATAAGCTAACTGCTTTTTCAGGATTGGACAGCCAGCCATTTGCTTCTTGCAAAAAACCAAAAGCCCAGACTGAGGTCGTTTAGCTGAAATTTGGCAAGGTTAACACATTTTCACTATGTGTAGTCAGTTCCTGTGTTCAGAAATAGAAACAGCCTTTTGCTTTCAGGAGTGGCCTGACACCTTCACCTGCAGTTTGAATAGAAAAATAGAAAAGTCCTGTTGTTCAGCTCCACCTCTGTACCAGATCTCCGGGATGTTTAATTCATTCTGCATCGCTCCAAGGAGTGGGAATCATGCCAGCCAAAGGCTCCCATTGCTTCCATAGTAGATGGTGGAGAAATTTTAATAAACGCATTTAATTTACCTGGCTAACTATAGACTTTCCAATAATTCGTGCCAAGTAACCTGGCTGTGTACTAGGAAAAAAGCAATCACAATGTACAAAGCCTGTCACTCATCATATATTAAATGAACAAATAAAACCTCCTTCTACTGTTAAATGCCCACAAAACGTTCCTAGGATCTTCACAGGCAGCTTGCTTACAGCAGTGTGTAATTCTGGACACCCTGTTACAGCCTGTACTGCATTTGTCATGTGTATTCTTCCATTTGACTTCTGATCAGACACTTGAGCTTTCATAACCATTGTGGGAAAGACATCTTTTTCCTCTTCTCCTTTTTGGTCCCTGTATAAAACTTCATCCACTTGCTGTCTCGGGCTGCATGGAAGCTGGAGAAGCCAGGGGTGCTTCTGAGCTGGGAGAGACTGTGAGCACTGGTCGTGCTCCTCCTCTTCCATTTTCTTTCCATAGGAAGGAGACTTGGGCACGGATGGGCTCCCTGGCATGCTCCGACCAGTTTTGCAATCCGGAGGACCAAGTAAAGAGCCTCCCAAGACTTAGTTCAGCTTAGACATAAGCAAAAATGTCATGGGGATTTAGAGTGTCACAAATAAGAACAACAGTGAGGAATAGAATGTTTTTCTCTTTTGTAGATGATATCTTGTTTTGCCAAAATAAATATACAAACTCAGTTCAGTCCGCTGACATCTCGGGATGCCTGTGGCAGTGCAGTTGGCACTCTGTGTAAATATGACCATGAAGCATTTTGTAGTGAAGGTAACAACACGGGGGTCAAGGCTCCTTGTGTTGTTAGGGAAGCACCTCTGCTCCGAGGACTATACTGTCTAACTAGAAAAAAGAAATGTCAAAGCTGCCAGCGGACACAGACATCCCAATGCAGTGCTCACGCTGCTGCCCCACGCTGCCTCTCTAAAGCAGTTTCAGGCATCAGTTTGATAAGACAGCCCTGGCTTTGTCTTGCCTGGTGAAAGACAAAGGATGGGTCTCGGGATGGTGAAAGCATCCCGAGACCCTTGAATGTGCTCACAGCTTCTCGTAGGCTATGGCTGTCTAAGGCAAATTGATAAAAGGGAATGTGTTTTCCCATGGTTATTACTTTCCTAAAATCCTTCCAGAGTGTTGGTATTATTTTGATTATGAAGTAGCGGTTTGTACAATTTTATGTTGCCTGGAAACAAACCACGATTTACTTGATTGAAGCTCCCAAAAGCAGAGAAGGCAAAAGGCATCGATCTCTCCCCTTGGAAATTCTGTAACTGGGCAGCTCTAAGCTGATATGCTTTGAGTTTCTGCAAAATATAGCTACTACTAAACAGCCCAAATGGTAAAGCATTTTGTAACAGCATAATGCTCTCATTTTAGTCTTTCTGATCTAATTTATGACTAAGTTTTCCCTTGGGAGATGATACAATAAACTCTCCTGGAAACTACTCTGCAAGTGCGTTGAAGGCCAATCAGGTATTACAGATATAATGTCAAAATTCTTATTGACTTGCTAAATATGTAGTCATCCATAGCTTTCCTCAGGACAGAAAGATGTTAGCTGTGAAGATTGAGTTGTTACAGAGTAGAGACTTAGTCTAGGTCATAATGTTGCTCAACATAAACTGCTTAGGATTTATTGTGTGCACTCAGGCAGCCTGTGTACCTGAAAGTTAGACCCTTCCTAAGCAGATACACAAACAGAGGAATTATGTTTTAGACAGAAAACATTGGGAAGACTCTCAGATGTTGATGTAAGCCTGATCAGGTTCTCTATTCATAGATATTTTTAACTGAAAAATAGGCATAGACACATGGTGCAAGCTGACACCTGAGCTTAAGTCTTAACTCAGTCAACAGTAAGAATACTTGGATACGTCTTTAGAAACTGTATTTCAAAATTTGAAACCAAAAGGGGTCTTTTTTGGTCCTGTTATTTACCTATTATTTCTGTTTAATGTTCCCATTCCTACATTATTTTATTATTTTGTTCATTGTTTTATTTTTCACGTCCCACATTGTTCTCCCAGCAATACTTTGCAAAATGAGTCAAGATACACATTTCAGAGGCTCCCCATGTTTTTGTCCCTCACCATCACTTATGTGTTATTAATGGGGCTTCCTTTCCAAATGCCAGATTTGGGCATTGATCTGCAGCTTAATGGATTCTAGACTGGCATTTGTTTTGCCTCCAAGACCTCCCTGGACCCTTCTGTAATGTATATTAGCTCAGACTCGGCCTAACTCGCCTCATGTATGCAACTGTGATTTCTACATCAAACTCTGTAAATAAATAATTGCACAGCTAATTCTCTTGTTTTAATGTATGAAAAGTCCCACTCTTAGAATCATGAAATGTAAAGACCAACCGTGCATAAAACAAAACTTTAGTTCAACAGCTCCCAAGGTGGGTTCTATAAATTACGGGGCAAAATCTTCACTTACGAATTTCCAACAGCTTTAACAAAAGATGCGTCTAACTGACTGCTACTTTAAATTTGAGGAAATCGAATGCTATCTTCAATCCATTGACCTACTGCTCAGGATATTGGTAATATTTTGTAAGCATATTGCCAAAGACAACTGGATGTCTGTGAGGATAAGAGTATGATTTAAAGTTTCTACCAGCTGTCTTCAATGCTGAATCACAGTTTGATTCTGCAGTCATGCAGCAGCCCAAGGCTCCTCAGGTACAGCTCTTAACAAAATTACAACCAAGCCCTTCCTTTGCCTTTAATATATCTTAAAGCAAACTGAAAGACTACCAGAAGTTCCTCTTTTATTGGTAACAAATTTGAATCTAAACTGCAACTTTAGTGTTTTGGACAACACATTCTCTGCAGCTGCCAGGGCAACTCTAGTTAGGATACACCACTTGCTTCTGCATCAGGCACCAGAAAAATGTTTTTCACAATTCGTGTTCTGATATTCATCAGTGTGCTCAAACTTGAGGGATTTTTACTGAAGCTTGTACAGCGTATCTGAAAAATTGCTGGTGCTCAGAAGGGCTTAACATCACAATTTCACAAGTGTTGACGTAATTGAAGGATGCACAACGTGGAAGGAGACAAGGCCGGAGCTTGTGGAACAAAATTCCTTATGTGTGTGCTCTGTGTTAGCTTTGACATTTTCTCTAAATGGAGCATCCTCTTAGACAAGGTGTGTACTACATATTTCTCCTGGTTGTGGATGGGGCTTTGACAGAAGCTGGCAACAGCCATGTGCCTGAATCCCATAAATACGTCTCCTGGACTCCTTTGAAAATCTCAGTTTATCGTGTCATTAAAAATCTGTAACCGTTGATGAGCAATGCACGGAACAGCTAATTGGGCTCCGTAAATTGTAATAGGATAGCTATTTCCACATTTTGGATATTAGCGTTTCCCTTAGAGTTAGCATTGCAAGTGCTGTAGCTGCTTACAGGCCATTTTGTGGTTATTCAGTAAATGCTAATTTTTTAATTGTGACAATGAAAGATACATTGCATTGCATGGGTGAAAATGTATGAAAAAAAAAAAAAAGAAAATTGATTGATGGTGTTTTAGATCACCAGCACACTCACAAACATGCCTGACTGCCCTGAGAAATTGTTTAACGTTAAGCAAGTGTTGTCTTTGCAGTATTGTGGTTCTTCCTCGCAATAAACACAGGAAACAAATTTGGCCACTTGGGTTTTGGACAGTTCTAACCGGATATAAATGCGTACCTTTTAATTGATCAAAATGCGAAATGCTCTCTTCAAGTCAACTCGAGATATGAAAAGCTTCTGAATGAGATGATGTGTGGTAACTATTCATGTTCGTTATTTTAATCATGACTTTGCTGCAGCATGTTAACCTTTGTTAAGGTGGAAAAAAGGATGATGAACTTAGGAAGTATTGTCCCCTTTGTATCACTTAGAAATCTGACTTTCTTAAGATTTAATGTATTGCGACAAAGCGCACTGTTCACGTCGGAGGGTCAGCCTAGCTCCTTGGAGCAGAGTCAGGAGACGTCTGTTATCTGCAGGCAGCTGAGCCGCGCGAGGAGCATTGCCCCTGCCTTCTGAAATGGATATCCCCTGATAACAGAAATTACTGTATGTGCAACAGATGGGATGAAAAGTATCCACTTGGCTTATTCCCTATGTACATCTAAGGTAAAGTTCTTTGCCCTTTCTACTTCCCTCCTTGTGGTGGAAGAAGAAGAAACCCCTTCCCTATGGAAACCCCTGTGCATCCCCAAATTTTTCCCAGTAGCCGCCTTCCTTTATACCCCTGGGGCAGCACCCTGACTTCCCCTGGGGACCAAGGCACCTCTGTCTCACTGCAAACGAGTGCTGGAAAAGCAAAGGCTTTTGTCTTTGTCTCTTGAGTGAATATACTGAATGTATATTCATTATGCCTTGGTTTTTTAGTGTCTGTCAATTAAACACACTCATTTATCAGGTGATCCTCACATCCTGCACTTTCGTTTATTGGTGCTTTCAAAGTGAGTTCAAAGCAGACTTGAAGCATATTTAGCTTTTATGGAAAAGGGCAAAATTAACTGAAAAGATAATTAATTGGGGTCCCACAAGCGTAGGCTGACCCCCGCAGCAGGTTGCCATTGCTCCGACTCCCGTGCCAGGGATGCGTGTCCGGTCAGATGAGGCAGCACGGGCTTTGCCGGATCAGGTCCAGCGACTGGATAAATAACGTGTCTGCAGCTGAAATAAAAACCCACAATATAGCTCTCTTTGGTGCCTCAGCCACAGTCTAATCTTCCCCAATAGATGTTAAGAAGACTCGGTAGTGTTTATGAGAAACATCAGCTTCCCTAATCGTTCGAGGATCTGTTGTTCTGGGCAGAATGATGACGTTTTCACTGTTATTTTGTTCTGTTTCACTCAGATTCATTTGGCTCAAGTTGAAGGATGATTTAAGATGGCAAGAAACAATCTTGCCTTTTACTCCCAGCTGACAGGATAATTCTGGCTTTGCTGTTGGGAGCTTAAAATGCTTTACCTGTGCTCAGCTAATATTAGTTGTAATTAAGGGAACAGGTTGTCTAGAGCTCGTTTTTACAGTTCATCACCTGAAAAGAACCTCTAAAAATAACCCTTTTATTTTTGGTGTCATTTGGGGACCCTGTTTCTCTGTTTGCCTTGCGCACGCCCACCCGCACCCTCCAAAGTGGCTGCCCTGGCACGGCTGAGGGGAGCAGCAGCCGCCATATTGTGGCAGCCCCCTGAGGCGCAGCAGCCGCCCGGGGCAGGGCGGTGCCTCCAGGCACAAGGAGTTTTGGGACGTACAGCCTTCATCGGGTCTGTTGTCATCAAAAGGTAACGTGTTTTTAGGTTTAAAAACAAAATATTGGCTGTGTCAGGGAAAGTAGGGGCTGGTAGGAGTCTAGTTTATAGGCTACCGTGCCCACTTTTGGGGTGCAGGGCAGCGCTGGGCCTTAGGGACAGCAAGCTGTGGAGCACAAGTACTCATCTCCTGTCCAAAAATGTAGATGAAGAGCTTTTCTCAGGTAAGTATGTCAGACTTGAGTCCTGTGGCTTGTTGTGGTTTTAAAGCAGCTCGTGATGCTTTAGACTTGTCAAGGATTAATACTTTTTTTTTTTCCCCCACTACTTTTCTTTCCTGCTAGAAGTATGCTCGCTCTTATTTCAGGATCTGATGCCTAACAGGCGCAGTCAGAGGAGCAGGCACCTTTGGCTCTTGAATTCTCAGAGGTGTCTCCTCATCTGCTTTCAAACAGCCAGGCTTCTGCTCAAAGGGCTCAATGAACAGTGTCCCTTGTCCCTTTGCGATGGAGACCATGGGAGTTCAGCCTTTTCCTCATGCAAATCCATATGCTCATTCCCACTGCCATACCCAAACAACTTTGCGGAGCCAAAATGCGTTTACTGAAGCAGCAGGAGTGCTACGGGAGCCTGAGCCTGTCACTGCCTCACTCGATGGCTTCTTCACATGATGTGTCATGTCTCAAGAGCTGGTGACAAGGGAAGGCAGGATCGTGCTGGCCCGGAATTCCCAGTCAAAATAATGCTGTAATGGGGGTGGAGGGAGCCCCGCAAAATCAAAATGGTCAGCAAGCAAGACTGGAGGTTGCCAGAGTTCATTTGGTTTTCCCTGTTGGAAACTTTCAGCTTGTAAGTCCGTTGGTGATTAATCTGTGTCTTTCCATTATAGTTGTAGGTCATGGGAACTGACATGCAGTTATTTGTGTCCTTGGCTCCCTTTGTCTTTCCTGAGGGACTGACTCATGGGAAATGTATTTTTGTGAGGACCTCCAAACCTAGCAGGAGAATCAAACTAGGAGGTGACACTCAAACTACCACTGCTGTGAGCCACTCCACCTTCTTGGTGGGGTGCAGATTAACGCTGAAGCAAAAGCAGCTAAAATAGAGCATTAGGGTATCTGAGCTTATACCTGAGTTCAGGATACCTGAACAGGAAAGCGTTCAGCCTTGTATACAAAGGATGGGAGGGAGGTTCAAATTATGCCCAACCTTGGCATGAGTTGCAGAGGATCAGGCTGGCTGATCCCGTCTGGTGTGAGGATTTGTGAGTCTGCGTGGAAGCCAACAGGCATCTTTGGAGTGACTCCGACAGGGCTTAGAGTGAGCTCCAAGCGGGCGGGTGTCCATTTTCAGTAAGAATCACATCAAAACTAGCAGTGACTGGCAAAGTGACAGTGTCGGCCAGGAGTGGCTGTAACCTGAGCTGCCTGCTGCACTCCCAGTACGTTTTTTCAAGCTAGACCAGTCAGAAAGCACACCATCCTGCAAAACATGCTATTGCTCTTTTTCATTTAAATTTGAATTAAAAAAATAAAATAAAACCTCAAATTAATGTAACAGACCGCTAGATTTGGTTAGTCAGGTTGCTATGTTCTAGTAAATTAGAAACCCTTTGGTTTGATTTCATCATTTTGTTTTGCAAGGTTTAACATGGCAGTTTTTCCAGCAAATAAAAAGGTGTGGCAATACTGATGGAAGCCATGGGACTGGAAGGGACCCTCTAGCTCTTGTCAAAATATTTTCCATAATTTGTCATTTCAGGTGGATAAACCAAACAAACAAAGTAGCAAGGATTCTGGGTTAGGGGTGGCAGTTCACAATTATCAACAACAAAACTTTGTCCTTTTCTTCTCTTCTTAATTTTGGAATGAAGATTTGATGGTGAGAGTGTGTGTGTGTAATATCAGTGCCTTGCTGAATTAGCGCCCTTTCAGGTGGACTTGCTGTATGGCAGTAAACAAGAAATACCCTAAAAATAGAAAACATGGTTATAAGTGACAAAAATTGGCAGGGAGGACTTGGTCAGATGCAGTTTTGGAGCTGCTTTTAATTTTTTTCAACTCAATTCCAAGTTAAACATCCCTTTACATTAATTAGAGTGATCACAGTATCCCTAGAATATCAGTGGAAAAATTGAAGCCATTAATATAATTTTAATATTTCCTAAATTCTGAAGAGTGGCTAAAAAAGCCAGTTTAAGGAAATTTTTGTGTACAATGAAAAATTCCTGACCAAACTGGCTACGCTGAAATGTCTGAAAGCAAAGAGCTATCATGAAAGTGCTGGAAAGCCTCTGATTATAATGGAATCAGTGTCCCAGGGTATAATGCAGCTCTATATTTAATATTGAGCTACTGAACCGTACTTCTCAACCTAGCTCAACTCACTGAGTTCTCATCAAAGTCCTGTAATGACACTGTGCTCTGTTTAGATGCCAAGCAAGTCTTGAAATAGCTCCAGAGCTTTTTCAGCAGCTTCAGCTGAGTACAGACGTTGACTTTAGAAGGACAGCTAGTGCCTAGAGTTTGTGGCATATAAATCCTTCCTTATGTAAACTGCCACACTTGTTAATAATCTTACGAACTTTTATAAACCTAATTAAAAGGCTCTTGCACACTTACACTGAAATCCTGGCAGCAGCGCTGAACCAGCGAAGCAGAAGCCTGTCCTTTGTGCTGCAAATCCATGTTGCTTGCCTTTATTAATGATACGTACACAACACATTTAATTCGATGCCTGCTACTGTTTGCCTGTTTGTTTTTATTAGATATTGACTGGAGTCCCCATCATGTTAGTTATAGTTTGTGCACGTTACTCTAAGCAGAATTTTTCTTTCTGTGTACGGTTTAAGGTATTGACGTTGCCAAAGGGAAGGAAAAAGTGCATGCATCCACTTAAGCACACAAGTAGTTATATCAATTTCTGTCCATTAAATATACATACACAAATAAATATATGCGTATACAGTGGTTTCAGGCGGTTGCAGGCATGGAATTAGGTGAGATTTGAAAACCGTATTTGAGAGACCTTTTCCAACATGGAGGTCCTGTTTCTGGGAGCAGCTCTGGGCAGGAGCATCCCTCAGCCTGTGCGACGTCCTGCTGAGGGTGGTGGGGCTCTATGCGAGTGTTGAAACGACGCTTTTCAAAGGCATTTGCAGATATCTAGGCTGTTTATTTAAATTGCTTAGAATGAACTTTGTTTTCTAAAAAAGCATACTTTAAAATATTTTTTTTCTTTCTAAAAACATCTTAGTTTTGTTAATCTTTTGGACTTTGAAAAACTGTTTCTAGTTATTGGGTTTTGGGGTGTTTTTTCCCTTTACAACCCAGGCAATCAATTCCTGACTATGAGCAGGAGGGTTATTGAGTAGTTCATCTAAAGCAAACAAAGATTTCAGCCAACCTAAAGATGCAGCAATCATTTTGCTAAAGGTTTTGGTACCGGTTTTGATCAAAGTTTGGGATATATAGCAAGTATGGTTCCAGCACTTCCAAATGAAACTTGAAGTTGAATCTTTGTAAGTGTTCAGCGATTGATTTCATTCAGAAGTACAAAAGTGAGTGTTAATACATATGTGCTTTGTCTTTATTTACTCTGCCAAAGCTGCCCCCCATTTCTACCATCCGTTCCTGTTCGATGGTGAGCTCTTCCAGAGGGGTCTCTCTTACCCCATGTTGTGTCCCTTCAGTCTCACCGCGGAATATCCTGTACAACAGAGTTACTTGCAGACAGACCGTCTTATCTGAACTGTGGCATTGCCCCAGTGGATTCTGCTCATGTCCTGCAGAGGCCTTTCACCTGCTCTCTGCTTTGAGTTGTGCAAAGTCATCCTTTCGTGTATCTTTAATACTTACTGTGAATTTCTGCTCAAGTTTAATAAAATTGAAGAGAATGTCTACCTCTTTATTTTCTAGTTTTCCAACCAGTATCTCTAATAAACTCAGTTAAATTGAAACAGAAATGTGGTTAAAATCAGTAAGCTGAAACAGAAACCAAAGTTGTTGGGTTTTATTTTTTTCTTGGGTACCAGCGTCTCATACTAAAGCATACACTGTGTGAGAAATTCAGAACAATTAAAAATGGACCATTTCTAATGTGTTTGTTTAATTTTTGTCTTTCAGTCTATCCGAGAAGTCACAGGCTATGTTTTGGTGGCTTTGAATCAGTTTGAATACCTGCCATTGGAGAACCTGCGCATCGTTCGTGGGACCAAACTCTATGAAGAGCGATATGCTTTGGCGATATTTCTTAACTACAGAAAGGATGGTAACTTTGGACTCAGGGAACTTGGCTTGAAGAACTTGACGGGTAAGTGAAACTCGCAAATGTGATGGATCAGTTGCAAGAAAAGAAATGAGCTTGTTGAATATTTGCCCCTGTGCCCTCAGTCACTTACATCCTGCAAACAGCAGAGGTTCCACAAGAGTCTGGCAGTTGTACATTGTTTGAGAGGCTTGCTGGTACTTCATCTTGTTCCTTTTTTGGTTCACAACTGTACTTTTCTCAGTACTGATCAAAGGCTGTGTATGGAATTCATGCCAAGAGTGTTTTCGAAACAAAAATAGTTGTTGAAAGAGTAGATGAACTTTTTTCTTAGTTTCAAGAACATGAGCATGGTGGTTTCCTTGTGATCCTTGGTTATTGCATGTATGTTGCTTCAGGTGTTACATGCTTTCTGCCAAGTTAGCTTAGCTTTAGCATCTCCTCTGCCCTTGCTGCTCTCTGTGTCAGCGTTGCTGCTGCACTGGGGGGGAGGGGATGGGAGGGAGAGACTGTATCTTTGGTGTATTTAATTTTAGGGGAGAGGGAGGGGATGGGAGGGGGAGACTGTATCTTCTATGTATTTAATTTTAGAACTCCCTTTTCTAAGCAGAAGTAGTGTATTATATATAGTGAGAAAAGTGCTTATTTTCTTGAGACAAAAATGTAAGCCAAGTCCATGGTTTTATGTTCAACTGTAAATTCAGGGCTGGATCATGATGTGGGGTAGATCAACATTTCATTTCTCCCAGCTGAGGATCTACAGTCAGTGGCTTGGGAGATTAAAAATTGGCTAAATATCACTGGACTGTAACTTAATAAAGTGCAGGCAGTCACAAACTCTTTTTAGGGAGTTCACTGAAAGTATTTTATTCATACCTGGTTCCTCATCAGCTATGATCATTTCTACCGTAAGCCTTGGTGATTGTGAAATGGCCTTATTTCTGCCAGTGGCTAAATGCTGACTGAAAATCACTGACCTGAGCTGGATGTGAAGTTTGAACCTGAGTACAGAGAGGTGGGAGCCTTCTGAACTATATTTAGGCACCCTTCACTCTCTGCTTTTTTTGTGTCACAGTATTCAGAGGGGCACACAAGCGCTTACATTCCGTGTTGTTCAAGCCTCG
Source organism: Ciconia boyciana (assembly GCF_034638445.1). Taxonomy (NCBI): domain Eukaryota; kingdom Metazoa; phylum Chordata; class Aves; order Ciconiiformes; family Ciconiidae; genus Ciconia; species Ciconia boyciana. The sequence goes on along the minus strand of NC_132943.1, from coordinate 39,720,375 downwards.
CCGCACCATACAGCTAAGCTTTCAAAAACAGGAGGGAAAAGGAGACTTGAAATATTTTACAAAATAGTTTTGTCTGGCTCTTTCTGATCAGGCTCTTTCTTCTGGTCATATTTTTAGCGATTTTCTTTACTGAGACCATCATGCTGATATCAGAGTGCATTCCAAGGTCTCTAAATCCCTGCCATCTACTACTCTTCTCTCTATCACTGTCATAATCCAATTTCCTCCTCTTCTGTTCCCACGTTTTTTCCTATCTTTCTGATTTAGGGTGTTCATTGTGACTGTCTATGCCTTCACATAATACCGAGCCATAGCGCCGGGTAATAATAGTATTATCTGTTTCTTTTTGTACTTTTTCATGTCTGTGGGTCTCAAAATGCTTTGTAAAAGACATTAGGCTTGGTGAAACTGAGACAGAGAGGTGAGGCAAGGCCAAGGCCAGAGGAGGACTGGAACCCTTTCCTCTTGAGTCTGAGGCTGTTGTTCTGCCAGGAAGCGAGGGCTGTGTTTTCAGTACTCGTTTAGCCATGGCTTTGCTGCTCAGTAAGGTAAAAAAACCTTATCTTGTAGGCTCCAGCTCAAGATTTTCTTCTTGAACCAGCTGCCCCGTGCCAATAGGCAGTTCGTCTGACTCCAGAGATTCTTGCTGGAAGCCACTTTTACGTGATAGACACAGCACCAAAACTGCCCAGCAAATAGCTTGACTTTCTTTTCAAGTGTTGTAACAAAACCTGCCTTAGCTCAGCCTCTGAATCTTTCCTAACATGAGATCATCACAGCCACTTCATCTGATTTAGGTGTTTACAAAGCCTTCTGATGGGATTATTTGGCTCAAAATGTATTGTTGTCTCTTGGAAGAAAAGTGCCCTAATAACACTAACTTGTCTCCACTGAGCACTTAAAATAGCTTCTGGGTGCTGAATATGAGCCAGTGCATGCTTCAAAATACTCTTTAATATTTTCTGGATAGCATGTGCCAGGGCCTCATGAGTCTCTTCAGCAGCTGTTCTTTGACCATCTTGTATACTGGTTAAGATGCACCTGGCTATTTTAACCCACAACCTGCTTCTTGTTGCAAATGCTCTCCCTGGAGCTTATTAATACTTAATTTATTTTCCTAACACATCCTTAGCATTAGTAGCTGCATAAAAATAACAGGTGGATGTGGGAGTCAGTGGTGTTGCAAGGCTGTGATAGATCAGCTGTGTCTGAACCTATCCTGTGTCTACCAACTGCTCCATATTTACATCAGAATCAACCAGTGATTGGTTATTAAATTTAAGATGAAGCAGCCCCTGTGAGCTTGCATCCTTCAAGCTTCTAGTTCACTGCAGATTTCAAGAGATTGGCTTTGAATGATGCATCTCTTCCACTTGAGTAAAATATAAACATAACTCTTGCCTTGCATGTGAAGAACTGTCTTTCTGGGCCTTATGCCTTGTTCACAGAAGTTTGGGAAGTTCTGTTCTTATTTGTGCAGTGTCTGGGTGATGGGATCCTGAGGGTATTTCTGCCCAGTAGTGAACAATATACAAATACAAACACTACTCCCTGTGTTAAATAAATGAGGAAGCTGCTCTCACCTGCAGATTATCCTCAGACTTAACCAGAGACAGGGTTTCAGACTCCTGTGCAGTACCATTGCATTATTTTCAGTGTGTTGTTAACAGCTGTGTTTTCATTGTCAGACATCTCTAGCAGGTTTACATATTTACATGTAACTTTAAATGCTTGAATTTCCTCCCTTACACTATAAAAAAAATAACAGCTATGAAGGCAGTAAGTTTTGTCTCGCACAGAAAACATGATCCGGTTCTCACTCATGATGTCTGTCAACCCAAAAGGGAGTTTTGTTTGTGTAGCACAGGCAGGCCAGGACCACGTCCTAAAATTCATGTGACGCTTGCAAAAAATCTTTCCTATAAAAATCCTTTTCTTACTTGTTATAAAAACTTAGTCAATGGTTCCACAGAAGTGTCAAAAACAAACAGACCTTGAACTAATGAAGTGGCTGCTGCCATCTCAGCTGGACTCATCTCAGCTTGCAGATTCAGCTGCCAAGTAGCCTTAAAGTGAAAAGGAGGGTTTGACAGACTGAACATATTATTCAGCTGGAGATTAGCAGAATAACCAGTGCTGAGGGAGAAGGTATGCCACCTTCTTCCATTCATTGCCTGTGAGCTAGTGCAAATCATTCCTGTCTTCCCCAGGTAGCTAGGCAGTCAACCTTAACTTATCCAATGAAAGGGCATAATCATTGGTCACACTTTGAGTACTCCAAATACAGAGAATACCTGATGGTTGCGTTTCATTACGGCATTTATCTTCATGAGTGGGGAACGAGGGATAACTCACAAGTGCCAAAACCACTTATGAAGTATCCCATATTTTCCTCTGAGTGAAGATAAATAAGAGCGATCTACAGCAAATGATGTATCTTAGACTGAGCAGTGATAACCTCATCTCCCCTGTTGGCCTTGGGGACAGAGGCTCCCCCGCGTGTGCCTGTGCAACCATTGAATTCCTTTAATATATTACAATAAAATGGACTTAGCAGTGATTAGTTCAGTTACACAAAAAAGCAGCAAAATACGTGGTTTCTTATCTGCTTGTTCTGCAGGAATGCAGATACATGATAAATTAAGATAACTGAGGTTCAAGTGACAAATGCATATTGTAGCTGAAAGGATTTGGTCAATGATAGCCAAAGAAAGGAAATCTAGTTTGATAGGCAGGAGAATCATAGGGAAAGGACCATCTTCACTGGGTGCAGAAAGTGATCTGTTGTAAATTTGCCCTTCTACAGATTTTTGTAATAGGTTTTATTTTTTTAGGTTTTTATTAAATTTATTTTTAATTGTTCTATAAAACAAAATTTTAAAGTTCTATGATCATTTTTATAACATTTTAATTTTCTTTTTTTCCCCCACAAGAAATAGAAAATGCTAAGGGGTGCTTTAGAGGAGGGAGAAAAAGAAAGACATCTCTTATGAAAAAGGTTGCTTTTCAGTGAGTTTCTTGGGTTTTTTTTAACAAGGACTGCTCTTTTGCTATAATTGTATTGCAGCTTGATCAGGTTGGAGGGAGGGGCATGGGAGGAGATGAATTTTCTTTCAGTTTTTTTCACTGTGCACATTTTGGACCTACAGTGTTTTTGGAAATCTTATTTAGATGCCCGCTCAGGGCCTGAGCTCCTTCAGCGCTGTGTGACTGCACATAAAGCACTTTTGCGGCAGAGATTAAGGCCACCCCCTTTTTATTGGCTTGATCACAAAGCCCTCGGCCTGTGTCAGCAAGACCTTTCCTTGGACCACACGCACACTGCACGAGCTACTGCAGAGTTCACAGTGTTTTGAGATGCAAACGCCTGTGGGTGACACCCGGCCTGAGCAGACGAGACTGGGGTATGCTGATTGTGGCATATTCCTGAGTCACTGCGGCTTCGTACTGGTGGGGCGAGCTGGGAAGAAAGCAATATGTAACTTGCCTCGGGCTTCCTATGCAACAGGTGGGCAAGGCATCGCATCTCTAACCTCAGAGAGGTGTTGCTAGGATACATGGAGGAATGAGGAATTTGTTTAAAAAATCCCTTTGGTACCCTCTGCGTGCAGGGCTGCTGCAGGAGTTATCTGCCCTGTAGAAGAAGCTGCAGTGGCTCTGTGACTGCCCGGGGGTGCTCCTTTCCCTATATCCTTAGAGCTGCACGGACTACAGAGGCATTTCTATCCCAGCACATCTTTGCTGACCGGCTGGTGGGTAGGAGAAAAGAGAGGAGCACCTCGAGCACGGCTGTGCTTCCCTTGGGAAAGGAGGGCTTTTCTGTGTGGTGGCCCAGACCTCAGCAGCTCGCTGCAGGACCTGCCATGGGTTCCCCTTGCTCACCTCACCCCTATGGAAAGAAGGGCCAAGGCTTGTGGCTGCCCCCATGCTCATAAATACAAGTGTGCCTGCTAGCGCACGTCTGTCTCCTCTCCCCCAGGACACTGTTAGACTATTTCCTGGAAAAAAAAATTCCCCATTCCAGCTACTGCTCTCCTCAGACATTGTAGGCGTGATTTGACAGCCAGGAGAGTCCGGAGACCGATCTCTGCTGGCAGTCGGTACGCAGCCGCCCTGTGCTGAGCACGGAGGCAGTTGCTAGTGGGGATTCAGGCTGCTCCCTGCCAGCTGGCATCAGTGCCTGGGAACGCTTCCAGGCACTCCTCGGCTTACGGCTGCAGACGTGGCCCCGAGGAATCCCAGTTAAGGGACCTGCAGGCTGAGGAGCAACTGCCTCCAGCTAGCAGAAAATTGCTCACAGGTGTTATCAAGGCAAATAGGTGTATTGTATATGGCCAGAAATAAATACTGATTTTGAGCCCCATGAGATTTATACTCATGAGTTTATTATGTTCAGTAACAAGGGTGAGACATTGTTTTTTAAATTTCAGTAAGGCTAGAATTTTACACAATCTCTCTGAAGGATTTGGACATGCTTTTGTCATGCTAAATGGTATAAATAATGTCTGTGATTCTTTGCAACTTGTTGATCAACAGTTTATGCTCAGTTTTCTTTATTTCAAAGTACTGTTTTCAGTTCTGTCTCTAGTGTTAGAAATGCGCAACCTTGTTTGGAATGATTATGGCAAGGAATTAAACAAAAAGCTCATAATAATAATGGTATGTTGGTGAACGTTTTTAACTGGAAATTCAAAGGATCCCACAGAAAGTTGTTTGCTGGTATCCCCCCTGCCCCCCAATATTTTCACATAAACAATAAAATGCATATAGTGGATTGCAAATGGTCTAAAACAGTTTATTGAAAGTAATACGCAGAATGTTTGACGTGAGTCTCCAATGTCATGCAGCAGGGTAACTTTGCGTCGTGCAGCTTCTCCTGTAACAAAACAGGGCTTAAAATCACGGGGAGGAGAAACTAGGCCAAATCCTTCACTGGTGTAAATTGGCTTACTTCCTTTGGCTTCATAATGAACTGAAACTTAAATTGCCCTTTACTTTCTTCAGTCGATAATTTAATTCACGCTTTAATTTATAAGTTAACTAGTGCCTAACTCCCACTTAAGCCCTTTTAAGGATGTTGTGTCAGGGTGCTCTGTCAGGATTAATACCAGCTAATGATAGCTGACTCAAGGCATGTCTACACCGTGCAGCAGAGCTCTGTACAGGGATCCTTGAGCTAGCATCGAGCCTAGCTAGCTTTAGCAATAGCGTTAACCACACTACTTGGGTCCTGTGCTTGGGCTAAATAACCCGGCAAGGTGGACACAGCAGATTGCTCCTGTCTAACTATGGTCTCTGCAAACAGAAGCACGTTGTCCTGGGCTTTCAGGGTCTTAATTATATGGCTGCTGGGTAAAGAAGGGTATTGGACTGGGAGGAAGGACTGGAGTCTGGAGTAGATAGAGAAATCCTTCCTAGCCCTGTGGTAACCTATGCCTCTGCTGCTTTCTGTTATGAATCACCACTTCTACAACAGAGCAAATAATGCTTGCCTACTTTAATTAGACTAATTTTGAGTGTTTCATAGGAAAATGCTACTCAGACAGGATCTGGTGTGATGTGGAATTCAACTTTTAACACTGACAAATGTTAGTTTCAATGTCGTTATAAAATACATCCAGGTATGCTGCCATTGTCAGCTGATAATGCCATGTAAAATAATAATGCTATTCATTCTCTTTTTCTTGGCAGCTTCTCCTTTTCACCTCTCTGCAGTAGTTCTCTCTATCTGTGCATTTTTCAATTATGAAGTAAGAAATTCTCTGTGTTCTGGAGGTGTGAAACACCCTTTAGCTTTTTAGAAATATGGGCAATCAAGATAAATCCAGTAATGCTGAAGCCTTCTAGTAATGGAGTAGCTTTGCCTGACTTCAGTGACTCGAGAGCTTTAGCAGCACAGAGATTTCTCTGGCCACATGCTTCGCATGGAGTTAAACATCTGAACAGAATAATCCCTCCATTTCAATCACATGGGTCAGGAACGGGTGGCATTTCAAAACATCCAACTTTGGCAGACAGTCCGTGTTGAGCTACACTATAACCTAAGTAAAATGCCATAAGCATTACACTTGGGAAGAAATTGTACAGTTTATAGTGACAGCACTGCTGAAAAAATATATCCCAGCTCCCCACCTGCTTGGAAGAGCTGGGTTGTACTCCACAGCCCAGGCCAAGTTCTGGTCTTGGCTAAGTATTTTAGAAATTAAAATCCTTGCTACTCCAGTAGTATATCTTCTTCAGTTCAGATGAATGAAAGAAGCGTTAATTTCAGTGGGTTTTTTTCTTTTTCCTTTTTTTTTTTTTTCTCTTTCTCTCTACAGTCTTCTGAATTCATTGATTTACTTATTTCCTTCTGACAGGCTACAGCTGACAAGGAATTTGGTGCTTTTGTAAAATAATTAAAGTCTTGTGTTACATGGGGAATGTAACCTATCAGCACTCCCTAGCAAAAGGCAAGATAGTTACTGAGCAAGATAGTTCAGTTGCCACAGGGTGGTGGGCTCTCTCTGCCTGCCTGCAACGGGGATGTGAGCTGTGAGCCGCTGGTGGGGCAGAGGGACCAGCCTCCGGCAGTGTGGGGCTGCTGACGTCTAGGGCTCAAAATGGCATGAACCTCTGGGGATCAGGTGTCAAGTTTAGTGCCTTTACTTAAAGATCAGCAAACCTCAGCAGAGGCATTTCAGTGGCTTTGCAGCGTGTGTCTGCAAGGCAGTATATGTCTACAAGGCAGCGAATGCTTACAGACCTGGATTTAACCCCAAATCCAAGAGTGAGCTCCCTTTTCTAGCTTTTCTGGCCAACCTATAGGTATAAGGAGTTGGGGTTTAGGACACCATTCATTGCAAACACAAAAGTCCTACTTAGTTCAAAGAAGGTTGGATCAGACCCCTAGGTTTACATGGTGGAAATAATTGGTGTTCCTAGGATATTTTCATGCCTCTTCATTTTCATGTCGTTTGCTGCTGAAGGAAATTCCCTAGAAACTCTATATGGAGGGACTGGAGAAGCAATGGACCAAAAACTGTTTTATTTACTACATCTAGCTCCGGGGAAGCCCTTGCAGACAGAGGAGGCAGAGAAGCCCTCCCAGACACTTGGCACAGGGGCGAAGACTGTCACGTAGCCTTCACTGCCTGCAGGCTGACAGAGGCAAGTGCTCCCACCTTCCGCTTGGCCAACTCCATCCCAGGCTGCTTGTTGCTTGCCTGCACACAAACCTGTTTCTTGCAGTGTCGCAAGTCTCAGCCTGGCCAGCACTGGGACTAGTCTCGTCAAAACCAACGTGGGGTAGTTTTGGCTCGGGTGGGTCTGCAGCAGCCCCGAGATGTGCGACAGTGCAGGGCCAGGAGCGAGCAGCAGTTCATTAAGAGTTTATCTGAAACTGAGTTTGATCACACAAGCTTTGTATGTTGGGATGTGAAAGGGAAATGCTGCTGTTATGAGGATGTGCTATGAAAGAAGAAGTTCCGACAGATTGAACCCATCTGCAGTGTTACGCTGACAGGTCCTTGCCTGCAATTTCCAGGGTAAGGAAGACTCTTGTTAGCTTACCCACATGAGCACTGCTTCTGAATTTGCACACAGATAACAGCCCTTCCTGATGGGGAGCAAGGAGTTTACCGTCAGGAGCTTTCCTTACATGACTGGGGGAAGTAAAAGGGACCGACAATTACAGTTGTCTCCAGAGACCCTTTCTGGCCTGCCTTGTTTGCTATCCATGGCCTGCCCCACGAGAGTGGACGTGATGACAGGGATACGTTCAAGGGCAGCAGCTGAGGCAGCTGGGTGTGCTGTGATTGTGAGAGTGCTTTGTAAATGTGGAAACACGCAGCCACCTGCCCTGCATCTCTGCAAAGCCGCTGAGGCAAACACAGAGATGAGCAGGAAAAGGTAACCTTGAGGGGAACTTAACAACAGAAATGCAGACCTGCAGACAAAGGGTAATCACCGTGTGAACAGAGGGAAGGAAGTGGGACACACCCAAGCCTGTGCCCCACAATCTAATGGCGGAGCAGAAGCACTCACCTGAACTGTAACTGCATTACGACTGAAGGAGCAGACAAGCTGCGCAGGAGCGCGTCTGATCCAGAACTGCTGGAGTTCTCTGGGACTCCAGACTCCCCGGTCAGTCCTACCTAGCTTTGCAAGAGCCGCTTTCCATGTAAAATGAACTTCGATTGGTCTGAAGTGACAGCGTGAGGTAATCGGAGCAGGAGGCAGGTAACGCGTGGACACAGAGCTGTCTGTGGGCTGTGTGAGCCTTCTGTGCATCTCTAGGAACATGCCTGCAGGCGTGGAATGGGGGAACAAAGGTATCAGATGAGGAGAACATGCTGGAGGCCTTTTTCTTTGATGTTTAGAAATCGCTCAAGGGGCTGTCTTCTCTGAAACCCCTTTGCCTTGCCTTTTTTTCCTTCTTTTTTTTCCCCCTTGGTGAAACTTTCATAGATGGGCTTTCATTTCTTTAAGGCTTAGAAGCGAGAGCGCATCCATCCGTCCAATCATCGTACAAACACTGTGCTCACGCTGGAGTTCCCCTGAGAGCTGGCTGCTTCTTCTGCCCATCAGAAATAGCATAGCCACGTGCTTTGGGTTTGAAACCGCGGGTACTCCTGACACGGGGCACAGAAGGAAGGTCAACATCAGAGACGTCTCTGTCTACCGTGCTGGAGAGAGGAGATTGTGGTGGTGTTTTGGTTTTTTGTTTTGTGGTGGTGTTTTTTAACTGGTCAGGTGGGCGTGCATTCAGATTGACGTTAAAGGCTGTGAAAACAGTGTAGGGGCTGTAGAGTCAGCTTCTAAAATGGCTCTGGGGCACGGGTACCTGAGGGCAGGAGGCAGAGGCTGAGTTAACGTGGAGAAGTTCAAGATGTTCTTGCCAAGACTGTTGCGCAAGGTTGAAAGAAGCTCATCTGCTCCAATCTCCTGTATGTAGACTTCAGTTAGAGCTAGTAGCAGATTTTTTGAGAACTTTTTTAAAATTGAAAAATGTCTGACAGGGAAGCTTTCTGTGAGGAAGGAGTAGTTTAAAAAACAAGGGGAAAAGTACTGAAATTGTCAGGCACCATCTTTCATTTAAAAATGAAAACGTATGGCTTATGATATTTGACAGCTTTTCATGCTTTCTTCTATAAATTAACTCACATTTTCAACCAAACAAATCAAAGTAATTTGTGTTAATTGAACAACAATAATTGAATCTGTTTTAGACTGAATTTTCTTTTCCATCAGACTTCAGCTCACTGAAGTATCTGGTCTTGGCTTGGTTACTTGGTCTAGGAAATGAAAGGTTTTAAAAAAAACTTTAAAAGGGTTGAGAAGTTGTTTTCTGCTCATATTTCATCCCAATATCAATCATAAGATACTTCCTTTGTTGTAAGAGTGTGTCCAATGGAAAACAGATACACCGAGCAAGTTGTAAATTAATCAGCTCAGCTGCTGGTTGTGGTGCAGGTCTGTCAACATGGTTTGACATGAGCTACCTGCTTCTTGGCAGGGTGGATTGTCTTTTTTCGGGAGCTGCTCGCTGCCATGTTTGAACTTAACCAAATATACTCGCTTCAGACTCCTGCTGATGTCCCTAGAGCAGGCGGCAATCGCTTCTGAGATTATGCTGGATGCATAGCCCTAACTTCTGTGCATCTCTGCTAATTTTTAAGCGATATGACGAACTCTGGGCTCCCAGTATGTCTCTGTCTGGTTCTGGAGTGGAGAATTAAACGCAGGAGCACGTTGTGTTGTGGAGTGGTGCCCTTGGTTTACTGTTGTTATAATTTCTTTTATAAAAGTGTGCTGGTTCCTTTTTTTTTAAGCCAAAGCAACATCAAATAAGTGCACCTGAATTAGTGGCAAGCTTTGCGGCGAGCTTTAGGTCATGAATGAGTTCATTCCCTGGCTTGAGGGCCCAGTCCAGATGCTACTGAAATTACTCTTTACTAGCTTTGTATGAGAAGCAAAGTGGATGTGTAGCCCAGGAGATGGGCTTCTTATCTCTAGTGGAGTTAACCAAGTTTCATTTCCATGAAATAGTAATGATTATCTTCCCCTAATACCTGAATTCTTTACAAGCCTCCGCCAGTTAAAGATCTATTATCCTGAGCACAGTGTTGCAAACACTGATTAAGAAATGTAATGCAGAAGAGGGGCAAATATTATTAATAATAATAAAAAAGTTGTAATGCAGAAAAGGGTAAGACGAATACAGGGGGGATAAAGGCAAAGCTGCCTGCCCAATATGTGGTCGATGGGGAAGCTGGGGTGGACACAGCTGAATATGTCCTAGGCTGTGTAAGAAAAGGCCGTGGAAGAAGCCCATGGGGGTTGATAAAAGATTTTCCCTCATGTTGAATCGATAGTTACAAGCTGTGTTCTGGGAGAGTCGGACATTGACCAGCATTGGCAGGACATCCAAAGTCTGGCCTATCCATAGCGTTAGTGCTCTCTGCTAGCCTCACTGGGACCGAGCAAGAATTGCATTCTGTTCTCAGATGGTGATGCTACGCTCCCTAATTTTTTGTTTTGGTTTTGTTTTTTTCCCCCAAGAAGGAAGCACACTGCTGGCTCTTTTTACAGACCAAAGTGCTGTTTGTTTATTTCTTTAACAGGAGACGTATGCTACTCTTCAGTTGTCTAAGCCTCGCTACCGAGTGTTGCCCCCAGCTGGTGTTTGCTCACAGTATCACGCAGGTGCAGCCAGCCAGCTTGGACTAGTGCTGATGGCTCGGGCTGTCAGCACGGCTGTCCGAGCCCCCCCTTGGAGGCTGTGTCGGGGAAGCGGCAAAGATGGTCGAAGGTGGAAGGGATTATTGTTCTGAAACGTTCCAAGCACAAGATGAACTGGGCGGATCAGGACTTGAGTCTCTTTTGTTTTTCTTTGCCTACACAGGGTGCGTAGGAGTACCGAAGTGATGCTGTTGTGACCGCGTGGCTGTGGTTTTCTTCGCTCCTGCTGAGTTAACTATTACTTGTGGTAGCCGTGCTTCTGGCAGTCACGCTTAAGTGCTGCCAGTTCCAGGTGTGCGCTGTAGTGCTGCTCTCAGGTGAAGGGGACAGTTGTGGACTGCTTCAGCAACGGCTGGACTCAGAGGCTCTTCTATTTTAGAGAGTGCTGATCTTTAAGTGAGACTTGATGTCTTAGAAGGAGGCACTGAGCTAAAGTATGCATTAGGGTAAGGTTGCAAGGGCAGCATCCTCCTCTGTGTGTGTCAGAAGAATTGCTGAGAGGGATATTTTAATGGCTGTGACTGTGTAACAGCTGAATCCCATGGGCTGTACAGTTAGCCCTGTGCGAGCTCGGTAAATCTAACTACAGCCCCCATTTCATCCAGGAGCAAGACTTCTAGATGTTCAGAGCTGAGTGATTTTGACTTAATATTCAGAAGCATTCAGCTTCCCAAATAAAGATAATAGTTTTGCTAGTTGAGAGATTTATTAATATCTTAACGTGGCCTTAGTTTTAGCCTTTTATTCCTCCCTTTCTAAAAAAATTTCTTACCACAAACCAGCCTTGAAGTTTGGAAAAGTAATCAAAGCTCTGCTGAGCAAATTTGACTGTACTGATGGGCTGAATGAGCTCTGACCTCTGCTGACCTCATTCTGCTCCATTTCCCCTTCAGGCTGGTAGCAGTGGCTGGGAGTAAACATTAATCTGTTAATTTAGCCTTTGGTATAAATAGAAAAAACATATAATTGCAATCACTGTTTTGTCAGTGGGCCTATCCAACCTTAGTGCTCTACTTCTGAGGAAGAACTGGCAGTGCTGCCTGTGTGCTTCTCTGCTCAGGGGACTTCCCATCCCACAGTATTTGGGTGGGGCAGGTTATTGCTTGCTGGTCACAGCAGGAAGGCCAAATGGGGCACTGCTTCCTGGGCATATATCCTCCAACATCCCCATTTAATAACTCCTCTTCTTTCTTGCATCCTTCTCTGGAGACAGCTGCCCTCCATCTTATTTTTCTTTGGGTGTTTCTAGGAAGAGTTAAAGTTTGTCTGTACAGAGACAGGTTGTGACAGGTTACCTTACTGTGCCAGTCCTAGGAAAGAAACTATGGGACATGGAAAAAATGTCCTGTTGCTGAGCAAGGGAGGGCTGGAAGGGTCTACCTGCAGTCTGGTTGAGTTCAGATAAGCATTATAGCATATGTAATCCTTTTACAACCTTCTCAAGGGCCAGACATGGATTTTATGGAGGGGAGGAGGGAGCTGGGCAAATGGAGTTGCAGTTTCCTTCCTGTTTTCCACTGGGATGGCGAGTTTGCATGCTACGTGGCACACTGACAGCGCGTGGCTGCAAAGGCAGTTCTGGTCAGGGTTGTGTCTCCTAGCAAGCACTGGCTTACAACCAGGTAGAGGGGTTGTTTGCCTGTGCCTTATGGGGCCATTTCAAATCTCTTTTGTCCCTGTCTGTTGCTGGTATCCAAACCAAGTCTGAAGTCTTTCCATGAGCAGCATGAGAAAGCTGCCTTGCTGCTTCTGACTGGGCACAGGCATAGCCTCGGAGATGGAAGCTGTGCTGTTTGCAGCTTCTCAGGGGTTACTGGAGGAGGTCTCTCGGCATTAGCACGTGACTGGTGTTTATGTGCTTTGGCATTGCGTGATGGTGGTTTCGCTGACCCAGCAATGGGAGGTTTATGATATGAGGTTCTGACGGCCAGTTTCACATCCATCTTCTGTGGGATCTGATGCAGAGACTCAGCGTAGCCTGCTCAGAGATACACGGGTTGCTTTCCTCTGTGCTTTCGTATGTGGGTAATTAGTGTCATAATCTAGGGTTTAAGGGTAGCCAACAAAGAAACCTTACTTGGGTTTAACTAAAATTGCTCCTTAACACAACTTGTTAAATTGAAACAAGCCCCACATGAATGTTATTTTAAATCCATTTACAAGTGCCTTGTATTGATTTAGCCTACTTCAGTAACTCAGATGAGCTAAATTGATGTCTGTGCACTAAGTTAAGTGCGTTCACTTGGGATTTCATACCTGCTGAACTGACTTGACTTCAAAACTGATTTTAGTTAAACCAATGCAAGCCTTGTGTGAAGAATAGGCCTTTCTTATTTGTTGCTACTGGTTTGATCAAGAGCAACGTGACAACTTAGGGGAAAAGGTTTATTTTGCCCTGCTGACTGTAATACTGGGGTGCCCTACTAACCTCGTCCCTAATTTGACCTTGAAGTTATACTAGCGTTGCCTAAATACCTTAGTAGCAGGCTTCTTTCTGCAAGGCAGCTGTTTGAAAAAGACTGTTTATTTAATCCTTGTGCTCCCAGTTGCACTGTTACATAGTAGCTGGAGAAAAGAAGAGAAACAAAAGGCTTACAGACCTACTTCGCTACCATCCTGCCTAATGCCCCCCAAGCCAAACAAGAACAGTTAAGAGCCCTTAAGCAAAGGCTTCTTTCCCTTTTCAGGCAGTGTCTTTCAGCTTTGGCTGAGCTTGGTATCTCTTTGTGCTATATACCAGAGTTCCTTCAACCATTAAGCTGACAGGCTCTTTTTATCTCAGCCACCAAGAGCTAATCTTAAGTGCCCAAGCTAACACTTGTGACCAAATCTCTGTTCTACTGATGGTGTGGAAAGGAACTGAAACCTAACCCATCATCTTCCTGAGCTGGGCACTGGGCCTGCAGCGAGGGCCATCGTTTCCCTTTAATCCTCTGTGAAGACAGGATGTGGAAGATGATTACAGGTGTGTGAGTTACCACAGGTTCATGAGTCACTCAACAGTTGAGCTGTCATAACTGGTGATGTATATGCTCTTCATGCCCTAAATGGATTACAGGAATGTGTTTTGCCTTATTTTTACATAGGATTACTGGACCTATTACCAAGGTTTAGATGGTGGGACAGTGTTAAATGGCAACAGCGCAATCTCCTGCAACTACTCTCAATAAACATTGAGCTTTCTCTTACTTATTGAGAGAAGTGTTTCTGCATAGGCATTTCTAAATTAGGGGCTGTGTTCATGTTTTACGTAATGAGTTTGCAAGTAAATGTAAACTTTTGTAGATGTTAACGTATAGACCTGAGCTACTTTTTTCTAGAACACAAAGGTCATCAGTTTACAGAGGACTCATCTCTAAGCAGCGCTTCCCAGTCATGGCTCAGAAACTCATAGAAGGGTAGTGAAAAAAATAGCCCCTGCCCTAAAGAGCTCAGTGTGATTAAGACAGGAGGCCACCAGTGGACCCAGAGAGGTGGGTAATGCAAACAGAGGGAGGCAGCACAGCTTCTTATGGGGGGCATCAATTCTGCACATCCATTGCTACCAAGGCAGACAAGTTTCACTTTTATATAAAGGCAAAGAAGATTTGAGAGGAAGGATTTGAAAGAGGTCAATGACATAACTTGCTGGACGTCCATATCTTTGAGATACAGCACAGAAGAAAGAACAAAAGATGTTTGAAAACGCATCTTGTTTGATGAAGGGTGGCATGATGGGCTTATTGAAGGTGGGAGAAGACATAAATAGTGTATGAGAGAATGATAGGCTCTGGAAGACCCTGAAAGTGAATAAAATTTGCTTTTATTTGATGTGATGAGGAGGCATGAAATGGGGGGAGAAGGAAAAGGTGTGTTCAGAGTGGTGAGCTAGAGAAGTAGTCACACAGTGGAATTTAGAAGGAAACAGAGAAGGGTGTAATTGCTTCTTAAAGGAGAGATGCTGTTGTCAAGACATGAGAAGAGCCTGGACAGGAGCCCTGGATTCAATGATAGACAAAAAAGGCTGTGTTAGAGAGAACAGAGGTGGCATCAACTGTGTCACGCGGATTGAGACTCTGGAGAAGAGATGAAAGGAAAAAGGACTCCAGATCGCTGAGGCAGTCGGCAGCACCGGCTGCAGTGGCTGGGGCTGAAAGAGCGAGGGCAGAGTGTGCCTGGGAGAGGCACAGAGTTTGTTCTCTGCGACAAACATTTGTGGGGTGTCTAGCCTGGCACTTAGAAATGTATTGTCTAGCTCTAATCTGCCATCACCATCTCCAGGTGTATCTCCACATGCTAAGTAGCTCCTGGGAGGTTTTCTCAGGAACTGTGGATGCTGAGCGGTTGGGGAGAATTGTCCAGCCTCACCTGCTATCAGAGTCTGTGCTTTCTTATGTCAACAAACTGTCATGCTCATGGATGTCACCAGGAAACAAATACTGGCTTTTGTAGCACAGACCCACTTCTGATGAGAGACACGTCTCCCAGAAGGGAGAGTTTCAATAAATGTACAAGGAAGCTGCAGTGGTTGAGGTTTATATTGTGTTTTTCTTGCTATCACACTTGGTGTATTATCCAAAGGGATCTGTGAGTGAGGTGGTAAAACAGGGCTTTTTTAATTATACATCACCCAGCAAACTGATAAGACAAACAAAGCAGGCAACCAAATAACACAGGCACAAGCCACTTCAAAATAATAATGTAGCAAGAACAATAGCGGAGTAATTCACAGCTCCCTAAGAAATCTTTGCAGTTCAGAGGGGGTGAGATAGCAAGCAGCTATTGACTGTTTTCCTTTCATGTTTTCCACCTGTCTGCCATGTGATTGGGAAGTATATTACCTGAATCCTTGTGAGACCTTCTTGCACTATTGTCTTAAAAGCCTCGCTCTACAAGAAATGATCCTAACAGAAACTGAGATGCGGGTATGAAATCCATACAGGGCATGGAAGGAGACTGACAACTAATTTAAATATATTTTAAATCCTTTATAACTTTTGTTACATGTAGATGTACAGGGGCAGCTCTGGCACTGCAGAGTGGGGTGAACTTGCAGCTGCCCAGCACAAGGGAGTTAGCTCCCTTTGGGGTCAGGCACTTTCCGCCAGTGCCAAGGCTGGGAGGGAGAGGGAAGGTTGATGTGAGCTGGCAGTGCGCACTCAGCACAACAGCCAAGTGTTAGTCCAGCACCACGCAGGTTTTGTCCATAGCTGAGGTTTACAAGTGTGCGTGGTTGACAAAGGCATTTGCTAACACACGAAACATCTAGCACACACAACACAGGCGCTGCCTCACAAGGCACCAGGCCAGGTGAAAGGTGAGAGTGGCAACTTCAATGTGTGAAGAATTTAGGAATTCTGTGGCCTGACGGTGCAAGGTGGTTGTACGCTCTGCCTTGTCTGCACGAGTGCTGAAGCACATGTCTGCACTGCAGAAGCCAGGGATTTAAACCCCAGCCTAGCTGCTTGGCTCAGCTGCTCTTGGCAGTGGAATGAGGGAACCCAGCATAGGCCGCAAAGGCTTCCCCAGATACTAAGTAAACATTTGGGCTGCAGGCCAAAAATGATCTCCATGCTACCCAAGTCACACTGTTCACACTACGAGATCTAAGTGGTCTGAAGCCAGCCCAGAACATCTACTTGAGATACCGTGATTGCAATACAGACATAACCTTTAAATGAGAAAAGACATTTTGAAATCCTAATCCGCTTTGAAGTTCTGTAGCAATTCACATTTGATCTGCAGTCCAAACTGGGGAAGAAAATAAAGCTCTCACAAGCATTTCTGTTGTCCTTTCAGCCGCAAGGTGAATGAAGAACTAGAGGAATCAATCCACAGTTAAATTTCTTCACCTTTGATTTTAGCATCTTAAGAAAGGAACGTTTATGTGCTGGAGAGATTTAGTAGAGGAGTTCATTGCAAATACACTAAGGCCTGAGATGTGTTTTCAAATACCGAGTAGAGTAAGAATCCTGACTGGGTTGTGTGTGTGAAGGCACACATTGCTTGCTGGTTTTGTAACAGACCAAAGAGGATTGACTGCAAGACAAAGCTATCATATTCTAGGGCTTTTTAGGGGTAAACTGTGCTATTTGCCTTGTATAACTTCATGCCATTTGCAAGACTAAAGGGCATTCCTATGTCTCTGTCTTTGAAAAGCTAAAAATTTATTAATATATAAAAGACTGACAGCATTCAGTTGTTACACTTATGGAGTTTGATTTGATTCTGTTAAGTGTTAGAGAGCTTTGGAGAAACAAATTCAGCTTCTCTAAGTCTGCTCCAAACACAGATAGAAACAAATTTAATCAGTGTGAGTAAGAGGATGGGAAGAAGGAAGTTACCTAGTTTGTTACTTCTCTACCTATGTCCGTCTGTCCATCCTTTCAGCTTACCAGTGTTTTCTTCTACTTTTTTGCTAATGTGGCAATATTTTAAGTACAATTTTCAAAAGCCAAAGACCTAAAATAATAAGCCCTATTTTCAAAAGGTGGCGAGGGCCACATATTTAAAAATAGAGAAGCATCTAACTCAAATTAGTAGGAGTTAGCTATCTAAATGCCTTTTAGAACAGTATGTACTCTAGGAACACAAGTCCAGTTTGGAAAGGGTGGGACACACAATCCTGAAGTCTCAAGTTCCTGTGCTATTGTGAAAAAGAGATTGGACATCTTAAATTACATAGACAGGTTTGAGAAAGTCGAGTTGAGGATTCTTCTTAAAACCTGAGGTGCTCAAGTTTTGCAATGGCCTGAGAATTTCAGCTTCCATTTAAAAACAAATAAATCAATTTCCAGCTGTCACAAATGTGGAGCAAAAATGAAAAATATGAATCCTGAATTCTCAGAAGCTAGAATGCACATACAAAAAAACCCCCATTGATTATTTTTAACATCTCAGCATTTTTTAGTCATGACTTCTTGGGGGTTGACTGAGATCCTGGAATGCTGGGGGCTGGTTATCCCACATTTGTAAAAATAGCACATGTCTAGCAAAAGCAAAAAAGCTGAAGGACTTTCCACACCACCTTTTATTGTGTGCTTGCAAGGTGGGGCAAAGTAACATACTTTTGCTTTACTTTTAGAAGGTCCAGGTACTTATTAGGAATTGCACAAAGTAATTTCTATTTCTGTGAATATATTGTAGATGATGAAACTTTCTGTTGTTGGCCACTTTCCAGCCAGCACTATCTGTTTATTACAGGCCATGTGTGGGAATGGAGTCATAAACAACCTCTTACTCTGGCAAAACCAGAACACTAATCACTTTTGTATTAGCTCCAATAAATCCTGAAAAAGTAAATGTTGTGGATTAAAAAGATAATAATGTGCTAATCCTTTCTGTGGTCGCTGACCATTTTAAGCTGTTCCATCTCTCATACCTGAAGGATAAATCCTCTGGCTCTTGATGAAAGGCTAGATAGTGAAGTATGTATGCACATCAAACACCAGACTTGTTATCAACAAATGCATTTTTCTCACTATTGCAGATAAATTTTGATCCACTTTTACCTTAAATCTGAGATCTCGCTTTTCCTCCCCCACCCCACCCCCTGGTCTTCTGTCACCAGGACTCCTTCATGGCACAGTGAAGAGGTGGTCTTACAGAAAGACCTTCCTCAGCTCCTGGCTGGTGATGGGGGTTTAGAGAGCTTTCTGGCAGAAACTCTCCTATACTGGAACAAATATGTGAAATTCCTATAGGGGCAAAAGAGACTGGTAGACTTGAAGCGGTCACATTAAAGTCACTCAATTTATAGAATGAGTGGATCAAAAAATGAATGACAGAGTGTTACAGACATACTCTGACACCTATTGAAGTCAAGGGAGAGGTTCTCCAGTCTTAAATGGGCTTTGGATCAGGCCTTGCTGGGGTGGACTGTCTCCTCTGGGAATGGAGTTACCCTACATTTGAGCCAGAAGAGGGAGAGAGAGGGTAGCGATACAGCTGAAGACTTGGAGGTGATGCGAACAGTTTTCAAATTTTCTTCCTCCTTTTCAAAAAAATAAATCACAGCTTGAAAGCACTTCTGACTTTAGGAAATTCAGTAGCTGGTTGTAGAAGTTTCAGTTGCATGTGCCAAGCTGAGACATGAAGCTGAAAACATTCTTCAGATCAGTTTCTGCTCTTAATCTCCAATAAATATTTTTAATGGGTATATCAAACAAAGCTACAGCAAGTGCCAGCATGGTCTGTAAGCCATTCATTACAAGATTGTTCACATTATACAGCGGTCAACACACTTCTGATTTTTCATGTTTGGCACTGGAAGTGGTGTTTTCCTTTGCAAAGTGAATATTGTTCTTCACACAGAAACGCAGGAACCGCATAGTGCATGGAACAAGCAGTTGATTAAAGATTATAATAGAAATGAATGTATTAAAGTGGAATGTACTTGGATAATTGATTAATTGGTGCAGTCTAAGCTACTTGCAGAGCATTACATTTATTCTCCGTTAAATCAATCTCTGTCTTCTGTCCAAGCCTTGTGACTGCGAGCTGAAAGGCATGAACAACTTATTAAAGTCATCCGGATCAGTTCTACTGGAACAGGGGGAGCTGGTCAGTGCCCAGGATCCTATTTGCAGCCTGTTGCTTGTGCTGGATCTCATGCTTACATTTCAGCAGGATTGCAGGCAGGTAGAAGATGTAATTAGTAATGCTCTTATCTTCCCATAGCCCACTTTTGCATTTCTCCCACCTTGTTGCTGCGTTCTTCTTAAAAACAAAACCATGATCTCATGCAGAAAGAAATGTCACAATGACATTTTAATTAACATGTTCGTCCAAGGGAATATATGATTGCTGTGAGAAACTGCAGTCTGGGATAGGAACCATACATTCCTTAGCAACACAAGAATGCCAGAAAGGACTCCCTTATTACCATTAAAAATCGCATAGCAACTGAAAGCCACAGACTCATTGCTCTAGGGTAATACTGGAGCAACAAGCTCTGTAAAGCAACATTGTGTACAGGACTAGTTATTGAGGACTAGGGAGAAGAACGAGATGGGGTAGGACAGGCTTCCTAGAAAGCCTGCTTTATGAAAAGCTTCTGTTTCCTAATTTTAATAACTGTTTGGCTGTTTGTAAGGAATGATATTTTAGCGTCTTTCAGGGCCCAGTGGAAGAAGAGCATACAAGAAGGCCAGTGAACTGATGGAGGCGCATAAAATGGATGGCAAACTTTGTGCCTTTCGTGAGTTTTCTTTCAGCCTTTTCAAGGTCCGTGCTATCTTCTACTTTCTTGTTGCTGCGCCACTTCTGCTCTCATCTGGTGACTGACACCAAGTCAGATGGGTGAAACCTCATTGTTTGTGCATGTACAGTGTGTATTTAGAGAGTGTAGGATAGTTACCAGCCACTCACTGATTTTGATCTGTCAGATGTCCTAGAGAGGTGTGAAAGCCCTTCTTCTGGGAACGCTCCTCCTCTGATCTTATTCTGACTACCGTGAAGAACTGCAGCTCTTTGCTCTTTGTGCCATCTTTCTCCCTGGTGACTCTGTCCCAAATGGACATTTCAGGCATCAAATCTGTTTATCCTGCTCACAGTTTGTTGAAAACAATGAGTGAATCTTTTTGGAGCATTTAACAAACACAAGCTGGAGGAAGGTGGACCCTTTGATTCATAAGCAGGGCATAGCCCATCCCCAGAGTAACTAGCATACTCCTCTTTTGTTATTTGCTTAGGAGTATTTCAACAGGCTGTGGGCCTAGGGTTTAGAAAACGAAGCGTTGAAAGTGAGGCACTGACATAAAATAGTAATTTCCCAAATATTTAGAGAAGCATGTGTATAAACATTTGCAGAATTAGGGCCTAGAGTGTTTTGTTTGTTTCTAAACCCTACAAATATGCAGTTGTTTGAATGTGTCTTTTATTTTGATGCCTAAATGTGACCTTTTAGGAGGCTGCCTTTCAGTTGCTACTTTAGAAATGGATCACGTGTCTAGCTTTTTATTTCTTACACAACCTACAGCACTACCAAAACGCAATGACATTAAACATCGACTACTGTTAGCATCCAAAAATTACGGCTTAATTTCCCACCATGAATATTCAGAGTTGAGAGCCCATAACACTGTAATATGATAAATACCAAGGCTGGAGGCTGCCATATTCACTTGCATAGGAACCGTTTATTATCAGCAAACATGGTTTTGACAACCACTTTGAGGCAACGCTGCTCTATATCAAATATCAACAGAATTAGCATGCGTTTTCATGTTAATTACTGTAGTGCACCGTGCTGTGTGATGGCCAGGGAATGCAGCAGGGAGGTCTGAGCTTTGCCAGTCACTTGCAATGTAGAATTCGGCTAATGCGAGTTTATTAGCTCTGAGGAACAGTATTTAATGAGCTGCTAACCTCACGATAGGCCTGCTTTCCAAATGGTTAACAGGGCTTGCCAACTCATAAGTAATGTATGAGAGAGAAGGAGGACATGGCAATAGGTTTCTGGTATTCATTAGCGGGCCAGCAGAAGTTACAAGTGGCAAAGTGGGGTGACCCTGTGGTAATCTCTTAGAAATGGAAATAAAATGCCTATTCCACTGACTGGCTCTTGGACAGTTATGTTTACAACACTATTAACCAAAACGTATGGGAAGGAAATATAAACGTGCTTTGTTTTTAAGCTCCTGGTTTTTTCATCAGTCTTTGAAAACTTTATGAAGGTGCTGTTCATTAATAGCACCATAAAAACATGGGTGTTTCTATGGGCGGATACTCTTCTGGGATATAGGGATAACTGTAAATTAATAAATCAGGTACTCATGTTGTTATTGAATGTAATTGGAAAAGAAAAATCCTTGATGGTCTTCTCTTCCTCATTAGCATGGTGCAAATACACTTAATAGCATCACTGTAAAACATAGATTTCAAGAATACTTGGTATAACATTCAGGGTAAACTGCTCCTTTCTCAGTGCTGCTGTTACTTTGATTTATTCCTATAGTATGGCTGCTAGTTTTGACTGGCATACCTGCTTAATTGATACTCTCTTAATTGATTGTTGTATTGGTTTATTATTTTAACCAGGACTCTAAGCTGCACTGAAAAATGAAAAGGAGCACATTTCATAGAGACAGACAGTCAAATCTTTTATCTCTAGTTCCTTTAGGCAACTGTTTTTAACAGTCTCTCTGATACTGCAACACTGATTGGCAAGAACAATTTACCACTAAGGCATAATAAGGGAAAATGTAATAAAATGTCACCAGGCACTGCTCATTTGCAGTTGTTTGGCTAAAAAATAGGTTTCATAAAACTTAGGTGAACTTGGAAATCACCTGAACACATTGCTTCCTAGATTTATGGCTCAATAAGCCTGCATATATGCTCATAGCCACTTCAGAGTACTATGACGATTCATCTCACCTGCAGTCAAAAATTGTGCAGAGGGTTGCAATCAGATGTGTCAGGGAGCATCTTCCAGGAGGCAGACACTGGCCTGCGGCTCCAGAGATGTGCTGCTGTTGTGGGTACAGGCACCCTATTTCTGTACAGCCTTTGGCAAGTTGCACCTCTTTATTGTGCCTTATGTTGTCCATCCTTGTTCAGCCAGTAGAATAAACTTAGCCTATAAATTATGAAAAGCAAGCTTCCTGTGAGGTACCTAGGACGACAGCCTTGTGCCGGCCCTGACCACCCTTCTGTAGGCCAAGTGTATGATGACAGTGGTATGTTTCCTTTATAGTACTCCTGAATTCATATTGTCATGCTTATTCCTACAAACACATTAAGTGGCACCCAGCTATAACAGTTTTCCTAAAACTATGCAGCAGTATACAAAACCTTCCTCAATTACCAAAGCAGTGTGAAGAGAGGATGTATTTGGCCCTATTAAAGGGATTACAAATTCACAAATGGCTCAAAACTAGTTTAATCCAATGCTGTCCTACAGCCTGCCTAATATATTTTAATGCTGGTATCTCAGAGTATGGACTTATCTTCAAAAGAGGGACAAAAGTAGCATCCCTACTCAAATAGTCTGCTCAGATTATTGCTGTGAAAATTATTTCCTGCATGTCACCAGCACTATTGCTGAGCAATACACTCCGCCCCAGAATAGCACTGAAGTTGCAGAGAAGAAATGAAGTCTCTGGCTTGTGTTGCCATTTCAGACACTGTAGCACTGTCCTTACTGTTAGCAGAAAGCTGCCTTTCTCGTTTCTCTTCTGCTCTGAAAAGGCAGTTTCTCACTCTTGTCTGCTAGTGAGCTCCTGGAGTGGGGTGTTGTCCTGCCTGTGGCAGGAGGAAAGTAGTCACAGTACTTTGGTAGCATTTCCAGGATAGGGAATGGGTAGCTGAGCCCCACACCAATATTTTGTTATCGTTACTGATTATAGAATTCATGTTCAAGAGGACCTTGCTTTTAAACTTGCTTTCAATAAGTACAGAGTGACTGCTGGCATGTTTCTGGCCTGGCATTGCACAGATAGTAAGAACAGAGGAGGCATTTTATGGTCAGAGATGTGATTTTCGTCTGATACTTTCAATACACTTCTAGAGTGTTTCTGTGTTTAGTGTAGTAAAGCTGTGTCTGGTTGCCCACAGCATTCGTGTGTTCAAAGGACTTTCTTGCTTTCAAGATTCCTTGCATCTATTACCTTAAACTCTTCTCCTGCTTCGTATAGGGTTCTTCATGTTCCTGCAGCCTTTGGGACTGTAGTTAGTGTCCTGGCATGTATATGAGCTCATTACCCTACAGGTTGCTGTGCTTCAGTTGTTCTTCTTTAGCGAAACCAGTTTGAGCTGGATCAGTTTTTGTGTCAAAAACTCGCTTGGTTGCCATCAAGTCTCGCCTCAAATGGCCCGAATCCAGTTTGAATCTCCTTCCATTAGGCCTGGGCTGGGCTGGTTGCACCAGCACTGCCCTGCCTGCTGCCCTGCCTGCTGCGCTGGCCGCTGCCCTCTGCACACACCTTGCCCTCTGTTTCTTTGTTTGTGGCAAGGCAGTTAGTCCTGAAACAGAGTGATGCATCTAAATCCAAAACAAAATGAAATGAATTTACTTTTTCCATTGACTTTGGATGAGAACTTTAATCATTAGTCTATTATATATTTTAATTTCATAATTTGTTTTACATTTCCCATGACAAAAGAATGATTTAAAATGAAAATTAGGAATTTCCTTATACAACATCAGACCCTTTAGTGATTTGCTCTATGAAAATTGCGCATTATTACAGTGTGAATCAAATGAGATGAACATTTACCCAAAAGAAAGGTTTGTGTATATGTGCCTACATGCACACAGCCTAAAGCCACAGGTTTTGCTTTAAAGTTTTTGTCTTGCTGATCATACTTAAATTCAAAAAACTTATATATGTGTTAAAAGCATACCTATGCTTTACATGCAGTATTTCCCCTTTTCTGTATATATTGTTTCTGAAAGCCATAGGTATATGAAATGTGAAGGCTCCAATGCACAATAAAATCATGCTCAGAAAGGGTGTATACCTGACGTTTCTAAAGCTAGAGTGCCCTACAGCTAGCCGGTGTCCCCATCGCTTTTTGTTGAAAGTGTTGCTGCTGGTTTTTTAATAATTCATCTTGTGAGGAAGCTGCTTTCCTCTGGTTTCTGGGTGCTCTGCGGGGCCAGGGTGGGAGCTGACGGGTGGGATGCGTCTGGGAATGCGTTTGGCACCTGCGCTATGCCCCTGCCGGCCACCCACATGCCATGGAGCTGTGCCTCCCTTAGCGTTAGGCAGTACTAAGCTTCTAAACCCCATAGTTCCAAAAGGCCCTTCTAAAATCTGATCATAGGAAGGGAAGCATTTATTTGAGACTATTCCTGGAAAGGTATTTTAAATAGTCCCTCAGTGTACAGTTCCATTATATTTAATATGAAGAGCCAGAAGAGCAGAGAAGACGGAGTGTTAGCTTGCAGACGCAAGCTTGAGTTGCTCACACAACAAGCTGAAGGGAGTTGGGTTTAACTGTTTGGTCAAGCGGCATCATGTGAGTCTAGCAGGAATGTCGAGAGCGTGGGACTGGGAGATGCTTCCTTTCGGTTCCCACCTTGCACGGATGCACTTGTGCGTGTAACCGTACACAGTGTGCAGCTCGTCTGTAAATGTGATCCGAGTGCTTGACACTGAGCTCGGAAGTAAAAATTTTCAGGACACTGACTAGTGTAACTTGGATAAGCTTTTAAATTATTGGAGATAGTGTTTCATAAGATTGTATGAGCATTTAAAGTTCAATAGGAGAGGGGTTTATTTAACAGATGAAAACTTTTCCTAATTTCTTAAATATCTTGCAAAAGACGCTACTTGTATACCTGTGTAAGACTATCCATAGAGACTGTGCTCTGGTTTGACTATATCACCTTAAATTCATACCTTAAATGGTGCTGGCACAACATGTGTATACAAGCACTTAGTCAGGATGCTGCCCTTGCTAAATACGCTGTGGTGCAGCTCCACTAAGCGTTAGTTTTTAAGATAGATAAAGCCTTTTGCGTATAAACAGGGATTACAAAACAACTGGTTGGCGTTAACGCCACAGCTTAAACGAGCTGCAAAGTAAAATATTGGATGAATGGAAGTCCTCGTGATCTTCAAACACAGGAGCGTTTTCCTGCTGGTCTTGTAGGTTTATAAATACTTGAAGTGTGAGTGGTGGACCACCGCAATCAGTGTCGCTACGGCATTGTAATAAGTTGGGGATTTGATTCTAGGACTGAGACACTGGGATGGTTATTTGCATGCAGACTCAGGGTTAGGCGGGGTGAGGAACTCCTGAAGGAATCTCATGTGGAGATGTTCCTGATCCCTTCATTCCTTTATACGATCTGCTAAATAATTGCCTTTTTGATCTAGGAATAGCAATTACAATTTGCTGCTGGTCAGGAAAAGGTTAAGCCTTCCTCCGGGGCTATTTTTAAATGCGGCAACAACTGTCTTCAGTGTTTGTAATCTGTCCAGAAATAGATGTCACTTAACAAGAGCACTAAGCAAAGAGAAGAGCCTTTTTCAGGAATTCCCGCTCTTCACAGGCATTTCATTTTCGAGATTGCTTTCAGCCCAGGGACACTTGTGGCTGCTGGCGGTCAGGTTGGTGACCCTGGGCCCTGCCGGAGAGGGAGCCGCGGGCGAGAGCAGCACCTTCTGGAGCACAGGCTGAACCACAGCAACTCGGGGAAGGGATGGCATGCGAGAACCCGTTCTCACAAAAGCAAAGGGCTGCGCTGAGATCAGGAGAGGGAGTTCCCCCAAGGCCAACCGGAGCGAGGCCAGCGTGGTTGTGCTGCGTGGACATCCCGGCCACCATGGAGTGTGCATCTTGCTCGTAGTTTGTGTCTGGATCTTATCACTTGTGACACGTTAAGCCCAATCACTTATCAGGCAATTCTAGTGCAAACAGTAGTTTTGTACTTCTTTGACAGGTCCTGTTAAATTCAAACCAGCCAAGCCAAACTCATGTCAGGGAGAGGGGAAAACATCTCCACAACTATAAGACTTCCCCAGCTTTCTCACCTGCTCCAAAGCAGTTCATTCTTTGGGGTTTGACGGCATTTGCAGAAAATGCATCTGGCTTTCCTATTCCTCATCACATGTAATGGGTTATTTGTCATATTGCTGCTACATTACGTACAGATATCAAAAATTGACTCTGGAAAACGCATAAGGTCAGCAAACGCCTGGTTCCCTTGGTCACTGCCTGTGATGGGAGACACATCTGCTCACTGCTCGCGATAGCTGCGTACCACAGTGGGAAGAGCCAGACTTCTTGCCTTCAGTGTCTCTGTATCGGTATCCCAGTATGCCCAGGCAGTTGAGCTCTGGACCTCTAATTTTAAGCAAGCCAGAGATATATATGTGTGTGTGTGCATATATATATATATATACACACTCACATATATATATGCATGCAAAGCTGGATTAGGTATGTTTTTGAGTCTGAAAGTGGCATCAGCTGCCTTTGTAAAACCATGTAAGTACGGGAAGGTGCTTGAATGTAAGACAGTGCAGTGGAACTGAAGGGTGTGTTTGTACATTCAGCATGTAGGGAGCCTGGTAGGTTTTCAGGCTTGAAACTACAAAAAGCTAAGGTACCCATGCATAGGTCCCCAGGTAGAATATGAACCTAAATATTGGAGGCACTCTCTTGACTCATTGAATCTAATGTACATTTTGCCTTGCTTGAGCAGGATTGAGCCCTTTAAAGGTGTTATTTTCCTCAACATAGGAAGCTGGCAAATTTTTATTTTAAAATAGAAAACAACTTAGTGTATGCAAGACATTGTCAGTTGCCAGAGACATTTCTGGCATACTGGCAAGAAGTAGTACTTTTAGCTGGAATTGAAAATGTGTTTTTCTCTGCCAGGGGTTGAAGATTATAGCTGGCTGTGATTTCTATGCCTGATAGTTCTGAGCTGTGAAGGGAACAGTTCATTCTCAGCCAGCGCTGATACATGAGAAACCTGGGATCTGGTTTTAGAATATCCCTGAAGGCTTAATTTGCGACACCAAAGTTACAACACCTTGTGAGCAGTTTAGCAGATACAGCCGGACCTGTTTTACATGTATCATGGTATACGCTAGCTTTTAGCTGCACTGTTCTTAGCAGGAAGGCAAAGAAGTTGCTCAGCAAAAACTGGTGACTTACTTTTGGTTAACCAAACACATGTGATATGATAGTAATTTAATAATGAGTTTGTGACAGCATGTTTTTCCTTTATGTTGCCTGTCAGGATTCATTCCAGTGCTTCTTAAATCACTAGGTACTTAATACAAGTGGTAAGACTGACTTTTAAATTAACTGGACTTGAAAACAAAGTTACGGAAAGTGCCAGGGACTGATAAGACATCTATGAAACTTAATACACCTCTGCATCAAGGCCCTGTTTAAGAAAAACAAAATACACAACCCTGCTACTGTTCTGTTGAGGGCAGAGATTTAAACCCCTGCTCCACAGTTGTGTAATGAAGATGCAGGTTGCTGGCTGCATGTTGAAAAAGTACAGGAAAAGAGAAATGGAGAGGAAAGAGTTACAAATTCTAATCACGTTAGTAGAAAGCTATAAATTAGGTAATGATTTACTTTTCTCACCTTTCCTGTTTCATAATTTAATAAAAAGAATAGTTTAGGGAGGGGGGCAAGTTGAGGAGAGAAGGGGAATGTCACCATGGCAAATGAGGGACCTGATTTTACCACCCTTCTTGTCGCTGTGAAGGGATATTTCCCCACGTAAGCTATGTATCTGTGGCTAGGGACAATGTGGTAGAGCTAAGGCTAAGCTGAAGCTTGAGAGATGGTCCTCGCTCCATCCTTTTACACATCTGGGGGAAGGGGCAGGCAAACTGGTGGTTCTTCTGTGTTGCTTCCCTGCAGTTCCCCTCGTTGCTGTAGTTAAACACATAGTGAGGAGATGGGACACACACGAAAGTTTCATGGGGTTTTCCTGCCATGTGGATTAGTAGATTTAGAGATTTGACGTTGAGGGAGTTGTGTTAGTACAAAGTTGTGCTTGGTCACCATAACTTAAGCATTCTTATTTGTATTGGCTGGAGAAACTGCATCTAGATAACTTGGGGTGAATTGCTTTTGACAGCCATATGTAATTTGATTTCCATTTATAATGATGCATAGACACTTTGGAGGTGATCTATTACGCCTCTTCTGGGATAGATCAAGTATTGATCCTTGGCTGAGAAAGACCTCGTCATTCCTGAGTGCTGCAGGTACCAGAAGGTATCTGATGAGTGGGCTAAGTACTGTTCCCGCTGGAAGTCATGATATATTCTGTTTCCACAAAAAAAGTTTTAGCAAAATATGAAGATTGTTTGAGATGAAAAACTAGCACCCCAAAGCTGCCAACTACTGGAGGGAGTTCAGATCGACTTTATTTGCTGGCTCCAGCCAAAGGACTAAAAAGAACAGAAGTAAGTTGAGATGAAGAAATTACTTTTGTTAGGTCAACATGCTACACTATTCGTTTTTAATTAGGCCATGGCAGTGAGTCTCTGGCTGTCTTGCACTGATTATATATTCAAAGATCATCCAGAATATGCTAATGTAGGGCTTTTAGTATCCTTTTAGGGATACATTTAGCATATTAAAAGCATACTCTGAGCATTAGCGAGACATACTGTACTGGTGGTTCACAGTCAGCCAGACCTGGAGTTTACTTAGGCCATGGTATGCTTTGTGTCCTGTAAATTATTACTGTGTGTATTTTTTAAATTGAAAGCAGGTCACTGTTTTCCTTACTAATTAAGGCTGGAAGCTTATTCTGATGTGCCCATCTGCTTTAATGTGCTGCTCAATAAAATCTCTATTCTTAACTGATTTATTCAAAACATGTAGATGCCTCTTACGTTCTTTGAGGTCTTTTCCATCAAGGCGATCATGACTAAGTAATTGTAAATGTGTGAGTTTATAATTTAGCCACTGTTAGTCAGAATTTGGACTTCATAGAAATTCAGGCCAAAAGGAAATCACTATGTCCACTGGTCTCTAGCTGCTGGGTGTGGAGCCTCTCCCAGTGATTAAGACCAACCATTCAGGATTGCAGCAGACTGGGGGATCCTCATTCATTTCTCCTCCTTCACTGAAAGTAGGCAAATGTTTTTCCTCCTCTCTGAGTGAGTGGCATTCCCGTAGGACTTCCCTGGCTCCTCTGCACTGCAGCAAGGACTCCCATCCTCTTTCCATCCTGCTTCACTGCTGACCTAGAACAGGCTGCATTTGGATTAGCAATGGCTAACAGCAAACCTGTCTGAAACCGGGAGGAACCTTTGAAAGGATCTCCAGGGAGTGGGAATTACGATATGTAAACAGGAAATATTTCATATCAGAAATGGCAACAAATTTTGTACAGGTAGATCTCATTGCATTATATTAACATGTTTCCTATGTACCTGCTCCATGTTTCCTATCTCCTGCCTATTGTGGAGCTGGCTATAAGACCTGGTTTGGGGATAGCAGAGGTACAAGTTTTTGTTATTCACTGACTTGCAGTCCAAATTAGCAAACAGTGAATTTAGTTTTCCAGAGGAGTTAGGAAGTTAATGGGAAGAGGTGCAGAAAAAGACATTTCTCCTGTCAGAGAAGTAGCTGGCCGCCCGTGCCACCTCGTTGTGGTGGTGGTTGTGTGACGACAGCAGACAAGTCACAGAGCCCCATGCACTTCTGCTCCCAGCATCCCTTACTGTTGCTCTTCATTTCTCTTGTACTGCTGGACCGTAATGATCAGCTACAGCTTCCTGTCCTCTGGAAATGCTTCGGACCTCTTTGAAGATGCATGTTTCCTTGCCTTTGTTCTTCTGCAACATTGTGTGAGAGGCTGTGCTGCAGGGTTGTTCCAACACCTTTGCTTGCTCGCACCTCTGAAGGAGTGTTTCAAGACCCAACTCAGAACAGGACACTAAAAACTGCAGGCATTTTATAGAATTAAGTAATTTCAAAATTAACATAGCAATTTGCATAAATTACCATGTAATCACTTTAATATTTTTTCTGGGTCCCCAAGGCAATGTTTTAAGGCATGTTACATAGTAAAAGTGGGATGAAACAAATGAATGTTCATGCACGTAGGGCAGGATTTTCTAAACCAATCAGTGTTGGTGGTGTACTGGCAGGATTTTGCTTCACTAAAGTCATTGCTGAAAAACTCACTAGATCCCTGCTGAAAACCCTGTCCATATAGTGTGGGGAGGTATGGGTGCTGGCCCTAGCAAGTTCTGCAGGATATGAGCACAATCTAGCGAAGAGTTTGCCTCTGGGAGGAGGCTCATAGACTTCCATGTTATTATTTGCATATTTTATTTCAAATGCTCAGGCTCTTAGAGGACTAAGCCCCGTTTGGCCCCACAATTTCCAAAGTTCATCTTATTATGAAGCCTGAAAAGGGTACGTGATTATGTAGTTGCATCTCCTGCATGAAACAGCCCAGAAAATGTCCATTGATTTGTATGTACTGGCAATGGCCCATCTGCCTTTTGAGGGTAGACTTCCACGAAGGAGCTTTGCCTCAGCTCTGGCCGTTTGCTGGGCTGGCTGGTAACTTTTCCCGGTCAGAGCACATACAGTATTTCTTGCCTGAATTCCTGTAGTGTTACCTGTAGTGTTACCTGTCATGTCCAGGATATTTGTCTGCTAGAATGAAGAGCCTTTTCCTATCCAGTGTCTGTTCCCTCTGCTGGTATGTGCAGATTGTGATAAGGTCAGCACTTAGCTCTATTTCAGAAAAGAAAATAGATGGAGATTCAGAAGCCTTTCACTATAAATCATGATTTGTAATCATTATGGCTCATTTCTGAACCTTATTCAGTTCATCTTTATTCCAGTTTTGTCACCAAAACTGGACACAATGCTCCATGGTCCTACTGGTGCCAAACACAGCACCTACTCATCAGCCATTTCAGCTGAAGCCCTAACCGGAGAGCCTGCATTGGGCTCTGGCGTTGAGAGCCCAGCTTCCTGCAGCCCCCTCTGTGCACAGAGCCTCGCTTCTTCACACTTTGACACCTTTGGCATTATTAAAGTTGTTCATTGAACCATCTTAGAGGTTTTAATGTGTGGTATACTGTTGGTTGTACAGCTGGGGCTCAGCATTTTGCAGCCCCGCAGTTAATTTTCTCTTTTGGTTAGGCAAAAGTTTAATGTAACTTTGTCAGAAGGGCAAAGAGAATTACTTGCTGGTGTCTCTTTGCGCTTGGTTAGTGCCATGTTTGTCTGCCGTCTTGTTTCAATTGTTTTTTCTCTTTGGTGTGACTCAAGAAATGTATCTTGAGCACTGTAAAAAAAGTTCCTGTATGCAAATTTGTTTTGGAACTGATTTTGCTGTGCATCACAAGAGTTATTGAAGATGATCAAAGTCATACTAAGCGTTAGAGAAGATTACGACAATTATTTCTTTATTTCATGTGTCAGTCTCTTATTGTTCTTTGTTCTAGCTGTCTCTTTTTAAATCTGTACATTTTCAAAATGGTTTCACCATTCTGTCACTAAAGATTCAGGTTTTTTAGTGAACCATCAAAGAATCAGTTATTGACTTTCTTTCTGTCTTGGCAGAAGAAGTGCTTACCTTTCAGCTTCTTCTCTGGGTAACAAATCTACTTCATTTTTCCTTTGCTAGGCTTAAAAAGAGTACAGTTTGGTAGGGCCTACTGTGCAGTAAATTAATTCCAGGCTGAAACTGAGAACACTTTCAACAGGAAAGAAATTTTAAGAGTAAGAGATACACATCTGTGTATGCCCTTTTTAAAAAAAAAAAAAAAAAAGAATTAAAGCAGGCATGAATTGGTCTCAACATTACATGTTTATTTCTGGTGTAGTCTTAATAGAACTTTCTATAAAATAAACTTTGTATACACCCAGGCACGCACGTGCACACACATGTACATGGCATGTACTTTTATGTATACTTTTAAAAAGTCCTGTTTTAAGTTTAAAGGTAATCAGTGTACAAGCGTGAAACGCATTTCACTTGGTTATTTTCTCACAAAAGGAATTGGCAGTAGAATTATGGGCCAAATTTTTATGATCTTGTTTATACTGATGATATTTTGCATTGTAAGGATTTAATGGATCTTAAGGAAAACAAAGTGCTAGCGTGTTTTCTTTAGTGATTAGTAGATCTGATTTGAAATCATTGTCATCTGAATTAATTTTTAAATGCAGGTAGTGCGTAGTTTGGTTTTGGACAGAAGCCCATACAATTTGGTGTATTCCAAAGCAGATGGAGCTCAGAAAAATAAAACATTAAAATATCTGTAGGAGAGGCATAGAAATTATACAAGTTAGGTAAGTACTTTTGTATGAAATAAGTTTTTGTTCACAACTGGAGAAGAGAGCAGTCTGAGGAGGAAACTCAGGAAAATCATTCACAGATAAAGAAATGGAAGAGGGTTGAGGCATTTCTGTACATGCTTGATTGGATTCACGTGAACAACTCTGTTTCATGAAGAGTGTTCATATATGCTGTGGTCCAAAGCCTGCTAGGAGGAGCTTGTATCTCCTGCGGATTCAACATTGTGTGTAGCACTGCCACTATGTACATATATTTTTAAGGAAACATTAAGTATCTTTCTTCCTTGTGCTGCTTCATCCCCTTGCTCTAGTTCTTTGTGTAGGTCATGCTCGTTAATTGGTTAGTTGCCACGTCATTTCTGTGAGCAGACCTGAAAAATGCTATTTGCTTCTTTTCTTGTTTGGGTTACTTTTAAATCTCAGATACTAGCTATTGGCAAAATTTGTATTTTAACCTCAGAAGAAATAGGATTTAGCCAATTGAGCAATCTCATCTCTTTCTTTATCCCTGAAAGAGTTACCGCTTTGGGCAGCGTTGAATTTACTGTGAGGTTTGTGTATTGGTGAGGTGGCTCCACTGTCAGTGATTTGTGCCAGGGAAGTTTTGCTCAAATTTTCCCAGCAACCCTCCATTAACGTCGACAGGCACTTTCATTCTTCTTCCAAACAAAATAGAGGAAGTGAGGGAAAATCGGAGAAGTAATTAAAATGACAAGACATAGGAAGCAATAGACCTCCTCATCATCAAAGCTTTAGTTTATACAATTATTTAATTTAAAGCTGGTGCTTGTGAAGGTATAACAGCAAGGTAATTAAACTTGTTTTGTAGTTTGGTCACTTTGCCTGTTATCTTGCTGATTTGGATGGTGTTTTATTAATGATCTCTCAAGGGAAAACTACTGTAGCTGGGAAATTAATAAAATATTAATAACAACGAAAGCGATGCGTGTGATTCCACTTTGGAAAAGCCTGACCTGAATGTACTCCACACTTACTGTGCTCTGTGAGCAGAAAAGTCAGCACAGAGCATGCGTGCCCCACACTGCCTTGAGCACGCCAAGTGTGGTGTCCCTGGAGGGACTCTTCTGGTTTAGCAAGTAGGAATCCACAGGTAAAGCAGAGTCAAGTGTGGGCAGCAGAACAAGATCTACAAACCTGCTGAGCTGAAAATGGACCTAAAGAGCACACCGGGCAAGATTAAACCTAAGTGAACAAAATCTCTGTGGAAGTCTGGAGGAAAAGCAAAAAGAGACAGAGCTGTAAACATGATTCAAAGAGGTGGAACTGCCAGAGAAGCCCATCTTGGTCTTGAGAGGACAGAAGTAGCCAAGTTCAGCAGATTCCCCTTCAAGCACCTTCCCTGATTTTTTTAAAAATCCATCTCCTAGTGCTGTGCAGCTGAACAGTTACTGTTCCGCAATAAATGCCAAATCCGCTTTTCCTTGCTGCGTTTATCATGGTACATCTTTGACTTTGGCCTCTTCAGGTAAGTTGAAGTGAAAGCTGCGTCTCGGATGTGTTTTCCATTGGTAACATTAGTTTGTTTGCTCTGGTCATGATAAATACATGTTAAGAAAGTGCTACTTTACTGGAGACTGGAGTAGGCTTGAGCCAGACGTAATACAGTAACAGTTGAAGTAGCCTAAACAAGGTTCATGAAACCTGTTAGTTAAAAGTTTTGCTAGGCCTCTGGCAAAACGGGTTTTTTGGAGTCATTCAACCTTATTAGCTCTGCAAGTGTTGACGTACCTCCACGTACATAAAACACGAACTGCTTAAAAATAACAGCGTTCAGAGCATGGCCCAGATTTTTGAAGAATAACAAGTCATTTCCAATTCCTCTGAACCCTTCCCCTCTTTCCCTGACTGTGCAGCTTTTTCTTAGTTTAGAAGCTTTTTGATCATTTAGGAAATTAACATCGCAGCGGCTTCTGAAGGGATGTGCTCATCAAGGAAATCAATTGAGATAACAAAAAGGCACAGTTGTTAGTTGTCTCTATCATTATGGGAAAAAAAAGACCCTGCAAGCTGATCAGAGTCCTCCGTAGCTGCTGGCTCCCAGATATCACCCTCCGCCCTCTTCTTCCCACCCACCCCTTCCCAACAGCTCTGTGAGCAACACCACCATGAAGATGCTTCCTTACTGTATGGTGGTATGCAATAGGAAATGTGACATTGGTCATTACAGAGGCCTCTTGGATTCCCTCATGGCAAAACTGTGCTTCCAGCTGGCCGGACACCTGTAGATGACAGTCTGGGGAAAGGAGAGGTCAGAGGGGGAATTAATGTGCATGTTCTGGAGAGTTTTCCCATGCTAAATGGTATAGATAGATAGATAAGAAAGTGAAAGGAATCATGCAGCCTAACAGGTTTTCCTTGGGAGATCTGGGCTCAGACCTTACTTCAGACTGGAGTAAGTTATCCCTACTGTCTTTACCTTGTTTCCACATCTGTAAAGTAAAATGGTGGTTACTCCTCTTTGGATTTTCCTTTTCTTTTTCTTGTGCCCACATAAGTTTGGGGACAAAGGCTGTCTCTTCCTCAGGGTTCTTACAGTGGCTGAAGCCTTGGATTGCCGTGTAATCAGAAATAGTCACAAGGTTGGGTTGTTGGGTTTTTCCCAATTTTGAATATGAAGTCACAAGACAAAAGGCATTTTAGCAAAGGAAGTATTTGTGCAGGTACTTGTGCACACACACCCATTAACATAGCGAGTGAAGCTGCTGAAAAATAAGCCATTGCCAAGACTGCCTCTTAACATCTCTTACACCCAAGTGCGCACAGCAGCATTATTGACTGGTGATGTGGAAATGTTCTTTCAAACTAAGCATTCATAATTAAACTGAGATCAAATACCCAGCCTTTACTCTAGTGCTAATGATGTGGAATATCTTCCTTTTCTTGTATTATTTTTTCATGTTTGTGTGTATGTGTGTGTATTTTTGCAGCAAGCTGGAAATGATATTTTTAGTCAAGAGGACTAATTAATAATTCATTCATGAATAATGATGAAAGTAGCTGATTAAAATGTATGTCTAGCTTCAAAAGGAATAATCTTTAGAAGTTATAAGTGTTTATAAAGTCCATCTCACCCTCTGTCTTCTCTTCCCAGCCTCTGTGCAACAGCTGTTGTTATTCCCATTCACAGGTATCAGGTAATAATTATATTATGGAATATGATCTAGTGTAATAAAGCCTAGTTTTCTGAGGAGGTGGGCAGCTCCCATTGAGTAAGCATGGTTGGTGTTCAGCTACCCTGGGTGTGGTAGGAATCTGGACTGCGTCCTCTGGTGGCAATACAACGTGTAGCTTCAAAGATGGAGTGCCGCAGCTCAAGGGATGGTGGGGTCTGTGTGTAGCACAGAAATCAGAAATGCACATGGGCATTAAATGGGTTCGCAGCCAGAGCTCCCGCAACAAAAAGGCTTACCTGAAGATTTCCTAAAGATGACCTCCATTTACGAGAGCCGTCCTGCCAGTGTTTTCAGCTGTTCCTGACAGCACACGGGATGGCCTAGGGCAGGGAGCGTTAAAGTGCAATGGTAATGACATGTCAGCATCATGAGTCCTTAGGGGGAGTAGCTCCTCTCTTTGGTGCCCTGTGACCATCAAAGTATCATATTGAATGTTCTTGACCAGCAAGCAGGCCTGCAAATGACCCACTGCAGTTACAAGAGGTGGAGATGTGAGGGAAGTCAGCTGCAAACCTTCCTTTAGCCTTGTATCTCTTGGTTTAGTGGGACTGTGTTGGATTGTGTCCTACCTATGAGTTCCTCAGTGTCTGTTTTTCTCTCCTTTAATCTTTCTTTGGAAGAAAAAAAACCCTGAAAACACAACACAAGGAGAAAAACTAAAAAGGGAAGAGGGATCAAAGTCTTTCGTGAACGTAGTGTGTGTAAAACCACCTGCAGGGGCAGATTTGTCATGGTACATTTTTGCAAAAATCATTAGCTTGTCATGGCAAAATGGAAAAAGTAATAAAACAGCAGTAAAAACAAGTTAAATTCTGACCCTGGAGGATCAGCTTGTCCAAAATAAATGACACTTTTTTTAAGGGTCAGCTCTTACTTTCTCCAATCCTGTGCGACCATCGCCCTTTTCCTTTTAGCTTAGCCCTTTTCCAGGCCTCAACATTTCTGCAGTATTTTGTATCTGACATGTTGAAGAACACTCATTATTACCCTTTCCCCTCTGGATGATCTTTTTTTTCATCCTGGTGATGTAGTGGTGGCAGTACATAAAATTATAGCTAATTCCACTGGCCTAGTCTTTCTGCTACTCTCAGCTTATATATCCTCAGCTTGAAAGTAGTTGAAAAAGTTCCAACAAGTTTTTAGGCAAAAGAGCATTTGCTTGTTAGATAGCTGAGGCCTCTCCTGTTGTATCATGTCTTCCTGAACTGTGAGTCCTTATTTTTTGTTAGTGCAGATATGCTTATTACTCCTTGTGAAACAAAGTCACATTACATGCACAGTTGGCAATGTTCAACTCCTAATAACTCATCTGTGTTTGCATTCTGAACTAAATGACCTGAAAAATTGTAGGTTAAAATGGGAGAAGGAGGGGGGGTAGACACATTAGAAAGAAGAGAGGTTCAGGAATGCATTTAGAACTGAGAAATCTTAATTTTCCAGCCCATCTAAAACTGGAAAGCCATTGAAAGTGTAGGACTAGGTGTTCATCTGGTGTAAATAGACATGGTTCACTGATTAGAAGGGAGCTATGCAAATTTCTATCTGCTGAGGATGCAGCCCACAATTTAAAAAAAGGCACTTAGAGACCAAAGAGAGAGTAAGAGAGCTGTTTATTTCTCAGTAGCTGTGCCAGGTTCACCCCAGGTCAGCAATGAGCAGAAGGTCAGAGCTCTCTGCTGGTGCCTGCATCTTTACTGCCCCATTCAGCCAAACATGCCTATTAGCATTCGCTCCTGCAGGAAGCCCACTGCTGGTGTTACTCTGTTTCCAGGCTGACAGGTAGCCAACTGCTGCCACAAACAACACCGTTTTGGGTAATCTCGGTTGGAAGAACCAGAACAGTTACTTCTCAGGGTGCTGCCTGTAGGGCAGAGGCAACACGGAGGCGGCGGTGGCATCGGTGCCACCTGCTCTATGCTCTTTCCTGCTCCTCGACTGATGTCTCACGTGCTCCATCCTGGCTGGGACTCATTCCTTCCTGCACCTCATTATAAAACATATAGAAAAAGTGGCATTGAATAGTACTGCAGACATTTAGCTGGAGTAGCACTACCTTAGCTAGTGCCATTACAAGTTAGAGTTGCTCTTTTTTATTAATTGGCTTTTTCTTTTTTTAAATACAAAAAATTCTGTTGGTGAGAGAGCAGCGAGCAGGTAGCAAACTCAGGAGGCCACAGACATTTACACACAAAAAATCTATCAGCCCCCTTTAAAAACAAATACGTTTTTCTGGGGTTTTTGCTAATTTGTGCCCCAGGGGTGAAGCTCCAGCATGTACTCTTGCAAGCATCAGTTCCACATCCCTTGAAATTCAATTGCTAAACTCCCCTTCGGTGCTGGAGGATTAAACGTTACCTCTGCATTTCTGTATTTAGACCCTCTGGTGCAGTGACATCTTTCCTGTGCATTGCACTCTGTGTGTGATGTGACAGGCTGGATGATATTTGAAAATGTATTGTGGTTTTAATGTATTGAGGCCCTGAAGTGTATTAAAGAAGCTTTTGGAAGATCTCAGGAACAACAGAAATTTGTACTCTGGGCTTTGGGATTTTGTTAGTTAATGTAAAGCAGTTTTCTCTGAACAAGTGGCCTTTTCCTTGTGGTTCCACCATGCCGTGGCGGCTGTCCTGGTAACACGGAGGCAAGGTGAATTCTCTGTCTTCAGGCTGAGGAGGCTGCTCACCTGAGCTCACCAGGGACCAAAAAGCTGATTTAGAACACGGGTGGTAGCGGCGGTGGTGGTATACACATGCATACATATATCTTAAAATGCTAAGATGACATCACCGTGGAAGATGCCCTTTAGCACTGAGGGTGAGAATTAATTTGGCTATTTTGACTCAGGACCCTGAAATTCTGAAGCAGACCCTTAACTGATGAAAACAGCACTTTACTAAAAGCAGCAGACTAATGTTTGACATCCATGTTAGCTGTTGTTTTTCTGTTCCTAGCTTGACCGTTCCTATTCTCTTCTTTCAATTACCAGGCCTGGCTTCAATCCTCAGCAACCTCCTGCCCATCTCCTTCTCCTTAAGCTAGCTAATCTTAGCCCTTTGCCAATTTTTCAGTAAAGACAGTACTTCTTTAGTTTCCAGCTCAGCTTTGTTTTGGCTTTAGCACCTCCTGCCCTGTCAGTTAGGCACATGGACTTTTATTTTCATCTCTTCTTGGTCTCGCTAATGAAACAGTCTTGGTTGCTGTAATAGTCCAGTGGTCAGATGTGGTTTTGATATCTGTCAGTCCAACAGCTTTCTTAGTTAAAATCATAACCTGCAATATATTGCAGTTTCTCTTACTGTGAGAAATAAAGCATTTGGGGGCGTACCAAAAGAAAGCATGCCCTTATGGTTTAGAGTGTTTAAAGCAAAAGTGAAGCATGCTTTGTACCAAATTAGCTTTTGCGTTTCTCCTTCAATCACACTGCCAGATTTTTCTTTTATTACCTTGAATCAATTTTTCCTCCCTTCTCAAGTTCTCCACCCTTTTTATTTTCACAGCTTTGCTTCTGTTCAAGCTTCTATTCAAGCTCAAACTTCCCTTCTATTCAGTGGTGATTCTTAGGTGTCCATAATCTGGAAAATGCTGCTATTGCTTGGCATTCTTTTAATTATTAATATTTCAGTTGTTAATATTCAATAGTAACTCATTATGCAAAGTTTATATCATCCTGAAGAGCCACAGCTTTAGCAGGGTCCAAAGCACCAGAGCTGTCTTCTGAGAAAAAAAAAAAAAAGTATGATATTTACTGTCAATAAACTTGTAAGATAAAATCATATCAGCAAGGGGGCAGAAAAGCAGAAAATTGCAGACTAAGATGTGTGAAGAGCTTACAGAATAGAAGGCTTAGTTAATTATTTATCTTAGATGGGTAGGACGGTGTAAAATCCACAGATAACAGTAATTGGGGTGACTCATTCTGCATTTGCTTTGTTAACACTTAAAAAGAATAATCTTTTTTTAATCGAAAATTGGGCACAAATAAACTGGTTCCATTAGTTTCATGTAAAAGACAGAAAACAAAAAGCAATGAGCTCAGCTGTTTCTTCCAAGGAGGATGCATGTATAATTCCTCTGCTCGAGATTTAATGGGCATGATTCAGGTCTCACTCGGACCGCTTGTAAATCAGAACATTCCCCAGCCATCTCGGTAGATGTAAAGCAGGAGGTGAGACCTTGCCTGGTCGCTGTAAAGCAATCAGCAGCCTGCCAAACGATCATGAGGTAATTTGGGTAATTGAGGAAAAAAGCATGATATTCGTCAAGTCGCGGAGACGCTGGGAAAAGACACGATGCTTTTGTCCACCAGCCCTAAATTCTTATTATCTGCAAAGGTTGCTTTTGACATGACTGTGACGTACAGCAACAATCGGTCTGTGGCTCCACATTTGCTGCAATGGGGATCCAAATTGGTTTTTGACAAATCCTTAGGAAGGCTGCCAGAAGCCTTCTGGCACACACTAACAACCGGTTTATGGTTCCGCACAAATATACAAACTCCTGACAGAGGTTAAATGTACTGCATTAGCAATTGTATTCTATCATATGACAGGAAGAGAGATGTTGGGATGAATTAGTAATTTGTTTGAGAGTAGTTTGAAAATATTGCAAACTTGACAGATGGCAAAAAGATAGCTTAGCAATGTTGCACTATTCCTATTGTGTTTTAATTTTTAACGCCTTTGCTCATTACA
The DNA here is from genome assembly GCF_034638445.1 of Ciconia boyciana. Lineage (NCBI taxonomy): Eukaryota > Metazoa > Chordata > Aves > Ciconiiformes > Ciconiidae > Ciconia > Ciconia boyciana. The sequence goes on along the minus strand of NC_132943.1, from coordinate 39,680,024 downwards.
TATTAAAAACAAAAGCAGTAGACCAATACTTGGCATGGCTTTTTGTTGCAGATTTGTCAAATACATAGTTTCTCACCTGGGGAATACACAGTTTCTCACTCTTACCTTCATTTCCATACTAGAAATCACAGTATTTTCTTTCCAGAACAAACAGTGAATGGAAGCAGGGCATCTCAACTCCACTGATTTCAAAGCACCAGGAGAACCCAACTACTGCTTGGTTTCTCTATACTCCACATAGCAGCTGAAATGAAAATGTAGAAGGTGGTGCATGAAGCCAGTTTGCCTTGTAGCCCTTGTACAGAAAAGGCTTTCCCTACATCTGTTGATGTGGAAGGTTTCGAAGGTGTGCTAGTGGAACAGGGAGTCACATAATCATATGTTTTCATGCAGGATCCCACCACAGAAGAGTACCAAGTATGCAAGTCTCATTGCAAATAGCCTTAAGGTAAAGAAAGAAGGAATGGTGAGATACCAAACTGGCCCTGGTACAACCAGGGACAGAAGTGAGGCTGAGGCACTGCTCTCAGCAGCCCGTGGGCTGGCCAGGGGTCCTAGGGCAAGTAAGAGCCATTTCAGGGCAACTTAATCTCTTCAATGTGAGTCAGCTGCCACTGACTCACTCTTGGTCTCTTCTGCCCACTTCAGAGAGCTTAGTGCCCAAACCAAGGAGAGGAAGGAGGGCCAGATGCTGTTAAACTGTATATCCCAGTGCTGTTTTGTTCAAGGCTTTCTCACTTTCTGGGACTCCTCACCTACCTCTACAGTGCAGCTTTTAACATCACAGGCAGAAAAGGGACCTGAGAGAGGATGGTCCAGCCCCCACAACCACCAGTGAACCGCCTTTGAACTCTCTTCATTCATGGGTGTGGAGCTGGACAAGACTCCTGGCAGTTTCCCATTCCTAAAGCTAACAATTTCTATAAGCTGCGTCACCATGCCTGTCACGTTACATTTCGAGACCTGTCATTCATCTTTTCCTTGTTCTTTGCACTTAGTCTTGGTTTTGCCAAAAGAAACATTTTCTTTTCTCCCATCCATGGCGGTTTTTGCTCTCTTTGCCTCTCTTTTTTTATTTCTTTCCTCTCTCCATCATGTGAGGCAATGCTAGTAGCCCTTTCCATGTAAAAAAAAAAAAAAATCCAAAAAAGGAAAACAAAGCATGTTTTGGTACTTTGTGTTATGCAAACATATTCTTCAGGACAAGCATATTTTATCCATTAAGGAACAGAATAACTTTCTTTTACACTGCAACTTGTAAGCTGCTGTGGGATGATGGAACAAACAGTTTTCAGATACGGTAAAATCATCCATGTGGAAAACCAGACTGTTAAATGTTCCAGACAAGATAGCTTTTCAAACCCCTGACCTGGAGACTAGTAAATAACCAGTAATTCTGTGACCACTGGTTGTTTGAAGAAAAAAAATACATCAACGGGTTGCCTTAAAGGGACATTGTGTCACGGAGGTGTTGCAGTTCCCCATGCCAGGGCCCGTCAGTGCCCAAAGTCTGATTAAGGTATTCTGTACAATTTAAACTGCAGCTGCTTACCAAGAGACTGAAATAAATAAAAGCCCCAGCACCGGTGTGAATTTCTGAAGCTGCTGAGCTGGTATCTCAGAAGCATCGTGGCACAGAGGAGCTGCTGCACGGCCTGAAGCTTTGGCCCCTCAGGCTCGGACCTCATCCGTGCCCAAGTGCAATGAGCTGAAGTGTGGTCAGCGCGCAGGGGTGTGCTAGGAAATGCCAGGCGCTGCAGGGCATTGGGCGAGGATCGCCCGCAATTACAGCAATAAGACAGGACAGCTTCTGTTCTATCTCCATCCTGGTTGCCCAAAGCTGTCAAGGAAAGGTGGCTTAGCTGAGCCGTGTGGCGAGTGGTAGAGAGCCGGTGTTGTGGTTTCTGTGCCCCGTTGTCCTTTTCAAGTGCTTGTTGGTGGAAGGGGAGGAAGATTTAGGGGCCTGGAGGGAAATGAGATGTGAACTCGGTGTTGTCTTGACAGTCAGAAAACCCCTGCGAGCTGTGGTGGGACAAAGGTCTGCTCTAGGTTGTATTTGATGGGCTCCAGGAAAAAAGGGAGACTTTTTAGCATTTGTGTTTCTTCCTTCTTTTTTGTTGTGCATATGCCTAATCTTCTGAGAGGCTATGGTGATAGGTACGTCCGTTTGTGATGGGAGGTGATACTCAGAGGGTGTTTTGGGTAATGAGGGGGTGTTACATGGTTTTCAGAGGAGAATGGCTCCATCTCATCTTCTGCCTGGTGTTTCAGTGAAGGGGTGCTAGAGAATTAATCAGACTTGACCCCTTAGGAGGAGATCTGCTTCCCCGGCTAACTGCAGGGTGGCTGAAGTTAGGTCTGCAGTCTTTTACAGGTCAGTATGGGTTTGCTTTGCTCATGCCTACAGCTGAGTCTGAGCTGTCTCTTCAGTAACACCGTGCTGAGTTGTGCGTCAGAATATATTAGCCCAAGTCTAGCGCTGTGCTAAAGCAGCTATATAGCTTTTAGGGGACTTGGAGCATGGATAAAGCTTGCTCATCTGTATCAGAGGAGTACCTACTCAGAAAGGTACCTAAACTAGCTCAAAATGAACCAGCTTAGCTACCAAGCACAGCCTAGCTGTTGCAACATAGTAAATTACCCTATTTGAAATGCCTGCGTGCGCAGCAGCTTGCCAGCTCGCGGTATCCGTGAGCTAGTTCTTTCGCCAACAGCCCTGGGGAGAAGCGGGTGTTTCTGTGTTGCGTTTGAGGACCATGTAATCTTTTCTGATGCTATGCAACAGAGAAAAAGCATTTGGTCAGTACTGCACTGCTCTTCGCAGATACATGAGACAGGCATTTGGAGGGGATTTCAGTTATGTTTTGTTCGGTGTCTTTGAGAGCCTCGGTGGGCCGCAGGATAAGGCCTTGCTTTGTGCATCCAAAGACTCTGGCTCTGGCCACGGTGTTGCCACTGCCATTCTGTCCCACTGTGCAATGCCCTTTTGTGCCTCCGTGCCTTTGTTTCACCTGCCTTGTCCATCCTCTGTACAAGCTGCTGAGGGCAGAGACTGTTACGCGTAACTGTATGTGCAGGAATCAGGTCTTTATGGAATGCAGAGGAGCTGATTTTATACTATTATTGATAATAAACAACATCACAACATAGCAACAAATTGATTTTTTTAATCATTTCATCTTCTTCCCCTACTATTGGATGGGATTATTCTGTCTGTTAACCTTTAAAGCTATGGTACTAATTTGCTTTATTGCTTAAAAACCAACATGAATTTCCCTGAGGCTGTTCCAGAAATCGCTTGCTGTGTTATCAAAGGATCAACAATTCAATGAAGACATCTGGGTTTTTTTACCCAAAGCTATTCTAAGAAAAGAATATCGAGATGTGTATAAAGAACATTTATTGAAGTAGTTCAGAAAGTAGTGCTGCTCCTGTAACAAGCTGTTCACAGTGCTGTGCAATGGTTGTACCATCCCAAAATGCTCACTCATCCCTAGAATGGTGTGTGTTGTTCTAGGCACCTCATACAAATCTTTGCTCAGAGACTTAAGATTTGTATTTCATTCTATTTTGTACTATAAACTGAGCAGACCCAAGAAAATTGTGCAGAGGGAGGTTTCCAATGGAAGTACTGGGGCAATTGTTCAATTTAGCAAAGGCACATGTGAGCAGGCAGGCTAATGGTCTCTGTAACTCTCCTCTTCATAGGTTTTCATCACACAGATGAGAAAGACTAACACCACAAGCACGAAACAAGGAATACTAGATACATTTGTAGGGAGCTGGCTGATTTGTGGAACTCACTGCTGCAATACCTGTCGCAGTCAGGAGCGTAGCAGGCTTGAGTAACGGGGCAGCTGTCGGTGCAGGTAATACCAGCTTTCACCATTACCGTGCTCTTCAGAGCATGAAACTGCCGCAACTCCCCACTGGTAGGAATCCATTTTCCTTAAAAATAGACACTTCTTTCAGACACTGTGTAACAACAGAAGAAGGAAGGACATAGAAGAAAACCTAGTCTGAGCCGGGTTGACTACTTTTGTGCTCATATACTTCTCACGCTTTGTGACTAAGTTTTTGCATTTACTTGTGTTTGACCTTCTAAGAGTGCACCTTTGACTCTGAAGCTAGGTTGTTTTCCAGATATAGCAGCAGGAGCAATGTTTTGGGTACAAGCTATTCTTCCTGACGTTAGATTTATGTCAGACGTAGAGTTTTTCTGCCATGAAATACTATCCCGGGTTCACTGAAGGCATGTTGTAATTAGTTCGTTTGTTTGGCATGATACTTTTAAACTGCTTTCTGTGATAGCTCCAGTCTGCAGTTGTCACCTGCTCAGGTCTGCATTGGTTACGTTGCTCTTCCTTTTGTTCTCACTCGTTTTTATGATTTAATTGGAATTCAGCAGCGACCCTGATGGAAATGAAGAGAAAGATTCAGGCAGGAGAAAGCAAGGTATGTGAAAATGAAGCACAGTATAAAGCAAGTTTTTGTAAATTGGATGCCACAGAAGGTGAAATCTAAGCTAGTTTTCTGGGGAGCATCTGATTTCAGTCTTCATCTGCTTACTATACTTAACAAGTAGGATTGTCATTAACACTGAGGCTATTTTGCATGGCCCATTTTGTCTATCATAATACCTCTGAGTGGGGTAAACTTGTCTACTGGGGAGGTGAGACAGTTGGAGACCAGCTTTCAAGAGCGTGGCAGAATCACCCTCCGTGCTTGGACTTTGCGGCAAGAACAGCTCGTTGGGTCAGGACCACTACTATCCTGCATCTCATGCAGTGATTTTTGCTGGCGGTGAATTAAGCTAACGTGGCTGCTGCTTTTTGGGTTTAAGAACATTTTCCAGTGTGTGCGGCCTGAGGATGACTACAGGAGTGGAGGGCAGTGAGCAAAAGAGCTGTGGTGTATGTGAAAGCTGACCTTGTGCACATTTAGATCTCGCTGAAATAAGTGTGAAGTGGGCCTGAAGTGCTGCCCAATTGCCTGCTCTGCGGTCATTGTGGAAACACCTACTTAAGGGGTCAGGAAGCTGGAGCGGCTGACCTCTTGATGAGCTTTGATTGCCTCCTTATTTGATGTTACTGTAAATCAGCAGAGAAGGAAATGGCACAGGCAAAGGTAAAATGAAGCAAAGGGAGCTTGCTGCATCTTGTGGGGTTATGCAGGTGAACAGCTAAAGCTGCAGCGTAGGAAACATGCATATTAAAAGCATTAGTATTATCTGTCTCCATGAGACAGGCAGTATAGCAAATTAGGTACTGGTGCATCACCTCCCACTGAACTCAGACGAACATTTCCCCTTGACTTGGCTCTGACATCGAATGCATTCTTTTGGCCTTTCGTTCTGGTTTATGAGACTGGCCTGAAGCCCCACTACAGGGGTTTCCATGATGTGAATCCTTGCGTTTGAAGCGTTAGCTGTTCCAGGGCATCCTTATCTCCCCTAACAATTTAATGAAGGTTTGCAATTGGTTGTGCTATATGAGCGATCCACCAACCTAATCGAAGAGCCTTAATGTGATATTCATGTTTCTGACAGACTATTTTACATACGGTTTTCAAAAGTCTATAACCTTCTTCAGTTAAATTCATGGAATATTTTAATTTTTTAATTTAAAAAATTAACTATTTTTGCAAGGCAATTTTTTAGAAGTCATAAGTACTTTACTGTGTCTATAAATCAGGATTAGCCCTTTCCATGTGTGACAGTAATAACCTAGCAGCTGAAAAAAAAGTTAAAATTTTCATCACAGCGGAAAGAAGTCAGACTCTCTGAGCTATTGGTTTTAGCTAAGATTGTTTTATGCCTACTAGGAACCAGTTTATCAAAGAACTCTTTCCACATTTAACAGATTTTATATGTGTTATATTTTACATTTATAAACATGCAGGAATATATGTATTTAATACTATTTTTTTCTCCATTTCTCTTACACTGTTACTGATCACTAATACATCTGTGTTGGAAAGCAAGCATTCTCCATCTTCTCTGCGTATGATTTCAACTATGAAAAGAGAAAAGCGTCTTTATTATGCTCCTTGCAGAGCTATTTACTTGGAGACCTAAGTTCTTTTTCTAATTCAGTGTCTTTGCATCTTCTGGAACAAACAAAAGGAAAAAAAAGAAAAACAGAAGAGAATTACAGAACAGCAGTAGTTTCTTTAACTGGAAGCAACGTACAAATTGTTCCATCTGGCTACATTGACACCTTTTTATAGTTTATTGCTCATTTGGAAATAAAAGTCACGATTCCCTGGTGCAGAATGCTCTCATCCTTCTCGACAGAAGAGCTGACAAGAAAGCCCAGATCTCGCAGGGCTTCGGGGCAGCTCTGTGCTGGGCTAGCTCCTGTGTGTCCCTTCCCTGCAGCCAGAAGAGAAATGTGCCCGGGAACAGGGTGACACAGTGTCCCCACCAAAATTGTCAGTGTGATCAGATCAAAATTTTATGTAGATTGGGGTTGATTTTGATGGATTTCCCTCATTTAAATGGAGGGAATTTCATTGCTGTCAACAAGTATTTTAAATGAAGAAAATGAGCATCACCCAAAATGACCTTTGATTTTGAATAAGTTGTTATAGTAGATGACATAGAAATGCCAATAATCTCAATTCAGGTTAACAAAACACTTGGTGTCATTATTTCAGAATAATTTATTTCAAAATTGGTCTTCCAGTTGGCACAAAACCTTTAATCACATTAATGATGTATTTAGGGGAAACCTCCAAAATCTTCTTCAGAAATCTCTATTCCAGTATTCCCAGTTGGTAGGGAGTTACAGTAAACAGCCCAGGAAGAGAAGCGCAGGTTGTCTCAACTGGAAGAGGGTACATCAGTGTGTGTCTGAGAAGTTGAAAATATGACTCTGCAACTTTTCGAAGGACCTTTTAGGACACTGATACTCTGTGCCTCAAAAATGGCGATGGGAGCACCGCTGGTCAGTGGCTTGTACAAGGAATGGAAGCAGTTTGGTGAAGTGTGCTCAGACACGACTATTTCACTGAGAACCCGCTCCCTTCCATGGTGCCAAGCTGAGATATTACAGACACTGGATTGTGACAGCTGTCAGTCAAACTCAGATGAATGTCAGCTGGTAAAATACCATTGTACTTTGCTGCATGTAGCAGTACTGAATTTTGCCCAGCTGTCATAAAAGACAGCAAATTTCAGGTATCTAACAGAATCACAGCTTAATTTTGTAAAGAAACAGTTGGAGGGCAGTGTGCGGAACTACCAAGGCTTTGCAAGTTATTGCCTCTAGCTTGTGGACCGTTGCGCAACTCAAATCATAATGGACTTCATGTATATGCAAGGGGCACCCCGCTCATACTCTGCTTGATGTTGTCCAAGCCAGTCATAAAAACATTAACCCAGTCTGTCTCAAAGCACTAACAAGACTGATACAAAGTTAATTAGATTAATTTCTGAGCCCTAATTTGGAGATTATCCAAATTGTTAAGCCAGTGCCGTCCGTGGCCTTCTCTGATTGTGCACAGCAAGTTATTGAGTGCTTGAACCTCTTTGTCGATGCACTGAGCGTGGTAAGAGCTGCTGAAGGTCTATCAGCTAACATCTGAGAAGCAGCAGAGACAGTCTTCTTAAACCACCACCCAGCAACTGAGAACCGCCCCTTCCTTGTAGCAGAAAGGTAGTGCGAGGCGACCTGTGTGCTCTGATAATGAAGGAAAACCAGCCTTTTACTTGCAACCTTTTGGTTGTGCTTGAGTGCTGAGGAACTCAATTGCAGGACAGGAAAGCAACTGTATGCACAGCAGGTTGGGGCTGGCTGCGCTGGAGGCTCTGCAGGAAGCTAATGGTGACAGCCTGCTGGGCATCGGTATGTGCTTCAGTATTACCTCTCAGTGGGAGGAGAAAAGAGGCTTTCGCTGGCTTGTAGGCTCCGATAAAAGCAAAGCCTTTCTGGTAGAAGGAACGGGGGGAGGAGGAGGGGCAGGAGAGGGAGTGAAGGGGGATATGTTACTGCCCCTTCCCCAAAACGGCTGATAGCACAGTGGCCCAGGTGATGGTCTGAACGTGGGACCACCTCGCTCCTTGCTCTGTCCCAGGAGAGAGCCAAATCCCCCCATTCCCAAGCCTGAGCACAAACAGCTTGTGAAGAAGTTGGCTGGATAGGGTGGGTCTCTTCCTGGGAGCTCCCTTTCAAGTCTGAAATGTGTCTGTGCTGAAAGACTTGGTTGAAGTTGCATTTTCACAAAAAGTTTTGGTTTAAACATGTTGGCATTTCCCCAAGAAAAATCCATTCGGTTGGAAAATTTCCAAATAGCTCTGGTGCAAAACAATGTGATTAAATTTCAGAACTCCTTTAAAACTGCAAGATGGGGGGAAATGCTCACAGAGAGGTGCAAACAGACACATGGATTTGCTTTGAAAATGGAGTTAAAGAAGGAACTCATTTGACAACTACTTATTAAAGCCATAACTGCAGAATCTCGAATTCTGAAATTAGCCTCCCTGCTTCAGTAGAAATGTCTTTGCTCGCTGTCTTATTTGTCTCTTTCTTATGTCTCCACTGGAGCAGTCTTGTGCAGGAATTTCTAACCAGCTGTCTCCCTCCCCCTATTTTTTGTATATGTTTTGGGCAAAGAGGACTTTAGCCTAGGGATCAGATGATTTACAGAGTGGAAAAATATTGCTTTATAATAAAAGGAGGATATTGAATAAAACCCAGATTTAATACCCAACCTAACAAAACACCCTGATGAATGTAATTGCATTTTAAGCATTCTGATTGAATTTTTGATCCATATTGCATTTGTTTTGCTTGTGAATCTTTTATGAAAAAAAAAAAGTGTCTGGAGATTAAAGGATTACCGAGTTCTTAAGAAGCCCAGGCAGCTGCTAAAGCATCTGAATATTCTTGCCGAAATTTGGTGGGAAAGCTATATTAATCTTGTCTATTGTAGCAAGCAATATGTCTTAAGCCAAAATAGCCCAGGGGAAGGGGGACAAGAGAGAAGAGATGTAAGGGACAATTGCTTCTACAGGTGAACAAACTGCAGGGTATGAGTGAGAGCTGGAACGAAACAGTGCTGTAATTGAAAAAAGAATTCATCTGAAATGATTATGGGGGAGGATGAGGTTTTTCTTTTTTTCTCTCTCTTAATTTTCTGATGAGGTGGAAAGAGTGAGCAGTAACTTGCATACGCTCGGATCATGAGAGTCACTCATTTCTGTTCTCCCTTAGTGGTGAGGAGCGTGGGCAATGTGCTGGAGCCTTTAACTCCTAAAAATAAGGTTCCTGCAGGAGACATGGAGACAGCAACTGGGGTTTGCAAAAGGGGTTTCAGCAGTGGAGGCAGGACCCCAGCAAGCACGTTCAGCACAGAGAGTAAGTGATGGATTTAGCCAAGGGAAGTGATTAAAGTCATTTAGGGTCAGGGCATGCCTTTAGGCAAGACAGAGGGCAAGTGGTTCCGCTTTCTACATAAACACACACAGCTAAAGGGAGCTGTGAAACTCTGGTACTGACTGGAAACTCATTGTCTATTTGTGCAGAACTCTGTTTATTATTACGTCCAAATGACCATGTAGAAAGGAAGCAAGCAAACTCCTTCAAGTTGGCTGCACACAGAAGCAAAGTTGTCGTCTCCCAAGGACAGAAAAAATCCTACCAAGCACTGTGAAATCAAGGGAGGTCTTTTGGGCTTTAACAGGCTGTCCCAAATCTGTAGCATGTTTTACCAAATACTGGCTGCCTCTCGAAATCTTCTCCTAGCTGAACAAAACCTGAAAGCAAATCTTAAGAAATTACTTCCAGTCTGATCAGGTTACATGATGAGCACAAGGCAAAGTCAGCAGTGCGAATGGGGAATGGCTTTTGGCTAGTGGGTTTTGATGTGTGAAAGCAAGAGATCACCACATGCTGTTGTGGCTGAAACGATACAAACTATTTATTTCCAGTGTTCCAAAACTGTAAATATAATATTTTATAGGTAGCACCACTTTAAAGTATGCTTAGCATAATTTCTGTGCTAGTTGAAGCTTCACAAACCATTAAAAATGAGAACAGAACTAAAGAGCTGAACAACAAAAGCAGCATTGGGGAAAAAAGCCTAGGGAAAGAACTTTTTAATTTCTTCTATCTAGTGCTTTTGATTAGACACACAACAATGGGGTGGGGGGGGAGGCTTTTTCTCCAAGTCTAGGGTAGGTGGATGAGGTTTGCTGATATTTCTAAATACCAGTCTTTCCAAATCCATTGCAAGCAGGTAAATCCCCCCAGAACACTGCAAAGTCTAAAGTGGCTTTGTTCAGGACAAAGAAGCCCCTTAGACATGGGGGCAGGGGTAGAAATCTGCATTAGATCCAGAGAGGTGAAACATTGCAAGGGGAAAATTGATGCCTGCGTGAAACCTCTGGCTTGGTTTAAAACCAAGGTGGAGTGAAACATTTTTAGTCTTCTGCACAGTTCAAGTTAGGCGTAACCCATAACCAGAGCTGCAGATTCATGTCTCTTCCTCCATTTTTTTCTTAAAAATCCTGTGAAGTGTTTAGACTTGGATTGAAATTTGGGCTTTTGTGCATAACGGAGACAACTGAAGTAGGCATTCCATATACACTTGACTTTGGGCAAATTTCATATCCCTACACTATGTTGTTTAGGCTCGTTTGTCATTTTTTGGCAGCAGAGGCAGGAAGATAGAAAGACCTTGGAAAAAGGGACTGCTTTGGTTGTAACTGGAATCTTAAATGCTGTAATCGTTTGACAGTCTTGGTTTCTGTGGACTTTCCAAGCCAAGTGCAAGAATTTAAAATGGCTTGCTGTGTGCACTCTTAGTCTTGAACCGAGCTGAGCCTGTGCTGTGAATGTGTTTCAAGTATCATTATATCTAACCAGGTATCTTCTGTTTGATAAAGTGCACTGGCACTTGGATTCTTTATTTGTTCTTTTATCTGTATACAGCAGAAAGCGGTGAATGCCTTTGAAACTGTTCGCAGCAAACACTGCATCAAATGAAAGGAATAAAAAGGTCTGGCTTGATCTGCCAGTCCCATCTGGAGCAGTTATATCCTGGCCTAAGAGCTGCCATCTTCGCTGACCGCATTTCTGCCATCTAGGCCTTGTGGATTGACCCTTTTCGTCTCCGTTTGGGTATGCAGGGGGATCCAGTTCAGCAGCACTCTGGGTGCGTTTATGGTCTTCTTTTTTGAGGTTGTGGATGGATGTAAGCAGTCAGCTCAGAAAACTTTGGGCTTCATATGCAAAGGCCAACATTTTTTTATGTTATTTGAGTAGAAAAAATGCCATGCCATCAAGGCAGTGGATGCACCCAGACAAGCCCTCCTTCTAGCCTCCTGCACCGGTCTTTCTTGTGACCAAATGGAGCAAAGATTTTTTAAAAAAAGAGAGAGAGAGAGGGAGAGAGGAAAAAAAGTGGTAGCCTCTTTCATTATTTTTTTTTTCCTCATTATACATTCTCCTTCCAGCACGGGTGAAACTGTCTGGTTTTTACTGACCAGTATCCAAAGGCAGGGCAGTATGAAGTCAAAGTTCCACAAATCATTGAGAATGTGATTGTGGATAGCCACGGTCCTCTGCTAGGCTCTAATAATTCATATTTGGATTTGCTTGTGTCTGTCATTGCTTTGCTTACGATGATAATGCTTATGGAGATGAAGCTTAGCATCTTTTTTTTTTGTTCGAAGAAAAAGAACCTTAAGCCCCATGTATTTAAATGAACTCGTGTAATTCATAGGAGCTAAAGGATGAAAAAATACAGGATCGTAATTATTTTTGTCCAGAAGAAAAATCCATTAATCCTGCCATCCTTTCATTGCTAGTGGCAGTCACAAAAGCAAATCACTGAGGTCCTTCGGCAATAATTTTCTAGCGAGCTTTTTGCACTTTCTTGACCTCTTCTCTGCTCTGCTGTGATGGGAAAGAAAGGGCAGAAATGGGAGATAACTGAGAGTGTTGCTCCATGCTGGGAAGTAAGTATGTGTGAACCGAGGTGTCACTGCCATGCTCAGAGCAAAGCCAGCTTAGTGATCCCCCCTGCTTCCAGGGGCTGAGGAGCCAGCCTGCTCTTCAGCTTCACTCTGTTTGCAGCAGTTGCATGTAGCAAACAAAATCAGCTAATCGCCTAATTCTGATGGGTCAGATAGGTTTGCTTTTGAAATAGCCAATTCCCTCAGCGTCAATTTGCTGGTAATAAGCAATTTACAGTATATAGTGGTCAAATGTTAGAATTGAACTGTTTTTCCATTCAAAATAATACTGCAGATCCTACTGCAGATATTAATGCTGTGTGAAATAATCGTTAATAGGTTCAGAATGCACAGTTGGCACTGTGACATGTATTAAAAATTAAGATTTGCCCAGGCTAATGTTCTAATGTTAAACTTTTTCTAAATATAATTAGATGTTTGTGTTAAACCAACAAGTAAACCCGGTGTATAATTTAGAGTCACAGATCATTGAAGTCAGTGAATGCATTTTCTTAATTTCATATGGAAACTTGAAGGTCGGAGGGAACAGCATGGGAAGGGTGCCCAAATAATGCAGTTTTAAAACAGTGTGATATATATTCACATCAGAGTTTGCTGTAAGAGAGCTGTGAAGTTGGGTCTCAAAATGCTTTCTGAAAACAATCCCCACCCCCCCCCCCCCACTTGTTGCCTGGACCCTATGATTTTATGCAAGTATAAAATGGAGGTATGGTTGTAGCAGTGAAGCCCAGGCAGCAGTTGTGGGGCTCAAGTGATGATGCTTAGCTTTTGGATTAATAAAAGAGCAGGCTTTGTGGTGCAGAAGGAACAAAGCAAGAAACAGAATCTGTCTTCAATGAAAAGACAAAAAAGAACAAAGCCAAACCCTTCGAATTTTTGAACCATTCATGGGAGTTTGGGGACCTTTTTACACTGAAGAGTTAAGCTTGGCCTTGCTAACCCTGTTAATGGATATTTTTGCTTCCTGGGCTTATCTTGTTTAGCAGGAAGGGAGGAAATGAAGCAGGCTGGAGGAGAAACTCTGTAGGAGAAGGGAAGGGAGCTATGGCCTCACTGGGAAGGGAGGAGGTAGCAGTGCCTATCAGTTCTCTGCAGATTTGATGCCTACCCTCAAATGTCGTCTGAAATCTTCAAAACATCAGCTTTGCAAAACAACTTTCTCCAACTTGCCTTCTCCTCAGCTATGGCACGCAACGCAGTATTTGTCCTTTTTATGTCTTTTTATGTCACAAATTATAATACAGTTAGGGTGAAAAGAAGGATGAACATTTAATTACTGGGAAATAATAAACGTCCAGGAATCAGAATATTTTAAGAGCCCCGGTCACTGTTTTACAGGAAACTGGTTTCTCTTTTAAAGCCTTTGTTGCTTCTATAGATACAATTAATCAGACATCTTACTCATGGGCAGGTTCCTTTTGCTTCTATGATAACTTGCTTCAATACAAAATGTGTTCGTAACAGCTCCACAAGTAGCATATTTTGGTCCTAAACATAATTCAGTTTACAGGAAGGATAAAAACCTGCTGCAGGGAAAGGAGGTGTTGGAGCTGAGCCCACATTTTCTGAGGGGCTAGCCTTGACCCCCTAGAAGGGTTCATTGCAAACTGTTGAAAAACAATTATGCATGGCTAGAAAGTCCTGTATGATTTGCTTCAGTTACTGTGCCTGAATTGTGATATTGCTGTATAACGTGGGCTATGGCCCCACTTACCTCGAGCTTGCTTATTTAAAGGAATGGTTGAAAAAGTGTGATTTTCAAAATTGTTACACCTGGAATATCAGCTGTTCATCATTCAGGATTGAAGCCAGGTTTGCAGAAGATTTCTTTTCTTGTTTAGGCATGTAAATAACAGCAATTCTTTTCAGAAACTTTCAGCGAATGTCTGCTGTCATGAAACAGAAAATATGTCTTTTCAAATGGCTCAACACATTGACCTATTTAGGCTTCTGTTTTCATAAGGTACTTCTATTTTTGGAGATCTGAGTTGACGTTCCTCAAAATAGTTTGTTTTTCCAAGAGCACTGGTTATTTTCCCACTAAAAACAGGTCCCTTTCTCAATATGTCAGCTTAACCCCCTTCCAATATCATTTATCACTTCTGAAAATCTCGGCCCAATGGCATAAACAAGAGTTCTTTGAAACCTTGGCTCTAGTTAGGGGTATTAAACAATTGGGAAATTTTTGGCTTAAGCTCTTCTGATCGGAAAAGAAATTAACCAGACAAAGAATAATTAATTTAGATTTGAATAAAGTTCAGGGAAGAAAAAGACATTATTGCTGGTGGCTTTGAAAATTCCTTTTACATAATGCGCTCCTAACAGTCCCCCTTCTGTTTGGAGACTGCACCTTTCTGAGTGTTGGTTGTGCTGAATAAGATGTTGCACTTGGCGCATATAATAGTAAGCGATATGAATTATATACTGTAATTAACACCCTCCTCCAACCTTCCGCTTTTGCCCTGGCTGTGCAGAAGTACTGTCAGGATTGGCTGGCATTATAGTTGATAGTTGCCAAGAACTCATTTGAAGGCCTTGACACAACATGTAAGAAAAGCTACTTTAGCTGTACATCCGTTAGTTTCCTTTGGTTGTTCATTTTGTTATTTGCAAGTACTGATGACTCCAGATGGAACAAAAAGGAATGTGTCACCTGACTTTGCCAGTTGGATTTGTACTCTTATTTATAGACGGCATGATTCAGTGAATTTTGATCTTTTGATGGGTGAGGTTTCATTCATTGGAAGCACTGTTCTGCTTTAGTTTCGCTTCATTTTAAGCTTAAGAGGATGGGAAGCTAAGTGCTTCCCATCTCCAGAGCACACCTCTTAGCCAGGCACTACATCTCTCCAGCAAAGAGTATTGAGTCCCTTGGACAGTAGAAGTGGCTGGTGAGCTGAGGAAGCATCTCTTACGGCAAGCTAAGTGATCTAACAAGGGTTGCACGGAGGAAGTCACCGTGTGAGCGTTACAAATGAAAGCAGCTCTTAGATCCCAGATAACTCCTCAAGGCAAGTTGGAGTGGGTCTCCCATGCTTCACTTCTGTACCTTTCTTTCCTCCGCTGTAGCTCATTACTCCATGTCTGTTCACCTCCCTCTGTACAGGGATGACTTCACTGGCTTTTATCACCATCCTCCTCAATCCTCTTTTCCTTAGACCAAACAACCCTCTTTCTTTCTACCTGCCCGTGTAGGTCTCTGCTCACTTCTCGTTTTTTTCCTCTGGATTTTCTCCATGGGTCCACCTCATTTTGAAGTGCAGTGCTCAAACTCAGCTAGTGTTTGAGCTGCCGTCTTGCCAGGGATGAGCAGCATGGAAGGATTATCTCATAAACAATGCAGGCTCTGTGCCTCTCTGCACGCTGCAGTATGGTGTTTGCCTCTTTTTGTGACAAGGTATCACAGCTGGCTCGTGACAATAACTTAGGGCTGCGGATCAAAATGTTTTCCTGAAGAACTTCTCTCTCTCCTCTTTTCTCATTCAGTGTTTGTACAGTGGATTATTTCTGTCTAAGGGTAGTCCCTGGCACTCGTTTCTGTGAATTTTGTTCTTTTCAGGCCATTTCTTCGATTTGCCAGGACCATTTGAATTCTAATTTTATTCCCCCGTTTATTTGAGGTCCCTCACAGCTTGACGTTGTCTGACAACATATGAGTGTACATTCTTGTCCATCACCCAGGCTGTAGTTGTAGAGAATCAGAGAGGCTCCTCAGCATCCCTCCCTGTAGGGCTCCATTTTGACCTCAAGCCAGCGGTAGCTATTCCCTGCACACAGCTACTCAACCAGCTTTCACCCACCTCCAAGTTTTCCCAAGACCGTCCTTCTCTAGTTTGCTTATGAGAATATTAAGCAGGACAACCTTATGTTCCATCTCAAGTAGAAGAATGTATATTTTCTGAAAAGATGCTCATGTTTTTTAAAGTTTTGGCCTTCTGAAATGAGCCAGTAGCTCCCGGAGGTGAACACCTCTGTGATGTTTTGCGCTCTCCTGCCGGGCTGGCTGGTGGGAGACAGTGCTCCAGGCACAGCAGCTCTTCCCACAGGTACTTACAGAGAATAGAAATGCTTTAATCAAGGCTAAAGAAAGGAGTGCGTTGGTAGAGCGCCGGTCTGGAATCGGCGCTTCCGATCTCCCACAGAGCAGCGATTCTAATTGAGGTGGCGAGCATAATTTGACAGACCTAATGCTACTCAAAACGGGCACATGTTTGGATCTATATGAGAAGGCAAGCTACAGGTGTTAGGAGGCATCTGCATGGGGAGGAACACGTCGAGCTGACACCAGGCTTTTCCAAAGGGCTTGTGTTGAGAGCCTTGAGGCACCCCTTCCTACTGCTAGCATAGATACAGATTGCAGCAGCTAGGGCAGCATAAACTCTCCTGGTTTTTTCCCACCAAGGGACATGGTGGCTGCTTCTCCATAGTAAATGTTTTTGTCATAAAGACTTTCTGAAAACATAGTAAGAAACACAAGGTGAGAAACTAGCCAACCTCAGAAGGCCATAGTGTATACCAGAAAATCAAGATGCTGGCTCTGCACTAGAAATGGTACTGCGAGCTTTGTAAACACAGGAAAGCAGGCAGTTATTTAATTTAGTCCTCGTAAGAAAAGTGGACCATTTTGGTATGTATGGTACGATGCTGCTTTACCATCTGGGTCTAACTCTTAGAACAAAAATGTGTGTAGTTGAAAATATTAGGTCCGTGAAATTCCTACTTTTGCAGAGAGTTTGCTTACTTTGATGGTGAATCATAGTTATCGGTACTGAATTCCTTCAGGTGAATAAAAAAAAGTACTTCCCTTATACTCTAGGGAAGGGAAATAGAGAAATGAGCTGGCGGAAGTGCCACTTTCAATCCTTTATCAGCAGTCCAGGCTAACCGGGGAGGTCCCAGACGACTGGAGGCTTGCCAGCGTGACGCCCATCTACAAGAAGGGCCAGAAGGAGGATCCGGGGAACTACAGGCCTGTCAGCCTGACCTCGGTACCGGGGAAAATTATGGAGCGGTTCATCTTGAGTGCTCTCAACAGGCATGTGCAGGCCAACCAGGGGATCAGGCCCAGCCAGCATGGGTTCATGAAAGGCAGGTCCTGCTTGACCAACCTGATCTCCGTCTATGACCAGGTGACCCACTTAGCAGATGAGGGAAAGGCTGTAGATGTTATCTACCTGGACTTTAGTAAAGCCTTTGACACTGTCTCCCACAGCATTCTCCTGGAGAACCTGGCGCCTCATGGCTTAGGCAGGTGTAATCTTTGCTGCATAAAAAACTGGCTGGATGGCCAAGCCCAAAGAGTTGTGGTGAACGGAGTTAAATTCAGCTGGCGGCCGGTCACAAGTGGTGTTCCCCAGGGCTCAGTTTTGGGGCCAGTCTTGTTTAATATCTTTATCAATGATCTGGATGAAGGGATCGAGTGCACACTCAGTAAGTTTGCAGATGACACCAAGTTGGGCGGGAGTGTTGATCTGCTTGAGGGGAGGAAGGCTCTACAGAGGGATCTGGACAGGCTGGATCGATGGGCTGAGGTCAATTGTATGAGGTTCAACAAGGCCAAATGCCAGGTCCTGCACTTGGGCCACAGCAACCCCATGCAACGCTACAGGCCTGGGGAAGAGTGGCTGGAAAGCTTCCCAGTGGAAAAGGACCCGGGAGTGCTAGCTGACAGCCGCCTGAATATGAGCCAGCAGTGTGCCCAGGTGGCCAAGAAGGCCAACAGCATCCTGGCTTGTATCAGGAATAGTGTGGCCAGCAGGACTAGGGCAGTGATCGTGCCCCTGTACTCGGCACTGGTGAGGCCACACCTCAAATACTGTGTTCAGATTTGGGCCCCTCACTACAAGAAGGACATTGAGGTGCTGGAGCATGTCCAGAGAAGGGCAACAGAGCTGGTGAAGGGTCTGGAGCACAAGGCTGATGAGGAGCGGCTGAGGGAACTGGGGTTGTTTAGCCTGGAGAAGCAGAGGCTGAGGGGAGACCTTATCGCTCTCTACAACTACCTGAAAGGAGGTTGTAGAGGGGTGGGTGTTAGTGTCTTCTCCCAGGTAACAAGTGATAGGATGAGAGGAAATGGCCTCAAGTTGCACCAGGGGAGGTTTAGATTGGATATTAGGAAAAATTTCTTTACTGAAAGGATGCTCAAGCATTGGAAGAGGCTGCCCAGGGAAGTGGTGGAGTCACCAGCCACCACTGCCCAGGGAAGTGGTGGAGTCAGTGGAGGAGTTCAAAAAATGTGTAGACATGGCACTTCGGGACATGGTTTAGTAGGCATGGAGGTGTTGGGTTGACGGTTGGACTAGACGATCTTAGAGGTCTTTTTCAACCTTAATGATTCTATGATTCTATGACTCTGATGTTGAAATATGTTTATCTGATGACAAACTTTAATTGCAGGTGCTTTTCCCTTTTGAGGGGCATGCACTGGGTCTTGCTGGTGTGGTCAGAGCTGGGGAAAGTTCTGGCTGTACAGCCTCCTGCTCTTTTCGGCATCTAGACCTGCTTATCAGTGCTGGAGCAGGAGCCAGAGGTGTTCCTTTTGGATATGCTAGTACAGCATGCACAGTATATTTCACGTACACTGCTAGTAAGGCTCCAGTAAGGAATTGGAAGAGAAGCAAAACAGTGGCATTTTTCTTTTGGAAGGGACTTCGCTACCCCTTACATCTCATAACTCCTCCTCACTATGTAATAATGTTGGTAAATATGGTGAATACTACTAGAGCAGCACAGAGATTCCTGAAGCACTAAGCTTTTACTAATGCAGCAGGTATTGCACTGAGCTACAGCAAACAGGCTGTGGTGGTTTAGCTTTTGGGTCGGGTTGAGATAGCTTTTCTTTCCTCTAGTTTTTTTCATTTTTCTGTTTGTGATTATTCTTGATTTTCTGAAAAAGCAGCAGAGGATTTTGTGTATACAGCAGCAAAGTTAAAACAATCAAAACACTTAGTAGGATTTAATTACAGGTTGGCAAGTCAATGATGATTATAAATAACACACATATATGAGCAATTTTTGTTTCTTAGGCAAACATTCTACCTGTCTGAAAGCCATTCATGTATTTCCAAATTCTGTTTTAGCCCAGTGATTGCAAACTTAACAGTTTTTATTTGAAGAGTATATCAATGTAGTACTTTTCTTTCCTTTTTTTCTTTTATAGGCATGAAAATAATACTAATAAAAACATTTTAGATTTACACTGTTAGGAGCGTTGGTTCATTTCTTCTGTGAGAACTGTGGGAAAAAAGACAGAGGCATTAATTTCAAACTCTAGCCCCTAGGCTAGCTATAGAATATTGTCTTCGATTAAAGAAGAAAAAGTTCTGAAATTTCCAAGGGGAGATTCTGTATTTTTTGGACTGAATCATTGAAGTGGGATATCAGTCGTCATTCTTTAAAAAAAAAACCAAACAAACAAAAAAAACCCCAAACCCAGCCCAACAACAACAACAAAACCCCAAAAAGCTCAAAACCTTCAACTAAGTAAAAAACCTGCTAAATGTAAAAAAGAGTAGGGAATACTACATAAGCACAGTAGTCCTATTTTAAAGCCAGCTGTATAAAAAGAATATTTTCTTGTGTATTTTTATTTCATTACCTCTTGCTACACTACATAATCCGGCATTTCTCCACTTCTTGTACAAACATCTTCAGAAACCAAATGTTTATGCATGTATTGGATTGCAGCCTGCTTTGAGGTGGAAATCAGCCGTTGAGAAAAACTGCAAAACGCTGGGTGCTTATTTGGTGAAGGAAGTTAAAGGGGATATTGCTTGTTAACGGAAAGTGCAAGAGGTGCATTATTTCTCATTTTTGGTATTGGGAAAGAGCTATCTCATATGCTGCTTTATGGTAGCTTTTTTTTTGAAAGGTGATGACTGCTTTTTCTCCTTTGATTTTTAAAATTTGATAACCCCTTTATTGAGAGTAAATATTCCTTTATTTTCTGAAATATCTTGCTGTTACAGTCTTCATAGGCTGTGCACACAGATGAGTAATCAACCTATTTTTTAAAAAAAACAGTGATTTTCCTGTAATGGTAGTTAGCTTTAATCAAAACTTCATAACATTAATGTTATATTAAAAGCAATCACATTTGCCTTCACAGAACAATGTGGGTAGGAATAAAGCAGTTTCTTAGGGAACTGAAGAAAGCAAGATCCCTCGTGGGACAAGGAGCCAAGGTGCATATTAGTTGTTTAGCCAATGAGCAAACTTGCAAGTTAATAAGACCACTTAATAATTCTGTTTTAGTGCTGAACCTCTGTTGCACTTGTGGGAGCACCAAGGTCTCGAGACACTGCGGTACTAAAGCCCCTGCACTCAGAGGAATATACAGCACGGAAGATGAAAGATCTTCCCCAGAGCCACTGTGATGTGCGCTTCAGAATGGAAACAATAAATAATTAGTAGGTGTTCTTATATAGATATCAAAGTGCTTCATAAAGAACAGGGGATGGATTTTGTTCCCCCCACCCGTTGCACACACAGTGAAGCATATTTCTTCTTCCAGATCTTCAGTGGCCTGTGTGTTGCGTTGAGTTACTGTCGTGTAGGAGTCTGAGGAGTGGCTGGGGGGGGGACACCCTCCAGTTGAGTCACGAGGTTCAGACAGGACCCCCTTTCTTTCTAAACTCCTTCTCACAGAGGAGTATAGGTGCGGCTAAGTCCAGTCCTAGTCTCAGACTTGGTCAACGGTTATTTTCTAAGGACTGTATATGCAGCCATTCATCAGAGTAAAGGCGACAGCGTTAATTTAAACGCGCTGCACCCCCAGTCTAGTCGTGTTGCATGAACTATCACGGCCACATTAATAAAGAGTGCAGTTTATTAGAGCAACAGATACACAGATTCTTTGGATTACCGGTGATAAATTTACTGTCTGCAAAGCATGTGCAAATACCAAGAGTATGAGTGACACCGCTGGCTATAAACACGTTAAAGATGATAAAGCAACTCTAGAGAGATTTCTAAGTTCCCCGGGAGGCACTTGGAATAACCGAGTGTTCGAATCTTACCCAAAGGCGTCCCGATGGGGGGGAAGAGAGGCTCAGACCGTCGACTGATCCCAGAGGTCAGAGTGGTACGCGATGGTGTCTTCCCTAACATTCGCTTTCTCTTAAGCCATTTTATACTATTTTTCAGCTTTCGGGTGGAGCTTGAGTGACCCTAGTCATACATCTTTGTTTAGGATTGGTGTAAAGTTTTCTCGCTTTGCTTTTAAAGGTATAGGCTAGGAAAAATTCAAAGCGCAAGCTCAGTGAGGGGTGGTCGCACCTTGGAGGCGGGTAGCTTTTGGGATGGAGGTGTGTTTTGGTATTATAATGATATTATAATGAGCAAAGTTCATCAAAGGACAGCATTTTGTCAGAAACATGACAGACTGTTGGCCCAGGATGGCGAATGTGCAGCCTACTGGTCACACACAGTACCTTTGAGTTCCCATTTAAGTGCAGAGCCTGGCCGTGGCGTCTCCACACCGCTCCACCCTCCGAACAGTACCTTCTTAGAGTCAGTACACCAAGCTCCCCTGGCGTCACCGACGTCTAAGGTTACAGGCCTAGGGAACTTCCATGAAATGGCCTTGCATGTCAGCCACATTTCACCCGGGAATCTTCTTCAATGCTGTACCTTACCTAAAAATGTGAATATAAGTTCAATTTCTAAGTCACCTCCAGCAATTATCCCATACTGTGGAAAAGCCTTTCCACAGCCAGAATGTAAAGGAGCACTTTATGATTTAAGGTTAAGATAATGTTCTTTGTTCTCCTGGCCCCAGGGAGCAGTCTTACACATTTGACAAGGGGTTTAAAATGGGAGCCTTCCAGGCAGGAGGTCGGTCCGTGCTTCTCTGATGAAGCAGCTGGAGGGTTTTTATGTACTGGTTTCAGCTGATGGAGGATCTCGTAGTTGTTAATGTCTGTAGCTTTACAGCACCCTCAGGAGTCAGAGACTTGCTGCTGCCTCCATTGTACCGATGGGTACCAGGACAGGGATGGCTTGCTCAATGGCACAGAAAATTTTGTGGCATAGCAAGAAAATTAAACCTGGATCTTCTGGGTCCCAGACCTTGCTCCAGCCACCAGCACATTCTGTTCTCAGAATTATAGCTCTCCTCTCCTCTTGTAGCATGATGTCCAAGGTTGCTCGACTACAAGATGTGTAGGAAAGTAAATTTAAAAAAAAAAAAAAACAGAAGAGGCCTGGGAATCTGTAAACCAGATGCTTGCTGGAAACAACTAGGGTTTTAACTCAGGAGATGGGGTTCTCTTTATCAGAAAGATCAGAGAGGGTTTAGCTTTAGTAGATAAAGACCAGGAATGCAGGCAACTTGCATCTATTTGCCCTGTGGGAGATGCTCCATGATATACTTTGTGCCATACTTTTTTCAAAGGCAAGTTAGTTGAACTGGACCACGTAGAGCAATAATTAAGAAGTAAACAGAATAGCGCACGTAGGTTCTGGTCTTACCATTTTAAGAAGGCTCTTGCAGAATTCCGGTAGGTACAGAGAAAGGCTACTAAAATGATTAGGTGCATGGAGCAGCTGCTTTATAAGGAGTGTCTAGAAAGTCTGAGACTTCACTTTGGAGAGTTGAAGGATGTGGGGAGAATATGATTGTGGTTTGCAAAATCAGGAAGGTGATGGATAAGTTGGATGTGGAATTGTTGTTCACCAAATCCTGCGGTACTAGAGCAAGGGGCGCTCGGTGAAATAAGTAGAAAATTGATTTGTAAGACATAAAGGAAAGAATTTCTTTGCACAGGAGGTGGTGAACACCCAGGACTCACTGTCCTGTGAGGCTGGGGAGACAGGAACTGCCAGCGGGCTCAAAAGGGTTTGGACAAGCTCATGGACGACAGGTCCATAAATGGCGAGGTAGGGACCTGACATGCCCAAAATAAGGGCTGTGGGTGGTGGGGGACGCTGGAGGAGAGGCCAGGCTACCTCCTCTCCCTAAGCACCAACCCTTTTGCCATGCAGAGAGACAGACCGGGCTGGCTGGACCACTGGTCTGTCCTAGCAGGGCACTTCTGGTACTTAATAGACACATTGGCAACCTCCCACAGGTGCCCAATTCACAATTAATGTTGCAAATATATGCACCACTTTCCATTGCATTTTCTTTGTGAGGTTGTATCATTTGTTTTCCACTGGGAAGGAGACAGAAGCTGTTATGAATTCTGAAAGTTTTCTGATTTTCTGTGTAAATGATGATTCATTCCAGAATTCATCCAGGAAGCATGTTACCCATTAACTTCCTTTGGCAGAAAGGTTCCAGTTGCCAAGGCAGGGAGCAGGAGGCACTACCAAGTCGCGCAGGTGACTCCAGCTGTCTCAGGTGACTACAACTGCAGCTCTTGTTCTTTTAGTAAAAACAGAGGTGAATTTAGTGATAGTGAGAACAAGTTACTCTGTAAGTTAGTAGGGCCAAAAAGGCAGCGTCACGTTAGGAACTTTTCTTAGATGCCCTGACAGCGATTTTGGCTTCTCTCCACACCTCAGGGATAATGAAGACACGTAGTAATGTTCTGAAATTGGTGTCTCCTTGAAAACTTGAAATCTTGCTGTGTAAAATTGGTGTGTATTATCTGTAACAAGTGGCTTGGCGTTTACCCAGAGTGAACATGCCAAACTTTCCAAAGATGTGAAAGTTTCAGGCAAATATCATGAACAACACCTTCAAAGTAAGAATTTATCATACAGCGTTGTCATCCCTTGTCTTAAAGATGATGGGAAGCCCCTTTCATGACCTTTCTTGTGAAGATGATGAGGAAAACATTTCTGGGCTTTTTATGCATTGCTAATCAATCTGGCAGTGTGAAAAAGCAGTTGACTCTCTTATAATATGTTTTATTTCAGTCATCTTTGCTAGTTTTGTGTATCTGCTAATATCTCCTTCATCACCATATTCTCTTGTCAAGACTGCAAGGCAGGAGGGAGCTTTCTGACAGCATAACCTTACTATTGCCTGGGGAAGCTTATTTTTAGTTTCCCAAGATAATATATGTTTTCTTTTTAGATTCTGCATATTTTGAGACAAGATCTTGATTAGAATTAGTTCTGAACATGATGAAAATGTAAAACCTGTTCATTTCAGATTTCATACACTTCAGTTTTTTGCAAGGCATTTTGAGTACTGAAAACTAGTAACAAAGAACAGAAAATATTCTTCTAATTAAGTAATATACTTAATACTGCCTTTACAGTAGCCCATTTTAGCAGTTATCTCTTTTTTTCAGTCTCAGCTGAGAAAACGTTCTTCTGTTCTTCATTATGCCCTAGAGAATGTTTTTAGCCTAATTGATGGAAGGACGCATCTTTTCAGGGCTTGTCCTATGGACTTTTTAAATGCATGAGACGTATCTAAGTGGGACCTTGTTGGCAAAGCTGCAACCGAACCGTGTTCCATGGCAATATTGCGCCTCTATCAGAACTGAAAGGATTTTGTAGAGGAGGCTGTTTCAGCAGAAGTTGCTTTGGGGATTTCCTGACTCTCCCAAGACAGTTCTGATGATGCACTATTTCAGCTTTTCGATTTGAAAATATGTTTTGCTTTGAATATTTTCCTTTGTAATATATATTAAATTTTTCTAAGGGCAAATCAAAAGGAAATATTTACATTTGCTGAAATGAAAAGCTTCAAGTAATCTGAGAAAGAGATCTTTTTGCCAGAGGAATTTAAATTTTTGACTTTCAGCTTAAAAGACAATGAAGTCAGACTTCAGAATTTCAAATCCCCTGAAAACAGGTCTCGTAGTCTTCATGTAATATGGTTATGAAACCACTTCCCATGTTTTCTCTCTGTAACAGCTCTGCAGCTGGATTATTTTCTGATCTAAAACAACATGTCTTCACTTACTGGTTCAGGAAACTAGGCCAGATAATACTAATGATTTAATCCCAAATCAAAATATCACGCATACATTTATCTCCACCCTGCAGCAGTTGAGTCCTGTGCAGTGGAGATATTTCATTGGCCAAACTAGTTAGTGCAGAAAACAGTATCGGGCAAATTAGAATTAACATGGCTATTTTGGCACTCTCTGAATGCAGCAGGATTTGTCAGAAGAGCTTGTAAATACATACATACTAATGATAAAAATCTCCCATTCTTTTGGGGCTTTGGTCCTCATGCTGCACCACTAAAGTTTGTTGGGGCTTTGGCCAAGCCCGTATCTCCTAATGTTTTTAAATCAGGTGAGCCCTGTGTAATTACACAGTGTTGGTAGTAGTAAAACTAACAGAATACCCATATTTCTTGCTGGGATGGCCAGCCTGGGAGCTCCTGGAAATGCCATCACATAAAATTCCTGCACTGCTTTATTGCTTTGGACAAATCTTCCAAGAGGGTTGTGTAAACGTCCCTGCTTTCTGTTCCCATGTTGCAGGATTGTGGTGGTTTAACCCCAGTCGGCAACTAAGTCCCACCCAGCCGCTCGCTTGCTCCCCCCTGGTGGGATGGGAGAGAGAATTGGAAAAGTAAAAGTGAGAAAACTCATGGGTTGAGATAAAGACAGTTTATTAGATAAAGCAAAAGCCACGCATGCAAGCAAAGCAAAACAAGGAATGCATTCACTCCTTCCCATGAGCAGGCAGGTGTTCAGCCATCTCCAGGAAAGCAGGGCTCCGTCATGTGTAACGGTGACTTGGGAAGACAAACGCCATCACTCGGAACGTCCCCCCCTTCTTCTCCTTCCCCCAGCTTTACATGCTGAGCATGATGCCATATGGTGTGGAATAGCCCTTTGGTCAGCTGGGGTCAGCTGTCCCGGCTGTGCCCCCCCCCCAGCCCACTGGCTGGTGGGGTGGGGTGCGGAGCAGAAAAGGCCTTGACTGTGTGTAAGCACTGCTCAGCAGTAACTAAAACATCCCTGTGTTATCAACACTGTTGTCAGCACAAATCCAAAACATAGCCCCGTACTAGCTACTGTGAAGAAAATTAACTCTATCCCAGCCAAAACCAGCATAAGGATCTAGCAGTCCGTGTTGAGCTGTGCCTGCCTGTGTAGACGTCTCTGTTCTTTCACTATAGCTTTACTGTTTCCCCTGTTTTCTGGATGTAAAGCATCCAGAAAAGTATGTCGATTTCTTTATTTGTACTGCAGAGATGTACTACATACTGAATATTGGTTGACTGACGATCAATCGTTGCTGAGTGCCTAGCTAATAAATAAAACACTGGTTATCAGTTATGTTTATTTTAGAATTCGGCTGTCCACTACAAATGAGCAAAATTTACTTTACAATTTACCACACGTGGATAAGCCCCAAAAGAGCAGTACATCTTGCACTCTGTGCCTTTTTGGTGTGTTTTTTTTTTCATCTCACCTGTTTTACACTGCTCTCCATCTATCAGATCTTTCACATTTTTGGTCTGGTATTTCTGAGAGAGGCTCTTAGCCAGACCTTTGTGCTTCTGGCTAAGCATTTAACCATGTGGATGTAGGTATGGTTATGCCTTTTTATCAGCTTCCTTTGCTTTTCTGTTGTTTGTGTAAGCATTTTTCATTTGCCTCCACCATTTCTTGATTTAGGAGACACATTCTCTTCTAAAAGAATTTCAAGTTTCTTACATCCTTTTTTTTTTTCTTCCCAGTGTTAGAATTGATTTCAGGAATTAATGATCTCAAGGTGGCTTGTCATCGGCGTGATTTGTTGGATTTGAATCTTCTGTGATATAACATTGAAAAAGTTAATGAGGAGTTCATCCCAAATGTGCTCCCTTCTGCCATGAGAAGTGAGCACGCAAACTGCATAATGATGGTAAAATCTCCCCTTCCATTGGGGTCTGCAGCACATGGTGCACCACTGGAGTCTGGGGAGGCCTTGGATGGGCCATCAGATCCAAGCCCATGTTTCCTAATATTTTTCAGGATTCTGCTAAATTCCATGGGCCTCCAAGAAAAGCATTTTCATATTACCAGGCCTTTGACTTTTACCACAACCTCTCCGACCCACTCTCCTAGAGAAAGCTACAATTGGGCACAATACACACAATACATGGCATTCTCAAGGGATGCTCAGCAGCTTTTTTGACTCTTGAGAGGACGAAATTCTGACACTCTGCACAGCCCCTTTCTGCCAGCAACCTCAGTCCACCGTAGATTTCACCTTGTTCTTCCTAAACTCTGCAGAGGCAGAGACTACAATGCTACAGCTTTCGCTCTGGTTGGTCCAGGGGCTTGTTAGAGCTGAAACATCCTGCAGCACTAAAATTAGGTATTTGTGATTACTTGACAGGAACAATCTCTCTGCTGGTTTATTTCTGACACCATGTCATCAAAGCTCTTCTGAAACAATATGCACTCATGTGGGAACAGCAGCGTGTTCTCAATACATGGGCAACAATTCTAGTCCTGACGTGCTGTGGTTTTTGTTCTGGCTTGTTATAAGAAACTACAAAGGAAGCAAGCCTGCCATTACAGAAATGGGGTGGCAGCAGGGAATATTAGAAAATGCTTCATGTTGGTAGAACTTTTCCAGCTGAAAAAGAATCCAGATTTGGAAGGCCTTAAATTTTGCATGAAATACTGTGGAGGGCTGTGAATGCCACAGCAATGAAAGCTTAGCTTGTTTCTTTGCTTTAATTCAGAAAGAAAAAGCCCAGGCACAGGGAATGAACTGTAACTAGAAGTAAGAGAATAAACTGGGCACAGAAAAATTTTGGTAGGAAATTTTTCCAATAATAAAGCCTGCCTAGGCTACGATACAGACTTCAGAAGTGTCAAAAATTCTCTGTCCCAATTTACTTGAAGTTTGCTTAGAGAAAGCCCTTTGGGAACGGACTGTAAGGAGTGTTTTGCAGGTGGCAGCGTGGTGCAAACTCCAACTTCCAATGGCCTTTCCGTGCAACCCTGTGTGTGAAGCCCGTGCACATCCAAAGCAGGAACGTTTCACGTTCAGTCATGATGAACAGTTAACATTTGTTCTCTTGAAAAGTGTTTTTATGAACCATTAGGTTGACACTTATTTTGCGTAGCCCATTCAGTTGTAAAAAAACACCCAACAAAAACAAAACAGAAATCAAAAGCACTGTTCCAAGCATAGCATATTGAAAAAAGTAAATGTGTTGAGCACTGCCTCCGATGTCACTAGGTATGGTGTAATGCAGTCGAGTCAGAGTCCACTTCCAGAACAAATGTAGGGAACATCCAGCATGAAAGCTGCTTTATTACAAGTATCTCTAAAGGGCCGTTGGCATTTATCCTGACGGAGCATCTTTTTCTTGAGTGGTGACTTGTGAGCTATCACAGAGAAGGGTGAGTACATTGGAAGGCAAAAATATGTGCTTAAAGGGCAAAGCAAAAGATGTAAGGCTGAATTTGCAAATGCTGTACATCAGCATGGCTCCACGGACTGAAATGTGATCCTCAGCTGTGCTAAGGCCCCAGCACTGATAAAATAAGGGCACACAGGTCCTCCTGGTTTCAGAGATGGTCTGATTAAAGCTGCGTGTTGATGGCCTCCAGTGGGCCAGGTGGTAGCCAAATCCTAGCAAGCCACAACAGTCATCTCCACAAGCCTTTTATCTGGTGATAACCCTTTGTGGGCGTATAGGAAGGTGAAGGGTAGGGCTGCCCTGGGAGTGTTATACCACACGAGGAATCCCTGCGAAAGAGGAATCTGGTACAAGATAATAACCTCTACTAGGACAGCCCTGGCAGCCAGAAGTGTTCAAGGGTGGCCTAGACACAGAGCAGAAGGTCTTAAAATAACTCTCTGGGCTTTGCAAACCAAAGTTCATTGCTTCCCAGCCTTGTGGTGTCAAGACCACAAAGTGTCAACTGTAACTGAAGTGCAAAAGCAGAGTTTGAGTTTTGGAGAAAAAGTCAATCTGTTGATATTTAGCTATCCCTTTCCAATTTCACCAATGGTACCAGCTCTGGTGCATACGGGGAACGAAAAGGTGACAGGGGTCTTTGTTCATTTTTATTTACACTTCATTTTACATTGGAAAATGTCGCTTTTGAACCAGAGCGTAATTTCTGGGAGAAACTTAACACCCCATGACCCTCAGAGGAATAGAAACCTCAGTTAGAATCAGCAATATCAAGAGAGGAAATAGAGAATGCAGTATCACATCTTCCAAGTGGCAAAGCACTGAGACCAGATGGCTTCAACTCAGTTTTATAAGTACTTGGAAGAACATCTGGTTCCGTGAATGCATCAGCTGTTTCACCTCTTTCTGAGCTGCAGTAAGTTACTAGTTTCTTGTGTTGCTACCTCTCTTATGCATAGTCCTAAACAAAGGATAAAATCAGGGTGCAAACCATAACTACTTATGCCTGTCATTAATCAAGAAATTAAAATCTTACAAGTTACAATCAGTTTTATTTACTTCAGTCAGTTATAACATTAGGAGAATGTTTTACATCACCTATTGATAAAACTTGCCAACAAGGGCCTCGTTTTGATGAGGAGGTGAGTTCCTGACTATATGCACACCCATATTCTTGGCACTGCTGACATTTCAGGAGGCTATTTTAATTGCTTCAGAGTTTAAAGTTTAATCTGAATTGTAGAGGGAGAAGGGAAATCCCATGTGGAAACTACTCTTTGTAGTTTTTGAGTGTTTTCTCATGATCTTGTGATCTTGCAGCTCTAACTTCTTTTGTTGTTCATTGGTGTGTACTATGAAATGAAAAGAAGAATGCTGAAAAGAGCTGGTGGTGTTAGAAATTGCCTTGTAATGGTTCTTGTCACCAAAAGCTTGTTCTCTGTGGCCTTTGCACCAGAAATATCATGGGCAGATTGCTGCCAGTTTTGACTTCTGGACTAGAAACCTCACAAGTCTGCCAAAACCAGTGTTAAGCAAAAAGCTTTATAGTGTCGAATACAGTAGCTGTAGCTTTCCTGTTTTAAATGTGCTGTCTGCAGTGATACTTGGAATGGATTTCAGATCTCCCTGGGCTGAAGTTTTGCTAAGTGAGCGTGTGTGTATCAGGGAGAAGAAGAAAATAGGTCATTTTATGGTTTTTGAGTTTTGTTTTGTTTTGCTTCACTTTATTACCTGAAAACCAATGGTTATAAATAAGTAGGTACAGTGTTTGATCCAGCAGTCTGTAGAAAGTAGGAATCAATGGGAGCTTCATTCTGGAACTGCATCTGAGAGACGTGCGAGGAGAGGCGGCAGCGCTTGCATGGTGAGCTGAAAGTACACTGTGTTACCGGCGGGGAAGGAGAAACTGGGTCTTTCTTTATTGACCATATTATTGACTCTAGCATCTGGGATGTGTTTCAGGGACTTCAGATTTTATCCTAGTCTTTTAAAGCTAACACTCTGCATCCGTTGAGGAAAAGGCAGCTTCCACAAAACGTGGAGCCTGCTTACGGTAGAGCTGGATGCCTCAGTCATTCGGGTCTCTGCTCCCACAGCTGGAAATGTACAGAGCAGAGGGAGGACTTGAGCAACATGGCAAAGCTAGTTGAGTGCCAGAGCTCTTGGTTGGCCTTTGGCAGCAGAGTGATGGCAAGAGAAGCAGCAAATTAGATCCAATAGCTTGTGTGATTAAGTTGCGTGTCCGTACGTTTTTGGCAGATGTCATCTGAATGGACCCTTTCTGTTACAATGTGTTGATCATGTAATCTGCCTGGATTATGGGAAGGGGAGGTGTTAGAGTTTGAATCCTGTGGGTTTCCCCTGTCTGCATAAAATAAACGTGGAGTCTTTCAAAGCTCCGAGTGCCTGCACAACTGCCCTTTTCTCTCCCTCTTTGGTTTTGGTAGATACAGGTTACTGTTTATGGTTGTGGATATAAATAAAGTGAACATTTGATTTTAAAGGCTTAGGTGTCATATTTGGTTTACAGATTTGATAAAAGCCATGGTTTAGCATCCCTTGAAAAATACACTTTTAGCAGGGCTTATGAAGTTTTGGGGTTTTGAGCAGTGGTATTTACTCTTTGAATACAGCAGAGCACTAGATTGTTAAGAAAACCAGGAACTGATCCAACAATTTATGAAGGTAGCAACACTGGCATGTATAAGTGTGTTTCATCTAGTCCTTTTGTTACAGTGATAGTGACATCTTAAACTGGAGAGGTTTTGGCGGAGGTTCCCAAGCACTAGGTGTTTCTTCATCTTGTTGTTATTTCTCCATTTGTTTTTAATGACAACCTCTGGCACCCTGACAGATGCCTTCCGTTTGCTACTCCAGAGAGCAGGCATGCCCCTCGAGAGCTTGGCAAGACAAGAAAGTGGATGTGTGACAGGTGCTAGAGCAAAGGACATCATATCTATACCAAGGTTATCTCTATAATATGAATCCCATATAGAAGTAAAGCTTTGGAAAAGGCCGCTTGCCTGTCTTTACCAAAGATGGGCATTTAAGCCCCTGCCTTAGGCTGCTGTTGTAAATAAACTAGTACTTGTGTCTTCTCATGTCATTTTACATCTTCAACAACTTTTAAATTGGATTGAATCTGTTTATCTTTTTTTACTTGCTTAGACTTTTTAGAAGAATGATTTTTCATTCTTCTCAGACAGCTGAGTTGGAAATGGACTTTGGAAGGATGATGGTCCTGCCAGTGCTGGAGAAATATGAAGTGTCAGGGCCTGGTGATATATCTTCCAGTTAGTCCGACTTTCTCTGTGGGAAGCTGGCACAAGGCCAATTGCAATAAGCCCTGAAATATTCCCCAATGACAGCCTGCGGCTCCACCAAAGTCCACTGACAGTTCCCATCCCTGAGAAGAGGCACCATGCTAGTGGGTCACCAGGCATGGTGTCAAATCTGTCATAAATGAAAATACTGCATGCTTTCATAGATTTGTGAATGTGCTAAGTGGTCAGAAACATTCAGGGACAGAATTTGAAGTCACTGAGAAAAGGGGACAGTTTCCAGAGAGCTCATTTTGACATATAAATCCATCAGTTCATTCTCTATCTGCAGCAGATCTGAGCAGTTCTGAAATTCTGGTCTGCAAATTGATTGCCACTAAATAGTCAGCAACAGCTTTTAGGGAGAGGCAACTGAAATTTTCTATAGGTTTCACATCCCATAAACTTGCAAACTCTCTGGGATTTATCATTAACCAAGTTGGCATTTTAATGGAAACGGCTGTGTGCATAGAGATGAAAGTCCCTATAAAATGAACCACATTTAGTAAACATACTGAGGCACAACTGAAATCAAAACAAATCAACTCTTTTGTGGTGTAATAACATGCTACCTAGACCCTTTCTAGGTTTTTCTCCTTGATTATAGGCGTAATCTGCTTCATTAATTTAAGTACTGTTATTGTATCAATCAAGTACTTTGCCAATTTCTAATTGCCAGGCTGGGAGCTGAGTCACTAAGTTATCTTGGCTAAGAAACAGTTCAGGAATGACAGTTATTTGGGTATTAATTTGTTTTCCCAAAGGCCTTGATTATTTTAAAATTGACATGAATTTCTTGTATTTTTATTTGCCTTGGTGCATTTTATTGGCCTTTAAATGGGTTGCTCCATTTATTGGCCTTCAAGTCCATTTCGTACTAAGAAGTAATATATTAATAATATATATGAGCAGTGATACATTTTAGCAAATAAAAACTTCAGTGGTGGTGAAATATTTTCAAGTGACCCAGGATTATTTTATATTTGTTTTAAATCAAAATACTATAAAGAACATTTGAAATGGTAAGAGGGTGTGTTCCTCAGCTGCACAAACGGGCGTGAGACCCAGTGGATTGAGAATATGAAAGACCTGTACTTGATGTAACTGCGGCTTGGAGTAGTTTGCAGCCAGATTGATGCCCTGTTGGTGTATCACTGTAAAACTTTTTTTTTTTTTTAACACGCTTTTATCTTTCAATCAAAATAACACAATAGATATTTTTGCTGATCAGGTTTAGCTAGGAGGTGCTGATAAAACCATTGCAGTAGAGTTAAATCTAGTTGTTGTTTGAAGGGCATGGTGGCTGGTCGTGCTGATCACGGCGTTCATTTCTGGTCCTTGGTGGAGTGATTGAAACTCCCATATGCCAAAATAGACAGTGAGAGACATTTCAGGTCACCCACGTGGATTTTTCTGGCTTGAAGTGATATGCAAGCTATTTTATGTGGATATCTGAGACGTTCTGGTTTTCTCTTGAGCAGGAATTTACTTGTGCAAACAGTCACAGCAAATAAATGAAAACATTTGGGAGCTACAGCAAAACATGTTTGCAGTCTTTGAGAAATCTCACTCACATGGAGAGTGAAGAAACTCTAAGCCTAAAAGTTAATTTTTCATGCAAGAGAATGGGTAAGGTTCATTACAAGTTTCATTTCTTACATGTTACCACTGTTCAGTACCACACAAAAGCCATACTCAGTCCTAAATATTTACTGTAAGAATTTGTATAATTAGGCCAGGCTTTAGTTTTTACTGTTGCTAGTACAATACCATTTTAGAACCCTGAGTGGATTTTATTTAGAAAGGCGCTGACACATACATGGGGTTTTTTAGCAATTCATTGAGTCGTAAGCACAAGGTTAATTACACAATGAATCAACAAACAAACAGAAGATTCTGAAGTCGGTACATCCTTCCACAAATATATAGCAAGGTTAAAAGTTAAAGACTCCTCTCTTTCTTATGTATTTTTTAAGCAGTGAGGGAAGAGCGCAGAAGAAATGCATCTTAACATCTCGTCCAGTTTCTGCCGTACCTCCTGTCTAGCCCAACAGGCTCTTCAGAAGAGCCCGGTGAGATATTCATCCTGCACAAGCGCTCGTCCTACCCCTTAGCAACGGGAAGCACGTGAAAGCTCTCAGGGCAGGTTTGCACTATTTCTCTTCAGGGTTTCTTTTTAGTTCCGTGTCTTGCTTGCTCAGGCAAAGAGCATTGGTTATTTAATGAACAGTTGAAAATTACTGGAAAAAATTCTGAGGTAAAGAACAGCATGGTTTTGGTATCCCTTATGTATAGAGTGCGATCTACTCCAACTTCTCTGCATCCAGGATACTTGCATTGAATTAATTTCTGAGATAGGTATTACTGGAATAATAATAATATAGTGTAGGGAGTACCTCAGAGGAAAAAGACCTCATCCTTGAATGGAACATCGTTCTGTATTTTGTGGAATAATGACACATGCTGCTGATAAGCAAAACCTTCCTACATCAGTGGGATGTTCTTTTATAATTTTCTGATAGGCACAGTCAATTTGTGTAGCTGTGTCCATAGCTGATTGATAGCCTACTATAACAGCTATGCCAAGGGAAAAGCTTTTGCCTATGGTGGCTTCTTCTTTATTGGATTTTTAAGTTACAAATTTAATAAATCTCAGTTTTAATTAATGAAGTAAATATAAAACTGAGTTATGGGTTTAAAGGGAAAATGTACAGGAACCCCATGACTGAACAGAAGATCTTAATTTTTTTTTTTTTCTAGCCTTGACATATTTAGTCTCCTGTTTATTCTTGTCTGGCAAGAAACATTTCATATGTTAGGAAAAGATAATTATTCCTGAAAAGGAACCAAAATCACCAAAGGAAAAAAAATAGCTAAATTTGTAATTATAGGTGGTTGTTTCATCATCATAAGGTTGTGCTCCTGTGTATTTGATGCGTGGTCATATTCTCCTTCTGTCTTATTGTAAATGAGTGCAGTGAGTACCTTTGTGCTTTTTTATTAGCTGAGATTTCTTTAAGACCCCTCCAAGTACCTATATGCCATATTTAATGCCATATTAATTTACAGTATGGGTGCTACTGTGGCCTGCTGGCACTGCCCTTTTGAAGGATGAGAGTTCGAGTCTCAAGAGGGCACACTGAGAGTTAGATGCAGGTAAGAGCTGCTAGTGCTTCTGATTTCTGTCTGCTCTGCTGAAGAGGTAAAATAGAGGATTTGGCTCCTGAGTAGGATGCAGTTGTTAGCTATATACTATGTGGTACAGGGAAAGTGGGCAGCATCCAGGAGAGTTCAGCCTGCTGCAGTGTTCGTGTCCAGTACGGCACACGCTGTACTTGGGAAAAGCATCTGGTGTTTTAGCGATTGCATTTCTCTGTGCAACCAGCTATCGTCTCCATGTCAGATTTAGGCAACTGTGAACAGAAACTGCAGGTTCAAACTTGTTTGGACTTAAATCACCTCTTCCATAACTCAGAAGCAGGTGAAGAAGAGCAAGTGCAAGAGCGGCGTCAGCACCTGTGGCAGCGGCCGTTGGGTCCTGACGACACTGACAGTGTACTCTTAGAGCTGCTCGGTGCTATATTTTGCATCCCAGATCAGTAAATGTGTGAATCCAGAGATCTCAGAGTGCCTGCTGGAGCCCTGAGTACTTTGTCCCTCTTGTGACAAGTGCTGGCAGGCACTCAAGGACATTTTCTCCTCTGTTCACATTACGGGAAGGGGCAAGGCTTGAGCTCACTCAGGCTGAACTGATGTTCATGCAGGTGGAGTGCTTTACAGAGCTTGAGGAGGGAGATGAGCCTGAGATGAGCTTGCTTATCCAAGTTCTTGCTCTGGCCCAACTCTTCTTTCCCCAGCTGTTCAGCCTACCCCCTCAGAGACAGTCTCACACAAGGCAAATTCACGGGAGAGATGGATGCAGTGGAGATGATGCCCTTCCCCTCTTGCACATCCTCAGCTGGGATCTGCTTTGTTTGCAACCTGTGCAGTGCTGCTGTGCTAGGCCTGAGCACTGAGCCCCATCGTAAAGAACGTGCTCCCTCTCATCAAACCACGGTGTTTCCTTGGAAAAGGGGGAGGAGGAATATTCTTTGCTGTTTGCAAAAATTCCTTCTACTGTTCTTAGCAATCCTAAGCTCCCCTGGAAAGCACCTGGCAGCTTTTGAGTGAAACACAACCATATATCTAAAAACTGCAGACAGAGTTGGCAACACACACGCAACCCGGGCAGTGCCTCAGTGGGAGTTTTGTTGAACCATTGAGTTGGTATTAAGTTAGAAGGGTGCTGAGACAGGAGACTGACACAGTCAGTAGTGGGAAAACTTTGCTTGCAAAAAAACCAGTGCCTTAAAAATAAAAAAAAAAAAAAAAAAAAATCCCCAAACCTATAATTAAGTCTAAAATTACTAATATGGTTTTAAGTGGATGTTAGTCCAATTCATCTGAGAGTACTAGCTCTTTCCAAAATACACATATACCAGCAGTGTCATTTCCAGAGATCATTCAGACATGTCTTTGCGCTTGGTACCTCTTGCTCTGGTACATCATCAAGAGGTTTGTATGTGTTACATGTTTTAGGAATTTCCCCTCTTTCTATGTGCAAGGAGATGGTTTTGTTCATGTACAGGCTGCAATTTGTGCTAACGGTACTGCCCAGAAGACCAAGGTGGAATTTTATGCTGTGCCTCTTGGAGCCTTTTTTATCTCCTTCGTCCCCTCCTGGGTTAGCCCGGAGGTAGAGGGGCTGGAGGCAGTCCTGCAAGCTGCTGCGTGATGGGGGTATGCCGTCTGGCCTGTCGGTGGGGATGGCCAGCGATGCTGCGCCACTGTGTTGCACCCCAGGCTTGGCTCCTGGTGGGATTTCTCTGCAGGTGCTTGTGTCTGCAGAGATGGTGGGTGCTCAGGGGATTGTTCGCTTGTCCCTTGCTAGTGATATATAGATGTTTCCATCTGACACATGGGTCATTCACAGGACCCTTTCCTAAGCATTTAATTCTAAAATGGTGTAAAACAGGGGAAAAGGGAAGGGCAAGATCCTTGTGTATGTTAAAAAATGAAAACCACTGATTAACAGGCTTAAAACCCTGAAACAGATTTTGCTCACACCACAGTGCTCAGCCTAACTGCCCTTTCCGATCCCTTCCCTGCGAAGCACTCTGTGGAGTTACCCGCCTTCGCTCTGTCCTCTGTCTGACATGCTCTGCGGCACCAGGATTCCCCAAATTACCG
Source organism: Ciconia boyciana (assembly GCF_034638445.1). Lineage (NCBI taxonomy): Eukaryota > Metazoa > Chordata > Aves > Ciconiiformes > Ciconiidae > Ciconia > Ciconia boyciana. The sequence continues at coordinate 39,643,213 of NC_132943.1, read as the reverse complement.
TGGGGCCCCTCGCCCCGCAGGAGTGGGAATCTTCATTCGAGCTTGCAATGGGAAAATGACAGCTTTTAACAGGGGAGGTGAGACATCGGTGGTGGCGTTTAACAAACTCCCTCTCTTCTCTGCGGGTGAGACCGCTAAGCTTTTGCTGTCTTCTGCAGCTCAGAGAACAGGCAGAAATGTGCAGGGTGACACAGGGGAGGGTGCTTTGGCAGCAGCTCCCGTGTGGGTGCCACACGCTCCGCAGCAGAGGCCGTGGTGGGGCAGGGGAAGGAAGGTGGTGGTGGGGCAGGGGGAGGAAGGAAGGCTGCTTCCCTGCAGCGCTCTGGGACTGAGACGGCCCTGGCTGAGAGCCCCCAGTGCTGTGCCCGTGTGCTTTTGGAGGGCAGGGTGGGGCAGGCAGGGAGTCTGTGAGTGAGCCCCAAAGCCAGGAGAAGGCCTTGGAGAACAGCAAGGAGCTGGCATACAAGGAGATTTGGGATGGGAAGGAGGAGATTTTCCTGCGAACATAGGGAGACTCCAGGATGCAGCTTGTTGTAGCCACCAAAGTTTGTCAGACCTATAGAGGTGGACTGAAAGAGAAGGCCTTCTCCTTTATGAGGCAGCCTCTAACGAGGTGTGGGGAGGATGGTTTGGGAGCCATTTTATTTTCCTCTCCTGTCACTGTGTCCGTGGAATCAGTTAGTTGCTCTGAGCACCCGCCTGGGCGCTTGGTGTGCGGAGAGCTGTGTCTGGGAGACTGGCTAGTAAATTTGACAGGCTTTTTATTTTCTTTATTTTCATTTAAACATTTACATCACATCTCATTACCTTATCTTGGCTGTAATTAGAAATCCTGTGGAATTAAGAACCATTAAATTCATTGAGATTTCAGCCTTGGGAATTTGCCCAGAGGCACACAGCTTACAGGCCTTCACAAAGCTTGACTTTCCTGGAGTTGTCTCCCCCTCCCCTGCTTCATCCAAGCCGTTGTAAAAAGGAACCATCTTTTCAATGTTGCTAATTAATTGCTCTTGCCAACCAACAGATGTTTTGTAGCCTTTGAAGACCAGAAATAGCCAGGTATATAACTTCTGCAGCCTTACGCTGACTGCCTTTGCAATTTGAGCAAGAACTTCTGAAGCTCAAGAGAAAGACAAGCTATTAAAGCCAAATAAGGAGTTATAATAACTCAGAAGAATATGGTTTTTTTCCCCCTATATTGGATTGGATGAATATTCCCATCCCTTTAGTAACATTTATTCAGTTCTGGGGCACAGCATTCAGTGGACTGAGAGAGAAATTATCATTCAGGATCTCTCTTATGATTATTTTTTTATTTATAAACTGTGTCTGAGATGCATTGACCTTAAAAGGCTGCAGTAAGAAAAGCCGCAAAGCTAACCACGGGCAATGCAGGGGTAGAGATTCAGGCTTGAACCCTACCGAGCCAAGCCCTGAAAGCGGGAGAACAGCTGCTTTGTTTCACCCTCAGCAACTCTGTTTGCAGCCCATGGTCTGTTCGTGTGCTCTCCCTCTCTTGCGTAGGGTTTTTTGGGAAGCTCTTTGGCAAAAAATTACTGAGACTCATTCTTAATACTGAGGATAGCAGTTAGCATGACAGAATTGGTGGGTCTGGGCACTTACTCTTCCCTCCTGTTGTCTTCATTATTAAAAATGATCTCACTGAAATAAATATCATCAATCAGTGCCAGCTGCAGTTTAGCTAGAGTGTAGACAAGGACAAACTGTGCGCTTTCGCTGCCTGCAGACAGAAGCTGTTTGGACTAGTTTAACTTCAGAGCGGTAAAATGCTGGAAGCAAACCGATCCTTCTTCCAGGAAAAAAGTGTATTCTGCTATCAAGTATGACAAGGAAAGCAACCCTCGTTCCTGCCAAGGTTGCATGGGTACAGAGCAGAAACGAGTTTGAAAAGGGACTGTCCACCATGTGACAAGCCACTACTGGGAGCAGAGTATGTCCTCTGTTAATGGAGGCATAGATCTCACTGCAGTTTTACTCCAGGCCACAGCGTCACTCTTGATCTACTGCATTGTAACTGAGAGCAGCTCGCGTTCAATGCAGTTCATCTGCTGGGAAAAGAAAGAGGTGTGTTGGGAGAATGTTTGCAACTGTGTTGGTTACAATCAAAATATTGACGGAAAGAAAGAAGAGGATGTTTTCATTGTGGCTTTTAAGAAGTTAGATGCGTAGGATGAGGCATTTATAAAATTAGGATTGGTGGGAGATGAGAAGGGCTCATATTTAAGAGCAGGCAGAAGAACTGGAGAACACTTGAGGAGAGAGATGGTAGTCTTAAAAAAAGTGAATGAACTAACCCTGAATTATCCCTTGTGCTTAGAACCTTGTCACCCATTGCTTTAGCTCCCACTATCCACAGTGGTTATTTTGGCATTAATTCACATGTGCTTATTTGCCTCACCTAAGCATCTGGTTTGAGGTTAATAGTTTAAGGAAAATTGGCCTGAATTCTGAAATTTTTTATGTAAAAGCTGCATTTTAGTTATTTCCACTGTTTCACTATTACCTTACAATAGATGCACAGAACACGAGCATAATTAAGGTCAAAAAGGATGTGGTCAAACGTGACAATCACAGAAGGCATGTGAGTTTTGGGGAGGGAGAACAGTTAGCAGGAATGCGTCGGCTGTGTTTCCACAGGGTTAGCGGCTCAGCAGCATGGACAGATTCCCTGACATCCCCTCAGATTTGAAACCTGAATTTAGTGTGCACATGAAAGCAAGAAGCAGGACTGACAGTGACAGCAATTATAGAAGTAAAAGGGGAAAAAATGTGACTTGGGATACTTGAGGCTCAGACCTTATCAAATTCATTAACTTACAAAGAAGGCCGTACTGATTGCTGTGATTAACATGCATGTTCCTCAGTTTACAGGCTGCCTTTTGGCTATCTGGCTGTCCCCAGCCACAGCGCTGGGAGGGCAAGCGCAGTCCAAGGTCCTTACCGCTCGTAGGAGCCAAAGGAGAGCCACTTCACAGTCCTCTGTGCGGGAGGAGGATTTTTCAGCATGTCATTCACACGGTTTCAGTACAGGAGAGCCAGGGAAATGCACAGGCACTTCCCACCTCAGACAAATTTCAATTAAAATTCCTCTTCGAAGAGTCGACACCGTATCTCAGGAGAGGTTAACAGTGTGGCATAGAAATGTGAGAGCGTACTTGAACAGATCCCATATAGAAATTTTAAGCTCAGCGGACACAGACTCCTCTTTCGAGCCCAGAAGAAGGATTAGTTAGGTTATGCAATTGCTGGAGCTGGCATAAAACCAGCTGCACGCCAATTACCAGCCCGTATGCAAATGCTTGTACTGAAACACAGGATGCAGCTGGACGTGGGTCTGGGCACGCTTCCAGGATTATTCCAAGCCACATTATGACAGTTTTGAAAAAGAAGGGCTCTATGGAGCCAGTAATTTTTTACAGCCTTTCAGAAAATGGAGGAAATTACCACTACATCCAGATCTTAACTATTTTTTTTGAAGGGAGAAGGAATTTCTGCATGTTGATGCCAATCAGGATGTACTTGAGGCACTTACGCTCCAAGACAGAAGGCCATCAGTCTGTTTGCCAAGTGCACGGCCTGAGTGCCAGATGTGCTTGGGATAAAAAGCAGGCTTCTTGAATTTGTCAGTGGTTGTATGAAAAGAATTGAAAAATATACCACCAGATAATGCCAGAGTTGAAGCTCCTGGGGATGCTGCAGGGAAACCCTGCTGCATTCAGATGCCCCTGGCCCTGCCGAGGTTTCTGTTCCTACTGCTGCTTGACTTCCATGTGAAAAGCCTGCTTGGAAAAGGGTGCAGCAGCAATGGCAGACAAACTGTCACGCAACATTTCCTCACAAGATGCCTCTTATAAAGAGCTGATGCCAGGAGAACAGGGACATGGTAGTCTCACAGTTGCATATCTCAGCAGATGGAAAAGATAAATTGAGAGCTGCCACCAGCAGGCATGGAACATTACAGGTTTGATCAAAATATTATATAGCAAATGTCCTGACAAGGAGAGGCATTTAAAATGCTTGTGTCTGTCTTGGCAACACAAAAGTGAATCAGTCAAAGTATGTAGCCTCATCCTGGGTGGAGAAAGGATATGAGCATCCTATGAGGAGAGAACTTTGTAAAAAGTTTAGGGGAAAAAATAAAAATAAGTACTCTCAGTGCCATTTCTCAAATTTGGCCCGCATAGATGATATGAAATGTAAGGTACTCTTCAGTGGAGAGCTGGTTTCCTTAAGGGTTCAGTTTGGTTCAGTGGACCTCATACCTATTAGGTGGCTCCAAACACCAGCTTCCCCTTTTTCTGGCCTGGAATAGGACACTCTCTCCACTGCTGCCCTATGTTTCTTCAGACTCCCTTGATTGTTGGCTGCCTGCCCTTGAGAATCAGGGAAGGAAGGAGGTGGGATGAGCGCCTGTTGGGGCAGTGGGACAGTAAGGTTTAGGTCCCAGTATTGTACACCAGGACTCTGAACTAGCAGAACAGCTGGTCCTAGGCAAAGGAAGGCAGTTGAAGGATCAGTCTGCAACCTTACCCCCAGGAAGCCTTCACTGGTGGTCCTCTGTAGAGTTTGTGGGTGAATCTGCAGCCAATGGAAACGTCCTGGAGGCACTAGGAAACTGCTGGAAGCCACTCATGTTGTTGTAGGGCTGCCAAATAAACATACCTGCCCCTCAGGAGCAGAAACCGTTCATCTGGGGAAATGCTTCAATCACAGCAAAAGCTCTAGAGAAGTTATGAGGAAAAATGAATGTGAAACCATCATGGTGAGTCAGGAAGGGTGGCTTGGCTGTGCGTTGTTGCTGCACCTTTGCAGAGGCTGATCAGTATGACAGTTGTTGCAGCTATAGGGCATGGGTAGCAGGTCAAGAGGGCAGAAGAAGTGACACTGAGGTCTGTACAGTCTTCACTGAACAAATTTGGAGGATGCCTGACACAGAAAGTGGGGGCTGTGTCATGAAAGACTGCACGGCAAGCGCTGATACAGCTGCTTTGGGTTATTACATCAGATTATGTCCCACAGGATACTCACCATTAAAGATGCCTAGACAGCAGAAATGAATTCCAGTACTGGGGTATCCATCAGAGCCTCCAGGCTTTCTGGAGCTTGCTAGGACACCAGGGAGACTTTGTTTGGCCTGTTGGTGCACCCAGAGTACCGCACGTCATCTCCCCGTCTGCACCTTCTGCTGGCTTTCTGCCAAAGAATAAGAACAGGGCAGAAGAGAGATGATTTATTTCGGATTAAACAGGTTTTAGTAACTTTTGAATAATCGGATGCCCACAGCTGTGCTTCCTTGCTGAAATCCATACTCAGAGGTACGGTTTTTGGAACAACTGAAAGGTAAGCACTGCCAAGTAATGGCGTGTTATCAGAGGACTCACTGAAGAGGCATATACCAGTGCACTGCAGAAACAGCTCACCTCTTCCTGAATGCGCAGTCGCTGCTAGCCGGGACGCAGATGTCCCCATCAGGTAGTGCTGTGCTACCTGAATGTTAAGTCATGGCTCCTGTGAATGAAATGACTGCTCATTTCTGACTGTCGGTGTATTGCTGCTCTTTCTGAGCTCAGGAGTATGCCTTCTGGGGTGAGCTGGCGATGTGTCATGCTCTCCATAGACAGTAATTTGAAACTCATCAGTGATTCATTACAGTGACTTAAATGAATACAATTTTCTTTTTGCTAACAAAAATCAAAAGATCGAAGGGCAACAGTTCTTTCATGCTGAAAGCTGTAATGATTCTTAGTCCAGATGTCCCCTTTGCATGAAATGGGGGACAGCGACGGTGACATAGGTTCTGTATTTCAAATACTGTAGCACTTCTTTATACACGCACGTGACATGCTTTTAAATATACGTTATCTTCCAGATGGGTGTTTTGCATCACCAAATGCTTATCAGTAGATAAAAGTTTAAAATGAAGTATGCTTTTATAAAAATAGAGAGAATGGATTGCTTATGGAGTGTTGGTAGTACTGTGGTAGTAGATGATTAATAATCGTAGAAGGACAAAATAATTTAGGTTGGAAGGGATATCTGGAGGTCATCTGGTCCAATCTTCTGCTCAGAGCAGGACTAACTTCAGACAAGGATCAGGTTGTTCATTAAAATCTCTAGAGATGGAGATAGCCCCACTTCTCTGGTCAGTCTGCTCCTGTGCTTAACCACTCTTGCTGTGAAGAATATTTTTCTGACGTCTGATCAGTGTTTCCCATGTTGCAGCTTGTGCCCATGGCCTCTTGTCCTTAAGCTGTGCACTTCTGAGAAGAGTCTGGCTCTGTGTTCCCCTATAGCTCTCCTTCAGATAGAGCCAGTCTGCAGTGAGGTGTCCCCCCTCCCCAGTCATCTCTTCTTCAGGCTAGACAAGCCCAGGTCCTCTCACCTCTCCTCATCTGACAAGTCCTCCAGCCTCTAACCGCCTCAGTGGTCCTTCCCTGGACTCTCTTGTAGTTTGGCAACAACTGTGTTGCACTGGGGTGTCCAAAATGGACCCAGTGCTTCAGATGCACCTTCAGGAGTGCCCAGCAGATGGGCATCATCACCCCTCTCACCTGCTGCTGGCTCTGCTTCTGCAGCCCACTGTGTGATCACCCTTCATCACTGCATGGGTGCACTGCTGATTCATGTCCATCTTACCACCCACAAGGACCCCCAGGCCCTTTTCTGCCTCTCCCCCCCGCCCCCCAATTTGGAGAAACGCACAGGAAGCCACATGGATTGTTACAATGTTATGTTTTATATCTGTTAATCTACCTGTCACCCCCCAAAATTATATTAAGAAAACAGTAAATCAAGTACTTGTCTGCTGACATCAGGATCAGAATTTGACTGGACAAAGAAGGGAGGCAATTAGCATCTCCTTCTGAAAATTAACATCCCTGTAACAGAGTCAACATATTACATGAACGCTCCTCACCTGCAAAGTCAACAGGGTCAAACAGCTTTCAAAAGCGAGTGATGGGAAAAGAAGCAAACAAATGAGGTGGGTAACATTGTAAACAGCTACTGCTGCTTCTGCAGTTAACATCTGCAAAGGAAATGCTGGAGCTCAGGCTGGTCATACAGCTCTATGTCTACCTGGTTTTAATTAACACCAAGGATATGTGATACTGATGGCAGGGGTATGGTTAATGAAAGTAGTGTTGGTTGGAATCAGTACATCTTTTTATTATCTGTTGTCAAAGCAGAGCAATAATTACAGGAGCAGGAAGCGTCCTCCAGAATGGAGGGGAAGGAGATGATTTAAATGTAAACCTGGGCTGAAACATTTTGGGGAATCAAGATCCAAGTAGGCAGAAGCTGCTGTGATCAGTGCAAGATGGGTTAAATTGAGCAGCCACTAGGACAAGTGAATCTAGCTGCATTATGGAGAGAGACCATTTCCTTTAGCCCAAGCCAAGTGTGTTGAGTAAAAAGAAAAAATGCTTAAGAACAGGACTGTTTCTTGTGAAAAGCAGCACATCTTAAATCGAGTTGATACCCAACTGTTTTCTTCCCTTTTAGGTGGGTGAGGGTTTTTTGTGTTACTTGCTTGATTCAGCTGTTTCTACTCTCTTCCATAGTATTTTGGATTACTTTCTCCATGCACTGAACCCTTTGGGGCCATGTGGCTGCATTTTATGTGCCCAGTGGTCTCAGTAACTGCTCAGGGTGCAAGGTGAAATGGGGCCCATTAGCCTGACACAGGCTTGCACACCGACTTGCACTTCCCGGAGAATAAGGTAGTCACGGAACATACATTGTAACTCTGGCGTGTTTACTGCAAAGGACTGGGATAATTTGCAGTGTTGTTTCCTTTTACATAGTAATCAGCTAAATGATTTGGTGTCTTAAGTTTAATAAGGCTGTGAGAAGGAAGAATTCAGGGCATGCAAGGACAGAGGAATAATCTAAGCAGATAGAAATGTCGTCTTTGAGTTGGTTTAATATGGCTGAACTTGTTCATGAAAGAGATTCCCTTTAGGGACATAGCTAAAGAAAGAGTTAACCAGAGCCTCTTGTCCTTTAATGAAGTAGCTAAATGACTCGCAAGGACCCTATAAGCCCATCTTCACACACATTTGCAGTGAAATGGTGAAAAGGGTACCCCATCAAACTCAGTGAAAGGTAATCAGATGACTCCATTTTTATTTAAGCAGCGAAACAGGTAGCTAGATTTGGAAGATTTATGCTCAGGTGCTACAATCCAGTGTTCTTAGTTATTGAGCAGTTGGAAGTACAGACCCACAAGCTGTACATAACACTGATTGCTTTTGATAGAAATAAAGAATATCTTGCTGTTACCATCAAGCCTTGAAACTGACTTCCAGCTAATGACCCGGATAATCTTTACTTGAAATTGTATAATTGAGATCGAAGGCTGTCTGGGGCTTCTAGCTGGTACACAGATTCCACATCCATGAGCTTTTCAGTATGGTCATTGAGCTGAAATGGAGAAGGTTAAAACTCTCATTTTCATTACCAAGCTCCCCCCATCTTCCAATACAAATGTGACATTTCAATTTTACACAGTCCAACTCTTCTTAAATCATCTGTATAAAAACTTCAGATCTTGATTGATGATGGATGAGCTATTGTCTCCTAAAGCACCCAGTTCTCATTACCCTTTAAGACATAGCTTATTAATGATGGACCTGAAGTGCTTTCCCAGTGGGTCATCAGCAATCAGCTATGCTAAGAGAGCAAAAGACTTGGTTTGGCATGAAATTTCCAGGCCAAAGCCATTTTCAGATAATGCATTCAGCATTTTGGGTGAAATATGACAGTGTAAGAGAGTGATACAGTATCTGACAACAGATCCCCATCACCTGGGTGATGATGGCAAAGATGCAGCACTGTCAGCATGCAGAGATGCTTCAGCTCTAAAGGAGGCTGACCTTGGAAATTAAGGTATCATCAACATGCATTATATAATACGTATGTGCAGAGTATACCTGCATATGGTGTAGTGTAAAAGACAGCTGTTTCCTTAGCAGACAATCAGCTTGGAAGGTATAAGGTATCTTCTGTTTTGCTTTTGAAGTGGTTACAGTGGACATGCCCAACAGTTTTTCCTAATTAACTCCTTCCCCTTTCTCTGCCTGCTTTACAGCTAGTTCTTTTCTCTCTCACTATGCCTTCTTCCAGTTCACCATGCCAGCTGGCTTCATAGCACCAGAGAAGAGCTCTTAATTTGCGACCCTGACTAGCAATAGCAATTTTTATAACCAATTTTATAACAATTTTAGAACCAGATTCTACTGCTAAATAGGTGCCTACAGCCCCCGCTCCATATCGACACACACGAGTTACTTGTACTTCAGGATACGTTGCAGCATGTGAACATGTTTTGCCAATTTAATCCACATCAGAAGTTAGATGACAGACCATGAGGGATTACACTGTACACAAGAAAAAGTCAGCTGAAGAAAATGCCCTTTTAACAGATGAATGAAGAAGAGCTCTTTCCATCTCTAGTCTAAACAGACGACACTTGCAGAGCTAGTGTCCCTTTGCCTTATTTACAGTGATCTTAAGCTTCTGGTGGCTGGTGACGCATTTTCACTGACTCCAGTCAAACTCATTCTACTAGAATAGATGTCACGAATTTAGTCCCTTTTTGAACCTAGCAGACTAAGTATAAATTGCGTGTGATGTACCTATCTGTGTTCCATGGCACGTTATGGAAAGTGTAAGATACTTGTGTTTCATGGTCGCCAGAAACCTGTGTGTTTCCATTTCTCCTGTTAGTCTTGTAAGTATTGTATGCTAGGTTACCAAAGTTATGTGGTAACAGTTCTGCTTCATCACTGGGCTAGTGGAAGCAAGAAAATAGCAGATATAAGAGATAATACATTTCTGATTTAGCTTCTTGAATAAATAACCATTTAATAGAATTTTAATAATATGCATATATAAGTTCCCCGCAATCATTTGGCAGCAATAAGCAAAATAATGACAGGAGTCAGTGGCGAGTGCACTTTCCGATTTATTTTCATATAGCTTTGGTTACAGAATTATACTGCTTTTAAGCCAGTAAAGTAGCTCTAGTGAGGAAGATGACGAGATTTTGCATTCACTTCAGAATCAAGTGGCAAAAGACTTGGGAGCTACTTCTTTGCTCAGAGCACCGGCTGCAGCCCTGGTGCCAAAATGGGAGATCGTGGTACTCTTAAGTGTGGCCATCAGTACCTTACAGGAAGGTGTCCAAAATTGTCTGACACCTTTAGGAACTCTTTTCCCAATGAAATCTAGGGGGTCTCCTGCTTCAAAATCCCCTTTTGTAACTCTCTGTCCCTGAGCAGTGTAGAAGTCCAAGGGTAACGTTTGCTGCCAGTGCGGCATGGTAGGTATTTCAGGCAGCAGTTAATAGAGCCGAGTGCTCTGCCTCCTGTCTTAGGCAGCAGTGTTGTACTTAGACTAACAATTTTCCAATGTCACAAAAAATTGTTTTAGAAAACAAAAATGCTCTCCCCAAAATGGTATTTAAAATAGGTTGCACTGCGAGCAGTCCTTTTCAGTGCCGCTTTGGCAGGAACTAGCTTCTTTCTTCGCAGTAGAAATCACAAAATGTGCTAGGGAACTTGTTCTCTTTCCTGCTCCAGCCTGGGAAAGAGTTCAGCAAAGAGGCACCTCAGGTGTTGCAAGCAGGAGAAGGAAGCTCTTTTTGCCTGGCTTCCTTTGCTAGCTCGTCTGCATAGGCAGAGATGCTTGCCTTTCTCCTCCTGTTTATTGTTTAACTTTATCTCTCACTTTCAGTGCTGTAAAATAAAATGAGATGATGACTTTGTGATGATGAGTTCATTATACAGTAACTCTATTGTATATTGATTACATTTGTGCTTCATTTGCTTAACATGTAACAGGGTTTATTAGGTCTTTCCAGGCATTGTTCTTGCTAAGAGAGGGCAGAGAAGTGCAAAATGCATTTGAGTTTAAGTCCGTGAAGTCAATGCATCTGTGCTGATTTACACATGCCAAGGACTCAGCATAAAGAAAAGTAGGATAGCAGGTTGGAACGGGAAGGTAGAAAGGGAATGCATCTGGATCCCACAGAGCAGGAAGAGTCAAGCACAAGTACTTTAAAGATTGTACTAAAATTTGAACTCAGGGTTATTTAATATCTGTAAGAGCCCATCTTTGATATTATTACTCAGGTTTATTAGCGCCTCACCGCATGAATAGACCTGTAAACTTTCATCCTGTCACCGGTGAAAAATGGTACAGTGCAGGGCAAATGAAGATACTGCATCACGTTTTTGGGGAAGGGCAGCAGGAACAACGCTTCCTGTTCAGTGAGGAGGGAAGTCAGAGCAGTTTCCATGTTTGCTTTTAGTAAATCACAAGGAAAGCTGGCAGCTTTCCGTATAGTACAGAGGGGACACTTTCTGGTTACTTTTATGCTGAAAAAAGTCTTTCTCCACAAATTGAAACTATTAGCGTTACTTTTAGAGTGAGATGCTGCCTGCTATATAAGAATGCATCAAAGTTCCTAGCAGGAAAGAAAATTTGATGGGTATTGTCATGAGTGAATGCTCTAAAAACCAGAAGTTATGGCAGTGGCAGGCGTTCAGATGTACCAACTGATAGTGACAGCTATTTAAGAAGCTATGAATGTAGATTTTACAGTTTTTCATGGCTTGTTAGATGTTATTTTTAATCAAAATCTGGGCCATAATGGATTAGGTCATCCTGTATAGCTGGGACAACATAGAGAAATCATCACTAGTCATGTTTTCAAGTGTTTTTCTAAGTCCCACTTTTTCCCCAGAGCAGAATTGCTAACAGATGCTGTATGGGTTTTTTCAGGGATCATAAGAATATCATACAGACAGATCATTGCTATATCTCTAATCTGGACTCTTTTCTGTATAAGATTATTATTATTATTGTTTTCATTTTTAAGCTCCTTTTCAATGAAAAGCCAAGCTTTTAAACCCAAGGCTTCTAAGAAATAGTAATACTCTGAACTGATTAATATGGTGGAAGGATGTATTTACAGATGATCCTTTATTTAATACGTTCTTTTCTTGGGGGCTGCCTGCTCTACAGGCCGCAGCCTGTAAACCCTGAAATTAAAAAAAAAAAAACAACAAAAACAAAAACAACAGTAATTCATTCCTTGTTGTTTGTCGACATTAGCATTCCCACTACAGCTTTTAAAGGTTTTCTTGGGAGATGAGGACTACCAGATGACCTTAATCATTGCTACCATAGATTTACTCTTAATGTCTCTGAGAAGTGTGACACTCCTGGCTGTATAGCAGCGCTTAATGTCATTCTAAGGTGCCATTAGTAACTAACCTTCAACATTTCTTTGCTGAGGCTTGAATCTCTGACACTAAGTGGTGCAGGAGGTTTTAGCTGCGTAGCTCCTGTTAACTTTAATGGAAGTCACATGGATTGTCCTTTGCTTTGGAAATACGAGAGCCAGGTTAAGAAGAGAAATTGTACATTTGAACAAGAGTTTAGAGGGTTAAGAAAAAAAGTTATTGCTCCAGAGGAAACCCTGGTGCTACAACCAACAACTGTAAGATCATTTTTGTGTTGAGATTTGACAAATCAAGTCTTTAGAGATAGGGGAACAATCCACTTTTTTAAATCAACTGATATAAACATGAAAATTAAAAAAAACCCAAACTTTTATCTGCTCAGAAAACATCTGCCTTTGACACAAAGTTTCCAGCAAGGCATGTCAGTGGTGGTTTTGGATCATAGTATTTGAGATTTGGATCATAGATATTGAGTATTTGAGTATTTTGGATCATGGTATTACAGCAGCACAGTCTGATCAGAAAACATGCTTTTCCAGACATCATGATGACTGGACCCTTCTCATGTACTGTGGGCTCAGAAAATTCCCACCCCAGCAAAGCACGTTAGTTTATTGTATGTCTTAAGCATTCATACATATAAATGAAATACAGCATATTGTGGTTGATTGCTTGTGTTTTTAAAGTCAGTTAAGTCTTGGAGGTTATTTTACCCACAAATAACAGTACTGTTCCATACTTGATTACAGTGGAACAACAGGTAAATCCCATAACTCATCTAGCAACTGTGTGGCTGTCATCATTAGGTTTCTTCTGCATATAAATAAATGGTTCCTGTTTACATATACTGTAAGCTACTTGCCCTCCAGTTTTCAGAGTATTAAGTGAGATTACAGTGAGAATTTTTTGCATTTAAATTTCATGCCCTCTCTCTCCAGTACACGAAGCAGCAATAGATTTAATCAGCTGTATGTCTGAAGTCTTACAAGTATGTTCTCTTGTTCTTTTATGCAGAAATACTGAATGGAGGGGTGTATGTTGGCCAGAACAAATTTCTTTGCTTCGCAGACACCATTCATTGGCAGGATATCGTGCGTAACCCCTGGGCCTCCAACTTCACTTTGGTTCCAACGAATGGCAGCTCAGGATGTAAGTACCAGTTTTATTCTTAGCCTTGTCATCCGCTCAGCATGAAACAGTATAAATATGACCACAAGTTTTCCCTGATCCTCTGTTACAGAGAATTGTATTTGTAAATTTTCCCCTTACACTGCATTCTTCAAAGTTTGTATGCTGCTTGTAGGAATGCTTAGTCTAATCTTAAAAACACTTTGTCTGTAGAGAATATTTGTGAACATCATACATTTTCTGAGTTTTCTCTCATCTGTTTTCTCTTTTCTGCGTATTCTTTTTTCTATTTATTGCTAAATCCGCTGCCGTGGAAGCACAGACGTTATTGTTTGCTTTGCATTTGTTCCTGCTTGCTCAGTCTAGTCCTTGAGTCACAATGGTCTGTCTATGGCATCATAATTAGCTGCTGGAGTAATTATGGTACAAACTTACAGATATTCTGACTTTAGATGAGAAATGAACCTCGAAGAAATAGTTACCCTGTTGTTGTGTGTATCGTTGAAGAAAGAGAGAGAATTTGGAGAGGATGGGGTGCTCTTCACAATATAGCCAATATTTATCTGTTTTTAATATGTTCTCTCTAATTTAATGCTCTTGATTTCAAACTTGGAGTATCTATGTACTTTGACTAATTTGTTTGATCCATTTTATAGAATCATAGAATCGTTTAGGTTGGAAAAGACCTTTAAGATCATTGAGTCCAACCATTAACCTAGCACTGCCAAGTCTGCCACTAAACCATGTCCCTGACACCACATCTACCCATCTTTTAAATACCTCCAGGGATGGTGACTCCGCCACTTCCCTGGGTACCCTGTTCCAATGCTTGAGCACCCTTTCAGTGAAAAAATTTTTCCTAATATCCAATCTAAACCTCCCCTGGTGCAACTTGAGGCCATTTCCTCTTGTCCTGTGGCTTGTTACTTGGGAGAAGACACCAACACTGACCACACTACAACCTCCTTTCAGGTAATTGTAGAGAGCGATAAGGTCTCCCCTGAGCCTCCTTTTCTCCAGGCTAAACAACCCCAGTTCCCTCAGCTGCTTCTCACAAGGCTTGTGCTCCAGACCCTTCCCCAGCTTTGTTGCCCTTCTCTGGACACGCTCCAGCCCTCAATGTCTCTCTTGGAGTGAGGGGCCCAAAACCGAACACAGTATTGGAGGTGTGGCCTCACCAGTGCCAAGTACAGGGGCACGATCACTGCCCTAGTCCTGCTGGCCACACTATTTTTGATGCAAGCCAGGATACCATTGGCCTTCTTGGCCACCTGGGCACACTGCTGGCTCATATTCAGGCGGCTGTCGACCAACACCCCCAGGTCCTTTTCTGCTGGGCAGCTTTCCAGCCACTCTTCCCAAGCCTGTAGCGTTGCATGGGGTTGTTGTGGCCCAAGTGCAGGACCTGGCATTTGGCCTTGTTGAACCTCATACAACTGACCTCGGCCCATCAATCCAGCCTGTCCAGATCCCTCTGTAGAGCCTTCCTCCCCTCCAGCAGATCAACACTCCCGCCCAACTTGGTGTCAAACTTACTGAGGGTGCACTCAATCCCCTCGTCCAGATCATTAATAAAGATATTAAACAGAACTGGCCCCAACACAGAGGCCTGGGGAACACCACTTGTGACCGGCCGCCAACTGGATTTAACTCCATTCACCACAACTCTCTGGGCCTGGCCATCCAGCCAGTTCTTTACCCAGCAAAGCATTCGCCTGTCCAAGCCATGAGGCGCCAGCTTCTCCAGGAGAATGCTGTGGGAAACTGTGTCAAAGGCTTTACTAAAGTCCAGGTGGACAACATCCACAGCCTTTCCCTCATCCACTAGTCGGGTCACCTTGTCACAGGAGATCAGGTTAGTCAAGCAGGACCTGCCTTTCATAAACCCATGCTGGCTGGGCCTGATCACTTGGTTGTCCTGTACATGCCACGTGATGGCACTCAAGATGATCTGCTCCATAACCTTCCCCGGTACCGAGGTCAGGCTGACAGGCCTGTAGTTCTCCAGATCCTCCTTCCGGCCCTTCTTGTAGGTGGGCATCACATTTGCTAACCTCCAGTCAGCTGGGACCTGCCCATTTAGCCAGGACTGCTGACAAAGGATTGAAAGTGGCTTGGTGAGCACTTCTGCCAGCTCGTTTCTCTGTTTCCCTTCCATAGAGTTATTGACCTTCAGTAGTGTTCTGATGTTTCTTGCAGCAATAATGAATTCTAGTGAATGGTGGTGACAGTGACACAAAGTGTTTAGGTAAAAATATTCCATAATATAGTAAAGTGCATTCAAAATTAATACCATGGTATTGAACAATACCCTCAGGATGTATCAACATGGAAATTCAGGTATAGGCTGGGAAGAAGTTTATATCTGATGTCAGGAGTGACACCACAGCAGACATACTGTTCTGAGAATTCTGGATATAGGGACATTCTGGATTGCTTACCGTATCCTAAGGTGTGTCCCTCAAGGATGTATAAATGACCGATTGCCTCTTTAGCTTCCGCTACAGCCAAGAAACAACTTCAGTTCTTCAGCTGCATGTTAGGAATTCAGAAAAAAAAAAACCAACAAAAACCTAGACTCTGGGTAAAGACCATTTGATGAGTCCCCATAATTTCTAAGCAGCAACTTGTTTTTAACCACGTTCTTTGTGGTATAATAGATTTTATATTAGGCCAACTTGCTTTTGTATGTCTCACCTGCTACCCTCAAAAACACAGCTACTTGAGATACGGCTTCCTCTGGGAGGCTGCCAAACTCCACTGCTCCTCGATCTTCCAACTCTGGAGCTGAGGCTCGTCTCTTCTGCCTTCTGGCTGGAAACCTGACATAGTTGTAATGCAGCCAGCTATCTTATTTGCATATTAAAAAACCCCTCATCACTGGTGATGATCAGTTCTAAGCAGAACTGATAAAACCTTTGAAGGTTAGGGAATGCCTGTACCCTTTTATGAGTCATTACTTCAACAAGAAAAAGACTTGGTTGTTACTCTGGTTTGTTCTGTTACTGGGTTTTCTTTCTTTGCCAGTTCTTCAAGACAAATGCTTCTGCAACACCAAGGTAATAAGCTCTTTTAAAAAAGCAGCCAACATCAATACTATCTTTTTGAGCTAATGAAAGTTTTACTGGTGACTTCAGAGGAATCGGAACGGGATCAGTGCTGAGTACTTTTGGAATCACACCCTGAAAGTAATAAAGGCAAATGTTAGCTCCCACAGCAAGATGAAAGAATGTATGTACCTAAGTCCTGTTTTCTTAAAACATTTTTTCATTCTTTTTGAGTTGTTTTGAAACATAGGGAAGGAACAATTTGCGCTTTGCCATTTGTGCTTGATAAACCTGATAAACAGCATTATTTCAGTGATGAGTGAGAGCTATGTACCAAGGCAGCTTCATTAAGATAGCCACCCAATTTTTTCTTTATTTTTTTTCTTTACTTGGGATGGAGCAGAACCCAGTTGGACTGTATTTAATTTAATAAACATAAGTCTCCTTCTCCAAGAAACTGGATTCCATCTCAAGACTATTCATGAGCCCTGTGAAATTTGATTAAATTAGCTAATCCAAACCATTTCTGTCTTCACAACTTACATAGGTAAAAATCTAAACCCCATAATACAGAAAGCCAACAAATGGCTAAAATGGTTTAACAAAGGTGTTAAGGCTTTAGGAAACAAAGAATTCAGGTACAGAAATCACCATTTAAAATAGCCTAAAATTAAATAGCTGTCCGTGTGTGTGCATGCATATATTACACACACATGCACACACATAGGTGTACATATATATAAAGCCTTCAAATGAAATCACTCAAATGTGGAACCTTATTACTACCTGTCAAGAGGTAGGAGAAAGGGAACATACTACTCTGGTAGTTTACGAAGAATTAAGACAAGTTATTTGTACTGGTGCAGAAAGGACTTGGAGAAATGAACATTGAATTATAACCCTAGAATGGAAATCAGTGTAGAGTATCATTAAATAAGGTATATGCTTCTCAAATTTGGCTCACATGTCACTTTTCATAATCTGCTAGGCAGCGTGGGCGCTTGCTGGGCCCAGCCTTGCTATTTTTCCACTGCTGCAAATGATGCTCAGTGCATTACAAAGTCTTCGGTACTTTTCTGCATAGACTGAGTCATGCTTTTTTGGATCCAGCATGTATATATATTTACTGTTTATTTTACATGAATGTATTAAATTGCCTGAAGTCTCAGGTGCCTCCTATCAAATGCAAATCTTGGCTAAGTCCATTGGAACTGAGTAAGTACATGTTGCTTGGCATTACTGAGAATATCCTAAGTGCAAGAGATGTCAAGGAAAACCCTCTGGGACTTACCATGTCAGAATATCTTGAAAAGAAATGAGTGGGTTTTATCTAAAAACCTTTACAGGAGAGGGAGAAGGTCTGTTAGAGAGGCTGCATCAATCTGTGAATGTAAATCAACGAAATCTTCTGTGTCAAGCTCAACAAAGTCTGTACTAGTAGTAATTTAGGAAAGTCTGCGTAAACGTGTGATCATGTGGCACCTGGGTAGATGCATCGGCCTATGTGCCGTGTTTAGCCATGACTGGCAGGACTGGAGGGTAGCTTATGGCCCAGGAATGGTTAGGGCCGTTTCACTGTGACCACCTCAGTAGCGATCCCTGGCAGAGAGTATTTTGGGGACAAAAAGCTGTGAACTGCCATGAATGTCAGAATCAGACACTTCATAATTCCAACAGGTCTTGAAGCCTAAACCACAGTTCGGTGTTTTGGCATCGCTAGCATTGTTTCCAACTGTCAGTAGCAGACGTAAAATCTCACCAAGGTGTCTACACGTCCGAAAGAACAAGGGCCCTTCCTCAGAGAAGAGCCCAACATACAACGCTTGCCAGGTTTTTGCCGATGCCAGAGTGGACTCCAGCAGGTTGATATAAATGCACTGTCTTACTGGGAGCACCCGTGCATTAGCGTGTGTGTGCGCTCAGGGCTCAGCCACGCTCCTTGTTCGTCTTCCCCCATGATGGAGCCGACACTGCAAGCTGCCGGTGCTGCTCTCTTCCCCAGCCAGACAGAAGAGCTGATAATGGTCCCACTTCAGGGATAATTTCACTTGCAACCCTCCCTGCTGCTCCAAGGCAATCAGCAGAGGAGGAAGACAAAAGGGTGGAGTGAAATGAAGACGCTTTGAAATAAAATCAGTCCCCTGCCTCTGTGCTTGTTTCATACCTTGGATCTACCAACTCTGGCAATCCCCTTCATTTACATCAGTGCTAGACAGAAGAGAATATGGCCAGTGAACTCTGGGAATAAAGCTTTTCTGATTCCCTTCTTCACAGGCTTTCATTGTCACATCAGTGTTAAGAAGCCAGTTGAAAAGGCTGTGGCATCTTAACCGCTCTGATAGAAATACTGCAGACATATGAATCCTAAGTGCTGCTTCTCCTTTTTTTCTTTTTCTTTAGCCTGAAATGCATTCTACCCATTGCTTCATGTTCTGATCAAATGCATGCAGAAAAGCTCATGTTAGAGGCCTTTGAATTACACAGTCTTACTGTTAAGATGAATACAGCCAGTGGCTGCCAGTGCAGAGCTCTGCATGTACCGCCGAAATGTAATAAACAAATGTTGTACCAGGGACCACGGATGCTTCAACTCTCCGAGGACAGATACCTCTGTGCCTGGCATTTTGACGTGTACTCTGAAAGACTACTACTATTTACTGTTTGCAGAGCCTTCCCATACAGGTATCTTGTAGCTGAAGCTCTTGAAATTAATTGTAATTTGAAAGCAGCCTTCTCTTCCATTTACCTGAAATCAATGCTGTCAGCCTGGGGTTTTTAAGCTGGGCATCTTGCAGCAGGAATCTCAAAAGTGCTTAACTGTCTAAGGAACAACATTTTCCCTTTAGGTATATGTTACTGAATTTGTTTCTGCAATGCTGAAAATCTTTCTCTCCTTCCAAAAATAAGCCATGAATTCAAGCATTAGCCAAGCATGCTAAAGCCACGCTTTGCAAGAGCATATTCCCCTGTTAGCACCTCCACTTGTGGGATTTAGTCCCTTAACTGAAGAGCTGGAGCTCTGCCCTTCGGAGCTAGAAACCTGAGGTGCAGTTCCCAGCGATGGTGCAAGAAATAAAGCAGGAAATAAGGATTAGACTTCTTGCCTAAAATGACTCTAGATTGGTAGACAACTCCTCTCTGACCAGCTTTAGGGAAAGTGCATTGAAAACTCAGCTGCTTTGATCAGTGTTCTCAGTGTCCTCGATGTCCTCCTTGGTTTGGTAGTTAGCAGGAACTAGACTAGCCCCACATTGTGCCAGGTGAGCTCTTTTGCAGGATTTGACAAGGACTGTAGTATTAAATCAGAATTTTCAGTGGAGCTTTACTTGGAGATTTTGTTTCACAGAAAAGCCTGAAGGGTTTGAATTATTGCATTGAGGTCGCTTGCATAGCTAATAGCATAGGTTCAAATAAATCAATAATGCATTTAAAAATACTGAAACAATATGGATGCATGTTCATGATGGAGCTGGTAACTGGGTAATAAAGATTAAAAAATTACTTTCCATTTTTCAGTTAAAAGAAAAATGCTGCTTTTCAAGAAATTATTCAAGACAAATGCAGGACTGCATGCTGGCACATGCCCAGAGTTGTGAAAACTGAACTCTCTGAAAATTAAGCCCATTTTAAAGTATTGTCCTGAACTGGAATTTCTGCTCAGACTCTGAAGTGCAAGAGATCTGTGGAAAAATTTCCCTTGGCTTGATCTGGCCTTTTGACTGAGCCCCTGTTAGCTGTGAAAAAAGCTGGAATTTTTGGCAAGTTATTTTTGCTGGCAGAACAGCTTCAGTTACTTGCTATTCATGACATAGTATTCCTCTGTCATTGCTTTCTATCTAATTGCACCTGGAAATGTAAAAACACCCAGTTTCTGAGCTGTGCAGAAGTACTTCTACGTTGTTACATGATGCATAGGAAGACAAGGCTTGGTCTTTAGCTGTGTACCTGTGATTCAGTAAATCCCATGATGTATTCGAGGGAAACACTGCTTTAAAATGTCTTCCCTCTTTTTTACCTATTGATTCATAGATTTTTCGAGGGCGAAAGAGGCCTTGAAACATCATTAGCTCTGACTTCCTGTATGCAGAAGCCCTGAAGTATCATCTTCTTGCCTGGCGTTGAGCTCAGTAACTTTCCTAACCACAGCATATCTTCCAACCCAGCTTTGAGTTTCAGAAGCAGCCCCAGCCCTGGCGCAGCTGGAGCTCCCACAGCCACTGGGTGGGCGAGTGTGGGGCTTCGGTCCTCTGTACGCTCTTCTGGCACTGGTGTGAAGCTTCGCAGAAGTGCAGCCGTCCCTCAGGAAGCTGGTTATTTCCGTAGCATTAAGAGATATAATACTAGGTGCCTTTATTTCGAATTTGAACACGGTTTTAAATTGCAGATGTTGTTGCCTCTTGCACCTTCTCCAGCTAGCTCAAAGGGCGCTCTCATAGCCAGCATTTTCTCCTTGCAGAAATGGCATGTACCGTGTAATCAGCTCACCTCTTGATCTTTTTTTCGTAAGCTAAACAGATAGAGGGTCTCACATCTCTCACAGTGAGGAATTTCTTTCCAGCTCTAAAATAATTTCAGTTGCTCTTCAATGTGAAGTATCTGTATTTTTCAGTGTGCTTTTAGAAGGCGGAAACCAGAGCATGCATAGTGTTTTATTTCTGATTAATCAATATCCTGTAGAAGTAAAAATTGTATCCTTTGTTTCAGTTTTACATGAGGCACCCGATGTTCAGGCAGTTCTGACATCTGTGTGTTTTAGAGACTCCCTGTTTTCCAGAAAATGTTGCCTGCATGCTTTATTCTGAAATGGGCAATCTTAGTTTGGCTTTGTAAAAGACATTTGGTGTGAGTGACTCCAGCTTACCCGCCAGCCTGGCTCACTCTAATACTGCCTGCTCTTCACTGTAATTTGCTGGGGTTTCAGTCTTCCTGTAACCTGTATGTTTTATGGCCTGGGATTTTTTAATAATTTCTAGACCTTTGGCTGGAATATTAAAAAGCATCAGTCCTGCGACAATCCCGGGTGAACCACACCCCAATTGTATTATAATTGCTCATTTACAGCTACTTTTGGAGAGCCCCCAATTAGCTGGCTCTTAATGCATTTTTCATGTGTTTTATTAATATTGAAACACAGAGACAAATCTAATTAAATGTTTACCATTTAGCCAGTGCTTTGCATTTTAATTAAAGGAACAGAAAATGGACTAGCCAGCTGCACAGTTGGTTATGAAGTCAGCTCTCTGTTCTCAGGAGAATGTCTGGTGCAGACATTCCAGGCTGTGATTGACCTTACCTGGGTGCAGGTGTGTTTGGAAGCATTATAGCTCAGTTTGACATACTTATCTCTGTATAGTATGTATTTGGTTGATGTGAGTCAGTGCTGGCTCCATATTCTTTTTTTTTTTTTTCCCTTTCTTCATTTTCTCTGTTACACTCTCTTTGTGAGTTGCTTTATTTAGGTTAACCTGCTACCCCATCGGCCCTGATAACCGCCAGTTTGCTGGGCCATGTTTTACTGCAAGTTTTCCACATGCTAGCAAAAGGAGTAATACTGCTTCTGAAAAGATACTTCTTTAAAATATTGCAGAAATGGGAACAATTTGGTAGAAACTTAGTTTAGTATAAATGTCTCTTTACATCAGACTAGTTTAAGGCCAAAAGCTCCTTACATTTTTTTTAAATTGATATAGGAGAAAATCAGCCGTGTGGATACATGCACATCCCTTTCGGCATACATAGTATATTCTTGTAGTGTGTTTCACAAAAGTCGTAAGTTGATATTTGCATGGGATTTTGTATAAGTGATAAGCTTTGTTCTCCTTTGGGCATTAACAGTCCATGTTTGGAGTTGCTGGCAAGGGTTGTAGGTGAATTTGTGTACAGCGATTTGTTGCAGCTACAGAATGAGGTCTGACGGGTAGCCAGCCCGTTGATTTAATGTTCAGTAGTGGCCTTGTAATTCTTCACAGAGCACAGTAACTCATTTTTTGTACCAGTAAGTCGCAATATTAGAAAAGGATCATTTTTACACAGTGACTTATGTGGAAATTTAACCTCGGGTCCAACCATTGGGTATTTAATTCTGAAGTAATTATGTGACAGTTATGAAGAACAGGGGTTCCTCAGATCCTTGCAATCTCTCCCAGAAGTCCCAACCTTCCACCAGTTCTCAGTTACACTGTGGCTAAATTGTATAAAATGCTACTATGTGTGTGCACACCAGTGTTTCCAATTGGACTATCCAAAACAGACTCTTGTGCAGGACCAGTCCTGCTACCATCGGGAAGCCACACTGGTGAAGTGGGGAGTCTTGGATCAGGGTGGGAGGGAGGATAGAGTCCTTTCCCACAGTAAAAACGCCATCGGTGAGTAAAAAAACAGGAGAGCTAAAGCCAGCGTAGATACAAGTAGATGGAAAGCTTTCCTTTAGACCAGTGGATGCTCCTGTAACAGGAGGCAATTATGTATAAATAATGAGTAAGTGTAAATCAAACCCCTAGCCCTCAGTACCAAGACACAGGTGAGCTAACTGCATTTTGTCCAGTTACTCCTGCAAGGTATTTTGTGCTTTTTCAAAGCACGAGGATTTTGCTCTACAGAAGGCCAGAGTAACAGCAGTATATTTATGTATGCTGGCAAAAAGAAAAGAGTGAAGTGACTAATTCATGCTTCAAGCCAACTTTCAGAATAGCTAGTGTATCATTTCTGGTGTACACCTAAATTGGAAACTACCTATGGAGAAAATGGTATTCCAGAAAATATGTGCTGAAGACATTTGTTATTGCAGAGTTTGTTAAATTATAACCTTTCATTGAGGTTATTACTTGAAGTTCAATTAACATTTTAAGTGTATGTTTGGAGACCAGCAAATGGGGCCTCTGCAGACAGGTGGCCTTGGTACAGAATACGATCCCTGCCGCCGGTGTCACCGTGGCAAAGCCAAGAGGAGAAGCTGTTCTTTTTGATAAAAAGCCACAAATAACTAAACTGTTTTGTGAAAGCTCCTTCTGTGTGGAACACACTTCAAGGGCTTGCAGCATTGCATTTTAGTAGCAGTTACAGTGTCATGGATATCTCAGTTGGAAAGAAAATTTATATCAGAACTGAATAGCAAGTCTCACAACCGCTTTTTTTTCCAGTATATGTGGAGGTTGCTTTTCCTACCATTAAGGAATCTCTCGTCAGGACAGAATTTATTTATTTACCTGGAATTGAAAGACAAATATAGTAACAGAAGAAATTGATTTTAAAGAATAGTTTTTGCCAAGTATATGTCACTGAACATGGAAGAATACGTGAAATCCAGTGATAGAAATGAACTTGTTTTGCATTAGTGTGGCAAGCTGAACGGCTTGAAGTTGCCTGTAATGTTTTTCCTCAACCCAGAACAGTGTGTTTTGAATAAAGGGAAACAGTTTAGTTTCCTAATAAATACCTTCAGCCAGCATTTTCAGAAGGGATTTGTCAATTGGCGAATGCCCTTGAAACAGATTTGAAAGGCAGGCAGACATGGCATTTAATGGAAATACGATGCCTCTAACAGTTGAGTTCGCTGAATAAAAAGTAAGTAACAAAGCCAAGTATACCTAGCTAATACGAATAAATAATGCCGTGAGGGACAGATCTCCTTAGGCTGCCAGAGCCTAATCCAGGGATCTAGCAAGGGAACTGCTACAAAGCCAGGGATCTTTAGGAGTCGTGGACACAGAAGGGAGGGCACTGAGAAAGCCAGCAATAAACAGTTTCTGAAGAACCTCTGACATGGGCATGTCTTTGCAGTGAATAATATATTTTTCAAAAAGATAAAATTACCCAACCCCAAAACCAATCCCCTCCCTGCCAAAGTGCTGACTTTGTTTCACTGAGTATCTCCCTCCCTTCTTACAGGGTGAAAGTCACCCACCAAGTGGCACGGTTTACCATGCTGATGCATAAAAATATTACAAAGTGGCACTAGTTCTGTAGCTACAGAATTTAAGTAGTGCTCCACATAGTAGCATGTGGCAACTGTTGGTAAATGCTTATCTTTTAATGGCAACCTGTGTGTGTATAATGTATTACTGTATACCACCTGTTTATAAGCAGATTGGCGTTTAAGCAGTATATTGCACAAGGGAGAGACTCTCCGTTTAAATGGAAGCATCCCTCTCCATTATAAGCAGCTTGCTTTATCGCAAACACCAGTGTTTCTTGAAAGTAGGAAATAAACCCCAAATACTCCGAATATTTAAAATAGTGTAATTGAGTGGTAATTGGCAGATTTGTAGTGAGTGGGTGGGTGGGTGGAACTGGTCTTTCACGGCAAGCTCCAGCTGCTCTAGTTAGCTGCCTTTGAAGAGCTGCTTAGGGAAAGAGGAAGAAAAGAAAGACTATAAAATCAGCCGCTTAATTGCATCTACTGGTTCTTGAAGCTGCTGTGTGCCTCCCACCCTTTTGAAGTTGTCTGCTGTTAGATCTGCAAGATGCACATCCCAGCCACCAGCTCAGAGTGGGCTTGGTTGGTGCTGCTGCGCGGGACATGAGGGTGGGTGTATCGCTCGGTGGCAGTGGGTGGGTGCAATGTTGGGCCTAGCCAGCCAGCATCATGATGGGCTTCTCCCGACAGACTATTCTGTTGCTTGCATAAAACACAAAACCACCCCAAGCCTTTATTGCTATCATACCTGCATTTTTTTAAGGATTTTGTTACACATGCCTGTTTTGGCAGAAATTCTCAGAACTGTTGCTAAAGTTCCTGTCCTGCTTTTGTGCACAGCCTGGCTAAAGAGCTCTGCTCAAACCCAGGGCTGTTTGGGGGCTTCCCTCTGATCCCTTCACACCTCCTGCAGGGAAGAGGACAGTGCTGTGGCTTCACATGAAGCTGAGTGACTAGAAGGGAAGTTTCTGTCTGCTAAGCAATGGACAAGGTGTAGGAAGTAGCAAAGCAGAAAAGAAGAGTGTATTTTATGCCCCTGCAATCCCTCACGCTTTCTGTTCCTGTGTGTAGGATCTCCACGTTCGTATCTCCTTGGGCTAGTATTCAAAGGAGCTTTCACATCTCAAAATCTTCTTTCTGGTCCTCTTGTAGGAACTTGTAATTTCCTTTCAAAACCTCATAAAAGCCATCATCAGTGAAGTGTTCTGGCGTTGGGGAAGTGTTGGGAATATTTGCAGAGTAAGATACTTAATCCAAGGTTTTCAAGTGGTTTTATACAAATTGCTACATATGAAAACAACTTCGTACCAAATTCATCGTATTATGCCTACATGATAGTCGCAGACTGTCCACAGCATGACCTCTATGCAGATCTTTGACAGCTAAAGATTATCCGGGAAATTGCAGTCTGAAGTTTGTTTGTATGATTATTTTCATTGAATATTTGTGGATAGCAAATACTGAATCTAAATATCAGAGTATATGCCCAAGCATTGTTTTCCAACAGAGAAAGGCCTTCTGTTGTCCAAGTATTGTTTTGTAATAATCAGTTTTGTTTCGAATAGCCAGAGATACATTTTGAATAAGCAATCACATTTGAATAAGCATATTATGATACTTATCCAAAGGTTGTCTAAAACTGGACTCCAGATTTCATGGGAATGCAGAGTTCCTTTCTAGTATTTCCATTTAATTAAGTCAAAAGTTGGTTAAAATATTAGCACACCTAACTGCAGCCACCCAGACTCTAGGAATATTACATGGCATCAAGAAAAAGTAAAATGAATTTTAAAAGCCACTTCAGTTTCGACTTCTCATTTCCTTTCGTTGAGGTTATTACTTTGTTTAAAAAATGAAAACTGTATGCCCCTCTGTTCGAACTTTATTACTGCTTTGGCAGCATTACAGGAACATTATTACAGGACATTATTTTGACTTATGTGGTATTGACTGACTTGATCTGTTTGAGGGGTGGAGGAGTCGGTATTAAACAAGCACAAGAACACCCCCAGCTTTGGCACTTACTTTTCAGTGTGTCTTGGAGTTTGTTGAGAACCTCCTTTGAAAATCTCTTCTAGCAGCGCTGAGATTTCTCGCCCAGTGTTACACATTGTGTTCAGAAAACAAACCTGTATCTGCATCCTTCAGTTCTCAGCCAAGATTATGCATCGGGCAGTCAGTCTGCTGCTGCACCTGAGGACAGATACCTGGCTTAAGGTTTATTACAGGCACTGATATGGGTGCACATCTGATTGCTGTTCAGTAGGAGTCACTGCTGCTTGGCTTGTTTGTGTGTTTTAATTTCATGTGTTGTCACACCAGAAACAGAAGCACCTATTGCTGTGAGCCAGAATAAAAAGCACCTGAGCTGAGAGCGAATGGGCAGTATCCTAGGGCAAGGCAGGGTGCGGGTGGTGCAGTGTTAGGCATCGCAATGGCTGCTTTTTAGGATGTGAAATTCACGCACCTTAGGATGCCCCCATGGAGAGGAGGGAGCCCATTGAAATAGTAACTGCCAGGGGCAAACTGGGGAAACGCTGAAGCTAATATAAAGGCATAGAAGATGCTGGCCTTTTATGGTCTCTGTCTGCTGGGAATCTGCAGTGCTTAAGTGCCTACTGCCTTCTCCTCACAGTGGTCTTCTGTTCACACACAATTTTCCTCAATAAGAAGGACTTTTCTCCCCTTGTAGGAAATACATTAGCAGTTTAGGAGTTCCCCAGCATGTGGGAGAGCAGGCTGCAGTTTCCTACCTTGCCTGAAGGCATTCAATCCCATACCGCCTATCTCCCACCTCCCAGTGGAAACTGCCCCAGGTTCGTCTGAATTAGGGCCTTTTCTACTCCCTCTGTTGAAATTCCGAGTGTTCAGTAAGCATCAGGTAAGATACAAAAATAGTCCTGAGGGCATGGACTGATCCTGAGATGTACCTCTTCCCCAGTGATCCTAACCACTGAGCTGTGGGGCAAGAAGCCAAGAATAGTTGCATGCTGTGTCCAGCTCTCTCCCTTCAGGGCCAGTGAGCTCCCTGCGTTGTCAGGAGGGATGGGTGCCTGCTCTGCGCTCTCCCCTTCCAGAGAACAGCTTGTAGACTGTTTCTTGGGTTGCTGTCCTGGGAGGCAAGAGTCTTCATCACAGTAAGCAAAGGAGAAAGCCAGGACGCATAACCCCACACCCTAGGTGAGTGTTAACATCTACAGATGGTGGAACATCACCTTCTCCTTCTGCACAGAGGAAAGGGAAAATAGGAGCTACCCCTGTAATTTGAAGGGGTCCGGGGTTGTTGGTCTGTGTGCTTTGAGGATGATCCACATGAGGGAGGGTGTTTCATTTCTGCCCCAGTGCAGACCCCCATTAGACAGAGACCAAGCTGCTCTGCTGTTCAGGAACAGAGGTCCTGCTGCAAGTGTGCGAGTTATCTGTGGCTTACTGGAGGGGAATATATTTTTTTAACAATAATGATTACAAGGAAAGATTCCTGAGGGCTTGTTGTTCTTGATGAGCCTGCCAAGCAGCAGGTATGACTTGACCTATCCTTTTAGCCTTCCGGCTGTGTCTCCCCATTTGCTCAGGATCCCTGTGTGTGTTCAGAAAGGCATTTGATGCTGATTGGAACTAATTCACCACCACAGTGGGGGGAATTCACTTGCATTGCTCTGTGCTAACAGCTATAAGTAGTGATAATTAATAGCTCCTAATTGCTTAATCAGTGTAAAGTTTTAGACTATGTCGTATGTGAAGGGTTTTATTTTGTGTGAATGACTAAACCCCCAATTAATGCATCGAGTCATACAGCCTTACCAGTGCTGTCTGTTCCAGGCAGAGAAAAATAACCAGTGTCTTCATTACCACCCTCAGGTCCCTTTCTGTAGTCATTACTGTGGCCTGAAGACATTTTTCTGTAGCAGCTGAAGTAATGTTACAGTGAGCTTCCTATCAGCTCAGAGCTGTCAGCAATAGATATGAATCCACCGGCCTGAGCCCGTTCGGTGCTGCTGACATGCTCTTCTTGACTTTCCATTTATTCCTTTACCTCTGGTGGCCAATCTCTCTGAAAATCAAAACTGTCTGCCACCAGCATATCTAGCAATAGTCTGTAATTTCGCAGTTCTCAACAGATCCCCGGTCCCTGTGCGCACACGAGGGTTGTCTCCATCCCACATTACTCAAGAAAATGCATCCCCCTTTGGTATTCAGTTTTTGTTTTCTTCGGTGCCGGTTGAGTTTTATCGCTGCTCCCTCTCCCCGTATCTCTCCCTGTGCCTGTCTTTCAGGGCGTATCTCTTGGATTGTTTTCGTTTCCCAGACCTATTTCCCATGCCAGTTTCTTTTTAGCTGCCTGTGCCTGACTACCTCTCCATTTGTGTGCGTCTCTCTTCTTATCTACTGAGGAAGATGCGGGGAAGATAGAGACATTGAATGGCAGAGTTGGAAGTCCCTATTGGAAGCGATGGTTAGACGGAGTTTGCTTTCACTGTTATCAAAGCCCCAGTGGTCCCCGTGCGCTGGATGCGCACACACCTGGCAGTTAGGGGATGGGTGCTAGAAAACTTTGACTTATGAATGGTGGTAGCACCCACAAAAGGCACTGTGCTTTTCCACAGTGTAAGTATTCATCATTGAGGAACACTATGCAAGTTTTCACTGCGAAGGGATCCCATTAATATTTGTGCAGGGTACCTCTATTGGGCATGGAGACTTTGGGGTAGAAGCAACGATATAGATACGAGACGGAAAGGTCAGTTGAAGTGCTGCCTTTTACCACAATAAAAGTAACAATATCAGTACAGGTGCAGCTTGTTAAAGAAAAGCCTGAATTTTATGGGACTAATTCTATGTTGGAAAACTGTTTGGTGGCACATCCCGAAGTGAACTTATCTGACTTCAGTGAAAGCAACATAGTTTGATAGCAGTAGAGGAATTGACCCTTGGATTACTGTATCCCACAGCACTTCTACAGAGAGGAAGAGAAAATGAGCACTGGATATTTCTATAAGACACTTTCTTCTTTTACAGAAAGTTTTACTTTCTCTTATGACATGTGTGTCTCCTGCCATGAAGAAAGGAAATCCTGAGCAGTGTGAGTCTCTGTTAGGTAATTAACTTTCAAATCAATAGAAGAGATCTGAAGGCTAGCACAGGGCTGGTAGAAAATGCAAAACGATTTTTACTTAACAAAGAAGTGTGACTGAATGAATAAATGTGTGACAATAGGAATAGTCAGACAAGGACAGGGAAAGCATTACAGCCTGATAAAGGCAGAACAATCCATCACAACAATAGTGTCTTTAATTCTTGTTAATGCTGTGCTGCCGTGTTTGAATTATATTTTGATTTTGTTACCTCTTCATACATAAACCTAAGGAGTTTTAGCTGCCTAGAAAAACAACACGCAATTGTGTTTAAACCTTCTGTCCCATCTAAGCAATGGAAAGAAGAGACAGGGACTCATCGCAGAGTACACCTGGAACTTGTTGGGCCTTAGGGCTGGTTATGACTAGAAACATCTAAATGGCATCTCTAGCATTTTTGCAGGAATGAATTTTTTAGGTGAGGCATGAGTTTACAAGTAGCTTACAGAAGCTAATAAATAATTTATAGATGTTTTGATAGTTAATTATTTTAGACTGTTAGATAAGTAAAGAGGCTGCTTATAACCATGGTTTGTAACCATCAAAGCCACTTTATTTTGGCTGTGTTTATTCGCACTTCAGTATCAGTGTGTTGCAGATATGCTAACATTTATTAATGATTTATTAACCTGGTAGAAACCATCTGTAAATGCAAGCTTTGTGCAAAGTGAGACCATTTTTTCTCTTATTTCTGCTTTCCTTCTCCTACTGAGAGAGGTCTGCTCAAGGCAGCTGGCATAGCTGATGGGGAAGAAGCAGTGTTTCTTCTCTGTACTACACTCAGCTTAGAGCTAAGAGGAGGACTTCATTTTTCTTGTCTTGTCAGTAACTTAATCCTCTGCGGTTTTACTGTTCCTGAAATAATAAAGTCAGTCTGGAGCCAAAGGAAAGCCCTTCTCAATTCTCAGGAAAGCACAAGGATGAAGTAACCTTGGTCTTTCCCAAGCTAGTGAGGAAACATTTTCTGCTGGTGGCCTTCCCCGGATGGGAGAGCAGAAGCATGCCCTGCAAATAAAACCTTATCCTGGAAGTTACAACAATGATACTCTGCACCAGAGTCCATAATGAAGAACAGTCGCGGTAGTATTGGCTAATGGAAGATGAGCCCAGGAGGCGAGCCATTGGTTTTTTGCATGGAATTTGCCAAAGCAAAAATTAATTCTCATGTTCCAGTGGGAATCTGCCCTTTCTAAACTTAGATTTCATAACAAAGCTGTAAAAATGATGTAAGCCTCCTTTTAACTCCTTCACTCCTCCTCTGCAATCTAACGAATAAAACGTCATCGTGTATGCAAAACAATGCCACCATTCAGGAGCAGAAATGTACTCTAGCGTCACATCTGTAACGAGGCAGGAGACTTTTCCAGGTTCTTCCTCTCCATATCTCATTTAGAAAAGAAAAAAAAAGACCTTTTTTCTTATGTGCCTCCACTAATGTGCAAAAGTTAAGTGAATGGGCAAGGTAGTGCTTCCAAGGCAGAGCCCTGCAGAATTTTTTTTTTTTTTTTTTTGCGAAATTCCAGCTAATTCTTGAATCACTGTTTGATTGTAGTAATAACATATATGATGAGTTGTTACAGATGGGCTGTTTCACTGCGGCTGAGTGTTCCTAGGTCCCACGATTGCCACCAGGACTTCAGGACACTCAGCATCTTCTGATGTCAAGAACCAGTGGAGGAAATCATAGGAAGGAGGAGTTCTACCTCTTTACTCTCTGCTGCCTCAAAACAAAAGGAAGAACACTTCTGCAGTTTCATGGTTTGCCATTTCTTCAGTAGTTGTTTCTTTTAGCCCTTACTGCTGTACGTTGGAGGGTTTTAGAATATTTTAAAGACACAAGGAAAAACGGAAATAATTTATTTTATGCCAAGAATTGTTTGAAAATTTTTTCTCATATCTGCTGGCTCACTACAATCTAAAAATCCTAAGAAATATATACAGAAAGATCTGTCAGAAGTAGTATAATTATGTCAAGGACCTCGTCAGTCTTAGGGCCAGTAGATTTATTATCCATTTAAGCCTGACACACAGATCTAATGAAGAGACCTGTTCCTCACATGAATGCTCCTTATGCTCCTGGCTACTTATGTTGACTTCCATGGGACTATTTTTGTCTTAGATTTACAGAGCTGATCTTTAATGGGTAGCAATCTGTCCTCATTACACAGGGGAAAACCAGGTGCAATACCGAGTTACACGAGGGCAGAATCTGGACCAGTTCATACTGAGAGCAAAGAAAGTTGTTTTTCTTTTTAAACAAACAAACTAATACAGACACACTATTTGGAGGGATTTTGTTCTTTGTTTTTAATTCTCAGTATATTTGACCTTCAAAAGGACACGTAACAATGCAATTCAGAGGTGTGCTGCCTACAAGCTCAGCTCCTTGTTGTGTCTGTGCAGCTGAGAAAAGTGAAAACAATGAAGTAGATACTTTGAGTTCCCAATGAGAAAAAAAGAAAACTGGCAGCCTTTTCTTGCTATATTGTCAAATATCTCTATTTAAATGCAAATGATCATCTGACACTGCCAAACAAAGTCATGTACCAGGAAGCAGGTGTGCAAGTTACAAAAATTTTTTAAATTATTTTTGAAGATGCTGGATCCCTTTTATTTCCAGGAGGAGTAGAGTTGGCTGAATACATTTTTGGTTGTGTACCAAGGGTCAGCTCAGCACCTATGTTTCAAATATGAAGATTTTTATTTTAAGTGTTGCTTTTGCAGAAGTGTGGGCAGCCTCTCTAGTTAGAGATCACTTGGAGGGGTGCTTGAAGTTGCTTCTGTGTTGTCGCACTGCACATACTGCAGTGGAAAGCCCAGTGCATACACTATGTTTTGGAAGGGGGTAGAATCCAGGGACAGAAAGAGGAAGAAACAACCAAGCTGGTGCCTTGTTCTGCCTCAGGAATGTGTGGTTACAAGTGATCTGTGCAGTGCTTTATACTGCATCTAGCTGCAAGACTTCTGGCTTTCTCCCTAAACTTCAGGCCCCTTAAACGAGACAGGCGTGAGATTTGACCACAAGGAAGGATCGGGCATAAAATAGAATAGAGTCTTGCAAGAGGAGGCTCTGTTGTCCATGGGTTGTGGTTCCTCCCTAGCTTCCCCCAGCAGGGATGCTCCTGCTCAGGTGAGGACCAAGCAAAGCAAGTGGTGAAAAGGTTATCTGAACGTGCAGCTGAGGCCCTACCCTTTCTCCTTCCCGCTCTTCTGTTGGTCAGGGATAGCCAGTTTATAAAACTCACTTCCTGGGGATCATTTTTATTCAGTTGGGAAAGCACCAAAGCTAACAAACAAACTGTATCTTGCTGAGTCTCCTCTCTCCTCTGTTAAAAGTCTTCCTTTAATTTGCTGTTTACCTCGTCTTCTTTTTAAACTTCCTTTCTTATGAATCCATATGGATGTATTTGCTTTCTGCACAGGGTTCCAGTAGTCTCTTAATAATCATAATAATCATTATTACTGATTAAAGTTGCATTATTCATGCCAGATGGAGTCCCCTCCCTGTCAGGCAGAATGAGTTTGCATTATGTAGTTATAGTACATTTGTGATCTAAATAAACAGATGGCAGAATGTGACAGCAAATTATGTGCTGGTGATGTCAGCAACAACGCTTCCCGAGTATAATTGCTTTAAATGAACATGAATGCAGCAAGGAGCTGGTAGTTTTAACAAGGTAGTTGGCATACAGTGTGGTAATTACCATACAACATCATCAATAGCACCATGAATGCTGTGCGAGTGCTGAGGGAAGAATGCTAGCTTTGAAAAAATAGTGACAGAAAGTCCGACTTTACACAACTATCACAGTGGGTTTGCTCAACTGTAGAACGTCTGGTAGGTGTAAGCACACTGCTAGCAGAGGAGCAGTGTTTTCTTTTGGGGTGACCCAACCTTTGGTGAGAGACATTTTGCATTTTCTCCAACGCTATCTCCCATCAGGGTGTGTGGGAAGTATTTGATTTAGTGTAACAGAGCAGTGTTAACAGCGGCTGCTGTTAATACAGGATTGAAAGGTAAGCTTCTGGATCAGGTTCAAAGGGGAAATTCGCTTAATGGGATCTCAGCAGTATTCATTGATGAATAAAAGTTTAATCGAAGATGACGTTAGGTTCCTGTGGTCAAAAGAGCAGAAATAAGGACTGTGTATAGTCTTCAACAATGTGTATGTTGGGTTTCTCAGTTCATCCCTTCAGGTCTGGCTGGGTGTGAAGGGCTTGGCTGCCTATAGCTCAGGCACTGCCACACCTGGGTTTTAGCAGCTGGGGCTCAGGGTGCAGTAAGGCAGGCTCTCTGTGTGTGCTCTGGGAGCATTCGGCATTCAGGAGGGAGAAGCATTAAGAGCGGGAGTGTGGCTGAGCTCTGGCCACGTCTGGATGGGAGCTGCAGAATGAGGCCTCCATTTGCTCGCAGTCAGGACTGGCATGGGACCGTCCGAGTGTTTTCTCAAATAACTAAGATGCAGCCAGAGGAGAATGTGCCAGTTCTTCTGCCTGCTTTCTGTTTCCTCACAGTGGCCAGTATTTAGCCATGAAATGGAAGATGTGAACTCAGCTCCCTCTTCAGTCCAAGTGGGTTTCACTCACTGATTACTAGGTAGTTTATAAAAGCTACCATTGCTAACTCTTCCTCCTCCATCTGTATTTTACAATGAAAGCACCTACAGTTCCTTTTCTCGAGGGACTAAACCTGTCAGCATGTGGAAGGATGATGTGGAGCATCACCTCTAGGTTCTGGAGGACACAAGGTTCCTTCAGAAGCACAACCGCAGGCAACTAGAGAACCAGCGGCCAGAAAAGGAAAGGTCCTGTGAGTTTAGCTGTTGCTGGGGTTAAGAGGCTGCACAGGGCACATTTCCTTTACCATGATATTGGACATGAAGACTATGCAAGCTTTTTGGGGTGAGGGGTGGCTTTTAATCAAAGGCATTGAGTGTATCGCCCCATTGTTCAGATGAAATTGAACATGAGATAGATCGATCGATTGATTGATCGATCTTCTCTAGCACAGCCATCTCTTCTCCTGTGGATGAATGAGTGGGTCTTACATAGTACATAGAGAGCAATAGTAATAGCACTGGGTGATGAAATTGTTCCGCAGTCCTCCAGACTTGTTCATCTTTTTTTGTTTTAAAATGTCCCAGACATTATACATAGCAGAGAGGTATTTAGGGTATGAAGCACTTAGGTAAGTAGCCATATTTCATATCTGTTTGACAATAATTCTGGCTATTAATCTGGGCTGTTTTTACAGGCGCTGTTTCAACCTTGGTAAAGCATAAAAACCCTCCAAAGACAAGAATGGACCCTCCTCTTCAGCGGTTGCTGGATGTTGAAAAAATGAAAGGAAGCCATATTTCTAATCTCTCTCTCTCTGTCTGTCCTGCAGGCGGCCGATGCCACAAGTCCTGCACAGGCCGATGCTGGGGACCCACAGAGAATCACTGCCAGACCTGTAAGTATGCAAGACTCTGAGAAACAAAGGAATGAAAAATGATGTAACGAGGATCCTACTTTCTTTAATTGTGAAGGGATACTGTAAGTTCTGGGTTTAGTATAATTCTAAAATATTTGAATTTTTTTTCCGTATGTTTTTACCAACAGATGATCTGGTTTTTTTCCACCCATGTGAATTTATGTTTTTCTTTCCTCCCTTGTGCTTTCTAAAAATGCTTAAGCTAACTTGAATTTTCTTTTCACTTCTTGGCGGCAACATGCAGCACGGCTCCTGAGAATATTGATGGTTATTTTGGAATACACTGAAATGAATACTGCAGGAGTAGAAAAAAACTACAAGGCAGGTTTGGAGATCTTTAATGATGGCCTGACGCTGCAAAGTTCCTAATGCCAAAACACTCTGTTAATTTCAGTGGGAGCCTGGGAATACTAGTTATCTTGCAGAATTGTTCTCTTTATAATAACTTCAGAATGTATTTGAGTTGTACTGAAAGAGAGAATAGGGTTGGGTTTTTTTGTGAAGGAAGTAGTAAGCGAAGGGTTGTTCACAACCTCTGTCTGTCCTCTTGAATTTAGAAGCGTTAAAACGAATAAAAAAGAACTATATTGAGAGAGTTTCTTCCTTCTGTGCTTTCAGCTCCTTCAGATAGGCACTAAAGAGCTAGAAGTACAGTCATAATATTACCAAATATAAAAGAGGAGAAAATTGAGAGCTGTCTTTTCCTACAAGTTTTTTTCTTTTTTTCCCCCTTACGGGAATAGAGCTATCCTTTACATTTCCTTTCTTTGAAATTTAGGAGAGTGGAAATTGGTTATGTTTACTGGAGTCACTCTTCCTAGGAAATGAAATGGTTGCTGATACCTCTCCCAGATAGCACTGCTCTAGCTTGTGCTTGTTTCCTTGGCTGAGTTGTAGATAGGAGGAAGGGATTGTGACAAATTAACCGATATCAAGCGAGCACACCAACTCTCTCAACTGGTGATAGCCCAATGTCATCTGCCTTTTTTGTTGGAAATCCTAGGAACAGCGCAACTATGCCTTTTTTTTTTTTTGACTACTTGGAGCAAGAGATAAGAGGAAATTAGAAATGGCAGACAGCTTGACATGAACGTTTTATGAGTGAGCATGAGCAGCAAATCCAAGCTGACCTCCTGTCCGTGGCAAAGCGAGGGGCACAGGCGACAGAGCTGTGTGCCTGCAGAGGCTCTGCCACCCTGCTCAGGCACTGCTTTTCATTCAGGAGCATCAGCTGATGTTGCTGGCAAAGCTGATGACAGTTACAGCTGTGCTAAAGTTAACATATTCTTATATTACTGTTTCATATTGAGCTTTATCTGCTGGTGCGATTAAAAATGCTTTAGGACAGGTTGTAGGAATAACTGTATAACGAACCAGGTGCAGTGATGCTAAGCAGATTCGTCTTTGTCTGAATCAAGCTAGTACCTCTCCCTCCTTTGCTGGCAGCCTTTGTGAAAGCCCCAAAGAAGTCAGTGCTCAGAAGGCCTCCTTACATCAAGGTTATGTGCTGAAGTAGGTAGTGGAAAGGGACTTAAACCCTAGCTGACCAAATGATTTTATATCATGGTTAGAATTAATTAATGCTGGTTCTTTCTCTGTCCTAATGAGAGGCCTGTTTGTCTATTAAAACTAGTAACTGTAAGAACCTGGGTAATTCATCCAAACTTGAGTAGACTTATTCAGGCCTTACGTGGTTAGCTTATCCAAGAATACTGTAAAACCTTGACAGTTATATAAGGATGATATGATCCTGGCTCAGGCCTTGGCTCCAGCAAGCAGAGGCTCCAGCCTTATGTGAAGTGGGAAAGTCCAACTAGACTCCGTGTGGCTGCAGAAGTCCATGTGGCAGGATCAGCTCCCACAGTCTCAACCTCTAAAAAGCACTGCTCTCAGATAAGTGAACTGATTTGGTGGATTAATGTAGTAATACCAGAGAGAGAGAAACTTATCTGCTGTGTTGTGAAGTCAGAAGCTTAGCAGAGCTCCACAGTAGGTTTGCTCCAGGAGTGACAGCTATCTCTCTTCACAGTGACTGCCCTCTCAAATCCAAACAGTGGGGACAGGCTAAGGCACAACCGTGGATTTAAAATAATAAACTATGGAAAGACATCTGCTATCCAAGATCCAGGGAGATACACAGATCACACATTTCTAATTTGAAGAGCTACTCTACGGCCTTTTACCTTTGAGCACACTCTTCAGCCTCTGATTGTCAGGGACAGGAGTTAATTTTATATCGTATACTTCCTCTTTGCCTCCCTGACCTTGCTGCACCTTAGGTAAACAGCAGGATTTAAGGAAAAGACTGAATATTAGGCTGGCAACGGGCACTTCTTCATCGCACTTTCTCAAAATGTGGTTTTCTGCAAACTATTTGAAGCCAAGAATTATGAGTAGGGACTACAAACATAAAAATGTAAGTGGTGCTGTGCTTTTGCTGCCTTCATTTCTGACTTTAAAAAACATGCCTGGCTTTCAAGCTCCTAAATGTTATTCATAGATACAAGCCGAAGATAGGATGAATGGTATCACAAACATAGCATATACTTTAACCTAGTCACCTTGGGGATGCACGTCTTTCAAACGTGTGTAGGAAAACACTTCAGCAGTACTACATCCCACTGTCAAACTATTTTGTTCCTAGAAACAACTCAGAGGCATGTCTGCATTTTAATAATTTCTTTTTTTTTAATGGAGTCACTGAAGCAAAAAATTCTAATGAGCCCCCCTCCCAAGATAAGATTGAAATTATTTTCCGGGGAAAGGATAAAAAATGAAAGATCTTAATCCATGACTTTCATTTCAAATTACATATGGAAAAAAATCAAAATCCTTTTGTGTTTTTGCATTAATGTCATCTACCTAGCTTCTTCTTAGGTTGCCTTCCAGCAATGTCTCTCTGTACTTCTAACTCCATGTGAAACACCACCTGCATCTAACTCTGTCCTAATGTGTCTCTAAATGTGACAAGGAAATTTATGTATTTAAGAAGACAATTAATAGGAAATTTAAAATAAGCTGTTGTATTAGGAGGTAGAGAAGATGTAATTTCAGGGTACTGTTTTATGCAATTAATGTTCCATTTTTCTTTTATAATTAAATATTAGTAAATATTAATATTGAACATTTAAAAGCTAGACGGTATTCTTTGTTTCAGTGTCAGGAAAGGCTAATGTGGAAATACTTTAAAAAATAATCTATTTTTCAAAGAGTATTGGGCACCCACTAAATAGAATGTAAACCACGTTAAAAAAAAAACCACAAGAACAAACGCTTTTGGAAGTTACTAATCAAATTTGAAAA
Source organism: Ciconia boyciana (assembly GCF_034638445.1). Classification (NCBI taxonomy): domain Eukaryota; kingdom Metazoa; phylum Chordata; class Aves; order Ciconiiformes; family Ciconiidae; genus Ciconia; species Ciconia boyciana. The sequence continues at coordinate 39,604,940 of NC_132943.1, read as the reverse complement.
TCTATGGTTAGGTTGTTACTATTTTTGCTGTTGATGTCTGTTAAGAGTTGGGTTTTTGTTTTTGTTTTTTACTTTTTGTATGAAAAGAAATTGAAACTTTTACAAATTGAATACATTATTTCATTAAAATGACAGATTATGCACTTGGTCCTAGAGGAATGTAACTGAAACAAAAGAGAAGAATATAAATTAAAATTTAGGCCCAACTAAGGGAATGCAAAAAGGGCAAAAAGCCTTTAAATCAAACCTGAAACATAAACATTAAGCGAATGTAAAATGCTCCATGACTGTGTATGTGTACAGGAGTTTGGCCTGAGCATAATTGTATTTATACAGTCTTTGTGCAGCTGATGTTGCTGAGAAAAAGAAGGTGCCGATGCAGTAAGTACCCAATTAGAGCAGCAAAAGGCAAGCAGGAGCCTGGTGGGGGAGACAGAAAGAGCTGAACCAGCAGCTTAGATCAATCAGGGTAACCCAGCATTTTTGCTTGGAGACAGCATCTTTAATTAAAATCCTTGTATTTCTCTAATAACTTTGCATGTTCATAAGACTTTTTCATTGATTTCAGTTACTTCCCATTTTTTCCTTCATAGATTTATAGCGCCCTGACATAATTAAAGATTAAGGGAAACAACAAGAGAGACTGATTAGTTGCACACATATATGAAGTGCCCATTCCACCCCGTCCCCAACACAGCTTATTGCTATATTGCAGTGAAATACTAGTAGAGATTGACAGTCAGTGTTCTGCACTCCCCCAGAAACCTGTCCCAACACATGGCACATTTTTTCAAGACCTTGGTGTTTGCCACTGTCCTTTGCTGTCCCGGCCCTGACTGTGACAGTTCTGTGCAGCCAAACGCTTACATTTCTTGGGATCCCAGAAAGGGTCAGTAGGCGTCAGGGCGGGTAGTTGTGCTGACCCTCAAAAGTCTGGTTCGAAACTTGGGGCCTAAGCTGTGATTAGTGAAGGGTCTCTTCACAGTTATGTTGGGTGAAGAAACAAATACCTGGCATCTAAAATTCCGCTGGGGTCCCAGCCCAGAACTCCTTGGTCTCATGTATGTGTCCGGGCTGCAAGAAGGACGTGATGCGAGGGCTCCTGACCATCCCTGTCCACCAGCTCCCTGTGAACAGTCTCCACAGTAGGCAGCAGGAGGAGGAGGGGGTCAGTATTGCTCCACTCTTCCCTCTCAGCTTGCAGCAGGGTTGCTCTGCGTTGACGCTGCCTCTCCACAGCTGCTGCCCAGTTCCCTACCATCTGTCCCAGTTCTCGGCACCATCTTGAGCCCTTTGGGATAGGTCTTGAGTCACAGCTATAAAATCAATTTATTGCATTTGGAGGAAAGTTTTGGGGGAAAAAGCTTGCTATCTTTTTAAACCAGTGCAACTATGTGCATTTTCTATAGGGTTACCCCATGATAATGATTGCAGGAAGCTGAACTGTTGAGTTATGTTTATTGGAATCTGAACAATCAGATTGTTTCGGGACTTCAAACAATACATAGTATTGCCTTGTGTTTGTTTTGCTTTGGGGAAAACCCTTCACTGCAAACTGTCTTGAATATGGGTCCTTAAAAACATTCAGACCCCACTAAGCTCTTTTCTGTCTTGGTGTGTGGTGCCACTGAAGCTATCTGACAGGTCCCCCTCAGAGCTGGACCCTCAATAGCAGTTATAATGCAAATTCAGCATGCAGTGAACCAGAAGATAAATATGGCATGTTGTGGCCTTTTCCTGGAATGAAATGTTGACATTTCTGTTGGTGTTGTTTGCTTTCCCAGCAAAATAAACAATTAGGGAAGAACAGTGACAAACCTTTGCTGTAATTGTAAATTTTGCAAACCACTTTACAACTTCCTAGTCTTCAGGAAAACTCAAAATGTTCCATATCCTGAGCAGCATGGTAGAGGCCCTCATTAAGTTGGTGCCTAATCATAAGCAAGGTATGCTTTTTGAAGGCATTCTGTTCAAGTATTGTGCTGAAAAGGGGACCATATCCCTCCAAGTCAGCCCTGGTGCGTGCGGTGCTCTTGCTTTTTTTTAAAAAGGAAATACACTCTGGAATAAATTGTTGTAGTCTTTTTAAAAGTTAGGGAATTTAAAAAACAAATTGACAGTATCTGTAACTTTATACATGGCAAAAGCCTTACTGTGGGGCTCTAGAGGAGGGTGAATAATTTAGATTATTTTGTCCTAGTCTAATAGTGTGAAAACTGCTGAAAAGATGTCAGTAAATTGCTTAAATCCATTGCTGTTGTTGGAGCTCGTTTCCCACCGCTGTTTAAACTACGCAGCCTAGGGAAGCGCTATTATCTGCAGCTCAGCTTGAAAGAAGTGTGTAATCCTGCAAATACAGAGCTTGGCTCACTAAAAATAATAGCTTGTGAGTTGACAAGAAGACTGTGCCTTTTCTGAATATGCCCGGGGGTGGTCAGTGTGGTTTGTAGGCACAGGAGAGGCAGGTCCCTCCTCCCCTCGAGGCAGGGCATTCGCCTCCTCAGGGCTTGTTTTTGGGGAGGCAGCGGTGGATGATTCCCCGTACCTCTCGCAGCCGATGGTATGGGACACACCGCTGGGCCTTGGCCTCTTTGCCCTGTTAAGTCTGCCAGGAAACCTCCTCCACAGGGAAGCAATGGTTATATGGTGATGGTGGACATCTTGACCTGCTCCCAACAGCATCTGGCGCTGAGGTAAATAAATTAGAATTGAGTTAATTAGATGCCTTGTACTAATCATGTACACAGAGGTGCTTTACACCAAAACGTCCCAGGTTTAAGCAAAATGTTAAATTGCTGTGGAGCAACAGCAAAGAAAGCTTTTTAACAGCATCCTGCCAGTGAGCAGCCATGGTGTGGTATCACATCCCCTTCTCTTTTCCTGTTGTAACAGTGTTGATTGTATCCACCTGAAATTTGGCTCCTAGGCTCTCTGCCTCTTGTGCAATTAAAAAAAAAAAAAAAAAGAAATATGCTGGTGGAGCACTGTAATTTTTTAGGGTGCAATAGGTGGGGTGGTGCTGGTGAGGGGAACCCGGACACTGCACCCTCTCCCTGTGGAACCTTCTAGAAGGGGGCACTGAGCATGTGCAGTGGGGAGGGGTGCACTGAGCATGCTCGGTGGGAGGGGCAGCCATTTCCGTGCCCCTCCCCCTGTGCTGCTGCCAGGAAGAGTGGTTCAGTGCATGGCCTCAGGCCCTGCCCTGCCATGGGCCGCAGTAATGCTAGCCAGAAGGGCAGAAAGTGGTGGCAAAGGAGCGGTCATTTTAAAAAATGAAGTATGCATGGTCATGAATGGTGGCTGTGTAAAAGGGAGGCAGAGTGTGTGGATGGTGCCCCCTTGGCTTGTGGGCCAGCTCCTTTTCTGAGGAGTGACACAGGTAAACACAGAGGATTTGGGTCATGGGACGGAATGAAATGAATGTCCTCTCGTTCTGTGCTTCTACTGATGGCAGAGGGGAGCCTCTGGCAAAGAGAGTCCTCTGTCCAGTCAGGGTAAGTCTGGGCCTCGCCTCCCTTTGAGGTCAAAGCAGATAGTGCCCGGTCCAGTGCAAATCAAGCCACGATGGACCAGTTTCTGAACTGGCAGAAAACTATGCAGTCACTGAGTAAATGCGATCTTCATTCATTTTCATGAGATGAGACTCTGTCCCTATCAGCTAGTGGTGTGGTGGTGGCATACTGTGACATGTATGTTTTCCTTAACATATGCCACTGTTTCATAGCTCTGTCCTAATGCTTATCAAATACTGTTACTTAAATAAACAAATCCTTTTAATCTGTTTCTCTAGCAGTGTTGACAGCAAGTGCATTTACAGAAATTTCCCTTAAATCAGACTGCATAAGGCACGGAAGTGTTTTCTGTCTGGGGGTTTGCCTCTGGTATCAGCAAGATAGAATTACTGTAGAAGTGCATCTTTATTCCATAGATTATAAATGTTGACATGACTTTGGTTATTTACATTTTTACGTCCTAAATAAGTATTGTGTGTATCAAGAAGCTTTGGCATACTTAAGTATTTCCGGCAAGTAGTGGAGGGAATTTGGATTGGAAAGTACTTATAAAGGCGTTATCAATACATTAAATAGTAGAATCAAGCAGAAAGTTGGATGGAATTTGCCTTCTCTGGCTTCTTGAAAAGTGTTTTCCGTAGAGAAGTAATTAAATGCTTTTAACAAAATAAATGGTAAAGGTTAATTACAGAAGGGTAACATCCCTGCTTTTATCAAAAGACAGCTGACAGCACAGCTTCCTGGCATTCTGTGGGTGGTGGTTGGTATAGTCCTGCAGGTAATACTAATTTCTTTTTCTGTGAAATAAAGATAGAGGCTATAGCCGAGTGAGGGGAGGAGGATGCTCCACTTGTTGACCATTCTTTGCACAAGACTAAGGCCTGAGGTATGGTAGTGTGGTGCCACTTCAATCACTGTGCTTTCCAGTTGGTAGAATATAGTTGTTTCCCTGTGAATGAAGACTGGATTGTGTTATTTAGAAAAGGTAAGTGCATTTTCCAAATGTGTTCCAATCTGCAGGTTGTAGTCTGTTCTGTTATCTCATTGCCTATTTGTCAAATTGGTTGCCATCAAGAGCAGCATTTGGCTCTGAGATTGCTGGCCTCACTCTGAATTTCACTCATGTACTCACTGTTCCTGTTCTTCATGGGGGAAAACTCACATGGAACTGGTGGGCTCTTCTGTTATTTTGTGGAGTTTTTTTTCATATCCTTCCATCAGCCATTTACAAAAACTAATAATTTGAAAATAATTTTCCACCTGAATTTCCAAGGGTAAGAGTAAACACTTTAAAAATTCTTCCTCCGCAGTTCTCGAGCAACGTATGTATCCCTAAAGAGGGTATTGTGAAGGTATTGTGGAGGATATGAGTGCCCAGTACCATTGAAGCAATTACCTTAAAACTTGAGGTTTTTTTCAGTATGCTGTTCAGTTTGTTGTTTTCATCAGTGTGCAGTTGAAGAGCTCTTCCCTTAGTTCTGATTCTGACATGATAATTTTTCCTGCCTCCTCCTAGTAACGAAGACAGTGTGTGCAGAGCAGTGTGATGGACGGTGCTATGGGCCCTACGTCAGCGACTGCTGCCACCGGGAATGCGCTGGAGGCTGTTCCGGACCTAAAGATACTGATTGCTTTGTATGTGTGAGACTTTTCATTTTTCTTGTTCCTGGCAGTCACACTGCAAATTCTTAATGCTTTAATCCATGAAATTCACAATTTTGTCCCTTTTAATGTATTGCATGCACACTCGCAGATTTAGACTGCAAATTTTAACATTTAATTTTTTTCACATTATATTAACGTCACTTATCTACTTAATATTACCCATTAACAGATTTATGAGATTTGTAAATACAGATTGGGAAGCATTAATATGCTAATCTCTGTGATTTTTATCTTTTGCTTTTCTAAAATTAACTTTTAGAGGTGCTAGGGAATTTTTAGAAGTATTTATCATTACATTTGAGCATGGCTTTTATTACTGCTCTTTTTATTTGTGTGCTATTTATTTGAGAGTCAAGAATACAATTCAGCTTCTCTGTGAAAGGTGTTCCCTATTCCTGCCAGACTTGATTTAAATTCAGCTTTTTTACTGGGCATGCTTCTTAGTGGAGATGGAAGGAAAGTGGTTTCCAAAATACCCTACCTCAAATGCATGCTACTACACGTGCTTAAGATGAAAAGAGGAAAAGGCTAACTTCTCCTTAAAAAAATAGACAATGTGAACATACAGGCCTTTAGACAAATTTGTCTTGTTTGTAGTCCGTTATTTATAATAGGGTAAGCAGCTTCAGAACCCAACGGTGATCTCAGAAAATGTGTAGCTCATCACACTGGGTTGCGGAGACAAGTTTTCCTGATGTTTTCAGGGGAAGCAAACCTAGGGCTAAGGAAGTCTAGAACTAGAACGTGCACAGAGAGGTGGATTTTCAAAGGTACTCAAGTGATTGAAAAGACAAATATCTACAAAGTTGGGTAGGTTCCTTTTAAAATCTGCCAGATAAAATTGGGAGGAGGGATCTTATGGTATGGAAAACTGCAGATGTTTTGATAGTGTAGGCAAGTGGATAATAATGAATGGGCAAAAATGAATCTTCCCCTGGCTGGACCTGAAACTTGCTCACTGTTCAGATATCGTGTGATAGTGGTAGGTGTTGTGCTTTTTGTCCTAAACATCCTAAACGCTATTCTTTTGCTGATGAAATGCAGTGACGGCCTGACTTAACTGCTAACAGGTTTTACTGAAGCTGTTCTTTGTGGCTGGGGCTTTGCACAAGTAGATACTCCATGCACATGGTACACCTGATCCAACGCTCACTGGAAGTTCTGTGTTGGCTTTGGAACAGAGAGATGGGAAAACAACCTTCTTTCCTTTGTCATGTACAATCTAAATAGGTAAAGGAAAGAGGAAAAATGCAGTTATTGTTCCCATATGACTGTTGAGGAACATCCTCAAAGCTGATGTGTTAATGTGTGTCCATTTTCAAAGGTTAAGGATGAGTTATTTGCAGCATAAGTTCTTTAATACTGCAGCCTGAAAGAAAAGGAGTTAGACTCTCCGAATTGTGGCAGTTATGGAAATACGTATGCTAAAAATCAACTAGCGTGTTTGTTCTGATCCAGCAGAGAAGCACCCAGGGCTTTATTCTCATTCACTCCTGGCCCGAGAGCAATGTAAAAGAAATTCAGCAGGGGTCTGGCAATTTTCAGGAGTAGTCATTACTTGTTTAGTACACACTGGGTGAAAAGTGTAACCCTTTAGGCTATAGATAACTGTGCTTAGCTTTCAGCTGAGATACAGAACTTTGTTTTTTCCCTTTGTGTTTTCCTGTGCTTTCATTCACAAATTAGCAGCATTTAGCACCAAATGCTAGAAGTTTGCATATGTTATCGAAGCAATTACAAATGTATACAAAGTATTATAGGCATAAATTAAAATTTCCCAAATGTTCTAGATGAGCTTTTCCTGAGAAGTGCCCTCTCTCCGAAGATTATCGGTGTGCTTTACTTTATGAATTTGCGAAACCATTATCAGAGGATTGTCATGTACATGATAGAATACCTTTTAAGTCAACAGCAGATTTAAAAAATGTGTTGAGGAAACAAACTAAATTAGTATTTATTAATAAGCAAAAGTACAGTTTATGAAGCATTACACATCCTTTAGCGTATTATGGCAGCTTTCAACAGCATCCTGTTGTAAATATGGTTTTAATATTTCTAGATAAAATTCATCCATCCTCCTCCATATGCTGCCATAGTCATTTGCATATGCAGTTCTAAAAGCAAGACAATAATCATCATCTGATGTAAGTGCAAGCAAACATGCTAAAACAAAGGTTTAGAGATGTTCTTACCTTGCATTCAAAACCAAACTGGATTTAAAACTTGAAATGCATAGGAGGGCATGGCTGAGTGCCCAATGGAACCAGAAAAGTGACACAACCTTACTAGTAGGGCAAACTTCCCATCCAGTTCTTAGTAAAGAAGTAACTGACTGTTTTTATCTTTGTAAGAAAAAAAAACACAACTGGTTCTGTGAGAAGCAGACAGTTTTTGTAATACGCATTTTAAAGAACCAGAAAAGGCAGAACCAGCAGTTTGGCTTAGCTCATGCTCTGTATAGGACAGTGCCTTCATGATGGAACTCCCTGTTTGTCCATTTCAGCAGCAGATTTTATCCTTCTCCCTTGGTTACGTTATTAGCCTCTCCCTTCTGAAATTTTCTGACATGACAAGTAACCCTCCCTCAGTCCTGCTGGGCCTGATCTGAATGGAGATGAGGACTGTTGGTAAAAGCAGCAGAAGAGAGGAATCTTTTTCACTTTTCTCTCAGTCCCAGCCCTGGAGGGGAGGGGACACGACACACATGTTAGTGTACTTGTTGACACTTTAAAGATTCAAAACCATCTGTATTTTTTACAACCTGGAAAAAGACCAGAAGGATTCATCCGCAGACTAAAACTTCTAAAGCAACCTGGCTTCTGGAAGACAGGTTAGTGGGGAAACAGAATCCAGTAGCATTGGTTGCTTAAACTGCTAGAGGGATCCAAGCCAGGCTACAGCTTTCATATTCATAGGAAGTTTGACATTGATGGTATGCTTTTTGAATATTACTCCAACAGTTATTTATAAGCTGTGGTTAAAACCATAGACATGATATGTGCTGATGAGGAATGTCAAAATCAGTGGGGTTTTTCTATTACTAATTATCAACCTTGCATGGTCAATTATTTTCCCTGCATACCATTACTTTCTTTATCCACACACTTGCCTTTTCATTTGTCAGGGCCCTGTCCTCTGTCAGCTGTGGGTGGCTGAGCTTGAATGCTAAGTTATACAAAGTCCTATTTTTTTTTTTTCTCAGTGTGTGAAGCAACTGACCTTGTTAAACTTGCCACTTAGGGAAATGACCCCCTCCTGTGCTAGCTCAAAAGAACTTCTTATCCCTCTTGCTTTGTAATTGGGAATTTCAGTTTTCAGCTGGACGATGGACTCATGCTGTAAGAAATCTAAAGGTTGGACCTCTGAAAAAGTCATTAGCATTTGTTTAGACTGACTGTGATAAATAGCTGTTCACTCTTGGCAGTTTTTGAATGTCCTATCGAGTTGTGAATTAGTTGATTGCTAGTAGTAACAATACTGACGAAACAAATTACAGTGGTGTTATGTTTTTGTAGGAAGTGCTGTAACAGTCAACTGCGTTGCAAATTAAGGGGGCTCAGTGAGCCCCCTTTTATAAGTCATGTATTTGCCAAGATCCTAGCAAGAAACCTAAGTAGCCAAAATGAAGGTTAGAAAACTATGTATCACATTCCTCACTGTTGCAGCAAGTCTGAACAATCAAGACTGTATTTTAAACTAAAAAACCCAAAAGCACCTATATGATGTAATTTACTATTTTTTTCTTCCTTGTTTTGCAGGCTTGTATGAATTTCAATGATAGTGGTGCATGTGTCACGCAGTGCCCCCAGACTTTTGTATACAATCCTACCACCTTCCAACTGGAACATAATCACAATGCCAAGTACACCTATGGGGCTTTTTGCGTCAAAAAGTGCCCACGTAAGTGCTGTGTTAGCTGCCTTTTCCTGCAGTGATGGAAAGTTTTGAGTTGCATTTCAGGAACCTTACAAAACAATGAGAGAATGAGAGCCAAGGGTGTAGTGCAGTATCTCAAATCACTCCACGTGTGCTTGCAGCCTGTAATAATTCAGTCGTGTTAACTAAAGACTGACATTCTGGGCTGCTGACGCTTTCCAAGTATCCTATACTGTAGTGATTTTCTTCAAGGGAATCCACTAGGTTTCTGTTCTCATGACCGCCGCTTGTTACATTCATGCTTTAGATCAGCATTTGTAAATTTCAGAATTAACTGTTAAAATAGTTAGTGGGATTGTAAAAGGGTAGAAATTGCTGCTTCAGAAAAATAACAGTCCACCACCAGTACTACCTGGCACCAAATGCCTTCATGCTACTGATGCCCTTTTCTTAACTTGGAATAATGGTGGTTTGACAGAAAGTTAGCATAAATATTTTCTGAGCAGTTCTGTCCCATGAGGAAAAACCATGCAATACTGACGACAAGTGTCTTAAAGCTCCAGAGTAAAATTAGAGGGGAGGAGGGAGTTAAAAAAAGAATAATCCCATGCATGTAAAAAACACATGCTTCTGAGATGCCAAAGAGATGATGATAAGTAATGGAAAAATTTAGAGGGTCATCACTTACACAGTCTTTGATAGTGCTGTTTTAGTTAGAAAGAAAACTAAGGGAGACAGTATTCTTGCTCTCCCTTTCATTCCCACCACAGTTTACAGTTCTGTTGTGCATTGATTATTTTATACATAAATTGCATATAAGAAGGACGAGTAATCTATAATAAATGGAACCATAATTCAAGCCAAAGCAAAATCCAAATTTTGTATCTCTGTGGAGAAGTTCAAGGACAGTAGGCTGAGGCTGTGACTGTCAAGGCTTAATTCTGTTTCTAATAGAGTGGTGGGTTTTTTGAAGCAAGATATTTTTTTTTACAAAACTCATACACCGTGCACTACTTAAGGGATATGATTCTTCGTCCAATTACTTTGTCGAACTTTTTTTTCTTTTTTTTTTTTTTCTTTTCTTGACATCATTAAGCTTTCAATGAGGTCAGATCAGTCTGTATCCCCTTTGGCAGTTGTTTTACAAGGCGAAATTGAAATACTTGTCATTGTCTTGTGCAGTGTTTTATCCCAGTTGTATATATTTGTGTATGTATGAAAGAGGGTAGAGCATGTTGTTTTATTTCTTTCCAATTACTGTAGCTTTTTTTACCACAAATAATGATAAAACCAAATTGGGGGAGGAAGGGGGATCGGGCCTGACAATTCATGGATTTTCATAAGTCTCCAAAAACATGCCTAATTTGCTTGCTTATACACTTCTGAAAACAATGAACATTAAATGTTAATGTCAATGTGGAAGAGCTGAGGTAACTAATAATATGGATTAACATAGAGTCCATAAACATATGTCCCAGTATTATTTAGTCCAGTGGTTCGCTTCCTGCCACTATCTTCTTTTTCTCTTCAGACAACTTTGTGGTAGATTCCAGCTCTTGTGTCCGTGCGTGTCCAAGCTCCAAGATGGAGGTTGAAGAAAATGGTATTAAGATGTGCAAGCCCTGCACTGACATTTGTCCTAAAGGTAGGCAGTAGTTTAGTATAAATTTTGGTGAATGTGGTCTACACTGTAGCAGAGCAGAGCAGGGTGTTATTTTGGCATGAAATACCCTTCATGAGTGTGTTGTAGAATATTAATAGCCTTTGGACAGCCACAGAACTTTGAGCTATGTAGGCTGTGTGTGAAGTATATACAATAGAATGAAAATTTATTAAGTTGTAATGGTAATATAACCAAACCAATTGCTTTTGATTAGATAAAAATGAACAGGATTTCTCTGTTGGTTTTAGAGAAATCTGAAAGAATTCTTTATTATGTTATTTTAATGACAAGTGTTTCCTGGAGGTGTTTTAGAGCTGTCCTTTTGTCCTTCCAAAGGGGGCCATACTAAAGCCCTGGCTTCAATGTATGGTATGTCTCCTACTTGTCAATACAATGTTAGGTTTCCATTTATTTCCTCAGTTTTTTAAAAATGTTTTCCCAGAATCTTCTACCTCCTTTCTAAGTGTCTAAAACATAAACTAGAAGTTTTTCAGTGTTGGTGCTGTTGAGAAGACTGAAATCTATAGGTTACTTTGCTGTCCCAGGCTCCACTAGGGAGACTTCCTGCTCCGTGCTTGAAGGTCTCAGGAGCAAAGCGCCATCAGTTTTCCCACGTGGGCCTATGGCACTTTTCAGTCCTAGGGGAAGCCATATCTGGAAGGGAGTTCACAACGAAGCTACTGAAAACCTCTGTAAATCAACAGTCACTCCACATGGCTGAAACAATCAAACACAGAGATCTCTGCCAAGGCAGGCTACTGACATGCTGAAGTCTAAGTGAAGGCAGTGTCCAATCCTTTAACCTAATTGCAGTAAATCACTTTTTTGCTGGATAGATAGTTTTATGCATGAAAATGCATGTGTAGTGTTCCTGTCAAGCTTTTAGCCTTACTGTGTGAGGAGGAAGGTTACCACGTGTTTGTAAAAGGTTCAGGTGTACTGCTGGTAGTTGCCATTAGAGGAGGCCAGTTAGGGAGGTGGGATACGTTAAATGATGGCAGTCATGAAGGATTTGTTCCTCTATGCATCATGTGTCCCAGAACATGCAATTAAATTACATAGAAAGGCTGCATGGAGCAGTTGCCTCACTGGGTACCAAAGTTTCTCTGGGCCCCAGTAACTTACTTGTTGGGATGATGAGTAAAGAATTATTTGTACGTCCTTTCTAAAGGACCTTATGGCATGTGAGTGGTTAAGTTCACAAATCCCCCAGAGCAAAGGGGACCTCTTGAGCTAGCAGTGTTAGGACCCCTCAGTTTCTGCAGCAAGTAGCACACACATAAATGGCATGGCCACCAGGGTAGTCTGAGCTAAGTTATCAGCTCTCTGTTTACAGCTGGCTTGAGTGGGATTTTGTGTGGTTCATACTTGCCTTTAGATCCAGTGTGAAATACCTTCACCCGTGTGCCAGGATGGCCTTCTGTGGCAGGTGCTTTAGCTTACTGTTTGCTTTAAATTGGCACATGCTGCTTTGGGAATATGGGTAAAGGGTGCTGTTTTAACACCTCTCTGCTTCTTTATCTCTGAAAGAAATGAAGACTTGTGTCTAGAAGGCCAAAATGTTCTGATTCAGTAATTGTTTTTCCTAGTTCTTTACACAAACTCCTTGTTTTGGCAGCATGTGATGGCATTGGAACAGGGAGTTTAGTGTCAGCTCAGACGGTGGATTCCAGCAACATTGACAAGTTCATAAACTGTACCAAGATCAATGGCAACCTTATCTTCCTTGTTACTGGGATTCATGGGTAAGTGACAAAATGTTAAGATGTTATGTCATGGTGCCAGCTGAAACGAATTGCGTCCACCTCTTAATGATGGCTGCAGTCTTCTTTTACGGAACAGCAGATCCAGGATAAATTAGTTTTCTGCCTGCCATTATGAAGGAAACTGTTACCTTGATTCTTAGGATTCAACCTCTACGAAAAGTAAGGATGAAGTAGACTGCACTAGAAAGAGAAGAGACAACTGTGATCTTTGCTTACTTTATGAGAACCTCGGTACTGGCTTACAATGATGGCTGATTAGAGAATAGAAAGGAGAAAGGAAAGTTACCTTCCATTAGTTCTTTTTAAATTTCGTATGACCAGCAGCCTAATGTGCAGGATATGCAGAGAGAGTGCCTCACCTAGCGTAAATTGTCATAGCGTGGGTGGCTGTCACTGCATATACATGCAAAAAAGCTCCCCTCTTGTCAATCAGTTTTGAAGTGTATATTCAAGTTTCAGTTGCAGAGATACACAAAACTCACTGGTATTTAAATCCAGTATTTTGGTTTAAATATGGCTGTATATTGAAGAAGTCTTAGTAACGGTTGAAGATGTGGAGGTACAGAACCAGTATTTAAAAGTCTCACCAATGTCTCCTTCTAAAGGAAGATATACCAGCCAGATAACTAGTGCCTTGCTGTTTATAGTTTGATTTGCTGTGTGTTTGCCATTGTAGCAAAGGTGAATGCTGCAAGGGTGGGATGTGTCCAGGGAAGACAGATATACTCTGTTTTGATGGTCAGGTGAGGTCCAATGGAACTAGCCGCTTTCTTGCGTTGTATTCTTCTGTCATTGAGAGAACACAAATATGATTGTATCTTCTTACTAATTCAAGCCTTCACGTTGTGATCAGCCATGGTGAATTACATATGACACTTCAAGGTATTTCTGGACCTATTAAAATGAGCAAAATCCTCAAAATGCACAAATAAGATTAAACCCTTTTCCCCCTTTGTTGCAATAAGTATGCAGATATTTTGTGGTACATTAACAGCGTAAAGTACTCAATTGCTTCTACCGCTGTGTAGACTTCAAATTTTAACTTGCTTTTTAAGTTCTTCAGAGATTTCAACATTGCTTGCAACTGATTGTCAAGATTTGATATCTTAAATACAGTTCCCAAAACAACTCCATGTTTGCAGCTTTATGGCAGAGCGAAAATGTGATTGACTGACTGTCTGCAGGTTGATCTGAAATGGAATTCTGGCATGAGTAGTGCCAGCAGATTTTTCTTTAGTTTTTCTATAGATTCAGATATGTTTAGATTATAATAAAGTGGTTGACACTAGGCTGCCTGGCTCAAATTTCCCTACTAGGTGAGGTGGAAAGAAGTAACTTGCTTCCCTGATTTGATATAGGGATTGGTTGTAATGCTTCACCTACAACTTGGCTCTGGCCATGAGAAAGACAGTTGAAAATCCACTTCAGTGGGGCCCTACAGCTCAATGATTCTCAAAAGGCCAGCAAATGTGAGCTTTGACTGTGTAGTTGGTCTTCTCATCTCTCCATCTCTCTTAATGTAGCATAGGGAGGAAGAGGGGCTTTGGTTCAAGCAGTTTAAGGAAATGCTGCTTCGAACTTGTTGAAACCCTGGAGGAGGTCACATAGGAGTCAGCGCTCAGGCCATCACACTTTCTGATCTGGCCAAATGACTGACTGAGAGGCTGGATGTAAATCAATTAAGTCTTACAGGACAGGAAGTACTCTAGTAAATGCAAGACAAGCAGCTAGAGGACATGAGCAATTTTGGGTGGATTATTCCAGCACATTACATGAAATGTAATTTTGAGTATTAGAACTGCTTTTGTTGCAAAAGTTATATTAGCTGCAAAGTTATGAGATGAGTCTCATTAAAAAATCTGTCTAAATTAAAGGGACCAAAACCAACCTTGAATAAAACCATATTCATCTGAAAAAGATCTAAATTGTGGACTATAAAGCAGAGGGTTAAAATATTTTGTTCTATTTTAATGGAAGAATATAAGCCTAGGACATCTGCCATTGAAACTGTGTAACACTTCTTTATGAAGAAAACTCACTCCAACAAGTCTTAAGTATGAGGACACTAAGTTCTGCAACCCTAAATTTTTCCACAGCATAAATTACAGTAGTATATATTAAAAGAAGAGAAGAAGATTTGAGAATTAATTAAAATAACTTTATATTTCTGGAACAGCTTTTTGTTTAAAATTTCTGTTACATTTTGCAAATCAATAATACAGAAAGGAAATTTAAAAAGTGACACTAGCTACACAAGTAGTTTATTATATAAATGGACAGCATGGAGCAACAACAATAATACATATTTCCACTCCAACTTTTAGTTAACTTCTGTTACAAATTCGTTTACTCAGAGTGAACTGCAGCTTTTAAAAGTATGAATTTTCCATGTTTCAGATTGTAGGGGCTTAAAGTCTTAGCTCTCTGTTGGGAATTGAAAGACTTTTTGTAGTGGCAGGGAGTAGCTTCAGTGAAAGATGCTGAGTGGATTTTTTTATTTGTTTTCACTGGGAACTGTGCCATTGTAATTGATCCTGGCGTGGTTTTGATCCTGTGATTCTGTAGCCTGTCTTTTCCTTTCCTGAGTACTTGAACTTTCAAGTATTTGTGAATTTCTAGTAATTTATATAAAACCTATAGAGATAATTATGAATCAGTTTTATGCACAATTATTTATAATAGTTTTTATATAAATTAGATAATTATAAATTGGCTTTAATTAGTGTCCAGAAGTTAAGTGGGATGAAGGTAGACCTAAATTTTGGTGAGTCAGTAGTACTTATTCTTCTGAGGTAATGTTCTGCTGACGTGCATGGATAAAGTGATCTTCATTAGGATACATACCTGCTGCCTGAGGCAGAGACAGAAGACACATTGGCTGGAAAACGTAGGACCTGTATAGGTCGGATGCAGCCTTCTCTCTACTGTTTCCTTCTGGTTGGGGTGCTAAAAAGCCAAGCTGCCTTCTGCTTATGTTGCTGCCTGTGAAGGTGCCTGTTGCCTGTGAAGGTGTGGCATATACCAAGGAGAGCTGTAGTTTAAGGATGGACAGCCCCAGCTAGCAGCAAATGCTGTCTCCTTCTTCCCCCCCACTTGCAGCAGGGAGCAACAAGCCTTCAGTGCTCAGCAGCGTTTTATCTTTCCTTTAATTGTCCATCTCCAGTTTCACAATGAGCTGGAACTCATTCCTGGAGCTGTAAAATTCAGCTGTGCCTGTTCTACTAAAAAAATCTTGGCTCTGCTAATAAGAATGGTAGAAGATGACTGCATTATTCTACAGTTTATGTTGATAATACATATCAGACATTTGGCTGCTTAAGGGGGTTAAATGTATATTTGTATCTTTAAAGACTACTTTATGTTAGGATTTGGAGGTGAAATTCAGCAACCTCATGTTTAGTACAGGCAAGCTTCCTTTTTTAATAGTAGTGCATTGTCAAAGCAAAATGTTGTGTCTCTGTTAGGTAGTCAAAACTTGTTATCTAGTTTTCTGAGAGCCCCAAATTGTTAAAATGAAGTGTATATAATGCTTCTGTGCTCTGCTCGGCTTTATGTTAAGGTTCGAGAACTCCTTTTGTTGCTGCTAACCCGGAGTTGCCTCCAGGATGGTTGGACGTGACCCCATCAGTCTGTCGCCACACAGACTTGTGAGGCCTGTCCCCAAAGACAGCCTGGTTGATTACCTGCATGTTCCAATTCCAAGAACAATGTCTCTTGGAAAGCAGGAGGAGAGGTGGAAATGCATGCTCCACATTTACTGAGGATGTTTCCTGCCCTGAGAAAACCCACAAAAATACCATAACAATGTGTTACAGAAGAATCTTTTCCTGAATTTTTAAAAGATTTTTGTTTGGATTAGGCTTCTAGTCTGCTTCTGAAATAGTTGGAGAGTCTTTACCCCTTTAAAATGGGGGGGGGGAATTATTTACTAAATTATGACACTCTCAAAATCAAGGTCAGCTTCATCATTTTACACTGTAGCATATCTAACTTTGAGACTTTAATGTTTGGGGGTTTTTAATTTCTCAGGTGACAAACTTGCTTGGCAGGGATCTGTGCTTTTTGAGGTGTTCCCTGTTCAACACTTTCTAAAAAGTGTACCCTTTTAATGCCACATGTCAGGAACTGCTGGCAAGCTCTTAGTTTTGTTTTGCTTATAGCTTGTCACTCGTTTCAGTAGCAGTTTTGGTAGTCCTGGTAGTACAGTATCGCAACTGCACCATTTGAGCTAGTATTCCTGGAAAAAAGTTGAAAATTCATCTTTTCTTTAGGGAGGTCACCCATGGTTGTTTAGAATCCCTTAAGTTTTCTGTGAGCATAAATATTTGCTAAAACATTCATGTTTTGAACCTTAAAGATGCTAAGCACCATTATTTTCCTTCAAGATGACTTGGGAGAAGTTAGACACAGGTTCTGCAGTAACAACAGTCTGAAGAACTAGGAAAGTCTGAAGAAATCTGGAGCATATGCTGCCTAAAAGCAAAGTGTTGACCTCCTGAATACTTTCTACATGGTATAGCTTTGAGAACCTTTTCTTTTTTTATTCAGAGTACCACATTTTGTCCTTTTAATCTTTCAGGGACCCATATCACACAATCGCTGCAATCAATCCAGAGAAATTAAATATCTTCCAAACTGTGAGAGAGATAACAGGTAACACTCTTCCGATTTCATATAACCTGAACTTCTCACTTTGCGTTTATGGTTGTCATTTGTTGGGTTTTCTGAAGAACACAAGGCGCTTTTTTCTTTAAACTCACCGTGCTGTAAACTTCATAAAAGTTTAATATACAACAACTTCAGTATCAGTTGATATTCACAATGTGTTGTCCTTTTCTCATGAAAACAGAATACCCACTATGCCTGGGGTACACAAGCATCAGAAGACCAAGACCTTACTCTTGAGTGGGCCAGGGGTCTTGGTCTTCACTTGAAAACATTTGAAACATGCCTTGGAAAAAAACAGATAAGCCAGTCTGGTTTTGCAGCTACTTCTCTTGGTCTAACAGCGGATGCTGCTGCAAATTAGCTTCTGTAATTTAAAGACAAATGTACAATGTGTGGGTTGGTAGTCCTTCCCTTCTTTTGTGGCTTTTCAGTGGGGTCATATAGCTAGAATTCAGTACTTCGTTTTCTTGCATCTTGCTTGTTGTTTCACCATTCGGTGGACAGGGAGGAAGATGCTACAGCTTTGAGTTCTCAATTGATTACTGATTATGCATAGATAGGGAAATGCAAAAAAAAAATTGTATTTTATGCACACAAAAAAAAAATCTTTGGATGCTACAGCGTGATTGTGGCTAGGCGGAGCTCAACGAGTGTTTGGCATTTGAGATGAGTTCTCTCCCACGTGCTTCACCTCTCAAAAGTTGTGTATTTCAGCAAACCAGTGGGATTAAAAAATGAAAGTAAGCTCTAAATCTCTCCCTAATTAATGTCAAAGATAATCTGGCATCTGGGTGCCTGTAATTTGCCATTCTTAAGCATGCTGTCTAATTGACAGTCTCAGCTCTACTACTTAAGTGGAATTACCCCTATGCTTAAAGATGTACTGCATTTCAGTCATTACTGAATCAAAATCATAGGGAACTGCACTCTGTAGAGGTCTGTGTAGCACAAAATAAGTAGTCCCACATACATGTGCAGAGAATGCTCTCTGGTGATGAACAGCCCTCGCACACACATGCACACAGAAATGAATGGAAGTTCTTAGTTTTAGGAAAGTCTTGTCATCTTTTAGTGCATCATAATGGATCTCTCAACTTCTGTCCTAAGTCTCTAGCACATTTTAAAACTAAATGTTCTTAATTCAGGCAAATCTCTATTTTTTTTTGCTGCTGCTGCTGTTTAGAAAAGGCTGGGAGGCCTTGCAAGATTTCAGCTGGTGTTTAGGTTCACCCTCACTGTGGCTGTTGAAAGTAAACATAATGCTGTGGTGACTGTTACAAGTCCTCCTTTGCCTTTTTGGAGGAGACAGTGGTGAGCAGCCTGATGAATTCAAAGACAGTAGTCTGCAGCATTCATTACCTGTTTACTTCTTTTTCTCAAACCAGCGCTGTCTTTCATTTATAGGCTAAGCCTATCCTAATTCATGTATGTGATAAAGCAGTCTTTGTGGCAGAAGTCATTGATATTCATATGCTTGCCTTTTTCTCCTTCAGGGTATTTGAACATACAGTCATGGCCTGAGAATATGACAGATTTCAGGGTGTTTTCTAACTTGGTTACTATCGGTGGAAGAGCTCTCTATAGGTAAGGTACTTCCTCTGTTGATGGATTCAATGATTCTTTGTTCAGTAGCACAGACTGCAACATCTTTTGGGAAGGGCATCATAAATGGGTATGTTTTTCTCTGTTATCAAGGTATTCATTAACAGTATCTTTGCGAATCAGTTGTTTATAATGGGTAATACCTTCTGAACGTAATGATTTAAAAAAAAAAAAAATAAAAAAATCTTGCTTCATTGCTGTAGCTGTTAACTCATTGTCCAGAAAGTACATTTTCTGGTTTAAAATACCTTGTGAATGTGAAACACAACTTAAAGGACATTAATAGTAGAACTTAGCCCCCTTATCAGGAAGTTTATATGGTTGCGATTGGAAGTGCAGGCTCATGTGCCCGAAGAACAATGTAATCTTAAGAAATGGTAAGAGTAAATACATGGAACAACACTGAAATCACTGAGGTACCTTGCAGGTGGGGTGTACATTAGCTCTGTAGTGCCATTTTTACCAGAGATGTTTCCATATGAAAACTCATATGGAGGAATTGGTTTGAAGAGAGGAAAATGTGGTGAGAAATAATGAGGGAAGCGCAAGAAGGTATCTGAATGATATATACAGCAACCCCTGGTTCCCCACTGTGTAAATATAGTAAATCAGTAATGGGATTCTGCTCGCATTTTAAATGGCAACCCGAGCAGATTACGAATAGGAGTGAAACCTTGAGATTGAATTACAGCCCAGCATTCTGTTTGGAAGCAGCAATTTTTATTTGGAACAGCTGGAAAACAATTATAACCATTAAAATATAATAACTTAAAGGATGCCCAGAAACTGGATATTGTCTTCACTAATCTTCAGTCATAAAATATCTGCAGTCATTTCCATGTTACACAGACAATCATTTACCATTGCTTTGATGAAGAAAGGAGATAACCACATATTACAACAAAAGAAAAATGAAATGTAGAAAGTGGGCTGGAAAAATCTCCTTGAAAATAACAATTTCTTCGTGTATTACTATAAATGACATTAATTTGATGCCTGACAGAAGATGTTAATACATTTTGCATGACTTTGTCAGTTTCTTCTTAGCATATAAACTATCATAGCATTGATTTTGTCGTCTTAGGAAAAAAATCTGGATTTTATTCAGTTTTCTCAACAGCACTTTATCTCAAAAAACATGTTAATTGATGAAATGGAACTAGTTGAGGTGTTCTGCTGGCCCAGTTGACCTAGTGCTGTAAGCATCACAGCTTGCGGTATCACAAGTCTCACAGGGCTCATAATTTTCTAGGCAACAGAACTGGATGTTGACTCATAACATATTTGTGTGACCCCAAAATAAAATTCTCTGGCCAAATTTCAGTTTTGCCAGAAAGATCATCTTGACATTAGGAACTAATTCTAGTGGGAAATTCCCAACCAGCTCTAGTAAGTTCCGCCTTCTGGAGCTAATTCCTGTTCTCCCTTACTTTTGTTTTCATCACAGTGGCCTTTCCTTACTCATCCTAAAGCAACAAGGCATTACCTCTCTGCAGTTTCAGTCCTTGAAGCAAATCAGTGCCGGCAACATCTACATAACAGACAACAGCAATTTGTGCTACTACCACACTGTCAACTGGACCAGCCTCTTCAGCATGCCCAGTCAAAAGACGGTGATTCATCGAAATAAAAAGGCAGAGAACTGCAGTAAGTGCTGCTGCTCAGTGCAAATCTTCTTGCCTATGATTAGCTCACATGGGGGGAAAATGATGTAACTACTGACGGGATACAGTGTAGTGAGCAGGCCAGAAACTCAGCTGTGTCTGGGAGCTCCATGGACATCAGCGGAGCTGTGATCATTTACAGACTCTAAGGATTTGGCCTAGTGTGCCTCTGAGCAGATTTACAGGCAAATGAAATGTTTTAAGGTATGAACAAAGGAAAGGGAGAAGAGAGAGGGCACTGCTTCCTTACTGTGTTGTGAACTTTCCAGATTAAAGATCCAGCTCCACAAATATGAATTCTGAACGTTGTGAATGTAGTGTTCACGATAGGCACTGATTTTACAGATTGGAAAACAACAGCCCTTGCCTTATGGAGTGAGATTAGCATCTTTTGCTTCCCCTAGCCTGCTTCAGCAAAGTGGCCCTGTCTTAATCCAGAAAGGTGACTTCTGGGACTGTTTTTGATCACTGGGTTCCTCCTTTCTGGACTTGACCTATCTGATGAGGAAGATTACTTTTAATTGGGCCTAATTGTCTTCAGGAAAGCTTATGTGCCAATACCTGGACTGAGATCGTAGTACTGAAAAGCAAATGAATGCTATGTAGCAGATGAAACAGTTTGGTTACACAGAAACCAGGCAGCAAATTGCATTAATACAATCATATCGTAGTAGCAATACAGTTCCTTTTAAGCATCGGTTAGACTGCTAGCAAGAGAGGAGATTCATTCAATTGCTGTATGTTTAAGTGACATTACTGGGTTTTGTGCTTTGACCAGCCAGAAATGTTTGGGTTGGGTTTTTTCAGGCTGTGGTCCTCCTCTTAACTTACTCTTTTAGTTCTTTTTTCTTTTTCCCCTCGCTTTGAAGTACCGTACAACTGAGAGAATTTGTGGCTGTGCTCGTCACTGTAGTATGAGGGTACCTTCCAGTGTCAGGTGAAACGCAGCTATACATTTGTCACTACTGCTCAGTTATTTTTCTAATCTCTTCTGCCATTTAAGAGCTCCATGAAGTGGAAAGTCTTGTTTGGTAGGTCTCTGCATGGTGTTGGTTTGTTTTGGGTTTTTTTGTGGTGGTTGCAGTGGTTGTTGTTGTTACTATTATTAGGCTGTTTCTCTACATACAAGTTTAAAAAGTGAAGGTTAAAAAAATGCCTCTTGCTGTTGACGTAGATAATTGTGACCGTGCCTGAGGGCGTAGAGGGAAAGGGTTGTTCCTTAACCTCCAGCAGGCCACTGCCCGCTTTTAAACTGCAGCATACTTCATCCTTTCATGTAAACATTCTGTTACGTGAGACAGAAGGATGCGTTGAACAGAACTTTTCTTGGTAGAAGTTTTTGTGTATGTTTGTAAAAAGTGTCCTTGGTGTAGGTGGTGAAACTATGGATTAGACCCTTACATTTGGTAGAGTGTTTTGTGGGAAGGGAATACAGAAGGTGGAGGAGAGATGTAGTGTTTGCTGCTACTTCTGTGGTGAGGAAGTGCACAAGGGTGTCCTGTGTGTTGAACAGCTTCATGCCCTGGTGTCCTTACTGCTATAACCCAGCCAAAAACATGAGTAAATGAATCCAGGTGGTTGTCTGTGAGAGTAGTGTAACTCTCTTCATCATCCAGAGATGATCAAAGATGTGATGGTAATGTCCTGTGGGAATGAAGCATTGATGAAGAGTCCAAGAATAGTCCTGAATAATGAAATGAGTTAACCAGTTACAGGAGAAAGAAGTTTGCACGGTCTCTATTTTCAACACACCCAACTTTATCTTGTTCTGCATTAGCTCCAGTTCCTCAACATCCCTGAGCTTCGTACCTTCTTAATGGCTTCTGTTCTCTTGGTTTTCTGTTTTTTCCATCTTGAGGCTTTTTCTTTGCTTTGAGTTCTTCTGAGTGTGAATATTATTTGAATATTCATAGAATCATTAAGGTTGGAAAAGACCTCTAAGATCATCTAGTCCAACTGTATTGAATAAGATCAGCCTTGCAAGGGAAAAGCATGCATTTTCTGGTACTGTCAGCTCCTTAGAAACTTGGAGGAAAGCTTCTGACTTCCCGTGAATAACTAGTGCCTTCAGTCTTGCCAGCTAGAGCATTTGTAGATGGCTTGTAGTTCTGGTATGCACTCTGTTTTCCCCCCTCTCCCCTGCCCCCAGCAAAGCCTACTATGAAAAATGGTATATTATTTGGCAAATAGAGGTGTTGCCAAGAAAGAGAATCATATCTGCCCAGGGATGGTGGATTGCTAGTTCCTTTTCCCTGATAGTGTTGAGTGGTATAGGATCAAGTGGTGGGGAGGAACCTAGTTCTGTGCTAGCAGTCTAGTAACAAGTGTATTTTGTGTGTCACGACAGGAAGAATTAGCCCTTTGAGATTTCACGTAAGGAATTTCTTCAGCTGACAGAACAGAATCTGTCTGAAGAAGCACAGAGTCTCGATGACCGTTCAAGAATCGCTAAGGTTATATTCCAGGATCCTAGTGGTCGCATCTTGCTGTGGGATACATGAACCTGTGAACCTTCCAGAGAGCACAAGATTCCTCTCTACCATATGAAAAAGTGCTGACTGTGGGAGAAACATCTTGCTCTTGGTGCTCTTTGATGTTTTCTAACAGCAGATTGGCTATAGCTGTCTGATAATGATGCATCATTTAATGAAAGAACAGCCAGCTGTCTTCCATTGCTAGAGATTTAGTATAAGAATAAAATAAGCAGTAATAGGGTAGAACGTAGGCCCCATGTCTCATACAGTAATGCTTCCTCTTTGCTTCAAGCTCTCTATAACTTACAATATGTTAGAAGACAGTGGAACACCACTCAGGTGAACTTCGTAAGGTGCTATTCCCTTCATGGAATAGTGTCCCTTTTGTTTCACTGGTTCTGAGAGCCTGGGGACATAGCTGAATACAGTAGTTTGGAAGATGGTCCCATATTAGTTGTTAGGACTCCTTTGTCAAACGCCTCTTTGCCCTTTCCTGTGATCACTAAGTTTGAGTCCCTTTGAAGCAGCCACAACTACTGAAACATGGGCTTCCAGGGCAAATGGAAACTTGGATGTACTGTTACATCATCCTCTTGCACTGTACGTCTTGTCACTACATTTGCAAGGGAAAATGTAAACTTTATTTGACTTTTAGCTTGTTGAAGATTTGTTAAAATAGAGACTTATTATTTTCCAGGAAGAAAAATACTCCTAAAGATATTTTATGAAATTTGAGACCAAGGGAATCTTCCTGAGGAAAACAGATCTCATTCATTTCCTTTTAAGAAGTCACAATGTAAGCTACAGTACCAAGGGACTATTTTTAAAACTGGACTCTAACCTACGTTCATTAAATGGACTGTATAGAATGAACGTAGGCTAGGGGCCAAGTTACTCCAATCAGAAGGCAGTGTCTTAGCCAGCTGACTTCCTGAATCCTAACAGGGAACAGTGGTTTTCTCTCTCTATGCACGTCTGTGTGAATGAATTCATTAATGTTTTGTGGCCTTTTGAGAGTCAGTATTAGATGAGAAGAGCTATCGTGCTGCTTCAACTCTGCCTGTCAGTCAGCACCTCTCTGGAGTTAAATGGGTTCTGCTGCAGGTTAGATGTCTAACTAAAATCTTCACAGTTACTTGGAGTAAGGCAGAACTGTTCCTTAGAGCCAGATGCATTTCTCCAGCATCCTCTGAAACATCTGTGATTTTCAGGATAGGCCAACAGACTGGGGTTTAGGAGAGTTTTCTCTGAATCTTCCACTGCCTGAATGTTTGGGATCTGAGGGCAAGCCTCTAGGGTTTCAATTTCAGCCTTTCAGTTGTTTTGTCTGTTCTAGACCCTGCTCCTGCAGATGCTTGGGCATATGCCCATGCCTCTCTGAGTGACAAATAAGACTAAGTAGAATGGGGGAAGGAAACGCATAAGTAAATATTTGCAAGATTGGAATCCATCCTCTATGGTAGAAATACTGTCTGCTTGCATGGTAACTAGCAGGGTGTGAATTTTTAATAAAAATACCCATTAAAGATTTTTTTTCACATGGTTTCCAGTGAAGAAACCAGTCTAGACCATGTTAGTTATTACAGCCACTCTCAGGTATGTTTATTATTATTCCTTTGTATATTTTGAGTCACTATCAGCTTGTTTTTGTTTTCCTCACTGCCTAGTGATTGTTAATGGCTTAAAGCAAGTTACAGCAAACATTTAATATCCATGTGTAGTTTTTCTTAAAACTCGTGTAAGAGCTTCCAAGATCTAGTCAGTGTCATATTTAAGTGACTTTTAGGATATATCACAAGATGGCGACGTCTTTTCCATACCATTTAATGCAGTGTTCAGCTGACCATACAAAGCAGTGAGGAAGTACTAAAAAAATTGTTGAGGGAGTAAAATATGTGTTGAAAAGTTCAGTCTATAGTGATGCTTCATCTTTGAGATAACACTGACATTATAGGGTTTGGCAGAACTCTGATTCCCCCCCGCCCACAATAAGGAACATAACGACAACAGACTTCAGTCAGTGGAAAATGCTACAGAATTATCCAACACACACAATATGCTTTATACTCCTGATACCGTTGATTATTTCATCTTGCTATTTCTGCCAATTCTTAATAATGTTAAAATAGTCACCAAATATTTCACCGCCTTTGAGATGAAAAGCTGGTTAAAAGCCTTCCAAAAGCTGGTTAAAAGCCTAGGGCAGACTTCACTTGTTTGCAGAATGTTGAAAATACAGGAGCAAAACATATGTGTGTTTTTTGAATTAAAAAAAAAAAATCCATAAACCCCACAAAGCTGTATTGCTTTGTGTTGTCTTTCTAATATTGTCCCATGCAGGGCCAGAGAGGTACCTGGAAAGAATAGGGTCTCTCTCTTCTCCACCTTCCCTACACACATTCAGGGATAGAAATATCAGTGTCCAAGCTTGTGTGCACAGGGAACATAGAAGAAAGTGGCACCTTTGAGACTGAGCGCCATGGAAGGGGTGGCAGTACGTGATCATCAGCAGGAGACTTCTGAACCGCATAGACCCTAAAAGACGCCCCAGCTTCGGGGCAGGTTAGAGGAGAAGACTTGAGGGCAAGGGCCAAGTTGAGGCTCATCAGCCTTTGCACCTTTAGCACAGTCTGATAGTGTCTCCCAAGGTTCTTTAGGAGTTCAGGTGGCAAATGAGCATCTTCAAACTGATAAGCCGAGTGGAAATTAATTGGAGAGCATTTATCTAAAATGCAGTGCATGAAGCTCTCATCTAATGTAGACTTTTAATTGTCTACTACTACAAACTGTAATGTTAAACACGGTTTGTGCATAAAACTTACTTCGTTATGAACATTGCTGATGCAGAATGAATGACTATAAAGTTATTTACTAGGGAATGGGCTCTGGTAGTTAGATTTTACCGTTGCTCCGTGCTGAAGTAAAGAATCTGCCTTTTTTTCCCAGCAGGGGGTTTTTTTGTGGAACAGTCAGAGGTGACTCATGTTAAATATGAGTGCACACAAATTAAATGTAGAAAAAATGTTCTTTTATACAGAGTTATTTAAATAATTCCTTTCAGCTTTAGTGACACCTGCGGTGTACATTAAAACCTTTCTAGGCAAAGGTTGTTATAGATGTGATTTGTTATGAATTGTGCCAATTTAGCCACCAATTAACAACTTGAATAAATGATTACATTCATTATCAGGTGTGATGCAAAGCTAATTGAAGCCTGCAGGAGCTTTTCTGTTGAGTTCACAGAGCTTTGGATCAGGCCCATAAGTGTATAGCCAAATAACAATAATTTTTCTTTTTTTAGATGGCTAATTTTCTTGTGTTCTATCTAGGCTGGGGAAAAACATTGAACCTTTCTGCTCCTAACCTGTGTGACCCCATTAATAAAGAATGAACACTTGTTCTAAAACTCCTGATGAAAATGAGTTCCTGTCAAAGGCATTATTGTTCTTTCCTTCCACGTATGGCTGTGTGATATGCTGGAGCTTCAGAACATTCTCAGCCCATGGAAATGCCAAATAACGTGTCTAAAATGGAAACATTTCTTTAGCCATCCCTATAATTAAAGAAGAGGAAGAAAGACAAGCGTAATGGGTTTTTATAAGTTGTCAAAAAAGCCACTCCCTTCTTGCCAAGATTCATTTATGAAAACATTTCTGACTTAGAAATAAGCAGAAGGAAATTCTGATTTTATTTTTTTTTTCCCCTGTTGCTTTTTTCATAGACTACAGGCACTGTGTTGGCTAGATTTCAATAGGGTAATCATGATTTTCTTTACTGAAAAGCTCTCATTTTTTTTGCGTAAGGTCACTCAGTATATTTTCTGAGCTATCTTGTAATAGCGTCACTTGCTATTCGAAGGGATATTTTAGTGCAACACTGTGTGCGTGCGTGTGTGTGTAAATAAATTCTAATCCCAGAGTAGTCTGACAGCTGAGATCAGCGAAAAGAAACAAAATCACTAGTAATAAAAGCACAATTTCAAGTTACAAAAAAAGGTGAAAAAGCTAATAGGAAACTGCCTTTCAATGACAAGAGTGTGTAAAACAAAATCGGAAGAATTACTAATATTCTTAAGATTGAAAATGAGAACAAAGGGATCTCCAAAGCAGGGTGGGTTTTTTTTATTGCTTGACAAGTACTTAAAGTGAGCTATTGACTAGAAAATAAATCTATTAATGTAAAAAGTTTGCTTAATTAGAACTGTGATAGTTTCTGGGTTTGGGGTTTTTTCCTTCTTTTTTTTCCTTTGCTGATACAATTTGAGCCTAAAGCTCTCTGTTAATCCCAGGGGTCCCTGTGGCAGGCAATGTGAGGCAGGACTCATACATTTGACTGGTCAGTGTCAGTCACACGTCACCATGAGACTGGATGAGAACAAGGGAGACTGACAGACCAGGCATGAAGTGCTGGAGTCTGCTCTGAGGGAGCCCTCAAGTGTGCTCGAAATCCTAAGGCATAATTGGGGTTCCCCTGAAATGACCGACTGTATCACCCAGAACATTCTTCCTGAGTGCTCCTGTAGGCAATGAACATGAAATAGGCCAAAACTGGCCTTTAATACCAAGTCAGTGTACCTCCGGAATTGTATTGCACAAAGCGAGCATTAGACTGAGATATACACTGTGTCATGATTTAACCCCAGTCGGCAACTAAGCACCACACAGCCGCTAGCTCACACACACACACACCCCCCACACCCCCCCCCCCCAGTGGGATGAGGGAGAGAATCGGGAAAAAAAGTAAAACCCATGGGTTGAGATAAAGACAGTTTAATAGGACAGCAGAGGAAGAGAAAATAATAATGGTGATAAAAGAATGTACAAAACAAGTGATGCAGCAGTTGCTCACCACATGCTGCCCGATGCCCAGCCAGTCCGCGAGCAGCAATTGCTGCCCCCCGGCCAACTCCCTCAGTTTCTATACTGCACATGACACCATATGGTATGGAATGGCCCTTTGGGCGGCTGGGCTGTGCCCCCTCCCAGCTTCTTGTGCGCCTGGCAGAGCCTGGGAAGCTGAAAAGTCCTTGCCTGGTGTAAGCACTGCTTAGCAACAACTAAACCATCCGTGTGTTATCAGCATTATGCTCATCCTAAATCCAAACCACTGCACTGTACCAGCTACTAGGTAGAAACTTAACTCTCTCCCAGCCAAAACCAGGACAACATGGAATGTCTTAAAGTAGGTGAAAAAGGAAACTGTGTGGGCTACACGTGTAGCATTTGCTAATGCAGAGCTTTCACCTAGTTCCTCTGATTTCAATGAAGTTTAGTCAGTGGCAGCATAGTGGAACTACTGACATCTGGTAGTTGTTATAAAAATGTTGCCACGCCTGAAAAAAGTTAGGGTTAGGACAATAATGAGAAGCTGAATTGTTTGTCTCTGCTCATACTGGCTTTGTGTGGTTTGGTTCCTCTGACTGCAGAAGAATGACTCCTGATTTACAGCAGAGCTCAGGGAAAGAGAATGAGATAGCTCTATGTAGTGGCATGCTAGATAGCTCAGGTCTCTCTTGCTGTGGTGGAATCTCTGAGAATTAATATGCTTTAAAGGAAATTAAATGAACACTTGGAATTACTCCTAAATTTAATTATTTTATGTTTGGCTGTACCTGATTTGAGCTGTGAGGCAAAAGACAAACCAAAAAGATACTGCTGAAGACCTTCTGGATGTTGTCGTTAAGAAAGTACATATGATATGTAGGACGAGAGGAAATGGCCTCAAGTTGCGCCAGGGGAGGTTTAGACTGGATATTAGGAAATTTTACTTCACTGAAAGGGTTATCAAGCACTGGAACAGGCTGCCCAGGGAAGGGGTTGAGTCGCCATCCCTGGAGGTATTTAAAAGACGTTTGGGTGAGGTGCTTAGGGACATGGTGTAGTGGTGGTCTTGGTAGTGTTAGGTCTACGGTTGGACTTGATGATCTTGAAGGTGTTTTCCAACCTATACGATTCTGTGATTCTGTGATATTAAAAAAAAAAACAAAAACAAACAAAAAAACCCACAAAAAAACCAACACCCATGTATTCAAGCATTCCAGCCCTGATAAGAGATGAGTGTGCAGACTTTTCATGACCAAGGTTATTTGTGGTATTGTATTGAATGTGCTCATCTACCTGCTGAATTACATGTATTGTAATGTACCCTGCAGGGTCAGCAAGAGCCATGCAGGGTCAGCAACAGCGCTGTACAAGTAGGAAGCATGCTCTTGGATCAGTTTGCCTGCAAGGGCTAGAGGACGTGAAATCTTTGACTGGTTCCTATGCTGCGTGTAAAGGTGAAATGTCCTTTTTTGGCACTGAATTACAAAAATGTTCTAGGCAGGAAAAGTAACAAGTAGATGAAAATCTGCCATTCTCAATCTCAATAAAGCAAAATGTCCTATTGCAAGAAGAAAGGAAATATGGAAGAAGCTTCACTCCTCTTGCCTACTCGCTACATGGGCTAGGAGAGACAAACTATGCATAATATTGTTGCATATTTTTTTCGGAAAGAAGTGCTTTCTGATAAATTCAGTGGTCAGAAAGCAGGGTGACAGTGGGAGGAGGGACGGGACAGGTAGTTTATATCAAAGGAAAGCACCCTGCCAGTGTGACATGAACTTCCTGCATGTCAGCAGGCAAAAGGAGGTGCAGGAATTGCCTTGTAGGAAACAGAAGAGGACGTAGGCTAGGCGTGCTGTATAGATCAGAAAGATGTGTTTGACAAACATGGTGCCAACATCAAACAACACTGCATAATGAAAAGCGGCGATTAAAGAGCGGTTCAGGGATGCTGTGTGAAGCAGTGTGCTCTCCTGTACAGTAGGCTGCTATGCTAGATACTCAGTGGTTCAAATGTGGGACATTATATACACTATAGCACAGAATAACCAGTGTTAAAACATGCTGTGGAGAGCAGAAAGCATCTTTCTGCTGACTCTTACCTGAGAAGCACAAAGCCCTTCTAAATGATAAAATAAAACTCAGTATACTCTACAATTGTTAAGGTAGATTGTAATGGACAGTACCTAACCACACTGTTCCAGTCTTGACAGTGGAGACAAGACCATCAGGTATCCTGAAATGAAAATAGGGCTTTTTTTTTTTTCCAGTCACCCAGCTATGCTGCTGTACTGAAGGAAGCATAGAAAAATAGTGTTGCAAAGAACTACTGTCTTTTTATTTAATGTAAACCTGCCAGAGGGATTTTTGCATTTTTGCAAAAAGATTTTCTGTTGATTTTGCTATTGCGCCTCTTTAAATGTGTGCTGGGCGTATGCAATTGCTGTTTTATACATGTATTCAGTGTGTGTGTGCGTGTGTGTGTTCCTGACTGGGCATCTTTGCTACAACATTGGAGGGGATGGTGGAATTCCACCATCAAACCTACTTTTAATTTATTATTTGCAACTTCCCTGAAGTTGTTTCCAATTGTTTAAAAAAAAAAACAAAAAAAAACAAAAAACAAAAAAACAACCAAGTGTTTATATATTTGCCATCTCAGATATTTCAGATCTTTGCTATTTTTAACCTATTCAGTCTAGTGTGTAACGATTTGCATAAAACGTTCCATCATGCAAGAGTGAATTCAAATTAAGAGATCTACCCTTTCACATGCCAGGGTCTGGCTGAATCTGTGCAACTGGACTTTCTTCAGATGCTGGAGAGATAACGTGTTTCCTTTCGCTCTTTGCTTATTTTCTCCATCTGTCACAGTCATCTAGATATTTATATAGAGAAGGATTTATGTAAAAGAAAACCACAGAATTAATTCTATTGTTTGAAACAACCTTTCCCCCTCACTCTTTGTTCTTTTTGTTTATTTAAGCTGAATTGTGGTTTTGAGACAGGGACCATTGTTTATTTTATGTGGTTTTTTGGTTTTAATATAAAGGCTCTTTGGCTCTTCCGGTGCTTTTGCAATAAACAATTTTAAAAAATGCAGTTAATGATGATTTTTCTTCAACTTTCTCACCACCATCCGTAAGTTTTATTTTGGAGAGTCCTCAATTCAGAGGTAGTGGTGCTAAACTGTATTTTAGTTTAATAGCCCTTTAGCGGATTTGGACAATTGATTTTTCAAATCCTTTAAATTTTTTGCATTTACCATGTCCTGTGTCAGGGAATTCTGCAGCTTGATCTATACTTTCTATGAAGAAAAATCTCAGTTTTGAACCCTGATGGGTTCTTGTCTCTTTGAATGCCCATGAGGGACTTGGAAGAAGCAATGAACAATTGTTTCATGCTTACTTATCTTCTTCTTGTCATTCAAGACTTTATAGACCTTTATCATGTCCTTTCTCACCCATATCTAAGGCTACTCC
Organism: Ciconia boyciana; assembly: GCF_034638445.1. Classification (NCBI taxonomy): domain Eukaryota; kingdom Metazoa; phylum Chordata; class Aves; order Ciconiiformes; family Ciconiidae; genus Ciconia; species Ciconia boyciana. Next base: position 39,573,745 of record NC_132943.1, on the reverse strand, counting down.
TCTGTTTATTCCTGGTATAGAAGCTCTGGTCTAGTTTTGATCATCCTTGCAGCACTCTTAAACCTTTTTCTCACTGTACTATATCCTTTCTGAAAGGAACAGACCAGAAGTGTGTATAGTATTCAAACTGTGAGTGCACAGTGTGTTTCTGTAGTGGTATGATGATAATTTTCTGGTTTTTCTCTATTCTGTTTCTAGAAAATCTGAACATTCAGTTTACTTATTCTGAGTGTGGCAGAGTGCTGAATGAAATGTTTCCCTTTGGATTTCAGAGGACTGTGTAAATTAATGATAGCATCCTCTCTCTCTGCAGCTGCCGATGGAATGGTGTGTAATGAGTTATGCTCAAGTGATGGCTGTTGGGGGCCAGGGCCAGACCAGTGTCTCTCCTGCAAGCGCTTCATCAGGGGAAGGACCTGCATAGACTCTTGTAACCTGTATGATGGGTAAGCTATTTCCCTTGCACTTTTCCCTAAAGTTGCTGACTACACCGTTCAGGACTTTAATGAGTAAGTTATTTTGCTTTTACATTAATCAGTATCTGGTTCCATTGCCAATATTACTGATTTTGAGTGAAATATATTGTGGGATAAGTTTTAAGTATTTCCAAATCTGAACTTGTGTAGAAGGCTTTACCTAGTATTCTGCTGACTAAAATTCTCATGTAACATCAAAAGTCCGTTGCACCTTTTTCATTCCTGATGATGACAACAATTTGATTTAGGTGAAGACTGAAAAACCCACCATTTAGCCCTACTTGAATATTGACACCCCTATTCAGAAACATATACAGTTATGTTCTTTCAGGTTAGTTAGATTTAGACATGTGATAAAGAATAAGGGCCTCAAAGTAGGAAAGCTCAGTCTCTTTTTTTTTTCCCCATAATACACTATGTATGTGTACACACAAGTATAAATAATAAAACCAGCATGAGTTCTTCCCCCTTTTCCTTCTCCCACTCATGCATGTGCATCATCTTTTCTGGAGGACGGATGGGAGAATACCTACATACAGCACAGCCAAGGTGGCTGAGTCTGGCTTATGACAGAAAAACAGAGCTGAACTGCTTATATTAGCTACAGCAGAAGAAATTCATAATTAGGCTGTGGAGGGAAGCAGGTGAAATTTCACTTCCTGTATAACAGTATAGCAAGGTCCCTGGCACCTCTTTTAAAGTCAAGATAAAAAACCTAAATTATTTTAATTATCTTTTTCAGCTCAAACTGCTAATTGAAAATAAGATCACTGTGTGGTTTCTTTCTCTTTCTTTTCCTGCCTTGGATGCCAACTCATGTAACTGTTATGGAAAGAGTATTGAATGAACTCCCCGTATATATGTGAAAATATTCTAAACTCTTCTATCTGCAGAATGCATGCAAAAAAGATCTTGTCAGAGTACAGTTTTATATGCTTAAAAGCCTGTGTGGTGTCCCCCCCCCCCAAAAAAAAAAAAAAAAAAAAAAAAAGAAAAAAGAAGAGTCGCAGTCCACAGTTGTGTCCTCATATGCACTGGAATATATTGGACCACATTTGGTGGCTGGTGTTGCCATGAAGCCTATCGCAGTAAGATCATAAGGAGGCTTTCACGACTAGCCCCCAAATCAGGATGTTCTGATCTATACCGATGAGTGAATGGTATTTGCACTTTCCACAGGCTCAGTTCTTTCCTAAATATGTGAAGTGATTTGTGACCTGGGCTTGGGGAGAAGTTTTTCGTTCGTTCGAGAGCTCTGTATGTTCATCTTGCAGGGCAGCAATGGTACTTCAGGGTAGGGTCAGATGTATTTGACTTCTCTTTTAGTCCTCAACAAGCTCTATCTCCAAAGCCAGAGAAGGGTCAAGTGAGGTTTTCCTCAGCTGTATTGTTGTAGTAGATCCTAATGGCTGTAGAGGAGCAGAGGGAGAACATGGGTAAACTAAGCACAGAGGCCTTCACCTTTACCTGAATATTACTAGAGCCCACTAACATGAGTGTGCAGCACATCTTTAACTGTTTAATGCAAATATTTTAACTGGTTAATGCAACAAGACGGGATCCATCTGCAAAGCTTAGGTGTCCAGCCTGAGCTAGTTACATAGGTTCTCTCTGTGGTTAGCGGGAGAGAAGTGACCTGTTCAGGTGTTAATTCATCTCAGCCTAGAAGAAGGTGGGATGAATTGTGTTGAGAAGGTGCTGGAGGTTTTTTTGTGAGTGGCAACTGGAAGCTGAAATGAGACATCTGGTGTTTGAAGGAAGAAATCCCACCTACTATCACTACTTTTTATGCCCTTATAAGTGGTTAATAAAAAAAAAAAAAAATCACTTGGGTGATAGTTTCTTGTGGATACATGAAATAAATGAGCAAAAGGATTTGTTTTGATATTTTATAGATTCTGACCTCAGTCTAGAATTGTTGATGAAAAAGTTATGAGCCTTTTGGAGAATAGGCTTTAAAACACGAGTGTGTACAGAGACTTAACTAAAACAACTAAGAACACCACTGTGACCAACGCTCTTTTTAATCCTTTCCTATCTGATAGTGATATCCCACATGTAACAAGTGGCTTCCTGAATCTGAGCCATGAGGGACAATTCCATAGATAAAAATCAAGAAATGAGCTGCTTTGTCCTGTTAATGAGGTCCTTATTTCTTAAGAAAAGTGGAAAACAAACCACTCTAGATTTATACTGGTAAACAAGATGTTTGCTGCTTCACCTGCCTATGAATGAGGTTGCTGATGGGGCTCAGTTTTCAGCTGGTGTAAAGCAGCATAATGTGGCTAACCGAAGTGATCTCAGCTGGCACAGTCTGCTGACCTTAGTGAAGCTGAAATGATTTCCACCAGGTGAAGAGCCAGCCATTTTACCTCAGTTTGAGTCTCACTTTTGCTTTCTCCTAACCTGCCTGCAAAATACTTTCCTAGGGAATTTCGAGAGTTTGCAAATGGTTCTGTCTGTGTGGAGTGTGATCCCCAGTGTGAAAAGATGGAAGAAAACATGATCACGTGCTATGGGCCGGTAAGAACAAAATTTGTTGTATTATGGGCTGGCTTGTTAAAGTGTGCTAAAGCACAGGTATTTTCTGCTTATTGAATTTAGAGCAGCTATCGAAAATTAATGTTAACAAAAGCAGAAAATACACCTATTCTGCATGTAGGAGAAGAATTCTGCTCATGTTAAATTGGTGCTGGGAATAAACCTCCTTGGATCGGCCTCCTTAAGAAAATGGTTTAAAAAGTAGTGTCGTTTTCTTTCCTGAGTTGTCCTAATGCCTTAGCGGTACAGATGCACAAAGTTTTTAAATGACAGATAACATTCAGTTGCAATTTTAGTGCCCTCTTTTATCACTGTTTTCATTCTTTATACTCAGTTCTGTCCTGTTCTATTACAACTTCAGTTACTCCCCCCCCTCCAAAAAAAAAAAAAAAAAAAAAACACCAAAAAAAAGTGTAGGAATTTGTCTCAGTCTCTCGGCAAGCTTGAACAATATGTTGTTTGGGTTTATTTACTTAGATTAGTCTTTTAGGTTGTTTTGATAGAGAGTTTTTTCATGCATCCTAAATGAATGTTAACTGTGGCTGTCACCTTTATGATGGCCAGTGATGAGTCTTCTTTCAAAGATTATTGCTCTTTTGTGAGATAAAAGTTGTCTCTTTCTTTTTGTCTTTTGTATATTGCCAAGATTAAAAGTCACAAGTATCCTGGGCAATGAGGAGTTCTATTTTAGGCTCTTCGTCATTGAGCAAATTTAACCCATAACTTATTTCCTTATTTCTGTGACTTATCTACTGCATGGAAAAAAAAGGCTTTACACTGACAATCATTCTTATCATCATTTTTGTTGCGATAATGTGTTTTATGCAACCCAACCATAAAGCAAGAAGCTACTGTTTCAAGTGTTCAACCCATGAGGGGAATTTGGATTTGTAGCGGGGCTCATGGACATAAAATCCTAGACCAGTGCCCAACCTGAACACCAGATTTGGTTATACACTGGCTTATCATCACAGCTTTGATATTTTACTTTTACGTTGTCCAGGAGCCTTGGTTTATAGTTCTTAACAGTCTAGTCTACATATGTAATAAGAAGAAGTAGACCTTGTAGTTCTTCAGTATTGTTGTGACCAGATACCATAGGGAGAACACAGCGTGGAAAGTAATTCTGGAGTGCAGAAGTGGGGGATCGCACTGAAAGGCCATTGCAGTTGCTTTTCAAATATGGCTCAGTATCAAACAGTGTTGTAGGAGATTTCTCAGGTGGGCATGAAGTCCTTTGTGTTAAGCACACCAGTAATATTGAGAAACTTGTTTAGAAGCTGGAATTTAGTCTTACGCTCTACAGAATAAGTTTATGGCCAAAAGCACCAGGATTTACATGTGTGCTCCTCTAACAGACACTGGAACCATGCAGCTAACTCGCTGTTTGTTGGGAAAGAAATGCTACTACAGTTATTGCTGAGTGTGCTGTCATGCTAGGACCTGCAATTCTAGTGCAGCAGGAAAAGACAGAGTAACTTGAACGAACTGCGTTTCTTTCTTCCATGCTGTCCAGGGACCTGACCACTGCACAAAGTGTTTCCATTTTAAGGATGGTCCAAATTGTGTGGAAAAATGTCCTGATGGCTTACAGGGGGCCAACAGCTTCATTTTCAAATATGCTGATGAGGATCGTGAGTGCCATCCATGTCATCCAAATTGCACCCAAGGGTAAGTGCAAATTCTGTGAAGTGAGCCATCCTATTTACTGTTTATAGCACATCATGATTTAGATACAGTTTGGCTTGGTAAAGCACTTGTCCCACTCCTGAAAACAGTGTGTGCAGCAGTAATGTAACCTTTGATTTCCAGGTCTCTCATGACATTCAGGTTCCAGTCATGAATGTCCAGCAGCTTATTGGGGAAAAAAGCTTACACCCCTTTTGAAAACAATAGAGAACAACTTTTCACAGCAGTGCTCTTAGCTTTCCTTCAAGCTAGCACTGGTTTGTAGGAAATGCTGCCGTTGACACTTACGTAAGTGTAGGCCTGTACAGTGACTTTATTTTTACTATTTACTTGTTGACAGAATTTTCATCTCTGCTCCTTGGTTATTGACAATCTAACCCAGCAGTGCTACCATCAGACAAAAGTGTTACTGCCCTCTTTTTCATTATGGGAACTGATGCAAAGGGGTTGTCTGACGTCAGACTCTGTCTGAGTCTGAGCATCAATTTCTCAAGTCCTGACTAAATGGCCAAAATCACTTTTTACATTTGGAAATATACAGCCGATGTAGCTGAGCCAGAATTAAGAATCTTTGCAACAAAACAATAGTAGTCGCATACACAGCTATTGTTTTGCATGGGCCACGTAAGTTATAAGTGTCTTTTGATGAGACAGTTGGTGGTGTCCAGCATACAAAGAAACGTAGAGGCAGCCAGGGGAAAAAAGAGAAAACTTCAGCCAGTGAAATAATCTTCGACGAGAGGCTTTTATTGTTTAGCAGCTAAAATTAAACCAGTAAATTATTCAATGTAATCTTGATGTCAACAGCTGTTGCCATTCAAAATGAGACCTTTTGCTGGTTTTGCAAATCTAATTACAATAGAGCCATTAGGGAAATGAAAGTGAGATCGCAAAGACACAGCCAGGATCTGTTGCAGATTTGTCTTCCCCTCAGACCCTTTAAATCAGTTACGCAATAAGAAAAATGCTGCTACTGTGGAAGAAGAGTGTAAGAAGAAACAATACGAAAAGATGAGCTCGCTGCAGGAGCTCTGGTCCTGGCTTTAATAGGTGGTGGAAGTGCCAGTTCTGATCGAATCTGACAAGCCCAGCTATGGGTGATAGATTTACTGTCTGCCCTGCATAAGAAATGCCTTGCAGCTCTGCTGGCCTCTCAGAAGACCAGGATGTGACACTTCTTCCCATTCCTTCCTTTTTTCTGGGGAGGTCTAACTGATCTGACTACTACTAATCTTCGTGGCACAACTGTCTTTCTCCTAAACCAGGAAGGGAGTAGAATGTTTTCTATGTGTTTCCACTTCATATGCATCAGTATTTTGCAAGAGCTTGTTTGTTTTATTCTCCCTGGATAGAATGGGATCAAGAAGGGAGGCTTTTATGCCTTGTGATGGAAAATCTGACGTTCTAGTTCATAAACAAATAGGAAGAGCATTAGGCAGTTGTAACTGAACTTACCAGTATACTTTGGCAACCCTTGGTGACCCAGGATTCCTTTATGCTGAGTTTTGTTGTCATTTAATCCTTGAACTTTCAGTTTTCCCTTCTTTTTATTTTCTGCAGCTGATTAGGTGAAAGCATGTCTCATTTAGCATCATGTGCTGATCCCCAGAGAAATGTCAAACTACCCCTAGTAAAAGGGCCAAAGGTCTCACCCAGGTTACATACGCAAAGGTGTGGTCATCCCCCAGATGAGGAGCTACCCCTTGGCCATGAGTCAAATACTATTCCTTATAGAAGTCCTCATCCTCTTATTAAAGAGTTAATGTTTCTGTTCTTAGGTATTTTGTTACCCTTCATAAAAACAACACCCCCCCACCCCCCAAATCTGGCTAAGCATGGGTATTCTTTTCTAGTGTTCCTAAAGACTTCCTGGCATGTGATTATGTTAATGAAACTGTTAATGACTGCCCCAGATGTTTGGGGTTTATGAGTTGTCCATCTTCTTGCCAACGTTGTCAAGGGCTGAATATGCCCACAGAGAGAAGGGAAATCAGTTACTCTCTCTCCTTTTCTCCGTTGATACTGAATTCTCTAGTTTCATGCCCTTCCTTTAGAAATTAATATTTAAATTCCCCTCAGTCAAGATTTTTCAGTGAAATAGGTTGTGGAGGGAACACATCCTGATATTTGGCTCATGACTGAATGGTACAGAGAAACCGTAATTCTACTTCATCTAGCATGTCTGTGCTCCTCTCTGTCAGATCAATTGCTGGAATAAAACTGATGCCCTCGCGGTACAGTTTGGATACTCGTCAAAAAGTGTTGAGCTGCTGCAGAGCAGCGCTCACAATGCGGTGTTATCTCATTCCTGCAGCGCTGCTTTCTTTGAATCGGGGTGCTTGGTAAAATGGATTGTTAGTTCTCATACATTGTTTCTAGTCATCCCCACCTGTTGGCTGTCACCAGAAAAGATATCTGTCCCACCTCTGTGTTTCCTGTGAGTGTTTTGCCACACTTTAGTCAAGGCACTTGCAGATGATAGCTTTACACCCTAGAGCGTGAGATTTGATAACACTGTTCTCCTCCCTTATTCAAGTATAATGACTGCTTCTGTTAATAGGTGTGTAATTATCCAGCCCTGTTAATGATCTGACATTGACTAAGAGAACTATCAAGGAGTGACTTCCTTGGATGCAACAACTGTGCTCTTGGCCTTGCATCCCCATGATAAACATCAGCTACTTGAAGCCAGTTTGGAGCAGATATGAGGCACATGGGACAGCTATCCCATTTAATTTGAGAGAGTCAGAAAGCATTTGGCACCTCTTCTTGCAGAGCTAGCCAAAATGGAACACTTTCACGGAAATAAAATACTAATTATATAATAGCATTTGACGGTTTGCTTCCTCGCAGGGCAAGACACAAATGAGGGATCTCACTGGACACCATCCCTCATCATAGAAAGGCATTTTTCTCAACAACTTTTTGAAGGAAGTGTATTACTCTTCACCAAAACTTTATTTTCCTTCTAAGCCAAGACCGGAGAAGTCATGGGAGCCTTATCAACACATGTGTGGTCCAGAAGGGATTTGAAGGCAGAAGGACTGTCTTGCTGTAAAGCTTAGGTGTATTTTTAGGAAGGCATTTTGAATTCTAGATGAAACAATAGTGCAAATTCAATGGCCACAAACTCTTATTCAGAGTGTGTTACTATTTTGTTGGTGCAAAAGTTCCTCCTCCCCCCCTGCCCCAGTTCAGCTTTCCTACTATCACCATCAGTATGCACTTCCTGTTAGCTAAGTAACCCCCTGGTTTTGAGTGGTCTGGCTTTATCCATAGCAATAGTTGGATGGCCAGGTCATCGCCACAACTAAGGCTTTTCTCCTGTCCAGAGTTAATCCATTTATGCCATTGTATAATCAGTTTTGTTTGTTTCCAATGACAAAGATTTTTGAGAATTCATCTGACTAGAAATGGCTTCGCTACTCCGTATCTGTGAACAGTTAAGACCCCACCTTTCAACCCTAAGGAAAACTAATGAAAGATGATATTTGTGACAGAGGGGAAAAAGGATTGTTTCAGGAAAAACCAGTTGTTACTCCAATTTTCAAAACTGTTTTAACTCGTCATTTTCTTTCAGAGGATGGTTATCTGTAAAGCTAGGATGAGCTCCAAGTGTAATTTTCTGTATAAGCTGTATTGGACTGTTGTAAGGTACTGAATATATCATTAATAAATTGGCATGTATCAGTTAACCAGTTCATTTTACAGAGCGAACTTGGAAATGAAAATATCATCCAGACTCCAAGCAGAAGGAGGAACCCTGGGGGTGAATGGAGTACCAGTGTGCTGTATGATTGTGTCATGCTTGTAATTACATGTGTCAAAAAGCCTGAAACCAAGGAAGTTACTTCCACAGGAAAAATAACTGATGTCTTGGTGGTGCAAAATAACTTGTTAATAGATAATTGCCATTACTCACGCAGTATTGTACTTTACTGCATGTAATCAGGACAGCCAGTCCGACAGTAGGAAACTGTTCAACATCACTAGGAGTAATGGAAATGGCACCTGGACAGAGTTGGGGCTGTCTGGGGCTGGGAAATCCACTGAAGAAGATTACAGGTCTAAATAAAAATCAATGTTATTTCAGCTTGGAGTGGGTGAGGTCCAAACAGTGCTCTCTTCTTGGATTCAAGTCCTTTTCTCCAAAAGTCTGAGAGAATAAATGTACAGATGTGAAATGAGTCCAAGACAACAGGCTCTTTATGTTAGTCTGCCAGTTATCTGAACTAGTAATGGGCTCTCAGACCTCTCATTTGAAGAGGGCTGCCTTTTTTTTTTTTTTTTTTAATATAGCAAGAGTCTGAGCTCAGCTTGTCTTTGACATGCTAGGAAATGGAAGATCCGAACAACTTTTTTTCAGCTTCCTTCATTACTGAACTGGTTTTCTGCAAATTGCAGAGAATGCCTTGAAAGGAAGAAATGTTGGATATGTTGAGACTGGTTAGAATTCAGACGGTCCTGAATTCTGAAGTCCTGAAGCCCAGGACAGCTGAAATTTCAAAAAACACCCATCAAGAGTTCTAAGTTTTTGAACTGCATTTAAATCTACCCTTTCCGTTTATGCATTATCTGGCCACCTGGGTATTTAATGAATCTTTTTTATGTCTGCACATTTGCTGAAGGAAACCATTAATGAGGAAATCCTTTCAATTTGTGTTTGCATGTCACAGTTTTTATGTAAAAATAAAAATTCAAGTAAACAAACAAGAGGTAAGGTTTGCTATCATTCTGCTCTCCCTGATGGGCAGGTAAGGGGAAATTGAATTCACTGAATTTATTTTATAATGGCAGAGTGATAGCTAATTTAAATGCAGCAAAAGCTGATGAGTGGCAAGTGATGGTGAAGTGGAAAGAAGATCTCGTGGGAGCATATTTGAACTCTTTCAGATTTTTGACATGCATATCCCTCTATCAAAGCCAAACTGAAAGCAGGAGCGAGTTGGGGATCATACCTTAAATTTAAAATGCCTCAACAGAAGTGAGTTTCAGTCTACTGATGTGTCAGATCACCTGCTCCTGTAGTAGACCTACAGCCAAAGAGCCTATTAATAAAATGGTTCTGAGATCTTGTTAAAGAGTTGAAATAAGTGGTTTGGTTTCCTTAAAATGCTGAGAGCTAGATACTCCCCATAGCTACAGGGGGACTAGCTGGGCATTCAGCACTAGAGGGTGTCAGGTTCTCTTAACCCCTAAAAGGTGTTTCAACTGTAGGTTTCTGTCTCTGAGAATCCTGACTGCTGTGAAAATGTGTAATTGACTTGCTGCTTGAACGCAGAGGACCTAGGACACCACTTCACCTACTGCTCTTCATGAGGGCATGGAAAATCCACGCATATCCCTCTTTTCCCCCGGTTGTGCTTTAGTGGTGCTGCATAAAGTGACTCCCTGCATTTCTATTGCCTTTGGTGAGCACCTGCTGATTTTGCAGGTGGAGGACTTCAGGCAGCGTCTAAGGAAAGCAGAACAAAATGCCTGAATTGGCAGACAACATTTTGTTCTGGATTTTGTTGCTGGAAGTTCATCCTTGAGCTTCCCTGATAAAAGGGAAATATTCAAAAATATTTCTGTAGTTGCCCTAGCTAGGAACTTAGAACAGAATGGACAATTGTATCAGTTACAGAAAGAAAAAAAAAATTTTTGCATTGTACTCCTGCAAATGAACAGCTTTTGTGCAGTAATCACCAGTTTGATTCAGACAACATCCAGAAAAAGCAACTCTATTGTCAGGACTCCCACTTACGCAGGTGAAACCTGCCTTAGGTGTTGTTTGAGCCAAGACATCTCCATCCCTGGCGTGCTGTTTATGTTGCTATTATTGTTCCCATTGCAAGCTTGTTTTTGTCACAAGCTATATTTTTGTGGTGACTTGGGTCTCTCTTGAGAATTACAATTAAGAATGTGGCACAAAGAGGGGATTCCTGCTTCTTGGATCTGTAAATAACAGATTTTTCTCTTTCTCTCCCTGTTTTCAATTTGGATTTGCTGCAGGTGCATAGGGCCACGTATTGAGGACTGCATCGGCTTGATGGATAGGTACTTGCTGAGTGATCGTTCCCTGTGTGTCTTCCATCCTCCACGTGTGGACAAGGGCGCATGCGTGTGCATGTCCTTGTGAATGGCAAATGACGTCTTTTGTTCTGTAATTGCCTGCAGGTGTAGAGGTCCCGCTAGTCATGACTGCATTTACTATCCATGGACACGACAGTCCACTTTACCACAACATGCTAGGTAACATCCACCACTTTTCCATTTTTGTACACAAGGTCCTTCCCTGGTTGCCATAGGAAAGTTATACTGTCCAGTTTGTTCAGAAATGCAAATTATGGGGAGAATATAATTTGTCCTTAAGTAAGATATGCCTCTGAACATCCAAATTTACTTTTCCATTTGAAAGCCAATTAAGTATCTTACTCGTTTAGGCTGATTAGAAGATGCCTTTTTTTTTTTATTTATTTCCAGGTTAAATCAATAAGGGCTTAATTCTGAAATTTTCTGCAGAAATACATGTTTCTTGATGAAATTTTACTAGAAGTAAACATGGTAAAAACTCTGGTTTAATTAGAATTTACTTTTTTCCCATTTGTTGGGTTTTTTGTTTAAGACGGAGCTTAAAAGCAAATGCTTTTTCTTCCATACATATTCTCTGTGGAAAAAAGTAAATGTTTCAGCAGAACTGAATTTCTTCCTTGATTTACATAACACTATTATTTGATTTTTTCATTTTTCTGTTTTAAAAAAAAAAAAATTGTAACCTTGCAGCAATTTTATTTTTCAGTAATGACGATCAAAACAAATTAATGCAGAAAGACTCCCAAAACATTCCAGTTACACTCTGCATTCTTTTTCATGAAAGCCCTTCATTGCCATTGAGTTTGTTTATTTTTAAATTCAAACTGGTTAGTATGACTTCCAGGCTTTGGGATTACTGTCTTGAGCTAAGACTGGATGAAAAATGTATCATTTCAATCAACTTCACCTCATTAAGGAGTTTATTTTGGGTTTTTTTCTTCTCTTTAAAAAAATATTTTAAGGTTGCCTTTCCTTCCTAGTTGTGTACCTAATGTGAGTATTCCTGTTTCTAGCTGTTGAGGGAGAACATGTTTAGACTTGAAAAACAGTACTCTAAATGCTATCAAATAGTATACTTGTTTAATTAAATCATTATCAGTTCTGACTTAATTCATAGACCAATGAATAAGCACCGGAAGAAGGCTGAGTTTTTCAGTATTTCAGTATTTTTTTTTTAATCTTTCTAAGCTGGGGTATCTAGTTTGAGATACTTCTGTGGGGCTCTCCTTTTCAGATGTACTCATCCAAACTGAGTTGCCCAAAACAAGTAATCAGTTTTAAAGGTCTCCATTTTGTCAACTTAACTCAAGGCACAAATACAGAAAATGTATTATTATTTGCATAAGTTTAAGGGGCTTACCAAACTGCAGAGAATGAAGGCCATGCTGAAGTTCCTCGCTTTCATAACCAATTTAAAAATAACATGTATTTCATCAATTGGATTTTTAATCACTTTTTGAGGGAACATTAAGAGCGTTATACTACGAAGACAACTTGTTGGCCGTAGTGTAACTCTCTTACAGTGTTACAGGCTGCTTGCTCTAGCTTCCTGTTAGCCCAAAAGCCAGTCAGACCTTGTTCACTGGTTAATTCAAGTGGTAGAACTCCAAAACTTACCTTTGCATTGCAGATGTTCAGGTAGTAGTAAAGTCTCTGGAGGTACTGCCAAATACCCACTGAATTTGATGGAAAGACTCCTGTTAATCACAGTGGCTGTTAGATTGGGCCCTGCGTTTAAAAGTGGAATTAAAGGAGTGGAACCTCGAACGTGATGACCCAACAGTAACGAAAGTGTTGTCTAGTAAGGTGACAGGCTTAAGCCATGTGTTAGCAGGCAATGCTTATTTTGGTTTTTATGTTGTGTAAATCATAGGTTTTGTCTCCTTGAATCTACTGTCAAGGTGATAGAGCAAATTATCAAGGGGAGTGGAAATTAAAGCAATTGTTTTACTCTGCTCAATGAATAATTTCCTGTTCCATTCAGTCTGAGGAGGAAGACCCTCAAATGTTTCCTTTAGAGCTGATGGATTTTGTTGTTGCTGTTGTTCCAACTTTGCTCAATTTATTTTAGGAATATTACAGCACTATGTTTAAGTGTCAGTATGTATGTATTCTTTCACTTTCAAGCCAAAGAAGGAAATTTCGTACCTTTATATTTATTAGATTAGTGAAATGGTGCAATTTTTTTTTTTTTTTTGGTGAAAATGGTTCATTTTGTTTGGGCTAAAAATGGGCAAAACTGCACTGGCAAAATGATACTTTTTATTACAGTAGAGGTGTAGATCAAAAATGGATGTGTTTCACTTTAGGTAAAACCTTCTTTGTGTCCCTTTAACAATTGCATGCCCTCCCTAGACTTACAGACCTTAAAATAATTAATAATCAGTTTTACCCTTATCCATTGACTTGAATTTTATCCATTGATGTCAATTAGCAGTAAGTTCAAGGGCAGGGTTCTCTGCTGTTCAGGCAGCTGAAAGTGAGAGCAGCGCTCTAACCACAAGCAACGAGGTATTTCTCATCTTCACCTATTTCCATTTTCATGCGCCAGTGTTGCTTTTCTTTCCAGTTTTGCAGTTTGCAAATTGGTTTTGCCATGATCCACTGACTTGAGGGCTTTTGTAAGAGTCCGGTAGAATAGCAAAGGAATTCTTAGCGTTGTGTTTAATAAAGATGAATCAGATGTGCATCACATGGCTTGTTTTCCAGGCGACCGGTGAAACTTCAGTTTTTCTGCTTATGTTTGGTCCCTTATATTCTGTGGAAAAAAATCCTCACTTTTGGCATTGCGTGTCTTTCTGCATAGGTATTTGGGTTTTTTAAAACCTTTAGCTTCAATAGAGTTCGGTCCAAAAGGATGCAATAAACCCTTTTCTTTTCCCGTTTCCAGCTCAGTGCCATGTATAAGGGTTATTTTAGCCCTTTTCCTCTAGACTACTTGATAGATTTTTCAAATGACTGTTAGGTTACTTGCTGGATCTAATGTGCCTTTTTTTTTCCCTGTGAGGACCCACATTTATTTTCGATGTGTTCAATTTACCTTCACAAAGGCTTTCACTGTATTCTTAACTGCCAGGAAAAGTTCAAACTCTAAAGGAGTTAGAAGTCACGGCAGAAATGAGTGCCTCTTCTGCTTGTCGTTAGTTGCAAATTCTGGTTACTGTCGTCATAGTTCTTGATTTACTGTAGTTGAAATCATATGGCAGGGAAAGCCTTTCCTCACATTTGTGACATACTCTGTCTGTATTTATACCATGTTTAATTCATAGCATCCCTATCACAATGTTGTCTGATTGTAATTCATGTGATTCACTGAGTCAGTTTGCTGAGCAGATTTTGTGGCTGACCTCTTTGGGCTGCTCAGATGACATAGAGGCCCGAAGGAATGGGACAGGCCTTGCCAGCAGAGAATTCCCCATGCAAAGTGGAGTCCTTAGCTGGCATGTAACTAACATCACTGCTTCTTTGCCTTTCTTTCTGTCTCCTTCTGTCCTTCCTTCCCTGCCACGTTGAGAATCCTAGCCCAGGGAACAGAGAGGAGACAAGAGCCTTGTGTCCTGGCTTTTCTCAGCCGCTCGTGGCTCTTCCTGTTATTCTCTGCCTTTTGGGGGTGGGAGGAATAGGTACTAGATTATTACTGTAAGGCCTCAGTTTGGGTTCCCCCTTCTATATCCACCTTTCCTAGAAATCACCAAAGCAAAGATGGAAAGCAGATGGAGGCTGGAATTTCCCAGGGTGCCCAAAGGAATTAGCTGTCCTCCTTTCCCACTCTTTAGTAGAACGACACTCCCCCTTTCAATACCTTCTGACAACTGTAGTTGGTGGTTTCTTTGAGCGAAATAGCTCAAAGCTATTTCTCAGTACTTGTTGGCTGTGGAACAAAGAGCAAAAAGAGGAGTATGCCTCCTTCAAAGATGTGGATAACCATTGCCTAAAGGGGAGATTGAAAAACTAAAAATAATACTCTGCCATCCATTAAGAAAACTACTCTAGGCAGTCAGGTAAGGCTGGTTCTTCTACTCTCCCCTGCTCCCAAGTCCACCAGAAAAGTTTGGCTAACTCAGCTATTGAAGCTAGGCTGTGAACAAAGTTTTTACTTAAAGTACAAATTTTAAATGTGCTCATCCTTCGTATGATTCATTCAACTTAATACTAAGAGAGAAGAGATCATCAAAGGAGGAGTGAAGTTCCTGTTTTCTGGTGCGTGAGAGATTGCAAATCTGAAGATGTGATCAGAAGCATGTGGTGGCTATGATAGGAAAGAAATAGCACCTTGATGTTATTGGTCTGAGTAAGCTGATGTGTCTTTTTATGCCCTAAGAAAATTCCATTCACATTTCCCTTTTAACTAAGAGAAACTAATTAGCTAGGACCACTGTTGTCAAGTGGTTACATAAAATGATGTGTAGATCTTAACTCAAATTACGATCCTAATGCTAGCTTTATATCAACAAAGGACGTCCTCTCAACAAATCATCACTTCCTAAACAAAAAAGCTGGTTTTATGTACTGCGTGTGTGTACAAGAGCTAATTAACAGTAAACCCTATGTAATGCAGGCAAATCCTTTCATAGCTGTTTTGTACCCCTGCACAGTATGACTTCAATAGAATTTCACAGCAGCTCTGAGTAGATGATGGGGAAGGGAAACCACCTCTAATAAACTGCTGATGTTCATTGCTTTTATGGCGCTCTGTTCCATTGCTTGGAGGAAAGCATTCCATATGCTCTGTATTTTTATAGAATAATTATAGTCATTCTGGAGGGGAAGAGGAAGAGAATCTTTGTATAAAATAAGAAGAAAAATAGGATCTGTGAGTACAAACTAAGCTACATTACTTGATTGGTAAAAGATGCTACTCTTGAGAGACTTTTAATATGGAGCTTCCTGATGCTGTATCAGAACAGAGCAGTTGAAGACGCAGATTTATTTTTATTTTTTAAGAATCAAGTCTAGAAAAACAGGCAGTTTCTTGTCCTGCCTCTGTGGGTTGGATAGAGCTTACACTTGCTCTGTTTAGGGCAGCCTGATAGAGAAATCCCTGGTCTGTGTGAGAACTTGCTGCTACTGAACTGGTTCTCAAACAGACCTTTGCTGTGGGTACTTTTATTGTCACAACAACATTTCACTGCCTAGAGCTTTAGGAGGAATACATTTTGAGTACCCCTGTGACATGAATGAAAGTCACTGCAGTCACCTCAGTGAATGGTTTCTTAATAATTCATTAATATTTAACATATAATAAATCAGAACTAAAGCTTGCGATCTTACATCCAATCTACCTGCGTAATGCAGGATTTGTCGCTCTTTCATATTTAGACAATTCACGTGACAGATGTATTTGAGTTTAGAGTCCAGCCAAGACTTAATTCCCTGTATTCTGGCTTACTTACCATGACCTGTCAGGTGACAAAGGTGCTGCAATTCTTGCGTAAAATGGGAAGCTCTTGGTTGGGGTTCTTTAGAACAGTACATTGGTAGTGGTGTACTTTTGTTGGAAGCATGTATACAGTCAAGTCTGCTTAATTAGATCTCTTCAGATCAAAGTTAGTATCTCAAGCCATGTAATCTACTGTAGGAGGGGACTGCATTTGGGTTTAGGACAGATTTATTCCTTTCTGGTATCTGTAAAGTGATCTTGCAAGAATTTCCCCCCATGCACACTTTTCCGTTGCCTATTTAAAACCGGTTAAATACTTGCTGGAATGATCAAGCATAGAACACTTGATGCGGATGAGGATTTGTGTTTGACGTCTGCAAATGACATTACCTTTTTTTGGTTTACCTACAGAAGAGTACATCCTACTTCTCAGATAATTTGCAGCAGCTTTTCCAGCATTAGATCAAAAATAGTGGATAACTTGTTAATGATGATAACACAGTTCACAGTCGATCTTTTTCATTTGTTGTTGCAGAAATGGAAATACCAGCTTTGAATTTCATAAGGCATTTTCCAGTTTTACCAGTGTGTAGCCTGCAAACACATAATGGTAAACTAATAAAACAAGCTATAGGTTTGAAGGAATTAGCAAGCTTCTGTCCTTTGGTGCTACACGTGGAAAGTTGTACTGCAGCAGTTACCAAAGGTGGAAGCATTACCAAAAATACCAGCAACCATGCAGGAACAGAGCATTAGCAAATCGAGCCATTAGACCAAATGACTTTATCTTACTATAATTTTTTTCCTGTCATGCTGTTAAGTGAAGTAACAGGGTGGGAAAATGTCATATAAATTATCTGTACCTTTGGGCTTTTTGTATGAAGAGTTTCAAATAACTACATTCAAATTCTAGTGGGAAAGGGGGCCTAATACTAAACTCATTTCCCATGCAATGCCCTCTCTCTGTTAGTCCAGCTTACCTTGCATCTCTTTTTTGTAAAGTAAAGGTATTTTGCCTCTTTTCTACCTCAGTATAATGGTAGTGGATAGCGTTGAACAAGAATGTAGACCCTGTACCTTCAGAAAGACTTGACTGTTTTCTCAGGACTGCCTGTTAAAGAGGCTTTAGAGAAGAGCCACCAGGAGTAATTGAAGCTTTGTATGTTGTGCCTTGTAGTGAAGAAGTTTGGGAGCTCAAACAGCTAAAGCTTATTTTGGCTGAAGGTTAAAGTGTAGAGCCTGATTATCATCTAAAAGTACATAGGTAAGGAACAAAAGTTTGCTTAAAGATGGCGCTAGTCTAGCAGACTGAAAAGGAGGGTGAGGTGTCTGTCTGAGATGATTAAATGGATGAAATCTGAAGAAAGACACACTGAAAGCAGCAAAATGCCAGTGCATTTCTAATGAGGATTGATAATCCCTGGAATGATTTTCCCTGGTAATATTCAGTTCTCCAGCACTAGACTTGTAAAATCAAGACTGGAACTTTTTCTTGCAAGCATGATGAATTTGTGCCAAGCCTGTAGGCTGTGCTAGACAGGTACTCAGGCCAGAGGATTTCGCTGGTTCCTCCTGTCATTGTTTACAGTGTGTGACATCACACTTTCATGTCTGTGATGATAGTTTCCAGCTACGATCAACTCTTGGCTCATGCGCTAAGATTAGGAGCCAGTGTTCCTCCTTTGAATTTTGATTGCTGATACTGAGTTGGACACAGACAAGCAAATCTAGCTGCTGAATACTGGGCTTTGGTTCCTGTCAGCTTTGGTGAGGCACACAGTGAGAGCTCCATGTGACTTTACACAAGGTTTCTGTTATGCTGCAATGTACTTGCTCATTAGCAGTTAGGTCAGTTAAACTTCTGAGTTTTCAGACTGGCCATTGCTAGGGGAGAGGAGAAACTCATTCAGATCTTACCTGTTTGACTGAACTCTCTTGCATCGTGCCTCTATTCACTTGAATCAGACATTCATTTTGAATAAATATAGTAGCATTTCAGCTGTAGTGTTTCACCATTTTTATTTTATGTCGAAGGCAAATTGTTTCCCATTACTAAGTTCCTCCACTAATGACATAAATTTGAAGGTCTAATTTGTCCATCTCTATCAGGTTTTCTAAGCCTTAGATGCTAGTGAGGTACTAAGTATCTTTTATTGTTCTACACTGCAGACTCTTCCTTTTTAATTTTTTTTCCCCTCTCTCTCTTCTTATTGTCCCTCCCTTCCATTCCTGGAAGATGTTTTGGTAGAGCTGTATCTTCAGTACCATAAAGTTTTAGGAAGTGTGGTATCTAGATATTGGATGGGGTTTTTTATTTGTATGTAACCTTTGAAAGTGAAGTTTTCTTTAGGGATGACAGTACTTTTTGTCAAAAAACTTCACGCCTTTTTTCAATGTGATGTAACTTTTTAATGACACCATCTTCACATACTGGTGAATAAGCTCTTTTGCAGACATGTTGGCTGTTTAATCAATACAAGATAATGCAGATAATTTCTGTAGTTATCTGAGATCGAGCAAATGATCCAAGAGGCAGGAAATATTGTGGGATAATGTGAACAACAGGTGCTGGCTAGTTCTGACTGAGCTTTTCATTGGCAGATAGTTGTGAGGAGCTTACTGTGTATTTGCCTGTTCTGGAACATCTCTCGACAGAGCTGGTAATCCCTCATCCTGAAAAGTTGTGGTATTTATGCAGAAATTTCAGAACAAATTCAACCTTGTCATCAGGACAAAGGCCAAACTTTGGTTAAACATGGTCCAGTCATGATGGAATCCCTGATTTGTAAATTATATGAAGTTTTTCTTGTAGGACCTGCAGGAAAATTGTCTGAAATGCAATCAACCTTTTAAGTAAGTGTAAACTGTTTCCTCAAATAATTTGTCTTAGACTCCCAATACCCTGCCTGTGACATAGTCTGTCCATTAGAAACATAGGCCATCAAAGCAATACACCAAGGTGTTACTTGCCTCTTAAAATGCTTGCTTGGATTTTCATTACGTGTTCTTATTTTATTCACTGATCCATTTTAAGTCATAGCTGCCTACTTGTAGTAAACCTAGTGATGTTTAGATATGTCACTGAAATTAAGTAGCACAGATATTTCTTAGAAGGTACAGAAGCTGTAAAGCAACATAACATGAGTGAAAAGAAGAGGTGACAGTGGAAAAGTAGAAGCACACAAAAGGATGGAGGATGTGATTTTAGTTATTTGTAACCATTTGGTTTGCTCTGGGTAATGCTGTTAAGGTTCAGCCATGTTAGAACCCACAGACTTGATGTCAGTGTTGCCGAGTACAGTCTTATAGGTCATGCTGAAGAGGAGATAAGGCATTGTGTTCCCTACTTTTGGCAATAGAGCATGTTAATCTGCAAATTAATCTGAAAATAATGCTGGGAGCATGGGCCATGATACACGGATCCTGTAGGTTGGTTGGTTAGAAGCCAAGAATCAGCGATGACCTGGTAGACTGAAGGGAAGAGGACTCATTCTAGTTGGGCAATTCACCAATGTGGCAGTGGCCAAACTGGTCTTTTCTAAGTTCCTGGTAGGCTTGAATCAGCCATTGGGAGATTTTCAATTCATTTCAGTGGGCTCTGTATCAGTGGGCATTGCTTTGTTTGATTAAATAACCTTCCTTACTGAACATGTGTAAATTTCAGAAAGAAATTACCTCTTTCCCTGCCCCTCATGGTCTGATGTAGGAGGAAAAAAAAAAGTAAAAAGCATTCCTGCATTAAAAATGGACCGCTAGTTGTTAATATGTGTAGTCTCAATCACAGTAAGGATAATAGACAAAGAACATATTGAAGAGATAATATTCTAGCTTTAAAATAGTCCCATCTCCTGTAGATATGTTTTTCCCTCCCTCGTGGCAGCGATATCCTCTGCATGTAAATGACTTGGATGCAGGCTAAGTTCAGTGCTGTCTCTCCACTTCAGCTTTGCGTGAACTCTCTCTGCTTTGATTTCCTGGATCAACCAGTGGATCAGGCTCCAAATTCCAAATTTTGGGATGTTTGAGTCATCTTTTAATCAACAGATTTTTAAAATAAGGGAGACAGGAAAATTCCAGTGAGAAAAAGGCAATTACTGAGAAAGCAAGCCAAAACCTAATAGCTGTAGCAGCATGTTTGTGTGTATTCTCGCTAGCTGATTTCATCAACCTTTTTGTGCTCTTCTCGCTTAAATACTTCAAATACATATATTTTGGGGTGGGATGAGAGGCAATCCCTCTCTCCCTTATGATAGAGGAGGGAAAAAAAGGTGTCTGAGCCTTCTCGCTCCTTGCTTTCTTGAGCCCTAATGAGCTTCAGAAGCGATGAGATCCAAAAGGCACAAAAAGTCAGCACGATCTGATGTCTGCCAGAGGGGCTGGTGCTTAGGTTTGGGGGTTTGGTGGCGGGGGAGAGAAAGGGGGTTGTAGCTGAAAGAGGAAAAAGAGATTTTTAAGCTGGATCACTGTTTCCCCAGATGCTTGGCCTGCTTTGTTCTGGGAGTTTAGCAGCTATTGGAAGAGGAGTATTTTTAACATTTGGAAGATGCATAGATAAGGTGGTATCTGCAATAAATTCTGGAATGTTCTATCATACTGAAATTTGGGAGAAGGAAGAGCTGTTTTACTAAATTATCATTTGCCTTTATGTGGGCCATACTGTATTGCAAAATAATCATAATAAAACAGCTGTTGTAGAGTCTAGGTTACTCTGAGCAGTATCCTCACCATGGACACAAGCTGTTTTTCTAATCAAGTCACATCTGTGACTATCAAGATGATAGGAGGTTGCTGTGTACACAGACATACACAAAAAAATCATCAGTAGAGCTGAGAACAGAAGTTGAGGATAATATTCACAAGACTGGTTTCCCTTGGCTCGCTTTACAGCCAGTGAAGTGAAATAGATTCCTTTGGGTGGCTGTGGATATGGAGGAGAGGAGTGCAGGTGGGTGGGTTCGGAGCTTCTAAGTTGAAGGTTTTTTTCTGAATGGCCTCTGGGGAAATGCTGGCAGTGGAATGATGACTAGAATTAAGAGGAGTTGTAAGATACACCAGAGTTTCTTGCTGCTCCACTTGGCAATATAAGAACTACTGGGAGATGACTGATAAGTTACAGACATAGAAGAATTTGGGGGCATATTATCGTATAGGAGATGATCCTGTATAAGCCTTGTGTCAGAAGGAGGATCTCAATTTTATGTGAGTTTTTCCCCATAATCAAATGGGATTTTCTAATGATTGATATAATTTGTGTAGGGCGTTTAGACAGAATGCTGTCCTTGTAAAATAATAGTGATAAATCCGAGAGCAGCATCAGGCATACTCAGAAATCAATTCCTTATACCCTGCTCTTCATCTGTCGTGGATTTTCCTCGATATTTATGAGCACTGGCTGCATTTATTCCCTGCCATGCTCCACAAAGATAAATTCTGTGTATTTAGAACTCAAATGAGGAGTAGCTAAAATGTATGTTGTAGTTAACAGCATCATGGCCATTACTAGTATTCTAATAAATGTCTCAAATGCTGTATTTATATATACATTTATACCAGTGCGGAATGAAGTGTTACTATGTTGAAGTGTTACTATTTTGATTTAGACTTGGGAGCAAAAATTTTTAATCATATGTTTGTGTGTGTATATATATATGTGTATGAATACATGTAATACATGCACGATATATGGGTGCATGTTTCCAAACACATTCTTCTACAAATCCTCCATGCACTCTAACTTTAATCTCAAACATAGGTCCAAAAGATGCTTTAATGCCACTGCTTGTTAAAAAACTTCAGCTGAAACCCACGTAAGCTCTACATTTATCACCAAACAAATGATTGGATACGGCAAGAAACTTGAAGATCGGGAACACAGTGTGACAGTTCTGTTCTCATCAGTTTATCATGTCTCATTTTCTTTTGATGGGGTTTTTTTCCCCTCTGCCAGTGTCCAGTGCCGAACCTTAGTCTGACTGCTCACTCACGTGAAGAGGCCTGTTCACCTTCGTGAGATGGCTCATGGGAGTGTAGATGCAGGGCTGGCCCAGAAGTGGTCTGACGAAGTTAGGGCTCTCTTTAATGTGCAGAATCTCTTCTCACAAAGGAGAAACGTAAAGTCATAAAGACTTCAGAAGGAGGGAATCCGGGACAGAATCTCAGACCTGGTCCCCAAATACAGTCCTTGAAGGTTCACTACTGTGAAATACTCCTGGAGCTTGTGGAAGCAAACGCTCGCTGCCCCATATGATTCAAAGCTGTAACAGGAAAGAGTCCAGTGTTCACAACCACTTAGACAAAAAAATCTGCTCTGTGCTTCTTAAATCTCCTGAACGGTTACTCTCAGGAAAGACTGGCATTCCAAAAAACAATCAAAAGGGGCAGGTATAAAGAAAGATCAATGCATTTTCGATAGAAAGATGATGATTTGTGAAGTAAAGTAAAAATGAAGGGTATGGGGTAGAGAAACCTTCCTCTTGCAGCTCCTTAAAGGTAGGCAAGCCACCTGCACAGTCCTACAGGCAAGATTTTGCTTAGTCGTGTACGGCTTTGGATATTTCATATGTTGAATAGCTCAATTTCAGCAAACACTTAACTGGAACTTAAGTGAATTACAAGCACTTTCCACCAGTGGAATTTGGAAAGTGTTTAAAAAAATAGCAGAAGGAAGAGCACAGTATTCAAACAGGTTTCCTCTTGTTGATTATTTAAAATACTCCCAAACATTCCTTCCTGTTCACTCTTCTTTATGGTTTGATTTATCACCCAACTGAAGTGAATGTCCCTCCGTGTCCTGTACCAAATATTGGGTACCAAAAATTTTAGAGGACAAAGTAGTTAATGTCTAATTCATCATGAATACATGTCCTCAGAGATCTGATTGTTTTTCCAAACTCTGGAGCATACACCTATCTACATAATTGTTTGTTAACTGTGAAGAAAAAATGGCAAGCATTAGACTGAATCAGGCTGCCACCTGAAATGATAATGAATTCCTGTTAATACTGACTTGCAGTATTCACTCATCTGTACAGTCACTGGTGGAGCAAAGCTGAGGGCAGGTTGAAATAATTTTTGAGCCATTTAGGCTTGAGTTCAGCCTTCTGCTTGAGAAGTTGTATGGGAGGTAGGGTTGAAGGTAATTGGCTTGCCCACGTCTGCTAGAACATGTAATAGGAACCAAAATGTAGCAGTGAAGAAAATGTTATAAAAATCTGCCCTGGACACCTGTTGCAGAGTGGACGAATGTTCCTGCTCAGTTTCAATGGCCAGTTTTACGCTAGGATTTGTATTCTCTGTATGACCCAGCTCCCACTGAATGATGTGGCTACCTGCTGATTTAATATGGGTACTACCTTGTATTTCTCCAGCTCCTCAAGCGATGTAACACACTCTGCCTCAGACTGTGCTGCTCTGTGGTACTTTTGGATTTGACAGTTAATGACTAGAAAGCAGTGCCACCAGACAATGTAGTCTCTCAGCATATAATGTCATACAGGAAAATGCGCTTTATGTTTCTATTTGAGAAAAGCATGTTTTCTTATTAATAATTTCATGTATACAGACATAATCGTAGAGCCAGTTGACTGCAACTGGTTGCAGAGAAGCAGGCTGAGTTTATTGCTTCTAACAGGAATGCTTTATGCAGAGAGAAACTCTTTGCGCTAATGTTGATGGTTTTAGTTTCAGAGCAGTCCATCTGCGCCCATGGTCATTACAGGTCTAGTTTTCTTTATTTAAAGCAAAATATTACTCTTCCCAAAGAAAATGGGAAATATGACAAGTTTATAAAGAGGATTGTTCTTTGACTTGATGAACTGCCTTCACCTGTGATTCCAATCTAGTGGATTTAACTGGCTTTCTGTCACAGATAAATCAATCTACATTATATGGGGCCTGACTTGGCATATTTTACAAGGAACGTTAATCTGTTTACTTAAAGCGCAAGCCTCAAAACAAAGTCACTGTGCAAGTTCTTAACAATAGCATTCCTTTCTTATGTTGTGGCAGAAGAGAAAAACCTCAGCCTAAAAATACCAGGGGTGCAAGGGATGTCAGATGGACTTTTAAGTTTTATAGGGAGAGAAGCCCATGAAAAGCCTCTGTATTGACACTGTAATCCCAGAGATTTCCATATTTATTCCCAGTCAACTGTATTAACAGGGAGTTAAAATTTAGAGTTCTTAGTAATTTGTGGTGAAAACATAACGGAAAGTGGTTGTTCTCCTAAATTATGCCGTTCAGATTTAAAACTAGTTTTAAAGAAATCCATTGTGCGCTATGTGGGCTTAGTGATAATAAAGATGTCCTAAATTTGTAATCAATACATATTAATGTCTAGAATGCTAGGTTATATTAATTTTCAAAACTATACTTAATATTTTTTCATTGTCATTTATTTTGCTGAGTGAAATGAGGAATCCTACCTTTAAAAAAAATATGACGGATGAGTAGGACACACTTTTACAATTCAAGGAATACACATAATATATTTGTTTGCACCTTGTTAGTGTTTTGTTTTCAGTTAGCACTCTGATAATCAAAATACGTGCAAACCTTCAGTAAATGATGTCACCGTACGTTAAACATTTTGGTGTATCCTAACAGCACAGTTGCTCCCAACAACACATCTTGGTTAGTGGTATACTGGAGGAGGAAAGGGTGTACACTGGCAATTAGAGACTGGAAGTCTCTGTTCTGCACGTGTTCTTGTCACTTGGCAAAGCTGGTGAAAAAACTTGGAGCATACAGATAATGCTCATTATAGTGATCTAGAAATGTCCTTAAATACTTGCTTGAGGAAGGCTTCAATATAGGAGCCAGCGTAGGTAAGGAAAAAGCAATTTTGACTAAAGATATCTGTTTGTCAGCATTAGCCTGTCCAAAGTGAAAAACTGTGTTTGATGTTTAACTACAGCTAGTTGACAGTACAATGGAATGCAGTTTGCCCGTACCTAGATTAAATGCGGAATTGGTAGTAATTGTGAGATCAGCTGTGAGTTAAAATTTGTGTTTATGCATGATAAAAACTCCTAATCTGTACATAAATGGTGACATTTGTCAGTGTTCAAACACCCTCAGATTAGGTGGAGAAAGGGGGAAGGGAGCCTTGTTCTTGAAAAATAAAAATATAAAACAAACCATGTCTTAATAGGAATAACTTTAGATGAATTCTTCCCACCCCTGGGGAGCACCGTTTCGTGAACACCAGGCACTCTGGAAGTTGTGGTTGTAGAGCTCTGCCAGGGGAGTGCTGCACAGCAGAGAGAAGCTATTTAAACATACACAAATTTGCTTCCCAGTCTGGTGGTTTATCTTGTATGTTTTAAATACTAAGATTATCGTTCCAGGATTAGCAGAATTCGTTAGATCTCTAAAAGTGCAGCTTCAAAGTCAGCTGAACTCCCCACTGATGGAAGGGGTGAGGAATGCATAACATTTGAATCGTCTGTCAGGAAAAAATAATGCCTTGATAATGAAAATTTACAAGAAGCAACTACTTAGCAAATATTCAAGGTTGTAACGAATCCTGTTTGGATATATAGATAAAACTCAAAGGAGGGGAAGGTGGGGAAGGTTGAGGCAGGACTTTAAAGCCCTTTAACAGCTCGGCTTCAAAGCTGTATTTATTTACATATCATATCAGGTGGGTTAATGCCAAAGATAGAAAAACAGGTGTTCTTTCTCAGCTTCACTCCATGGACCACAATTCTTGATTCCTTTCCCCCTTCTGCTGCACTCTCCAGTCAAGAGTATGAGACCATGTATTCATCTAAATCAGTAATTAGGCTTCAATACCTGGTCTCAACACACCGTGGGAATTGCAGATGTTTTAATGATTTGGAGTGGATGGAATGATGCGAGCCCCCCTTTTGAGCATCCTTGTCCATCTTGGAGTACTAACTTTGAACTTTTGTCTCAATTTTGGTATGTGGGAGTGGGTGTTACATGCTTCTAAGTATGAAAACACAGAACACACTTAAAAATACATACATACTATTCATTTCTTCTAGGGGAATACTAAAATCTTACTTTCAGCTTTTAGCCACAGATCCACAGTTTCCAGTTAAAAGGCAGGATGTTTCATGTGTTGGGATTTTTTTTTCCCTCCCACTGCCTCCCTTGCTGCCGCCTTTTCCAATCATTAATTGGGTATTCTGTCCTCAGCTGAGGGAGGGGTGGGGGATAGCAAATTAATTATAAGGGGTTGAATTATGATTCAGGGCCATATTTCTTGGACTGCTAAGTCTATTTTGATGAGCATAAAAGTCCAGAAACGCCTACTAGAGATTTTTTTTCACCCTCTGGGGTAGATTTTCAGTGTGTAAAGGAAAGTAGCGGCTGTATCAGGGGTTTCCTGTTGGTGGGTTTGTAGTGGAGCTGAAGTAAATGTGAGCTAAGATCGACTTTTGGCTGTCCATTAGTTATGCTGGACGGGCAGGACTGACATGGAACTGCCTCTCTTTGCTTGACTTCAGCCTTTCTGAGCCCTAACAGAGAAATGGGGCCTCCAGGCTTTTAAAAATGACTTAACAAAATGGGGGTTTTTAATAGTGCAATTTTTGTCTCTGTATCAACATTGCTCCTGTTAACTTTAATGGAATTAGTTTTAAGAGGGCAGTAGTCTGAGGTGGGCAAATGTAGCGAATTGCATTCACAAAGGTGGATGAGGGGACAGTAATGTAACAAAAATGTAAGTGAATTAAGCCCTTAATGCCACTAGAGATAAGGAGATTTGTGTGTCCAGCTGTATGTGAAGCTGAACTGTTGGTTAGGTGCATATGCAAAGAAAGGATTGGATTAAAAAAACAAAATGGGAGAAAGATTTCGTGTCTTCAGCAGCATCTCTAATCAGCGCCACCTTGCAGGGGTCCATGTTAAACAACCTTAACAATTATGTAAAAGAAAGGTAAACAGCATGTTAATGAAATTCACCAGGGTATTAAATATAAGACACTGCAAACATGAAAATAGTAGAGAAATGATACAGGAGACTTGAATATGTTAGCAAAATAGATAGAAAAGCAAACAGCCTAACAAGCATAAGTAAAAGTCACCCAAATGAGGTAGGTGACACCCAGAAAACTGGGCTTAGAAAATGATCTACGTGTGGTTGGAAACAACAGTGAACTGCACTGATGATACCAGGCAGCACTGAAGGCAGTGACTTGTTATTTGGTATTGTAGCAAATAAAACACGATTGTTGTCTTTGGGGCTTAGCTCAGTAGCAGAGTGAGGAGAAGCTGTACAGTACACAATCCCATCTGTTTAGGTCTGTGATGTTTGTGTCTGTCATGATTTTTATAGGAGGATAGTGGACTTATGAGTGAAGGAAGCTGATCACTATTTGAGTTCAAAATAGAACTTTTTTTGCATTATAGTTATTCGTTTAGCATTTAAATATGGGGGGTTTCCCCTTGCTTGTTATATTATTCCTCTTACACTCCCTTTTTAAGCTTGCTTAATGGTGTGTTTACATGGTACCTCCTGAAAATTCATATATAATATGCAATTACAGCATATTTCACATTAATGACTAAATGCTTGTTTGGCAAAGTTTTTGAAAATTATTTGCTTTTCTTCAATTCACTACTAAAAATGATGAGGACTTTCTTTTAAAGTCAATGAGAGTTCACACAATGGATCATAAAGATTAATTTTGAACCCCTGTACTCTGTAACAATAAAAGGGCTGCAAGGAATTTTGTAACTTCATTTTATTTTGTTCACTAGTTGTTGTGTCTCCGTTGGAACTGTTTTCCTTATTATGGTCTATCATGTAAATATTGTTTGGACCATTTTTAGTGGCCACAGTACCATAAAACTCTATTTATTTTTAAATTTATTTTATTATTTAATTTATTTTAATTATTTTAATTATTTTATTTATTATTTATTTTGATAGCTGTTATGATAGTTATTAATATGCACTTTAAAGCCGAGAGATCTCCTGCCTGTTTTGTCAGTCTGTGGTTTGGTGGTGTGTGTTAAAAATTATATGATTGTTCATACAGCATTTAAAAAAAAAAAAAATTCCTCTGCTCATTAGTCAGTACTAGCTCCATGGAAGTCTTTTGTTGTCCAGTGTTTTTCATAATTGCCTATTAAAGAGTTTCTTACATCAGCATCATGGAAAGCACATGCAAATGAAGAGGAGAATTGTTTTGAATGTGTATGCCAGGTCCTTTAATCTGAGCTCTGCACTCAAAATCAGCAGAGTAACCAATGGGATTAGAAAGGGGAATGTGTCTTAAGGACAAACTAGATGAAGGAGGAGTGCCTCTGCCTGAGGAGTAGGTGGTACCGGACTTGTATTTCCCAAACATCATAATTCCATTTCACACCCAGACGACATTCAGCATCCTTTATTTGCAGGCTTTATGGTTTCCATCATAAAGTCTTTGAACTGTAATAGGCCTTACAGTGTTGTGTAATGTTAATGTGCTTTCCCTGGGCAAACATGGTAGTGGTGCTTTAAACACAGTGCTTTAATAACTAGATGTGGGAGTATGAGGCTTTGTCTCTGTTAACATGAAGTAAGTGACACAATAGGATTGGATCTGGAGGATGAAATAGGTAATGGTCCCAATATCTAGGCTACGTTTGCTGCAAGGGATTTTTCTTTGGGTTAGCTCTAGTCTTGATCCGGTGGACCATAATGCCAGCTAGAGGTTAGAGCACATTAGGTGCACTCCAGAAAAATCTTCTGGTTGGTATCTTGAAATGAATCCAGGTTGTGTGCTTTGAGACATCTCTGAACCAAACTGGAGTGACAAGGGACAGCTAGGACAGTTTAGAGATGGGCTTCAAAATGGTACTCGGTGGTAATGTAGACACACCTTAATATACTAAACCAGGTTAGATGGCACTGCTTCCCACTGCTCAGCTTTGTGGTAGGACATAAAAAGAAGAATAAAGGGTCAGATAAATCAATTTACTATTTCTGTGGGAGAGTCCTTTAAATTTTCAATAGCTGTGTGGTACATTTTTATTAATAGGCCATAATGTATCTTTCATCGTCATTCAGACATAACTGAGGAAGGCTGTTAAAGCATAGCAGTGATATTTCCACAATCTTGACAATAGTTAACCTATTTCCTGTAGTTACCAGGCAGTGGTTTCGGAACCATTTATGCTCTGCAGTTGTCATGCTGTCTCTTTTTACCTATCTTTTCCACTACTGTCCAGCCATTGTTGGAGGGATGTTAAATGCTGTGAGTGTGTTTATGCTAGTGAATTGTTGGTATTCTGTGAAAATGCCTAATTGAAGGTTTTGGGTTGGAGGCTGCTACCCACCCTTTAGAGATGGAGCGGGGGGGGAGAGAAAAAACTGAGTCAGAGTACCTATCGCTTTGACTTTGTCTTCAGAGGGAGCCTGCTTCTCTCCACTGACTCCGTAGGCGACCCCCAAATGTGGGCACCTAAGTCAGAGTGACTGAGTCTTTTTGTTTTGTGCTTGTGTAGTATCTACCGTGATGCCAGCCTACTATATCTTATCACTATGGGAAAACAAATTAGTAATTCTAGGTTATGCTGCTCAAGATCCTGGAAAGCTGAAA
This sequence comes from Ciconia boyciana, assembly GCF_034638445.1. NCBI lineage: Eukaryota > Metazoa > Chordata > Aves > Ciconiiformes > Ciconiidae > Ciconia > Ciconia boyciana. The sequence continues at coordinate 39,544,028 of NC_132943.1, read as the reverse complement.
GGAGTTATAGGAGTAGTGGGGGCACAACAGGTCTTGTGCAAAAGCTGAGCCTTGCTTGGCATTGTTCACAGAAGTTTTTTGGCTCCAACACACCAGTCTTTTGGTCTGGGATTTGGCTGTGTTGAAAAGCCACAGCAAAACCAGATGGGTGCAACCATAACGCCTGACCAAAATGTTTGTGTGTGATAGTAATGAACCAGGAGTTCCAAGAGGGTGCGTGGTTCTAGTTATGGATTGTGTTGTTCATGTATAAATATTCTCCACTTGAGGAAGGTGCACGAGTATGATGCCTCCAGATTTGTGTATGAAACACGATGTTTGAAGTTGCCTCTCACTTCCTCCATACTCAGGAAGGCACATCGTATTGGTAGTTTGGGAATTTTTCATTAGTTTGTTTTCCCCTAAATGCACAAGCCCGTGAGTTAATCTAGATGGAGCCAAAGAGTAAGCATAGTTAAAGCTCTTGCAGGAAAACTGCAGATACCTGTATCCTCATTTTGCCATTGCAGATTTGCGTTTGCCATCAAAGTGCATGTTGTATCTCCTTGTCCACACAACTCCTTCACATGTGCATGGCGGTTTGAAAAAAGTCGAATTGGTATATTGGTTAAAAACAAGAAAAGTCATACCATATGTTAATGTGTTTCCCCTGACTTCCCATTTGGAATGACTTAGAAATTCTGGTCATAAGACAGTTAATAAGCTTTCCACGTGATTGTGTTTTATGTACCCAACCAGTCTTTGGTTTCTCACTCTACCTAAAAATAAAGTCTCTGATTCTGATTGCTAGAACCCCTCTGATTGCTGCGGGAGTTATTGGTGGCCTCTTCATCATCGTCATTGTGGGCCTGACATTTGCTGTGTACGTTCGGCGCAAAAGCATTAAAAAGAAGAGAGCATTGCGAAGGTTCCTGGAGACTGAGGTGAGAGTGTGCTTCTCACAGAATATTTGAAAAGATATGCAGCGCTCTTCTGCTGTTATATTAAAGATGTTCACGTCTTCAGTCCAGTTACCAGAGAGGTCTGTAGAAATCCTTTTGCTCACTGCAGCAGGACTGAGCTGATGGAATGAATGAAGCTATTTCAAGATATTAGTTTTCTGTACATACATACATTCATGGTTTTTGAAGACCAAAAAAGATCTATACAATCACGAAGTTGTGTTCCATCAGATTTTTGAACTCCCATCCTGCTCTCAGCTGAACTTCTATCCCAGTTCATCAGTACATTTAGCAGCTCTCATGCTTAAATATTACAAGTTTCCATCCAGTGCATACTGAGGTCAACTTTTAAGACTGAAGTAAGTTCAGCAAGCTCTGATGCAAACTTAAGCTCCTCAGGAATGCTTAAATGCAGAGATTGTCACTTACTGTTCTTCCCAGTGCCTGTATTGCCTTTGTGGTCCAGATTTTGTCAAAGTCTGTAGTCATGATCAGTAATAATGATGTATTTTATTAAGCCAAGATACTTCCCAGAGCTTAACCAAATGAGGTTCATAGTTCTACTGGCAAAAATATGTGGTAGAGCTATTCGACGGAGTGCTGTGCCCATTCTGTCCTGCTCTTTGAAATGCCAGTAGTGGAGGAGGCAATCTAGGAAGTATATTTAAACATAACATTAAATCTTTATCTGTCAGCTACAGCAAAGGTGATTACTACCATCTCCTCAGTCCTATGCTTGAGACACTTTGCAAGTGATGATATTTTTAAATGAGGGTCCCCCTTGTAAAATAATAAAGCTTTGGAATATTGTTAGCTAGTGATTCTTTGACAATGCTGTTTTCTGTCCTGTTCCAAGGGTCCTGCTCCCACTCATCTCCACTGTAGAGCCTGGGAGCAAATGATACATGCATCCCCAATCTGTTAGCCTAAGTATCTTTATGCTTGGCTAGAATTTGTGTTACTTCTTAAATACTGTTCAGTTGTATAGAAAGCTTAACAGCACTCATTGCCTTTAGATAGGTAAATCTTGCCATTGTATCAGCCCCTACTTAAGCATAAATGATTTTAAGCAGGTAGTTTTCATCGGGTTTGGGAAGTATTGGCTTTAAAGTCCAGCTCTCATTCTCCATTTGGTCAGATAGAAGCTGTGGCTGACAGCAGTTCCTGAGGGACCAAGGTCACCTCCTGAACGTGGGGAAGCTGTTGTCTTGGCTTAGGTACTGAAGATTAAATCAGGAGCAACCTGAGATAAACACACAAGCGATATAGCTTCAGCTAAAGTCTCTGGTTTTAGCAGGAGGCTGTAACAGACTTATTCTTTCTGTAGGATCATTCTCAGTGAAACTCTACAAGCGTTTTTTTATATGTCCACAACACTTCTCCATGCCATGCCTGTGTTCGTGGACAGAAGCTGTTTTCACTCTTCACAAACTGAAAATACAGAAGTGTACTGCTAGTCTGTCTACTTTTCTTTTACAGTAAACCTTCTTTCTTTCACCATGTAAGTACTGGACATCTAAAGTAGGAAGGAGAAATCACTCCAAAGAAAGTACAGCTCACAAAATATTTCTGTGATAACCTGACTTGTTGCTGTTTGGTTTTGTTATGTTTTCTTACTCCCAATAATTTCCAGATACCGGTATTTTTTACCTGGACCAAAGTAGTCTGGTCAACTAATTAAGTAGTTCATGATGGCTCAAAGAGCCATAGAAGTAGTTCTCAAACTGCAGAGCATCATGCATTGAGCCTTGTAAACAGACAACTTCGAAATACTGCAGTGGTTTCAAACCAATTTGGGTAGGAGTAGCCCTGAATTATTTTACTCATCCTGTAAAGGAACAGACTATTTTTCATTGTTTAGAGCATTGCCCTTTTCATGTATTTTTAATTTATTTTTAAAGAAGCATTGTTTTTTCTGGCAGGGATGGTATAACGTTGAGCTCTGAGAGCATTTTTAACTGAATGTGCTATTGTGGCTCATTTACAAAGTTTCTTGGGACATCTTGAGCAAACTGTTTAATTGTGCCTTTTTTGCAGTAAATTAGTGGCTGTTATAAATTAGTGGTCTGCTATAAGATGTTTTCTCCTTAAAGCTGTCCTCCTGTGTGGTATAACAGAAGTTCAGAAAAGTAATCCCTTCCCCAAAACAGAGTAAGAACGTGATGAGCCATTAAGTCAGGGCTATTAAAAAGAAATATTGCCAACTTAAAAGGCACTAAAATGGGCAAAAGTAGAACGTGGTACACTGATAATAAATGCTGTATTTCTGTCATGTAGAAAATATTTATACTGCCTCCATTAGCAAAAGTCCTTGGGTGTGTTACTGTGACACCGATTCAATTTCCACTTCATAATTCCATCATGCAATTCCTGGTGGAAATTACTACCTGTTGAGTGAGGATTTTCTTTATTAGATCTCTTGGTTTCTTAGTATTGCTCATTTGCTTTTGAAGGTGAGAAATCCCTCCACAAGTTGGCGGGTCAGCGGTCAATAGACCCCACCACTGTCTTATTCCAGTATTTAGTTGGATTGGTGGTTTTCAGTATAAAGTTCTGACGGGTCTTCACATTTTCAAATATTTAAGACTGTTGGATTTTCCTTCGTAGCTTGTGGAGCCCTTGACTCCAAGCGGCACAGCACCCAACCAAGCACAGCTTCGTATCCTGAAGGAAACTGAACTGAAAAGAGTCAAGGTTCTTGGCTCTGGAGCCTTTGGAACCGTATACAAGGTAAGAGTCTTCAATACACAGCAGTGAGTTCCCTCATTTAACTTTTGAACAGTCAAGTTCTGCATTGCAGCAAAGCATCCCATACCGTGGATGGGTTCATGAGCCCTACGTGTCTGGGAAGCTCAGAGGATAGTGGAATTTTGTGGGAGGAGCACACCTTCAGGTTCAAACATTAACTTCTGTTTTGATCAGACATACAGATATTATTTCTTGGTGAGAAAAGGAGTGTCAGCCACAAGCATCCTTACACACAAGAGGACTACACAAGCTGGGCTATCTTGGTATTAAAATGCAGTATCAAAGTTTGTCATTCTGTTTTTACATATTGGCTTTACAATACACTTTTGGAAAGCTAGATAAACTTTGTCTCTCATTTCGCAAGTGTCACATGGATCTTGTAATAGTAATCATGCCTTGTAAAACAATATTGTCATTAGCTAAACCGTAATACTTTTTGGTTTTTTTCCATTTACTTAGAAAAGATGAGTTATGTCAATGCACCCTTTAACAACCAGGATGTAAAAGCAGAACCCACAAGGAAAAAAATACTTCAGTTAAAGATTATTTTTTTTTCTAAGATCTGTTGGTCATGTCCAAATCTCAAAGGCATGAAGTAGGTCTTAATGAGCAAGTCAAACCAATCTCCCAACTCTTTGGGAGCAACACAAACCTGCCAAATCGAGGCGGTAGGTCAGAGCAGTGGAGGAGGATAGATACCACATCTGTCTTCAAACCGGGGAGGAAATGGAGGAAGTACAGACCAGGTCACAACAGCTACAAGGTCATGGGAATACATTTTTGAATAATCAGTTTGAATATACGTAGACAATAATTAAGTGATAGAGATGGCTACCATGAGGTTGCCAAGAACACAACAATAGTCAAGAAGGATGGAAAAGTAGCCCAAGAGACACACAGTTTGTGAATTTTAAATTTAAACTTTACTTTTTAGCCATCTCAGCTTTTAATTCTGAGATATCAATTAGGAAGTAGTTTTGTGGAATTTTTATGATTCTATAACTTTGTGTATTCTCAGTTCTGAGGTTCGTAACTGAACTGCATAATGTGACAAAATGCATCAAGAAGAACTGTAACTCTGAATGAAGTTTCTGTGATTGTTGTCGTATGTCACTTTTTTTTTCTTTCTAGGGCATTTGGGTCCCCGAGGGAGAAACTGTAAAGATTCCTGTGGCCATTAAGATCCTTAATGAGACCACTGGTCCGAAAGCCAATGTGGAGTTTATGGATGTAAGTAAGAGATGATCAGCGTCTCTGACGCTTGGAGGGGGGTGTCTTTCTGTAGTCCACAGAGATTGTAAAGAGGAATTTCTGCCAGTTTTCTTTCCTTATATTTAAATAGTAGAAGGAGGCTTGTACACAGGACTGATACTGTGCTGATGTTCAGCAAGTGCTACAATATGATGTCTCTAGAAAAACTCAGCAGCTGAGATTTTGTGTGTAGGCCATTTCCCTCCTTCCCTTAGTCTTTGACAAGCTGTCTCAGTGTTAATGCATATCTGTAGCATTCTCTATTGCAGCAATGTTCAAACAAACAAAACGAACCAACCAAACAAAACCAGACAAGGTTACACCTCAGCTGCGAGTAGGTCAGTGCTGCTTCTCTGAAGCTGTAAAGCTAGGCAGATCTGTATGAGGCAGTGCTCTGCCCTGTTTAGTTTATTGCATGTAGATCATACCATTCCAGAACCATAAGTACCTGCGCTACCAAGGTAATGTCAGTGCCATCATAATGAAGGGCTGGGTTTTTCACTGTGCAAATACCCTGGACCCTAAGATGCCTGGAGTTTTCTTATGAATGGTCTTCCCATCAGTGGAAGGCTGAAATTTCTCTGTCTCATATGCTGGATACTTTACCTTTCCATGGCAGAAAAGCTAGAGACAAGAGAGAGGAGTTGCAGTGGAGCATCTTTCCATGTATGCAAGTCTCCACTGGTGCAGAACTTGCAGTAACATAAATTTAGCCTCAGCTCTCCTCTGCTTCAGTGTTCCTGAGAACTAAGCGCCGAGAGTCTGGGAGCTGTCAGCAGCAGCAAGCGTAACAGGGAGGGGAAAGAAAATTCAAGTATGCTAGATTTTAAAAGCCCTTTTGCTTTACTTGCAAAATATTGTTAATAAGAGGTCAAGATCATAATTTTCATGAATGTTCTATGTTCACAGAGACTATGCACTCCGTGTCAAGATCAAGCCTCATTGATGCTGTGAATGTGTATGTCCTATTCAGCAACAATTTCTTGACAAATGATAGAAATTTGCACTTTCTTGTAAATCCCTCTTGTGAACTTGAACATTACATTGGACTTTTAAGTCTTGAAGATCTGTTCAGTATATAGACTTAATTTGGTTAGCATTAATGAGACTGTAAACCACAAGTTGAATGTACTCTGTTATATGGTCTATTCTTCCATCCTTCCATCTAGAAATGAATAGAAATGTACAGTTGTGGGTTTAGCTGTTTCAGACAAATTATCACATGTGAGTTCTTAGGCAATTGAATGAAGGTTGTATAGATGAAGGGACTTCCTGTGCTTTTTACAGAGCACTGCACATTTATGTTGACAGCATTCAGTAATCATTGTGCACAAATAAAAAAAAAAAGCGGCCGTTTTGGCCCTGTTCAAAAGGAATGAATTGCACTAAAGGGATAAAGAGTGTTAGATATTTGCTGAATGGCCAAAATAATGGTCAAGAGTATTGTTAATGGTAGAGCTCCAGAAAGAGGAGAGCTGGTATTCAGCACCCTTTGAAGTGAACACGCAGGGAGTGCAAGGCGACCTGCGCTCCATGTCTGATGCTGGCAATCAGTGATGTAGATTCCAGCCTCAAGATGAGGGAATTGTTGTCACTGTATGAAAGTCAGTGGGACTGAGCAACTTGCACCAGCTGAGGATCTGACCCTTTATCTGATAGAGAAATAATAGTAGTATCTCCTCCTTTGATACTGATTAACCTTGAAGTGCTCTACAAAGAAAACATAAGGTCGTTGTTAAAAGACAAAGTTACTTGTCTGAGGTTTCATAGCTCAGCATGATCAGCTGACTTAATTCGCTGGACCGCATTTCCCTCTGGTGCATGCATTGTAACATCTGATAAATGGCTCAGAAATTATGAAGGTTTTTTGGAAACGCTAGAGATTTTAACTATGTAAGGTACAGCCACACTAGGAAGGGTTTCTCTTTAAAGTAACAGTTTCTCATGAGTCTCTGACCCAATGATAACAAGGTGAGAGAAAAGTGAAGGTTATTTTTAGTCCTAGAGGTTAATAATAACCTAACGGTTATTTTTAATCATAATAAAAAAGAATTGGACTTCATCATTAGTTGATATAAGTGACAATAAGGAGAAATAAGATGTTTTGTATCAATGCTGCATTTGATATATGAGCAGCGGTCTGTTACATCCTTTGCTGTACTGCATTGATGAAGAAGATGATTTAATTTCATTCTTTTGAAATAACTGCTCATGCAGTACAGGTGTTTCTGCCATCCTCACCTCCTAACCCAGTCATTTATTTCCTGAAACAAGCCACATTTTTAAAGAGAATGACCCTAGGTATTGTTTATGGTTTTAATGTGACTGCTCCTCTCTGTCCCAGAAAGGACATCGTTTTAAACTTCTTAAAATTTTAAGCTATTATGAGGACATAACTTAAATATCTCTCATTGAAGAGTAAGTTATCGTAGAAAAATGTTTTTTACACATTCTCACTCCAAGGCTTTGGTCAGTATAACTTTCCTGATAAAACTTGATACTGTTTACTGGTGTTATTTTATGAGGAGAACTTAACTGTACATATGAAAGTAAAATGCATGAGTTGTGATTTCAGTAACAAGAGTATTATGAATAGTTGTTGGTTAAAAGCAGTTGTATCAGATTTTTTTGAAGGTATATGGGTGGCTAAGTGCCACTATGAACATAGTGGGGGTTAACTCTTTCTTAAATAAGAGTCTGACATGTTGGTTATGAATGGGAAGAGGAGGTTAGTGGGAAGGAGGTGTCATTATGAGAGTCACACCCTTGACTTTCATTTTTTTGTACTTGTCAAGTACAGGTGTGCTTTTGTCAGCAATTACTTCTTACTCAATTGTGTATGTCCTTGTAGTTGCAAGTAAAACTTAGCATTCCTTTTAGAGAGGCTCTGGAAAATGTAAAGCCTCTTGTAAATAGCAGCTTGTGTACAGAGAGAGTACTTGGAACACTTCAGTGTCTACAGAAATAGCTGGTATAGGTGTTAGTGGCATTGTCCGTAGGCTTTGGTTAAAACTTCTAATGTTGGCAGAATGTAAGTGTAAAAGTGCTCTGCAAACTCCTGAAATTCTGCTAAGCGTTATGCTAAAAGAGTAAAGAACAACAATTTGGCTACTGGGCTGTCATTTCAGCACCTTGCACACCCACTAATGGATCTATAATGACTATAATGATATAATGCATGATGTTAGCACCTGCTATGGCCAAACACCTCCCACCCTCCTCCCATCAGGAGATGATGAATTGGCCATCATCAAAAAGTACATCCCCTATTTAGAGTTTTTCTTCGGGGAGTTGCAGCGGAGTCTATCTTCCAGGCTTTCTCCACGCATTCCTAGCTAGCTCTTTTTCTTTTACTCTGCTCCCTGGTTTCTTACATAGTTGTTATCACTGCAGTGGTCTGTGTCTGTTACAACAGTGCAAGCCAAAATCTACTAAGTAACCCATACCACCTTGTCCAGGGCAGAAGCAGAATGTACATGTGGACTTCTGTGGGTTTGTTTTTACCCTGCAGAGGTTGTTGCTACTGTTTGTAAAATGTAGGTTTCCCTTTTTACCACCTATTTCTGAATATGTATTAGCTCTGGAATAATTTCACACTCTAAAGAATTTCCCCTCAGGTGTTGAAACAGTTAGGTGCTTAAGTTGTGGGGCGTAGTTTCTCCTTCCTGCTTGGCTGGTCACACTTCATCGTCCCCAGAAGGGTGCTGGAATTTGAATTCAGAGTGCAGACGTTCTTGCTACCGGTCTGCCTGCAAGCGTGTCTGGGAGGGGAGTGACCAGTGGATGCAGGGGGTATCAGGAGGGAAGGATGTCCCGCTCCTCACCCTAAGGCTGGTAACAGAATATATGAGGGTCCTGAGTTTTAGGGAGGGAAGAGAGGCTTGTCGTGAGGACAAAAGGCAAATACGTAGCTAAGAGGCTACTTGATAGTAGAACAAGGACTTCTAATTTCACTTGTGAAAACAATTTCCTCTCCTCAGCCTCAAATTATTTGACTGTTATGATTGATAAGTCAAGTACCCATTGGCCTGATCAGATGGTTTAACATCAAAACAGATGCTCAACTGATAATGTAATACATTCCAAAATCATGCTGCAGTTGGAAAGCATAGCAAACCATCTTTGAAGCTAAAAAAACTATATCTTTAAACTAACGTGTCATGGCAAAACAGACAATTGATAAGGGCCTTTCCTCCCTAGCCCTCTAAGCTTGGTGTTTCCAGGAAGTAATCCTGTGAGCTGTGATTCTGTCCAGGGTTTTGATCCACTTACAAGTTTAATCTATCCTCTCTGAACTTAAATGCTCCATTATCTGTTAGAAAATAATTAGAGGCTGCAAGCACAAGTCTGCGTACACAGAGTTCCTTGGGAGTCCCTGAGCTCATTGAGATGAAGACAGTTTGACTGATGGTGGTCAGCTGATATTGGGCCAGAAGCTAATAATAGAAGGCAGTGCTGCTTAGCTAGGTGAGAAAGTTAACTTGGGAAAAATTAAACTGAAGGATTTGGGATTTATGGTTGGAAATAAATTTCCCATTCTCATTTGTTTCCTGGTAAGAGAGCTTCAGAGGCAGTTGCTTTCTTTTATGGTTTTATAATTAAGATCTAGGGGGCTTCTTGACTTCGCCTGGACTTCCTGTAGTTCCCTGCTGTCTCTAGGAGCAGCGTTCAGTGTGCAGGAGAGCATTTGTCAAGCGAAGTGTAAAGGTAATAAGTGACAATGACCTCCACCACGCATGCAGCAAACAAATTAAAGCTGCGTATAGGGGGCTGATACCCGCATCTTTTATTTATGTCTGGCCTAATTAACCAAATTAATAAAGCAGTCGGTTGTCTTGTACTGCGAAAAGAAGAGAGAAACAGCTTTTCCTAAATTGTAAGCCTGTCTTATAATAAAGACAAGTCCTCAAGATGTATCGAACTTCCCTTTGGTTCAGAGGTTTCAAGAGGAAAAAATCATGTAGCTGACTAGCAAAAGAGAATTTTGTCTCCTGTTCAGCTGAAAACCCGCAGAGATCTGCATAGGGTCTAGATGCTTTCTTTGTTTCTTCAGATATGTCTAGATGCCATTGTGGAAAGTACACTGGAGAATAGAGCTAGCTAGTCAGGTGGGGAAGGTGAGAGAAGACTTACCTTTTCTTCGTTTCCACTGTGGGCATTAGACATAGGAAGGTTCTAAGCTGAAGCTTTTGGGTTCCTTCCCTGGCCCACAGCAGCTTTCATAGAGCCCTTGGGGCTCCCTGTGGACACACTCTGTGATGTACAGTTTCTCAGTTGACACAGATGCATGTACACTGAGTCTCCTTGTAAGATCCTGCCTTATATGACTTGAATTATTTTTAACTCCTTATATACATCTCATGCTACCTAGCCAAGTGTTTGACCCAGGTCTTCCAACAGTCCATGTAGATGCTTCTGAAAGTCTGAAAAGACATTACTACTAACAGTAGTTGGATAGTACATCCAGGTACGCCACAGTCATTCCACTGACTGCACGGCTGCTTGGGAAATACAACCGAGTTAATCTTGAACCTCAGTTTAAAGGGCAGCTTTAGGATCAAGTGAAATCCTTTATGGCAGCAGTGAGGCACTTTTCCTTATCCTTGCCTGCTGTCAGTTATGTAAACATCCTCCTTTCCAACTGGCATAAGGGGTCTCTGTAAGAATAGCTGATAATGAACAGCAGTGTGGCTGCGCTGCCTGGCAGGGTGCTTCGGCTGCGATTCACACAGGTTTTCACTCCATCATGTTAAGTTGCTGGGGGTGGGGGGCAAGGGGTGACCTAACTCATCTGATTGTAGACTCCTTTTTGTGCAGTCTCCCCTCTTCCTCCCACTTATGTACACTGTAAGTATAGCCACTTAGGAGGGGGAACTGTTTGCCTGTCAGTTCCAGGCACAGAAGCTCACTGTGATTGCAATTACAATTTCCAACTTGTCCAGAGGTGCCAGAAATCAAGTCGTCCTTGAGAACTCTGCATACCATGCACAAGCCCCAAGAGTGATCAGCCTCTACAGAAGCTGGAAATCTGATCACTCCTGAAGGTTAACTGCTTTAAGTCATCTGAAGATTAACTGTTGCAAGGCCACATTTCTGTTATTTCCATCTTGAGTAATAATTTTCTCTTTAAATGTTTACTTACTCCAGTAATTTTTCCTTCCATAGTATGCGAGGGTAAGATGTGCGTGTATGTGCAGGGAGTGTTAATTTTCCATATGCAAGAGCATGTGGCTGTACGGAGAATGTATATACAAAGAAAGAAGTACGAGCACAGACAGACAAGCCAGGCTGTTTGGAAACGGTTCTGCTGGCATAACATTCTAACTGGAAGATACAGTGAGGGAGAGAGAATTTGCCTGCTACAGGTGGTGAGGGACATCTGAGCCTTGTTGAAATCCATGGGAGCTGTGAACTTGCCAGTGAATTCAGCAGGGCCAGGACTTCACCTCTGGAGCCATCTTTCCAAGAAGCCTGCCACAGGTTTAAGGGAGAATCACATGCTTTAGCGACTGACGTTACGAGTTATTCCTAAATGAGTTAGGAAGTATGTTCAGAAGCTTTTTGTTGATGGCAATGGCAGAACTCCTTATTTAAAATTAATGCTGCATTGTGACTTGGAAACTCTGCATAAGGTGGGTAAATCTGTGAGTGGGGAGAAGATCAGGAGGGAGTGTTAGTTTATTCACTGGGAAACATAACTTCGGATTAATTGAAACTATTAAAAATTCTAGTCAAATTCAAGAAGTAGTTTTGACTGTAAAGAGTGTGTGTGTCAAGGAAGCATTTTGAACTGCTTGTATTATGATTTCTTTTTAAAGGTATGAGGTACACCAATAGCATGGTTGATACTTCTTGCTTTGGAGTGTATGGTTGAGCTTGGTTGCTGAAACATGAAGTCAGTTGTTTGCTTAACTGTATGTGTTATTGTTGTGAACGTCAGGATCCCATAGTTGCCACGATTTTATCAAGACACAGTAGGAGAGCACTTTTTCAAAAAAGTGTTTAGAAATTGAACAGGCGAAGGATGGGAATATTAAAAAAAAAAAAAAAGGCAGAGAGGTGGTGCTATGAGTATCAAAAGTGGTACACAATAGTTTAATTAGGAGACTTAATCAGAAGCTCTTGGGATTTGTATTTCCATGATGAGTTTTCTGTTTCTTACAGTTCTGTGGGTCTCTAGTTCTTGGCATTGCGCCGTATGTTGCCACCCTTTACTATATGTTAGATCTGGACCTGAGCCAGAATGCTCTCCTCCAGCTTCATATTTTCCCAGGACTTATGTAATTGCTACCTGGATGTGGGCTTTTAGGAGAGCAATCTTACGCACTTTAGTAAAAATTCCTACTGGATACTGAAAGGCCATGAATTTTGGGGACTCACCTCCCAACATGACAGTGCCTGCAGGTGCTAGTCTTTTCATCTGCACAACCAGTGGATGGTGTGATTAAGGCAGAGGGGAAGATGATACCCATCTAGGAACAGATCTTGCTGGAGTGGTAGGGTATAGCTGATAGACTTGTAATTACACACATGAGAAACAGCCTTCCTTAAACATCAGCAAAGTGACTGGGAACACTGGCATTCTTTGCAGAGTCTTTCTGACATTCCAATGTAAAGTGCAGAAATAAAACTGACAAAACTTGGTAAAACGGAAGCTAAGATTATTGAATAATGCTTGATATGTTATGAGAAGAAGCTGACACAGATATCCAGTTTTAAAGCAGACTTTGGCACCAAGAACTGGGCAACTGCTGCTGACTTGCCACTAAAAGAAACTGAAAGCCTGTATTTAAGAAACTTCTTATTGCTTTGCATTTTTTCTTTGTGCCTCCAGCTCACATTAGCAATACAAAATGGGCACACGTTAATGTTTAAGTTCCTAAAGGGCAATGCGTATGCCAGAACATTGCCACACTGATAAAAAATGCACATTTTTATGGGACCTCTGTTAATAAAAAAGAGGTACTGTTTCCACAGGCTTAACTGTAATGCTTCCCAAACAAGCCATCACTAGTTCAAGGTTAACAGTGAATCCAATGAGGTTTGAGCGAAAGCCTGAAGAAGAAATGTCTTGATATTTAAGTTGGAGGAGCTGGCTGTAAAACGGTATGTATATGCTGGCTAATCGTTTTTGAAGTACACTTGTCTGTGATATAGTTCAGTGCCAGATGGGTAGGCTATTACATATCAGATTTTTCATGAAAGCAGGCTGATGGGGCTGTGTGTGAGCTCCAGCACGTGCTGCAACTCAGAGATCAGCAACAATGCAGAAAGTGAGCAAAGGGCCCTGGAGGATCAATGCATTACATTTGTCATACTTGTTTTTATACTGCCAAAGTGCCAAGACAACTTAAAGTTACGGGAGAACAAGGGCTTTTGTGTTGTTTTGAGAAAAAAAAGTCCAAAATCTTTTTTATACATACAAATACTCGCACTGTGTCCATTTTTAATAGAAATTTAAGGGTACAGAAGTGCAGGCTTATAGGAGCTGAACTTGAAGTATCGCTGTCAAAATAGGTTTCGTCTTCAAGTCTTCTGAGAAACTGTGGTTTGGAATACTTCTCCCTTAGTGCTTTGTTGCAGATAACCCTTCAAAAATTAAGTGTATTCCATGTCTCGGTGCTGATCCGGTCACCTCTAATAGATCAGCAACTGTCACAGACTTACAAAAATGGTATAATTAACATCTGTTCACATTAATATTCTACATATTATTTACAAGTGATAGTCAACTGTCCCTATCGCTGCTTGTCACATAGTTGTAATGGAAGAAATAAGACAGGGAAATCTGGTACATGACTGGCTTGCTGATAATCTTTGTAATATTCTGCCAATACCTTTTAGACTTCAGTGCAATAACTAGGATAAACAGAGAGAGAGCTGAGGTCACAATGTGGCTGGCAGTCCACAGGGCAGTAATTGCTGGTTTGAAATGCTTGGTCCTTCAATACTGAAACTGTATGTCCCCAAATAAACAAGATTTTGCAGAGCAATATTTTCCGTATTAACTTTGGTGTTGCTTCTTATTGTAATATACAGCATCTCTTGGACCTGTTATGATTAGAAAACCTTTGTGCTGTGAAAACATGGTGAGCTTGTCCCTGCCCTGAGAGGCTTTCAATCAAGATAGACGCAACAGATAAAGCGTAGGGGAATGATTATTATTGTACCCATTTATAGATGGGACGCTGTTAATTGCAACACAGATCTCATAACCTCTAAGCATATTATTTAATGTTTTTTTAAATTACTTTTTATTTTTAATTATGTTTGGGTTTTAAATTGGCTTGGAATGTTTACTTAGAAAAGCAGATACTATATGAGGTTTGTTTTCAGACAAAGCTGTTTTATCTAATGAGCCACTGAGAATGTGTCTAAAATGTTCTTTTCAAACATCTCTTGTTATCAGTCAGTGCTTGCCCCCAAGTCAGGTATTTTAAAGAAGCTGAATGACACTTGATATAAGGTAAATTGTGTATTAGCGACAGAAGAGAGAGAATAGGTATTCTTACCTCTTAGTTACTTACAACGTGATTGCAATTGTATCCTGAAGGTTTCTGCTTTATATAGAATATCAGGTTTTTAATTGCATAGACAAATACATGTTGTACAAAATACAATTAAATAGGTTTCAGGTAGACCAGGGCCTGTTGTTACCCGAATGCTTTACATGACAAATTATCTTAAAATGTTTAAGAAAACACAGTTATGTAGATTTTTGAGCAATGTTGACAAATTGCAGCTGTGTTGCATTTGCTCAACACTAAATTCAAAGGCATTCATTGATCACTTGCGTAGGTAAATCCTGTGATATGGAGCAGTATCGATGCAAAGGTAGGAAAAGGCTGAGGTACAATCAAATAACAGTTTATCTGATGGAAATGTAAGACCTCAATAAAGTAGGGGCACGTGGAACAGCGACTAGCTACGGGCAGTTCCCCAGGCTTTGATTTACTGAGCGGAGGTAATGTCAGTGGATAGGCGACCCCCAGGTTGAAGCTGTTTGGAAACGTTCTCCGGTGTTGAGGAGGCTTTTGCTGGCTAGGCAGTGCCCTTTGGTGGAGTTCAGTGGGATGATTTGTATATGCATATAAAAGCAGCATTTAGCTCTTTGTATGTTTTCTGAAGCCGAGCAAATTGTTTTTTTTAAAAAGAAGTATTGTCGGTTTAGGTTGGTGGCTAGTCACCTGCTAAAAATACAAGTCCTCTGAGAAGTTATTTTAGTCATGAAAGTGTTTGGAGGAGGTTTGGAAAGAAATGGTGTTTGAAATGGGGAAAGAAAGTGAGTTTCCTTGGTGAAATGTTTTCTTGACAAAATAATGAAAAAATATTTCTTAGTAAAATATATTAACTTGTTGGAACTAAAAAGGAAGAGCTTCTGCTGGAGCTTTTCAGTAGGGGATGAATTCCAGTGAATTCTTCAGCTAGAAGATGTTCTAGAAATATGTTAGTGATTGAAATACCTGTTTTGTCATTTTCGAATGAACTCTGGTGGATTTCTGTTTTGAAGTCATTGGTTGTTTCAAAAGTTGGACTATGTTTATTAGACAGGAAAGTTGTCAAATCCAAATTGGAATATTAAACATTTTTCCTGTGTGATTAAGCTGTGGACAGCAGGGAGGAGTGGGAGGACTGGGGAGTTTTTTCTTTAGCAGAGTAAAGGATGGGGAACATTTGCCAGTGCTAGGTCTTTTCTGAGGGTCTGAATGCTGTGTCCTGTCTGAGTTTAAGCAGAGCAGGGAGATGCTTCTGGTCCGTCTGTGACTAATCTCTTCTATCAGGTGACAGCACAATTTACGTTCTTGACAGTGCTGTCACTCAGATGAGAACAAAGATCTGAGTGAAACTCTAGACTACTGAAGGTTATTGATGTCGATGTTTCTGTGACAGCTTGGCAAGCTCTCGAGTGTCCTAGAGCTCCAGAAAGCATCTTAAACCACATTGTGTCACCATATAAATGTTTCTAGCTCAACTAAAACTTGCAGATCAGCCCTCTGGTCTGCAGTTGAGCTGGTGCTGAAAAAGTGAGTGGCACTCACTGCTCCATGTGGACATGAAAAGTGTCGCACGGAGAAAGCGTTTTCTTACCATGTAATACCCTTATGTAGCCCAGTCCTGAAAGACGCGTTAATGTACAGAGATGTCTGTCTCACTCCCCTGCCTGTATAAATGAGACAAAATTCCAGGTCACTTTCAAATGCGTGTTGGCCTGCCCATAGCTGGTGACTGATACCTGTTTTCTCCTTTTCTGCATAGTCACAGCACAATCTAAACATGCCATCGTTATCTACTTCCAAAACCTCTCTCAGGGAACACTCCTGTAAGGCCTCCAGTGATGTGCAACAGCTTGCTGTGGCTTTGGCATTTCACTGGCACAGAATTCTGCTGAAGATGACCAAAGAACTGGCAACTTGGTGTCGTTTCGAGCTTCACGGTGCACCTCTCGGAGGCACAGCATCTTCTTTGATCCCAGTCAGATGTCCTACCGTGGTAGCGTAGGTCTTTAAAACAACTTTTTAAAAACGAAACTGTAAATGCATGCAACAAGGAATAGATAGGATGGATTAATTATATGTAGCTCCACTTCTGTTTTATAAGTCATCCCACATAGGTAATTTGTGTTGGTTAGAAAGGCTGATGGTGTAACAGCTATGGATACCTTTTCCTGCCTTTTATTAAATGTTAACCCCTTGACTACTGAGCTTCGCAGTAAGATGCAAAATAGGTGCTAGCTGTCAAAACTTTCTGCAGTGCAGATGGGGTTACTGCTTTATAATCAGGGTGCAAACTGACTGTGCTTCAGATCTGAAAGCAAGCTTGCTCTTTGTGTGGCACATCCATAGAGCTGGTGTGAATATGTCTCTAACTAAGCACTAACTAATAAGCACTCTCTAACTAATAAGCACTAACTTTGGCACAGCAGTAGTGCCTTGGGGTTCCAGGTTTTCTAACTGTTCTTCCTTTGGCTGAAGTTTCCCTCGCAGTGTCACTTAGAGCCTTTTTCACTTTTTCCTAGACAGCTGCAAGGTACGGCTGGCTGTTGAAAAGCAGATTTACCCCAGTCAGCCTTCTTGCAGTTTGCTGTAGGAAACGCTAAGAAAAGAGGTTTGGGTTTTGACTTGTAGAGTCCTTTTAGTTGAATAGTCCTTTGGAAATTCTGGCTCTGTGATACCATGCTATCCTACTAGCGTAGTTAAATGTTCTTGGGATTGTGGCAATTCACAGAAGAGGATGAAAGTATAACATAAATTAGTATTTTGCCCTATTCATACCACTCTCAAGTTACAGATTACTTACAAAATAGGCGTTCCCTCCTGCAGTACTGCAAGTTTAAGTGGTGTTTGCCCATAACTTCATGTTCTTGGCTTCTATAATTCAGTGAGATCTTGTCTTTACGAGAGTGTCTACAGAGCCACAAATACAAACTAATAAATACAGTTGTATAGATTGTCGCGGATGGAGTGAGCGTGCACTTCACTCGTAAGAGAGAAGTAAAAATATAGTTTATTGATACAAAATAGGGAGTTAACAAAGTTCAATGCGACAGTGTTTTAACAAGATTCGATGGCGAGGCACACTTGATTACTTACTGCATAGAGGACAGGGTCAGACAAAACTGTCAGGGAGACCCTCCCGTTGAGTCATGAGGTTCGGAAGGATCCCCTTGCTTTCTAAACTCCTTCTCAGAGAGGAGTCTAGGTGCGGCTAGATCCAGTCCTAGTCCCAGACTTGGTCAACGGTTTATATCTAAAGGATTATATATGCGCAATCAATCCTTTATATCACTTAGCTAAGATTTCAAAGTTTAGCATGCTATTAGTCACTTACCGAGGATCTGTTGCGGCAAGGAATCTCTCAACCTCGAGGAGTAACCTTGAGAGGCGTCCCTGCTCAAGGGGAGATCCTGGCGTGCAGCCCGCTGCCGTGCAGGAGAGCTCAAAGGGCTCTTGGGCTGCTCACTATTTATGGGGATAAGATGATTGACCCATAGTCATATTTGCATGCCGACCACAGGTTTTAATTTCTTCGGTGGGCGTGTTGCACAATAGCCCTAGGCTATTGTGTTGTTATCTGTCTCCTGAATTCACTTTGAGCTGATGCAGCCATCGTGACCAGATGCATCCATTACAATCACCGCTGGTGATTATCACCTAAGCAGGGTTACAGGAGATAAAGGTTGGGGGCGGGGGAAGCACACTGTCACAAGATTGATTTGACCAAGGCTTTTGTCTTGGTAACAGAGAGTTGGCCACTCATTCACGCAGGTTTGTTCTTGGAGTTGTTTGGCTCTCCCTGACTGAAGTCTGGACCTGAATATGGCCACGCATTGAAGATCAGACATAGTATTTGATGAGGGGGTTATTGCAGATATCAAGATTTTATCAACATGAAAAAAAGATTCATTATTGTTATATTGTATTGTTACATATATATGTGTGTGTGTATTACCCTGACAGTAGGACGTGCTCAAGTCTTGTGAAAGTTTAGGGAGGGATATGAAACGTTACAATTAAAGCATAAGACAAGCTGCCAGTCTTAAGGTTTATAAGAACCCCCTCCCGAAACATATCTATAGCCAGGCTAGGGGTGCGAGCTACTTTTGCTCTCCTTTGCATTGACTTCCTAAATTCTGGCCACTTCTCAGAGCCAGGTTACTGAAGCGGGTGGGCACCGTTCCACGGATGGCCATGGAAGGGGACGGACGAGCTGTCCCAGCTCACGACCAACTCCCCTCACCGCCGCTCGCCTGCCCCAACGCCCACCCAGCAGGACTGGGGAGAAAATGGGAGGAACAGGAGAGAAAACTCCTGGGTCAAAATAAGGATAGAGAAATCGCTCGCCAAGTATTGTCACAGGCAAAACAGACTTGGCTTGGGAATTTAACTTAATTTATTGCCAGTTAACATAAAACATATTTAATAGCTGATTCAGTATTAGCAAACAAACAAACAAACAACCCCACGTTAAAACATTTGTGGAAGAAGAGCCACCTTTCCTCCCCCTTTCCCTGGCCCAACTCCTGTCAGCTCTCCTCCCAGCTGGTTGCTGCCTGCAGCAGCGTGGGCTGGCTGGAGCCGGCTGTGTCCGCTTCGGGGCAGCCCCAGCCTCTTCCCACAGGAGCCTCCCCTGCAGCACCCCTGCTACCACAGCCCTGCCCCTCACACCCACTGCTCCCCGTATTTGCTAGTTGAGGAGTGCCCAAAAGCTGGGCGGTATCTGCCCAGCAGCAGGGGCAGGGACCACATCGCTGGACGCAGAAGGACTCGGCCAGGATTGAGGTGCTGCCGTGGCAGGTGAAGTGCAGGGCAGAGCCCAGCCTCGCAGCAGCTGGGAGAGGCAATGCAGTGCACAGAAGACGGGAGGTGTATGAATTTTGGTGGTGGCAGTGATTTTCTTTGAAGCTTTTTTTTTTTAAGAAGTTTTTAATTGTATCTTTGGGAGAAGAGTAGGTCAACAGGATGGTAAAAGAACAAAGAAAGTAGAGAAGAAAAGGGTGGAGGAAAAACTGTAGAAACTTGAGGGAAAATAGCAGGCAAAGTAATGTTGAAAGGAAGAAAGCGCTGTAACACAGGAAATGTGTGGCAGCTTTAGATGACTGTGGTTCACTTATGCCAGCTTGGTCCAAAAAAAAAAAAAAAATCTAACAGTGAACCAAACAGTCCAATGAAACCATTTTTGTTTAACTAGCATCATCCCTTTGCAGTACTTGAGTCCTGAGTGTGATGCTCTTATGCAACAGAATACAGATGAGGGAAACATGGAGATGAGTCTATTTTGAATTCTCTATTGTGAGAGATTAAATACCTGGGTTATGTGCAAAACATATCTGTGATTAAAACAACTCTTAATGTTGATAGTACACTTGATGAAATTAGGTTTCAATCTGATGCTGTCCCTTTAAATTGATACTGAAGGAGGAAGGAGCTTTGAGTGCATGATTATGAAGTCAAGCTTTTCAGTGGTAACAGAAAATTTCAAAGCAATGCCCTAAGACTCCTCAGAAAGGAGTGAGAACTTGATAGATTTTTTTTTTTTCTCTATCACTCACTCTTGAGACCTTGCCATCACTCATCTTAAATCAAAAATCAAAGCAATAACTCCTTCCTTCTGAAAGGAATCTGCAGCTAAGGCTGGAAATGTTTATAAGCTGGTCAGTAGTAAGGTCTGTTTACCCTCCTGTTCGAATAATGCTGAAATGATTGCTTTTTTAGACCGTACCTTTAAAACTTCAAACATTTTTGCTAGTTGCATCAAAATAGTAAGAAACAAATCACTTTTGACAGACTATTCTGAAATAATGATGCGTGTCACAAACCATAAGTAAAACATTTGTCAGAATGATACGATATTTTCACAAAGGGGTTGTGCACACTGTTAAACTACTTACACCCGGTCTGCAAGGGGGGATGGCCAGTCTGAAATCCACTGTTACTTCTCTTTGACGGCTTTCAGTGGAAACATTTCTGGTTGCTGAGGTCCTGAACTCTTGGCCATTTATGCATAAAAGTGAACTGAAAATGGGCTAGATTTTGCTTTCTCATCACCAGAATCAATGTTTTCAGGCAAGGTTCACAGAAAGGCTGGTGGGAGTTGTCCCTTGACTGGATGTTTGACGGAAAATCTTCGCTTAGCTTGTTGTGCACTAGAGGTCTGTTCCTTTAGACTTGAGATTCCTCCTCAGCTGCGTAACGCGGGCTCTGATGAATTGGGAGACTTAACTGGTACAAAGTCAGCAGGGAGAAGTAAGAAGCATATGGTGTGTGGGTTCTACAAAATGTATTTCCTACACTTTCAAACATTTAAGCACATGCTTAACTCTAAGCATTTGAGCCCTGTTGGAGTCAGCATGGTTGCCCATGCCCTCAGTGTTTGCAGGACAGGGATCACAGTACTGCTTGCCTTTTTTTTTTTTTTTTTGTAATTTATTTTATGTTGCTCCAAAATACATAGTGAGCCAGATTTGCGTTTATAAGCACATGAAGGTATCTGTTCCTGTGTGAATAAGACCTACTGCTGCTCTAAGGTGGGCACAGAATATTTGACCCAGCAGTCTGTAAGCATCACCTTTGAGAGGAAGAGCTTTCAAATCCCTGAATTGTGCCAGTTTCAAGGAAGTGTTTGGAGGAAAGTGGAGCCTCTCTCTCATGCATTTGAATCGCATGGGGCAATCGCATGCATTTGAATTCAGTGTCAACAATGCAGGCTGTGCCTCTGCAGTGTTGAGTCAGTAAGACTACATACCCTCTCTGCTGTGTGCAAGTGCTGTGACAAGCAAAGGAGTCTCGGAGGGTATGCCTGCTGTGAGAAATGCAGCACATTTAAAGACACATACTACCTCCAGAAAAGGCTGTGCACCCGTTTAGCAGTGCCCCAGCCGGAGACCAGCTCTGCTCCTGGACAGTGGAGAGCACATTACTCTAGTGTTGTGCCATGCCTTGCTCATCACCAGGCTGCAGCCTGGATGCAGGGTGGGACACTGACCTGGAGCCAGCTTCTCCCGGTGGCGCTAACTTGGTCAGAGCCAAGTGAGCGGTACTTGCCTGATGCTGTTTCCGTCACGTTTGTGCATGATGGACCCCAGTGTGTGGTCCCTGCTGTGGAATTTTATTTTATTTTATTTTATTTTATTTTTC
This sequence comes from Ciconia boyciana, assembly GCF_034638445.1. Classification (NCBI taxonomy): domain Eukaryota; kingdom Metazoa; phylum Chordata; class Aves; order Ciconiiformes; family Ciconiidae; genus Ciconia; species Ciconia boyciana. Next base: position 39,522,454 of record NC_132943.1, on the reverse strand, counting down.
ATTCTTAGTTTTTATCCTGGAAAGTTTTGGGTGTAGTGGCACCTGGCAGCTGGATTTCCAGAACTTTCTGAAGAAGTAATTTAATGGTGCAGCACACTAGTACTCCAGTTGAAGTATGCAGTGACTCCACTTACCGCCCAACAGACCTCTGGTCAAGCTCCTCATGGGAAACTGAACTCAAAAAAGCTCAAATCTCTTATCTAAAAGAGATAAAGTCCAAAACCACCCATTCAAAGCCTGTTGTCTCTTTAATCATAAGAATTTGTCCTGGCTCTGGGGAAACGTGTTAACAAGACTCATAATGTTACGTTCTCTGTTTGGTCACATGTAGCTTCCTTAACATGGCTTCCTAAAGCAAAACAAGCATGGGGGGAGTTTCAAGGACATGGTGGTTAGTGCAAAACTCTAGCTAACAGCCCGTTAGACTTCCTTAATAACAGGGCCTTGATTTAGACTTCTGGTTATTTCTTGCTGTGCCAGCCGAACTCAGTGTTTCCCCAAAGAGATAGCGGTTGGTTGTGTGAGTTTGCGTATAGGATTTGGACCTGAATATGCACTGTTACACTTCTGTGCAACAACCATTGATGAAAATGTCCCTACTCTAAGTATTTGTCTGGCTTTATGTTTGGAGTATGGATGTGAATGTATAGAAAGTTTGTGGGGTTTTTTTTTCTTTTTCCAAAATACCTTTCTTCATTTGCTCCTGAGTCCTGCTTCTCCAGTGAGAAGTTGAGAGAATTTGTTGTATGCAGCCTAGGTGTTGTCATTGTCTCTCAGGAGGGTACAGTGACAGAAACCTGTTTCATCACAGGACACGGGATGTGCTACCATACTCACATGAGCCAAGTCAAAGCGTGTAGCTCAGTCCTGCAGTAGTAACCTCAGGGCTGAATCTGCCCTGGCAGCAGTCAAGTGTTGTTCACTGTATTACACCGCAGTAAAATTGGTTACAGAAGCTGTTGCCAAGTCCCAAATAAGACTTTTGCCTGAAAGTGCCCTGTTAAATGTGTCTGCTCCTAATGACTATAAAATGGTTCCTGGAAAAACAGCTGTGGCAGTTTATGCTGTTAATGTCCTCCCTCTGCTTGCTACTGTCCCGCAGTGGGACTCTGATATCCTTTGTTGGTCCCTATAGCTGCATCTCTCACTTCATTTTCAGAAATGGCTGAGACATTTCAGCAGAAGCTTTCCAGAGGGTATCTGCCTGAGTGGTGAAAAATTGCAGCCCAAGGGTTGAAAGTATAGCAATGCTGTAAAGCAATTGAAAGCAGCATCTTCCATAGGAAGTGCAGGGGAAGTATAACAATGGGAATCATTGTCATACGATAAATGTGGGCATGTATGTTGTTATGTATGTATGTTGCGCTGTCTCTCAGCCTATGCAGTCTGCACAATTACTTAAGCTAAGTCGGCTATAACCTAAAAAATTTGTGAGACCTAGCAGACCAACAAAAGGCATTGAAAATATGTTGGACTGTAATTGGATCTGCCCTGAAGCAGGTCAGACGTGCATTCCAGACAGGTGTTTGCCGTAGCCATTAGAAGCATTGTAAAATTAATGTAAAAAGCAGTGTATTCACTGTAGTATCTCTCCTGTTACCACAGCACAGCTTGTACTTTCAGAAAAATGCACAGCACAGTATGAAGTCAGCTTTTAAGTACATTTATTTACTTGACAATGATTAGGAAAAACAGGTGGATTGTTCTTCTCTGGCTTCTTTTGTTTTGTTTTGTTTGAGGGCATTTTATGGTGAGAACAGTTAGAAGCAGAAGGTTAGGAAACCAAAGATTTTTTCAGACTTTGTCCCTGCTTACAGAACTCTTTCTTTATCAGGTGCATATGTTCATCTGGCTTAACTGGAGCAGTAAAATTTACCCTGGGCTTGCTGAGTTGGGGCAGCAGATCTGTGATACTTCTCTGGAACAGGGAGCATGTTTCTCCTGCGCTGGGCCTGAGGGATAGCACATGTTATGTAGAGCACTGGAAGGGGACACTGGCTCCCTGTAAGTGAGCTTCTCCCGGTGCTCTCTGTGGTATGGCCATTGGCGCTCAGGAAGCTCATGTGTTAAAGAACAAATCTTCAGAAGGAGTATCTTTTCCTTTCTGCTAGATACTTAAATCTGATATAAGGAGATAATCAATATTGCTTCAAATGCTAATTCTCTTGTTACATGAAGTCTTCAGCAACAAGAAGAGGTTATCAAGCACTGCATTAGAAGGTGCTGATTCCACCACGTGGTACAGGACTCTTAACGACACAACCTGTTAACATGTTTCAGAGCCTCTGTAAGCAGCTGAGGGAAGGCCTCTTGACCAATTCTGATGTTCAGATTTCCTTTAGAGCATGGTTTTGGACTCAGCAGGGTGATGGCTCGCTGTCAGCTCTGCCCAGCTCCAGGACCCCAGGGGTCTCAGGAGTTGCCTGTATGCCATCTCTAGCATCTCAGGAACAGTCTGGCCAGGGATGCTTGACCATGTACTGAACTGGTGTACTAATTAACGAGTGCTGGAAGAGAGTTGTGTCCTGGACCACTCTGGGTGGAGAATAAATTTTCAACATGGACATAAGTATGGCATTATTTTACTGCTAGTGGCACATGCACCTTGCTGAGTCCACTGGTTTACAAACTAAATGGTCAGAGAAACAAAACCAGTATCAAAGGATGCTCTTCAGGGACCGTCATGCTGGCTAATATTTATGTTCAGCTGTCAGTTGTAATTGTTAGCAATAGCACATCGAAGTAGGAAAGGGGGAAGTTAAATACCATCTTATAAGATGTGCTGTAGGTGTTACTCAGAGCACCCTTTCTTCTCACAGTCTTGAGAACTGTTTTTTCTTCCTCATCCTGGAAGGCCAAAATGCAAATCCTGCCTTAGTTGGATTTTGAGTTACTTTTCAGAAACAGCAGTCAAACTAAAGGCATTTCAAACATGACTGCAGAGTATGGATAGATCAGGAAACAGTTTTAGGTGGGATTTTTCAAAGCCATCTAAGGAATGAAGGCGACTTAAGTGACCTGTGAGAAGTGAGCGGCTAGTTCCCTTCATCATCTGTGTTGACAAGTGCTTTTAGCCTGGATGTAACTATGCGCTGTATCGTTACAGTGACGGCCGGCTCTCGTGACTTAAATAAGCTCTATGTGTCTAAGCATGTTTTGGCAGTCTAACGGCAGGTGCTCTGAGGGCTTCTTCTGGCCTCTCGCTGTGGGTTAGCAGTTGCGGCTCCTCAGACCCCTATTGGCATAGCTCTGCTGACAGAAACCAGAGTCATAGGTCTGCTGACGGCTCACTGGGACCTACAAACTCACCCTTCTTCTTGGGTGCGCTATTGTGTTACTAAATGCACGTGACAGATCAGTGTAAAGCATTAAAATAACATTTATGTCATTGTTTAATATAATTGTTTAATATGGGGTTGTGTATATAAATCACAGGAGTTGAGCTTAATGTGGCCATAATTCAACCGCATTAAAAAGGGGCAGAAGAGAGGAATGATCAACGTGACGTGATTTCTTTATACAAAGTAGCATATCTGAGAAGTATAGTACTGAGTTGAACAAGGAAGGCTCAATTGAAGTCACTTGCTATTCTCTCTGTGACGATGCTGGGGAGACACAACAATGGCCCTGCCAAGCTACCTGCAAGATGAGCTGCCTTCTGCATCCAGGTCTGTCTTTTAGCAGCCTTCTCCTCGGCTATATTAACACTGTAAGCACTGCTGTGAATAGAATATACGTGCACAGCCTTGGTTTTAAGTAACTCATCTGAGATCTTGTAGTACCCTAGCCTCAGCTGGACAGGGCTCACCACAGACTGCAAAATACATCTTAGAGGTAAGGGCAAGCTGAGCTCCACAGCTGCTACCTGTGTCTAAGCTGGCTGGCTTATAGCTGTCCTGAGTATGGCTGCCATGCACTGCTGTGATAATTAATACCTGAGCAGCGATGGTAGCATGAACAAACTCTAAGAAGAGATTTGGTTTGGCTGGGAAGTTACTCTCGTGATAAGACTTCTTGCTCCTGCAGATAGGTGAAGGAGGGTGCCTGATGTCCAACAGGAGCCTTTCAAAACTGTCACCACTCCTGTCATTTCTCAGATGCTAGTGTGAGCACATGATGTTACAAAGACTCTGACTCCTAGGGGAAAGATAAAGTACTGTAACGTAGTAATTTCTCTCCCCTTCTCCCCTTTTTTATTTCAACCTTCAAAGGATTTTTTTCAGGAGAGAAAGAGAAAGTGATCTGGGGCCCAGTTCCCACTTCTGCTCTAGGCTTCCTCTGTGACTGTGGGTAGTAGGTTGTGCTTTTCTGTACCTCAGTTTCCTCTCCATTAAATTAGAGTAGGCACCATTTTAAAATCATTTGTGTAGTTGTGCCAGTTGAGTATAGAGACAAGATCTGCAGACATAAGGCTACCAAAAGATATGGGAAATTGCAGAGGCTGGTTTTGAAAGATGCCAATGTCAGACAGCCAAGTCTGTGAGTTTAGGTGCCTTACCTGATTAATTGTTTTAGAAAATTTAATTGGGAACCAGGCTGCAGAGTGCTTAAGTGCCATGGAGATTGTAGCTCTAGGGTCTTTCGTGTCCAAACAGATTTTAAAATGGGGACTAGTATTCCTTATTTGCTGAACAGATTTTTAAAATGGTACTAAGTCATAACGTTTCTGTTGTTGTTTGTCTGTTTTGTCTAATTAGGCTCTGGCAGAACAATTGCAATCTCTTTTACTTTGTGTTTGTGCTGTGCCAGATAGACATAACCCTGAATTTAGTTCTCCTGTAGATGCGAGTTCAATAAAAATAACAATGCTTTTACTAATGAGAATAACTATGTGAAGCCAGGATTCATGCTAAATTAGTATCCATTAGTGACTTAGATCTATAATGAAGGTTTCTTTGCTCTCTGTTGTGTGTCTCAATTCATTACAGAGCAGTCCATAATATTTTATTAACAACATTTTTATTTTTTTCTGGAACCATTGCCCAAAACTACTGGAAGAATATGCGCTTTCCTGTAACACCAGAATGAGACAAATGGTACTGCTTGCTTTTATTATTGTACGGAAGTGTCTTTCCTTTGGACTCAGATAGACTTGTAAAAGGCAAGTAGCTGGAGACTAATGGAGCACATGCTTCAAAGCTTTCCATCTGGTCCCTTGGTGAGCAAAAAGAATATACTCTCTATGTTCTAATCAGTCCTCATTATAAAGAAAAGTACTCCCGCTCCAAGTTCCTGGAGTAACTCTTACCTTTACCCAAAGAGGGAGAGGACAACAAGTGCTATCCCCTTACGCATCTGCAGGAGAAAAAGAAATGGTAAAAAGAAGAAATGAGGCAGAGTAGTTTTGTGCTCTGAAACTGGATAATGCACCTGTCAACAGGTATTTATTCTATTGGCCTTCAATGACATTTTCTAGTGACAGCAGAAGAGAGGCTAAAATTGTTTCAAGGAGCCCCCGTACATATGAGTTGAGTGAGCGAGAACTATATGAATTTGAATGTGAACAAAACTACTTAAATTAAGATCCCTTTTCTAGTTTGTTACATTGGAATCGTCCTCGGAGCTCCTCCTCCAGTCATCCCATCAAACAGCCCCTATTTAGTAATTTATTTATTTCTTCACATACATTTAGGAAGAAAAAGGGAGATACTCCCCCCAATGGAGGCCATCTGCTCTTTTCTTATTGGGGGGGGAAAAACCTACAATTAGTGTCTTGTTCATCTTTTTGTTTTAACAAAAAAAGAGAGGGAAAGAAAGAGAGAGAACTATTATGCAAATAATCTGCAATTTGGTTTCAAATATTCTTTGTACGATGATGAGCAATTTCCTTAAATACAAACTCAGCCTACTTGCCAGGACTTGTTTTTGCCTTAGTATAGGGAAGGGAAAAAAACCTTTTATGAGTTGGGGGGGGGCATGCTATGTTCCTCTGATGCAAACTTTTTCTTATCCTTTTTTTTTTTTCTATCTTTCTTTCTGTGGCACTATTACAGTTGTTATTCTTTAAGTTGTCAGAAAGATGTCCTATAGGTTTTTTGAGAAAGAAAGAGAACCAAAATAGCTTTACAAAGCTGCAGTTTCATCTCACTTTTCATCGTTCCATTGCCATGATGAAGGGGTCTTCAAATGGAGGACTCAGCTTCGTGAATGAGAGGGAGAAGCTTTCTCCCCGCCTTTTTTGAATGCCAGTTGCTTGTAATGGCAGCATTACCTCTAAGAACAGATATGTAGGGTTTTTTAAGGAGCTCCTGTGCTACTTGTCAGTGGTACAAACTTTACGGCCAAATAGCATAGCCAAGATTAAGTCCTTCTGGTCCTCAGTATTATACAACCTAGCTTGCTAGCTGAAAACCTCTGAAAACTTACGATCTGGAAAAGATAAATAAAGTGTAGAAGAAAGAAAGGAATATTATCTCCTGTTCATTCTGTGGAAAGCTGAAGCATGGAAAAAACGAAATAACTCACCCAAGATCTATTGGTAGAGGACTTTGGAAGAATCAGGAGCTGAGCTAAGAGGCAGATTTAGAAAGCTGCTGCTTTGTGTAGTGGTCTGCTTGTGGCAACATCAGGAGACAGGCAGGACTGCTACTGCAGCTGGGCTACTGTACCATCACAACCGCTAGTTTAGGCTGTTGCTGTACAACAGTCATACAGACAGCAGCATGGTCACGTCCTAATGGCTTAACAAATCTGCTGACTTTCAGTAGGACTTATGAGCATCAGACACTTTTGAAAAGCTCACGCTAAACCTCCTCATTCTTAACCCTTTGCAGGTTGAACTTTGGGAAAGCTTTAATTGACATATGAATATTCTGTACTTAAGCCTGTAAAATACTGAGCATAAAATCTCTGATCCAGTAAGGCATTTTAGCACAGCTTAATCAAATATCTCACCAAATGAGGCCTAACTGCCCATCTAACTATGCACGAGTGGCATAGTTTGCTTGCATAAAAAAAAGCTGATGCCCAATGGATTGACCACAAATTGGAAAAATATATTCAAGAAACAAAATTAAGGGAGGTAAAACAAGACCAATGAGACCTTTAAGCAAAGTCAAGTGTGTGACACCTCTTTGCTTCTGTGGCTGTAACAGGACAGGGAACATAAGGCAGTTCAGAATTTCTGATCTGAGCCTTCACTGGATCTGTTCAAGTAGTCTGACCCATTGCTGGGGCTCATTACATCAAGCATACGTTACGTGAGACTGGATTTTGCCTAGGTGTGCCTAGCACTGGATAGACAACACAGGAATTCATGGTACTTAGAGGACACTGATCCCCTTTAGATGCTCTATAAGAAATGGGAAATGTATGCGTAGAGTCTTTAAGCGCACTGGAGTAACTGGGTTGCTTTTGTTGTTACAGGAAGCTCTTATCATGGCCAGCATGGACCACCCGCACCTGGTGAGACTCCTGGGTGTCTGCTTGAGCCCGACCATTCAACTAGTCACTCAGCTGATGCCCCATGGCTGCCTGTTGGATTATGTTCATGAACATAAGGATAATATTGGCTCCCAGCTTCTGCTAAACTGGTGTGTCCAAATAGCCAAGGTATGTCATTCATGCTGTTCTTTTTTTGTCATTTTCATATCTAACTGAAAAATGTGCCATGCAAAAAAAAAGATACAAAAAAAGTTGTTTGGGTTTTTTGGATTTTGTTTGTGGGGTTTTTTTCAGGTGTGTTTTTATTTTCAAGAAGGTTGGGTAGTTCTTTAAATACACACTATTTTGGCTGCTTACAGTACTGTAGATTAGTTGTTAATATGTAAACAAAAGTGTTTTTCTTGACTGTCTTTCCAACTCAGGGTTAATGGGGGTCTTTCAGGGGAAAAAAGAAGTGGGGGAAGAAGCCCCGTGTGACATCTGGGACTGAGCACAGAATGATTTTTCAGCCTCTTCTACTGTTCAGTGTTCATAGATACTGATTTAACCTGATTGTAGTTTTCAACCTTTCTGAATCTGCATTGCCAGTTAAATTCTGATATGCCATCAATTGCCTGCCCCCACACTGCCAAGAAGATAAATATTCACTTCATGCCACTCCTTTGGGAACCACCACGGTTCTGCTGTGTTTAAGACCTATCACAACAGCTGAAGCTGGAGGGTAATATTGCTCGTCTCTGCAGAATGGGAAATCTCAAGGGCTGGATCCTGATTTGCTTGCTATGGTGTAATGCTCTTTGCCTTCCTGTGGGGTTTTAGGAGCAAGAGTGAAGCCATTATCGTTCAGATACAGACTGCACTTCAGCTGAGGTGGAACGGAGTATAGGTCATAAATGCCGCCCTAATGTAATCCTTGCACAATGTTTTACATGTATTTTTACGTATGTTTAGATATTCAGTGCTGTACTAAGACCAAGTTATTGATAACCGGTTGCAAAGAGTAACAAGATCTGGGAGTGTAGGGGGCCATAGTTTTTATCCATTTTAAGGGCTCTTGCAACCAGAGTTGTGTACAATGATGTTACTATGACTGAGAAACTGGAACCCACTTTTTATTTAGTTATTTAGAAGTTATTTAAAGTTTTAGATTATTTTGGTGTAAATGCTTGTAACATACAAATGTGTGCCACAGACTGCCCTCTTACATTAAATCTGCAGCCTTAAGTGAATTTGCTACAACATCCATTAAGAAATCTTAAGTTGTAACGTTAAACTTTTAGCACTGGAGAGAAACCTGGAGATTCAGCAATTGTTTTGCTGGATAGAATAGCAGCCATGAAGTAAACATTCACTTCTTTCAGAAACTTAAATACAAAATATTTTCTTGCAAAAGTAAGAAAACTGAGAAATTCAGCTAGCCCTGAGTTTTTGCTCAAGAAGGGGAGGAGTTTGAGGTTCATCATTAATAGGGACTTCCCCCCCCCCCCCAGGGTCAAATCTGTTGTCAAACCTGCCTGAAGGTGACAGTAGATGAAATGACCATAATGCTGGGTAGGGGGGTTGATCCACAGAAGGGGTGGGGGGAATCCCAAACCCACATTCTGATGTTGCAGCATTTTGTAGATGTTTTTATATCTGCGATTCTGCCGTGCTGTGGTGGTAAAGCAGCCAGAGTTGCACGGAATATTGGAACACACTGATGGGGATTGCTTGTATCTGGAGACTTGCAAGGGTTTATTTAGGGCTGTTACCAGCCCGAGGAAGGTGGGGGAGAAAATATATATTCCTGTTTGAGTCCTTTCTCTCAACACAACCTCCTTCCCATCTGTTCTCCACTCTCTTGATTGATAGTGGCCATTATTATTTATTACAAAACATTTACACAGTGACATACGTGAAAAGATAACCTACCTTTATTTTCACTTTATGCATGCATATGGCCATTGACTCATTGTACTAATAGCTGTACTTGTTTGCTATGGACTTTATGTGGGCAGCTGATTTAATGAAGCAAATAGCCTGATCCATAGTAGAGGCTTACAGAGCTGACAGATCCATGGGAGGGTCTGTGGAAGGCAGGTCATGGTTTTCCCATGGTGATTCTTATCGAAGTGAAACAGGTTCTAAACTGACTTCCATTGTGAATGGTTTCAGCGTAATGTGGGGATTGGTTTCAGGTACACTCGTTTGAAAATCATTGCCTGCCAGTTTTCTTGATCACCATGTGATGTGGGAGAAGAAGATGAAGTATTACAGACATTTGAGTTCTGAGGTGCTGGGTAACCAAGCAGTGCAAAGACGTGAGATCATACACGTAATATTAACTGATGAAGTGTCAGGAAGAGAAAGGGAGATTCTTTATAACAAAAGGTGGCCTATTATTGAGCGTAAGTTTAGTGAAGTTTAATTAGTTTGTTGAAGTTTAATTAAATTCACCTTCTGCATCACAATAATCTTTAGGTTAATTTTGCCTTAGCCTCATGTTGCAGCGTGAAGCTTATCCACTTGGCTACCCACAAAGGGGACAGCAGTAAGTTACTGTTTTCTTGGAAGAGTGCAGTGCTTGGTACATAGGGCTGACCTGTTAACTCTGGGCCATCACAGTTTGTCTGGGTTTTCTCTTTGGTTTCTTCATGTGTCTCTTTCCCTTCTCTTATTTTTACTGCAGTGGTTGGTACTGAACATGGAGAGAATCAGGACGTGTCTGACAGGGAGTTCTGCATTTTGATGCTTTTGCGTGCATATCTGGTATTTAGTAGGGGATCACTTGTTATAGTTGAGACGGTCACCGCAGGTACTGACTACTTGCATACCATGCCAGTATGGTGCAATCCTGTTGCGGAAGTAGACTCCAAAGAACTAAAATGTACCTTTAACTCTCTATTTTCTTCTTGTCTTTGGAGACCTTGAATGACAGCTGTGTGTTGAAAATCTTCCCGGTCAGGTTGCATCTATGCATAAAGATACGTATCTTTATTATTACATAGGAGGCTATATAGGACTGAAGAGAGGAAAGAGGGAGGGACATATGAGGCTGTGCACACCGCATAATGTATAAGAGAAGTGCAAATGTTTTACAGAATTTTCTGCATTGCATTGTGCTTTCCAATGGGATACAGGAATGCCTATTTCTTTGCTGTCTCTCAGACTGTAATGTCAATTGGTGTTAGAGGACCTACACAGGAAAATGTTTCAGAACTGGTAGGGAGAATAATCTTTGAGATCACCAGACAAAGAGTCCCCTTATCCCAAAAAGTGGAATAAACGTGCTAGTCCTCTGCTAGCAGCCGGGCAGTAGTAATACTTGTTTTCCACTCATCTGTCACATTTGACAGTGACTAGGATTCAGTCTGCAGCCTGCAAACAGGAAAGATTCAATTTGCCTACAAATAGACCGTCTCCAGAGGAATGAGCGCAGAAGGTGGCTACTGCATCAAGCACAAGTTTCCATTCACTGTGGGAAAGGTCTTGTATCCCACATACCTGTATCCACTGTGCTCACGTTTCAGGCTCTGCCATACAGCTTGAGAACGTCTCTCCACATCTGGCTTTTCTAGACTTTTGGGAATAATTGGTTGTGTCTTTCTGAAAGCTACTAAAAACATGATTAGCAATGTAATAAGAGGCAAAAATGATCAGTGACCTCCCAGTCCTATTCTCTGCTCCCTGAAGCAGCTTCTGGTATCTTTAGTTAGATACATCTTGCTACCCTCACCTTCCCTCTTTTTATGGTGAGCATTTACCCCAACAAGAAGAGAACCGAAGGAACTGGAAACGCCTCGATTCCAAAGTTCAGGCTGATTTTTACGAATCGTTTAAAATCAAGTTGCTGCTGCAATACAGTTCCTCCCTACTGCGCTTTTCTCCATCTGCCAATGTGCAGGCATTTATTTATTGAAGTCATTGCTTCAGAGTTCACTTGTTCTGCCAGGCTGTTCATTTCCATATGTCTCTACTTCTGTACAACTAGATGCAAAAACTAGTTAGGCGCTATGCCTGGTTGCCAACCTGCATATGGCTCTGGAGATCATTTCTGAAGGTTGATGATAGGGCAGTTATTAAATATTATCTACTGCCAACTGAAAAAAAGCTTGGATGCTTTTTATTTTGCTTATACAGATTGTGTTGAGTTTATTCTGACTGTTATATCATTGTAGGGTAATTGTGTTCTCTTTCCAGAAGCTTTAGCTTCTTATTTTATGGATGAAAGTTATAAAAATAGAGTAGCCCCCAAGCGTTCTGCATAAAACATGGTTGTTAGACAGCAGCTGTGTCGAAGGGGGTTCTTCCCTTCTGCTTTGCAGATACACAAGGCATCTCCTTGTGTCTCACTTCTGCGTGTACTATCTCACTTAGGGACTGAATGTTTAACCTTTTACCTCTGAGTTCAGCACAGCAGTTTTATGTGGAGTTTGATGTCCAGTAAAGCAGTAAACTATGCTCACGTATCAAGATTCTTCCTAGAGTGGGAGCAAGAGTGACTAGCTTGGTGGCCTTAGGGTATGGAAGGATGGAATAATACTTCATGAACGTCCATGGTGTTGGCTACTTGAGAAACAGATTGAGAATCAAATTTTGTAAGGTTAGCACAAGCCTGGAAGTGAATTCTCAGTAGGTGAATTATGTCCTTGTCAGCCAGTGTATGACAGATACATGTAAATCAGGAAGCTTTAACAAAAAAAAAAAAAGGTACCATCTACATTGATATTTCAATGTGTTTGATATAATTTCTCTTAGCAAGGGCTGCCCAAACACACTCCCTGGCAACCTGGAGGTGTAGGGGCGAGGACATTCTTAACAGAAATGCATTCAAGAAAAGAAGAAACATCTCGAGGTTTCTAGTCAGAAAGAGTTGGTTACACTCTGCCACTAGGTGAGGTTAACTATAAGGCACCTGTGTTTGAGGCTGTGTCCGCTCACCATTACTCTAGTGGAAAAATTAGCCTGAGTCATGTTGGAATTATTTGTGCTGTGCTAGGCTCTGTCTCTCTCCAGGACATGTAGAAATGCTTTTTTGCTTCTGTAACTTTGCATACGACACTTGCTAAATTCAACATAGAAGTTCAACCCAGGCAGCCTCATCTGCTCTTTTACTATTTTTTTGTGGTACAATTATGGTTTCATTCTGCTGCTGTTGATTTGTGTTACATCTGCACCAGTTTTGCTGAGTAGTTTTTGAATGCAGAGGAACTTTTCCTGCCTGGAAGAAGACAAGGCAGAGGAAGAGTAAGAAAGGAAGCAATCTTCCTCAAACAAAGCAGCTTGCCTGTGATCACCTAGCCTGTGGAGGAGAGCTCAGCTCCCCTGGGTCTTAGCTGGTGCCCCATTCTATTCTGCACTGTATCCCCCAGGGGCTTCCAGACCTGTCTTTTGCATTCTGAGCTATAATAATTCATTCACAACCCCTCAGAATACTAATGAGGTAAAGCAGAAGTAGGTTGATACAGTGGAATGTCATGGAAGGAAAACCAAGTAGTTCAGGGGATTACTTTTTATACCTTTTCAATATAAAAGAATTCTCAAATTACCTTAACTGAAGTCCTGCACAGCATCAGTTATCCAGGTATGCAGGCAAACAATGTTTGAAAACACTCTAGGATAGAAAAAGAGAGAGGAACTTGGGGATCGAATTTCAATGAAGCAGATGCACGTCTTCAAGTCTGTTGAGTATTATTCCAGCACACTTGCAGTCATTGTTCTCTCTAAGGATTCTCTGCCAGCAGTGCAGATCTGCAGCTGGGAGTCTCCAGGAGCCATCAAGCCAAAAGCACTTGCAAAGCCTCCTTACTGCTTCTTTCTGCCGCCCTGTTATCTCTCCCTTTTAGCTGGTTCACGTTACAGGGCTCAGCGCCCTTCTGCGATTCTCTTGGCAAAAAGGAGGGTCTGTCCGCTGCCTGCTCCTGAAGCCTCTCTCCATGCCAAGCTTTTTAGAAAGCTGTATTTCATTACTGCCCAGGGCAGTGCTTCTCAACTGGATGTAAATTCACAGGCTGTGTGAAATTCAAAGGATATGTGTTGATTTATGCAACTGAGAAGCTGACCCAGAAGCTGGTTACAGCGCTCACCTCACATCCCAAATTAAATGGGTTTCGGCCTGCACTCCTCATGTATGGAGTGAGGGAGGCTCTGAGCAGGGAGGGCCCAGAGGCAAGTGAGGTCCCCTTGGCTGCACTGGGAGGTGAGGAGCCTTTCTCCTTCATCAAGACTTGATGGATTAGGAATGACTTCTTAGAGACAGCTTTTGTTACTCTGCTGCAGACAGGATGAGAGAGAAGTTGTGTAAAGTGGGAGGAAATGGGGGTGACTGGACAGGTTGGGAAGAGGGAGAGGATAGTGGCTGTGGTTCAAGGTCTTTCTTTTTCATTAAAGAAGCCTACCCTACAGCTCAGTGACTATTCGATCATGGAGTGAACAAAGGAGCTTAATGACAGTCATCTATCAGCTGTCCACATTTTAAGCTTCAAGATGTCTCTATTCCCAGAGCTCCTTGCCGTGACAAGGCTAATTGTGTAATTATAATGCTATACCAACCCCTCCTGACGTGCTCACACTGGCAAGGACCAGGGCTAAGGGCTGTGATAATTATCACTGCAAGCAAGTACATTAGCATAAATGTAGTTTACTAATGGGGCTGCTCTATTAGGAAGTGCAGTGTATAGAAGACTAGGATCTAAACCAAGGACTATGAAATTAAACCATATTGAAACAAGGCTTTAATTGTGTGGAGGAGCAAAATCGAAATAGGTGGGGAAAGTATAATTTTATTCTCCTGAATCCCTCTGTGCAGTTTTCTTTTCTTATTCCAGTTTATCATGACTATTTTTTTTCACCCTCCTGGAAAGCTTGGATATCCACAGATGGCAGATTGAAAGGAAGGATCCTTTTTCTGGTGCCACTGGAGAGCTCTCACTGAAAGAGAGGGTATGCCATAAAGTCTCAAGAGGGGAATTATCCCACCTTGTCCACACCCAGGGACTTCTTTGGTACTCTGCTCCCTGGGTTGCAAAGGTTCATGTGAACTTGAGAAGCCCTTGCAACAAAATTCAGGTGGATCTTGCAGAATTCTGCATCCTAGCTTTTAACTTTTAAGTGGTGGAAGGGGACAGATTTATCTTCTGCTGTGGTTAACTGGACTGTCTTGGGCTTTTGTGAGATGCTGAAGAAGTTTCTTTTGATCCTCTGTTATTAAGATTTTTTTTTTCCATCAAAGGCAGGGCAGGAAATAAATGTTAGGACTTTGGTCATTGTGTCTGATTTGCCATGCTCAGATGAATGTGGGCACATTGAGTGCAGCCATTGCTAGTATGCAGAGACATAGGATCAGGGCCTGGCAAATCTTCCTTTGGCTGTTAGTTGCTGTGGTTGGAAATAATTCTCCAAATAAATCAGGGAATTGGATCCTATTAAAAATAATTAGAGCATCTCTGTGGTTTGCGCGTTTCCTTGGCGGGCACAGTATTCCATGTTTTCCTGCACAGTTACGAGTTACGTACCTATTGATGGAGACTTTCATGCAGTTTCCCCACCTTTCTTCACCAATCATTTTATCTGGAGTATTGAACTGGTATAGTAACTTTTTAATTTTTTCTACCAAATCCAGTTGTCCACAGGATGTCTTTCCTGTGAAAAGCCTTAAAATGAAGGAACACATGATAAAATTAATCAACTTAAATGTTGAACAAGTTTTTTTCCTTTCTTTCATTTCTTTCTTTCTCCTTTTGTCTCAGACTGACTGTCCGCTCACCAAATTCACATACTGTCTTTCTCTGTAATTTTGTCCTTTGCTTTCTTCTGTCATTCCCCTACTTTTACAGTATTTTGTGTCAGCCTCTGTTTCCTGTTGCTCTTTCTTCAGTGTCATAATTTCTCCTTCACTCTCATCCTCTGGCTGCTTGGCTCCCTCTAGCTGGTACCTGTTCAGTGCTCTGAAAGAGCACAGGAGCATCGTGCCTGCCACCTACCAGAGTTTTTATGTTGTTGTGTCTCATTACAGGGTTTGGAGAGGACCTCAATTTCCTCGTTTCTCTCATAATAATGCATTTGGTTTTGAGGCTTTTAATACCAGCTAGCTGATGATTGCATTGAACCCCATGTGCTGTTCTAGTTTGTGCGGGAGGGATAGTAGAATCTGGAAGATTGCATCAGAACCACAGGAACAAAAATGTAAGATTGGGTTTATATAAAAATTATAGAGATATCTTTGTTCCAGCTTTGTACTCTGACCTCTGATTCTCTAAGGCTCTTCTGCATGCTATAACAAACTCAGTTTGATAGTATTTGAGTTGTTTACGGTCTTTAGAGTGTGTGTGTGTGTGCATTTGGTCATTGGCTCTAGAGCTGGGTGAAATGACTCAACCTTTGAAGGTGACTATCTCTCTCCACTGACTACAGTGTCTAGAAGACAAGCATAAGCTAACCTTGTAGCTTTCTGACAGCTTAATTTACAGGGGGATAAATGTGAAGAGTGCAGGTGATGACAAGGACACACAGGGAACCTGGGACAAAGCAGGTACTGGAGGACTAAGCTAAGGTCGGAACTACTAACACAAGTGTGGTTGGATTTCTTTTCTGCACAGTATGGTACATACTGTGTTAGTGAGCTGTACCCTTCTGTACTGTGTCAGGTCCTGTGAGCAGGGATGTTAACTTGCTTTTAGCTTGTCAGTGACCGGGAGAGGTTTATAATGAGTAGTAATCATTCTTTCTCCAGTCTTAATCTGACTCCTTCTGGATTATCTAGGCTTCCTCTTCTTTTCCCCCAAAAATCCAGTGTTCCCAAAAACAGCTCCATAGTTCATGGTTGTTAGAAAAAAAGCAAAGAGGCAGATTTTTCAGCCATTTGCAAATCACATCAGCCTTTGCAAAGGCACAGAAATGCACAATGTATTGCACAGAGATAGACAATTTATTGTTTTGTTAAATGAAGGCTGCACTTAGCGCTGACATTTATAGGGTCTCTGATACTGGGGACCTGACAGCCGCAGGCTACAAAAGCCCCAAAGGCTGGCTTTGCCTGAACGTACCAGCCTTCTCATCAAGTACGCTGAGCTGCACTGTGGGGGGGGGGAACATTAGATTTTTTCCTAGCAGTCCCCAACAGACTGGATTGGGAAAGCATTATTGAAAACCACTCCTAAATCAAATTCAAGATATTATAGGAGCACCTACTAGAGTCTGTCAGGATTTCCATTATAAGCCCATATTTTTCAGGTTTATAACTTGACCATAAAATTCCGCTCTGGACTGTGACTTGGCATAAAATGTCTCAGCCCAAAGCATTTTTTTATTATTATTCAAGAAATATATTTATTTGGCTATTTTTAAGTTGCTGGAGTTCAGAAACAAAAGCTGGCTTTCTCTCTATATATATCCATAAATTAAAATGCTTTTTTCCCTAGTGAATCCCTTCTTTCAACATTTTATTTTATAACATAACTTATCCTGCCTGGATAACTACAAAAAACGGATGGTCAAGACATTGATGTTTAAAGTTAGGACCCCCCACATTTTTGCAGAGTAGCACATTATGCACGTGCCCCACAAAAACCTGCTCCTAAAACTACATAAGAGTCTTCAAGAAACTCTGCAAGACCATTTGCAAAAGGTTGTGGGGCTCTAAAGGATGTGCCCATATTTGAATAGAGCTTAGCTTTCACATTTAGCTATATCTCCAAGTTCTCCTGTGCAATCCAATGCTCGGGCATAAATCCGGTAGCCTTTGGTACAAGAAAAAAGAACTGGCCTGTTGAAAGGGAAGGGAGATGATTGGCAAAAGCCATTCCAGATGAGGACTGTGGTCCGTAAGTATGAGATCAAACCTAGGAGATGTTTGTTAGCAGAAGAACTACTGACCATGTCCCAAATCCAGATGTATCTTAAAAACCCAAAACTGTCCACTCTCCACGTATAACTGCTTCTCTGTCCAAGTGGGACCCAGGAGTAGCAGAGGACTGAAGCTAGTTGTCTCCTTGTCCTAGCGTGACTTGCTATATCAGGAGCCCATGAAAAAAGTATGAAAATGGTAGTCACTTGATACCCCTTTATGAAACCTTGGTGGGGTATATCTCAAGCCATAAATGAGACTTGAAGATAGCACCTTACATCCTGGTACTTTACTGATACATTCCTTCCATCCCAAAGTAAAGTTTTACAGAAACACCGGAATGGGGCACGCGACAGAAAATCTACTGAAACTGAATTCCCTTGAGAGACAGCAATGAGTACGCCCGCAGCAGTGAACAGCAGTCAGTTAAACAGCTCCTCAATAAGCTGGGATAGAAGGGCAGTGTAGCTGAAAGAGTGCACTTCCTGGGGATACTGCGCAATCTCTGTGTGTGCTCCTGTGCGATGCAGAAGACCAAGGTACGTCTGCTTAATGAAATGGGAGAGGAGAGAGGGGAGTTCCAAGTGGCTGCTGGCACCGTTCCAGGTGCCATGCCAGCCCTCAAACCTTCATGACCTTCGTGCTTCCTTAAACTTTACCCCTGTCTATGGGCCAGAGTAAAATCCTCGCTGCTTCTATTTTTCTTTACTAACTGTCCATGTTAGCAAACAGAGGGGATCGTATTCCACGCAATGCATGACTTAAACCCGAAGCCCTGCAACACATTAGTATCTTCTGATTAGAGGGGAAATAGGATTGGTTTATGTATCCCATGAAAAATATTGGGCATTAAAAGAATGCATTGCCCTGAACTGGAACAGTTCTGAACAGTTCTGAATTTTCCAAATGAAGACATTTTTCCAAGACCTTTGAAATGTCTTCAGACTTATAGTGCCCTTTTTTCTTAATTAATTTTAAAACAAACTGTTTTGAAACAAAAAAATACAGCTGACTTTCATAAACATTTTTGTTCTGGGTTTTTTTTTTTTCAAAATGGTATTTTGTCAGGTTTTCACACATATAACCAAAGTCAGTTTTGGAGAAGGCAACTTTATTTTCCAAAAAAATTGTTTTGACCACCATTTCCTAGGAGCCTCTGTATATAACCAAAATACTACACTGTCATACAATTTGGTTTGGTGTTTAGGCTCAACTTGCATTACTTGCATCATGAATTCCTTTACGTAGGGACTTGCCTACAGCAATGTCTCCCATGTCAGCATTCAGTAAACCAATCCAAATTGCATGATACAGTGGATGGGGAGAAATAAATGAAATGTAAGCTATCAGAAGGGGACTTGAAAAGGCAGAAAGTACATGAATTTCCTCACGTTTGGGAGTGGAGATAGTTTCAGAGCTAGGTGTCACTGAAGGAGGAGTTTGACATCATGAGTAGACTGGAACAGTACAGTGCAATGCTGTGAATGATAGGTGACGGTGATCTTAAGTTAAGGCTTTTGGAGGTGGCACAAATAAGAGTATGCTACCATGCTTTACTGTTTTCTGGGAATTACTGTGTCAGCTCAGGCTGCCGGCACACATGGTATAGCACATAGTACTACATCTTTGGTGCTCCCTGAGAGTGGGGGATGCGGGGGTCCCTGTGCATTACCTTTGTGTGCACCACTGGTTCTGTGGGTGAGAAAGCTTGACGTGGAGTCCTGTTTTGTGTTTGCTGGCATGTTGCTGCCTACACACGTGTGCGTGTGAAGTCATAAAAGACCTTTGCAGGTCTGTGATGTGAAGCTGCTGGGACTCAGCTGCAGGCATTTCTGAATGTTGCACTTACGGCAGCTTGGAATAATCTCATCCTGTGCTTTACATTGTCATTGTTGCACCCCCCTATCGTCCTTGGGCACCCTCAAAATGGTACTGTCTTCCCACCTTGCACTCCTGATACATGTCTGCTAAGCAGGGGAATATCGTTGTCGTAGTAGATGAGGAAATGCAGAGTCAAAAGACCAGGTGATGTGTCAGGACTCTGAGGTTGGAGCAGATGTCTTTATTTTCCAAAATTTAGGGTTCATTTCCTAACCTTTGAACAATCTTTTCTTTCCATAAGGCATAAATGCTATTTATATACACAAGACGAGTAGAGAATTTGGTGTTTCTGAATTGGAAGGAACATAGATTACTCTTTCTGCAATTGTCGTTTTGGGTGTTTGGGTTTGGTGGGTTTTTTGTTTGTTTGGGGTTTTTTTGCACATTTTCAGATTCAAATACAAACTTTGGAGTCCCACATAAAGATAAGTCTAAAATACACCAGCCAGGTCACGTCACTTTCGATAGAGACAGGATGTGTCATTATCACTATATGAAGCTCTGACTTTACCTCTTCTAGATAACAGTGAAAAGCGTCCACTTGTATCCAAAAAGTGACATCAAATTGCAACAGATACAGTGGTTTGGGGGTATGCAAAGTTCATCATATGAGAAGAGATTAAATGTTTGGGTGTATTTAGTTTAGCTAAATGAAGCTTTGTATGCTGAGTGTTAGCTATAAATTTAGCATGGTTAAATACCCAAGAGGAAAACAACTATGTAAGGTAAAGGACAACACTGGCATGAGAATGAATGAGTCTTAACTGGCTATGAATAAATTTAGAGTGGAGATTAGAAGAAGGGTATTAGCCACTATAAGTGGTGAGGTTCTCAAACCTTCTAATAGAAATAATGGAGGCAAAATAATGAATGACTTTTAAGATGGAGCTTGAATAAGTTTATGAAGCAGATTTGGACTGAATGGTATGGTTGCTTTCAAGGGGCAGAATTTGATGACACGGTTGCTTTTAGTTCCCTGTTTTAAAGCTGAGCAACAGGGCAAGAATAAACAATGAAAGGAAGTGTTCCCACGCTTTGCTGGGAGACAGTCCTAGTCTGAAATCTGGAGCTTCTGCAGATAGAGATCGAGTTGTGTTTTTGCACTTTGGATTGTTTCTTGTTTTTCTGTTTCTTGCTCGCTCACCTTACTCATTCTTAATTCAAATTAAATCAGATTCTGATTCCATTAGCTGAACTGAATAATGCATTACTCTGAGTTTTCATTGAAATCAGCAAGCCTATTCATGCAATGATGATGCTATTCTTGTGAGTAAACATATCAGACTCAATCTCATGTGTGTTCAGCCTGCTTCACCCCAAAAAAAGAAAAAAAAGAAGTTTTCACTTTAGCTCTCTTTTCCTCTTGCCTTTGCCTAGGGCTTGCTATCAGTAATTCATGGTATGTGTACAGTAGGTGGAAAACACACATAATGGAATTATTTAATGAAGACTTTATTACATTTAAACGTAAGTGTTCTAGTTTGTGTTGGAGACTAATGACCCGCAACGTTTCTTTTGCAAAACTGATGGTTCAAGGAAAGGATGAAATAACAGTGTCTTTGATTTTGGCTACATTTAAAAACACTTCATTACATTTCAGAGCTCACCCACCTGGACAATATTTCATTGAAGAGGGAATTTATTCCATATTCTCCCAGTCTTTTCCTATCTATCTTGCCTTCCAACTCTCTTTGTTTCTCGTGAGATATTCAGACCTACATGTCTTTTTGGACTACCAGTATTCACAGAAAAATGTCTCATATTTTGTGTGCCACAGTTCCTTCTTGCGTCCCTCCGATTAGTTACGAATTCTTTTCTACTCTGCTTCTTACAAGTACATCTTGTTACCTCCTCCTCTGCAATCTTTCCAATTTTGCTCTTACTTGACTTTCTTTCCCATATACTGTTCTTGCTTTTAAGACTAAAATCTTAATAATGGTGTTATGCTCTGTACAGTTCTGTGTATCTTGAATTGTAAGACTAATAATAATAATTCTTTTTACATCTCATTTTAAAGCCATGAATGTCAGAAAGAAAGGAAATTTAATCATAGAAATGGTAGAAAAACTTTGTTTTGACAGCTCTATATTGGTACTATGTTGTGGGGTTTTTTGCTTTGCCTCCCAAACTGAGGTAAGCATAGATTCAATTTGTGGCCTTTTTTTTCCATAGAAAATTGCAAAGGCATTTGTAGTCATCACTAAGATAAACAAAGCAAAACAGCCCACTTCTTTGAATCGAGTCCTGTGCTTCTGAAGCAGATCTTAACAGTTGAGAAGATACTTGGATCCCTTAGTACCTTACACTGACTTGGTCTTGTTACTTGATGTTGCTGCCGAGGGGCTAGATTCAGACATTTGTATGCATCGTGTCTGGGCCACTGACATGTGTTGTATATAATAGTGTCCAGGCAGTTGAGCAGTGCACGAGCTGTTACTGTACTTCAAGGATGTTCTCCCTTTTCTGGCCAGCAAGCCCGTGAGGCGAGCAGAGCCAAATGGCTGTCGTTGCCCAGTCTTCTCTTTCCTGCTCCCCATCGGTGTTCACAGCAGCATCGATGTTGCTTGCAGCCCTGTGTTCTCTTACACGTGGAGGTTTCAGTTCTTGGCAACCCTTACACAGGATTATGCTTCTGTGCAAGGTGGGACATCCAAAATAGGCTTCCTAATCTAGAGAGGGTTTTTGTTTTGTTTTGGGTTGGGTTTAAGTGGTCGTTGCTTCTCCTCATTGCATTTGTCTTCCATGCTGTTCTGAACAGGCTCTTAGCTGGGAGTTGGCTTTGAAGTTAATGGAGCTACACTGAGTGTGCTACCTGAAGGGTTGGGATTCAGGGTTTTTTCCATGCATGTTAGTTAACCGAGCTCCTTTTTCTTTAAATCTGTTTCCTATAAACATAAAGAGAAGGAAAAAAAAGCAGAAGGACATTAACAAACAGGAAGGAATGTTGGATACCTGTGCATTAAGCAAAACCTTATTTAGGAGCCCATTCCAACTTGAATCGGAGATTTGTGACATATTAACAAGCTTTTTCTCATGAAAACCAGGCATTGTGAGTTCTTCCGCCTCCTTTAAGCTCTTCCACTTTACCAAGTTGATCGTTAAACAACAGTGCCTTTATTCAAAAAGTGTTGTCTTGTTGTTTTAATTTCATTAATCAGAGCTTCCTTTCATTATTATGTTAGTTGAATCACAGACTCCATTTTAGTGCGTTAGTTAAATCATATTAATTTCTTTTTAGTCTTTATCTACCTTCAAATCACTCCTTACTGTAGTCTTTCTCACTGTGTTTTAACTAATCTTGAGGTGACAGTTTTTAGGAAATTTTTATTTTGTCTTCATGGAAAACCGTTGTAATACAGTCCTTCAGAAGCAAGCTGGGGAAAACGTTCAGTTACCCATTAATAACCTGCCTTTGCATCATCAGACTCTTCTTTTACACTAGAGAAGTGTTGTTTGGGTTTTGATCTCCATGGAAATCCCAGCCCCAGAAGCACTCACAACTCCTTGCTGTTGCCTTCCAAAGAGGCAGGATTTTACCTGGGAGTGGTTATCTTTCATACTCAGCTCTGGTTCCTTTCCCATCTCACATCCTCCCCTCCTTCCCTTTCTTTGTCAAAATTTCAGGGTAAAATACATCTTTGACATAGTCACAGGCTTTTCCAGCGTGCTGCAGTCCCTTGGCCCCCAACTGTCATGCTTATTAGGTGGAGACCCCGGATTCTCTTTGTTAGGATAAGGCTTTAAACTGCTCCTCTGTGATTGAAAAGGCTGACTTTGGTTTAGCACTGTTCTTCCTCGGGGACTGTGACAGAGTTAAGCGATGGTTAGAAAGTGATCTCAAGAAACACACTTATTTTAGGATTAAATTGCAGAAAATGATAATAAATAAGCAATCTTAAAGCAAGCAGGCTTTTGACCTTTTGTCTAATGCAGTCCTACATGACACCTATTTTCTGTGTTCTCTGTCTCTTACAGGTGAGTTAGAAAGGCTCCCTCTATGGAATAAAATAATGTCTCCAAAAAGATTTGGAGTGGCTTTTAAGTAGCTTGTGGTTTTGTCCAGTTCACCTGGTGATTTGTGTTTTTGTAAAAATCTCAAGGGTGCTTTACATAGTGTTTGACTTTCTTTGGAGCTGTTTTCAATTTGACTTCCAGTCTTTACCTTGGCTGCTGCATGAATGGGTTTAAAGAACTGATGAGAAACATATGAGGAAGCTCCTTTTGCCTGACAGAGCTGGCCAGCTATCAGGATTTCAACATTTGAATCATGAACAAGATTATACTTTCAAAAAGAATCTGCAAAAATGCGCTTGGCGTATTTCATCTTGAGAGAAACTCAAGGAAGTTCATTTAAAATACCTTCATCTCGTATTTTTACTTTATTTCCTGGAAGGTGTACTATGGTATGTCAACTTTATCATATGATAACATACCTGATTGTGACATAATATAATATATATTTATATATATTAACCAATCTGATCTCCTTCTATGACAAGACGACCCGCCTAATGGATGAGGGGAAGGCTGTGGATGTTGTCTACCGGTACTTCAGTAAAGCCTTTGACACGCTTTCCCACAGCATTCTCCTGGAGAAGCTGGCTGCTCATGGCTTGGACAAGCGTACGCTTTGCTGGGTAAAGAACTGGCTGGATGGCCAGGCCCAGAGAGTGGTGGTGAATGGAGTTAAATCCAGTTGGTGGCCGGTCACAAGTGGTGTTCCCCAGGGCTCTGTGTTGGGGCCAGTCCTGTTTAATATCTTCATCTGGACGAAGGGATTGAGTGCACCCTCAGTAAGTTTGCAGATGACACCAAGTTGTGCGGGAGTGTTGATCTGCTTGAGGGGAGGAAGGCTCTGCAGAGGGATCTGGACAGGCTGGATTGATGGTCCGAGGTCAGTTGTATGAGGTTCAACAAGGCCAAATGCCAGGTCCTGCACTTGGGTCACAGCAACCCCATGCAACGCTACAGGCTTGGGGAAGAGTGGCTGGAAAGCTGCCCAGCAGAAAAGGACCTGGGGGTGTTGGTTGACAGCCGGCTCAATATGAGCCAGCAGTGTGCCCAGGTGGCCAAGAAAGCCAATGGCATCCTGGCTTGTGTCAGAAATAGCATGGCCAGCAGGACTAGGGCAGTGATCGTGCCCCTGTACTCGGCACTGGTGAGGCCACACCTCCAATACTGTGTTCAGGTTTGGGCCCCTCACTCCAAGAGAGACATTGAGGGCTGGAGCGTGTCCTGTACTCGGCACTGGTGAGGCCACACCTCCAATACTGTGTTCAGTTTTGGGCCCCTCACTCCAAGAGAGACATTGAGGGCTGGAGCGTGTCCAGAGAAGGGCAACGGAGCTGGGGAAGGGTCTGGAGCACAAGGCTGATGGGGAGCGGCTGAGGGAACTGGGGTTGTTCAGCCTGGAGAAAAGGAGGCTGAGGGGAGACCTTATCGCTCTCTACAACTACCTGAAAGGAGGTTGTAGAGAGGTGGGGGTCGGTCTCTTCTCCCAGGTAAGAAGTGATAGGATGAGAGGAAATGGCCTCAGGTTGCGCCAGGGGAGGTTTAGCCTGGATATTAGGAAATTTTACTTCACTGAAAGGGTGCTCGAGCATTGGAAGAGGCTGCCCAGGGAAGGGGTTGAGTCACCATTCCTGGAGGTATCTAAAAGCCGTTTGGGTGAGGTGCTTAGGGACATGGTGTAGTGGTGGTCTTGGTAGTGTTAGGTTTACAGTTGGACTTGATGATCTTAAAGGTCTTTTCCAACCTATATGATCCTGTGATTCTGTGACATAATGTTATCATATCTTATAATATTAATAAAATATAATTAAAATATGTTTGAAGATACTTTTGATGAGCGGCTATGTCATTGCAACACGAAACAAGGAGATGCTTTTATCAAAGAAATAAGCTGTTGCAGTGTTCTTTAAGCAGTAGCTGCTTTTAATGCTTGTTAATATTGTAAAAATTTATAAAAAAGAAATTGATACCTTCACTATGAATTTTTTCATGATACGGTGTCACATTAGGATTAAGGAAGTAGATGTGTTATAACAATATAAAATAATATATGAATATTTGAGGAAAGGGAGAGAAATAAAAAAAAGATGTTAAAAGCTCTTTAACCATCTGAAGGACTAATATCAGGATTTTACCACTGATGTAACATGTTCCAGAATGGTTGTAATAATTACATCTAAAGCTGCTTGGAGAAACAACAAAACAACCTGCATTTGTGTTTTGGGGGAGGCTGAAGTGCTCATATGCTGTGCAGACTGATATTCTGCGGGGCTTGCTCATCTCCAGGTTCTGGGAGACCAGAAATCCTGCATTTCCCTGCACGTGCAGACTGTGCAACACGCCTGAAGCTGCAACACGTTCAGGACATGTCAAACTAATGGTGTTGATGATCTGAGCATGCAGAGATTATGCACAATTCATGCGAGACACATTGGATTTACCATGTATGTGCTCCAGAGCACACTTGTTTGTATTTTTGTCCTGGAAATCCTGATGGACATAAGGGAGTCCAAGTGCATTAAAATGCTTGCAGTAGATTCCAGGGGCTATTGTGATGTAGCTTATCTTCATATCCTCTTATAACTTTCTAACTAGCTGTACATATCAACCTGTGGATTTTTTCTGGTGCATTCATTTACCTTTTTCTTTCCCTTTTTAAGTGCATGTACATGCACATTTCTGTATTGGAAGCAAAGTGTTAGGCCCCTTGGTATTTTGCCCAGCAAAGAAAGAAAGAAATTATATGTGACATTCCTGAATTTATCTTCTTGGTAAGGTCCAATGTTCTGTTGCTTGATATGATGAATATATCTAAACTGGAAACCTGCAAAATGAGAAGCAGAAAAGCCGGTGCATTGCAGAGGATTTTGCCTAAGTGCCAAGTGCGTGCCTCCTGCTTATGCAGTATAGGAATTATGCTGAAGAAGCATGGATAGTGGCTTGCAACTGAAGAGTCAACCACATGAAGTCATCTGGCACTTACAGTAAAGGTAACCTCAGACTATTTTTTATTTCATAGTCAGTTTGCGTGCAGAACCTGTCAGGAGGTGCTTTCTGGCTTCTCATCATTTTCATGAATGATAATCTTTCACTTCGTCCAGGCTGCATGCAGTGAGAAGAGACACACTTTTAATCTTGAATGTGAACATATTTGCCCCAGAACAAATTAAGGTGAAGAAAAGATCACTTACATTTTAAAGCAGTAGATGACAAAATACCATTGACTCTTACGCAAAAGCCTACTCTACCAGTTGCTAGTGTTCTTTCTTCAGTGGTGCCTGCACTCAAGTGTTAGTTCAGAAGGCAATGATTCAAATAGGAGTCCCTGTTTTTATGGTAAAAGACAAGATGCGGGGCTACAAAGGGCTGGATTCTGTTCCTGGCTTTTTCATAGGTTTGGTTTCATTTGGTTTACTTTTTTTTTAAACGAGGTTTTGACACATCAGTTAAACTCTTCAGCAAATGGACTTGCAGCTCTTAATGAAATAAAGCATTTGGAGGTCCTCTAATGAAAGGCACTATACAAGTGCCAAGTGTTACTGCTTGACTGCTTCAAATTGAGAGAACTTCATAAGATTACGTATGCCAGACCTGTCACAGGTTTGTTTAGTTACATTAACCTGAAGATAAGTGCAATAGTTAGATTCCAATTTTCAGACAAAGCATTCACCTTTGGGGTTACCTGAAAGTATGCAAATTGGCATATCTTAATAAATTTCCACCTATCAGCTGACATACAGTAACCAACTATATATTACAGCTTTCTTTACTTGCACAACAGTGTGATTACATGAGGTCCCTTTTAGGTAAACTTTTTACATGAAGGTGGTTTACATTAACCAATTTTACTGTGCATTCTCAGTGGGTTGTAGCATGCACACACAATGTTTTATCAAATCAGAGCTGACAGGTGGTAAGTCTGAGATGTGATAATATTTATCTAAATACATGTGGAATATGCATAAAAGCCAGGATGAAATCTTTGCATTGAATATGCCACATAGCTAGTTTTCTCAAGTTACATGGACGTATTTTTATTTCTATCTCAACCATTTTTAAAAATCTCATTATCTCTCTGTTCCCACCAGGAACATTGCTTGGTAAAGTCAAAAATGTTTGAGCTAGTCACAATACTCACAAATACTGTGAGTAAGAATGATTAGGAACACAGATATGCATCTGTGGAGCTGCACCATCTAATTTAAATCTTTGGCTTTCCAGATGCAGTTGACACAGACAACAACACATCATTTATGGCCTACTCTTGGTTTATGAAGCCAAAGAAACATACTTACCAGGAATGGATAGCAGAGACTCATAAGCAATCTGGTTTATAATTGATAATCTAATCTTTCACTGCCCTGAAGAGAGACAGCTAATGGGTATTTTGAGCCCAACAGCAAGTTGGAGGTTGTTAGGAACAGCGGGTATTTTAGCTTCAGCAGATCTGTAACACACTACTTTTTCTAAGGTTTCTAATAGTACAGGTTCAATAATGGAAAACACATCTCTGTGTAGGCGTCTTCTGTACAGTTTCTAAAACAGAATCCCTGGCTTATTGCCAAATACTTTTTGTGATTCTTTAGGAAGAAAGGAAAAAAACAAGCAAAAAACCAAAGGAAAGACAGCCCTTCATTTCGAACATCAGCAATCTCCAGAAGAGTCACACTTTCTGCTATGCCATATAATGAGTCTGGTAATCCTGCTTCAAGGCTGCTGATGTACTTGGGTACCATATGGAGCTTGGTGGCACTTCTCTTCATTCTAGTTAGCAATCGGGGGAAAACTTCATCCAAATGTTTACATATCCAAAGCTTTTCCCATTCCAGGAAGTGGATTTTCCTGTCCAGCTACAATCTTTTGAACGTGTCTGGCCTTAAGTATGGCAATGTAATAGCAGTACTGGAACATAAGAGCCCAGGTAAATGTTATTTAATTGAATCTCTATCTATATACTGACGTCTATCTACAGAGCACATTCCTTTTTTCATCCATCTCCTTGCTGATGCTCATTTACCCTGGCATTTGGAAAGGCTTCTTCTCAGATAACATCACAATTAAAGAATGAGTTCTGAAATTGAACTAGCCTTAGTGGAAACTGGTAAAAGGCGTATAAAACCATTTCATTTATTAGTACAGCATGCCATTTAAAAGGAAAGTTATAGATGGCTTTCCAAAACTTGCCATTTCTAATCAGGTTCAGTGTGATTCAGACTTCAGTCTCTTGGCTTGTATTGTCATAGAAACTTGAACTGAAATTACAGCCCCAGAATACCCCTACAGGGACTAATTTATCTTTTCTGCAGTTACTGGCTGTATTAATGTTGCCTAAGTGTATCATTATTGGCCATTGGCATGTGTAGGTGGTGCTAGTGAGTTAGTGACACTTCTCTAACACAATTGTTGGAATTTCAACAAAATTTTAGTGCCTAAATAGCTTAGACTTAACCTCAGCCTAGAGTAACAGAAAATGTGGCATTCTGAACTTAAATGTTGCTCTGTCATCTTGGTGCAACCAGTTGTTTCAGTCCTCAATTTTATTTTGAGCAGACTTTGGTAGAAATAACATGACTGCAAGTGGGAGTGGTGTTTTTCAGAGAAATAGTTCTTAAGTTCATAGAAACAGCCCACTATGTCTTCAGCCACTTACTGGGGATCCGCTTGGTAGCGATTGACCAGAACATATGAAATTCTCAGTGATGTAGCCTTGTCTTTCTTCATGGAGAAATGCAGGACTGTCTTCATATGAACGCAGTTGTGTGCCATGACCAGCTTTCCCTGTGATTAAAGAAGGCCAACTGGAGAGTGGTTTATGGTTTGAGCTCAATGTAAGTTAAAATAATAGTCACAATTGGTCAGCTGACAGATCCGGTGAAAGGCCTTCTCATAGCTAGACAGAGAAGTGTGATCTCTTGTATCTTCAGGGATGGTTTTATTTATAGATCTTTTATTCATTGCATATGAAGAAATGAACTGTTTAGAAAACACACTGTTCGCAAATTACCAGTCTGTTTTAAAAATACTTGGAGAAGTAGAATCAGCACTGGTGACGGTCTTGCTTTGACAAGGAGGTTGGACTGGGTGACGTCCAGAGGTCCCTTTTAAGTAACATTTATATGTCTGTTCAGGGCAATTCGCAGAGAACATGTGGGCTGGTGTAAGTTTCTCGGTTGTGTAATTGCCTTATTCTAAGCCCAAATCCTTTCCAGTCACAAATGAAATAAGATTCTGTACAGGCTTTTTCTGAGTGTTAGGTCCTTGTAGATACTAACTTGTGGCAGGCATATTAGCCGTTACTTCTATTATAAATATAGTTTTCTAATCAATCATTTCACGTAAAGACAGGTAAGAAAGTGCAGTTCCAGACTGAGTAATTCTGACTGCTTAGTAAAGGGCAAGCACATACTTCTGTGAGGAGCACCATTAGAAATACACGTTATCATAGCTACAAAATAAAGTATAAAAAGTATTCCTGTACTTTCATGCCTTACATTGGCTCTGCGTACTGAACTACTAATCTTTCTTTACCTCTGTCTGACAGCAACCATGTGCAGAGCACAAGTCTCAAGATCAGAATTAGGAAAAGAGCAAGTGAGGAACAGTGAAAAATCTAAGGGCTGAATATGCACATTTTCATAGGAAATGTGATTTCCTTGGTAGCAGTTTGAATTCCAAGGACCAGCTCATACTACCTCTACTCATACATGTGGAGCAAAGTGCTGTCCATCGTAGGAAGTCATAATCTGGCTCTTAGTGATTTTGCCCTAATGTCAAATAGAGGCTCAGTTGCTAGCATTCTTTAGCAATTTTGCCATCGTTCGACTTCTGCAAAACACAGCGTCAGCTCCCAAGAAAGATGCCCTCATGTTTCTCCTCTGCTTCAGGTGCCCCCTCCAGTCAATGTACAACCTTTCAAGCGCTAACAGAACTTACAAAAAATAACCTCCTCACTACTTTCTGGGTTGTGATTACAGATCCCTCCTACACTATGTGCAATAGGCAGAATAGCATTGGAAAGGGAAGAGTACTCAAGTGATGCAAAGAGCCAGTTAACTATAGGTCACAAGCCCATCCAGATGTACTTGAACAGATAATGGTTGTAAACAGATTTTTCTGAAATCTCCTCAGTAATAACTAATGGGATCTCTAGGTAGGAAAGTCAGTCAATTGCAGTGTCCTAAGCATCAGTAAATTCTCTGCTGTCTCAATGTCCTTTGCCTATGCTTGATGAAAAATGTATATGCACATTAATTTCAGTTTTGGAAAGAAGAATGCAGTTCTTCCCCATGTATTTGCCCACCCCTCTCCCAGAGTTAATTAAAAACCACAAGCCGCAAGTACTCAGTAAGTGAGAGAAGCATTTACCAGCTTCCAGAGTTTAGAATGCTGCTGGCCAGCGACTCCAGCTGAAAGGTGACACTTTGGAAGTGACTGAAGCAGTGGTACGTTTGGACAAGGAGACAATTTTGAATTGTAGTCCTGATTTGGACGGAGCCTTCTGGGTAGAACTGAGCACAATATTCAGAGTGTATAACCTATTAGATTAATTAGGCCCCCCACCCCTTTGTGAATTAAGAAAAATAAGCAAATTCTGTCTGCCTGTCATGTTTTCATTGACATGGTAATACTCCACCTCCAGATGCAGAGAAAGCCTGCAGCTCCTTTTTGCTCCAGGTGGCTCCCTTGGGTGTATGGGTTTGGAATGCACATTCCCAGGGCTGTTCCCGTGGGAAGGGGTGCATTTGGGGCAGCTCTGCTCTCTGCAAAGCCCCTGCAACAGGAATAGCTTAGCTGCTGGAAATTGTGCTGGAATTTTCATCCAGTGCTGGGCTGGGCATAAATGTCAGTTGGTAGGTGTGTTTCATGCTATGGCTTCATACACTACTAATATTTCAAAAGTAGTGGTTGCTTTTGGTTTTCCTAGATTCTTTAGACAGCTAAGGGTCTATAGTAAGGTAGCATACATTAGATCATCCTCTTCGATATTCGCTGTGCTTTGTCAGGCAGTCCAACAATGGCTGGTGCAGATAAGTCCACGAAATAACCATTTCCCAGTTAATCTTATTCACCCCACCCTTGTAAACATATCGGAGCAGAGGGAAGAATCTGTCCTGTCATTTGCATTTATTGTGTGAGTTTTAATTTACTTTCTGTTGGTATTCAGGTCACCAAAATACCCTGTTATGTTTCTTGTTCTATTTTCCTTCGTATAAAAATAAATGTCAGGATGATCATTTGAATAATCTTCTTTTTCCTAAAAGGGTAGGTACTTTCCTTTCCGTAGTCTCCTGTGTGCCTTCTTTCTGTTTAATGTAACCTTTCGTAGATTAAAAAGGCAATGATGTTAATAGAATTGCATAATTGTCAACAGATAATGTTCTCCCAGTGAAATATAGCTATTGAGGCTTAGCTAAAGCATTTATAGCAAACAGGCATGCAGAAACAAAACAAAGATGTTTATTTTCAAAGTGACACATCTTTGCCATCCTTGGCATCTAAATCCTCAGATACGTCATTCAGCCTCTGCAGGACTGGGACCCCAGCATTCCCAGTGCAGCACTTATTACTGGTAGATGTGATGACTTCCATCGAGTGCAGGAAGACTTAGCCCTGGTCATGACCAGAGAGAAGCAGAAATTTCAGAATTCAGACCCAGATCCAGCCTTTCCCAGAGATCCAAGGATGTCTGGGGGCTTGATTCTAGTGGCTACCTTCTATTTTAATTCCATACCAGTTTCCTCTTGTGCTAATGCAATTACACAGGGGTAAAATGGGAGCAACGGGGCTCACACCTCACCACTGCAAAAAATCCATCCCAGGCGCACACTGAAAAGTTAGATTTCGAAGGTAGTGGGAGTGGCGACCAGTCACTGCCAACTTAATTTCTGAATATTAAGTACAGAGTGGTAGTGGATGATGAAAGTAAATTGTATAGTGTATATATAAAGATATTTTGCTAATGGATATTGGTAGTGACAGTGGAAAGGTCTGTTTAGAACTGAGCAGAAGAGTAACCACATGGAGCAGTGTGGTCTGTAAGGAGAGGAAACATAAGAAGGTAAAGGCTGTACCTTTCTGGAAAGCCAGGGAACCAGCATGCTCTCAGAAGTAATAAAAAGAAAAATAGCGAAGTATTATCTTTCAAAATGCTTTTAGCTGCAAACCTAGATTTCTCCTTTCTGGATCGAAGTATGGCTGAGTATCTAGTTGACAGACAATGCAAGTTACTGCCACTAGGAAAGCAACAATTTAAAGTATAGAAGTGTATATTTTATATAAAGATATCTTTAATACTGAAGAAATATCTAAATCTCAGAAAAACTGCTTCAGTTTCCTGTTGGCAGTTTCAAGAGTGAAACCATGAAATGAACCATGAAGTGGTTAATGGGCTGCTTCTCTTGTGTCTTCTGTGGTCATGTTTGAGACACATTGCCCAAATGACATTAAGAAATTTGAGTTGGAAGTATGTGGACAATAGCAGGTAGCGGTGTGCAGGACTGCCACCGTCTCGTTGTGCACAGCCCCTGAATCCATGAAGGTGTGGCTCTGAACGCTCCAGCTGACGGGAAGTCAGTGAAAGCTCTGCTCCTACCTCAGGCACCTCTGAATCAGGTAATTGAAAAATGAGTTTTGACTTTGGGTGTGATTGAGGAAAGGGCCTTAAGCATGTGCTTAATGTGCCCCTTCGCCTGCAGGGAAGTTTTCCTGAACTGGAGTCTCTCCTGACTGACTGGTGCTTGGAGTGAATGCCAGTTGCAAACAGCTGTGCCAGCTGTGGTCTGAGCCGAACACATGCTGGTAGGTTGAAATGAAGAAGACACTACCTCCTTCTCTGGAAGAGTAACGCAGAGGTGCTGTAACCTGGGTTATTAAACTGTGACATACGTTCAGGAAAGAGTTTTTGAATTGGATTTTGGTTCAAAGTACTCTGTCTAATAGAAGATATTTTTTACAAGTAATAAAGCTGATCCCTTGTTCAGCTGTGCACATGCTATAAGTGTATGTATAATCAGCTTTCTGTCAGGAGGGTTAGATTTGGGTGTATGGAAAGGCTTTGCGCTCTCATGAAAACAGCAGGACGAATGTGCGATATATTCAGCATTCACTGAACTTTCTTAGTCTCGTTCCATACTTTTGCTGTCAAGCAGCGAGTGCTGGATGTGGTGCCGCTGCCTTGTAGTGCTTATGTTGCAACAGCAAGCTGTGTTAATACTCACACTAGAGGGACCATTATTTTTCAGTGGAAACTCTTAACATCCAGAGCTACTTGCAGTCCTTTGGAAAGAGTCTGTAGGAGTAGCATTGTGGTATTTAAAGTGGTTGGCAAATCTCGTACCTGTGTCTCTAGAAGTGGAGAAAAGGGAATTTGGCAATGTACTTCAGCAGCCCAGTAGCGTTGTTCAGAAGTTGCAGCTGCTGAAAGGCAGGGGTGTGGAGATGTGTGTGTGTCTGAAGACTGCCCAGTGGTACAAGGTAGTTACTAACACCCTAGTGCTGTCTTAAAAGAGTCTAGCGTGTTTCAGTGAATAAAATGAATCTCAAATGCAAGTTTCCAACTGCACTAGAAAAGGATGGTTGTGGGTATAACAGAAGGGATGATGTTAAGTACAAGGGTTGTCCCCCCAGCCTGTATTAGGAGGATTTTAAATTTCAGACAAAGCCTAACAATAATAATATGAGGTTGCATGAAGGTTAATGTTGTTTAGACAGATGGTGAATTGCAGATTCAACCTGTTGTCACAATAATGAATGTGTTTGAAAAGATGTTCACGTGGCAAATGGGAGCAAAATGAAATGAAATGCATACATGCATGCACACACAAATTTAGCATTGCTAGCTACGACTCATATATGCATACACACACACATATATATATATGTACTTTTTTAAAGATTCTGTATTGACCCATTGCCACAAATCAATGTGAGAAGCAGGACTATAGATTCAAAAGAATGCACTCTTAATAATGATCTGCCATAATTTTGCCTGACAGCAATGACAGAAGCATTTGATCTGAGTCAGGCAGAATTTTATAGCCCTATTAAATGTAATTTCCACTCCCGTCCACCACATGCATTTTTTACCCTTCTCTCTTTTTCCATTTTACAGCATCATAGCAAAGTAGCCCACAAGTAAGTCTGTCTTACTGGGTCCCGGAGTGTTCAGCCAAGTGTTTCTCCATTGCTTTGAAGCTCTATACTGCTTTGCTCCTTGGGAGCCATCTTAGAAACTGGAGTGGCTTTACAGAAAGATGAGAGTGAAGTTGTATCTTCCCATTCAGTCAGGTATTTAGTCAAAATAGTACAGACTCAGAGCTTTACATTTTATTGTAAATCCCTTTGAAACTACATGAGCAAATTGCCTCTAGGTGCAAATGCGTTGGAGTCAAAGCTTCTATGGGGATTTGTTCAAGCTAAATAAAAATAATATGGGAGGTTAGCCGTACCAATGGCGTTAAATAATTTTGCTTATTATGAAGAACACTGCATTTGAAAACAATTCCTGATCAAATGTACTTGATAAGTGTTCATCCAAATTATCTCAGCTGGTTGCTAGCACCTGGTTCAGGACCTTATACACAAGAATTCTTGGTGAGATTTCTCACTTTTAGGCTTGATAATCCAAGGAAAAAGTGCTCATGTTTTTGTCATGTTTGTACATTTCTGGATTAAGATCAGGGGTCTATTGAAGTCAATGACAGAATAACTGAGATGTACATAAATAGGCAGAAAGGGATGTAGCCCACTGCTTCAGAATGTATATTGTACATGAAATCAAGAGGATCCTTGCAGCTTTTTCAGGCTGTATCAGTTGAATACGTCCCTGCCATACCTATATTTTTCTGTAGCTTTCACTCAGAATAAAAGACTCAGGGACATCATTACTGAATGTAGAGGAATCATGTAGAAAATGCCCTCTGTATTTGTACAAACCCACCAATCCATAGCTGAAGAAAAATGTCTGTTGCTGTAGATTGAGGCAAAGAAAAGGTAAAGAGGAAGCCAAAACTCTTAATACAGCATTTGCAGGGATTGCAACTCTGTCAGGCAAGGTTATGTGTCTACTGCAGAGATAATTCTCCATTTGGACTTCGAACAGATTTTAGGCTTTGTTTACTATTCTTGCAATAGTTCAATGTCAAAATTAAAAATACTTAGCCCTTCTCCAATAGCCATTTAAAAAGCCTTACTTTTTTCTACCCCTTCTTTCTGAATCTGCCCATGAGGAGTTGTCATCTTCCATCATTTCCATTTTCTCCAAACTATGTATTCAGCTCTTCTTAAATATTCATTTTTCCATTATATTTTTAACCTCACTGTGATTATCTTTTGCCTAGTTACTTACCTGATTGGTTTCAGCTGTATCCTGAGGGGGAATGCCAGACTAAACCAGCAGTGTCACTAGATAATGTCTTGAAATTGGGAAGCTAGAGATAGCTAACAGGGACCCATCAGGCTCCTTTGGAGAATGACAGTTATCATAATCAGTGGAGGCTGGAAAATACACTTTTTTTTTTTTATTAATTTCCCCCTCATTTATTCCTTCAACATGGCATTGGCATTTTGTATGTGATCATGCTTGCAGAAAAAGTTGCTCAGAATCTGAGAACACAGTAATCAATGCTGTATTTCTGCCTAAAGGTTTCCAGAATAAAACATGTGAGTAGTGGTAGTGACTGTGAGTTGTTCTAGTGTCTGAGAACCCCGAGTCGGGAACCTGGGCCTTTTGCGCTGTGTAACACAGAACCCAAAAGACACATTTTACATGCAAGTTTCGCATCTCATCCTTTCCATTTTATCAGAGAAATAGGCTGGAATAAACAGAAATAGAAATTGTTACATTTAAACTCTCAGCTGTCTACTTTCCAGCTGCAAATATTTACCTCTAGTACAATCCAAATGTGCGGTGAATTGGAGAATCAAAGGTGTGTTAGCTGTGTAGACACAACTGCTTAATTTCAGAGAGCAGAGTAAACAACCTGGAATGAAATTTTGGGGAAGGAAAAAAGTATTTGAATTGATCAGCCTCATTAGCAGACTGCTGTACTAACCCTTTTTCTCTGCAATCCTTGCTTGTGTAATTAATCACACCTTCTGTAAGGGGATTTCTGGTATTTATACAGGTACAGCTGTGACAAGCAAGATATCTTTCAGCTCTCATGCATTTCCAGTGGTACACAGCTAGTAGGCAGGGAGAGGAAGAATGGCAGAGATGTTTCTTGCTTCCTCAGTGACTCCTGGCAATGGCCTTTGCATTGCTCTCTGACAGTACATACTGCTTTGCTCCCCAGCAGTATGGAGTTCTCTGAAAAGTCTTTATTAGAAAACTATAGGTAGTAACCTTTAAGGTCAGTTTTATGTATATATTTTCAGGCACGGTGTCAATTAACAGGGTCAGTCTTTTATGGCTGATTGACAAAGAATGAGTATGATACAAAGGTCACCTAGTGAAGGATGACATGAGTCTGGACCAGCGCTGGAAAAATAGCAATTCTCTTGTTTACGTTGGCCTGGAAGTATTGATCTTTTTCCTAGGTAACACGGCTGCATGCCACCACAGGAATGCTGCTCTGTAGTTGGAGTCAGACCTGAAACAGCAGTCCTGCATTGACTTCCCTGGCCCTTGGACGAGGGCACTGCCTCTTTCACCAAATCATTCAGTGCTTGTTGGATCCAGAAGCTGTTGTAAAAGCCTTGCTCTTTGGGGAATTGACTTTGTAAGATTTTGCCTCTCTTGTGCCAGACACTTGAATTTTAAATACTCTTTTTAGTAGGGATGCCCAACGCAGATCTGGCTTTGCCTGGTAATGCAGACTTTGGGAGTGCGTGCACTTGCTTCTAAATCTAGCTTTGTTTTGGCTCAACCAACAGCGCTTTATTTGGGTTGATGTGTAACAAAAGGAAGAGCAAAGGCGCATTTAGCTTAGAGTGCATTGTCACGCGTTTTTACTTTCCACCAAAACAAAGGGGAGAGAGAGAGAGAACAGGGCTTTTATGGAGATTATCATCATTCTTTTGAGACTCAATGGTATTTTCCCAAGGAGGCAATGACATTTCTTAATTACTCTCTTCATGGGTAGCCATGTGTAGAGATTACCAGAGGCTCAGCAGTGCATTGTTCTGCCGAAGCCTTGGAGAATGATAATGCTGACAGTACAACACTGCTGTCCAACGCTCTTCTCCTTTTTCTCGCTCTTCATTATACCAGCTAATTACTTCTACTACTGGTGGCTGTGCAGCGTTGCTGATCCCATACAACCCCAGCAGCCCTCCACTGTCAGCGTCATTTATAGTAATAGCATAATGCTCTCTTACTGCTCGAGCTCAGCCCACATGGAATTAAAAGGCGCCGTTGTTCTTTCATCAAGCTCGGCTGCCAGATCAACAGCATTCAAGTGAGTGGCAACCTGCGCTCATAACGGGGAAAAATATATGGACATCAGTTAATACTGGTGACTCCTTGAAGTTGCAGAGTAGCAAAAAGAGATCTTCAAGGAATTTTGTTTCTGTCCTTGCCTTAAAATATAGATGTATGTATGGGTTCCCTTCTGCTCTCAGCTGTTCTTCTCCGTGTCAGTAGTAGAGTAAGAAGAGGCAATTTTTTCTACTTCTCACTACCTCAGCTTCATTTCCTAGCAGAAAAGTTTGAAAGTGCTAGTACAATGCAGGTGTTACAGATACTTTTTTTTTTTCCGCGATTATGTATATATTTTTCTCTCTGAAGCAGTTAAGTGCACAGGTATGTTTTTACCATATATATAATATATATATTATGTAATGGAAAAGTACTGGGCAACTTATTTCTCTTTGTATCTTTGAAAAGTTCACTTCCCTCCCTCCCTCCCTGTACCACAGATACATATATCTGTGCCCGTGTGTGTTTAGAGAGGATGAAAATAAATCCTGCTGCTGTCTAGCAATATATTCATATTTTGACTCCATTGACAGCACACAGTGATGTTATCGTGTGATATTAAACTTCCAGTTGATAAGAAGTCTGAACGCTAGTATCAGGACTGCGTGAAATATGGTTGATTCTGGGTGTATGACAGAAAAACTGAAAATAGACTTACATTGAGTCATGGTCTTAACAGCTTGGTAGTTGCAGACAGAACCAGGGTCTTAAGAGCTTGGCAGTTGTAGCATTCTCCATCAGAGTCATTCAGACGCTATATTAATAGAAGAATACTTTTGAATATGCAAAAAAGCAAGTCTTCCTTCTTGGTTTAAAGAAACTTAAGCCAGAGTGGTTTTGTTACAGATTTATAAACAAAATATACATAGTATATAAATACTCAAATATTTACCTAACCAGGGTATAATTTTTTATATATATATATACACACTCACAAACTAAATATAAAATGAGTGAAATTGTTTATTGAATGTATTCACTGCTTAGGACCATGTTTAAGTAGCCTGTGATCCTTTTCTGAAGGTAATCTTGTAAATGTGTGGTGCAGAAGTTTGCTTTACAGTTGAGTCAGCAGTCTCTGTCCTGCCATTCTTGAAGACACGAATGGCCTCTCCCCCTCCACTTTACAGTCCGGTAGACTTCAGGACATACCCTCTTTCCTAGCATATTGAGGTGTTGTATTCACAGGCTAACCAGATATATGAATAAATATAGGCAGATAAATCAAGGCGTATTTGATTTATTTAGAGTATCCTGCCACATGGGGATACAGTTTTGCAGTCCTGTCAATGACTGACTGAAGTTCAGAGCTGTGGGAAACCCAGCCCTGCCCTTCAGTAAGTGGTACAATAGATGCACATTCCCTTTGCAAGGAAGCCATCATCCTTTGTTGCCATCAAAATTCCTATGATTCCTGAAGAGCTGGGACTCAATTCAGACTGACTTCAACCAGAAACATCTCTGTTTGTCTTGTATGAGCTTCATCCTCATAAATCCAGTCTGAATTTGGCCTGTTAGATGCAGTCAGGTCCAACTACATGGCTCACAATGACAACTGATGACAGAGTCCCATTTAATCATCTGGATGCTGCTGGAGTAAGAAGTGAAATACAAGCCCTCTCACATTTCCCTCCTCAAAGCTTGGACCGTGTGGTGTATGAGTTCCTGAAGCATAACTCAAGCCTGCTTCACTTTCATTCTCAGAATACATCTCTACCCTCTTCCCAAGCTGGGAGTAAGGGTTTTTACTTTGACCTCCAAAGAGACAATCAGCTGAACACAATCACAATTGATGTGTGAGCAAGGCAGAGGAGCTGAAATGGCTGGGAATTTCTTTGCTTTCTGTATCTGCTGTTGATAACCTTCTGAGTGGAAAGCCGGAAGATTTGGCTGGCTCCCCATCATGCCTAGCCGGTTCTCACTGGCAGTGGTCTGAGAGCATCACTTTGTTCCTGACCTCTCTTGCCAAATTTGAATGTGTCGTGGCTGGTTCTCTGTGACAGCATTTCCCCTTTCTCAGGGTTGTTGTTACTGGCCTAGAGACTGTGACTCTGACTTCTAAATGAAGGTCATCCTGTTGTTTGGCCCTTCTAGGATACAGCTTTCTCCCAGTAGCTTTACCCCACATATCTACTTTTTATGCGTATTAATGAATGATCAGTCAGAGATGTAACTTTTAAAGCATTTTGTAAAAACTCTGCTCTGTAAGGAGTGGCATATCTAATAGAAGGCAGACCTGGGAATAAGTCATTACTGGACTTGGCAGTCGTGGCGTTAGAGAGTTAACTGCCCTTACACTTGCCTGAGGCTCTAATAAGCAAACTTGGTGGTAATGAGTGATTTCATGGGGACTATTGCTTAATTCTAAAACATGGAGGCTATATAAACAGCTCTGCAGTTCATTACAAAGTCAAATGTGTTTTGGCATTTAAAATGGACAGAGGTGACTGTGAGATTTAAGTGTTTCTATTTATTTCAACCAAATATGCTGTATGTAGCAAGATGAAGGAACCCTGAATGATTGAAACACGGGATTCATCTCAGACAATGTTTATTTGGTGCCTGGGCTTTTTTAGCATGCTGTTTTGTTCTCCTTGTTTTGTTTTGTTTTTTAATGTGATGGCCATGAGGAGAACAGTAGAGTCAGGCAGGAAGAGAATAGCCCTATTCCCTAATGTAAAAACTTGAAGCAATACATCTGTTTGAAGAGGAATTTGAATACACTGCCACTTAGTAAAGTGTTAGAAGAAATAAAAAACAAAAAGAGGCAGAAGTGTACGGTCTAATTCATAATTGAAGTCCCCTGAAAATAGTATAAGCCTCCTGTTAAATACTGTTAAGTTGGTGAGTGTGCTGTGAAAGCAGATAGTTATTAAAAAGGAAATTACAGTCTAAATCAAAACAGAGTATCACATTATTTATTTATTTACTTGCTGTAGAGGCAGTTTTGCAGAATGTACAGTCAGTCCCAGAGGGGTTTTCCATAAAGCTGCTCTTTTCATCAGCCTAAACTGCAGCAATGAAGCCTTGGGAATGCTTGCATGTGTGTGTGTGTGTGCATGCCTGAGTGTGGAGGAGCGGGGAAGGGAGAGTCACATCACAGCATATACAGCTGTGCAGGTTCCCAGAGATTACAGGAGGGTGTCAGAAAAGGTAACTCAAGTCAAGGCCTATAGATCTCTTGCCCCTGTTTAGTTGAAGGAGAACGACGATACTTCCAGATGGGGCAGCAGGAACACAGAAAACAGAGGCATGCTCTGAGCAGTCCTTTGAAAGTGCCTGTCTCTGCTGGCTTTGAGGAAAGCAAAGAGAGAGATATCACCTTAAGAAGCTGTTGGCATTTGTGAGTGACCTGCTAAGTCAAGGGAAGGCAGAGAACCACGTGGTGGAGGTGAGGAGTAAGCCATGATCTCCACAGGCCAGGAGTTTCACTCAACATGGCCCAAACACTCCTGTAGGGAAGAGGTGGTCTGGTTGGATGCTGTGGAATTGAGAAGAGGACAAACATATTACAACTTCTGTGATCTGTGATTACAACTTCTGAGGTCACTTGACCGTGGGGGATGGTGACATCATGGAAGCATTATCTTCTTCAAAACACTGTCATCACCATTGGCACGTTCTCCTATGCAGAGCACCCCAGGGAACATCTGCTCTAGAGGAGTGTCCTCTTGGACCAAGTTCCAGGGGCCAGACTGGTTCTGGCCAGTGAAAGTTAAATTAGTATGCAGGTTGATGTTTAAAAGGAGTAACTCATATCTTTCCAATGCACTGTTGCTTCTTAGTTTGTATTCTGATGGCTTAGTTTTGCTATAGTTCATGCATTAATTAATTATCTCCTTGAAAAGGAAACAACAGCACATTAGAACAGCAGGGCAGAAAGAGAGAATGTGGCACGTTAGCAAAAATGAGCAGAGCAAGAATGGACATGTGAATGGAAGCTGTGGGGTTTAGTTTCACGATGTGCAGTAAAAAGCATGTGCTGGGTCACCTACCTCAGTTAGGTCTTTCAGGCTGAGCAAAGAGTGAAAATTCCCATTCCCTCCCCTATTCCAAGTCATTATGCAGTGCTGCTAAAGCTCTCTTTAATGGGAATGAAAGGGTCTCACTCGGCACTTTGAAAAGCTGAGTTCTGCATCCTTTCTCTTTCTCCAGTATTTCTTTACTAACTTAAACTCTTGATAACTAAAAGGACTCTTCCTCCTACTGCCTTTAAAGACTTTTGATAGATGAACCCCACGAGAAGGTGCCTGGGGTGAGCAGGTGCCGGGGCATTGGCAGCCCACGTCAGTGAGGTCAGCGTGGCTGTCCTGCAGTGCAACCGCAGGCGTTTGGTGGAGAAGCTGAGACCTGGCCATAATCTCTCTGTCTGTTGTTAAAAGATGGCAGCATGGTCTATTAGTGTCACGTGCGTTATACTTGAGTAGTATGTTGTCTTTCTGCAAATTATAGCCTGATGATACCTATCAATTTTGCCAGAATTATCATAATCCTCATACATATCCTACTCACCGCAGGCATCAGGCTATAAAATCGTTCTTTTTTCTGTTGGTATTTCTATTCTTTTTTTATTGTTGCACAGTGGCTGGTTTTAATTGAAGTATACTGGACACAAAGGAATGCCAATGAGATACTTTCCTTTAAAAATCTGCAAGCCAGCAGCATCTCCATTCGATGCTGACTTCTTAGACTTCTTATTGTCACAACCGCCTTTCCTAAGAAATTCATGCACCTTAAAGGACCACTACTTTGCAATGCAATCAGAGAGATTGCGCGTCAGAGCAGGTACAACCCAAAGTCACGTCTGTGAATATTATGCAGAGAAGAGGTGTGTTCCTTCTCTTTCTCTTTCTGTCTTGTGTTGGTGCTCTCCAGGTCTGTGTATATACATACATCTGTGTATTCATGTACAGCTGTATGTTTATTAATTTCATCATATGTGGAGGCGGTACGACTATCCTGCAAAACAAGCTCTTTTCTGCATTTCTGTCTGAAAGGAGCATGAGGATTGCAAACCCGTTCCCATTCTGCTCCTTTTACACCAGCATACCACTGGTAATACAGAATGCTTTATTGAAGTAGGAATGATCTGACATCTGCATTGCATTAGGATGGCGGTTGTCCTTTGAAGTCTCTTTTGTTGAGCCTTCATCCTGTTAAGTCGTAAAAGACGTGATGGTATAACAGGATAGCTCCTGCCATAGGCAGCAAACATAGAGCTGTCAGTGTCAACTTTGGGCTTGCTATCTCTTCAGCTTGCCGTGAGTCCTACCCTCAGCCTCTTCAGCAGGTTTAGTCTGGGTTTTCTGGGTAAATGACCTGCAGAGGCAGGGCATCTATTTTAAATACAGATCAGAGAAAGCCTGAACTTGCTGAGAGCTGACCTCAACGTGGTAGTGGTATACGTTCAATAAGAGAAGTCCCATAGCATTGCTAGCACTTGATTGTTCATTATAGGTGGTGGTGAATTTGCAGTAAATGGTGAAGCGCTGGTACGTTGTCTCATACAATGGTCACGGTAACTTATTAGCTACCGACGGTCCACCGCTCCTCTGGCATCTGACATTGAGCTGCGCACTTTCCAAGCTGCCACCACAGCCATGTTTTTTGGATTGCCTCACCTGCTCGGAGGTTGTGAAAAGTCTTTGTGTTCCTCCAGAGCCTCTTTGGGCTGGCATCGGCAGGAGCAAAATAAAGGATTGATTGTGTTTGCTGTGTTCAGTTGTGTGAAGTGCATGTGTCTGGGACAGTTCCACGAGGAATGCAGGGGATCAGTTACATGGATACCAATTAAAGTGGAATTAGACAAACTGAATGGAGTATTAGAGCAGCTATGTTTGTTCCTTTTTTTTTTTTCTTTTTAATTTAATGAGGCCTAATATTCTCAGCCAGCCTGGTGCTCAAGACCTTCAGCTAAAACTGTCACCAGTTAATGAGGCTTTTCCAGTGTGCTTAACCTAGGGCATAAAAGAGGAGCACAGATATG
Organism: Ciconia boyciana; assembly: GCF_034638445.1. Lineage (NCBI taxonomy): Eukaryota > Metazoa > Chordata > Aves > Ciconiiformes > Ciconiidae > Ciconia > Ciconia boyciana. Next base: position 39,478,954 of record NC_132943.1, on the reverse strand, counting down.
TCAGTATTTTCTTGATTTGACTGCATATTCTCGGGATTCATGAGTGAGACACTTTGAGTGCAAGTTGTTTGCTTTGAATGTAATATAATTTAATGCCATTTTGTGGTGCATTTATGGCAAACAGAACCTTGACTTTTCGGTTCCCCCTCGCCACGAGGATGCCTCCCCCGAGCAAAGCCACTCAGGAAGGAAGGCCCATGCCTGTGTATGTGCATTTGCACACGCAGAGGGGCACACGTGAGGCTTGGCAGGCAGCCTGTCTGCTCCTTCCCTACAGCTGGGGGAGGGAGTTTACCTTCCAGCTCTCTTCAGTCTCATTACATGCGGGATCCGGTCTGTGCCGTTCCAGACTTCTGCACAGCGGCTTCAGCCAGGGTCCTCTGGAGAGCTGTCAGCTTTCTCATATCTGCCAGTCTGGTTGACAATGCAGTACATGAAGTTATGAAGCATAGAGCTCTGCTACCTTAAGGGTTGGGGTTTTTTCTTATTTCCTTTTCTGTTTTGGTTTTTGTGGGAGAGAATGTTTAGCAGGTTTTTCCTTTTCTTCCCCCCCCCCCCCCCCCCTCCGCTTTTTGCCAGAAGAAATATTTTCTAGAGAACAGCCTTTTTCTTATTCACTTGCAGGTTCTAAATTACCTAAGGCTTAGAAAATCAAATTGGTTTTAGTAATAAATCCCCTGGTGTATTATCTGTTATTTGCAGTATTTCATGTATACGAGCTATTCGTCCGATTCTTTTTTATAAATCTCATTTTTAATCAGTCAGTCAATATCATTGACCTTCCTAGTCATATGGTGTATAATGATAACTTCTTACAGGATACTTTTTCTATCTGTGAATATCATAGACACCCCTCCTGCCCAACAAATAACCATAAAAGCAGACATCCATATGCTCTTTCACATCTAGGAAAATGCTAGTGCTAGCAACCAGACACCTGAAGTTGTTGTTATTAGTATTATTGTTATTTGGGGAGTACTTCCTGCTTTTCATATGAAACGCCTACTAGCACAATACTCCTTATTGTCAAAATAACCATATTATTTGAACATCTTCTCCCTGCTCTCCATATCATGGCAGGAATCCCACGCACAACAGGGCATTCTCTGATCCTGTTGTGGGTTTTTTTCCTGTTTGCACAGGCAAACATTTGATCTTTAGTTCTAAAGCTTAATGTTTTTCAGCAGTACTATTTTTTTTTCCTGTCATTCCTGGTTTTTACTTCTGAGTTTTGTCCTCTGGGAGGGCTGTGTACATTTCTGCGCTCATTTGTTATTTGCTGCATATTTTATACGTGCAACTAAATAGAATTAATAGCCTTTTGTCTCTCTTTGGGAAGTCTCTTGTCTGCTGTGCATCACTTCAGTTGCTAATAGACATTTATGTAGGTAATGCAAGCTCTTGTCTAGGCAAGTTGTTCTGCGGGATGTTTACAAAGTTCAGATGCTTGGGACCAGAGTATAATAATTAAGAAGAGAGAGGAGGGGAAAATGCTGAAATGAAGATGCTGTTTCGTACTGTAACTCTTTGCAGAACTGGCTACTTGGATTACTCAGATTGTAGAAGCAAAACTCAGAAACTGTTTCAGGTTAGTCAGCTGTTCAGGGAGCCTGTTGATAGACCATCTTCTTCCTAGGAAAGGGACAATCATACCCAATATAATGCTATTAAATGTATTAGTGCATTTTTGCAGAAAGCCAGAGGAAGTTTATATAAGGGGATATCAGCTAAAAAAGCTATGGCTTCTCCCCCGAAGTGTAATTGTGGTAATGGCCTGATTGTCTCAGTGTCTCCTTTTCCTGATTCTGAGAACTGAGGGATTTTGTAAGTCAAAACAGAACAAAACTTAAATTGCTCAAAAATGTAAGGTGAAATCAAGGCCTTGTCAAATCTTGCACTTACCGACAAGGAGATGATTAGTTATACCCCAGAAACTGCAGGGACCCAGTGGAGGAGCAGGCAAAAGGCAAACCTAGTTGCATTCACAGAGTTACTGTGCGCTGGCTCCGTAACCTCAGACCCAGCTGAGATGAGCTCATGAAGTCGAGGAAGCTACAGACACACCATTTCCCTTCTCTTAAGCTCTGAATGAGTTTGTTCAAAAGACCTCAGAGTTGCATTACAGCTGCACATGAAGTGCAGGGCATAAAACCATTCATATGTCATTGCAAGCAGGTATTTTCTCTTCAGCTAAAATGTTTTATCTACTTAACTCCTTGTAGTACTGTGAGGCACCTTTTTTACCTATCACAAAACGACTGCTGACCCTTGCCTCCTGCTAAGTGAAGGCCATTGTGTTGAACAACAATGCTAACTTGTAACGGGAAAGCAATTCGATGTAAAGGTTTTATAACATCTTTCTCAAGGGCTGCTAAGCCTGCCTTGCTGAAATGTTTGGGGTTTTTTATTCCTGGCAAGATGGGAGGAAACCCCCACACACTTTTACGATCACCCATCCTCTTGTATGTGAGTCAACCTTGGAGCTTTTCTGTCTTTAGCCAAATGTCATGCAAAACACTTTTGCACAGGCCAGTATCTGTGCAGGGCAGGGTTCCCAGGAAAAGGGGATTGACCTTTACTACCTGAAGCTGGATTTGTAAACAGTGAAGTCTGAAATTGTCATTACAGAATCTTCATTTGTTGTTGCTTTTTGGAGGTCCCCGTTGCTTTTCAGAATATTCATATTTCAAAGAAATATCCTTCCTCAGAGGCAGAAAGCTGCCTGCACAGAGTTCATGTTTTCTTGGCGTAGGCCATCATTTGACCCGTCCAGTAACTCTTAACAGGTCCAACTTTCTAACAGGTTCTCTCTGCAAAGTATTTCATTACTGTTTGCTGATTTAAATGTAATCCTCGTGTTCATTTTTGATAGTAGCATGCACAAGCATACTACAAAGAAGTGGAAGGTGGGTGCTTGGTTCATAGTAAGAATGATAAGATGATACTTCTAGAGGTTCACATGTTGACTATCACTCCTTTGTGTCAGAAGCTATTGTTTATCTGCAATTTCCTCACTTGCAATAACTTGGGCATTGCAGTATTTCTCTTTTTGTAATTCAAGCGATACCAAAGTCAGCTTGCTGTTGCAGCTTAAGGGTAATGTCCTGTTTTAATGGCAGGTGGTGGGTAAAAGCTGAATACTGGGCCTGGCGTGAGCATAAAGAAGCCTGCTTGGTTCCTTGTCCATGATAGCTCTCAGCCTCCTTGTTTTGCAGCCAGGATGGTCTGTGATACTTCAGGGGAAATGTCCATGATGGCTCTGTACTGGTTTTGGCTGGGATAGAGTTAGTTTTCTTCACAGTAGCTAGTATGGGGCTATGTTTTGGATTTGTGCTGACAACAGTGTTGATAACACAGGGATGTTTTCGTTACTGCTGAGCAGTGCTTACACACAGTCAAGGCCAGAAGGCTGGGGGGCACAAGAAGCTGGGAGGGGACACAGCTGGGACAGCTGACCCCAGCTGACCAAAGGTCTATCCCACACCATATGGCGTCATGCTCAGCATGTAAAGCTGGGCAAGAAGAAGGAAGGGGGGGACGTTCTGAGTGATGGCGTTTGTCTTCCCAAGTCACCGTTACGCGTGATGGAGCCCTGCTTTCCTGGAGATGGCTGAACACCTGCCTGCCCATGGGAAGGAGCGAATGAATTCCTTGTTTTGCTTTGCTTGCATGCGCAGCTTTTGCTTTATCTAATAAACTGTCTTTATCTCAACCCACAAGTTTTCTCACTTTTACCCTTCGATTCTCTCCCCCATCCCACTGGGGGGGAGTGAGCGAGCGGCTGGGTGGGGCTTAGTTGCTGGCTGGGGTTAAATGACAGGCTCAAATGACAAAGAGAAAGATTGAGGGGTGAGGGGGTTGGGTAGGTAATATCTTCTTTTAAATCACCTGATAAACTTGTTAAAAATAGGTAGCCTCGCAGGTGAGAAGAATCCCTCTTCAGGTGTCTTCTGCAGATTGACAGCACCATGCCGCACCGGTTCGCACTGACTGTGAGGGACTGATGTGCACAGCTAGTCCCAGAAATGAGAGACGGCTTTTTTCCCGCTCCATGTTAGTCACACACAAAGAAAGTTGAGAGGGCCATGCTCTGTGTGTTTCTCTTTTTTTTTGCCCTCTCATTTTTTGGTGGACATTCTGTTGATGAGAAAATGGGATTAAGTGACTGGATGAAACATTTCAACCCCCCTCATCTCACCAGTAAGGCAATCTGCAAGGGAAAGGTAGCAAACACAGAAATGCTAACAACCTGGATGCCTCCTTCTACCTGCTTGAAATTCCCCTTCTTGCAGCTTGTGCCTGTTGCCTCAGGACACTTGCCTCTTGCCTCTGTAACCTCCCTTTTGGTAGTGGAAGCGTGCAGTTAGATTCCCCCATTGGCCACCTCCTCTCCAGGGTAAACAAAACCCGGTTTCCTCAGCCTCTCCTTGTATTTTATCTAGTCCATTCCCCTAACCATCTTAGCGGTCCTCTGCTGGACTCTCTCTGATCTGTTGACGTTGCTCTTGTACTGTGGAGAGGTACATGAGGTTTCATATGCAGTTTCAAATAAGCAGAGGGGAATAATCTCTTCTCTTAAGCTGCTAGCTATTTCTTGCTCGTACAGCTCAGTATGTGGTTAGTCTTCATGACTACAGTGGTGCATTGCTGACTGCTGTTCAGTATCGTGCTCAAACGTACACTACAGATTCCTACTATCTGAACCAAGTATTTTTCCAAACTCCCACTATTTTGCAACTTGGCATTTCTTTGCAGTGGGAATTTTCCTTCAGCTGAGAATGTACAAAGGACTGTGAGTTTGTGTCTGGAGGCTGTGTGCGCTCTCCTTTCATCTGGAGGGGAAAAGAACCATAATGATGTAGCATAGTGTTGGGACACAGCTCTGATGATGAAACTGTCTTGGCAGCATATTCCTTTTCTGTCTTCCTGTCTCCAGCTACTACTTAGCTAAGGAACACAAAAGGGAGAAGTAAGATTAACTGTACTTTGGCACGTATTCCTACGGCAAAGGGAGTGAAAAGCCAGAGGGTTTGGAATTGCTATTGAGCTTTAATATTCATCCTCTGTCTAGTGGTACAGGAGAGTGCCTGTGATTCTGGTTGGGGATCCCTGGCTCTCTGTCCAGTTCAGATGCCTTCTCCAGCATCAGATTCCCCGTCAGCATGGATCTTACAGGAGAACGCAGTGTACGACAAAAAGGAAATTGCCAGCTCTGTGGGCAACGTTATATAGAGTTTAACTTTATTCTTTCGGGTTTTGTGGCAAATGAAGAATTTCATAATGCAAAAAAATGCAAACCCCCACTCCCATCATAAAAATTTACCGTGGATACTGAAGTAGAATACGTGGCAGAGACTATACGTTACTTCCATACTAAACTCTTACAAGATGCCAAATTCCACAGAGCCAGCTCTGTCTGAAACATCTTGTAAACCTGAAAAAATCAATGTCCTGGGTTGTTTCTTTATTAGTCTTGATCTCGCCTTCTCCTGAAATAGTGTGGTAGGATTTACCATCTTTTGAATGTGTCTGCAGCTATGTTCAAGTAGCTATTGTGCTGATTGTTTTAAGGGAGGGGGCTAAACTCCCAATCTTTTAGGAGACTGATATCCCCGCTGTTGATTTGATGTTGTTAACATCGTGCTGTATCAAGAGCAGATAGCGGTGTCCTGCAAGCACGGGATGTCTTCGGGCAGTGATAACAGCACAAGATTGGGAGCAGTGTTTCTGATTAACTTGTGGACTTTCTGTCTCACCTTTTGCAGGCCTCCTAATCCCTCCTGTGTTTCATTTTCCCCTCTGTGCAATGCCAGTGGAAGTCCTTACCTACTTAATATATAAGCATAATGAAAGTGATTCATTAGGTGGGTTTTTTCGTGTTCTCTGAACTCATTTGTGGAAGATGATGTAGGAGTATAGTATTGCAGCCAAATGAAATTATCTGCTGTATATTTCAAAACTAGATGTATTTGGAGCCTCATCTCAAAACAAAACTCACCTCCATGCACACAGGAAAAACAAAATGGCTAGAGCTTGATCCCCAGTTCATTCAGATTGCCCCTCACTGTTAGTATGGTGCGTGGATCAGACTTAAAATGTGCATTTCTCTCTCCCTCTGTCACTTCCTGCTAATCCACTTGGTATTTCATGCAGGGACTTCTCCCAGTGGCAAGAAATGTCTCGCTGGCAAGGTGGATTTAAAGAGAGGGAAAAGCAAGTTCCAGTCCCAGAACTCAGTTCTGCACAAAGCCAGAAATTGCAAGTGCGTCGGGAGCATTTGCATTGCTGAGGTCCTGGGGAGGCACAGTACTATAGTTATCTTAAAAGTGCAGGTGGTTTGGGGGTGAGTGCCTGTTAGCAGTACGATATTTTTAAATAGATATTTTCCTCCTATTATTTTTGGTCCAAAATGAGAAAAAAAAAAACAGGAGCAATTTTTTCTTTCAAGCTTAACACTGTCAGTTGGGTTTGTGTTGATTCAAGTGCTCTTCCTCAGTGACCTTCATCTCCCCATGCCTGTGAGATGTGAAAGATGCTGTTGACACAAGGAAAGGCTCAAGCTCCCTCAGCTCATACCCCAGGCAGCACTTTAACATGGCATGTTTGATGCTGCGTATTTCTGTCTCACCGACAAAGTGGCAGTGAAAGTTATTGCATTCATCTGGGAAAGGGAACGGAGCAGAATGAAAGCCACAGCAAATAGCACTATCTTCCCTTTCTTCCCTGTCCTTGGTCACTACCGTGCCACCGTACCAAAACAGAGAGGTCTGGGCACTTAAAACAAGGCTTAGAAATGCACCCCACAAAATATAAGGCCTAAAATTAAATAATCAGGTGCACAATGTGAAAACAATCCCAGGTCTTTATTTGCAGGAGCAATGGCTTCTGTGTTTACACTAAGAAATCAGCTTATACACACTGAAATGTGATTGCAAGATAGTACTAGAGGAAGTACTAACCCTCCCCATTCATATTTGTCGTACTATACTTTCCTCAAGTGCATTACGCCACCACAGAAATCTGGAGGAGAAAGAAAACAGCCTGTGTTGCTCCACACACGTATCGAGGCCACTGCAGATCTCCTTAACACCTTTGTTGCCAAATCAGCATGAACTAAGGCAATGAGGTTTGAAAAGGCAGTATTAGGAAAAGTTCAGGATAAGTAAGTGTTAATTTTTAAAATGGCAGATTTGGGTCTTTTTATTCTCTGGTTAAAACTAGGTCTGCCTCATATAGTGGCTATTGTTAGCCGTGTCATGGTTCATTGTTAAGTTTGGATTTACAGCCCTTTGCCTTGTGCAGGGGCATCCAACAGACAATTGCTGTGCAGGAACATACCTTGTCATTTCTCTGTTACTAAAACTGTGAGCTCATCTTCATGTTTTCTGCAGATTTTTCTTCCATCCCTTTCTTTTATCTGAGGACCTCAGTACTCCTATCTCCATATTAAAGATGTGTAAGCGATGTTTTGGGGGAATGTGATGATCCCTTGTACTGCTGCCACTTGCGGAGCGTGTAGCGGAGCATCCATGGTGTTGCTGTAGGTGGTAGCAGACATGCAGTACCCGGAGCAGTTGCTCTGCTCCGTGACCTGCCAGCCGCAACAGCCAAGGCGGGCGTGTCGGGGGACACGGTCCCCTCCGGCTGTGCTTGTGCTGTCTGCAGAAGTCACTCCCCCTGGGGTTGTCACTGTGCTGCTTGTGCCAGTTTCAGTCTAAATCAGACCTGTTTCAGTCTAAATCAGCTAAGCTGGCTGGAACCGTTTAGAAAGGTGGTGACTACTGTTCCTCTGACCCGAGAGAAATGCGGGAGCATTTGTGTGAGTCACGCAGGTGTAACAAGTCGCTGAAGGCAGGCTGGAGCCGAGGCCTCAGCGTGCACAGCCACAGCTGGGAGGGAAGCATGTGAAAAGACGCGGAGCTGGCACCCAGGAGGGAAACGTGGCCCATTCCTGGTGCAGCTGAGTAGTGGGATGCCTCTCTGCCAGAGTGGGAGAATAACGAAGACGCCATATGCTGTGCTCTCAGCTTGCAAAGCTAAGAACGGTTGCTTGGAGCTCGTTCCGTCTCCACATCTCATTTCCTTTGGCCTGTAATCTGCGTTAGCGTTACCTGTTACTGCTCCTCTGCTTTCACTCCACGAATGCTGCAAGTGAAGTACAAAGCCCATTTAAGTTCCGTGCCCTGAAGAATATGTCATATTGTTTTCTTTTTATGGGATTAAATAAATCTGTCAAATAAGAGAGTTAGTAAAGGGCCAGGTTCTGTTCTGACTCTGCTTGGAAGTTGTTTTAGCAGAACAAGCTGAGCATCACCTGCTCTGAAAGGGGGGAGGTAAAGAAAGGCTTTTGGAAGGAAAGCCGAGGTTACTACAACCAGGGGCGGGGCAGGGAAGGAGGAGGACATCCCTGTTGTGGGTGATGTGTGGAAATGAAGTAGGACCGCAGAAGGAGGGGGCTGCTGGCATAGCCTGGAGAGCTGCAGAGCTCCTGGGCGCTGCCACCCACCATAGAAACCTGCCCCCCGCAGGAGCAGCGGCCCATTCCTCCCTTCCAGCCACGGCACCGCAAATCTGAATGTGCATTTTTTGCGTGTGCCATCTAAATAACAGCTCTGTTGGGTGAAGTACAGAAATAATTTCCCAGGCCAGCTGGTAGGAAATAATGGTTATAAGTCTATCAGGGAATTACAGTTTAATCGCGGTCTGTAGTAGAGAGACTGCACTACAGTTTAGTATTTTACATGAAAGCCTGCTATTGAAAAACCGTTACCCCCCACTTCAATAGATCTTTGCCGCCAACTGCAAGCAGTTTCAGCTCTGTTTAGCTGGCAGAGTTCATTGTTGACAGACTAAGAACTGGAATTAAAATGTGTGACAGTGCATTAAGGAAACACACTAAAGGGGATTTAAAATACAGTCAAAGCGAGGCAGACAGAGGGGTGGGAGAGAGGAGAGCAGGCAGCCGAGCAGCTGAATGGCTGGCTGGGGTTAGGGGGTGGCAGTGGCAGGGAAGAGGTGAAGGGATCACACTTTTTTCCCTTTGGAAAAATGTTTTATAAGCAGCTAGCAAACATTGATGGCATTCTTCTGCCAGCCAGCCAGCAAATAACTTAAGCAAAGGAAGGGGACAGAGCAGCTCGGGTGGGTCTCACAAGCCCTGTGAGAACCGGCAGCTCTTTTTGTTTGCCTACTAGCTAAAGTGGTTACTTCTGCCACTCATCCTAAGAAAGCTAAGGGGGCTCCTGAGGACCCCTCCCCACTAAATAGTGGCAATTACCATGGTCCCAATCAGAACTGGGGCAAGGGGAGAAGAGGAGGTTGGTTGAGATGAATAAGTAAATCCTGGTCCGGTACCTCACCTGCTGGCTTATTTGGCCTTTAAATTCTCCGTTTCCATATTCATTTGTGAATGGCAGCTAAAAACCAGGGAAAAAAAAAAACCCACACACACAAAAAAAACCCACATGAAATGGAAATGGGCAGGGAGATCTTTGTCAGGAGGTACTTGCTGTGGTTGCGTCTATCGTCAGGCGGGTGCCTGGTGCCTCGTTTGTTCAGAGCCATGTGCAGGGTGTCCCCGGAACACCCATGTCCTACCAGCACGTGTCCAGTTTGCTTATTTTATATAGTCCAGCTCCATGTGAATGGGTGTCCTTCGCTGAAATGGGCAGAGTGTTACATTTTAAATGTCTGTGATAGTCCCTCGTCTGGTGTATCTTCAGGATAGCTGTGTGCCACTGTTAGAAAAGGGAAAGAGTTCCTTGCACTGTCCGGTAGACAGCCGCAATATTCTTCATGTTGCTGGAAGCCAATATTCTTCATGTTGCTGAAAATCGGTCATAAGCCCTGAGATGCTAAATACAAAGAAAGAAAGAAAAACCTACTTTACGGGAGAAAGATGAAAAGAAAGTCTACGCCTTTTTCTAATTGTTGTACCTTAGTAAATATAGTTATAAATAAAGTCATGGAAGGCTCTCTTTGCTGTTTTTCTCTGTAGCTGAAAAACTGTGGGCTGTTTGTAACTATGTCTTTAAAAAAAGTCCTTTTCTATTGATACCTCAGGCTTCAGGGTTTCTGAAGTAGTCTCTTTCAAGTTTTGCTCTATGCCAGCTTTCCCAGTCACTGCTTATTTGTGAACAGCCTCACTAGATTTTGTGAAACAGGGTGCCCATGGAAGGAGGTGAGCAGCTGTTTGAAATATAGGCAGGCAGGCAGAGACAGCTCAAGGCCAGAACAGTTTTTATAAGACAGACATTACTTCTCACCAAATGCGACGGTCTCACTGTACAAACTCTTGCTTTTTCTGTAGTAAGTCTCTATACTAACTCTGGCATCCACTTTCCATGAAAAGTAATGCCCAGCAATAGGTCTGGGCTGCAGAATTTTGTTTTCTGTCCAGCATGGGATGGATTTTGTTCCATGATTTCAGTTGTTCTTATAGCCATGCTGGAAATGCAGTCGCGTGTCTTCTGTTTGAGTCTTGGGCGTTGGGTCTGATTAGCCTCTTGATCATAGAATAACTACAGGGAATTGGGATCAGGAAGGAGAGTAATGCTCCAACCAAAGGTGGTAGCCCTAGCAGAGCTCACATTTCTGTAGAAATCGGTTTTTGTTAGAAAACATCCATTTCCTGACATGCTTTCTCTAGTCCTTACTAGCAGATCCGACTGCAGTCCTACCAGGCTAAGCTCTTATCCTGCCCAACGCCAGTCAGCCTCCGTGTAGATTGTAGCCCTTCAGTCCTTGCCAGACCTTGCCTTACTGCTCAGAGTTGCCTGAGGCCTGAAGTGAAACTCGGGCCGAGAGGTGCTTCTTTATGCATCATCTTCAGTCTGTTAGTGATCTCCAGTTGGGCTTTATGTAGAAGCAGAAGTGTCTTGAGGTCTAATTTGGCTCCGTCTTGTGAAGCCAAAGGAAGGACCTGTGGTACCACTGCAGTAACTGGCAGATATGATCGATATCTGGAGCTCTTGTACCTGGCCAGTAGGGATTTAAGTTTCTCGATGTCCGTGTTCCTGAAGTGTTTGCCAAAGGAGTAGAGGCAGAGCACAGATGGTCCAAATGCAATTTGGATAGCCAGCGAAGGTGCCGAAAGCAGTGAAGATGCTCATTTCCTTACGCAGCAATTCCCGTTAATGGTTTTGGTCACTGGTGATACAATCAAGCTTGATGATGATTTTTATAAGGGATAAAGTCCCAAGGTAAAATCCGCTGTGGACTTGACAGCAAGTATCCAGCAGCAATGCAGAATTTGAGAATTGTTTTTATTTTCAAATACTGATCTGTCAAAGCTGAACCTGATAATTATGCAGTATTTGAAGGTCATTGTGAAGGTACATTATGCTTTTTCTCAGCCACTCTCTAGCTTTTTCACTTGACTCACTTTAATCCAAAGGCCATAGGAGTTGAAAAGTCTTTTCATTGATGTCAGGACAGGTTCTCAGGAGATTTTCCATATCAGAGTAAACATTTCATATTTGCTTTTTTGTGTGTATGTGTATATATATGTATGAAAATAATTATCCAGTGAGTTATTGGGAATGGTCACTGTTGCTCCAGATATTACTGCTAGAATCACTTAATCAGCAAAGATACATGCAAGAAGCTTTTCCCTTTCTGTCACCTGAAGAAGATTCTACTACAGCTAATAATATGCCTGCTAGATCATTCAGTAGTTGAACTGTATATAATGTAACGAGGATATGAACAAATAAAATGTCTTGGGGCAAGCAGTTGTTAGTTGTACAAAGTAATTAACTTTGGTGGATAGTAGAAGAAAATGTTATTCTTTCAGTAGAAGAATTTATTTGTCTGGTCCTGGTTTTGCTTTAATTTGTGATTTGATTTTGCTGGAATTTAGTATTAGCATGAACGCCAGGTGTTCTTGGTGTCCTCTTCGCTTCTATTGGTTTTGTTTTAAAATAGTGATGAGTAAGCAGGAAAATTTGACCATTAACAAGATCCCTATAGTTTCTTATCTATTTGTCTAATCACATCTCTTTCCCGGTATTGGAGGACTTAGTGGTTGGAAGCAAATGAATTTGAGTCAAGTGTAACTCTCAGCCAGAAAGTCTCTGGGCTGGATTAGGAATGGACACAAAAATCCTTTCAGTTTGCATCTTTATCTTGTGGGCTTGCATGTTAATTAGGGTCATTCCTGTTAGCCTCTCCCAAGATTCGAAAAGAGAACAGTATTTATCGAAATCTTGACGTGGAGGACATAATCTTGACGTAGTTTTTTTCCTCACGTTAGCTTCTTTTAGCTAATCCTCACCACTTTGAAATGTGAAATATCACAGTGTTTATGCCACTTTACACTCAAAATAATAAAAAAAAGTCCAGCTTTTCACATTTAGATATATATGTATAGTGCATTCACGCACATCACCTTAAGCTTCCTGAATTTCCTAGTCTGCAGGCAAACTTGGTGCCACGTATGTATGTACTGAACTTTAAATACTCCATTCTGGAAATGTGGACATGCAGTTTCCACGTCATGGCACTTGTCTCATTCTTCTGTTTGAGAACCAAAAGCCCTGAGGTCAAAATGTCCTAGTTAAGTCTGTTCATACCTTTGAAAATCCCATCCATCTTAGATGCGTAGCTTATCTGTATTATTATAGATAATTGTCTGCAAGCAGTGGGTTTATCGATTTGGCTTCTGTTGTGAAAGAAGCTGAAGAAACTAGCCCAAACTAGAAATGAGTCCAAGTTCAGATCTTCATCAAAACTTTCCCCACGTTGAAGAGCTGTTTGGAATTAAATCCCAGTTCATGCTCATTATAGAAATAGGTCTTTTCTACACTATTCGGAGCTGACATTTCCCTGAACTTTGTCAAATTAAGATAGGGGGATGTGGTTTGAACTCATTGTTAGGACAGTTTTAAGGGCTTCATTCTTCTCCAGGCAGATATGATGCAGTTAATTTCAGTGGGTTTAGAGCAGCATAAGAATGGCTTGGCAGAGTGAAAAATTAAGTTCCTACCAAATAAAATGTGATCTTTACCAGAATCTTACTTTAGCAACTGACTTGCCTGGTTTGTACCTCGTAGCTTTGCGTTAAGATTTGTATTTACAGTGTCATTATGCACAAAGTCTTCCATAGAGAATTTTTTTTCTTTCTCTTAATTAAAACAGTAGGAATTAATGACGGACTGGGGAGGCTTGCTGTTTCTGCAGTAATGAACTGAACTACTTTGCGTGGGTAAGAAAAAAATGTTAATACAGTGATTATTTTGGTCTGAACCAAGTCCTGTCATAAAAGATAAAAGTATTAAAATTGCATTAGACATATAAAAAAAACCCGCAACCCAGAATAGTAAACACATTGCAGCTGTGTAAGTAGCATAGCTTTGATTCTAATGCTTGGCTAATTACAGGAGAAAATATGATAATTTCCTTCAAAATGGCAAACATTAAATATGACCTTACCTGAGGTCCTTTGAAAACTGAGGGCACTGCCCTTGTAAATGAATCTTCTGTCTCCCTTCCCATTTTCGTCTGTTTCTCTTTTCACCTAGGAACTTTTAAATAAGAGTTGCAATCTCTTCTGCTGGCTTTACTGAACCACATCCCTCTAGCCAAATCAGTTCTGCCCAAAACAGTGAACTCTCCCCCCTCCTTTCATTTGCCAGTTCTTTAGCTCTCACCGTTTCCAAAGGGACTGATGCACCTCGCAGGATGAACAGGCTGAGGGCTGCCTGCAGTAGAAAATACAGCAGTACGGCGGAGCCTGGAGTCCAGGTGCCCAAGGTAGGAGAGTCAGTGAAGCCAGGGGAAAGGGGCTAGGATTGTCCCGCTTGTCTCATCAGAACAGGGAATAGCAGCTCAGTGTGAAGTCTGGGTTTGCATTTGAGAAATCCCATACATTTTGGCAGCTCAGGCTGTTTGTATTCAACTGTTTGTTCCTTTTGTCTCTGAAAAATATTCTTGTCCCCTCTCCCAAGAACAGTGTCTCTTCTTGTGTCCGCAGTGCCTTGGAACCACAGGGACATGCAAAGATTGAACACCAGTAGTCACTGACTTACACAACCAGCCAAATACTGAGATCTGTTACACTGTTTCCATGAGCATAGCAGAGAGATAACGTGTTGAAGTTTTTCCTTAATAAATTTTATTTAATTTAGGAATATTTGGAAAAGCCCTCCTTCCCTGGAGACAGCCCCTGACTTCCCCCTGCCTGAATTCAGTGGAGAAGCTGTCATTCTCAGGTTTTCCTTCAAGTTGTGCTAAAAGTCTTGTTCTAACTTTGTCCTTCTGTCTGCCTGTCATTCTGTAGCATCCCTTAGTCTCGTATGGACATCCAGTTGGCATTCAGGCAGTTCCCCTTCTCCATGGCTGTGTTTTGACCTCGCAGGAGACAACTGAGCCTCCTGGCTGGACTCCTGGGGGTGGCCTCTCTTGCTTCAGCCATCTAATCCATTCAGCAGACTGAATCCCTTCTTGTATTCATATTGAATGAAAGCTGTTTTTCACTCCCGCCTGGTTCTGTGTTGTTTCATACAGCTCCTGGGATGATATTATCCATTTTCCTTTGCCACTGTTAACTTTTTCATAAGAAATGTGCAAAACCAACTTCCTTCTTAAAATACACACAGCATGGAGTTTCCAAAACATTTGGTGTTTGGTAGGTCAGCTGCTTATTGTGATTTACCTGTTGTTTTTCAACACATACCAAGACTCTGCTGTTTGGGTCTTGAAAATGTAAACACATATATTAATATTGGCTTGGGATTATGCTTTTGTTGGCAGATGAAGGCTGCCTAGCACTGTGGGTCGAGGAGATATAAATTATAAATTGGTAGTATGAATACTGCAGTATATATTATAATAGATTTAAAAGATGAACTAAACTTTTAGACCTTTGAGAGCCAGTTGTTTGGGGAATGTCTTTCACTATCCAAGTCTTCTTGCACATTCACACTCTTGCCATCGGTTGTGTTGTAAACCACCATTCCTCAGGATATTCTGAAAACTCCAGCTCCAGTCAGACTCTGTGAGATTTTCTACTTTCATTTAAAGCAAAATCAAAGAATGGATGAGCCATGAGCCTGCAAACAGGGTTGAAGTTAGGCAGTTAGCCTTCCCTAACGTCGAAGAGGCCAAAGGGCAAAATAGAACAGAACCCCCTGCATATTTTTAACTTCAGAATTTTGTAGGTAAACTTTTTTTTTTTTTTTTTAGAGGCTCTGGCCTTGATTTTTCAGTGTTTGAGGTTGGCAGTATTGTGTCTGTTATATTGGCTGTAATTCCACTGCGTAGCGAGACATGAAATTTATCCACATGGTATGTGTATTGGTGAACCTTCTGGGGATTTACTTGTATGACAGCCTGGCTGCTGGGGAATTACAGCATTGCTGCGCTTATAGGAAAGATCAGAAAGAGATCCCTGGCAAAAAAAAACCCTGGATACTGCCCAAGCTTGCTGGCCTAGATGTGCCAGGGAGCTGGGGGTCCAGTTTGTGATACAAAGGTGCTCCAGCAGTACGGTCTCTCTCCTGAACAATAGCTCACAGTTCAGATGAAGCAGGTGGTAGTTATCAGAGCTACATGAGGTTTGCCATCCCTAAAATAAGGCCCAAAGTGTATTTAAGTAGTTCAGGCTTTTTCCCCCTCAGGACAGGGCTGGATGGTTATTTTAAATCTCCTTTAAAAAGTGGAAGGGAAGCTATTTTCCTTTAAAAGAAAGGAATGTGTAAGGGCTTGAGTTTCCGTAAAACTTTTTGGACTTAGCCTGGTTTTCTATGGAAATCAGCCTCATTGCAATCTCTGTGTCTGTCTTCAGTTTCCCTCGCAATAACTTTTCAAAACGTTGGTTGAATTTATTCAGATTTGACAGGGGAGAAAAGGTCTCAAAGATATTATCTTTGTATGAGTTTCATAAAAATAGGCATCTAGATAGATGAGACTGTGATTAGTACTCCCGCTAAAGGAAAAAAAGGCACTGTAGGCTCAACCACATTATTAAACAGCTGAGAGTCCATGAGGGAGACTGCCATAGAAAACCTGCCTTCAGGCTGTCTCAGAGAGTCTTGCCTGCTCCTCTTTCCATTTCTTTTGCCACCCAGGTTACCCAGCATCCCAGTGGTAAGAGCAGCAAAGTAAAATGAACCCATGTCTTTTTTCCTGGACATATCTGTAGTAGGATTGCCTCTCTGTTAGAGCAGGATACCAGTGCACCTGCAGCATCAGCAGGACACATCAGGACCTTTAGAGCGAGCTCAATGTTGGAAAGCTACCCAATTCCCTCAAAACTAGCTGATCTCAAGCTCTCTAAAGTTCAGACAAGGCTTTCAGTTGGGATTGGAAGAGGCTTCAAGGTCCTTGAGGGGGGAGGAAATTAGTCTGTGTTAAGCTTCATGAGGACTTTTTGTGGTCTGGGGATGTCATCGTTGCTACAGGTAAGCTCTACAGGTCATAGCCCACTGCAGACTGGAAAACAGGACAGAAATGTACAGGTCAGTGGGAACCTGTGACCTGCAAGCGGGACTGTGCGGTGCAGTAGGGCACCATACAGGACTTAACAGCTTGGTCCAGATGCAGTGTCCTGTCTTGCTGCCATGGCGTTTCCAGGTTGAGAAGGCCTGGGCTCCCTCCATACCTACGTGCAATGTGAGGCTAAAACAGTTGCAGTGCATGCAACCTTGGCCTTTGCAACGTGCAGACAGCTTAGGCTTTCCTAAGCTGCACGTCCCACCCTGTGCTTCCAGCCCGAGAGGGGAGCTGTGCTTGGTTATGTCTTTCCAGTTCCTGAACACCTACTGTCCGTAGGGTACACCACCACACAGGGGACCGTAGTTATTGTAAGTTTGAGGCCAGGTAGTCTTCAGCCCCTCATGGACTAAGTTGGGTGAGGCTATGTCACAGAAATGTCCATGTGAAGGACAAAACTTTCAGTAGTTTTCCTGAAGAAAGGCTCTCTCTGACCCCATTACCAGCATCTCTGTAGCTGCCCTTCAGTGTCATTTAGCAATTCAAGGGAAAGAGGGTTCAGCATCCCATGGGTAGTTGTGTGCAGGTCTGCAGCTCCCCAGATGAGGTGCACCAAGCCCTAGTTTTAGTCCAGGTAAGTGTATGTAAATAGGGCTGCATTTTTTCCCTCAGTAGAACTCCATGGAATTTGTGATCAATGAGGCCCCCTGGAGCTCTTTAGAAACGCAGTTTTATGAACAGTAGAGCTGCTGAGAGCTGGTTGCCTATGATTTATGTCTAGTGATTAGGTTATCTGGAATTTAATATGTTCCTAGTGCTAGTTAAAGTATCCTCAATAATGTCTCTCTCTTACGTGGAGTCTCTAGTGCCCGAGAAAGACTGTGATCACAATAGCAGGAAAACTGTTAGAGTCTTTCTTCTCTCCTTGCCTACCTGCTTTCAGGAAACTCATAAGAATGCAAAACTTCTGAGACAAGTGTAGTGCCAAATTGGGCTGAAAACAATCAAAAGCATCAAAAATTACTAGAGAAGGACAGATAGAAAGATAAATATGCACACATCATGATTGCACTAGCCTGATTTCTCAGGAAGCCAAGTTAAAAATACATTAAATGGAAAAAAAAAAAGTAAATGTCAATTCAAATGAAAACAGAGAATGGTCACTTCTGAGCTCTTGCGATAGAAGAGAATTGCAGCCACTGCATCCCATCCCAGCCCAATGGCGTGACGCTTCGCAGATGCAGTATAGATTTTGAGAAGCTATTGGTACCATTCATTCTGTATGTGCTTGGCTAGAAATTTTTAAATGAATTCTAATATTTTTAGAATCTGGGATTGGAGGTGCGCATATGACCTCTGCTGTGTGTGCTGGTGTGGTAAAAATAATTTTCATAGCGGTGCAGTTTGGAGGAGTTGTGCAAGTTTTCTGGAGAGGCAGAGCCAGAATTATATATGGGTGTGTTACGTTCCAGTACTAATCCAGTACTAAATCCAGTACTAATCCAGTACTAAAGTGCACTTATGGGCAAGGAGCCGGTTGATAGGTATCTGTATGTGATCCCAGGAATCCTCATCCATCTCGGTGCCTCTAGAAAAGAAGTTCTTTCTATTACAGTCCATACCACCTGGCAACTGTGCAGCATTTATTGACCTGATTTTTTTATGCCTTCCTCAGTGACAGCTTGATTCTCCTTGCCACACTCCTGAAGAACCCTTACCATAAAGACCTTTTTAAAGGTATTTCTGTTTGGGGGTCATGTTGTGCCTTTGCCTATGTTTTAATCAATGTGTTTTGGTCAAGATACAGAAACATTTTAAGCCCGGTGCCAGTTAGTTTTAATTGAAGAGGAGAAAAAAAAACCATCATGATTGGGTCCTTGGGGAAATGGTGAGTTTCTACAGCTGGACCTTTGAAATATCTAGGCAGTTTAAAAGAGAAAGGGAAGTAACTGTGAATGAAGCAGCCAAGAGATGGAGGAATGGCGGAAAAATTCTAGCCAAGAGACATGTGGAAACTCTGCTCAGAGATTTCTCATATGTTTGGATCTGATCCAAATGAACCAAAATCAACAGGAGACTTTTCTACGCACTGCAGTGATTTTACTGTTAGAAGACCCTTTCTTTTATGAGTCTTCTCATTTCAATACTAGGAAAAAGAAGGTTCATGAGTCTATATGACAATTTGGCAAAAACAGCTGTGGCTATGTGGCAAATTGGCAGTGCTGGAACAATAGTCTGAGCATGGAAATGCTGCTGCAGAACCCCAGGAGGAACGGGGACAACTTCTTAGGCAGGGTCTTAGCGGCTAGTCCCCAGAACTTGGTCACAGGTTAGAGGAAGAAGTTGATTCCTGTTAAAAGGCCTTTGGCTACTCCAGGCAATGCCCCATGCAGATTCCATAGCCAGGGCTAACAGTTTGTCATTATAAGTCATGGAAAAATTCATGGCTGTGCTTTAGAGTGAGAGGCAAAAAGGCATGGGTTCATCGCTGGGGAGAAAGGTCAAATGTCAGTCTTCTCAAAGAAGACTTGGGATTTTAGGGGAGCCCAAGGGTGTTAGGTTTCCTGTGCTTCCCTGGTGAATTACGTTGCCAATAGTTAAAAACCGTTTCAGTCCACTTCGCAGGTTCCAGCTGGGTGCTGTGCGGTGGTAGCAGCACTGACTGAAGGCTTGAACCTGTCTCAGTTGTAACTAATGGGAAAATTCCCTTTAAGTTTAGTGACTCAGGAACTGAGTCTTAAGACACTTGAAATCTTACTATCACTGGAAATATACCTGCCCCGATTCCTCTTTGTTCTACTCAGGTCACCTGTTTCAGCTCAGCAGCTCTCAAAATTTCCAATGTATTCACCCACCCACATGCTCAAATCTTGAGGTGTCAAAGTCATGAGTCTTTTTCTTTCTTTTGGAATAAATCATGGCATCCATGGCTCCAGAGAGAGCTTGACGAAAATGTAGCTGTAGCTGAAGTATTTGCTGTAGCTGGGAAGTGTACGGAGATCAATTAAAACAGCCGTCTCTCACTCTCTGAGAAGTTTCTCAGATTTGGGAACTGAAACCTCCAGCGCTGGGATTCACCTTAAAAGTGAATGGCTTTTGAAAGCTTGAGCCAAACCACACATAGATATTTCTGGGATCTAGGCAAAAAGAAGAATCAGTTTTGTTTTGAGGACATAATGAAGGTTTCTTTTTAGGCATTTACAACTTCAGAAGTAGTTTCTCCTCTTTGTAGGATTGTGGTCCCTTGGTAAAACTGTAGAACCACTTTGCAGGATGAGTGAACTGGTATATAGCACAAAATACTACTGCAGTCAGTGCTCCGTAATTATCTGAGTCCTTATACCTAAAGGGCAGAATTATACTTTATTTTGTGTGAGTAACCTGTAACAAAGTAATGTGAGGGCTTGTCTAAACTTGCCTTGGATCAGTTATCCCCACATCTCCATGGAGTCGGTGTTACTGTCTAGATAGGGCTGAGCTGAGGTACAGAGGAGCCGGGAAGGGGACAGGTCGTGCACTCCAGTGCAGCGGGCAGTGCTCAGCTGTCCCTTACTTTGCCAGTGCAAAGTCACTGGCTGTTTTTTCCATTCACTCAAGGAGCATATGGACCTTTCGTACATTCTTGGATAAATTATCTGTGTTATAAACATCCTCCTCAGCCTCATGAAGTGAAAAGAAAAAAGTGACAGGCCGTATTTAATGATTAATCCCACACACACACACTAAAGGCTATTCAGTCTGCATGCACGTAACTAGCGGGGCACGGTGGCAGTTTGACTCACACTCTGTGGGCTCTCACTGTCAACACAGAGATGCTCTGAACCATTAATAATAATGTGACGTTTTAGCTGAGGGGAAATATGTGTCTCTTGAAACCACATTTCTGTCTTCCACCCACCCCACTCTAGCATTCATCTGGATTTATTGAATAAGGTTAATGGATTATTTAGCAGGTTTCTCCAGCCATTATCAGCTAGCACACTCGGTTTATGTGGCTGGCCTCTCCTGTTCTGTCAGCTGTCATAAGCTTCTCAATTAGAAAAGGGAAAAAAAAAGTATGAAATAGGTAACTATGGTTACCTGTGAAGTGGGTTTTTAAGAAGTGCTCAGAAACCTAGTGGCAACAGAGTTTGCAAGTTCAAAGATTTAATTTATTCAAGAACTCTCTTGAATCAGAGTATCAAAAGCATTTAGAATAAATTCAGAGCATTTTCATTTGTAGAACAATATTGCAGTCCTAAGCAGAAGCCATCATACAGACCGACTGCTTGCTCTGCTCACATGAGAAGAAAATGGCAGCGGGAGAGGGTAAATATGCCCTTGTTCCACTTTTCTCCTGCAGAGCCCGGTGGCCCTTGCAGTGGAATAGCTTGTGAGAGTGGTGGTTTCTAGGAGAAGCAGCGCTTCTATTGTCCTGCTGTATTCCTGTTTACACTGAAATGATGATTTTGAAAGTGGACATACAGAGCCCTGAAGCTGTGTGTGCTTCAGGGGCATCTTTCAAGTAAAGGTGCCTACCTCAGAAATTCAGCCCCAATCATGCTGTCTGCTGAGGGGAAAAAAAAAAAATCATCCACACTTAATTTAATGAGAACACAGGATAATGTTAAAAGCTTTTAATTGGACCAAAAGTGCCCTATGCAACATGTGACTTGAGGTCAAAAACTTCCCCTCTCAAGTGTTTCAGGGGGATCAGTGGAATTATATACATATTTGCCTTTTGCAAAGCAGGGAGCTGCTGTGCGCTCTTCTCGTAGGATTTTAATCTGAACACATGAGATAGTAGCCACCGCAGAGTTCCCTGTATGCTCGCTGGGCACTGCCCAAGAGAAGGGGAGAATAAGAAGTTCAGCTGTCCAAAAACATTGTCTCATCTGAACCAGCCAAGTACACAAAGTACGGGAAGGACCTGTTTTGTCACGGATTTTATTATCATAACATGCAACATCAGGTGAATACTGGAAAACCTTGCATCCAGTGCATGACATGTCAGTTTATCAGTGCACTTCCAGTGGAAAATTATTATCTGCTACTGGGTCAGTACTCATTTCCCAAGGAAGCTGCCTGAAAAAGGTGGGGTTTTAACAAAGGGAAGGTAGGTGGTGTATTGGACCGGGGATTGCTGAGACCTGGGAGCAGTCCCTGCCTCTGTCCCAACACCGATGATCTTGGGCAAGTCATTTCATCTTTCTCCTTCTAAAGCACAGCTTTGTTTATTAAATGATTTCTTTATATATTATATTACTATGTTTATTAACAGAAGAGTGAGGGTTTTTATTAGAATCTCATCTCTTGGAAGCAGGGGAAAGCTCTTGCTGTGGGTGTGTGCTGGTCTTTGCTCAGCAGGGGGGCTGACCTGGGCTGGCCGCTCGAGGTGTATTAATAGCTGCGCTTCTGTTCTGTGCATTGCATGCTAACACCACTGGGCTGGGGAAGGGTAGTGGGGATGGGGGGCCTGACTGACAGAAACCAGCAACAAAAATGCCTTCCTCCAGCCCCTGCCCAGCTGCTTCTAAGCCTAGGCAAATTCAATCTTTTGCAGTAATTAAGCATTCATCAGCTTGCAAGGTGTAGTCTTCAGGTTGTTGGAGAAGAAGTCAGATAACTGAATTTTTCCGTTATTGCTGGATCCCGAGAGTGACCTCCAGGAGTTACAAAGTGCACTTATCCCTCTGTTAGATGTTTGCTGGATCTGATCTTCATGCTGGTGATTTTGCTTTGTCATAAGACCGTTTTCTAGAAAGCCAGCACAGTAACTCTGAAGCCTCTAAATGCTTACCCCACGTCCTCCTGTTTAACCAACTTGAAACAAATAGCGTATAATTTATTAAGGGTGCATAAAGTTGAGAATATTGCAGTGCAGTCAGATGCAGGGCATAGCCGTGAAAGGTCACGGTCCTTACGGTATTGTTTGAAGTGCTGGAGAATTTCTAATGTGTTTGTGCTGTGGCTGCATTCGTTCTGAAACTGAGGGAAGGCTGTGCTTGTATCTGTTAATCTGGAGGTTCCTTATTAATAGGCTGCACACTTCATTGATTTTTAATTAATTTCTGAAGAGACACAGAGGATAAGTGCTGCAGCCCACAGACATCTCTGTACTTATTGCAGTCCACATCTCTATTGATCGCCTGCCTAAGGAGCAGAAGTAATCCATTTTAAATACACTTTCTTGGAGAGAGTGAATGCACTACACAGTATACTCTCCTGGTTGTAATTGTATTGGCAAGAGGTCAGTGGCTGGGCTGGGGGAAAGGTAGCCCGTTGTTTATTATGCTGCTGGCCCTCCTAGCGCAGGCTGCTCTGCAGGCTTCGTTTCAAGAAAGCCAAGTTATCTCCCTTATGGGCAGTTTATAACTACAGAGTGTTAAGAAAGCACTGGTCACAGCTCCGCTGTTAAAGTTGCACTGGGAGCTCCTTTATAGGACAGGTTTGGCCTGCCTGCCTCTTCAGAGGAAGGAGAGGGAGCTAGTCTAACTGTAGCAATTAATCTAAGAGAGGAGAATAGCATTCAAAAAGCCCTTTCAAATCGTTAATCAATGCGCTGATACCTCTCTCTTTGGTTGCCACTTTGAAAAGCATCAAATGCTTTCCAGGAGTCTGTCATCCACTGGGAGCTGAAACCTGAAGTCTCTGAGCACTCCCCAAATCAGAGGATAGGTACATTCTTCCTGCTGGCATGTGTAGCACAGGTTACTAGGATTCGCTTTTGAAACAATAATTCACAGTCTTTGTCATAAGGACTGTGTTCCTGCCAGCCTCTTAGCTGTAGTTACTTGGCAATGAGTGTTTATTGCCCAGCAAGGAGACTTTTGCAGTAATAAGTTTGTTATTTAGGCAGTTAGTTCTTATTTAAAGGCTTCTTTTACAGAAAAAGGTGTTGACAACACATAGCCGTGGTTGCAGCCAAAACAGTGCTAAGTACTTCTGTGCTTCCTGGACAAAGGTGTGTTGTGTTAGCATTAGTGGACACAGCAAATGTTAAATTCTGACGCAGAGAGCCCAGGCCCCGTGGTACATCTGGGGAAGGGCATCCCTGCAGTAGAACAGACATTTGCATCTGAACAGTCTTTTTCTAACACAGGGACCATCAGTAGATTTCTGCCTTGCCTTTTTCTCTTCCTGCGTGGGGCAATGCACCCAAAGGACGGTCTCTTGAAAACACCTGACTGGTTTGTGTGCTCACCTTCAGAAGCTCTTGTGGGAAGCAGATACTGCAGAGCTAGCAGGGAGGCATCAGATGCTAAGTGCTTTATCAAAGTGTTGGGGGTGACCCTTTACCCATGAGTCCCTGACTTTATTAAGTTTTTCCTATTACAGCTCTTGGTCCTGTTCAGTAATTGGAGGGTCAGAAACTCTCTTGGTGTGTCTCGGCTGCAACATATATTTGTGCATCACATCTGTGTTGCTCTAGTGAGGGTATGAGAGGAGCTGCAAAGCTCTATCCAGGTTACTGTGTCCTTACTGGTGATATGCTTATTATAAGGGCAGCTGCAAGCTACAATTTCTCTCACCTCTTTGGGCTGCAGTACTGTAAGCTGAGCTGTGATTTTTTTCAGAGATTATAGGAGAACATCCCTGTCCTTTTGAACACTTTGGGAATAGGGAGAAGGTGCTGCAGGAGACTAATGGAACCTGTGTCCACACAGCCCAGGAGGCTGGGACTCCTGGCCCGAATGAAGTGGTAACACAGCCAATATGAGCCCGTTTGCCTGTTGGAGGCACTAAAGCTGCCAGAGGAGAGCACCTTGATTGAGCCCAGCTGTCTTAAGGAAGCGCTGTGGCAGGAGTTAATTGCCAAACGGAGATTAGATACCGCTCCACAGCTCCCTCCCTCGGGAATGTCATGCATAGGAATGAACTTTTTTTTTCTCCCGTCCTAAACAGCCCATGTAGCAGCTGCACAGATGTGCCTGTAGGTGGGACCAGAACTTGGAGGCACACCCAATATGGGCAGTATTGAAATACCTGTTTTGCATCTCGTTGCTTATGCTACTAAATGTATTTATGTAACATCTTTCATCAGAAGAACATGAAGTGCTTCACAGGCTATGTTCAGCACCACCTAATCTAGTTATCTGCATAACTTGAGGGAGCCAGGGAGACAACGCATACTTTTCACAGTAGTTCAGACAAAGGACATGTTTGATGATGACAGTGGAATAAAATCCCCTTCTGGTGATGCCTGAGGAACTTCAACACCCACCCAAGACAGACAGCATCATTTTAAGGACCCCACAACCTAAGAACCGTGAACCAGTCATTTCAGCAGTGACCCGTTTATCTGTGCTTTAAAGGGGTGAGAAGGCACTCCGGAGATTTTAATTTAGGATTGCATTGGGTCTGGGCTTATCAAAATGTCTGCTCAGTCTGGTCAGTTAAGTCTTGAAATGTCATAGGCTTATGAACTTGCTTCTCCTCTCATTTTTTTCTACTCTTTCTCCCTTTATGAATCACCTGTCATTTTGGAGAAGCCCGCATTTTTCCTGTAATTCTCATCTAAACTTTAGCCTCATAGCCTCTTTTGCTTCCTGCCTTTGTTTTGACTTGTTATGCTTTAGCATCTTTTTGTGTCTTGGGTCATAGCTCAGCAATGCAGTAAATCAGGCTTTAGGACTCCTATTACTGGAACAAATATACTGCAGCAGCCACATGATGCAGAGCAAAGGTCTGGTGTAGACTTTTTTTTCCAGACTTATTCTTTTGATGGGTAACTGGCATGTTTATACTGCCACAGGTAGTGTGTGTCCTCTTGTGATTGGTATGGAGCCAGCTCATCTCAATTTTGTGCTTCAGCTGAGTCAGCCAACGTGTGATCACACTCCCATGTGTGAGCAGACAGCATTTCTACTTCTAGGTGATCCACAAGTGGAGAGCTGTGAGACTAACCTGTGTGCCAAACATCATCGCTAACTCTTTTCACGGCAGAACTAGTTTGACTTACCTGTGCAGGAGTTGTATTTGAACTGGTTATCTTTCCACAGGGGTAATAATGCAGCTGCACTGGGATCCTGCCTCTTAAGTCAAATACAGGTAGTTTTGGGCTTGCTTCTGTGTACTCTTAACTGTTTAGTTCAAAGCCACTTAGCGACTTCACAACAGGACTACGAGAAAAGGGATTTATTAGCAGGCATGAATACACAGCATCCACGCTGCTCATGTCACACCAGCTCGGAGTGCAGGTCTAGCAAAGTTTCAGTTGTCTGGTCCTGGTCAGGTGGACAGGTCCAAAGTGGCTGTAGGAAAGCCCAGCTAGTTATGTCAGCTTTGTATCCTAAGGCTGCATTTAAAGACAGCCAGCTTGAGATAAAAGCACCATTACCCCAGGATATGGCTTGTTACACGTGAATAGCCCATTGCTTCAAACTTAAGTAAACTATAGAGAAGAGAGACCTTGAGAGAGTGAGCTTAGTCAAGGGAACAGGAGATGGGAGGAAATATATTGCTATATTTCTCTAAGCTTTCTTTGTCTCCTTTTATCAGAGGGAGAGTTATTAACTTGCCCCATATAAATCTGAAGTAGTTGAACTCCTAAATATTTGGGATTACACCACAGCCCAGGATGCAGGAATGGACCTCCCTTGCCAGCTTGACTGGAGCTGGATGAACTCCAGACATTTTGGGAAGTCCTTGGCAGCTAACCTGGTGGAGGTGTGCATAGCACAAGGTGTGAGTCCCCAGCTCAGTCTGGCAGCTTTGGACTGAAATTGTTAGCATCGTTCGCTCTCCCTTGGCTGTGAGGATGACCTCCAGTCCCAGCTCCCAAGCAGACCTACATAACAAATCACACCTCTGCAGCTGAGTCAGTGTATTTCAGAGCAGTGTCAGTTTTTTCTTCCCACAGCTATCTCTGGAGTAACAGCTACTTAGATGATTCTGGTTGCTCCTGACAACAAAGGGCACCGCGTTTTCCTTGAAAGCATATTTAGCCCCAGGTAAAATTACACTTTTTCCATGAGGTAAGCGGGGGAAAAGATGATCATTTCAAGCTTTCTGTAGTGATTCCTGTTATTAAGCTAGCCTTCAGTTATTAGGATGAAAAGAGGGCAGTCTCCAAGGCTGGAGATTAATGTCCATGAGATTTGAGTTGGGCTTGAAATTTTCTTCCTTCACATACCTGTTTGATGAATCTGCCATGTGTGCTGGCTTTGGCGGGTAGAAGTTATTATTGAAGAAAGGCAGGCTGCTCTTAATTTCTGGATGGGTTAAGATCAACGTTCCCTCTATTTAGGGAGAAAATAATGTTTATTATAGAAAACAGCAAAAAGCCACACTGAAAAAAAAGTGTTTATAGTACATCTGCTGTCTGCTGGTACTGCTGAAATTCTTGGCACAGATGAAGGTCTTTATCTTCTTTTTTTAATTTGAATGGTCTTGCAGGACAATGTCTTGCATCTTGCAAAGACATATGTATATACTTTAGTTAGTGATTCGACATACTTCAGTTTATCTCTGGTAATCATCCCAAAGGGACTTTGCATTTAATGAAACATACATACCTGCTTAAATTCTGTCCTGAGTAATGAATACCTTTTTTTTGGGAAATGAGGTACAGGCACCTAATGGAAAGAGCTTTCAGACAAGGCTCATGCAATTCAAAGAGCTGGACATTCCCTGAACAGCAGCTGCCACCTTTGAAACAAATCCAGAATCATCCTCAGCGGGGAGGTGGGACTCTGAAAAGTCCAGAAAAGTGCAGGAAGTCAAATAACAGCATCTGAAACAGTCTGTGCTTGCAACTCTTACACTCTGAGCTGTACAAATGGAGGCTGTGCTCAAAAACTGCCCTCAGGAACTGGGAGACAAATGACAGCAGCAGAAAGTAGTGCTGGTAGTAAAGTAAGAAAACAGCAAATTGTGACCATGTCTTAAAGGCAGGAGATCTCAGGGGACAAACCCATAACTTTCCAGAAAAGTTTCATTTTGCTTTTTTAAAAAATCCCTTTTTTCTTTTATTTCCACCACCAGCCCGCCTTTGATGATACTCCTCTGTAGATGTCTGCCGCACTGGAAATCCTGATATTTTATGAACCTAACTTGATACTTTCTACTGCATTTCAGCACTTGGGAAGATCAGAAAGCTGTCCCATCTCATTGTCTTCTCTCCTCCCATGGATTTTTCGACACAAAGTCGCCTTCCCACTGTCCCACTTCAGTTTGTTGCCAGCACAAGTTATCTCATTTTCAGGTCTGTCATTTTTCTCATGAAAAGAGCATGAGCATACCTGACCGTACCTGAAATGACCATACCAAATCTGTCTATCCACAGCCCTGGAGACTTCACAAACACTCTATGATAAAATTGGGAAAGACTTTCTTCTTTCATAGCTCTTAATGACTAACTTTTAGTCTATTCAACACGATAATTTTTGTTCTCTGTTGTTTCTAGCCAGCTCTGAGAGTAAACTGATGGGTAGAGATCAGAATTCACCTCAGCTAGTAAAACTGCTGGGTTTTTTTCCCCCTAGTTATTACACAGAAAATTATGAAGGCTGAAAAGTGACAGGTAGGAAATTCTTACTGGAGTTAAGCTCCTAGTGGCTATTTGCATCTTTCCTGTGCACCTCCCTTCTTTGAACAAAGCTGTCTTGGCTTATTACAAGCCTATTCTTCTACCCCTCAGCATTGCTATTAGTTTCCCTGGTGCTGTTGCAAGCCTTGCATGAAATGTATAAACGTGTGGGCAGGTCAGGTTAGTAATTGTGTAGGCAAGGATAAAAGACCTTTAACACTTACCGAAGTCCTGGCAAGGGCATTTGTGTCTGCTTCTGAAAGGAGAATTTACATTTTCACAGTTGCATAATCACACGGGTAGAAGGGATCTAGGCTACAGGCGGTTCTACTGCTATGTATGTCTAGGTAAAGATCCATATAGCACACGTTTGTCTTCGTACGTGACTCTGGTACTGGGTGAGGATAAGGGGTGCCGTTGTGAAAAATAAAAGGCTATTCCTCGCTCATCCAGAAGTTCCAAAGGGACTTTCTCAACTTATCTGTGTTACAGCTGTTTGTAGGGACTGTTTGACTTCGTAATAGCATTAGGCGCTGATTCAGAGAGTGATTTTATGTTAAGGGATCCTAGCAGTAATTGCATTTCTAATGACATTCTCTGTGAGGAAACCTCTGCCATGACTGTGATGAGGAAGTATCAGTGACGGGTAGGTCATGGCTGATTCTTGTGTTTGTGTGAGATGAATCTGGGCTCAGAGATAATGGGACAACTGATCCCTAATGGCTTGATGTTGAACTTTTTCCTTTCGGTGGTTTCAGCATAAAAGTCCCACCCTGTTGTGGATATCATAATACATATACTAAAGCGTGGGCTTTCTTATTATCTGGACGATTTGTGCTTCAATAATTATATGGGATCTGCATAGCTTTAATTTGGACAAGTCCTGAAGGGCGCTTCATTTCCCCAGCCTCACAGATCGAACCTCAAATGGCACAGCATAGTGTCTTCTGGATCGGGCTTTAAAGTCTCATTTTTACAAACAGATCCCTTTCCATTGTCAGGGTCTAGGCTCACTTGTAGTTCTGTCTTGTAACTCTCATAAAATGTCCTCTTGATATTTGATCGTGGGCTTGTTGGGTGGTGATGGCACCAGCCATGTGATGCAGAGAGTATTTTTTTGTTATCGTACTTCTGTGTCATGTAAAAAGATTAGAGATGCATATAGAGCACTGTTCCTGCCAGGTTCGAAAATGCTTTCAAATGATGATCCTTGGCATAGTATATGTTTAGACAGTATTGTTGCAGTGAATACTGTAGGATTCCCATTTTTCGATTGTTTTAATTCTGCTTGTATAATCTTATGTATTGAAAACATATACATATATATACCTTTTCTCCTATATTTCCACCATCTACCTTTAAAACTCGTTGATAGGATATCAGGAAAATCAAACATGTTTACACTGGGTATTCCTAAGAGGATTTATATTTCTGCAGGTCATGGACCTGCAGAGGATTTTGTAGCTGTCAACCCTCCATGGGTTGTTTCTAGCTTTGCAGATAACACAGGTGGGGAAAAGCCCCGAGAAGCTTGTTTGACAGAGGTGAAGTAAACTGTAAGTACAATGATACACAGACAGCTGTTTCTGCCCTCTTTCTGGATAGAAAAGAAAACCAGGTGTGGTATTGAGTAGGAGCAGTATTCAGGTTGGTGATCAGACATCTTTCTAGTTCATAAGAGAGCATGAGGTTAGGTTGAATAAAATATAATTTTATTAAGACTATTTTAAATAGTAGCACAAGATTGAAATAAATGAAAATGGATGAGTAGAATAAACAGGGAAACATCCTAAAGTGTTAGCCTACATGTTTAAAAAATGCTTGGAAATTAAATATGTAGAGAAGGTAAAATAAGACAAGGAGGCATGGTTAAGGGTTTCATTGTTTAACGCTTTCAATGAAGGATGTTTCTGGACACCTTACCGTCCATTCCTGCCATCATTAGCTAAAGACGGGAGGCTAAAGCCTTGGTACAGGTCATCTGTATGTAATGTATTCTGATACCAACAGAATTCTCTCATCAAATTCTCTGGGTTCTTGTGACCTCATCAGATTCTGCCCACAAAGACCTGTTTGCAGGTTTGGACCTTTCTTTTCTCTCCCTCTTATTCTGATGTATTGAGAATTTTGACCAAATAAGGATATTGGAAGTTATGTCAAATCTATGAAGTTTTAGAAGTATTTCTGTTCATTCTAAAAATTTGAGATATTTCCTAAACTAAGTAGAAAGGAAGTGTAAGCAGCACCTTGAGACTTTTTGTTCAGGGAGGAGCTCTTTTGCAGTGAAAGATGCAAGCAAGACTGAAGAGAGGTGCTTAATCCCGTGGAAGCTGGAGGAAGAGATTGTGGGCTGCAGGAGAGAAGCGTTTGGGGGAAACACAAGGGCGCCTGTCTGTTTGCACATGACTGCAATCCTGGCTTCCAGGGTAGCACTTTGAGGAACTGCAGAGAACCAGTATAATTTTAGATGTGTGAGAAATGACTATGCGGTACATTTAAGGGCACCCTGAAGCCACCCTTCAGATAGATTCGCTATCCGTAAGGCCAGCAAAGCTGGACGTGTGATTGTGGGCCAGGGGCTGCTCTGCAAAGTATGCAGAGCCCTGCACGCCTGCATGCACTGTTCAGCCCAAGACAGCACGGGCATGGTGCTCTCTCACTGGCTTTCTGAAGCACATCCAGACAGGCTGGTTGACACCTACCTGCAGACATCTCATCAGACTGGCTGCAAGACCTCCAGGTGAAAGGGGGGATCATGAGACTGGGAGGTTGCTGTAGTCCACCTGCTTCCCAGAGTACTTGGTATGAGCAATGTTGACACTGCCTTGAAGCGCTTTCAGTTACTGTTCAGTGTTAGAGATGTGAAACGGGATTTATATGAATTCCCAATCTGTCTGAATTTTACGGGGACACTTTTGTGGTTGTTTTTCCTCTATTACACAGTGTCATTGCTATTGACTGTGTTGTCTTTTTCTGGTTGGATTTCTTCAGTTGGTAATTCTTGTGCTAAGTCATGGTGCCTCTGGTTTCATGATGTGTTTGTTGTGTGACTCTTGATTGTGTGACCTATGAGATTTATTTGTCCTTTTCCTACAGGTTTTAATTTTATGTCAAAAAACATTATGCTTTCAAAAACTTACAGTTCTGATGTTCAGCAGCCAAAAGTATTGATTTGCAGTTGGCAGGAGGGTGTGTTTGCTTCATCTAGCAGTGCTTTTAAAAATTAATTCCATTTGCTTTATTCCAAAGAGTCCCTGTGTCCCCTTTCAAACCACCTTTGTGTTGAGTGCAGCAAAGCCTACCATGTTAAAAATGAAATAGTGTTTATGCCAAATGTTCTCCCACATATTTTCAAACCTTTTAGCAGTGTTCGCACTGACATTTTTCACCTAAAAGCCACAGTAGTTCAGAGGTCCACTTGATGCTTTTTGTAAAGTCATCCACTTTCTGTCAAGAAAGGGCTACATTCTGGCCCTGTGACCATGAGTGGTGGCTTACCCATACGCATTGTCCTCCTGGAATGGAGGGACATCAAATCTGGGAATAAAAGGGAATAAAATCTGCCCCATGACACTGAGTAATCTGGTTATTTTAATCACTACCTGTGACTCTCTGAATTATCATCTGTATTATGGGATAATATGATCTCTTCGGTATTCAACAATGACTTTTTAAGAATTACCATATATATTATACAGAGCTAATATATTAAGAGATACCTTAAGGGTAATTATCAAGTGTGTAATTTCATCTGTAGGTTCTTATAATGATGGTTAATGTCATAAATGCCTTTTAATGAAATTATAGGCTTGTATCTCTGCCTGACTATCCTTTGTGTGTCATATAATTAATAAGACCAAGCTTTGGTGTTCATCTCAGTGTCACAAAGCATCATGTAAACTTCCATATTGATGGTAGACGGTTAGTCTCTCATCAGAGTAAGAATAAGGTTAAGGCCAGGCAGCTTGAGTATATATTACCTTATCTTTAAATGCAGCTGGATGGGCTTGTTAACAAAAGTACTTCTAACAGAATATATATGCTCAAAAAAAAAAAAGGCCATTGATCTAGTGTCTTATTATAATACTACAAGCAAAATTTTAAGGGAGTGAAAAAGCAAGTGGGTTGGAGCACTTGGAATAAAGAATTGTTTTCCTTCTAATCCATTGAGGGTAGTGAAAATTTGTGTCCAACTTAAAAGCATTTGGAGATGGATAAGAAGGTTCATCTTGAATTGAAGACACTTGCCTGGAATGTGGGATTGTTTCCCAGTCTGGCCTGATTTCTGTAGGGCTCTGGCTAAGTTGATTATTTTTTATGGTCTTCAGATTTCCTGTCTGAAAAATAAAGGTTGTAATATATCTTTTCTTTGTCTCACATTTCCAGATTTTAAACTTGCTGGAGCAAAGGAGATATCTATATGGGTTGTTATTGTTTTTTGTTTTCCTTTGGCAGTTACCATAGAATCTTATAGAATTGTTCACATTGGAAGGAACCTAAGGTCATCTAATCCCACCTCCTGCTCAAAGCAAGAGCAGTGTTCTTCTGCCCTCTAGGCCATTTTCTTATTGTGAATACTAGTAAGGGAACCAGAAATTTTACATGTCACCAGTGAAAAGTAGTTCTAAAAAATCACGTAAGACTCACTAAGATTATTTTACCGTTCTTTGTCCTTCAGGGAATGATGTACCTGGAAGAGCGGAGACTTGTCCACCGGGACTTGGCAGCCCGTAATGTCTTGGTGAAATCACCAAACCATGTGAAGATCACTGACTTCGGCTTGGCCAGACTTTTGGAAGGGGATGAGAAGGAGTACAATGCTGATGGAGGGAAGGTGAGTGCTGTACATGCCTGGAAGTAAATATATCACTCTGACAAACCTCCTGAAGTTACTCTTTAGGGCAGTGTATCCCTATGGGACTATTATCTATGTAAGAAAGTCTGTCAGCAAACTTAGCAAACTGTGTTGTGACAGCGCACATAAAAGCTGCTCATTTTTTGCTCAGTGAGCTTCTCCAGGTGCTGAAAAACAATTGTCTGAACAGTTTTCACACTCAGAATTAGGTTTTGTTCATATGCTCTATTTTGTGTCTTGTTTTGAAGACTTCTGAAGTGATGGATGTTCTAGGCTATTTCTTCCAAGCCCCTTTCTCTGGTCAGTATGGACCTCAATAACTTGCAGTCCCATTTTCCCAGACAAGTAATTTTCCAGAAAACAAAAAGGCAGGCCACAGAACATGTTTGTATTTGTAGCATACGAGAGTTTACATATGCTCAGCAAAGAGCCACCTCTTCTGTCACATTGGAAGAGTCTGCATGTGCTTTCTTACACCCAAGTCTCCCATACCATGCTGAATGCCCGGCCACTAAAAAGCTAGCTTGAGAATAATTTTAAAACTAGACATTTTCCCGTATTACTTTTCAGCATACCGCACAACATCCATATAGCGCCTCATCTCATTTTTAGTGCCTTCAGATTAATGCATTATAAAATTCAGAAGGCTGTAAGTACATACTGCTGCCGGCTGCTCCCTAAACGTCTTGAAATTCCACATTTCAACCTGTCACAAAATCCCAAGGGATTCTGCCTGTCCTGTCATTCCTTTTCCTGAATGTTCAGTTTGCTTTCTGTCTACTTGCTATCTGTGTTTTTCTGTGCTCATTCATGCCCTTGTCTGGGACAAACAGCTGTTGCCAGCGTGTGCTTTTCTCCTGGACGGGCTGCTGCTTTATTTGTGTGGCTGCTGCCCTTGGCAGCTATTGCATGGATTACATCGGCATTTCAGTCAATGAGGTGAAGAGCTTGAAAGGAGTCACTGGTGCTTTCCCATTTCCCCAGTAAAGAGACCTCCTGGCAGGGAAGGTGGAGTTCTGGCAGTCTTCCCTGATTCCTTCAGTTCTCTAATCCCCTCTTCAGTAACCCCTCTGCCTCTTCCTCCATCAGCCAGTGAATGACAGAAAATGAGCTGCTCCTTGCAAACCAGCTGTTCCCTGGCAGCTGTTTGATGGTGTCTTGGACTTGTGATGCCAGTCACACTGCTGGGAGTTCTGGAGCAGGATTTACACGTCAGATGTGTCACTGCCCAGTTCCAGAGAAGCGTCCTGTGAAACCCAGAAGACATTTGCAGCTTAAAGTTCTATTGAGAGGATGCTAAGGCAGATTCAGACGGGATAAATGGAAAAACTTTTTCACCATGAGGAAAATCAAGCGGTTGATCAGGTTGCCCAGGGAGGTGGTGTACTTTCCATCCTTGGAGATTTTCAAGCCCAGACTGGATAAAGCCCTGAGTAACTTGGTCTGGTCTCATAGCTGAACCTGCTTTGAGCCTGAGGTTGGATTAGAGACCTCCTGAGGTCCCTTCCAACCTGAGTTATCTCATGATGAGCAATGCAACTTTGCTACTTCAGCAGTTGTTCAAGTTTGGAACGACCCAGTCGTATTCAATGGAAATTAAAGCGATATACTTCTGCGGAGTTTAGTGGAGGAGGATGAACTGTCTTTGCAAGTGCTAAGCCAGCCTTTATTAAAGAGTGCTATTTTTGCCATAACTGTATAGGTTATGTTCATTAGTCAACTTCATGGAAGGTATTTTCATAAGGGTTTCAATGAAGACACATCCTCTGCTTTTACACCCACCATCTGTTCAGATTTTGCGTGCAGTTACGTACATCTCTGGTTTATTCCAGTACGTCTTCCATAGTTCCAAATTAGAGGCGACCCATACAAGTCCATGCCAGGTAAAAATCTGTTTTAATGTCTGTCCATTAGAAATTAATGGACTGCAAGACTGTGCCTCACAGGCCCAGCTCAGGAATAGGAAACACCGTGAATCTCATTTTAACACAAACTCAAGAGGGTGAACCCTTATGCCAAACGTAGGTTTGTGTTTGCCTCCACAGCCGTCTCTGTCAGAAGAGATGAGCTCTCCCCAAGGGTGATTCAGAGCCAAGGGCTAACTTGGGACTTTTGACTTGCTTTCAGGAGCAACTTTTCTCACTGCAGTAATGGTACAAACAACCGGGAAGGCTAAGTTCCTGACAAGTATTAGGAGTTAGAAATTAAGCACTGTAAATTCTCCCCATTGCCTGTTTACTCTGACGATGATTATGTGGACTGTGAAGTATTATGGACACTGCATTATTAACTAGCCTCATTAGAGAGCAATCGAGATAGCAGTGTCTGGTTTTGCAAACTGTTGAGGCAAAAGAGCTTCTGTATTCCACCTCCTCTGCGCTTCAGATTTTAGGGGGATTGGATGTACTTTTTGCATTGCTCCTGTCTTTACACAGCTGTGATGAAAAAGTGAGTTGTTCCACTACATCTGAATCAGTAAAATTTGGGTGGTATGAGAAGTTCTGCCGATAGCTGGCTCATATTTCTCACTTCCATGTGTTTTATGAGGCAAAGCCCCATTCTAGAGCGCAGGAACAACCATTTCCTCTGATGGCTAGTGCTGCTTTTTTTTAAGCTTGCAGTTGAAAAAGGAAACAGGGAGGAAGCTGATGTCTACATGCAGGATTTATCTGTATTGTTTTAATATTATATTTCTAAGGTTACATTTCTCTTGTCTTTTCCTAGATGCCAATTAAGTGGATGGCTCTGGAGTGCATACACTACAGGAAATTTACCCATCAGAGTGATGTTTGGAGCTATGGTAAATCTTCATGTGATTAGTTTAAAAATTTCTCTCTTGTAAAGCATTAAACCAAGTTGTGTTACTATGTTAAAGATACCCTCTTTTCCTAGAGGAGTTAATTCCAGTGGGTTTTGCTCTTCCTTTTTTTTTCTTCCCCCCCCCCCAATGTGTAACTCTAAACAGCAATTGTTATTTGTCTCCTGCGTTACTTCCCTGCTCGCTAAAATACATTATCATGATGTCCCTGCTGGGATGACTGCCGTAAGGTCTGGGCTGGTAGCAGTTTGGCTGATTATTATGACAGAAGAAGGCCTCTTTCAGCTCAGCCACAGATTCATAAAAATACAGCTGCAGGTCATAATTTTCAGCAGTCCTTTGAAAATCTTAACTCTAAAAGCCATGAATGTCAAAAAACATTTTCAGGCTTATGGGACTTTCTGTACCTACAGTCAGATAAAAGGGAATTTGTCATAATACAGAGCAAATACAGCAAGAGAAAGAAGAGAAAGAGACGAGCTCTCCAAGCTAACTAAAACAAGCATCCATTTAATTTCACAGATAACTTGGGAATTAGTTAGACAGGTCAGATCATGTGGACTCCGCGCACACCAAAAAAAAAGTCAAATTTGAGAAATGAGATGTTCATTTACTGTTGTTAATTCTGTTATCCAGACGAGCCATTGTGCCACATCTGCTGAGCTGTCGGCCTGTTTGTCTAGTATAGCTATTACTAATAAAATCATGTATACCTTTGTAAGTGGAATTTTTCAGCAGTATCTAGGGCTATGGACTCCTATTTGCATTTCCTGTTGCCATATAATTTTGAAACAAAAAGGTGTACAATTCTGTTCATTACTCACTTTTACCTGTGGGTAGCAGCAAAAGACACCGTTTGCTGTGACTGGGTAGCTGCCCTCTTCTATTCAGCTGAGAAAAACATACGAAAGTTAAATCAATCATGTAAAGCTGCTCTTTCTCCTCAAATTCTCTATCACTTAAGAAAAAATATGCTTCCATCTATGAAATATAATTTTAAATGCAGGAAGCCCCGAATATCTGTAATCAGAAAGGACAAGACCAAAAACAATTGGCAAGTTGTAGTTATTGAACATCAGCAAAGAGGTGAATGAGGGTGAAATAAATAAGTTGTTTATACATATGGTAATTTTGCCCATCACCTTTCACATTAGCATGACAGCTGGCAAAGTATGGTTACTGATCTGGAGGCATGTTTAAAATGACCTTTGCAATAAAAATAAAATTTAAACTGGTGTGAGAGCAGCACTTTCAGTATTTAAGGTTTTGTTGGGGGATGAATTCTGTTACTTATGATATATGATCTTTATTTCCAGCTCCGATGCCAAAACAAATCCTGTGGCGATTCAAAAAGAGAATCTTGGTTTTGAAGCACAGCACTATCATAACTCAAATCCATAAGGTGATTTAAGGAAAAAAATAATACCAGTGGCCGTGAATGACTTACAAAAGACAATGACATAATGTTACTCAGTGCTGTACCTTTGTGGGAAATTGATGCTCTAAGTTAGGGAACATCTGCGTTTTTTCCCCCTTAAAATAATAGAGTACATCAGACATTCATTTTCCCTTTTGATATGATAAAAGAGTGCGATGCATTCTTTTGTTATTGCATCCATTAACTTTACCACCATTTATTTGTCTTAGACCTTTCTCTTGCTTCAGATCTATCATGCTGCTTCTTACACCAATAAAAACGAGGGGAGTTGCTTTAGAAGATTAACACAAAGTGCTGTTTCACCATTTTCTGGAGCTTTTTAAATGGCAGACCAAACTTCAGTGTTTTTATAGGCACTGGTAATGAAGAAGAGATTGCAGTCTGGAGCTGGGCCAGAATACTGCGCTGTAAGAAATCGTGAAGGAATCTGAGTAGTATGACCTCAAATATTAACACTCTTTTTTTCTGTCTAGGAGTCACTATCTGGGAGCTTATGACCTTTGGTGGGAAGCCGTACGATGGAATCCCAACTAGAGAGATCCCCGACCTCTTGGAGAAGGGAGAGCGGTTGCCCCAACCTCCAATCTGCACTATCGATGTTTATATGGTGATGGTGAAGTGTAAGTAATTGTTGCTTTTAATATCCCTACGCTCAGTGCAGGAGGGACACTGTTTCAGAACATTTGCATCTATAGTCTCTGACAGTGCTGGGTAATAGGGCAGGCTGCTTCAAAACAAAAGCTTCCCAAGATACTGTAAATTCCATTTAAATACTGTATGCACGTTTTTTGCAATTGCAAAAGATACAAATTTAGCCATGAAGGGTTGAGTTAGCTCAGCTTCTTATTACTGTCAGATGGTATCTCATAGTCTTGCTGTGAAGTCAAAATTGTATGATTGTTATTGTAAACCCTTGTCATTTCCATGACAATTGATTTTGATGTAAAAAAGATAGTATTAAACATAATTATGGTACATGGATACCCAGCCATTGAAGGTTGTGAGGAGAAATGCTGGTTCCAAATATCAAGGAAAGAAAGCATGAATGTTTTATTGTTAGTAACAAGAATTATGATTGCAATAGTACTAATGAAAAGTAAAATTAAATTAATACAAGAAATGCTACAGAGAGGATATTTTTTTATCATTCTTAGTCCAGTACAATAATTTATGAATATTTTTACTTCAGCAAAACAGGAAAACAGTCTGCACAAGGTTTCCTCTTACCCTTTTATCTCCAAGATACCCACACTAGTGACAGTATCCTCCAAGGCTATGCTTCTAACTTAAAAAGAATTAGGAACATCTCTCTGGTGTTTCTGACTTAATTTAGGTGAGATTAACGTACAGACATCTCATCCATCTTATATAGTCCTTTCCCTTTTGCTTTGCACACAAAAACACTGCAAGAAAGAAAATAAAACTAGAAGAGGTAAATAACGTATCTTCTGAAAACAGTTGTACTGTGCATGCAGGTGTGGAAATTGTCTGAATAGTGCAAGGGGTTCATG
Source organism: Ciconia boyciana (assembly GCF_034638445.1). Taxonomy (NCBI): domain Eukaryota; kingdom Metazoa; phylum Chordata; class Aves; order Ciconiiformes; family Ciconiidae; genus Ciconia; species Ciconia boyciana. Next base: position 39,440,392 of record NC_132943.1, on the reverse strand, counting down.
TTGGTTGAGTGCAAAAATGTTCCATCTGATAGGATTTCTAATGAGTATGAGGCAAGTCTCAGTGGACAAAAGGAAGTCCTAGTAGGTGGGGTATTCTGGAAGAGGGAAAGTTACAGCTAGACGTACAGACTTAGTCCTGTAATGTTTGCATGAAACTCTTTATAAGCCATAGCAGCCTTGTTTTTCCTGCATTGGTCACTTCTTCAGTTAAACAGTACGAAGGAGATAAGGCCTGCTTCGGTCAGCCTCCCTGGCAAATGAAAACATGTTCTTGGGAAGCTGCTGATAGAATCTTCCATTAGAAAAAGCTGACACTGAGATAAACTAGTTGTTGGTGGTGACTGCCTGTACTACTTGCTTGTTTTGCAGAAAGCATTAGCAGGGATTGAGAATTGTTGTTTCTAATGAATGTTTCTTGGAGAGTGAAGGATAAAAGAATCCCCCTTACTCAAGTAAAATAGCATCTAATGCCTTGTGTGAGGTCTATGTTAATGATGCTGACACGTGAATGCAGAATTACCTGAAAGGCGGATGCGAGGTCAGTCATCCTGTAGATCTGTTGAACAGTTCTTTTTAATCGAAGTCACTGTGGAACAGCAGGTCAGTTAAAGTAAAATAGTATTTAGTAGTAACTTTGTAATAAACTCACTAGACTCAGATGAGATCAGATTCATTATGTTAGAGGTTGCACACATCCATAATAAAAGACAGTCAGAGCTGACGTCTAAATGGCAAGATAGACACAGAAAATTGCAAGGCATTGTTGCTGTCTCTGTTTTGGGGGTGGGGAACAGGAGCTCAGAGCAAATTAAGAAGAAGTCCATGCAGTGTGGAGCAATCTAGTCTTCTCCGGCCAAGACCACATGTTTTCCATTTTAGATGCATCGTAGAGTTCTAGCTTTCCATTCTTCTGGGATCTTTACTGCAACTTTTTTTTTAGGCCAGAGCTGTCAAGGACATCAAGGACTTCAAACTTGTGCATTTTTAAAAACTGAGTGATTTCTTCCCTTGACAGTTAACTGTTTTCTTTCTCATCTTTCATCTGTCCCCAGGCTGGATGATTGATGCTGACAGTCGGCCAAAATTCAAGGAGCTGGCTGCTGAGTTCTCTAGAATGGCTCGAGACCCTCAGAGATACCTAGTAATTCAGGTAAGCAACTCTGCAACACCGGGGGGGGGGAGAATTCTGTCTGCCAAACCTGACTGTTAAGGGGGCTGCCTTTGAATCTCTTTAAGTTCAAGGTGCTCTTGAACTTAAAGCAAACAGTGACCACAGTACTAGACAAGAATGAAGTAGAATGGCCAGTGTCAGTATCTCAGTAATAATAAAATAATCTGAAATTCACTTCCTAAGCTTGTATTTATGAGCACATATACAAGATCTGGCTTTGCAAGCTGCTCAGTACTTTGCATTCTCTCACAAAACTGGGGACAAGATTTGTCCGTCAGTGGACAGCGGACCTACTTTAGACCAAGGACTTGCTTGGTTCTACAGTTGCTTAGGCTGAATCTCAGGGGATTATCCTGAAGAGACTCTTCCCTGCACTGCTGAGATCATAAGAAGGTTTCTTTTCATAGCCTAAACATAAAGGTTTCTCAGAAGACAGGGAGTTGCGTCACGTTGGTACCTCTCATGCTAAAGAGGAGCTTCCCTCTGTGTCCTCCTTAGGTTGTGTAGGCACTGTAGTGCTTCACAGTCCCTGTGGTAGACCCACACCAGCATGATTCATCACATGAAATTACACTGTGGCAGCAGGGCAATACCAATATAGCCATATCGGTTGACTGCATCTAGCTGGAGCTGTGTATGCCCTGAGTACAGGTGTACGTGGAAATTTTTGTCCTTTCACTCCTACATTCTGCAGAAGCCTAGAGTTGCGTATGTGTTTATTACAACTCAGACTCAACCCACAGAAAATGAATCCGAGTATTTGGTAAGGTCCTTAGATGGTCCCAGTGTGTGAGCAGTTCAAATGAAAATGAAAATTTGAAAGAAGTAAGGTGATGTTGAAACCCCAGAGACCAAAGCATGGGATTAGTTTGATCCAGGTAATGATACTCTCATGCTATATCTCATGCTAGATCTGCTCCACATCATGGAGTACAGAGCAGAGATACATCCCGCTGGTCCTTAGCTTCACACTGACGTAAGAATTCCTAGCTGAAGAGCCTCCAGAAGTACAGTCACTGCCACTTCATGTTTCCTGATTGCTTTTGGGTCTAGTGCTAGTCTCTCTAGTCTAGCGCTCACCGTATGGTGTTTCATTTCACTGTGTAGACATGCTAGCCTACTCATGGTGTATTATTGCACAGTGTGAATGTACGCTACTCTCCTTCAGCTTGAGGAGAAGCAAAATGTATTTGAAAAGTAAAATACTAGTCAAGAGGATTTGTGGTGCTGAATGTGGAATTTCTCTTGCAGTATTCCCCACTGTGTTAAATTGTAAGTTCAGCTGATACAAGTGATTCTGGAAAAATCAGTCTGATTAAATTACTTAATTAGATAGGACATGTTTCCCTATTCCAACTACCTCTTCCCTTCCTTTCTCTCCCCTGCCCTTCCCTCCCGTGTTGTATAGTCTAGTGCGTATTTCATCCTGTGAGGCTTCTTCTCTAGTGATCCTTGCCGACAATACTGGCCATGTGCTTCTTGAGGAGAAACCAGGGTAACTCCATTGCACTGGTATCTCTGCCGTTATGACTCTCCGTTCCCCCCAGATGCAATCAAGGATGACAAGCTTACTGCTGAGCTTTTAAACCGGTCTGTACGCACCCTGTAGCACAGCCATCATTCCTCGCTGGATTCCACACGTGGCATAATAATTCTTGCAGAGTGGGAGGTCATTCTTTAGCCATGCAGTTAAGTTTAGCATCGTTTCTATGGGCTGTTAGGTGTTTGGGGCACGGGCTGCCTGTTGTGATGTTTTGTGCCACCGGGCAAAGTGCAGCCCTGATTTGCCTCTCCAGCTTGTAGATGCTATTTCAATAAAAGTATGTATCATTGTTGTTGCTGTTGTTCCCTGGTTTGATCTTTATTGCTTTCAGCTCTGTTACATTCTGCAGAACTTTCCATATGGATGAGAGGGAAATTTAGCCTCTAAGTCCCTAAAAATACTAAATGAAAAATGAAAAGAAAGCAAACACCCAGACACAGCAGTTTCCGTGTTATTTTTCCCCCTCATGTGAGCCTAAATAGCTGAGATATTTCACAAAATACATCAGGCCTTGACAGAACTTGGGTTAGAAAGTGAGCTTGTATGGGAAAAAGAGAGAGGAAAGAACAAAAGCTCGGACACGAGAAACCCCAAAAATTACTTTGCTTGATTTATGCGGTTATTCCCTTTCTGTCATCATATTCCCAGTAAAAAAAAATCAAAACAAATGATGTGGATGTGGTGCTTTAGAACAAACAAAGCAGCACTTGTGGTCCCTACAGCCTGGCTGCCAGGGCACGAATTTCGCTGTTTGGGAAATTAATCCAATCTTTTGACCATTTTCCTGTCTCAATACAACCTATTTAGGGAGATGATCGTATGAAGCTCCCAAGCCCAAATGACAGCAAGTTCTTCCAAAACCTTCTCGATGAGGAAGACCTGGAAGATATGATGGATGCTGAAGAGTATCTTGTTCCTCAAGCCTTCAACATCCCTCCTCCCATCTACACCTCCAGGACAAGAATTGATTCCAACAGGGTAAGAGCAAGCTCTGACAGAAAATACTGGTGATTATAAAAGCACAGGTGGAGATTTAAGTACACTAATCAAACACAGGCCGGAGTTGCCTTGGAAATTACAAGCTCCCATTGTAAGGAGGGTGACTGTAAAAATGTTGTCACTGTGTTCCCTGTTCATTGTGCCTCAGTGAATTCTAAATTAATAGCTCAGCCTTGAGTGAACAAAGGCTGGACTTGAACTGCCCGTCCTGAAAGCACAGCTGAAGCTTGTGAAGTCAAGCAGTGTTGTTTTTCAGTTGCGTACCATCCTGGCCAGGAAGTGCATAGCTCTGGTTCTCCCATCCCTGCAATCCTGTTGTCTTGACAGGGTTGGCACTGATGTAACCGAGGGCAGCTGGAATACATAGATAATGCTGCTTTTGTGTCTGGAGCCAGATTTCAGACTCAGCCCCTTTTCCTGTTTGTATGTGATGCTTTCATAGCCCTCCTTCACAATCATGTGTTTTTGCTGAGCACGTCACAGATTTTAGCACGTTGATCTTCGTAGCATCCCTGTCAGAGGAGGAAATGCTGTTCATTTTACAGGGGGAGCTGAGGCAGAGAGAGTGTTCAGGTGGAGTTCAGCTCACATAACTACCCATCAAAAGGATAGGGATATAATCTAAGCTCTTCATCAAGACTTCATTTCGTGTCACTGGAGAAGAGTGAGTGCATCCAGTGGGTGATTATTGCTGCCTGCCTTGGACATTTACAGTGGGATAAGATACTTTCTGGAGGTGTCTTTCTCTATCCACTGACTACAGACAGCTCCAGAGCAGTCTCAGACCTGGTGTGTGAGCTCTGGTGAATTGGATCCTGTCCTAAATGCGTCAGCCTCAGTGCCGCAGGAGCCCTGCTGCAAGTGGGGACCTGAGTTCAGGTTTCCAGAATTCCTTTTCACTCCCGAGCTCTGACCTCTGCCTGTTCCTGCACTTGGCCCCATCCTTTTAACAGTTTAGGTGCCACCCCTTCTCACAAAACTAAGAGATGGTGGAATGCATTACTAATGTGAGGACGTTCGCACAAGCATCAGATGTATTTAGTAATTAGGGACTTGTTTGTTTGTTTGTTTTCTCTTCATACTTTTAGTGGAAAGTCACATTTTAAATACTAAGCGGAGTCTCATTGAAATGTTAGCGTTTATTCCTCATGCTTTAGAAACCTTTTGGACATTTGTCCTTAGCCAGGGTAGTTCCAAATCTGTACCCTGGTCTGAACTGATTACACCATCTGAGGCAGGGAAGAGGTAAGCCAAGGGGCTAAGAGTGTATAAAGCAGGTCAGTATTCATGCTCTGACCATACACTGCATGACGTTCTTTCGCCTCTCCTGAATAAAGCAGTGCTTTTCTGGAATAAGGAAGACAAAGTCTGATCTTAAATAATATCCAGGCAATTCATAAGGAAGTTGCTACTGTTTTTAAAGGGAAGGAGACTAGAGAGGTCTGTGGAAGAGGCTGGCTTGTACTCCCACTGGCTAAGCTGGATTCACATAGCATTTCTCCTGCATCACTGAAAGGCAGTGAAGGGAAGATGATGCATGAGGGGATGATGCATGATTTAGCAATAAGCAAGAAACTTCCTCTTTATGGCAACAAGAGTTAATTTTTAGTGTTGATGCTGATCTGAAATAAGTCAGTTTTACTCCTAGCTGTCTCTGGAGAGGTTCTGTTTCCTTTGCTGCCAACTTCTGAGGAAAGAAGGAAATGACAATAGTTACCTTTGAAAGGTGCTCACTGTCACACTGATGTAAATCACTGTAGCTTAGTTGTACACAGTGGAGTACTACCATTTACACCAACACAGGGTTGAGAGAGCAGAGTCAGACCTGTAAGGTTTGCTATATTCATCTCACTCCCATATTTGCTGGAAACACTGAGGCACATTTAAAGGAGAAAGAATTAGTAGGAGAACGAACTTTCAGCAGTTCCTTTTGCCCTCTGTCTTTAGTGCCAGCTGAGCAGAGGAGTCCACTAGAGCTGAGGGAATTAATTCCAACAAAAATCCTAGAGTAAATATTCTGAAAGAGTTATTTAAAATGTGCTGTTTGGCCAGCCAACATGCTCACTGGGATATTCATGGAAAGCAAACACAGGCTATTATCGTTGTTGTTGTTATTATTATTATTATTATTATTAAAATCAGGTAACTTTCTCTCAGCCTTTGCCCAACTTTAAACCACGCTGTTGCAGCTGCTTGCACACATATGATCCCCTTGAAGTCAGCAGAGCTGCAGAAAGAAACCCCATGCCTTTATTTCTGCCACACAGAGGCTCCATCACATTCTTGATGTGCCGTCTCCTCTCCACAGCTCACAATTTCCTGTCTTGGTTTGAGACTGTGATCTTGTACCACTGAAGTCAGTGGGAGCTTTGCTTTGCAGTTCAATTTAATGACAGTAGCGAGACTGTATCCTTCTTTCTGTAACTCCTACTGCTGGGAATTTTTCTCTGGCATCATACGACAATCTAACCCTTAAATATGGAATTACCCTTTGTCAAAAGTTTTCAGATTCTGAGCCAGGTTTTCTGATCCAGGTTACCTCGGAGAGGGCAGTTGAGGGATGGAAAGCTTGCACCCAGCTCTGTATTTTTGCACACCTTCCATCTTTATAGTGTTTTTCTTTATTGTAGGAGCCTCTTTATAGAGGGGTCATTTTTAAGGCCAAAAGAAGAGATGGGCAAAGAAGTTGTCATTGAACAACCAGCTGATTTATAGTAGCAGTTGCTGGTATCATTGGAGACTGACTCCTGTCCTGTAACAGGATTACCAGTAGAATTTTGATGCTTGTCCAGTGTCTCAGATTAGCTTCGGTCTCAGCTTTGTTTGCTAACAATTCTGCACCTCCTAATTGTACTGCTAGTGCTGCCGTATAGGCGAGTACATCTAGACTGCAGGAAGGCCACAGCACCTTGTTGCTGGAGGGGCCTGGGGACCAGTTGAAAGCCCCACAGCATCTTAGCATACCTGGTTTCCTTTGCAGAGAGGTTTTTTCTGGATGTAGTGCATTTGTTTTCTCTCTGTGCAGAAAGCTACATACTTGTCTGTTGTTTTTCTGAAGCACTCAGGTTCTTGGTACATTAACTAGTCTTCCAGTGAAGATTGTGTTGATTTAAAACAAAATACACAGTAGCTCCTTTAAGGTAATAGTGCATCTGCTGTGCACAGTTCAGTACAGATGGATGTCAGCTACAAGAATCACACAGAATTGAAATGCTGTCAGAGCTCTCTATCTGCAGTTGTCTGATTCTGTCTTTGTGTTTCCTTTGGATAGTTTGTGATTTATGCTTGTTTAGTGTAGTGAATATTAATATTACACAAACTCATTATGGTGCTGCTACAGCCATAGATGTCAAATGAATTGATACAGCTTAGGTACTTTGTGTTCACTGTGTCTGGCAAATTAAATTTTATGGGGAGATTGCCAGGCAATTTGGTGAAGTAAAACACACAGACAAGAGCTACATGATCTTCATGTCATTTTCAGAGATCAGAAGCATAAAAGATACTGTATTTCCTGTCTTAGTTGTTCTGATTGTAGTTTTAGTGAAGAAAGAGTCGGTTATGTGATGGCAGAGCATTGTGCTCCTTCTCTGGGCACGTTGTACTGACAGCTTTAGTTGAATGTTCCAGCAGTGCAGCTCTACTAGGGACAAAAGTTAGCAGGAAGAAAGCAGGGAGATCATGAGCCTCCTCACACTTAGGCTTTGAAGTTAGGGAATGAAGGAAGAGCAAGAGCATTTACTTTCTAAGGAAAGCTCTGAAGTTTCTCTAGGGTGATCTCGGTCCTAAATCCTTGCAGCTTGTTGCCTGGGAGGGGCACCACTGGATGAGGTTTGCATAAAACACCGCCTGCCTTCTCCCTCCCATGTAACGAAAAAGGCTATTTGGATATGAATTAATAGCAAAGAGCTGCAGCCCACGGAAAGAAGTCTGGGAAGAGGGCAGCCTTCCGGGGACTTTCCAGCTCCCCAGGAAGTGTCATATCCTTCTTCCTCCAGGGATTACTGAGATTTATGAAGCAGCGAGGCTCAGACACAGCTTCAGCATTTCCATCACACCCACACTGGCTTCACACTAGCACGTCTTTGGCACCTGTACTGCCAGGAGCAGAAGCCTGCGCATGCTCTAGCCCATAACAGTGCCCTCTGTTATGAAGTCCAGCCTGAGACTGATGCAGCTTTTAAATAAAAATTAGCATCCTAAGCTAAATTGAATTCTTTCATTGCATCTGAAGCTCTTCAGCTGCAATTTCAGCTCTTCGGCTTTTTCCAGCTTTCATTTTCCATTGTCTAGAGATATTCTAGAAATACGGAGTTTTAGAAGCTCTGTGCTTCTGAGAGATAAGCTGAATCCTCAGCAGCGTTTCCATGAGCACAGGACCCCAGCTAGTGCTTGAGTGTCCTACATTCACAGCCATTAGATGATTCATTCAGGTATTTGTAACAAGTACTGTCCTGTGTGCACAGAGATAGTACTAATACAGAAAGCACTCTGTGTACCCCATGATGCTCTTTGCTCTAAATCCTTGGCTAATTCCTGATGAAAACTGTCTATACTGTTTATTACTCGCTGATACTGTCCCTGTAATTTTATTCTGTACTCTATGTATCATGGAAGCACCTGCCAACCCTGCAATTAAATATCAAGCTATTTTTTTCAGAGATGTCTAATTCATGTGGCCAGGGAGACTATTCTGCTTGGCTAAAGCAGGCTCTGGTATGCCAAAAGCCAGTTTTCAGTTCCCTGAGTAGTGTCTGCTATGCCATTGCAGCAGTCCTGGTATGGCATTAGGTCTGGTAGTGTTTCATGGCTGAACATCTGTATATGTCTGCGTATAAAAAGATTATTCCAGAGAGAAACCTGGCAAGAAGTTATCTTTATGATTAATTTGTTCTGCTTTCTACATTTGAAAGGTAGCCATTTTCAAATCACAGGCTTACAAAGGAGATGGTTGTTAGTGATTTTCAGATGTGTTTCACATCAGTATGGCGTACGGCATCTTTCCTTCCAAAGCTTATCACGGACAATAGAGACTGTTCACCCAGTGAGATCACTACCAGAATTAAGTGACTTCTTGTTAGATTTTTAAGTAACAGGGACGAATTTCTTAGGGACCTGCAGTGCTCCAATGGTAGAAGATCAGATCTGAGGTCTAATATGCCCTCCTTTACATACTGAAATACAACAGACTTGGAAGGTGGGGAACTGTAAGCACCGCCATCTTCAGTTACAGCTGGAAGGGGGGATTTTGGAGAGCAGTCAGAATTTGGAGGGGCACTTCCCAGTGTGTCAGCACAGCTGAGAGGTACTGTCATTGCAGGTGGGGAGAGCTAGCAATTGGTTATAGCATCCTTTCCTCTTGGCAGAGAAGGTGGCAGGAGGGAGTCGTGATTTGTCCATGATTCTCCTTGTGTTCCAGGGCTTTAGTAGCAATCGGTGCCTTCCTGGTCCCCGTTTCTTTTTCTGTACGAAAAGGCAGTTAACTGTTCCTGCCCATGCTCTCAAGCTAGTTATTTTTCCAGGTGTGTCCTGGCCATGTGGGATTGATGGCAGTAAAACCACTTCATCCTAAAGTCAATGGATAATTTGTGTGAAGAGATACCAAGGCTAGACGGGGCCATTGCAAGTGTTTTGTCTAACCTTGTGGCATAACATAGGCCAGAGTCTCTTGTCTCTTAATTTCTGCATCAAGTGCAGAAATTCTGTTTGAGGTGGAGTTTGTCTTTTAGAAAGATTGTCTTGATTGTATCAGGTGGGATGGAAAATACATCACAGTGTAGAAAAATCTCACTGGGCGGTTAATGCTGATTCCTTAGCAGGGTTTGGATCCTATTACTGTCTGCCATGCACCCTTTTTTGTGCTAGATTAAGGAGCTGCCGGTTATCAGAAATCTCTTCTGTTTAAGGGGCTGAGTGGAATAGTACCATTTGTATGTGTTTGTTGTTAAAGAAGGGCAACACTGATGCCTCCTTTTTATTTGGTTTATTTGTGGTTTTCGCCACTCCTCTGCTTCTGCAATATCTTTCCCAAAATAATATGACCAAATCTTTCCTTAAATTTGATGCTTATTACGACAGTCTGTCAGGTTGTGGACTTTTTTATTTATTTCTATCCCATTTCTTTAATTCCTTCTCCTTAAAAGGTGATCAAAAACTTTCTGAAAATCTTAGTAGTCCTTTGTTTGCCTTTTACTAGACTCTGTCGCTTCCTTATGCAAGTGTTGCAATGAAATCTCCAATGCCAGAACAGATGAACTTGTAAATTAACTAGACGTTGTATCAAAGGGTTTCATAACGTTTCAGGAGGTTACACTGACGCTATCTCTATATTAGCTCTCTTGCTTCTTGAAAAACTGCTTGATTAGTTAGGAAAGTTTGTATGAATCCATTCTGTATGTCTTTCATAAAATACTACATTTTGTGTATTTTCCTAGTAGGCAACAGTGTGCTGGATACTGCAGTTGCTGCCATCAAACCTTCAGAGTAATTCTGGAAGTCCCACCAAGCTCTCTTTCAAGATCTCAAATTCCCATTTTCTGCTTCCCTAAGTTTTAATGACATGCTGGTGGTAGGAGGCTCCTTTCTGTTCTGCTCTGCCTTTTACATTAAGCAGTTCTCAGTAGCTGTTAAGTGTTTTGTTGGTATCTAGTCAACCATCACAAATATTTCACCTACTGTAACTTTTTAATTCTGGGAAATTCTTCTGTGTCTATTGCTACTCTTTGTTGGAAATGTAGATAGCACAAGGCCATCTTTGTCCATGAAAAGCAGGAGGTGAACCCAGACTGATACTAGCAGCCTAATTTCATTGCTCAGGGTGAATGAAGTAGGAAGAATAAACATGCAAAAATACACTGTAAAAAACATGACATGAAAAATTATTTCAGTCTTAATAATTTACATGAAAAAGGAAAGCTTCTCACAAAATATGTATATTTAGAGTATGAGTGTTTAAACACCTTTTTAAAATTTGCTAAGTTTGCCAGAGGGAAAAGGAAGAAAATTCATATGGAGGACTCAAACAGAATAGGTGATGCCCAGCTCGTCAGAGAGAATTCTTTGAAAGCGCTTTATGGCAATTAGTCTCTTGCTTTGCAACCAGGCCAGCTGAAATCAGTGGTGTTTCTCAAGGAGTAAGCCCTTCTCAGCCTGAATAGATTATCGGGACCAACTTGTCAAATTGCTTCATGGTTTTGCAGGTCAAGTGCCTTAAACCAGGATTTTTTTAATGTGTTAGCTGTTTTCTGTCACATTCAAGCTCCTGAATTCAGGCATATAGATTTAGCGTCAGACTTTGCGAAAGTGTTGGATGGCATTTTGGTTTCTACAAATTTAATATATATTTAATTACAAATCACCAGCTCACAGGACTTCCTGGTGAGACCTACTGCAAGTTAGCGTTCAGTGGTATCAGTGGAAGAGTCTGTAGCTGTATATTGCTTCAAACCTTGACGCATGACATGTAAATTTCTTGAGCTTTAATATAAACTGGTTTAAAATCAGGCAGCATCTGCTTAATCCATGAATAGCTGCTGGCTGTGTTAACAGTCAAGAGAGCTCACAGCTGATCCATTTTCTTTTCTCTCCTGAAAAGAAAAAAAGTCAATAGATATAAAGAGAGTAAGTAATAAATATTTCTACACTGCACTGATGAGGCATTCTTGGAAAACAGCAAGCTAAACAACTCTACATAATTCAGTAGATGGAAGAGTGGACTAAGAGTCAGGAAATAATTATGAGAGCTGGGAGAAAATTTTCCTTCAGTGACTAGGTTTGAAACAGAAATTGTTAGTGAAAAATGTCGTTTCTGAGGAATGATATTTGTGATTTTCTTAAAATAAGAAGAGCACCTGAAAATACAAGGGGCTGTGATTTGGAAATGCACCTGGCAGGGCTCCAAGGAGTCGTGACTTAAACACCCGTCTGCCCGTGAGGGTTGGGGCTCACAAGCCGGAGAGCGCCGTCCACAGTGTCCCATGGCAGTGGGACTCCTGCGATAATGCTTCGAGCGTAAGGTGGCAGGAGGACGCTGGAGCATCCTGTGCCAAATACTGTACTTTCTAAACATACATGCAATGGGGATAAATGCCAGCACAGCCTAAAATGCCCTTTGTTAGCCAGAGTAAAGAGTCTGTCTGTCTTGTTAAATGCTGTGGTAGGGGAGGGAAAAAAAATTCTCAAAGCTATAAAAAGACTCTCCAAAAGATGCGGTGGGGAGAAGTGGGAGGAGGCATAGATGAAGTTTAGATTTAGAATGTTAAAAAATGATTATTTTATCCAAATCAGCTGGATGGTTATTTCTTTTAGCCTATTATTGCCACCAGAACCTCAGCCCTGCTCTAAATCAACTCAGCATTTCATCAAGAAGCCTATTCTTTGCTATAAGAGACCAAGAGTGCACAATTATGGGTTTCTTTTCCCCCTTGCATAATAAAATTGGGAGATTATCATCAAGTTTCTATTCAGATTTTAGGAAGGCTTTTTTATTTTATTTTTAAAACCCATCTTTGTCTGTAAGAGCTCCCTGTTCAGGCCAGCATGCTGTAATGATTACTGCTGTAAAGGCTTCAGTGGAGATGTGCTCTATTTCATTCTCAATGAGGGTTGATGGCATTTTGAGAGGCTCAGAATATCCTTTGATTACTGTATAAAACAGACTGGGGAAGATGGCAATGCAGCGTGCGGCATAGGAGGGGGCTGCTGCTCCGAGTGTTGCTCATCAACTTTCTTTTGTGCTTTTTTTTTTGTCTGCCATGTCGCAATCACAAATCATGACCGTGTTGTGGTTTTGGTCCCATTCCCCATCCTTTCCCTGTTTTGGGATTTGAAGCTCGAGGTTTGTACAGAAAAAGAGCTGCTGCTGCTCCTGTGTTTTGGACAGATGCTACAGCATATGAGCAGGAGCAGCGCCTTGACCCTTCTCTCCCCCAGGGAATTGCTGGAGTAGCTAGGAAATGGTATGTTGTCTCTTCCAAACTGTGGGGAATTGGCCCAGTGTTAGAAGGTGCCGTTTACTGTAAAATGTCTTCGAGAGTGTATTAAAAAAGGAGTGACAGAAAGCTAGTCATGGGTGACAGGAATGATACGGGAGTAAAAGAGATTGAAAGGGATAGACACATGCAAGCTGCCTCTCTTCCTGCTCTCCTGTCTGTTTGACACTCACGGTGCATTAATATAAAATAATAGGGAAAAGGAATTCTTGCATCTTCATTCTTGTGTCATGCTTAGATCAAATTGCATATTGTGCCAGCTGAAGGCTGTTTGCTAGCCGTTCTGAAGTTGGAAGGATGAAGGTTTCTGAGGTCTGGAGGACAGGGTGGTTTCCAGGGAGAGTTTTTGATGCCATACAGCAGGAGAATGCTTTTATTCCCAGCCCAGGTATAGGAGATGAGTCTATGGAAGAGCATTTCGCCTACATTTTGCTGTCAGTGTGCCTGGATACTGAGTTTTGTGGCCACATCGGGCATCTCTTTAACAGGTTATTTTCATTGGTCTTCTTGTAATCTTTGACTCCTCTACTTGGTGAAGTGTTAGACTGACAATATACGGTGTATGTCTGGTGTTTTCCAGTAGCAGAACAGGAAATACTCTGTGCAGTATTTAGGTATGTCGTTTCCTGTACCACTATGCCAAGATTATTAGGCATGTTTTGTTTTGTGATATATGCCATTTACTGTTCACAGTCCAGACTACATTACTCCTAGAAGGCTGTATTCAGGTTTGGGCATCCCACTGCATATGGACTGCTCTAAAAGAGTTTATAAGTCTGAAAACAGACAGCTGTTAGGAGAAAAAATTGTGCAAGAGAAAGTTTAAATGACTTATCTGAAGCTATGAAGTAAGTCAGTACTGACCTGAACCCAGGTCACCAGTGAAACATCCCTACTGATATTGAACAAGTTCAGGGATGTCTTAAACCCACCATAGTGCCAGGACGTGATCTGGCACATTCAGGTGATACAGGCAGCCTGTGTGAACTGAGTTAGAGCTCAGGCTGCCTGCAGATCTCAGCTCTCTTCTGACAAATGGTGACCAGAAAAAACTTATGTGCAGAAAAAACTCACATGCGGAAAAGACTTTTTCCTTGTTTCTTCTATTTATTTTTTTTCTCCTCACTGATCTAAACTGGATGTTTTGTGTCTTCATTGTGGAAGGAGCAGTCATCAGAGACTGGAACAAACTCTATAGCTAACACAGGATGGTGCTTACGCTCTTTTCTATACTCACGTATCAACATTCAAGTTAAAACGTTAACACACGTTGTGAGAAAGGGTAATGCTGGAAAAGGGACTGGGACTTCATCATTTCCAATAAGGATTCATCAATCCCCCATGGAACTTTGTGGCCGTTGAACTGAGGGCATTTTTATTTTTGTTGTCGAATAATAGGCTCCCCTTTCCTCTTACTGGAAAAATACATGTCCTGTCTTGCTACATTAACTCAGGTGGGCCACATTACTGTTTGTGTGCCTGAAATAGGTGATGTAAGAGACACGCACACAGATACCCCAAACCAGTTTCAGCGGATGTACATCTCCAGTATGCTATGATGGTTTTTCTGTGTGCTGAAATGATACAGGGTGCCAGCAATGACCCATACCTAGTACCATGCTGTGATACTTGGCAGTGATGCCAATGGCAAGTTTTCTTCATAGTCCTAGAGGAAAGTGCCCAGTGGGGAATGGAGTTTTCTTAAGTAGGGTCAGGAGCCCAGGCTGAGCAGAAGAGAGAGCACGAGGAATGCCAGACTTGTGTCAGGTGCTGCGAGCTGTAGGGACGGATATGCTTTAACTAGAACGGCCCAGGGGGCATCTAATCCTTTCTTTTTGTATAGGGCCCTGCTCTGAGCAGTGGCTGGGACCAGAAATCTCCAGAGGTCTGCAAAGATTCTAGCTATTACTATACAAACAGCATTTCATTTCTGTTTAACGTTACACAGCAATCTCATGGTACATGTTTTTTCTTTCTTTTGATTTTCATCTCAGACATGTTTGCTGTGGGCTCTCTGAAGCAGGGCAGAGTAAGCTGTTAGCTCTGTGGTCAGAGGGAAGCAGGACTGCTCCTGAGCAGAGGTGGCTGCTCTCCTGGGGTGGTCTTTCCTACTTGAATTTCAGTTCAGATCAGTTGTAAATACCAGACTGCTCCCTTGAAATGTAGCTGGAGTTTGCTCGGGGCTGGTGGGACAGTGTTGTGTGCTCTGCCTGCAGCCCCACCAGAGCATCCCAAACGTATTATTCAGATCCACTCGCATAAATCAGCTGTCCTTCCTAGAGAGCTGCTGAAATCTTGGTGCATGCAGCAAGATCTGCTCAGCCTGGTATGCTAGGAGGCTGCGGTTTGGTGACTCGAGCCTGGATACTGACTTGGTTTCAAATCAGGTAAACAGTTTCTAGGGGAAGGAGGAAAGTGAGTTATTTCTGGGGGCACACAGCCCAGGATTGAACTGGTCCAAGGAAGTGTTGCAGAGCTTGATCAGAACAGATGATCACTGAGTTGCCTGAAGCATGGACCATGAGGCGCCCTGAACAGGACGTGCAAGGAGCATCCCAGGGAGAAGGTGGGGGTGTTTTACTCCTGCTTTATGGTTTGGTGCTTCTTGTGTACGAGAGCAGAAGGAGAGTGAAAGAGAATTGGGTTTTCATGTGGATAGGAGCAGTATCAGAGTGGGCTCAAACGTACGTGTGTGTGTGTGTGTCTACATTGATGTTGGCAGAGCCTTGCCTTTAGTAAAGAAAAATCTTTCAGTCCCATGAGCTTAGCAGGCTGCTTAAGAACAAGAAACAGTAATAATTATGCAACCCTATCAAATGTGTGTGCATATCTCAGTGGGTGGCAAGGAAAACCAGCTCTGCAGCAGCGAGGATGCTGTTGGGAGGCTGTGCTAGCAAGCAAACCATGGGGGTACTGGATCATGCTGTAAAATAAAGTTTTATTTATTTTCTGTTTGGTGATAGTCCTGTACCACCCATAATCCCACAGCAGCATCACATCACTGAGTACCTTCAGCATTTCTTCCACCTGAAGTCTGCTGTGGGTGCACCTTCAAAGGCAGCTGTGGTCACCGTAGGGCTGGCCTGGGATGAGCTGTAGCGCAGGCAGGGGGAGGAACAGAGCTCTGGGTGCCATACTCCAGGCATGACACTAGACTCAAATGAAAAGAGTCAAGGCAGAGGCATAGTCACACAACTACGTAAAGATGAGCAGCAGGACCCAACAAGGCTTTGATTTCATTACAGTTTAACATGCAGCCAGAAAATATTATGTCCCTGCTATAAAGGAGGAGATATTTACCTTTGGGAGATTTTAGAAGCAAGGAATTGGAAAATGAAATTAATGAATAGAAAGCAATAACACAAGCCAATATTCACAAAAGTGTTATTTACCTCTCTTTTATCAAGGCTCATTTTACACAAACGTTAGCGGTTATAATAGCTGATATGTCACTGGTATTTAGTACCAAAAGGCCTCTAAAAAGGCTTTAGGGGATATTTGCTTGTTTTTTATCTTTTCTCCCTGATGTCATGTTTGTGCCTAAAATTCAATCATGTGGTACAAAGAATGAAATCTCGGGCATTTCTGGTTAGGGCTGCTCATGGGCAGTTAAAAAGGCTAGGCTCCTTCTGGAGGATGCTTAGAGTTTAAATGTCAATGGATGTGTGCACTCCAGAGCTAATGGATAAAATGCATATTACAGTATCAAAAGGGGGTGATTATTGGTTTTGTTTGTTTGTTTGTTTGTTTGTATGCAAGTTGAGACTTTTTAAGTAGGTTTATGTAGGGAGGTCTTTGAGCAACCAGCCTCTGAAGTCTCTGTCCATCGCAACAAGCTAGAGATCTTCATCATTCAGGTCAGAATTTCAGGATCAGAAATCCAAAAACCTAGATCTTCTCGGTAAAGGAACATCAGCTCATTTTTTCAAGATAGTATTTAAGATGCAAAAACAACAACCAAAAGAAAAATCAGCAAAGTAAATTGGATTACACATACAAATCAAGCTATTTAAGTTCTACTTGGTAAGGTCCAAATGTATTTTCTGCTCGCAGTGTGATTCATGTCCTGACCAAGAAGAGTTGGTGGGGGCCTTCAGTACTTATCTTGGAAGCCTACAAAATGATGACATCACATTGCAATTAGCAGGCAATTTGAAGACATTTAAACAATTATGTCACATTTTCAGCCCCACTAATTGGCACCACAGCTGTTTGCTTTGCCTCCTTTTTTTGGAACAGTGGCCACAGGGTATTAACTCATGGGGAAAAACAGTAAAGAATTTAAAAAGTGTGCAGACACCAGTGGTTTGGGGAAGAGCCAAGCTGTAAGGTTCTCTGTTAAGGGTGTTGCAGGACAGCTATGTTTAGTACAGAGCTAAAGGGGAGGCATGAAGAAAATACCATTACCGTGATCTTAGTTGACAGATCACTGACTGAGAAGAGTCTTGTCAGGAAAAATAGCAATAAATGCATTAATGCTAATCCATTCTCTCCTGACATCTTGGGACAGGGCTATTCTAAGGGGGCCTGTTATTATGTTGTTACAGTTGCATAGTATGTATTTAAATGTTAGAGTCACGGCCAAGAAGATCTAAAGATAGGATGGTGGGTTTAGCCTTTTGTGATGAGGGTGGAGCAAAGCATGCCCACGGAGAGATAATGCGGCCATCCTAGAACACTATTTTTTTAAGTTGCTAATCATCTAAACATTTACTGGCAGAGGAGTGTAGCCCGTTGACAAAAGCCTTGCTTTGCTAAGTTACCCTTAAGAGATCACTGTGGGCTGTGAACTAAAAGTAGTTCAAGACAGCTCTCCCCTTATTCATCCAGAATCAATGAACCATCAGCTGAAATTCATGGGAGTGCCTCTGTGAAAACAGAAAGATGTAAATTAAAGGTATGTAATACAGCACGGTGTAGTACCGAATAGAAAAGGAGTGGTTACAGTCACTGGTTTAGTGTCTGTGGAAAACAAACAGCAGCAAACTCCAATCCCCTGCATATAATACTAACACAGTATTGCTACAGCTCTTTTCACTCTCGTACAGTCTGGAGGGCTGGAAACTAGAAGCAGCAAACCCCCTCTTTGGAGTCTCACAGCCTGCAGGCAGGAGGGAAGGAAGCTGGGAAGCTTTACAAGGAGGTAGAGGATTCCCAGAAGAGCTTTGGGTTCCTCGCTGTTAAGAGTTGACTCTCTGTAGTCACCACTTTGTATTTCTTCTCTGGATCCTACCTGTAATCATCAGTTTGCCTAAATCTTCACCACTCTCCATGGACCATAGTTTACTACTTAGCTGTCTTCAGTCTTTCCTTCTCCGTCTTTGGAGTATGCAGAAAGCATCCCTGAATTCTAGTAAACACGAGATGAGATGGCACAGAGAAGGGAGATTAAGTCTCCTGCAGTGCAATATCCTATAGCCATCAGTAGGACTTCAAAGTAGCATCTGGCAGGCCCAGGGGATGTTTTTTTATCCATTTGTCTAACACATTCTGGGTCGTAACCTGTCCATGTGTCATTAGAAGGTGACAGTAAATCTGTGGTACAGAAGAAAGGTGAGGGGGTTCAGAGAGGATCTGACCTCCGCAGTCAGTGCATCTCTGGTTTCCACGGTGTTCCCTGTTTAAAGAGACCTTCCTAGTTGCCCCAAACAAGCCTCTTGCAGAAGACTGCCAAGTTACAAGCTTGCTGCATAGTCTGTATCCAGATGTGTATTGAGGACCTTGATGTCTGCTCCCTTAAAAAAAAAAAAGTAATCTCTGGTAAAGTGTCTTCTGTTCCCTCTTCTGTTATGATCTTCTCTCTCAAGCGTGATCATCTCAGCCAGGCAACTGCTGACTTTGGTTTTTCCTTCCCTGTTTGTGAACCTTTCTTGGCTGCTGTTCTTCTGGATGCACTTACACTTGTCTTGAATAAAAGAGAGACCGTGCACCGATGGGACAGCACTGAAGTTCCCAGGCTGATCCAGCCAAGCCCTCTGCCATCTCCTTCTGTGCTGCCTTAGATGGCACTTTCTTTGCAGTTGGCATCGTCCTCGCTTCTCTGGCTGTCAACAGCCACAGCTGGGTCAGACGCCAAAGCTGCTCCCAGGCCTAGGGCTTAAGTTTAAGCTCTGCTTTTCAAACATAACAAGCTCTTTGGGAATGCTTAGTGAAATCAGTCACGGTTGGCCTAGACTTCAGTGGTGTCTCAGCCCCTCCTCCCCCAGCCTTACTACCCGTGCACAGAGCCCTCGCAGCTCCCGCTGGCTGCACAGGGCAGAGCTCTGCCGCTTGCGCTAAGGGTGGACCGGCGACTGCTCGGCTCCCTCTGCACCAGCTGAACTAGGCCTGTATTTGGCCATTTGATTCGAGAGCGATTTGCTGACGGCAAAGGAGATTCAAGTTCAGCTCCAGCCTCTAGAGAAGCTGCTGTTTCAGTGCTTTCAGACGATCTTTTGTCCTTGTGCCTCCTGTTTCTCCCTGTCATGTTTAGGTCTTAGTACCATCTCTCCCTTCCTACTCAGCCTCCTGTCACATGCCAGCCCTTTCTCGCTCCCCGCGCCCCACAGTCTCTCTCACTTGCCATTGTCCTCTGTTCCTTTGCAAGCCACCGTTCCTGGCTCCTGACCATCCCTGCTGCCAGCTCCTCCGGCACCGCTTTCCTTGCAAGCCTCTCAACTCCTTTGCAGTCTGCTCAGACCGCGTTTCCTCCTCCTCCTCCCCACTGACGGGGGGTCGCTGAGACCATGGGATAGATCCTCTCCTGTGTTTCCTTCCAGCACCTAGTTTCCCTGGGGAAAAACAACTACGGAGTCCTGCTCAAGCCTTGCTAATGGATGGTGCAGATAGACAATTCAGCTAACAAAGGTTTTCCTGCACTTCTGTAATTTGCAACCTGGAGGCTTTTTTAGGTCATAACTTGGCTAAATAGGGATGAATTTTCATGGGGATGGAGAAGAGGGTATCTCTAACTGTGCTCATGCTCATCAGCACATGTAAATCACCTCAAACACAAGGTGCTAGATCTGAGTAACAAAATGGCTGTGGGGATATTTCAAATAGAAGGAAATGGGCATATTTTTGATCACCAGAAAAGGGTCTTCAGACAGGCAGCATGCATTTTAAAAAAGTTTATGTTTGTTTTTAAGGTTTTTCCGGATGGAGGTATTTCGCTTAAACGCAAAACATTCCTTTATAAAGTAAGATATTTGACAGTGACCATCATCTCCATCCTGATGTTTTGGCAAGAAGTTCATAAGGGAAAGATTGACTGTAGTACGTCCAGGCCTTACTATGTGAGGATGCACGTTGTCTTTCCTTTTAATTTTGGTATGTTTCCTGGTGTGGATATGTTTTTGAAACAGATTTTGATGGATGAGATATCTTCTGAAGTGGAGTGTTCTCAAGGAGGTTAGACTTCTTTCCTGAGGTGGTGGGTTTTTCCTTCTAATTTATCTCAAGTTTAGACCTTCTTTTTTCAAACCCTGACTTTTTCTTTCCCCCAGCTAGGAGATAAGGGAAATACAATAAAGTTTTTGAAACAAAATGGGAAACAAAATAATTATGAAGAACTGAACTTATAGTCTCAAAAATAACATTTTGGCAGCAGAAAAACACATGAAAAATAAAGGGTTCTTTGTTTTATTTTTATTTTCCTCCAAACATCAGCATTTCCTCTATGAAAAACAGGCCGGTTTTGGGTAACAGTAATAAGTATAAATGCAGCCACTGTGCTGGTGATGTTACAGCAGTTCAAGGTCCACAGGGCAGTGTAAGATGGTTCCAGAAACCAATATCAAAATGAAGATCTCTGCACGGATACTTTGCTGTACAGCCTCTAGACTTCTCGGTAAAAACCCTTAGCCTGTGATACAGAAGCGACATTAGAAGGGCGGTATATGTTGAGAGCAGGACCACATGGCACGTTGGAGTCTTGAAATCCAGCAGCTGCTGTGCTGTTTGGGTTTACCAAAGCCAAGGGACTGTTTTCCCTGTGATACTTAAACTCGCTGTGACAGTCTAATGACAGTCCTGCACCATCCTGCCCTCCCGGTTTGTCCCTGCTGCTTTGTCCCTAGGAAAGGGAGCCTTGCCTTGGAGCTAGATGCTTTCTGCACTTCTCCTGCCCTGTATTTCCTCTGAAGTTGAGTGCACCGCCTGTCACTCTTTCTGTACGATCTGCCTTTCCAAAAATTAGACACGAGACATTTGCAGGATATACAGCTGTCAGCAGGTGTAGCATGGCAGCAAGAGGAACTTACCTTTATGTTCCCTTACCCAGCAAGAGGAACTCAGTAGCCCTCCCTAAGACTGGTGAGGGACACGGCTTGTTGGTGTTGGTGAGACATTTGCCATGACTGAATTCTTTGACTTTTAGATTCCCTTAGGAAATCCAACTGATGTGCATGTTTCTCCCCATTAGCTCATACAGCTCATGTGACTTGTTTCATTCATGTGACCTCTTATTATGTATCCATCATTCCATTTTTCTTTCCTATTAGAGTGAAATTGGACACAGCCCTCCTCCTGCCTACACCCCTATGTCAGGAGTAAGTATTTCACATTCAACCTTCATCCTTTAGGTTTTCCTCCTTCGTTCGCTACGTATTTTCTGTTTCAAACCCCTTTTTCCTACATAAATGGCCCAAAAGCCAACAGTGAATGAAGTGTGTATGGAAGCCATCAAATAGTCAGGGTCTCTACACTCAGCCTGGATTTGTGTGCAAGCTCTATGGACCTACACCCAAAATTCTGCCAACTTTTCTTGAAAAAGCATTTAGGTAACAGGCTTGGATGAATCTGTACATTTTTCCTTCCTGTTTATAGGTCATGATGTCGAAATTTCCTTGCACACCTTTGCTGACAAGCAAAATGGTAGGTTGAGTTGAACCATTGAGTTGAGGTACCAATACGAACACAGTTCACCAGCCTGAAATGCACTACCTGATGGAATTACATAGTGTTTGGGTGACCGTGTGATAGTCACTGCAGGACACCCTAAAAATAGGCCCCCCAGGAATAAACAGAGTTCAGAGATAATAATGTCCTCTATCCCCAGTCCCCTTTGCAGAAGGAGATTTCCCTAACGTGAGGTTTAAGGGTTTTGTTCAGAAATCAGGGGAGATTGCCAAAGTAATAGAAGAGGAGAAGTGTTTGCCTCTTGCAGCTGTGTATATTCAACCTCCACGTGTCTAGGGAGGAGACAAGTTTTCCTGCCCTATTTCTACCTCCATTTCTAGCCCTGAGCAGCCAGCTTGCTTCCCTGCTCCCCTTGCTGCACCGATGGTGCCTCCCCAGGAGGGGAAGCTGGCTCAGCACCACCGGGCAGACGGATGCTTTGGCAGTCCACAGCAGAGCCTGTGCTGCTGCCGATCCCGCAGCGCTGGAAACACAGTAGTCTGCAGGATGGACAAGGCTTCACCTGCCCGGTGAAATGCATCATTGAGCAAGTGTGGCAGGAAAGGCACAGGAGCTGCAGAGAGGACTTGCTGTTGAATCTTCTCTCCCTTCAGAGCCTCCTTTCTCATGCTGCCTTTTCTTTTTCAACAGAACCAGTTTGTGTATAGAGATGGTGGCTATGCTGCAGAAGTGCCGATGCCGTACAGAGCTCCTGGCTGCATAATACCAGAAGCCCCAGTCGCTCAAGGGGCCACAGCAGAGATCTTTGAAGATACTTGCTGTAATGGCACGCTACGAAAACAAGTGGCAACCCTGGCAAAAGAGGACAGCAGCACCCAGAGGTACAGTGCTGATCCCACGGTCTTCATACCCGAGCGGGTCATCCGGGGAGAGCTGGATGAGGACGGGTACATGACGCCGATGCGAGACAAACCTAAAACAGGTAAAACGTTGTCTTTCCAGAGAAGCTCCTGCTCTAGTCTAACTGCATTCTCTCTTTGTCTACATCAGCAGCTTTTCACCAAAAATGGCTTTATTGAATAACCCAGCAAGGTTGAAACCTTCTGACTTGGTTAATATTTCTTTGCATGGGGATTCATTTTTCTTTGCTTAATTTGCTACTTAGAAAAGCTCAAATGTGCCAGAATGTCAAGTTTGGTAATTCCCCCTTTAACTTTTCTTTCTGGGAAATAACAAGAGAGAGGAATGAAAAAACCCAAACTGCCTTCTCGTCCAAACACAAATCTGCAGTTACTTCCAAGAAAAGGATCTATCTTTGGCCAGCCATAGGAGACTAGGCTTTGCTTTGTTTATTGATCTTTATCTTCATGGCATTGTGCTTGGTAAATGTCATGTCAAACATACCACAGAACCAATACACACAGTTGGCATTTTGTACCCAAGAGAAGTTTAGGATTGAAAGAACGAGATGTGCTTCAGAGAGACCATCACTGCAAGGTGAAGTTTGCCTAGATCTGTGCCAGCTCAGAGTGCTACACTTCCCAGTTTGCCATCATTCGTTTCTTCCTTTTTAAATAGCGACAGCAGTCCTTTAGATGTAAGGGGATGTGTCATTAGTAATTTGCTTTCAAACCTTTGCATTAGCTTTAAAGAAATTAATTAATGCAAATGTAAATGTCAAGTAACTACTGGGTTTGCTTCAGAATTTGGAAGCCGCTTACCCTTTGTGTTACATGGTGGAAATGGTGGGAGTCCTGGGGCTTGACCCACGGCAGTAGCAATTGCGGGAGCGCGCTCGTCAGCAGCAGCCTACTCTTCAGCAGCAGCCCTTGCAAGAAGAGATTTGATGCTGTGAGTTTGCTTCAGTGTGAGCCCACACCTATCTTCAGGTTTGCCCTGGGGAGCCTCAGAGTTCTGTAGGAGCTTAACACTTCACAGGTGCTACCTGAGCCCTCGGGGATGCGGTACTAGCAGCTCAGGAGAAAGCACCTCCTTCCTGTCTCACCGCGCACAGATGCAGGGATGTCACAGCGTGGCCACGATGCTGCGCACGCTCTGTCAGCTGGGGACGCAAATCAATGCGCTGCTTGGTTGTCATTGCTTAAAAAAAAAATGCTTTCCCTATGCCCCTGGTGCAGGCACATGTGCCTGTTCCACCTCTCAGGTTCAGCAAAGTTTTAGCTATGTGGTCAAAGGTACTCGCTAAGTCTTGAACTTTTGCATTTAATGGTTTTGGCCCCTTCCTGGATAAAACCAGAGTTGAAGTGAGGACCACAGCCACTCTGTGGCTGCGGGGCCCGTTTCCTTGCGGGCAGGACTCTGTGTGCAAGTGTCTCCAGAGCCCATGACCAGAGCCGTGCTACTGGAGATGGAGGTCTTGTGTTAGCATCGCTGTGCGGCACAGGCAGGCTGAGAGGTCATCCCTCACTAATGGCAGTGGCTTGGAGACCCTGCCATTAGTTTTGTAGAGGTTTTGTAGGGAACCTCCAGGCTGTGAGATGAAAGGCAGAATTAATACTGGAAGTGAGTTTGATCTGATCATGTTCAGCCTTGAACGAGCTGGATGCTTTTGACTGTCTGGCTGCAGGGGTCCCACCCCCAGTTCCTTTTGTCCCCGGCCGCCTCCAAGCCATTTCCTTTGCAGCCCACTTGCAGTGTCAGCAACCTCCTTCCTGCCCTGGCCGATGGGCTTTGTGTTTTGCAGCAAGACCTCGTTATGCACAGACCAAGGCAGGACATGACACCCAACGAATCCATTGCTCTGTGGCTCAGTCACCTGTGTGCGACTGTGGGAGGGAGCTTACTAAGCGTGCGTTTTTAACCTAGGACAGCCAGTCTCTTTATATGTCTCTTCCCACCCCCTTTTTAGCTTTCCATGCAAGCCTTAAAACCTTTCTGCAGTTCAGCTACAATTTTTTTGTGGTGTTAAGCCACAGAAGGTGATTTGAAGCAACTGTAAGCTGCTCCAAGTCCTGTTTTGGAGCTGATGTAAGACTCTCGTACTCCTTCCAGGGCTCATTTGAATTATTTTTTTTCATAATGCTTCGAGGCCCTTTGTCCTTCAGGGATGGAAGGTTTTTAATGAGGCAAATTGTTCTGATAGAAATGAAGCTGTCTTAGAAGTTAGCCCTTGGGGATGGTTTTTGTGCAGAGAGGCTTAACTAAGATTTCTGTAGAGTTTCTGGATGGAAAGACTGCGAAACAGAGGGTTCGACTGGTATGTCCAAGGTTGCCAAGCGAGTCAGCAGTAGAGGCAGAAGCCGCTCGGCATGTTTGGCTCTGTAGATCATACTCTGAGAGGAAGTTCAGGATCAAACAAGGCACACGGGCTATGGCTCAGCGAGAGCTGTAGCTTAGTTTCCAGCTTTGCTGGGGTGGAAGGATGCACGGGTCCAAGTACGGCTTCTGGTACAGCCTGGTGGTAATGCGCACGTGATGCTTGCTACATGGATGGATTACTCCCTCTCTTTGCTGATTTATTTTTAATCTTTCCTTAGATTACCTAAACCCAGTGGAAGAGAACCCATTTGTTTCCCGACGAAAGAACGGAGATCTCCAAGCTGTGGACAACCCAGAGTATCACAACGCTCCAAATGGGCAGCCCAAAGCAGAGGATGAGTACGTGAACGAGCCATTGTACCTCAACACTTTTGCAAACACCTTGGAAAATGCCGAGTACCTGAAGAACAATTTGCCGGAGAAAGCCAAGAAGGCCTTTGACAACCCAGACTACTGGAATCACAGCCTGCCCCCACGAAGCACCCTCCAGCACCCGGACTACCTGCAAGAGTACAGCACAAAATACTTTTACAAACAGAATGGACGGATCCGGCCCATTGTGGCAGAGAATCCTGAATACCTCTCCGAGTTCTCCCTGAAGCCTGGCACTGTGCTGCCCCCGCCGCCCTACAGACACCGAAATACGGTGGTGTAGTGACCGTGGTCTTACGGAAGTGGAAAGGCAACCCCTTCTAGCTGCCTCACTCTTTCTCTCTCGCTCTCCTTTTCTCTCTCTCTCCCCTCCCTCCCTCCCTCCCTCCCTCCCTTTCTTTCTCCCATGAGCTTCCTCTTCTTGCCAGTTGACTCATTTTTGATATTTCCAAGTGAAAGAATGTCTTGGAGTCGTTTGCAGATTGGGTTGGGAACCTGGAAGGAAGGAAGGCAAGAGACTGAAAGAAGGCGTGTACAACCTGGCATTTCTCCCTTTCCGCAGATCCGGAGGGTCGGACGGTCAGAGAAGCCAGACAGTACCAGTAAAGGCCAGTGGCAGTGTTGCCTGCTGTCGAGCTAGTTCTCAGTGATTCAACCCAGACACTGTAGGGAAGCCACAGAGAGGCTTTTTCTTTCAGCAGGAACTGATGAGAGTCTGTACAGCATTCCTGGAAATCGCAGTGCAGTTTCCATTAGGGGGAAAAATGGACAATTTTTATATCATGTGTGATAGCATAGTAATTGAGAGTGAGAATCCAATTTCTTTCTCTAACACTTTCTATCCCAGCAACTGAAAATGGCTAACCTGGCTTTTCATAATCGTTCAGATCTTCATCGTGGCTTTCCAAGAAATGATGATGTGACTCTAATATATGGCTAAACCCTTTTTCTGAGCCACACCATGATTTTGTGCCAATTCCTAACCGCAGAGACTCCAGCTCGGAACTGGTACATGACACAACCATTTTTGTATATGTGCCAACATGACAAACACTTTAAACACAGAAACCCTTTCAGAAGAGAGTAACAAAACCACACCTCCAACATGTTCCTTTTGAAGCTAAGACAGGCCAAGAAACCAAGATTTGTATGCAAAAAGCTTTGCTTTCCTGTTTTATACCTGCTGACTATAGATACATAAAAAGATCCAAACAAATTCTTCCCTCTTTTTCTTCTTCATGATCGTGAAGGGAGTTGGGGATGCTGTCAGGCAACACTGAGGACAAGATGGAGAACTGGAGAGTTTGATAGGGGTCCTGAAGTCTGCTGCTGTTCTGTGGGGTGGTGGTGGGAAGGGTCCTTTAAACTGGAAGACAGACGCTGGACTGGAGAAAACGCACATAGCAGTTCACTGGAAAGTTAGTTTGCACTTAAGCTCCGATTTCATTTGAACTGTTTTCTGGATTTTGAATGAAGCAATATGGAAGTGACCAGCAAAATACAAAATAATAATTTTAAATTAAAAAAAAAATAATTATATGTAAAGGATGACTGTGGAAATGCCAAAATGAAGCAAATCAAGTCTTTGGAACGATGTCCACCAGTTCTGAGAGGCCGTTGCATTGACTGCTTCAGAGAATACAGTGACAGAGCAACCAGCTCTTACTGCTGCCACGTGAAGGACAGCAGAGCAATCCCTGAAAGGGACCGGAGGAGACAAATGTCTTGCAGCACAGTACGGAATACTTTTTTCTAAAAGGAGGATGACTCTGGCACAGAAGACGGTGCACATGAGGTTTGAGAAGTCAAAATGTGCATGACTCTCAGAGCTTTCCGTCAAAAATGTAAATAAGTATGAGTCAGTCTCCTTGCACTTAGTTCTGCTTTCATCAACCTCAATTTTTAGGTAGACACCCCATCCCCCAGCCTGCTCCTCTTTGGAAATATCTTTCAGCCAGAGTTCTGGACGTTTTTAGCAACCTGAGGCAGATGGAGCTGGGAAGGGAGGCGTAAGGGCCAGAGACACCGATGGCTTGCTCCCGACGCGCCGAGACCCATGTGTGTAAGAGCGTTTGCGTACCTAGTTCCCACCAAAATTCTTTAGGAACTATGAAGTACCTTTGAAGATCTGCCTATGTCTCTATCCACCAAGGCTTTTAAAGGGGAAGAAACAATACCTGATGGATGGCAATCTTAGGTGACACAACAGTATTTCAGTTTATGCGCTTCAGTACTGTTAAAGTCGAGATCTTTGGGGTGACCTAACCTGGCAACAAAACCAGCAACATCTAGTGGTCTGGAAATGGCATCAAGCTCCTCCAAATTCCTGCCATCTCAACAGCTTGCCACCTTTAATCATAGGGAAGCAGAGGAAGGAGTAAGAAACAAGCAATAGCTACCCAAATCTTGGTGGCTGAGAGTCAGCTTGACGAAGGTATGAAGAGATTTCAAACCTGGGTTGGTTTTTATGCTTGTAGATGGGAAACAAATTGTGGATGATAGCTAGGTCAAGGCTGGTTCAGCCAACAGCCTGTTTGTGCATCAGGTGTGTTCAGGCCAGCTTGAACCAGCTGCAGGGCAGATATTAAACCTGTAAACCGAGTACGTAGCTGAAGAGTCTGAAAGTGGCAAGAACAAGTACAGGTCTTTGAAGCTATTAAAAGGAGACGTTGGGTCAAGTGGTACCAAGGTGGTTTGTGGTGGCAGAACAAAACGACCAGATGGTTACAAAAACACGATGCATCTGAGAGGCCTTGCCTCTTCCTAGTGCCCTCCCATAACTCCTCGTCATCTTGGCAGCAGACAGGGGCAGGCGTTGGGCCGGGGCTGGGGTGCAGAGGGGAGGCGTGAGGTCCTGGAGACGCCGCTCCAGGGAAGGTTTGCCAGCGGTAGTGCTCACCGGCTGGCATCTGAAGCACGGGCAAAGGTCTGCCAGGTTGGGATGCAATTGCCGAGCTGCCTGGGGACAAAGACCGGCACAGGATTGTGGATGTCCTGTTTCAGTGCGGAAGCAGCTCGGGGTACGTAGGTAGGTGGAGAAAGGGGTTGATTTGTCCCTGAACAAGTCTTGTAACAGAGTAACTCCTAATGGAGAAAAAATAAAATAAAATCCTGGTACAGCTTATGTGTTTGAATTCAAAGAGGTGCACTCAAAGGCTGCTGGGGCAGAAGCATGCACACCTCCAGGCCCGGGTGGGACGGTGCTGGGATGTAGCTGCTAACGGAAGGTGAGGCCTGTTTGTTTCTCTGGTAATTAAGTAGTATCGGTGTTGGAAACAAGCCCGTCGAATAATCAAAATGTAAATAATTGTGGTTTTTAACAATTTAACATTTTATTTCTTACAAAACTTGAATTATTTATTCATTTTAATGTTGACTGTGGGGGTGATATAATATATGAAGTAGCGTGGAAATGCAGAGGTTCCTTGAAGCGAGGCAGCATGGGGGCCAGAACGGAAGCTACCTTACGCCGGGGCTTTGACATGCAGCCAGGCTGGGCCGTGCTGAGCCGTGCCTTGAATGGCAGAGGGCAAGCAGAGGGTTAATGAACACAGTAATTCGTGATGATGGAAAACCCACCAGACTGCAGCTTCACGGACGGGCGTTGTTTTTTCTGAGCTTCTGGTTTGAGTTGCAATGGCCAGCAACGGCCCTTACGTTGGCTGCTGTGCCAGCAGCTGACCGGTGTTGCAGCGCGTGGGCCGGCGCGGTGCTGAGCCTCTGGTGAGCCGTTCCCTTTCCCCGGTAAGAACAGCAGTCTTGTGAACACAGCCCGTACGTGTGCGCGTTCCCGCCGGAAGAGTAGTGCCTCTGAGCTACTTCGGCAGATTTTTGTCTCTTTGCCGAAGAAAGTTTAAGCCTGGTTAAAAAAGCAAAACTGAGGGCAGGACTACCTGGCTGGCCCTCACTCGCATATTTGCCTTAGTGGGTATAGCTGCTGGCTCGGTGAAAGAAGTCGGACAAATGTATGTGGCAAAATCATGGCAAATATTCAACTGATTATGTTGTGAAAGATGAGGGCCGGGGTTTTTAATGAATAATTCCAGGTTTGGGGGAAAAGCAGATTATTTCCACACACAAACTGCGTTTTGTCAGCACAAAGCACTAGGTGGGAGCATCAGCAGAAGTATTTTGTCTGGCTGTAATTAATTCTCTAGTTCTACAATGGTATCTGTACACAGCGCTGTCAGTTTTTATGGATTTTATAACACGGTCTCCTATTTGTAAATGTTTTCCTTTCCCTTATCGTAGCCTGCGCGACGGAAGAGCAGTGACTAACTTTTCAAGAGCAGCTACCCGAGTGTGTATCAGCCATTGTGCAAGGCACAAAGCAACGCGCTAAATGAAAGAGAACAACAGCTTATTTTCTCCTAACCTCTTTCAGTGATACGTGTCTTAGGTGTTGTTATCTACCCGAGGGTTATTTCAGACAGATGTGGGTGCTGGATCTGATTGATTTGCTGTAACATAATTGACTGAAACCAACTACTTTTAAGTTTCCTTCTTCGGCTCTTTTCAGATTTTTCGTTTGTCTGCAAAAGAGCCAGGAGGGATTCTTGCGTGGCCATTCGCTCAGACATAGCAGAGTATTTACAACTTGCTTTCAAACAGGTCACCTCTCACAGGTAGCAAGCAATGGAAATAAATCCAAGCGAGTATCAGCAGTAGGAGCCACCGTGTGGGTCTGTTTCAGGTACCTTAAGCTCAGCCCAGAAATCTTTTCCTTTGTGCAGAGAAAGGTTGCGTTAACCCTGCTTGTACCACTTATTTGGTAGAAAATGCATTTCTTGACTGCAGGAATTGTACGCAATGATCTCATTCCATTTATTTCCTGGATTAATGGGGAAATACCGGTCCCACAGCTGGCAAGCCCAGAGGCTGCGTGTGACGGGCACTCGCGCAGATGCGGTGCCAGGGCAGGGCAGCCTGTGCACGTGCCACCGGTCTGATACCGCTTTGCATTGAAGATCTGAGAGGGACTTACAGGGGAGTGTTTCCCCCAGCCTCAGCCACCACCGATCCCTGCCTAGAAACAAAGAAAATGGCAACTCTGACAGACCAGCTTGGCCCTGACTCTCGGGGGATCAGTTCTGGCCGTAGCTATAGATCGAGCTGGGCAGTACGGGTGAGAAGTACTAGCTGTGAGGTGAGTCAGCCTGGAAATACAGCTTGGGGCTGGGAGGGGGGAGGATGGACCTATATGGGAAACTCAGATATTAGAGAAAATTTATTTTTTCTGATGGGGTATGTGTGGAGGTGTCCTGCACCGTGGTGGCACCTAAAGGAATGAAGGGATTATTTGGGCTCCTTTATACTGACAGGGAGGTGAGGAGACTTTGGCACAAGCCAGAATTAGGCTGTTGGGTCATGTAATTCCCCAGGATAACTGAAGAAGGCGTCCCGGTCAGCCTTGCTTCCCCCGGGAGCCCCGTGCACCCTGGGCAGGCATCTCTTCATGGAAAGGGTAGCAGCCACTGCAGCACCCCTGTGCACGCGCACGCGGACGCTCGCACCCTCCGTCTGCCAGCCCTTTTAGGGGGAGGGAATGGGAGTAACATGAATGCCCCAGGCTGACAGCTGGGCCATCGCTCACTTGTCGGGATGGAGACTGCCCTCACTTGGCACAACGGGCGCATCGGGGCTCCGCCCCGATTTCCCCATCACATTTCGGAACTACCGAGCTCAGGTTGGTATCTACCTGCTTTGAAGGCCCTTCAGCTTAAGGGAGGCTGGTGGAACAGAGGCTTTGGCATGAACCAGAGCCAGGCCTCTGGTTATCAGTCACCTCTTTGGCTCTTCAAAGGGGAGCACCTCAAAGGGGACAGTATCACCTGGAGTTCCCTTCGGCAAATACTTTTCAAAAGGCGGTGTTACTTGCAGTTACGTGAAGACTCTGCACCACTCTGTTCATTTCTAGCTCTGTCACTTGCAATATCCTCATTCCCGTGGATCTTAGCCCTCTGCTGCTGACAAAACAGCTCCTCTATTGTTACATGAAACCTTGGGTTTGGGTTCAGATTTTTTTTGATTTTTTTTTTTTTTTTTTTTTAGAAAGCCAAGGCTGTGCGGGGTGGGGTTGGTTGGCTGTAATATTCACGCTCCATCACAGCAAGGAGCGGTCGTCATCCCACAGGGGCAGCCTCTGCGCAGCGTTGCCGTGTTTGCAAGATTCCCTCTCTATTTTCTGGCTCTTGCTGAGCGTTACACAGGTAGAAAAGGTCACTGTTACAAATGGGAATGTTTGTTTCAAATTGGGAATAAGTAACAGAAATAAAGCTCTGTGGTTAGAAGCGCCACTCTAAAGTGTCCGAAAATCACATCTCCACCTTTGTTTTAATTGTATCTTAGCACAAGGTCCTGTTCCTGTACTGTTGTGTGGATTAGTACGTCGTTCTGCTGGTAGGCTCGTTGCCCTTGGGGAAGTTACTGACAGGTAAGGCTGTCGTCAGCGGTACGGCAGCGATGGCTGGGATCTGCCTGTAGGTCTGGACGATGCAGAGCACCTTTCGGGGGAAGCTGCTGGGTGTCCAGGTCTGACTGGTGGCGGTGGGACTGGGTGGGACTTGCACTGCAGCCACGCGCATCTGCCAGCCAGAGCCAGGCTGAAGAGGTGCTTCCACCCAGGGCGTCCTCCAGCTGGGGCGTGTGCCGACAAGCCAGGAAAAGGTGCGAGGGGGGAACCTAAGGACATTATCTTGACTGGGAAACGAGAGGAGTCAGAGCTGCTTTTTTTTCCTTTTTTATTAGTTAATTTTGAGAGAGAGATTTGTGGACCTTGGTAGAGGGGTTTTCAGGGGAGATTTGTAAGGTGTTACACAGTATGAGTAATTATGTCCCAGTTCTTCTCCCTCCCCCAATAAAAAAGCCATGAAATCGTGCTCCAGACATGTTGTGGATGAAACCACCAGGGCAGAGGTGCCTCCCGCACAGCCCCCTCTCGCCGACGGTCAGGTGTGACCAGGGCGCGCACGTATGTCGAGCCGTCGCTGCCGTGCGCTGGCTGTGAGCGCCGTTTGCCAGCAGTTTGGTCCTACGGAGCCACCGTCCCCGTGCCCTGCCCAACCTTTGAGCCCACTTAGGGAGAAAACACTGTATTGTCCATAGCACTCCGAAGACTAAACCCTTTTGGGATAACCACAGTAATAAACTGTGAATGGTATTTTATAAGTAAGTGTAGATATGTATGCTGTTCTTTTGAGGTAAGGTACTATGACATATGTAGCATAAACTGGTACTGCTGTTAAATGGGTCGATTATTAACTGAGCAGCTGTGTAAGGGGTAGCTAACTTTGAATGCACTAAACCACTCTTTCGTTGAAGACAGGGACTGAAGGTAGTTGCTGGGTACTTGTCTTTTTATGGTGGGGTATGTTAAGAGGAAAATGCAGGTCAATGAAAACATAATTTTTTATAGCATTTTAATGTTGGAAATTCAATACATTATTCACTATGGGTTTAATCCTTTTTTTTGCTCGGTAGTTGCAATTTCCCCAACACTGTAAGCTGGAATTTCTAAAGAGGTGGCAGCCCTAGTGTAGGGAGGGGAAAAAGCAGTCTCTTGCTGAAAAGAGAGGTATCCAAAATGTATCTCCTGACCTGGCAGCCTTGAACTCTCCACATTTTCTTTTCTGATGAGGCTCAAATTCCCAGGCCCGGAGGACGGTATTACTGTCCCCTCAAAATCAAAGGCCGAGCCCCATCTGGGAGGCGACGCAGGAACAGCACCGAGCTCCTGGCACGGGGGGTGGCTGCCGCCACAGGCCTCGCTCACTGCGAGAGGCCGAGACGGGGAGGGTCTGGGCTTTGGCCAATGCTCCGTGTTCTCGAAGTGCAGAGAGACAAAACAACACTACTTCTGCCTTATGAAGTACCTTCAGAAGAAGAGAAGCATCAGCACGTTGGGGAAGACACTCATTTCTTGCAAGGTGATGCATTCAGAGTTAGCTGCCTTTCTGAAACAAAAAAAATACAAAAACTACTGTATGTTACTTTGAAAATGTGAATAGTATTTTTATAGCTTGTTAAAGACACAGCTAGTTGCATTTGTAAATAAGGATAATGTTGCTTTTATTTTCCTTGTGGACACCATTATTTGGAACATAATTGTCCTTAGGGTTGATTTGTATATAGGTAATTTGCTTGTGATTTAAGCCGCTCCTCCCCTTTTCTTTCTCTCCCTTCCCACCCTCTGGTTTCGGTTAGAAGTACCATTTTTGGCATTCTGTGTGATTCTGTGTTTTAGCACTATTGTGGTGTGTTCAGACTTTCTGCACTTGCTTACACAGTAGGGTATGCCAGTTGTGTGTGGCGTAATGTTACTTTAACCTTTCGTTTCTCTTATTTTAGCTATCGAGGATTATGCACTGTTAAAATACTTACTGACCTGGGTTAATATTAGGTACATATTTTAGCATAATTTCCCTTCTTTTCAGGGTTTCTTGTTTTTTCTTTTTTTCCTTCCCTCTCCTTTTGTCTTGTTTGGAGGCTGGGGAGAAACCTGTGGATCTTCTCTTTGTGTGGTTATATTCCCCCCCCGTGTGCAGTCCCGAGTTTCTCCTCACGGTCCTTGGGGTAGAGCTTTATCTGTTTGTTACGGCAAATGTAGACTGCGACCCACCTTGCATCAACCCGCGCTCATCCCAGCTGAACAATTTGAAAACTGTTCTGCCTTTTTGTTACATGAATCTGTCAGAAATATATTTTTAATTTAATATAAATGAAATTCAATAAAATATGAAACAAAGTCTGCGTACGTGTGAAATTTCTTGCCAGGGCTTGAGCGCTTCCAGCACCACGGACTCCCCATGTCCTGGCAGAGCGAGTGGCCTCGGACCCTGCTCGGGGAAAGCCTCGCGCTGGGCACCGCGGCTGGGACCTCCCCACTCCCAGGCCCGGCAGTGCCCCTGGGGTCTGCTGGAAGGTCACCCTGCCAAAACCCAAAGTCCCCACCCCACCCCTACAGCCGCAGCACCCCACACCCCCGGGGTGGCGCTGAGCCGGGGAAAGGCCATCGAGCCGTTGGGCAGGCAGGGAGCGCCGGGGGGCCAGCCCACATCCGAGCGTCCGCTGGCACATGGCTGGCGCTGGTCGGCTCTCGGGGCGGGGAGCAACACCCCAGGGAAGTTGGCTGCAGCTGTCACCAGAAGAGTCAGCGAGGGGAGGGCAAAGGCTGAGCAGACCCCAAAGCCGGGGAGCACAGCCTACCTGACCCCCCAATTCTGGCACCCCAGGACTGCCCTGCTCCCACGGGGCAGCAATGGTCCCTCACTGAAGTGCACTGAAGTTGGTTCCCCCACCTTGTTATGTCACAGGGTTGTGCAGTTCTGAGCTTTTATTTTTTTAATAGAAAGGCCCATGAAGGGTTTCATCAGTCCTGTGGCCCTGTGCCCCGACTCACTCACCTGGTGACCGCCTGCAGCTCCTTAACCCACACTCGCCCATGGCAGCGCTGGCCGAGCTTCACTGCTGGAGGGGATATTGGGGTGGGGTGACATGTTTATTAAGACACAAAAACTCAATGCCATAAATAAAACTTGAACAAAAGAAGCAAAACCCCCAACATGCAAGCATGCATCCTCCAAGCCGCGCAAGCACTCGCACTCCCCACGCTTGCGTGCCTTCACTAACGCCCCCATCACCGGCAGCCTGGCCAGTTGTTAAAGGCCAGCTCTGGCAGATGGGCCTTTTAAGTCCAGTTAGAAAATGTGTAGCTGCCGCCCACACCCCCACCCAAGGGCCTGAATAAGCCCATAGGTGCTACCATGCACCCTCAGCCAAATGCCCACCATTGCCCTGCGAGCTTAAATCCCGTGACACACACAGCCCCGCGACCGCAGGACTGCCAGGCTCCAGCCTCAGCACGTGGCCCCTTCCCCAGCACGGCATTCACTTCAAAAGCTGCGGTTAATCCCACGGGGTCTGGCACGCACCCTAAATCAAAATGCTCTCAATCTGCCTCTCTGGCTAACCGCATTACCAGGACTCCGGAGAGCATTTTAAATTTAGCGAGAAACAGTGAAGGTCATTTGGCTCTTTGAGGCGCATTTTAAAATACTCCAATCTCCCTGGATTGCAACTATTTGTTTCACGAATGACCTCAACATTTTATACCCAGCAGTCTGGAAAGGTCATTGCACAGATATGTACAATTCTCCGAACGGCCCTGTGCGGTGCTCGCGTGGAGCCTCGCTGTTAGCTTCCCCTCCTAGTTTCGGGTAGCGCTAGGAAGGCAGCCAGCCTTCAGCCAGAGCGAGCCAGGAGCACGAGCTGTTTGTAACAAACAAACAGCACTGCATGCTGCAAAGCTGGTGGTTTTACATTATTAAGCATTCGTGCTTTCCAGCTGTATGTATTTATTATAAGGTGTATTTTCCATGGGCTGAAGCACTGGTCATTAGCAAAACCGAGCGCTGCTGCAAGCCCACCCTTTCCCGGGAGGGCAATGGGCTGTGCAGAAAGGGGTTCGCAGCAGGGCAGCTGGTACCCATCAGGGCCACGACGGCGAAGCCCGTCCACCTCCGCACCGTGAGGCCCTTTCCATGGCTGGCCTGCACTCAGGGACACGCACACCACAAAAAGGCTGCAGCTAATTTAATACGGCACAGAGGAAATGGTGCCTGATGCAAAGGCAGAGATTTGACATAAAAACTAGTGATGCGAGCACAGTAGAACTTCAGCAATGCTTCAGAACAAAATCCAGAGACGTGACAGAGACAAGAGCCGCTAAATACTCCTCGCCCCCTTTCACTCCTTCCCCAAGTGGATTTCACTTATCTGGCAATAATAATAATAATAACAATAATAATAATAATATAAAAATAATAATAATTTTAAAAGCTTAATCACCCAACTACCATACAGTGAAACAATATGAATTTGAATTTAAAGCCCTCTGCCATGCATTCAGAAAAAGCTTGGCAAAGGCCACTGGATTCCGGTGTTAAAGCTGCTACTGAGAAGCGCAACTTCGCTTTAGCAAGCAGTTTCATGCTGCGCTAATGGCGATGAAGGCCTCTGCAGCTCTGTGTCACTCGTGACCCAGCTGGGCATGTGCTTATGAAATTACTCAACTCGGAGGACTCACTGCTGAAGAAAGTTGCTCTTGCAATTAGGGAAAAAAACACACACAACCCAACCACCACCTACAGCAATGGCAGGGCCTAACACACCAGCACCAGGCTTTACAAACTGGCCCATGACTGCCCAGCATTCGGCTTATTACCACAGCGTTGCAGTGGTAAACCTGGCCAGCTTGCACCACCAGAAGCGTGCTTTTTTGTCAAATAAATCGCTTTAAAGCTTGCACTCAGTTTGCAAACTGTACTATGACTGTAAAGTTACTAAAGAGGCTTTAGTATATACCCCAGTGAACAGTCCATTTAAAACACCCCCACCCCCACCCCCATTAAAGACTATATCAAGCAAAAACCATCAGCAGACAAAAATCAGCTCAGCTCCACTGAGCTGAATGTGTTTCCTATATCAGATCTCAAACCGGCCCTGCAAATACTTTGGAAATTGCTGCCAGAAGCTAGAAAAAAGTCAAAACAGAAAGGTATGGCCCAGGAAATGAGCTTTCCTTTGGCTCTTTTAATCTGCCTATAATACGTTGCTCAACTTAATTTCCCTGCCAGGATTCCAACGCACTCATCACACCGGCAGGTACAGGCCGTGCAAAGCATTCACGCCAACTGCGCCGGGAGCTCGGCCCAGAAACACTGCGGCTCTCAAGCTTTTGACCATCCTGGCTTGTGTGGGGATGGGTGAAAGAGGGCCTGGACACGTGCACTTGTAAGAGAGCGCTGGGAACAGTGCTGCGAGCGGGGTGGGTGGGGATCTTTCCCAAAGAGGTGGATTTGTTGCCTGAGCCCTTCATACTGGCAAGTCCTCTCACTGCACAGGAAGGCTGAGCCTGAAACATGTCCTCCTGAGACATTTTAAAGCCGCATCACTAAATGTTTGCCGGCTGAAAAGCTGGGAATATTTTGGCTTAAGTAAACTGAGACATTTGCTTGATCCTTTTGAAAATTTGGTGGGGAGGTGTAGGGGGTTTTTTGTTTGGGGTTTTTTTTGTGCTGGTGGGGGTTTTTTTTGGGGGGGAGGCTGAGCTACTACACAGATCCCGCAGGCAGGTTCCTGGGGACACTCGGGGGTGTTGGTGCAGCCCTAGCGCATTCCCTGCTCCCTCCTGCCTCCCCCGAGGGGGTAATCTGTTGTTCTGCAGTCATGGCTTGTTGCTTCCCAGGGCAAAACCGAGTTTGAAGGTTGGTCAGAAAGGAGGCAAAAACATCAAACAGCTCAGGCCTTCATTCCTTACTCACCTGGGGACTGCTGTTGCTGAGCCTGAGCCCTCACCAGCCTCCAGTGCAGCCACCAAGGGTGGTGGGCCCAGTCTCTGGGCCACCACGTAACACCCAGACTGTCTCAGCAGCCACAGAGAAAAATGACACAGGAGATGGAGGTTATGGGGGACAGGGGAGAAAAAAAGCAAATTGTGTGGGCAGAGCTGTGAATGCCTGTGAGAGCAATTTGCCCCTGGAAGAGCCCCTGAGACCGCAGGGCACCTCCATGTCCTCCGAGAGATGATACTGCTGGGAACAGGCAGCCGGGTGAAGTCCTCCAGCACACCCGCAGCCCAACTTAGGGAGCCGGCATGAGTCTTTACATGTCACTACTAAAAAAAAATAAATTATTTTATTTAGAAAACTGTTTCCATGCCGTCTACAACCCTCCATTCAAACCCACCTCCCCCCTTACTTTTGCAAGGCAGTAGCAGAGCAGGGCATCACTGGGTTTAACCCCAACCAGTGAAGCCCTGCCAAAATCCTTGTTCAAGGGGTCAGCCAGCACCTCCAGAAGGGATACCCGCTCCGTGGCCCAACCTGCTGTGCCTGCTCACCTCTCCAGAAGGAATGGCTGACAAAAAGCCAGCACAACTGCAAAAGCCTCCTTTCCTTACCAGCAGAAAACACCTATAAAAGTTGGTGTTTCTGTTGCTACACCCCCCACAATAGCTGATGCTGGAGGCCACCAGAGTGGCCGCAGAGGCACCGGGACAGCAGGCTGAGATGCAGATAGTAGGAGCAGTCTGCAGAAGTCCAAGAGGTGTCAAGTTCATGTTAATCGTGACCTTTGACACACGCCTACTTTTTTCCAAATATATGCAAAAAGAAGTTTAAAAAAAAGAAAAGGAAAAAAACCCCACCCAAACATCAACACCAAGTCAAGATGTGTAGCAGCCCAGCTGCTGTCCTCTCTCCACTGCACTCTACTCTCCTGTCACGGGCCAGCAGTGAAATAAGAGTTTAACACAGCCTTCGAGCCCCCAGCCCTTCACATCACCCTCTCCACCATGCTGAATCAGGGCCACGACACTGAGAGACAACATTTGGGAAGCAGAAAGTGATCATTTCATTTTCTATAAATGGTATAAACTGTTTCTGGCAAGGCTGTGTTTGTCCCTGTGATAAATCCTCCCCCCTACCCCCCTGCTTTTTTCCTGCCGAGAAAAGCCTTTACTATTATTATGCAAAGAAAATCTGTACGAATTGCTTCCTGCAAAGCACCAGCAAGTCAACAAGATTGTAACAACAAGGGAACGAATCCTGGTTTCCTTTCAGCCATACCCACAGTAATCTGCTTTTGTCCCTGTCATGTTGCTGAGCCCCATGCGAGGGCCTTGTGCAGAGCTGAGCAGAGGAATTACAACAAAGGAACCCTTTTGTTCCCACAGAATAGAAAGGGTCCTGATTTTTCAGACCTTTGTACCAAAGTGTGCTCCTGGCAAGGCAAGGACCAGGACTGGGAAGGGGATGGGAACAAGGGGGGATGAGAACAAGGGAGGGTGGGAGGGGTGAAGAAACAGCTGTACTGCATGAAAAGCAAACCGATCTCTTTTGTGACCTGCTGCTTTGGTACCTGTGTCTTTCTCTGTTTCTCTGCCTCTCTGCCCCTGTCCTGGCTGGTCTGGTTGGGGCTGGAGACTGCAGGACTCTCCCAGCTTTCCTCGGCAGCTGAACCACGGCTGAAGGCATCGCATGCTGCAGCACGGCACAGGGAAGGCAACCTGGAAAGCAAACATGGACACAGCTCCAGTGAACTCCTGCTTGCCGGCAATGGGCCCCAACTGCCCAAACGCACGAGCGGTCCTGCACGCCGTCGGCTCTGAGGAGCACAAAGCAGCATCTGGGGATGGAAACAACCTGCCCTTCGCTCCTCCTTTGCCGTGTATGGGAGCAGCTTTCCACAGATGAGTTGTTTCCTTCTTCTATTACTTTCTAACACAGTGGTTGGCAGGTGTGGGCTCCCCAGTGGATAGCGGCACTGAACGCCACCTCATTGCTTTATATTTCAAAGGAGTTGTGGCACCCCCGAATCCTGCCAAGCCAAGGAAAACAAACTATAGTTAATGCGTATGTACTTAATATGACTTAATGCTGAATAGTGACATCAGTCATAACCAAAGGCCACCCCACCTGCGCTGTTGTCTATAAAACGTTATTTACAAATGTGCTGCCCCGACAGTCCGGAGAAACCCAGCAGAAACCCAGCCTGTCTCTGTCAGGGTGCTTCCTCTCTGCTCCGAGTTTGCAGGAAGGTAAGTTTGCACTTTCTAAGATGCGCTGAGCACGCTACAGCCACCCAGCAGCAGAGTGATGCGCTTAGGCATTTTGGGAGGGCCTGAGCAAATGGATGCACACATGTACGCACACGTGGGCACCAGCCCACGAGCAAAGCCATCTGCCAAAACACTGCCATGCCATGCAGTGTGGCGTGTATGACCTGAGGAGAGAGCAGGGCACTAGGAAAGGAGAAAGTGTTTAAGAAATATTTTCTTTTCTGAATTTGCTAATTTGCTAAAATGAGAGTGTTTGACGGGGCAATGATGGCTTCCAACCAGGAACCAGGAGTTGTGGCAGGAACAAGGGACCACAAAGCCTCCCAGGACCCCAGCAGAGGTGATATTAGCCAGACTTAGACATGAAATGTTTGTCTATCTGGGGCAGACAGATTGTGTATCCTGCCATTAGATGTATTGTCTTGGCCAGAACAGAGAAATGAAAACTTTCTTTCTCTACCGTTTTATCTGCTCTGTGCAGGATTGCCAGATTATGCAGAAATACCAAGCAGCAGACAATGAAATGTTTGCATTGCATTTGCATTGTTTAGAGAGAAGAGTAAAATATGCTCATTTTGATTGAACGTATTTATGAGCACGAGGGAGAAAACGATCATGCCTGGAAGGTAGGAGTAACAACTGCCCAAGTCCTCAAGGGCAGCAGGAGAACGATGAGCTAACCCTGGCAAGCCCTGCCTTGCCCACACCAACGCACCCACATTTGCTCACTGACTTCAGGGAATAGGGTACAGGTGCAGGCAGACACGCCGATATGTCACACCAAACAGTACGTGGACAGACGCATTAAGGCAGCTTTGGTGAGTGCAAAGCTGTGCATACCGGTGAGGCCAGGAGTGATGGATTATTTTGGCTGGAGGAGACCTCAGGCATCCCGCTGAGCGTTGCCACTCCTCTCCCCACAGCCCTGTGATCGCCAGCTATTTTTAGCCCAGCGGTGTTTCTGTACTGATGCCGGTGGAGTCCTCCAGCACTCGCAGCTGTGTGACAAGGAAAAATAATTCAGTCTCAGTAACTTTACTGTTCCTGCATCATAAAAGGCTGTTTTCTTTGGTGCTGTAAGCTATAACCAGGGGCAAAGGAACTGAAATCTGTGAGCAAGGAGTTTCGTTCTTCTGGTGGGTTTTGCAGTCAGACAAATTTGCAGAGAAGTTTGCAGGTGGCTTATAGTTGTGCATTTGCAATGTAAATGGATACAGGCAGCTATTGGCTTTGCAGTGCAGAGGCTGAAACACCTGAGGCTGTGAAGCTGCAATACCCCAGGCACTGCGGAGGTCTGCCTCTACCCCGTGCGTCTCAACCAGGGTGGTAACACCAACAGCAAGTTTCCACCTCTTGAACCATGGTGATATGCACCAGTTTGTTCTCAGCAAAAACTTGCTGCTCCAAGTCACCTGTACACAGCAGCGTGGCAGTGCACGGCCTCCCTGACCGGCGTGTCTGCGGGAAGAGCGTTAGGCAGCCGTCCCTTAACACTGCAGATGGGGTGGAGAGGTCCAAGAGCATTTGCACAGCGCTGCCGCAGTGATGCATGGGCAGACATCCCTCCCCGGGGGGGGATGCTGGCGCATGAGCTGTGTCCGGGGACGGGCCCGTGGCATGAGCCTCGCACCCCAGCCCTGCAGCCAGCCTCACTGGGCTCGGCAGGCTTCGCTAGGCTTCACTGGGAGCACTGGGATCTTATCCCTGGGTCTGGGATCTCCCGGGCAATTTAACTTTTTCTTCTTACGACATCTGTTATCCCATCACCTCTGGCTAAATGCGTGATAGAGAAGGAGACTGCATTCTGGCAGGCAGAAAGGATCTCAAAGCATCCAACCACCAAACGCGGGAAAGAAGATGGAGAAATTAATCTCCTAATTGATTCAACTGATTGTATCTTGTATTTCATTGGAATCCACGTACTGTTCTGGGTCTCTGTTGGCAAATGACCCCACTGAGCTTTAACGGCGTGGAAGAACTTTACAAGGTGGCTCTCTGAGACTGCAATAGTTAAAACAAGTTAGACTCCAAATTTAACAGGGCTCAGAATAGCAAACAATTCAGAGGTGGGTACCTTTGTGCAGGGAAGCAGCTTCATTTCAGTCAAGTATAGTGGAGAAACAATGGAGCATATTTCCTGTCACATTAGAAATATTCTATAGCTTTTAATAAAGACAAAAAGAGGAGGAGTAGGTGAATATTTTAGAAGCTATTGTTCGAATATCATAGTTTCAAGTGATATCTACAGTAACTTGGGACTAATTTTGAAGAGTAACATCCATAACACAAAGGACGGGCCATGTCTCCTGCTGCTCCTTGCAACTTGGACAGCAGAGGGAAAAATTGAAGGCCTTGGATGGTACAATGAGCTCAGCCATCCCAGGCTTCGGTGCCTTTCTGAATAACAGAGTTAACGTGCTTTCGACCTCAGCAGCAGAGCAAGGACCGGAGGGACTTTGGATTAAAATCACAAGGCAGGCAAAAGATGGGAGGAGATGCCTTGCCTAAGCTCTAGCAAGCCAGTGCCAGAACTGCCAAATAAATCCAAACCTCCTGATTCCCAGGCCAGGGTCCCTGCCGAGCAGGTGAGTGCCCTGTATTGCGGCACGACAATGCCACCGCAGCCCTGGGGCTTTGCTTGCTGCCTGCGCAGGAGAGGGGGAGGCAGAGGAACATCACTCGTGTCCTACAACCCTCATCAACCCAGCACAGATCGCTTCAACTTATGGAAGCTGGAGACAGCATTAATATTCAAAGATCTGCCAGGAGAACGCAAAAGGGTGAGAAATGGGTTTTCTACACTGCTAAGAAGGTATTCCAGCATAAAGGAGAAGAAACAAAGCAAAATTCAGACCTCTTCACATAACATCCTATTGTGCTCACATTCCCTATTGTCAGACGTGATAGCTGGGTAAGAACAGATGTGAGATTGCCCCGAATTTCATTATTTTTTAACTCATTCAACAGTGGAGATATCTTGTTGGTTTTCACACCATTTTGTCAAAATCTGTCTGCTGTGCCACACTCCTTGGCAAACCTGCAGCAAGACCTCGGAAGACCGCACTGGGATGACAGACAGCAAACCCAGCTGCCGCCATGCCCCGGGCTGCCTCAGCAGGCAAAATTTGCCCGTCTTATCCCCACGTAGCCTGTCCCAGCCCTCACTGCTCCCCTTGGCAGGAGCAGCCCTCATAGCCCTTTGGGCAGGTTTCCCACCCTGCCCCCATGAAGCTCCTCTGGCTGGCATGCTGGGCACTGCATGAAACCCTTGGCACATGCTGGTTGTCTCTCCTGGGAAGCTCCCAAGCGAACCAGCCTAAAGACAGGAGTAGGAACAAGCCTGAACAGGCAAAGAGTCACACTGAAGCAAGGCGGTGGCTGGGACCGTGCTTGGTTTGCAATTGCCCAGGCCGTGTTGTCTTTCCCACCTGGAGAGCCTTGTGCTACCAGCTCTTGTGCTGTTGAGGGAGGGCTTAGACCTCATCGGGACACCCCAGCAG
This sequence comes from Ciconia boyciana, assembly GCF_034638445.1. Lineage (NCBI taxonomy): Eukaryota > Metazoa > Chordata > Aves > Ciconiiformes > Ciconiidae > Ciconia > Ciconia boyciana. The sequence goes on along the minus strand of NC_132943.1, from coordinate 39,397,083 downwards.
GGTTTTGTTGTATCCTAGGTTTTGGAGAAAGCAGGGAGGTGCTAATACCAGTCCTGCTGAATCAGATGTGGAGACAAGAGAAGGTCGCTGCCACAGCCCCTCTGCAAGTCCAGCTAGAGACCAGAGAGGATTGCTCTCTTGAGGAAAAGAAATCATTTGTTCTTCATCTATACCACTAATAACAACAGAAACTTTAGATTTATTCTTACCTTCCTCTGGGTGTAGACAGCCTTCTGAAACCATCCGAGCAGACAGCTCTTCTTGTGATTGTCACTGGCACAAGCTTCACCGTGTCTGCAAAACACATCATTGTAAACTCATTTCCTCCCCTGCCTCATTTGTGGCAGGAGGCTGGGATTGCTGCTAAGGACTAACACAGGGGCCTCTGAGGACGCTGCCAATCCAGCACAGCTAGAGGCTTTTCTTCAAATACCAAGGAATGCATTTTTCAAGACCAGCAGTGTATAGGACATTACCCGAAATGAGAATTTCTGCAAGGTACAGTGCCTTGCGCATTGGAGGACCTCCAGGTTGAGCTGGAATAAAATCTCTCCGCAGCTGAAAAGCACAAGTGCTTGGACTCGCTTGGCGACAGCAGAGGTCACTGTGGCCACCCGGGGAGGAAGAGGAATGACTTTTGCAGGGTTCCCGGCCGTCCCGCTGCCTGGACTCACCATCCAGCTCACAGAGACTGCAGCATATTCACCCTCACTTTGAGAGGCCTTATATATCTGGAGGGAAGAGGCTGAACAAAACGTGCCTGCGAATGCCACACGCCAGCTGGAGGAAGGGAGAAGGCAGGCAGGGATCAGCAGTCCCATCAGGGTGATTTGCTGCTGAACCAGCAGCACGGGGCTGCAGGTGCTGGGCTGCCCCCATCTTCCCTTGGTCCATGCTGTGGGCATGACTGCTCCTCCCGCGGCGTCGTGCTCACTGCTACGCTCCTGATCCTTACCCCTAGCCGTGCCCCCGTCCTTTTCCTGCTGCATGCAGGCAACGGCTTCTGTATGGCCGAGCAACACTGGCTTCCACCCCAGCCCAGCCTGAACAGGCAAAAGCCAGAGCTATCTCTTTCCCCGAAACCCCTTTGCAAAATGGCATCCACGCAGTCTGCGGCGTGCCTGCTCAGCCCACGTGGCCGTGTGTTAGCAGATGTCACCACTGTATATCACACATGCTGTGCAGCGTATATGGGGTCATTGCCGAGCGTTAAGCAGGGTGATCACATGGACGGGATATTTCCTGACACTCCGTGGGCAGGTGCCTTTTTATTAAAAGCCAAACTTTGTGCATTTAGCTGCAAGTTTCCTCACTTCCTTCTGGAGCTAGGCACGAAGAAAACACATTTAAGATACCTGACATAAAATTAGAAGATTTCTGGTCAGACAAGGGCACCGACAGCTCAGTCAGAAGAGGAGAGAGCAAGAGGAAATGAACTTATCCAGAAAGATTTTGTGCCCCCTTGCTATGCTTGTGTGGTCCCACTGTGCCCATATGGGTCCCTCAATCAATAGCTACTTTTCCTTTAAAGTAAGGCCAGATTCACCCTGGCAGGACACCGCCCCACCATGAGGTCAACAAAGAGTCCTCCGGATGGACAAAAGAGGGAGAATCTCAATCCTAAAGTCCGTCCGGTCCGAGACGTCGGTGCTTTCGACTGGAAAGCACTGATTGTTGGATGGAAAAAAATTGGGTCTACTGAGAAGCGAAGGGCCGCCTATTAAATTCATGATTGCTCTCCATGGAGGTAAACCAGGACACCAGAAGCAAAAGCCTCTGACATTTATGTCAGAACAAAGCAGGGGAGTCTATTTTCCTCTGTGCCCCACACTACCCAGCCTGAAAAAGAGAGGGAGATGACTTTTCAACTTAATTAATAATGCAAAACCTGAGGAAGGGGCGAGTTGCGTAGAATCCAGAAAAAGAGAGATTACAAAGAGTTGAATTTGCTGATAATACACTACTTGCAAAACAAGCTTCTGCTATTCCCCTCTTGACACAGCGTCTGTTGCCTACCAGGGCAATCATATCCAAGTGTAATTGTCTAACAATTGTTCCGCACTGAGAAAATAGTTCTGATTACAGACATTAGGCATTAAGCTTCCTCACTGTAATTACCCTTGAGCTTAGTCTCACAAATGAATTAATGTGCTGATCGCTTGGACTAATAGAACCAGCAAAAGGGTGATGAATTGCTTCCAAATCAGATAAAATCAAGCGTGACATCATTTAATTAATTTCAGGGCTTGGGGGGAGGAGAAAGGGGGTCAGCATGATGCTGAAAAGAAATGTATCTCTCTCTTAGTGATTTCTCTGGAGACAGAAATATGCAACAGGGGAGGATAGCGCTGGGGAAAGGGAAGATGCTCACCAGGTGAGAAGGGGGTTGCTGGAGAAGGGGCTGTATAAATTCTGAGTATGCGTGCAGCCCTGGGTGGCTGCGGCTGCGTGAACGATTTGGTACAGCTGACATAGGTGCAATGGATGGATTTCTTCTGGGTATGAATAGATGCGCTGCCCACCTTGCTCTGATTTTGAGTCATCCTCCAAGCATCGGGGCCCCTGCTCCTCCCCCAAGCAGAGCCGAGGGTCACAGTCCCTCCTTGAGAGCTGAGTTCCCAAGGGTGGCATTGCCAAAACCCCTCTCCTTTGTCATGTTTCCTGGCAGGGGATCATTTGCTGGGCTGTCAGCACAAGGCTGCAGTCAGCCAAGAGCTGGGCTGACCATTGCTACCGTGAGCAGATATACTGTTACCCTCCTTGACTTCTCCCCTGTGAAGGGCCTCCCGATCATTTTTTTTAGAAAGGAACAAAAGGGGTTGATGGAAAGGACATGGCAGGGCTCTGGACTGCTGCTGTTAAGTACAGACTCTCTCAAATTAAAGTTTCCCCTCGGATGGCTGCCCACCTGTAAAATAAAACGGCATCATACAAGGAGCTTGTAACTGACGGGGTTACACGCGGACCTTTCTCCTTGCAGCCCAGCAGGTAACGATCCATCACCAATTTCAGATTTTGTATCACACGGGTATCCTACACAAAGAGCCACCAAGAGAGAAGGTCTTATAAATCAAAGGTGTCCATTACAGCTTACATCTGGAACTGGGTTCTGCAATTTGAAAGCAGACTAGCTTTTTACGTACACATGCGGGGATACGCACTTTACAAAGACGCACAGTCCTGGCCTTACGCCAGTTTAAACATATGTTAGCAGCACACACACACAGACATATATGTGTACACAGACACACATTTGCTGCCTATAAACACGCGTTCATCTCTCCTAAGTGTACATACCTGTATAAGCATATGTATCATAAAATGCACGTGCATGGACGCACAGAAAGAATATTATAACAATGCACAGCCAAGATATATAACCATATGCCTGATCTCATGTCATTGAAATGACAAGTTTTGTCACTGCTGATTTCAGCAGGAGCTGCATAGGGCCCACAATATTTTGCTGCATGTTTTGATCTATATTTTATTTAGCTGAATTTTGGAGCAGTGGAAGGAAGGAGGTGATGAGACCTGTGAAAGCTAAATTTGAAGATACGAAGCTTTTCATGCTCAAAAGTGTGGAGAGTCAGCATGCTTTATCACAGAGCCTGGCTGCCCCTTTGATAGCAAAGGCGGGGGAAACAGGAACCCAATTCCCCTCTGTTGCTGAGAACAATAACTCTGGAGTCTCCCTGCGACAAGACTGTTTCTTGGGTTTTGCCAGAGAACACAGGTCCAGCAGCCCAATATCAACACCCTTTGGCAGCATTTGTCATTGTCTTGGATATTTTAATTCATCCGGTCGTCCTGGGGACAGTGCAGCTTATGACTCCATTTGTTTGACGCAGCCTTACAATAAATCCGGTTAGCGGAGCAGAGAGTGCAGGTGACAGTCATTGTGACATAAAGCAGATTCCTTATTCCCAGAACCTGATCTTGCACAGCATCAGGCATCTCCTGAGATGCCGATAGCTCTATTTGCTCTATTCTATAAATGACAACCAGCAAACAACAGCAAAGAGCACCAGCAGCCAGGCACTAACTTTCACACACGCAACAAGTTTGAAGGTCCTGAATTTCCTTTCCTAGTGGTGATCTAGCCATATCACGGCAGCCTCACCACTGGCACCTTCACGGGCAGTCAGAGGAGAAGCTGGTCCTGGAGAAGACCCAACTGTCCCTGCCTGGTCCATCCAGCTTATCACAGAGGCGTCAGTTCTGCCCTGACAGCTCTGGCTGTGCTGAGCTGCAAGTCTTACTCTGCTCTGCTTTACTCCTGCGTAAGAGCAGCTCATCACACTTGTCTTTCTTCCATGCTGATGAACACATGGCGCACATGCTAGGCCCCAGTTTCCTTTAAAAACAAAACCAACCAAACGCTAGATCCAAATGGTGCCAGATGTTCCAATAATTGGCGCTGATGTCTTTTGGAAAGCTGGCCATGCATTGCTGGAGATCCAGCTCTGCGCTTGGTGAGCAAGCCACCTTCAGGGCTGCAGAGAGATGGAAGGGGAAGCAACAAAGTGGTCTGGTGGTTGAGGACTGACTTTTAAGGGTAACTAAACTTCCAGCACAACCTTCCTGTCAGCCACATCCGGAAAGTCAAGTGGGATGAACTTAGAACTCGGACACAGGGGGATTTATGCATCTGAGCAGCATAGGGGATCTGGGGCTTTTTCTGTACTTCAGTTCTCCAGGTGTAAAGAAGTAGGAATAACATAATTTTGACATCTCCAAGGGATGCTCTGTGTGGAAAGGTTTATGAAACACTCAAATTGTGCTACCGAGAGGGTAGTTTTGTAAGCATCTTGTAGAGGCTTCTTGGCAGCATGAGAATGTCATGGTACCCTGTAAGTGCAAGAGAGGGATTTGCTTTTACAGTATGACATTTGCCAAACAATTAAGGTGAAGAGCAATGTGCTATAAGCACTTTTAGTATTAAACACACACAGTAAAAATAAATGTTTAAAAGGCACATGGCTTTTTTATGAGCATAGGACATGTTCCTTTGCACATTATTGTAAGAATCCTTGCTGCTGATGATCACAAGCTTCAATTCAAACTGTGTAATTATTACCAGGGACTTTCTTCTTCTTCCATTATGTATTAACTGCACATAAGAGATCCAGAAATGAAAGGATATGAGCTTTCCTAACTTAACAGTTGTTTGGAGGATTTGCTGTGTGAGTTTCTTATTTTACTTTTGTCATAATTTAGCGTAGTCTGAGAGATTAAAACAGATAAATAAAAATGCATTATGCACTTATTGCCCAGTGTCTTAGAAATCTGCATTAAACTCATGAACTACAGGGAGAGACAGGAAATCATGTTACGCTTCACATACCTTTTTCTATTTCCACAGGACTCCTGTAATCACTTCCCAGCCTGTACATAAGGTTTTGGAGGCAGCCTCCTCTGACCTCCGCTGTCATCCTCCAGCCCACAAGTGTGGAACAGGAGGTGTCACAGAAGATGCCATGGGAGCAAAACCAGCCAGTCCCTTGCTGCAGGGGCACTCCCTTCCTGTATCCAGAGGGTGTTATTTTATTCATGTTATTTTTTTAACAAGATTGCAGGTGGGGTGTTTCCTGCCCTTCCATGTTTCAGGAATATAAAACCAAAACGGGCAGTGACCTTTGAGGCCCCGGACCTGACCCGAAAGCAAAACACCACCTAGTTACCTATGGAAACTAGCTCCCCAAGACAAAACCTATTGGAAACACAGGCTTTGGCACCAAATGCAATAGCTGCGGTGGGTGAGGTGCGGGACCTACCATGAAAGAAATAGATAACTTAGACCTAGTCGTTGGCTCACATTTTATGGGGGGGTGGTAATCTGGATTGCCAGTTAATCTGGACCTGGAGTCATGTCTCCATCCAGCTCTAGACACGGGGATTATGTGCAAGCCCTGCCTTAGTAAGTCTAGGAGGAAATGCCCCCAAAATACGAGAAAGCCCTCGGGGCTGGAGTCATGCTGAATGCAAGGTCCTATCCTTGCAAACATTACACATGGTGTTTGCATTTTTGCGTGCAGTACGTTAATATTCATGTAGTTGTATGCTGCCAGCCTTGGGAGCAAGCAAATGTCCTCTAACTGCAATTTCAGCCTGGTCAAGGTAACTGACCTTTTTCATTAAGTGTTTCCAAATTTCCAATCTATCCACGAATGTGAAAAATCTGTGCTAATTACCAGCCTGTAGGGAGGCCAAAAGTGCAGAGGGGAGATAAGGGGGCTTCTGAACGTTATTTAAAGGCACAGCATCAACATCGACGGGGTTTTTGACTTGCACTGACACAGCGTCCTGGTCTCTGTTATTCAGGTAGGGTTATTTAAAAACAGAGCCGAAAATATGGGAGGGCTTGAGGTATCAGGACCTGCCACTGACTCAGACGGACAAGGTGAAGCTCCTCGGCCCTGCTCAGCAGTGGCTCCCTCTGATTTTTGTCCCAGTCCATTCCGTGTGCTGAACATCTGGTACCCTCCTGTACGGTACAATAACATCCCAAACTATATGTGCGCAACACTTACAAATAGTGCTTAAAACATAATGGCTTATTAATATAACACATACAGTTTGAGAAGTGATACGAGCTCTTTCCCTTTTATATCCTTTTTAATAAAGCATATTTTGAAACTCGCTGACCTTTTTTCTTTCCCTTTTTTTTTTTTTAAGTTCCCTGGCATTATGTAGAAAAACCCCATCAGTGTGAAGTGGAATATAATGCAGTTTATTACCGCTAACAAGGGAATGGCCCATAACTCTAAAGAGACAAAGCCTCAAGTGAGCTATGAAGGTCATTTTCTTGCATCCAGAAAGAAAAATGTAATACTGACTGTGTCATGCTTCCCATTTCAGAGACAATGTGGGCTGCTTTCAGTTTTATTGTAATAAATAGTAAAATGAAGGTTTTTTTTCTTTTAGATGGAATTTCACACAGTCAGTCCTCCCCACTTTGGAGGGAATGAAGGTGAATATCTGTCTGGATTTTCCAGCGTTATTTATACTCCCCTGGATTTGACGGTTGGTTTGTTCATGAATCTTTAGGAGACACAAAACCCCACCTGCATACCCAGCTGCTGCTTCTCCCTGCTGGGAATACTCAAACATCTCAGTGGGTAAGGGCTCAAACAGCAAGCTCACAGATTTGATCATGGCCAGGGTTACCTCCAGAGCTCTCCAACAATATACTGTTTCAGTTTTTGGAAATAAGGCTTTCCTGTGATCCCCCATCCCTGCTTCATGCAGCTACGAACCTTAGAGAGCAACGTTAAAAGATGGCAATGCTGTGCTAAAGCCAATGTGGCATCAACAGGTCACTGGAGGGGTCAGGGTGTAGATCATATACTGGACAAACATACAAGGCTGAAGAAGACAGTTTAAGCCTTAGGTCGTGAATGAAAATAAACACCTATCTCCTTTTCCAGCTGTTACTATATCAGAGGCAGGCGAGAGCCCTGCTGTAGCAAATGCTGGGAAAAAGCACTGATGCTGCTCTCCGAAAATGTAGCTTTTCCTTTTGTCCCCGGAACAAACACACTTGTGCACTGCCGCAGCTCTTGGGTCACAGATAACGGGTGTAACTGGGATGAGCTATGTTTTTCCATATCCCCATTCCCTGGTCCACCTCTCTACAATCCCCAGACAGCCTCGGGGAGGGGAGATGGGTTATACTTTCCTCCACCTCCTCTGTCTCAGTCCTGAGAGTTTGTTATTCTGACCTTGCTAAATGGCTCAGGTTTTGTGCTCTATGGCTGTAGTAATTTGCAACATCTTCCTTGAGTTTCAAAAGGAATATCTTCCTTCGGTGAGATGATGCAAAAAAGTAAAACCTAGTGTTTTCCCTTAGATCACCATCTTCCCTTCCAGTTGCAAATGGTGTCATATAAAATGGTGTCAGAAAGTGCTGTGGCATTATCGACAGCTGTTTTCAAAATTGTGACAAGGAAACACTGTTGATTAAGCAGCTCCTGGTCTCCTTATTTGGGGTAGGAAGAGAAGGGGCACATAAAATCATCAGTGGCCATGTTAGGGTTGAAAGAGAAAAGCACACAGCAAACAACAAATGCTGAAACACACGCCAGGTCTAAAAGGGAGAGCAGGCTGACCGTGAGCAAGCAAGCAAGCAGTGAGCTCTGTCTGCACGCACAAGGGAGCCTGCAGGGAATCGGCACTGAACATACTGCTTATTCACAGCTAAATAACTCTCCTAGGCTCTGATCTTGCTGCTAATGCACCAGGAAATAGTACTCTTTTGAGGTACGGCTGGTAAATTGTCTTAACCCCACTTAAGTCAACAGAGGGATGCAGATGCAGACGGGTAAAGGATTTGACCCTATCTATTTGCTTTGGATATTACCCAAATACCTGAACATCAATTTCTTATCACTAACTATCACTAACTGATGACCATTTAGCAGCTTTTCCAAACACTGCAATTTGTCTTTCCTACTTGAAGTGTCAAATGTCACCTTAGCAATGCATAAACAACAAAACCCAGGGAGCATCCTCAAGACTGAGGTTTACTGATGCAAAGAAAACGTTGGATTTTGTGAACCCCAATCCTGAATTTTCATGCCATCCTTCAAGACAAGCTTGGCACATACTCCCATACACCATTCCATTCAACAAGTTGCACAAGAATAACTTGGTTTTTAACCCCAGGGGAGAGGGACACCACACCGTCCAGTCCAAGCCGAGAAAGACATTTTGGAAGAACCGGTCCTTGTATCACAGTAATCGTGGCCAGCGCTACAATAGAGGTGTGTGCTAGGCCTAACATCATCACCAGCTTCATTAGTGTAAACAGACCTGAAGAAGCTAGAACAGAAACTGCTGTGGATCAGCATTTCTGTGCCTTCCCAGAAGACCCTGGGAATTCACCCTGAACCAGTGAATCTGGGTTTAAGCAAATTCTTCTTGTGCGAGGGCTGGCAAGAGGCAAGACACAGGTCCAGCCTCCAAACGACACCAGCTTGCCAGCCCAGAGCCACACAACAGTGTTATTTGGCTGAGTGTATGTAAGGAGAATAATGCTGCCAGCGGTGCTAATTATCTGGAGGCTTGGACAAAAGCTAGCCCCACTGACGGCAGCGGCAGTACTCCCACGCTGGGGCCAGGACTGAGCTCAAGAAATGCAAGCAGTAGAAAGCTCTGCCAAATCCAAAGCTTTGGCCATTCTTTCCTTGTTGGGCCACATCCCTCAGCCATGCCATGCTGAGCCCAGGCTGGCCTGAAGAGTGACAAGAGGAAATGCTAAAGAAACTGCTTTAGTTTTCTAAATAACAAGCAACACTGTCATTGAGTGAAAAACGACGGTTGTGTTCCTCGTGTATGTAGACCCTCTCTCCTTTCAAAAAACCACTACGTCTTCCTAGGCATGCTCCAGGTTTCACTGCTCTGTGCCAATCCAGGCTGGGATCTAGTTTTGCAGCAATTTAATACAGAAAAAAATGCATTTTTTTCCTATAAAATGTTGCTAATTATGAGTCCTCACCTGCCACCACTCTGAGACAGACACAAGAAATATTTCCAGTACAAAGTAACAACACTAACACTAACTTTATGGACTTGCCAAAGGTATATGTTTCATATGCTTACTTTTATATGCTGATATATAGTATTTTTTTATACTTATTCTATACTCGCACCTCTGTCTGCTCGAAGTATTGATCTGGTACTGCAAATCTGTTCTCTTTCTCTCAAGTCTCCTTCTTCCTTAGTCAGGAACTGAACTGATGGCCTTTGGGCATAACAGAGACATTTCAGCTACACATTTGAAGGGAAAAGGCAACAGTTATTATCCCTGCTTCACACACAGCTAGCCCTACGAATGCTCCCTGGCTCACTGGTTCATCCCATTGGTGCTTTTCATTTTAATTCCTTTAAATTACTGCTAAGCAACCCTGCAAATCACCTGACGCCAAGTTCCTCCGTTTCCTCCTAGGAAGTGAGCAGGAGTTTCACTGGTATAGTTCTTGAAGGAGAGCAGAATTGGGACTATCATGCTAAGCACTGAAACGGGTGCTCCTTGGCTCATGACAGGTTGTTGGCACGTTCCCTTAGTGCAAAAGAAGCAGCCAAACAAACCCAGAGAGTATCTGTATTTGCATTTCTGTACACCCATCCTGTTTGCAGAGTAAAGAGCAATTAAGCTTCGTCATCACCCTTTTCGACTGACCCCCCTCTGATTTCCACAGATTAAATGCAGCCTGCACATATTGGAGGAGTGGGGAGTCCATCTCTCCTTGCTGGCCCTGCGGTGGCCCAGTTCCTGGCACCAACCTGGCCAGGGTGCGATGCCAGCTCCGGACTGCCTGCCGCCGGGCACCGGAGCAGCACCCTGGGATCCTGCACCAGCCTCCAAGGGCGTGGGGACGCAGCGACTTCAGGTCTGTGTGGCACAGGACGAGGTGACTGTGCAGAGCAAGCCAGAGCACAGGCTCTCAGGCTTGGCCTTCAGTAATACCTCACTTCCCAGAAGACGTTGCCTCAGACCTCCGCAGCCATCTAATATTCATTTTATGCACAATTGTAATTTCTTTTTAATCATATCTCTTAGGAAGTTTTGCAGCCAGGTGGGATTCTACACCCAAATATAGACTTTACTGTGTCATCAATTGAAATGTCTCGTATTCAAACAGCAAAAGAGAACTAGTGTTTAACATCAAGGTAGGAAAGCAAACACCAAAACATTCAGAAGATCCCCATGCAGGTGCAGACAGCATGCAAGTGCGGATGGGAGCAGGTACAGCGAGAGGAGATGTGGACAGAGGAGTGGGGAAACGCAAAGATGGCGTCTGAAGGGTGTTCACCACTGGGACTTATCACCACTGGGACTTACCACCCCTGACAAAGCAGGACTGAAACACTGAGTGCTGTCATCACCCCGCTGCCCTCCTTGAGCAAGCCCAGAAGGCACTACAGGGGCTCTGGGCAGCTTTCCTGCCCTACTTGCAATATCTGGAAGGTTATATTTGGCAGTTGAGGGTTTGGGCTTTTTTCTTCTTTCTCCCTAGGTCTTAAGAAATCATCTGTGAGATGCAGAGCAGCTATTTAAATATGTAACAGCACCCCATTTTGGTGTTAGCTATCTGAGAGTGGTGCCCCAATGCTGTAAATCCGGCTTTATTTACTTACACTTGGCATTTCCCTGACTATTACCATTCTGAACCACCCAAATTCATCAATCTAATGGAGATATATGGACAGTAAAAACATGCACGGGAAAACTACTGGCAGGTTGTACAAAATGATCAGATTTAATCAGCTGATAAATTATTCACTCCAATTGAGAGTCAAACATACTATTTGAGTCTATTTATGGATGTCCGATTAGTGCAAGTAATTTTCCATCGCTTTATTATGTTTGCTAATACATTATGAAAACCATGTTGTGATAATGGTCTTACTTAAGTCATTTTGTTGTATGAGCATATACCAGAAAGCTCGTCTACCCAAGGCCAGGGACACGTTCCAGTGGGCATCAGTTAGTTACACACCGCTGTGCTATTTCCAAGGACTTTTGCAAAGAGCAAAGTTGCCAACAGAGTGGGAATTTCATTTAAGGAAAGCCATTACACTGCCAGGCTCTCTAAGTGGCACCGTGCTATTTTCAGACACAACTGCCATTGCGGCAAAGTGCAGGAAGAGGGCTGGGCTGGCTGCTCCCCAGACCTTGATGGATGCCTGTGGTGGCTGGATGGGGGACGCAGCAGTAAATTGCATCACATTGTTGAGTATTTGTGCAGTAGCACAAGGATGCAAGATGTAGTACCAGCACCTAATGCAGCAGCTTGCCAAATCAAGCCCTTGAGGCTACAGGCAGACCTCAGAGTCAAAGGAGAGCATTATAGACTGTCATGTCCAACCTCCCATATGAGAGTGGCCTGAGCATTTCATCCCATGAGCCTGTACTGAGGCAATCCTCAAAAAATTGCACGCAGATATAAAAAAGTAGCAGCCACAGGCAGCATGATGGAGAAAATCCTTGACTCCATCACTTTACCCTCTATCGTTCCAGGCCCACTATTTGTCCAGAAGCAAGGCTTGCACCCCAGAAGGCCCCAAATAATTTTTTCTGGCTTTGGTGTGGGTTCAAAGGAATGCAGCAGCATGTGTCGTGTCTGCAGAGCCCCAGGTACTGAGCAGCAATGCATTTTTGGAAAAGACCAGTCAGGAAAGAAGCCAGAACTGAAAAAAGAGCTGGATGGCACAGGCCTGCTGGCCAGGTGTGCCGCCAAGCCCATCCCAGTGCATGATTTTGGAGAATGGTACTGAGGGGGGCACTCTCAGTATTCATCTCAATAACCCATGTCTAAAGGCCAACTGCAGCAGACTCCCCTGCCACCAGCCTAACTCTTCCCTGCCCTCCCAGCCTCCTCCCCACAGCACAGAGCCCCTGGCTCCAACCCCCGCGTACCACTACTAGCCTTTTATTTTGCACAAGGTGTCCGTCTCCCTTTTCTGCAGCCCTGTGGTAGGGCAGGGTGGAGCTCTGCTAAACAAGCAATGCAGAGTTTACCCATTTCTCACCTCTCTGCCAAGAAAGCCAAGCAGGTGAATCCACCAAAGTTTTAACCTTGCAGTGGCACTGCAGTACTGAGAAGCCCCATGCAAGACTGGGCTGATATTCGAGCAGGGAAAGGCAGTGAGGTCCCCATCCCAGGGCCAGCTGGAGGCACCCTCATGACAGGGACTCGAACACTCCCAAATTCCTAGTCAGCTATTTTAACTAAGCAGTTGAAATAGCAGGTTTTGGCGTTGGTTCATTTTTAGCAGTTTTCCCCTTCTCTCCTTATTCTCTGGCTTTTGCAAGCGTGCTAAAGCAGATAGATCCAGCTGTGCCATGAACGGGGATGGGGCTGCACAGCTGCCCTGTCACCCACGGGGCAGATGTGGCTAGCAGTGCTTCAGGTAGACACAGCTCCCCTTTCCCAGCTACATCACTGCTATAGTGCTGTGTTTGGTTTTTAGTGCTTGTTGAAAGGTGCCAGACTGACAGACAGCCTTTTCGGACCCTCAGGGAAACCCGTGCTCCCACCCACCTTCATCTACCAGGAACCGACCTGCAAAAGGCGAGAGGTAGCTCAGCTCCCATGTGAGAAATGCAGGCAGGCAAAAGCCTGTGTACAGCCCTATGGCTAATGGACGGGGAGCTTCACATCCGCTAGGCACATTGCCTCCAGCAACCGCTTCCAGCTGCGAAAAGCCCAGGGTCCCCAGAAACGCGATCTCCCAGCTGCCACGCTGCCCTCTCAGGCACAGGTCAGGTCCAAGTCCCTCTCTCAACATCATGCAAATGCCATTAAAGGAAGAATGAGGCGGTGGGAGTGAGGAGGCAGGGGGGAACCTTTTGTTAAGACTGCGGAAATTTTCAGTAAAATGAAAACAAATTGCTCTAAGTAAACCATTTGTCACAGTCTGATTACTCTGCTGCCACTCTGGGAACACCAATTTGTCATGCTAGATCAGGATAACAGCAGGCTGACTGTACGAAATGGCACGCTGCCTTCTGGCTTTTTTGCTTGCAACCGGTGAGGACAGTGGGGGTCTCCCACAGCTCCTTCCCGGCACCCCATCCCTCCTGATGGCACAGGTACACACTCGGGTTGCTGCAGCCAGCGTCGCACTGCCGATGGCCCCCTAATTCCCAGAAAGTGCCTCCATCTCAGGTGGGTACTGCAACTCCACCTGAGACCTGTTGCATATGCTGCTTTTACCTATTAATCCCAGTGTGTCTACCTAGACTACGAGGTGTTCTCGGCGGGGATTACTTCTTGCACTAGTGGTCGGCATAATACTGCCCTGAACTGAATTTTGGCACCTAAGTGTCCTGGCATTGATCATCATTTCTCTTACTTTAAAAGCCCACGTCTCCTGTTTGCGATGCCTTCAGGACTGCCGTAGCTGAGCCTGCAGCGCTTGCTGGCCCAGTCCCGATCCACGTTTCCCTCTCCTTGGTGATACCTGAAGAGTTTCAACAGTTTGTAGGTGGAGCAATTAAAATAAAACAAACACATACAGAGAAAACAAAAAATTGCTGCGAGATTCACAATTAGAGAGATGCTTAAAGAAGGAGGGTTAATGCAAGGGAGCAAGAAGCAAAGATCAGCCAAAACACATAAAGCATGGGAAAATAGCAGAAAAAATCCCAAGTCCAAGAATTAATTCCCTTAGCTTCACTGTCTATAGCTAATAAACAATTATTAGAATCTGCCCTGCTTGTGTCTCTCTGGAACTATGCAGCAGTTTGTAATGCTGAAGCAAAACAATTAACTCCAGTCCAAATAAAAATATCTTTCAGCCAACTAAAATAAAAACCCCTCAAAATGTCATTTTGGGTAAAATGCTCCATTCAGCCCAACACAAAATCCTTCATCTCATTTTCAGATTATTGATCCTTTTTCTAAACCTCTTCTCCTTTTAAATCGGTAGGTCAATATTTAAATAAAGAAACGCCTTTTTGAAAGGAAAGCAAAACAACAAACAAGTTCTGTTTGCAAACCACAGGAATGAACTAGCTGAGAATTTCCTATTTCTTTAACATTAATAAATAAAAAGGGGAAAATCAAAAAGACTTTAAATTTCAGAACTTTTCCTTTCCCCTTTTGGGGCTATTAGGGCTTGCCAGGTCCCCACTGAACCAGTAAATGATGTCAGTTCTCTTCCATTTTCTACATATTCACTATTTGTCAAGAGCTTTTCCCACTGCTACTCCGGGCAGTCTCCTGCCAGCAACGGGCAGGACTGCCTGGACCTGCCACCCCAAGCACCTTTCTCACCCACAGCTCATGCACAGCCCTGGTCCAACTCCTTCTTTAAAAGCCACAAAAGCTGGGAGAAAGAGGTAAGGAGGGATGCTATAAACACATCACCTCCGCAGAACAGCAGAAATCAAATCTTCCTTTCAAAGCGTTAGAGTTCACAGTGAAAGAACTATGGTGTACAAAAAAGAAAAGTATTTTAAGGGCATGGGAATATTTCATGCCAAGAAAAGGTAGAATGTTCCCCAAATGATAGAAATGCCTCCTTGTTCTCACTCACAGCGCCCAGAGCCCCCAGGAATGGCACTGAGCCTGTAACCACAGCAATCCGCTCCGCCACGCAGGTCCCCACAATGCCGAGCCGTCAGGTAGCGTGAGATGAAGCATTTAATGGAAACTTGCTCAACATGGAGACTGGTGGCACTGGTTACAGTGGAAAATGTCACTGCTGGCCATTGTAAGCATTTTTTCCCTCTGTTTCTACAAACTGTAATATACCTTCAATGTTAACAATTTCTGTTTTAACTGAAGGGAAAGGCCTTTAAAAATAACCTTTCCCTGGGAAAAAATGAGAGCTGTCACCACTTCTCACACAAAGAAATGCTCCCTATGTGAAGTGCAGTGTTGCTATTGATGCTTGCATGGCATTGCATCCCACCTTGATACTCTCAATCTGTATGGAATCAGGCTGACTAGGAACAGAGGATGAAGCAGTGACGGAAGCTCCCGAAGAAGTAAGCTGGGTGCTGGGCTGGTTGCTGTTACTTGTCCTAGTGAAGGTAAAGCCGCGTTCTGCACACTGAGATCACACCTCTGAGACACAAACAGAACAGGATTTTTTAGTCTTAGTTTTCCTCCTGTTCTTTGGCATGGTTGACCAGAACAAGGGCATCTCAGACTGGGTATCTCAAGATACCCAAACTCCTCCTGGGGCTGCCATGCGGATGCACGTACCTGTACAGAGCTGAGGAGGTCCAGAGGGAGATAAGGCTGTGGGGGCAGTGCCAAACTACGACTAGAGCTTACTGCAGAGCCGTGGTGCAGAGCAGCATGCTGCAGTGCGTGGCATCTCCCCAGCCCTGGGCTTAGATGGCACAAACGCTAACTGAAGAAATAGGCACACAAAGAGTCCCCAGAGCTGTACCTGAAACGTTCAGCTAGACTCTGCCAAGGGGCGAAGCCCAACAGGACCAGGAACATTATACTGAGTATTATGCACAAGGTGGGAAGTCTGAGGCTGGACAGAGAGCAGAGATGAGGCAGCATCCCCTCAGAGAGCCAGTGATGTTCTGCGGCTTTAATGTCAGAGTGGTTTTTGACACACACACACACACACACACACATATATACAAGTGAGATACAAGGCTAATTAGACATGCAACAGGGCTCTGCTGTAGCAAGACTATAGCTGATAGTCTTGTATGGGATGTGATTCCTGCTGTAACATTTTGGATTCAAGGCAGGCAATGTGGACATAGTACATTTATCTAAGGGCTTGCAGGGGCTGTAAACATCAACATTATCTTTAGTAAGAATGGCAGTGAGATTTAAATTTTTAACTTGTCCTAGGAAAAACCTGACAGCAGCTCTACAATGTAAGCTGTCCTCTCTGCCAAGCATGTGGCGGGGTGGGAAGGGGAACAGGCAGAACCCACCCCGTTTTGCTGCTTCAGAAGGACGCTGAGACACAATTCAAGATTTATGCATCTGACATCTCCCGTGTTTTAAAAGCATGATCCAGTCCACAATGATTTATCTAGAGGTAAACATGACATCCTAAAGAATAGCGCATGAAAAACTTCAGCTACTCTTGAAAGCTGAACTTAGAAGTAGCTGTGGCTTTGTTTTGTTGCTAAGTAGTATGGTCATCAGCATTGTGCAGAACAAAATACTGACGGAGCAGCAAATACAGACTGGGACTTGTCTTCCTCCCAACTGAATACAGTGCTGCAGGGCTATGCCACACCACTCATGATGTAAAAAACTATCACCACCACCATTTGACATTGCCATAAATATGCCCATTTGCACATCATCACACCTTGTGGTATTCCACAAGGGTTTCTCAGCTTGGCAGCTAAACATGGGCAGAGTAGAGCTGCAAAGTCCTCTGGGCTGCTCTTGTTCACTGAGGATTTCTTTCACAGCCCCTTCAGCATTAAGCCTAGATAGGCGATGGCTAAGCAAGTAACCAATCCTTCCCTGGTTTCACAGCTGAGCAAAGGCACTTTATTCTCGACACTTTATTCAGGAGCCCCTGATTTGTATTGTAAGAGCTGTTTTCCTCCCATGCTGACAGCAGGAATGAAGGTGAACTTGAAAAGCTGGGGAACAACCTTTTGTGCTACGTTATTTGTTTTATAGGGTGGTGTTCATATATCGCTCCTTGTATATTTGAAAAACATTTAGCAGAAAGGGACAGATCAGTAGGTATGAGTTCCAGCTAAATATTGTATAGCAGTAATAATAATAAAGTATTGCATTACTCATTATGGCAATTGTATTAATTAAATGCATGGTGTTTCAATGCATGGGCAAACAACCTCTGGGACCACTTCTAAGGAACCCACAAGAAGTAAGAAAGGAAAGAAAGGGCATATATGCTCTATAGCAGCCAACACACTGGCCATTTCTGAATGGGTCCACGCTGCATTATTAGATACAATTTTCAGGGCTCAGTAAGAAGTAACCCCCTACTGATTTACGCATTGATATTACTGACTGTAAGGTAATAATACCTACAAGGAGATCATACTTTCCTAAATCTTAAGAGCTTTCTTAGGCCATTTTTATAAAGCATTAAGTAGCCACTTCTCACTCACAGGGATGAACATGAGTGGTTACTGCAGCTGAGAGAAAAAGTCTTTCAAGAAGGAAGGTAGCTGATTATCAATAGTCCTTTAAGTCCTAATAAAAAAGCAAGAGCTGGTTTCCTCATCCCATCTCTGGGTCAGTTCCAGAAGACCACACATTCAAACCAACACAAGTGAAACGCTGGCAAAACCAAGTGAGTAAATCACAGCAGTGGGAGATGAAACTACAAAGGGGATTTCTTTTCCTCCACAGAGACCATTAGCTATAACATGTTAGTCACCAGCCTAAGTCATCAATTCACCTTCATCATATCAGTCACAAGCATCTGTCAACAGCTGAGCACAGCTCTTGCAGGGAACACACTGCAAGGTAATGGAGAGAGAAGTGCTCATAATTCAAAAGGCAGGTACAGCGTGTGCTTCTCTAGTTCAAAGAGCATAGAGACTTTCCTCTTTACCATTCCCCTGCAAATTCCAATTGATCTGAAACCAACTTGCATTTTCTAAATGTTGCTGCTGAGTTTGAACTTCAGTGAAAAATCCATTTGCTAGAAATGAAAGTTGCCAATTAAAATCAGTCTGTTTATGTTGCTTTGGGGAGCTGAGGGGGAGAGAGAGAGAAAAAGAGAAAGCCAGATAATTCATTAAGTGATCTATATTGTGCCAGTACAGTTGGCAATGATAATTATCCTAATAAGACTTTCCCGCTTATATAAGCCCTTCCATTCAGGGATCTCAAAACACTTTGCAACCATTAATGATGTTAGCTTCATAACATTCCTGACCTCGTTTACAGGGGAGGGAATTGAGGAAAAGAGAGAAAACAACACCATTTTCTGTAACAGATAGCTTTCCTTTTGTAACTGCCTGTAAAGTTTACATCTGAAACTAAATCACACTTAAAAATCAGGGTCAGTTCTGAGCTCTTGAGCCAGTAGTAGTCCTTGACTCACAGTATGAGTGCAAAAAAACCACAACCCAAAAAGGCTAGTGAGAACTGTGTGAGCACGGAAGGCCTATCTGCAAACCTTCTGCAAAGAGCCTTGGGTCACTGAAACTTACCACCCTGGAAATGTGGCAGCCTTAAGGACAGAGCTTCTGCCTTGGGTCCTCACACAAAACCATCCCTCCCCCTACCTCAAACAGTACTCGTGCGTGGGACAAGTGTTATCCCACTTCTCCAAATCCAGCTCTTGGTTTTGGCTCCTTCTCTGAAAGGAAAAATGAAATAGAGGCAACATGAAATCCTGGGAAAAGAAAAGAAAAAACAAACTGGAACAAACAGTTGAACACATTGCGTGTATGCACCTAGGAGAAAGCGGGACTTCAGTAACAGCCACCATGGATTTTTCAAAACCAAATTGTGTCAAACCAATATAATTTCTTCCTGTGAGAGGGTGAGAGTTTTTGTAGGTAGAAGGAACAGCAGCAGATGTCATACATCCTGACTTCAGACATTGTTTTTTATAGCAGTCTCATAGTTGAATTAAGGAAGCATAGGGGTTTCACATTGCAGGGAGAATGCTAAAGTGGTTGGAAAGCAGTACTTGGAACGCAGTT
The DNA here is from genome assembly GCF_034638445.1 of Ciconia boyciana. Lineage (NCBI taxonomy): Eukaryota > Metazoa > Chordata > Aves > Ciconiiformes > Ciconiidae > Ciconia > Ciconia boyciana. Next base: position 39,377,942 of record NC_132943.1, on the reverse strand, counting down.
ATCAAAGTTTCAGCATCAAAATAGCGGTATGGACTCATGTGTTCCACGGGGAGCTGCCCTGCGTCTAGGACTATTCAATACTTCCACTAATGATCTGGATGATAAAACAGAGAGCATGCTTATTAAGTCTGCAGATGATGCCAATCGAGGAAGACCACCACATGCTTTGTAGAACAGACCTGGAATTGAAAATGATTTAACAAACGAGAGCTCTAGCCCCAACCACCAGAATGCTCTTTTAACAGGACTGAGGGCTCATTTTGCCTGTGAGGTACATGAAACAATCCTCCTGCTCTCTTCAGCAGGGAGAAGGCTTTGGTGAAGCACCACATTTGGGCTCTGCATTTCTAGAAAATCAGATGCCATCTGGGAAGAGTTTAGACTGGAGCACTGAACAGGATCAGAGGTCCAGAAAACAAAATTTATGTGGAAAGGACTGCGAGAATTTCAATAGTTTACCCTAAAAGGGGAAAACTGAGACAGGACCCAATAACAGTCTTCAGCTATGGTAAAAATTCTGTTTTCTACTTCTGTGATGGATGGGATAAGGCCTTTCAGAGGAGGGTTCAGAACAGACAAGAGAGGCTCTTGCATTGGACTAACACAGTAGCTATTAACCCAACAACCCATTCCCCACTGGGCTCCCTGGGGAGAGTCTAAGTTTCTCTCCATGGACTATACGGGGCACCTAGTGAGATCAGCCTTATTAAGCTAACGTTAGCCTCTAGAAATAATTCCCCTGTGTTATATCTGTAAGCCCATTTGGGCCTGCTGTAGGGTTGGTGTTGGAGGAAAAAGGCCAGCAGGCTTGTGAAGGAGGTTGAGATCAGACAAGGTTCAAAAAGAAGGGAGAATTGCAGCTCCCATATGGGAGCTGAAAGGAGAATCCAAGCAACAAAGAGCAGGGAGATGGAATCAGTTGCCAGAAATCCAAAATCCATAACGTGTCATATTTACTAACTGTTGTTTTAGTTAAAACTAATTGCCAGGAATGTCACAGGAAGCTGGGCACCTGTTGAGAGCATGGGGGACAGGGACAAAAAGACGACATGAGCAGCAAAACAAGCTGCCCAGTCAGCCTGGAAAGCCCCAGGAGCAGAGATGCCACCATCCAGCACTGCAGACTGCTGCACTCATTTCTGCTGTGGCGCAGGAGAAACTGAGGCAGGGCATGGTTTAGCCCTTCCATCACCATTAATCTGAGGTCTCTAAAGAGTCTACAAAAATGTGTTTACATCGGCAGCCCAAATTTTAGAGTTTAACAGAATAAGGACGTTACTTTTTAAGGCAGGGAGGAGCTTGTTGGGGTTTCTAAACTTTTCTTCTGCAAAAAGAAAATAATTTTATCATTGCAGACCACTCATGAATCTGCTAGAGAGAAGACCGATCCCACAAATTCTCCTTTGTGTGGCTCTTCTCCACCCAGTAATATTCTTCTAAAAATGAAATTAACTTTCTTGCTCACATCATTGAAATTCCCTTCACAACCAGATAGCCAAATAAAGTTAATACTAATTTTAATTCTGAAAAGCATACAAAAAAGGGGAAATTTTCTCATTATTAATGGAAGAAAAAACCTATTTAGCATATCTAAATGAAAAGTGTAAGATCTATAACCTGTACAATAGCAATCATGAAAAAGCTACAAGATGGAATTATTCTCCCAGGGCTTTTATCAAGGTAGTTATCATAAGTTAAATGTGAAATCCACCCAGAAATCACTCAGAGAATTCGGTATTCACATACTTCTCTACTATAAATAATCCCCCATGCAACAGTAAAAGTTCTCTGTTTATGACTCCATAATTTAGGTTGTGTCAGCAATTAGCACGCAAAGTTATAGCACTGTGCTACGTTTTTTAAGAGGTAGAGGAAGTTGTGTATTGCAGGCAGCCAGACTGCCGCCTGATTTGCCAGTCAGGCTGAGAGAGAGGACAGCACAGAAAGTAAGCGGTAGTGCTGGCCTCCTGGACTGCCGGACAACCGGGGCAGGGGATGTGGACCACTCACGCTTAGCACTTCCTCAGCTGCAAGAGGTTCCTACTGACCTCAAACGAAATAAGGGCATGAAGCTGCTTCCCACAGGGAAAGCACTGCTGTACACTTCAGGAGAATTAAAATAAAGACTTCCCTGGGCAAGTTTAAAAGCAGCAAAGTCTGTCCCACAGTAACACCTTTGTCAGGAGGAGATGGGCAGCATCAGGCATTTTATTCTTTCTGTTTGAAAAGTTCTCCTAATTAAGTATTACAACGTGTTTTTCATTGTGGAGAAGCCGTTTTAATTACTCCTAACATTCACTGGGGGGAATTACTGCTGTGCAGAGAGCAGATCGGTATTCTCCTGCCTCATACCCATGACAGGAGAAGAACAATGTGTCAGGTTGCTAAAAATACATTGTGGTATTTATCAGCTGGTCTTCGACAAATAAGAGATGGCCCACATAAAGTCCAGTGAACTCCAGAGTGCAAAATAACATCCTTCCTCTATTTTGCTCTTGCAACACTGGCTTACACTCATGGTAAATCAGTACCTTCAGGAGACAGCATGCGGCATGAGAGGGGACAGGAGCAAATCTTCATTCATTCCCTGCCTGTCTCTGCTTCTTACTCATAGCAATTTTGCTATGCTCCTGGACTCTGGTTCTGTGCAGGGAACATGCTGGGGAATAAGGTGAGCAACTGGATATGATCTAAAATTTGTCTGACCCCTCCAGCACTAAGCTATATTTCCTAAGAGGTGAATTTTGAAAGCAATATATTTTTGTGTGCCCAAATTTTAATCTATCTCGCCGTTTTAAAATCACAGAAGTGGAGAAAAAGCACTTTAAAAATGGTACTTTGGAAATCATATGAAAGGTAAGCCTCCCCCCCCCCCAAAGACAAGCTCAAGCCTTCTCTCAATGGAGCCAGAGGTAAAACTCAGTAAATAAGAATATCTGAATAGGAACAGACTCGAGCGCTAACTCCAAAGGTGGTAGGATGTACAGGGGCCATCCTTCAAAGTTTGTTCATTGCATTAGCAGACAATACAACATGAGTGTAGTAGGAGAGATGCACTGATACCTTTGGACAGGTTTGCAGGGTGCTGGCGATGCAGAACACCTGTAAATTCAGCTTTGCTCTGTGGGACAGACTGAAGCTGTTCCAATCATTTAATACCATACATTTACCGAAGAAACCAGAAGAGTGGAAAATGGAAGAGAGCATGTTGGACAGATAACGTACGTCTATTATTTACTTCTAAAAAGTTCAGAAGTCTGACACCAGAAGTCTGCGTTAAATAAATGTGTTTCTTTCCATATTCATTAACACAATTGCTATTTTCATCATACTAATGATATGAATTCATTAGTGTCTGCACAGTGTCTGGATATATTCTCATGAACTGATTTTATGCATTGCTATTTGTAACTAAATTAGCAATGAAAATGAAAAATGAAATCCCAGAACTTGTTATGATAATTCTGTTTGGAGTAGACCCTGATATCCTTCTTTAAAGATATTCTCAGATGTAGTGAGTCTAAACTCCATCTCCAACCATGTCTGTGGTTGTCATTAATGAGACACTTCCACAGGACCGGAGGTGGCTGAAGCCAAGAGGAACAAGGGGTCAGGTGGAAGCTAGCCAGGTAAATATGGGCTGCAGAGTCTACTTTAAAGCTGTTTAGCCTATTGTCTTGGGAAACATAAACTTTGCTAAGAAAGCCACAACTGAAACCTAAAAGCTTAAGCAAATCTTGCCGGTTTCTAACCAAACACCCAGGGAGAACATTTCAGTTACCAGCAATTCCTTAACCTAGCACACAAAGACATAAAAAGATCCAGTGGCCAGGGGATAAGGCTACATAAATTCAGGCCACATTAAGCATTATTTCTTTTAATAGTGAGGAGTAATTAACCACTGAAACAATTGGCCTAGGGACTTAATATAAGTACCTGATGTCTTTAAAACTAGGCAGGACATCTGCCTTTTAAAAGCTCTGTGGTAACTCAGAAAAGGTTATCAGGTTAACACAGGAATGAGCACAGGACAAAATACTATGGGCTGTTTTATTCATGAGGTCAGTCTAAAACCATGGGGCACCATTGTTACGAGCTGTAATGTATGAGACTGCATGAAGTCCTTTGGTTCTCCTGCAATTGGTCCTCCTCTAGCAACATATTAAGTGTTGAATATATATTTAAAAGGTCTCAGATTTTCTGAAGAAACCCAAACCATCCCCATTGCATATTCACAGCTGATTTTACAAACCACAAGGCCAGATCCTTAGCTAGAAGAAATCAGTGCAGTCCCACTGAAGTAAATGGAGTTTGATCAGTTGTCATGAGATCAAAAATCTGAGTCCCTTATCATAGGCACCTATATATTTCACAGTTTTCCCACATTACTCACCCAAATCTCCCCTTGATTTCCATCTAAGATTAATGGCTGTGAACAGACATCTTTGCGTCTTCAGTGCTGTGTTCTGGACTTTCTCGAGCATTTCCTTGATACTTTCGTTTATCCAAATTTTGTCATGTGTACACCTTGTTTTCAGCATGTTTTGTCAGTGCTTAAAGGGAATAATCAAGCCTAGAGCTAATCAGCAAACAAATAGACTTAGTGAGGTTATGGCAACAGGACAAACAGGATTAGCACTTCAGGAGGACAGAACGAATACAGATGGGCACTCAATGGGCAGGTTTCACTATCAAGCCAGGAGTGCCATGTTGAGTAGGGACAGGGGGGCTCCTAATGCTTCTGTTTCTAAGCAGAGATCTTTGGGAAAATACAACACTGCATAGTGGAAACTGAATATATAAAAATATTTATATGACAAGTGAATTTAATAGGAATGATGATAATATTGTTTTAAGATTTTATTCCCCTTTGCTAAAGGTCTGTAACCATAGGCAAAACACACGTAACTGTAATGTGCAGAACGTGCAACGCATACACTGCATGCAAGCATGCGATCACAGAATAATCCAAGTGGGAAGGGGCCTCTGGAGGTCTCTAGTCCATCCCCTGCTCAGAGCAGGGCTAACTTCAAACCTGGATCTGATTGCTCAGCACCTTTTCCACTCAAATTCTCAAAACCTGCAACAACGGAAATTGCACCAAACTGGGACAACCAGGACCAAACCTTCTACCCAACAAGAATTGCTCTCTTTGCAGCCTGTGCCTGCTGCCTCTTGTCCTGTCGCTGTGCACCCCTGGGAATGGTCTAGCACCTCTATAACGATCCTGCTTCGGTAGTGACAGTCTGCAGTTAGTTCCCCCCATACCCAAAGACTTCTCTCCTCCAGGCTGAGCAAGCCTGTCCCCCACCTCCCTGGCTTGTGTGCTCCAACCGCCAAACACCTTCATGGTCCTCCACTGGACTCACTCCAGCTTGTCAGCATCTCTCTTGCAGCCTCCAAAGCAGACATGCTCCAATAGGGACCAATCCCTCATGCAAAGGAGGGCTGAAATGAAAAGTGTCAAACACCCAATGTGTTTCACACTTTTCATTTCAACCCTCAATCCTCAATCAATTTGAAATCCTCACAATCTTTCATTACTAATGGCCAAAACCAAAACTCACCAGTCCAACCCAACAAAAGCAGAGAAATTAAAATAATTTCTGCCAGTCCTAATCAATTGCCATCTACATTTTCAAGCCTTATGGCCCATCTTTCTACCTGCCTAGGAGAGGGAATAGCTTTTGCTGCACGCTGAAGGACTGAACATACAGAATTTATGGGCTCAAGGGAGAAAGTGTATGACAGTTCAAAATGCTTTTGAGGGTTTTCTAGCATCTCCCCCATACTGAAACCAGACGTTTTCAGCCTGATAGTGCCCAAGCTATAGCAGAAGGACGTGGCCATGCTCTTTGAGAACTGTCCCCCAAAGCCATGTGTTGCCTTCTGCAACTGCCACTCACAAAATCAATACAGAGCTTGCCACTTCCATGTGGGAATGCGTAGGTTGGGATGGGGTCGATAACAGAAAGTAATAAATCCTTTCTTGTGCTAGAAAAGGGCTTGAGCAAAAGTGAATTAGGTTCAGAGGAGTGAATTGTTAACTCTTCCCTTAAAAAGAGGATTCATTTGGCTACAGGGAAGGAGTGGGGTTGTTCACCCAAAGGATCCAACAGGATTTTTTTGTTACGTGCCAGACATTTTGACTGATTCAGGGATATTTTGTCATTCTGCAGCACCAGCACATGGAAGAGGGACTCTCTAGTGTCATGTCTTCACCCAGTGCCAGAGAGGAGACTCCCTTGGCAAATGTGCTCTCCCCTTTAACTTCACAGCTGATCCAGGGATGTGAAAAAACACTGTATGGGAAGAAAACCTGAGGCACTGAAGGACTCTCTGAACTAACGGAAAAAAGCAGAACAACAATCTGGAGTTTGAAACAGCAATTTCAAACTGCAAATAGACATATCTTTAGAAGTTATGTATTTACCATAAGAAACAAGTGATGTAAGCACTGGTCTTTCTATTTTTAAATGTTTTCCAATTAACCATCATCTTGCAAAACACACGGTAGCACAACACCGAGCACATTACAGAGCCACAGCCTTCCTATAGCCTGACTGATTTTTAATTACAGAGAAAGGATTCACTCTACTTCTACCCAGATGTTCTCAAAGTTGACAACCTTACCGGCGGTAGGACAAGAAGTAGGAGGAATATCCTTACATCTGCAGATTTCCATGCAGAAACCAAAACAACAAGTAGAAATGTTACAAAATGAGTGCATTTCTTCACATTTCACAGGAAAGAGAGGGAAGGAGAAAGAGAGAAAATAAGCACTTCTGGTGCACTAAGTGATCATTTATCTTTGTTCCCTAGTAGCCTTTGTGAATGCAATTGCTCTACTGAACTTGGCACATTGCCTGTAACATTTGAGGACTTTGCTGCCTTAGCAAAGCGTCTCTCCTGAATTCATTCCATTCACAGGTTGTTGCTGAACAAAGGAGACTGTCCTTTTTTATTCTTGTCATCTAAGGAAGCTCACAGGATAATAGGTGCAGAGCCCCTAGCCCTTGAAAAAAGCTTTCGTAAGTAACTTCCACCCTCCGCTTTGGAAATACCATAGTTGCAACACATTTTGATACTGCCATAAAGGTATTTGCATCTAGTTTTTGAATTTTAAAAAAATGGTTTGGGTTATCGTCTTTGCTTGATGTCCTAATAAAACCTGAAATCTTAATGTATGGACTGGCGCTGACATCACCATGTCAAGGTATGGCTAACAGCATTACTGGATTCCAAGGCTCTCATCGTGCTAAGGAGAAAAAAATCCCAGACTTGCTTTCCCTTCTCCACTACGTACGTAATTGAGGGCATAGTATTCAGTGACAATACACTCAAATCTGCGTGCTTCATCTCCCTCTGCTTCCCCTGTGCTGCTGGCTGCCATAAGTAACTGAAAGTACTTATTAACCCTATTATTCTTTTAAAGCTCAACTCATCTCTACCACAAGAACCACGTGGAGAAAGGCTTCAACTGTGCCTCCCTTTCCTGCATGGCAAAAAGGGCTTGACCATGTTTCGCCTTGGAGAAACCCCATTCCCTGCACGGCCACCCCTGAGGACAGAGCAGCTCCTCTGTGCTGATGGCAAAACAGCCTTCCCTCCTGTCACCCCGCTATCCACTGACTGGTTTTGATTCTCCCAGCTGTTCTCCAGGAGACAGCTTCTCATCGGAGGGAAACGGTACTGAGAGAAGATGGCTGGTTTATTGTTCAAAGAGCTCTGCAAACGCAGCCCTAATTCTCAGCTGGCATGAACCATTGTGATTGAAGTCAAGAGAGCCACTGTTATTTACAGCAGCTAGGCTCTAGGCCACCAATATCTGAATTCTGTCCTATTATCCAAGCTGCCTAGACCCAGAGAGAAGAAAAATATTATTATTCTCAATATGCATCAACATTATTTATTTTCCCAGCACATTCTTCTCTCTCCCCTGGGAAGTAGTTGAGTATTTAAACTTCACTGCAAGTAGCAGAGGAGGCCTGGGCTCGGTTGCTGGCTTGCCAGGACAAGCCACTTTCCTTCTCTGCAGACTGGATTCTTCCCCCGTGAAATGGGGATGCTCCTGGCACCATGAGGCACACCGAAGGTTCCCGCTGAAAAGGCTGAAGAAACCCTGGGCATCATTACTACTGCTGTTCCTACTAATAACATGTCCAGTCCACTGCACCCTGCCCATTCTTTGGCTGCTGTGTTCAAGCCAGTGCACGGATTCATCAGGTCAGACACGTCTGGAGGATGGTACATGCTACTAGATGTCTCTTAAATACACAAAGCTGAAAGGAAAAGTGGATCTACTGCATTTATTTTAAAATATTTTAAGCTTATTCCTAGACACTGAGGAGAAGTACTCCCTTCAGGTTTAAATTAATGAGAGGAGCTGGTACTAGCTGAAATAAGATCAAGAAATGTAGGAAAGCCTTTGATGTTGCAAAATAGACTAACTATTGCTGTTTATCTAAGTATTTGGTAAATTACACTTCATAAGAAAGTATGTGCTTTAGTCAAGGCTACTTTGCATAGGCAGATGGGTTTTGTTTCATTTTCCTTAGCCTTTGTGTTTCAAAACTCTTGCTAGTTTTCTTTTAATTTTAATTGTTTGTAGGGAATTTAGTGGGAGCCATTTGGAGAAAGGCACTTTAAAGGAATCTCAGTAAGGAATGAAAAAGGATTTTTTCTTTCCTCTTACACTTCTAAGCCATACTTTGGCAGAGGAACATGGGGCACTCATGGTGCTGTTTCGGAGCCAGGAGAATGCAGGTAAAATACGACCCTCTGCACATCACCAAAATACTGGATATGCAAGTCAGTTGTGACAATATTTCCACAGGACTGTGGTAAGTGTAGGAAGAACTGTTCTGGTCACAAATGAAGACCATATACTGGTCTTTTAGAAAAGGAAATTTATCCCCATCTTTGTACTATGCTCCAGAGTTCATACATCTGGATTCAGAGAGTAAAATGAAATGCATCCCAGAGATAGTCCCCTAAGGCTGCTGGTTTACTGTGGACCAAAACTAAACGGATTCAAGAACAGTGACTGAGATGAAGAAGATGAGCTTGCCCGTATAACTGCCGGGCACTAAGGTGCCTCCAGGCACGGCTAAGGAGCCACTCAAACATCTGCTGACTTCAGTCACACCTCGCATTAAACCCATATCCTCCTTTAGACTGGCTTGTTTTGGAGGTCACCTTAAAATAAGACACAAAACACTGCATTTGACAATGTTTTGGTGTCCATTGTCACTGTGGTAATTTTAATCCGATCACCTGGTGTGTGGTTAGCACTTCTTTCAGCCCTCTGCTAACCCGATGTGATAGATAGCACAACTCCAAAATACAAGCGGTATGACAAGTTTTCAAAATTGTCTAAATATATAGCTAGCCCACCGGCTGTTTATTGCAGCATGTCAAGTTTCATCTCTCCGTGAGACAGAATTTCCCCCCTCAAAAAGGAAAAACAGAACAAACACTAATACTTTAAAAAAAGAAAAATACCACACACAAGATGAAAGATATATCCTTTCCCAGCACTTTCTGTTACGTCTAAGGTAACTTTGTAGCTCAGATGCAGGGATTTGGGGAAACGGCTTGTGAAGACGGGGGCTTTGGCACAGGAGGGCACGGGGAATATTTCTCCTCCTGGCCTCCAGCTGCCAGTCAGCCTGCTCTGCAGCCTGACTTCATGAGGGAGATCTTCATGAGATCAGGGGATTTATCTCACTGAACATCCCCCTCTTCCCCCACCCCAGCAAGGCGGGCTGCAGGCAGCATGGCAGGCACACCACCGTGCAGGGGCAGTCTGCGCCCAAAGCACTCAGAGACCCGCTTATTGCCTTCAAGCCAGAGTAAGCCTCAGGATCCAACACCCGGTTGCCTCAAGACAGGATTTTTCATGACCTCATGACCCTTCTTCATACCCTTCTCCCAAATTCCGTCAGTGGGAAGTAGGCACACCTCCAAAGCAGACAGGTAATATTGACTCCAGTGCCAGTCCCAGTTATACTGATATAAACAAACAGGAACTGTGCTGAAGTTTTGCTGGAACTGCAGCTTTCCTGCGTGCAAATGAAGAGTTCATCTCCCAAACAGAGAGGCATGTCAAGAGCCATGTAGGAGATGGATGTTTACAAGGCCTTTAAGTCCAGGGGGTGGGTCCCACCTGAGATCTTTTTGGCTATTTTGCGAGCTCCAAGCTGGATACAAATTTGAGAATACACATATAAAATATATATGTATATTAAAATACATACATATATATATAAAACTGTAAATTTCTGGCTGTATTTTGTATTATCAATAATTCAGATTAATAACGCCTCATTGCCTTCTTAAATTCAGCCATTTGCCTGCACCCACCATGTCTTAGGCTTCAACATCCAGCTTGTGTAGGCAAGAACAAGCTTTCAGCCCGTTTCAACCTTCCTTCCCACACCTCCCTGCCTGCATCATTTCCACCCCAGACCACTAGAAGGCACAGTACCCCAAAGAATAACCTCAAACCAGCAGTCTCAACCCGCAGGATGCAAGGCCACCCAAGGGGACTTGAATGGGTGCAATGTGCAGAAAAGTGGCTGATCTCTCACCCTGGACCATGGGAGTTTAGCATGTCACGACTTTTCGTGTCACAAGCCTGGAAAGGAGCTGCATGGGAGAGATTTCTTCCACTCCTTCCTTCTCAAGATATTTACTAAAATCTTGTCTAAAACACATTGAAGGGCACAACTGACTGGATTGGGCACCAAATACACAAATACAGTAGAGTGCATTTGTGACCATACCCTGACACACGGATCAACATCAGGAGAAGATCAGCAGCATTTCGATGTCCATATCGCTGCCCGTGTATAAAAAGATTCAGGAAACCTATCTTCAGTAAGCGATGAAATTAATCTCCAGAGCAGTGAGGAACTATATTCCTTTTAACCTCAATGCAGTCAGCTACGCAAAGAATGTTTTCTAATATATGTGCATTGTCCAAATATTCCTGCTCTCTCTCTTTCCCTTGTGGATGACACTTCTTCCCCCTAAATTAATTAGATTTCATTGGATAAATCAATATTTCTCTCAACAAGAAAAAAAAGAGCTAAAAATGTATACTGTGCAGAAAATACAGTACAAACCTATTGAATAGCCTAAAGATAATGATCGTTCTAGAGACTGTGGTCATTTGAAAGCCCTGAAATGTAATTTTGAAAATTGCTTTACCGAGTTAATAAAAAGAGAACCACTGAAAAAACACAGAGATACATATTTGTTAAGTTCTTTTCTCTATTTTTGCCAATTGCTGAAGGCTAGAGCTATGTCTTATTTGCCAATAAAAGATTTTGTAGGACTCTTCAGGTACACATCACAGAGCCGTTACCCAAATGATCATAGCCAAATAAGACATCTCTGAAATAGACTGGCTGTACGTATAACTAATACATTTAGTATTATATGTAAGTACTAGCTTCCAGTAATTCAAAATCATCTAAAAGAGTTCTCCATCCAGAACTAAAAAATATTTACCCCTCCGCAAAGGCAGGTTAAGATGGTATATGCTAAAACAGGACGTGGAGTGTCTAACAAAATAGAGCCTCATCTATGCCTGCCCTGAAGAAGGCACAGAGCAAAAAGACAAACTAGATGCAGGGCGGGGAACGACACAGGGGCGACATGTCCCCGAGTGCCCCGCACTGGGGACAGTGGACAGCTTCGCTCAGGGAAAGCTCCCCTTGGAGTTTACCGGCCCACGGAGCAGCCAGCAGGGCTGCTGGGCCATTGCCCACCAGGCTTGTCTTTTGCCCCAAAAAGCACTTCTCTTGTAAGAGCTTTCCACTCAGAAAAGCACAAGGTGCTTTCCAGAACCGTGGAGAAAGTAAAGGCATAAATGTCCTTTCTTCCATCATTGTTCCAGCCCTTCATAGCCTTAAAAGAGGGACTTCATTTCACACAGGTATGATTTTACAAAACCCTGGCCAGTATAAAAAGCAAAATAAGACCAATCAGTATTATCCAAAATAACATCCAACCTCTGTAGAAAACCAACTGCATAAGCTACAGGAAATCACAGACACATTTATCTGCCTTGCTCATGTGTTGTTAGAACAGTCCTTGCAAATCCCCATTAAAATGCATAAAAACCGAGGAAAGGAACGTTGTTGTATTAAAGACCGCAGATGTATTCAGCGCTTTTTGTAATATACAAGTGCCCTACGCAGTAGGGCTATCTCTAACAGGTATTTCCCAGTATAATACGGAAGGAGGCAGAATTCCTAGTTTGCGCTGAGGTGAGGCGAGGGGCACACTTCAGGACAGACTGTGTGCTTCCCTCTGGCACTGAAGGTCCAACTCTGCCTGGCACAATCATTGCCAGTCTCCAGAAGGAGCACATTACCTTCTGCACAGCCTAGGAAGTCTCATGCAGCAGGAAGCAGAAATGCAGGTCCTTTGGCATGCCATTTCCCACTGTGGAGGATCAAGAGCCTCCATGGCACATAGTGTCACCATCCTTTGCCCTGGCAGCAGAGAGCCCTGAGCCAGACAGATCCCAGCCCCATGCTTTGGCAGCAGCGTGCTGCCACCAAGGGCTCTTTCAGACACAGCCTATATGTTCGACATATTTTGTCTCTCAACTCCTTACTCAGATGTTCCCCCTTGGAGATATTTTTGCAATGCTATTTGACCCTTGCCAGCCGGTGTAGCATAGCATTTTTGGCAGGATGTTGCTGGCAGGCTAGTCCACTGCCTAGCCTGACCTCCAAGGGATGACGAGGACTGTGCTGATAGCTTTCCGACTCAGACTGTACGTTTCTGGGCAGGCCACATGCCTGTACTGCACTGTATAGGGCTGCCAATCTCATACACATCACATCTGTCTCTGCTATTTTCTGTCTCTGAGGGATTTACTCCTCCCCTTCACTGGTACAGCGGCCCCTCTGAATGAGTCTGTACATGCTTTAATTTATGCAAAACTTAATCATCAACTTGGCTCTGGGGAGTCTTTTCCAAGGGGAAACTGTTGTCATTTCCTTCAGAAACAGGGCATAACATTACCTTTACAACATTTTTTTGAAATGACAAGCTGTAGTGCTACTGAGCTTCAGCAGCTCCCATTAAAAATGACTACCATTTGTGAGAGCTCCAGATGTCACAGGCTTTGTCCCTAGATCACCCTCCCCATCTTTACTGTAGTTCTTGCAACCTCCCCAGGCTGACAAATCTGCTGCTGCTCAGTTACTGCTATTTTTTTACGATCTCATTTCACTCTAGCACATCTTGATGCTACTCTACTGTAATCACGGGGGTTAGGACAGGGGCAAACTCAGTTTTTTTGCTGGATTCGTTTATTGATGTACTTTTTGAAATCTACTGCCAATGTGGAAGTTTTACTACCTCTAAGCTTTTAAGCATACCTGTGATAGCAACACAGCTTGCAAGGTCTCACCGAGTCCCTGCAGAAATGGGGTAGGATTTACTGAGCCACACTTCCCATTAGTAATAACCCAAGAGCCAATTAATAATCTAATAAGCGTCCTAATAACAAACAACTCTGGTGTCCAGCCATGCCATGACCCTAACATGTTTGAATGTGTTCTCTGGCCTTCACCTCTGGTACAAGGCAGAGCACGTTCTTAGTGACTCTTGATATCGTCTTCTCCATCCACAAAATTTTTGGATGCTATGTGCTCCTGCTTGTCTTCAGCACGCTGCCAAGGTTGACAGGGCACACAGAGCTCACCTGCTTGTATGTCACTTTAGGACTCCTCGATAGCAGTGCAACCCCCTCCAGCCAGTTTTCAGAAAGACATAGGGCAAACACGTTTAATGTGACCCCTGTGTCTCATTTAGAGAGCATGACTTGGCATTTTGGGGAGAAGAGATCATTCTCTGGACCAGGGTTTCTCGTTCTCCATGTGCTTTGGCTGCCCAGCCTACAGAGATGCCAGAAAGTCTCAAGCACAATGCCCTTCCCTGGAAACATCAGATTGTTTTAACTTTTGCTTTTTCTCTCAAAAGTAATCTGCCTCAGTTAGACGGACCGTCCAGCAAACTGCAGTGCAATCGTGAGACTTGCACAAAAGCTATGCATTCCCTTAATCCTGTTCCGCTATGAAATATCCCCAAATCCTCAAGCATACCTTCAAGAGAATTTTTTGGGAGGAGCTTTCTTCCAAATTCCCTACCCAATAAAGAAGCAGTAGGAAACCAGAGTTTTGTTTTCTTCTTTCTAGAACCTTAATCTTATGCTAATTCTAAACCTACCTGGCTCATATTTACTTCAAACAAAATAAATGCCATTTACCCTGTGAACCATGGTCCTTATCATAACTTGGTGGAACATTCAACAATCAATAGGAAAATTAAGTCCTCCCTGCTCCCTTTCTGAAACTCTAACGTTAATCATAAACCCAGTGTAAAATGTATTGCTCACAGAGCTGAATCAAAACTACTTGTTTCTTCCAATATGATTCTTCATCCCAGACCTACATCTTTCCTTAATATTTGCTTTTCAAAATGTTACAGGTTAATGCATATAACCTAAATTCTGAGGAAAACAGCACTTGGGTAACCACTGTGTGCAAAAAATAAAGATCATGGTCTCATTCAAAATTGTCCTGCTGTGGGCCAAACAAAGTTTCAGTGGAAAACCATTCTCCTGATTGCTTCTTTTCTGAAACCCGATCTCTATCATGAACTTTGACCAAAATGTACCAGCATGAATAGTATCTATATAAAGAATGAAGAGTATATATCCAATTCTATAGAGCGTTGTTCCACATTCTAACATCAGGGTAAAGAAAACACAAGAAAAATGTACTCTTTCATTACGTCGCCTTTCTGAAACCCTAACCTGATGTGTATGAAACTTAATGAAAGCAATCCAGAGTCTACATCAATACTAATACAAAGCCATGCCCTCCTGCAGACATCTTCCCCCTTTCTAAATCTATAGGCCATGAAAGAATTTGAGAGCATCTGCTACACTTAGAGCTCCCTTTCTAAGACCATAATTCTAACACTAGCAAAACAAACAAACAAACCCCAAACCAGCTTTTGCCCCACCAGAACCATGAAACCCTTCCCACAGCCGTCCCTAAGCTGATAGCAGGCCTTCCTCTCCTCTCTCTAACCGACAGGGCAACTTAGCACTTGCTCCTAGAAACCCTCTTGCTCCAAATCCAGCAGAACCAGAAGAAAACTGCTCTCCTCACTGCTTCCTTTGGAAACCCCTGCCCTATATCAACAGAGCTCGTCTAAATCCCACTCCTCTACCCAGCTCCCTGGGCACAGCAGAAGCCGCGGAGGATCACCCTCCTGAGTGCTTTCTTCCAGAAAGCCATACTCTAGCTGTCCCTGCGATCGCTGCTTAACCCAGTTAAGCAATCTGTGCATTGAAACTAATCTGAGGCCGCTTGCTCCTACCAAACACCATTCTTCTTACTAATCCCAAGGGCTGTAAAATAATTAGTAGGAAACTGCACACCTCATTGCTTTCTTCCTAAATCCCTGGCAAAAAACACATCCAGGTAAGGAGTGTCTACACAAAAACCCCTATATAAATGCATTTGCTTCTACAAGGACTGTTCTTCCTCTAAACACTACCATGCATGGGTGAAAACTGCTCTGCACATCACTTCCTTTTAAAAACCTTGTTTCTAATTACCTAGAAAACCATATCCACAATAGTAATATCTGTATCTAAACCAATAGAAAATAATTTGATCTTATTTGGCCATAAAAGAATATGTAGAAAACAATCTCATCTGCTTTCATTCTAACCACAAGCCCAGGAAAAACTACATCTGGGTTGGCAGTGCCCCTACAAAAATATACAAAAAGTAATTCACTTCCATAAGCTGTTGTTTCTCATGCTATCTTTATAGCTGGTAAACTTATCACTAGAAACACTCCCTCCCTGTGTTTGCCTCTCTGGAGGGGTAGGTAACTCTACCCTTCATCCTTACCTTCGACGACATCATGATAACCAGTCTCTGAATCAATAGCAAGAAAAATTTTTGAGAAAAACAGTCCTTCTCATTGCAATTCTGAAGACTAAATGCATACCTATAAATATATATTTATATATGTTTGAAATATATGTTTATATAGATATACATGTTTAATTCCATATGGAGATATATAGACACATATACATATATATGGAAAAAAAGTCCTTCTTTCTTTTAGAAGTCTTATCCCTAACCCTTAACACCAGGTAAACAAAGCCTAAGTGAACAGTGCTGTATGCGAATTTACTTCATGTAAAGCCATTTTCTCTCACAAATGCCATTTCCCAGCTTACCTTTTAGCGTCACCAAAAGAATTATTGAAAATTTCTTGTCCAATTACTTTCTTTCAGAAACCCTAGTCTTACCATGACGGACACATGGGAAACTGGTGTCTGCTGTAACCCTCGAAAAAGCCTGTCTCTCATTGCTCTGTGTGCCATGACATTCAGAAGAAAACGACTCTCTTCATTCTTTCCCTTCTGAAATCCTAAATTTACCATGCCTAATCTGAAGTATCTTGATGATCTATTTTCCATTGCAACACTAATCTTGAAAGATTTCCCCTTACACAGATTCAGCCGTATTTTACATTGCTGGACCTACATGATACAGTGGGAAGTTTTTTCTGAAACCCAGCTTGAAGGGAGAGTAAACTATGCCAGCCAAGTGCTACCTCCACCAAAACCTTCCCAAAGCTACTCCTTTAATCCTTCCCCCAGTATTCTTCATCCTTTCTCATGTCCTGGCAGGGATTAAGATGAAAGACCTGTTAACACTGCCTTATATTTCTAAAACTTCAAAATTAATATAATTACAGTTTCTGCTGGTACGTTAAACATAAGCCAACCATCTCATCTGACACCTGCCCAGTGCAATTTGGCTCAGAGATACCTGATAAAAACGTGAAACTCACACCCAGTATTTGCCATTAGGAAGAGACAGATAACAGGCCCTCCTAGGAAAGCACATGTACATGCATTTGGGAAATTTTAAACAGTTAAAAGTTATTAGAAGTTTTGTAAGTGCTATAAATACTGTTTCTGTTAAATGAGGTCTTTCTTTGATTTACATACTGTATGCGAGATTAAGAAAAATTAGTTTCCCGCATTAGTTTTAAGGCCTTTGTGAATATAAAAACATGGGAATTTGTGTTGCACCTAAGTAATTTATGGTATTCAAATTTCCTGGCAACTCTTAAAAATGGCTTTAATAATCAAGATTTTTTATTTGCTTGGGGTTTTTTTTTCTTCTCCAGAGAGGGCCGAAAGGCCCTAAGAGATCTCATTCTCTGTTCTCTTCCTCCTAATTAATTAGATTTTTAAAAAACTCAGAAAAACAAAAAAACAAACCCTAACTCTTCACCAAATTATTTCATTTTCTTCAGGATTACAATCTGGTTGCAATCACTCTTGCATGCTCTGTGAATCAGGTGTCAAGTGTGTGTTTGAGGAACTGGTTTGCATATACACATTAATTTTCAAAGGTAATAGGTTCCTATCCCACCCTGGCAAATCCTGTTTGCCAGTCTCAGATAGGAGCAAATCTTATGCTAAAAGCTTAATATTTTCCCAGACTAGCGAAGAAAACAGGTGAGAGTTCCCATATAGCTGAATAAAAGCCTATTTTACTATGAGTCCGTGTCTTGTGCTTAGATTTTTGAAGTCTAAGGAGAAAAGGGCTCTATCCTGAGCTTTTCTCATGGTTCACAATTCCTGGATGGCTATGAGGAGGGGTCCACTGCAACCTCTTTGTTGTAGTGGGGAACAGTTCTACACTCTTTCTCCTTTATCCAGCTGTTTATATTCATTATGCTTGTAGGAATACTATGTTTTGAGGCTTCTGATCCCTTGGGAAACGTTGAAACTGAACAACTTCAAAAGTTATTGGGGAAAGAATGACAGACTGTCACAACCAGAGAGACACTTCATATGAGAATCCAGGCTAAAAGAGCAGGAAGAGAATTGGTATGGATTCATATAAAACTTGAAAGCAGAGTTAAGAGAGTCGGACTTCAAGACCCTCCCTGAATCCTTAGGAAATCTGGATCTAGATGTTCGAAGTTGGGCCCAGTCTCATAACAGAAAGCCCCAAACCATGGATCTTACCGATCACAAATGTGGGGAAGTCAAATTTACATTTGGGACCTCTTCTCTGTTTAGGAATAAGTTGTTTTTCTTTTTTGTATGCTGCTTCATTGAAGCTTGATGGAAACTGGACACAAAACGGTTACACTTAACGGAAGACTAAGCAAAAAGGCAAGCCAGTGTATTGACTATATAGTTAATTCATATATGAATATTAAATGTGTTTTCCCTCTTTAGCCCTCTTATTTTCACATGGGTTTTGCCAAGGGGCATTGTATATTGGATATTCAGATACATTTCAATTCCATAATGGTTTTGTAGTTGAAGTCATGCATAAAAGGATGGAAAACGTAGTACGCTTTACTGAAATAAGACCCTGTGAGCATTGAGGAGTTATTTTTAATATTCCTAACACATGAAGCCTATGCTACAAGGCATTTATGTAACTCTTCTTTGTGTAGTACCACCTCCATCAGAACATAAGTATTTGCAGCTCTCTGAAAGCAGCTCTCTTGCAAAAGCATAAGCTACCTTGAACACATTATGAAATCTGTAAAAACTTTCCAGTTGTTTAAAGAAAGAATCAAGTGATTTGACCTCGTTTGAAACAAATTAAAGAAATGCCTCAATATAAATTATTTCTTTTTATCAGAATTTGACTCCTTCAGCTCCTCATCAAAAAGTCGCTTGGCTTTCATTACAGCTGCCTATGCTGGCATGTTATTATCTGAGGCTGGTAGACCTTGTTAGACACACAGTATGGCTCATTATTTTTCCTTATATTAGCAGGTAGATAGAAATAATTCCTTTAACTTAGTCAATACAACATAACAAGTACTAAGCAGGTTTTTTTAGGGGAGGAGTGTAACATAAAAAGACTCCATCTGAGACATGGAGCCTGCTTGTTTGGTCCTGTGTACCACAGGTCTTGGGAGCCGCCAGTACTGGGCAACTCATGGTCTGTTGAGTTTCTGGGGAGCATAAAACCAGCCTGGGATGGGCTGTGCAAAACTATATTGCAGATACCACATTAATACTCATACCCTGGTTCAATTTGATAAATTGAACATTTAACATTTAAAGTTACAATGCAATCTGGTAGCCTTTCACTGCCCATCATCCTCTATGCATAAGGCAAAGGCAGGAGTGCACACATACCTGTTTTATAGATGGGGAAATGAGACAGAAAAGCATTTCATCCAAGAAACAGTGGCACAGAGAAGTGAAGCACTTTGGGCAGCGCATACTATTACTTTCAAGCTCTTTATGAGGGCTGGTTTTACACCCGCTGAAATCAACAGCAATTTACACCAAATACCTCATGACATTAGTTTATGTACAAACTATTGCCACAGGAGGTGCTCAGCACTACCCCAGCTCTGCTCTTACGACAGTCGATGGACTTTTGCCACTGACAGCAATCACCTCTGCTGACTCCTTTGGAAATTTTGCTTTGGAAATTCTCCTTGTCAGGCAATGACAGATAAAGCCTCCCCTGGCTGATGGTCTCCAGATCAGATTACCACAGAGGGAATTTCACAATCACACTAGATTCCAATTTTTTTTTCTCCTTATTCTGGCTAAGAATTTAATTTTCTTTTATATGAAAAAATATTGCCAGCATATCTTTCCCATCTAAGCTGAAGGTAACTTCACTTAGATTGGCTTTGCTAGAAGCCCTTCTCCTAAATGCAGTGCTCTTTGCAATGAACTTTGCAGCTTCTAAGTTGCAGAATGCCCTCCATTTCCGCTGCCTTGTCGTGATTAGACCTTAATACTGCTGACTGATTTCCTCTGTGATTTTTTTTTTCCATGCCAGTCAATAAGGTGGCAATTTTAATAACACAGTTCTTGGATGTAATGTTATTCACAGGTCTGCATCAACTTCTGTGGCTGCACTCTTGAAATTACCCACTTCAGCTATACCTATTAATTTCCCATGAACTTTAAGAGTTCTCCATATGTTATGCCCCTAACCTGGAGCCACATCACATTGCTTCTCTAAGCAGCTTCTACTCCAGTCCATCTCAACATTCAAACAAAATGTTTCTTGAAATGTATTTTACTTTTCAGCTATTTCATGGTGGGGATACGGGCAGGCAGCGTTTCCATTTTTTTTTTAGAGGCGGTGTTCACTTGCAAGTAGAGTCAGGCTTACTGATGAGATTCAAGCAGTACAAGGAGATCTTTTCATGAGACTGATCTGAATTTTGATTCTCTAATAAAAGCTGGAACAGGAGACAAAATTGGTTTGATTTGATTTACAGTCTCTGAACCATGCTGCAAATATAGTCCTCCTTTTCTGCTCTCAAACCAGTTCCAATTTATTCCTGTGTGTTATTTATGCAGATACATTTACTGAATAGTTTATCAAGTGCTTGGAGTTATTTTACATAAATTGATCACCAGCTACTGGTTTATTAACCTGTTTAGTATACGTGCTGCAAGGAGGAAGATCACCTAATACACACAGTATTATTTCTGCTCCATCAGGGCCTCACAGAAGACACTGTGCTGTCAGAAGAAAAATGTAGAGCAAACACTGAAATCCTGGAAAGATAATTCTTAATAATAATCAAAGAGTCATAGCCAAGTTTGTGAAAGTTTGTGAAGTTTGTTTTGCCTCAGTTACCCATGCACAGCAGATTTTATATCATGAGATAAGAAAGAAGACTGAAATCAAAATCAGGTAACAGTGCTAGGCACTGTAAAGGAGCAGCCCATTCCTCTGAACAACTCAGCATCTCAATCTGCAAAATGCTGGACATGAAAATGTAGGACAACTTGATTTCTGAAGATGGGCCCCGAGTACCAGGGGAGGCCAAGACCCTCTCGGCATCTTCCACACTGAACCCACAGTCGTGGTGGCTTGGCAGTAAAGCACTGCTAAAATCCAAAAGGCAAATGGCACCAGCCAGCCCTGGGACCAAGAGTGGGCAGAGGCCACTTTACAGGACATGTCCAACCTCAAGATGGTCCACAGAGAGCTCCTGAGAGGAAAAGCACAATCCTTCTGAAAGCTGTTAACCTAAGGACACTATTTTAATTACTCAAATTGTAAGAAATATAGAAGGCAAAATACTAGAGGTGACTAAAAAATATCAGCTTATGACTCTGAAATATACAGTAAGGAACATTACCATAATAAGCTCTGAGGAGATACAATGAAAACTATTACAGCTCCAGGAAAGACACATAAAGATGAGCATAACAATTACCTGCCTGGCAGAGAAAAAGGAAGAAAGGTACATAATTTAGAGTACTGCCGTTACTGGCTTTAAGACAGATCTATAATGAAGAGTATTGCAGTTACCTAGTTCTGGCAGAGATATAATGGCAATCATTAGTTATCTAGCTGTAAGGAGGACATGTAATGTGTAGTATTATTGTTACCTGTCCCTAAAAGAGAGCAAGAAAGAGGGGGAGAGAGAGGTGATGAGAAACCTGGACTGTTAACCTGGCTCTGGAAAGTAGAAATTACAGAAAGATTTGCTGCTGCCCATAGCTGTGCTTTACAGCTCTTAATTCACGGGGGGAGAGGCAGGGGAGAATGGAAAGCGGTCTGAGTTATACCGCGGTTATCTAGTACAAGGCCAGATTTCCAGCTGGCTGCAGCTGATAAAACTTGCTTGCGTTTGCTGCAGCTATGCCGACTTTGGGTTTGTGGAGAAGGAGAGGGTAGGGGAGATGGAGGCTGCCCCATGAGACACAAGCACCACAGCCCTCCTAGAGCCAATACGGGCCATGCAAGATGTCCTAGGGTGACTGATCCCCCCACAGACCCCAACTTGGTTCCCCAGCCACAGCAACCTCCAAGCAGGCATCATTTGTCCATGTACTCCCAGGAGCAGGCAGGAAACCCCGGGCAAGAGCCAAGGCTAAGAGAAAGGGATGGCAAAAAAGAGGGACTGTAAAGGATGGAAACATGGCTTTTGAGAGCTCTGGGACGCGGGATGTAGAGATGCAATATATTTACGCTTCTGCAGAGAAAAAGATGCTTGGAGCTTTCTGTAGCCTTCAGTGCCTATCCCTTTCCTGGGTGAATGATTTCTGCCTATCCACCCTACCTTCAGACCAAAGGGACAACGGGGGGGGGGGGAGATGATTAAATCTGGAAGTGGAAGAGAGGAATAGCATACTGAAAAAAAGGTGGGTCAGTTAACCAAGACTGTAGGAAAGAGGGAAAACTATGACCATTGTAATAAGAAATAATCATGGCACAGATACTAAATGGCCTACCTCTCCCACTTCTACAGCACTCCTCCACGCTGTCCTCACACTCAGGCTTCAAATTTCTTTTCCTAGGGTGTAATACTGCCAGGGCTTGAGACAAGGTCCAGTGAAGTCTGTTTCATTTTAGCTCACTCAGTTTTCAATCAGATCCCTGATTAAATTCTAGGTCAAGGAATGTAGGAGAAACTCCAGTGCGATTCAAATTAATTCTTTTATTCCTACTTTGACCACTATTTGCTATCCATCAGGTGGAAAGATGTGAAGTTCAGCTGAAACAATTGAATCTTGTGGTGATTAATTTGTAATATTCCAAGAAGAAAGACACTCCAGAAACCCTACTGTTCTTCACAAACTGCACGGCTGCCCTGTCAAACCACTTCTACACCACCAGACTCGCTCGGGAGGCAGAGGGAGAGAAACGTGGGCAAAGAAAGAAAAGCAAGGAAGAGAGCACTGAATGAGAAGGGAGCACTCGTCTGTTTAACCTGCATTCAGAATAATTCCACCCCTTCCTCTGATAGCATACCATTCAAACTCACATCCTCCAAATCAGAAAAATAAACCACACATCACCCTGAGACTTCCCAGCAGAAGCGGTCAGCCTACAAACATCCTCCAGCAGTGCCGCTGCCCTCTCCTCCAGCAATACCCCTGCTCAGCATTTACACTGTGCATTAATAAATGGTGCCATTATCACCAGGCTGTGACTATTCATTAACACAGCAAAGACCAGAGCCTTAAATCTGATCCCACTGTATTCATATGCGTATATGTGGTCTTTGAACCTTCCACACTGGAAAAGGTACCTGTGTTCTTTCCTCCGAGGGGCAAGAACAGGCACAAATTAGGACCGTGTGTGGCTTCTGTACCTCCAACATGGGCACATTTCACTGAGCAGGGGGAAAGCTCCTCGTGGTGAGAGCCATTTGCTTCTCTTTGAGGGGGACAGCTGGATGCAAGAAATCAGGTTAATTTGTAAATTACCTCAATTCTCACTCAAAAATCCAGAAGTAAAAAGGATCAGTAATTTTTCTTTTAGTACATTTTTCTGTGAGTCCTAATATTGACCTGAACTGGAAAGGATGACTTCCTGAAACAGGCTCTGCTCTTCAGACACTGCTCCATGTGAAGTCTCTGACAACAACCTCTCTTGGGGACATTTTGAGAGTTAAGAGACCTTGAGACATGCAGCTCCATGAACACCCACCTTGGACACTGAATTCCTGTCCTTCATGCTGTTTTGCACTCTTTGCCAGGCAGTACAGAGCCTCTGGCTTAAGCCATCTCTAAGGCTGCTTCCCTCACCCATATTTTGTGGGTCCCCCCTTATTATTACCAGCATTTTGGGGGTGTTAAAGTGGATCTAAGTAACTTCAAAGGGTGTTTTACTCTCCTGAGTTGATGTAAACAGACCTCAGAGTCAGTGAGAAGCAGCTTCAGTAAAGCTGTTCACTTGGTGCAAGCAAAGTGGCAGGATCCAGCCATCATTTATTCATAAAAAATAAATATATATGGTAAATATCTACTTTGACTATTACATGAAAGGGTACAATATGCAGAACTGAACTTCTCCTGATTCCTTCTGGGAATACCATGCTGTTCTTTCACTGACTGTTTTGCCTAACTCTGAATATTAATTTTTTTAAAAAATTCTGTTACCGCTCTCTCATCTTTCCCCAGACTTTGTTTTTTCTCATTGAAGTTTGCTTTCTAATTTGTCTCTTTCGCTGTCCTTTTCTTTTTAACCAGTATACTTGGCTAGCTGAAATATTCTGGTCTGCAGAATATTTGGATATGTCAGCATTTGTTTTCTTTCCAATACAGAGTTGACAACGAATACATCCAAAGATTATGAGTTTCAGAATACCACGTTTCTCCTTCACTTTTATATTTATGTGTGCATTCTACAAAACATACATGGCCGTTACTGGCATGTTTTAGTGCAATAAAATGATACACTATTTAAATAATTCTCTTTAAAACAATTTTGGGCAGCTACTACTAAAATATTTCGTCATCACTAAATTTCAATTCTCTGCCGAGAGCAGAAAATATAAATACATCAATTCTATTATGTTATGACACAAAATAATTTAAAACTATCTAACAAACATGCAAGAAATAAATTCAAGACAAATTTCCAAGCTTTCTAGTTCTGCTCCCAAATTTCCCTCAGCAAAAGCTCTGTAAAACTCTACTTGCACACTTTTTCAATTTAAAACAGCCTGAATACAGCCAAGCCCACGTTCAGCTCACAGTACACAAATGCTCCTGTCACTGTCAACATGAGCTATGTAATATTACCTGCTTGGTTGTTTTTCTGGATGGATGTCTTTGGCTCTAGAATATCGTATCAAGACCAGAAATGAGGGGGATCATCTACCTCCCCTCCTCCAAGTAAAAGGAAAAAAACCCACACTCATTTTGGTGCCCGTCACCTCCCAGCCCAGCCCTCATATGAACATTCACTGCAAGTCGCTGTACATAGGTCCTGCAGGAACATGAGGAAGCACCGACACTTCATTGGGAAAGAAATCATGGGTTTCTCTTCACTTACATGCATACTTTTTTGAGCTCAATGGCTTGAGAGGCTGTGAAAGGTTTTGTGGTTTTCCCCCTAACCACTTCTCCAATTCTTTGGCACCAAAAAGTGATAAAAAGATGTTAGTTCAATGCAAAATCTTTGGCTGCGAGGGGAAAAAAAATCCCACCAGTTTCTTTCCAGTTGTCTCCAGCAAGAGCTGCGCTCCCCTGTCTTGATCAAGCAGTTATCTGCTCACTCATACATATGGGAGAGGGAAAAAAAAAGGGAGCCTGAATGACCTTGTAGAAGTAGGGGAAAAAAGAAGAATTCAGGCACTTTTTCCAGCTTTGAAATACAAGAACGGCCTTAGCTTTGGAGGCAACTAAATTAATTCATACATAAATGTTTCCTTTTGCATCTTTGTTTTCATTTATTTCCTGCTTGGTACCAGCGATAGCAATACTGAAAACTAGTGCATGACAAAACAATCAAATGAGATATTTGGCGCAATGGCTAATTTGTACTCTGTAAATCTCCCCTACAAATTCTATTAACTGGTCTTCCTGCTTTGCCAATGTTTTTTTTTCCTTGAGAGCACAGCGAGTCCTACAGCCCAAGAAAATTTTCACTTTCTTTCCTCTCCCCTGAAACTGCCATGCCTTAAGCCCCAGCACTATCCACATGGGCAGACCCAGCCAGGAAGGCAAGGGGTATATTATTTTGCAGTTTTTCTAAGGGTGCCAGCTAGTACTTAGCAAAGCCTATTGCAGAGCACGCAAAAGGAGGAGGTCAGAGGAGGATTTTGGATCTATGATTTGAAAACATAAAAGGCAATAAACTTGTTTTCAGCTTCCTTTGAAAAAGGCATGACCACAACAGTCTTTGCTTTTGAGCCAGACAAGAACAGGGAGATAATGAGACACAGCACTGTTTGTGACACAGATGGATACCCCGGTGTGCGCAGGTTTTGAGGCAGAGGACCTGAGCCCAGGGAGGCTGGGCAAGGAACTCCAGGTGAAACAAATCCCATGTGACTGCTCTGACTTGGAGCATAACTCGGGAACAGCACTAATCTTCCCTTTGAAAAGCCTTTGAAATCACTTGAAAGAAAGAAACAAAAGGAAAACTCCTGAAAAAAAAAAGCTACGTGACTTTTTGCACCCCACAGTTCCTTCAGTGTGGGTTTAACTATCAGTTTAATTACTTCTGCTTCCGACTTTTTTTTTTTCATTTATATATTGGCTGCACTGGAAATTCAGGCAGATTATGAATGTTTCCCTCGGCGAGCTACCTGAATGAAGATTCAAATAATAATACCTCAAACCTGTGAACATTCACTGCTAGCCTCATCACAGAGTGCATTCAGCACTCTAACATCTTACATTGCTATTTACTTAAAACCAGAATCCTTTGGATTTCACCTGTATTTTTGTAGAAGACATTCAAAGAGAAAGATAGCAATAAAGTCAAAGTGTAAGTTCAAGAATGAACTCCCGTGTAAATTCACACACTTTCATGCACAATAATCAAGTTCTGTTGTGCCAAGGGCTAATGAAGACCTAATTATGACAGACTGAGTTTCTGCTCTTGCCCAAAAGGAGAGGGGAGCGACTCCTGACAGCCCCAGTCCATGCAGGGCGAGGATGGACAAACCGTGACATGCTTCCCACCCTCTCCTTGCCAGGCGTACCCGCAGCCTCGCAAGGCCTGCATGGCACAGTGAGCTAAACTGACCTGTACCTACAGCGCTGTGCAAGGCCCGGGCAGCACTGCTGCAGATTTTTCCTGCCTGCTAACAGTAGTTTCAAGCAGAGCGAGGAAGGGAACCCTTTAGGGAATGCATGCCTGTTTTCTGTGCACTTCAGATTGAACTCACCCCTATCCTTTAGGTGAAAATGTTGAAGGAGAAAACACGTTCACAATAAAAACAGAAGGGACTGGCTCCTTTTTCTAATTTTTTTTTTTTACTTTGATTGACTGACGCAGTCATAACACCACCACAGAACTTCTGGGTGGGTAAGGAGACTATTCCACATTATAGCAATTATTTCAAACAAAAGGTCCAGGCTTAGTCTAGTCTCTGTTAGGGATTAATATAAAATTCTGGGGGATCAAGTGACACATTTTTCATTGTTTCCTTACTTTAGCTCCCTCTGCAGCAGCCCCTGTCAGCAGCTGTGGTGGTATGACAGAGATGTACCTCAGACCTCAGCCCACCTGGTACCACTGTGCTCCCATGCAACAGGAGCACCGACGTATGGACGGAGAGAGCCCATGGTGGTGTACACCTGCCTCTCTGAAACCAGTGACATTACACAGCAGCTGAGGATTGACCCTGTGAATCCAGGAGGCATGTGGGCAGAGGTTTTTTTTCATGGGGAAGGGTAAAGAGAAGGACTGCATCAGAACCTCCTGCAGGCAGTCACCAGTGGGGAGAAGGAAGAAAGGGTGGGAAGGGAACGGAGTGTGGGACCACCCCAGGTTAAGGGTCCCCCTGGCATGCTGGGCAGGTGCTAGCGCCTCATCTAGGAGGGACTGGGTATTCTCACCCCTGAACCACACACTTTGCCCGTCAGATGGGAAGAAAAACTTGTGTTGAGGGGCACTTTGTCCATTTCCGCGTAAACGTTCATCACAACTAAAACCACAGCTTCCACAGAGGAGCTGTCAATTAATATTATGCTGTTAGTCACAACCAAGCTCTAGGAAAGGCAAGCACTTCAAACCAACCCACTCTTTGCAGAAGCAGAGGACTCCCAGAGGCAAAAGATGTGAGCAGGGTGTCCCTGGTTTCATCAGGCTACAGAGTTCATGGCTTATGCAATGCTGGCACTGGGCCTGTATCACTACAGCGGTGATGATCAGTCCTCATAGAGAGCCCATTACCTACTTGTTCCTCCTTGTAGAGAGCTCTAGGTTCTGTCATCTTCTTATCATCTCTCTGAAATGGCCACAGTTTTTGTTCTTCAAATTTCTGCTTCAAGCACATGGCTGTCTTCTCATCAGGTTTTGCCAACAGATATTTCAAAGGTTCGTATATGAGATCAAGTAAATTGTAGTTAAAGTGGTAACAAAAATACCGTATTTCATTAAATAACACAAGGTAGAAATGCAGCGTATGTCACCTAAAAAATTAGGTTGATTTTCTAGTACCTTTTAAACCTTTAAAATACACTATACCCCAAAGTATTATTTCATTCATTGCACACACATGCTGCGCTAAAACAAGAACTGAAGGCCCCTTTCATGGAACATTGTCTGAGAGGCAGTTTGCTGCAGGCATGTTTTCCTTGAACCACCCTGTTCTACTAACTAGAGCCATCTAGAGTGGAAAAAACAAGCAAGAGGTATGTGGCTATAATATAATAAGACTTTTTTATTGCCTGTGCATCTTTACATCCCAAAGAACTCTGTTGGAGTACATGGATAGCAACTGTAACACAGTCACATAGTGCTCAAGTAGTCCCTTAATAAATGGTTTAGGAAGGGGTAATACATGCTTAATAGATGTTTTAATAAATGCTTAATCAATTGTTATAGACCAAGAGATTGCTTAAAACCATTTCTCAAAGCTGTTGAATAGAGGACAAGAGGGAACAGTGTATTAGAAATACTGATTTTCAGTGGCAATTTCACACCCCCCACCAGCCTGCTCACCACAGTCAGTGCCTCCCCAGCCATATGTTGTCTTTGGAAGCTCCAAGGAACACTGAAATCCTAATACACCTCCTACATGCTACTCCTAGTAGTCCTGAAGGTGCAATTCTTGTTATATATATAAAAAGCAGAGCATTAGCCTTGGACCTATTTGCGCTAACATTTTACTTGGGCTAAGTAGTCCCTTACTACTCTATTATGTCGCCAGTTTTGTCCATCATTCACCAGGAGAGACTCGCAGGACAGTCTGTATTACAGAAAACATATTCACTCCCTGATATTTGGCCTTCATTTAACCCTATTCATTCTGAACTGAAGTTGCCTGATAAAGACATGGGTATCTTGCATGGCACGCAAATTCAAACCCAAGGTAGTAATCCTTAGTTTGAAAAGACAATGCCATTGTTTGTATGGGTCATTTTCCACTAGATCCATGGGCTATTCCAGGCTGACTGGCAGGGTATGCAGCAATGCACCCATCAAAATTCAGTGAGGCAAGCACAGAAAGATAGAGGGTTGCAGAAAAAGATTTGACTTCTGCTGAGTATACAGCATGGACTATATACTTGAATGTCTCACAAATCCCTTTCACAGATTAAAATTACTGGTCACCTTTTTGTCTTCCTCCTTAGCATTTCTTGTAAATTTTCACATCATATCTGAACTTTTGTGCTTCGCGCTCTTGCCACTTTTTTGCAATCTCCTCCTTCTGTCCAGCCTGCCAATGTGGTATGAATCCCTTCAGCACACAGTAGGAAGGTCGGGCTGAGGAAGCTGTTTAGCTGTGCCAGCAGAGGTTGAGTACATGCCAATTTGTTTTGTGAAGGAGCCCTCAGCATAACCACCTCTCTTGTGTTTTAAAATTTAATTCCAGCTTGCAAAAAATGATGGTCCTTTGTGCAGGAGCTTCCCTTTCTCTGATCCCAGCTAACGCACTTAATCTGTTCCTTGTTGCTAGTATCTGGAGGTCTTACTGTCTGTAAGGCATTTATTTTTGAAGTGCTCCACGGAGGTGGGAGCAGAGCTATCTTACAGGGGTTATATAATGCCCAAATCACTGCTGCCTGCATATCTTTGACTATTTGGATCCGCATGATCTGCCCCAGGTCAAACAGGAGGTTTGCGCTTGCGGGAAGAATATAATCTGGTCACCTGAGTCAGGCTGTAATACCCAAACCACTAATAGTCTGTTATCTTCTTAGGCCAGGCTTTCTAGACTTAGTCTTTGAACTCCTCGGGGCAGAGATTTCTCCTATGCCAGGAAAGCATTTTAGCTTCTCCCACAAACAAATACCATGCTTGTAAAACAGCTGTACTACTAGTGCACAGAGAATCAGAGACAGAGAAAGGCTTAGAGACGAGTTTGGCAAATAACACAGGCCTGAAAGGGAAAAGGAAATAGGCTGAAAAATATGAAGGATATGAAAGCTTTGGAGAAAGTCACACTTGTTCCTGGGAAATTTCACGTTATTTGGGTATTTAGAAACAAAGCAGTTTGGAAGCACATGTTATGTTAGTCAAAGAACGTTAGTTCAAAAATAAGATTCCCATTTTCCATGCCAACAGATGCAACACATTTCATTAGCAAGACTCCTCAGTTTTCAGCAGAGACATTCAAAGCTGCCAAAAAGAATCTCTCTACCACTCTCCCAGTTCCCTTTAAAATGAACAGAACGTGGCCATCTGAGTCCACAGCAGGCTTTGAGCTTCTACACCTTAAAAAAAACCCCACTTGACTTTGAGGCAGCACTTTGCAATGTCCCAGAGAGATGATTTCCCAGTCCTAAAGCAAATTAGGACCTTTGCAGCAGCTCTGGTCTCTGGCAGTTAGTGCTGTAGACATCCACTCTGATGCACACGGAAAGAGGACAGCTCTGGTAGCAGATGGGACAAGCTGAGACACTGATGCTGCCCCAGGGAACGAGCTCTCTGAGAGTCCTGCCTGCACCCCAGTTCCCCCATTAGCTCCTGTTTGCAGGAGCTCATGGAGGAGCCGGATTATGTTTTGCCACAGGTTGGCCAGGACTGTGGGCTGGATTGCCATGGATGAAGGACAGGCAGAGAACAATGGGGTCTTCCTCAAATACCGTCATTCTAATGAAGAGATCTCGCCACTGGGTTGCTTTTAGAACTGAAATAGTGTTACCACCATGGAACAAGCAAATAAATAAAACAAAACAAAGACACAGACATATTATTGTAAATTGTATATAAGAAATTAAATTCAGATGTTCTAGAAAGGATTATGTAAATCCCAGTAATTGTAACAGCAACATCCAGCATTTCACTGAACACCTTTAGCCAGCATAATATTCTTAAAACAAATCCATACAAGGGATAAAACAGTGATCTTTCCCTTGACTGTCTGTCACGTGCACTTTGTCAGTGACTCATGCTATACAAGAATCTGGGCCAGAATATTTTTATTGCAGCATCAAACGTGACCAGTTCACAATTAGCCCTGACCATTTGGCCTCTGATTTGGACTTGAAACTCTGCTGCCCTGAGCAGCAAATTGGGGCAGAGAGAGGAGCAGCAGCTGAGAAGTGTGTTACGTGTTACAGATAGCTGCCACCCGGCTCCTTGGCTCTCCAGAGAGCAGGGCAGAAGGGGACTTCTCAAATGTGGAACATTTCATTTTGCCCAAAGTTCCCCCTTGAAGACACAAAAGTCAAGCTAAACCAAGTTGCGCAGCGTGTGCAACCCTAGGCAGAGCAGCCATGTTTGAGGTGTTTGGGCTCAGTATTTGCTGCCTCCAGCCCCATAATTTTTGGGCGGGCAGCCTGAGCTTCCCCACCACACGCTGGGGACTGGCCCCCGCAAGCCTAGCAAAAGACCCCATTGTGCCAACACTTGCTGGTGTAAAGAAGAAAACAAGCAGTATACTGGTCTGATTGGACCCTCTTCCCGGAACAAGAGGGGAATAACCATCCTAAACCAAGCATGTTTTTATTGCTAGAACCCTGCCTATAGCATTTTCAGTATTACAAGCATCTGGCTAAGTACTTTGCAGCATTTTCCTGCAGACAGGCCTGTAAGTCAAAGCAATGTGCTTCCTAAAAACTCTGGTGGGAACTCTGTCTACCTTCACCTCGGCTGAGTTCAGCTTTTAATGTGTTTCAAAAAAGGATTTGAACACATAAATCTGTAGGAACTACAAGAATCATTCTAAAACAGCAAGGAATTGAATGGGATTGATCTGGGGAAGTCTGTGAGCTCGTCTAGACTGCAGCCCATAATGCTCAGTTCCAAGCTGCAGTTAATACTGTTACGCTGGGGCTTTTTTTATTATTGACTAACTCTATAAAACACTGTATTTCAAGGGAGCTCAGTACACATTGTAAGTAGGCCAGTTTGTAGTCCCAAGTCTGCAGCCCCTTGTTTTTGGTTGAGAAGAAATACTTTTCTCACATGCAGTAACACTGAAAGTGATGGTTTTCAACTTCTAGGGAGTGAAACCAGGGGTAGGAACAGGCTACTTCTAAGGCGGCCACAAAAACCAGCTACCAGGTTGTAACCCTCAGGGAACATGTCAGAAACCTGGCCAATTTTCTAAAAGCAGAAAAGAAATCAATTTTCAATATTTCAGTTTTCTAAAAATAGAAGATAGGTCTCAAATCCCGATGCCTTTGCTATGGATGGGATTAATGACTGCCATTCTCTGCCATGCGGCTGCCTTCTAGCACCCCCTGAGCCCTCCTGTCCCCTCCCAAAGCCTGGCACTCCCAGGGAGGAGGAGGATGATGGTCACCCTCACCCCCAGGCCCTAATTCCCAGCTGGTGCAGCATGTTTGCCCTGGGGAAGGGCTTTTGGACCACACAATACCACATATCCCAGCAGACTGGGAGATACCATTTATAGTTAAGTTACATATAATATATAACTTAATATATATTTAAGTTATATATATTATAATCTGCATTAACCACTGCCTACAAACAACCCATCTGCAGGGTCTAACCACCCTGCAGGGCCATGTGCCCCAGGGCCCAAGGAAGGACCACTCATCTATCACCAGCGGGGCTGGATGCTGCTGCGTGGGATGCGCCGGCAGGCCATCACACTCTCCCAGCTCCTATACACACGGGCACAGCACACACCACCTCTGCCCTGCCTTCCTCTGGGCACCTGGCAGAGCCCACCCTCTGTTAAATTTGTCTATTATGTATTCTGACCTGCAATTTCCATCAGAAACAGAACCAAGTCCTGTGTAGCAAAACTCCTGTGCCTGTGCTGAATGTTAAGTGTTGGATTAAGCCTGATTGCTTGTACAGGGTGGTTTGCTAAACAAGGAGGGGCCAGGACTCCTTAACTGACCCAAAGCCATCCACACATTGATGTTTAAGCTCCACCAAAATGTTTTGCACACAGCCCTTAGCATATGATCACTGTCCTCTGCGCAATTCAAAGATGGCCCTTGCCCAAAGAGCTCTACAGCTGGAGAGAAAACAGCTGGACAGAAATACAGAGGGGGAGAAAGTTACAGCAAAAAAACCTTACCTGATACAGAAAGCAGTTATCTCCATCATTATTTCGCTATTACCAGCACACGCTGCGGGGCTGGGAAGCCGGCACAAACCTGCGAGTGACGGTCTAATTGATAAGACTGTTCTCACTGCACACCAGCAGATGCAGAGCTTATTGCTTCTGCCACATCAAGCTCGTGCTGTCCTCGATAGGGTTTCTAAGAAAAAATCCTCACTATTGATGTCTGGTATTATCATCCAACAGATCAGTTGACAGAGGAATGAAGAATACTAAACATCACTAGATAAAGCAATCAAGAAAACACACAGAGAAAACAGGACAGACTGATAGCGAGCTTTCTAGCCAGTTAGGTTACAGTTAAAGATCAGGCAGCTGCTGTCATTTTTCTTTCTCCTGGTAATAAACAGGGAAAG
This sequence comes from Ciconia boyciana, assembly GCF_034638445.1. NCBI lineage: Eukaryota > Metazoa > Chordata > Aves > Ciconiiformes > Ciconiidae > Ciconia > Ciconia boyciana. Next base: position 39,344,541 of record NC_132943.1, on the reverse strand, counting down.
TGGGTTAGCAGCACGCCTTGAAGACCACAATACCAACAGCAGCAATGCCCTTTGGCTGCTCGCTTTTCAGGGACAGCACTTCAACTAGGCAGGACCCAGTCCTACAGCTTCAGCCCTCTACCCTGCTGGGGTAACCCAGAGACGCTGCACAGAGTTTTAGCTTCTCCTTTTTACAAGGATTGGCCTAAACCTGCTCAGTTCTCTTGTTTTATCTGGTAACAAATTGATTGGCTTTGATCAAATGAGCAATCCCAATGTTTACAAATTACTACAGCATGCAGTGGAAATAAAGCATATCGACCACAAAGCCAGTGACTTCACAAGAGAGGACAGAATCTTTACGAATCCTTTTATTTTTACAACCCTTCAGTAGTAAACCCTTCCCACTAGGCTTACAGACTATGCCTAATATTGTATATGCAGCCAATAGAAATGCAAACTGCATTGTAAATGGTCTCTCTTGCTACAGACTGGCATAACATTGTACACTTCTTTTCAAGCTTGATACCATGAAGAAAGGCTACAAGAGTCTGTAAAGGCCATTTTCTCAGCTGCATGCTTTCTGCAGACAGTGATTTTTTTCTTCCAGCCTGAGAAGTCTGTTGTAATCCAACAGGCTCTGAATAAATTCAGACTCGATTCTCCCCAGGTGCAGCTTTGCTACACAGGGCAGAGCAGAAGACATTCAGCCCACAGCACAGAATGGGGCTCCCGGCTCTCTGCTAGGAAGGAGCCTGTGCACACAAGGGATGGGTGCTAATGGAGAAGCTTATTCCACCCCTATTCTTCATTTGCTTAACAACTGCATCTTTTACAGTGCCTAAAGACTTCACTTATTGTATCTTTTTTAAAGGTCGGGCTGAAGGACTTCCACTGTTGCTAAATTAATAACATAAGGAAGTTGCAACAGCAGAGAAAGACCATGGCAACCAACGCTTGGTAGGAACAGGCCCTCGCTGTGAACATCAGTAACACGATTAATATGATGGCATGGCTAATAATCATTACTGATTTGTAAAAACACCTAAAGATCTTAAAATAAAAAAAAGGCAAAAGCAGAAGGTGATTTTGAGACACGCTTTCAGTGCGGGAACCCTCTCTCAAGAGTTCATGAATGATTAAGGGACTTTGCAGACAGCAAGTCTTGTGGGAGACAGCAACAAGCACATTGGCAGACAATGTTACGGATGGGTTTAGGGACCCAGCAACTGTTGGTTAAAATGTTGTGGCCCTTCCCACTGTCATTACTGATAGCCCTCAGAGATATTTCTAAAAAGCACCTGCACTCTCATTAAGTGTCACATAGGCAGAAACAAATCAACTTCTGATGTGTTGCAAGATCCCAGTTAGCCCATATTGGGCCACTCTACATCCCTGAAGGCTTTGATGAATAGGATTTATTATATTAAAAGGCTTAAACATCACCCATCATTTACATACCATGTGCTGGATCTCATCAGCTTTTCTCTTCCTTTCCTTTTATCACTTAGGGAGAGATGTCAAGTTTGCACTTCACAATGCTTTACAGTTTTGCAGCAAAATGGTGTTTGAGAATGTATTTGTGAAGGCTGTATTCGAAAATCAAATGCTTATGACTGTCATTATATTTGCTCTGTCTATCTCTTTGGAGATGCTAGATTTTTAATAACATTTCTGCATGTATCCTACTCCAGTAACAGACTTAAACCACTCTGACAACTAGATGGTGATGATAGCATTTAGTGAGTGGAAAGCCGTATTAAGTTTTCAAGCCACAAGATAGAGAACTGACATATGCAGCTTCTGAACTGGTATTATTCTGCGCAACAATGTACAAGAGCCACAAACTGTATTGGTCAGCAGTTACTGAATCTGGATAATCAGTGGTTGGATGTAAACCAGAGCAGTGACTGTAATACCACTGAAATTTGGAGTTGCTTAAAATGACCAAAACATAAGTGAGCATTTTAATACTTTGCATTTTTTCAGATATCTTAAGACCCTCACTTAAGAAGCTTTTAAACAGAGAAAAGTTTTTAAATAGTGAAACTGAGAGGACAGATGGAGAGCAGTTTTTGAAAATTTGGCCCCTTGATATTTACTCTATTACAGCAGTCAGGAAGTAGGGCACCAACCGAAATCTCTCAGCAAAACCATAGGCCTGAACACCCTAAAATACTCTAAATTTTGCTTTTAATTCATATCTGAATTTATAGGCTGAGGCTCATCTCAACTTAAGCCAGTTTCATACCTTCTTTTATTACCAGTACTGCCTTTCTTCCAGCTAGTAGCGGACATGGCTCCCAGAACAGAGATACAGCAGAGCAGCCTCCATGCAGACACGAAGGTGTTACACCACTACATCAACCCACATTTTCAACCACGTGCAAACAAATCTTTCTTTGAAGAAAATTCAGCCCACACCAGTTCTTGGCTCTCCTGGGATAACTTCATCTTAAAAACAAGCTACAGCCAGAACTGCAAGCGCACCTGCTGCTCACAGAGGCCCCTCTCTCCCAAAGCTGTAACCCAAAGCCAACAACGCAGCACATCTTGCTCACACACTCAGAAAACCAAACCTAAAAACAAAGTAAAAACATCAGTTGGTGACGTACACCCAGACAGCATTAATCCTCCTATACAACACAGTACAAATGTTTGGAAGCTGCTGGACATTTTTACCTTCTGCTTGAAGAATTAATTTCTTTTCTCCCCAAAAAGTAGCTTAGAGGACAAGAGGATAGTCTGAGTGAGAGTGGGGAGATGTCGCTGCAGGGCAGGAGGACTCTCCCGAAGGGAAGTGTTGGCTGGGGTTAGAGATCAGATCCCAGGCTGGAGCACCTCCCACCCTTTTGTGCCCCCCACCAGCCCTCGCCACTCACAAAACCCTCTCCTGCTAAATTACTGACTGAGACCTTTACTCAGGTTTACACTTGCCTTTGGCATCCTCTCTGAGGCACTGCTTTGGTTTTAAAGAGTTACTGTACTTTTTTTCCAGTAACAATTTATGACCCAGATGGATGCAGCATCACCCAGATTCTGCAGCCTGTAGCCAGCAAAAAGGGCTTTGGACCACAGTATCCCAGCCATGACTTTCCCCAAAGTGACATTTCCAGCCTACTCCACAGCTGTGACCCCAGAGAGTGGCAGCTCAGACAGGTACTCTTGGTCTGCCCCAGTACAGCTGATGTTATAATCTCTCGTTTTTTCTCCCTGTAACCTCTGAGCCAGCAGGACCTGAAGCCCAGCTTAGCTCTAAGCATTTCAAATCCACTGAATTGAAAGAAAATAATTTGGCACTTCAATCAGTTGATCTCGCTGGTAAATCAGAGACTAGAGCCAAAAGCTTTCAGACCCAGAACACGGTACTGCACAATGGGCCCCCAATATCAGTTAGGATCTCCATGACTTGTCACAGAGCCCTCAATTTCTGTGTCTGTTACCAACATTATGGATCCTGCTACTCTGGAAAATCCCAACTATGCCTACAGGTGACCTCGTGCTTTTTGAGCTTGCAGCCCCTCCTAGGAAAAATGTCTAATTCAGATAACCATTTAATTTCATTCACCTCCAAATCTCTTCTGCAAGATGCTGTTAAATTGCTGACCTCCATTTTATCATTGATATTGGTCTTTGATTCACAACTGCAAGGAGGAGTAAAATCAGAAAAGATTTTATTAAAAACACATACACACAAGCAAGCATATATTTAGCCGAGACTTTTCTACTGAGTCAGATCTAGGGTCAAGAAACTAATAAATGTTTTCGTCTATCTGTACTACACTGTGTCCTTCTGCACGTTTCTCTGAGATACTCGCTGCCTCCTCTTTTATCTTTGTATGTGCACTGAATTTCTATTCTCCACTGCTTTTCCATCCCATAAAAACAGTTTATTTGCCTTTGTAACAGTTTTAACGTCACGAGAAAGGAATAGAAAATTATGTTATTAATCTCCATGTGAAATGAAACCACTAATGATAGTTTCCCTTCACTAAACCCGCCTGTTACCTCTGCTTGGACTCTACAGCAGCAACTGCTCCCGAAGGGGAAGCCAAACTGTTTACCACGCTTATTAAATAACACTCCCACTCCTGCTTATTTATTTTTTTAAACAATGAAGTTAGCATTCATAAGAGCACTGGAAGCTGAAGTGGTGTCATTAGCTACATTTTGCTGAGGAAAGCGTAAGTGTTAGTAACACAATATTTTCTATAGTTGTACTCTCCATGGACTACGTTTCTACCACAGAATTTTAAAGGGCTCTGTTCATACAGGTTTCTAAACATGACCACTTATTTGAAATACTCTTTCTGAGGCAAAACACCTTATACATCACATTGTAAGGTCTGGTTTTTTGTTTTCTTAAACATGCCTTGGAAAACATTTCAAGGATTGCTGTTACGGCATTTTTTTAACTACATACATTAATTAGATTAGAAATTGAAATTAAAATATAGAACAGCAATAGAACCTTTAAGAAATTCAATACACATTCTTACTGTCCTTTGTAATCTCAGAATAATGCACATCCCTCGAATTCCCATACAGTGTCAATTCCCTGAAATCTGTTCACAGCTTTTCATGAACAATTGAACTTTTTCTTGAGGTGGGGCTTCTCTTCTCTTCATTATTGATAATTTTTGCAACCTATTTCCCTTTTTAGAACACCTGCTATGAATCTCTCAAAACAATGAATTTAACATATATTCAGTGCCAGGTTTGCTCACTGAGAGGGAACGGGAGACATCCTGAATCTTCAAGAAAATCTGCGAATAATCATCAAGTATATCATGCCTTGGGGGCAGCCCAGAACCAGCCCACCTCTGCTGCCCTTGTGGCCAGGCCACTGCAGGGCACAGAGGAGTCCCCCGCAGGCCAGCACAGGGGGTGCTCCAGCAGCACCAGCTCTGCCCAGTCCTTCACCTGGTCCCACATGGGGAGACAGCGCTCAACTTCCTGGGCATCTCTTCTCCCTCTTCTCTGGGCGGCAGGCAATAGGAAATACTGTGGAGTGTTTGCAGGAGTTCAAGAAAACTTTCATGTTATTAAAAATAAAACAAACCAGCATGGAGATCTTAAAGACCTTCTGAGAAGGCACGGTTTTAAGAGGCCTCTTTAAAAACAGATAATTGTCTGCTATTAAAATTACAACCCATGACTTAAAAGGGACTCAAAATCTGATTAACACTGAGAAAATTAATTTCCATGTTGCAGGAGCAAGGCTGCCTACCTGCAAAGGGAACCACCTCTCTTCTAAACAACAGGACAGATGGAATGAAGAGGGTTTAAGTCAGGTATAGTCTTGCTCCCCTTTCCCAGATCGCTAACAGAGGTTCGGGGGAAGCTTCACACAAACACCCTCCCCAGGCCTGGGTTACACGGGGATGTTTTCTTGGGGCAGAAAGCTGGAAGAAGCTGCTCCTTAGCTAATGCTGCCTGGTGGCTCTATTGGCTGATTTTTATAAAGAATTGGCCTCTGGGGCTTACTGCAATTGGAGCCAAATTGTACAGCAGAGGTGAGGGAAATGCAAGTATTGAACTGCACAAGACTGGGAAAAAGGCAGGGGTAAATGGAAGAGACAGTACCACAAAGCTTGAGGCATTCCTGATTTTAAAGGTCTAAGAGAATCTGTACATCAATTACCCTGGGTGAAAAGCATTAAACAGACTTCAGAAATTTTCATTGGCCACGGCATTGTATAAAAATAACCATAAATGCATTCTTGCTGTTGCCCTCTGCCTCATGTTTAGGTAACAGTCCCCAAACCATAATCCTTGCCACTCTGAATCAAGTTAATACGGCAGAGAGCGAAAGCACAGAGAGATAGGTTGTGCCCTCAGCTGCTGTGAGTTGATGCACTCCACTGAGGTCAGGAATCCTTACCAAGCCCTACAGGACCAAAATCTGGCCTGTAATCCTTTAGTTTTATTAATATATACTGCTATTGCCACAGCCATTAGAAATGCTGGTGATGGAGCAGGCCTACGCGATGCTAGCAGCTGTGAAAATGCCAGCCTCACTCCCTCGCAGGAAATCTGTGTGTTGTACGCTTGGGAGACCAAAGCACCGGGAGAAAACAGGGACTTGCTAGAGGTCTGTGGAAGCGGGGAGAGGGCGGGTGCCAGTGGATGCTCGGGAGACTCAGCCCCTCACCCTTGTTAAGGAAGGTGAGACATCCCATCGTGTGCAGCAAAGACCCTCCCACAGTGCTGTGCAGCAAAGGTGGGATCCACACTCGAACTGCCATTACTGTGCCCTGACCTGAAAACAAAACTAAACACACAGCAAATTTGGGGGAAAAAAAAAAAAAGGGAGTAGACCAAGTATGATAAATTCTACACTAGATCCTCAGACAGCTGTTTTTTCCTCACCTCCTTTGGCTGCTCTATTTAGTAGGAAACAAAAGAAATAGGAGGTGAATGAAACTATAGGTTGATCATGTTGAGACAGAATGCCACAAGGAGTGGTTTGTGGGAAAGAAGAAAAGGTGGAAAAAACGGTTTGATGTTTAAGTTTCTGCACCACCTGCTATCAGTGACAAGAAATAGGATGTTATTTTTATGAATGTGATGTCAAATGTTGGCTTTTTCTCACCTCAAATATCAAAGAAAGAACAGTTACAGCATTCAGTTTGCTAGATCACAATCTAAAAACTCATGTTCAGAGGTATTTACATCACTTTTGTTCAGTTTACTAGTGAAGACACGTTGTTTCTAGTGTCTCTTTTATAGGGTCATCCAAGTTTAAGAAAATCAAACATTTCTTTTTCCATTGTTTCACACATCGGCCCTAATAAGAACAAACAGTGGGAAACAATGAATTCTTCTTGCTAGCAGAGAATTTGCATTTAAGTTCTCCATGTGGACACAAGCAGCAAGTGGAAACATATTAATGTCTGATCATTTCTGATTTTGATTCTTGTTTTTTCTTTTCTTCAAATTAAAAAAAAAAGGCACCAAAGCAAAGGACACAAAATGACAAGATCCTGGAGAAGAAGAGTAAAAACTGGCCCTCTAGTTTTGGCAGATGCAGCTGCTAGAAAAGACACACTGGCAACATTCAAAGTGAAGGGTGAGATTCTTCATTGGATAGAGCAGTGCACACTTAGCAAAGTTCTCATCACATCTGCCTGATGCTTTTCCTCCCTCCCAAGCCAGGCTACACAGTCCAAGACCTGCTCAGCTCTTGCAGGGGACTCTGATCACCAAGGGATTTCTTTCAGTGATCATGCGACTCTCATCCAGAGGCAAGCTTTTGTCCGTGAAACCTGAATAGCAGTCACTCAGTTCCCCACACATAGGCTGTGTCCGATCCAGCTTCTTAATATGTCCCCAGGTGCTGTTTCTTCAGCTGAACAAAGCCAGGTTCTGCACGCCTTATCTCTTGAGTGCAATGCTGGGGTTCAATTTCACTGGAAAACCTCCTGAATGCGTGAAGGAATTGCTGGAACAGGCCACCAGAGACTATAGCTGCTAAAGGAGCATGTCAGATCCAACTTGTAGCAATACTTTGCATAACACAGTGAACAATGAATGATTTCAAGCAAGTCAGAAATTTTCTTTAAAGTCTTTAGTCTCTAAAATACCAAAAGGAATTGACTAAGTGCATTTCATAATTCATGCATTTCAGGACAGAAGCTCTGGGTCAATTTTTAAGACTGTGCTTCTTGCTGATGCCATACTATAGGAGTTTATAGGTAATGCCTATATCCAAAACCGAGTCTGAATTACCTTTATCAGTCATTTATATTATTGCCATCTATACTATATGTCATGTCTACTTCACAAGGGTGAAGTAAACAGCTTTGCTCTAGGAAAAGTAGAAAGTACATGCTCAGATCTCACTTTGGGATTCAGACTGACTCCAAAATGAAGGTCTGCAAAATAACTTCTGCTCAAGTCCATCCACTGCATACCATACATGCCCCTATATATAAGTGGGTGGGGTCACATATTCATGGAATTACTGTGTTATAGGTTACTATATTTGCCATCCTACGCTGTCTTGAAGCATCTTCAACAGCTGTTTGCAGAAGATGATCCTAGGATGACGCTCGCTATTTCTTCAGCTCTTTTTTCTGCAATTTGATAGCAACATTGTGAAGAACACCAATTTAGCTACCCCTTGGACCAGAGCTTAACTATAGACCAGCCTACTGGAGAGGAGGAAAAAACATACAAGAAAGGAGGGGAAAGACAAACCAATTAACTTTGAATCCCTAATATTAATAGGATCTTGATGGACTTATGTCTCCTGGTTCCTGGGACACACCAGGGACAGATTATATTTGCTACTGTCATGCCCCAGTCCTGTGACCTTAAGTCTCCCTGACAATACGAAGGATAGATAAGGACAGATAGAGTAGGAAGAAGCGATGGAGATGTAAATGGACTTTCCCACAAAACTCCAGCAGAATTAGAGCAAGGACTTTTTGTACAGAAAGCAGTGAGAGGAGAAAGAGAATGTCCTACTTTTCCTGTCTCGCAAGGGCCACAGGAGAGGGAGGGGGAAGCAGAGGGTGATTCACTGGAGTGGCATTGCAGCAGGATTCCCCATGGCTGAGGAGGAAGGCAGCAATGGGGCTGTGAGAAGGACGTCTGAGAAGTCCCTTAGTATAAGCAGTGACAGAAATATCCTTCACGAGTGATTGAAAGAAAAACCTCAGTTCTGAAGGACACGGAAGCAACTAGAAAAGGACGGTCTTATTAAGAGGTATAAAATATGCATATTCAACAAAAAAAAATCAATAACAGGGTTACTCCAGTTACCACAGCCTCAAGGCTATAGTTACTTAAGTACACAGAATTTACCAAGATTATTTCATTGATACAGTACTTGATCAGTAATTCAATTACCATGCACAAGCCTACATCAAACAGCTACACATTCAGAAGATATCTTTGGCACACTTCCCAAAAGTGAACCTTCATGCATCTTTCATATGGCCAATATAATTAAATTTATGTGTACATGTAGCAGAACAAGCACTTTAAGTAATAGGACATAATCCTAACAGCAGTTTTTCCTTTTTTTAAAAAGAAGGAGGAAAAAGGACTCCACTCCATGACAAAAAAAGAAAGCGTGGAAGGAGAGAAGAAAATACAGGAGTGAGAACATACCATGCACTGATAGTAATGAGGACTGCTCCAAAGCCTGCAGTGGAGCGTGGATATCCTTACACTGCACTGCAATAAGTTTTTCTAGCCCACCAACAAGTGTGTGGGAACCAAACATCCTGTGTCCCCCTGTGACTCTCCCAGCGTCCCTGCAGATCTGTAAAGTGGCTCTGCTCTGCAGCCTGCCTCTGCATTGCCTCATCCTCCCCTGGTCCCAGGCATGCTCCAGCCCTGCACGTGTTTTGACAGGAGTCCTATAGACAACATCCCAATCATGGAAAAAGGGAAAAAGGAGCACAGAGATGTAGAATCAAGGTTCCAGTTACCAATTCCTTCCTTGTAATGTCAGTCCAGCATATTTTAGCAGCATAATGTCTTACATTCTTAATTGAGTTAAATTCTGGCAAGAAAACCATTCGGTTTCCATCTAGCTGTAGTGAACAGTGATTTATTTGATACTTATTTTCTTTTAGCAACACTGCATTTAGGCAGTTAGAATTTAATGGGATTATCCTCCTTCAAATTCCTCCCATCTGGATTATATAATCTTTACTATGAGGCCTTAGTCCACCCATCTGTGGACCTGAAAGTGATTTCACTACTTTCATCCAATGAACTAAATCTTCCCTTTCCCTTTTCTTTAGGGTTTATTTTCTCTCTTTATTTCCCCTATAAGGCAAAGGGTGAGAAGAGGGTTAATAATAATGAAAATCTGCATGTAACACTAACAACCACCCCTGGTTTTAAAGGCCACACTTGATAAAAATTTATAAGGGCTAAAGTGCTCATAAATTTTACAACCTACTACACATTTGCAGATTTATATACATAGAAAGGACCCAGTCATCCACATAGCTGAAGCAGTTTCAGATGTACAGTCCCTGTTAAGTAGATGACTTGTTCAATATTGCCTGTGACTGTGGGAGATATCTACAGTCATATTTGTTTCCAAATAATTACATGCACTAACGTAGTCATGGAGCTGAACCGTTAAGGGCATCTTTTCCTCTGTCTGGCTTGTATGAGCCTCTTCACTAAACACAGTGAGGAAAAAAGGACTGAGCTACAAGTAAGGATTGTGGTGATCTTCCATGCTGAGAGATAACAGCCACTTTCATGTGGATGCCACGGCTGTTCTGCTCATTGCCACAAAAGCTTGCAAAGGCACCCACTTCCCTTGCTTCCTTGTCTAAACCACAACTGTCTGAATGGGAAAAATCAATAGTTACACTAGGACTTTTAAACTATCTATTTAATTCCACCATCCTCCAGTAATCTGCCCCAAAGCTACTGCTAATCAAAGAATATGCGGTTAGCAGGGGAACAGACTACATGCGCTCTCCTTTCTGGTTTTATTTTGCAGAGGTCTTTGGTAATATTAAATGCAGCATTTTGGAGTCACACTTCAGTGTATGCCCATGCAATGTTCTCCTCCAGGCAAATCTACCACGGGCTGTAAAGGCAACAGTGCAAGGCTTTGAAATGCCAGACCCAAGGAGCACCACCGCAACTTAAAACAAATGCTGATGGAGCAAGTACACACCAGCTTCTCCAGAGCAAAGTAAAAGAAGTGCTACAGAAAAAGCTTCTGCAAGGAAATTTTCTTCTTTATAAAGGAACTTTCTTCCTTTGCAAAATTGTTCTGTAGCCTGAACCATGAAGGCTGTCCCTCCAAAATCTCCCTGGGTCCTTCCATTTTCACTACTAAACATTTTGTTACTCATACAAAAATCTTATTCTTCTCCTTATTTTGCTGTGTGCTTGCTAGCCAAGACATCTGATGGCCCCGAGTTCTGCCAGGTAACACTGAGACGGCATCCCTAGTCAGCAAGTTTAAACACTCCACTTTTCCTTATTGTTCTCCTGTATTCTCCAGGCAAAATGTTTGGTGCGCCCATGTACCAGGGAGATGAAGGAGATATTGCTGGGAAGAGCAAGGATTCCAAATTCCCCAAACCTCAGAATTTTTATTAAGCGAAACATGTAAGATAATACCTTTATGTATCTATATTGCTCATCTGTAGAATAGGTGTAATTATTCCTTAATGGGTATAATCCTACCAACTACTCCTAGTCTGCTCTTGAGTCTTCCCAGTCTATAATAAAGACCTCTAGGTGACTAATATGGGCTAGCCATGCAATATTTACATGTCTATAACAATTTGTAAGAGAACTATTGCAAAATTTATTTCACCTCATACTCTGCCTTCCCTATTAAAACCCTGCTTTTAGGGGATTTTTGTCCCCGAGATTTTAAGCGCAGTGCTAATCCATTGTTATTCTAGCTACTAGAAAGGCAATAATCAGTTCATTAGCAGGGTTCACAAGGATGACCCCAACGTCACCTTTGCTTTCTATTTTGCAAGGGCATGGTTTAAACTGTGTGCATCTTGCCTCCTAAGAAGCTCAGAGGCACTGTATAAAATCCAGCAGATGAAATAGTGCAGTGGTAAGACCTGCACCTTCTTTCAGGTTCACAGGGTAAGAGCTAAGTCAGTGGTCCAAACTCCCACAGCATTATGGGCAGAATGATGATCAGATCTGGGAGACATAACATCCTAATTTAACTGGTGATGTATGGGATTATACTGCCTTTAAGTCTTTTGGTATTGGAGAAAACCAATTGCAGGCCCAAGAGGTTGTATGGTCCAGTGGGCAGAGCACTGCGATGAAGAGAAGACGACCTGCAGAATTTTATTCCTTTTGCACATCTGCTGTCTGTGCAGCCTATACTTTTCCCAGGGCAGGCCCCGTCTCTCATGGTAAGTTTGTGTACAGCCCAGTACCAAGGGGCAGCAGTCTCAGTTGGCAATACACATACACAGCAAACTATGCTGGATCCCCAGTACCCTGGAGTGAATGTAAGCCAAAACTTTCAAAAATCCCTGGTGATCTCAGACCATCTCAGTTTCTGTATTTCTCATTGGACATCCCTTAGAAGAAAGTGACTTCAGGAAGCACAAAGCACCCATATGTGGCAAATTGGACATTTGAGCCCAACTCTCAACAGGTATGTGAAATGGAGGCAACCCAACATTGCTGATGATAAGAGCATAAGAAGATCCAGTACCTGGCCAGACCAAAGGTTTCCTCCCGAGCCCCTTCTCCAGCAGAGGCCACAAAAATCTCAAGCCAGGAAAAAATAAATAACCCAGTCATGCTACCCTCCACCCTCCAGCAAACAGTTTCTTCAGAGTGTAGTTTCACCATATAGAGGTGCTGACAACAAGGCCAGCTGAAGGAGCCTGTCCTCTCTGTCCTTTACCAGCATGTCATGCTGCTGTGCGGCAAGACTGTCCCAAAATGTTCACAGAGCTGTGCCGTAAACAGACAGGAAAAAACACCCCTCCAGAAGGATGCAAAGAGCCAAGAAAAAGTAAGGTGTGTTATTTGCATTTTACTGCAGCCTTTGTACTGTAGTACCCCAATTTGGTCTGCAGTGTGGTGTCACACATGCTTGTGACAGGAAACCTGAGCAAGGAGCTCACTGCGGTAGAGGTGATGGAAACGGAGTGGGAGCCAGCAGGAATTCTCCAGGTCGAAATGGTCGCTGTACACTCTGAATTATGCAATTAAAGCCCTATTTCTTCTTCAGCAAGTGAAATTTATGACATGGTAGGAGGAGCCTGACCACAAACAGATAAATGAGAGGACACACAGTCTATGGCATTGATAACTGTACCTGCCAAACTCACACTACAGCAACAAAATATTGCCTCTGCTGTTGCAAGCTGCTGGTAATGCAAATGGTGCCACCTGATAAGAAGTCCCAGATATGTGAGCTGATAACTCACCTCCTGGTCAACATTACCTTGTGTCCTTTAGAGTGCCAGCACACCTTTCAAGGAAATCAACCCCATCATTTGTAAAAAGGAAGGAAGGTGTCTCTCTCCTGATGTATTTTTAAACTGTTTACTACAATGTGGCTCAGATTTAATTCAAGATGTCTAGCTGATACTTAAATTCAGGCACGCTCTGTGAGTTCCTCACCTCCCTCCCTGTGACAGCTGCTCCACATGGATTTGCAGTACAGTGTTGAGCTTTCTGTTGCGCTCCAGCTTACACCTGGTTGAAAAGGGTCACAGGGCAGGAAAACTTTGCTTAGCAGCCCTCTCAGCAGGGCCGCGCTGAAGGACATGCTCCCAAACTGAGAGCGCAAAGCCCTCTCCTCTCTAAGAGCACATGTCCAGCTCTCACATGAATGGGGCATCCATGCTCCTTATCACACCTCCCAGCTCGAGGACTCTCCTGCACCAGCACCCGGGGAAGTGCCACTTCTGCACAGACAGCAAATAACCACTTGATAGTTCCCTGTTAACAAGCCAAGAACAAAGACTTACCAAACCTGGGCTGTCTTCTCCTGCAGTGCCCTGCATCACATACTACACTGGGACTCAGGACCTCTGTTGCACCCTGGATGAAAAAAAGAAAAAGTCTACTGAGTGCCAGCCCCGTTGGAGCACTTGTGTGCTGGAATCAGCCTTTGACAACAGGCTGCAGAGAGACAGTCATGCCAACTGCAAGACAGCCGCCCAGCTGCATCGCTTGCTGACCTTTCCGGATAAGTCAGGTATTACAATTTGTACTATTAGCCATGTAGCTTTGAACATATGCTTCACATGCTGCACCGAACCCCACTGTGCTCTATAATCACTCAATTTTTGGTAGTGCAAACTTCAGCAGCTAGATGCTAGCTAGCTAACGGTTTGCACATTATACTCAAAGTTGTTGCTGTGACAGTGCCTGTCTCTGGGACTGTTAACTGGGTGGTCAGATTCCCAGTGATGTGAATATGCTTCAGCAAAGCCTTAAAGCAAGAAGAGACTGCTCTATAGGATGCTCAGCAAAGCATGTAGCCTTATCTTAACACTCTTCCCAGCTACAACCCCTTTAGCAGTTGCTCCTTTGCTGAAGGAGCAGAAAAAGAGTGAGTCACCTTATTTCCTGCAAGGTACACATGGGTTACCGCAGCTCAGTGGCTGTGAGGCCACTCACTCAGCACCATAACCACATCTGGGGCCAAGGATGGGGCTGGCAGCCTTATGACTTTATACTTCTAGCTTTTTCCAAGCAATAACTGCTGCTATGATAAGGGAGAAGCAGGTAAGATGGGGTAGTAATTCAGTGAGAGTCCCATGAGCCAAGCTGGCAGGCAGCATGATCACACTGCAGTTGTATTTACCACCAAAGGCAAGGGAGCCAGGCAATAAAAGCAACCACAGCTCGAAAGGCAATTTCTTTGTATTTAAAAATGAATACTGAAGACTAATTTAGTGATGAGCAGGAACTTAAATAAGTAGTTTTTTCTCTGGGTTGGACTCAATACCACATGGTTTGTTTGCAGGTATCTAAACTAATGATCATTCAAAAACCAGTTTCCCGGGGCACCCCATTGCAATGCAGAGCAGTGCCTGCGAAGCTGTCCTGCCCGCTGCAGCTGTGTGCCTCCGCTGAGCCCACCACCACATTAGCAGTCCCACGCGCGCCGAGATTTGCATAAAAGGAGCAGTTATCAGCAATTACGGCTTGCTAAGGCAAAATTCTTCAAGGCCGCTTTACAACTAGTGACAGATGTAGCATTCCCAAGTTTAAGCTATAATTTATTCTTAGACTGGGCAGAAACATAAGGAAAACACACTGTGCATTTTGCGAAGCCGCTCATTTAGGCATCTGAAAAATAATAAAAAAAAAAGGGGGGAAGGAGGGAAGATGAATAGGGACTAAAGAAAAGAATAAACTGCAGGCACAGAGACCGAATTTAATATTCAACATGGGCGACAAATATCCAGACTGATTTGCTCCTGAACAGGTCAACTTTTACCTTTTGTTCACACCAGCACCCCATATTTCCCAGCTGTCCTGTTCCTTCAGGGTTTAATCACAGGTAATAAGCACAGTGTGCAGGCCTTAACCCAGCTGCATTACAAACATCAGACCAAACACCTGGGAAGGAAGGGAAGAGGGGATTGTAGCAAAGAGCAAACCCATTCCCACCTAGGACATGGAGCAGCACTGGAACCTCTCTTCCCATGCTTCCCCCATCTCTGCCATAAATCCAGCCCTAGAGGGAAGCACAGGCTGAGAGCCACCACACTCTGCAGGATGCTCCTGTGGAAGCTCTCCTCAGTATCATTCCAGCTCGGTATGCAAAGCCTGTGGCAGAAAAGGTGAGTGAACTGGGACAGAAATTTCTGAGGCAGCTGTTGCATGCAGTAATCATAGGATAATTCAGGCTGGAAGGGATCTCAGGAGGTCTCTAGTCCAACTCCTGCTCAAAGCAGGGTCAGCAACAACGTATGACGAGGTTGCCCAGAGCTTTAAGATGTGTAATGCCAGGTCAACATCTCCATTCTGCATGCTTTCCAGAAAGCAATTCACTCTCTCTTTCCTCACAAGAGGAAACAAAGCTGGGATGAAGAGTTTTCTCTTATCTGCTGTCTTCAGAGAAACGCGGACCCTTGGTGGCTGCCCAGATAGCCACAGTCTGAGTTCAAAAACCTCAGCTTGTGCACCCACAGATCCTCTGAGGCAAAGTCCTCCTCCTGCTCTATGGAAGATCCTTTCTGGTCCCTGCGTGGATTACGGTTTGCATATTCCTGCTTTCAGGTGGGTTTCCAGATGCAGAAGTGGCATGGCCACCGCTCAATTCAATGAGCTAATCTGGAACAACCAGCCCACCAGAAGACAGCAGCTGGGTGCACATGGCAGGAATTAACATATTCATCCCACCACAGGCACGCAGCACTTACGATCCATAGTGCAAGTGTGTTAGAAAGTTCAGTTCAACCCCTCTGCAATGTTAACAAGCAAATCAATAATGAACAGAAGCAAGAAGAGAGAGAATCTGGACACCTTCCTGATGTCTTTAAAATTTAACCAATATATGTTCAGGGCCTTCTCTGGGGAATCAGAAACCATTCTGATCTGACGATATAGAATGGTAAGTAAGATGGGTTCATTGGTTTCCACAGGCTTTGGACATTTATAATTCAAAATCCACTGCATATTTCAAATTGTCTTCCTATTTGATACAGCACAAGTGAACCCTTCTGCGAGTGAAATGTTGTTCTGAAGCTGTGAGTGACTGTCCCTTTCCCAGTCCCAGCTGTTTTAAAAAGGAATTCAGCCCCACAGATGCTTTGCTGAAAGCTGACTCCAGCAGAACTCTGTGCACGAGCTCCAGATCACGGTAAATATCATTATTAGTACCGCAACATCATGCGCTCAAAGGTTACAGAACACCAGCACTGAAGCCTAATTTTCCTCACCCCCATCCGCTCTGCATTTGAA
This sequence comes from Ciconia boyciana, assembly GCF_034638445.1. Classification (NCBI taxonomy): domain Eukaryota; kingdom Metazoa; phylum Chordata; class Aves; order Ciconiiformes; family Ciconiidae; genus Ciconia; species Ciconia boyciana. Next base: position 39,328,155 of record NC_132943.1, on the reverse strand, counting down.
CAGGACGGCTCCCCTGCCTGCACTGTGCAAACACAATAAGGATGCACAAATACAAACTCACACAGCAATAAAAGTGTTCCCCCAGGGCAGGCAGCTGCAGCAATTTCAAACACTGACCTAGCACTGTAGTCCTGGGCCAGGGAGGCATGGGCAGTCACTCGGTGGGAGTGGAACCTGCACCCGTCAGTCATTGCTAGTGGATAGAAAGGGATGGCACATGCTCCCAGAGTTTCGACTCTTTGGAGGTTTTTCCCAGCTAAAATCAACGGGTCTCTCCACCATGTACAAACTTTATTCCCCAAACACGTCATCAAGCTTAGTGTAACTTTGCACAGCAGGGCAGAAAGCTGCATGCTGGATGCAGACAGCCACCACCACCCAAACTGCTCAGGAAAATGTTTCCAGAATTTTTTAGTACATACAGATCAAGGCAGCATTCTCCATGCCTTGTTTCCAAAAACAGGTGAACAGACTTGGCTAAAATAATAGTAATTTTAGAATACCAGCCTACAGCTGTGTTTGTAGAGAAGATCAACCCAAGTAATTAAAGTCTGACAAAATTATCAGCAACTAAAACCAGCCTTGCAATTTCCAGGAAACTGTGGTAAAGAAAGCACTGACACATCTATTGTAATTCACACGCAGTTGTTCGCAGCGTTCTTCACACACTGGATAAATACAAAAGCTATTTGTGCTTGCATAGGTTTTGTTACCCCCTCACCTATCTGTGACTGTCTCCTTTTGTAATGGAAACAAGACAATAGTTCCCTTATAGGTGAGATACTATGAAGCTCAATATATGTAACATGTAAATTCAATTTTCGCTGACACAAGGAGCAGTTGTGTACCTTTACAACGGGACACAAACTGTCCTTAAATCTTAGAGTGCCAAAGAAAGGAGAGGAGCTATGAAGGGGGCAAGTACCTCTCCTCACGGGACAGCAGGCAGCGATCCTCTTCCTCGCTTCACGGTGACTTCTCAACATGCGCCCTGGCACCTCCAGCATCCCAGGCTACGCCACTGCCTAAGCAACAGCCTAATCTTTCCTCTCCCCCACTGCAAGGCTTTTTCTTGCTGCCTTTCTCTGTACCCTTCATAAAAAGCAGGAGCCAAGTCCCTAATGAATTTCCTGTGGTCCTGATCCTCTCTTACAGGGTCAAGCCCTGCACAGGATCAAAGATGTTTAGCTTGCCTCTGCAAGTGGGATGCAGGAGTCCTGGGAATCAGCTGTGGGACTAAGAGGTCACTTCTGATGTGGAGGTTTTCTCCAGGGGGATGGCTCCGCACCCTCCTCTCACTCACAGCACAATCAGGTCCCACTTGAATAAATTTGCTTTTTCCCTGCTCTTATATATTCCCTGCCTACGTGCTGAGAGCAGACACTCATAACTGGAAAAAGGTGCATCTGACAAGGCCCTCAGAGCCACCGGTCCTCCTCCTGTGTTTATACCATCTGCAGTTTTCCCACTAAGGCTTGTCTATTCAAATTCCACCTCCCTTTCCATCCTGTATTGTTAGGGCCTTCTACTCATTTATGCTAAGACGGTAAATAAATCATTAAATTATATGGAGGCATAGCCACCTGCTAGGAAGAGAAACAAAAGTTATGATTTGAAAATATTTTGTTACTTATATATATACATGCGTGACTTTATACATACAATATGTGAATTGTATGTAGATGATAGATTCGTGGTTTGCTATACTGTGAAACCACTGTGAACTGCTTTAAGCAATGAGCAGGTAAGGGCAGACTTTGAAGTCACTTCTTACAAGACTATGTCCAATGCAGGCCACGGGACATGAAAAATTTCTGCATCTATATCTGTAAGACCCACAAAGATGTGTGTGGCTCTGCTTTCCAGCTTCACATAACCTAAAAGAGTATTTGTCCTTCAGAAAGAGGAGACAGTCAAGGAACTATGAATAATAACGGAAGAGCGATAAACAAAAGATACAGCAAAGGATGATGTGCTTTCAGTGGAGATTTGGAGAGAGATAAATAGTGGCTGAGACACGACAAACATGTTCCAGCATATGCAGCAGAAGATGATCCAGTAAACCAGGGAGGCAGGGAGGTACACAGTCGCTGAGGCAAGCCATTCAGAAGAGCTGCATTTCTAGCATCCATTGGCAATCATCTCTGTCTTGAAGTTCTTCCTTTCCACATTGCAACATTGTCTTCTGCTTAATTACATACACTGGACTCAAAGAAGGAAAGGACTCATTAAGGAAGAGGCAGCTGACTTCAAACGTACTGCAATAATAGGAAAGTTGGATTACCCGTTGAGTTAGAAAACTGGTCAACTGCAACAAGTGACAGATGAGTTGGGGGGATCTTTTGGGGTAACTGCTAATCCCTCCTCCTGCAATGATCAGGTATTTATTTGGGACACTGAGAAGAAATGAGATTTCATTCCCAAAACAGTAATTACTCATCTCTGAAACTCCTGGGCATTATTCTTTTCTTTTTCTCCCTCAGTCCTTTTAAAGTGCTGCAGAAATGCAATAAAAAGACAGCCCATCCTCAACCTGTATAGCTTATTCCTTGTTAATCTTTCTGTATCTATAGCTTGTAAAGTGACAATAGACGGTTTGTACCTCAGTGAACATGACACTGATTGCTTCTGACTTCAAAGCCCTTCAACCACCCTCACAGACAGAAACAAAAATCCCGAAGTCAAGCATCTGCCACAGTAAGGGTGTTTATAGTCCAGTAGGCCTATTTCCATCCAGGACAAACACAAGGAGGTTTGGAAGACCTTGAGCACTAGCTGCTGAATTTTTGCCAGGCACAGTCCTCTAGCAAGGCAGAAGCAAACACAAATGGCTACGATGCTGGTCGATCCTAATCAGCAGATACCTGCTGCCAACTCCGCACCAAAGGAGGAGAAAATGGTCTCTCCATTTTACTGTTGCAGCTAGGAGGGCCTGGGAGGCATGAACGTGATCACCCCAAATCTCTGTGTAGTGTATTGCAGGCAGGTCACCTCCTGGCAATGCCACAGACCCTCACGTTTCTTCTGTGGTGGGTTGGCCTTGGCCAGCTGCCAGACACCCACCCAGCTGCTCTCTCACTCACACTCCTCAAACAGGACAGGGGGATAAAGTAAGATGAAAAAGCTCACAGGTCAAGATGAAGACAGGGAGATCCCTTACCAATTACTGTCACAAGCAAAACAGACTGGATGTGGAGAAAATTAATTTATTGCCAATTAAAATAGATTTGGAGCATGAGAAACAAAAGCAAAACTAAAACAACACCTTCCCCCTCCTCTCCTTTCCCAGGCTCAGCCTCACTCCTTCACTCCCAACTCCTCTACCTCCTCCCTGCAATGGGGAATGGGGTGCTGAGGTCAGCACTGCCGCTCCTCCCTCCTCACACCTTCCCCCTGCTCCACCATGGTCTTCCACAGCCTACAGGTTGTACCTGCCCCACTGTGGTCCTCTCCATGGGCTGCTGGTAGTACCTGCTCCACCATGGTCCTCTCCACAGGCTGCCAGTGGCACCTGCCCTGGCGCCTGGAGCACCTCCTCGCCCTCCTCCTTCTCTTACCCTGGCCTTCTCCCTGCTGTTTCTCACTTCCCCCCCCTCCTCATTCCTCTGCCTGTGTGGCTTTTTTGCCCTTTCTTCAATATCTTTTCCCAGAGACACCACCAGCAACACTGGCAGGCTGAGCTGTGCCCTGGTGGGTCTGCTGAAGCTGGCTGGAGCCGCCCTCTCCTCGCAGAGGCGGCCGGCAGCCCCACGCGCCAGTACCGCTTGGCAGGGTGTCACTGCACCACCGCTGCAAGGAACAAGGCTGGTGCGAAGCCGCTCCCGGAGAGGACAGAGGGATGGAGGAAAGTCCTCAAGGAAGCCAGCAGTGAAATGAGGTTATAATGAAAGTTCACTGCTTGCCCAAAGTCTCCGGTAAAGAGGCGGGAAGGAGGATGAGAAGGTTACGTTGCCCATTACCAATTAGGGAAACAGCTCATTTAAACCTTCAGGAGTCCAGCAAAGCGTTTAATCAAAACTTCTGATGATGCCAATTACAAATCTCTCCCTTAAAAAAGGATGAATAGTGTGAGTAGATTTTCAATAAATTCCCTAAAATAAAAAACTTTTTTTTTCCCCCCAGTTCAACCAATTCTAATGATGAAAAATGGGCTGCAATTGAGCGAGGGAAAATGTAGGATAAACACCAGGAAAACCTTCCTGCAACTAACATCTCACAGGGCCGTGGCAGTGCCTCTCAAAGGGAGCAGGAAAAGCCCTGCTTCATATGTTAAACAGTACAGCAAAAAATACTCATCTGCGATGGAAAAAAATCAAGCCAGCTCAGACTGGCATGGTTTCAAAACCCTCCCAGCTACACACGGACAAATTCCTAGTGCTGATTTCCACTCTGAAGCCAGGAACTGTGCTGAGTTATACCCCTACCTTGTCCCGATTTCACCAGAACAGAATAGTTCACTTTTTCCCCACCATACATGTCGAACTACATGTTCAGACACAATTAAAATTACTCCTTTCCTGAAAAAAAGATTTGTGGATTCACTCTGATTTTTTTTTAACTCCTGCCAAGATTCTAGATCTCTTGCCAAGCCTCTATTACACTGTTAATATAGACTTTGCTTATTGATTTTGGTACAAGCAAGAAGGAATGAACCTGTGATTCTAAGCTCCAAATATCAAGCTGCTGGACTACTGCACTTTGTAATATGGGGGTCTAATATTTGTCACCTTTTCCAAACCATAGTTACCACAAAAAACTACCTTCTGTGTCCTGTAAGGTCTCTAACACATTGTATTTGCTATTTGTAAAAAGGAAAACAAAACAAAAAACAGCCCCAAGGAAATAGGGGTTTTCCTGTCACTTCCTACCCTCTCCCATCTAAGCACATCCTCATGGTGGTTTATAGTAGCCGGTGTCAGAGACATAACATAGATTTTCTTAATAAATGAGCGTGTCACACACCCAGCTGTTCAAGTGCCCTGAGTACTTCTACACTGAGAACCAGACTTGAACAGTCTTAACCAAGCCAGCCGCCAGGACTTGCGCCTTGCTGGCTGTAAGCCTAGGAGCAGCTCCCGTGCAAACCACCCGGATGAGCAGCCCGGGGTAGTTTCCCAGCGGAGAGCGGGGCTGCCAAGCTCCCTCCCTACCCATGCCCCGGCAGTCCATGCTGAGAGCGCTGAGCGTGCTCCAGTCTGCTGGGTTGCACTGCACCCTGACACCTTGGAGCCAGGGGACATGTTCACACTGACGTGCGCAGACGTATCAAGGTAACTCCATCTCTATCTAAAGGTGGCAAATTTAGGCTAGGTGTACTGAGCTCTCTCATGCTGGCTAAATCCCAACCTGAGCACAGGTTTCTGCATATGATATGTAGTTGGTGGACAAGTCTGGTGCTGGACACACAGAAGACTGAAAGGGTTAATTTATCACACGAGGATTTTTCAGAAGACACCTTGTTCTTTAGAATACTATCTGTAGTCGGTGTGTGCACACCTGACCATAAGCACTGCTGCGTGGATCCCAACTACAGCTGGGATAAGGGCTGCATGCCGTAGAGGGGAGTGGCAGACTATAGCTTCAAAATAGGCTAAGAATTTGGAAAGAGTTACAAAATCTGTGTTCTTTTTTTTTTTCCAGGAGGAAAATCCTACCCAAAGAAAGCTCACTGTGAGAATGCATGCCTGACAACACCAATAATCTTTGATGTCACATGTTAACGTTCCTGTGCAAGTTATGAGGCAGTTTCCAAATCTCACACTTAATCCTGGTGTCTGCTGTTGCTGAACAATTCAGCTTTCTGTCAACAGCTGTCTCTGCTCCAGTCACTGAATGGCTCATAGTCAGCACAGCAAAGCCATTATTTATAGCACAGCATGCTTTCGTGACAGCCTCTTCACATTCCTTTTGATAAACAATTGCAAGTAGAGTATGGAGAGAAGAGATGATCAGTGCTTGACCACACACCCATAGTATGCTGGGAACCACACTGAGCAGGTTGGGGCTCTTTGGGCTGGTACAAGGCACAAGTTTCCCAACAAAATCTTCCGACCTCTGATTTCACATCAGCTGATTTGGTGGTGCAGGAAAAAGCTGAATGCCCCCCTCCCACCCAAGCATATGCACAGCCCAACATGCAAACATCATCTTGGAAATGACCATCCCCTGGGATGTTGGCCAAAAGACCAACTGAGCTATGTTGGCATTTTCCCTTCCACCCCACCTGATCGCTCTTTAGAAAGGTGAGAAGGCAGAGGAGCAACTCGTCTGCTTGCAGCAACCACGAAGCTGCTGGGATTTCTCAGAAGGTATCTCCACAGTCCAGGTTAAACAACCGTATGTGGCACAAGATGCACAGCAAACTAATCAATTTTAAATAAAAAGTTTGCCAAAGGTGTGCTCCTTTAGTTTAGGCTGTTCAGGTACTTCAATAAGTACCTGAGCATGGCAGAGAGTTCAAGGGCAGTAAGGACCTGGATGCATATGAGGAAAAGCCACTGTTTGTGCTATGTGCAGCCATATAAAGGAAACCACCAAGCTGGAAGGAGAGATCTTTCCCTGTGGACTAATGGGTCACTGTAATTCAGATGTGTGAACTATCCCGTTTTATTGTGATCTGTTCTTTTAAGATCTTTATATTCTCCAAGTTGAAAATTAATGGGACAAGATGCCACTACATGTCACAGTATTGGAAAATAATGTTGGCAGGTATAATCCCAAGAGCTTTCTTCATTTTAAGGAACAAGTAGCTTTGGTTATAATCCAGGAGAACAATGCAGGTATAGGGGAAACTCATTGACAGCTTACTAGCCCCATTCAAGCAGGTTCGTTTCATTAATCCGTCTCGCTGCCTTTCCTTGCTAGCATGTGGTAACCAAGAGCTGCAAAAGCCTTCTCTGGCTGGGAAACCAATGCAGCTGCCTGGGCGAGGAACAAGTGCTTGTCCAGCGGTGACCCTGGGCCTTGCTCCGGGGGGGTCAGGTTAGTGCCTCCACCCAGCTGACTGCAAGGACACCTTTGGAGGAAGGGAAGGCAAGCGACATCTTTCTTTTCTAATTGAACAGGACAGTTGATTGATCACAAGGGTTTGTTAGAGAGGCTGTAATCGTGAAAGTGCACATCTTTGTCACTCAGGGATAGCTGGTGCTTAATTGTGCTGCTTAAAGGGACAGGCCATTAATCCTCAGGGTGTCTGTCCCTTGCACAGGCATTTCTGAATTGGGCTTTCCTAGTTTTCAAAGCAAAATGGCAGAGCTGGCTTCAATCAGTGCAAAATCCCAGGATGACACTGGGGATCTTCGCAGGCCAACCCTTGGTTTGGGACCCTTCCTTCCCAGGCTGTCTCTAACAAAAGCTGGTGATTTCAATTTCTTTAGAAAGTTACAGTTCCCACTGTACCAGCCATCAGCTGTAGCCTTCCGAGTTAAAGCAAAGGATGTGGAAAGTGTGATTAATGCTGGATTTCCTCAGAGACTGGGAATATTTTAGAAGGGCCACTGAATCTTATAAGTCACATATACAACAGCAAGGAACATGTTATTTTATATGTCAGGCACATCTCAAAATACACAGCAAGCATTCTTCTTCCAGTTATGAAAAATGCCCCCCCCCCAAGCCCAAGTCTCAGTGCATGTATATGTACTTCAAGTCTCTGGAATAATCTCACATCTTATGAGTCATATACAGTCATCCCTTATGAGTCAACCCTATTGTTTCTAAGCATCATTCTTATGATTTTTCATTAAGCTATAAAAAGAGAAGAAAGATAACACTGCTGCTGCTGCCCCTCTAGTTGACATAATTGAGCCCTCTTTGCCAAAAAAGAAAGGTAGGATTTGTCTTTGGTTATTAAGAATGAAATCTGTTCCCAAAATGGGTATAGTGAGGCCTCAATCAGGCTAAAGGTGAGCTTGAAAAAGTTATTTGTTTTAATAGGAGTTTAATATGATACATCTCTAGCACCTCAGTTGCCAGGTGTGTAACCCTCTATCTGCTCCTTTCAGATGCAGGGATCTCATGGTGAGACTCTTGTCTTGCGCTGAGCAGTCCAGAGAAGGAATCATCTGCTTCGTGATGGGCGCCATGAGTGTTTAATGGAGAGACGGACCTGCCAGCCACATAGCTACAGATAAGTGCAAGACTAAAAGCAAGGCTGCTGGAGAGTACAAGGTGACCAGGAGATGACCTAGAAGCAGCAAAATGAGCAAGTGCAACACAGAAACCTCTTGGACATGCACAAGGGCTCCAGCATGTTGACGAGTGAGGACTCGGCTCCAAGGCCATGGGAGAAGGGCAATCCTGCTCTGAATGCCTGGCTGTCCCCAAGACTTGGTATTGCCCATCCACAGGGCCTCTCACAAGCAAGCTGCCGTCACCCTAGGTTCAGACTACCTGCAAATCCAGTATGTCTGTGCAGCACACCAGCTTGGGTTTCTTCCAAGAAGGAAATCATGCCCCCTTTTCCCTCTGTGCTCCCCCAGCAGAGCACTCAGACCATCTCTTCAGCCTGTCATCCCTTCTGCAAGGACAGGCAGGGTAGCTGGGCCATGTCTTTAAGCAAGTGTGGTCAGGGAGGTACTGTGAACCTCTCTACACGCAAAAGTCCCTGTGGGAATACCACAAAAAATTGTCTCAGAGCCAGAAAAGCTCTCCAGCACAGATCTAAAATGGTCACCTGCATAGACTATGAAGTATAGATATATTTTATTTTATTTTAATTTGAATTACGGGAGCCCCACCACACTCTGATTGATTTCCTGCATGTGACTAATGAGATAGCTCCAAACAAGTGCTGCTCCGAGTCATGTATCTTTTCCCCTTTATATGTTAGCTACCTGTCAGATTACAATGACAGCTCCATTAGTTTGGGATTCTGTTGGACAAAACAAGAGCAAATACCTTGAACAGCAGAAACCTCCAGTGGCCTGCATGCAGCGAGGGTGATCTAACCATCCTTTAGAGCACTCACTTCACACAAAGCTGTAAACCACATACACCTCGATTCTTTTTGATATAGGTGGAATAACTACTGCCATTTATGCTCCTCTCATCAAAATACCACACAGCCTTTCCAGAAACCATTTCTGCAGTTTACACTCAAAATAATCCTATGTGACCTTTGCAGACAGACCTTACCAAGAATCTCTAGTCATTCATGCACTTAGTTATTAGGGCTTTAAACGAAGCTGGTAATAATTTACATACTGAGAAGGTCTGTTACATCACCTCAACATACTAAAATGACACTTATGGTTTCCCCTAGAAAGTGAGATGTAATGTAGGCCAAGTCATTTAGGAGATGATTGTGCTGGAGCCAGCAGCAGGAATAACTACATTAGCAAAGAAAATGCACGTAGGCAAAAGAGAGCAGGGTTTGGCCTTTCTAGTGGCTCAAATTTTGGTTTTATTATATGGTATGACATTATAAGTTTAATAGCAAGTACTCCCTTCTCTCCTCCTTATAGCACATCGTACAGACTTTTTATTTTTTCCAAGTGCCCTGCCTTTGCCTGCATTAAAATCCCACTCTCCTCTCCCTGGCCCTGAAGAGTTATTAGGCTGCAAAATCAGTTTTATGAATAGGTGTGACTTTGAATGCCTACACCGCAGACTTGACCTCAGGGTAAAATGGAAATGCAGTGTGATCTGCTGGGAAGTATGCAAATATGCGAGTTGGTGAGCAGTGAGGAGGTATCTGAAATACAGAGGTGACTGAAGCCTTTTTTTGTCATTTTGTTTTTGCCAGGCCATTTTAAAAACGTGGTCTCCCGGCTTTACATTCATAGCACACTGGCCAGATTTACAGACGCCCCACACTACAGGTACCACATCCTACTGCTTCCAGTGGCCTGGGACACAGCAACATATGCTGCAGTCATTAGCGACTGTTGAGCAACAAGGGAGCCTGACACGTCCGATTTGCTTTACTTTCCGCAGCAAGAGCAAATGTGGCTCTTCGCAGGACACAGCATAATGTGCTCAACCGAAAAAGCATGAATAAATGGCATAATCAAACTTCAAAACCCCCATTGCTGCTCCTGCTCAGCCCCACAGACCAGCTGTTCACACCAGAAAGCAAAAGGCAAAAGCCAGTAGGGAAACATTTTGGAAGCACTGTAAAAAATGCACATAATAAAGAGCAATGGACACTCCAGCCCAAACAGGGTTGTCACCTCCTGACATAAGTGAGGCCAGTTGCTCTTTGTGTCCAACATTAGCTGGAAGGCCCCACCGTCAGCCAAGCTCCTGCCAGCGCTGCTGCAATGTGTGCTGTGCCTGAGCAGCCTTAAACCCTCAGGTACAGGGCTGCGTTTCTCTGAAAGGTCACATCCTACAAAAGAATGTGAAAACGGTGTCTCACATAGTGCTCCTGACATAAATGTTCCCTTGCAGAAAACAGAGATGATTATGCCCTTGTAAGTGACAAACCTCATTAGGAGAAACAACTTTCGTGCCTTTAGCCTCGCCTCTCCATACCCAATGTACCTCTCCTTAACCTCAACACTCTGGCAGTGACTAGAATATTTAGAGAAAACACAGCTGAAAAGGGACTGCTTTTCTTTCCTTTTGGCTTTTCTGACAATTAGCAGAGCTGAAAGCCAGGGTACTTTAAACAGTATAAATGAACTTGGGGATTAGTTGGTTGTTTCCTCCTGAATGAACATGAAAACATATTAGAGGGCTGAACTTTCCTGTTGCACTATGACACTGTCATATTTCTTCATAGCTTTATTTCGTATTTTTCCTACCCTCCATTGACTTTAACTCTCTTAAAAGCACAAAGGAGGAGAGTGAAAAGGAAAAAAAAATATTTTGTGCAATTTTTATGACATATTTAATGAGTATTTCTTTTTTTCTGGTTCCTTTCCAGATATTTAATGCCAAGCAGACTGCTCCAAAAGCCTAATGATATATTCAGAATAAAACACACAATGTTTTTTCCATTATGTTCCCAGGTCTACCCAAGAGGTGCTCAGAGCTGACACCCCAGATGCTATCTTCAAAACTGAGCCCTGGGAATACTTGCAATCACACTGTATCTACAAAAATACAAAAAAATGAAAATGGCAAAAGAAAATGAAGCCATGAGTGGGCTTCAGATGAGCCCGATGGTGCTTAAAATCAAGGTTTAAGTGAAATTTCCATCTTGTATGGGCACACGGCTCATGGTGTACCACCTTAATTAGTGTCTGTCCAGAAGGAGAGGGTGGTTTATGTGGTCAAGACAACTCAAATCTACTTCTGGTCTCTGAGAGGCGTTTCCCCATAGGTCTTCAAACTAATGAGTTTGTTTCATTATGCCTCAGCTCCCAGCCACCATGATCTGAATACAACACATCCTCCCTCTGCTCCTCATCTGCCACATCTATTTGTGATACAATTCTTCAAGGTAGGAATACCACTGCATCCCACATGTGCTTGTACCATACCAAGTAGAACTGGAATTAACACTCACAATGGGAAGCTTTGAATCCCTGCTAGAAACAATACTGACAGCTTTGCAGCCTCCATGTTTTGCATTTCTACACTAGTTAATTCCTTGTGATGCTCTCAACATGAACATGATACCCAGACCATGTCTCATCCCAGCTTGGATCGGACACCATTCCCTGCCCGGCACTTGGTTTGTGACATTCGGGCTCTGACAACAAAGCAAGGTACACAGCTCTGTGTGTTTGTGTAGACACATCCCCCCCCCCCCCCCCCCTTTTATCAGTGTTCAACAGAGGATCATTTGGCTTTGCACTCTTTATCGACAAACAATTAACACCTAAGTTCATTTTGTAGACAAAAGGATTTTGTATTCATTTTGTTGACAAACTGACTTGGAACCATAGAGAAAACCCCGTTTGACAGTCCTGGCACATACTTGATTCTGTGGAGAAAATGCATTCAGCTAACTGTCCAATCAGTTATGGAGACAAAATGAATTTCATCATAATTCTGTCAACAAAATGCTAACTTGCTGAAATTATTCTCTCACCAAAATAAATTAACTTAAAATCCTTTTGTCCACAAAATAGATTTAAGTGTTTAGTGAAGTCTTGTAAATACTATAGTCTGTTAGCTTAGCATGTGCAATTCAAACATATGGCTTCGCTGAATCAGCAGTTCTTGTCTTATCAGGCAGGGTTCGTCTTGATTCTTTCAGCTCTTCCCTTCTCTGTAAGGTCAGCCCGATAAGACCACCAGTCAGCTGGTATGCAACATATAAGAAAGTCAACCAGGACCATGCAAGAGAGTATTTTCCCTATTTTTATTTAATCACTACCAACTGGCAGGAAGAATTTGACGTAAGTGTAGCAAGCCTAAACAAACCAGTCTGTTCCTCAGAAGAAGAGAGGCTTCATCCTTAGATCTGAAGTTTGACATGGAGTTTCCATGACAAACTTTCAGATAAAAGAGCAATTTAATGAAGGACTACAGCTGAGATACCTCAGTAGATTTCATATTGAGAGCATGAAAATGTAATTACTGTGCTTTTAGATATTATGTGTCTAAAGTCCATTATACCTATGGAAAATTTCCTTCTTCCTTGTCTGTGTTGCTCCAAATTCAAGTTTAAATTCACATATTCACATCTTGCTCAGAAATGCCCCAACCTAACGCTGAAAGAATTGAAAACAATCAGAGCACAGGTATTGCTACAGGGAGCAAAGTGCACCAAAGTCTGCTCAAGCCAGTCTAAGCGCAAAAGGAACTGCACCAGAATCAATGGCAACTGCCTGCCCTTGAGTTCACGGCAACGTTAATGAGGACGTTTCTGGTGTGCCTTCATGGCGCCAGCCAGTGCAAGGGAATTCATGTGGTCCGTCTCCCATCTCATCTCCCCCCAACACACATACACGTCCCACTCCAGCCTGCAGAAAAATCAGGGACGACACACCCTGCAGCTCAAGTCAGAATTTTCGCACTCATTTGGACTTGCCTCCAGAGAGCGAAACTCCCTAAGATAAGATAAGGCTGTTAAGCAGGTTTTTACGAGTTCCTTCTCCGTGCTTTACCAAGCACTGCCTGCCCTGTTGTTCTGCTGTATTTTAATAATAAAGGAACATAGAGATAGCCATGCCTATATCTTCAGTGATGTCAGTCAAGGAATTTGGCAGGCCAGTGGAAAAATGAAACTCTTCAGTCTGCTTTTGCAATATTCTTCCACTAGTATAAACAGGCTTTTTGTCCTCTTTTAGGGGGTTATTGTGGTTACAATGGAGTTAATTTCCAGGTGTGCGGAAAGTGTACAGTAACACAAGAAAAATACCATATTAATATTTAATATAACGCTTTTTATGAGCATGAAAAGAATAAAACCCATTCAAATGCAAATGCAGCCTGCAAGGATGGATAAAGTTTTATGTTTTTCCAGTAACGTCTTCATTTTGCTAAAGACCAACTTAGTCTTGAGTGAGCTAAGAGCGCCTGTGTGTGTGCAGTTCCAGACACTGAAAAGCCTGCCTCTGGCCAAAGTCCTTCTCAGTATTTGAGACACTTTTGCAATACCGTCTTGTTACAGCACTCATTGAAATACAGTGGGTTTATTAATCCCTTCAGAACCACATGTTGTAGCCCCAAAGGGATGAAGCCTGCTGCAGTGTCTGTCCTGCCTTATGAGACTTTAACAGAGCAGCCAAAACTGTGGGATTGTTCCCTACAGCTCTTATGGGCAACAATTTTTTTTCTGTGACATCCTCTGAATATACCAAGTAAAACAAATGGCCTAGCCTGGGATTTTCAATGAAATTTCTATGTGCTAGATACCCAGCTCCTTCCAAATTTCAGTAGATCTGGGTCTCTAACCACCACAAAACTTTTGACATCTCCAGCCTAAAAGAACGCATTTTGCCAACTACATTTCAAGCACAGCATAATAGTAACCAACTGGGAAGCTTGTAAATGCCACACAAATATTTGCAAATAACTCTAGAAAATAAACATTAGCATCAGCCTAGCTAGAAGATTCCCTGGCAAACAGTAGCAGAGGTATGGGGAGTGTGTGGCAGGGAAATCAGGCATGCTTTAACTGGTGTCACTTCTACCTATCATGGAATTATTCTTGATCCACCCTATCTTGTAGAGCACAGCATTGGCCAAGGCCATGCCACTGAATCAGCTTAAACAATTTTCAGTCTAGTTCAGATAGATTTCTTCTTTCATAATGGCTCTGCCATTGTGCATGTCACTACCTTGTCTTCCAAATGGGTCCAGATGGAGTAATGCGTTAGGGTGGAAAAAATAACCTTGCAGTGAAGGCTAGGCATCATGATAGCCGAGTTCAACACCTGAACGCAGCACATGCAATTGGAGTTACTTTGAGCAGGTTGCGTCACCAGGTTCATTTCACTGCATGACAGGCTTCAGTCTCTCTCCAACACTGCTCTCTCAAGGGCTTAACAACAGGGTTTTTTCTCCTACTCCAGCCTGGATTCTGTTAGACCCTCGGCACCTTTGGTTTTACTCAAATATAAGCAAAACCTAAGACTATGGACTAGAGAAAGACTCTAAGGTATGTAACACTGCTGTCCTGGAGGTCACCCCTTGGGCACCTCTCACCAGCACAACCTGCAGGGGATCCAGCCCCTCTCTGACTCAGCACCAGTCTTTGCTGAACCACGCGATGGCAGAGAAGTGGTCAAGGACCTTGGCTTGCCTTAGCCTGTGCTCAGACTTGGGCAATGCTCCACATCCAGACCTTAAGTAAATAGTTACCTGAGTCAAAAACATGTCTGCAAGGGAGACACGTGATAGCGATAGCTCAGACAAGGACAGCGAGCAAGCATTGGGAAAGCAAGTAAACAGGAAAGTAGAAAGCTGGAAGGCATACGGTTTTTGTTTGTTTGTTCTTTAAGTCAGGTATCTCAAACTCTCCAACACCTTAACTTGGGAATTCCCCTTTGTGAAGGAGAACTTCAGAGGACATAAATAAGTGGAAATTTATATGGAAATAAACATCCAAATATACATGAGGAAGGGAGGGGAGGGAAAGGAGTGATTCATTATTATGGCTTACATATCATTACGCATTCATAAATTCTAAGGTAATATATTTTTCTTCATTGCTTGGATAATAAATCATCATTTGATTACAAAAGGGGAGTACCTGGATGGAACAGCAGCCTTTCTGAAAAATACTCCTGGCAGATGAATGACAGGAAAATTTATGGAAAATTCAGTTGCCTGACTGTCCTCCCTCCAGGAGAGAAGACTGTGCCAATATCTAAACCTTTCCTGACAATTCACACAGCAGACACTGTCCTTGATGGAGTGAGGTTTTTAGACCTCCCTTGGCTCGATTTTCATTATCCCTCCCTTGGCAGCCTGCAGAATGTCTCATAGCAGTGCAAAAGGGTTAGAAAAGAGCCATCCAAGCTGCTACTGAGCCTGTGCTAGCAGGCCTGTCTCTAGGATCTATGAAAAATATACTGCTGTGTTCCCCACTTAGCTGGAGTTGTCCCATCAATCAAAGAGATCCTTCAAGGGTCACTGGTATTTGTAAGAGCAAAGAGTTTTCAAGAACAAAAAACGACCATCCAGTCTACCGACTGCTTACTGTTTTCTGGTTTACCTTCATTTCATCTCCCAGCTTTTTTTTTTTTAGATCAACTCTTAATTTCTTTACCCCTCTATAAACAAAGCTATTGGGCTCTTCTTTTCAGTTGGTGCCTTTGAGTCATTCTTCATTTTTCTCCCGTTAGACTCGAAGCAAGGGGTAAGTCTGAAAATGTGGTCACGCAAGAAAGATGTCCCAAGAGAGGGGGTGGGCAGCTGAAGCAAAAGGTATGGCAGAAGGCTGCCATGTGCAGAGTTGATCCTTGCTGCAATAAGGGCAGACAACTGAGGATCAAGCCCCAGCTTTTCTTTTCACACTCACTTCTGAAAGGAAATTGCCATCTCCTTTTAGAAGCAGCCAAAGGGAAGCAACATCCCCCCAGGTCTGGGGTCCCACTTTGGCAAAGGGTAATTCACCCCTTGCAGAGTTCAGTGCTTCTGGTGGAAGACCATCACTGAGCATTTCTTCCAACAGGAGCAAGCCTTGGAAACATATAGGTTTTAATCTGGGAATTGCCTGATCTAAGTTGGAGGACAAATTACATCCCTGCACTGGGCTTTGTGTTTTTGCACTGCTCAGCTGCCAAAAACCACACACACAGTCTGACTCGGAAGAGGCCTTTTTCTCTAGAAGGGCCAACTAAGATCATCAGGGGAAGGGGCTGAACATATGGGCTAGGATCCCTGTCAGATAAGATTAGACGCCTACCTCTGAGCTAGACGTGGAGAGCCTCCCTTCACGGGTGGCAGAGAGAAGCAGTGCATCCCACCTCCTCCTAATGCAGACATCTGAAACAGATCAGATGAATCATACTCTAGAAATGCCTATTCCCTAGCAGTGATTATAAAGAAATTCTGGATGAGTAGCTCATCTGCTGCCATCTGAAGTAGAAGGAATTAGATGCATTACTTGGAAAGCAGAAAGAGAAGGCTTTATTTCCTGCTGGTATCCACTTTTGGGTGGCACTACAGAGAGAACAAAGCCGGTGTGGTGTCCTGAATTTCTGTATGGGAGGTGTTTTATCTCCTACTCTCAGTGCACAGATTTCAAGGGCTGCACAAGATATAATGCTGTGAAAAATCAAACTCAAGCTTCCTTCCAAATTGCATTCCTATTGGGCGCTAGCCAGCACTATCCATCCAAAACATTAAAGACCCCCAAAGGCATCCTACACAAAGGAATTTGAGACGTTTTCCAGGGGAATCTTCCCAGAATACCAATAGTTGTAAAACACAGTTTGTCATTTGTTAAAAGGGAAGACATTTGGGCAATAAATGCAATAGAATAACTCCATCAATAACATGAACACACAGCCCTGATGGGTCACATTAGTCTTGGAAAAATCTCAGTCTTCCAGTCATGCTGCCATATAGAGAGATGCTCTCCAGGGCCCATTTTACTCACCAACTCTTGCAGTACTTGCCCCAAAAGTTTAACAGCCATAATTACACTGGGACGTGAAATAATGATACAGATTTATGCCAGCTGAAAACCTCTTATCAAGCCTCTCTTCACTGAGGTGCATTTGGCGTTTTTGAATTCCCTGGACTGTTTGCACCAGTGAGACTAGCAGGGCTAGGAAGACAAATAGGGTCTTAGCATTTACCACTCTGTACTGTGTGCAGACCTTAAAATCTGCATTCCCTGGGTGCCAAACTGCGTTTTACATCCACTTTGTCCTTCCTGCAATTGCATATAGCTCAAGGATATATATTTTCCCTGCCCTCATCCCTAGATGAAATCTCTTCTGTGGAATAAACAAACCTTCTACGCATCTCTCCATTACCGTATCATTTGGCAGGATTAGGATGCAAGTCTGTTTCACACCTGATGCAGGAAAGTATCTGCTTTGAGTTTTCACCCAGCCATGATTTGTCAGTGGATAGAAATCTCATCTCTGAAGCCCTGAGGCTTCAGCTAAACACAGTAATGTAACAGATTTTATTAGCAGCTTCAGAAAGGTAATCTAACACTAGATTAGCATTAAATGGTCCAGCAAAGTAGACACATGAAGGCATCTGTAAACATCCTCCGGTGCCCTTGATAGCAAGAATATCTGGGTTTTAGGCAAAGAGACAGTATTTTATTTAGAAGCTTTGAGGCACCAATTTGCTTTGTATACAAACTACTGAGTGATTAATGTCTTCGTGAGTTCTTTTCCTCATCAAAGCTAAAATGACTTGAAATATCATATGACTTGCTAATAGATGACTAGATAAAGCTAAATTGTAAAATTATCATTGTGCTTTGGTCTCTTGCTGAATACACGGATTCCCTAATATGAGAAATGTGATCAGGAAATAATCTGCTACTAAGAAGGCAATCCGAATCCCCTTCGAGGAACAGGCTGCAAGAGTACAGCAGTGAGGATGATATATTAGCATTTCAAGAAGAGCCTGAAATCAGTGCAGAGGATGCCACTGAGGAATAACTAAAATTGCTTTATCTTTATCTGCTAATATTTCTGGGAAAATTGCAATATTGCAAAATTGCAGAAAGACCAAACACCTTGCTTATATTGAATTGGATCTGCAACTCTGCTGGACCTATTCAGAGCCTACAGTATGTGATATTCTCCAATTAAAAGTAGGAATTTCAGTCCAGGATAGGGTTCCTTTGTCAATGCTACTGATAAGTTTTAGGGTAGAGAGAGACACTGAGGTCAGTATTTTTAGAAGCAGACAGTATGTGTGAGTGACCCACCAGAGACTCCTAACAGTGGTGTAATTTACAAAAGATGAGGCTTCCATCACTTGCCTATCATCTCTTTGAGGGACTGAATATCCTCAGAAACTTTATCAAAAAATGTCCAAACTTGATGTTTTGTTTTGGGGTTTTTTTTAATGTGCAATATCTATCAGCCATGTGACATGTCAAAAGTTTCCTCCATGAAAACAGATCAAACACTTACAAAGATCTGCCTTTTTTTTTTCCATAACAATGAGGAGTTGTAAGGACTTTATATATAGGATAAAATCCTGCATAATAGAGAATTTTAGGATAGTAAACAGAAGAGCTTAAGCAACTTTCTAACAAGCTTGAATGATTTATAGCTTCCTGGGCTCTTGAGGCCTATTTGAAACTCTGATAACTTTCTGCTGTAGGCACAGTTAACAAAACTTGAATTTCTAATCTTGGGTTTTCCCCAAATGGAAGTTTTAACTAATCAAAACATCCAGTGGATATACCAAAGCAAGTACTATTCAGTGCTCCAAATACCTGCACAATAACAAACAGGCTAAAGTTACACAGAGCAATCTGAAAAATGCATCAAAAGCATGTACCAAACTGTTCTTATTTCACTTCTAAGTGAAAGATATGTTCTAGTCACCTGGCATATGAATAAGTCTCTTGGATGTCACGCAAGAAAGGAAATGATCAAATACACCCATACTCTCTTCTAAGCAGAAACAAACATTAAGGAAGAATCATTCTGAGGGAAAAAAATGAAAGCTTGCCAATACTTTTTAAAGTTATTTGCTGTGTTTTATATCACGGCACTGCCTTATGTCCCAATGCAAATCGCCGAGTGAATTATGGTATATGCACATGGTGAGATATGGTCCCTGAAACAGGCTCACAGTTGAACAGACAAGACAGAGGATGACTTCAGGTGGAGCTACTAACCCACGCTCGGGCACCACCAGGGAACAGGCACTGGTAGAGCACCAGCCCGCTGCTTCCCCGGCCTGCCTACACCCCACGCTCGGCTCTCAGCATCTCCTTCAAGCACACTGTCCACGCACACTGGCAAAGCATCCAGCACAGCACTGCATCCCATTTAAACAATTATTTTCTAACTTACAATGGACCTGGGGCTTTGCCAAAGCTCTCCTATACAAAATCACTGCTTAAAAATCTCCCGACATCCTAACTTATTGCATATGCAATAGTTCTCCCTCTCTCTCATATGGTACATACCTCTTTCTACACAAACAATGATTTATTATTTTAGCAATAGAAAGCTGCAATAATAGGCCAATGAAAATAGCTAAAATTGTAGCCACTTTGCCTAGCAATTATACATGTGACAGTTTCATTTATCTGCTAGTCCAGCAGCTTAATTTACATCCCCTCTTAATGGTTAATTGTGGAAGTACACTTTACTGCAACAACAGCAAAGAACAACGAAGGCTGGACCAAGTATCTTGAAAGAAAAAGCCCCTTTTAATAAATACCTCTGCAATTAATTATGCAACCAAAACAGCCAGCAGCAAGCAAGAACAGTGAAGAGAGGGAAAACATCACAGTATTTACATGTGGAAATAGAACTTCAGTCTGGTAAGATGCAGAAGATGCACATGACGTACGAAGTATACTGTCATCCAACTCCTACTCCGACTCCAACAGGAGGTATGAGGATGCAGCCCACATTATGCAATACCAGTATCTACATTTAAATGTTTTAAAGCTGGCTGAAATTGGCTGAAAAATCCAGGGGGAGAGTTGGTATTTGTTCTTTTTGTTTGTACTTTGGGTTTTGGTCCTTACGGTTCAACTGGGTTTTAAAGTTTTTTCTCTTTAGTTGTAAGGGTAGAAAAATTGCTTGAAACAAAACAAAACTAAAAAAAAACAAGCCCCCAAGCAAACAAACAAACCAACCAACCCCCACAGACAGAAACCAAGCCAATATTCACAGGAATTTAGGTGAAGGAGATTTAAAACAACAATTACTATGAGAAGGCTGATGAAAATTAATTGGAAGAGATGGCAGCACTGTTTCTGCATCAGGAGAACAGAATTTTTCAACGTCTGTAGTAAAATGATGATTTACAACTCTGCAGTGAAGAAAATTTACACACTGACCAAAACTTTGGTAAGGTTTAGATCAGGTCAGGGATTTCCTGATCACATTTTGCTTTTGTCAGAAAATGTTGACTCAGTTGAAATTGCATCTGTTATTTACCACTAAAAGTTTGAACATTGTTTATTGTTGTCTGGATTCCTCAGGTCCTGAATGAAATATGTGGTCAAAACCAGAGAGGTGCAGAGCACAAGCAGCAGCTAAAACACTTGCCTGCTATGTAAGAGACCAAGATACTGAGCCTGGGCTGACCCAGTCAGGTAGGAAAGTTGAATTTAATTGTGTAACATTCAGGCGAAGGACTCTGATAACATGACCACTGTGGTGTCTTGCTCAGGGTCTAAGTGAAAAAGCACAATGTCCTGCTTGCTCTCTGCATGCAGAATTAGAGGTTTTCCAAAATTTTAGTAAGTCACAAAGATGGAATAACAGCCCCTCGTGTGGTGGTCTTGCGCAGGGATGGCCTAAAAGCCACCAAAGACAATGGCAGACTTACTTTTCCAGTAACTTCAGCAAGTCAAAGATGAGGGTCTCCATTTCTTTTTTTTTTTTTTTAATTAACAGCCATAGCTCTCATTTCAGATGTGCATCCAGTACCAAGCTTTAGTTTCTTGTATAGTTTTTTTGACTGTAGATACCTCATGTGCCGTGGCTCATAAAACACAAGGCAGAGCTAAGATGTGCCTCAAACAAGCCAAGGGCAATAGCCAGAACATTTGCAGCGCAAAGGTGACATCTTTTGGAGTGTGGATGATGAACCACAAGTTTACAACAAGCATTGAAAATGTTTGCCCTGCTATTTTACCGACCCTTGCATCCTACGTGACAATAAATAGTGCGTGCTTCTGCGCGCATGTGGGTGGCTATGGCTCCCCTTCCTTAACTAGGATACATATATATGGTGTCACGTGATGTTGCACAAAGATATCAGGTTCATTCTCATCACACTAGAAATTCACGCAGAACTGATGAGACCTCCTTCTCATTAGTGGTGCCTGCCTGGGGTGTGGGCTGAAGGAAACCACACAAAATTCAACAAGGAGAAGTACAATCTTGGGCAGCTGGGGTGAAATAACCCCATGCATCATCACTACTGGCTGAGTTGTTGCCCTGCTGAAAAGGATCTGGGGTTGTGGCAGACGCAAAGTTGCACGTGAGCCAGTGGTGGGCTCCCATTGTAAGCAAGGCAAATGGCCTACTGGGATGCCCAAGAAGATCCTGGCTAGGAGACTGAGGGAAACAATAATCATCCTCGGTGTATGAATAATCATACACGGTATGAATACACGTGTATGAATAATCATACACGGTGCCTCTGCTGGCAGGGCTGCAACTGTGATGCTGTGTCCAGTTTTGGATACCCAGAAACTCGAGAATCCAGGGGAGGGCAGCCAGGGATAAGGGTTCAGGGTACAAGACCTACAAAGAGAGCTTGAGGGAACTGAGCTTGTTTAGCCTGACAAAGAGGAGCCCAGAGCTACTTGAAAGGAGTTACAATAATAGCAGAGCCAAACTCTTCCTGGTAGTGGCAGATAGTGAAAGACAGGGCGGTGGCCACAAGATGTATAGCTTAGGAGGTAAAGACTGGACACTAGAAAAAGTTGTTTCACCAACACAGCAGCGCAGCCCTGAAATAGGTACCTGGAGAGGTGGTGGAAAGTGGATCCTTGGAGATTTCCAAGAGTTGGCTGGAGGAAGCCAGGGCTGGCTTTTTGTAGTGTTGGTGACTGTCCTGCTCCAAGCTGGAGGCTGGACTAGAGACCTGCACAGAGCTCCCCCAGCCAACACTCCTGTCATTCTGTGACCTCTTGTTTTTTTCATGAGACATTAAGAGTCAAACACTGCAAAGATAAATTGTACACTGAAACTAAATCATCTGAGAGAGTAAGAAACATGTTTAAATTATTTCATGAATATGAAATTCCCTGATGCAATCTAGACAGCTGATCACTTCTGGGGCTAATCAGACTTTACGTATTACTGAGAGACAATTTTAAAAAGAGAAGCAGAAAAAGTGTCTTGAGGGGTGGCCTGGCATGACCAAACAGCAGTAGCAATGACTCTACTGGAAAGCCGAACAGCCATTTCTGAACAAGACAAATATTTGGCCATGACACTGGAGACAGAACAGTGCAGATACCCATCTGGAAATTGTAGCACAAAACCAGAGCCACCTCTTCTTGGGAACAGGAAGAACAGAAGCACAATTTTTTTTTTATTTCATGATCCAAAACGCATGGTCTTCCAGTGTTACCCATGCTATTCTGATTCTACACTGTCTAAGGATAGCTGTTGCTAGACAGTATACATCCTTTTGTGAATGATTCACAATCTCTCTTGAGATATACTGTAATTACTGTAACTGTACAAAAAGATATAATTTTCTATCTTACAAGAAGAATGTTCAAGTTGAGATAAACGTTTACAGAAAAGATTGAAATCAGAGAGCCCAAATCTTCTCTCACGGCCAGGTTTGACAGACGTCATGTGAGATAAGATCATCGAGAACAGAATTATCGGAGGAATTTTGTCAACCAACTGGAAATTAATTCAATCTGAAATCACTCTAATTAGTTAGCTGTTCTAATGGTAAAACATTAAACATTGGGGGGGGGGGAGCTGGGTATTTAAAAACAAAAATGATAATTTATTTAGTCTATATAGACTTGCTCAGCTGTAAATCACCGATGCATCAGATAATACTTCGCATTTTGTCTTGAAAAATCACACCAAGTAGAAAAATGTCTTTTTTTGTGTTATGAGGAGCGGCAGAGGCAGCTGGCTCGCTCTTTCTAATCCGTACTAACATAACTGCATAATCACCTCACTAAGCACTGAACCTCAGCTCTGAGGGCTCTGTCTTCTGTTGTTAGTTTCTAAAAGCACAGGGAAGATCCTCCCCAAGTGGGATTTGCATCACTAATTATTATGGAATAATTAGGAACAACAGATGCCAACTTTTGAACTCACTGAGCCTGGTAAAATTCCCAGGGGCTCAGAGTTTTGGAAATGCTGATTTTGGAAATGCTGAAATTTTACTTTTCATTCGTGTGGGAGCTGGATTGCTATCACTAAGAACCATGTGATGCTGTCAGGATTACAGTGACCCACCGTTGTAACTAGAGTTACACTGACCCATCTAAATACTCAGAGTTCATGCATCTCTGCCAGTGATTTTTTTAGACAGGCTCTACAATGTAATATTTAAATGGAGACTAGCCATGAGTCAATAACAGGACTTTCACAGCATTATAAATGGCATAGTATTCTTCTAAAATACACTGAAAATTTTGGAGAGAGATTTTTTTTTTTCCAGTGTAGTTAGACAGTAATGCAAGGTTTTTAAAAAGAATAAGACCCTGTTGTAAGTTAAGGAAGACCTGCCTACAGTGAGTTTTGCTATACTTGGGAATATTATACTACATTAAGTATGTCTTACAAACAGGAATTTCCTTTAAAGATTTCAGTAGCTGCCTTGGAATATTTTAATTAAAGAAGAATTTCCAGACTCAGATGAAAAATTTAAGTCAGCATTGCTTCCACTACAAGCCACTGACTAAACCCCACCTGCCTATGACACCAGCAGAGTGTGACATGCTTTCCTCAGATATAGCTCAACTTGAGCTGGAAAATGCTAAGAAAAACAAGAATTGAGCTTCTTTATGCTCAATTATTTGCTCAAGTTTTCGTTTCCTGAAAAAGAAGAGGCGGAAGCTTTGCTGAACTCACAACAACCCCGTGAGGGACACCCAGTGCCTACGTCACTGCCAGCAGCCACGGGCACACACTAGGCACCCACACACATGCTAGATGGACTTTTAGCAGTGACGCTTTCTGAAGCTGGCTGCCAACTGGCCTCTTGGACAAAGGTGTTTAATGAACACGAGAAGGGACTAGGCTAAGGATAGATCTCAGCCTCTGTGCAGCTTTGGGGCCAACACTTAAAGGCAGCTCCAGAAAGTCCAAATCAGTTGTTGGGACCAGCAGAGGTCACCAATACCTATGTGAAGGGAGGATCATTTAGGCTGAATTCCAGTTTGGCTAAGATCTGAAGTGGTCCCCAGCAGCAAAACATTCAACAAAACTATAAAAACCGAGTACATTGACCTGAAACCTGGTGAGACTGCTCTATCCTTCAGTGGTAAAACTGTTCATGAAAGTTCATGGAAAACTAATACAACAAAGAGCAGGAGAAGGTTGTTCTTAGGAGCGTTCACTCAGCCTGATGATGCTTTCCCTTTCAACAGGCTGCTTCTGTTGTCAGTTGACAGAAATTAACTTCTTTCTGAAAATGAATCACAGACCCAAATTCCCTTCTGGAGGATCTTCTCTCTACAGATTACACTAACAGCCTAAAGAGAAGAGCTGCTAAACCAGTCACAAAATGGCTGTAAAAGAGGGCCAAACAAACACCTGTGCACTTGCAATGAAGCCACAGACTCTCTGAAATCAATTTGTCATTGATTAAAAGGGGACCTATGCCTCGGGGATGTCTGGATCAATAACTCTTGACTCCCACTGCTCCAGGGTTGCTGCAAGGCTGCATCACTTAGCTCTTCAGGTTACCAGGCTTTTACAAATGAATATTACAGCTTCTTTGTAATAATTACAGAGCAATTATGAAACTAACAGCAAAATCTATACAAGGCCAACCCTGATCCTGTCTGGGAAACTAACTCCTACCAGCCCCATCCTAATAGTGCCTGGGGAACTCCAGACATTTCCAACTCCACCCCTAATCCACAAACCCACACTGCTCCCAGCCTTAGTTTACCCTTACCCACAACACACGTGTGTCTTTAGCACATCCTTTCTTCCCATAATCCCACCCAAGCAGCTGCCTCAACATGCTCATCCTTTATGTGGCCAGGGTCCCACTTCTGGCCCCAAACATAGCAGGCAGGGTACTGATCCCAGCTTGGTCTCTGGGCTCCATTTGTTGCAGAGACCTATATAAAACAATATTTTGCAGAAACACCTCATTTCAGTGCCTAACAACTATTTATTGGGTGGGCTAAGCCATGTGTGTGATCACAATCAAGTCAGATAAATTAGTTTCACAGACTGTGTTAAATTATCAGGATCAAATGCCATAATTCTTATTTTAACAGTACAATATCTGCCTGGTTTTTATATGCAATTAATCTATAAACAAATGACAATTATCCAAACACTCATATTTCTATCAGTCTCCTTAAAGTAGTACTTAGACATTTGTGTACCTCGAAAGAGTTTTCAGTGCCACCTCTAAATCACAAGCTCAGATTAAAATGATATGGTTCTAGTTGCATCTGTATTCCCCCTCTATACGGAGGCTGTAGAATCAATTGGTTTTCTGGTTCAGCTGCTGAACCAAAAAATACAGAGTGAAAATACAAAAAATAAACAAACAGTCCTGGATCAAACTTTATTTATTTTTTTCTCTGCAGAACAAAATTCCCCCACCAAATCATTTCACTTGACATTCCATTTGCTCTGAAATGAAATGTTTTGTTCCATGTGCTTGCGTGAAAAGGAAAGGAAATACTAACTTTAATAAAGCAGATCAGGGAAACCTTCTGCCTGATTTAAGGCTGGGAGTCTGCCTTTCATGTGAGTGTTTTAACCTCTGTGTGGATGACAGCACTCTTCTGCAAGAAGGTGCTGGAGAGGGTCTTCTCCACCACCTACAGCCACCACCCTGCTCAGTGTAATGGAAAAAGTCACGGAGAGAGGGCATGAGAAAGACTCCCTGCAGTGGTGAATAAGACACGTCGCTAGAAGTTTGTGCGCCAACTGCAGTGAATGTCCACTGATTTACTGAAGAAACAATGCCAGAGAGACAGGCTGAGGACACCGTTCCCTAGGAAAATAAATTCCTCTGGTAGTGACAGCAAAAGGAGAATTTGAGCAAGCTAGAAACCACCCTGAGACTTGCTAAGGCTGAGTCAATATGCTAACTTCTAAACTTCACAGCAGGACATTTACTCTAGAAGTTTGTGTGCCTAGTTCAAAGAAAATCAAACTCAAATTAAGGGTGGCTGAAACCACACTTAACATTTGCCCCAAACTATAGCTGCCTACCTGTCTTAAACACTCAGTCACAAGCTATCAGCTGAAAGTGCTGCTTCTTGGGGAAACTTAATCCTGCTGAAAATCAATGGTAAAAACAACATGGGAGAGGTAACGTCTAGGGAATGCAGAAACACAGGCACGTGTAGCCACGACCCTGTAAATGGAAGTGGTGTTGGGAGACCAGAACAACCCAGGGCAAGCTGCCCACAGCTCCCTGCAAAGCTTGTATTTCCCAGGAAATTTTAGTCACAGCTCTGCCGCTGGTGTTATAACAACCTCAGTCCTCAGCTGTAGCCAGACAGCTCAGACAGTACAGTTTTCCTTGGTGGAAGAAAAAAAAAATAAGAAAAAAAACCTTAAGAATTGCCATTATGTCAAACACCAGTTACTGGCTGTTTTTTCTTCTGGCCTCTTCTACTGCCTTATTGCTAGCCATTCTTTCACTGCCTGCAATACACATGTTTCAGTGCAGGAAGGGACCTTGGTTTATCAGACTGCATTACGAGTTATGTGCTGTTCTCTTACAGGGAAGGTTGCTCTTTATGGAGCTGAACACACACAAAGTGATTGCAGCTACTAGTCAGTGGTCCTGATTGCCACAAAAGTAATGCTGGCTCTCAAAAAAGCTTTGAAACCTCAGCTCCTAGATTCACAGGATTAGGAAGTTATGTTTTCATTAAAAAGTAGTTTCTAACATCCATGATGATGAAGGAAAACCTAGAAATGTAATTATCTCCTATGCCAAGAACCCATTCCTCCACCAAAAGGCAATGAAACTAACATCAAGTTACGTCTTTGAATGTTCACAGCACTCACCAACTAATGACCTCCGTGTACTTGCAGCAGAGAGCACAGTATCACCACTCTGGAATTTCTTTGGAGCCGGTAAGACAGAGTCCTTGTCTCCTTCTGATCATTCAAACCTCTCACATGGGGAAAGTTGTCTGAATTCCCAAAATCCACATGTAAAGCTCAGAAAATCAGGAGCTTGGAATATATTTTTCATTTCTTCTCCTGCATAAGCACTCATTTTAGAAACTCTGCTGCTATTTCCACTGCCTGTTTGCACCAGCAGCTGAAAATAACCTTTTGATAACATCTGCAACTCACACACTAATGTACCATCTATCTCTCATTGTATCTCCTCACTGCATGTTTTTCTATTCACAGCAATTATTCAGATTATTCTGTCTTGTTTTACCAGCTCTCTCTGTGCATACAAACAAACTGAAGAAATTAGCAATGCAGAATTCAGAGAGGTGTTTTGAAACTCTTATCTCAGCCTCCTCCAGGCAGAGTTTCCTTCCCACCACCACCCCCCTGGCCAGATTTGCCTACCATTAAGAGTGTCTTATGGCATGATGCAGCGCATAAAGGTGCACCAGAAAACTGTAAGCAATGCCTTTATTTTCCATTTTTACTGTCCCTTCAGTAGTGAGAATTTAGAGGACACGTCCAGTCAATTCCTGACATGCTGACAATTTTACAATTGTTAATCTGAACCACAAAATAGCACAACGTTTTGAAGGTGCTTCTGTTTTGTGCAATATGAAGTTCACTTTATGATTTTTTTTCATAATGTGCTGTCAAAAACCCATCTTTCCAGGACACTGACACTTCAGTGATAATTCTGTGGTCCAGTGTTTTTCCAGAAAAATGATTTAGAAGAGTTCATTTTTGATTTAAAAAAAAGTATCAGAAAAACAATGGCTACAATTCTGTCTATATACAGCATTTAGGTCAACGAGCAAAACTGCTCTGGCATCTTGGGAGGCAGTGTTTAAATTCCTATTCACTGGAAATGGCATAAAACAAGTAAAAAGTTGTTATTACATACACATGAATTTAGAAATGACATGAATGAATTTAGAAATAGCATATTATTTACTAATATATAAATAACCATTAAGCCATATCAAGCAGTGCACATCTTAATGAAAAGAAAGTGACACAAACCAACCCTATTAAATCAATACATGTTTCACAGAAAGTTCAGTTTGCTCTGTAAGATGGGCTCCTCTTGAAGCGTTTTAAATGAAATTACGAAACCTCAAGAGCAAAGGGCAACAAATACCAGACTTCTCTCCCTGTGTTAAATTCTGCATGTCTGGTAATTTCCACATCCAAACTAAAAGGGAACAACCTTTTTTCACTCTACAGCATTCATAACATCGTAAGATCAAAGCAGTCTGTGTTCTCAGCTCGCTGCTTTCCGATTTCTTTTCTGGCTCTAAGGAGGACTTTAGAAGCCCCAGTTCAGCAATGTGCTTTAGAGGAATGACCAAACTCTTTCCAACCACCACACCACACAAGCCAGGATCCATCTTTTGGCACCTCCCAAGTCCCATTAATCTGAAACCAATCCTATCACAAACTCATGCATGGGAGCTTTGCTGAAACGTGTCAGGATGAACACCTGTATCTGATTTGATGCAGGTTTGCGTGTGTGTCTGGGCCTGTACCTGCTTAAGTCGAGCAGACAAACCCCATGGATGACATGACCACCGAGACATGCCCCTGCACTCAAGGGAGGTGAATGCTGCTTCTACAAGGGTGAGCAGCAACCTCATCCAGGCCAGCAAACTCTCCCAGGCTGGAAGCAAAGAAGCAGATAAAGAAA
The DNA here is from genome assembly GCF_034638445.1 of Ciconia boyciana. Taxonomy (NCBI): domain Eukaryota; kingdom Metazoa; phylum Chordata; class Aves; order Ciconiiformes; family Ciconiidae; genus Ciconia; species Ciconia boyciana. The sequence continues at coordinate 39,299,133 of NC_132943.1, read as the reverse complement.
GCAGCTTGGATGCCTCCTTTTGTCTCATCCCACCAAAGCTGTAAGATATTCTTGAAGCATCCTGTTGTTTTGGATTGCCAGGTATAACAGGAAGAAACCTGGGAAGCGGAGGGATCTGGTCACCCTCCCCTGCAGCTGCTCCATTCCCGCCACTTCCCAGGAACCTCCTGCCCTGGCATCAGCAGGGGAAAATGAGCAAAAAGAAGGGTTCTGACCACTTGCCCCTTTTCCAGATCAAGTTCGATGCAGAAAATGCATCTGAATACACATCATGGCATGGAATGAACTAATACTAATGCTTATTTATTACATTCACATCTCTCCTCCCTTTTTGAGAGGGAGGTCCGTAAACCTGATAATCAATACACTCATTAAATAGCTGTGCATCTGACCCAAATACAATATACAAATAAAATATATGGGCAATAAAATCTAAATCATCATATAGTTCTGATAGATGATGAAGACCTAGGCTGTAAAATTATTCCACCCCTCTCCATCTCCCAGAATCCTACATATCGATATCCATTAGCCCTCAGGAACATTACCAGACAAGAGCAGAGTGGAAAGTTGTACAACAAAAAACCAGCATCTTGCTCAATATTTCCAATGAAAATCATTGGTAGAAAATAATAAAATGTATAACTGTAGTGTGAATTTACAGACCTGGATATATTCTTTTATAGAAAATGATAGTTACAGATGAAAAGATAAATAACTCTCCAGTTCCAAAACCAAAAGCATTGTTAGTTTTATTCCCACCATATCGATACCAATCATGTACTGTAGCCAACCAGGAACAGTTGATAACAATCAGGAGGTGCTAGATTCAATTCTGCTTTAGTGACAGGGCTGGTAAGTCAATAACTTCAAAAGGCAGTTTGTAAAAAAAAAAAAAATCTAATTTTGAGAGGCATATAATAGGAACCCATTTGTAAGTGAAGATTTTAAGCAGATAGAAAAACACAGCACGGCCTTCGAAAGATATTTTTGCTTGGATTTAGCTCAGAGCCAGGAGAGAAAACCTGTGTCTATGCCAGCATTGTCGGCATCTTCTTACCATTTGCTGACATCCAAAATTTCTCCCAAACCAGGAATATCCCAAAGCATTAAAATGAAAATTCTCCAAGGCAGGCACGTTTCTGCAGATATGATATGGACCACTGCAGGGTAACCCTGTCCCCAAATGAGCAGCCCAGAGCCCACCATGGACTGGTTTGTTGGGCAATGGGCAGAGTCCTGTTGCCCTGACTGCAGCTACGCCTGTTTGCACTTGCAGCAGAGTCCCTGTGGATCACCCCAAGCCTCGAAGGTACAGCATTTCTCATGTAGTGCCTTAGAGGTCTACATTAGAAATTTCACATGAGCACAGCATGAAATGGCCCTTGCGCAACACCCACATCTACCATTCCTTGGTGGAAGTCTCCCTGAAGTTGGAAGGAGGCCTCCGCTGCCAGTGCCTGTTTGCTTGCCAGAACCTTTTTTTGCTGAACTTCTTGAGAAACTCCTTTGTGCACTCTGACTCTTTTGCCAATTCAGTTTACTTTCATGAAATCTGTCTACTGCCTCTGTGCAGTAGCTATGATAGGAAGCGAGCATGGCAGGAAGGCTACAAGCTGTTGCAGTACCAGACTCCTCAACACTGAGTATTTTTGCATGCCCCAGAAAAAAAGAAAGGACAATGAGGAGGCAGTGGAAAGCTGAGAATTTTGTGGTTGCTGTTCCCACACTAAATTTCTACAAATTTACATGTACACACTGAGCACGGAAGAGAAAAGACCTGGCCCCGGGTCATGTACAAATAAAGATGGAACGAGTGAGATGAATATCAGGAGAGCAGCAGAACTGAAGGCACCAGGACCCCTAAACACATATTTCCACATGCTCACGTTTCTGAATGTCTTTCACCCATTACCCTCCATCTGTATCTCTGGATTCTAATGCTCAGAAATTCTCAAAAAGATGACAACAAAAGTATTTGAAGGGCTTATTTTGAAAGGCTTAAGTAACTGAAAAGTATTCCAATTTGTGACCCCACACAACTGTAGGCAATGTTCACTGATTGCTACTGTTACTCAAAATTTTCCCACTATATGATGATGGCCTGGTTTGGTTATTAGCTCTGTCAGACTACCCCCATTCAGACTGAAGTCTTCTGTGAGAGGTGTTGTACAAGGCAGCCTTTTTGTTTGGAGGAAGAACAGGGATTTCAGTTTTAATGGTTTAGCTATTTTCAAAATTAAGTGGGGTGGGGGTAGGAGGGGAAACTGTTTTAAAGATTAAAAAATACTAGTAATTATTCTGGAGATGGTTCTTTTCCCTGCAGAAAATTCTGTCATTACCATACCAAAGAACATGGATTCAATATCCTGCAAACAGCCACTGTGGCAGGGACACACGGCTTACCGCCCACCCAAATTTGGCAAAGATACATGAAGTCTTTGAGATAAAGCACAGTTATTTAAGAGCAAGCTAACTTCTAATTCCTGACCAACTCTAATAAAAAAACACAACTGGCTACATAAGAGACCCATGTCCAACAAATTTTTAAAATAATTTGATGCTACCAATACTGTAACATGAACAATGGTTTTGCTAATTAATCTCATCATGAAGATTTGATGTACAACTTGCTAAAGCTTGTGTACTCTGGAGCACCAAAGCCAGGAACCCAGACTGTCTATGTTCCCTCAACTAGTCCTCACATTGTTGCAATACGTAGTCACAAACATGTGAAACCTGCCTTGCTGTACAATCAGGAGAACTACATTCAGCCCAAAATATTATTTCTGAGTTTACACCTGACTGCCTTCTGGATTTTGAACCACTGATTGGCTTTCAGGCTTTTCTTCACAGCCCAGAGGTTTAGTTTCCTTTTGTTCCCAACCTGAGATTTGAACATTGATCACTCGTCTCTGGGAGCTGGGATGCACAAAACATCTCAAACCTAACTTTGCATGTGTGAATGTACAAAGCCACTCTAAAAATATATTTAGAAATCAAGAAAACTATTGAAGCATGAAACTCAGAAATTGTCATACATGCTGCAGATTAAACTTCTCAACATAAAAGCCAGCTCAGGCAAGTTTGTTGGCAGCAGAGACACAAAACTTCCCTTTCAAATACTCCAAGTGAAGAGCGCTAACAGAGCCCAAGGTGCGTTTCAAACATCCATTCCATGCTGGGCAGCTAGACACAAAAAAACTCAGCATATGCAGGCAGCAGCTCTCCACCTGCAATCACAAAATGGAGTTCCCTACAAATGGCTGTGGAGCCGTCATCCTGAAAGCAGCTTGTCCAGAACAGCTAGTGTGCATACGTGATCAGTCATATTGGCGATGAAGCAAAGCAGAATTCAAGTGTTTCCATACAGAAGAAATATAAGCAGTGAAATCAGAGATTTGATATGTCTGGGCAGCATTACATCCCAGTCGCTCAACAAAGTGAACCACTTATGAGGCATGAAATACCCGATTGACCTTGAAGCAAGGTAGCTGAGGATTTATGTACAGGGAGCAACTGAGAACACCTCACCATGGCTGAATTTTATTTTGACTCTTGAGAAATATGGCAGATCCCTCACATATGATAGCTGCTGCCTCCGTTAAACACTACAACAGCAAACAAATTGTTTCACCCGCCATGAAATCCCAGGGAGAGCAATCATAGAAAACAGACCTCCATTTGCTTGTCAGCAATTTGCAATGTCAGCAGGTTTTGAACAAGTCACAGTCTCTCTGTGTGTTGCAGCCGGCATAGGACAGAAGACAACATAAAAATGGGCTGGAAGACCCAGGATAAGAGTCCCAGAGGGTGTGTGACACCCCCCCCCCCCCCCCAAGAACCAGCCACTGCTGGCTACAGGCAGCAGGTTCCCCATGCGCTGTGCAGCCACCCCAGAAAACAAACACCTCACATCAGTCAGGATGCGCTGAGCAGGGTGCAGCCACGGGGTGACCAGGAGCCGCCAGCAGTGCTCCATCTTTGCATAATGGGGAAGATATGTCCCCAACACCTCACAAGCCTTCAGGAAAAGCTGTGGGAACTGAACAGTACGTGCAAACAAAGCGACTGCAGCAGTAGGAAAGAGACAACAACAACGACGTGAGATGCATCACTACTACTATGTCCTTGATGCTGCCATTTCTTTACAAGGAGGGCATTTCTGCCCTGGGAGGAGGGAATCTTCCAGGAAACACTGATGACAAAAAAGTTCCCTCCCCTGGTCCCTGCTAGCAGGGTCCTCCTAGGAAGAGGCAATTAACTCTGCAGCCAATTCGGTACTTAATTGGCACAGGAAAATGTCAGGGGGAGAAAAAACAGCTGTACAGAGAAGTTGTTGAAAACCCTTTGAAGATAAACCTCAAAAGGAACAGAAGTCCAGAAAACAAAACCACCTGAAGAAGAGTAAGGGGAAAGGTTCCTAGCAATTTCCATGTTATTTTTCATTGTTAACTAAAAACATCCCACAGCCAGAACTTTTGAGCTATTTACTCCAGCTGGAAGAAGAGCCGTTCTGACTGAAGAGTCCACAGAGCCCACCACAGGGACATGAGTCGGGCACTCAAATAGCCCAGTAAGGCAGTGCCATCTGCAGGTCTCGGAAAACACTTGAGCCTGTTATTTTTTGAAAGCCAGTAAAGCTGTTGGTACTGCGGCGGCGGAGCACTCCCCCATACAGAACGAGGGCTGCCCAACAAACAAACCAGGTCGCATCTTCTGAAGGAAATTAGGACAAGTAATAAAAGATCTTTCAGCAATAAAAACAAGAGAGATGTCACTACACAAGGAGCATGAGACCTTTCAAAGCACTGAAGTGAGGGTAATGAGTTCATTTTGATCTCAGATCATCTCGTAAGTCACAACATCACCATTTAGGGAAGGGAGGACATAGCACCTGCATAGGAAAAAAGGAGAAAACATCTCTGACCATTGCAGCAGCGAGGATCTGGAACAGCCTCCCAGGGAGGGTCAGAAAATCTACCTCATCCCCAGGAAAAGGGACTGAAAAACACAGAGCTTGTATTAACAAAAAGCTTTACTTGTTGACCCAAAACATCTTACTGAGTCCTCTATTCATATACATGCAATGTTTACATTGCAGAACAGATTTGGGGAGGAGAAGGCATTTCCTGGAAGGTGGAGACTCACTACCCATACAGTGTGAGTACTGGAAAACAACTGGCACTGGGGAGGGAGGGCTCCCACACCACTGGCATGAGTCAAGTGGTGCATGGAGAAGGAAACATTTACTGATGCTTTTCTTTTCCTGCAGTAATACACAGCTTTAAACTATTTGTCTTCTACCAGGCTTTTGTACCAACTTAATTACCAAACAGTTGTTCAGCCTGCAGTGTGTTTAGAGCCTAACCCCAAAAGAACGGGTTTTCTGTTCCTTTCCCAACTTAATAGAAAAATAGAAATGGAGAAAGAGATATCTGCTGCCGTGTCGTTACCAGGAAAAAAAATATTCTCATTCCATACTCTCCAGTCCACTGTCCTCTTCAATTTTGCATTTCAGCTTTTCGTTGCTCTTCAGGGAATGTCTGAGATTCAGAGATCTTGGAATAGTGAATCAGGGCAGGGAACAATTTCAGTACACAAATTCACCCAGCTGAGCACGGTGCCGAGATTGCAGATTAAGCCAGAAGGCTGGAACAATCAGCATTCTCCAACTGCAAGGGCTTGAAAAAGACCTCTCTATTAATTGCAGATAAGGACATTATGCTCGGTACCACACTGGGCTGTCCACCAGCCAGATTACCAAATAACCGATAAGATAATGCACCTCGAACCTCTTGTCATTCGGAGTTCTGCCCATTCATAAAAGCCAGTACAACATTTTTTTAAAACTACTGTGCAGTTTACTGTTAACTGAAGTGAAGAACAGGGGCTAAGCTGAAAGCCAGCAATGAAACAGGTCTATCGCTGTGCTGTGCAGCAACAACCCACAGTAACACCAGCTTATTAATTCTGGCCTGCAAAGCTCTTTGAAGTTGCAGAAAACCATTGCCTGAAAATGCTATTATTTTATTGAAATCAGCATCTGTTGTTTTCAGTGTGATCTATTCATTGTCACAAAACAGCATCCGAGCATCCCTGCTGCCTGTTTATGAGAGAATCACCGCCCCCATGTTAACATTTGTTTACTCCCAATGCCAGAGCAACTGCGGCAGCGAGAGGTCAATACCCTGCCATAACATTTCATCCCATTACCGTTGAATCATGCTAGGAGGTGCAAATTACAGCTCCGAGTCCTTGCTAGCCCCACACATCGGCTTGACTAACCGCAGCCTTCTGGCAGCAAATGTTGGTGGGCTGGGAGCAGCAAGCTCGACACGCCTTGCTGCGTCTGCCTCTTGCTTATCTCCACGGGCAATTAATAGGATCTCTCTTGAGTGATGGGTTTTTGATGGGCTGGGAGGACGGGCTCTTGAACACCGCACAGTTGCTGAGATTTAATTACAGGGCCAGACTGCCACTTTCACAGCACTGGCATTCAGGTGGAGGATTGGGGGCAGGTGGAAGGTGGGTGCCAGACAGCTGCCTGGGCTCCCGTTCCTCTTTCCCACCACCCCACTGAAATGCACACTTCCCCTCCCATGCCACAGTCTCGCTCGCCTGCACAACGGGAAAGAAAACAACACACATGGGCCTTTCACCCCTCTGTTGACTTTTTCTGAAAGGCTGCTAAGCCACGAAAGCACCCAGGGAGGTTGGTGGGAACCTTTACATTCAGCATCTTCGGGAATCAGACCCAGGCAGACACACTTACAACTGCAGTGCCTCCGTGTACAGTGGTACCGGTCTCCTGCTGTTTCCATGGGAGTTGGGAGGACCTGCAATATTTTGGGGCAGGAGCAGTCTCGGCCATGCTGCTCTCCAAGCAGAGGCCCATGACTCCTGTGTCCTACCACCTCTTCCTGTCTCAGGAGAGAGCAAGGAGGTGTCCTTGGCTGACGATCTCTGGGGAATTCGGCAATACATGCTGAGCTTAAGCTCAAGCTTGTGCACATTCTCCCTATCCAGGAAGAAGTCTAACATGGAAGTGGGGGTTGCTTTCCCGTGTGACTGAGAACCAGCCATAGCCCTGTTTACCAGTTCTCATTTTTAATTACCTTTCCAGCAGCAACGAGTACATGCTGCCCAAGGTCACTCCAGCCCATCATCCCCTGAGAAGCACATGGAACATGAATGACTCAAGCCTTCTGGTGAGAGAAAAACATCCAGGCCATCCATAAGTAATGGCTGTTCATTACAAATTTCAGTGTGTCGATGCCTAAGACCTCATGCCACAGAGGTCCATGAACAGCCAGCAAACATGACAGACAGAACCTGGCTGGAATTCAATTTTCACAGCTTGAGTAAGGTGGGCAACATGAAGTTAAAGGTACTGGAAGTTTTCTAGTGGCTCTTTCTGTATTCCTTAAAAATACAATTTAAAAAAAAAGAAAAAAGAATTAATGTGGAATGGAAAAAACAAAAACCGAGAGCACTGTGTTAATCGCAAATATTTACCAGCAGCAAGAGACATCTCCATGCTGATCACACTAGCAGTGGCCATCACATTATCACAGCAAAACATCAGAATTATTATTATTACTTTATTTAATTATGTTATTACTGCAGATGCAGAGGGAAATCTTAATACTCTACTGCCCAAAAAGAAGAAATTGGTTTTGTGACGAGATCACACACGTTCTGCTGTGTAAGGAGGATACTGGAGATTATAAAAAGAGGGCAGGTGGGTGGGAAGGCAAAGAGGAAGAAGGTGGAACTAAATGAGGTTATAATAAATTAATATTGGAAAATAATTTTGGATCTATAATACCTCCTCTTATTAAGAATCCTCAGTATTACTATTTCATCCAGCCTCAGGCAGGCCTGCTGAAAGGGAAAATGGCTAGTAAATGAAAAAAGGCAAAGGCAAAGAAACTCCACCCGACACTAGACACGAGTGTAGGGAAAACAACAGGAAATGTCTTTGGAGTCATGCACAGTGACGAAGGAGCTGGAAGGAAAGCAGACATGGCATCACATGAACACTGAGGCATCTAATCTACTCAGCCGTGTTTCATAACCCTGCTGTGAGTGTGCTCCATAAGCATGACACTTCCGTAGGCATATGACTGCATCACATGAGAAGTGACAGATGAAACAGTCCATTTAATAAAACTACACACAATCCCACAGAACTGGGAATATAAGAAACAGAAATGAAGACGACCCCGTATGAAACCTGTTCCTCCCATTCTGATATATGAAACTCTGGGTATATATGTTTCTAGCACTCACAGGCTGGCCGGTCCCAAGCGCTGTGCACACGTGTGTGCATGCAGGCATCAGCCAGTCAATAAACGGACACCACAGGCTGGCAAGAAACGATGCAGTGTTTCCAAGTGGTCAGTAAATTCAGCAAAGTTGCTGTTGTGGTCAGTGGTTCGTCAAAGCCTGGTGGCTGTGCAAACATGCTCACTTGGGCACTGGCCCCATGCAGCAGAGGTCTGGAAAGGCAAAAAAAATCACTGAGTATCAGGAGGGGCATTGCTGAGTGCCCTCCATGCAGACGGCAGGAGCCGCTCACCCTACACTACTGTTTCAAGAAGCTTCGCACAGTTGGTACCCTCTGTCCCCAGGGTTGTCGAGAAAGAAAGGAACTAAAAAATAATCCCAGAATTTGGCCCTGAACAGCAACGTATGAAAAAAAAAAAAGAATTATTTTGACAGGAGTCCCATAACCAAGCCATAGATAAAAGGCTTGGTTCTGTTTCCAGTTGCACAAGGGTGAACCAGAGTAACGCTATGGGCGTCCATGGAGTAACAAGAGTGTGAAGCTCACAAACGTGAAGGCAGGATGCAACCCAGAATCCACAGTGGTTTTATCAAAGGAAGAAGAAAGGAGGGAAAAAACACCCACAACAAAGAAAAAGTTGCATCCACACTTTGAAGATGTTATGTGAAAGTCAAAGAAAATTCATGAGACAAAGTCATACTGTAGACAGAGAGAGAGGGTCGACTGCCGTATTATAATACCCCCTGCATCAAAATGCCTCCAATGCACTTCAAGAGAGTAGTTTGCCTGAAATCTCCTTAGCTTACTACACACTAGGAAGAAAATCACCACACTGCTCAGATCTGTACAAGGGATGAACCAGGTGCCAGGATCTGAAACACTCCTCTTTCAAGCACCACACCATGCTGAAGAGCTGCATCCTCTCTGGTGAGCCGGTCCCTCCGTTCCTCACCACCTCTTTGAGCTGGTGGCTAGACTGGTACCTGATGCACCTGGCATAGCAAGGCAGGCGAAGACAGCACAAACAAGGACACCACCCATACAGAGAAACCAAACACAGATAAAGAAAGGCCAACAGTAACAGCTGACCTGAAAAGTTATGTTCTCTCCTGTTAAAGGGAGGACTGGAGATGCCCATCACAAGTGTGCTTGCTGCCCACAGCACCCATCCTTACCAGAGGGCCCTGTTGAGTTCATAACATGTATCATCACCAGAGGATCCAAGTCAGACCTCAGCTGTTGTCTTCCCCAGCAGCTCAATTATCATCTTAAGTGACTGAATTTTACCTGTACTGAGTTCCTAACAATAGGTCAGGCTACCCATAACCAGCTCAGAGTCGTTTCTCTGACATGAAGCCACATTATTGTTACATGGATGGCTGAACCAGTTGGGTCGCATGAAGCACCACAAACTTCTGCTCATTCCTCAAGACAGACCCGTGAACCTGACACAAGCAGTTGCTTCTTCCTTAAAACAAATCTGACCCGAGCTTTTCACGTCCTCTCCCTATTGCCTAAACAGAGCAGTCCTGAGATTGCTGAGCTGCTCGACACCCAGCATAAGACAAATGAACCCTTTCCCTCAAATTTTAAAAACAATCTTCACTCATCCTCAGAGCTGGCCTTCCCCCTTGCTTGTGCTCTTTGGGTTCCCCAGCTAGCTGGCAGAGCTTGTAGCTAGCCTTTCCTTCTTTGAGACACACCACCCTTGGAAAAATCTGGAGATGAGTCCTCAGTCATGCCCCCTTTCAGGGCAAGAACAGCTCAAGAGACTAAAGATATCACTGCCCATTGTTCAAAGTTACCTGTGCATTTTCTAGGAAGCTTTAAATGCATGCAGTAAAAAACATTTTAAAAGATCCTGCTTTAAAAGTCTGTGCACCTCCTGGCTTTAGAGACACACACAGGCATTGCAGAAGACATCTGTGAAGCACTTCTGGCCTCGTCCCATACAGGACTACCCTTAATGCCTTGAAGTTTGCATTAGCTTTTGTGTAACATCTGCATTTCAGAGGTCTTCTCTACCTGAGCTGCACGGCTGCCTGATGCCAGCCAGTTTGCTACTGCTTGCTCCAGCAGTTACCAGCCTTCCCACACCCTCTTGTGAGCCCCTGGCAACACCCAGGATATAATCTCACCCTGGCAGTTGTAGAGGGCAGCTATTATTTTGCTAACAGAGCTGTGCGATTCAACCCTCTGTTTATTTGGCCAACTCTCCCATTCACGGCTTTGTTGAGCTTATTGATTTCATTGTATGTCACAGACTAAAGCTGACATTTCCTTATCAAAATGGACTAAACACCTGCTTTATTTCAGCCTACATAACTCCCAAGAAATAGCAGTGACCCAGAAGAATCTTAGTTATCAACTACCCTGGTTTTGCTATACCTCACACTTCAGAATCACTTAGGACCACATCTTCATCATCCAAGGTTTGTTTTGTTTTTTTAAATAAATTACATATGTTGAAATGTTTGGCATACCAAACTAAAAGTGGAAAAAAAATCCTGAGATGAAAAAATTAAGCAACATGACTCATGACAGACACCAGGTGTAGCCCTGTCATGCTGGTTTTGCATTGGGGTAAATGCACTGACAGCTGTAGAGACTCTCATCATCCATATTTATGTCGGCAATATCCAGACAGAATGGAGCATATGCAGTTTTCGAGCCAACATTGTCAGCCAGCTCCTCCCAGCTGCATTTAACTGGATCCTAAGTTAAGTGTTGTCAGACATGGTGCTCAGCAAGCTCATTCTTCTGAAGGTGTGCCAACGCTAAAGCAAGATTACAAGCTTCTAAATGACTTAGAGGTGCACTTGTTATGGGCACGTTCCTATCTCTCAAAATGCTTGGGAAATCCTCTCCCCCTGCATTACAGTTTATGGGATCAAAACCTCCCTTTGCAAACGCTAACACACCTAAGTAAATTTACTTTCAGGACTAGGTCTAATAAAGCCAATAGTGTACTCAAACTCCCAGCAGCACTCTCATTTGCAGGATGAGAAGCTTCAAGAACCTTTTAATTTTATAATGGAGGGGGGAAGAAAATCAAGAACAGTGATTTCCCGGGAGCTGCTTACCTTAGCACCGGACGTGGAATTTAACACTGAAAACAGAGAAAAACCAGTACAAGAGGCAAGGTCAAAAGCTGATCCTCACTGCTTGTCTATCACTTGCTGAAATCACCAGGCACCCAAGCATGCAAGGGTTGAACGTTCGTGCCGAGAAGTGATCATGTATGAGGAGAAGACAACTTGTGTCTTTCCACCTTTTGTCCAGGTGACTGACCAGGTCCTGAAGGAGGGCCTCCAAAGCACGGTCAACATGAGTAACAGAGACATAACATGCAAACCCTACTGTTACTCTGTAGACCCCTGTCATTAACTCACAGCGCTGAGGGTTAACAGTCTCGTCACCAGCATATACTGCATCCAGTGCAGAGGAATATACAGCAACACCTAATTTTTCAGAAGCATGTAAGTTTTTGAGGCCTCTGTTGACCATGGCATAACAGTGATGAACCAGTGTCAGCCCAGTCCATCCAGTCTACTCCAGCTGAAGCATTTCTGAGTTCAGCGAGACAAGTGGTGGGCAAGAACTTTGCTACCTATCAGCTCCATGAAGCACCATTTCCAGAAAGACCTGCTTTGCCTGACCCCATCGGAGAGCTTTTTATTTTTGCAGGATCTGAATATCACAGGAGAATCAACAAGTAATAAAACAGCACATACCAGATCCTCAACTGGTGGACATCAGCTGTCAGGGAAGGTGGTCTGATTTACACCAGGAATGTCTAGCACAGTATGCTAAGGGAATTCAGATTATGCTCCTCCGCAAGTAAAAGGGCATAATTTACAAAAATTAATAAAGGTTAAATTTAAAATAAACAGAACTGAATGCCATCCAGGGTTTTCCATACCTCTTCACTTGCAAACAAGGAACCAAAATGTATTCCAAGGTCCACATCATTCTAGCCAGCATCTGCTAATCAGAAACCCTCCAACAAATTGGCAACACTGTTTTGCTCACAGAAAAGAGGACATATGAATGTGCTTTGCTTTGCCTTGCTATCAGCTTTCTTCTGCTGCTGCATCCAGCAACTGCAGGAAAAAAGGAATACAAATCCACAGCACTGCTTCGCTAGCAAGCTCTTGGCAAAAGTCAGAGATGCTTGGGCTACTAATCAACTTGCCATCTGGCCAAGCAGCAGGAGCTATGAAACTATGCAGAGATAAGGTGGTAGTAGACATTTTCAAATGCATACCTGAATTTTCAAAGTTTGGATCCTCTTGGTTGGATAACCAGCTACTTTTCCTCACTTTCTTCCCACTCCTGTTAGTAAATTGGGCCCTTGCACTTCAGTAGCACTCCCATGGATATCCTCCAAGGCACGAGGCCAGGGCAGGGCCATCTCCGTACCCAATGTGGAGTACCCAGGAAATCTCCCTTTGCATGAACATGGTGGGAAATCTGGAAATCTGAAAGTTATAGATTTAATAATCATCAAAGGTCTGCACGGATGTGAGAGGCCACTAATCCTGGCCTCATAACAGGAATACTCTCCAGTCCTGAAGCGCTGGCACAGGAAACTCAACCCCCAGTGCTAACGGTGGTGGTGGGGACTCAAAATACAGTCTAGAGGAAATGCCAAAAATTATGCATGGCTCCTAAATCACTTAATCTACTTGAAATCCCACCTTATGATCCAGCATCACTTATTTAAAAGCCAAACCATCTAGGATCTAAGTTACCTCTTCTGTGCCTACAGGCAGTTTGGGCCAAGGGCCGGGAAGCAGCACATGGCAGAGGCAGCAGCGATGTGGCAGCTACAGCAGACCCACACTGTATATGCAGACAGGCAATTCAGTGGGTGCTTTCTCACCCACAGCTGCATGGCATACGCATGTCCTACAAACGGCTCAAAGACCCACTTTCTTTTTTTTGCTGTGAAGTTTATCTATTTCACCTTCAGAGCTTGCAGCTAATGAGTAGTGCCACTCCATCATTTTTATAGAGGCACTCTCCTGTGGGCCATTAAAATCACCCAGTGGCAGTCTCTCAACAGCTTCCAGTCGGGTCTGAGACCACTGCAGATGTCTGAAAACATGAGACTCTATTCCAGACTCATTCACACTGGATTTACCTTATTTAAATTAAATTTACTGACTTTGATGAAGTGTTGCTCCAGATTCACATGGAGCACCAAGTGAGGCTGGCTCTGTGTGGCTTTTCACACAGTGATTCACACTGAGTCCACTTAACTATGAAAACCTCTATTTCAAATGACTAATTTCCATGACAAATTAAAAGCTGTTCATCTTAACACATCCAGGCTGAAAAATCATCAACTGTCTTAGAAAGAAGCTTCTGCTGTTATGGCTAAGAGCTACACTTTCTTTAGCACTGAAATAGCAGGAGACTAGGAAAAAGCCTCACCAGTGATAGACTGTCTCCATTATGAAGTATTAGACATAAGAGTGACTGAAATTAAGGACTTTTCCCTGGAAAGCTTTGGACTCTTTATGACACCCCATAAGCAACGTCCCTCATCTTCTGCAGCTGCAGAGTGTCCCCTCAGAATTAAGGTGCTGCTGAGGAAGGAATTCAGTGGGTTGGACTACAAAAGTCAGGTGCTCAGCTGGCATAAATCAACACAGCTCTGCTGACTTCCATGGAGGTGCAGGGATTTAGCCCAGGTGAAAATCCTGCTGGAAGAGATGTTTTTATGCATTGCAAAGAAAGGTGCCCAGGAAGCAGACCATCAGCTGGCTAAAAGCAATTTTGCTCCACTGAAGTCAATGCCACATACCTCGGAAGTTGATGGCAAAACCGAGAGTGACTGGCATGGATGTGCTCTGACCCCAGCGTGCTCTGCTTTCGGAAATGAGTTTTGTTTGTGACCACCTATTGCCGAGTGGCAGTTTGTAATTTACTCCCTCCACCAAGCTTCTGGGGATGGTAGAAGAACAGCAACAGAGCAGTAAAACACATATGCAAGCTTATCTGATTGTGTGCTTGAGAAGAGAGCAAACGTACTGAACTGAGAAGACAGAAACTGCGCTTACCCAAGCTTGCCTCTGGTGACTTTGCTGAAGGGAGCAGCCCTCAGTTTCTGCAGGCTCCCTTCAGCTTGCCTGTCCCAGTACCCGGCCACCGTGCAGTGCCACCCACAGCCACAGGACTTCGTCCCAGTCCCTAGGTCACCCTCTCCTCACCTGCATCTGGTAACAAGGAGGCAGAACCAGAGGATATGCATTCGAGCTCCCATGTTGTTTTACAGCCCCAAAGGTAAATTCAAACCAACAGCATCATTTCCAGAAGATACTATCTTTCTTGTTAAAGAATCTTGCTTTAAAATATCACTATAAAGTAGCGGTGTTTGGCTGGGAATTTTGTGCAGCCAGCTAGCAGAACCTGATATTTTAATAGTGGGTGGCTTGGGACTTTCCGAAAATCAGCCCTTTGAACACGTCAAACTGAGCACCCAGAATTTAAAGCACTTAATGTATCAGCCACTTTAAAATGCTGGCCCTTGATTATGAAGGAGTACAGCTGTACGAGAAGAGACAGAAGCTCCTCATGGGAATGATTTGATCTTCAGATTAAAAAGGCAAGAGCCCAGCAATATTTACTTATTTGGCTTTTAAGCAAAGTTAAAAAAAAAAAAAAGAGGCCGTGGCTAGCAGCAGCAAGGAACAAACTTCTCATTAGTGGGCTGTGCCAGATTCTTTATCTAAAAATAGTCTGTTCAGCAGCTTTTGAAAGAACACCATCATGTTTAATTGAGATGCCACAGTATATGCAAAAGAACAAACAGGAATATTACATCTCTCTTCTGCAATAGCTGTATTTCACTTGCTAATTGCTGAATCTGATCTAAGTCTAAAAACACTTTGCACTATTAGAACCAGTGGTCTAAGTTAAGCGCAGAATGTGAGGATATGAAGGGGTTTCTGCCCACCCCCTCTTTTCTAGGAATGTCTCAATAAAAACAGAATCAGCATCAGTTAATATTAAGTTACACAATTAAAGAGGGCATCAGGTAACAGGCAGAGAGGATGACCAAAACAAGAACCTTAACAAGAGTGTATGGCAAAGCTTTAGTAAATCTAGGTCTTTACTAATAAAACCCAGATAAACAAGCCTCTCATTTTTCCTTCCCAGTGCTACTCCAGTGGAGATAACACAGATCTTCCCCAACTCTTAGAAGTTAAAATTGCTGCAGGAGCTAGTTATTTCTGTGTTAGAGTCATTTGTAAATGATGAGTTCATTTGTGGGCACTGAGTTAGCACAGAGGTTGATGTTGTAAAGTAAATAAAAATGCTCTTTAACTGCATCTTTCTGAAGGCATCAATACTTTGCGACATCAATGTCTCTTTCATTCAAGAAAAACTGCAGGTCATGTTTCAGCTGAGCAGTCCTTCACTGACATTTCCCAGCTGAAGGCTCTAATGGACAGAAAGTGGAGGGAATTTTCATATGTTTGTTGTTGGAGTGAGCTTTTGTATAGAGGACTTCAAGATGTCACATAAATATTGCAGGCTCTTATTGATTTGTAGAATAGGAACTATACAGGCAAAGAGCAAGGCAAGTCCCTTTACACCAATAAAACCTGGTATTGTTTCTCAGCTCGATTAAAGTGGAGTGACTTAAAAGAGAAGTGATTTCATTCTTTATGACCTTACTGCTAAAAACAGCTTAAGGAAATTACTTATTTTGCTGTGCATCCGCACCAGCTTGAATCTCTAGCAAACATACCTGTCAACGTGCACTCGATATTGCTCTGTACACCCCAGTTAGTGGTGTGTCTGCCAGGCACATCTTTGTGGCTCTGAAGAATGGCACTGGCTAATACACCCTATTAGAGTTAAGAGATTCTCCATGCTCGTTTCTGGTACAATGACCATTTCCTAACCTTTATTTTCCCACTACCCCAGTGGCTTCCTAACTAACAGTCTTCCATGGACACTTATTTTCTGTCAGGTTGGGCTAGCAAACAAGGGACATAATTAGTTGATAGGCTACCAGCTTTACTAGAGGAATTTCCTAAAAGAATTGCTCTCCTTTATCCCTTGCCCATGAGGTTTCCCATAAGAAATGGCAGTATGGCCTGTTACAAGCATACTTCAGCTGTGGCAGCATTTCCCAGCTCTGCTAATTGAATTAATCTCCTGTTACTAACATCTAAAACAGCTTCACCAGAGCATTTGCCTTCTCAGTAAAACCTGCAGCATCTTCAGATGTCTGGAGCTTATGTGATTTCATAGGCTTCCCTCGGGTGACTTAGATTTCCATGCTTTATCATGAATAGGGAAAAATCTATTTTATTTTGTCACAGCCATCCCTGTTGTTAGAAGTTACAAGTAGGGGGTGAGAGGAGACGGGGGAAGGAGGTATATGAGAGTATTAAATACTTGAGCAACATCCCCAATACATTTGTGCTGTTACTGAACTTTAGGAGTGTTATAAAAGCATTTACACAGATGACATTCCTGAAGAAACCCGATTTATCATTTACTGCAGCAATACAGCTGTGCTAAAACTATCCTGCTATACACTATACCAGATGAAGCACTGCCTACAGGACAGCAGATAGGAATGTACCAAAGGCAAGGACATGTAACATCCCACAACAAGAAAGCATTTCATAAACATGTGTAGAACTGCTTTGCAAGTGGAAAAGAATGACCGAAATGGGGTTTAAAATGCCAGGCTGATTTCTGGCACAGCACCGAGCTGGCACATCTCCCAATTCTGTTCAATCTGGTTCTTTATTAGGCTGTGGATATATTGTAATCAGTGGTTATACAAGATACTATCTAGTTAAATACCTCGGCCCCTGTTTTGTGTATTTGCTACATCTTGATGTTTCTTCTGCCCAAATGCCCTCCTTTCGGGGGGCATCTGAATAGGGCTGACAACCAGCTGATGGCTCAGAGACCTGGGATCAAGTCTCTGCACCATCCCTGATCTCCTGCGTGTGCTCAGACTCGCCTCGCTCAGTTGCTTCCACTGCACATGAGGAGTTAACAGCACTGCAGCACCAGCCTCAACTTTGGTGGGGAAGACCAGTGAAGTACAGTTAAACATCGAGTTTCCTCGACAAACTGGATGCAAGGGAAAAAAGAAAACAAATCTTTTCTCCCTGCTCCTACAAAGATTGTACCATGGAGAAAGATTTTACCATGGAAATACTAATGGAAATTTGAAGAACTCTAGAAAGTATCACCATCCATAGCAAGGGATAGTTGGAGGCTAAAATAAATTATGCTCTAGAAGTCACACAGTTTTTCAAAAAATCTCCATGATCGAGATGTGCTAAAACAAATTATTTGGAAGAATACAGAGCCTTGCATATCAGCAACTCCACCATTTACTGATATACACTGTAAGATTCACCAGTCAGGTGAAGTCTGAGAGGACAAAGCTTCAAGCCATGTTGCTGACCCCCTCCAGCTGCTGGTACCTCAAGTACAGCTATTAGCACTCACAGCTTGGGACAGGGGTTTTGCTGCGGCTTTCCTTGCAATGAAGAGATGCCAATGCCTGAGCTTGAACACTTGCAAAAATAAATTAACGGGGAAAAAAAATCAGAATAAAACTACCAAACTAACGCCCACCTAACTGGGCAAGTTGTAGATCAAATACATGTTTAGGACGCTGGCAGAATTTCAGGGTCAAGGTGTACCTTTTTGCAGTTTAGGTGGCATGTGCTTCAGCAACTGTTCAAGACAGGCATGCACTTTCTGAAAGTCAACCATTTTGGGGGATACCATTGTTTATTAAAAACACACCCCATTGCAAATTCTACTTGTTACCATTTTTTGGGTGTGCTGGTGAGAGGAAGACAAGACAGTAACAGACAATAGGGCAAGGCATTTTGGGTAATTACCAAAGCAGAGGACTTGCCCCCCTGGTGTCTTTTCAGTGTTTTAATACAATTGACATCTAATGAACTTACACATAACCTTCGCGGGTAGCACTCCCAAAACGCCTTTCGGTCTCATTCACCTCATATACCACATTTAAACACAAACATGCCAAAATAATTATAATTACAATATTGCAGTAAAGCGTTTTCAAAAATAGCCAGATTTACTATTCTGTTCTGAGGACATGTGCAGAGAAATGAGCTAACTATACACCCGCCCATCTGAACGCTGACTATGGAGTTTATTCATCCCGGTTGCAAAAATCATAAATAGAACAGGAAGGTGAATCAGAGGGTACAGTTTTATGGCTATAATTTTGCTTCCCTCTTCAGATCAGATGGCTGAGCTTAAAGAATTAAAGCCCATCAGATATCACACTGCACGCATGTGCTCAAAATGCTCAGCAAGGATAATACACAATATATGGCAAACCAAACATTTAAAGGAAGATTTTGTAGGCTACTGTTTCTTATGCATATAACTGTGCTAAGGAGCAGGTTTGAAGAACAAATCTTAGTTTAAAGAATTCCTGATTTAAATGCTTAATTGTATAGCTTTAAAATTTTATCTCCCTAGAGTTGCTTTTAACTAGCTGGGGCATTTGACTTAACAGCTCCAGGTTCGCTTGCACTTGAATTTCCAAAAACTTATTGAGAGTATGAAAAAGAATCACTAGTTTTGCTCCGTCTGTGATTCACTCAAGAAACAGCACACAGCAAAATCAGATTCACCAGTAGGCTGCAATTGCCAGTTACTTGACAGGTGTGTTTATTACCAGACATGGCAATTTACAGACACAATCCGACATTTTGAAACGCCTGTTCTCATACTGCTGTAAATATCTCACTGCAACTTACATTACATTTAGGAAACAATTCAGAAAGGTCTAAAATCAACCTGACTCCAGCTGCTTCAATGGCCCTTAAATCAAGACTATTTCACATCAAGCAAAGAGCCAATGAATCTGAAGAGTTGGTATTTTGAGAAGGAGCATGTTTCTCTTAAGCCCCACAGAAAGGCACGAGAGAAGCAGGTTGCAGGCCTTCCTTCCAGCTCTCAGTTCCTTCAACTCTCTGCCTGGAAACCAAACACAAATCTCGGTCATCCTGAAAGTACCAGAGGGGAAATCTCAGCATCAGTGCTAACAGCCCCACTAATTGCAGCAGAGCAGAATTTCACACCGAGCAACATGAGCAGAGTACAAATCTAATGACGGGGCAGCAAAGTCCTCCCTCCTTCCATCAACACTCGGATCTTGGGATAAAGCATCAGTAACAAACAGCTGCCACTCTCCCAGCTCTTGTGAAAGCACAAGGAGCCTCCTTACTTGGCATAATCCTGCACCACAGAAAGACTAGTCCCTGGTCTGGAAACGCTGCTGAATTGACATAGAGCTTCTGGACCCAGCTTAAGGATTTCTGAAATCTCTTAAGTGACACTAACCACCAGTGCCACTGTGTAAGGTTGCAGTCTTGGTCTTTGTGAAGTCGATGACAAACTCTTGCAGAGTTGAGTGGGGAAATAAGAAGTCTTTCTGGTGCACACTGCCAAGCCATTGGTAGTCCACAGAAAGGGGGCTAATAGCCAGATGTGTCTTGGTGGAAGAACCTAAGTATACCACTACCTGGGGGTGAAAAAAGGCTGAGGATTCACGATCAAGTCTTTACCTTCTGTTGCATTACTCAGTCATTTTATTACGAAATATTGTTTGCATTATATTCACAGTTTACTATCATACTAATAATATCCTATTGCATTCAGCTCCATTGTCTGGCAGTTGCCTACAAAGGACTCCCAGGAATTGGTGCGAGAAGCGGTAAGCTAAGATTTCTTCATTTCATAGTTTTGGATCACTACATTATGTTGCCTTGTCCTCTCCCAAGCAAGAAGAGTGGAGGACTGTATTGTCCTCCACTTCTGCTCTGAAACCACATCCTCAGCTGGGGCAGTGGTAGGACTCAGCTCTTCATTTGCAGTGCTCAACGAAACAAGGGCCTGATGCTTGGGAGGGTTTGTGGAGCACAAAGCACCACAGTTACTATCTAGTGGGTTATTTCATTAGGAGTTTTATGAGAGTCAGCATCACCTACCTCATTTGGCATAAGGAAATAAAGCACTAAACATAAAAGGAACATTTACTGCACTCAGCACCTGCCTTGGCTCACTGCAAGGCACCTCCTAGCTGTCTCTGGGAAAGGGGGAGGCAGAGGAGCTCCCCAGGCTTGAGGAGAGGCTGAAGGACTCCTCCAAGCCTTGGGCAATCTTAGATCTGCAGTTCTGACTCTACTGCAGGCTCCCGTCAAGCTCGAGGTGATCATTATATATCTCCACATCTCTGTTTCCCCTCTATAAAACCACGAGCGCATTTCTCTCCTCCCATGCACTTTCTGCCTCACCTACTTTACGACTCTGGTTCCTCAGAAAAAGGGCACCCCTTTCAGCAGCATTTGTAGCACCACTGAATCCAAATTGTGACTGGTCCCCTAGGTCATACTTTAAAACAAATATGGAAAGAAATCTCTCATAAACAATTGACTGACCCCAACCAGGTACCAGGAACGTGCTGCAGCCATCCCCCAGAGCTCCCCAGGCTTCCCCAGCAAATCCAGAGATGACGACGTACTCAGAGCTGAAGGCAACAATTGTTATTTCAAGGTAAAAGCTAAGATGCCAAAATTTGCCTTCCTGCCAAATGAAGAAGAGATACATTTGCACATTTTTCTAAAAGAACATGTATGAAGTTCTTAAATGCAAAAATCCCATGTGCAAAGTCCCAGGACTGTAAATTATAAAGCACTTTTTTCTTCTCTTTTTTTCCCTTCATCCTAAAAAACGGGATTTGAACACAAGTTCTTTGCAACTGAGGTCAGTGCGTAAAACACTGCTTTCTGCCGCAGACCCAAGAGTCCCCCTGCACGAGGATCCTAGAAATAAATATGCCTTTGCAAAACCCTCCAGCTTTGATAAAATAACATTGACTGAATTGTTATTTTACCCACAGTGTTCTCACTAACTCTGTTCCAGCTACAATTAAGTTAAAAACCATTACATCTCCAATCCTTTCTCCTGTTCTGTAACCATCATAAAGAATTTAAAAAAAAACAGACACAGCCTTTTTTGTTCAATTCTTTTGTAAAACACTATTAAATCTGCATTCTCACTTTATAGTACAGTTAGAAGCAATTTTATTAAAGTATTTATGATTATGAAGGGCATAATATGAAAATGATCCATCTCTCCTTTTTCTACTGATTCCTAATATGAGAACAGGAGTTCAAGCAATGAAATTACCAGCATGCCCCTGTCAAACAAATGAAAGATGCCACTTTACACAGCACGTGGGCACCTTATGGAATTTCCTATCGCAAGATGTCTAAATGTCAGATGGGGCTGAATTGAAATGCAGTTGGACAGCACAGTTATGAATGGTATGAACGTTGCACAAGCATGGAGATGCCATTGCTGCAGTGAGATACTCATGATGTTTTTTCCTGGCCATGAAGGCAGAAGATGGACCTGCACCCCCCATCCATTCCTACAGCAGAAGGTCCATCACGCCATAATTAGAAAATTGCCCAAGCCTAAGGTGACGTTATTTCATGCATGCACAATTTTCCTGTTTATCATTTCTAAGATGCAAAATTGGACTTGGTTGGCCTGATTCCAGAGTTCCTATCTTAAAACACTAATTATACTAGATATTACCCATAGCACTACTGCTACTCTGTACAGCAAACTTCATACCACTAGGTAATGAGTAATGAATGTGCAATCAAATCTGGAAGAGAGGGTGTTTTGCAAGCCTTTAAGCCTCAATATATTCCACAAACATAGAAGCAAATTCACAATCAGAAATGCAAGACATAATCTAAGGCGCTGTTCTGTTGCCTCAACTTTTCCAGGCAAGTAGATGCTCTCATTCCCTAGGTACACCTTTGGGGCCTCAGATAAGGAAGGTATCTGAACAAGAGATACTGAAGAAGTGGTTGCACACCCACTGTATTACAATGCACGTCACAGGCAGAAGCTGGACACAGCACAAAGTGGCATGCTGCTTCAATGGTTAACACACCTGATTTAGCCAGTATGGAATCAGTGTTTCTAAACTGTTTTTTAAATTCTTGGAGTACTTTGCTTTCCCTGAAATGCAGAAATGAGAAACGATCTAGTTGATTTCCTCTTGTACATTCGATTCCAAAGGATGTAATTTACTTCCTTCCGAAACGGCTATGAGGAGCGTTAAAGAGGCTCAAAACTTCAGGGCAGAAGCCACAGCACCATCTGGTATGTGAAATGAGGGACAGCAGCCCCTCTGGATGGCAGCTGCAACCATGATGATTCTTCATTTCATTGCTACACAGCTCTTTACATTTCCTTCTCTACTGCTGATTGCTAAGAACCCCGCTGAAGACAAGGTGGCACGCTCTGATCAAAGTTTTTATCATGCCCTCTAAAACGGGGCATGCATTTCATTATGGGGTGGGAAGCTTTATGGTATACGTTGACTACAAGACTCACAAGGACAAACACATACAAGGAAACAGAGGTGGAGCTCCAAAAGCGAGAATCCCTCCAGTTTGCTCCAGTTTGATTAGTATCCGATAGGAACCAGGAGAACAAATGCAACTAGATCAGGCAAAAATCATGATGACAACAACACAAAGCTTTCTTCATTCCTTTAAACTAATAATATGTGTTCAGCTTCCATGCCACATTAGATTTTTTATGAATCTGTACTCTGGAGAAAGAACATCTGCAGTACTCCTGCAGTATCCAAGCCAATGGGCTCATCTTTCACAGGGGAAAGAAAAAACCCCAAATCACGAGCCTAGTGTCATGATGTTTGCATGATAATGCTTTGCTTTCAATGCTTGCCATTTTGCTTTCATTACATCATTTTTTGTTAACATGTATTTATGCACACTAAAGATTACATAAAAGTCATTCAGCAAAGATAACACACAGTAGCATTTGGAAGGGTGAAATCAAATAATCCCATCAGCTTTGCATTTAGTACCCAGCTAGAAAAAGGGACAAGATCTACAACATCCTTTCTTGTTTACCTAGTGTAATTGCTTTTGAGCTTTCTTGCAAGTGGATTTGCTGAGAAACATTGCTTTATCTCCAGTAAGGTCGGCTTTCATCCCAATACACAAAGTTCTGTGACCAGAGACAATAAGGGAGATAGAATAAGGTAACCTTAAAGGCCAATGCCTCTGCTATTTCATTCCCTGTACAAAACAAAACTCATGTTTCTCATCATCTTTATAAATCACATGACCAACGTTTTGTGGAATAAATGCAAAACTGTGGATTATAGGCTCACAAAGCTCATAATTACAGTAAATGTTAAAATTGATTGAAGTGTTATCACTGAAAGTAATTGCCAAAATGTAAAACTTAGCAAGCAGCAGAAAGCAGATTATTGTGAATAACTCATTTTAAATCTACTTTTCTAAACAACAACAAAAAAGAAATATTACCACTGCACATTTTGGAAGAGAGAGAAGCGGTGTTACTGGTGTTTGCAAACGTCCAGCTTCCTACTTGCTCTAGTGCCACTGCTGGATCAGAGTGCCATTTGGGGATCAGAGTGAAACTAGAACATGTGAGATGTTTAGTTTTTTGATGGAGGCAGCTGGGGGAATGAGAATACCAACAGTTCACGTTTCCCCAGAAATCACAAATCACGATCCAAAGCTCCTAGAAGCCTGCAGGATTCTTTCCACTGACTTCAGCGGAGTTGGACCAAATCCTTATGCATGCTGTAGCTCCTGAGGTTGGAAGTGCTTAAAGCTTACCCTGTTCACGTTTACCAATTTGCTCTGCAGGGAGATGATTTATTTATTGCCTCAAAATTCTTCTTCTGTTGTTTAATACAAGTAGTTTATCATTGTATTGAGCAGTTCACTGCAGACAAGAGAGAAGGCAACAATGCCTTGCACTGCCTCATGAAACTCCTCTTTCTGATGCAGAGAAGGTGAGCTGGAGGAAGCCTTGTGCTGATGACCTGCAATTAGGCCTCAGGTGAGTAGGGGACAGGAGAAGAAAGAAAGAAAGAAAGAAAGAGTGGAAAAAAAAAAACCAAGAAGGATGGGTGACTTAAGAAGAAAGCGACAAAGAGAAGCAGAGAAAAAGGAGGTAGAAACAGATGCTGAAGTCAATTCCAAGTTATGTTAAATCATCCCTTCAGGAGTACTGAGTCTGGCAGCAATTTTGAGGTGATCGTGATCATAGGAACAAGGAGCTTCTGACCAGTTATGCTAGGGCTGGCACAGAGACTGTCCTTTTTTATGTGACTGGCCAGTCCCCAGTGGGCTCCTATGGCCAGGTTTGGCACTGCAAAAAGCCTCTTTGGCAAGATTCAGCTTCTGGCAATGAATCGTCCTGATGTTCAGCAGTGTAACAAGTGATCCCCTCTCCTCCAGCTAACTGCAGGGATTCCTCCATGGATTACATCCCATGTCTACTAGGTTACAGGTTTGGCTCAGGTAAAGATGCTCTTTATCTGCATTGTTAAAGCAAGTGAGAAGGTCCAGGGTAGTAGCAGTTGAAAACACGCTAAGTGCATTTTAGGGCTCTTCTGTCTGGAGAACAGCCAACTGAAACTGAATCACATGGGTATTTGCCAATAAAGCCACATCAGAAACCCACATATAAACTACATCTGGCTATATTTTCCCAGAGAAATAAACTGCATTTGTTCCTCAGGCTATTGCCCCTCAGGATTGTTTCCAGGGTTTTCAAATTACATGAGTAACTACATTCTTCTAAGTCTTTGCATCCTCTTCCTAATTAAAACATCTCTCAGACTTATCGAAGCAGAGATATTAGCATTCTGGGCCAGCTACCTTTCATTCCTAACAATTCCCTGCATACCCAGAGAGAAAGCCAGGGAAAGGGAAAGAAAAAAGAAAAACAAAACCCCCACACATGACAGAGACAGGCTCCATCTCTTATATCCAAATCAAATCTGTTTTAGCAGGTCTTTTCTAAGCTCCCTCTATCCTTACTGGCCATCACACTATTTTACAAAGCTGTCACCATATGCGAGATATTTGGCTTCAGGGAGAAAATGATCAAGATGAAAGAATTACTTACTCCACTTCTACCAGCCTCGTGAATCATTCATGTTCCTTACGTGAATCACAACCAGCTGCAGTTATCCGTCACATTCTGGATTTAAGCCATGTACGATGTAACATTTACCAATGATCATTCAAAATATTCTATTAACCCCCCCCTTCAAACACACACATTGTGTGTTGGCACACCTTACAGGAAAAAAACAATTTATTGTACAGTTTAGCATCTTGCTAAAGTGCCATAGTTTTAGCTGAAAACTATACAGCCTTCTCTACAGGCAAGGAGTGACTCTGTTTATTATTTTTCAAAAGCTGTATCTAAGGGTAAGACACCATTTTCCCCTGGACATCAGTTACCGCAGGTTTTAGATTCCCAAATGAAAACTGCAATAGGTGGAAACCAGGAGTAAGGAAGCCTGTACCTATGATCAGACTAGCAGAATAAACCTTACCAAGGATGCTTATGTACCAACGAGCAGATGTCAGCTATGCAAAATCTCATCTAAAGCTCACAAAACTTGCTGGGAATGCTCTAAGTTCACCTTGCAAACTATTTAAACTCAGTTCAGCAGAATCTGGATGAAGTTTTATGTTGTGTAAGAGGAAAACCAGCACTCTGGAGTATGCCATGCACACCTCAGTGTCCCCCTTTAAAAACCAGGCATATATCCTCAGACCCATGAAATTCTCTCTCCAAACAAAAATCACCACCCAAAACCAAGCAGATATTGCTTCGAGACTAATTAAGATGTTTTATAACTAAGTTTCTGCTACATTTACATGCCCCAGCAGGTCAGTTCTGCCCTGAGGCTTTTGTGATGGTGCCAGACGCGTTGCTCCTGCCAGCACAGGTCTCACCAAGGCAGAGCAAGGCCAGCACGTATTCAGCTACCCAAACTTTTATTGCAGTAATGGGATTACAGTGAGGATTGGTTCAAAGATGAAATAAAGTGTTCGTTTAAAGCCATTAAAAATAGTTACTTTGCTGTCAGATTATTAATCGTCTGTCATAATATTCTTAGAGGTGATTATAAAAAGTATATTTCTGTGTAGTCACAACGCCCTTCTGTCAGACACCGCGGTAAATGAAGAGCCAGCAATAGAAACACTGCTGCCGCACAGAAACACTGCCACCTCTTGTTGATCACCAGGCAGACAGCTTCCAGGCATACACTCAAAACATGGCACACACCAGGTTACCCGTTTTAAACCTTAATGACAGAGACGTTCTCTAACGTGGCTTTACCTCACGTTTTAGGTAAAGGCACACTGTTCATTGTGGGCCTGTCCTAATGCAGGATAATTCATTAAGCCACAGTAACCCGCTTTTGAGCCTGAGCTCTGTCGAACCCAATCTCTTTTTTTTTTTTTTTTTAAGGTGCATAATTTTGGTATTTCATTGCTGTAACACCAGAGACATCAGCAGTTACTCCTGATACCAGCAACACAAAAGCAGATTTAGTCCTGGGAGACCACAGAAAGACGCAGCGTGAAATGCTACAAAGCCTTACGTGTTTTCTTCGTGCAGAAGTTGTTGCTAAGTCTCCCATAAAAACATAGAGCACAAGCAGCACATCCTGAGCCAGTGCTAGTGCCCCAGTGCCAGTGAGTGCCGAGACCCCGTGCCCAGGCCTGCCTGCTGAAAAGCTTCAGCCCCAGGCCCCTGTGGCCATGGGCAGGCAGGGACTGGGCGGCAGCACCCACCGCGACTCTTTGGAGACCATAAAACACAGATTTCTAGTGAAAACTCCAGCATCTTACTCACTGGAAATGAACAATTTCTTTCATACTCTTTGTGAGTCAGTTAATAGCTTCTTTTCCCCCTGATTAATACCAATATGATCATGGTAAGGGCAAGAGTACATTTTATGCCTGAGCTGGTTAATTTTCATGATTATTTTGCAAGGCATCTGCATCTGCTACCGAGGCATCCATGTATTCATTCCATTTCAGCAGCACGTAATGAAGGCATAAATGAATACTGCAAATTTGGGGATTCTAGTGCAGTGCGAATAAGAAATTGTGTCAATGGAACAAGTGACCTGTTCCAAATTTCTGGTTATGATATATGGTAGAAAAGGTAAAAAAAAAAATAATAAAAAAATTAAAAGACAACAGCTATCTTAAAATAGTATGTCCTTGAAATAGAGAATAAGAGAAAAATGTTCACTCACTTCGGGTAAGACTTCCACTCCATCAAACAAAGACTATGTTAAATCCCATCTCCCAAAAGTAAATCCAAATAAACACCACAGATTCAGCTGAAAGTCTGGGTATTTTTGATGTACCTCACCATACCCCATCTGTGCTGGAAGCAGCTATCAACAAACACCCATAACATATTGTCACAGGCCATAAATTCACTAAGATTCTGGTTTCCAAACAGTTCTGAACTTGCAAGCCTGGCTTTTTGGGAAAATGGCTGGGTTAAAATGTTGATTTTTTTTAGGAGCAGGACACTGCTCCTCCACTTGCAAGCAGCATTAGCAGGCCAAATCGAATAGGGCTTGGAAGAAAAATGAAGTTTGCTAGTAGCAACCACTCAACATCATGCTTCACTGCTTGAGGAAGGAAACCCCCAGAAACAGAGAAACTTTTACCTCCTCCAATGGTGTATTTTTCATACCCTCACTGGGCACCTTGCTGACAGACCTCTGCGAGCTCTGGGCTCTAACATACCGCATGACAGAAGCCCACCATTTCTCACTTCTTCACAGCAGCCTTAAAATAACCATGGAGCAGCCCCATCATGGCGCAGGTTGCCGGGGTGCCTGTTTCACTTTGGAAGAGCATTTTTCCCCATCCTTCTCTCCTCAGAAAAGCCCCAAGTGCTGCCTCACCCCATGGTCCCACACACACATGGGACCAGGTGCCATTTTATGCCCTTTTCCACCAGGAAAGGGGGACCCATCTCTATGGCCTCACCCTGCGTGGTGAGGAGATGGCTGCCGGCCTTGCGGCTGACTGACCTGCATGCTTGCGCCTTTCCAAGCCCAAATCCTGTGTGGATGTGATGAGCCAGACTGGGAGAGGTGGGAGGAAAGCAGAAGTCCTCAAGGTCTTGACTTGCAGGCCTGCACAGCGGCTCCCCTCAGGCACCCATGGAGGGGATGGTGCTCCCCAGGCAGCCCCCGCCACTTGTGAGCACACCAGGAACACTTCCCATGGCACCCACACCTCCTGCCTGGGCAACGGCTGCTCTGAGGAGCTGAGGGCTGGGTGAGGAGAGGTGCACACCTGAGCCCACTTGGGCAATCAGGCAATTAACAAGCTGGGACAGGCCCCACACCTGCACCTGCTGCTGCATCTGCTCCCGCACCACCCCTGCTCCTACACCAGCTCCTGCTCCCCCATCCAAACCACCCCCTCCTCCTGCACCCCCCCCACTCCTGCACCCCCTCATGCTGCTCCTGCACCCAGACCACCTCCTGCACCCGCTGCTCCTGCACCCACACCGCCTTCTGCTCCTCCACCACCCCCTGCACCCGCTGCTCCTGCACCTGCGCTACCTCCTGCTCTTGCATCACCTCCTGCCGCTCCTGCCCCTGCCGCTCTGCACCACCTTATGCCCCTGCTCACACTCCTGCGCGTGCACCCAGAAATCCCGACTCAATTCAAACAAAAGCCATCCTCAAGCTAGACAGCTAGAGACCACCAGGGACCTGTGTGTGCCGTGGGCCCATGAGGTGCCTCTGCCCAGGGCGAAACCCACTGGCCAGCTGGCCGTCCCCTAAACAAGTCCACTCAGTGGCTTTCTTGCAGCAGCTGGGGAGCACCGCTGGCAAAGCAGCTTGCTCGTTCATACAAAGGAAACATGAGGTCTCAAAATATGTGAATTTACTACGTTTCTCTTTTGCATTTCTCTGCATTCAGATTTTACCTTGAGAAGCACGCTGTACTTTTTGTTACTCTAAACTGCAATTAACTATGAAAAATGACATTTTTTACTCATCTTTGGTGACACATCTTAACCTCCGTAATACATATGTAATTCTTATCTCCCTCCTGCACTTCCATTAACTTGACTGGCATTACAGCAGCCACGGGAAATCCCCAGCCTTTCCCTGGTCCTGCAAACACACATCTGGGGCTCTGACACAATCAGAGCTGCCACGCTGCAAAGTGGGTCCAAACAGCCCCTCAAAACCATCCCGACATGGGGGGCCCTTTGCAAAGGGACTGACTGCAATGCCGTCTCAAAATGGTGCTGCTCATTCCCTGCCTTAGAAAACAGAAAAGTAAATGCTAATGAGCAGAAGCGGTGCCATTATTCCAGGTCTATGTTATTAGTCAAACCGGTAATTAAATACCTCATGGAGGTCTGCTTACCTTCTCTTTGAACACAGCCAACAAGCAGGAGTTTGAGTCTCTTCTGCACATCCATGATTTGAGGGGCCAAGAAATGATCTCGCAGGTTGAAGCTGACAGAGGTCGAGCCACTTATCTAACTGAAAAAGAATGTTAAGATCCATAAGCAGTAGGAGTTTTGGTTACTAAAAAAATCTGTGGGCTGGTGGGAAGGGGCATAACAATTTCCAGTGAAGTTGTTCTCGAAACCAAATTCAATTTAAGAATAATTTGCAGGTTTTTGTTTTTTGTTTTTTATACCAGGGTAGCCAACACTGGGAGAAATGGTCCAGGAAAGCAATAGGTTATTTGTGTCTTCAAGTCAAAAACAAACACTTTTATGGATTTATGTAGTTAAGCACAAGTTATCAGGCTCCACACAGGCCTTAGTGGATGAAATTCAGTAACTGCAGCGTGCAGAGGGTAAGAGTAATGGTCTCTGCTGGCTGCGAGAGCCATGCGCTGGTATCGCAGCACGTTTGCTCTCCGGCACCCCTCCAGAAAGCAGCTCCTGACCAGATTAAACACCTTTCCCATCAGCTGAGGTCTCCGTGCTGGGGTGGGTGAACAGGGCAGTGTTCTTGCACAAATCCCATGTTGCTGTCATTTCACATTTCACTCCTGCTCCCCCTGCCCACACCACCAAGGAGCACCAGGACCTCAGCTTTCCTACAGGACTCGGCTGCGGTGTGCGGGCTCCCCACAGGCTACACCCCAGTTAGGCAGCAGCGTGGCACCGCAGAAACAGAGCCGCAGAGAGAAGCAGCCAGCACCAAGGACACGGCAGCCCCATCACACGTATTTCACAGGGTGGTTGCTCCAGTGTGGAGGAGGACTGACCCTCACGTGCCGTGGAGGGAGCACATTAGCAGCTCTCCTGGAGCACACCTCCCAGTCTGGCTTCCCCCAAATCCCGCTCGCGTGCTGCGAGGCGGTGCGGCGACGGGAGCTGAAGCTGTGTGAGTGCCGGCAACCGGGAGATTCACTTCAAAAGTGCACTCGTGACCCCAGCTGAAATGCTCATGTAGATGTACCCAGAAACACTTTCAAAGTGGAAATGAATTAGAACTGGTTGAATTAGTCTCTGTGAATAATTTAGCTGCTACATTTTGCATTAATTGTTGAATAATTTATTCACAAATACATTTTCTCCATTATTTGACCTCTGCTGCAAAGTAATGAATGGTATTTGGCAAATAATTTACTGTACAATATTTATATTAATACATTGATTCTGAATATATTTCTCTATTACCCCATTACTTCCAAATTCACTGTTTGAGTGATCTCAGCATAGACAGCAGTCAGCCATCTTTTATAAGTCATTCTTATTGCCTGGTCTGGTTCATCCTAATTCAAATGTCCCAGTGCATATTCAAAAATATTTCAGCCTGCTCCCTCTGGATGAAGCCTGGAGACCTCTTGGAATAAAGACAGTGATGTGCAGGCTGGTGCAGTCGTGGGTTGCTGGACAGGGGGAGGAGCAAACATGGGAAATATTCAGACAGAGGTTTTTTGGATTTTTTTGAAAGGCATCTGTAAGTATCCAAAATCTCACTGAGATTTGACATGGACTAAACACATAATTCCAAGGCTCTTAAGAAAACCATGTGGCCTTTGCTGAAATCTTTTTTACCTCTGTAGTACAAGGATACAACCTACTCTTTATTTAAGCACCAGGGCAGCAGACTTCGCACAGTTAGAGTCATGGTCTAGAAGATGGACAAAACCCATGCTGCTTTACAGACATCTTGTTACTTGGGTATCTAGGATAAGCAAGTGGGAAACTGGCTGCAAATATCTGCTTGAAATACATGTAATCAACATGCACCTCAGAAACCTCTCTGAAAACAACCTTTGCTCTCTCCTCTTGGACATGAACGACACACTAACACACCATCAAGAAATTGTGCTGGATTCAACTCTGCCTTCAGGACAGCTACAGTAATACAGGAGCAGGAAGGTACTGCTCTGCACGTCCAAATACGAGGAAAGAGCATTAAAATACCTAGACAATACATACTTGAAAGGATATTTGGTTCACAGATTTATGGCAAACGTCAAACTTATTTTCTTCTAACCATGCTCTCATGACTTTGAGTCCAGCAGTTTTCCTAGACAAAAGCAACAGGTGAACATGAGCTACACGAGCCCTGTGGCTGGAGGGCTCCACAAGACTACTTTGCTGCAACTCCCAGAACCAAGCAATGCAGCAGCAAAGCCAGGGAGAAGTTCTGCAGGATTTTGTCACCCTTTACTTGCCACTTTTTAATGAAAAGTTGAAATATTATAAAATCTGTACTGCTAAATTTGGTTAACCAAATTGACAGTTAAAGGCAAGAGTCCCCTGCTATTTTCAATCACACTGACAGCTGAATTTTTTTCTGGGGGAGGACAGCGTGTTTGACATAAATATTCAACAAAAAACATCCCTGTAAACATGAAGACTGGTAATTTTGAGCCTCTTCTGCATTTAACCAAACAAACTGCTTGTTGGGCTGGCATTGGTGGACTTGTGATTTTCCATGTTCATAAATCAATCAACCATCTGGGACAAGGAACATAATCGAAGGGATTCACACTCTCCTAAGCCCCTTCTCAGCAGTGCTACGTGTGGATACTAGGGAGCTTACCCATGCTGCTACAACCTCCTCGATGGCCTGCTGTTCTCTGCTGGGGAAGGAAGCACAGGAAAATCCTCGTACTCTGTAATATAATACCACCATTGCAGGTTGAAACACCTCAGACTGCACTGCTGGGAAAGGGTATAAAGAAGAGACAGAGCACTGTGTACATTTGGGATGATTTCATCTCCTTCATCCAGAGAGTAAATGTTGACTGAGACAAGACCTTTATCCTGCAGGGATCATATATATTCTCTGCCTTTCTTGTACCTTTTCCATGCTATGGCCTGAGCAGAGAAAAACAAGCATTTCCTTCCTGGATTTTGAGCTTCTTTTGCCCTGAGTTGAATAGATACCTGCGTTCACACCATAGCCAACGCTGCTCAGGACCTGAAGAGCTCCCCCTGCCTTTCTTTTTTTTTTTTTTATTTTTTCCAAATGTGACTGTTTAATGAAATTTTTTTCACTTTCTCGTGGGAAACAAAAATCAAGTCCTTCTGGAGAATCTCCATCTGGAGAAGGCTTGCTCATATACTGCCTAGAGCCACGTAAGAGAAAAAGAGCCATAAAGTTGTAGACTGTCACTGCAGTTCATTCAAGATGCCTTTTTTATTTTTTTTCCTGGGAACCCCTTTCAATTCCAGGAATAGTTCAGACAATTTATTCAAGTTCAGATGGAAATGAAAAAATTATCTATCCCACACATACCCTTTCTAGATGGACTTGGTTGCAAGAGAGGATTGCTAGCTTGCAGCCAACTCTGAACATAGACACAAGGCTAAAAACTTGGAGAGCCATCTCCAATACCATCTCTTATACATATCACGGAGTGCGTAATTAGATGACAGATCTTGATCTTCACACAACAGGAGTCAGGCATATTTTTCATTTATTCTCCTTTCCGTGCATTGCTTTTCTAGTCCTTGTTACTTCAGTTTTAATTCATCGTGTCCATTATTCCCTTCTAAACAATTTATCTTGTAACTTACTTGCAGATGGAGGAAGCTGAGGAGGGGCAGAGGGATTTGCCACTCTCATTTTTGCACCTGCTTGCTTTCACCTACAGGGTGCTCCTTTTTCATGCTCATTGTCTCATGTCTCTTTCAATTATAGGCAGTTTTCTTCAAAATGTCATCTCTAAGTAGCTTCCCAAGGAGAGGCTAGCTGCTTTTTCTTCCCTGAATTCCTCTCTGCCAAAGATACCATCAATGGTATCCCTTAGGATACCTTAGGATTACCTTAGGATGCTCTTCCCCCAATACAGACTATCTACTGTCATCTATTTTCTGTATTTCTTACTCCCCAGAAAATATTTTTTTCTGAATTATAATACTCACATAAAGCTGAAATTTGCACCAGTGGCAAAGGCCACGAAAGAGGTGGTGCTTACAAGATATATAGATCTTGAGATGCTCCAGTAAAAAGGGGCAGATTTCACTGACAATGAATTCATTTCTTACAGGTGTTCAATTCCCTTTGCTCCCAGTCATGGCCACAAACGATGCACTGATCTCAGTTCTGGATCTGTGGACAGCTAATGAGTAGGAAGTCCTTAACTCAGGTTCCTGGCTGCATCATAAAATAGTCTTTTTTATAAACCAGAAATGACTGCAGAGGGATGAGCATTTTTTTGACTGGGTTTGTTTGACCTGGTAGTGCTCACTCTCACAGTGGCCGTGATCATGGACAGTGTAACATCACGTAACATCTCATTCCCTCCATAACCAGAAAGTATGTGGATCCGCTTCTTTACCTGGCATAAGCAAATCCTGGGCTAGAACCTTCATTTAGTAAACAGTCAGAATTACTCAGCCCTCATTTTTTACTAGCGAGGTCTTTTTCAGCTTTGTTTTGTGAAGACACCGAGGACAAGTAGCCATCTCTCTCTCGAGCTGCTTCCTTCCTTCCTGGGAAGGTCAGGATGCCCTTGCTCCCGACTGGATCGACGCAGGAGGCTTCACAGCACTCCGCATCTATTTCTCCTTCCCACATTTGTCTACGTCCTTCCTTGTTCTCCCATAACTCTATCACCTGGGATGGTTTTGACAATTCTTTCCTACATGCTCAATCTGATTTAGTTTCCTTATATTTCCCCAGGGACTTGAATTGCTGTTCATGCCCCATTTAGTTTCCTTTTAGAGAGAACACCGCTCAGTGTAAATGTAGTGTCCCCAGCCCCAGGAACAGGAAGAGGAGTATGGAGCAATTTCAAGGCTGCTCAATTTCTTTGGCTCTTACGTTGTTCCCTTTCATACTGTTCTTCAAGGAGGATCCCCCACTAGACCTACGGAATTTAGGTAGAGAATTTAGATAGAATTTAGATATTTGATTTCTCTCATTTCATGCATTCTTTGCATTGTCTGCTTGAAAACATAGCCCAGTCATAGCTTTCGTCCCTCAGCAACGAGATGTCACACACTTTCAACAGCACAATCTCACCTTGCAAAAAGAAAAAGTAAAAAAAGAAGAAAAAAAAGAGAAAAAGTCTTCAGGCAAGTAAAGAGCATCAAGCCCTATAAAAAGGCAGGATGTGTTTCTTAATCACCGACTACTACCTGCAAGAGCAGTAGCGCCTTTTGTACTCTTATGAATGACTTATTTTATTTCCTTTTTTTTCCTGGCCACCAAATGCTCAGCTGATAGGATAGCAACAGTTTCTCATTATCTTTGGGGAGACAGGCACTACTGAAAGCAGTGGGAGCAAATGCTTTGCCCATGTCCAAAAGCACTGAGATTAGAAATGCAGGTCTTCAAAGTCCCACTTGATTTTCAGATATGTGCAACTCGCCTTGTTCTGCGGTCTGGCCTTTTCCTCTCTACTTCTGCCTAGTCTGCTGTGTATTTTGCTTCAGTGATACAGCAAACACCTGAAGCCTCGTGTGATAGATGGCATTAAAGAGGCTTATTTACAAATGCTCACATTTTCCCAGGTGAAATTTCCTGATCCAAGATGGAAAACTGGGTGGAGCCTTATAATAAATATCAAACCAATGACTCTGGAGTGTTCCCAATTAAGGCCAGTCCCCCACTGCTCTTCTGGGCTGCTCTGCCAACCCCGTAGACGGTCAGTGTGAACAAGCTGGACTGGGGCATTTTGGAGAAGTACGTGCTTCTCTCACAGGCAGGCTTTAGAAACGTAAACACGTGTAGGAGGATCTATGCTTCAGGCTGGCTCCTCTACACAGAACAACTTTTAATTAATTTTTTTAAATACTGCCACAGGCTCCTCTTAAATTGATGAGAAGTGCATTCTACTTTCCTTTACAAAAAGGCATTGTATATTACACTTAATCTGATTAGGTAAAAAAAAAAAGCAAGCCAGCTGTGCTTCTAAGGGCTTTAAATATGTCCTTTTAAACAGTGTTTAAACAGAACACTGTTTATATCAACCCACTTTAATATGAGGTAAAGCACATTTAAACAGTCATTTTAAAATACCACACAATTATTATATTACTGCAGCCCCCTTCTTATGAAGACACCTTACAGAGGAAAAAATTTCTGAGCAAAAACTGCTGTCACCAAATTGTAACTTACTAACTCTGAAAGTGTTAAAGAATTAGAGCAATAGAGATTTAAGATTATCCACCAAGGAAATGAGCCTTGAAACCTGTATCACAATGTATTTGGTTACAATTTCATTTCTGCGGGAAATTATATTAAAAAAAATATATCACATAAATCTTTTTAAATAAGGAAAGATATACTGGGGAATCAGGATGGGATTATGTCTCCTGGCCATTAATTCCATCCAGAGGACTTTATTTTGCAAAGCAGTTGAATAACCTTACCCACATGAGCAATGAAAAGCCAATTCATCACTTTGAATCAATGGTCCCAGCTGACTTAACTGAGCCTTGAAAAAGGCCCCTAGCTAGGGCTAACCTGGGACGGTGAAGGCTGCCCTGGTTACAGTGTTTGGACAAAGCAAGGATCAGAACCCCAGCCTCGCTCTTTTTCCAATTTACTATATTACGTGTTTGTTCGCTAATGGAAGAAGGTGTGAACATAAAGACTGCCATTAATGAGAGAGAAAATTGTAACCCAGCCTCGTAGTCTGGACATTTGCCCATGTAAGCAAAACCAAACCTAACATTTAACTAATGACTCAAAGAGGTCGAGATCAGAAGCATGAGGAGATGGTAAAGAGAAGGTTAAAACTGAGATAAAGCTATAAGTAACCATGAGTGTTTAGGAGAAGAATCCCACTGTGTGACCAAGCTGTATGTGTCGTAGCAGGACACAATGGACTGAAACTAAAAAGAGGTAAATTGTAATCTGTGTTAGGTAACATGACTAAGTGATCAGTAAGGAACTGCAATAATTTGCCAAAGGATTTACAGGCATCCAAGAGAAGATGAAGTGTGTCATGCTGAGGAGAATCCTTCATTTTTGCAAATAGCTGGACAGTGGCATTCAGGAGTATTTAGTCAGCTCTATTATTTGTTTCTTGTTGGTGGCTTCTGTCACATGATATTGAGAAAACCAAGGCAAGGTTATATTTTGTTGCTGCTTTTGTATTTTCTTCTTTCCCGTTGGCTTCTGAGCCACAAGACCTAAGGCACTTTGGGGTATCTGGTGTCAGCTGGGGAACTCAGCTTGGTAACTGTTGTTAACCAAGATAACTATTGCTGCAAAGTGCGGAAAATCTGGGCCCTTTTCTGTACTCTCAGACCCACCCAAGCTCTACTAATTTCTTCTTAGGCTGCAACTCTACACAGCTATGCACAGCACAGTTGACAGGTTAATACCATGGAGGATATCAGATCATCTTATAAAGGATAATACCCATAGTTCACAAGACATCTACATTGCTATATACTTTACCCAGTGCAACACGACTCATCAAACCTTATCATCTATAGCCCAAAGACCAGTAGAAAATGAAGACAACAAGCAGTAATAACAACAGCCTACCTTCCTGGAAAAGTACGGCACTTGTTTCACACTAACCAGCATACAGTGCACGAAATCTACCTGGCCCTGCTCATTTGGTCAGGTTTTCTGATTGGAGTCCTACAGACCCAACTCCTACCTCTTAGAGAAGGATATTGATTAACTCATTACAGAAGCATCCCACCTTCTAAAATCATGAAAATCTAGAACAGTTCGAACCTCCTCACTAATGATTACAGGAGTTTTAATTACTTCCATTTTGAAATTCAAATTGGACATAACACTTGAGCACCTATAATTATCTTTATGGAAGTGAAGATCTTCATTATGTTAGGGCACTTTACATATATCAGGCAGAAAGATTACAAGATTCAGGGACCAAAAACTGAAAACGTACAGACTCTGATTCAAAATAAGATTCACAATTCCAGTGATGAAGACAATTAACTACAGGAACACAGGAATGTGATGGATTCAACTCTGCTGTAGGTGAAGACTGGATGACTTTCCCAAGGGTCTGTTGTAGCTCGCACATAGGACAGGAGCAAAATAGGAGATATTAAATGACATTTTTCACTTTGTGTTATATATGATGTCCAAACAATTGCAGTGACTCCTCCTGCCTTTACTGTTAACAAAATTTGCAATTGTTATCGTAAGCAGTCCACGTTTAGATGCTTCATCACAGAATAGACTTTAAAGGAGGAAATGATATTGTTAAACTCTAGAGCTCAGCTGAAAACACCAGTGCATGGCATACAGCTAGTTTTAAGATTAAGTTGTAAAATTGGTATGTAAATATCATACTATCATTCACAATTTAAAAAGCAGCCAGTAGGACAGGAACCAAAATAACAAAAGGTATGAGCTGTAATTGTATCACTAGGCATCCTTTATGTCTCTAATAAAGTACTGGATTTTAGTTTCTGCTGAAAGGAGGAAAAGCTGATACTACTCTGGTTGATGTTGCAGTACAAAGGAAGTAGAGAATCCTCATCTGCAGATAAAAGAGACATAAGCTCTAATGAAGACATGCTTAAAAAAAAAGAACCCCCTCCCAGTCTAATAGCCTGAAGGCATCTTAACTAAAATGTCTGAGAATGAAAACCGATCTGTTTAATTAATGCTGAGCTCTAATCGTTAACAGCAATTACATAACAAAAACTATCTCAAGACAGGGATTCATGCACTAGCAAATTAGATACAGTAGACAAAACAATAATTAAAGAGCTGAACATATTTGCTTCTGGAACAGCGTCTAGTACATTTACGCTTGTGTACATGCAGGATTGTATCCTTCAGCTGTGGCATGGATGAACCATCTGGGCTGGTGATCTATGTGATGTCGGACTTCCAACATGATCTGTGATGTTCACTGCTATGGTTTGCTTCTGTGCCCATGATGAAGCTAGAAGCTGCCATTTCTCATGCTTTTCTTATAACTGGTTTGACTTCACTGGTAACTGGGTCAGCATTTTGTGAGTAGCATGAGCCATAGCATAAGGAGAAGCTGCTCACAGCCTCTTCTGAAGCAGCAATGAGGAGGCATCAAATGAAGTCAGGAAGTAACAAGTTCAGAATACATGAAGGGAGATACATACTTCAAATATTGCAGAAGGCTACAGATACTACAATATACAGAGATTCCAAAAGTGACGAAAAATCAACATCATGGATGCAAAAGGAAATATAATACTTCTGAGTTGGAAGTTGGAGCTGCAGATGGCAGAAAACAGCATGAAGGCTGAGGAAGTAGGGAATGATTGCCCTGTTCCTGAGGTCTTACCCATTCCTGTTGCCTGATGCTGGCTATGGCTGCACACAAGACACAGAGTCCTTTCAAGGCCATCCTTTTACTTAGAGATTTTGAGATTGGGCCTGTCTTTTTTTTCTTTTTCCTCTTTTTTTATTTTTTTGCCACACCCCATTAGGGTTCACTATAATGCTTTCAAACAGCTGAGTAACATGGTTACTTGGTGGATTCATGTAATTTCATGGCAAATGGCAAACACTGGGGCTATTTCCCTTGTCAGTGGCACACTTCCATCTTAATTACACCTTGAGCCCTTTGCCATCCACTAGTGCAAAGCTGAGAGATGCTCTTCAGATGGAAAAGGTGACCCTTGCCTCGACAGCTGCAGCGAGCTCCACTCTCCTGGTAGGGCTGGAGCGGCTGACTGCCTGCAGCTAAAATGATCACATCTCTCTCTTGCACCATAACAGATTATGCGTGATTACTGGGCTCCTGCAATCTTGGCTCCCTGAACTCTTCTTAAAAGAGCACGTCTATCTGCTGGTACAGCAATCTTCACTTCCAAATATCTGCAGCGCTCCCTTGCTCTCCCCTTTGATCCCAGCACCTTTGTTCCCAGACGCCATTCTCCCTCCTTTAAGTCCGAGTCTAGCAGAAAAGACTGAGCCGTCCAAAAGCAAACAAACCAAATGGATCATTTTCTTGTCTCACTCAGATCTCTGCAATGTGCAAAGCTTACACCTCCTGCTGACTGGTGGTCCCCAGGCATCAAACTTCAGCAGTGTCTCCGAGAGATATAATATTTGATGTTATCAAGAAACTGCTGAGCTGCTGTGGCTGAAACACTACCCACAAAGCAGTCACTTCCACCCAGCCTAACGCACCGCCCTGGATTAGCTCGCTCACCCCCTTCACAGCTCTTAAAGATGCTTGCTCAATTTAGGTCATTTGGCCAGAATTGTTTGTCTCGGCTCACTATGCAAGGCAGAAGCCCTTCCTCTCCCTCCCTCTCTGGTTATATTTTCTCAACCTCTCCCCTTCCCCCAAAAAAAATCAGAGCAGAATTTTGCTTAGTCCATCTTCTCCCTTCTGTCT
Source organism: Ciconia boyciana (assembly GCF_034638445.1). NCBI lineage: Eukaryota > Metazoa > Chordata > Aves > Ciconiiformes > Ciconiidae > Ciconia > Ciconia boyciana. The sequence goes on along the minus strand of NC_132943.1, from coordinate 39,259,104 downwards.
CCTGCTCCCCGTTCGCAACACAAAAGCTTTCCTTTGTCAGATTTGTTGGCCTGTGACTGACAAGCAATTACAATAAGTAATTTCATTTCAGTGGAAGATAATAAAACGTGATACCATAACTACCCACAGAGCCTCCAAAGTATTCATGTTCACTCTAATAACCTGGTGAGATGCTGTTAATCTTGACAGAGGCTGCCCAGCAGGTGCTGGGGAGCTGAATCTTCATATTCTTTCACTGTTTGCTGATCCTTCCACAGGGAAAGCTCCAAGCTGTTAAAATGCAATGGCCCTGCTCTATTTTTTAATTACATTTAGTTTATTAGAGGCACAATCAGATGCATAACTAATCTGGAGCCTGCCCTACCTTACCGAAGAGGGAAAGGGAGGTCTGACTCATTTAGGCTCTCGCAATCTCGGATGCGTGGAGCGGTTTCCCTCTGGGAGACAGAGGCGTTGAAGGGGAATGTGCGGTGGAGGGGGAACTCTGTTGTTTTCAAAAGCAGATGATTTTTACTGATACTCCCCTCCCCTGCCCAGGGACCCCTTCGATGCAAGCTGCCTTTGCTTTCAGATATTCCTCCTAAAGCCAAGATGAGCCAAGCAAAGATCGGTGCTGATTTGCCATTTAAAATTCAGTCTTTCTGTCCCCTCAGGACCAGAGTGCAAATGAGCTGTGTAGGGGCGAGGGGACAGATGCACTCGGTGCCAAAGAATTACAGGCCTCCCCCTTAGAAAAACTGCATTTACCAACACTGCAGAAACAATATTAACTTTCCTTCAGATGCCACCCCTGGGTGCACATCAGCACAAGACGAGGAGTAGGGAGAAAGGAGACGACAGTAGAAAGCAGAATTTGCACCAGAAGCACATCAGTGTCCCAACAGTAAAATGGTGATGCTCGTACCTCTTTGAAAGCCTGGGTATTTCTCAGGACATACATCACCTCGGTGCACAAGCGACCTGCGGCCTCCCGCTCCTGAGCAAGCAGAATCCCACCCTGCTGCCAGAGCAAAGACAAAACCATTCCCTCAGCATCCTGCCAGCGCTGCAGAGGGGATGATTAAACACACAGGACTTGCTGAGTCCAGAGAGGAGCTCATAACTGGGGCATGGCAATCTGAACTGTGGCCTTCACAGAGATGAACCTGACCTCTCTGAACTGTGCAGAGAGGGCAGCAGGGAAAGAGGGACCACGGTTCAGTCAGACAGGTTTCCGCAGCATCAGTGGTACTTTTTTTGACAACCCTATTTTCAAAATTTCTGTAACCACAAACACACCATAATGAGGTGAGAGAGCAGAGATCTCTCTTGGAGAGGGCTAGTTCAGGGACTAAAGTGTGAGGATGCTCCTTTTAAAGAAGGAAAGCCAGAGGAGCTGCTCCCAGCCAAGGGCAAAAGAGCTAAAAGGCTGCTGCTAAAAATTCCACGTCCGCTTGGGAAGCAAGAATCTAGCTACAAGATAAAGTGGAGGGCCAGCACATTCCTCATTAAAATCCACCTGGCTGCTATTTGATTGTGTCTTGTTCTTGTTAAATCCACATCTGTAATTAAATTGTTTTCCAAGCTCTTGAGAAGTAACTGAAATGCTTAGAAATGCTCTGAAGGAAATGACAAGAATAACTGTGATATGACCGTCTCCATCTTCCAAAGATAACATGCAGATCTCTATCCACCAGCAGGTGGGTTCCAGCCTAAAACCTATGGGTTTAGCTCTTTAGACAGGAAGCTGTACATGGCCCAGATCTCACTCCTACCCAAACCAAGAGGTGGGAAAGGCATGAGCATCGTTTCAGTCTCCTATTCTTCAACCAATATACATCCAGACCCTGTTGAATTTCAAGGGAACTCGGTATGCCTGGTGGAGAACGGTCCTCTGAAACACACTGCATGGACGTCTCAGACAGTTAAATCCTCTGCCCTCCTGTCATTTCTTTACAGCTAAATGAAGCTTTAGAAGAGAGGAGTAATAGATATGTTGATGACAGCTGAGCTGTGTTTTTCTCCAAACATTGTTCAAAGCAAAACTACAAGATGTTCCTGGTATTGTCTGGAAATCTACTTATGTTACATCTTTAAACATACTTCCCTTTATTCCAGAGGGCTGCCTTGAGTTTGCATAGTGAAAATGGAAAAAATGAAATTCTGTATTTCTTTAATATTGAGAACATGAGAAATAAATAACCGTGGGCTTTCTCTTTTCTAAGAAGAGAGGTGATGTAAAAGCAAGCTAAGTGCAGCTGACTTACCTGGGTTCAGAAGTGTGGTCCAAACCAATAAGAGAGCCTCTTGCATAAAATAAAAAGGTCAAGAGTATAAAGATGTGATCTCAACGGGGAAGAGAGCCAAGAAAACAGCTCGCTATTTAAATAGCTGATTAAAAAAAATATAATTAGGGCTAACTTGGCCCCTTTCCCAGAGTTCATAAACCCACACAAGGAATCTCCTCTGGGGGCAGTACAGCCTGATGCGTGCCTTATTTAAATCAGGCCATTTAAATAGCTGACCTTTTTTAGTGTCAGCTTCTGCTTGTTCATACACCCACATCTCTTTCTGAAGCTAACCTTTTATATTGCTGCCTGCCTGCTTGTGTCATGTCTTCCCCACCTTTAGACGTAGCAGGAGCCAAATTAAATAAATCAGAACTACAACAGAATGAGAAGTTGCACGAAACCTTTTGCTGCATTTTTATTTCCCAGGCCCCATTTGCTGAACAACAGCCTGCCTCACATGGCCTTGAAGGGCAGGGAGAGCCCAGCTTCCTATAGTTTGAAAGTCCCAAACTGCAAAAGACAAAGCTATGTTTTGAGGGAAGTGTTGCACAGAGCCAATCCACGTAGGTATTTGCCCTGTTCTCATCAAGCTCTCAAGTACACCAAAGTCTCATTTTGTGTGACTTCAGCAGCCTGATGTGCTCTCTGCTGGACTGGTACCAGTACCCCGCTGCTCTGCTAAGCCTGAAGAACAGATTTTTAGCAGCAAATTAAATCACTTGGGCACAAGCCCACCCTAACCTGTTTCACAGCTTCCAAACAGGTGGCTTATATTATATTAGCCCATTGCTCAGGTAGAGCTGGCTTTCCATGTCAATACTGACCATATGGACATGTGGTCCATATGGTATGGAGCACAGGGAATCCCTCCTTTAAAAAGAAAAATTGCAGACTCATAACCATGAATGCCAAGAGAAAGAGTAGGGGAAGAGTGGGATGGAGAGGCTGTAACTGCATTTCTCTGTCTAAAAAAACCCACTAAGGTCTGATTTAAAAAACATGAAGTCAACAAGAGTCTTTGCATTGCCTACAGGAGGCTTTGGATCAGAATTTGATTTGGGAAGAAGGGGGAGAATTGCAGCTATCAAGAGCTTTCATTGAAGTGAAACAATGACTTGAGCACAAGAGCTGGAGTTAATGAAAGGACACATTATGATGCACTGCTCAGGGAGACGTGCACTTATCCTGCACAATGTGTTGTGCAGGAGGCACCTCCCTTCCAGGTTGTTTGGATGTTTTTGCTTTATTCTGATTCCTGACAAAGTTTATTTGCAGGAGAATAATATAAATTCAGAAAGGGACCTCCGAGCTATACACATGGAAAATATGTCCATCCAGTAAGTCCAAAAGCTAGTCAAACATGACCTCCCAGTTATTTACAATGCTGCAAACATTGATTAAAATATATATAATTATACTGATTTTAGTCTGAATTGATACTCCACATATTCTGCACACGGCTGTTTTTACACTCTTCAGAGGAACATGAATGTCAAACACTTTCAGAGGAACAGAGTGAGCGCAGTCCTAAACAAACAGACCAATTCCAACAGTGTCGAATGAGGTTGATGGAGAGGAGTTTGTGGCTTTTGTATCAGAGACTCTGGGAAATGTCTCAGGAGTCTTTATTATCCCCATTACAGTAGGCAGCACAGATGGATCTGTGAGATGGAAGGCCATGAACAAAATGCACATAAATATTGTGGAGCTGCCCAAGGTCAAGGAATAACTCACAGCAGCCTTACCAGGCCTGCTGGTTTTATCATTCATTTCTCCATCCCTCCTGTATGAAATTCCTTTAAATTGTATCTGTTGCATGTCGGGACCAGAATGCCCACATGAAAACTGACCCTCCTGGCTGGTAGTTTTGCATTCACTTAGTTGTCCTTTCAGAGAATTATGGCCCCAAACTGGAAAGACCAGAAGAAAGCTACTTGGAGATTTCAGCCCATTAGTTTAAAGGTAAAGAGTAAGATGAATGGAAACTCCATTTCAGTGGCTAGCTGGGGAAACCTAGGGGTGCCTTAGGACCTGTGAGCAGGCAGCGTCATTTGCCAAAATTATTTGCAACTCTGTCCTTCTGCAATAAAAAGGTGGACTTCACCCTTCAACACCAAGAGCACAGAGAATAGCATGACTGCCTCAGCTACAACCTTTTAGCTGTCTCTCCTGCTTCTCACCTTACAAAGCTCTCTTGTACTAACCACCCAGCAAAGCCTGCCCTTGCGCACTGCATAGTCCTAGTGCTGATCTCCTCATGAGTCTTAGTCACAGCACTCAAGGCTGCTGGATGGAGATTTTGTGATTCAGAAGGAAACTGCTCAGAAAAATAGGTGGACTCACCCCTGCCTGAGGGCATGGAAGGCACATCCTCGTGTCTGAGTAGCTCAACACACCATGCTGTGATATAAACCTGCTTGCTCACCACTGCCCAAGATCAGAGACTCCAGACATGAGCACCTGGCAGAAAAGGAATTAAGTGCATAAAAGCTAATTGACCAACTATTTAGAAGGCTTAAACTCTTTTAAGGGATAAAAACTTAGGTACTTTCATTGACATCAAGATGCTGGTGCTGTATCATGTCTGCAACACTCTGAGTCTGCATCTGCACGGGCCCAGAGATACATTTTTGATGCACTGATGCCGGGCACAATCAGGAGGTTTGGCCAAGTCGTGCTGAAGGCTTTGATTTTTTCCATCCTGCTGCAGTAGAGAGCTTATGGGTTAAGAGGAAATCCTCCAGCTGTCCAAACACAAAAAAGGCACAGACCACAGCCGTGTAAAAAACCAAAACAACAAACACCCACCTTGTCCCATGCTTTAGCCACCAGCCAGCCTGTGTTCTAACACATGAAGTGATTCTTTTGAATTACTCACTGTGCCAGATATGAATTAATGACCACAAGGCTATTTTTCTGCTAATTCCCATACTCATTTAGACTCTTTCTCCTTCCCCTTTCTTCCACTTGGTTATTCTAGCATGTTTTTCAAATGCGTCATAATTAATAACATTTTCTCTATAATCAACCTCTCCTATGTTCCTACCAAATTTTTTTTGCTGTCTTCTCTCCCCTGTTACTCTTTATGAGGAAAGGATTTTCTTGAAACCATTATCCAGAGTTAATAACCTAGAGACTCAAATGTTCTTAAGAACACTTACCTCCTCCAGGGTTGCAGGAGACTGCAATTTCACTGAGGGACAGGGGCTATCCTGAACACGAACAGACCCAAATAGTGCATTCAGAACCATCTCGATTTTGCTGAATTTCCATGGACCCCTTCTCCAACGAGTTTCATTTGTCCTGGTACCCTGTGGCACTGGGAGGAGGGAAGCTGGTATCAGAATCATGAAAGAATCAAGGGGTATTACCCACCTCCAGTTCAAGCCAAATCTTTGGCAGGTTCCTGCTCTCACTGCAGGGCAGTTACAGCTCTGCAATTCGCCCATCTTGGGCAGGACTGGCAGGCTACAAACCTGCTCAAAATAGCTGACATCAGTCTGAGCCAGTTTTCAATGTCTGACACAGCAAGAAATAAAGACACATTGCTTCCACCTTCCCTCCTTGAGATGGAGGTAACCCCATCTCTGTTTCTCTCCCCAACCCGAGAAATGACCACATTTCCAAACCCAGGCAATGACAGATTGCAAAATGTAGATTCAGCACATTTTGCAAAATATCTCGACTTACACATCAGCATAATGGTATTCCTCCTCTCAGGAAAACATTCTGATAGCCCAGATCAATCTATTCACAAAGGTGGAGAGAATTTCCTTTTAGCCCTTTAACAAAATTATCTCGGTCATCAGAAGATCGGCAGTAGCAATTGGCTTGTGCCTAGCAAATTTGCAGACTCTGCTTTTTTGCATGTGTGGATTGCTTTAAACCTCACTTATATAACACTTATTTATCACAGCCGCACAGGCTAATTCATGTATATGTATTTAGTATAAAAGCATTTGAATTAATGTTCTCAGCTTGTTTACTTTGAAGGACTGAATGCCCCCTCAGGAAGACATATTGATCTTAAAGGAGGCCGTTCTCTGATGAACACTGGTTCCTGCAATATTTATGGCATCTGAAGCCTTTTCTCTACTCTTGATCTTTTGAAAAGAGATCCCGAAGGAGGGTGACAAAGCTCGGAGAGTGGAGGAGGAAGAAGAAGTACAAGAGGGGTCCCTTTGCTCCAAGTGCAACGTCAAAATGTAAACAGGAAGGTGATCAAGGACTGTGGTCGTTTCTAAATTAAGCATTTAAACTGTATATTAATGAATATGAGAGGAAAAAACCCATTGAGCCAACTTAAGAGAATGCTAGGATGGAAAAAAAAAGATCTGCAGCTTTTCTCAGTTTTGCAGCTCAATTCTGCTAATTTAGGCCATATCAACTGTGATTTTGAGGCCAGCCAAAAGAACTGATGTCAGTGGAAACATTAGAAAGTCACCCCTTCACGGTCTAGCACTTGCCATCTTTCTAATTACTCCACATGGCCATATTTATTATTAAAAATAAAATATTAAATACTTTTCTGGCTTCTTTTTCAGAACTGAGTTTGCACTCCATATGGGCTGAGAGAATGAGGAGTGCATACTTGCTGTCCATGTAAAGTTCTCCCTCCTCCTCCATCCCGAAGGGAAACTGCCGTTCCTTGGTTGGTTTTTGTTTTTGTGGCGTGGTGAGGAAGAGAAAAGGCAAAACACAAGCAGAAGGATCTTAGGGCTAGATCCAGCGCTCCAAAGTCTGTGTTGAAATACATCGCTGACCCACTATTTTGTCCGTACTCATTGATTCTCCTTAGCATTCTGCTTCCTCACCATAAACTGGGGTAATTTCTCCTCCTTTCTGTCTTTGGGGTAGTTGCAAATCACCAGGTGCAGGACCAGTCTTTCAGGAAGTTTAGAGCGTGCCTAGAAAGTGGGATCCTCGTTCTCACCTAAAGCCATTTTACTGCACTACAGAGGATGGGAAACACACACACAGATCTTGCCCAGACTCCACCAAGTAGCTATTATTCCTATCCCTACCGATCCCTCAATGGGCAGGAAACATCCAGTGTCTTGTGGGTCAGCTTCCTATAGCAGGAGAAACCGGTGCTGTCAACTGTGGCTACATCCCAAATTCACTTCACGCTGTTTGTGGCTATAAACAAGCCATAGAGCAGTGGTGGTTGGGAACAGCAGGCAGGACCACTGCTTCCCTCTTCAGAGACCACCACTCTCAGCCCATGTGGACAAGGAGCGAAGGCCAAGGCAGAGAGCAGTTTTGCTGCTGAGGTGGTCCCCACTACCTGGGCGACCTGCCTCCACGCTTTTAACTTGCTTTATCACATGCCATATACAATCATAGGGCTAACCCACCTCATATCTACAAGTTGTTATGGATACACATATGTATTTATATATGCTGGGATAGGACAGGTGGGCAAGGTATGCTGCACTGTTACCAGCCGCTTCTCTTCACATTCTGTTCCCACTTGGGAAGTGGGAGTACAGGTAATGAGTAGAAAAACACCCGTTTCACCCATTTCTGGAGGATGTGCTATGATATCCTGCAAAACAAGTAATAAGCAGAGTCATTTACACCGCTCTGGTGAATGGATGAGGTCTGTGAAGCTCCCAGCTTTGTGTTGTGCCTCCCCCTCCCCCTTCCCTTTATTGAGAATTTATTTTGTCAGGAAAATCCATGCTAATGTCAGAAAGCAAGGCTGAGCCATGGCTGGGAAAAGATGAGGCCAGGGACCAGGGTTACATTGTAAAAGATGCAGTTTTCAATCAAAGGGCTTTGTTGCACCTGGATAAAAAGAATTTGATGGAAGATTCAACCAAAACAAATTATTCATAGGTGTAATGTGATGGAAAAAGTAAAGACTCAGAAAAAATAAAAATAAAAATAATTGTAAAAGCATTAGCTTCAAAACAAGTCTGGAAAGTTTGACTCCTCAAAAGTGACTTGCATCTGACTCTTCCTTGCAGGAACAGAGGATGCAGATGGGATTTCCAAAGAGGACAATAAGGGGATGATGGAAGTTTAGAAGATCAAGAGCAGGATAAAGAAGCTGATGATGACACATACACTCTTGTTTGTACCTTTTCCACACAATACCAAGGAGATGTGTCTGCCTGCTATATTAAGATGAGCTACCGAAAGAAGATTTCTCCCCATAGACTTACCCAGTGGAACTGATTGCCCCAAGGTATTTCGGTGTCCAAGAAAAAAAAATTTAAGAAGCTGTTACAAAACCCATTAGTCATTTCTCTGGGTGACTGGAACCTGTATGCAGTCATAGCCTGTGTGCAATATATATCCTCAGCTACAAACCTCCTGGAGAGTCTTATTAAGACAATCCCTCTAATTAGGCAACCAGAGTTGACAGTTGTCTCGGGCATCCTGCACCGACCTGAAGCTCGGCATTTCCACAGTTCCCCGCACCATCACCCCCACCGAGAGGGGACTGTAACACATGTATCGAAGTCCCCTACCTGAAAGGTCCCTCTCAGCTGGGCAAAACAGTCCAGATCTCTGTGGCTCCAGATCAAGGGTGAGTAGGAAAGACCAGAAGCTGCAGAGGCAAAGCCTGACGCCTGTCAAAGTCAGCACTGGCACTCACCCTGATTTTGGCAGAGCTGGGATTTCTGCATTCATTTTGTTTCGATGTCAAGATGAGGGGGAGGGTTGAGATGTGCTGTCAAGACTTCTACCTGAAAAATTAAAATAACCAATTTCAGGTTAGCTTTTTGTTTAGTTACTTGGTGAAACTTGTCACCAAAGGGCCTCTTTCGGCTGTATAAAGCACTTCCCTGGCTTAGTCACATGGAAGATAGAAGTCGGAGCACTTTTCTCATCAAAATATTTGTTTTAAAGGGAGATCAGAAAACTAAACCACAGCAGAGGCTCAACAGGAGAGGTGGGAAAAGTAGTGTTTACCAAGTAGTTCAGCACTGGAGAGGTAAACGGACATTTGAGTTCATTTCACTACATAATGTTATTAGTTATATGAAATTAGACTGTCAAATACAGCTCTCTAAAATGCAAGGGGAATGCAAGAGGGCAAGAAGGAGAACGAACACACAGGGGACAAATCACTGTCACTCACAAACGAGTGCCTGGCAGACTCAGAATTAAGTTCACTCCTCAGGGCAAGCCATCCCCAGCTGTTATAAATACATTTTAATGCCCCTGTCAACGTACGGAAAGAAAGAGCCAGCCTTCCCCAACACAGTGTGTCAGGTGTTTTCTGTCATTCAGAGAGCTTGAAAGAGCCACATTTAGATTGCAGTTTTGTCACTTCTCCCTCTAGCAGTTCTAAGGCAGCTTCTCTACTGGTCGAACGGAGCAGGCAGTGATTTTGGACCAAAGCCAGGCACAGGTTGCTGCCTGCTCCAGCTCTCGGGAAGCAGCAATAGCTGGACAGTGCGGTGGCTGCCCACTGCTGCCAGGCTCCACCTTGCATCGCTAATGCAAACAGTGAGTTTGTTGGACTCCTTCAATCCCCCTCTGGGCTGTACTGCAAAATCATCATTTAACAGGCTGCTTGGCTTTTCCTCGGTGGACTGACGTGGCAGGAGGACTCCAGCCACGCTTGGGTGGTAGGGGAGGGCGAGCCTCTCTGGCTGACGGCCAGCTACAGGAGACCTCGCCCAAGCTTACACCGGGAGCTGTTGCTTCCTGGGAGAGCTGTTCCCAGAGGGGTGAGGTGAGGTCAAACCTCAAGCTCTGAGCAAAAAGCAACGATGCTGCCCAGTCCCCAGAGTATGGTGTTACCTCCCTTTTCCCGTTAGTCCAGGTCCTACTGCCTTCCCTAAGCTGCAGCTCAGCTACAAACAACTTTGGGGTGACTGTGAGCTAGGTTGGAGCCAATTCTCTTTGCTACTGCTTTATTTTTCATTTCTGAAGAGCCCTGCAGCACTTTCTTCAGAAATGAATGCCAGGAGGGGACTTTTCCCCTTGCTGTGCAGTGTTACAGCTGCAAGCCCAAAACACCATCTCTAGCAAAATCCGAGCCAGCGTTTGGGCTCCTGCCAGGCTGCAAAATGGAGATTGGCTCTGCTTGAGATAAGCAGCTCTCAGATACGGTCCCATCAACCCAAGAGGAGTGAAATCGCATCCCACCTTGTAAATGCACTTTTGGATTTCTGCTGCCTTTCACTTCCCTCTGAAACATGAGTTCGGCCCCAGCTAGACGGTGATCTCTGAGCAGGTAGGAAATACGCTGTGTTTAGCACACATGAGACCAAGCACAGACATAGCCATGAATAGGCAACCCAAATGGGAGACTCTGGAAGAGGAGCTCATTTCAAAGAGAGAGCATTTCCATGAGATGAGTGGGCTATTGCAAGACAGCCCGCAGTCAGCTGCCCATCCGAGGAGCCAGGCCTACAGGGCAAGACAAGCTTCATGCTTTCCCTTTGGGCTCAAGTCAGTATTTTGTTCTCTTCCTGGCATTAGGCCCGTGGATGACATGGCACACCCCTCCCTGCCCTCCCCCAGTTATACCAGTACAACAGCTTGCAAGACTTTGCTCTAACCAGAACGCTGAAACAAAACAAAAAACCAAACCCAACAAGCCTTTGAAAGTCACTGAAACCCTTATCACTGCACTGTTATGACTGGAGAGCATGGCCCCACAATTACTTGGATGACAACAAGTGTGAGGTAGCAAACATCCCTTTTACTGCCAGGGAAAGCCAGCAGTCAGCATGAGGCACCGATTCAGAGCCACAGCCTACTCCTTGGCAGGCAGATGTTGCCAAGGTCCCACTAAGTCACTGCTGAGGATGATAAAAATGAGCTTGTTGCTCTTGCATTGCTACTTCTGTTGCTCTGCTGACGTGACTATCTGACCTTGGGTCTTGACTGGTACAAACTGGCATCACATCCTTGAAGCCAATAAAAAAGATGGACAACTGCACCAGCTACTGATCTGATCCACAGCGATGCCCAGGGCTGCGGGACAGAGGCATCCTTTGGAAACGGAAAGGCTTTGTTCTGATGATTTGTTTCATTCTCATTTTATTTCTAAATGGCTCTTGTTTGCCTGCAATTGCCTCAGCAATATTCACGTACAGTAACATGCCAACCTACCACAAAACATCTTGGGAAGAGATATTTCACTCAGCTCAGCAGCCCTTAAAGGGAAGCGTCTGCTGTCAGAGGCGTGTGCTCATCACCCATTGATGCATGGGCCTGTCTGAGAGCAGACTTTGGTTCAGCGCGTACCCCCTGCGAGAGGGAGATTTTATCAGCATTACTGTTGCGGCAGTTCTTTAAAAACCAACGTGGGAACTCATATTTCTGGAAGCACATGTATGCAATTTACAACCTTACAGCCAGCAGCACCACGACACAGATTACTTAATCCATCATTTCCTGGGAGGGGAAGGCAGTTGCTAAGGCACAGGGAGGTTTCAGTTGGGTGAGACCTGGTCATTATCTATAGAAGTAACTGCTTCAGAGAACACACTCTGCTTTCTAAACTTCAGCTGAAAGTAAAATTGCATCCCCAAAACTGGAGCTCCCGTCCTGTCCCACCCTTAGCCAAAGCGTGGGACACACAGCCAAAGACTTCCATCAGAAATGCCACACCAGAAATTCCACTTATATATGTTCACAAGACACACAGAGGTAAGTAGCAAGTCTCAACAGTTGGCCTTATCCTTCTGAGCTTAGGGATGCAGCACTGGGACCAAACTAATGTGCTACAAAAGAGAGACTCTCCTGTCCTCTACCACATGCCATTTTACTGTCCTTATAATCAAAGGTTTTTTTCTAGTAGATATAAAAAGCCACCACTGATGATGGCATAGCAGCCTAAATTATTTCAAATTGCTTCTCCATTTGCTATGATTATTAACCAGCAGCACAACGAGAGGAAGAAAAGTGTTTTCTAAGTATATACTCTCCCTCTGAGAGACCTGGCCACAAGGCTGTATTAGGTCTTTCACAAGAACCCACTGATCTGATCAGAGGTGGTTGATAATTAGATTGAAAAGAGAGTGTCTGCTCTTTATTGGTGAGGGTCAGGGATGCTTATACTTGGTTTCACTGAGTCCAGGTCTCTGTCTAAGCTAAACTTGAGATGGTGCCAGTTCTAGATCATCAACTCAACACTAAGCTCCATGCGAAGAATACCACATACAAAATTAACACCAGGTTACGCAAAGTTATTGCTTTCCAGCCTCTGCACCCTGTGTTGATTTTATTTCCAACTCCCAATCCACAGATACCCAATTTTCTCCAGGAGTTTCTCTGGGGGCCTGCATGCAAAGGGTGCCGGGAGCACAAACACGGGTCTTTGAACAGCCATCAGTACAAAATGTTATGTATGTACTTGCTCAGCACTTCAAAAATCCTGCCCTTGCTTTCTGAGAGCTGGCTGCCCAGGGCTCCCACAACCTCCTTCATCACATGCAAAGTGACACCATCTTCATGATATCCAGAGCTCTGATTTTCTAATACATAACTTATCTTTTTCATATACAGCTGAAGAAAACTATCACACACCTCTCCCAGGGCTTGTAACCCACAAGGTGGAGGCTTGTGCTGACATACTCCCAACCCCCAGCACCACGGAGCACCCGATCCAAAGAGGCTACGTGAACTCTGAAAAGCAATATGAGGGGGGAATTAAAAATGCTTCATTGCATTTGCAACTCAGCAGATTGCATGACAGAGATGTAGGGTTAATTAGGCTACATGTCCTTAGAGATGTGTCATCAACAGTGGTTCCCCACCTCGCCCAAAAATATTATCAAAATATCAATATTACCAAAATCTTCTTCACTGAAGTAATTTGGTATCAGTGAAAGCACGCTCATTTACATCAGATCCTCAGCAGTTCCCACTGAGTGGGAGAAGGTGATTTTTCTCTTGGACACAGGATCACTTGCTCTACCACATTTTCTGCCTTAAAAATGTTCACTAGCCTGGTGGAGACCAGGAACTCCAGGTTTTGGTGTGGAAATGTAGGAGTAAGGGGAGAAAGGGAGAGAAATTATGACTAGCCTGAATCTGTTCTTTTCTTTCAGCATATCAACACAGAGCTTAATGGAGTCATAATGAACATATTCTTGGGTACATGTGCTTTTCCAGCAGGCTTTGCAGCTCTTGTATAAGACAGACAGCTCCATCTCCTGGGATATAGCTTAGTCCCAGGGCCATTAACAGAGTCCTTGAAAGGGCTCATTCTTTTTATTCTCTTTTTTCCCCAGTGTTGAAGAATCCCCCGTGAAAGTATTTGGTGACTGTGTGGGAGTGGGGGGAAGGAGAACATCTTGTTTTGCTTGTTTTGAGACGTCAGCCCTTTGGAGATGGTTAACACAATGCTGCGAACAACTAGCTTGCAGGCTTGGGGCTTAGAAAGACCATAACCCGCTGATTTGTTTCAATGGAGGCTTATGTTTGTCCCTGGATTTCCCACTCTTGTGGGCACTGTTACGCAGCCAAATCACTGTCCTTGACCAGGAGCAAGTCAGCGTTCCTAGGGAGCTGGCACTCCTGCTCCCAAGGAAGTGCCCCCTTTGGTCTCTGCTCAGACTGGGGCTCCTGGTGGGGTTTCCCGTTTGGAATCAGAAAAAAGAGAGTTGGGCTCCCAAACTGGAAGCCTCTGGGGCTTTGGGTTTTTATCACTTATGCTGCAACCCTGAATGTCACTTGGCTCTCAAATCTGGGGACCGATGCACAAGACTCACAATAAAAAACACAGGGTTTGGTAAGGATTGCTGACTGAAATCACAATAATAATTCGAAGGTGTAGGGCATATAACTGTGTAAAGCAAAATAATTTAAGAAAGTACATTACAAGAGTTAATACCCAAAATTAATAACAAACTCTTGAAAATAAAGCAGAAAATGGTCTAAAAATACTTGCTGCAAGTCCTTGTAATGAAATAATGACAAGATAAAACTGCAGCTATTTTTATTAGAAAATATTATTGAGTTGTTATGAGGACAGCGTCTAGCAGCTTCAGCTAGGGCAGGACTCAGTTACAAAGGAATGCACATTATACCTCAGGGTATATAAATTCCCACTCCAGTCAATATCTCTGAAGACAGGGCCTGAACAGCTTTGCCAAGGAAAGCCTGTTGTTCAGTCCTGCAGAGGACCCGCTGACCAGGGCTGTACACTTTCTGTCATGCTAGTGTGACAGTTTATATCAGCTCTGAAACTAAACTCGTGACTCCTGAAGCATTGACTGGTACTGCCTTTCAATATTAACAGAGCTAGGCTGCAGTGTGTCAGACCAGGCTCGTAGTTAATGGATAAGCAAAGGCATAACGCTGGAGGACATTAAAAGGCAAATCATTAAAAAAAATTACTTTATAGCTTTACAATAAAAATGGGCATATAAAAGAGGTTCAGAAGAGATTGCTGCTTCGTTCTAAACCAAGTCTAGAAATTAGCTAGAATTTATCAGACAGCTTTTGGATCAGAGCTGCAATAAATGCTGATGTAGTTGTTACTGCAGGTCTCTGATCTATTGTTCAGAATAGAAAATATAAACTTATCTACAGTTTATCTTTTCCTTTGGGGATTTTTTTTTCATTGCTTTTCCCTTTGCTTCGAACAATTAAATGATCCTATAGATAGTGCCCGCTTGATACAGGTACCCCACAACTGGAGTGGTGTTACTCTGAACTCTGCAAAAATAAGCCGTTGCACTATATGCTGCAGAATGCTCATCAGCTCATGCCAACATGGGTCAGTGACATGCTTGGGTCACGGGAATTGCCCTTAATCAGTCTTAACTATCTGGGGAAGGAGGGCACGAGGTAAGAGGAAAGTGTGCAGAGGTGCAAGAAAACAAATTTATCGCTTTCCCCAGCAAGTAACTTATCACATCTCTAACAGCTAATGATCTGCTTGCTGTTTTCTTATGCTGAAGTTCCATCTTTTGTGGGATAGGAATTAATCTGTACTGATTTACTAAGCAATATTTTAAAAATGTGAGCTCCTCTTTCTCATTTCAAAGCCAAAGCAGATAGAAAATAGAAGCTCCAGGGTAAGATTTTTCCACAAGTTCCCATCACTATCATCTCTCCGCTCTTGGTAGCAAAGCACCAACCGGCCCCTGATCTATACATGGCTGCTTCTGGTGCATGTCAGTGCCTGTATGTCTGTGCAGCCCAGAAAGTGCAGAATGAGGAAAGGAAGGAGCATATCCAACTGCATAGCAAGGTGAAGAGCTATCTGGAAGGAACACTAATTTTAGCCAAGAAGACTGTTTCAGCTAATAGAGATTCTGTAATGACTTTTAATGTTCACACGGGAAGAGTCACCCTTTAATTTCAAGGGCCTGTCCAAGATGCTTCTTGGCAGTAAAGTGTGTGGGATTCGCTCCAGGTAGGAGCATCACCTTGCCAGGACTCAGACTGAGATTTCAGGGAACCGAGGTCTGCTGAGGCACCCAGACCTTCACTCATGAAGTCTGGCACACTGGCACAGACCATGGGTATGTATTAGCCTGTTAACCCTAGTCTTTCTCATAAAGCTCACTGCTCCAGAGAAAGGTGACATTCCCCCACATGCTGGCCCTAGGCATCTGTGTGTAGCCACACTGGCCAGGGAGAGTGGAGGTCGGGAGGGAATAAAGCCATCCTGAGTCTGCTGGCAATCATCTTATAACCTGAAGTGTGAGGTTTAATTACCCGTGTCATTAGCTTAGCTTGCTTCAAAAGTAGTGTTTAACAGACACCATAAAGACTATCATACAAGCTCATTATCTCCTGGCTAGATGGAAAAAGAGAGGTTAATTTGGCCAAAATTAATAAACAAAGCAGAAAACAAAACACAATACAACCATGACCTAGAAGCAACCGGGTAAAGCCAAATGCAGTCCTGTATTGGAAAAGGTGGTTTTGGAACAAATGTTTAAATGAAAATAGTGAATTTCCTTTACCCCACTCTTAAATAAGGGAAATTACAAGAGTTTTGACAACACGAATATTCGTAATATAGATAAACATGTCTCCAACAAGAAAACTCTGTGGGTGTGTTCATCGCAGGCAGTGTGTTTTTTGGTACCTTTAAATATGAAGAGAGCAGCTCCTTTACTCTCCTGACTTGCACAATCCATCAGTGCCTGCACAACCCTGGGTCCCTGCGGGCTTCTACCACAGCTCATTTCCCGTGGCACCAGTTAGCACTTCAAATGCACCGCCAAGAATGAAAAATGAAAAAATAAATTGAATTTGCCAGGGCTCCTTGTGCCAGACAAAAGGAAACGAAAGAAGAAGGGAAGGGAAAACCATTACTGACCTTCCTCCACTGCCAGGACACTTGCTGGGGGAGAAAGGAGCCAAGATGTCTCTCTCTATTTTCTCGGGAAGAAGGGAGTTAAGGGGAAGACTGAGAGCCAGTGCTGGTGCCAGGCACCACGTGGACAGGGGCTCCTTGCTGCCGCTGGGTGGGATTCACTTCTGCGCTGCCTTGCCAATGTTACCGACATTTCCTTCCTGCAGAGACAGAGCCAAACCACGTGAGATGGAGTCAAATTAAATTACTGGGTGATTTCTGTGGCTTGCACAGACGGTCTGGGGGATGGAAGTGAAACAGTCCCATGGAGTTCCCCAGACCGCAAACTGGTTGGGAGCCCCACGGCAGCACAGACCCAGCAGCCGTGATGCAGTACTTGTGGCGAGAGCCTGAGCCCTGGGAGCCCCAGGGGAGCAGGAAGGTTGGGGAACGCAAAGAGAAGAGGGGCAGACTCTCAGCAGGGCAAACCTGCCTTGTTCCGCTCTTTCCAAGGCCATTTGTGTCACATGACCACCTATCTTGTAATCCACAGAATCACTTACAAATGCATCAAAGACTCCCCTTTGCTTTCTGAGGCTGCTTCATCCCACCCCATAAAGGCACATATCCATTTCCACTCCCTCTCCCCCTCCAAGCTTACCTCATAAAATGTTTTTTAAATGCATCCCACAGTGCCAAAAAAACCCCCCAACCCCCAAAAATCCCCCGTGTCTCCTCTGCTCCAAAGAGCAATTAAATCCCATTACCCTTCAGCTGGCTCACTCAGGCACAACGGTCACTGACAGCCTGTGAAACTGTCATCGAGCGATCATTGGCATGGTGGCTCCGAGCTGCTGTCGCTGACCCACCAGCACTGCTCAGGGAAGCCTCTGTCACAGGTTTGCTTAAGGTTCACTCTTTACTTGCACAGAGCCGTCTGCGGGGACGGGCATGGTTGTTTTCTCGCTGCAGGTGGGAGCAAAGAGCACACCGCAAGCACCTAACGCCCAGGGGGATCCATGGGCTCGTGATTACGTACCTATCTCTGGAAGCAAAAAACCCACCACAGCCAACAGTGAAACACAAAGGCGAGGCTGCGAGCTGTCAGCAGCAGGCTGCACACATGGCAATGCCATCAAATGTCCTGCTTTCCTTCTGCGTGAATTAGCAAGGCAGTTTTACTCCACTTGTTTTGCAGCTAGGTTTTGTGAAACATGTTGAATTCCCTTTGGCTCATCTGGCCTTTTGAAGGGTTTCTAGCAGGCCCTGCAGCCATGTCATCTTTATTAGACCCTAAAATGCTGGCTGTTTCCATCTGCCAGTCACACGAATGCATCCCGAGACTTTAGCAGCACATCACCACGTCTCTGTCTTCTTAGTGGGAGCGAAGACAGCCTCGCAGTAAAGTCAAAACCCACCAGCACAACACGTGACAGAAAATAATGAAAACTGGATCTTGATTAGCCAGGAAATTACCCAAAGAAAGGGGAGAGGTAAAGGTTTGGAGAAGAGTCCCCAGCAGACAAAGCTCAGCCAATCTAGTCTTGCTGTGGGCTCAAAGGTGGCTTTGCTCTGAGCCACAAGCAAACAGAACTAAAAAAAATACCTTACTTGAGCAGTCTAAGAGGAAAACAAAAAAAGCCATCTGGAGCATCAAGTCTGTCCCACCTTGTTTCAGGCAACTCCAGACAAGATATAGGGCTATCTTACAGGGTCAGGCCAGCTCACCCATGGGCATGTCAGAGGATCATACCTAGAAGAGACTTCATCCCTTCCCAGCTTAGCCTTTATAATAAGAAGTTGAAGTATATTCCCTCTGCGCTGTTCATCAGTCCCTGTACACGACTCAGTAAAGAGCACAGTGAAGACAGACATCACTTCTCTAAAACCTGCAGTCCTTAAGGTGTACCAAGTCATGTATCAAACAATAGTGACACCTTAAAATCACAAGTGACTTCTGAAAGCGCTGGCCTCTATTTTTGGAAGGCAATTCCTTCCCTTGAAGTATCTTGTTTAAAAAAATAAGTTTTTCCTCCCTTCTGTCGATACTTGTGACAGAATGATCGCAAGGTCTCAATTACTCTGTATTCGGTGTGCTAATCCCCTCGGAGGTAACGTGTTGCAGTCACTGTGAAACCAGGCACTTAATGAGATGATTGAAAATAGTAATCAGGCACTAGGTGAAACGCCTCTACCTAACCTCTGGCTATTTCGGATTACTGACTCTAAAGGACAAGTTGAATTATTTTTCTATTGCATTTATTCACAAATCCATACAAGCTTTTTATCCTTACATCAAAAATACATAAGCAAGGTGCTTCACTTCACAGAACTACACTTACTGTCACAGCTGAGACAATAGGTCAATGTGGCTGAAGCTCTAGATATCAAAACTCCGAAGAAGAGGGTTGGATGGACTTGTGCATGCAGATATGGCCAACTTACACGGCAGATCTGTGCTTCTTGTTAAGGGACCTTTCCCCTTCCTTGAATTCCTCCTTTGCAGCCCGTTCACGTGGTGGTGGGGAGTTCACAGACAAATGCCGTTACTGAACGAGTGTAACATCCCCGTATTTTCCACGCTGATGTTTTCCACACTGATGTTTTCCCCGGCAGGAGCAACTGTGACTGCAGGTACAGGGGAATGGCCAGTTTCTCCACAACCCCAAAGTGTCCTGGTTTCATGTAGGCAGAGAGCACTTAGTGCCTGTCAGTAGAAGAGCTGTTGGCACTGGTGGAAGCAGGTGGGAACCGAATCTAACAACAGGGCAACGGCCCCAGTCCTGGCAAGACAAGGACTCTCATCCAGAAGCTTTCACAGCACGTCAGTGAGAAAGAAAGGGAAAATCTAACGAAAAGCCTAAAACTGGTCTGCATGGTAGATGATGTTTCTCCTATCTCCTTACCATGAGATATGACCAGAAAGGAATACAAGTAAGAAACTACATGGTCTCTAGGAGAAGTCTTGATGAGAACAGACAAGCAAAGGAGCCTCCGTCTCAAGCTGAGGGGAAGTGAAGAGTGAGAGGCAAAGATCTGCCTTAACGTTTTAATCTGTTTATGTCTACCCCCATCAGCCAAGACCTTCTGGGGATGCTGTTTTCCTGGGAAGACTCCACTTTTCAGACCAATAGCGTAACAGAAAGCCCATACTGCAATTCCTTGCATCACTCCTCCACAAAGCAGGGCATTGCCTGTTCACAGGTAGGACGTGCTCCACAGCTCCTGCACGTGCTCCACAGCTCCTGCACCTGAAGGGCCTGCATCCTCCACACAGTTTTTCTTTTACAGAAGCGAGAACCACCACCAGGTATATAACCACTACATTTCAAGACATAAATAAGAACCTAAAGCAACCGGACCAATTTCCCCATTAAATGCATATTGCCACCATGAGGCTGAAATGAAGGCCTGGGTCTGAATGTATTGTTGACAGGAATCCATTTCCAGAGGCATCAATTATTTACGATTGCAATAAATCATTTACAAAGCGCTGTAAATTCCAAACAGGGTTGAACAAACACAAGGCTTCATCATCACCCATTTCTCTTACAGCCAGAGCTGGGCTGGGAAGAGGTGCCTATCTTAAACAGGATTGATTGGAGGTATTGTACTCAGGGTTTTGTACTCTGAATAAGGGGTAAACTTCATAAAATAAAGGGTAAATCAAGGTTAAACCTCATTCAGGCAGTTCCAGGGCTGCAGTGTTAACTGGTAGCAACGCTTGAAGTTGGTAATTTACAGCCAGTTTGGGGATGCCTGGAGGAGGTCCAGACACACCTCTTCTGCTATGGAGACGTGTGTGCACAGAAGAGGTTCTGACACCTCTTGAGATGATCAGGAAATGCTCCATGGCATCTTCTGCCTGACCTTGGAGGCTCACTGCGCTGACCTGTGGCTATGCTCAAATCACCTGGTTAGGGACAGCCCTGATCAGTGCGAGTCTGTCCACCAATATTAGGACTCAGAATTTCTCATTACATCTTTTTATAAACAAAACTTGGGATGGATCCTGTGAACAACGCCGTGTGAAGGTTTCATACACTAAGTAATCTGCTAAACAGGAGTGAGCTTCTACCCAGTGTAATGTGAACTGCACAGTGAAATGCTGCAGCCAACTAACATGAGGTTGGATCTATTCGAATGCTCCCCAGCTGAAGTCTGATCCAACTGGGGGAACCCACTGCCATGAGTAACCTTTGCAGTAGAAAAATCAGTCTCCTGGACTTTGGGAGCTTCTACAGCTTGGCCGTTATCCTGCAAATCCTTTCCTTACAAATAAATAAATAAAGCAATAGATAGATAGCGCTGACACAAGAGAGCAGCAAAATCAGCGTGCCTGTTTAAATCATTTGCTGTTCGGGATATATTTTCTCTGCCAGACTCTTACTTTGAGCCCTGTGGTTCACTTTCCCTTTTTTTTTCTGGACTGAAAACCTGCTACTGTTTTCTCTGAGAGTCTGAGTGCTGCTGACTCCTTTGTCTGAGCCGCTATTAGTCATTTGGGGCTAATTCCTGCCAGGGTTTTATTCACTGCAAGACCCACAGAGGGATTTAAAGCTTTGCAGCAAGCCGCAAAGGCCTCATTGATCATTTAGCCAAACCCAGGGCTCTCTGTCACCTACCCACATCAGCCCAGAGTGACTCAAGCAAGATGAAGGGTGACATGACACTGTGGTGGATCCAGCCTCGAGATCAGAGCCTGACCTCCAGGTTTGAGAAGCCATCTGGCCCAAGAAGGAGCCACGGGCTTGATTTCTCTTCACAGGGCACTGCTGGCAATGTAGTAAAGCAGAATCAGGCCATTTGGAAGCAATGAAGGCTGTGATCCAATGTCACAGGACTTGGCATTGACACTTACACCACTGAGCCAGCAGTGATTTTACCATACAGATATACCTTGAAAACATCCCCAGTACGCTGGCAGTGATTTGGAGAGACATGCTGATATATTGAGCATGACCATTGAGTATGCCATATATCATGTTTCTGTGCAATTTTAAGAATTGCAGTATCAGCCAAATCTCCACAGAATATTAAAAATATGAAAGAATTTATAAATATTTCACATTAAAATTCACTGCTAACAGTTTGCAAACTTCCTGCTGTAGCCTAATGCAGTCAATGGGTGACTCATTTTCCACACTTTTGGGGTCCATTTATCTAGTTGTGTAATTTCCAAATTGCCCACGTGTTGTGGGCAGTAATGGTTTTCTTTGGGGTCCATGCAAGGCACATAGCACAATATGTTCCTGGCCCACAACCTACCCATTAGGCTCAGTCCTTGAGATTATTACAGATAATGAACTGCTGGGAAAGAAACATGAAGAAGAGCAATGGAAGGGCAGGCTCTCATGATGAACAAAGGCTACTGAAGACATCAAGAACTGATTCCCTTTCTCTCTCTCCTTGCCTAATGGGAAACCTCTGCCATGTATTACTTCCAGCCAGGCTGTCAGTCCTGATGGAAGTCCAAGGGACCATGTACACATGTCCCTTGGCATGTACACATGTACACATGGTACCTTGGCAAAACAGGGAGCCTTGGGCCATGTATCCAGTCTGAGTCAAGGAGCTCCACCTTATCAATGTGCTTGCAGCTAAAACGGGCAAGCTGTGCTCTCCTAGCACGGACAACATGCATTGTCTGCAAGGGGTCTGGAGTTTTCCCCACAAAGGGCAATAAATGATGTTATTCCCAGCAGAAAAGGACAGAAGGATAATTAACTTTCTGTCTGTTTGATTCACATGAAGGCATTTGAAAGACATTTTGGGGTTTCCCCCCCTTTCTTTCTGTTCTGCTTGATCTGAGAGCATGCCTTTGCATTTTGCCAGCAGGTTTCCTTACTACGATATTTCTAAGCTGTGATACTTATTTATTTGTGAAGGGAAAAAAACCGCACAATTTGTCTCACTTCCTTAAGACAAAAATAAATTATAAACACTGATGTGTTTCCTCTGGGAATTCCCACTGTATTCCTCTGAGAGATACTTCACTTTCTGAATGTCCATAATTGGATGCATCTACACGTGTACATGTGCATATTCATATGGCTATTCTTAGAATACATCTATATCACCTGTTGTAAGCAGATACAAAGCCACCACGCCTATCCTAAAACCAGCCAAATGCCATTTACCTGTGTGAGAATAACATCAAACCTGTATTATCATACCCATCACTGCCCGTGGCAAGGCATCATCCTAGCTCAGACTTTTCTGGCCCTCCTCCTTGAATTTTTCTAGCTGAGTCTAAAAGTTACATAATTAAATAGCTGCATCTGCTTTGATATTTGGCTAATTATCACTGTCTTCTGGGTGACCTGAGATCGCTTGGGTTGCAGCAGCAGCAGCAGCAGCAGCAGTCCTGGGAGTATTTCACCTCCCTTTTGAAGCAGCCAAATCTGCAGCCTAGGAATTCTGCTTAACTAAAAATTTCACTCTCCACTTCAAATGTATTAAAAGGAGCCACATTTTTTAGAAAACAGTATGGAAATATGGCCCCTGTATTGAGCCTTCTGGCAGATGCCTAAACATGCAGGCACCTGAAAAACTTGGTGAAAGCCTTTTAAAATCTGTCTCTGATTTTAAAAGTCTGGTTTCCCAAACTGCTCAGTTTGTCATCTACCCACAAGAGGTCATCTTGTCAAAGACCTACTCCTCACTGGCCCCACCTGATACAGGATGGGGAGGTGGAGAGAGGTAATATTGACCTCCTGGCTCAGAGATGTGCAGCTCATTCCACATCTGTGGTCTTGTTCCCCTTTCCCTGAGATCTCCCCATGTTGCAGAGCTCAGGGAAGCCTGCAGGAAAGCAGTAACAAGGACATTCTTGTCCCTTTCCCTGCCAGGCTCAGGACAAGAGGTCAGATGCACACAGTCACCCAAATTACTCACACAGAGACCTTGAGAAAGGGAGGTAGGCTTTACCCAGCATGCACATTAGCTTTGGGGGTCAGTACTTGTAGAAGGTAGCTGCTAGCTGCAGCACGCTCGGTACCACTCCTCACTCCAGCTGCCCTGTTGTCAGAGGTACGTTTTGGGGACCCAGCACTTTCAAATACCACAGAATTTAGCCGAATTTTGGCGAGGCAACCAACCAAGGTTGGTTGGTTGTCTCGCCAAACCACTGCCACTGCCTTGCCAGACCACTGCCAGTATGTCTGCCTACCCAACTTGCTATGGCCCACCAGCTGGTGGCAAAGCTATTTGCTATTCCTTGTGATAACCTCTCGCTTGTCCTCCAGTACTCATCTGCCCTGGATCCCCAGGTTGCATGCATCTGTAGCAGCTTAAATGGACCCCAATCATCTTAAAAGTGAACAATGCATACCTGTGGCAAAAGTGAGCCCATGGCCCATGCAATTATTTGCAGACAACGCTCCGTCAGGCAAGATTTTGGGTACATTTCCTGTTTGCAATCCTATCTAAACACAAACCTTCTAATTTTCCACAAACCCTTTGAAATCATGTCCCTTCAAGCTTGCGAAAAAGTCTGAAAGTACAGAAAAGTTCTTCTATGCAACTCATTCAGTGGGAACCCCTACAGCAGAATGAAGTAAACCAAAGCTCTTGCCCAGAGATTGGGAATTTTCCAATTCAGGCTTTTGTGGCTCCCACCCATCTGCATTAGGACAATAGCGGGGCCATGTTTGGCTCTGTGGCAAACTCAAATGCAATTGGCAGAAATGGGGAAAGAGATATAATTGTGTTTCTCTGGGGAAAGTGGTCATTAGGAGGGTATTATCTGGATAGTCGTTATATAAACTGTGGCTGAATGGGCTCTATTTACAATAAGAAAAATTGCCAGAAAGTGATCAGAACATATGCGATCTGATGAAAAGGCTGCACTTGAGCAACATGAAAAGCCAATAATCTGTGAGGAAGTAGCTGTTTGATAGCTAGGAATTTTAAGCAGGGGTAGTGCTGGGGGAAGGATTTCAAATCTAATCAGACCATCAGTTTCAAATTTCTCAGTAGTCCCAAACCTTGTCTGAAATATGGAGTAACAGGCAGAGAGAAGGCTGCTGCAGCCCATGGGCCAGGTTCAGACTTAATTTATACTTTCTGCAAATCCAGTGTTTACACTAGCGCATCCCCTGCCCTTTGGTATGTAACCTTTTCACAGAGGCAAAGTCCTGTCCTCACACATTCACTATCGAGGAGGTCATACACATCTGAAAGAAGGAATCTGTCCCATTACACCACAGTTTGTCTCATTAAGCCAACGTCAATTGTGACATCTCTGAAATAACTTGTAACAGCCCCGAGACTCAGTCTCTCAGTATGTCTTCTGCACCTGCAGCCACAAAGTGCTGGATCAGCCCCAGTCAAATCCCTCTTTCACAACTTGCTGAAAAAGGTTGTGTGAATGACTACAAGATATACACAGGAGGTTTTACCTTCGATACCTGCCTTCATTGCACATTTCCCAGCACGGATTCAAGAGCAGCATTTTTCCTTAAGACAACACTTTCTAGAAAAAGGCATAATAATTTTTTAGCATTATCTTTGTGAATTTGTAAGCATAGACTGGGACATAAAAAACTTGGTCTATCAGAGGAGCTTAATTTAGCTTGACAGGTTTGGACCTTACAGGGAGAGTTCTGTAAGGAATTTAAGTAGCTCAGTGGAGTCAGGTACATACTTGGGTTTCTGCTACTAGATCCTTCATGAACTATAAACCACCAAACCACCACAGACGTGTTCCTCATGCAAGACCACAATCTCACCTAGCCAAAGAATCAGCTCCCTATGAGTTTTTGCCATAATTTGTAATTAATGTAAGAACATAAAACGGCTGCACCTCCAACTGTTTTCAGCTCATCACCTTCCAGCACTGCACGTGATTGCTGTGTGTGTATAATGCAGTGGATTTATTTTTCATGCACATGTTCCAAGTTCTATTGAATACGTATAAACTTGTGGTAACCGTCTGATTCCCACTCATTCTTTCTTTCCCACACAGGTTTTTACAGACTCCACCACAGGGAATCAGAGCTTTCCAACTTACTCCTCCTATGAAAACTAAACTCTTGATGAGCCTTGTTGCCTTTTCCTGAGCCTCCTTCCATTCTACTATATTCTTTATCAGATGCAGAGACCAGAACTGCCTACAGGATTCAAGGTGTGGGCCAGCCATGGATTTGTACAGCAGCACTGAGAGATGTCCCCTACTGGTCTCCCAGTCCCACCAGTATTTTGGGGTTTCTGCTAAGCATTGGGCTGAAATTTTCATGAGACTTTCCATTGTAGCCCTAATCTCTCTCTTCATTGGTAACGGCCAGCTCAAAGCCCACCATTTTACATAAGATGTTAGGTTTATTTTCTCTTAATGGCATTTTGTTACATCATGTTTGAGCTCACACTTTACTGCTCACTCACAAAGTCTCATGATGTTCACAGGCTTCATCCCCTACCCTGAGTAACTCTGTACCATCAGAATAGAGACAGGCCCCCTCAAAGAGAGATTTGTATCTTCCCAAGACAGACATTTCAGATAAGCAAGATGTGGAAGACACTCTTTCTCTCCACAAGATGTGTAACTTTTAGGCAGCAAAAATTAGGCAGGATGAATGCCGCTGTGGAGCTCTAATCCCTGAGTTCATGAAGGCAGGCATAAGAAAGCCCCTGTGATCTCTATATGACCTGACAGAAAAGTGGGTGTGCAATTCCTGGCAGAACAGGATTAGTATTAGAATTAGTATTGGAGTAGGATTCAAAAGACACAAGTTTCAGTCCTCTATCTCTACAGACTTTCCCTTCTCCTCCCTTGTCAACAGTGCTGAGAACCACAAGACGCAGTGCAGCATACTCTGCAGACACAGCTATTTACCTGACACCAGCTCAGTGACTATGGAACTTCCACTTTTGCAACAAGTGTATATACCTTCTGGGGGTTTAGTCTCAATCTTTTCCTGCTCTTAAATGTAAATCTTAAATTTAAGGTCTGACAAACCTCTTCTCTGTAGATCACTAGCCATATGTCCCGTTCCCATATCATAATGGCCACCTGCAATTTTACACACAGCATATGGAGGGAGATACAGTTGTATTTGTGTGAGTCTCATTCATTCGGCATGATTAGTCCTCAATCTTCCAGTGCAGATGTGAACACATATGGCCACTATCCTCATCATGCTCATCAAACAAGCAAGACCAACTTGTTCCTAACTTCAAGCTTTAGAGTACGTACAGACAGACCTTCACCCTAATTTCCCTGCTTGTTATTTTCCTTCTCTGTTCAGCTAGACAAATGAACACTGCACTCCCTGCACTGAAGAGAGAAGCACAAAGATTGTTCATTAGGAAATGACTACTCATCTGATTTGTGAGAAATGCAGACAGTTTTGCTCGATTTCTTTTTTTAATGCATTGTTCTCTCAAAAAAAACCTTCCAGCTGCCCTACACTTACATAAGGTTGTACTTACTCAATATTTAGATCGGTGACCTTTAAGGAAAAGATGGGGTATCAATGATTCAATAGTGTCTCCCTTCCTCTCAGAGTTAATGGTGAGCAATATCCAGTTCTGCAGTTGGCTGGAGGTTGGTTTTGATAAGGCGACAGTGAGATGGTCCAGCTGTTCCGCCTATTTGTATTGTTTGAAGATCTGATGCTAAACCACTGGGCACAAAAGAAATAATTTTTATAAAGCTGTTTGAAATTGTCTTTAATTTATCAGCTTTCAAAATAGTCCCTCTTTTAACAAACACTCTTGCAGCACTCATACTAAGAGATTTGAGGACTTTTCTGCTGCATTTGTAAAACCAAAACCATTTTCAAGACCACTTTTTGAAGTTTAATGAGAACAGCATTTTCTTTTCAAATTAAAAGAGTAGTCACATGCAATTTCTAAGATGTTGTCAAAACTAGACAAAAAAACCCCTCACAACATAGAACATATCGATCAGCCATTTGAATGCTCCAGAAGTGTTCTGGTAAAAGTCTGCTTAGCATAATTACACTCTATGCAAACTTCCCCACCAGCTCAGCCAGAAATTGGATGCTGTTTATCCTGCCTTAGCAAAGAGATGTCTGGTAGCATGGACCACATTCTTAACTGGATGACTACCTCATTGGTGCTACTTGTTTCACAGCAAAATACACAGAACACCTACTATGCCATTCATGAATGCATTACATTCCCAGGATGGCTGGTAGCCATTGCTTACATCCTGAAATATTAGGATATACGTATTTTTGCTTCTTTTCCCAAATGCAAACAATGAAAAGAGAGTCAGCGCAGGGAGAGAAGAAGAGAAGCTACAAAGCTATTTGATCCTTTCGTATCTGAGAAAATAATCCTCTGGGATCTCCATAACCCCAAAGAAATTAATGGAAAGTCTCCCAAGAGGATTCACTAGGCCTCAAGTGAGAAACTCCAGCCCCATCATGGATATTCACAGATGTATTCTTACAGCACTCTAACAGAACAGGGCATCCCTGCTTTTTCTTCTTTATCAGGGAGGGACTGACATAAAAGGCAAGGTTTGAACGGGATTAATACTCCTAAAATGGCCATTGGTACAAAGTATGATTTACAAAAGCATGAAGCTATGAAACTTCCCTGATCTGCATCTTTACATACCTCATTTACTGAACAATTTGGTCCTAGGTGACTACTGCTCTGAATGCTATCAGCTTCCTGCAGCCCTTTTCCCCTTTTAGCTGTCAGAACTGCAGGACCACCATGGCTAAGACAGCAGCACGGAGCTGCTCCTTTGCATGCATTGCTCACAGCTTGTACCTAAGCACCACGTGGATGCACCAGGGCAAATCAGCAGCCCACAACAGGCTTGCAGAGCTACCACTGAGGATGTGGCTTGCCTGCAGAACATTTACTACTGGAGATTAGGCATAAAAAGTAAAGAAACCAGCATGACCCTGGCAACTCAGGTTGGATTTGCAGGATTGCCAACAAAGGGGGAGGACAAGAAGGAAGCACAATGAAAAAAAAAAAAATCAGTAAAACCTTTTTAATTGTAAGCAGAGCACATTTTTGGTTGTGTGACTGAAAGGCAATAAACAGAGAGCCTAAGACAATAAGCACAAAGGCGTTTTCACAGAGCCTCTTCTCAGATTAAACTTAATTTCCTACTAGCTTGTCATTACTTTGATTATAGGACTGGTACTATTGGTGTGTCATAGCCTGAGATGTAATGCTGCCAACAGCGAGTACATTGCAACCCCTAACCAAGCGGCATGTCTAGGAAGTGCACCGCTATCACTGTCTGGAAGCACTCTAGAAAATGGCTCCAACCTACAGGATGCCAGTTTGCCAGCAGGCATTAGGCAAGGGAAATTGTACTGTAACTCCACACAAGGAAAACCATGGTAGAGCTTGGTGGTGTTAGAATGGGACTCAAAAACCCCAAGTTTAAGTCTTGACGTCGCAAGGGGCTTGTTGCATGAGACGGGATGGGGAGGCTGTCGGGCCTTTTCGTCCTTTCCCTGTGTCCACCACAGACACCGAGGGAAACCAGGGGTAGAAGAAGGGGATGCCGTCGGCTCGCTGGTCTGCTATCAGACCTCAGGGGCCTGAGATGCTCCAAGGAGATCCATGGATAAAGCACGTGCATTTTCCTCGCAATCACAAACATCCGCAAATCAGCATTATCAATCTGCTTTGAAGAAGCCACAACTGACTTGACGAGTCCAGCACTGTAACAATTTAGAGTACCTGCTGCCAAGCTAGCTACTCACTAGCTGCCTATAAATCTTGACTGACATATGCATATGCTATGTTTTCCAGCTTTCTATCCTTTGTTTTGTAATCCCAGAATGATTGCAATTAAGGAATACTATCTCATCAAAATGCCTATCAGTACACTAGCTTGTAAACACTTGTAATAAGTATGGTTAATAAAATACAGTTTATTAGCCAACCTTGTACAGTATTTTTACAGCCTTTTCCACTCATCATTGAGAAAAATAAATCCTTCGCAGCTGTGCTAGAGCTGGCATTGCTGCCAGCCTCCCTTGGTCTCACCTGTAACAAGGTGAGCAATTAAAGTCCTTATAGGAGCAGCAGGGTTTTTTATTGCCTGCCACAATCCCATCCTCTGCTCTTCTGACTGACTCAGAGAGGAACTGCCACAAATGTTTTTTCAAAAATAGATCAGCAATGAAACTTGCTTTTGTTGTGTTAAATGATGGAAAAATTTAGAATCTCAGCTGCTTGACAGTCCTTGTTTCCTGTCCCAGGATGCCAAGGAAAAATCTGGTGGCCCCTCAGAAGTCTGGTGGATCAAAATCCCTGGTCAGGAGTGTGGACTAGCTGCCTGTGAATTGTTGCAGTTAAAATGGTAACAAGCAAATAGCTGGAAGTAAGTGGGGTGGGGGGAAGCCTTCACTCCATAAAGGTCTCAGGAATCAATTAGTCTGGACTGATGGTAGATAAGTGATGATTTATTTGGGGTTTAAGGGAACTATAAACGTTTTGCTTTTATTTATGCCATGACATTGCTTGTTCTCAGCCACCAACTGGGCAAATGAACCACAAAATAGGAACATTGTAAAAAGCTTAAGCCATTGATTCAAAAGAGAATGTTTTACTTAGTGGAAAAACCATGCATAGTCTTCTCTAGCACAAGATGCTGTTTTGTAGGAAAGCCTTTTTTTTCAAAGGTACTTGGTGAAGTCAATTATCATGATATATGGAGTTACTTTCTATGAGATAAACACAAAACCAAATGCTTGGCAGTAAACATAAACCTCGCAAGTTTTCCTTCTCCTTCTGTCCTTTTATCTCTTTTTATTACCACATTCAGAAGTATAAATTGGTAATTTATTGAAAAATGAATGGTAACATTCTCCAAAGCAGCACTATTTGCTACCCATTTTACTGTGAAGAGAGTCTGGTTTTAGGAGCTTCTTTCTTTATGTTTTTTAACACAAGCATAAACAAAAATGATCCTGAAAAGATGACTTAAATATTTTCCCTCTTTCCTTGTTTTCTTTAAAAAAAGAAACACTGAAATAAACCCATGGAACGGAATAAGATTTCTTTGTGCAAATACTTTTCCCTGTCAGGGCCTGATGTGGCATGCCAGCACTGCAGCCTGGAGGAGGTACCACAGATAAAAAGATGTGTCCAGGGCACCTGGGAACCAGCCAGCAAGAAACCTCAGCAGCTTCAGTCTGAGATCCTTATACAGAGTAACAAAAATCCCTTCAACCCCAGCTACGAATTTAGACTATTCACCTGCTTAAGGCAGCAAAGTCATCAAAGGGATTACCCCTCACTAGCACCCAAGGTGCTAGGTTACACTTACTACCGGGTGTACATCCCCCAAACAGCAGATCACTCCTTCAGATAATGCTAGCCGTCATTTGCCCAGAGCAAG
The DNA here is from genome assembly GCF_034638445.1 of Ciconia boyciana. Classification (NCBI taxonomy): domain Eukaryota; kingdom Metazoa; phylum Chordata; class Aves; order Ciconiiformes; family Ciconiidae; genus Ciconia; species Ciconia boyciana. Next base: position 39,228,257 of record NC_132943.1, on the reverse strand, counting down.
GTTTGCAGGGAAGGTGAATCGCTACAAGCCACACAATTTACATACCTGGAAAAAAAAAAATCCTTACTCATGTTATAAAGCAACCCATGCACTTAGGGGGCATGTGAGAGAACCACTGAGCAGCAGCTCTGATCAGACAGACCAGATGAGCTGGTCGTCCAGCTTCCCAGGTGTTTCCCTTCAGAGGAAGGTAACATAAATCAGGGGATCCTAGGAGAGGAGCTCAAGGTTGTAATCCCCTCCAGCTGAGGAGCAAATTAATATGTGGTGCTACTAATTACAAAATGCTGTAAATACATATTTTACCATACAGCCTTTCAAGGTTCACTGTAGAGTGTAAGCTCCTGGTCTTCCTGGGGCTTTTCCTTATCCAAGTGCCTACAGAGAGATTAGCTGCTGAACTGAGGACATTCCTTGCTGCCATGAACACATTCTAATGAAACCCATTTTATTAATATTTTCACATACGTAAAGTAACTCAGCTGGACTGGAAACTGTCCACATAAATCCTCTGTCACTATACTACTTACACTCTAATTCTTCTGTTTCTACAGGGCAAGTCACTCCTACCTTCTGCTATGTCCTGGAGTTGAATAGACAGTGATAACTTTCCATGGGACGGGTAATTAAATTAAATCCATTCAATTCCAGAAGTTATCAAAATTCAGAGGGAGCAAGTCTTTGTCTGCTAAACTCTCAAGGTTTGTAACAGAGAGCCTAATACTCTATACAATTTGTATAATGACAAGTGTATGAAAATTGTATAGGACTTTTCCATAAGAGCAGCATCCTGCATTGAGAGAAAATATCTCATTATAAATGCATCCTCTGAAGCACTCTAACCCTCTAAAAATACAGCCTAAGAGTGAAGTCACACTGTATTAAGCACTGCAGTATTCTATTTTATACAGTTCTTATGCAACCCCATTCACCAGATGCCTTACACAGTGCCCCCTAAGGATTCAGGCATCCTTTCAGTCATCCTCTCACCAGTGCAGAACAACACGTGAGTGGAATTGGGGGTGGATTTGGATTAGGTTCTCTGCATAAGTGGATTTTATACAGCTGCCCATTGCTATGGGTTAATATCGGAGAGGGAAGGCCAAACACCTCCACTGTGCATGGCAGGGAAAGGCTGCAGGATTTGTGTTTCAGAGAGTCACCCACAAAAAAATCATGAGGAGATGAGCCCTGCTCTTCAGTTGAGCCCCAGGAGCACTGCAGCTGAGCACAGCCCTTAGCCTGCAGCTTTTGGAAGCTGTTATGATGGCTTAGAGACATTTAGGCATGAGGCCCAAGACCTTGGCCCAGCTAGATAGTACCTGAGAGAACTAATGTAGGATAAAAGCAAGTTCCTTTTCCAAATACTTTCTGATGCAAATAGTTACTACGTGGGAAGAGAAAACAAACTCAAACCCTGAGCGGTGAAAGGAAGGTCATTTAACAGGTGAAGACCAGGGTTACACCTTGATCCCTTCCTGCTGGCTAGAAAGGCCCTTGGAGAAGGCTATTGTTAAAGTGGGTATGATACTGCAAGTCCAAGGGCCAGGGGGTTTTGCTTGGGCAAATCCCAACTGGCAAGGGATGTCTATGGACAGAGAATGAGATGTGGCTGGTCTCCAAGGCATACTCTGGCTCTTTAGGAAGTCTGTAGGACTTGCAAGTGCCACCCAGTGTCCAAATCAAGCTTAAAAGTCACAGCTGTAATGATTGGAAGGTCAGACTCCAGCCCAGCAAATTGGTGAGAAAAGGGTCTTAAATCAGCATAACAGCGACTAAAGACAACTACCATTATTTATTGTAACATGAGTAAATCTGTAATACATCCTCCCCTCTACACAGGATTAATTCTCAGATTAGCACCAGAAAGCCATTTAAAAAAGAATTCATATACAGCACTCAGTCTTAACACATGAGTTTGAAAATCTAACCAATGTGGAAGAGGCTTTCTCCATCCTCTTCTCTGACAAACATAACATTTCTGTTTAAACACTGGGAGAAGCCATTCTGTTTAGTTAATCCTGATCTGTTGAAGAAGATATATTAAATCAACACCTGTCACTTTTTAGTAATTCCTTAGAGTGAACAGCCTTTGTGATGGATTTTCTCTGGCAAGGAACGTAACAGAAAGGGATTGTGGTAAATGAAGGAATTCTGCAGAAAAGCCACTCCCAATTTAAAGCAGATAATGAGCACCAGAGCTAGTGTGGAAGCAATTAATTCTAATCACTTATGAGACAATAAAATTTAATTATGGGTTCTTTGAAAACTAAAAACCCAACAATTATTGTTAATAGGCTTTTCTTGATGGCAGATAGTGAACAGAATTTGTTGAGGCTGTTTTTCCTGCAGTTAATTTAAAAAAAAAAATCAGCTTTTAGTTAAAGATGCCTAGGCTTACACTAATATAAGAAACAGTGCTATTGCACTAAATTTAGATCCCACAGGACAGAAGTACAATCTTTGAGGAACTCTTGGATATGCTTTTATATAATTGGCATTCACCTCTCTGCTGAGGTCTCAGATCTTTGTTATCTCTTCAGAGGTACTTTCATCTCAGAACAGCTGGATGGCTCCAGCTTCATTTCAGGTACATTCATGCTAGTAAGAACAGCAATTGCAAGGGGTTGTTTTGTCATGCACTCATTTAGGTGCTGTACGAGAGCTTTAGTTGGGGAGTAACAGTGGTGGTAACCCAGACCACAGCACAACCAGGTGACTCCTGCTCTGTGTTGATGTGGCTGTGGCCCACATTCACTCTCTTCCTGCACCAGATGCTGCTGCAATTTCAAACAGAAAATGAACTACTTCCCCTCCCGTCTAGCAGCATATCTCACCCAGCCTGAACTGCATGAGGAGAGCATGAGGATGGAGAAGGACCATCAGTTAAATTCTGGTATTTCTCATTTTGATGCTCCACTCATCTGTTTCTCTCCCAGCTAGCTATGGAGCATGACTTCTCTTGCACTTTACATAGCTTCCCGCCCTTTCAAAGCATAACAACCTCTGAGGCTATCATATCTACCAGAAATGACTTAAAAGCATTTACTAACAAATGTAAGCTAACAAATCTGGAATTTGCCCAGTGATTTAAAAGTTAGTCCTTCTTCCCCTGTATTCTCTATCTGTGCCCTTTGGGGCCTGTGCATAAGTGCCCTTAGGAGTCTGTATTTTCTCTGTCTGGTTTCCACGGTGCTCAGATGGTGAACAGCATTACTATACTATATGTTACTGATGTCCATGATAACATGGGCATATACCTCCTCCTCACCACCATTACAGAACTTCTTTGCTTACCTGTGCCAAGCTCTAACAGCCATGTTTTGTTGTCCATATGAAAACTGCATAGGAGAGACTCCCCACGAGATACTATTGCTGAGGCACCATGTGCTTGGGTATCCACACAGCAATTCTGAATGAGATATAAATGATACAGCATTGCAGAGACCTTCATTTCAGGATCAACAGCTCAGGCTAAGCCGCAAAATAGATAAATACTGGTGCCTTTATAGCTGTTGGAAGAGCACTACAAAAGATTTCAATGCTTATTTTAGGATATACTAAGAACTCAGACCTGCTTGCAGTAAGAACACACTATTTATTTGCTTTCAGCTGACCACATCAATGCATTCAAAATTTGCCTAATGGCTCAGGTTTGACCCTCAGCAAAGGTCACATTTTGACCGCTTCACCTCCACCATTCTTTCTCACATGGATCATGAAAGGCAGCAAACACTTCATCCCATGCCCCATGATGCTTAGTCAGAACATAACCCACTCTTCTAAGAGTTGTTCCAAGTGCTTCTGTCATAAGGGGATGGATTGTAACGCCTCTCAAAGACAGTGAAAAGCAGAGGGCCATTTTAAGCTATAATGAGGTCTCATTACTACAAGAGATCTTGAGGGACAAGAGCTTGGCAGCATTTAGTAACGCTCAGGAAGTCAGAAAAAAGAACAAGATTGTCTAGAGCTGGAAGAGCAAATGTTTTTCCTGAAAAGGCTCCTGATTCTCTATGGTGAATACCTTGGGCAAAAGCAGTGTAAAATCAGCACAGCAACATTACGCTGGCTTTGCGCTACTGCAAGCAACTCTGTGGAGACTGACAGAAAACCATATCCATAGAGTTTAAGAAAATTCACACTATAGGAGTAAAAAATTGACCTTTAATAACAAGAAACTTTCCCTGGGAGGAATGAATTGTGCCAGAACTACAAACTCTTGGCACTCCTTGAAGCTCCCTGCAAAACAGCTCCACTTGCTACTCTTGGATACTGTCTTAGACAATCCAGAGCATTCATCCAAGATTATGGTAATCCCAAAGCACTAGCATTATTCCCTAGCAATTATTAATCTTTTCCCCAAAGTACGTTATCATAAAGCTTGAACATAATTTGCAACAAATGCTTTTGTCTCTCAGTTTCATCTTTACAAACTTCCCTGAATGAAAAGAGTTTATCTCAACTGGCATTATCAGAATTCAATATATTTTCATTATGAGGATGAGTGAAAGTTTAGCCTACCTAGTTAATGACAAAATATCATGTTCTCCATTTAATTAGGGCACATTAAAAGGTTCATATTTAAATTCTCTTAAATGTAAGGGTGAAACAAATGTTACACAGTAACTAGATTATTCCCTATGAATTACATTATGTAGTGTTAGACATTGAGATGCAGAAGGAAGGAAACCAGAGGCTTTGGGTACTATTTGGCAGCTGACTGTTGTAGCATAGCAGATTTCAATGTCCTGCAGATGGCTACAGCAGTAGCATTCATATGCTTCACGTGGCATGGCAGCACCTCCTGTCCTTGCAGAGATGACAACAGCACTATGTCTGCTTGAAAGCTTCCCAAGGTCCGGGGCTGCTCTGACTACAATTTGGTGTTATAAACACTGTAAACAGAAGGAGCCAGAGGTGCTTTCTCCTTTTACCACCTCATCTTGGTTGCATGAGCCCACCCCCCTGCTAGTGGTTGTTCGCATCTGACTGGGATACAGGCAGCAGCTGTGTGTCAAGCCACTGGTGTTGCACACACACTGCTGTTGTGGGTTTTAGTACAGTACTAACTTCCAATCCCTTCCCTACCTTTACGGATCACTTTATTATAAAGATATAGAGGTGCTGAGCTCCCAACCAGACTCCTAGATGCCTCTGATGCAAGCACAGAGAACCAAAGCACAAATAGGCTTTTAAACCCTGAGAGTGCAAAATACACTTGGTATGTGGGAGAAGGAAAAAAAGATGCCTTACAGGCTGGTGGCAACATCCTGTCCAGGAAAACCCAGCGACCTGCAAGCCAAGCAAGACTTATTTCTCTGCTCACCGCCAAGAGCTCTTTCAGATCATGGAGTCTTTCCTGCTTGGCTACTTCCTAGGACTTTCAGAAACCTGATTTTGACTGTTTCAAATGGTCTCAGAGCAAAGAGGTTTCTTAAAGCTTTTCACTATCTTTTTTCACTTCTATAACGCATATGCTTTCATCTTGCTGTGTTTTAAGACCTCTACCAGGAAAGCAGAAAGTGGTATCAATAAGTTGTCTTCTCTCTTACATTCTTTTCTTCCAACATGCCAAACTATCACTGCTTTGCTACTAACCTGTGCAGGGGCTGACTGAGCAATCTCCAAGTGATTTACATGGTGCTAACTGCAGAAGAATAAATCCAGGAAGGTGATCAACTGGATAACGAGCCTGACCTCCATAGTCAGCAATGCCTCCTGGGAAATCAAGCCTCCAGAGCTTCCCAGCACTTGACACACTTGGCGAGCTACGGCTCCAGAGAGTAGCTCAGCAGACTGACTACTGAGAAAAAAAACATCTCTGTTACTAAAAATTAGGTCCCTTCATATTTCATCATGGCTCTTGCCACCTTTTCTTGTGCTTATCTCAAAAGTTGTGCTTTGTACTGTCTCTTATACCTTCATGTGTCTCTTTATCAACCCTCTTTTAAGACAGTAAAAAAGAATAAAATTATTTGACTGCTCATAGATTAGCAAGTTTTTTGCTCCGAACAGCATCCTCTTTCATCTGTCATTGTCACCCTCCCCAAGATTAATAAGAAAAAGACATTTATAAGGCAGAATCTGTTGAAAAAAAGAGATGAGCTTGGTACAAAGGATACTAATTGTAACTTTTTTTTTTTTAGATCTGCATTGATCCCAACAGCTGTAGATACTTAAAAATCTTTTCCTAATGTGTCCGCACCTTCATTACACAAAGAAGAAAAGCATATCAAGAAGCACATTCAGCCAGCATTCAGTGTTTGCACAGGGTAAGCTGGGGATGATTTCCTGGCTCCTTCTGACCATGGCAGGAGTTAGAGTTTCATCTTGCAGCAGTCAGAGCAAAAGGAACTTTTTTTTCTTCAATAGGGGAAGGGGAGGAGACACCAAAAGGAGATGGAGGAAAAGACAGCTCAGGGGATGGTGTATATGTAGATAGGTCTGATTAAGTGTGGAAGCATATTAGTGTCACCTGCTTTGGAGGAATGGGGAAGGCACTGGTGTTTAGCACCAGCAGCAAAACATTAATACTACTGCATAATTAGAGAGTACTCAGCATATATTCATCTCTTGTGTGTTTTTCTACTAAATTCCACTCTAATTATATGAGAGTCTGTGGACAACAAAGAAGCTGTGGTTTAAGTACCTGCAGCTGCTGCAATAAGTAACAAGAACGTATAGAAACATGTATACATAGATACACACACACCCACACTGTTAGCTAATTGGCAGGAGCACTGTTTAAGAAAGTTGAATTAAGAGCAGTAAAGGTTTTCCCATTTTCCAAAACTGGCAGCCCCTTCTTTAAAGTTCCCACCTCTTTGACATTTCTTAGCCTGCTGCTCTATCATCTGGCTCCTCACTTACATTTCACATGTCCCTCCTGGGGGATCAGGGCTTCTCCTTTCTCTTGTGTACATGCAGCTGAAGAGAAAGAGCATTTGCTTTGTCCTGCTGCTCTTTTCCCACCACCTCCTCCCCTCTGAGGAACACAGCAGCTCTGCATTAAATGATGCATCCACTGTCAAACATAAGAATGATGGTTTCCTAACAGACTAGTGTTCATCAATGCTATTAAAAAAAAAAAAATTAAAAAAAAGAACAGCAGAATCCAGGCCACGCAGAACTTAAGAATGAGAAGTTGTCACAATCCAGGGCATTTATTTAATTTTCAGTTCACGAGAAAAGTGACAAAATAGAAGAGGAAGACCAAGAGAATACACATGTTTTAAGATGTCACTTTGTTCACTACTAGAGGTAAAAGCAGGGTGGGAGGATGTAAGATGACACCAGTTATTAATGGGATTTTTGCCACTGAAAAAAAATGTGGAGGATGTAGTTAGAGTGCTGCTTCACTAACCAACATTAGTCATCCATTTCACGACTGAATGGGTTAACACTTGATGGCTTCGGGCTGTTCTGGAGTTTTGGTTGGTTTTTTTGTTTGTTTTTTTCTTTTTTTCTCTCCTTTTTTTTTTTAATAACATCTCTACTCTAAAAGTGCAAAGCTCTCCCTGTGCACAGCAGGCAGGGTTGTGTTCATCACAAAAGTCAGTACTGAAGAAATGCCCATGACAAGAGCGCTTGGGATGTCAACCAGATCAGAAATAAAGTCCACACCTGGTTCAAAATTTGCTCTTGGCACCTAGCACCAATTGTTCAGAGAGTCCCATGATACCCAAAGGCATCACAGCCTCTGCCCACTCCTTTGCACTTTTCAGTAACAGCTCTCATCAGATTTTATATTCTTCCTGAAATGTTTTAGAATTAATTTTAAAAACCCCAGACTATCTATCCACCCTTATTCTCCCTCTACACTCGAAGCTTTTTGGGACCCAAGGGAACTTGAGAGCACATGTAAGAAGCAGCCTAGGTTTGCTCATCTCCTCAACACAGCCCTAAGTGCACTACTTTCAGTGTTGATAGCTTCAGAAAAAGCATTGCTGGATGGTACCCAGCTCCACCACCATATATCTAGGGCTAGCTGGCAGCGGTATTTCTTGGCAGGGCCTGCAGGTATTGGGGGATACATAAGAGGTAGGTAACTACAAGCTAGCAGTGCCCTGGGTCCAGCGTCTCAGGCAGACAGAGCATGGCTGAAGGAAAATGCTCCACTTTAGCTTACTCTAGCAAGTATCAGAGAAGTTGTCCAACTTTGAATCTTCCTGGCTCCAGGGTGTGCTGTGTACCTACTGCAACATGGGAGAAAAAAAGACAGACACATACATTCCTTAGCTGGTAAACACTTAGAGGCAGGCACTGTACGTGCTGCAGGATGCAGTACCATTGGCCATAGAGCTGCTGAAGTCTTTTGCCACGCAGACAGCAAGTGATAACATGCACCATGTGGCACAGTGGGTGTCTGCTCCATGGACAGCATTTGCAGGCATTGCCAGAGCTGAAAAAGCAGCAGAGAAGGCTGGAGTGAAAGTGAAGGGGTCTCTTAACTGGGAGGGGTAAAGCACTGCAACACTTTCACCTCGTTTTGAAAGGATTCAATTTTAATGCCCACAATCATGGCACAAAATGTTGGACAGCAACACTCAGAAGTCTTTGGGGAGTTCTCCACTTTTGAAGCCAGACACAAAGCTGAGAGAGAGCCTTTATGATACAGGGACAGCCACCTGAAATCAGAATGTTGAACCAGAATTTAAAAAATAATAATAATAACAGCCTGAAGGACTGAGCAGAACTTGGAAGCAATTCCAGGACACATATACAGCTTTCCTCTCCCATCAAATCTACAGGCTGAAGAAGATGATTCTTGGCCAGGGTTAAAAACCAAACAAAAAGTAGCTGCATCATGCCTGTCAGCTGTTGCAGGGAATCATGGGGAATTCATGTTCATCTGTCTTTTAAGAGCTCCTATCATGCTCATCACTGTAGCAGGCATCCATGGTATCATGGGGTGGATCAAGCAGGAGGATGTTTAATTGTTACATAAAGTCAAAATCCTCAATAATCAGCAATGGAAAGAAAGCTACATGTCTTTCTATGGGAGTCTGGGGCCAGGCTCTAGTAGTCCAGCATGAGAATAGCTGGGATTATGGACCCAAGGAAGGTGTTTATAAAGAGGAGCAGGCTTGATTATGAAAAGAAGGAACAACCCCCACATAGGATCATTTGTATCTCCTTTAATCTCCTCTGCTATGGTGGTGTCTGGATCTACCCATCTAGTAAGTAACTAATATTTGATCCTATCTGGAAATGTGGAGAAAATGGTGGAGAGGCTGGGGAGAGGATGGCTTTCCAATGAGCCATCAAAAGTATTGGCTAGGAATTAGTTTGTGTGAGTTGGAAAAAACAATCAGTGCAGATCCTATAAAATACATAGAAAGACGGTTAGGTGGATGATCTGAGATCCCTTCTCTTTTGTGGTGCCAGAAGCAGTAAGATTGCAGGTTGGAGATAGTTCTTCTATGCAGTGTTTCCATTGTCAAACTGTCTGTAGTGGAAGAGACTCCTGGAGTCCAATTTCCCAGAGTATTTGACAGCTTCAGCAAAAAGCTTTGTCACCTGTCAATATAAAGCAGAGGAGGACTGAGCATTGCAAAGCTTTCTGCAGAAGGCTGAGTAATAGAGCAGGCTCCGCAGTTCTACATTGTCACCCTGAGACTACCCTATGCAGGTCCAGTCCTTGAGTCCATCCAATTTCAAGGTGACTGTGCATGGGTGTTGGCTCCAGCCCTCTGGAGCCTGCCTGTCCAGCTGGAGACACGTAGAGGTGCTGGGCTTCTTTGGCAAGACAGCTCTGTCCCATGAGAGCTGTTGTTTCCCTCCAGAGCCCAAGCCTTTAAGAGAACACAGGGTTGTTTTCCTCTCTCAAACGCAGAGATTAAAACTCTGCAATCAAAAGGGTTCAATGAAATGCATCAAGCAGGTGTGGTAATAAATCTTGGATGGAAAGCCCTGTTCTGGTTGTCAGTGTGTGTTTTGCTAGTAGGCAAAGGGTGGGTCTTCAATTTCCATTCCTGATAATCATGTTTGGCATTATCCTGTCTATGAACTTACAGTTTGGCATTCTCTCTGCTCTCCACTCACTCCAATCACAGCAGAAGATTTTGCACAGCTGGACACCAGTTCAAGTCACTGGGTTCCATGTCAGCACCCACTGAAATCAATGGGAATTTGGCTGCTGTGCTTAATGAGAGCCAGATGAGGCTCTTTTGTGACAGTTGAAGCCACTTGCAAAGGAAGTCAAGGTACTGCTGGCAGCAGGAGTCCCACTTTGCATTACTAAATATCTCTTCCCCTATCAGTATGTGAAAGGGGTTTGTCAGGAGCTACAAACACATAATGACTGGCAATTGGGGGCTACAACAGGACAGGCAGCAGTTCCACATGGATGGCACTTTGGAACTCGATTGCCCTAAGGATCATTCAAGAAAGCCCAGCTACATCCTGCTGCAAGGTTTAAGGACCCTACTGGAAAAACATCGCACCTAAAAACTGTTCCCATGCATAACTTAAACAAGTTACAGGCAATCCTGTGCAAGAAGTTTGCTCTGAAGTGAAAATGATATAGCAACAACTTCAGCTGCAGTACAGGACTCAATATTTTCTTTTTTTTTCTTTTTTTTTTCTTTGAGCAATGTTATTTTGTATAGTAGCAAAAAGAAAATACATTCAAACAATTGTGTTGCCATGATTTTCAGGCACATTATTATTTATCAGAGATAATGAGGGTCCAAACACACTGGAATCTAAGGTCACAAGTGCTTGAAAGCTCTGAAGGCTCTTATGACTAAGAGGAGAAAGAACAACATGGGAAGTACCTGGAAATTAGTGAGCAGAGCAATCCCGCTGTCAATAGCCATCCTCCGGATCACATAATTATCATGGACAAACTTGGTGTTGCTGTTAGGCAGGTTAATCACCAGATCTATTTTCCCATCCCTTACCAGCCTGAAGAGACAATACACAAGACAGTATCAGAGTGTGTCTTGCTTAATGAAAATCTATGATGAATAGCACAGGCATGCAGGTAAACAACACTGAAAATTTTCAATTGAGTTTAGTCTTACGTCCCAAGAAAGGAGGGTTGGGGGGTTAAGGCACTAAGCTGCGACTCAGGAATTTGGGCTTTATTTCTGTTCTATTTGGTGATGCAAAGCAATATTCAGCCTTCATACAGCTCAGCACAACTCTATTAAAGGTATGACCGGCTGTCATTAAAAGCTAAATATTCAGATCCCACATACCCTTGCATGAAAATGTAGCATGGAGCAATACATCCAAGCCATATTCAATAGGACTCTTCAATGAGATGTTCATTAATTAAGCTGAAACCTCCCTGCTGTGGCAATTCCAGACAGAATCAGATAAAACAAAACTTTTGGATTGAATCCTAAGTCCCATTAAATCACTGTCATTGACCTCAGCAGGGCCAGCAATTTGCCCCTTGTATTTGCTGTCCTGGATGTTAACAAAAATTCGACAAGGTGAGTATTGCCCTTACCTCCTGACTGAAGGGAGGCTGAGACTCTGGCTTTCCTGCGATGGCCACGCCACAGGATTTGCCGGGATACCATTTGCATTGAGCCAGTCCGAGGTTGCTTCTGTGGCATAAAGCTGTTGAGGGAAAAAAAGGTTACTTACTCTGTGCTTCATAATACAGGAACTTTTCATTTAACTCATGTGGGCCTGACCCAACATGCAGCCTGGTTGTCAGAGATGATTTTGGAGGGCATTTTCCATCACAAGGGTGTCTCTCCATATAGAGACACACACAGAGAACAGCATGACTTTCCCAACTTTCTGTTATCTGTGATTTGCCGATGGATGATAGTCAATGAATGGTAGTAACACATCCAGAAGCAGTTAAGTGGCTTAGGAAAACCTAAATCCCTCTGACTTTCAACAGGGCTTAAGTTCAATCACTTCCCGCCCCTCGCCTTTTTCTTTTTTTTTTTCTTTTTTTTTTTCTTTTTTTTTTTGCCTAGCACTAAGTTTTGAAAGGCAGAACTGTAAATCCAGCAGTTACACTAATGCCACTGAGGAAAATAGTACTTAAACACTTAATACTAAAAAGCTCTCCCCATATTCTGTGGCCATGTTGTTAGTTCCTTTTCAGTAGAGGTACAGATGCAAAATGATGCAGAAGAGTTACAAGAGGGATGTAAACACTACAAATTTCGTATGTCTGCTGCTTGTGAATATCACTGAAGATGAAGCACTGTAAAGATCTTCTCCATATAAAAGGCTTCCCCTTCCTCCCCTCCTGTCATACGTGGCATGTTTTTGGCATTTTTGTTTCTTAGAGAACTTAGAGGAGTTTCTAATGTAACATCTTGGCTGCAGGCTGATAGCAGAGCCAGGATTGTTCTTGCCCTCATGACCTAGTCCTGTTTATTCAATTAAACAATCATGAAAACTTTTAGTTGGGTGATACCTGCTGACTTTATGGGTCACTTAGCTAAAAATCCCTGTTGTACTTCCAAAATGTCCTTTTTCCTCTGCCTCCAAATAAACTCCAATGTTCCCCACTCCTGTAGCAGGCTGAGTACATTTCAGGTTTGGAAAACTCTCTAGCTTTAAATAACTGAAACCACCTACCTTGAAACCTTCCTCATGCAGCAGTTCTGCTATGCTGAGGAATCTGGGGCGGAAGGACTTCTGAAAAAGGAAATTTATTAGATACAGCATCAAAGCTAGGATTTAGAAGTAGTGTTTTGTTGGACAACACAGAGCTCCTACAGACTGCCCTTAAGAGGCAAATACGCCTTTCTGTGCTAAGAGTGTGTTTGTCTGTGTGAGAAGGCATGTCTGAATGTGCATGTACAGTGCCTTTCCAAGAAAACTGTCTGGATCCTGAAGCCCAAGTCACTCCCAGCTAAGAAATATTTTGTTACAGCACCAGGATAAGTGTTCCCATACTAAGTTTGACTGCAACTGCAGAAGATTTACTACTGCATATGAAATATCTGGGCATCTGCCTTCTCAAATACACCAACTAGAGTCTCTTCTGCTCTTATTTAAACATCTTTTCAATCATTGCTCAAACATTTGGCCTTCTCTTCTGGCAGATAAATATATGGACAGGCTTTGGGCTGCCTTTGAATGCTCTGTTTGCAAATTCACATGAAGAAGAGCCTGTGTATATGTGAGTTCATTTCTAACTCCCATGGGCATATAGAAATGGAAAACACAAAACCACTCAGGAGACTGGGACACCCTATTCCCATGAGGACCCGAATGCCCAGGTACTTAGGGCGCCTTTGAAAGACCCTCTCATAATGCATACCCAGATCCAACATAATTTAGAAGAAGTAAAGACGACCTCCTATAGACATCTGCACTTGAAAAGGACATTTTAGAGCAACAGGTGAGTAAAAATTTGATCCCAGCATAACTTTCTTCGGGATGTTGCAGGTACAGCAATGCAAAGATCAGATGCAACACATGCCCTTCTCACTGCCAAGGCAGGCCAAACCTCGTTTTTAACCTTAGCCTGGTCTGGCCATTTGCAAGTAAGATTATTGCAAGTTCCCTTGTCCCTGCTGGAGTTACTGATAGCTTAACCTTTATGGGTGACAGAGCAACATTCTGAAGGGTGAATGATTTCCTATGAAGAAAAGGAGTCAACAGGGGGTTTTTTTCAAGCACTCTGGAAAGAACCTCATTCTGAAAGCCATCTTGTTCTGTACACTAACTGGAAAATATAAATATACAATGTGACAGGGTTGGCAGCTTCCCAGTCAGAGAGAACGGTTCTGCCTTCTGGTCAGGGGGGCTGGCTTTCACAACAGTATTATAAAGTTCTATCAAACATGTACTGAACACTTGTGACACATAAAACAGCCTCTCCATGAAAAGAAATTACAGCTGTCAGCTTGCATCGGAGCAGCCTCAGATTTACAAGCTGGCTGAAAGGACCTGTGTAAGAAACCATTAGTTACTAAAGGTGAAAAGTACAAGCAGATTTATTTAGTGGAAGATATTTATTGTAGGAGAATTGTATTCTTTTTCCTTTATTGGGAAAGTTCTATTTCTTATAACCTCTCTCTCATGTTTGCTAGCATGCCTTGCTATTTGTAAAGGGCTACATCCTCAGTTAATTCAATACAGCTACGCCAGTTCTCACTAAGATCCAGCTCAAAATGAAGCCAGCTCATCTCCTATGATAATCTTGAATTCTGTATCCAAATCCACTGTGGAGCATGCAAAAATTCTGGTACGTAAGGAACCAAGGCAGAAGGTTACCTTGAAACAACAGACTTGGAGTGCTGGGATTTAAAAATAAAATACTCCATCAATGCTTTCCGCATCTCATGGTCACCAGCACAGATGTAAGACAGATGCACTCCATCCCAGAGATATCACTGAATAGCCCAATCAGGAAAGAAAATAAAATGAGCTTTTCAACTCCTTTTGCACAAAATATAAATTATTTAATGGCAGACTCAGGGTTTCAGCATCACATATTTCTCAGAATTGTGAAAAGAAAAGAGGTCAGATTATCAGCTTGCATAAACTGGCCGAGATTCATTTGTCTAACAAGAAAGACATACTCCATCTACCCTAGGAGAGCACCAGGCCTTTAAAATCCTGGGAAGCCTTGACCTGCACAATGTCAGAGTGCTCACAAGTGAAGGACAATCCAGTGGGCTCACGGCCCCGGCTGGCTGCCCAACCTGCCTTGTGCAGTCCTGCAGATGTCGAGGAGCGCTCGCCTGTTTGACCTTAAGGATGATTACTTTGTTAGCAACATTTCTGCGTGGCCCTAGTAGGATTACTGCTGGAACTGCAGCCTGTAAGTACACCAACACGGAAGCCCCTCTGCAAGGCTGGGTTCATTACCTGGGTGTACTGGGACCTGTTTGGACTGCAGATCGCAGCACAGCCATTTGACTCTTGATTTGAAAAATACCCAAGTGATACATTTGCAAGGAAACGAACATCTCCCTCTCTACTATTGTTAACTACATCTATTTGACTTTCACCCTCAAGAAAGCAGCCTCCTCTCACCTCAAAAGAATTAATAGCAGTGACATAAAGGTGCAGTATACTGAATAACCTAAATATGTTGAGCCTAGACACTTTTGAGGGAAGCAGAATTCACCACCTTTTAGCTTCTCATTTCTCTCTTTGCAAGACCTAAAAGTCAAGTCTAAAAATCAGAGCAAGCAACTAATCATGAAGCAACGAAGCCTCCAAAAGCTGGGTATGTTTTGAGTTCACCATCCACTGCAGATGAAACATAGCACCTTCCTCAGAGATAACCAAGTGGGCTGGTATATGTGCTCCTGACAAGAATCAGCCCTGAGTGCACCAGAATAGTTTGCAGAAACCATCCCACAGTTTGAAAGCCAGGAGCCTCTGCCTCGAGAGGGACCTCCACCCTGTCCCCCCCTCACAGCAATGACATTTAAACATTAAGTGATCATGGAGAGGGGCGACCTGGTATCTGTCCTTCTGAGCCTGTATTTCCCCTCTGAGGATACACTGACAACTTGGCCAGTTTGAGGTGCATGACCTCATGTTTGTGATTAAAATGAGAACAACGCTGCTTGTGTTCACAGCCCACCTTGTGCCTCGATCCTTGTGCCTCTTGTTTCTGCAGTGAAGGGCTCCCCTTTCCTCCAGCCTGTAATACTCAGGGAAGACCACTCAGTCTACATGTCAGGTCTAGGTCAGGATTTCAACCTTCCCTTCTTACAAGGCTTTATTTCCCCTCTCTGCCTGCAGACCTGGTGGATTTCAAAACAGACCACTGAAAAGTAGGTAGGTGACAAACTCCAGGAGTGGTGAGGGAGCAATACATGGTTCTCAGCATTTACTTTACACTTCTTGTTTTGGAGTTTAATTATATAAGAAATATGCTGAGATGAAGAGAGACCTTTAAGCAATTGATCTGTTGTTTTCAAGTTTCTTTTGCAGGAAAATGAACTGTAAGCCACTCATTAAAAAGGACAGAATCTTGTTACTTTTAAAAGGTTTGGGGGGTTGAGCTTTTGGGGTTGTTTTTTGGTTTTTTTTCCTTTTTTTTTTTTCTTAAGACCTTTGTACAAAGAACATTTGGCTCAGTTTAACAGATACTGACACAGAACCTACATAAATGCTTTCTATAGCTAAAATTACTCTTTGTTGCCTGTTCCCTTTTAGCTGCTATCAGGAAAATAGGCTTAAATTTTAAACACTGGGCTCTCTCCTTTTTTCTTCTCCTGGCTTTTCCCCTTTTTTATATGCTGTTTAAAACCTGCACTGATTAGATATACAGTAGATATACAGTACCAACAGCCCAGAGTTTCATACTGAACTTTTAAACTTTATCTAGATAGCAAGCAAAGACTTTTCTGCTAATTTAAGGTAACTTAGAGCAACAGCTTCAATCCAGAGATGTGTGTTGATATGTGTATATTTAAGGACTAAGCGGTAATCTGTGTTAGCAGAAGTCATGTTCCTTTCTGGCCAGTTTTCACACACTTCCTTCACATCCTCTGCTGGCACAGACAGCCCAACACATTTTTCACACCCCAGTTGTCTGACAGGAAAATTCATCTATTCTATTTTTTTGTTTTATTGCAATCATGTAGGGCATAAGCTTATTACAAGCACAACAGGCAAATGGCAGGAGGCAATCAGTTGTCTTTATGGGGCCCAAGAATGTTCTAGTTGCAGTGGAAATATCTGAATTTTTTTGAGGAACATACACACATCTCAAAGTTTACAAGTGTATCTGACTTCAGCACCTCCTGCAGTTGGTAACTATCCTGTGATAAAGAACCAACACTTTTTGCTTTTCTGCCTAGCTACCTTTTCATCCTGAAATGCACATCCTCCTTACTGATACAGAACTGTGAATGGTGCAGGGCTGCTCATAAGGCAAACCTATCGGGAACTCCCTCATGTAAAGGCTGTTTGCAGAAGCCATTGCACTGGAGGACATTCCCATGACACCTTTTAAACTTTCTGCCACATATAGCAATTTTGAGGGATGCTGACAGCAAAAGATGAAACCCTAAAGTCCAAGCTCTAGTCTGGTATGGAATCATTGGACCTGCAGAATATGCATCTGAGAGGTAGTTCCTAAGAGGAGAGAGCTCTGGCAAGATACAGAAACCAGAAACATGACTCCACTAATGTAGTGTTGGTTCTTCCTTTCTGAGTTACTTACTCCTAGCTGATAGGAGCTGCATGGTAGGGAACAATATGGGCCATCATCAAACAGGGAAAGGAATAATGGCAGCCATGCCTCTAGGCAGCCAGGAAAGCAGACTGCAGGGTGAAGACTGTTGTCCTTTAATTCCTCGCCCCACTGCACTCAAGTATATTCCCATCGTGACTCCAGTGAGGAGAGGAAGGTGACAGTGCCGTACCTGGTGGAGGTCTCATTGCCTGACAGTGTTACACCGATACCTAGCCCCACAACACCCTAACAACATCATGTTTTCTACACCCTCAGATGATGCTACAGCTCTGCCTGGAACGAAATATATGCATCTGTGGGGAAAGCTTAGCAGGTCCAGCTTTGCAGTATGGAAACTGTCTCACTGTTTTGGGGGGGTGGAGGGGAACTGGTTTCAAAAGGGCAAGAAGCAATGTACGGATGAAGGGAGTTGGAAAATGTCAGGATTGGAAAGTAGCATCCCCAGGGCTCCCATTTGGGTGGAAGCAAGGAGCGGGCTCCGAGTTCTAGCTGGGATGTTTCTCTGAACTGATCACCTACAGGCTTTGTTCCCCGCAGGAAGGTGGCTTCTAACTCTCCCATCCCAGGCCTCTGCTTGCAGCAATCCCGGGGGTTTGCCCCCAGCAAACTTCTGCAGCTCCCAGTAGAAACTATCAGGCACCAGAGGGAAAAAACCAGGTCAGCCCCAGGGAATCCAGTAAAGATCTCTCCATGGTGTTTGTTCCTCACTGTCTTATTGCACTTCAAGACGGACTGCAGAGACACACACTTAAGCCATAAAGACACATGAATGAAAACAAGGCAACAGTTACTAAGTTCCTCTGTGTCAGTCCTTTCTCAGCTTTGATTTTTAGGACTCACCTGGATTCCAATCAAAATTCCTTCCTTAGGAAACGTAAACCCTGTGGAAAGCATAGCCTTCTGGAAGGCAGAGTACACATCCTCCCCGAAGCATGCGACCTGGGAAAAGGCACAAAGAAGGCGGCATGAGGGGAAAAAACAAAAACAACCTAAAAACATGGCTTTAAAGAGAAACAGGAATTAAATTTTTAAATAAGCTGTTTTGACTTCTTCACGCAGAATCAGACTGCTTTTGCATGGAGTCTGCAGGCAGGGGAGGAAAAAATAAATCAGAAAATCATTGCAGACAAATCTCATAATTTTAATGAAGCAATAATGAAGGAATAAGCAACGCTTTAGTTTCAAACAGCACACCAAGGAGTAACAACAATTGATTCCACTGAGTTATGGGAATGCTGTACACAGCCTCTGCTCCAGTGTTTGTGAGTGCACTGCAAATTGTTTAACATTATCTAATGCTTAAATACCAGTGAGTGTTCTGCATGCAGGCATGTTTCTCTGTGTGTACACTGCAAACTGGGGTAAGACAGTGCTTGTGCTGTCATGTACTTCTGGCATTTCTTGGGAAGATAAACCATGGTATATAAAGATGCTTTTTCCATTAAAAGTCCACAGGTGTACAAAATTCAAAGAAAATGTTAGTATGTACAAAACAACAAAGCAATCATGCCAATTCATAATAATTTATTTTATATAAACAAAAACTTGATAAAGAAATAAAAAAATATCATTTAGCAGTCTCCATCATTTAGAACTGCCTATAGAGCTCAGTTGCTTACAGACTGTCATATAGTAATGATCTTCTGTAGAACTAAATTGTGTTCCTTATCAAAATTTGATGACAAAAAGAGGAATGCATGAGCTTTTGTGAAAGTTAAAAACAGGAAAAAAAAACCAAACCAAACCTCACTTTTTCTGGACAACTCCACACTTGTTGAAAAACAGTCAGAAGCAGAAACTGTCACAGATTTTTCTCTTTGAAATAACAAATCTACACACACACACAGATGGGATAAAGGGGCTGACTGAGAATTGCTCTCCCATTTTCCTCTTATGGTCCTTCCCATCACAGAGTGAGCCCTCACATTCATGGTCTCACTGTTACCATGGTGAGCAGAAACCAGTATTTCAAGCAAGAAGAAGAACAAATGATGATTTGCCAGATCTTCTGAAGTAAAAAAAGAACAACCAAACAAACAAAAATCCCACAAGGGAAGGGATAAAAAAGCCATGACAACTTGTATCTCAGCTTTTCTCTAAAAACTCATCCTTGAGTGTTCAGTCTGTTCTACAGTGTATCTGGCTGAAGGGTTATGTATCTCCTGGACTTTCTAGGGTGGTGGACAGCCCCCTGCCTTGTAGGCTTGGACCAGGGGTTTCCAGCCTGCTGAGAGAGGGTTATCATTATGGCATGGTCACAACAGCCACAATACTTGAAGAGACCCCAGCACTGTGTCTTCCACTGTTGTGGGAACCACGACTCCCAGCAAAATACATCTCTGCCAGATAGATGTGACAAATTCAAGCCCAAATCAAGGCATGTGTGTGAAAAATGTCTTTGAGGAATAATTGAGCATTTTACCCAATGCAAGTTATTATCCTTGCTTCACTCATAAGAAAGACCTTCATAACTGTCACTTTTTATGGCATTTGTGAATATGGATCTTCCCAACTCATAAAAGTTAATAATCCCACCCTTATGACCAAGGTAATCTCTAACTCCATATAAAGCTCAGAAAAATAATTCTTGCCCTTAGTTACATTTTTATTCCTTTTTTTTTTTCGGGGGAGGGTCTGTGTAGTCAATTTTGTTCTGAAAATAAGGAAGTCACAGAATTCACTTGGCTTTTTTCTGCCCATTAACTACATTGAAAGGAAATCTTCTGCAATACTGTTTTCCACACATTATAAAGAGCAAAATAAAGTAATTCTGGAGAGATGTAGGAGAACTAAGGCTGTTCTTACCACGTATCTGGGTATAGTGCTTTTTCATACTAAAATGATAAGTCTTTCCTAGTGAAAACAGCTCATGTAGACATACCCAAGCGCATATCAAATGAAGCAGCCCAGGCTCTGCCACCTGCCTAGCTACGGTAGAGCAGAGTTAAGCCTAATCTAATTGCCTCAGTATTTAATCATTTCCCAAATGGACTTTCTACCCAGAATAAATCTCTTGCCACCGCAACTCTTTTCTAGATGTAACAGAGCAAGCAAGTTTACAGATAGCTTGGGTATACCTACAGAAGCTATTGACAGCTCAGCAGTAACTCATAAACAAACCTCTTTGTTCTAGATGAGTTAATACCTCTTCAAAGGATGCAGGTGGAAACCTGTACCCCTTGAGGGGTGAGGGCTCCCATCAGTGCTGAGCCTATGCAGGAAGAAGAACAGCTTTGTGCTTTTACAGTGTGCCATGCATACACCAGAGACACATTTTGGAAGCACCTCAGAGCCCTGCTGTAGAAAGAATGGGTAAATTAGCGCAGCCTCCCTCTCACCCTACCAACAGTCAGCACTGCAGTCATCACATTTTATTCACTCTTTCTCACCTTTTGCACCTTGGGACATGCCTTGATGGTTACCAAGCAACAACAAAAATACCACCACACATATTTGTTGCCTTTAAGTAACTAGCACGTTCCAAGAGCAAACGCTCATGACCTGGAGTCTCGATATTGTTATTCTGGCATGTGTCGATTGGGGGTTTTGAAAACTGTAAGCACTTGTCTGTCTAGAAGCAGGTGATTCATAAAATGGACTGACACATGGACAACCTCCCAGAATCCAACAGCTCTCAGATAAACTCATTTCAGGCTGTCACAACAACCAAGTCCAACTCAGGGAGCTGACATGCAGGTAAAGAGGGACATCCAGTGGCTGAATAAACTGGGTTTTCCAGGACAATGTGTTTTTACAGATAAGAAAGATGTTTTCAATTTTCTGAAGAAGCTACAGATGCCATCATGATTCAGGCAGTAATAAGATCACTTTCAAAGATTCATGATGTTTAAAGGCGACTTGGTTTAAAAAAAAAAAAAAAGGCAAATCTAAAAGATACCTCCCCAGTAGAGGCCATTTCACATCGGAGAACAGGGTCAGCATCTCTCAGCCGGGACCAGGAGAACATTGGGGCCTGGTGAAAGAAAGAGCCGGGGGGGAGGGAGAAAGAGAATGAAAATTTAATGGGTCATTTTAAAAAACCCAAAACTTCAGCTACACTTGGACGTGACAGAAAGAGACAGACATGAATTAATCCAAAAAAAGATAAGCAAAGAAGTACTTGGCGAATGAGTTCCCCCAGCATCTTAATAATGGACTGGAACAAATAAACACGTATTTCACCAATAAATCATCCTTCTAACTCTTGCAGTCCTGCTCACATTCTGATGGCAGATTTCTAATCTGTGGTAGCCCACTATCACTATCATTTTTAGTACATATTTTAAAACAGAAAGGTTGTGAAGCATCTAATTTGTGGAACAAGGAGAAACTAGCTGAAGCCAGTCGGGTTTTCTGAGAAAGCTGTTCTCCAACAGACATTTTTCATTCACAGGAATCAAACCATTCCACAAGAATGCACTCTTTTTGTGTAAACCAGATGAAACTTTGGAAATGATTTTCAGATTTTCCCTCTCCCCTCCAAAATACACACCTCTAATTTTTTTTGATCTTTTGTATGAAAACCCCTGATCATCATCATTGTCTGAGAACTTAGGACACTGCAGTCTGAGTTCTTTTGTCTAATTTGACCTTTTAAAAAAAAAAGGAGGTGGGGGGGAGGAGTGAAAGAAATTGTCTGTTAGAGAGTCAATGACCACATGTGGCCAACATGGAACAAATCAAGAATTTTCTGCTAAGGAATAATTTCCTACAGCGCTTCTCTCCATCTTAAAGTACTAGTGGCATTTGCATACAGACAGCATCCTTGTTGCTTAAAAAGAATCTATTTTTAAATCCAAAGACATAATTCTGTTCTTGGAAGTCTCTGAGGGTAACACTGCAGACAAGACAGCTGCTGTTTCATGACACCTAACAATGACCAACTAAAATGTGACAGCAGAAATTCATTGCAAAAGGTTTCTCAATAACTGTTGTGTCTTGGTGACTTTTAGATCAGTTTTGCTTCTTCTATAAGTAAAGAGAAAATTTTTACAGTGGCCAACTCTACAGTCTCAAGCTGAGATATGGCAGTCAAGGTGGATTAATGCACATATTGTCTTGAAAGGTAAAAAGCAACAAAAGCCGTCCACTAGCTCCCTAACTTTTGTCTGCCATGAACGTGAAAATGTGTCAGCAGGAGCAGACTCTGGTACTGCAGATAAATCCTATTTAAAACTTAGTCAGTCATACTCTACCCAGGATTTAATCTTAGTCAGGCCATGATACTT
The DNA here is from genome assembly GCF_034638445.1 of Ciconia boyciana. Classification (NCBI taxonomy): domain Eukaryota; kingdom Metazoa; phylum Chordata; class Aves; order Ciconiiformes; family Ciconiidae; genus Ciconia; species Ciconia boyciana. The sequence continues at coordinate 39,205,877 of NC_132943.1, read as the reverse complement.
GCGTCACTCTGCAAGCAAACATGTTTCAGTCACTAAAGCTAAAACGGTGGGACTCCGAATCCACAAAGGAGCAGCTATGTTGAGAAAGAAGAAAAGAATTTCATATTCTCTTTTCAGAGCATTTAAGAACTGCTGGAGAAACAAAATCCCATTTCCATGCAAATATTCCTAGCAATAAAAACATAAAAGGACAGAAAATATGATGCATGAATAACGAGAACCAGGTTTAACTGGAATATTTTTTAAAGTTTAGCATTTCCAAAGGCATTAGCAGGTATTTTATTTGACAAATCCACACAGAACACAAGCAGTATAAAAGGCTTTGTAGTGACGTTTTCAAGAATATAGTTGGGTTTTCCGCTCTGTAGCCAGCATTCCCAGGAGAGACAAGACTCTTGACAGTTTAGCTAACAACAGTGCAGAAGCCCCAGGTCTAAATAATAGACATTTATAAAAATAAGACTCAGAAAAATAAAAAAGTCTCAGATTAGAATTTCAGATAATGCCTATCCGTGGCATCAAAATAAAACGTAAAGCTACTTCTAGACTGACTGGCTTGCCAATAACATGAGCTGGCTGGGGCCACAGATTTGCCTTGCATTTTAATAGGTCTGAACATTTTATTAGTAGAAAGATGTTAGGTTTTTTCCTTCCCTCCATTTTCACTTGATATGGAAGCTATTAAAGCTTGAAAGTTTCTGTATAAACAATTCTCATTATCCATTGTGTTTTCTGCACTGCTGTTCTAGATTTTTATGATTAGGAACTTCAATTAATTTTTTTTCTTCCACTAAGCATTCAAAAATATCTACAGTACACTTCGGTATCTTGGGTGCTATATAAGCTAAGTAAAAGTAAAAGCTTAGCCCCACTGAAATCAAAGGAGCCAAGACTTTCACCCCCATTTTAACTGGTGGTCTATATAAAGGGATTCCATGCATTCAACAGCCCACGTCCCAAATCCTGAAGATAAAATCTGGGGGGCACTCAAAACACAAATTTGTACATGTCCACAAATATATTAGATAGTATTATGAAATAGCCTGAACTTCAGTGTTCAATTCTGCAAGTGCATATTTATTATGCAGTTCATAAACATGACTTAGAGTAGGTTAGAAGTAAGAGATAAAGGGAGATGGATTTTGTTAATAACCACTGGACAATTTTCCTGTGACTTTTCTCTAAAATTCCAAACGTACATTATCCTAACAGAAACTGCAAAAGGTCAGTTTGGCCTTTGGCCAATGAGTAAATTGTTTTCTCTGGGCATTAAAGTACTAATTGCCTATTAATGTGCTAGGTGCTGGTTCTGTTGTGGGGTTTTTGGTGCTCTTTTGGAAACCATACCTTAATCCCTATGTATTTGGAGGGAATAATGGGATGCTCCAGTGTGGGGAGGGATGACTCATTAACTTCTTTTCCAATCATCACTTTTGTGGCCACATCGATGAAGTCCACACCCAGAGTCTTCGATACAAAAGGGAAGGAGCGTGAAGCCCGCAAGTTGCACTCTATCACCTGATGGGATTCAAAAGGAGAAATACCAGGGTCAGGCACTGTGCAATGAAGAAACAGATTGATTCATGTTTCTGGAAATCAGTCCTTACTCCTCTTGGCAGAGATGCTCTTCAGACTGCCAAATAAGGGACACAGAAATTGTATTCAATATATGAGGGATGGGTAGTGGCCAGCTTGAGATACAAGGAGTCTGCTGTTCTGCAACTGAGTTTCATCCCTATTGTCTGAAAATTAGAACTTTGGAAAACGTGTTGTACTATACCCTAAGTTAATGTGCAAGAGGCATGGAAACTTGTGCACAGGCATTAGGCACAACCTTTAGAAGCCCACCTTGTTCTTTTTGCATGGTAACAGCACTTTGTGAATGACTGGGCTATACTTCTTGACTTTCCTCATCTACATGTGGAAGTCATTCAGGGACCCAAGCAAGAAACAAAGAAGTTCTGCATCCTGCTGAGAAGTGCACCATGGGGATCAATACCAAGAAGAAGAATTGCTGTGAGAATGAAGGGGAAGTGAGGGGGGACAAGAATAGGTAAGTTAAGACAGAATGGAAAAGAGGGGTTATCCACAGATAAAGGCAAGCACAGCTGAGGGAAAGCAAGGAAGGAAAAACTCCATTCTGTCCCTCTGTGGAGTTTCGGAATAACTATGTGTGAAACAGACGAAAGGTGAAGAACAGTAAGTACATTTTTCTCAACTAATAGCCCAAACAGGATCTTTCACCAATAATGCATCTCTTCTATACCATGTCAGGTTTTCTTTCCATTCACCATTTCCTCAGCCATACTCTGCTCACATTCCTCTGACCTTCTTCCATTAGCAACAGGAAGCCAACTGTTACCCATAAAGGGTCAGACATCTATTGTGCTTCTGTTACGGATAGCTACCAGGACCACGCTATTTAGATACAGTCTTTATATTAAAGAGTCAAACACTTAAATTGTCTTGCTTTCTTTCCAATGACTTGGAAGGCTTATTTTAATGATTGAAGTAGCTAAAGATGAGAGATGATCTCAGAGATCTAAAAGCAATGGTATTCAGTTCATAGGATGAGGCGCAGGTCCCAGTGCTGTCCATCACATTCAAAAGTGATAATTTTGGGAAGGACAACAATCCACAATAAAACAAAAGCTAGTGCTGGCAGACAATGCAACCAGGCTTGCTTCACCCTCAATGGCTACCCTGCTGTAGGTAGGGGAGGATGCTCTCTCCAGCACAGACAGGGAGAGCTGTGTGACTAGGGGTGGCACAGGTGAACTACAATCGTCAGACAAGGCAGGTTAGAAACTCACAGCTGCTACTGCCACAGAGTTTCCAAGACAGGGACAGCAGGAACCATGCACCTAACTATCAAAGTAGAGCCTGACTTCCTCCAACAGTCACAAAAGTTCTTACCAGCACATCGTTGCCTCGCACCAAAAACTGAATGTTGAATGGACCAGAGATGGCAAAGGCATTTGCAATCTTTTTTGTAGCAGCTTTAACCTACAAAAATAAGTAAGTAAAAATGCATATATATTTTTAAAATAAATAAATAAATCCCACAAAATAGACAGCATCATGTCAATAAATCACCTCACATGTGGATTCCTTTAAATGTCACATCTCTCTGCCCTAGTATATTTTTTCTCTATACCCTCATTTTGGCAATAGCATTATCTTTCAGAAGGAGCCATGTTTAATTTGCCTGGTAATCTAGAGCCCAAAGCTCCATTTGAGGGCAGAAGTAAAAATGCAGCTTTGTGTCTATGTGTGAGAAAGCAAGAAAAAGAGGGAGAAAGAGAGAAAAAAAGCCTGCCCTGTCTGTAGCAATTTCTACACTGCACACTGGAGCCTTTATACGTTTCCTGGTGAAGTAATGAATAATTATGTTTTGCCATTTGAGATTACGTACTCAGTTTTACAAGTGTCCCAAGAGTCTTTCACCTGTCCCATCACAAATCAGTGGGAGGTGTGTCAGCAGAAATACTCTGGAACAAATTGGGAGAAAACACTATGGTCTTATTTTCTAGATTTGTCAAGAAATCACGTGCCATTTCCATACAAGCGTTTGAATAGCTTTGCTCCAGGAGATGGCTATTTTCAGAAACAAAGCCTTGGACATTTGTCCTGGTTTCAGCTGAGATAGAGTTAATTTTCTTTATAGTGGCTGGTATGGGGCTATGTTTTGGATTTGTGCTGGAAACAGTGTTGATAATACAGTGATGTTTTAGTTGTTGCTGCACTGGTCAAGGACTTTTCAGCTTCCCATGCTCTGCCAGGTGCAGAAGAAGTTGGGAGGGGACACAGCCAAGATAGTTGATCCAAACTGACCAAAGGGCTATTCCATACCATGTGACGTCATGCTCAGTATATAAAGCTGGGGAAGAAGAAAGAAGGGGGGGACGTTCAGAGTGATGGCGTTTGTCTTCCCAAGTAACCATTACGCATGATGGAGCCCTGCTTTCCTGGAGATGGCTGAACACCTGCCTGCCCGTGGGAAGGAGTGAATGAATTCCTTGTTTTGCTTTGCTTGTGTGCGCGGCTCTTGCTTTACCTGTGAAACTGTCTTTATCTCAACCCACGAGTTTTTTCACTTTTCCTCTTCTGATTCTCTCTCCCATCCCACCAGGGGGAGTGAGCGAGCGGCTGGGTGGGGCTTAGTTGCCAGCTGGGGCTAAACCACGACAACATTCTGGTAGAGTTGGAGCACAGACCATTCCATCACAGCTCTTGTTAGCTTTCAAGCAAATCCTTTCCAGGATGATATCACAGGGGATGGCACATTTCATTTAGAAAACGCATTTTGACAACTAACTCTGTATCACTAAGTTTATTCTCAAAATGAGAAAAAGTCAAGTTTAGGTAAGGTTCATTCATCCTGATATCCTTTCCAGAAAAGGCAGGCAGCTAGAAAGTCATACACCTGATCTAATCATTTAAGGACTGTGGGAGAAGAAGTAGAAAGTGAACCGTGGCATATATATGCATTAGACACCCCTCTACTGCCATGGTTGCTGGTCCTAAACCAATGAAACAAAAAAATCCAATGGGTGTGAAAGCGTGTACATCTACTGCTTAAATTGATATCTACTGCTTAAATTGATGGGATGCAGTTCAGATGATCCTCTGTGCAGTATAGCCAATCACAGGGGGCACAATAACATCCTACATTTGCACACATCACACTGGCCTTTAAAAAACATTGGTGATTTGACTTCTCCTGAATTCCTCTTCTAAGTTCTCCCAAGCAAAGGGGGAAAGCAGATTCAAAGTCTTATTTTCTTTTCTTTTTTCAGTGCTACTGCAACACCTACCTTCTCCAAGGCTCCCTGGCTAACAGTCTGTGTGGGTAACATGAGGGTGGCATCTCCAGAGTGAACGCCTGCATCCTCCACGTGCTCTGAAATAGCATGTGAGACAACCTGCATACAGTAACAAGAGAGCAGTTAGTTCTCTCATGAGAACTGTCCCATCTCTCATGAGCTGTCCCATCTCCATGCCCTTTGCTAAGTACAGCCCAGCACAGTCCCCTGCACAGAGCTGTATCCAAAAGAGGATACAGACAGGGGAAAAAATGGAATCTCCCAAAATTTTGGGGAGAATAGGCTTGAAGCAGACACAAGGAATATGAACAAGGGGATCATGTTAGTGTCTTTCATACTGTGGTTAAGCAAACTGCGAACATGAAAAAACCTACCATGGCCTGGAGATCCTAAGGCTTCCTTCCTCTCTCTAACGCACATTGACTCGGAAGGTAAAAGCTAATTAGGCTTTAAACCAGCTCTCTAAGTTCTCCTTGCCACAAGCACGAAAAAGTTGTCATTCTCCAGCAGAAACACATATGGACTAACTTCATTTGTATATATGTTTTTTCCACTCTTCTGTGGTGTTTTAATCATGGAGAAAAGCAAGCAGAGGAAATTCAGGCCTAAGGATTTAAATTGAATGAATTGCATCAAGGCGCACTACCTTGATACCGAAAAAGTGATCTTGTCTGCTGGTTAAAAATGAAGATTGGAAACAGTTAAATGAGAAGTTTGTGATTTTTTTGTGAGACCTGTCTTTAATTAGTAATGAAATGCAAGGTGAAGTTGTAATAATAAACCAGCTGTGGTAATATCGTAACACATGCTGATACAATTCTGATGAAAGTATTTTGTGAAACCAGTGATTTGCGAATCCACTAAAAATTATATTCTAACGGATTCATTCACATGGTTAAGCAATGCTTAAAAAAATAACTCTTTAGATGAATACAATAAGGTAGGTTGAGCTTTTCAAGCACGATGTTTCTGAACCTAAGATGAATTAATCTTTTCTTGTTTCTCTACTCTTCTCAGCACGAATCCATGGCTGTATAGTAAATCATTCAAACCACACATTTTTGCAAATCTCCGATCCTGAAAAAAAAGTTTAACATTAAAGAAAAGCAAAGTTCTTACTCTTCCTGCCTTGGCTACGGCATCCATTTCCACCTCACGGGCTTCTTCAATAAATTTAGTGAGTACCACAGGGTGATCCTGTCATCAAGACAAGACAAAAGAAGAAAGTTTTTATTTGAGAGTATTTGGGGACCATCCAAGCACTCCACTATTCATCACTGGAAAAGCTTTGGAAGCAGAATCCCACAAGACCAATCTATTAATATCCTTATTTCCACAGATGAGTGAACTTTGCAAAGAAATAACGGGGGGAAACTTGGCGTGATTTCCCCAAAGCCACTGATGCATTAGTTTGAGTCCTCCATAATGTCACCACGACAGGGAAATTCGGGGCAAAACCACAAAGTGCTTTTAGGTGAGACCATGGTAGAAAGACAATAGTGGGACACATGCATGGATCCAGTGTCCTCTGATCCTGTCTCCCAAAGATATTCCTTACCTCCAAGATCTTCAATTCTTCCTTCCTCTGAGCCTCCCAGTCACCTCACTGGGCATACTGCTTCACAGAGTAATTGATTCTTGGCATACTTGATGACTTTGTACAGTGGCCATTTGCTCTTTTAAAAAGTTACATATTTTAGGCAATAGATCCATTCCTTTCTCATTTTTCTGCCTGGTTTCCTAAGTCTCCCAAGGGAGAAGTTGCCACTAATTATAGCTGGCCAGGAACAACCTGTCCTTGACTCTCAACATATTCATTGGTATACATGGTTTTCCCTCCTCTTCTTCCTGCTTATCTCGGGATGCTAGCACACACTTCCCACTCTTCCCTAATGCTTTCTCCTTCCAGCCACCTGCTCCAACAGATGGTTAAAAATCTAATCCACATTCTTCCAGGCCAGCTTTATGTCTCAACATTTTACCTGTCCCATCCACTATTAACTGCCTGTTATTTATTAGAGAATAAAATGGAATAAATGACAGTCTGTGCATGCTCAAAAGGCTCCTCTTGAAAAAATATAAAGCAACTCCAAAAGTTACAAGACACAATTCCTTACATTGCAAGGGTAAATTCACAGGCAAGGACAATGTCACAGCCTACACTGTTTCATAAATTTAGTGGCTTGTGTCCTGAAACTTTCTGTCTTGCTGCAGTTTTTCACCAGAAGATTTTATATGTGCATACATCCTTGTTTACTCCAATCTGTCTCAACTCGCACAAGAAGTTTTGAACATTACTGACAACATAAATGCCATAAAGACACAACACTGTAACAGCAAAGTAGCTAAAACAACTGAACAACACTGGTCAGGCACTTTATCTGGAGATGCTCTGTTGGGTGGAGCAGAATTAGGTAAAGCTTTGTAACCAGAAAAAATGATGTGTGTGTCCAACAAAGATGCTCATATTCAGTTGTATGCTCACAACTAATATTGCTAGCTTCTGTAGAACCACTCACAGGCCATAAAGCCTTGACAAGGCTAAAAAAAGTGCATAAGCAAACTCCCTAATTTAGAAGCAGAATACAGTTCTTTTGTTCTAGTTTGCTTTTTGCTAGCTTAGCTTCAACTATACTATGGCTTTTGTCAATATAAAAATACTGGATGAAGAACGAATTCTTCCCTTAGCAGTCTGACTACAGTAGCAAAAATTTAGCATGTAAATCTAGTGTAAGTCTCTGCAGGATCAAGGCCAGAGCACCCGAAGACTCACGGTGTGCAACTGGTCATGTTTGCAGCAAGCATCAGTGCCTTGTTTGTGTAGCAGCACTGGACATCGTAAGGGTTCCATGGGAGCATCCAGTCTTTCCCCTAGGAATGCATCGCATATTGCCAAGACTCTACAACTTCAATTCCCAGCAGGGTGTCCTGTCCCAGGGATGAGACCTCTCAGCAATGAAGAACGTTGCCCAATTCAAGTCAATCAAGCTGGGACAAGTTAAGCTACCAAGGGTCACTTTCTTGGGCTTCAGCCTCCTTTAGGGCATCCATTGCCATCACAAAGCCATCCAGCAGCAAAAGTGATCTGTCCCACTGAACATGGCTTAGGGCTGCTGCCTGGTCTGCCTCTGAGTGTGTGGGGAAACACGAAGCAGGGTACTTAAGATGAACTACAGAGAGAAGCTAGGTGTTTTGGGAGGCTGAGCATTGCTGAGGATCTGGTTGCTACCACAGGTTGACCCTGTAAGTCTTTTGAGAATTACTTACATAATTCCTTCTGATGGAAGGAACAGTGGTACTCTCCCGCTTTCAAAAATTCCTTTAAAGTTGTTCAAAGATGATAATAAGCGGGCTGCTTGCCTCCACACTAATCTGTCCTTCAGGATATTATTACTTTGCAAAGTATCTCCATTTCATTACATCTTTTCTTGCTGAAACGCTAAACTTGCATCATTTGCCTCATACACTTAAAAACCACATGCTTTTGTTCTGGTTCAAGCTTTAACCACCTAAGAAATCCCCTGAGTAAGCAGTAACGTGTCTGGCTTCCATAGCCAGTTGTGTTTTCAGAGAGTTCTTTTTTGATTTATTTATTTTTAACTCCAAGATTCTTGTGACAGTAGAGTTATGGTGCTGCGGTACTGTTCTGAACAGTGATCATTCAAAAAAAGGGGAAAAAACCCTCAGAAGACAGACCAAAAGGTGAGGCTAAACTCAGAGACTGTTGAGAGGTCAGACTTTGAATTCTGTATGTTCTTCATTCAACCTTGACCATTTCACTTTCTTCTCCTCCCATATTCTCATCTCTCCAAACATTCCTTGTACAATAACACTGATAGGAGGTATAGAAGAAATAAAAGCTTTGAGTTGTTTACTATGTTCTGAAGCATTCATGTCTTTGGGAAATTGCTCAGATTTTTCTTTTCTAAATTCCAACATACTAGACCAAATCCTTCCCTTTGCTAGAAAAAAAAGACACTTTTTTTTCTAAATCCCCAAATTAGCTTTTGAAAAACATTTAAAACGGAAACCAGAGCTTTCATCTTCTGTATTACATACTCTGCAGATCAACAATCCCACTGGATTAACAGTAAGCAGGCAGCAGTCCTGCTTCTGTATCAGAGGAAAATGGAATGCAGTACATGATTTGGAGAGTTAAATGTCACAGCAAAATCTTGCAAATGTTCCTGCATTTAAAAGGGTAAAAAAAAAAAGGGGGGGGCAAAAGATGCTATCAGTTCTATGCTAGTTGGCATAACCTGCTACTAGCAAGCTTGGATAGGGTAGGAAGGGTCCCAGCCCACTTCTCTACATCTGTTTATATAATTAACTGGTCAGAAATGGATGCCTGGGTACAACAGTGTTATGGTTTAACAGCTAACTGCCGTCCCCGCTCCAGCCAGGCATCCCAGTGGTATCAGTAAGGGTGCCTGCACAGGCTCCCATGGTCTGCCCATTAGGGAACAAACTGAGGGGTCAAACTCTAATTTCACTGGCTCCACTCCAAACAAGGAAAGGAAAGAGTGAGGAAGATGCAATACAGAAACAAAGAGATGGAAAACACAGTAGAGGTGAAACAAATACAGCAAACACAAAGAAAAAGCAGTGGCGGGCAAGGACTTGTACCTGAGAGACTCTGGTGGCCTCTGCTAAGAACTTCTTCATTTCCTCTTCTGTGAAAACTACATTCATTGCAGACCCACTGTGAGAATGGCAAAGAAAAGAAAACAGGTCAGCTTCCCTCATGACTTCAAGAGAGATATCAGAGCATTAGACACCACAGCACAGGGTTGCCAACTACCTTTATATGACAGACAAGCCAAGCAAGCTTCTGACTCAAGCCACTTGCTCTACTCTTGTCTCAAAGAAAAGCAGAGCTGGTACCTAATGAACCTCCATTGTACTTCCCAGAGAAGACAGGTGACCTCCAGAACTATAACGAAGAATCAAATAAAGAACTGCGGTTGTGTAGCCTTAGCACTGCTGCCAAATCTCCTTTCTGACCTTTAAAGCTCCCCCTAATCTGGAGGAGATGGCTAGTCAGCCAGAGAGCCCCACTAAGTACCCAGACTTTCACCATACTTGCAGTTTAGTTGTGAGCTCAGGACAAAACAGTTGCTTTGCTCACGTTAGCCCAATTGCTCATCAATGACAGATGAAGCGAGGAATGCACAGGCCAGTGGTGATGGTGCGACAGTGTAAATGCAGATGAAAATGGGCTGCTATTTGCTGGCCATTTTGCTGTGCCCCTCCCCTAACGTCTTAGACCTTAAGGGAGGGGCATAGCAGATACAGATACCATATCTGAAAGCTACTTTGAAACGTAGCTGTCAGTAATATCAGAGAGGGGGATTTGGGAGAACATGGGTTGAGAGTCAGTGATTCAGGTCCCTTTCAAAGACAAGAATCTTTTAAAAAAGATGTAACTTCCACCATTGATGTTCAGCTTCCCCTTTGTTTTGGTGGGCAAGCCCACGGAGGCTGTGGGGAAAAGTGGAGGAAAGATCTATGCCACAAAATCAGTCACTTTAGCCTAAGATAAATAGACACAAGTACCTAAGTGATTATACTTACCGGACTACCTCTTCAGCTGATGTAAATCAATAGAATTCAATTAAATCCATGGACCTATGTCAGCTGCACCACTGAGGATGTGAGCTGGTGCACACAGTACATAACTAGCAGGGCAATGCATTTAGTTTTCCAAGGCAACAGGCAAATATTAAAGGCCGTATCTGTTCAAAGGATGAAGATGTCTATCCGTGGACCTGCTGCTATTCTGTAAATACAGGCCAGACAGTGTGCTGTGCTAGGGCTTTTCACTTTCTGTTTCCTCAAGTTTTACATCCTCCAGTTTCATCTTTCTCCCTGAAGTCCCCCTAACCTGTCCAAACACTGTTTAGCAAATACGTACAGTGGAAAGGGCCTCTACTGAATTTAATACGTATGGAAACAACAGGCTAAAAGAATTGTTCCCTAAAAATCCAGATAATTACATCAGGAGCAGTTTCTAACTTATCCTCCTGACCTGAGTGCTGGTTTTTAACTTTGCTTCGCCACCCCACTGCAAGCTTCAGAAACTGGATAGAAAAGTCACATTCAGCAGTCTCTTCTAAAGGATATTTCCTTGAGGGTTGAAAATATAAGAAATCATTCTCCTTTTCTTCTTTTTAAATAAAAAGATATTTTTTTTCTCCCCTGAAAATGAATACTGTGCCTCTTCATTCTGATATGTGTCTCTTTTTCATATGAAAGGGATCCTGTCTCCAATTTATTTTCACTTGTAAACTGTGCCCAGCAAACTGCCTCTCTGTGCCTAGTCATCTAGCTATGAAGAAACGCCTCGCAGAGAAGAGTGATCATTCAGAATGTGAGAGTTTGCTGTGTGTATGCGCTGGTGTAACTTCTTCAAAAAGTCTAGCTGTTGGAAATGTGTGGCTCTGTACAAAGTCTATTTAAAGAGAAGCAGCTGCCACAGCATAGGGCCATAAAACATGCCTGTAAGCAGAGATGCTTAGCAAATAAGAAGCTGAATTCAAAAGACGCAGTGTCATTTTCTGAAAACAGATGCCAACCCCAATAAATGGCCTCAGCATGCTCCCTTCTGTTTTTCCTGGTGGCAAACAATCTTCTGGCTTAATAGTACAGGTAGTAGTCTCAGGAACCTTAAGGAATATCGCAGATGGTTCGTGTTTTTGGCCTTGAGATATGAAAAAGGTAATGCAGCTAAACAGACATTCTTACAATGATGTTCTACCTTTGACCTGTGCCTGATGGACATAAGGGATCCATTGGCTTCCTTTATTGGTTTGAGCAGTTGTCCCACCTGTTAAGACGGGCAGCTTTACGTCACATGCACCTAGCATAGCGTTTTCCACACATCCCCTGAAATTACTCTCCCTTGTCTCAAAGAGACTTTTGTAGTTCTGTGCTGGTTTTGGCTGTGATAGAGTTGATTTTCTTTATAGTGGCTAGTGTGGGGCGATGTTTTGGATTTGTGCTGGAAACAGTGTTGATAACACAGAGATGTGTTAGTTGTTGCTGCACTGGTCAAGGACTTTTCAGCTTCCCATGCTCTGCCAGGTGCAGAAGAAGTTGGGAGGGGACACAGCCAAGATAGTTGATCCAAACTGACCAAAGGGCTATTCCATACCATATGGCGTCATGCTCAGTATATAAAGCTGGGGAAGAAGAAAGAAGGGGGGGACATTCGGAGCGATGGCGTTTGTCTTCCCAAGTAACCATTACGTGTGATGGAGCCCTGCTTTCCTGGAGATGGCTGAACACCTGCCTGCCCGTGGGAAGGAGTGAGGGAATTCCTTGTTTTGCTTTGCTTGTGTGCGCGGCTCTTGCTTTACCTATGAAACTGTCTTTATCTCAACCCACGAGTTTTTTCACTTTTCCTCTTCTGATTCTCTCCCCCATCCCACCAGGGTGGAGTGAGCGAGCGGCTGGGTGGGGCTTAGTTGCCAGCTGGGGCTAAACCACAACAAGTTCATATCCCCAACTTGACGAGCTCTGATGGTTGAGCCTTACCTCAGAACATAAGAAGGCCTCAGCAAACATGGGTAACTCACAGAGCGTGCAAATTCAACTGCATCTCTCTAAAGAAAGGGAGGAAAAACGTGCTGTGAACAAGAAAATATTTTAAAGTCATACCAAAATTTCAACTCTAACTGTATTTGCACTTTACTAGCCACTAAGATTGGGGGGGGGGGGTGGGGGGAAGTAGGGAACTACAGCCTGGAAGGAACATAATACATGACTTCTTGGTTCCAGAGTTGTGATCTTCAGACCTTCTCTGTCCATAGAACTTCACCAGGAAAAAAAAGCAGTGATGACACATCTCTACTCCTTTTCAATCTCCACCTGCTAGAACAGTTTTCAAGACCAGCAGGACAAACCAGAGTAGCCTGACAGTGGTGCTAACTTTTGCTGGGTATATACCCCATGTTGTGTAAAGGTGATTTAAAGACACTTCCCTTCCAGTTTCCATCCCACTCCCAGTGATGCTATAGCATCACTTTACAAGGATCAAAAAGTTCTTCAACATCAGCAGTAAAAAAACTGTCAAATGCCTTTGGAATCTTGAAATGTATCAGTAAGTCGGTTTGCCGACTTCCATTAAATCTGCATCTGCAGATGCTCATAGCAACTCCCAGTCGCTTCATCGTTTCCCGGATGCACATCCCAACTTACCAATGTGCTGACTGCCTTCCAGGGAGCCTGGGCCACATGCAGCTCATCCAGAACAGCCGAGAATATGGCGCGATCTTCTGCCCGGTTAATCTGCAAAGGATTTGTGCCAAGGATCTTCACTCCACTCTGGTGGAGTGGCACTGCCAAGTTATTGGGAATCTGCCCGCCTACAGAAATAATGCAACCACTGCATCCCTGTTGGCAGAAAGAAAGGAGCACGGTCATGTCCAAGTTAGCTTAACATTAAGAGCTGTTATAATGAGGAATCCAATATTTAGATTACATCACTTTTCAGGTTGTTATGAGCAAAGGCAGATCATAATTGTGCTGATCCAGAGGCACCCAGGCTGCAAAATGTGATTCAGAGTGTGTAACCTCTCTAAAGCAGCAATATCCTCCTTGATATCACTCAACAGACAGCAGTAACTTGAGGTCAAATTCCCCAGGAAACCAAAGAAATCTGCAGTGTTCACATGCCTTTTGGCATCAAGCCAAGATTTTAACTTCTGCTAGAACCACAGACTGTTACCTTGTTTTCATGTCATGTTTAGGTCCTTCTGCTTTCCCAGTAAGGCAAAGCACTGAGCTGACACATGCTCCCTTGCTTTGCAGAGGAAGGGTGCTGCACTATGAAAACCTCACACCCCACAGTGAAACTCAAAACTCCGCTCGGTGGGGTCAGGTCTCCCTCCCGTGTTCTCCTACACATGTGAACATAGGGACCATCACTTCAGCCGAGCCCCCTCTCGCCCCCCTGCTGCAACCTTTGGACATAGCAGCATGAACAAACAAGATGTTTTAGGTCCCCTTTCTTTCTCAGTCCAGCTCTTCCGAGAAAACACCCTCTCCCACGCTCATGGTCAGAGACTTCCAGAGTAGCAGACATTCATGCAAACTCTTTTATTACAGAGTTGCAAGGCAGTAACCCCCCGGAGAGAGACAATGGGAAAACACCTGGACTTTTTTTTTTTTTTTTTGTTATTTGCTTAGCAAACATCCTTTCCTAGCCCCAGATGCCAGCCTTTAAGGAGCGCTCACTGCTGACCCCTTGCTGGCCTGTACAAAGCAAAGCAGAATCTAGTTCAACAGAGCCCAATTCATCAGGTGAATTACTCTGGCTACACTTAGCCCTTTATTTTAATTCATCCTCATTATTCCTGACTAGCTCCTCATTTCTGGTAGTGCATTCAATAGTAACAAGTATTTCAGCCGAACTGTCACATATGCTCATTTCTACACAGGTTATTTGCAAGCGCTTCAATTCCAATTCCAGAAGCGGATGAGGCAGGACAGGTAGCATAGCATCCTCCAGCCACAACAGCACATTTCATGTTCATCACTGAGTGACCACAACATTTTAAGTGAGGAAATAATAAATGGCAAATAACAAGAGACAGGTGAGCTCACTTGTAAACACACATCCTTCTTCAGGTGCAAATATGGGCATGTTTTTTACATAGAACCCCTAATGCTTTCAAGTACAATCTAGTCTGGTGTGAAAATTTTCAATAGTAAAAAAAGGCCTTAGAGTACCTGCAACAATTATGAGGATATGAATTATGCTTAGATTACGTAATAATTGAGGGTAATTAAATAATGGGCACTTTACTTCCAAATTAAAGCTGGTGAAACTTTGCCCAAAGGAGAATCAGGCCCACAGTACAGCTGTAGTGAAGGGCTCTTTTGAAGCAACTGTGTTTGACACAGTTTTACCCACCTCTAACAAATGAGAAACATAAATCAAGTGATCCATGGTTTGGCTCTATCTTTTAGAGTATCAATGTTCTTTTAATTAACAAGTGTGTTTTTCCTGAAGAAGGTTAGCCCCACTGGCCTTCCTGGAAGAGGAACTTCTTAATGAGGGATTTAAAGGGATTTAGAGTGGCAGATCTGTAAGCTGAGAGCAGGATGGACTAGAAGTGACTGAGAAAAAACAGATGATAAATGCCAGTACAAACCCTGCTCAACTTTAATGTGGTTAATTTCCTACCATAATAAAAAGCCACTAAAAAGTCTGGCATTTAAGCAGCACTTACTATCGCAAGGTCTACGAGATTATTATTTGCTGCTAATATGCAGTGCTGGAGATTTTTTTTTTTTCCCTTTTCACAATGCAGTCACTTATGGGATGACATACTGCTGCTGGCCAACAGCAACTGCCTGAAAGAGCTTAGGACAGGGAGTGAAAAATGCCTCATTAGCAGAGGGTAGAGCAAGGACAGAGACTGTTTTGTGCCCACATGGGTTGTCTCATGACATCAGAGCTTGCCATCTCCAACTCAGAAGAAAAATCTGTTCCTTACTGCTTCCAGACCCATCCAAAATACAGTACTTATCTCTAGTCCCCGGACCCCTTATCATCCCACGTGGACAAGAACCAGACAGTGAATAAAGCAAACCCCTTCTTGCAGCTTGGAATGGCTCCTGTTTGATAACAAGTCACCAAGTCATAGTTTTGCTGCCAAGGTCAACCAACATCTTAATCTATCCTCAACGTATTTGAAATGTGAATGTCCCAGCTAACAGCTTCTCTTCGGCTGCTGCTTATTTCTTCCATTAAAACAATTCTAGTCACTGAGCCTCTAAAATCCAAATACTGCCTACATCAAAGTTGGGATGGCGTTAGGGACTCCAGCCCCAAGGAGACAGAGGAAATCAAGCAGATAGCAAAGAATCATATACTCATTTCTACTCAAAAAGAACCATAAATTGAGACCCAGCTGCTGCTTACTTCTTCCTTTAAAATTCTGCTGTTATTTCCCAAAGCACATTCTCGCCCAAAGAGCAGCCCACTGCTGTGCTAGGGAATGGGACTGCTCCACTGAGAAATGTGGGCACACAGAAATGGACTCCACTGCATATCCCTTCGTCATCAGCCATATTTTAATTATAAAGAAAATGAATAACAACCTTGCCATTAGATATCTTTAAAATATATGCTATACATAATCTAGTGAAAGAAGCCTAGAGAGAATTATTTTCCCCTTTATAACAAAAATCAGTCTTTTTATTACTACCTTGCTTTTATGTCATTAGTAATAAAGTTGGGTTTTCTTTTTCCCTGAGTTTGAAAACAAATTAGACCATTAAAATTGTACCTAAGAGCCTCCTTTAGTTTTATGAATTGTTTCAGAATGATCCTAGAAACTGAAAAAGAATCAGAAGAGGCCCTCAAGCAGATAGATATTAAAATAAAAAGGGAACGTCTTCTCTGGAAACAAAAAGCCAATAAATCTGAGGAAAGGATTTATTTTTTTTTAAATTATTGTCCTCATAGACTACCACCTAGCTTTGCACATTCACAGTAAATTAAACTTCCCTCCAAAGCACGGCTCTGTTGTGCAGAGCTTAGTCTCCGGTGAGTCAGAGCAGCTGTGAATGTCAACTGGAGAGGGAGAAGTAAAAGGGGACACAAGGGAGAAAAAGAGAAGGGATAGCTGAGTATGTCCCTGGGACAGGACCATGCGAAGCCATGAGCAGCTCTTGGTAGGCAGGTTCCAGCCCCCTCAGTCTCGCTGGTAACCTCGCTCCTCTATGTAGCCTAATTTGCCTAATCAGAAAAACTAGATAAAGTCAGTGCACTTATTTACTTGAGCTTAATAGTTGCCCAAGGTTTGCTGCCAATCCTAACAATGTTTAGGAAGTTGATGTATCATCTCTACTGAGGGCAAAGGGTTGTGTCCATTGTTTGCTGATGGTTTTACCTACAGTTTGCCAATAAGCCTGGCCTTTTCAGAGTATTTGCCACTATTCTTTGTGCACTGGAACACTAGAGGAGGCTGATGAGCAGGAGAGTTTAAAAGATCAGTCTGAAATCATGGCACTATTCATGCTTTGTATATGAAGCTGGGAGAGATGGTTATCTGTAGGACTGGTCAGGGATCTCAGAATCAGATCCTGAACTTTTAACTTCATCATTTCCTTATGGACTGAATTCCAACTGCATTTGCCTGAGGAAGTATTCTGTTAACAGGATATTAGCATTTGGCTCACTCATTTAAAAAAAAAAAAGACATATAGCAAATAACATATTTTACACTACACTCTGCTGGAGGTCTGGAGTCTGTCCCCAGGTCTGCCTATGTCCTTTTGCATGAGTCTTTGCAGTCTCTCTACTGCTCAGAGACTCAGTTTCCCTACTTGGAAATTAGGCATAATGATACCATATCCTGTTGTCACTACTTAAGAAAAGTGTTCTAAAACAGCTGAGTATTTATTATTCATCTCGGGATTTATTAGACAGCACAGTCCTAACTTTGGATGTTTAGGCTCCGACCCTGATGGCTTTAATACCTCCAGAGCAAACATCAAATTGGCTGTTTTCATACCCAAGTCAGACTACCATAATCCTCTGCAAACTCCCAGCATCTCTCTTCTTCCCCTTTTTATTCCCACCACCTCAGCTCCTGCTGCCTCCTCCCTGCCCTCTCTCCTCTCACGATCACTTTTGGGTTTACTTCACAAGCAGGACAGACTAAAAACATGCCCAGAAGCATGAGCACAGTCCAGCTGATGAACACGGCTGACTGAAATTGCCAATAGTATCCTTCCCCTTCACCTCCAGGTACCAGAGGATGCTGCTATTAGACCTTGAGATCTGCAACGCCTCCCATCATAAGCAAGATCAGCCTATGAACTGAGAATCATGACTTCAAACTCATCAAGCCCTGCTGTGACAAGCAGGATAACACAAGCTTCAATATGTATGCATTATTCTTTTCATATATTTTTCTTGCCCAACTTGCTAATTACTAGCACTATGTGTTTAAATGAGTAGTTGCTCCCTCATCACTACCTTCTCTTTGATCCTGCAGTAATTAGATGCTGTGTTTCATCAGTGTTATTTGTCTGACAGACTGTCACACCAGTTTCTTCCACGCCCCAAGTTCAGAAGTTCAGTTTTGCTTAAGTAAACAAGAGTTCAATGCTTATAGAGCTGAGCCTCATGGATAATCCTAAAGCATTCAAAAATCAGCCTTTAAGACTCCAGAGAGCCACCAGAGTCTTTTGGCCTGTCCTAAAGCTATGCTTTCTAGTAACAGTCTCTGTTTTTGTGAAAGTTTAAAGAAGAGGTAAAACAACACACACAAATAGGAAAGTATGAACATGCAATCTAAAAATTGTCCTAGACAGTATTTTGCAAATGGTTTAAGAACAGAGCCTGGAGACTGGGACTTGAGTTCTGATGTGCTTTTGCTTGGTTCCAAATTTGGGAATGATCAAAACGTAGCCAGATCATAAAACCATTTTAGAAACTTGCACTCATTGACAAAGGGGATGAGCTCGAATTGTCATATACTAGGAAAAAGAGCCAAGAAAAATCATAAGTTTAACATGAACTGAGTTCTGCAAAGTTGCTTCAGCAAGTTACACAGCCAACTCGCACTAAATTTCAAGGAAGATGAAGTTCCTGTAAGCACCTTTGAAAGCCTCAGCCACAAATCCAAGATGAGTCTGTTACCAGTTAGAAATCAACATTTTCCAGATTGGGACCAACTCTTTACATTATATATCCTCCCTTTACCAAACCTGTCTGGGATTGTTCTCCATCTCTTAGTATCAGCACTTCTGAGCACTTGAAAACTCCAGACAGACAAGTGCAATGTCTGGGCCCGGAGCTGGAACACATTTTGGTTTGATGGCAATTCCAATGCCCCTTCCTGACCTGCCTGCCTGCATGCTGGACCACATCCACCACATTGCCACTGTATTGCAAAGCCAAAACTTCAAGTTCTTGAGCACGTGTTAGTGTTATGCACATAACTCGTTCTACTGCTTCAGGGGGAGTACTTGTGCTTAAAGTCAAGGATATGCTTAAGTGCTAAAGCTCAGCACCACAAGGGCAGAACAATTTGTGCGATAAATGACTGTGCAGCAAATTAAATCTGCTTGTAAATATTGCACAATATGGCATCTTGCAAAATAATTTAATATTTATTTGGCATTCATTATTGAGCAGTCTGCTAGGAACATCAACGATGTGTAAAATGCAACATCAGGATCCAAACCAAACAGCTTTTGCTAGCAAGCTCTCCCCCCTCACCCCCAGCTGCTCTGCCAAAGCAAGCTAGTGACAGGAATTTTGAAAAGTTTGGTTTGCTTCATGGCTTTTTATTGTGCTTCTGCTTTTCTTTACCTCATATTGGTAGATGTCCAGGATCCTTTCCAATGACAGCTCCTCAAAGTACAGTCTGTCACACTCATCAAAATCTGTGCTCACTGTCTCCGGGTTGCAATTCACTACGACGGTCTTGTTGCCAAGCTGACGCAGTGTGCGGATACTGGAGACAGCACACCAATCAAACTCCACGCTGCTTCCTGCCAGGAGACAAAAAAGTGGGCAAGGAAAGGAAGGATACAGAGAAGAAAACATAAGCAGACGTTCTCAGCACTCAAAAAAGAAAAAGAAAAAACCCCAGCATTGCCTCCTGTCAGCTCAGAGCAAGAAATCTAATTGTCCTCCCATGGAAACTAATCATCCACAAACATGAGACTCCAGGCACAACAGGTAAGTTGGCTCAGCTGCTCAGGAGTGACAGGCCTCTATAACACGTCTGTCATCCTGCGCTCATAAACACTCATGTCTGCTCTTGCTGCCCATCCAGCTACTACTGCCTCCCAACTAACGCGCTTTGAGATAAACTTAAGAGGCAGAAGCTTAGAGATGACCAAATTGAGTGTCCATTATTATAAGACAGCCCTGTTTACTCCAGGAAACACGAAGCATTTGTACAGGTGTGGTTTAAAAAACAGAAGACTGAAGTGTTTTTTACCTTCCAGAAGAGCAGAGTATGGCTAACCTAACAGAAAAATTACGACTCAGTGGGTTTGATCTTCCTGTGTGCTGACTCTACATAAGAAAAATTGGTAGAACACCACTTTTAGAGACACCCTGTGATCCTTTTATCTTGGTTTAAAGGCCACAGTGACTACGGCAACACTGTGGGGCAAGCATGTCCTACTCCCCTGAACCCTGAGTAAGCACTGTGGCCACCTCTAGAGGAAAGAGGCACAGAGGGAGTCGCCTGGTGCTCAGGTGAGCACCAGGACTTGGTGCTTGGTCTTGGGCAAGCAGCAGGACTTGGGACTTGGGCAACACTGCAGGCTTCAGGCAATGCTGGAGTCCAGACTTGCGCTAACAGCTACTGTCCCATAAACTTCTACACTCAAACATCTAAGAGGGGTGCCATAAACAGAGAATGATGCATGTTAAAAAACATCATTAAATGGTTATGCTTACAGTCTACAAGAAAACCTTGGCCTCATCATGATGTGTTCACAGTCATTACATGATTGTTAACCACTGATATCATTATTTTTATATATAATTGCGTGACAAGATACATTGGAAATTCAGGCTGTGCTTAATTGCTGCCTCCACCACCTAGTCACAAAGAGATGGCTGTCACAGGTCACTCACTGACAGGCACACAATTCATTTCCCTAATTCTGTCAAACAAGAACCTCAAAACATGCCTAGGCCTCAGCTAAAACCCCACAGAAAAGAGATGGAAATCAAATCTGAAACTGGATGTTTCCCAGAAGGGTCACCAGATGCTCGTTCACTTTTTGTATTCCACTTCCATTATTCAGGTATTCTTATACACATAAGAAACCTCAACTTTGGGACACAATGGTCATCTGGAGTTCCCATCTGACTGCTTTAGATACTACCTGGGAAAAGAGCTGAACACTTGTAAGTATATTCCAGCCACATCCAGTAATGGCCATGTCCAAACAGTGGGAAAAGGGAAGACACCAAATAGTTAGTAATACTAGTAATGACTGTTGTAACATAACCAGACCAGACACTGCTCCTCAGAAGATAATTACTACATCAATACAGGCATGTTTTTGAACTCACTTTCAGGTTTCAATCCTGTTAAATCTACATGCACACCTTAAAATTTACAGAGCACTCTGCTGGTCCACACAGTTGGTGGAACAGCTTATTTATACTGCTTTCAGGGCTGACTTTCACACAAACAAAACCCCCTCCCAGGGTAGGAGATAACCTCCTGGCAGCCAGTGAAGAGCAAGCATTGCCTTGAATATCTGAGCAATAACCCTATGGAGCACAGGTCACACACTGCAGCTCAGACTTTCAGTGAGCCAGAGGCCTTTACGTGTGCATGAAAGGTGCATCAAAGCAAGCTCTGAAGTTCAAGAGTGTGCCACTGCACCAATTCACATCATGTTTCTACTTGGCATATTAGTTAACAAGAACAAGAAAACTTCAAAAAAAGACACTTTGGTTTAGATAATTTTCTTTTTAAATACAGAATATAGCATGACTTTTGAAATGACCTCATACTTCCCCCAAATAATTTTATTTCTTTGCAGAAGTGTCAATATATTCAAGATTTGCCTGTAGTATATTTCAAAGTATTTTCAAATAAAATTTATAAGGTTGTTTTTTTAATCTAAAACTCAGTTTTCACAAAGGAAATAAGAATCTTGTTTAAAAAAAAAAAGTAACATCATGTTTAACTTCCACCCAAATCATTTAGTCCCTTCTGACCTGTTTCTGTTTTGTAAATGTAAATCCACAGGGAACACTAAGTTGATCCTACTGAATTATGATTACCATTCTGAAAGCATAGAGGAAAAGCATGCTGCTTACTTGCCTTCAAAGGATAACAAAAGAAAAAAAAAATCAATTTGGCTATTGCACCTAGGAAAAAAAAAAATAATCTTTTAGAGGTGCAAGTAATAGTTTCCTTTAGCAGCCTTTATTTAGTTGCAACCTCTTCCAAACATCGTCTTGATCTAATCAAAGCTACAGAACAGGTAAGACCAAGATCAGGCCTGTATTGCTAATCTAAGCAATTAGGAGTTTTAGTTGAACAGTGCAAAATGTATTCACATACATTCGATCAAATTATTAAACAACACGGCCATCCTTTTTATGTTCGTTTTTTGTAACCATGCTACACAGCATGTTGACTGGCAGAAGCATTCACAAAAAATAAGCATAATCATGGAGCGTTCCTCCCGATTTCACTCATCTCAACATTCGTACTGGAAACTGAGTTCAGAAAGACACATCCTACAAACAGCAACAGGAGTGTAGCACGTGACCTGTCCATTCAAGCAAAACAAATGGATGCAGTTTTAAATTTCAGCTTTCAAAAACCATCACCACTACTTGTGAGATGCAGAGCAAAAATATTTCTGAATAACAAGCAGTTTTTTTCTTGTCAATAATTGCAAGCTATTTGGAAGGATCCATGAAAAGAAAAAGTGAAAGTCATCATATACAGAATTAAGCAGTCTGTCTACCCAATACTCATAGCCACGAGGAAACTCTTATGCCGCATAATCATTGGAGTGGGCTGAAAAACCAGCATACAGAAAACTGCTTATACAAAAGTAGCTGAAGATATCAAAATATTTTCATAGTCACCTACACTTACAGTAGAGGAACGTAGTAGTAATAGTACATAACAAGATAGTCACGAGCTGGCAGTAAACATATAAGATAGGTGTCGCAGCAACAAACTTCTATACAAGGTATCAGGTTCTCAAGGCCTTAACATGTGAAAAAGTAAGGTTAAAAAAAACTTTGTGGAAATCAGAACTAAGTGACATGCTCTTCAGTTTCAAGTGAAAAATAATAAAATTCTCCTGTTTTTTCCAGGGCATGAAATGAAGTCTCCAAGCAAGTGTAAAAGGCAAACCTTGTGTTAGGAATTGATGTCCTGTGCACTGTGCTCTGGAGGGTTTTGTCACCATATGAGAAGAGGAACAAATGAACCACAAGAATATCCAAAGAAGGCTTGAGGGCGCAAGGAGAACAGAAGAGTTGTAAGAAAGATTTACCTATGTGATATGGTCCACAGCCCAACACCATCACTCCACAGTCATCAAATTTTACATCGTGTTCCTGAGAAGGGAGGGAGAAAAGTCATTAGGCTCTGTACTCCACACTTTTCAGAATAAACAGTTTCTGGTGCTCAGCCCATATCCAACAGTCTGATCCTTCAGGGCTCAAGTCTGATCTTGTTTACTGCAGTGTAAATCAAGTGCAACTCTACTGGAATTAGTGGTGCTGCACCCAAACCAAAGGAGACACAGCACCTCTGATTTGGCTATTCAAGCAGCCCAAGGAGCTATTAAGTTTCACATAAAAATGAATGCTAGGATGAGATGAGTGAAACATGAGTTCTGCATTCCCAGCACCTGACCTGTGCACAGAGAATGCAAGTACAGGTGATATAAGAGAGGATCATAACAACATAGGGGCATTAACACTAAATGCACCAGATCAGTACTTGAGCAAGAGAAAGTTCCAGGCCTGCTGTAAGGGGATTATATGTAACACCATCCAAAATAATTGCTACAGAGACTGAGACATCTGCAAGATCTCCAGAAATAATGCGGCACAGGGGAAAGAGATCAAACTAGACAGCAATGAGACTGTTGTTTCCAAATGTGCCTACCTGCCTGTTGTACGTGACGTAGAGGTAATTAGTTACCGCTGGGTATTCTGCTGCCAGTGTGTCGATCTGTACAGGGAAGAAGAGGAGGCAATGTGACTTGGACAGTGCAAGATCTTTCTCACATGTAGGTGTTTTGGGGTTTTCCTTTTCCTTCTTTCCTTTTCTACTCCCATTTCTGTCCTATTATTTTTCCATCATGTCTTTCCTCAAAAGGAGGTGATCTGAACTGTAATGTGCTGGCAACGCAGCCTTCCCCCCAGACTTTACAGTTCAGTCAACAGGAGAGTCTACCATCTCTTTCTAAGCTGCCGTTTTAGTTGCACACCTCTTTCATAAAACACCTTCACAGCCCAGGAACTTTCCCCATCCATCCCTTCTTGCCAAGGCCCTCATTCTCTGGTTAGTTTGGCAGCGTTAATTACACAGATCTCCATTCCTTCAGGTCTCCTCTCCTCTTTAGCTGCACCGTCTGGGATCTTCACACTATACTCTTGACCCCACCTTACTCCCACACTGAATACAAACATGCACACAATATCACTTTGAGATCATCCTGAGTAGCAGCCAGCAGTGCAAGTACTAGGTACTTATGTCACAATATAACTTGTGCTTTGATAATTAAATGGTACACAAAGCAAGAGTGCTTTTCAACCACCCCTTATTTGTAGTTTTCAACAATTTCTTAGGTAATTAGTCACCAGAGAGCCCAGAATAATAATTTGCCTACTAGGCTGTTCACAAACTATTTGTGTCAACTACTTATTGCATGTTATACATGGTAACTAGTCCGTCTAGGTCACCAGCGATTGCTGAAGTTCCCTGAATGAACAGCTGAAACATTTCTACACAGAATACTGAAGAGGGAACACTATTAAAGCAGTCCTGACATGAATTTTTACATGCTATACCATTTAAAAATCTGTCCAATCTTCAAGTATTTTCAGGAATCCTCACTGACTGTCCAAATCCTTGTGAATAATGAAGAATGTGACCTTATGTCATTAGCACTATGTAAGTGTCTGCTGCTCATTACTGCTGCTAATACTGCAACTTGTACTTCATGGCTCAAGAAGAAACATATGCTTTGAAGCCACAAATGCAGGCATAAGTAGAATGACCTTATTAAGGGTACCTTGGCACACAAATCAATCCAGCACTGCAGTGCCATATGCAGCTGAAAAAACGCACTGCAAGACCAGGCACGTTTCTGTGGGCCAGGTGAGGACAGAGAAGGAAAACAGCAGCTGGAGAACAGAAGGAGATTTGGCACCTGGAATTGGGCCTGAGGATGCAGATGGGCTCTTTCAGAAACGTTCAGTAGTTTGGGTTGGGGTTTTTTTTCCTCTTTAAGGACAAAAAAACAGCTGGCGGCAGTTTAATACCAACACACCTTAAATGCAGCAGCAGAACACCTAGCAAAGCACTCGTGACACTGCCATGAATACTAGATGAGCTCATTATGCTCGTGCTATCACAGTGAATAGCAAATGAACCCATAACAATAGGACACTTCAAACAAAGTATTACCCGGTAAAAAGTTACTACCAAGAGAAAAGACATATTACATTTTTCATGGTCACACCATGGTGGGCCAGCATTCTCAGCTTTTTCCTGAAGCCAGATAGCTGCATTTCCCCCTCAGCCACACAGAATATGAACAAGAACATTCTGAGTCTCTCTTTGGGGATGTTCATGTCATTACATTGATGCCTGCAGTGCAGAAGTAACAGCTACGTGGGTGAAATTTGTTCTCTAATGTCAATGTCAAAACTCCCATGGATGTTAACAGAGGCAGGGGTTCCACTTTGTTTACCTCAGCTGTTTCTAAGGACATGGAGGTCTCCTGCTCCTTGCACTCTTGGAAGCCCTCACCACGAATGGTAATGTTTCTCACGTACCTGTTTCACCCAGGGCACTATATTCTTCCTCAGCCTCAGCTGACGGCACTGGACTTCAGTCAGCCTCAGGCATTTCCCAATCTGCTTGTCTGAGAACCCCATCTCTTTCGCTCTCCTCAGTGTCTCTTCTGGAACTGTTTCACTGGGATTAAATAAGAAAAACACCTCTGCATGAGGCTTTACAGGAATACTTAGAAGATATATGAGTGCTTGTGTCTTCCATACTGTATAGAATTGCTATAGGATCATGCACGTAAAGGCAAGAAAAGGAAGAAGATCCAGCTAAGCTATGCATTCCTCATACATAAAAGATCTTTTTTGCACTGGGTGCCCCCACAAACACCTATCAGGTAAAGTCTACAGGCAGACTACTGATGGTAGGAAGTGAAACACTTTCTTTCCTTGCATTTTTGAGACAGGAATGAGTGACTCATGAGGTCCATCATCTCCCAGGCGGCATTCTCCACCAGGCTAGTACAAGGTCACTGTATCCACAACAACTGTATGGTCTTTTACCATTACAGCCTCCACGGAGGACCTGCAGTGATTCCTTTCTTGGATTCAGTATCCCCACAACTCCATGCCCACACTTTAACTCAATCTCTCCCTTACACTCCTCCTTGCAGCCTAAATTTTAAAATATAGGCCTCACCAGACTGGGCTGAATGAATAATTATGTATGTACTCACATCTCCTGCCTCTCGTTGCAGCCACCCACTCCACACAAACGCATGAAATTCCTGAAGCTCTGGGACGAGCCGTTCAGAGGCATAAGTGTCCCCCAACCCTGTTGAGCTGGGGGACAACTTGCCTCAAAACACTACAATTTGTCCCAAACAAACTCTTATTTCTGTTGTTGAGGATGCTCTGCCTACCTTCAGAAATGGCCAGTCTTTTGAAAAAGCATATGACTTCAGAGATATGTAGTAGAAATGACCTTCAGAGGCTCACACGCAAGGTAGGTTTTTACTTCTGACAGTTTCAAGTATACATTTTCCATATAATTGGTGCTGCTTCTTGCATCATGAAAAAGGGGAGAGTGGGATAGACAGGGTAAAGCAGGGGCACCTTTTTGGATTTCATATTTGCAATCAGGGTCTCTCAATACTTCCATATGTTCTTGTTCTCCTGGTTTTGCTTTATAGGAGTCCTAGTTTTTGCTGTTAATTTCAAATACGTTGCTTTCCCTGGCCATCTCTGCAGCTCAACAGTTTCTTGCCCATTTTGCTTTTGATTTTTTCATCTTCTCCATTCCCCCTTTATTCCCACCACCTTTTTCTCTCCCAAACTATCTTTGTTCCACTTTGTTTTGACTCCACCTATAGCCCTGATAGTTTCTGCCTATGTCTGTTTCTAAGCTACCTTTTCTAAGCTTAGCTTTTGCAAAAACATTAAAAAAGCCTATGTATTTTTATCAGCACTTTTGCTTTTCATCTTTATTGCCAAGAGCATCCTTGCCTGCCCAATAAATCAATATTTTATGAGCAAGCAAGCTCTGAATCAGGAAAAAAGAAATGATTAACAAACAAGCAATTTTCCTAAATCAGAGCTTTTGAATTATGTCCTTTGCCTGATGGTATTTTTAAATAAATAGCATTATGTTATTTGAGTGGGAGGAGAGGGGTAAGGCCGCTTTATTGGAATGTGTCAGGAAGCTGAAGCATGAAAGAGAGTCATTGGATTGGATTGGATTTTCCACTCTGGCTTAGGCACAGAGCAGCTTCCCTGGCCTCTGTGTAAGTCAGGCTAGCGTAAACCAGGTGAGAGTCACAGAAGTGTCAAACTAGCTGTTCTGAGAGCAGAACTGGGGACCAGAAACTTTTGGGTTCACATCCCTGGGTAGGGGAGTTTCCTCTACGAATTCCCCAGTGCCACCTCTCCTTCCCCTGCAATATGAGCACAGAGTGCTCCACCTGCCTACAAGAGCATAGCAGACAGCTAGTGAATATTTGCAGGAAGGAAATGCTCACTGTAGCTGCTATCTTCTGCCCTGTGTCCCAGCCTGGTGCTAACAACCAGCCTGCTCTGCCCTCAGGGGCCTCCAGGCAGGAATACCACCTACACCCCGATCTTCTCCACAACCCTCTACCACATCACCCTTCTTACTCCAGATGCTGCTCTTTGCTAGTGTCAGAAGGAAACAGGCCTGCCTAATGCAGCAGGTTGAGCTTCCCAAGTTTTGGATTTAGTTCTGGGTGCAGACAGACTTCCCAAAATAAGATCACTTTGCAGCACCACAGTAGTTCCATTAAAGCCTGCGGTTTCCATGCACTAACTCCTCCACTACAAAATTCCTCTGCTTCTCCTCAGCCCTTTCTACTTTCTGATCTTAGCTCAGAGGCAGGACTTCTTGCACGAACTGAGAACGCCAGAACTGAAGGCATGAATGGGTGTTTTAAGGGAGGAAACACAGCAAGCAAAATCTGACAATTCTTTGGCAAAACAGATGCTAACCATTGCCTGCTATTAGGAAGAATGCAACCACGTTAAGATTCCTCTCCTAGATTCAGCATTCCCTAAGTACAAGTGAGCAGACCTGATGACCCCAAGAAAATGAGCCTGTTTCAGTGCAGTTTGCTTCCTTGCTCTCCCTCCCTTCTGCCTCGGAAACACACATAGCTGGCTGTCATTTGATTACTGACAGAGAAAGAAAATTGCCTTCATTTTCAGCTTGTTTCAATTCAGTTTTTTGTATCTCATTATAACAATATCATTCATTGTCACCCCCTCCCAGCAGGGTGGGTAGAAGAGAAGCAGTGATTATTTGGCAACATGATTCATTTGCCTTGGGCTAGCAGCTTAAATTAGGTTAGGACACTTACTAATCCATGCAAAAAGGTAACCAGTTTTGTACAGGACAACCGGTGTGCAACAGAAAAGCTGAGCACCTAAAGGGGAAATGAAACCGTGCATTTTTTCCCCTGCTACTCCCAATGCATGATAAAAATAAAAGATGTCGCTTTCAATGTGGCCAATAAAAAAGATGCGGTGGGAACCTCTATTCAAGCAGCACCTAGACAGGAAGGATTTGCTCATTTCTCACCACCATGGAGGCAGCTTAATATGGAGGACATGCCCCCAGCTTACCACAAGGCAGGAAAGGTTAGAACTGACAACCCAGCCCTGGGCATGTAACAGTTTTGCCATTTAATATTGTCACAGAAAATCGGCAAGAGTCAAACACCCAGCAGTGCTGCTTTCCAAGCACTTGAAACAAGAATCTGCCATGAAATGAGAAATTGCCAAAAGCCTCTGAGGCAGCTCCCAGGCACTTGGAGGCGCAACCAGAAGAAGAGGCAGGCAGAGTAAGCCAGCAGAATTGCTCCACCACATTTAAAGGGAACTGGATCAGAGAGCTGCAAACCCTCAGCACTGGTATGGAAATCAGGCTGCCTCTCTATACGTACTGGACACACATCTTTGTACCTGGATAATTTCCATTTACCAATAAGGGTAATTTTTAGCATTTATATCTCAAGATTCATGGAAAGAATATAAAGAAACATGCAAACAGTAGGTAGGGTGATGCTTATCTTACAGATAGCAAATCTGAGACATGCAGAGGTTAAGGAGCGATGACTTTTAAGATCCAGCATTGACCTAATTCTGTTCCTACCGCCTTTGCTCAAAGACAGCCCTTTAAACTTGCTGGAGACACTAAAGCCAGCAAGAGCAGAATCAGGCTGATCTCTTTGAACGCTTGAGTGCAAATAACTCTTCCAAGAGCTCACCAGAAATCCAGCACTAAGAAGAGAAGGAAAAAAGTCTCAGTTCTGGGTATTCCCAAACACATGACCCAGTCCTACATCACTGCCTCCCACTTTCCCCTGGAGCATCACTCACTCTTCAAACACAGAGCAAAAAGTCTTCCAAAGATTAAACTCCCTCACTGGTTTATAATCAATTCTGAAACAAGGGAAGATTAAGTGGCCATAATTCCAGACTCCTGTAATGCTCCTTTTTCCTAACATTCGCCCTTGCAAAATGACAGTCGGAAGTTTTAGAGCTTCAAAACCAGACTATTAGACTTCTGCACACTGCCATAATCATTTAGTGGCTGTTCACTTCCTTGGAAAGTTAAAGTCCCCTGCACATTCTGCAGTTTATAAACCATACAAGCCTTTCCTGAACCTTGCTTATGCCTCCGTTTCAGCTTCCAGTGTTGATTTGTTGTTGCTTTTTGTTTAAAATTCCACCCTGTCATCTTTGGAACTCCATCCACTCACTTCTTCAATAATAAACGATAAAAGGAAATGGAATAAATTCCCCTTAATGAGGAAATTTTCACCTGGCACAGAGGACCTGGGGAAATCTATTAACTGACTGGAGGAATGCTGGCAGCATTGCAATTACCAGGAGAGCCTGCTCGCTTCAGCACGGCCCTCTCTTCCACTTGACTGGCTTTCATCTGATCCACCAGTTTAGGAGTAATGCTAAATAAACATGCCGGCAGAAAGCCCCAGCTTGATATGGGAAGAAGCACTCTTCTTCTTGTCTCCCAAATCAGGCTCTGCTTCATTTTAGATATGTTGTCAAGTTTATGGCTATCTGCATATTACTTAGGCGCATGTTAATGGGTCTTGATCAAAAGGATCAGGAATATTTTGTGAACTAAGGGCCAAAACCTGAGCTGGGAGCATTTGGGACGCAGCTATTGCGTCAGTTAACATCTGCCCTGTAAGCCCACAGGCTCATCCCTGCAGGTCACCTCTGGTTTATCTCAGCAGCTATTCATGTGGCTTGGACATGCACATAGGAGCTGCAAAGATGAGCACACTCTGGCTCAGCCCACCAGTCTTGAACTCAGCTCCTCTTAAATCTGGAGGGGGTGGATTTAAGCCCAGACTACAGTTTCCCTATGGCAAGCAAAGTGGACCGAAAGCAAGAAGCACTGGAAACAACAACATGCCTAATGCCCAGGCCTGACAGAGCTCTTCCTTTCTCAGTAGTCATAGACCTGGAGGGTTTCAAAAGCCTACTTGATTTCAGGCTGGATTATGTACAAAGGCATATTCTTCCTCTTTTCCTCATTGTCCTGCTCTGCTTCAAGGCTCCTAGTGGCTTCCTTGATTGCTCCTGATGTTTTACAAGATTTTTGAACATGCTATAATTAAAATAATGAGATTGCTGTACAAATTCTCTCCTTCTCTTCTCAAGGAGACAGATTGTTACTGTTTTTCCCCTCCTGAGAAACTCATGAGATAACTGACAAAAAGCTGTCAAAGGAGCGTTTAGGGAAGCAGGAGCTGTAAACCAACAAATCTCGCTCACTGAACAACTATCATTCCACGCTCTGCATCTTTAACATTCAGGTCCCTGGGATAATAAATCTCATTGTGGACATCTTGATTTAAGTAACATGAAGCTCACACTGTGCCCTAAGACCTAAATGACTCACACCTAGGATTAAGTGATGCGCTGAAGCAGCAGCTCACACCAAAACACAGGCAAGAAATGGGTCATAGATGCTTCCTCAAAGCCTATTTTCTACCCCTGGTAAAAGAGAGCTTTGAGGTCTTTTCTGGGATGCCATGGTACGGACTCTCCTGCTTCTGATATTGTACGTACCAGTTACAGAGATTCCCCAATGGCTTTTAAAGAGCGATGCCTGTATATCCTCTCTATCAAAGGAAAAATGCATATTGCATTTTTACAAATGTGCAGATGTTTTGAAAGAAAATACAGCTGTGAAATTACCACCAATGGCTCTATAAGACAAATAGAAAGTATCTTATGTCAGATCCACACAAAGCACAAACAACAGTGCTGAATAGCTACTTATATTATATTCTCCTCATGTACTGAATTCCTAATTTGTTCCTGAGTCTTCCTTGCCCCACAGTTCACAAAGATGACAAAAGTAATCTTCCCAGTTAGTTAAAAGCAAGTACGACAAATATGTCAGTGACAGCTCCTCAAGCAGTATAAATCAGTGCAGCCTCGTTTAGCGTCACTGGACCTGCTCTGCTTTATACCCACACAAGATCTGACTTATGCTCTCTGACCTGTCCCAAAACCATGCAAGTCAGCAGAAACACTGCTTTTGAGAAGAGCAGGTGTGCAACAACCACTGTGGAAGAGCACAGGTTATTGATGGCCTGTCTGATGTTTCCTCCCTGCATTGTTTCCCAGGTCACCTGCTGGAGCCAGGTTTTCATTACAGCACCTGTATTTCTGTGGCTACTCCACCACAGTCACGTTTTGAAATCAAGTCATGCTTCCAGCAAGCAGCTTTCAAAGCACACCTTTCACAGACCCAAGGACATGAGCTTCAAAAAGGAATTTGCAATAAACAACTTCTTCCATGGGCCACTGAGCAGAGCACCTGGCTACAAATGCTGGGCTGAAGTGGGTCTGCACCCTCCCACTTTTTTCTGCTTTCCCCTCTATTAACCCGTGTCTCTTTAGGAATGACAAGAGCAATACTCAGGACTTGCACTTTCCCCTTTCAAGCAAACCACAGGCCAGGAGGTGTTTTCACTCAATGCCCTTGCACAGAGCAAGGACACATTCTCCTCCAAAACAAAGCTCCAAAGTATAACGTTATCAAAACATGATTGGTGCCATCATTTCCCACTGGTAGTAGGCTGGCTAGTTTGGTATCCACCAAAAGGAAGATCTGCTGTTTTCATTAATTTGAAGAGTTGAGATTTAAGAAGGCAGAGTTCAGGTCACTGCTCTGCCAGACTGTCTTTGAGACTTTGGACAAGCTTACCGTCTCCATGCTTTGCTCCTCAACTGCAAAATGGGGGTTTGTCATGCTCCTCTTTTCTCACTTGAATTCTACTTTACAGCCTTCTATCAATATTGAAATGTTCCTCTTTGGGCAACATACTCACACTTCTGCCTGTTGCAAGATGGTCCAATCTTCCCTGGGTCTTACTCAGATTTTCCCCAGCAGTGAACTCAACCTCATTACCTCTCCTTTTCCCCCAGCCCTATGAGCTCCCAAGTAATGGCAAATACAATCAGTTGAAGGTTCAATTGCTACAGAGATGCCTAAGTGACTTAGGGGCACAAGTCCTACTGATTTTCAACAAGGCTTTTGTCCCCAGGTCACTTGGGCATAAGTGATGATTTGACCACAGCTGCCTACCTCTTTACCCATATTTAATGGTATTTGTCATACATTGTCCTTGCATATAGCCACAGTTCTCAGGGATCACAAAATCAGGAACAGATAAAAATACCACGGCCACATACAAACAAATCCTCACTGCAGATGGTCAAAGAACAGACGCAAATTCCAAAAGAGGCTTTCCCTTGCACCCAGACCACCAGTGTCTTGAGTCGAACATGCCCCAGATGTTACTTTCAAGTCTGGGCTTCAGCTGTGCTCTTGGGGATGATGGTGTTACTGGACCTTACTGCAAATCTGACTCGCTCTAGACTGGGTCCATATGCCTGGCCTCAAAGTCACATCTCACTCCTCACTGCCTCAGACAGCTAGACACGGTCTGTTCAAATTTCCATCTCCTTCACAAGCTGTCACTGTGATGAACAGCCAGTAGGGTCACGCCAGGGCCCTTCCCCTCCATTTTCTCTCACGGGACAGGCAAGGCCAAATCTAGGGAAATAATTTCCTACTAACAGCATATCCTATTGCACTTCCACTGCTCCGTACACCATCACCTATTCATGGACTGACTGCATGGGATGGTGCTTGCTCTTTCCATGTGTGTATGTATATGTGGTTTTGTTTGTGTGTGTGTGGGGGGGGGATTAGTTAAGATTACATTACTGAAGGTATGAAGGTAATAGGTCAAAAAACAACAAAAAGCCACAATATAAGTTTCCACTTAAAATGAATAATATGTAGGTCACAGGAGAAACAGCAGAGGCACATGTTTGACGTGTGTACGATATTACTGGATATTCTTGCAAGTACTCTCAAAATGGCCACCTTTTCCCAATTCAGCTCAGGCCATTCGCTTTCCTACAGCCAAATCACATAACCTGAAACAACTCTTTCTCCATCTTAGAGGGCCCAGAGGCAGAGTCAAAGGGAAACATAGCTGCAGCATGACAAAAGCTATAGAGTCTCACCAGCACCAGGTCCAATCTTCTTTGGAAAGAAGTTTGCTGGGACAAATGTAAATGGGACAGAGGGTGCCCTTCCCAGTCTCTGCCTCTGCAAATGGCTGGCCTTGCCTGTACACCACTGAGAAGGGACAAACATTTATAGGTCAGAAAGGTTTTTCCCCCCATAACATTATCCCATCCAACCTTTCACGCATGGAAACAGACTCCCTGCATAAATCAGTGAGGCCTTCTGCTCACCTCTGAGTCACTCCATGTGGTGAGGATGCAAGGAAGCATGCGGTGTGTGAATGCTGCTTGCTGAACTGCTCACAAAGGCCTCCACCTGCCTCTGATCCCCCTTCCCCATCTGTCTTGTCATATCCACTTCTTCTAGCTCTGAATTTCCTCTTGGCAGAGACCATCTCCTTGTTACCAGTCTCTACAATAGCTCTGCAGAGCCCAAATCAAGACTCTTGGCAGAGATGTTACTCCAACTGCATCCAAAACCTCACTGCAAAGAACCCCCAAACCAATCCAGAGACAAAAAGGAAGGGATGGATTCGACTGAACAGAGTGAGCTTGTAACCAGCAACAGTGCCTGGGAACAGGGCAACTACTTCCGGTTCTGGTAACTGTGTTTCAACAAGAGAAAGATCTAAAGCAATGACAGTGTCACAGCTCATTCTTTTCAATTGGAAATAATCCTGTAGCACAGGTAAAACTCATGCCAGGCATGCCAGGGACTGGAAACAGCTGGCTGCAGGAAAAGCACGTGTGCCAACTCTCATTTGCATCACTCAATTAGCTTTCCCTCAGCTATTGCAGAGATGTGTTTCCTGATGTGGCTCACTGGACTAGCCTCTTAGTTCAGGTCAGAAGTGTTTTTCCCTGGCTCTTTGCCTTTGTGCCAACGTGCCTTCAACATAATGCAGCTGGAGAGTCCATCCCCTCCCTCCAACGCAGGTTGTGAGGTAAGAGAGTTTCCTTGGGAAGGTTTGAGCATGGATACCAGAGTGAAAATCTGCACTGATAAGTGAATGAGACTAAGTTAATTTATGCCACCTGCAATCTGAGTTGAATTGCACAAATCCACTTACCAGGGACACAACATTGGTTGGGTATGATACAAATGCCAGGTTGGATACTGCAAAAGGGCTTGCTGTAGCAGGCCAGCTATAGTGTCTGCTGCCTAGTCACCAGAAGGATGAAAAACTATGTGGGATGGTACCAGCTACTGATCACATTACTACCAGTACTATTGCCTGCCACCCACTGCAGAGAAAGGGAAAGCAGCCTCAGTGATATAGGACAGTTTGGCACAATTAACCTCTGTGGAGTGATGCTGGATTTATACCAGCAGAGGATGGGGCCAACCTCTGGGGTCCCAAGTGCATCATTCCAGAGCATGCCACTCCAACAGTGAGGAAATTCTGGATATATTGTTTTTCTTTCTCAGGAGCTGCACATATATATTTAAGGCACTCGAGACAAATGCAACATGGCACGGATGTTAGAGGGCAGAAACTCATGCAGCCAAACAACAGATTTCTGTAAATAATCAAGCTACTCCTTCTCTTCGACATCTCCCTCCGCATTTACTTTTGTTTAGCTCCAGATCCAGCTTGTTCTGGGGGGCAAGGGAGAGCAAGAGCTGCTCAATTAAAACCGTGCAGCTGGTCAAAGCAGCAGAAATCACAGCAGCTGAACTAACTAGCACCTTAGTGATGTACTGGCTACGGCGCGCTCCCAGTGCCATCATGTGGTGAAACGTAGTTAACACAACGGGTACCCGAAGCAGAAAAGCCGGCCACCACACAGCCAATAACTCAGCAAGGAGGTTCTCCCAACCTCATAAACCATGAAGGGAAAGCTCAAGTCAGCAAGAGGCTGGAACTGAAATACAGCCCAGCGCTTTAATTTACTGCTATCTTTCCTGCTTAGTTTTATATGGTCATTTTTCTTGAAGAAAGAAGAAGATTTATATTTAAATATGTCTGGAATTATAGATGTTTGAAAGGGCAGTACAAAAGCGACACATACTGCATGATCACAGCAAGGAAGAAAAGCTTAAAAATCAATTGGCCAAGCCAGAAAAAAATGCAGTGTATTTGACCCTCAGGTGTAGTAAGTCAGGACAAGTCCTGTGTTTGAAGGCTAGCTCTGTCCTAGGTACGTGAGTGCAGCCTGCTGTTACTCATTGCAGGCCAGCCACATTCCCAGCCTTAGCCTCAGAGATACAGTGAGGATTTTCCAAAATGAATCAGAACTTCCATGATCCCTGAGAACAGCCAAGATGCCTAAGCACTTAAATAAGTTACTTTACCAAAAAGAGTGTTCTCAGAAATTTCTGCTGTCTGCGTGAGGCAGTGAACTGGGTTTTAAGACAACACTGCTTACTCCAAGTACTGAAATAAACTTCTCAGCACTGACTGCATCTGTGCTCAGGGCTTACCACAGGTTTCCCAGCAGAAGGATCCTGAGAAGGACCTTTGTGTCTTAGGACAAGGCTGTTGGTTTTTCTTACCTGTTCAGTTCCTTCAGGACCTTCTCCATGTTCACAATGCTGCGCATCTTATACAGGAACCATTTGTCAATGGCTGTGAGTTTGTGAATGACATCCACAGGGACGTCGTTATCCAAGGCCTGCCAAAAATAGGACAGCATCAAACAGCCCCTTTACTACATGCTTTGTAAATACACATTTAGTCTGCAAATAGGTAGCAGCAGCTATATAGCATAAAGACATAAAAAGTACTGTAGACTAAGCTGGACAAATCAAAGGTTCATCTACCCCAGGATCCTGTTTCCCACAGCAACAGAAAACGTGCCCCTCAAGCGGTGTAGGGAGGCACCAGCCACTTCTGCACATGCTTTGGTACCAAAAGCTGGCTTCTGTTTGAGCAAGAGAGAGAGAATTTGCTTTTCACAGAGCCAACAGCCAAACTTAAACTCATGGCAACAAGGCTTGGCATCCACTGAGTATGTGCCTTAACTACCTACAGCAAGGCATATTCAGCCTGCAGTGCCGACTCTTCCACCTGCACCCCTTACCACTCGAGTTGCCTAAATCTCAGACCCACTGCCAGCCTCCTAGCTGCAAATGCTGAACAGCAAGGTCCAGCTTCTCAGCTGTGGTGGAACTTTTTGCTTTGGAGCACAAATCTTGATTTACCCTTGAAATACAAGACTGAATCAAAACATATGGCCTTGAAACACCCTTGAAGCAAGGGAAAGTCCAGTCCTGGGTGACATGCTGCAGCTACAGTGTAACTCAGGCTTCCCTCTCTGTATCTCAAGTTAATGTCAAGATCATTCAAATTCCCCTGCATTATCTCGCTGGAGCTATTTGGGGGTTTTGTTTCATTTTTATCAAACTATTTGCAACCATGGGGTAAAAAAGAAGCCCACAGAGTTATTATTCAAATGACAATGTTTTACAGAACACTGAAGTATTAAAAAAATAATAATAAAATTCAGAGGAATATGCTAGAGAGCCCCCCAATACATCGTAGTGGGGGGCAGTTCTATCCTGATGCATTGCAGTTGTATCTTCTATCACTGATACTTCTTGGGTCTCACCAGTGGTGTACAGTTACAACTCTCCTGATAAAACAACTATAATCAACCATAATGATAATATCAGCATGGTATCTTTGCTGAGCTGAAGTAATCAGGCTCATTAATTTGTTACCACGCTTAATTGTTTTCTTGCAGGGCAGCATCCCTGGAACAAAGCCAGGGCAATGCCACTGAAGAAAACTCCAGCATTCATTCAGACTGCACCCTGCCATTATTCCTCCGAGTTATCAAGCTGCGGACACAACATTGTACCATCACTGCATGCTTCAGCACCGAGATGTGGAGACTTTATGCCAGCTGAGAGAAATGCACAGGTCACTTCAGTGCTGTGCTCCAAGCAGGCACCACCCACATGGACAAGGGATGGGTAATAGCTCTTATCAGGCACTGCAAAATACTGACACCACCTTCTACCTTTTCTAAAGGATTTCCAGACAGCTTGCCTGGGCCTCCCTCTCACAATTATTCTCTCGTCCTGAG
This sequence comes from Ciconia boyciana, assembly GCF_034638445.1. Classification (NCBI taxonomy): domain Eukaryota; kingdom Metazoa; phylum Chordata; class Aves; order Ciconiiformes; family Ciconiidae; genus Ciconia; species Ciconia boyciana. Next base: position 39,168,431 of record NC_132943.1, on the reverse strand, counting down.
AGGTAATAAGCAGCTGACTTGAATAGCCTGCTTGCTCACAAGCAGTGGTGAAAACCTCTAATGTACATTTTGCTCCTTTAGAGTAACCAGTCACTTACACGCTGAACCTGCAGCTAGTGCTTGGCACCCAACAGCCACTGCTCTTCCAAATGCCTACAAAGAGAAGGCTGGGGCCATCACAGAGGTCCCTGAGCACTGGCAGTAACAAGGCTAGGCTTCTCACACATTTCTGGGTATAATACCGGTATGAGGCTACAGGTAAGGGGTCCCTCCCATCCTGATTCCTTAGTGCTTGGTGGGTAAGGTCACACTGCCACATTAGTGGGACGTGAGCAGGTCTTTCTTCTGCCCATCTACTTTCACAAAACATATGCAGACTTACATGTCTTGAGGATCTCCAGCCTTCAGTCAATGGTCCCTGAGCCACACATACGCACACAGGTAGCATGATCACATACACTTAATCTGCTTAGGACTCTTTATTTAAAAGTCCTAGGGATCTTCAAGGGAAGCTGAAAAAGCCAAATTCTTTCCCCTCCTTAATCAGAGGAGGGGCAGAGAAAATAAGCCATCTTCACCCCTGTGGCATAAATCTGGGGACTGGGAGAGAAGAATGAGTTTGCAGACAGTTCTTGCTCCCAAATCACCACACTACAGGGGCAAATCAGGTTTCCAGGCAGAAAATCCCTGTAGGATTTGATCAGGGGCCCTGGACAGCACTCGGATGGCTTTACTCTATTCAAACCCACATGAAGGAGCAAAGCCTAAACACACGGTGGAAGAAGGGGGAGGAGCCACAGCAGGACAACGTGACTTTAGAGCCCTGCTCACCTTCAAGAGTGGACCATCCAGTAGACACTGGCCTCACACTGGGAAGCCAAGGGGTTTATAGGACTGCCTTCACACCGTGAGTTCAGGGAACAAGCCTAGTCTCCAGGCAAAGCAACGGAGGGCAGCGGAGCTGCTCGTGCTGTCTCTAGGGCCAGCACCCTTGTTCCTTCAGTCCCATCCCTGCTCCTCACCAAAGGAAGTATTTAGCTGCCTGTGGACAGGAGCAGAAGTGCAGACTAGCACGTCGGTAGTGCAGACAACTACGAGATCAGGGCCCTGGTGTGGAGCACGGATCGAATCCACAGCGTAAGTCTTCTGAGGCCACTCGTACACAATCCCTAAGAGGGTCCAGAAAAGATCCTATACAACCTGAGCAGCCCTGCTCATCAGGCAGTTACATCCTTGCAGCACTCAGCCACTCTGGCCAAGGAACAAGTCTCATCTATTTCAGCCTCTTTCCTAGTGCCTTCTTTTACATTACAACAGGGAGACCCATTACCACAGCAATAGCTCTGAATGGCAGCTGAACTCCCTTCCCTTTCACCTAAACAGTTACTGTTTTCACCATCCAACAGACAAAGGAGAGTGAAAAAGTAAAAAGCTTTGGAGAGCTGACTAGTGGGGCTTGGCGGGAGGGGGGGCAAGGAGAAGACATACAACGAAGCTCTGTCCTGTTCCAAACAAAGCTGATGGCTAACGGGGACTAACTGTTGGCCTTTAAATGTCAGCAAGCTGGAAAGGGATTTCCAGGCAGGCAGCCCCAGCTGCCAGAAGTACCTCTTCCTGATATTGCTTGCCTCAGTTATTAAGGGGGACGAATTAGTGCACTGTGTCAGGCAGAGGCAGCTCTTTACAGGGAGGGCTTAAGACTTTGATCTTGCTTTTTTCAACAGCTCCCAGTGAAAATGCCACCAGCTGGGAACACTCAGAGTGTTCAATGGGACCCAAACTCACCTTCATCTCCCCAGATCCCCTGTGTTAACATGGGGCTAAGATTAACCTTTCACAAAAGCTCTCTGAGCCACTTAGAGAGACAAGAAGCAAGATTTTTCTCTCAGTCACAAGAAAAAGCTATAATAAAGACCAAGCACAGCTGATGAAGGATGTTCTACACTTACGAAGACACACATTTCCCCAGCTTGAAAAGCAAGAATCAACAGCTGGACAAGCCACACATTTATGGAACATCTTGTGCTTTTCATTCAGGCCATTTATAAGAGGAACACCTATGTGAAAACCTTTTTAGAAACACAGCACAACCTCAGCTCCCCACACTCATGTGGAGGATGTAATGAAATGTATCTACACATGAGCACAAAGGGCTTAAAGACTCCACCACACAAAGTCAGGGGCACAAAAAATAGTAACTGGAAGTTCCCTGCCAGGAAGGTTTGCAATTTTAAAAAAGAACAACAGGTAAGTATGAGCTATAAAAGACAGCTGCCCCCTCCTCTTCATAGAGGGTATGGACAGATGGACAAGTTAGCTGCAGCAAAACCAAAGTGTGAAATTGCACCTACCTTGTAAAGTAACTAACCCCACATTTACCATGTGATAAACACAGGCGAACACCATGGGGCTGAAGGAAGAAATAATTTCACACCCTAGCTCCCCTTACAATAACACCCCCCATTACCCAGACACCTTGAAAGATGAAGTGATTTGCCTGGTGTGACAGGAGAGGGGTTAAAAGAATGCTATGGGAAGTTGAGCCTATTTCAAAGAACAGGGGATTTCCTGTATGCTAAATTTAATATAGAGTTTTAATTTTTTTTAGTTTCAAGCCCATACCAATGCAACAATTGCAAAAAGACAGTGCTCTCACAGACTGCAGCTTGCCGTTCTTTATCATCCTTTGTTTCAGTTCTCAAAAGGATCTTCATTTTTTCCTTCTTCCCTTCCTATAAATGAACGGTAATCTGCAAAACTGGCCAACTTTGACTGATTTACTAGTGTAAATCAGGGCTGAACATCAGCCAATTTTTAGCAAACAATTATATTATAGGAACAAGCAAAGGAAAGTGATCCAGGTCTCCACCAACACTCAGCTACAAACTGAAGTGCCAGGACACAGGAATGCACCTGCTGCTGAATGCAATGAGCATTGGCTAAGACTGTACCGAAAGGCAAACACATTACCTGAATATAGAAGATGCAGGAACATAAAGATGTCAGCAGGAAAAATTAAAGTCCTATACCCACCCAGCTATTATGTTCTGCAGAGGAAATTACATGACAGAGAATATCTATCTATACTTTAACAGCAAGGATCCTACACAAGGTGGTCCCAGTGTGCTTGACAGAGGGAAGCAAGGGGGTGAAGAATACTCAACCTCTGTCACCTCAGTTGACCCAATCTGGTAGCTGTAATTCAAGGGACATAGGTCAAGGACTTTCTATCTTTTGTTACCTTGGCTATTGCATATATCCGAGTGCTGGACGGCTCAGAGAGTTCCTTCTGGAGATCTACGATGGCTGGCCAGGCTTTATTCATAGGTAGATGTGAAGTGAAGCCATCTACAGAGGGGTGGCACATTCTCAGGGCCTTTTGGAAGCTCTCTTCAAAAGTGCAGCCAATAGCCATGACCTGTAACGGAGAGCACTTCCACATTAGCTATGGTGAGCTGCTGTCCAGCTATCCCCTGAATAACAGAGGATTGCAAATTTAAACCATGAAGACAGACATACAGAAAGATTACAGCCTTTGGACCTCCTCCCTAAGATAGTCCTGCTGTCTTTAAGACAGGCGCAGCTGACTGAGCCTTGGGAGTCCCACTTCTAGGCCTGACACTGCCAATATTATTGACAGGGAGTTTCAGACAAGTGACTCCTTTCTGCTTTCGTCTCCCTATCTGTAAAATACAGGAAGCTGCTGCTCTCCTCTGTAAACTGCTTTGAAGCACTTTAGTAGAGGGAAGCATTATGCAGCAGCATGGGTGTAGTAATATAGAAGGATATTTCTGTTTAACAACCTGTTAAGAGATAGAAACTCACAGTGGTATTTTTAAGGTTCGGAAGAAATCTGCTCCTCTTCCTTTAAATTACATATAACAGTGACTCTTCTCTGTGAGGGCTCTCTTAAAGGATTACTGCTCCTTGGCATAGCAGCACTGGGGTTTCCCTCCTTCAATCTTGACATCACATCCAATAAGAAGACAAGCCTTTCTCTGTGGAAATCTGCGAGGTAACAGAGCCCTTTCTCAAATTTCTACATTTTTATTTCCCAGTGCAGTGAAACACTAACAGCATAAAAATCTTCTCAAAACCAATGTTGAAAAATGTCAAAAGAAAAAAATAATATTATTTTCTGTTTTCTCACAGCTCCAGGCCCACTGCCCAGCACAACAGAGCTCAGGAAAAACCAGGCCAGGCCAGACTGTTCAATTAATAAAAATGCAGTAGGTGCTGCGATCTAGCTTCAAGTTCAGGCCTAAGGAGTTGACTGTGCCATACTAATAGAGACAGAGTGGCAAGAAACTCTTTGCTTCAAATACACCCTCTCCTACTCACAGGTCCTGGAGACTGAACTTTTTGCTGACTACCTCCACCAGCTGCAAACTGCATCTCTTAAGCTTCTCCATCCCTGTTTCAGTTCACTCCCCAGCAGTTATATACCTGTACAGTTGGAGCACTGACTCTTCCTATAGCTCCTCCCTCTCCTTACCCAGCATCCTGCCTTGAGAAGGACAGGGGGTTCATGCAGTTCTGCGATTGTGATATACAATATTTCCTCCTGCAAATGTGTATGGCCAGGAAGTGTTTATAGCTGATGGTGCACAAGGCAACTGTATTTAGGAACCCCAGCTTTATAGAACAGTCCAAAAACCCCTAAGTAGAGAAGGTTAATATCAGTAAGCATCAACTCACTGAAGAAAAAAAAAACAACAAAAAAAAAACCAAAAAGCACCTCACTGCCATTAAAAGCCAAAACTGCCACTGGAAAATCAAGTTCTAATTAATCCTTCCAGTTGTGATGAAGGCTTGTTGTCTGAGCAAGGTAGAATTGATAGGTAGAAATGTTAGGAGGGTCTCACATGTCAAAATAATTTAATAAAATAGCCACTTGAAAAGCATTAGGAAAAAAAGGCAGCTGAAAAAATACACAATTAATTAGTTTGCTTTGGTAGCTGATATGTAATTAACTAATTAAGTGGGTAATTTACTCATTTTGCTTCATTTCTCTTCTCTTAAAACATGGTCTGAAAATGCTGTTATTGTCCCAGACACCTTAAAATCAGGGTTTAAAAGTCACACTGTCATGTTCCAGATATAAGAGACTTAATCACTAAGAGAAGTCAAAACTTCAGAGCAAGATTACAGGTTGTGTTTGGATTTCAAGAGCGGAAGTAGGCTGAGATTTGGCATATGGTTTTAACAGAGAGGACAAGTAACTATGGGAACAACCGAGAGCTATGGCTCATCAGCATCACTGAAAACAGACTACAACTCTTGAAGTTATACTTTAATTAACTGCCACAACAGAACCCCAAACAAAAAATAACTCTGAGAGTCCTGTAGTGAGTGTTAAGAATTAAGTCAATCTCAGGTGATCCAAAGTGGTCTCTTCCCTTAGGAGTCAAACCATTTATGAATCCACACTGTGATATCCAAGATTACACAGTCCTAACTCATTTCAATTAATTATAGTACTGGATAAAAATCATTTGAGCTAAATAAATATCTTCAAAAGCCATTAGGTCCCTGAAGATAGATATTCTGAGGGTTTCCAACAAAGAGAAATGGCTTCCCCAAGTGGTGGAATGGGAGGGAAGGAGAGAGTCTTGCACTCACCTCTCCCACACTCTTCATGGAGCTTCCAATCTGGTTGGATGTATGCTGAAAACGGTCCAAATCCCAACGGGGTATCTTCGTAACAACGTAATCCAGGCTGGGCTCAAAGCAGGCAGACGTTTTTCCTGTCACCACGTTCTTGATTTCTGGCAAGGGGATTCCCAAGGCAATTTTGGCAGCAATGAATGCTAATGGATACCTGCCATGGAGGAGAGGTAAAGAATGGTAGAGTGGGAAGTATTTTGCTTTTGCAAATCCCAGGAGTGGATCAAATTAAACAGATATGAGGTGATTTTCCCTCCTCAACACAACAGAAGGTTACTGTGCTCAAGTACAGCAGGGTCCGTCCAGCTTCCCCCCCTAACACATTGTAGAGCTTCCTACCTAGACCTGGAACTTCTTTATTATCTGCAAAGCCACCATTTTAAATATTTGTCATACCCACAGTGAGACCACATAAACAGATACGTTTTGCTGCAGTCTGTCATCTAAAAAGAAAACAATCAAACGCCCACTGTCCAACATCATGGCTTATCTCCAGTCTGCTATGGCACTTCAACAGCCACAAGAGTTGTTGAGAACTGCAAATTAGAGATTAATTTGTGCCTCTCAACAGCATCTGCAAAGTGCAATTAAGAAGCCAATTTTTAAACAGCCTGCTCTGACCATCCTTATCTTGATTAGTTTAAGATTAGCCAACAAAACAAAGGCAGCTAGCAATACCATTTGCATCAATCTGACAGACAGCTCATTAATAACTGTGTCCTCCGGGTCCCAGAGATGATTTGCAGCCAACATAGAGTGGATATGCTTTGTAAGGACAGCTATTAGGCCCACACACACACCTCCTGGGGGTTCTTCCATTTGTAGTAACAGCATTAGCAGGCTGGAATGGACCTGGAGGGCTCACTAACCCCTTCTTCCATCTCCCAGCAGGACCGACTCTCCAAGGGTCAATCCAAGCAGATGCTGACAATAACTGTTCTTAGAAGCTTCCCATGCAGAAATCTGTACCTTACTGACCTGACCACTCCAGAGTTCTCCCTAACAGCCAACTTCAGTCTTCCTTGCTGCAAATTAAGCCTGTGCCTCCTTGTCTTAACTGCATGGAGAGCAGACGTAGGAACTCTTCTTCCTTGCAGCTGTCACTTACGTATTTAAATAATACACTGATCCAAGTCCCTTATCGTAATTCTCTCTTTCTGTTCTTCTCCCGTCGGTTTTTGTTTATTCATTTGTTTGTTCTGTAGTATTTTTGGTTTTTTAAATAATCTTACCCTGTCGCCTTGGAGGCCAAAGCTGAACTTCTCGAGAGTCTGGCATTAACTTCAATGATGTAGTACTCCAGGGAAGTTGGATGCAGAGCAAACTGGATATTACACTCTCCCACGATGCCCAAATGTCGGACAACTTTGATGGCACGATCCCTCAGCATCTGAAATTCCTCATTAGTGAGTGTCTGGCTTGGAGCCACTACAACAGAATCCCCTGTTTGCCACAAGGTAGCAGAGAAGGAAAATGAGAAGCAGTTCAGCAGCAGTAGATTCTAGCCACACAGGTCACTTGCTTTGTTAACCCATTGCTAGTAATGAAGTTACCACTGATATTCAAACCTGTGGATGCACAGTTGATGAAAAGGACAGATAGTTACAGGCCCAGAGTTGGAGAGGTCAGGCAATCTTATGGAAAACAGGATCATAGGAGTAGGTTTAGCCTAACAATATCTGTTTCACACCCTAACTGGCTGTATCCAAGACCTGAAGAGTATTTCTAGAGCCCACTTCATTGATCACAAAACTATGACAACAACAGCAGGCAGAAGGGCACTGCATAAAAAGGTTAACGAGCCATTTCCAGTGAGCCACCCTGTGCCCAAGCCTACCTGTGTGGACTCCCATAGGATCAATGTTTTCCATATTGCAGACAGCAATACAGTTATCAGCAGCATCTCTCACAACTTCATACTCTATCTCCTTCCAGCCAACAACTGACTTTTCCACCAGAATTTGTTTAGTCATTGCAAATGCCTGGGAATATGTTAGGGAAAATGAACAGTAAAAAAGAAAACCTTATTAGAACATGTTCCATATTTAAGACTTCTATGGCTTATCTCCAGACATCCCAGACCAACATGAAAATTGAAAGATGAAGATAAGCGAAGTTCATAGCACTGATGACAAGCACTTTATATTTCTCTGGGTTTGTTTTTTTTTTTTAAATTTTACATTAGCTTCATTTGAAAGGCATAGAAAATATTTATGTGATCTGGTGGGAAAAAAGGCAGGGCATGTGAGCTTGCAGTGGCATATAAATACCAAATAGGAATATAAAAATATCTAAGGCTTCAATCATGCAACAGACACATGCTTTTGTTTATGTATGTGGGCAGCCCCACGGACTTCAACAGGAGAAGTCTACAGAAAGCTAAATGACTAAGTGATGGGGAGCGTGGGTGCCAGCAAACACTACGTAATTAATAGCCCTAATAATGCTGCTTATCATTGGCATACTAACCAGAAGCAAGATTCGTGATTTATTCTTAAACTAATCTTGAAAGCACTCCTCAGCACAAGAGACAAAAATGAAAAATATAGTTTGTTGGTAAATGAGCATAATCTAAGTGAATAAATGGCCTTAATATTAGCAGATAGAAAACATTAATCAGTTCTCGCTTAAAATCCTAGAAAGTAACGGGCACATTATCAATCCATCCTTTAGCAAAGCTTCTTGTTTTAATGCTGCCCATGAATCAGTCTTCAGTCTGGTCCCCTCTGTAGTTAGCTCAAGCTGTTATTCAAATGTTGCCCTTAGCTCAGTTGCCAAACTTGCACAAAAAAAAAAAAAAAAAAATAAAAATAGTTTGAGGAGTGGCACTTCACACCCGGCCTAAGCAGGCACTGAATTTGCAGTGATGTAGCGGGAACACCTAACCACACTTGTAAAACAATCTACGCTGCTCCTGTGTTACTGCCTATTGCCTTCTCTCACTCAAAATGAGCAGACTCAGGAGATATGAACTCAAGGCCAGATTACTTGAACTAGCTGTGCTATGAAACATCTATAGGTGTTCAGTTATCTGAATTACATACAATTCAGAGTCCAGTGTCTGAAAATCCAGTTCACAGAATTACTACAGATCATCTTCATAACTGAAAAGAACAGTTTCTGCTGGGCTGTGGAAATGAGAGTCCAAAGTTGAGCTAATTCAACAAGACCCAAATTCTTTTTCACTGTAAATTTTGAAATATTGTTCTTCATTCAAAATGCTGAAGCTCTTTTAGTACAATTTTTGAGAAAATGAAAACATTTACTTAGAAAGTAAAACAGAATCAGACTTCTGGTAGAAAAAATGGAAAGTTTCAGAAACATTAAAAAATTTAGGAAAAATATGAACTGCTTCACTCCTAGAATTTTACAGATAATAAGATGTTTATAAAGAGCAGCCGTTTTACAGATTTCAGGGAAAAATGGAGATGTTCAAAACCACTTTTTTAAAAAAAACACTAAGAAATGCTGATCAAAACCAGGTTTTCCTACTGAAAAATATTTTGATGTAAACCTTTCAGACAGCTGCACTCCCAGGGTTTCTGGGTGAATTTCTATATTCTCTAAGCACAGACCACGTGTGAGCTTGGGCAAGCAGTCTTTCCAACCTCAGCCATCAATCCGTAAGATGGGGTTACTGTACCAACTGCCTCCTCCTGCATCTGTCAGTCCTGTCCACTGAGCCTCCCTGTGACAGACACTGCCTGAGCAGATGTTTGTTCAGCACTAAGCACACTGGACCTAAAGTCTTTTTGCATGACAGCACTGTGGAGGAATACAAAAATGTCATTTTCACATACAGCTCTTACTGGCATCAGGAGTATTTCTTTCTAGAGATACGTGAAAGATTAAGAGGTTCAGCAAATCAGGAACAGACAAAACCAAGAATTTTAGAGACCAATTGTTCCTAAAATTGAGAGACCAATACTTCCTAAAATGCTGCATGTTTTCCAAGGAAAAAAGCTTTTGTTTTGTTTTCCGCAATTATCTGTTTACTTTTCACAGCAAATTTATAAAAAACAATCCTAGATTTCCTACAGAAAAAGAGCTGTCTCTTCATAGCCATAGACAGCTGGTCGATGTCAAATTATGAAGTGTCATCCCGTTAAAATTCTACATGAGCTTTTGACGTAGCAAAAATACCGTCTTTAGACAGAAACACAGCAAAGGTCCAAGCCTCCCAGCTCTTCTGTCCCTGATACTACATTATCACTCAGCATTTCGAATATTTCAACTTCCTTGACATCCTTCATGTGCCATTTACTCCTGAAAGTAGGTGAATATAGTCCACTATGTTTCTTTTCAGACCAAAATTGCTGAAACACTTGCTCAAATTATGACTTGTCTCTCATAAATTTAACAGATCTGTCATGTAACCATTTTCATTATCCAAGTCAGCAGGAATTATGAAAAGATAGCATTAGAAGGAATCAGGATAACATTTTACAGATAAGATGAAAGGTAGGGTATGTACAATTCCAGTGTCTGTGACTACTAGAAGAATACCTAAGAAAATCAGATGTCCAGGCCCTATTCCCAGAGCTTGCAACTGCAGACGTACCTTCATACCAAGGTCCAGCAAACTTTCCTTATCAGGACATATGCCTGACCCCAGACCACCAAGGGCGTAAGCAGAACGTATCATGACTGGGTAGCTAATCTTTTCAGCTGCCTTCAGAGCATCTTCAATCTTAAAGGAGAGGGGAACACATTTCAGAGATATGATAACAATTAAGATGAATAAAGTCTTCAACTCTGGTTACACGGTTAATTGGAAATCCCATCAGTAAGACACTAAGCTGTCTGAAGATAAAATAAAAAGAATAAAAGTTGGCTTTGTAACATTGCTTTGTTCTGCCAAACAGCAGAAAACTGGAACATGGACTCAAGGAAGTGACTTCTGTCCTTAGTTGTGTGGACTTCCTTGCTGACTTTCCATGGACAATGTCCTTACCTGGTCTGTCTTCACAGACTTTAGCATGAAATAACCCCTCCAACAGACATCCTGGTTTAAGACCTGTTTGGTTTTCTCCAAACTCAAACAGGCCTTCCCACTGAACCAATTTTTTGTTTTCACCCTCCCGTCCTCAAGAAGGATTTCGGTACTGCTGATTTTGAGGACTTGAAAATCTAAGTCTAAATGGCTTGCATAAGATTAAAAAAAAAGTAGCCATTGAAATGTTATATATTTTTGTGCTGCAGCACAGAAGTCACCCCAACCTAATTTACTTTTCTTGTCAACAGGTAAATTAGCTTAGGCTTTCCAAGTGCTTAATTGCATTTTTCATTCATTTTAAATCATGGTGAAACAGCATCAACCACTGTGGAGTGCTGATGAAAGCATACAAGCTACAGTATTCACAGCTGTATTCAGCTTTCACTCAACAAAACTAGACAATTTTTTTTTAATAACTCAAATGGGCAACAGTAATAGTAATCACATCTTCAAAATCGACTGATTTACCGATTCCACTGCAAAGCTAGGAGCAATCTTTTCATTTAGCTCAGTCAGTTTATCGGAAAAAAGCTTTCTATCCTCTGTAGCCATGATGGATTCAACTGATGTACCTAGGACCTTCACACCATACTCCTGCAGGACTCCTTGCTTGAAGAGTTCCACTCCTGCAGAGCAAACAAAGCCACAGTTTTGAGGACTGATGGTAGATGAAGAAGAAAGTACTCAGAAGATATCTGACTAGCTGACAACTTGTCTGGTCTCATAAACAGCTAATTTTATTATTCTTTATCAGTATTAGACCTCAGAACCATAACATGAAAGTTTCTGTCCTAAAATCTATGGAACCTGGGACTGTCAGTAAAGTTACTGCTTGGCCATAATCTGCAACATGGTTGGATACTGTTGCAAGAAGCTTAAATGAAGCGAAGTTTTCCTTCTGATCTCTGCCTCAAGGTGGTCTGAATATCCTCAATTCAGTTATGATAACTAAGACTTAAGCTGCAAAGCAGGATATCTGACTTACTTCTAAGCATCAAAACCAGCAATTAGGTGTTATGTTCACAGCTTAGCAATTACTCACTCCCCCATGGTCAGTATCTCTGCCTGTATCACTTAGTAACCTGGGCAATGTATGAGGCACATGGGTCTTGCATGTCTGCACAAACAGAGTCTGCTGAACACATGGTGAAAACCATGAGTTTGCCTACCAAGGCACCTGTATCCTACTCACCACAGTTGAGAGCAGTCTGGCCACCCATGCCCAGAATTAATCCATCGGGACGCTCTGCCTTGATGACCTCTGTGACAAACTGTGGAGTGATGGGGAGGAAGTAGACAGCATCGGCCAGCTTTAAGCCAGTCTCATTGGTCTGCACTGAAGCAATATTGGGATTCATGAGGACAACTTTCACATTTTCTTCCTGAAAAATGAAAATCTGCATTAAAACGAGGCATATTTGGAAAACGAGCTAACAACAGCAGCAGCAAGGAGAGATGGGGTTCAACAAGCAATTTACCAACAGCAGAATTTAGAAAGCTTGGTTCCTTACATACTCTCCCATAAGGGATTTCTGGTATCTTGTACCAGGCTGAGTTAATGCCAATTCTTTACTTTTGTGCCTCTGCCTGTCTGTGAATCTTGAGGGAGTGGAGATTCCCACTTGATTCAGAAATTTGCTTGAAATTGTTTAACACATTTAGGAGTAACATAGGGGAGACAGGAACAAACTCCAGCATAATCATGTCTGTCTTCTGTTAGAAGTCAGACTAAAAGTGACAAAGCAAAAAAAAATTAATCAAAACCAATCTTTTCTTGCCAAGCAGTAGGTCTTTGATCATGGGTAACCAAGTAGTTCTCAGATTTTTGTACTGACTAGTAACAGTACAAGCATACATTTTTTGCTTTGACTTTCCATACAGATACTTTAATTTTCCTGGTGTTATCACTTTAAAAATCTTGTCTCATAACCTTTTTATTTGATATTGCACATACTAAAAGACAAACTCTGCCTCTATATGCAAGACAAAGGTTAGCCAAAACCTCACACTGTTTTTTGTCTGTCACAGATGAGAAATTTAGAGGGATAATAAAGTTTGTCTGTTTCCTGCTACACCAATGGGAGTTTTGCCACTCTTTTGGCTATAGACAGAAATTCACTACAGTTTGCTCAATAACAGAAAAGCCTGAGTCAGATCTGGGCAGATCAAGTCTCCTCACTCTTGAAATATTAGTGTGTAATGAGGAAGCCAACCAAGTTTTGCTAATAATGATGAGACCAGAATGTGGCCAAACTTAAAAAACACGTCAACCACCAGCAGATAAAGAACAATGTATTACTGCTTTGTTGAAAAGGTGGACTGGGAAGTGCAAAGGCTGTAGCCTCATTTTTATGGGAACTCATTCTAATATCCATCAACTTTTTGTAAGGCAATAAACTTCTACAAACAAACAAGCCATTTGCAAACAGTGCTAATTATAGGTGCAAAATACATTTTAAGAGAAAGATTTGCTGTATGGAAGTTGTGGAGGTTAAGAAAAAACAATGAAGGCTCTCATTAAAAACAGGAACTGTGATCAGAGATTAAAAAAAAAAAAAGAGTTAAAAGAAACAGGAAGAAGGTTGGCAGACTAAGTCAGCCATTCCTCGACCAAATGCTACGGAAGCATCGCTGGGACCAGTACAGAAATCGCTATTTTGCCCCAGTTCACAATAAGCATGAAAATGCCATAGGATTTTTCTGTGTTTAAAATTTGTGATTGCTTGACCCGTTGGCTTGGGGGAACAAATATATAGCTTACCTGCAGCAGTCAGATTCTCACTCAAAGCTCTAACTGCTCAGTTCAGGTATTGGATAACATTTCTTCTCCTTCCTTTGATAACTTAAAATATTGCCTTAAAGACTGGCTGTAAATTTCTGCTGACCTTTTTCCCCATGAAAAGTTGGATTTTTTTCACTGAAGCACACTTTCCTTGGAAATGTGTGGAACAGGGAAGGGAAAGAAGAGATAAAATCCTTATGGAAAGTATTTTGTATTTAGACAGATGACCCCAAACTGGGTAGTTTACATGGTGGTGCTGAGGAAAAAGGGTAGATCTCTAACCAAAACATTCTTCTCTAATACATGTATTCAGGAATTCATAGCTATAATTCTGTTGTAATGAATGGAGAAGGGAGAGGTATGTCACTTCCCAACAAGCTGGAGTATCTGTACATCTCAGCTGTTTCTTTCCTACTTATCTGGCACAAGGTGTCTTAAGGACCAGCTAGCAGTGATGAGGAAGATAATTAATGAGAGAATTAATGCTCACTGTGCTAAGAGAGACACATTGTACTGATATCACATCCTATGGCCCAACTGTTCAGGATGTTGGATTTTAATCCACTTGCTGTTCGCCCTTGCAACCCCTTTCCTTCAACTTCTGCCTTTTTAATTTTTTATAAGCACATAGCACTCTGCGCAATGGCCACCCATCCTGATTGGAGATCTTTGTTACAACGTACTTAAAACAGTGAATTAATAATACGTCAGGAGGGCTCCATTCCTCTTTTTGTGTAATATCCACCTGTATTCAGACCAGCTGGGAGAATCCCCACAGCAAGTAATCCAGAAGGTTTTTCAGATGACCACAAGCCAGCCTCTGTTGTTCACAGATGCTTCCAGGTCTTGTTCTTCAGAGGATGTTCCTGCCTTTGATGAACATTCTTGCAAATACAAATTCACTGACTGGGGAAGTCCCACCTCCAGTGGGTTTTAATCTTTAAAAGAGGCACTGATTTAACTGTATAGGACTGAATATTAACAACAGCATCTTCTTATAATGAATCAGCATTCAACAGACTAGGAAGAACAGCAGTACATAACAGAATGAATCAGAACATCCAGCAGTGAGAATCCATATTGATTATTTATTTAAAAAAAAAAAAAAAGGCGAAGTCTACGGAGAAAGAAATCTCTCGTCTCCTGTTAATTGTTCCTGTTCTTTCCCACCCATGCTCTGCAGCTTTCCCCTGGCAGCCACTGACCAACTGCTTTCTCTCCCACACACAACTGTAAATCACTCTGCCAGAGGCAAGGTCAGGAAGTGCAAGCACTGCCGCTGGAATGGCTGATTAGCCTGCAGATTCGAGCAGCTGGCTGGTGGCCATGGGAAGGGAAAGTGCACTGTGGGAGGTCAAGCCAGGGAGATTTATCATAAAAAACCCTCCACTTTCTTCTAAAAACCAGAGCTGTTTGAAGGACAAAAGAGGAAAAAAAGGGAGAGAGATGCCTCCTTTCCAACTGAGGTCATTATCTGCACTCATCAACTCTGGGATCCTCCAATGCTAACTTGTTCTTGTTTTCTTGATGACGTGGCCACTTCGAGCTAGTAGCCAGCAATAGCAATACAGGACACAAAGAAAGCGTATACAATACAAGATGTGTTGTAACACTGGGACCAACCCAGAGCAACCCCAGATTATATTTAAGATTACTGTAATTGACTTTTTTCCTTCCCTGACTCCAGGGTCAGCCCAGGAATAGAACAGCCCTGACGTCAGAACAGCCTCAGAGCCACTCACAATCATCACCTCATCTGAAGGCAGCTGCTGAGTCTGCTCTAAATCTGTCAGACCAACCTCTACAAGCCCTCCTCCTTCTTCACATGAGGTTAGACATGAACTAGGGGGCCCAGGTAACTGTTGTATTACCAGTAATAACCCCATCACAGGAATACTGCTATGCTTCTACACCTTCTCCTAACATGAGCTCTTCCCCTAACACCCTTTCTTGGTGCTTTGCACTTCTGCAGCATGAAACAGCCAGAGCGAATTAGACCCCAAAACCCACCTTGTGAGTACACTACACAGGATCCTTCAGCACAAGCACTGTTTTAAATACATACATTTATCAGGCACCTGCAGAAGTACACATGCATTTTTGTTTGCTTCAGAATAATACAGCTCTCCAAGCTTCAGAAAGGGAACATCAGAAATGGGGTAGTAAGTTTACTGGACAAAATTCATCCAAAGGAATGACTTTTCATTCATTCCTTTCAAGATTATGAATCTATTCTGGAAACAAAACTTCATATGTATGAACTTTAAAAAGTTCATCCCATTTAAAATAAATGCCATTCAGAAAAACTGCCTTGATAAGGGGTTCAAAATCTTTTGCATAACAGCCTTGACAGCAGCCAACCGTTCAGCTGTTGTTATTATTTGTCTACCTTGCAGTGTGTTGGCATATCACAAAAGTTTCAGTAATTTCAGCTCAGGTGTAGCTGACCATATTCCTCCACTTCCATTCAATATGACAAGCCTGGAGTGACCAGTCACACATCACAAATAACAAACTGCTTGCAGACTCCAATGGAAACCTCAGAAATGTCTCTCTTTGGAAGGTAATTCTGAGTGATTAACTCACATGACTCAACCAACAAATTCACAAACAAAAAAAGTCTAAATTTCCCTACAGTCATTTTTTCTCACCAGCTTCCCTGCCCCAGTGATACTACAGTTGGATGATCATAGTTAGCTGTGAGAAGGGAAAGTAAATTACATGAGGTTAGTATTTTCAGAGTATCCTCTCACCTTCATGGCTTTCACAGCCTGGGATCCAGAGTAATCAAATTCCCCTGCCTGACCGATCGACAGACCCCCGGATCCTAGAATGAGAACTTTGGAGACCTAGAAGTGTCAAACAGCATGAAAAAATTCAGTCCCATGGTAGTGGATGTTGAAATGAACAGAGACTATACAGCACTGAACAGCCTCAAATTACAAAACGTAACTTCTAAAAAGAGAAGAAAAGTCACCTCCAAAGCCACTGCAGTTTTACTTCTAAGAATATTTCTACTGGACTTCTCCCATATATCTCTGATTAGAGAAGCACATGACTTATGCATAGGGCATACAATAAACATGTTAATTGTATCATGTGCTTATAGACAACCATGCCTCACTTTGGCTGCCCACAAAGTCCAGCTGCCTTCTCAGATAGCAAAATTGTGTGAAATTCAGCTCATACTAGGGATTTCAGATTTATTTGCTAAGCAACAGAGCATCAACATTATGCTGCTGGCACAAAATCTCATGGCCAGATTATCCCAGGGCACCTCATACACTGCTACGCGCGTACCTTCCTTGGGATAACTACAAAGAAAAACACATGAAACATCAGCTCTTAAAACTTTCTCAAAGAAAAGGGAGTTAATAACACAAGAGACACCTGATGACCGTGAGACAGGCAGCTGACAGACCTTTTGTAAGGGAAGCCTCCTTTGACTTCCATGGTCAGCTTTTTGTGCCATTTTGTACCATGCGTTCAGTAGGAATTAACAGGCTCCTAGCCTCACTGACAGGCATGACTAATGAGTATCTGTACACTGACCTCCACTCTGGAAGCTGTCGCTCTCGCCTTGGGCAGGACTGAGGAAATGGTACTGCCTTTCCCTCTCTTAACCAGTGAAATAAATGTATCAAACAGGAACTAGGAAAAACAAGCACATGTATTTAATTGCCAAAGTGAACCTAAATAAATATCAAGCAAAGAAGGAAAAAACAGGCCATTTGTGAGCTCAAACTATCAACTCTGCTCTGCTGCCTTCAGAAGGTAGATTTACACCATCAGAGAAGAGAGGATCATTATTTGAAATTTATTTAATAACTTTGACATATCTGACAAAGCTGCATTCAAGAAAGTGAGGTCATATCAGGACGAAAACACATATCAATCACATCTGTATGCTCTGCTTGTATATGGCTGGCAGTGTAATGAATGAGCATGCATTAAAAGCTAATATACAGAAGACCATACACTTAACTAGCTCAAGGGAACCATCTGGAATGGAGCCTGCTACAAAGCTGGGATCTGAACAGGTATATCTAAACATCAGTTGTGCTAAATCAGTATTGTCCTTCCAGAGGAGATCCCAGAGCAGCTGTGAGAAAAGTGTTCTCCAGCCAGGCCAGGTAGGGGAGGCAGGATGACCACTGCTGGCATGCAGGCAGCTGCACGCAGTGGGACAGGCTCCCCACCTGACCCCACACTTGCAGAGCTTCTGTCCACATGGCCTCTGAAGCTGGCTGCTGGGAATCACCTATGAAAGGAGTATGGATGGGTCCTGCAAGCCTAGCAGGATAGGGACTATGTTATCAAACCCATCCCAGCAGTGGGAGTGCACAGACTCGGAAAAGACAGAGCTGAGGGTTGTTGTCAGTTCTCTGAGATTCACTTGTCAATCAGATTGCTAGGAAACTGCTTGATATCAAGAGATATACTTGCAGGTTTAATCAACATCATCAAATTAAGATTAAAATAAGCACTTCTATGTATTCTTCCATCTTCCTCTCTCAAGAAATGCTAAATAGTTTATTTATGTTCAGACATGCCTCCTCTGCCTTCCACATCCGCTGTTGCTGCTTAGTCATACTCTGTGACTACGCAACCAGTTGTTATAGAATTTGTGAGAAGTCACAGATGGGGGATTAAAATTTCATTTCACTTAGGAGAACCAGAGTGAAGAAGTGTGAATCCATTTACATAACTCTACAGTAATTATAAAATTTGAAAGTGGAACTAAAATGTATTAGAAAATTAATGATTTTATTACAAAGCATCTGGCTAGTATTTTTTTCTGTTAAGATAAAATCCTTTTCCTTTTGCAATCACCCCAGGTACAAGAGATTTGAGCCTGATCCTGCACAGGCTTAAGCACTTCAGTAACTTCCAACACACAAATAATCCCACCAGGACTCAAAGCATAGACATCATATGAATGGAATCATTGATCCAAAGCACACAGAAGTCAATAGATGCCTTGCTGCTGATTGTAATTAGCTGCGGATCAAGCTAAGCAGACACAAGCCTATGCATGACTGGGTCCTCTGTTAGGATCCTGACATTTCCAAAACCAAGATTTGGGACCACCACCAACATAAAGACTTGTCACTGTAGCTGATACATATCTACACCCCCTAGGCCATCTGAAAGCAAGCCCAAAGCCCAAATCAACTCTCATACAATACCTCTGTGTCTCTTGGCCCAGGATTTGCATCTGGGTAGAACTGTGCTGTGAAAATCGGTCTGGTCTCATGCATAATTCCCTGCAGGAATAAAAACAATCATCTTGGACACTTCCTTGCAACTGGGCAAGAGAACAGAAAGCCACACCTTTCCCCTGTAAGCACTGAAGGCCAAAGGACTGGGGAGTTTCTAGGGGCTGCCAAATTTACACCCATTTCTTTCCCAGTCTTCAAACAATGTCTTCTCTGAGGAGTCATTGAACCTATTGTTCTTCTGCTAACACTCCAATGCCTGTATAACCCAACTGAGCTGTGTGTGGACGAGAAGCATAGTGGAGACACCACTTCCACTACAACAGCAAACACTACGAAGTTGTAAGCACTTAACAGAGCAGATAGGCTAGTCTCCCTCCAGAGGTAATCCTGGACCAGGCAGAGAAGAAAAACATACACGGTAAGAAAAGATCACCTTGGACAAGGCTGTAATGGAATGAAAGGTTTTACCATCCTGATCTGGTTGGTTCTGATACAGGAGAGATGGATTTGGGTCATGCTCTTTACTTCCATAACTCACTTTAAATAATGACACAGGGCCTTGCACATGATCTCTGCCCTGGGTTGTTTTCAGATCTGTGATGAAGTGGGACCACTGCTCTGGACAAACAATAGCTATGAAGGACCTAAACTGAATTTGGAGACAGTGCTTGTGCTTGTAGTTTCACTTGGAGCCAGGAAAAACAGACTTCTCATTTGCGTAGCCTGACAGTACGAAGCAGTGTGATCCACTGGGAGACTACCCTGTAGCTGTCATTGCTTACAGCCCCCGATTCCAGATGGAAGTAGAGAAGTCCCTCAAGAGGGAACCCAGGAAAAAATAGTTCTGATACAGCCTGCTTCCCTTAGGAATGGACAAAAGAGTCCCAACAGCCCCTATAGAGCAACAGTGCCATCCAGAGCTACAGGGTGGGATGCTGGGATAGGACAGGGATGAGAGATGAGCTACTGACCACAGCTGATCCATTATGGTATGAGTTTCTGCCCTCAGAGTAAAGAATGTCATCAGTCTGTCACATTTTCCCTGAATGCTCATGTTACTTCTAGTTACATACAAATATCTTTTAAAAATATTCACTACGTGGCTTGTCAGTATTTGGAAACCTGTGTTGGCCCTGTCCAGCTGTGATGGGTCAGGTCAGCCACAAGAAATGTTTTTTTCTCTTTCAAACAGAAGAATGCAATAGACTGCACATGACAGCCCATCCAACCCTGTTGCTGTTTGTGCATCCCATGCTAAAAAAACATTGCTCCTTGTCCCCCTCCATCTACGAAGGTCTGGGAGACTGATGATGCTTTGAGACTCACAGAAATGGTCCTTTAGCTCACATAAAATAATGTCATGCTTCTAGATCCGGAAGACTCATGCCCAACCTTATCACCTGCTTTATGCAAAAGCACCATCACACTTGTCTCCAGTCTTCAGCTAAAGCAAACACGAAAGGCCTGGGGATGAAAGGGTTCAGTTTGTCAACACAGCTAAACCAAACTAATTTCAAAAATTGAGCCAAACAGCTGCAAGTTTTTTGCATTAATATCCTGTTTGGTAACATTTGTCTCTGTTTAGATACGTCTGTAAGAATAAAGAAAATAGCAACTGACAAACAGCAAACTTATTCTAAAACCATCAGCTGGAAATTACTGTTCCTCAATCCTGCAAAGTATAGCCAAGATATGCCAGAACAGCACTGTTCAATCTGCCAGACTTGATGTGGGGCATTTATACAAAGCAATGGAGAGGCATATTCCTGTGGGGGAAATTGCTTTTGAAAATACCTTCTTTTCAATGATCTTCTGATAAATAACAAGACTTCACTGACTTGTACAACACTGGGCCTAATGGACAAGATTTAAAACAGGCAATTACAAAGCCTGAGATCTGTCTCAATGTCTGTCTGACCTTGTCAAAACTGAGCTATGGGATATTGTTTTCCTTGCTATGCTTTTCCCTGCTCAGCTGTGAACCTCCAGAGCCCAGGCATTTTTAGATTTTTTTCCCCTACATGGATGTCACTTGACACGAGACCTCTACCTTAGATCCTGTAAGTTGTTCTCTAGAGGTAACTGCCTCTTTCTCTCATGACTTTAGTCCTTGGAATTCTATTTACAATAACAGACCAAATTAGACCGCAATATTCCTTTTCTGTGCTGGGCAACACAGAACCAACACAACAAAACAGTGACACAGGTTAGCATACCTGCGGCACAAGTCCTAAGACAACAGTAACTGAGTGAGCACCACTAATGGTAGGGAAATCACAGAAGTTAGTAAGGCAGCTGTTCAAGGGAAATCAAAAGGTCACTATTGCAATCCTACACTTTGGGCTAGTATGGAGAACAGTGGTAATGGTTCACCCCATTTTGGGCTGTAAGGCAGAGCCCCAAGTAAAGTAGATGGTCAGATCATCAAGTTTAGTCCTGATAACTAATTGTTAGCTGATAGCTGACTATCTGATAGCAATCTTCCAGGAGGTGAAATAAAGTGAGACAGAGCCTTCGCTCACTAGAGGCTGCTACGTGGAAAGCATGAGCTCACCTCATTCGTTTGATCGTTGGCATTCACAAAGAGAGGTTTCCAGCCAGGTGGGAGGGTAGAGCTGTCGATGGCATAACCGTGGTTCTGAGCAGTGATGACAGCCTGTCCATTCACTGCATTCAGGACAGGCTGGTTCTGTCCTCTGAAAGAGAAAGGATCACAGAACAGGGGACAGAAGCACTAGATGTGTCCAAACACCACAATTAGGAAAAGCTGATAACTGTGGGCTATACATAGCAGTTCAATAGTAGCTGTTCAATACTGGCAGCCAATCTCAAAATGATAAATCCTAGGAGAAACTTTGCTATCCTTCAGATTGAGGGGGATCAATTACATCACATACTTTCAAAACACCCTCAAAAAAAGCAATGCATGACACAGCAGTTTAAATTGAAGGCAAGGAGAATGGCTGGAATGAAGAAGTAATGTTACTGCCATGCTAGCTCCCGTTAAGGCAATTCAGAAGCAAAGCACTGCTGCTCTGTGGCCTTTTGCAATGCTGAGCTGGTCTATCTGGGCCCTGGGAAGCAGAAGAGCTGCTGCACCTGTTGGCCATCTGCATCTTGTAGGAAGTAGCTCCGGCTGCTATTCCAGTGATTAGGTTCCCCATGCTAATTCCAAACAAGGGCTCTGGGCGATTGCTCTCCAGGACCTAAAATGAAAAGGTTTTCAAGAGATACTGGAGTGTCTCTGTCCAGCAATTCCAGTATAAACCATGCTAGTTCCCTCACAGCAGCCACACAGACTTGGGAAAAAGCTGAATGCAAGGGTGGCAATAGCCTATGAAGTAAAGTTTCCTCCTCTCCTCTGCTTCAGACGGAAGCCTCAGATCACAGCACGATGTCTCGGTCTACTCGAGGGGAATAAGCAATGACACTCTGCATTACAGCCATTTAGTGCATGACATTATTTCAAATGGGAGCACCGTGAAATCAGGGCTGTTCTTTCATAAGGTCACAGAGGTCCTGAAAGAGCACAGGGTACTTTAAGGCACTGGTAAGGTAATCGTGGTAATCATGTTTACTATGTATTGTTCACCAAGGTCTGTATAGCCTTATTGTAAATACTGGTCTGGAGACAACTCCCAGTGGACTAAGATGAGGAATATCCCAGGCAGCTGAAATGACTGAACAACATTTGGTCCGTAACATGTTAGTACAACCAACTGTTTAGATTTCAGGCACTTAAAAAAAAGGCAAATAAACAAGAATAATTGGCCTATGGCTATTACACTGTACCTTTCTGACATTGTGAATCACCTCCTGGGCCTTCATGGGATCCCCTGGACCTCCGGAAATTATAAGCCCATCATACTCCATGCTGGTGAAATCATGGTCCCATGGAACCAAATGCACTTCTGCACCTCGCTGGGAAAAAAACAAGGGAACAAGAAATGAAGGGAGGAGGGGAACAAATGAATTTGTGTCAGGAGGTTGTTCCCATGTTCTCATGTCCCAGAGGTTGAGTTTGGATTTCAGTCATTCCTTTGCCAGGGACAATGAGGCTTCTCTCCATTATCTGCCCAGATTATTTTCACAAAACTGGTAGACTTAGTCTCTTTGAGTCATCTCAGTGTTTGTCAAGTTTGTCTGAAATTCACTAATGGGATCAAAACTTACTAATGGAATACAAAATAAGTGTGTATGCACACATGTAAAATATGTTCACTTTTACATGGTGCATTCATCCTAACTGCTAAAATAGGGCTTCACAGCCTCGTTCTATGACATCCCAGAAATAGTTCTGCACATCAAAAATGGGATGAACATCCACATTAACTAAAAAACAGAAACAGGGAAACCCTGTACATCTAGAGGATGAGAGGACACCGCATCCATTCCTTCTGTGTGCCTAGAGGAGCGAAGACTGCTACACCACTGTGCTAACAACAGGAAAAGATTTTCACAGAATCATAGAATTAAAGAATAACTCAGGCTGGAGGGACCTAAGGACGTCATCTGGTCCAATCCCTGCTCAAAGCAGGGGTAACTTCAACTTTAGGGCAGGTTGCTGAGGGCATTGGTAAGTTGAGTTTTCAGCATCTTCAAGGACAGGCACTCCACAACTTCTCTTGGACCTGTGTCAGCCATTCACCACACTCACTGTGGAATTTTTTCCCCCATTTATTTATTTCTGACAATGTTGGGTTGATCTTCCTTGGTTGCTCTTTAGAGAGACTGTGCCTTGTCTTTTTAAAGCTCACCTTCTAGGAATTCTTCTCATGGCTGAGAGGCTGCTGCACAGGTCCTCCTCCTTACCCCCTCAGTACAGTGTACCATGTTCAGAAAACACTCCCCAGTCCACAAAAGTAATCCTAAAATTGTACCTCATTTTAGGAGGGAAACTGCTACTAGAATGGATGTGTCCAGGTGGAAGGAAGGCTAGTGAATACAGGTGAGGCTTTTACCAAAGCAAAACAAGAGATGAAGGACATAAAGCACTGACCTACCTTTACCAGCAGACGGATAACATTGTGCTTCAACCCACAGTCAACAGCTACAACTTTAATTGGATTCCCTCTGCCATAAACCTTGACTTCCTATAAAAAGAAAGACCATGCTG
The DNA here is from genome assembly GCF_034638445.1 of Ciconia boyciana. Lineage (NCBI taxonomy): Eukaryota > Metazoa > Chordata > Aves > Ciconiiformes > Ciconiidae > Ciconia > Ciconia boyciana. The sequence continues at coordinate 39,144,648 of NC_132943.1, read as the reverse complement.
TAAATGACAGATCACCTCCAAAACACAGGGAAGAGGAGTAGAATAACTTTTCACCAACATGCAGCAACTGGTACTTAACAATCAATTTACATGGAAATCTCCAGAAGTACTGCAGACATTAGCGTTTCCTTCGTTTTTCTGTGAAAGTAGAAGTTATAATGCTGTTTTATATACAGTTGATTACAGCAGTGACAGCAATCCCTAAGAAATCACTTGTTTCCATAGCTAATGACAAGCTTTTTTCCTGTGTTTCACCTCATTAGCAGTGAAGCAGCAAGCCAGTTCTCAGAGATTATTGCAGCCCAAGAGAAATGCCAGATACACGGTGAGCGATTTTCAGCTGAAGTGAAGTTATCCTGCTGATGCCAGTGGAGTAAGGCTACTTCACACCAGCTACAGGTCCATCACATTAAACACCACCCTGCCCCTCCAGTCACAGTATGACCAAAGCATAGCACAGCTGGAGATATCCTACGAGTGACCTCTAGTGCATCACAGCAGTACAGACCAGGCCAAGCACACCACTGAGCACGACCTATGTTCATATGGACCTGACAGTTTTACATATCAGACAACACTTCTCCTCCTCTTCCAGCTGCTGTTCCTTAACCCATTCCACAAAGTCAATTGTCACCAGTCCCAAATCTGGACCATTATGCTTTGTACACCCACTTATCTGTTGGTCACAACCAGCATGGAAGACAGTGGCGTCAAACCACCGTACCCTATATGGGCCTTGATACTGCAACATGCAGACATATTGACAGACAGCTGTAGCACTGATGTAAGGTTATTTATGGACAGCTTCTTTCTGAAGCTTGCTGGATTATTTTACTTGTTACATGACTGCAGTTAGGACCAGGGATGTTATTCATCAATAAGCACATAAGGCAGCCTTCTTCCTTCTAAAAACAAACTCTGTGCTTAACTTCAGTTATGGTCAGCTTCTGAAAGCTGATATTGGTAAGTGTACTTTATCCAAAGTGGCTTTTCTCTTGTGCAATACACCACTGGAAATGCCTTTTTTTTTTTTTTTTTTTAACTAAGTAACTCCCTTTTAATCAGTTTCCCCAGCATCCATATTTCACAGCTGGGCCCCTTTATGAAAAGATGCTAAAATCCATGCCCAGTATTCCTAGTGCTGGGTGATGAACTGAATCTTTTCATAGGAGGATTACGACCAGCCAGAAGGAAAAATAACCCCTCTACAGGGAACCCAAGATGAAGTTTATTAGCAGAATGTTACAACTCCACCCTCTGTGTTATCCTAACTCAGTTCTTGTTTTAACTTTTATCTTCTCAAAGATTAAGATGAAGAGATTTTTAGGATGCGAGAGAATGTCCTATGTGAGGACAGCTCTGATCATCATCAGGAGTGACTTACTGCCATGTCAGGAGCAAGGGTGGAAGAGATGGGGTGCAAGGAGCCAGCTGCCTTCACTACAGTGTTTCAAGCTGCAACACATGAACTGCCAATGATCCCTAATCCACCTTTGAGGACATGACTCAGGACAGAGCCAGTAGTGTTACCACTATGGTTGCAACTCCTTCTTTGTAATACCGAAAGGAGATTTTTGTATTGGACATGACTCAGGACAGAGCCAGTAGTGTTACCACTGCGGTTGCAACTCCTTCTTTGTAATAGTGAAAGGAGATTTTTGTATTGGAACATATCTTGTGGTTCACACTACATAGTCAGATGGCAAAGTACCCCACAATCTCTTTCTGAGAATGAGTAGAATGGAAATCATATTGAAACTGGGTCTTGTTAGATCACTCAAGGCTTCCGATATGAAGCTGTGCTTGACATCAAATACAACAGTATCTTCACAGTCACCAATACACAAGTGGATCCTACTTCCACAGTCCATGGTGGAACTGTATCACTGCACAGGAATTGTATGCGTCTTCTATCTGCTGTCCTTCAGGCTTCTGGGAAGTGGGTTTCAAAAATCTCAAGAAGATTAAGGTGCCCAGTTCTCACAGAAACTAACTTAGTGTCATGTGCCAGAGTCCCTTAGTAAAAACACACCCTCCTTTTTAAAAGGGGTTTTGGAGAACCCTCAATTCCTCACAACATCTAAACTTAAAAATCTGCAAAACATTATGAAGCAAGGATCTCCCTCAAAGGTTCTCCTTGGCTGTTCTAATGGCCAGAGAGAGTTGTGGGACAAAACTGCTTCGAGGTACTTTCATTACCTCACTCTCAAAACTCTTCCCTGTCCAATCAATTAGGCTATGATTTGTTACAACATTTCCTTCAGCAGCAAGACTGATTTTAGGTGTTGCTGTCTTCACAACCCTCCCCCCACTTCTCACACTTATTATTCCTCTGTACTGCAGAGCACTGACCCCTGCATCTGGCCAAGAGTATGTCTAGACAGAAACCAGACTGGGAACTGGATCAGGGAACTGTTAAAATATATTCCTTCTACAGCCAGAGGATTTCCCTCATCTGTTCACGGCACAGACTATAAAAAACTGTCCTAGTCTAAAAGGATGATGTGGGAAGGCTGTGAGCCAGCAGTCAGGGAGAGTAGAAACTCCTGCTGGCAATAGTGCTGAGAACAAAAAGAGTACGTGGGGCTGTATGTGCAGATAGAAGCGACCTTTTAGCTTCAAGTGGTTAAATGCCCACCTGCTTTGGGACCCTGACCATCACATGCACCAAAATACATCTCTGACGAAAGCTCCTGCAAAATACTGGCAGTTTGCTACATTCCCTGCCCTGTATAGGCAACATTAGCAAATAGATTCTATACCACTAGCACCTAAGAAGGCAGGGGGAAAAATAATAATTAAAAAAAAAAATCAATCACTCCTAATGTACAATTGATAAGCAGATTCCTGATCTTACTGTATCCTGATTTACATGAAAATAGCTGTTTGGCAACAGATAGATTATCATGTCCAGTAATTACCAACTGAACAGCTTACTTCATTTTCAGCTTTATTTGTGATGTTGCTTTTTAAGCCTATAAAATGAAGTTACAAACATAATGAGACCGCCAAAGCTCCGTTAATCTTACTATATCTCCCTTTTAGAAGCTATTTGCAGCGTCTTTACAGTAATTCTGTCTTAGTAATTGCAGAGTTTAGCATCAGCAACCTTACCTATTTCTGAGTTACTGCTCCAAATGGCTCCACCTGCATCTTGCAATCATAGATCACAACCTCAATAAGCAATTGCCATCCTTCTGTGTAGCAACAAGGCCCTGACTCAAAATACAGTGGAGGCATTGGCATGAGTTGGTGAGATCCCCGAAGATGAGATTTGCACGGCGGCCTATGTATTCCAATGGCATCCCAGGTAACCAGTTACTACTGTAAATCCAAGCCTGGATGGAGACTGCACTTCAAATTCCCACCTTCTCACCAACTAGTCTGTTGAGGACTGCTTTGTGCTCATGCCACTAACACACCAGCTTGTATGCAGAACAGTACACAAGCAACTATTTGCAGAGCTCTTCCAGAGCCTCACTGATCTTGAAGGAGCTGCAAACACCATAGTAAGCATGGAATTTGTAAAAGGGACTCATACACTCAGTTCTTACTTCAGTCAATGGGATTAAGCACCCAAGGCACTCTTTATCCCACAATTAAATCACCAAGAGTCCACAATTTAAGATGTTATCCCTTGCATTGGAACAAGAATAGTTACTATTTTTAGTGTAGGCCTGGTTTGCTACATCCTCGTGATTTGTAATGTTCTCAGCTTGTCATCAAACACAGTTTGCATGCCCAGCTAACAGAGTACAAACTTAACTGCTGTTCTGTACATATCTATAGACAAAGCAGCTAATGCCAGTAATATTAGATCCAGGGGATTCCTAACTTGGTCTCTTTTTGAAGTCTCGAAATATCTTCTGAAGTCACCTCAACAAAATTATGCTTGAACACAGATTATCAAATGTTATTGTGAGCCCTCCTGAAATTTATTTAAGGAAAGCAACCATTCTTTTTATTAATTCTTCTTATGTTTAAAAATGTCCACCATATACTAGGTCTAACTGTATCCCCAATACTTCTCAATCCTGTCTTTGTAACACATAATCCTCTGTTCAGACTACATCCAGCTCAACACAACTCATTTTACGTCTTCAACGCTGCACCTAAGGAGCCATGGGGATTCTACGAGGATGATCTTGAGACAACAGTCCTTCAAAGGTCTGGAAAGGTGTATCATTTAAGAAAAGGTCCCCAAATTGTTTGTTTAGAAAGACTGGACGATCCCCAGAGCAACTGGGGAGCAGTTACTACCTGGAGTGTATAGCCCTGGGACTACAGAAGAACTTCTTACCTTTGTTGAAACTTCTGCAATTAAGTTTTGCTTATTTGGGTCTGCAAACTCCATGGGCTGACCTTCAAATTCAATCTTCCCAAGTACTGTGCCCTGTGGAAATACACCAGTAAACAACAAAGCATGAGCAAAGGAGAAGTTGTGAACACTGGGACAAGGTGCTGACAGGCACAGCAACTGGAACAGCTGTTTAGAGATGGTTTCTTGGCGGCTTATAACCATTTCTAGCCTCTTCAGAAGTTTATGAGCCTACCTCGATATCAAAAATCTGTTTAAAATCCTTCCTTCAGGGGAAAGGCATTGTCAGCAGTTAAATTTGTTAATAGGCAGTTTGGCAAGCTGTCGGGTAACAGTGAAATGGGTTGCCCTCCAAGAGGATCAGAATTCAGATCCCCAATTAACTGTTGTGTAGATCTGAGAGTAAGCCACAAAGCAGTTTGAAGCTTTTTGGTTTTGGAAACCCACTGTGAGGTCTTCAGCCACCTCCTGTGGATAGCTACAAGGCAGCAGAGCTGGGGTAAGGCAAAGCTACATAGGAGGCAGGTCAGCACAACCGTTTTCCGAATAAGCTATTTTAAAAAAATAAAAAAAAAAAACCCAAAACAACCACCACCTCCAGCAAGCTCTACTCTTTATTGCTGTTACCACCTCACAGAAGCTAGGACACTCTTGCTCTGGCAGCAGCATATCCTTCTCCACCTTCTGCTTATTAAAGTTTCAAGTGGAAAAATCACTGTTTTGGTTTTGCCCTGCTCCTGGAATAAGTGGGATTAACCTAGCGTTAACCTCTTCTCAGCATGGGAACAGGGTGTGCAATACAGAACTTTTCAAGGATGGAAGGGGAAAGTAAAACAGAAGTCAATGTTTTATTGTAACTTTTAACACATAACACTTCCATGATAAAACATGTTAAACTCAGCTCGTCCTGTGGATATCAGGCCAACATGCACACCAGGATTGCTCATTGGGTTTAGTGATACTTTAGTGATCCATGAGATACTTCCATGGTTGGCTATACCTGAAGTATCCTTGCCATTTTCCTAGGGTAAAAGCAAGCATCTTGCATTGCTGTGCGCACTACTAAGGGTAAGTTTTAAAGACAGAGTTTTGCTCTTAACAGTGGCTGACATCCTATCTCATCTTGAGTAGTACCTTACACCAAAAGCTACTCCAGGCTGCTTTGCGTGGAGTAGAGCTGAAAAGGTCAGCATCGTCTTAAACAAGTCAGGTTCTTGTGAACCACAGAAACTGCTGAGTGCCACCGTGCAGTCAGGCCCATAAACGCTGATGACAAAGTCCTAAAGCCATTGCTCTCAAACAGGAACCCTGTGTCTTACCTTGCTCCCAGATTATTCATCCAAATAGTTCCCTGCATTTACCTTTAGAGTCAAATTTAACAAGTCACTGCTCATTTCTGCATTTATCATAACGAAGCCCTGTTCTCACTCCCGATTTATAAACAGACATGGAGTGAAATACTAAGCTGGTTTTCTCAACTTGAGAAGACTGGGAGAAAAGGCTACATTACACAATATTTTAAAAGCCATAAACCAACACCACTCAGCGTCCCAGTATAATGGGCATTACTACCATACACTGCTAAGTTACAGGATAAACATTGAAAGCATATTTACTTTGGATGAAAGGAATGCTGATCCATTAAACAGTATGTCTCAAGAAAGTAGAAAAATGTATTGCCATTTTCTACTGTATTAAACTGCACTTGTCTGCTGGCTGTAACAGCAGGACAATGCCCTATCTTCCCATAAAAATTCATTTCTACAAATATTCCTCTATTCAAGCTGGGTCATTCATATTTTGCTCTGTGGAATGAAAGGGGGTGTGGGCTTGGACTGCAAATTGATCACCTAAAGAAAAGAGCAGCTTCAAATAATCCATTACAAAGGAAGAGGCTCCAAGGCACATTTACATTCAGACTGGCTTTGATCACTGTTTTAGCCAGTGTGAAATGTACCTTAACATTAACCTCCATTCAGTAACATAATCCTGCTCATGTCCTTCAATTGTCTTCTCTGGTTTCCAAGGGCTAAGTAACAACTATTAAAAATAATAACAGGCTTCAGCCAAAGAAAACCAGCCTGAGTTAGGAATCCAGCTTAGGTTATTGTAGGCATTCCTTTGTCTCTGAGGAGCAGTAGAATTTCCACTGACCAAAGGTGGTGCTGTCTGTGAACTAATATCCACAATATCTCACAGAGTTGTTGCTCTCTCTGACTGTTACTGAGGCAACATGCAGTTGACACTACTACCTGTTGTATCTGACACAGCTACCTGAGGCCTTTCATTTACATCGGCTTGTGCTGGTTCACTTATGTAGAACATGAAACCCAGAGCAGAGCCAAGGAGAGGGAGCTCCCTGGGATCAGAGCATTGCCTCAGCTGTACAGAAGACACAGAGCCTTTGGAAGAGCACAGGGACCTGAGCAGCATCTGAGGTCAAGGCAGCCCAGCAGCAGCATTGCTACCCCCAGTTTGCTGCACTGTTAGAAAAAGGGCCCAGTAATAGCAAGGTTAATGCAACTGGATCAAGGGAAGCAGATCATACCTTGTCACGAATTAATTTGGAGAGCATTCTGGTATCAATCCCATACAGTGCAGGCACCTGAAGAAAACAGATGAGAAGGATAAGTTAGAGAACAAGCAGCTAAGACAGAGGAAGACAGCAGCCAGACCACTTTGCTGAGAACATGTCCTTGTTTAAGGAGCTCTGGCTCTTAGCAGCACTATCACCAAGGCTGCCTCACTTCCAGTTCCTCACTTCTCCTCCCTATTCCCACTCATAAATAGCTTAGTTCTTCAAATCTAGCTTCTGCACTAAAAAGCACAAAATAAAAAGTTCACGTGGCAAATATCTGCCTCATTTATGAGCCCCATTTTGCCTTACTTATGAATACCTAACCCTCCCAGCCGTCACAAGTCAGCGGCAGTCTACTGACACATCCTTGACTCCTACAGCTTCAAGTCAGTAGGGTCCTAGCAGCTAACATCTCTCGAGATTACGACCTCGGCAACTACTAGGAGCAGCACTACAGAAACTTTTGACAAAAGAATAGAATATAATCTAATGTGTATCGTTTTTACAGAGAACCAAACATCCCCATCTAATTAACATTCCTTCCAGACAGATCTTTGAAATACCATTGCACCCTGAAAAAGAGAAATGGATGAGGAATCAGAGAACTAAGGAACACAGAATGAGCCCAGTACAGACTGGTGAAGACATCTGAGGAGAAGAGTGGTTACCAGCTCAAAGCCCGCAGTTCTTTCCCCTGTTCCCATACATACAGGTCCATTCTCACAACGCAGTTACCCTAGATTGCTCACCTGTTCTTCCTGCAACCACTCTCCCAGGCTCCTAGCAGCCTGCCAGTGGCTGTACTCATTGCTGTAATCCAGCACCAGCAAAGCTGAAACCTGCAGAGAGAAGAAACATCATTTTGCACTGAAGGATCACTCTGTACTTGCTCTGTACCTTCTGAGTTTTCAGTATTCATCCACTGCAAACCATATCATGGACAGGACAGGAAGCTAGGCAGAAATGGCATGGCTGCTCTAATATAACAAAAAGATAGCAAATCTGAGTCTTCACAGGGCGAGCGCACAGAACATGTACATGGCAAAGGGGTAAAGACTGCATGCTCTGTCATGATTGTACCTGGGCCCTTTTACTTAGGAAAAATAAGGTGGCTTCCAGGTAACCAAAGCTGCAAATTGCATTGAACTGAGAAAACACTTCTCATTAGAAAGAAAATGGAAATTTAAGACAAGACAAAATGTTTTATTTTGATCCATTTTTTGTTTAAGAAAGCTTTTCACTTTTAAGTGACATTTCATTTCAAAAGTCAGCTCCCTTTTCCAGTGGAGTTAGATAGCTTATAAAGGAGTCATTTCACCTCAGGACAGTAAAGCATTTCACTGGTTCTGCAACTATATGGTTTTGTTTCATTTTTCAGTACTGCCACCACTGCATGGACGCAGCCCTGCTCCCAGCCAATATCCCCTGTCACCACAGCGTAGATACTGGTTCCTGCACTAGTACATACGGCCTTCTCCACACAACTGTCACCTCCCCTATTTGTGGTAGTATAGGCATATAGAGAAAAGTCTCAGCACGCAGAAACTTATCATTCTCACTGGCATTTGGTCTCTCTGTGGCAACCAGTCCTGGGCAAACACAGATAAATATGAGGCAGAAGGGAATGTGGAAAAAAAAGCCATCCAGGACAGCAGTTCACAAAAACTGTAGCATGTCTATCACTGATGGGAAATACACTGCTTTCAGACAGCACATGGCCTGGTATAGAAAGCCAGATGGATTACCTTTTGCCACCATTCCTCCAAAGGACAATATCCAGAAGAAGAAAAAGAAAGGCTGAGTATCATTGATTCCTTCTAACTTCTGTGAGGGTGCCAGTTAACTCTTGTGCACATACACACACAAACACAGACAATCACTCAGGCTGCGAGCAGCACCCTTTGACCATCTCTGCATCTCCCACGGTTACCTTGATCCCGTCAGACTCCAGAAACTTCCTGAGGCCCATTTCATCCAAAGCAGCCGGGTCAGGTACTCCACCATTCCCAACTATGGGGTTAGCCAATGTAAGAATCTGTCCTTTGTAGCTGGGATCTGTCAAGGCTTCGGTGTATCTAGACGAAGAAGCAATAGAAGAAAAGTACATTGGTCTGGAGTTGAAAGGAAAACAAAAGAGCCAGTGAAAACAAGACAGGTCTGAACTCCCATATGACAAAAAGACAGAAATGGTATTCATGTGAAAGCATTCTCAGTATAAAAGCAAACACATCTGTGAATCTACCCTGACTTTGCCATCTGTGATTAAACATTTGACACTGAGAACAAGGAAAGGCTTTGGCTTCTCATGTTTCATTTAAGAAAAGCACAGGAGCTATTAACAAACTCAGACTCCTTGTGATTTAACATAAGGTACACAACTACACAAAGTGTAGAGCGATCACAGAACTGCAGTAAGTGCATGGCCTATCACTTGACCCACAGATAATGGCTTAGGCTTGGTCATTCTCTGGGCCCACTATGTGGGCAGTGCTTTGTCATTGCTGTGTCCTCTCCATGTGGTGTAAGAACTTGCCCCTCTCAGTGACAACAGAAAGCTCAAACTGAAAAGCCAATAGACAACAGAGCTGTTTGCCCAGACTTGGTCCCTTCCTCAGTCTGCAGCTTGCAGGTTTTGAGATGTTCAGGGCTGTAACTGCTCTTTCTGTGGGGGAGCAGGCATACAAATCTATGCCTATCTTTTTGTCTGGGAATCAGGGAAGCAGCTGTGAATCATCCTTGTGATTCCTCAGTACTAGTCTGGGTTCTTCTCTCCTACCTGCTCTGTCAACAAACCATGCCAGGGTACCACTTCTGCAGCTTCTCCCAGCAGAGGCCTGGCCTCTCTTCTAGGCAATCTCCAGGTTCCCACCCACAGGACACCATACATTTCATCTGACAAGACTCTTAAGTGCTTGGAAGTTGATTTGTGTATCTCTGAAGAAGGCAGGTTGAAGGCAATGCTTTAGGATTCAGCAGTCCACCCTGGTCACAAGGACCCAAAACATGTCCTTCTATCTTTAGCCCAGGCAGAAGCCCCAGGAGCAGCAACTTTGTTCAAGCACCTGCCTGAATACCCTTCTCAGCAAGGACAGAACTAGAAGTATGGTGGAACATTCTTCTGCAGTGGAGGATCAAACCTAGGATTTTGCAAAGTATCAGCTCTGGATCCAGTAGACCCAATCTTTCAACCCCAAAGAGGGGAACAGGGTAAACATGGTCTACATGTCCATGCTCCTATTCTTCAGCTTCAAATTAACATGCAGTCCTTCACTTTCTCCCTCACTTTTCTAGCACACTGTTGCAGCAATCCATTAAATGATTGCTGTCTTTCAACCCAAAAGCAGCTGTAATTTAGCAACAGATGAAGTTATCCACACAAATATTTAGCCAAATGTATAAAGACACTTCAGGATGAATCTGCCCTATACAAAACATAATTTGTTATTGTCATTATTGTTTAAACAATACATAATTGGCAACTCCAGCCATCTACCAGATATCAGCAAGTCACAAGAGACATTTTTATGGAACATCAGGCTTACTGCCAGAAGATTAATTGTCCAACATTGGGAAACTCTTCACAAAACCCGGAATGGTTGCAGGCAGATATAGACAGCCCAGCACACCAGCCAGCTCTGAGAAATGACATGTCAAATGAACAACGGCCATGAAATATTTTCAGGTAAGCCTCTCCTGCTGTTCAAATCTATACTTCCTACTGCAGGTAAACAACCGCACAAAGTGCAGTGTGATCACAGAACTGCCGTAAGTGCATGGCATGTGCACATTTGGCATTGCTCTCTCCTTCCGAGTCAATTGGTTATGCTTTCAAAAGACTCTTTGTTAATGACAAAGCTAATGTAATTAACCTTTGCGTGTTATTTGTAATCAGCAAACAAGGACAGAGAGCCATTGGGTTTGGCTGGGGTATGAAGGCACAGCTCTGCACTCAGACGCGATGCCCTTTAAGCAGGCACAATGCCTTGTGGAGCACAGAGGAGCAGATGGGAACACGAGCTCCAAAGATGCTGCAAGGTCTAATCCTTGCTGTGCCTGCCCAAAGGCCTGCCTGATTTCAGTAAATTCCCGTCAATCAGTTCTCTCACTAGAATATCATGGGAAACACACGCAGACTTTTTGGAGGCAAGTGCATTTACTGAGATGTTTCAAACATGGGAACATTTTAAGGCTTGTAATTCTTCTTCTTTCTTAATTGGAAATCTCCTCTCTTCCTTTTTGTTCCTATACCAAACAGATGGCTGCAACACTACGATTTTTTTTTTTGAGCAAACGTTTCTGAAAAGTTCATCCTCATGCTTTTCTAATGAAAATTCAACATTCCACCCCCAAAACAGTGCTCTCTGCCCTCTATTCCAGGGTAATATGACAACATTTCAGCCAGCTTTAGCTACTTCAAGCCTGGAAGCTGTACGCACATAAAGTGCTTTGCCTCCCAGACATGAATCAGAACGTGGGAGTCCAGATGAGGAGACGAGGTGCAGAGCAGCATATTAATCATCCCAGAACAGAGCCTATGCTGACCCCACTCAGCATGTAGAAACACCCACTTCACAGAAAGCAGTGGTCTGAAGCTTAACAGCAGCCATGGCAAAATCGACCCCGTACGAGCCTCTTGCTACCTATACTGACAAGTTGCTATGTGCCCAGACAGTCTGTAAAAGGCCCCAACCCCAGGCACCTCCTTCACGCAGGCACTTAGCCTCTTACTGTGTCAATGAAAAGAGGTAGTTGGGTTCCTCTGGATATATAAGGTCCTGATCTCCATGCTCAGGAGCACTAGGCAGAGCTACAGGGTTTCTTTCACTGGACAGCAATCCCTGGACTAGTAGCAAATATGTCACTTTTATAATCTGCAACAATGCTGCAAACTCTTATCTTCCTCTTCTCTGAATCAATCAATCAAGGCCATGCTCCTGGAGAGTGCTCTGAAGATACCACCTCACATTTTGAATGTTCCCTCCGTGCCCATATGCTCCCCAGCACAGAAGAGATCTCTCTTTCACAGGCATCCTCTCCAAATGACTAGAAAATGAGCAAACACAGCTTCTGCTGCCACAGTAACATGTGGAGAGGAAATTAATCCATCAGGTCCTCCTTGACTTTTGTGATGTGACAAGATTTATTGCCCATAATCTATCACCAAGAAGAGAACTCTGGTGCCCTCCATCATTCTGATCCATATTAAACAGTTGCTTGTTGGCAGGTATATTAACATAGCCAGTAATTAGTGCTGTCAAAATACTTAAATAATTGCCTCCTAATGCAAAACTTTGCAAACAGATTCCCCTCCGCAGCAATTTAACATTCTCACCAATGAGATAATTTAAAAACTCATCCTGTGAGTACTGGTTTCTCCAAAGGAGAGCAGAATTTGGGGAATGCAAGGCAGCTGGGCAAAGACAGCTATGAATGACTGCAGAAAAAGCTCAAGCACCAACAACCTCAGAGCTGTCTCACCTCCCCAGGAACATGTCCCTCTCCTAACCAAAAGCCTCATTCCTCTGGGCAGATTTCCTCTGCTCAAAAGCACTGGCAGCATTTGGCTGCCATCCTAAGTCAGCCACTGGCTTCTACCACTCAAGAGGACAGAGAGTCATGATAGGTTAGGCAAGAATCTGATCCTACCTTTTAGCTGGAAAGGGCACAGAGTTTAAATGCATCCTTAATTGTGGTATGAGCCAACAAGTGTCATAAGGGATCGGTCATATAGGTGACCAACTTGGGAACCTTGGGATTTAAAAGTTTTGCACTTGGAAACCAAGTTCCATTACCCAGAAGGTTGCAGATGATTCAAACCTCTATATTTGATCAGAGCACTGGAGGGAGAACAAAGACAGCTCCTCTGCTCTGACTCAGCAATGGCTGCATTTCAATGGGAAGTGATCAGATCCCTACATACCTCACTATCATGGTTAGTTATATCACTCTTTGAAGTTGCTCATCACCACAAATGCTGACACAAGAGGACTGCCTGAAGTCTCTTCATTAACTCTCTCTCTGTGTCCCTGGACTACAGTGTTTTCTTATACAGAACACTACATACTTGGATCAGGACCCTGCAAGCTTGGAAAAAGCAGCTTTCACACTTTAACAAGCTCCCAGAGAAGTTTTGGTGCTTATATTTCATTTGCTTTTGCCTTACCCAGAAAGACCAGTGTTGAATACGACTTCCCCTGCTGTGGAGGATGGATAGCCAAAAGAATAGCCCTTCATCTTCGTCCCATCTTCCAGCACCAAGTTCGCTGTCTGCGCCTAGAGAAAGGCACATGAAGAAACTCAAACACAGGAGGAAAAGGCTTGATGTTTATACAGGTAACACCTAGGACACCTGCCTTTCACACCTCACATTGTAAGCATTCCTGCCCCTCTCCCATTCCCAGCTGCCAAGATACTGTCTCTTTTACTAGTCTCCTGATGCTCTTTTTCTTTTTCCTGCACTTAGGAAACATTGTGCTCCTAATGAGGGCAAGGCAGCCGGCAAACCCTCACCGCAAGCAGAGCATGTGCTGCTATTACTGTGGGATCATCCTTCCATATCACTTTGTTCATTTCTTCCACCCATTATATCTTGCAATTAACCAACATCATAACTCTGTAGGGAAAGGATCACCTCTCTCCTCAATGTTTGCAAAAGGCTTGCTGCTGAGTACACTGGCTCTCATCCAGCTGTGACCTTTTATAGGTGCTTAACTTCTGTTGCAACTGTACAGCTAAGTCGCTAAAAGTAAGCGTATGCTTAGTTGGACTCATGTCAGACAGCAAAATTCAAAATACCAGTCCATTCTGCTGTAGGACACAAGAAAAGAGGAACTCGTGGATCAGACAGACACTCGTGGTCTCAGTTACCTCAGGGATAGGCACAAATTGTCCTGGAAGAGGTAGATATGAAACAAGCAGCCTAGAGGAAAACTTCCCATAAAACCGCACCTCTTTCAGAGAGTGTTTAGCAGAACTGAGTCCCATACTAACTGTGGGATCCCTTACAGGCTTAATCACTATTTTACAGCTGAAGAAAATGGGACACAGAGAGTTACTTTTACAAAAGTCGTTAAGAGATTCAGTGGCACAGCTGGGTCTTTGCACATACCTGACTAAACACACCCTCTTTGGCCTCATTTGGAAACTAAACCTTTCTTAACCTGTCCAGGAATAGGATGGGAAACTGCCTGGGAACTCCAGGTTCTGCCAAAAAAAATGAGTATATGCACAACAGAAATGACAGAATGAGTTGGGAGATTCCTTCAGACAGCAGGATCACTGATGACATGCAGGGGAAGAGAGAGAGTAAGTAAAGCTGGGAATAGATTTGCAATGAATTTCTGGGCTTAAAAGAATTTGGACAACGAACCTTTTGGGCCCTGAGAAACTTCCACTTCTGGAATGCAAGCGCAGCTGCCTTCTGGGCACAGAGTTGCAGTCACAGTGACCACCAGTGCAAAAACCCAATGGGCTGTGCCACAGGAGATGTGCCAAGCGTGTCCACCAGGCAGCAGCTCTCACCATGATTTAACTTCATATTGGGTTTTTTTACAGAACAATTCCTCTTACTGGGATTTTTTAAAAGAAGAAACAAGATCAATTTGCTGTAGAAAGGAGCAGGAGAGCTACTTTCCATTAGCTGTAAATCAGATGAACAATCACAGCAAGGAGAAATTTCATTCCCAGCATTGAACATTTTGTAACAATCATGGCAAACATTCATCTAGAGCTCCTCTACAGTTACAAATACTGCACAGATCAATTACTAATGTACTGCAAAATGCACTAAAAAAAAAAAAAATCAAACTGCACTGCCAAGTAATTGAATTCTATGCATCTGGGATGCTTTTAGCCTTGCATTTTTTCCTCATTAATGTCAAACATTCAGTTATTCTCAAAAGGTTTAGCCATCATTTTCTGAACCTTCCCACACCATTGGATGGGATAGTCAGCAACACCAAAATCCCCTCCCTCCCCAGTTATAAATATAGTTTTGGTGGCTAAATCCCCTAGATTTAGCCCAAATAAAAATTAGTTTGGTCAGCTCCCTAATCTCACTAAGTCTCTCATTATAGAAAGCTGCCATACACTCAAAGCATTACAAAGCACAGAGGTCACCTGGGTGCCTCAGAGTGGGCTTTGGACAGGACCTCTGCTCTTTCTGAAGCCTGCCGAAAACCCAGCCCACACTGCCGACATGGGAGACTGACTGTAGGAACCGTTTTCTCTCAGCCTTGCTTTCAAGAGATGGAGCCCTTCCCCCAGCAGGCCACGTGTTTGAGTCCACCCAAATATCAACTCTAGTTCAAGCAAGTCCTACCATTTGTTGGTACAAGTTAGGGTAATCATCTGAATCACAGTCACAACTGCAAACATAGCCTGGGAGAATCCTTCAGGAAACAAAGTCCACAATGGTGGAATGACCAGAAAAGTTAAGATCCATCTAACTCCTGAAGGCCAAAAGCCAGAGCAATCACTGTGACCTTTAGAGCCTCACCATCGCTATAGAACTTGACAGGAATCTGCATGTCTTTCCTCTCATCACAGACCACCCACCCTTCTACACACCAGACCAGCACAGAAATAACTTCTGTTGAACAGAAGCCCCCATTGTACTATTAGAGCCCCTATACAGTGTTCAGGTAATGCAGAAGAATGTCCCTGAGCAACCATAACCTGCCTGCAAGTTCAGCTATAGCAAGGAATAGATGTTCAAATGTTTCCCTCCCTTACTTGATTTATTATTCTTAATTAAGTGGTTGGTTTGTTTGTTGAGCATTCTAGAAGCAATTATTCTTGCTTGCATTTCCAGCGGCAGTGTTAGCATGTCCCTAAGCTGCCAGCCTACCTTGTCTTTTCAGCTTTGTTTTTAATGTGAAAAGTGATTTACAGGCTACAGGGAAGGCCAGCTGGCTCAATCAGGGATTAGCTGAGAGAGATTTTCACTTTCAAAAAAACAACAAGCAAGAAATAAGCAAAAATCCCAGAGCTTCCATGAGGTCCTTTTGTCTCCATCCTTCTCAGAAGCATCCCCATGTAGCCTCAGATAAATCTCTGTTGTAGTCTCAGCTAATATGTTTCTTCCACACACACCCCCCAGTGTGAGACACACCATTTGCAATCTGATTTCTCCTTCCTACATGCCAGTAGCTTTACCTTTAGCAGAGCTCCCTGTGCTCCAGAGAGGCTGCAGGGCTCTTGAAGAGCTTTGAGGATGGAGATGGATAACAGAAAGGGTCATGCTGTTGCTGCGGTATTGCTAGATTTTGTGCATTTTGTCAAAGCAACTTGAAGAGTTAACTAGTTCAGGTCCCACTTCACTAAGCACTTCACACATGAAGTAAACAAAGCGCTGTAGCAGTTAAAAAAAAAAACCAAAACCATCAAACAAAACAATAAGAAAGTAAAAAACCAAATGAGTTCAGTTCCAGTTAGTTCCCTGCTCTAGCAGCCCTTCCCATCTACAGGATGGATGATAAAGATCTGCAAAATCTCAAAAGATCTGCAGTACAATTTGCTTTTTAAAGTGTGTCTGCTATAAAACCCTGTACTGGAAAGTGAACAGGTAATTTTTCCACTTTTATACTGGCCTCACAGAGTGACCACTCAAGGAAGTCAAGATTTTCCCCTCCAAAGAAATCACCCAGTTTATCTCGGCAAGGCCAAGCTGAACCCTGAATGCTGGGCTGCTGGAGGACTATGAGTATGCCGAGTACCAAAGCCAGGATGGACACTGATCTATGGCTGAGACACAGCTGGGACACGATTTCAGTGCAGGCCAGTTTATTTCCCTCCAGTAAGAAGATGATAAAACGTCTCCTTTCTAAGGCAGTCCATGATTCCACGCAGCAGAACAGCCTCTGCCACATTTCTTGGCACACAACTCTGGCTGGCTATGTAACAGCCAACATATCAGAAGCACAGAAGAAGCCAAAAGCCACCAGATTTCTTCTACTGGTGCCAGGTATATGAGCATTTAGTTGCCTTAGTTGCCAGCTGGTGCCAGGACTGCGCTACATCCACTCTCTCAAGACCAAATAACCAGCAACAAAGGAGGAGTTTTCTCTTTGATAGAAAAATGTCTCTTCTTGTGAGCACTATGCCATCACAGGCTCAAAATCTATCTGGACATTGCTAACAGTCAAGACTTCCTTTGCCAACCCCTTTTTATATATATAATTTTATTTTAGCATATTTGCTTCTGGCTAAAATTAAGAGAAGAAGAAAGGGCAAGAATAAAGAATGAATCAAAAGCCAGGTCAGTGTCTTGGAATACACTAAAGATGATTCACACTTAGGCTAACTTTAGGAAGAAGCTTTGGATTAGTTCCTTTACCATCCAAGCCAAAGAGAAAGCAAAGCCAGAAACGCAACACAGGTACCGTGTTAGAAAAGTCACAGCTCCTACAACTTCAACTCTTCTTAAGGCTGTTCACAATAATACCACAAATATTTGTGACAAAAATCAAAGGAGGAGGGGGAACCAAGCCAGGTGAGACACCTAGCAGAAGTTACTGAGCACTCCAGAAAATGAGCACCCCTTCTCTCCCCCACAGTAGCAGCTCACTAAGTTCCCCCCATCTCTAAAGGCAACAGGCCCCGTTTTACCTCCCCTTCACTTTCACCTTCAAAGAGAGAGAGGTGGAGTAGCTTGTGACTGATCTTTCACCTCCTCACCCATGTCTCTGCCTCCCATGCAGTCATTTTCTCAGCTACTTTTCACCTGCCTCAAAATATATTTGAAGAGCCCTTTTACAGTAATCGGAAATAGTTTCTAAAGCCAATGCTCAAAAATTTTTCTCCTCTCCCTCTCATTTCTAGCTATATTTTTAGCTAGCTCCTGGTAGTTTTTATAGCTCTCCCAATCCTCTCCTTACTGAGCCAGCTATACTGTTACAAGCCACCTATTTATTGCTCGTACTACTCTTTACATCCCCATTTAACTACATTGGCCTCAGATGAGCATTAAATGATACGAGCTTCGAGCTGCAGTCTCCCTGCCCATTCCTGAATTATAAAGAAGCTTGACTACCCCAAAACCAGTGATGCTAAGCACGCCTACAGAGAGCTCACAGGGGTCTCCGATTTGCTCTCTGTGCCCCTCTTTCGCCCATGGATGCTCCATCTCTCCTTTAGAACTGAAGGATGGGATGCAATAGGGAAATACAGACCTGCGAGTCCCCACATCTCAGACTGCTCACCTACAATAGTGTTTCCCCACATATACTGAGTTTAACTGGACAGAAAACAGTCTTGGGAGAATTATTAGGCACTCTACTAAAACTACCACCTCTCCCTCATGCTCTGTAATACTTTACTTAGCTTATACATAGGTTAGAAACATGTTTTCATTGTATTTTGTTATGCTCCCTAAAATAGCCCACTGAGAAAAAGCAATAAAAGGCAACTAAATGCTCATTTAAGCCTGCAATAATGGGAGAATGGGATCATTACCTATACTGCCATTAGCCCACACACCTTAATTACTTTGCATTTCACTCTTTCTCCAAACTTCTTACAAATATCCATTACCTCTAATGATGGCTGGAACACTAAACCCAGCCATAAGTCACTACTTGGTCACTTGTCTCACAGCTACAGTTAACTTCCACACTCTGACGCAAAGCTATGCAATAGGTTGGCTTTTTAGGACCGCTTATCCTTAAATTTTCCCTTGGGCCTGCTGCTTTACTGCTTGCATATGTATATTAGAGAGTTTCTTCCACTTCTGCTTCTGTATGTCCCATGGAAAAAGGTGTATAAGCCTGACACTCTCTTAAAGTAAAAGCCCCAGGCCAGGAAAGGTTCAAGTTTTTGTATTGCAGATTCTGAATTGAAACAGAATCACGTGGCCCCTGGCAAAGGTGTCATTAAAAATCTGAGCTAGGACCTCAAGAGCCACAGGCTCCCAAACTACACTAAATATCAGCCTTCTTACTGTCCATGAGTTCAAGCATCCACTCTGACAGCACAAGCTCCTGTAGGTATTGAACTCAAATAATCAAGTCTAATAAGGAAACAACCTTCCCCAGTGTCAATGCCAAGCCAGAAGATGTCACATAATATATGTCAGAAAGAGACTTCTGGGGTTGGCCGGCTAGCACCACACCTTGTGGTGAGCCAGCTAGTCACTGTGCAGGTACAAATGCTCCACCGGAATCAGCACTTCAGGTGCACAGTAGGTCTTGGCTGCCTCGCAACAGATCCTGTCATACACCTTGAAACAGAAAGTGCCCAATTCATTCTGACCCATCTGAGGTGTATTTGCGATTGCTGGGACTGAGGTTAAAATAGCTCCCAAGGGTTTCACTTGGCACTGCTTTCCTAACAGTATTCATTCTCCTTGCCTTCAGCATTGGTGTCGTTGGCTTTAAGCAATCACTCTTTAGCTTTACAAGCACAGCATTAGGTAGATGCTAGAACAGCTGGTACTGTAACTCCATCAGAGCAGGACAGCAGTTTTCCATGAGCATGAAACTTCTTAATTGGATGCTTCAGCATTATGAGATATGACCTTGTAGGTCTGTCGCTGTGCAGTCCTTGAATGAGTGACACCATCAATCTGTCATTTAAGATGCCAAATCCAAACTTCAGATGCTAATCCATCAGTATAAGAATGCATCGGATCCAGTCTGCTACAGGTGCCCACCAGAATTGTCCTGGGATGTGTAAAGAAAGATGGTGTCTCATCAGAAGCTGAACCAGCAATCCCAACCATGGGCTACAAAGCTTTACCAGCAGAAGATGCCTTTTACTGTAGCAGACTTATAACCACAGACTAATGTGTCTTTGAACTCACTTCTCTGCTCATCACAAGCCTTCAACTGCTGTACTCTACAGAGCATGTCAGAAATAACTGAACCAGCTCCAAAAAGCAAGAGAGGTATCAAAGGCAACAGAGACAAGCAAGGATGGCATTCCAAAAGAACTCTTCAGTCCTGCTTAGTTGGCTTGACAGTTTCTAAAACCCTAGTGAACTTGAGTGTACCTGCATGGACTCCTGTTCTACAATACATAGCATCAGCATACTGATACTACAGGCTGTCACCAGTCATAAACCAAGTGGCCAAGTATGAATCCTGGGCTCCTATCCTCTAGACACTGTGACATTTGCCAACAGCACCTCTCAGTGCATTCACAGGTTCCACTCATCCAGCAACACTGGCATTAAAATTGTCTCCATTTTCTCCTATCACAGGCACAAAGCCCAAAGAGAACAGGTTGTTCAAACTGTGTCACAATTTGCTTTGTCACACCAAGAGACACTTTCTAGGCCAGTGCAGAGATTTCAAAATGGAACAATAGAAGCTGGCACCTGTCCTGGAAGATGTGAGAGAGAGCACTGCCCCATCTGAGGCCTCTGACATAGTTTTAGTATGCCGTCAGTGTCAAACCAACATAGCTTCACCAGCCTGAGGAACAGCCAAGGAACTTGCTCCTCATGTCAGAGCCCTACTTCCTCTTCAAATGGTGCAGCTGTGGAAACTGGTAACCATGATGGCCTTCTAATTCACAAGTAGGACTCCTGTTGTCATCACAAGGAGGAATAATTTCCTCCTAAGCCAGATCTGATTGCAGAGTCAGGATCAACCTGCTGGGAGGAAAACTACTGTGCTGTGTTTTAAGACAGTGAACAAGGTAACGGTTCATGCCTGCTGTGCACTCTTGGGAAGAGGAAGACAGGTCCATTAGCAAGAACACAAGTCACAACACAGTCTTTGTTTTTAAGTGCAGGTGAGACAAATCTAAACAGAGAATTCATGCTGAAGGAAGGGATGAAAACAGGGATGCCTCTTTCCTCACCCAGTTTTTCTCTGCAGCCAATTTTTGTTTTAAAGGTAATGGGTCTGTTGCCAGGAGCTCAGAGAACTCTTGGAAAATCAGTGGCTGTGGGACAGGTAAGAGAAACGCTATTCCTCGGTGGACAGAAATGATACTGATCAGCCCTCTACTCCACCCTGCCAGGTAAGGCGACATCCACTGGGTACCCGCAGCCCAAGTATCTAACAGCTCTTCCCCACCACCCGCTGAAACATCACTCCTCTGGTTGGTAATTCTATTACACTATTCATTCAACAGGATACACTTGCAAGAGTGCCCTTCTCAATGCAAAGTGCATGATGACAAAACACTGCCAGTGCTACAGAATTCACACAGAAAGTCCCATTTCACCACTGCACTCTGCCACACCTGCCTGAGTTACACTAGCAAAGCTGGTCAAATGCAGCTCTTGTAACAGAGAACAGAAGAAAGTTGGGGAAGTGAATTAAGAGGTTTGAGCCCCAGTAAATCAAGAGCTGATACACTGATGCATTCACAAAGAGTTGTCTACCTCTCAGATTAATCTCAGAGCCATCATGGTTTCCAATACATGGAATTCATTGGACTACACTGGAATACATGGAATACATGGAAAATGGATCACATTTTCATTGGAATACGTTGGAATACATGGAATACATTGAAAATGGATCCTTTGTGGATCCAATAGGATTAATCATATGCTTCAAGTGATGCATGTTTTTAAATATCTAGCTGATTCATGCTCATATGAACTGAAAGATCTGCTCTGTTAGCTATCAGTCCTATAGAAGGGTGGGGTGTTGCCAAAGAAAATACCATATAATAATTAACTGAAACCCTGAACTTCCACCTTTTGGTGCAATTTACCCTATAATTTCCATTCCAGACTACACAAAAAGTGTGTTTGCTTAGCTAATAAAACCATTTAGCCAAGCAACCCCCTTGCTTAGGGTTCAGACAAATCTCCTTTGGTTCAATTTTATGTGTCTAGGTAAGCCCTGTTATCTGCAGCAAGCTATCTCTCAGCATGCCAAACACATCTATTAAATCACAGTAGCTCAGTTACTGTTACCTTGATGCTCGACAACCTGGTACCGGTCCTTGAGAAACTCCAGTGATCAGCAGACACATTGCAAAACTCCAATCTGCCTTTCAAAGTCTTCACCACTTTGCAAGCTGTCAAAATTCTTGTCATCTTGAAAGCCGCCGATGGGTAACTAAAGCTTAAAGAAAACAAGACAAAACAAAAGTCTGCTTGTAGGTATTTCTTCAAGATTTGGTGCAGACAATATACTCTTGCAGATCACAGGGGAAGAGAACAGAGACACAGCACGTGTGCTGGACTGACTGTACAGCGTGGCCCTACACCGTCCCATTTATTCTGCCACTAAAAGTCTCTGGTGCAGCCCCACCTCCTCCCGCCCCTCCTCAGAGGGGTGCTTGCTTAGACACCCTTGCAACACTTTTCTTCAGGTTGGTCTCTGAGCACTGTTGTAGGGGTTGCATCACGGGCCAGACACTAGCTCTGCCTGCTCGAAGACAGCAAAACCTGCTAGAGAAATCACACCCATGGCAATGAAGACAGTCCTCACGCTCTGAAACAAACACTTTACATTTCAGTAAGAGACAAGGAACAGCACCACTTGTTCTCATAAAAGCACACGGACTAGGCAAATTAAGAGAGTCTGTTCATAGTGTGCTTTTGGGTGCTCTCCAACGTGTGATCTGGGGTCCGCATGTTAGCTAGTGGGACAGCCTGTGACTGCTATAAGCATACTTGTACTAAAAGAAGTAAAGTGGGAAGACCAAATTCTGTGGAAAGTCGTAGTCTTCTTACTCTGGTTTTGGACAGTACACAGTCACCAGAAGCACTAGCACAGGTCCCAAAGTGCTGCTCCTCCCCAAATAAATGAAAAGGACATCACCAGGAAAAAGAAATGGCTGCAAGAGAAAAACATCTTTTGGTAAAATTTCAGCTGGACAACAGCTGAAATAAGGTGAAATGTTCCATATGCTATCTCCTAACTGACTACAGACCTTTGTGACTATCACATATTTCCTATAACCGTGTTCCTCATTAGCCAGACATGAAAATGCCTAATGAAGACAAAAGCTGTGGGAGAAGCATGCACATTATTATTCTTGAAGAGCTAAAATGGTAAGGCATCTTTTGAAACCCAGGTGATCAAAGCTTCAATTAGCTCAGAGCAAGAAAAAAAAGATATACAGACTTTTTTTTTTTTTGCAGCTGGACACATACTGCTGTAAAGGATTTAGGTGACCTTTTCTAATCACTGACAGTAATAATCAGGACTTCTTTGTATAGAGTGGTCTTATGTTAGCTTTATACTGCCACGAATGTCATGCATAGCATTTGGAAGGTTACAAGCACTACCCTTTGTTATGGCTATACTGAAGGGCAAATTCTGCACTCCGTTTTACTCTCTACCGACATCTGGAAGTTACTTTGGGCCCTGGGTATACACGTGTTTGAACTGGAACCAATCCACGCTGGCAGTTTCAGCACCCTAACTGCTAATTCCTAACTACCCCCTTCCACCATGTGAGCTTCAATGTAGCTGCACAATGAGGCAGATGGATCCAGCTAAAAACTAACCTTTTCCTTTCACCATGAGGCCATTCATGAACACGGAGTCAGGAGCAAGCAGAAAAAGGACCATGCCTTTTGGCAGAGCAGCATCTTTTGCCAGGTGAAAACAGCTGCATAACCACATCATGAACAGGATTCAGTTTGTCAGGGATCTGCAGTACATACACAGATCTAATGTGGCAGCTGTGTATTAAGGATGAAATGCTAAATGGGGGAACAATAGGCAAAAAACTACTTTTCTTCATCACCCCCACAGCAAGGATGCCCCATTGACTACTGCTATAGATTTGACCCTGCTGTCTTCCCTTTTTTTCATCCACATTTTATTATCAAAATTGATTAAGCCCACCTCAGACCTTCTGAGATTAGAAAGGTTATCCCTCCAGTGTTAGAATCACCTTCCTTTTCAAAGGCTCCACCATGATGGAGGAACTTCCCTTTGCCAAAAACAGGAAAAAACATCCAAGCTATTTGTCTCACTGCCAACGTGCTAGAAAGAGGCGATGAACTGTTGACTCTTTAAGGCCAGAAAATATATCAGGTATTTCTGAGAGAAGCCTCAGTTCAGAAAAACCTGTCAACATACAAACAAGCCTTCTGTGGTTTGGACAGATCTTAAATATGTGCTTCGCTTAACATGAAGACCAGAAGAGGTAGCATCACTAAGAAACGGGAAATCAATAAGGAAAAAGAAGCCAACCATAGAAGAGTGGAAAAAGGAGAGCAGAGACCAATGGTTTTATGGAGATGCAACCACACTGCCTGAGCTTAAAACTTGCCTGCCAGTACAAGACTTGCAATTGTATCATCCCTTCAGGAAAGAAAGTTTGGGCAGGGGCTCTGGAAGAAGGACACATATCAGAGAAATCACAAATGTAAAGCCATGAAGGCAGAAGATTCACTCAGACAAGAACAGTTCAAATACTGGGGGGGAACGGGGGAAGTACTTACAACTCAGGCTTCCTTAACATGGTCTTAGACTTTGCATAGCTGTTTAAAGAAAGTCAGACTGCCTTTTGTTTCATAATCATTTATGTTATATCATACACAGATAGGGAGTAGGACAAGGAGAGCAAAGTGCTCATTAAATTGAGGAGCTTTTTCTTACTGTTTACAAGTGAAAAACACCAGAAATGAAATTCATCACACAGTCCCACTGTACCATAAAAATCAAACAAAATCAGTGGTCTGTGGCTTTGTAAATCCCCAGAGCCAAGATATTCAAAGAAAGCTAAGTGCCTACATTTTCAGAGGCTTAAAACAAACTGCTTGATTTTCAGAAGAGAAGTGCTCAGAGCACTTGAGGCCCTGCTTAGGTGCCCCAGGACTGGCACCCCAAAATGGAAGCTCCCAAAGCCGCTCATCACAACTGGGAAGCTCTGCTATAAGCAACCAAGCTATGCAGGATTTTTCATTTTCAAGTTCTCTGTAAAAAGCACAAGATAGTTCTGTTCTTACTTGAAAGACAAGAGACCAGGGCCAATTTGTGGGCACGTTGGCCCACATTCATGTCAGTGCAAGTCCCAGGTAACTGCCTCCAGCTCAGTGGAGCTCCGGTGGCATAAGTCTCCCCTGGATTGGGATCAGCGTAACAAGCAGCCCACATGAATTGCTTGGACTCTCCTTCTTGTAGCTGAGATCAGAGACGAGGCTTTTTCCCCCAAGTGTCCTTCAGATGCTTTTGGAAATCTCTCCTGCCATCTGTCAGGTTGTGTGTGATTTCTGACCACCCTGTCTTGCCCCAACTAAAACACATTTCAAAAATATTGAGCGGAAAAGCAGAACAGTTGAAGATGCCAGCAAAACTGAAATTGTCTACTGCCACAGGGAACAAGACAAATACTCTCCTCCATGCCTACAGCTAGAAGAAAAGCCCTCAAAGTGATTTGGAAACCCTGTCTTCCATTTCAAGGCAAGTTCCACTTGCTTCCCAGGGAACTTATAGGAAGAGTTTTGAAAGCCTGAAAAATATTAAGATTTGCCATACATTTTCTCATCAGGTGTTAGTTTATCAAGCAAGATCACTGCAGTGGATACAACAGTAAGTTTGAGCTAGATAGCAATTTTTGTTCACAACATACTGCTAACAACTCTATCAAACCCCATTACCTCAGAGACCATAACTTACTTTTTTTGCAGTATGGGGCAGGGAGGGGAATAAATTGAAGTTATCTTGTTCACATGCAAATGAACTAACAGCATACAGGCATCCCCTATCACCTCATCCTCTTGGATTGCTGCAGGAGAGAAAGCAAGCTCAGTTACACTTTCAGATCTACTGCTTTGAGCCACGCTCAGATCAAATGAAGCATTTCAAGCAAAATCCACAATGTTTAGAAAACACGGTAATTGTGATGCAAAGTGCGACAAGCCAAGAATTTCAAAACTAAGGCTGATCTTCACCTGAGTATACGGAGAGAAACTGAAAGGAATAAGAATCAAGGGCAAGCCTCACTCCTCTGCTTTCACAAATTCTGCTATTTAAGACACAGCCAGAATGTTTTTTTTCCACATAGGTTGTTCTATTTTAGAGGAGGTCTGGGGGAAAGGGGTATTTTAAACTTTAATAGGAGATGTTCATAGCAGATCAAAATACAATCTTTAGGTTCAGGTGTTGCATTTTGATTCACCCTCACCAACTCACATGATTGTACATCCTGACATTTTTCCTTCTTCCTGAAGTCCAGCCAAACAGTAGCAGTTCATTATTAGAGAACTTCAGCCTTCATATATGAAGCAAAAAAGGTTTGTAGATGTGATAAAAGATTTTAAGACATGGTTCTGACCTCAGCACAGAAGATAAATTTTAAAAAGTTATATTTCAAATTATAGCAAATTCAAGTCTTGTCAGATCCTATCTTTTTCCAGACAGAAATTCTGCATTAGCAGAAATTGATGGTTTCATATATTCATTCAGGATTTCTGGACAGCTAGAAATACTGGCTGTGTCCACTCTGTCTGCACAGATTGACTCTCTAGAACTCACATATGGAGATCAAAGTTTCATGGAAGCATCAGATCTCCTGTGTGTGTGCAGCTCAACAGTACACCTGCTTGGAAGGCAAACCTGGCACTGCCCTGCCCTGCAGTTGGAAATTCACATCACATGAACCATACTGCGTATCCACAGAGATATGACTGGGAAAGTTCATGAAACCCGGCAGAACAATACATGCAGGTTAGTATGAAGCATGATTTGGGGGAATGGCTAATCCATTCTGCAACACCTGGGATCTGACAGCTCCTGCCAACTGGTACCTTGACAGAAGTATACTACTGATATATATATATATTAGAAAAAAGATCAAAGTTTGGCCATAGCAATTCCTCTTCCCTTTCAGTCTCAGTCAAATTTTGAGTAAACAGCAGACATTCAAGCCTGTATGCTCTCTTATTGTTTCAGAGTGCCTTCATGTGGCATAAACATTGATAACCACTTTCTTTGCTTGCCTAACTTACTGACAAGCCAAATAAGCCTTATTAAAAATCCACCTGCTTGATTCCTCAGAGATGGAGAGACTGGTTGTTATCCAAAAAGCCAAGCATTGCTGATTGTTGACTTTTCTTTCACTTATTATTCTATCATAGACCTGAATACATTTGGGTAAAACTGTGAGCTTTCATCCTCCTATGCCAGTTTCAGTAAAGCATAGAATGGATGTGACAATAGCCCAAGTAAACTAGACTTCACCCTAAACTCTTTTCTACCTTGAGCTTCCCAAAGAATACCAAATTGCTTTTAAACTAATAAAAGACAGGAATGATTGAATACCAACTCAGACAATTTATTCTTTTAGATGGAAACAATTCCAAGTGACAAGGCAAGAAGAACAGGAACTAAAAATGGACTGCTCCTAGCTGCTCACTGTGTCCTTATAAGTGTGCTCTTGCTTGCAGCTTGTTTTGCATCCAACTCAGTGCCTTCCTGAGATACAAACTGTCCAGTCCTTTCCGGTCCCTAGTCCTTTCTACCCCTGAGACCTGGCTTTTTGCTCTCTGCTTCCTTCCACAGTTTCTCTGCATGAGTAACATTCTCCCAGCTCCTTGATGTGACTCTCCTGCTCACCACACTCCATGGGTCCTGAAAGCTGCTTACCCTTCAGCACGCTTCAGAGGAAAGAAGTCACCCTCCCTGTCTACAGA
The DNA here is from genome assembly GCF_034638445.1 of Ciconia boyciana. Classification (NCBI taxonomy): domain Eukaryota; kingdom Metazoa; phylum Chordata; class Aves; order Ciconiiformes; family Ciconiidae; genus Ciconia; species Ciconia boyciana. Next base: position 39,117,195 of record NC_132943.1, on the reverse strand, counting down.
AGTTCAGTTTCCCCCCATTACTACTCACTTACAGGAACACAACAAAAAGTAAGAATGAACAAATCAACTGTTGCTTTTTTTCTTTTTTTTTAATTTGCCTGTGTGGTAGTGGCAGGCACTCCTCTTGTAATTCCCTCAAAATCTCTGTGATCCCCCTGATTTGTCAAGCAGTAACACATGAGCCTGACAGGGCAGCTGATGTCTTACTTTAGAGAGTAGTTCCTGGTGAAGGCAGTAGGCCTATTTGTAAAGTCATGCACGATTTTGTAAGCATGGCAGCATTCAACTGTAAGATTTTAAGTGCACAGTTTTACCCACCAGATTAAAATGTATCAGGGCAGCATACCCTGCACTCATCCACAACTCCACTCCATTGTTTCCTTATGCTGACCATTTTACTTTGCAGAGAGTTTCAGAAAATCTGCTCTTTTCAGTTCCGAGTGTCACTGAGAAAGGCCTTCCTGTTGAAGAAAAACAGCTGTTGAATAACATGGTTGAGTAAAAATTGTTAGGGAGAACATCTGGAAAAATTTAACTCACAGCCATCATAATGATGGCAAGTTCATATCAGATCAGTTACATGATCAGATGTTTAGGGTTTTTTTGCTTTTTTATACCTTCACACATTTATTTTTTTCATCGTCTCTATCTACTAGCCAAAGACTCAGCTAAATATGGAGAGAATACAAGGGCAGTTTTATATGCTTTCAAAGACAAAGCTGTAAAGATTTTATTGATAGCTGTAATTGGATTGTAGAAGTCAGCCTGAAAAGCAAAATTAATTCCTGTCTTTACACCTTTTTGCTTTGTTTTCATATACTTTTCTACTTGATTCTTCCTGCAAGGACAGATTCTGACTGCCATCTCTGCTAACTAGCACCTTGCACTAGAAATGGCAAGAATCCGACCAAACCTTAACTATTTCCTGCAGAAGGGAATAATCAATATGAAAAACAGTACAAAATCTGTTTTTAACAGCAAAACAAAATCTTATTCCTAAGTCCCAACCCTGCAGTCCTCGCTCACAGAAAATATGCATATCTGGGTGAAAGAGAACTCACAGATCTGAGCCCTGAGCCAACATAAATTAATGGAAAACACAATGTGCAAGTGTTCTTTGAATAAGATGCGCAACCCCCGGGTTGGTGAGGGCTTGAGATGATACAGTGCAAAATTCAGCCTGTTCTCCTCATGGTTCTTTGGGGGACAAAAGCCCAGTCTGAAGAAATCATGGATACGTTCATACTTTCAGACGGAAAACAGTAACTATAACTTGAAACATCTTCCTAATTCTGATTGAATGTAACTTTTTGTTTGGGAGTCCAATAATTGTTTTAAACAGAGTTGCTCAAAATCTGATTTTATGACATACTGCAAGTATTTATCTGAACTACTGCAGAACTTTTTTTTTTTTAGAGAAACGTATTTTTCCTCTTAAATTAAAATTTTCCTTCTGTTTTTTTGTTTTCAAAACACAAACTAAAAAGCAAATTTCAGTTAAAAAAAAAAAATATTTTAATTTTGGTATTTTAATTGAAATGTCAAAAAGCATCAGAATAAAACTGAGATGCAGTTTCACTTTTCTTCAAAAATATTAGTCCAGTCTAGCTGACAGCTAATAGTAATTTAGTTCTGCAAGGTAAATACCTAGCTGTGGACACAGACCCTCATGCCTAATGCACAGCTTTATAAAATGAAGGAAACATGCCTCAAAACAACCAAAGTATCCAGAGGCAGTAGCAAATACTAGAGGGATTCAGGTACAAAACTGTTAACGATCAATCAACAGACCCTGTGACAGTTTCAGTTAACATCTTATATGATAGTTTGAAAAGCTAATAAAGACTTTCCATTTTGTAAAAGGAAAAAATACTGTAACAAAATAATTGAAAAATCTCAAACCAAGGCCATGTGAAAGACAGCTTTAAAAACAAAACAAAACAAAACAAAAAAGGCAAATTTCTTGTTAATTCTGAATTGACTACCTTGGCACCTCCCTTCTTTTCCAAATTTTGTGTATAAGCAGTAATCAAGACAGCCTTTTGACCGGTAAAGTTTATATAATGCTTGACAACAAGACTATTATATATCTATTCCCAGGTTAGAGAAAATCCATTTTCAAGGAGATTAAACTTTTCTTTAAGGCTTGAGCAGCCCAGGGTACACTCATCTGCTGTCTGGGATATGGAGCCCATGCTTCACCCAAACTTCACAAAGATAAGGCTCTTATCTTCAGCAAGAGAAAAAGAATCAACGTCTTGAAAATGGGTCAAATTCCATTGCCACTGGGATTAGCAGCTCCTCTTAGATCAGCTGACTTGGAAGAAATAGAGAAAACCCTTGCAGTATCCAAAAGAGACTGACATTATTCTAAAAGGCCAATTTCAGAAAACCCTTAGTTAGCTAAAACTGAGTGCTGCCAGAAGAGCATTGCCTAAGGGGTAATAATGACTACACAAAGTGCAGTTTGCTCCCGGTGCCACGACTGAGCACCACACCTCAGACACAACTCTTATTTTCATGTTGATGCAACCAAGGGAGACTGGCCCCAGGAGTCTCGGAGCTACCCGACAGGAGTCTGCAGTGTCTGACTTCAGTCCGGAGCTGAACTCTATTTACCGGAAGATGTTTGGAGGCAGCAAGATTTCTCATTCCCTGACATTTTCTAAAAAGGCATTTTTACAAATGGGGGCCGGGATTAGGAGTCATCCCTTTTCCTTTGTGATTCCAGAGGCTCATACATTCCACTAGCTTGTTCCCGTGGATCACTAAAAAGGCCAAACTGGCTTTACGAAATAAAAACAAATCAGAAGGGCTACACAAACACTGTCTCCCCCGTGCTACACATTCTTTACACAGTTTAAAAATAACATGACCTTACAATGCAAGATTAGCTACATTTGCTCAAGATTCATGGTACACTTGCTTCCTTCTGTGGCAGTCCTATCTTGGGTGAATATTTGATAGCTTATCATACCCCAGTGTGTTTGTTGTAGGAAAGAAAAATAAAATTGACTTGCCCTTGATTACACTACAAATAAACAGGCTTTTATCTAGAATGAAGGCTACGACAAACTGTCCCTGAGTTGCTAATTTATGCATATAAAACTGTGTATGTGCATTCGCACAGGCATGCACTGTGTTCACTGGACAGTTTTGCCATTTTACTTTGACTTGATAGTCCTTTTTTCCCAGTTAAATATAACTTCACTGAAATCAAAACTTCTATGACCAAATTGTTTTCATGGGCATTTTGACCTGGGACCGACAGTTTGCTTCTTGGTGGACATCTACAGAGGATCTTGGCCAGACCCATCACACACCACCCTGTGGTCTGTGATCTCAGATCTATGACTAGGGAGACCCAGAAGGGAAGTAAGGAATTGAGTAGAGAGAGAAAGCATCCATCAGAAGAGATAAGCACCAGATCAAAAGAGCATGTTATAGACAGATGTATTTCCTAGAACAATGGGTCCTCGCAGCTAGGCACTCTGAAATACGATTCACAGTAACTGCCACTGGTAGGACAACTACCCATTCCCTGGACTATAAAAAAACCCAAATAAAACAGGTTCATTGTTCCCAGCATGTTACTGGGTCAGGCCTAAAGCTAGGCTCATTTTGAGGAAAAAAGCAGCTCTGCTGAAATGGTGGAACACATGACGAGTCCTGATGATTAGCTTACGGGCTAGTACCTTAAGTGTTTAGGTAAAGTATCACCTCCTAGCCTTATTCAACCAAGCTTGTCCTGAGCAGGAAATACTCTACGAATAATATGTTCTAACATTTCTTTTACTACAACAGATGTCATATCCAGTGACAGGGTGTGTGGGAATGGCTCAAAGCTGCGCCAGGGGAGGTTTAGACTGGACATTAGGACATTACCGAGAGGGTGGTCAAGCACTGGAACAGGCTTCCTAGAGAGGTGGTCGATGCCCCAAGCCTGTCAGTGTTTAAAAAGCATTTGGACAATGCCCTTAATAATATGCTTTAACTTTTGGTCAGCTCTGAAGTGGTCAGGCAGTTGGACTGGATGATCATTGTAGGTCCCTTTCAACTCAAGTATTCTATATGAGAAGATACAGAAAGTTTTCTATAGAAAGCTTTTTCCCTAACGTCAAGAGAATAAAAGTGAATTAATCTTCCCTTTGGTATAAACATATTTACTCTTTGAAAAGGAAATACACAACCTTTCTCTCCAGCCTAGTATCTTACCCTTTAGCACCAGTCTATGCAGTGCTAGATGTTCCTGGCTTTGGTGGGAAGGGGAGTTAACATTTCATAGGAGTTACTTAACATGGCCTTGGCCTCTCACCATATATACAGCATCCCTGATCAATCAGCATTTTCCTTGTTGCTTCATGCCTGGTGCTCCACATTGGAAGGATTTGCAAAATTTGTTTGTCTTTTTTCTTCTTCTCACTCCTACTTTTTTTTTTTCTTCCTGTGGTTACCCTAGGGGAAAAAAAAAGATAAAAAGCTTTGGCTGTTGTACACTGGGCTATGCACTGAAGCATTTGCTTTAACTTACAGATAGATACGTACTAGGCAGATACGTGCCTGAGGATGGAGATCTCTCTTTAAATAGCACAGCAAATTCTTGCTATATGGATCTGTAATGTTATTTAGCTGGAAAGGGGGAGAAGGGACATGATTTTGACTGACTGAAAACCATTTTTAGGGCAGGAGAACAACGAGGTTTGAAGAAGTAATTGATGCTGTCAGGTAAGTGTTCAGGACTTTAACCCCAGAACTCCAACACTTTCTATTCAGCTAGTATTTTTATAATAGTGAGAAAACTTTATGAGTGAGTTAATTATAAGACTATATCATGCTCCATGGGGATGAGAGACACTTGATAAAGTTTTATACCCAGCAATACATACTGCTGTACTTCAACAAATACAGCCCTTTACACTAGCATTTTCCTTAGCAAAACCCCCAGAAACAGGTTCCTCCCCACAAAGACTAGTTGGCTTAAAGAGAGTCCATGCTTTTAAGCAGGGGCTTTTATCGCACACCTTAAAAGAGGGCACACAACCCTGGCAGACATGTGAGTGGGACCAGTGCTGTAGGCTTTGGGTGCAGTTAGGCTGCCCTTTCCCTGAAGATATTCTGTATTGTAATGTCCCCGTCATTCATTTCACTCTGACACCTACCAATGTTCAGCAGGGTTTAAATTAACCATCCCATGGGAGGAAATCACTATATATCCAAAGGCAGCAGGGTCCTAGTTCTTCATTCATTTGAAGAAGGCAGGATGTCAAATACTGAACCATTTTGTTTCATTCAGCTTCAGGAAACACAAAGCAAATGATCACTGAGGAAAACTACGGAGCCCCAGTTCACACTGATAAGGCCAAGGTAACACAAGGTGCTTTTTCTTCTTCCTCTAAGCATACAGACCTTGCCCCCACGAGAGCACATAACTAACCACAGAGCTGGAGACACCAAAAAGGTCTGTCTGGCTAATGCTCCTCCAACAGCCCTCTGAACTAGCTGGTATCGAGTTCCTTGCACAGCCACAGTCGGGACAGTGTCAACATGGTACAGTACTATCAGAAAAAAAACAAACCACCCACATCTGTGGATTTGCTTGGCTTAGCCCCACAAGAGTCAAAGCTGGGGCCTGAATGTATCAAATATAAGTTTGGGGTTTTTTTATGCCTACTTCAACTAAGAGCTCTAAACACAGGCTTTAGTGTTCAGATAGATATGGTTACAATATTATCAGATTTTAGTAAAATGAGCAATCAAATTGTAAAGGAGAGTAGTACAAAGGTAGCTTATTCACTTTCTTGTACTGATTTATTTAAATACTCCGTTTTCCATCTTTATCCACTGCCATAAATAAAACAAAATCAATTCTATTCATTTATTTCCACTTCCTATGGATTCCATCATGCTATGATCCATTATAACCAAAGCAATCATAAACTACCACATCCCGTGCAACGAAATTGCACTAACCTGATAAAAATCCACAAGAGCTAAGTACAACTGGAAAGTTTTCATTTCATTACTCTGATCACAGAGGTCTCAACAACAGCATGTGCTTTGGAGATCACAGCAAAGATGAGGAGTTGGCTTACATAGGCTACATGGTCAAGAAGAGCTTCAGTTTGTCATTTCTGACTTGAGGGAGGAAATAAGGCTTGAACAATACAGACCCTTCAGAATCGGGAGCACTTAAATAGGAGGTATCCATACATTGAGGTGTCCAAGATCACTGGCTGTTATCATCCACAGTAAACTGACATGTTGTCTGTGAAACTCTGGATCAAGCCTAGCCCAGGGTTGTTCAAATATGGAACAAAAGTACATTGAAGTGCTGCTTTGTCTGAACAACTGCATATTACTGCATCCACTCCCTGTAATACAGGCTTCTTACAAGCATAATCTCCATCTCAGACAGCTGTCCAGAAATCAGATGCATCGCTTATTGCACAGGAGTCTTTCAGACTACAGAACAGGACCACCAAAGCTGATACATGAAAGCTGAAGCAAGGGAGGAGGTGACTATTTGAAGTGTTAGCATCTGAAGTGTCATAGCATGTCTGGTGTAGGAAAAAAAATGAGTTCTCTAAACCAGACTCCTAGGGGTGAGTAAAGCTTATCAAGAGACAGCTTTGTAAAGAAGCACTGCTGAATTCTTCCAAGCAATGCAGAAGGGCCACAGGTAATCAGGATACAACTTGCTGATGTCTGAGCCTCACAGAGTCTGCCTCTGAGCTGCAAGAAGTCACAGAAACAGAAAGCACCGTTTGAACTAAGCACACAGTATTTCGAAATGATACAGTGGAAAGAGTATATCAGCTGGTAGGCAGGATGGATGGAAATGTTGTTAGGGACATCATCCGCAAAAGAGTGCTTTACACAAGTGTTACCTCTTTCCTGTTCCAGTCAGACAGTCAGCTGGTCATGCACTCTTGCAACCACATTTAACCTTTCCAGACAACCTAATTCGCTCTCTCCTTCCCTTCTGCCCCTAGCAATCTCCCTGCAGCTGTGGCACACTCAGAAGTGTGCTTTGAAGAATTTGGAAGCTCATTTTGGGCAGCATGGGTCTGATTTCCAGCATCAACAGCAGAAGAAATTGGTCACAAGCCATGACTTTGGAAAAGACTCAAACTTTTTATTCTGCTGATTCACATGAAGCTTAAAACCTTTACCCATACAAATTTCTGGCTTTGCCCCAGCCCTCCTCCTCTTCTGGCCCTTACCACAACACCTCATCCTGGCAAAATACACTCTTTTAATCAGAGCTCTGACCCTAATACATTTACCTGTGCAATCCAGCAGGTAGAACAGCAGTGCTGGTATGCTGTGAATGCTTCCAGTTTTCTATTTACCACCATCCTCTCATTATCAGCTTCCTACAACAGATGGACTGTAATTTCATAGGCACAACTGAATAACTGGGTGGGAGAGGCAGGAAGGGCTGCTGCTTCAGTAGCGAGCACCCGGAGGAAAAAAAAAAAAAATCCAGAAGATTTTGGAAGAAATACGGAGACCTGTATTTAAGCACCAGCCCAGTATCAACTATGAATATAGCTGCAGCTAGGGCAATTCAGACTGCCTTCTGTTGCCAATTCTTCCTTGTTTCCAGGGAAATGGGTTCCACAAGACGCAGCTAAAGCCCTGAAAAATCTCTGTTTCAAGCTACTATGTTCCTTCTGTTGGGACGGCACCCATTTTGATAACATTAGCCACAGCACTCTCTAGTAAAGGTCCCTAACAGCACTTCCATTCATCCTGCCAGTCAGCTAATATATACTCTCTCCAACTTTGCAAATGATCATGAGGGGAACTGAGATGAATTTCATCCTTTCATTGCTTGCATCCCTCTGGAATAGTCACGATGCAAACCTTTTTAGGCTTCTCCAAAGGGCGAATAAATAATAACTAAAAATCATCCAAGCAAAATAAGGAACAAGAAATTCTTTATGTTTTGACAGTCATCAGCTTTCAAACTCACCACGCTGGAAATGCTGTGATGTTACACACATCCTTTTCCCACCCTCCAAGTGCCTAAAATAATACATATGGGACACTTCCATCATATTGTTCCAAGGCTGAAGAATATATAGGCACTAAAGCCATATTTGTGTCATTTAGCGTAAATCTACACAGTCCTTCACAGGCAAACCTGTGGTTGCTTTGCCTGCATTCATAATCCATTCAGCACAAGACAAGCCCAAAATAGCAGCTCATGAACTTCATGGCTTGAGCACAGCACTGCTGCTGACCAAATGAACGAACTTCTGGTTTCACATTTGTTTTTTCTCCTGCCTCTTGGATAGGCCTGCCTGCAAAGGGCCATATCAATATATCTTTAGTTATTCAAACTGGAAACAACATCAACTAATCTAGCCAACTGAGCACATGATAATTTGCAGAGTGGCAGATGTTTTAAGTGCCAAACACCTGCACCCCCCTAAATCCAAGAGCCTTCTTTGGGAAGGTTCCCTCCTTGTGCACCAGGTTTCTTCTTGTTTGCATTGTAAACTCTTTTGAAAACTCCTTGAATTGGAAAATTGGAAGATGAGAAATTAGAAATCAGTTAATTGCAGAACAGAATCCTAGACGAGGAATATCTTCAGTACAACATGTACACCTATACTCTGAGCAATTCACTTCTCTTCCTTTCATCTGCATCATAGGAGAAGTCACAAGAAAGTGAACTGAGATGAAACATTATTCTTGCAAGGTGGGAAGCCACGAGGTTGAGAATGTAGCGAGGAAACTGCCCCTTTGCTTTGAGCAACATTATGAGTTGGCAAAATATTTTCAATCCTTAACGGCTAAGCTTTAAAAAGCCCTTCTGAAAACAAAAACATGGCAAAATATATAAAAGACAAGGAGAGCAAGAAACTCTCCGGCACACAGCAAGCTCTGTTCCCGTGTTCCAGGCAGCGACCCATCAAGAGATGTCACTCTCTGGAGAAGAAAGCGTGGCGCTGTCTCCTGGCACTGCTAGCACGGCTTGTGGCTGAGTGACAGGCAGCTGTGCTGGCCCTGTGCCAGCCAGGATGAGTGCTCTCTCCGAAAGCCTCAGCACAGCAACTTGCCTTTTTTTAAAGAAAAAAAAAAGCATGCAGAGTTATGGACACATCTGAGGTATGAAATAGCATTCTCTAAGGTCAGGTGCACATCCAAGCCTGCATTTCTGCCTGGTTTTAGTCAGGGGCAGCTCTTTCCCTGGGGACAGTGAGGTCCAGCCTCAGCAGAGCTGTATGAGGGTCACCTGGGAAAAGCCCTGCTGATGGTTTTCTTTTTGTGCATAAACCTCAGGGGTGCACACAGCAGCACCAAACCCAGCACTACAGCTGAGGAAGATGAGCTTAGCCCCACCTGCCTGCTGAGATACCCACCAGCTACAAAGATGCATTACCACCATTTCTAGCATGCTTATGTTAATGACTGATTAATGCTCCAGTCCCTGTTCAGTTATAAAACTGTGAACACAACTAAAAATGTGTCAGAAAGGACAATCTGACTGCCTCCATCCTCTACATTCAAGGTAACTCCAAGCCCAGCTTCACTCCAAGAAGCACGCAGCTGCATTCAGGGCATACCAGACACTGGACAGTCTTTGCAAAGAGCCATTCTGAACATCTGAACCATGAAAAAAAAGAGTTCAACAGAAGTTCACAGCTTATTAGCCTCTGCAGTATTCAAGAGGAGACAGAAATCTATAGGAAATTAGGTTGATTAGGTGGCATTACACATTTATAGGGGGCAGGATTTAAAGTACTTTATTTAGAAGCTGTCTCAGGGCTTCTGTGTACTGACACTGTTAATTACAGCTATTACTAGCACAGGGACTGTGATAGGTGATGCTAATGAATACCTGTCTCTTGTAGGTGTGTGATTCACTGTCTCTACCTGCAGGAGGAAGAGTAGCTGTAAGAGAATCTGTAAGCTATGGGAAGACTTCTAGGATACCAGTTGCAAGGAAACATTTTGGGCTGAAATTGAGCCACTCTCCAAGCAGTAGGAGACTGACTGTGCACTTCCTGCTCTGACTTGCTTTGCATCAGAATAGGAATCTCTCCTTCCTCACCAGCTGCCTTCCCTTTTGGATCTAAAGTCTGAAAATGCTGGCCACAGCATTCATGAAATGGACCGATCTCTACCCACTTTCCCTGAAGGAGACAAGAAGCTCTGAAGAAGTCCCTCCTCAGAGCCAGCCACCACATCCCTCTCCAGCGATGGGAAGAGCCACAGAAACACAACAGTCAGCAACAAGCCTAGCAGGGACAGAGGAAAGGAATCAAGGTGAGTGATCTCGATGGGGGATCCAGGAGGAGTGATCTTCAGAGAGCTGCAGAGAGTGACAGGTGCTCTGAGAGACAGCAGATAAGCTGAAACCTACCAGAACGGAAAACCTGGGACCTGACGGCACATATTTGCTGACCAGGACACATCTAGACAAATCTATTACCATAAAGGCGGATGTGGAGAATGAATATCAAGATACTGGAACAGGTGCCAAAGCATTACTGGATCAGAACAGACCTTGCAATGCTGCCTGGGTATCCCGATTGCCGATGGTACAGACACTCAACATTGAAGGTCCTTTAAAAACATTACACTCGACAGTTTCCCAAAAAAACACTTGCACACTCTGAGCAAGAGCAGATTCCGTTATAAGGAAGGGTTAAAAGGTACCTTCATAGGGTACCAAATGAAACAACAGGGTCCTTTCAGTGCCCCTCAGAGTCCTTAGATTACCTGTAAAGCCTAATTTTATTGCTCAGTGTCACAAAGACCCTGGTCATTGCCACCTCAAACTGTTCACATAGCTAAGCAAACAAGTCAACAGTCATGCTTGTGCACTGCTCATCCTGTAGACGTGCAAAGGTGAACACAGGGGCAGACAGATGTCAAATACAGTCAGAGTGAGCAATCGGTCATACCCACATCACATTTTCATTGGCGATCACGTCCAATCCTCACACTGAACTTTAAAGACAGCATTAAGGATGCAAGTGCCCTACACAGAACTGCTTTAGTCATTACAGCAAAGCAAAAGAAATCTGACTTGATGTCAGCCCTGTCCACGGATCAAAGTGTATCAAAGTCTCAGCAAACCCTACTGTCTTCCAGATGTACTTTACATTGACCTCACCACCAAAACAGAGCACTTCATCCAGCTCTCAGCAGTTTCCTGTCTGGTTTTCTTTGCTCCTGCCCACACTGATCTCCTCAATCAGGTCTGCTCTCCAACCTCTCTCTTTCATTTGCTAAGAAAGGATGGATTCCCATTGCACTGGGGGTCGATATCTTATGGTCCACGAAGAGGAGAAAATGGCAAAATGTCACAGAGGATTGCTACGTGCGTTTCTCCAAAGAGTTCTGGCCTGATGCACAGAACCACTGATCTCTGCTCGTTACTCACGACAGAAAAGAGCCGCACACCCCGCATTGAGCAGTGCATAGCTGCTTTCCCCGTGTGCCAGGCAGAGCAGGTCTCCTCCAGCTTCTTCCTTGTGGGACAGGGGCATCTAGTGGCTGAGCCCCAGAAGAGCAGTGTAAAGCCACAGCAACACAAGCAGCAACTACACTGCAATTAGGGATATGTTGGTAGCTTAAGTGGGATGCAGCTGCTGCCGACATGGAGACAGATCATTACAAAACTGTTAGGCTATTAACTGCTCTACCCAGGCTAACATGGCAGAAAGCAATATATAAACACATAGTATCAGGCACACCAGCTCAGACAAAATCCTCCAATGGCACCTTTCACGCCTGATGCTCAGGCACTATACTGGGAAACACGCAGCCACATCTCCTAACACAATCTCCTAACTCCCAGAAGTCAGTGGCTCAGGCACCTGCCGTGCACAAGCACAGTGGTGTCTTTTTCCTTGACAACCTGTCACAGCTTAACTGTATGAATAATCTCCTTCACCTTTGAATGCTGCTCCAGTTATTTCAGTTGATGTCTGCTAGCTTTGAAAGCCAGTGTGTCACCTTCCCCTATTCACATCTGTGACACTGTTCAAGATTTTACAGACATCTACTGCAGCCCTCTTTAGATGTCCCTTTTCCAGCCTGAATAGTCCTAGCCTAGCTACTTAGTTCTTGCACATAAGCTATTCCACACAGTTGATGAGCTTTTTTTGGCCTGATTAGTTCTATAACTTGTACCTCTTCTAGTTCTGCTATCCTGTGTGAGATGAGATGACATCAGAACTAAACACGGTATCTGAGATGCAGATGAACCACAGACATACATAACGGCATTCTTCGTTTTGTGCTCTTTTCCTTTCCTAGTAACAGTTGACTTTCTTTTGCCTGCTAGTGAGGAGTGAGCTGGTGTTTTCACAGAACCACCTACTACATCTCTGAGATCTGAATGGGAATCGCTAGCTCAAAGCCCACCACTGTGTGTGTATATAGAGTCAGGATTGGTTTTTACTGAATACTTAGCTTAACATCTGGCCACAATAAATGCAGGCAGGATATAGGTGAGCTGTGCCCCAGATATACTATCAATATCATCAACTAGCTTAATTCAGCTTCTGTGACCAATACTCAGGCTTTGAGCTCTTCATAGAAGCTGCTAAAAGAAAAACAATCAATGCCATCTGCAACCATGCTTACTGCGAATTGGAAAAAAAATCCAATAAAATGAGATGGTTTTTCCCCCTTCTGGATATCCTTCTAAAATGAAAAATTTTACTGTCATAATGCTGAGATATAACACTTGCATTACTTTCCAAAAACAAATCTACTTAGCTTCAGAATGGCACTGAGATTTTCAATCTCTTAATGTAGGTTTGGGTTTTACTGAGATCAAATACAGTGAGCCATGGCTCTAATATTAAAGCATAGCAAAGTTTCTAGAATGATCACTGTTTTATACATAGCATTACAGCTGAAACAACATCCAATATTCAAAATTGCTATTTTAAAAGAGGAAAAGGACATCTTTGATCTTTCATATGTCTTCAGACACTTTGGACATCAATCCTAAATATGTAGTATCATTGGCCATGCTGCTGCTGAATAAATAATGTGTAAGAGGCTAATAAATACAGCTGGGAAGCTTCTCGCTTTTACTCTGTACTGTCTGAAGCTTGAACACAAAGAAGCCAACACAAAAAAGAAACAAAACAGAGATGGGGAAATAAATGCCACGACTTGCATTACATTTCTTAACTGTCCACAGAATTTTGTATTGTAGTAGTTCTCTGAACACGCCAAGACATCCCAGGGGTGATTTTTCAGCAGGTGAAACCTCTCCCACCGCCCAAGTGCTTTGTCTGTACAGTTTTCCAGGACATTCCCACACAGTGAGGATGACCATGCTCTGTGCAGCACTTCCACACAGAGCCTCCCAAATCCCCTTTTCTATCTGACGAGGCCATGAAGGACACTTTATCCTTGCTCACTGCACTCCCTCACATACAGCATGCAGTCGCAAAGGCAGGACAAGCAACGCTCACATTTATTATTATGGGATTACCATGCCAAGCCCATCTGGTCCACAGCATGGAGGCCACTGTCTGAGGTCGAACTGACCCTGAGAGGAGGCTATGCAGAGGGGTAGATGCCAAACCGCCATTTTGGAAAGGCCACTTGTGAGTCCACATCCACACTGCCCAATTTTGGCATCTACTGGCTGGAGATTAGCGGTAGGTGAGATTACAGAACAGACGGATGTCTTCAGCCAGTGAGGGGTGGTGACCCCAGGAGGAGGCATCTCCTCTCAGCTAGGAGGTGTTTCAGTAAGCCCTCAGGCAGGATGCCAAGTAGTCTGTAGGCAGCTGTAACATCTGGCAGAGATTTGAGATTCACATCCTCACTGGAATGAGGAGGGAGCAGACACCCAGGCATCCTAAGGTTTTCTTCAAGGAGGACTGGGAAACATCAATTTTATCCATGTAACTACAGGACCCACAGACATGCTACCAGTCTAGTAGGGACCACCAACAGCCAGGATCCTTATGCTGCTAAAATTCAGTAAGGATTTGTCTTTTAGACAACGTTGTGGAGCAGAAACTATTACACACCGTTCTTTTCTCACTGGTAGAAAGATTTTGGGATGCCTTTTCAACTACCGATTGTAAGTCACTTCAGAAACTGAGATTTTTCTCAGGCTAACTTTGTGATGGGACTGCCAGGAAGGCTACTGGAGCCTGTTTTCTCACCATTTTCTCCATCTACTCTGACAGCTACTTCCACACAAAATTAGTCTCTAGATGTGTTCTGAACAGATTTGATTTCATCGCTTTTTTTCAGTGAATCTAGCATGACCCTTTTCAGACAAAGCAAACAAACAAGCCCCCCACCCCCAAACACCTCAGAGTGACTGGGATTGCAATGAGAACATGGGAGCAGCTTCCCTCTCAGGCTCATTTCTTTCTTTCATTCCATGTTCTGCAAGGGCAGGTTACTAAGGACAAATCATGAGTCACTTACCTGGGCTCCAGGTGACAGCCACAGTGAGATACTCCGGATTTATCCTGGGCAGCAACAGGTCCATCAAAGCCTAAGTGACCTCAACCATTTAGAAAATAACATACTGAAACATAACTCCTTAGCAGGGTGGGTAAGGAGAACAGGCAGGATAATTTGGGAGAAGCATCTTCGCCTTGAAGTGATCTGGAAGGAAAAAAAAAAAAAAAAGAATATGAGAGGAATCAAAGACAAAAGAAAGACTCTGAAGCTGGAACGGTGTGCCTTATGCTGGAAGTTAATACTGGACTGTGCCTGAGGGAAGGAGGGCAGCGAACATTGTTTTGACCCGCAGATGGAAGGGAAGACCATAATACAAGGCTGTGAATTTGGCCGTAAGCAGAAGACCCCATGTTATTTTTGCTGATTGCTGATGCAGAGCTGCCTCTCTGAATACTAAAGCTGCACAGGCCATCTCCCTGCCTTGAATGCAAGGCAATATTGACATGATTGAAATTCACTAAACAAGGAACAGCTGAGTGAAAAAGGAACTGAAAGCGAACATAATTGGGATTCCCACAGAAATGTTTGTTTCTCACCATCTCCTGCAATAATTTTTTTTCTTTTCTTTGAGCTCTGATTTTACAGATTGTAATAAAGAATGGACACATGGACAGAAAAACAGAATCCATTATATAATACAATTGTCCCAAGCATGATCGCAGCACCCTAATGTATTCCTATGCGTGCTCTCGATCACCACCAAAAGGTAAATTCTTAGAGCAGCTGTTTCCCCTAAACCCACCCAGATGGATTCAGCTCCTAGAAGGGGCAGTGCCACTGCACTTAGACCTCTACAAGCCACCAAGAGCTTCAGGCTCAGCCATGTTTATTTGCGCTTCCCCGACAGACATACAGGCAAGCCTGAAGAGCTAGAAGTGCTGGGGAGCCCCAAAGCTGCACCTGTCGTGCACTTTGGTGAGCCAGACCCCAAGCAGGGATGTTACAACCCGTCTCAGGCCTACACAATCAGGAAAAGGGGAGCTGGGCACAGTGTTACACCAGCCAGAAAGGCAGCAAGGCCTGGATTCAGAAATCTAGCACACGAGGACAACTTAGCCCAATTAATGCTACCCCATAGCCAAAGGTACACTGTACATGGCTGGGCACTGTACAGGGGCACACCACCACAGGAGAACTGCAGGGAGACGTCCGTCACCAGGGCATCACAGCTACGTGGCACTTGGGATGAAAAGCGGGAGGACAAGTTACGCTGCTCGGGGCTATGAGTCTCAAGTCACGAGGAAGACGTGGCTCAGCTGGCACAGGCAAGGCAGAGCAGCTCAGCAGCGGACAGCATGGGAAAGCCCCTGTCACTTGTCCATGCCTGGCCCCAACCCAGGTGAGCAACTGCTGCTGCTGGAGGGGAGCAGGACTCAACACGTGTTCCTTGGACCAACCCTCTGCCGCCACCTGCACTAGCTGGGCACTGCACCCATGGGGCAACCAGCCCCACAGGGCTGACCACATGGTGCCCATCCTCACAAGACCCCAACATCCCCAGGGCCAGCTGCAACAGACCCCAAACCCCACAGGGCCTGCAAGCCCCATAGGGCCACCTAAACCAAACTGCACAGTTGGTTCCCCCTAAACCCCAGAGGGACAGCCACATGGAACCCCTAAGGCCCACAGGGCTCCCTAAACCCCCCAGAGCCAGCCACATGGGGCCCCTAAACCCCACAGTGCCCCTAGACCACACAGAGCCAGCTGCAAGTGGCCCTAAACCCCACAGGGCTCCCTAAACCACACAGGGCCAGCTGCAATGGGCCCGTAAAGCCCACAGGGCTCCCTAAACCCCACAGGGCCAGCTGCAAGGGGCCCCTAAAACCCACAGGATCAGCTGCAATAGGCCCCTAAACCCCACAGGGCTCCCTAAACCCCACAGGACCAGCCACAAGGGGCCCCTAAACCCCACAGGGTCAGCTGCCAGGGGACCTCACACCCTACAGGGATCCCTAAACCCCACAAAACCAGCTGCAATGGGCCCCTAAACCCCACAGGGCTCTCTAAACCCCACAGGACTAGCCGCAAAGGGCCCCTAAACCCCACAGGATCAGCTGCAATAGGCCCCTAAACCCCACAGGGCTCCCTAAAACTCCACAGGACCAGCCACAAAGGGGCCCTAAACCCCACAGGAGCAGCCACAAGGGGCCCCTAAACCCCACAGGGCTCTCTAAACCCCACAGCGTCAGCTGCCAGGGGGCCTCAAACCCTACGGGGCTCCCTAAACCCCACAGGATCAGCTGCAATGGGCCCCTAAACCCCACAGGACTCCCTAAACCCCACAGCGCTCTCTAAACCCCACGGGGTCAGCTGCCAGGGGACCTCAAACCCTACAGGGCTCCCTAAACCCCACAAAACCAGCTGCAATGGGCCCCTAAACCCCACAGGACTCCCTAAACCCTACAGGGCCACCTGCAAGGGGGCCCTAAAGCACTCCCTAAACCCTACAGGGCCAGCTGCAAGGGGCCCCTAAAGCACTCCCTAAACCCTACAGGGCCAGCCGAAAAGAGCCTCTAAACCCCAGGGAGCACTGCAATAAGCCCCCCCGAGCCAGCTGCAAAGGGGCCTTTAACCCCCACAGGGCTCCCTAAACCCCACAGAGCCCCTGAAACCGCACGGTGCGGCCTGAAGCGGCACCTCCGCGCGGCGGGACGAAGGGAACGGGAGCAGCGGAGGGACTTCTACCGACACCAGCTCCCTTCCGGGGCGGAGCGGGGGAGGATCGCGGCGGAGCGAAGCGGAGACGGCGGCACCATGATGGCGCAGCGGGCGCTTCCTAACCCCTACGCGGACTACGACAAGTCTTTGGCCACCGGCTACTTTGACGCTGCCGGGAGGGTGAGTGGGGTCGGGGTGAGGCGGCCGGGGCCCGCTCCCGCCCCGGCCGCGAAGCCAAGCTAGGCAGCCAG
Source organism: Ciconia boyciana (assembly GCF_034638445.1). Lineage (NCBI taxonomy): Eukaryota > Metazoa > Chordata > Aves > Ciconiiformes > Ciconiidae > Ciconia > Ciconia boyciana. The sequence goes on along the minus strand of NC_132943.1, from coordinate 39,099,814 downwards.
GAGCCCAGCCTGATCCTGAGGTACCCCAAGGGTTGAGGCCTGTCAGCTTAAAAAGCACCCAGTTCCCTGGTTGTGCTCCCTCCGCGTACCTCCACCTTAACCAAGCCCCCATCCACCTGCCGGTGTTTCCTTCACGTTTTGTGGGTTTTTTTGGTTTTTTGTTTTTTTTCCTCCGTAGCTGACCCCCGAATTCACACAGCGGCTGAATAACAAAATCAGGGAGCTGCTCCAGCAGATGGAGAGGGGCCTCAAGTCTGCCGACCTGCAGGACTGCACCACGTACACCGGCTGGGCAGGTAGGGCGGCCGCTCGGATGGGATGGAGCAGGAGCTCTCCACAGCGGACTTCTAGGTCAGGCCAAGGCAGACCATGGGGTTTTTTTGGCTGTTTGAGCGATCACAGTAGATCCGTGTCAAGAACGGTGCTTCTTCTGCATGTTTTAATCCATTAAAACAAGGGGCTGTCTTTCTCGGGACTCCCCATTTTTTGAGCAGGTTTCAAGCTGTAGCGTTGCAGGGCAGGATTGGGCCTTCTCTTGGTTAATAATGCCAAATTTATGCAACAGAGAAAGCCAGCACCCATTTGAGAGCAAGCATGGGAGCTTTGGAAGGGACTGGCTCCAAATCTGGCCACGGTGGGGATGGTGACAAGTAAACCAGTGCTCCGTGAAGGAGGCAGATGCACATGGTAGGTCATTTACCTGCAAGGAGTCCTTGTACATGGCAGTGGTGAGCTTATGGCCTGAGATAATGTCCGTCTTTTCTGTTTGGGCTGAATTTTATTTTATGACATTGTCTGATTGGCAGGTTGCTCCATTCTTGTTCCCCAGGTAGTGCCCCTCCACTTAGCCAGGGCTAGTTCTGCTCCAGTACCTGCTGGAAGGAGCAGAAATGCAAATGTGAGTATAATGAAGGACGGAAGCCTTCCTCACACTAACTCTTGTGTGCAAAGCTTCCAGGAGCTTGTCTTTCTCCTGTTCTGCGTTTTCAACCTGATTTTCCTTTCTTGGGAGTGTGCCCTGCCTTCCCCTCCGTATTCCTACCCACTAGAGACAGGGAGGACACACCTTTCTCTGCTGCCTCATCCTTGGCTACTGCTGTGTGCTTTGTCAGCTTTCCTGCCTTCTGCGCTGTGCCAGGCTCTAGGGAGGGACCTTGGGGTAGTTGCAATTAATCTCATGCTTGCTGCAAGATTTTTTGCTGCTGCCTTTTTTTTTTTTGGCAATACACTGCAATCCTAAATGGCAGCTTTCTACATTATCGTCTGGGTGTGGCTGGCTTGTGCTTGGGTGCTGTGGAACTTGATGCCAACAGTTTGCTTGGGAGAACGGTCATTGTGTTGGTGCTAAACTAATGTTGCAGCTTGATGACAGCAATGCCAGAAATGCCTGCTTAAAATTTTTAGTAAGGTAGACAGGCACCGAGAGCACTCTAGAGCAGTTCATAAGAAATGCTAGGATGCCAGTATTAAATTCCAGCGTGGGAGAACAATGATTTCATCAGTTGCTGCCTGGCAGCACTCTGCTGCTGCTACCTGTGAATTTATGCATTTTTGTTCAGTGCTGGCTGATTTTACCTTGGGAGGCAGGTTCAGTCTTCCAGTCTGTGTGACCCTGCTCTGAGGTCCCCTCAGATGAAATGCACTCTATACATAAAGATGGTCTTCAGTCATGAGGGTGCTGCTTGGCGTGATGGCAGAGTCTGCCTCTGGCCACAATAATTCAGGAGATAAAGCAGGGGGACAATTAGCTGATGTTAGGAATACTCTGAAAGTCCGTGGGGAGAACGTAAACACCTTTCCCCAAAGACCATGTTTTCTTCCTTAGGGTGGCCTTAAAGAGCTTCATGTTGGAAAGTGAGTGCAGTTGTGAAACAGTTGTTGAGAGCTCTGGCAGGATTTCAGCTCACTTTTCTTTGGAAGGGAGTTTCCCCAAGAGGGAGTCTTCTCTTTTCCTCCCAGGGATCATTCCTCATTGGGCACACAACTTTCTCGCCTTGGCTAATAGGATTAGAAAAGACCCATGGACAGATTTCCTGCAGGTCACAGCCAGCAAAGTGAAGTTTGCAGATATTACACTGTATCTTTGTCACCCTCCCTTCTTTTCTAATCCTAGCTATATTAATTTATTCAGTGTTGGTTTCCAGAGACAAAATTAATTGGGCCAAGACAGCAGCTTTTTCCTGTAATTGCTTGTGTAGAAAACGCTTGTTGAGTATCTTCTCATGTAAATCATTGCCCAGCAGTCTGAAATCAACCTGCACTCTTGTGGCCGCTAATAAGAGAGATTTGAAATGTGGCTCTCTTAGCGCAAACTCTGCGTGAAATGTAACATACTTGAGTGTACTACATTACACCCAGTAATACACAGCATATGCTGGCATTTTACTTGGGTGCCTGTTTCTTTCCCAACACACTTGACAGAGCCCTGTTCCCCCAGCCTGCATTTGTGCCAGGGAAGCCACGGCTTCTTGGCACGCGAAGTTGGAGCAGAGGGAAGGAAGGACTTGTATTTTCAGCTCAGAGGTGGTGAAAACACACTTGGATCAAAATTATCCAGCGTATGGCCGAATGCTCTCAAAACTCATTTGAATCAGCTTGTTACAGTTTCATTCGGTTCCCCATAGAGATCAGGACCCTGTAGGCCACACCTGGTACATGCCTGGGTACAGACCAGGCTTGGCTGTTGTGTTCTGTTTTGTCTTTTAATCAGTTTAGCTAGACTACTATAAGAGCTTTTGTGGTCTTAATCTGTTTCACTGGTATCAAAGTGTTGACTGAGGGAAGGTAAACTGCCATAAGCTCATTCTGAATCTGAAGCAGTTCAAATACTGGCAGAAGTACAACTGCCTCATCCATTTTCGAATAGATTAGTGTGAGGATGCCGAAGAACACGTACACGTGTGTTGGTATTTCTCACACTGCAAGAGGCCTTGCTCCAAAGGCTACCTCGACTGGAAGCATAGACGATGGAAAGGGAATGGCAGGAGACTGACTTCACTCTTGTCACCTCTTAAGCTGACTGCAGAAGCTAGGAAGCTCCCGAGTCCGGTGCCTGCTGGACTGTTGTGTCCTTCCAAGATGATGAGGTGATCTGCCACCTGAAATGGTGTATAGGGGAGAGATTGCCCTTCCCCCACATTATGGCAGTGCCTTTGGAATTTGTTTCCCATGCGCACATTCCCTTCTCTAGCAATGTCATAGTGGTGGCTTTCAGAGCTCAAGGGCCTCTGAAACAGACCAGTGAGTCCAGCTGGCCTGCCGCACCCACAGCTTTTGGCTGGCTTGTGGGCGAGTGGAGACAGGGAGCAGGGCTGAGTTGCCTTTTGAAAGGACTCTTCAAAAGACAGGCCAGATGAAAGAAAAGCCATTTAAGAATGGGTAGAAATTCTGTCCAGTTCAGGAAAGCTTCTGGAAAAACACCTTTCAATCACTTTAGTGCAATATCTTACCTCAGAACCCAGAGAACTTGCATCTCCTTAAGAGACATCTGTTCAGAAAAACAAAAATCCTCAGTTAATCCCTACAGAATAAGAAGCAGTGAGGCTGTATTTGTTGAGAGAGAATAGAGTGCCTTGTATCACCCACATAAACCACATTCCTGCCAAGTGCCTGGTGGGTAGTTTTTGTGAAACCTGTTCTTGGAGATAGATACTATTTGACTGGACAAGGCTCAGAGCAATGGGATGTAAATTTGAAGTTGGCCTTATTTTCAGAGGGTTGGATCGGATCACCTCCATGGATCCCTTCTATCCTAACCTGTTGTAGGATTCTGTGATGGGGTAATGGGTAGTTTTGGTTTGAGCTGTGCTGGTTTTTTTGTTTGGGGTTTTTTTTTTGGGGGGGAAGCTTCTTTTGTAAAAAGTTGTACAAAAGAAGCTTTGTTACCCAGGTTTTAAGGCTGGAGAAGTTGAGGCATCCTGAGAAATGCCCCATGTCCCACAACACACTAGGAAGGCAAGCTGCAAGCTGTAGTAAAATGCACCTGTGGCTCCCCAGACAGTTCTGAACATGGGATGATACAGCCCTTCAGAGAAGATGTGTCACTGTCCCATTCAGCATGGCTTTGGCATGCATTTATGAGTGCAAGATAACATCCCATGCGTCTGCAGCAGAAAAGATGCTTATTATCCTTGGAGCTGGGCAGTAAAGCTGTGCCACCCCCTCTGTAACTTTTACCCCATGCCTGACTCATTAAAATGACATCAGGTTTCTCACTAGAAACCATCAGACTTCACCACTATGTGCAGAGATAGGCTTCCGCTTCTTCCCTCTGTGTTTGACATCCTGCTTTGAGGGTGCTGGCTGACTTGCTTCCCTGGGTCAGCGCAAGATCTCTGAGCTCTTTAGTACTGTAGATGACAGGTTTGGAACTGGTCCAAATTACATGAAGAAATCTCCTCTTGTGACAACCTAGCGTCCTTTGTGAAAGGACCACATTGCAGCTCAGCTCCTCATGGACAAGGAGGCACGTTCAGCACAGTCTAATGGGCGTCCCTGCTGGTGCTGTCAGCAAGGGGACTGCAGTGGAGCCGACACCAAGCAGTGCTTCCTCTCACTTTTATCCACTCTATTCAATGTGAAGGGGAAGCTTTGTCTCACTCCGGCTGTTCTCCCACCAGCAGAACAGTTTGCAATGGTAGTGCAATCCAACTTAAAGAACAAGTCTAAACTTGCAGGGAAGTTGAGGCACAGCTTTACTTCTCTTTGATCAACAGAATGGTCATATGGATGAGATATTCTTTCAGCCTGCTGCAGTGCTTTAGCTCTCGAGCAAGAACTTTTCTGGTATCTCCAGCGATGTATTCTGTGTTGAAAGCAATGGTTGCCGAAGTCAGGGCCATCAGCACTAGCCAACTGGTGCAAACAATTCCATTTCTACTGTGTACATTTAAGCTTCCTCCTCTGCCCTGCTCAAAAGAAATCTCTAATGCAAAGCACCTACAATGCTGCTCATACAGGATGGCAAGAGGAGAGAGATGTTGTTTACTGTCCTACTGAAGATGTTAAATAAACAGCCTTGTGAGAGATGCAGAATTGATTTTTGCCTCCTGATTCCCTGCAGTGAGCAAGCATCTCGGGCATTAACACTCCAGTGTACTGGTTTCCTGCACACTAGAGATGACAGTTTCAGTCATCAGAGCCCTGCTAAAGGATATGCTGTCAGTAGCACGTGTTCACTGCAGTTCTGCACCATCAAGTGATGTCTGATGCATTCTCCATCACATGTGGCTATGCAGCAGGTCTTACACTGCAAGGAGCAAAAAACTTGAAGTCTGGAGAAACTACAGAGAAGAAGGTCCAATAGTAACCAATAAACAGAACAAAGCCCATACATCTTTGGCAGTAGCAGGCCACAGGCAGCCACTGCATGGCAGTTCTGCTGGAAACAATCAGGAGTCTCAGAGGTCACAAAAATAGGTCACATCTCCAACTGGGACACTGAACACAGACCTCCGGGGCACACAGAAGTGGAGCAGATCCACTGCTTACCTAGCCTCATTTGACTGATGATGCCATGTTGGTATAGCACTTAAAGCATGCCAAACAAATACCCAGTCAGTTGGCAAACCCCACCTGGTCAGCTGGGGTGAGGGAGGGTATTATAGGAGAGGGAGTGAGGCAGAGCTGTGGAATAGCTTCTGCAGAGCAACACTGCCTAGCTGAGCCAAGTTCATCAGGTAGAATCTCTCTAGTCTCCAAACTGCACTGCCTCTGAAATATGCTGCCTGCATCTTGCCAATATAGGATATTCCCCACCCAGCTGACTGCATTTTTTATCCTTCTACATATATCTGTAAACATTGTCTCTTTATGCATGGGCTTGCCCTCCTCTGCTGACCTTCCCTACTTTTGGGCTCACAGATAGCAACAGAGTAAGCAGCGGGCTGAAGGCAGCACTGCATTGTGCCCTTCCGATCAGCTTGGGAGTATGAATTTTTTGAGGAATGAGTTGAGAAAATTGGCTTTAGATTCAGTTTGTAAGGCCTTTGGGTTTTAAAGAAAAAGGAAAAATGAATGATTTGGGGAAGCAACTCATCCCTTCCATCCTTTAGTATAGGTAAATTGGTTTTTGGAGTCTTTTCCAAAGATGCTTGGGCCTGGGAGGAAAGGGGGCGAGAAATGTTTTAAAGAGGGGAGGCAAAGAAGTCAGAGGAAAACAATGCTGAGACATTTACTTTCTAAGAATTCAATCCTAGCAGTGATCTTAGCATGGTAGTTATGTACATAATTAGGGTGGTATGATGACAGTGGGAATAGAAACTACTTACAAAGCAAAAAGTTGTATATTAAAGCAGGTAAGTCAAGAGTGCAAGTTGTGCTCAGACAGCTATCAGGCCTATTAAAGTCTAGAAGCTGTGCTAGGTGCTAAATAAATCAAGGAGAGTCACTTGACATTTGCTAGCTGGAAGAGGAGGGTTCCCCTTTAAAGAAGGGCTTCGTATTCACATCCTTACAGACTTGAGTGATGGCACCATGCCTCTGAGCTCTCTCTGGAAATACTAACACTGAACTGCTTAGAGAGAGGCCAAGGTTATTAGCTTCAGCAGGAAATGGAAATTTGCCCTTAATATACATGTGGAATTGAATTGTCCGTAGCACGACGCTTTGGAGATTACCCATGCAAAATGAGGAAACGATCTAAATTTAAAATTGTCCTCAGTACCATGGAAGTAATTTTGCAGCATCCTTGCCCCCCCCTCACCTTACCACCTCAAACCACATCAAAATCTGCAGAGATTGGCTTTATTAATTTAGGCTTAAATGCAGGACCTGAGTCTTCTTGGAAGTGGTTACTGGTAAGGGGAGAAATAAGCTTTTCCCAAAGTTATGTAGGCCAGTAGCTTTCTTCAGTGCACGTTTGAGGATGCCTTCCAGATCAGAAGGGTGGTTCAAATGTGGCAGACCTTTCAGACAGAGACTTACTGAGGACTCCTCAGTTACATGCTAAAAGCTTCAAGAGCTGGAGAGAAGGCAGGGCAGAAAGAGGCAAAGGACAGCAATTGATGTGACTCCTTAGTAGCAGAGTTGTTTCTGTAGCTGGCTAGCCCATTGAAAACCTCCAGGGAGGACCACACAGCCTTTTCCAGCATGCCAGGTAGCTGTTTGTGTTTCACACAAGGGCTGATCTCACGAATGATGTGCTGTAGAGGAGAGCTGGGCAACCCCTTTCTTTTCTAGGATGCACCAGTCCTTGGTGTAGGGCTTGGGACCTGCTCAGCAGCAGGAGATGATGTCCAGCAACCTTGTTGGTGCTTTCTAGTGGGATGGAATGAGGGGGGGGGGGGGGGGGAAAGAAAAAAAAGAGCCAAGTAGGATGTCTTAAGGGTGCTGCTTCTCAGTGCTGATGATGTGTCACTTTTTTTAAAATCCAATCCAAGCTAAGTGACCCAGCCCTTTACCTCCTGGCATGGGAAAAAATAATTGAGATAGGGTAACAACTCAGCACGGCTCTGCCACAAGTACCATCTTGCCCAAAGATTTTTTTTTTTCCCCCTCCACCATTTAGCAACAGTCCCAGGTACAGTTGATAGATTTAGGTGGCTTCACCTAGGTCTCATCTTTTGCTCCTCCCTACTAAAATTGTATGTAGCCTGTGTATCCGAAGCTCTGCTGTCTTCCAAGACCTCCTGGGTCAGACACTGCTGTTTGTCTTGACCTGTAGTCCACTCATGAGCAACATCAAGTACAAGGAGGTCACAAAGCAGGAAAAGAAGCTGTGGATGCTGCCCCTGTAGGTTATGCCCCTGGAAGTGCCTGAGAAGCCTGTCGAGAAGGTTTATGCCCCAGATGAGGCTGAGGGCCAGGCTTTTAGGCTTGTTAAAACAGCCAGGGCACATAGTGGGAAGGGTAAACTTTTCTGGTGGGTGCAACCTTTATGTTCCTTTTGCAGGCATTGCTTTGCTGTATTTGCACCTGTATGATGTGTATGGAGACCCAGCCTACCTTCAGGTGGCCCACGAGTACGTGAAAAAGAGCCTGAGCTGTCTGACAAGACGATCTATCACTTTCTTGTGTGGAGATGCCGGGCCCCTGGCAGTGGCTGCTGTCGTCTACCACAAACTGCAGAACCAGAAGCAGTCAGAAGACTGCATCACTCGGTAAAACGCTTGGTTATGTCTTTGACCTAATGTTCCTCTTGCTCATAGAGCTGGTCTGGGCTTGTACTGGGCACTCTCTGCCAAGCCTGAATCCATTTTGTTGCAGTCTTCTGTGAGAGATAATCCAGTAATTTAGCAAGGCAGTGCAAACTTTTTCTGCCCTGGGGAAGGAGCTAGCTTAAGGACAAACACGCTTGCCTGGCAGCTTGCAGGCTGGGGAGCAAGGATATTGTTCAGCTGGTATTGCCATCTTAAAAATAATTCCAATAAACACGGGAAGAAAAAAAAAGCCAAAATTAAAAAAAACCCAGAAGGTGAGGTTTTATATTTTTTCAGAACCCTTAAATTTAGCTTTACAGCCATTTTGATGAAAAGGAGAAACATGGCAGGATTATTAGATTAATTTTGTCACTTCCACTTGCTATTTGTTAGTTGACTTTGACTTAAACCTAAGATTGACAGCATCCCTTTCAACTGCTGAATGCAGCTGGTTATGATTCATTTATTTCTATTTCCTGCCTTTCCTCAACTGTTTTCAAATGTATTTTTGTTGGGTACTTAAGACAAGAAAAGGACAAACAAGCAGTCCTACAGTCAGATCAGCATGTGGCAGAGGAAGGAAAAAAGTTAAGGAGATGCAGTTGCAAGCTTTTCTTGCTTAAGGGAGATCAATTTTGAGAAGGTGAGAAACAGCCCTGTAAAGAGTTTCCATTTACGCGTGGTCAGCACAAAAACAAGACAAAACCCCTGACACTTCAGAACAACACTGAGTGCCCTTAAACAGCCATGAGTAAGTGATGCATAATATCAATTAAAAAAGCCATGGGTGGGAATCAGAGGTGCCTGTATGGTTTGGACACCAAGTTCCCACTCCCTTAACTAAGAATAGCTTCTGGTTTATGTGGATATGGTCAGTCTGAGGATAGAACTCTCTTCTTTATTCTTGAAATAATCTGTGGTTTACATTTTGCTTAATACTGTGTCAAAGTGGTGAATCTCACTATGAGTAATATATTTGCTAACAAAAAGGGAACTAATCTATCACACAGTACTGGCCAGTTGTGGTCAGCATAAGCCCCAAGTTGTGAAAAATCCCTAATTCATGTTTTCTTGCTGTAGCTCTCCCCTCCCTGTATCCCTCCTGTTCTGCCTACAGTTTTGTGTCAGAATGGAAACTCATAATTCTGCACTGCCATCTAATGGTGTAATAAAGCCAGAGCCTTGGAAATTGGTTTCTTCATACATCTGAGAGGAGGAAAAAAAGCAAAAAGTGGCTTTCTCAAAGGAACAGTTATACTGTCCTTACTCTGCCACCAATTCCCAGAGCAGTTAGCCTGACCATACTACCTTTAAAAAGAGAGTATTTATTTGAGAAGTAGCTCCCTTAATCGAAACTCTTAAGTGGGTTTGGAGTATGCTGTTCAGTTACAAAACAGTTGCTAAGTTATGCAGTGCAAGTGCATGGAAAGTGCATTTCTGTTACAGTTGTGGAGAAGGAGGGCCTCTCTCCATTTTGTTCTCTGTCTTTTAAAGCACCTCATCTTTACAGAGCCTGAGGAGAGAATCCATCAGCCAGGTTTTACCTGCAGTGGAAGAGACAGAAGCTTGCTTTTTCTTAGCTCCTTGCTTTTGCCTAAATGAGTTCATGACCAACAAATGTACTTTTATGCTCTGGAGAGACTAACATTTCAGGGCAGCCCATTTTCCAAGAGCCTGTGAAAATCTGAGCTGTGTTCCAGGAGTCCTCTTTTCCCTGCCATCTCCCACCAATTCAGAAGGTCAAAGGTTTGCTTTGAGAGCCAGTGGCTTACAAAAATCCTGTCTTGCTCTACAGCTGCCTTGGTTTCCCTCTGTCCGGAAACTACTGATTTTTGACAGTTGAGGTAATAGGCTGATATGTGAGCAGGAGCGGCTTTTCCTTTCAGGGACCTTGATTTACCCCCTCGCACCCGAGAAATGAATTCTGCATGCAATGAGTCCAGCAGCATCCCAGGCATCTCTTGCTGCATGCATGCCATGCAGCCCTGCCCCACATTTCAAAAACAACAGAAACCGCTGGCAGGCTTCCTCCCCTGATTATCCTGGCTGGGAAAGCAACTAGAGGTAGAAGCAGTAATGCATAAGGAGCAAGAAAAGTAGCTCCAGCTGCTCCAGATTTCCCCATGAAAAGATTTCACATCCAGACCTCAGAAAATCCCTACTGTGGGTATTACTGTTTATCCACCCATCCATTCCTTCTGTTGCACCTGACACTTCCCTGACATCTTGGAGCTGAACACCACCACCAGCCAGCATCTCTTCTGGCCAGCCTCCTGATGGGCAGAGTCCGCCCATGGAAACACTGTTTTCTCCTTGGAAACCCTCCTCTTCATCTGCCTTCCTTGGACTTGGGGACAGGGGACGTGAGGAGGCAGCAGGGCTTTCCTTTCAGCCCATGCAGCTGAGGGAGGGACCCCTGCTTACTCCTAGTCTTGGATGTAAAGTCTGTCTCTTGGGTGTAATCTGCAAGAAATCTCCCTCACGGAGCAAGGCACATCTCAAGTGGTACGAGGAGATGGGGCCAGTCCACCTTGAGACACTGCTCTCTCCTTTCTCCTTCAATATCCCTGCTTGCTTTGAGTCCAGTGCCAAGGGGAAGTTTCCTGCCGTGGGGAGTCACAGCCCAGCATCCTCTCTCTGCTCCGAGGGTACTCTGGACATTTGGTTGCTTCTTTCCTTTGCAACACATTGTTCTGCCCAGGAGCAAACGCTGCCAAGGCACCTTTTCTGCTCCTCATGCTGCTGTGACAGGGAAGCCCTGCACACACACAGCTCTCCTGGCTAGTTTCTTAGCCCTCTCCCTGTTGCAGCCACAGCAGGAAGCAGCTGAGGGAACAGCCGTGAAGCCACTTATGCTGGTATTTTAAAAGTGATGACATTTTTCAGATTGCTGTCTCAGGGGTGAACAGAAAAATAAAGCCAAAACCAGTCACATCCCTGCCTGCTGCTCTGACAGGGAAGGACATCCAGCCCTATTGGAAGTGTGATGAGAGGCAAAACAAAGGAAGAATTGCATCGAGAGTGAGCTGGGCTACAAAGCACCAGCGTGAAGAGCTGTCAGTCTCTGTTAGCACTACAGGAATATGAAGAACATGGTAATAGAAAAATGGCAAAGAAAATACCTGACTCCAGCAGACCTCTCACTCTGCACTTGTGGGCTAAAGCCTGGTGCCAGCCAGGCAGTTCTCAGTGTGGGGTTGCACCACAGACAGCCACAGCATTCACACCCTGCTGAGCTGTCCTCACTACTGCTCAACTCTCCCTAGAGAAGATTTCTTACATGTGCTGCAGAGGCTTGATGTTAAACATTTCCAGCTGCCTCTCCCCACCTCTTACCTAGATTTTTAGCTCATGGAGGCACCTCTTTCTCCACTGACAGTGTAGTCCTGGCCACTTGCAGGCATGGAGGGAAAGGGGCTTTTCTGTCAGGATTTCTAAGTATAAGGGGTGAGATTGTTCCACATACTATCAGCACTAGTTTGACTTTCTAGTATTCCTTGAGCAGCCAAATTAAACACATACCAGTTTAGTTTGAAAATAGTAATTTTTGGCAGAGGGTCTGCCTTGCCAACAGCATCACAGGGAGGTAATGGTGGGCAGGCTTTCCTTGCTGAATTGGGGCAGCCTTTCCTGAGCAGTCAGCAACTTTATGTTGACCATTTCCTATAGCCCAGGTTTCCCCACAGGTAGCTTTCCCAGAGCTGGTGCTCTGAAAAACAAGCATATAGTACAACTGCATTGTAAAGAGCTGAGCAGACTAAAGCAATGACCCAAACAAAAAGCAGAGGGGAAGGAGGGATTCTGCACCCTGCTAGCTGGAAGGCTGAGACCAGAGACTGGCTTGACATCTCCCAGGGTGCAGGCAGCATGAAGGAACAAACCATGTTTTTGAGCTCCAGTCTCACTGCTTGGTTACATGGCTTTGAGTGTCCTCTAATGTCCCCCATGTGAATTTTTCTTTGTAGTTTGCTCCATCTACACAAGCTTGACCCACGAGTGCCAGATGAACTGCTGTATGGGCGCATGGGCTATCTCTATGCACTGGTATTTGTGAACAAGCACTTCGGAAAGGAAAAGATCCCTCAAAGTCACATTCAGCAGGTACTGTGGCTTCTGCTGATTTGTTAACTGTCTCTTCCCATGCAGCTTATCTTTGGGCAGGTAAAAATCAATGCTAGATGTAGAGAACACTGTCAACAAGGGAGAAACCACATCATGGTATCCCTACTGCTCTTCCAAAGGGACAAAGCACCACACGCTCCCCCACCATCCATATAAATCCAGAGGCAGTACTGAATTTGCATACATTTCACTCCCTCACCCACACTCTTGCCTCTGCTTGGGCAGAAAAACAACTTTTTTGTTCTGTGCCAGGGTACTCACTGTGTTGTGTCCAAGACAGCAGCATTTCCCTCACCTGCATCTGTTCCCATCCACAGGTCTGTGAAGCCATTGTAGCCTCAGGAGAGAGCTTGGCGAAAAGGAGGAACTTTACAGCAAAGAGCCCACTGATGTATGAGTGGTACCAGGAGTACTATGTAGGGGCAGCCCATGGTTTGGCTGGGATTTACTACTATCTCATGCAGGTAAGAGGCACTGGAGGGGAGGGGCCTTTAGCAGCTCTTTCCCATTTCTTTGAACAAGGAGGAGCATTTGAATTGGCTCTTGGTGATGTCAAACTGGGCAAGATCCCTTGTCTGATGGACTTACTCGTGGGTTTGATCACACATCCCTACTTCTACAGGTTTTCTCTAAATCTGTGAATTGAATTTCCCACCTCCATGGTGATTGGTAGGGAAATGTGGCCTGCAGTGTACCAGCAGTTTCACATAATGAAGCCCTGTAGGTCAGCTGGGTGTGAGCTTGCCCCTCCTGTGTTAATTGCTTATAAAGTATTCCCATTTGTTGGTATCTGTGGGCTTCCTGCATTTTTTGAGGTGGTTACTTGGAGCAATCTCAGATCATTACAGAATGAGAATCTCTGTAAGAAAAGCATGACAAAAGAGATTGTGTTTGTAGTAGGAAAGTGGGAGATGCCTTTGTTTCCAAATCAGGGCCTATATCTAAATGTTAAAGAAGTAGGACTTTTTACTTTGATAAAGCAGCTGAATTCTGTAGTGCCTGAAGTAGGCAGGGCAAGACAAGAGGTTGGGAGCTGCATGCCCCTTTGTTTTGATGCTGTCTTTCTCACAATTTTGCACAACTCACTGGAGCTCTGGGAATCTTCGCTTCCCCAGCTCTGAAATGAGGGTGATAATTCCCCTATGTGGGTCACTTTATGCATAAATTTACAGTGCTTAAGCTCTTAGAAAAATAACAGCAATAAATAACATTGCATTGTCAAAGCATTAAGAGCACCTACTGAGCAACACAAATTATTTTAACATAGCAAGGTTCATAGAAATGTGTGATATCTTTTATTAGACCCAACCCTCACAGCAGGTGGAGAAAAAGCCACCAGGTTTCAAGTATTTGAGCTTTCCTTCAGCAGCCTCAAAGTTCAAGTCCATATACAGGATAAGCGGCGTTCCTGTGAATATAACCCTCTTACGTGACTCGGAGAGGAAGAGGTGGTTGGTGTTTTTAAGCAGAAGGAGATTTGGCAAGAGGAGGATGCGAAGTGATTATTGCCCAGGAGTACAGAACGGCTAGTTGGCAGCAGGGGAGACAGCAATGTGCTGTGAGCCCAAATTTGCATGGAGTCCCTGGGCTTGTTCCCAGGCCAATGTTTTAAAGAATTTTAAGTGTAAGTCTCCCATAAAATACTTCATGGGCTTCATGCTTCTCTGCCGTATGAAGTACAAGGAGCCTGGATCAGCCAAGCACGATGCACAAAAAGCCTTGGGGGAAGCAAACAAGGGAAATACGGCGAGGAGAACATTGGACTTTTATCTCTAATGGTTTTACAGCACAAGTATTGATTTTTAATTTTCAAGTTATCAACCTGGGAACAGCGTGATCCTTAGATGAGAGTGCTCATTGCAGTCTGCCGTGGGAAGTCAGAACTGCACACATTTCTTGTGGGGCACTGGAAGAGGACACTGAAGCCACTCCCTTGCTTCTGTCTGAGGTCAGCAGTGAAGTCATCCCCTTGCAATTACCCAGAAACATCTGTGAAAATGCAGCATCACAGCCCACCAGCTGGGCTGGCCCGGCAGCTCAGAGCTGAGATGCTCTAGGTGCTAGGAATAATTCTTGGTATTCATTCTTAATACTGTTTTTAAACAGTTTCTCTCTCTACTCCAGCTCTGGGTACCTGAAAGTACTCCTACTCATCTTTAGGTAAAGAAGCAGCAAGCCCTCTTGCTTAGAGGGCTGGGTGACATGCTAGGGGCAGCCTTTGTTTCTGGGGATGCAAGGGTATGATTGGAAATAAGTCCCTGCCAAAGGGCAGAGCAGCCTGGGGCCAAGTGGGTATTTGTGATGTGTGAAAGCCTGGACCAAAGAAATGACTCGATTTACAAGGAGCAAGAGGGAACATGGCCATAGTTGGCTTTGTTTCTGCTTTTCAGGCAGAACTTGGGCCTCTTAGGGAGAGACAGAATGGTAATTCTCCCCAATTTAATGCTTTCTCTCTCTTAGCCTGGCCTTGGAGTAAGCCAAGTAAAACTGCACAACACAGTCAAACCCAGCGTGGACTACGTCTGCCAGCTCAAGTTCCCATCTGGCAATTACCCTCCATGCATTGATGACATCAGAGACCTACTCGTCCACTGGTGCCATGGGGCACCAGGTGTTATCTACATGCTTGTCCAGGCCTACAAGGTACCAGAAATCTTGCAAAGACCTTTTGAGGACCCCTAAATGTGAAACTTAATCCCCGTGAAGACTCTGTTGAGACTCCTCCTGCCTGAGAGTAGGATGGCTCGTTACAATGAAATCACCCCACAGGGACCACTGCCTGAAACGGAGATTAGTCTTTTAAAAAATTATTTCTGAAAATACCCATCAGCTGTGTGGGGTGTCCTGTTGCAGGTGATTGATGGTGACAACTAGTTGTGTACGAAGTAATGGTCACGTTAGGTACTTTATAGTAATTTGTAGCCTGGCTTCTCGAACAGTCTCTTTTCTGTGGATTAAGGATTAAAGTCCTTCATGGGCTTTCCAGTTCCATTCCAAAGCCCCATTCATCATATCAAAAACATCCTCCTTTAAAGTAGACAGCAAAGTCACAGCATTAAGACTTCCAGTAGGAAAGAAACTAATTAACCCAAGCCTCCCCACTCACACAGGGATGCTCTTTGTGTGGAGGAAATTGCTTTGGCAAGGGAGAATATTTCTTGTCTCTGCAGGTCTTTGGGGAACAGCAGTACCTAAATGATGCCCTGCAGTGTGCAGAAGTGATCTGGCAGTATGGATTACTGAAGAAAGGCTACGGGCTGTGCCACGGGACAGCTGGCAATGCTTACGGCTTCCTAGCACTGTACAACCTCACTCAGAACATGAAATACCTGTACAGGGCCTGCAAGGTGAGAGCTTGTGTAAGGAAGGGAGAGGGGATTATTCACTTCTGCCTTTTACATCACCACCTTTGCCTTTGAAACCTAATTTCTAGTGTGGCAGAGATGCAGCTAGGTCTGACTAGCTCCACCAGAATAGTTCTTCAGCGACACAGTCACTGTCTGACAGCTTGTACAGAAGGAATACCCTGCAGAAGCCTTGCTCTGCAAGGGATAATGTGAGGATGAGGGTGGTATTTTTTTTTCAGAGCCATCTTTAACAAAATTTGAATGCTTTTTGTTCCTCTTTTCTCAGTTTGCAGAGTGGTGTTTAAGCTATGGTCAACATGGGTGCCGGACTCCAGACACGCCATTCTCTCTCTTTGAAGGTAACCTTCATCTCTATGCTTGTGTTTTGCTCCTGGATCTGAGCCAGTCCATCATCAAGGAAAACCAAATACACGCTCCACTGAAGTCTTTGCAAAACTCAGTGTAGAGGATGGGAAGGAAATTGTATTTACTGTTTTTACCCTTTCCCAGAAGCAGCGTCCTTGTAGCACAGGCTAATGTTTTAGCTGGAGCATCTTGTCCTTCTGGGTCTCCCGCACAGATTCTGCGCACAGGTCTCAAGGGGAATTCTTTAATGGATACAGGCCAAAGTCCACTTTATGGTAATTTGTAGCTTCTCCAACAGTCTCTTTTCCGTGCATTTTTAAGGATTAAAGTCCTTCATGGGCTTTCCGGTTCCATTCCAAAGATGAGTGAGGAACAAATGGGGCTGCTTTTGTAGGCCTTGTTGGCTCCTATGGCACTTTGTGGGTCCTGCTAACGGCTCCCCCAAAATCTGCCATCAGCAGGTATTGCTGAAAGAGCCGGTTCCTCAGCTAACGTAAATCTCCCTGGCTTTGCTGCAGGCCAAGGAACAAGGGCAGTTACATCAGTGAGGACCTGAGGCAGCAATGTCACAGGGTCCAAATTCAGATTGTTAAACCTGTGGACAGGTAAAGCAGAAGGGAGGGAGCTGGAGGGGAGAAGACCCATCATGTTTTCCCAGGTGCTTTTCAACATTTGATTAACTTCAAAATGCTTTTCCCACTGAAGTACCCAAGTTGCTTGGGAAACCTGGGTTCACACCTTGGAAATTATTTAGGTCCTGCTGAAAATGTTTTCCTTTCTTCTGTCTTCATGACTCATTCACCCCCAGATAATTGATAAAATGGGTGCCCAAAGGGAATCTCTCTGAAGCACATTGTGTTTTCTTATCCTCAGGAATGGCTGGAACGATTTACTTTCTTGCTGACCTGCTGGTGCCAACCAAGGCCAAGTTCCCCGCATTTGAACTCTAAATCTGAGCTTGGCAGTTTCCTGCCTGAATCCTTCCACACTTGGAAAAGCAGTTTGAACCTGCTTTCTCCTTCTTCCAAACTCGTTGTTGTTCACCTAACTGAATGTAAATCCATCCTCCTGAGGGCATGCTGAGTTCTCTAATGTTTCTAGTCATCTCATTGCATTTTTTCAATTTAACAGACAGAATGCAGATTTTTCTGGTGTCTCTTAAAAACGCAGGGCTGCAGATGGGAGCAGGGAGAAAATGTACAGTATTTTGTTGGCTATAGAGTTTTGCTATTTTCTGTATCCCATTTCCTGGGAAAAAGTTTTCTATTGAATGTAACTTTGGCCATTTAATTTTTTTTTTTTGTGCTGACAAAGAGTTGCAGGAATTTAGTTGTCTTTGGAAAAGAAAAGATGAAAAACTGAGACTATTGCCCTGCAAGTTGCTTTTAAGTGTTTTCTTTCTGAGTACCCAGGGAGTAGGCAGTTCAGTAGCTGGGCTGTTCCACATCAAGTAAATGTCATGGACTGTGGAGTCTTTATATATGTTTTTTTATGTCAGATTGCAAGTGGCACAGCTGGAACTGACATGCCAAAGCCTTGTCCTGAATTTCCACCTGTCTGCTTTAAAGGCAAAGGCTACGTATAGCTCTTTTGTGCATTTTTTTCTAGTGACAGACAAATAATCCAGTAGCTTTTGTCCTTATTTGCCATCTTATGCTAAACCTTGCAAAAGTCCATTGATCATCTAATTGAAAACTCCAATCTAAAAGTGAGCTAAGCATGCTTGCTGGTGTGGTCTCTTCTGTTTAGCTTTGAAAGTTTATTTTGCAGTCTTTATTTAAAAGTGTGTATGAATATTATAGGCGTTAGGTGGTGCCAGGCCCACCAGCAGCAGCATGGGAAAAGAAATGTATTCCACTGAGTTCTGTCAGTGTTTAACCTATTACCTGTATAGATGTTGTTTACATGCTTTGTTTTATAAGCTTTCCTGAACCTGGATAATTTGAGTCACTTGTTTGCCTTGTTACTGCTTGGTATAGTTTGATACGCAACCACACATCTACCCAACTAGAAAATCTGCTCTAGGTTAAATAGCTTTGACCTGTCAAGCAGACCAGATACTTGCAAGGGATAAATCTGCTTTTCCGTCCTTAGCTGATGCTACACTAATTTGCAGCAATTAGGGACCTGACCCCGTAAAACACTTTCTTAGCACTGAGCATGAGCTAAACACTGAGCGCAGTGAAAGTTACTGATGCAGACGTACCACTTTGTGCTGTTTGAAGGCAGCTCCTCAGCCTGCACAAGAGTGAATGTGGGTTTTGATCTTTTAAGGGCCTAGTTGCTGAGTGCCTCAGGCCACCTAAGAGCAGGCATGCAGCTGCAGGGCAGCACAGGCACCTTCCAAGCCGGCACGCTCCTGCACCAGCAATAGTGAAGCAGGAGGACCAAACCTGGGACACTAACACAGCTAGCTCACATGTGCCTGAACGCAAGGCAGCCTAGCCACAGCGGCATAGGCAGACCCTCAAGAACCTCCTGGATGGGCTGCTCCAGCAATGAGTAGAAACCATTCCTGGAAGGCTGCGTGTTTTCTCAAAGCCCAGCCTCCTCCTGCCATCACATATTTCTGGAAGTTCATCAAAAGACAGCCTGAAGCACAGAGAAGACCATCTGCTTTGGGCTGGACATCCCTGTCAGAAGCCTCAAGCTCATGCAGACATCCCCTAACATTCATGGGGCCAAACAACACAGGGAGGTGACTGGAAAGGAGGAAGCACAGCCTTGAGAGCAGGATTTGGCTAATCAGACAGTTTGGGGGTGAGATCCTTCAGTACACAAGGCCTGCTGTAAGTTACCTCCCAGCTTGGCTGGTGGTGTAGGAACACTGCTCTGAGCCTGGGTTTCTCCTGGGCACTGCTTCTGTAAAGGAGATAGTTCGTGCGGCCTGGTGTCATGGCAGCATCACGTCCAGGGTTCATACACTGATCAGGGGATGGTCAGGGCCTGGTGTACAACTGCTGAGTTGAGCACTGTTTAATAAAAATGCTGAAACAAACAAGCTTTGGGTTATTTTTACCCCCTGCTTTGTGACCAGGATTCATGTCTGAAGAGATCAAGATGTGCCACACAGCTGCTCTGATGGCTCATTGGCCTCCCACCCTCCCTGAGTGTTAAGAGTATTTCATGTTTTTCCCCCATCTCCAATCCATCAAGGCCAGTCCTATGCTTTCCCTCACAGGCTGTGCTTTTCTCCCAGGACATCCTTTTGCAGCACTGTCTCCATCCAAGGCCACATCCTCCCTGCTGCAGCTTCCATAGGAGACCACAGTCCTGCAGGTTAGTCTTAATTGCACCAAAATACACCTGTGTGCAGCACTGGCCACCAGAAAGAGGATGTGGATCCTGCCAAAAAGGCAGCCTCCTACCCAGTGGAAGGAGGAACAGGCTGCCTCGGGGAGGCTGTGACTGTCCAGCACCAAAGGCTTTAAGACCAGACTGTCAGGAATGGTATGGGTAAAGGTGATCCTGCCCTCCAGCACAAGCATAAATCAGGTTGCCTGAGGTCCTATACAGCCTGGTATTCTACAATTTCCATTTCTATTAAGGTTTGTGGTAAAGCTCTTCAGGGAGTGGGTCCAGCAATCAGGATGGGAAAGAAGCATAGTGCAGAGTTTCGCTGGTTGCCCTTCCTTTCTTGTACAGGGGTGTGGTGCTGCCCATTGCCACTCATCTTCATGCCGAGTGGAGGGAGCGGGAGCAAGACGAAGCCTGAAAACACATAACTGCTCCTGCTTCAACAAGCTACCTGAGAGGGACTTTATGAGAAGTGTAGACATTTAACACTTAGGTCTTAGTGATGGTTATGTTTGTCCATGGTGGTGTTCTGTTTTAAAAAAAGTGCCTTATACTCCCAAGAAATAAGTAAAAAACACATTTTGAATGCATTGCCATCTGGCTCAGTTTGTGTTCCCCTCCTGTGCATACCAGTGTGATCAGTAAGATGAAAAGTGTCCCAAATGCTGTTAACCAAACGTCATCTGTAGGTGTGCACTCCCCCAAGAGCCTGCTGTGGTTTCAGCTCTCAAGAGCTGACAGCAGCCTCAGCTATGAAAGAGGTGACATAGGGACAGTGCAAGGGGACAGATACATTATTGCTGCCTCTGCCAAACTTATTTCATTTCCCATTCCTGCATATTAACTTTTCAAATGCCCACAAACTGCGATTAGCGCTGATGCTAGATCTGTGGCTAATACTGTTGCCAAACAAATCCCTCCCCCGTGAGCAGTCTTCAGCCCCTGTAGCATTAGCAGTCAAACACACAGCTCATCGGATAAATCAGTTTACGAACTACCACTGCAGTCGTTTAATGCACACTGGTTTCACTTTGAAACCACTTCAGAGTAGGCTGCTGGCTGCAGCGTGGCAGATGCCCTCCTTGTGTTGATAGGGAAAAAGCACAGCAGAAGAGCAACTCAGCCTCCGCAAACCCCAGCTCAGCCTCCTGCCTCCAACAGGGATGTTGTTCCCATCTGACCGGCACGGAGCTGGGCAAGGTAGAGAATTACAGTTGCGTGTCCCACGTGCGATACCACAAAAGCAGCTGGGGGAGAAGCAGCCATGCAGGGCACAAAGCTGCTGGTGAAGGGCTTCATTTACACAAGTTATCCAGCCAGACCTCACTTCTCTCCAGCATCTCATCTGACTTCAATTCCTCTGCACCGCTATCTCACCTTTCCCCCTTCCCCTCTTTTATTTTGTTCATGTTTTTCCACCACAGTGTAATACCTTGGCCAAATTTGAGTGGAGTTTTTTGATGGTAACACCCAAGGGAATGTGGCTGGTCCCAGTCAGACCACAAGTTCCAGGCCAGCAAGGTTCCAGCACATACAGTTGATTTGTTGCAAGAGATTTTTTTTTATTTTTTTTTATTTTTTTACAATTTTTTCCAAAAATTGGGAAGAACAACATAGGTTCCTCACATCTTCCTGCCCAGAATGGCTGAGCCCTTTGGCCAAAGTGTCCCCCATGTCCCTTTAGCTGCAGCTGGGAAAGAAACCTGAACTGAAGGCCAGTACCCAGACCAGGAAATCTAAACCCCAAGAGTTACAACTCACAATGTTATGAAGCGTCTGAAGACAAAATCCAACAGAGCAGGAGGCAGCAGATCTGCCCAAAATAAGCACCTGAGGAAACATGCTGGAGCCCAGCTAGGCTTGCCCCTGGCAGAGGAGCTGGCCTGGGGACACCCCTTGCTGAAGCGTGGGTGGAGGTGGCCTCGGAAAGGGGCTATGTGCCCCCAGCAGGTGGCAATGCAGCCTGACAGCATTGCCACTGCCAAGCACATGCCCGCACCCTCAGCTGCTAAATCGTGCTGTCTCGCAGTGCTGTCTCTGCTGGGACATGGCCTGAAGCCAACAGGGCCAGAGCAGCCTTGGGTCTCCCTGACCCTGCTGACGGGTAGTCTTGGGAGTTTTCAGGCAACCCCTTGTTTTGGCCACGCATGGGGATGGAGGAGCACAAGGCAGGGAACCGGGCCCCATGGAGCGAGGGGTTTCAGGCCAGTGGGTTTTTTCAGGTTTTCAGGGGGATCCCTGTGCCCAGTGGGTGTGCAATGTTAGCATCCAAACTCACTCCCAGTGCAGCAGGAAGCGGATAACTAAGCTCAGGCCAACATAGACTCAGAACCCCAAATCCAGTATCATAGCTGGTGTGGATGGATACTGCAGCATCTGTATAGCTAGGCCTTTCAACTTAACCAAGCACAGCTCATTAACCTTGGCAAAAGGGGGAAGCACAGATTTCCAGATTATAGCTGAAACCAAGAGGGTTGCTTCATTGACTGTCCTCCCTGAATCAACCAACACAACCTATACCTTCTGCTTGCCTTTTTGGTTTTGTTTTTTCCTCCTTACCTTTGCTTTTCTCAGTGGCAGTCATTTTCTGGAAAAATCATTTATGTGGGCCAGATATGGAGCTGCATAAAGCCCATGGAGTTAGTTAAGCTGATTCAGAGCAGTTTCAGACCCAGCCCTTCTGCAACAGCTGAAGGTAGGAGTCAGGGGGAGTTTAATTAACTTGCAACAGTTAATCAAATTTTAGGCCTAGCTAATAAACCTGTTTGTGCCTGACCTTAACAGCAAGTCTTGGTATATTAAAGGATGCAAGCAAGATCTGACAGGTAGTTTTTTGTTGGTTTTGTTTTGTTTTTGTTTTGTTTTCTTTTGGAAAGAACAAGCACAGTCTTCCATCATTCAGGATGTCCCTCATCGAACATCCCCTTACCATGAGCTGGAAACAGATACAACACCACTCTTCCTTTAACATATTTACACCCCTCCTGTACCCCTGTCTTTGCCAAAGATTACAGAATATCACTTCATACCAACTGGGCTTCAGAGAGCTCCTTCCCAGGCCTGGAGCAAGGATCAGGGATGCTGTTACTGCAAAAGTGACATTGCTTGGCTTGGGTGATGCTTTGCAAGCCCAGAGAGGAGATGAGGGGCTTGCTGTGCCAGTGGCCATGCTGGCACTACTGTGAATGTGGCACCTGGTGTCTGGGGACGAGCATTGCCCACCATCCTGGTACCATACCATTGGCACAACTGACCTTTGAAAACAGAGGATGAGCATGAAGATATCTGCCTGCCTGGGTGGGTGGGTGCAATGCATGGCTGCTCCGAGACCCGAAGAGGACCATCACATTCTTGCATCTTGCAGGATTTTTGCTGTTTCAGAATCAAAACCACTCTTTCAAAAGCTGTTGGGGAAAAGCAGAACAAAACAGCTCTCAATACAGCTGCTGATTCGAGACAGAGCCTGCTATTGCCTCACTCACAAAGCTTTGTATTCCCAAGTGTTGCTCAAGCCAGCTTTCACCCTCAGCATAGTGGTCCCTGCTGTTTCTTCCTGCAGCAGAGCTGCCTGAAGACACTTGCGTTTTACCTCTTCTCCCCACCTCACTCTCACCCACTTGTTTCTGTCTCCATGCTGCCCCTTTTGGGGAAGAAGGGTGGTGGCTTTTACTCTGGATCATTTAACGAATCCAGTTTACAGCATCACAGCAAAGGGGAACGCAAAATGCAATGTGGGAGGAAGGCAAAATCAGCTTAGCACAAGGAAACCTACACCTTCCCTGCTGCTCATGGGCAGGAAGCGTTTGAGCACAACCCAGGACCACCCGACAACAACCTCATCCGCAATATTTGGGCAATCTAGATGCTAAGAGTCACCAGCAGAAAGGGGAAAAGAGGATTAAGTTCTTTTTTGTGTAGCCCTCAACTCCAGAGGCACAAGAGCCATTTGTTTTTGTCACTCTCTGTGCTGGACAGGACACCTTGCAGCCACCCTTCACCCTCGGACGCCATGGTCCCTCCGCTTCACCCAGAGGGTGAAAGATGGCAAATTTGGCCAAAAAGTACAATAGATCCTGTAATGAATGGCCACCCTTGAAGCCTGTGGATGACAGTACACTGCTCTGGTTCCTCTGCAGCAAGGCATCAGCCAGCAATGGAGAAGGCACAGAGGCAGTGCTAAAAACAACTTGAAAGCCTTAAGAAGGGAAAAAAGAGCGCGGCTGTGGGGAGCCATTTAACTCCATCTCCTCATGGCTGGGGAATTTCTCGCTGGCAGGACATGTGTCAGGCAGCCCTTGCGAAAAGCTCGTTTTGCGGCCATTGCAGGTTGCTGCAGCATTTGCAGTGATCTCAGGCAGTAATCGAATCTACTGGTAGTACTTCACCGTCCATAAATCCCATTGGAGCCGGGCCCATAAATAGTTACACTGTAGTACGCAGCTGCATACAGGGCAGGAGCAAATGTTCCACATAACGGCTGTTGGCTCTAATCAGATTGAAGAGTCGATCATATTTCCACCATTTGGCCAAGTTTTATTATAGCTACCCCTCCTTAAGGATACCCCTCACTGGTGAAGGGGAGACCACAGTAGTGCCAAACAGCTTCCTTGCAGGGGAGACCTAAAGCACCCCTTAGTTGCAGGGGTTTCCCCTATTCCCAGAAGTTTTTTGGAGCTGTTTTGTAGCACTTTGCTCTGTCACTGAGGTGCTCCTCCTCCATACTGACGCTTCCAGTAGTGGATAGGAAGAGATCGATCAGATTTTTACAAGTGGCTGAAAAAATAAGAGAGACGTCAGAAGACAAAGCCTAAGAGACTGCAAGAGGATCACCATAAAACACAAACTTTGGATGAGAGCACATCCTACATCCAGGGATACCCTTGTTAGTAATTCGTAGCTTATTTATTGCCGTGGGAAAGAGGACAAACCCCACCTGGGTGGCAGCTATGGCAGGTCACAGTTAGGTGAAAGCCGCACCAAGATACAGCACAGCAGTTCCCAGAATAGGGCTCGCCACCCCACCAGACTGCAGTGCTTAGTATTTACAAGCCTGACAAATTCATCTGCAAGAAGCTGGGCTCTGGACCAGAAGTGGGAAGTTGCCAGTAGAAGCATTTGGGAACCCCTGGTGGTTCATCACCACGGAAGATAAACTCCAAGGTGTTTATACCACCCAAAGCTGGGAAATATCCCGTTCCAGCAGGGCTAACCCCGTGCTTTACAAGCATACGGAGAAGACAGAGCCTGATGTAGGGATCCCAAATGAGTACAAATGTGTCCAGGTTTTGGGAGCACAGAGACCCTTTTTAAAACAGGGCAATCATCTTCCATTATCTCTCCCCCTCTCTTGTTATCTTTACAACGCCAACAGTTCCAATTCCCTGGTTTTCATCAGCAATAATCTAATTCATTCACTCCAATAACCACTTAGCCTTCCACTGAATAGTCTGTGCATTCAAGTGTTGAATTACTGCCTTGTAAAACCAAGGAACAATGATATTAGCACTTACTTCCCACATCCCTGTTTTGTGACAAGTGATATCAGTGAGGGGGAAATAAAGAGACATTCTCCATAACAAGAGAAAAATGGCCCGACATAGAATAGAATCATAGAATCGTTTAGGTTGGAAAAGACCTTTAAGATGATAGAGTTCGACCGTTAACCTAACACTGCCAAGTCCACCATTAAACCATGTCCCTAAGCACCACATCTACATGTCTTTTAAAAACCTCCAGGGATGGGGACTCACCCACTTCCCTGGGCAGTCTGTTCCAGTGCTTGACAACCCTTTCAGTGAAAAAATTTTTCCTAATATCCAATCTAAAGGAGATAATATCCATCTAATATCCAATCTAGGGACATGGTGTAGTGGTGGTCTTGGTAGTGTTAGGTTTATGGTTGGACTCGATGATCTTAAAGGTCTTTTCCAACCTGTATGATTCTGTGATTCTGTAAACCTCCCCTGGCGCAACTTGAGGCCATTTCCTCTTGTCCTATCACTAGTTACTTGGGAGAAGAGACCAACCCCCACCTCTCTACAACCTCCTTTCAGGTAGTTGTAGAGAGGGATAAGGTCTCCCCTCAGCCTCTGCTTCTCCACGCTAAACAACCCCAGTTCCCTCAGCCGCTCCCCATCAGCCTTGTGCTCCAGACCCTTCACCAGCTCCGTTGCCCTTCTCTGGACACGCTCCAGCCCTCAATGTCTCTCTTGGAGTGAGAGGCCCAAAACTGAACACAGTATTCGAGGTGCGGCCTCAACAGTGCCAAGTACAGGGGCACGATCACTTCCCTAGTCCTGCTGGCCACACTATTTCTGACACAACCCAGGATGCCATTGGCTTTCTTGGCCACCTGGGCACACTGCTGGCTCATATTCAGCTGGCTATCTACCAATACTCCCAGGTCCTTTTCCACTGGGCAGCTTTCCAGCCACTCTTCCCCAAGCCTGTAGCGTTGCATGGGGTTGCTGTGGCCCAAGTGCAGGACCCAGCACTTGGCCTTGTTGAACCTCATACAATTGGCCCCAGCCCATCAATCCAGCCTGTCCAGGTCCCTCTGCAGGGCCTTCCTACCCTCAAGCAGATCAACACTCCCGCACAGCTTGGCGTCGTCTGCAAACTTACTGAGGGTGCACTCAATCCCCTCATCCAGGTCATTAATAAAGATATTAAACAGAACTGGCCCCAACACAGAGCCCTGGGGAACACCACTTGTGACCGGCCGCCAACTGGATTTAACTCCATTCACCACCACTCTCTGGGCCTGGCCATCCAGCCAGCTTTTTACCCAGCAAAGCGTACGCTTGTCCAAGCCATGAGGCGCCAGCTTCTCCAGGAGAATGCTGTGGGAAACTGTGTCAAAGGCTTTACTGAAGTCCAGGTGGACAACATCCACAGCCTTTCCCTCATCCACTAGTCGGGTCACTTTGTCACAGGAGATCAGGTTAGTCAAGCAGGACCTGCCTTTCATAAACCCATGCTGACTGGGCCTGATCACTTGCTTGTCCTGTACATGCCACGTGATGGTACTCAAGATGATCTGCTTCATAACCTTCCCTGGTACCGAGGTCAGGCTGACAGGCCTGTAGTTCCCCAGATCCTCCTTCTGGCCCTTCTTGTAGGTGGGCATCACATTTGCTAACCTCCAGTCAGCTGGGACCTGCCCATTTAGCCAGGACTGCTGACAAAGGATTGAAAGTGGCTTGGTGAGCACTTCCACCAGCTTTCCTTCTCACTTTAAGATTTAAATATGATACATGTTTTATAATAAGAGGGCCTGATTTGGGATTCTTCCCAGCTGCAATTCTCACAAAACCTAAAGGAAGGTGATCACCTTCCTACACTTCTGTCCTTCTTTCTAGTTTTGCTGAAATAGTCCATAAGAGTCAGAAATATCACTGGGACAATACAGAAATATGGACAAGCAAGGCAAATCGTTAAGCCTCACCTTCTTAGGAAACCAGGCCAAGAAGAGTGAATCGTATTAGTTGGAGTACGGAAGTTGCAGCCAAACTATTTGGTTAGCAAATGGATTAGATATACCTGAACAAAAAACTCTTTAATGATCCACGTGCAGCTTGGATCCTCCTTAGATAAAATGAGGGATAAATTCTGCAATGAATTCCACCATTTGGAAAAAGAAAACCCCACTGCATTACTAGCCTCAACACATTTTCTACTGTAAAAGGTTCATGCCGTGCCCATGCAGACAGAGCTGAGCCCTTTAATAATTTCAGATGATGGAAGTTTCACATGCCATCCTGCCACCACTTCTGATCTGAGTGGGAGACACAGCGTCTACACCAGACAGATCGGTTTTCAGGTCTGCTCCAACAACTGTCTCCTCTGTCCGATCAGCTCAGGACAGTGCTTCCTCACCACTTTGGAAGGCAGCTTTGGGAGCTCTACTAGGAACTGGGAGAAAGCCTCCATCCACTTGGGACCATCAAAGGGTTGGACTCCAGCCTACAAAGTCTCTATGTGATGCCCCGACAATTCTCTAAACATCACAATTTCATCAAAAGGAAAGAAACTTAGAGAACAGGGGCTGGAGACAACGTTTGAAACATGCTCAGGCGAGACAGCTCGTTCCAGTGGATGTGCCTTACCTTGGACTGGGACTCAGCAGACAAATCTCCTTCCTCTCTCTACAACTGCCAAGCTGGGGCTCCTCCAACAAATCATTTGGCTGCCCTCTACTTTGGTTTTCTCCCATTTCTTTTGCTTATTTTCCAGCATGTCTGAGGGAGGGTTTCTCATTATTTCTTGGTGTGGCACATCACATAGGGACCACAGTTAGAGCTTGAAATCTGAAGATGCTTCTTTTGCATTTGCCATACTGCAAATAGTAACATTTTTACAGCACTTTCAGGATGCTCAAAAGCTGCTGAGGAAGAAATCAGTACCTAAAAAACCAAATGTACAAATATAGAACTGAAAGCAATGCAAAATTAATACTATGTCTCCAACATTATGCCTTCCAAGTCTTGTGAGAGAATATCTGGGGAAAAAAAGTCTTTACAGAAGTGCTTCATTTCCCAGATGAAGGAACATCTGAATCATTTCTCCTCTGATTAATCTGTTATCATCATGCTCTGCCACTGATTATTCCCTGTACTTCACAGTCAGGAAGTACTACCATGGCAGTGAGATGAGCCTTGGCTGGATTTGTAGCTGTCAGGAAGAAGGCAGCATCCCGCATCTCACAGATAGCTGCCAGCCCTTTTGCTATTGCAAAACTCCCCTTTCCCTGCCTCTGGCCAGGCCTGCCAGCTCAGCTAGAAGGGGAAAGCTGGGCAGACAACCCTGCTGCTCCCAGCCAGCATTGCCCAGCCCTGGAAGCTTGCAGGAGATGTGCTCTGTGAAGCTAGATCACAGGGAACTAGACTAGGGTGGAGTATTGTTTGTTACGATGTGGATCACAACCCTGTCCTTTGCCCACATGTAAGCCCACCCCGTATGAACCCTGAGGAGTGCACAGCCCACCAGCAAAGAAACTGTCACTAGCTCTTTAAAAAGGACCATGAAAGTTTGAGGTGCTTTACTTAACCGCTGCAAAGGTCATTTGCCTGCATGAAAACTGAGTTATAATGAAGTGTACCACATTTGCTGGCCAAGATTGTCAAAGAGCTGTTAAAAACAGCAGGTATCTCTTGGCCATCTATTCTATAGCAGGCCAGGCACCCCAAGGACCCTGCTAGCTGTTGGGCACATTTTCTTCAGCTCCAGCTAAATCACTGGACATAACCTTTAGATATGACACAGGGCTGGGAGCCTTGCATGGACACAAATTTAGGGCTGGCTGAAAAGACAACACAGAGAGAAAAATCCAACTGGCAGTTTGCAATGGCCATGGGAAGGTGAAAAGCTCCATCCTTCAGGAACATACAGAAGGTGGGAACAGATGCATTTAAAAAAAGCATACCAGGAGTCTCTTTTGACTGTGAAACAGAGAGCTAGAAACCACACTGAATTGTGATCTTCTTAAAGTGAACTGGAAGTAATAAAATTCCCCGTATCTTTGCTTTCCAGAGGGGTTGAGCACTTTCTGTTTGTCTCATGACAGCACTGGGATGGGAATTCAGGCCCCATGATGTGGCCACTGCGCAGACTTTTCCTGCCCCCAGAGCTCAGAAAGGAAAGGTGTGCCAGACCCCTGTTAAACTGTCCCCCTCAGTTCAGCATCCAAGCATTTGCAGTGATGATACCTCTTCAATGTGCTGGGTACCTAAATCCTGTTTGTACATATTTTCCTAGCTCTCCCTATGCCTCAAACCCACTTACCAGACTTTCTGGCTGTATTTATGTCTTTGTTTTTATCCTCCTCATACTACTGTTTCCCATTAGGTTCTTTTTCTCCTTAATTTGAACCCTAATGATGCAACATACAATGTACAGTGTACTACACATTCTTGTGGCCCCAGAGACATCATTAGAAGCAGACTTAGTTATTGCTTGCTTTTTAAAAATCCATCTGTAGTAACGGATTTTCAAGTTTTTTTGAGACACCTTGATTTGGAGGATGTTCAGCTTAAAAATCCATGAAAGGAGGCCACAGGGGGTTTTTTGGTTGTGGGGGTTTTTTTGTTTGTTTTGGTTTGCTTTTTTTGCGGGGGGGTGGGGGTGGGGGGTTGGAGTTTTTTTAAAAGAGGAGAGTGTTCATCACTTTCTGAAAACCCAGAATTGGTCTCTGAAAATCACTTGTGACTACTGAAATCCTTGGCCAATAAATAACAATTACCATCCTCATTACTGAGCAAAGGATGACAGGGAAAGCAGGTCTGCATCAGAGCGCACCGAGAGGAAGAGCAACCCTCAGCCACTGAAGCTGCCAACAACACGTTCGTCCTGGCAGATGTCGTCTTATCCCAAGAGCTGCCACTGCCACTTTCTGCGGGACTGTTTTCTTCAGCTGTCTAATCCTGAGCTGCAGCAAACACACGGCTCTTCTCCTCCCAGTAAGCAGACAGACCACAAGAGCGAGTGTTCACAACCATGCTGCAGCTTTGGCTTTCTCCTTCCCTTTGAAGGGACAGGACTGTGGGACAAAACACACTTGTCAAGTTAATTAGGAATTGGGAATATCAGTTCTGAACTCTACTGTGAAGAAAGCAGATCTGCTAAATTAGATGTGCTATGAGTGGGGGCAAGGTGCTTTTCAGCATTCACCACCCTCAGGTAGAAAAGCAAATGTGCTACCCAGGATTAGCAGCATGCTTGTATTAAATGTTAAAGCCCACAGCAAACTGAGAGACTTGATTACAGTTCTTCTTTAAATACTGTTAAAATGATAAAAACACTATACAAAATTCTTGTGGAAATTGCACCTTTCAGAAGGGAGATAAAAACTTTGCCTCCATAATGGCAACAAAAGGGAACTGTATGAAGTAAAAAGAAAAAAAAGAGTGAAGCAAAGAGAAGATGGCAGGGACTGCATCCACGCTGGAAGCTTCCTTGGGGACATCTCTACAGTGATGCTTTAAAGGATCATAAGCCCCATCTAATTTTAAAAGAGACTGAGAGTCTCAATTGATCTCAGACCATAAAAAGCACAAATGGGAGAGAGATACTCCCAACTCCAAAAGCAGCAGGCACAAAAATTACATTCCAGCCTCAAACTTCAATGGCTGGTAACTATGGCATTATTAAATGTACAGCAGGTCCCCTCTCCAAGCTATCCTAAAAAATCTGTGCTAAACTGACATTCAGCTCAGGAAGAGGGAGAAGGGAGGCACTGGCAGGAGGCTGCTAATGTTACACCACTTCCCACCCCTTGGGAGACGCATCCAACAAGGTGAAGGTTCCACCCATAGCCACAGACAGATTTCCAAGTGTCTTGATTCTCAGATCCCTCAATTATCTCAATATGATTTTATGATAAAAAGAAACCTGTACACTCATTGCAGGGAACAGCGCTCAAACTAGGAGACTGTATCTTTTTATATAGCTGCTGTATAAATGCTAAGTCCCCAAAAGCTTATAATTTAATTCTAAGCAATCTCCTTTGCCCCTGCCAATTCACTTAAGCACAATAAGAGAAGAATTAATAAAACATCTTCATCAATCATTATCTGTATGTAACATTCACAAGGACAAATCAAAACACACACAAAATTAATTCACAACAGTTTCTGAAGGAAAAGCACTGGCTTGTGTTCACTGCAGCACATACAGTTTCATGTTATTGCTAGTTAAAAGTATTCAAACATTCAGCTAAGTTGTTTACTTTAGACATCTACCAGGAAACAAAACCAACTCCATGTGCCCCACAGCGGATCAGTCACAAAACACATCATGGATAAAGAGGAGCCAAAATGAAACATTCGCCAGTACCCGCCAGGCAGAAATGTTCCACAGCAACAGACACCTGGAGACAACATGGTTATGTGGATCCCACGTCTGTAGCATGACGCCTGCCAGGGATCGTCCTTCCTATTATATTCCCAAGGAAGCTAACACTACGACAAGGTGTTTGAGACCGCAAAGGCGGAGGAAGCTCCTCTGTGATGCAACCAACTTTATTTCATTTTATCACACCGGTTGCAAAACACTGCTGGAGTTCTGCTCTCTTGGGACCGTACGGGTGCCACAAACTATTGCTGAAGTAGCAGGTAAATACCACAAAGTAGTGTTTCACTTCTACGTGAGAGATGAAAAGCATGTCTGAATTTTGTAAAAAACACTAAATACCTTAATGGATAACGCGGTTGTATGAGTATGGAAAAAAAGTTATTACAAAATACACACTTGAATTTCTAAATCACTTCCATTTTGTGGAAATGTCTTATATTCTTTGGCAAAAGTCTTCACCAAATTTATTTACTTGACAAGAGTTTTTCAAATTATTTGCTTAAAACTAATGATGAACTTGTTATTGCAAAAGCTTTCTGCCAACATCACATTCTGAGAGTTAGACAAATCAGGTAGGAAATAAAAATACTACGTGGTCTACTTGTTAATCAAGACTGTCCAGGTTTTAAGTCGTGAATAGTTACATTTACCCATCTTTGACAAACCCAGAAGCTAAAATTCATTTGCAAAAATGAAGGGGTAAAAAATTTCAAATGTGACCATTGTCAAACAAAAAGGGTGGCCCAACTAATTTAAAGAAGTCATGAGGTTGGAGTTTGTGTCAGGTGACTCTTGCGTGGCAGCATCACCTTTCAGGATCCAATCTCCCACCTATTTCAGAGCCCCCAAAACTACAGAAGTGAAGACTTCTTCCACTGTACTTACCACTGTAATTTAAACTGTCCTTGCTACAAACATTCATCCAAAGCAGCTTTGGCACTTAGGGTCCAGCTGCACTTGCTGTTCCCACTTCTATGATCCAATATTTCTCAAGCAGAAAGGTAGAAATAACCTTATAAGCAAAAAGGGTTGAAAGTCACACCTGCACGTACACACGCAGCAGCCCACAGCCCACTGTTGCAGTTCTATCGGCTTAACAGAGTTGCTCGAGAGAGATGAGTTTGGGATAAAACTATTTAATAAAAATAACTGAACTACCTTTGGGGGTAACAGTCTTCATAAAGTATGTCAGCAGCCTCTTGCTGGCAGCTCTGAAGTCATCTCATATTGCAAAGCAACTGACTTTGACAGAAGTTTAACAAGCAGGAGAAAAAAACCTCAGGGCTGGCTATTCAAGCAGAAGTGGCTGAAGTTGAAACGTTACTAGTATCGTACTCTGTAGGTACCTCCAAAGCCCTGATTACATGCATCTTATATGAAATAACAATTTGAAATGTAATAGTTGAGAGAGCTGCAGGTGGAGGCAGAGGCAGCTTGCACTGGCTGCCAAACACCAGGCACTTGAAGCTTTCATAAGGTGTTCAAGGTGCTCAGTCACTCCCTGCAGCCAGAGAGTCCCTCTCAGGGGGTCCCCTTCAGCCCTTGTGCTCTGACATACCGCCTGACCCCGCAGGATTTCCAGGTCCTGGATCCAGCAGCACTTTCTGCAAGTCACTGTATATCTCCTGCTATCAACCTCTGATCTCATAGGTCACACGAGAAGCAAAATGACATTATTGAGCATCACCATGTCACTTGCCTCCCTACAGCTAAATAAGGGGTGCAGAAGCAGCAGGCTATTTAAAGAAAGCCATTACAGCTACTTGACAGATCCTGGAGGAGAGACATCACACACATATGCATCATTGCTCCCCAAAAACAGGCTTGCACCTATGAGCAGCTTCAATGGGAGGATTTTGCAGTGCTTTACCGAGGTTTGTTTTCACACGCAGAGGGAACACAGAGGTGTTACAAGCACAACAAAAAAGGCCAAACTCCATCACAGCTAGTTTTAAACAGCTTGGCCAGGTTTATCCAATGCATCGCTGGCAGTGGCGAGACCTTCCTGCCCCCTGTAAGGAGCACCCAGCAGCTCACTGTGTGCTCTGGCCCATTAGACTGCAGCACAACCAGTTACTGAGTCTCCCCTCTTCCACTAAAAGCATTAAGGGACCCACATCATCTTCTCGTGACACTTCTAAAAGGAGGCTCGTCTACCCCTGACTGGCTAGAGGAGTGCGAGGAAATTCTGCCTGGCCCTGCCTGCAGCCTCCTTTGCCTGCTCGTTGGAAGACACCTCTCCATCCATGGGCCAGGCACTGGGAAGGAAAATCCTGCTGGGGCAAGAGGACACTGCCATCAGAAAGCAGCTGTTAATGCTATGGAAGAATGCAAGTCCATACACAACATCAAGCTGAGCACCATGATGGCTGGGAGGCTGGAACAAAGGTGTAGTGTTGACTATAGAGGGGTGCTACAGCTTGGGGTGCCATGGGGAACACCCTGCCACCAGATACGATAGCCTCAAACCCCCAAACCTCCAAAGAAAAGTGTCAGCTCTATCTTTCCATGTCAATTCTTTACATACAGCCACTTTTACAGGTAGCAATAAACACTTTAAGAAGGTACACAGGATGCTCAGAAACACTCTCATAGTGATTCATGAGAAAGGAGGAGCTCATCAAATGTTTTACGCTCATTTGTGTCCTCTCAGATAACCATGGCACAGATTATATTCAAGATACTCGTGTGGATCTCTATCAGGGCTTAATAAGCCTTGACAATGCTACTTAGACTCTTTAAACAGTTTCCTGAGATATGTAAATGCAATTGATCATATGATAGCATAGTTATAGCCCTCCCCCCAAAGAATATAATCTTCATGGATATGATTCAAAATGCACGAGTATTATCTGAAACCTACATAGGTTCCACAAATCCAAAGTATTTACTGTTAGACATGGAAATAGCTGAAAAATTTTAGTTCCTACAGCTGCGTTCTTGCTGGGCTGTCTCAAGGTTTGCATATGACTGAGTTAAATTCTAACACAACAGCAAGACTCTTGCATGCAATTAGAAAACAGGGTGTTCTGGTATATCCAACAGGTTTTGGAGTGTCTGGGCATTTAGCAATATTTAAACAAATGCAGACCACGTGCTTGGCAGAGACAGAATTTCAATGACAAGGACAGAAAATGTATGATCACGGAGAGTGATGCTCACATCTCCAAGCTTTGAGTCTTGAAGGCTATCCATACCTCTTGTCATCGAGAAGAAGTCTTACTGATGGCTGAAGAGAAAAAGAGGTCTAGACTGTGACAGCACCAAATTTCCTAAAAACAGATACGATCTTTGAGTTTTGAGAGATTTCAAGCCCAGACCATCCCTAACAGAAATCAGCAAAACTTATCCCACATGTTAAGCCTGATGATTTATCCCACCACCGAGTTTGGCCTTTAGATCCTAGGCTGACTCAAGACCTTCTGAAGCATTTTATGTCCAAAATGAGAGAGAGGAAAAGTGAAAGAAAAGAGGTTGATGTCCCATATGTCACACTGAAACTTTCCAGGCAATGCAGGTACGTGGGGACTCTATGCCATATACTTAGCTATCCTTTAATGCTCTTTCCAAGTCTGAAGTCACTCCATCTCCTAGTAGATTAAAATGAGACCTGAGAAAGACACAGTTCATTTTAAATGGGCAGTAATTTAACTCCTCTGCTGCACACTCCAGGCAAAAGAGAGGAAGGGAAAGGCAGCAAACCTCTGCAGCTCACATCCAGGCTGCGAGGCCCTGAAGCCACAGGAATCCCAATTGCCCAAAGCAGCACCAAGGGGATTTTATCCTTTGTAGTGTGAGAGAACATGCAGAGATTAGCGTATTACGCAGTGCCTAATCTTTACGTTTAAAACTACGTAGTATGCCTCTGGGCCCATCAGCTAGTGCTTTCCTTGCTAGAGAGTCCTGCCTGGTGGGATTTGATACGCACATTCTGCCTCAACCACAGCCCTTGCCAAAGGAGCTGGGCAATGGGAGCCAGGTGCAGCCCTGCTCATGCATATTTTGGTTACATTTAGCCAGGCACTTGCGTTTCAGAACCTGGTTGCTCCGTGATCTATAAACTGATGCTCGTGCAGAGGAAACTAAGGCGCCAAAAAAATGATCGAAAGCTTTACAGGAGAGTGGAAAGCAAACTGCAAAGAGCACTTGGGTGACACTGTTTCTTCCTCAGAGAAGAACAGCATTGGGAAGGTGAGGAGCCTGAACGTGAGCTGAAGGCAGCCCCCAAGTCATCCAGTAAGAGCTGAGAAGCAGGCACACCTTCAGGAAGCTGCTCCCCGCCTCGTCGGCCCTCCTGGGGTGAGGCGGGGGGGTGATGGAGATGCTCGCCAGCTCTCTGAGGAATGCCTTGTATGTCTCGCTGCCAGTTGCTGGGGGACACTGACATCGTCTGGGACAGAATTAGAAAACCTTGAGCAGGAGGGCAATGCGGCACAAGTGCTAAGTCAGCCGTAGGCTATATGTGGCGCACCAGTTGGTGCTCTCTTTCCCCTTCTTCAGATACTCATTCCTTTGGCCTGCTCCTTCAGCACGACTTGACTTCAGCCTATACTGCCCTGTGACTGCTGTATACCTCTGGCTGCATTCAGGCTACCAATGCCTTACGCAGCACTTGGAGGAGCCAAGGGGTGAATCCTCCCACCAAAACACACCCATTGCCTCCTTCAAGCCGACAGAGCCCTTCATTTGTGCAGAGAATCCAACCTTTGTGCCACACTGTCTCCAGCGTTCATCCATCATTGTCCTGTCTGCCACCACCTGCAAATCCCATGGTGCCAGGCCTGACTGTCTGCTGGTCACATTCCTGCACAGTCACCTCCAGGTCTCCTCCTGTGCTCCCTGCTCCCAGACTGCCTTCCTGAGGACAGGGCACCCTTGTTGGACCAAGACCCCTGAAATGTGCTCATCTGGCCATTTATTGGGCTTGACTCTCTTCTGCACAAGCTTCCACAGCTTATCAGGGTGTCCTGCAGCTGCAAGCATCTTGGATAGCAAATGGCTTTGCTTTTCTGTGCCTTGCACATTGTGAGCACTGACAAAGCCAAATCATTAGTAGATTAATTAGGCACCCTGTTGCACACAGTCAGCATTACAGCCTGAAGCTGAGATCCTGAGAGTTTGCTGGCAGTGGATCCCTGGCTTGTTACTGTGGTGAAATGTGCAAGAATCAAAGCAGACAAGTAGTCCAGCCAAGGCAGTCATCTCTCTTATGGCCAAACCCACAAGTTTAAGAGAAGGCACAAGGATCTCTGCAGCATCTCAATGTGAAAAAATGCACCCAGTCTCTATCAGTTCAAGAACTGCTTAAGGACAATGAAATGCATTATATATTCCTTCCAAATTTGTTATGAATTATGGTAACTGTGATATTCTTCATAACTGCCTAAACACCCCGTTCCCTTCTGCATCATATTAAGTTCTTGGCCTCAACTAGTCCCCCAGCAAAAAGTTTCACAATCTAACTGGTGTTGGAAAAAACATCATTCCCACGTATTAGTTTTGAGTTTCACTGAACCTCCCTTGTTTGTGTTCAACAGGCTTTTCCATGAACTTCCCTGTACTTCTTGTAACTTTGGATAACAGGATTACTTCCCACTTACAGGCTGAATAAAGTAGGTGGTTGTACCAGGGCACAGCTCCAAACCATTGCAATCTTTCTCAAAGCTTGTTGTTTGCCAAGTGGTATACGTACGCTTGCAATTTTTCCTGCTGACATTGCAGCCACCCAACCTTCAGAAGAGGAACACAGCAAATATTTAACAGCAACAGGTGTCAGATAGGAGTTGATCACAGGAACGAGAGGACATGTCAGACAGCTGAAATGATAGAAGATAAGTGTGCATGGGACAGGAGAAATACTCCAAGAAGAGACTGGCATAGGTTGACTGTCCTTAGGTATTTATAAACACTGTCTATATTCTCAGTGTTACACACCTTGCCTGAAAGCAAACTCCCACCAGAGCCTTCTGAGTGACCAACACCACTTCCCCAACTGCTTGACCTGGCGTCCTGTGATGAACTCACCAACGATTTCACAAAACAGATCAAGGAAAGCACATTTGAAGCAGACACTCAGAGACACACTAAACTCGCAGTGGCCCTTTTGGCCACAGAGTAGTAGCATATAAATTAGCATGACCTTGCCCAAAAAGGATCTCTTCCTCTGTGGCCTCCTAAACCAGCCCTCTGGCTGCCCTGTCTATCTTGAGCAGAGTAAAGCACCCAGAAGAAAACCGCTGGCCTAAGCTCTTCTGAGCGAACTTACCCTGGAAGAAGCACGCTTTACCTTCTGACCCCTGCGCAACACTGCAGATAAACTGCGACTAGTAGATATGTCTCTTGGGTGGTCATCATAGCATGTGTGGCTTGGTGGACATATCAAAAGTGTAAAAGGAAAATAAAGTTCCTATGCAGATAATGAAAAAAACAAGTACCTTGTTTTTAAGTTACTGGCAAAATGGGAAGTTAATTGCATTTTCAGGCATTTTAGACAGCAAAAGGCAAAAGTCTCAAAGGGATTTCGTTGTGAAACAGAGCAGAAGCAGCAGTGCTCACCCTTTCATCCAAGAGCTTCGTGGCTTGCATGCTCCCCTGAAATATGGGAGATCTACTCTCCTGCTTCACTGCATGGATTTAAACCATTGCCTCCCTTCTCCTGGACAAGGGCCTGACTCCCTGGGCTATAGGAAACCCCAAGACAGAGCCATCCTATTAAAACTGGACCAGAAAGGCAGAGACTTCGGAGTAATAGCACAGGGAGCACAGCCCAGTGCAGGAACTCCCGCTTCCATTCTGGTGCTGCAATCAATGCCACCCCTATGTGACTTTAGCCTGAAAAAAGGAACGTATTCCACTTCAGAAGTGTCAGAATTAATCATGTCAATGCTCTAGATGGAAAACACACTTCCGTTGTATTAATTCAACTAAATGCAGCCTGAACACATGAAAGTTTTGTGTTGACCAGAACTGCATCCTCATAGATTAAACCATCTGTAAAAATCAGGCAAGCCCCAAGCAAGCTGACCCCCATTTCAGTGACTAGCAGGACTAACAGGACATGGTTTCCTACCAACAGCTTTCTCACTGCTGGATTTTCTGGGACCTTGTGAAATCTGAAGCTCTGTCACCACTCATTATGCCTCCTCTC
The DNA here is from genome assembly GCF_034638445.1 of Ciconia boyciana. NCBI lineage: Eukaryota > Metazoa > Chordata > Aves > Ciconiiformes > Ciconiidae > Ciconia > Ciconia boyciana. Next base: position 39,061,547 of record NC_132943.1, on the reverse strand, counting down.
AACATGGATTCTCCTGCAGGAGAGAGGCATCCATGCACTCCCCAGGAGCTGTGCACACGACAAGGCAGATGCCAGTGATAATTCACATCCCCAGCTGCTGCCGCTTTCCCTTAGAAGCGGGTCTTGGCACGTCCCAGCAAGCACAAGTGAGAGGCTGGGGGTTTGCTCTAGTATTCCTGCTTGCATGAAGCTGCTACTAAAAGCGGAAGAGGAGCCTTCCTGCTGCAGCCCCTGGAACCAGCTCTACAGCCCAGGGCGAGATGGTATGACACCGCCAGAGACCTGTGAACGGCAGCTCCCATGCAAGAGCACTGGGACACATCTCCTCTGCATCACCTGGGATGACTTTGCTGCCTAGGGACAGACCCAATGCACTCCCAGAGATGTCTTGGGACACATCTAAGCTTGCCAGGCAGATAAACCTGTGGTGTCCTGTCCCAAGCCCAGAAAACTGACTGGATCCAAATCCTTAACCCAGCAATTGAAATAAGGACCTGCCGCCATCCTCCTCCTCTGCACCTGTTTATCCTCTTGCCTGATCAATATACAATTATTCTGTGGCATCTCCTCACAAAACCTCCTTTTCTGGCAGCATGAAGCACGTCCAGGCGCATCTGCATTCTCAGACAGGCCACACTATGCAGAGCCAGCACTAAATTCATGCTTCATTTCTGAAAGCCTGTCTTCCTTTTAAAATATATTTGATGGTGGCTTTCAGGCTTATTTCGTTTCTATGGTCACCTGAGGTTTGCAATTATTAGATCATCACTGGTTCTTTCTTGCAATTACTTAAAGTTCTCATAGGTGTAGAGATACATAAAAATTATTTTAGACTATTTTCCACCCAAGTTATACCTCCAGGATCCATTTCCGCTGGTGGATTTTGCTAAAGTTTGGTTTGCGCAACATAAAACATCAGCATCACTGGAGATGCCCTCATCAGGCCCCTCAGGGATGACAGCCCGCAGGCTCCTGCTAACCTGCAGTGGGGCAGGAGAGGCCATGCCATCGCCTTCCTAGGCAGGCCAGCAGAGCAGGGATCCTTCCATCAAGCACCTTGAAGGCAGCCAGCAGAGCTTATAAGTCAGAGGCTCTTTGTCCCAAAGCCGCCTACAAAACTAAAGGCAGAAAAAAGGAAACAAAATCTCTCTTGGTCTGTTCTCTAAAGCAGAGACTGAGCGAAGGCTTCAAATTGTGTGCATCAGTATAGGTCTATTGATTCAAAATTCAGTCAATTGATGACTCAACTTCCAAAAAAGTCTCTTGCTCAAGGTCATGGGCTGTAGAAAAGAGGTCTGAGCACAGGTTTTCTTACATGAAAATACACCTTTAGCCACTCTCCATCCCTTTTTTGGTGTGCATTTTTGTAAGTTTACCTTCCTTAAAAGACATTGATCTAAAATGCAAGTGCTTGGATACCCTGCTAGACTTTGGATGCAAAGTGTCCGTCCAGGCCTTCAGGCTCTAAATTTCTAATTACAAGACACTCCACAGTATAGTTCATGAGAGAGAAATAAGGGCCCCATCAAAAACCTTGCACTTACTAGCACAGAACTTCAGGATTCTGAAGAGTACATGGGAGAGAGATTGCTGGACAAGGGAGGAACAACCAGCAGTCCTGGATTTTTCTGCAGAAAATCTCAATCATATGGACCTGGGAGAACCATCAGGTGTGAAAGAGTTAGAAGCTGTTTCGCTGTGCTAGAAAAAGTCTACTGAAAACAGAAAAGCCATCTTCTGAAAGTTGTGTCTCCCGGAGAGCATGGGGAGCAGGGAGATCCATCAGGAGACTGAGGGATGGAAAGATAAACAAGAGACACAGGATGAGCAGGCAAACAAGGTGAAAACAGAAGTGCCTCCTTTGCCTGATGGCTAGTTTCCAATCATAAATACATTACAAAACGAAACCTTTTGTGTAGGAAAACATAACATCCAGCTGATCTTATTCTATCAGGGCTCAGCTTATCCCTAGGAGAGGAAAAAGAAGATTAAAGGAAAAGATTAAAGGAAGCAATTTTCAATTTTAAACACAGTCTTAACATGATAGAAAGGAACAGTAAGAACAGCTGAAAGACACTCAGGGTCTGGGAGAAATGCCTTGGCTGAAGGTACTGCAGTGTTTTCCATATTTGTCTGCTTTATTTTTAAACACCCAGAGCCTTTGCTTGATCAACACTTCCTTGTAAAAGAAGGCAGCAGAGGAGGAGTGAGGGGCTGTGGGGAGAGAGGCAAATGAGGTTGGAAATTGATGATCTTCCCAGCCATGAAAGTCAAAATTCCTGCTTGAAACCAAATCCTCCTGGAGAGCTACGCAGGCATGGGGGAAAAGGGGAGGGAAGGAAAGAAAGAAGATTTATTACTTAAGCAGAACTGAAATTCTGATGAGAAAAAGGACTGTCCAATCCATGCCCGAATGTCAACAGCAGATCCGAAACTGGGTTTGTCATATTTCCCTCTCCTTTGCATGCATTAAAAAAACACAGGGGAGGTGGCTGCAGTTTTTAAAGAGGGGGGAAAAAAGCCACCGAAGTCCCTTGATCTTATGAAGCCCTGAACTCTTATATTCCATTTATAGCTCGAGCTGGAATGACATCCCCCTTGATTAGCAAGCTGTCCAATCCAGCTGCATGTGTCAGGACTGTACGAGGCACTAAGTGAAATATATATATGCCCTTATAGAGTTTAGCACATCGGGTCCACCTCCAGGGCACAGGCTGTAGCTCATTCTGACCACTGCTCCTCGCCCAGGAATCACTTTTAAGGTTGTATTTTTTTAGAAGTTTTTTTTGGGGGGCACCTTTACTTTCAAGTTTAAGCAACACAAAATGGCACCAAAGAAGGACGTAAAGAAACCAGCAGCCGCACCAGCACCAGCACCCGCACCCGCACCAGCGCCAGCACCTGCACCAGCTAAACCCAAAGAACCTGCAATCGATCTCAAGAGCATCAAGGTAAATGGATGAACGTGTGCTGATCGCAGACCCAAAGCGCTCCCAAAGGGGAAAGTTAGCACAGTCCTGGCCAAGACCTGCAGTGAAATGTTGCGTATGTTTGGTTCCGGTTTGGGGACTGCAGTGAAATGAATGAGTAACTTCGGTCGACAGATTTGTTGACCTGCCTGAGCTTTTGATTGTTTTAATAGCCGGAGGGGGGTAAGGCATGGTGCATGATTTAACACAAAAGTGAAGCCTGGTGATTTCAAAAGTATTTTGGAGGGTGGCCATCAGAACTTTTTACCAAATCAGTATCAGACTGACCTGTTTGGTAAAGCTAAATTTAAAAGAAAAAAACCAACCAAAACCCCACCTAGAACCCCTAAAGTAGATGCATGAGGACAGGAAAGGGTTACTGAAACTTGAAATGCAATGTTTTCCCATAGCGCTATACTAAAACCACACCTTATTTTGCAGTTTCCCCTCAAATTCCTTTCCAAATTTTTGCAACCACCTGATGACCCTTTGGTCATGTGTTTTGAGATCAGCATGGCTTATCTTTAAAAGCAGAAACAAAACAGATTAAAAAAAAAAAGAGAGAGATTTGGCAGTTTCATCTATTTTCTTTTCATTGCATTGTACAACAAGCATTGATAGCGACCATGAGCTAGAAAGCCATGGATAGAAGCATTTTAAGTGATTTCCTCTCACCTTTACATATTTGCTCAGAATTTGCAATTTGCTGCATATTGAAAGCAACAAAGAGGAAGAGTCTTTCAGAGGTTTCCCTCTGACTGCACTTCCATTTGATCTCATACTGTCTTTAGACTTTGCATGCCAACCAACATCACTGATTGTTGCCTTGACCCTTCAAAGAAAATTCCTCCGTGTTGGGAAATTCTTTACTTCAGAAAGAGGAGAGGGAGGTTAAGTGGTTAAAGAGATGAAGAGACAGACTAGTTTCTCTGTGTAGGACTATAAGTAGTTATTCTCTACCTACCTGACAAGCTGACTGGTGCCAGGACCAATTTGCTAAATTCTACATAAGGAATCATGCCTATTATGGAGAAAAGGAGTACAAAGACTCCTAATAGGACCTACTTATTTTCATCTCATGATGAATTCTGTTTCTGGTGTCTCAATACATATAGTCCCAAGATTATGACCCATTTAGTGAAATTTCTTAAAGTTTACTTAAATTTTCACAATCAGTAGTCAGTATTTTTCTGAATTGGTATGTAGCTTCTCATAAGACTGAAGCTGAACCCACTGACAAGGCAAAACAAGAGTAAGAGAAAAAAAGACATTTTGAAATACTTTGATCATAGTAAAGGCTACACAAAAAGCCCACTGTTTTTGAGAACACTGCCTGAAAATTAGATTAGACCTCACATTTCACTCATCTCGAGAGATGAAGGGGAACGCAAGCTACGTTTCCTACTAAATAATTTAATATGATTTGATAGCTTTCTATGTCCGGTTCATTAAGAGAAAATAGAATTTTCAACTCCAGTGATCCTAGCTAATCTATCTTTATATAAATAGACTTAATAGTATATTACCAGCTAAAAAATGGCAGGCTGCAGTTTGAGGCATCTCTGCAGTTCACTCCTTTACCCAGACAGCTCTCTATTACTGCAGGAAATACATAATGGTAGCACAGAGAGAATGCTCCAGGTTTTGTCATATTCAGACTGATAAAAGAAGATAGTCTGCCTAAATTATCCTTCTTTTGAAAGATAATATCAGAAAAAATATTTTCCTCTTTGAAGCGGGGGGGGGAACCTGGGCTACTATGACAAAACTATTCTTTTAGCACTAACAGCAGCACAATAGCGTTACTATTCCTATTTGTAAATAAGTGAAGATATGAGCAGCATGACAGAGGTTACAGGACTACCCTGCAATGTGGTGGGTGGCACAGCCCCCTGCCCTGAATGTTCATCACTAGCATATATCTTTCCACAAGTATTTCCTCCACTCTTTGTCATGCCCTTACCAGGCAAGGAGCAGGGTGCCTCAGAGGCACTGCAAGAGTGGACAGAGCCCCCCCGGCAGTGAGGGAGTCTTCTCAACCACACAGCCATGGCCACGAGGTGATGCAGAAAGCCACGCTGCCTGCAAGGGTGACACACAACCCCTCTGTCCCTGACCTTCCCCTCTCACCTGAGACCCCACATTGGTCAAGGGCTGCCCAGGCAAACTGTGGCACCTCCAGTGCTGGGCTCTTTGAGAAGGCACCAGGAACAGCCATGGTGCCTTTCATCCTGCCTCGGAGCAGGGGCAGGGACTGGACAATCTCCGAAGGTCCCAACCAGCCACCCTGGGTTATCCTTTTTCACCCTTTGAGAGCTCAGGCAGTAAAGGGAAACAATGTCTTCTTATAAGCAATTTGCCTGGGAGATGTGGCAGTCAGGAATCAACATTTTCTGAGTCTTAGTCCGGTCCCTTAATTAGCATTAATTAATCCTGAATCCTTCCATTCAGCCACCAAAGTCTCAGCATGGGAAAAGGCACAGCACTATTTCCAGCAAAACTTTGGAGCCAGGGAGTACTTAAAACTAAGCTTTTGACCAGGACTCAGTGAACGATCTTCTCCTGGGGCTCTTTGCGATGATTTACCAGGCGTGGAGTCAAAGCCTCCAGCACTTTTAACAAGGGCATCAAGTGGGCTCCCTCCACTCCTCAGGGGACTTAGTGGCCATGCCAGAGCTTGCTACTAATGAGGGGTGACTGGGAATGCCAGGCTGCGGTGCTGGCGATGATCTGGGGAGTCACACAGCAGGAAAACACACAGAAAGGCTTTGTTAGATTTTATAAAGAGACATCCAAACCCCTTTGAACTGTTACAGCTGGACTGAGTAAGGGTAGAGCTGCCTAATAAGGGTTTACAACAGCCAAATAAGCCACATTTGGCAGTGTACTTCATATTAAATTGGCATCAGAGATCATAATGTTCTCCAAAACAAACAAGAAGGTGGTTTACAAACATGGCTAGTGATTCTTTAGGGGTACCCGTCCTCTCAGATGCCCTGCTTGGCCCATCTTCAGGGAATCTGGTTTTCTGAGCCTTTTGGGGTGCACACTTTGAAAGTCAGGCTTTTTTTTTTTTTAAGAGGTCTCAAGCTGGGTTCCTGCAAATGCCTGTAAATTGCACCCCAAAATTGCCTGTAACCATCAGAAGTTGACAGGCCTTTCACCTTCTTCTGTTATTTTTTTCCCCCACTTTAAATTAACCCAATTAAAGCAAATACTTGGCAATTGGCTAGTACTAATAGCAGCTGGTATGGGATTTTCTATTTTTGAGCACCATCTATTGACTATAAAACCAAGTAACAGGAATACCTAACTGCTAAAGACTCAAATCTGTACAGTCAGCCCCTTCTCAGCTCACCTTAGCTTACAGTAGAACCACCACAGGAAGAGAGTCAAGGCAGGGAGGAAGAATTTGTTTTGAAGTGGAAATTTAAAGACCCTTTCCCCCCTACTCAGGAAACAACATGAAACTCTTTTTTGAGTTGTTGCTTGTGCTTTGCAAAAGCTTTGCACAAGCTTTGCACAAGCCTTTCCAGACCACATTTATATTTCCAGTTTTCCTTATTACTAGCATGGCCTGGATTTGAATGATAGGTACAAAGGTTAAAGATTAAATCATAACTGACAAGAGAAGAACAGGGTCATGGATGCATCTGAGAGTAACCACCAGGAACCAACCATGATTAGAAGCAAAATGACCATATGGGTCATTTTCTTAAGAGACCGCCCCCAAGAATTCTGTAGTTAAAACTGTGGCCAAGGACACTCCCAATAAGACAGCTTATCTGTTTTGTCAACTTCCTTTTCCCATACAAGCCTGAGTGAGAAGGAATGTTGAGCTGATGGACAGCACTACTACGGGTCTATGTCTGCAATAACTGGGACGAGACATTAATGATGAGGATGTCTCATGCTTGGTTTTGCAACTGAGGCAGTGGGAAATGGATAAACTTCATATTGCCCAAATTGGTTTAACTCGGTCCCTATCCCAATAGGAAAAGTATGTTGGTTTTTTTATTGGAAATCTAAGGGCCCTTCCCAGCATACACAACTAGTCCTTGGACTGAGCCCAGGCTCATAGCATTAACTGTGATGTTTTGGGATCTGGGTGCTGGAGACGCTGAGTGCAGTGCTTCATAGGCTCCTGCTCTGCAGATGGTGATCTGAACGTGTAGCACCCTGATCCACTGTCACACCAGGCCCTTTACTTCAAGGATCCACTTGAGTATCCTCTCTTCAGCAGAGGCAGAGATTGGGTTCTTGCAAGTATCCATGGTGTAAGTGATGCTCATTTGGTACAGAAGGCTTCCCATGCGGATGTTTTCAAGACTGAAATCCCAGGACACCACTTATGCCATGCCCAACTGCAGATAAGCTACCTACATCTTTAGGGGAAAAGTAATTAAAAGCTATCAACTAGTAAAGACTTGCTAAGGCCTTGTGTAACTGTGTGATGCATGACAAAGCCTGCTGCATGGAAGCAAACCTGTGTGATCATTTGTTTTTAAATACAGAGCTCTTAAGGCAGTAAAAAGTGTTTCTCCAAGTGCCCTTAATTCTTATTACATTCACTAAAGTAGGTCATCTCTGAACAGACATTGCACTGGATATAACCAGAGAGAGATAAACTCACTAAAATGCACTGACAGAAAGCTTCTGGGCTGGAGGGCAAGCAGGACTGCAAATGTCAGCTGAAGTGCTCAGAGAGTGATTACACAGCAGACAAACTCCATCTGAAGCTGTAGAGTGAGAACAGGAATGTTAACAGTAGCTTCGCTCATAACACTAAGGGCTTTCTTAGGAACTGGCAAGTTTTTGCCTGAAATTTTTGGTGCAGGCCTTCAGATTATGCCTGATCCAGCTCCAGCAACAACTCCAGAAAGATTCCCTAGGACCGATATACGCGTTGGACAAGGTCACCAGTCCCAAGTGCCCTTTCAATTAGGAAGGGGACAAGCACAAATATGACTTAGCCTTAAGAGATGTAAAGGTGCCTATCTGACGCCATCCAGACCAGCTTCCTGCTACCACTTTGACCACTGAGATATGGCCACATTCTGGATCCACCCTGGAGCAGAACAGCTCCAGACAAATCTCTTGCCACTGTGAACCCCGCCACTGATGCCAAACCCACGTTGCTGGCAGTTGCTAAATCACTACACGGGCAAGGCACAGCATAAAGGTGTCCCAGGACAGGTAACTTGGACATCAGACTCAGCTACACACCAAGACATCTCTTTGGGATGCTGTTGAAAACCAGAAGGAAAAGCAAAGAGAAAAGCCACCACACTTAATTTTCTTTACAAAGTTTTCAGAAGAACTTTGCCTCCTTTTCTTCCTAAAGTGCTTCTAAACAAGGAGTCCCTCAAAAGTAGGGACTGTCCATGTATATTAGTAGACACTTTTCTTATGTCTGCTAACCTGAAAAATTATTTGGAAAATAATGTGGTGTTTTTTTTTTTTTCCCAAGATCCATTCTTAGTAATTCACAGATTTGGCAGCATTTTAAAAAAAAGATACCTATAGCCTTTGGAGGGTCTGGGGAGTAACAAACTGGAGGAAACAGTGGAATTTAAAGCAAATTATACAGAGAGTAACATTTCAAGAGCTCAGAGTAATTTCAAGTGTTAACAGTGGTTGCATGGCAGAGCCTTTCTCCCATCAACTAATAAATCAAAACAACCCCAAAATATTTCTAAAATAGTGTTTTAAACCCCCTTAGAGCACAGAGAGATTGTAACAGATAGTAACAAGATATTTGTTTCTCTTACATAAGGCAAGAAGAAGGTGACTAATTTAGCCAATGACAAGTAAAGAAAGAAGTTGTCTGTAAGGAGATATGAAACAACCAAGCTGGAAATTTGCCCCGACTTCACTGAGGCTTTATTACATCTTATACCCATTGCCAAAAAGCACTTTCAACTGGCTGGTTTACCGCATAGCGCTTAAATGTCAAGTAGCAATAGTTTAAATAATGTTAATACTCTAACACAGCCGCTGGGAGGCATGTTAAAACAACAAATCCCTCCGAGAGCAGGGCTCCAGAGCCTCACATTTCCTCATGCATCCTCTTGATTATACACGTCCATCCAAAACTAAATGCAATTGGAAAAGAGACACTTTTACAAATGAATAGAATAGACTATTTCAGTTGGAAGGGACCTACAATGATCATCTAGTCCAACTGCCAGACCAATTCAGAGCTGACCAAAAGTTAAAGCATATCGTTAAGGGTATTGTCCAAATGCCTCTTAAACACTGAGAGGCTTGGGGCATCGACCACCTCTCCAGGAAGCCTGTTCCAGTGCTTGACCACCCTCTCGGTAATGTCCTAATGTCCAGCCTAAGTCTCCCCTGGCGCAGCTTTGAACCATTCCCACGTGTCCTGTCACTGGATAGCAGGGAGAAGAGCTCAGCACTTCCATGAGCACAACTGAACGCATTTCCCCCCATGAAGCTAATGAAATCTGTTCAAAATGGTATGATCAACAGTGCAGCTGGAGCACATTTCACTCCCAGATATTTCAGAAGGGCACATTAATTAATCAGCAAGGCTCATCCAAAAGTTTTTGCACAACTGTAAAGCAACTGTGAAGTTATAAGCTTTCAAAGTAAACAAACTGGAAAGTTACACAGAATGCTTAGGAAAAAAAAATTCAAATTCATCTGCAGTTAAGTCCCTTAAACTCAAAGATATTTTGAGCTATTCTTCCAAATCTCATGGTATCTCACACACACAATTTTCTCTCCTATATTAACAGTGGTCATTTTTATTCTTTCTTCAGTTGTATTTCCAGGCAGCTCTGTTCTCGAAACAGAGCTCACTCTCTCAAGAGCTCATCTGCTCCTAATGTTTCTCTGCCTCATAAAAGACATCAGCCTAATCCATCAGGCTGTTGATTCTTATTTAAATGAGAAGTAGCCTCTCTAAAATCTGTGGCATCGATCACACAAGCTATCGAACCGGGGTGATGGACGGGAGAATGACAGCCCGCTTTTCAGAGGGGTTTGAGAGCTGTGTAATCCTGCACTCAGTGATGTCTACTAGAAAATATGTGCAGCTGTATTAATCAAGGAGTAGGCATTAATGGTGAGCAGATATCATATGAACTGCTGTAGGCACAATCCTAGCTTATCTCACCCAAAAATAATAATAAAAAATCCCTCTAGTCCTGAATAGAAGACTAAATATACAATGAGTATCCTAGGGAACTCTCCAATTTTCTCCTCTCTGATTTTCCAAGACATCCGATATGTTCTCAGTCTCTTCTACAGAGACAGTACCTTGAAATATCTGGTGACTCTCTAATAAAATCCCAAGATGATTTCCTTCTCTGTAATTCCCCCAAAGGGTAACAAGCAGATGGAGCAGCTGAATGCTTTAACTCCTAGCAGCATCTTTTCCCAGAGCTTTTCACCCTGTCCAGACATTTACACATTTACAGCGAGCACAAAGCAACTGTCACTCAGCATGGCTGTACTCAGTCCCAGTGCCCACCAGCCTAAATAGGTGAGCACAGCACCACACTGCAAAGGTCAGGGCCCTAAGGCCCAGGAACTGGTGATTTGTTGGCAAGTTAGAAACTTCAGTAAGAATTTGGAAGTAAAGATTTGTGTGGACTGGGTCTTCTGCTTAGCTGGTGATACAGAGTTGCATACAATCCTATCCACCGTGCCCTATTTAACTGGGACCTAATCAAAATGCCTCTATCTAGCAACAAGAGGAATAGAAGGTGGTCACAAACCATACAGGGAAAAGCCTTAATTGTAAAAACAAAACAAAAAACCAAACAAAAATCCCAAAACACACCACCTTTTTCTTTGGCACAGATAACCTTCTGGATAAGAACTTTGTCCATAAATAAGGGCTAAGCCAAGTTAGAGAAATCCAGGTCCTTCTGGTCTTTCTTTGTGTTGCAGTTCCTTCAACCTTTCATTATTTTTGCTGGAATAAATGCTGGGGGGGCGTTTATTTTTTTTTAAAACAAACTCCCTGAAATTTCAACATCTTGCTTAAGGCCCTGAGACTCATCATGTCCTCTGACAATGCAGAGAACACTGCCAGGATCAGAACAAAGATCAGATCACTGCAAAATACTTTTTTCTACCTTTTGAAGTTTATGAAAGCTCCTTACAGAATCAGAAATCTTACCTTTCATTTCTTTTCAGGAGTGTTTTAAATACTTTCTATACTGAGGCCATTAGTAGGTGCCCTTACTCAAAGCAAGTAGCATTTTAAGCCCCCAACAGACCCTGTTGGCTTAAAGTAGGGTGATTCGTAATTCAAGTGAATGCAACATGCCCATGCTAGAATATTTCTCCACAGCAAAACTCTTGTCTAGTGTGCTTTTATTCAAGAACCAGTAATAAAATGAAGGGCTGATGTGGTGCACTAGTATTTCCTCATCTAAAATCTGACCAAAGTCTCACATGGTCAAAAGATCAATCAGTTTATATGTAGACCCCTCTCAATTTATACATACTTGATAGCCCATTCAAGCCAGACTGCTAATCCAGGTATCAGTTTTCTATGCCCAAGACAAACGTGCCCTAATTATTTTCTGCTTGGCATCTAAAGTCTTTTGGGGTGAGTTTTGTTGTAGCCAACCATAAAGCTTATCTGGAAGTAAGAACAAATGCTCAAGAAAATTAATGAAAGTTTTCCGTTACTTTTTTTTTTTTTTTAATCCTGTTTTCAGGGGAACATTTCCCAGTTGCCAGCACTGGAGAGCAAGAGGCTGAGGGCAGAAGGAAAATTCCACAAAAGGCAACACACTGGTTTGACCCAGGCAACATTTCAGCTCTGCCAAAGTCTTTAGAAAGCTCCTCTACTAATGCGTTGGGACTGATGGCCAAGATCTATATTAGCTTTCTCACTGCCCAAGTTCCAGCCCCAGCCAGTATTAATCAGAAGGTCTGCACTGTGCTAAACCTATGTTAGCTAATTCAGACAAAAGCATGAACCGCCTTTTCTATGCGACCACACCTGATCATGGCTACACTTTGTCCTGAATACATCCCTGTTCCCACAGGCTAATAGATTACAAATAGCAGAAAAAACAAGAGTGAGGGATTGGCAATGGAGCATTTTTCATACTCAGTATATTTTCCAGATATTTCTCCAAAAATGCGAATAATCTGTTTGGACAAAATGTTTTCCAGCTAAAATGGCAAGCTTAGAAAATTCTTTGCAGTTGTATCTTTAGCTTTTAAAATAGGAGGTAGGAGGTTAATGTCTTAAATCCAACCAAATATTTTGACCTATTTTGATTGTTCAGTTTAAAAAAAACAAAACAAAACAAACAAAAACCACGCAGTAAAGTTAAGTCTGCTTGCATTTGATCCTTTCTTTCAGAGCCCTCAATATACTGAAGAGAGACATTCACAAAGGTTATGCTTACCTTCAGGGTAACTAAGCAAGCTACAGGAGAAAATTTCCCTCACTAATCACATTTCGCAGGAGCAGTGAATGCTCAACAAAGGAAATCAACAGAAATTAGAGAAAGGACTTGAGTTTGCAACAGGAAGTCTGTTGTTTTCACACAAGCATTCCCACCCTGGCTCCATGACACTCTTGATCCAGTTGAGGTGACAGGGAAAGGAAGAAGTTTGGAGCAAATTTTTCTAATCCTTTTACAATGTCTCACAGCATTGATTCACAGATTTGACCTGGGCTTGGAGGATGCTACATGGTGGGACTAGACCTTTGCTACTGAAGAAGCTGTAGCCTCTACCTCCTGCAACCTACCTAGAAACTCCCCACTTGTAGTCCCACCATGACCCCTCCACACTGCAACCCAAAAAGCAAGTACCCCTTTCCCCACCATGAACAGTCATCCTTCCAGTTCACAAAGCCTTTTGGGGGTCTTAGCTTCTATCACAGCTTCTCCCTTGCCCCCACATCACAAAAACCTTAGCAGCACGTCCTCTCACCACACCAGTGAGCTCTGAAGCTGGCATGCTGGTGCACTGCCTAACCCCAGCCTTAGAGGAAGTGTCCTCTAGGACACTAGAAGAGAGTCACAGGCTACTGTGAATACAAATTTCCCACTGCCCTGCAGGGTAGGTACATCTACACATCAGCCACTAACCTAGCAATACAGTTGGGTCCAAAACACACAGATAATTTTTCCCTTAAAAACGTTCAAAATTTGGAAAACATGACCAGTGCAGAGGAAATGCTTCACAGTCAGACACCACCTCTGTCAACAGGTTAATCTTCTGCTCCGTGCCAACAACTGGATCACGCTGAGCAGACAAGCAGCAGCACCACTCATCTAACATCGAGCTCTGTATTATCCGTATAAGGGGTTGAGCAAAGCCCAGCGAAGATACGAGCACCATCCAGCTGCATCTAACACACAACCTGCAAGCCATGTGTAAAACCAGCCAGCTGGGCAAACACGTGGCACCTCTCACCCTCAACGCTCCTTGCTCACTGACTTTATAGCTTATTGGAGAAATAGAATCCTTCCCTATAAGGAAGTCTTGGTAGGTCTGGACAAGGAATATCTCCTCTTGACAGTACGGACCCAGAAAGTGCTGACATGAATCAAACTTACTGCTTGCCACTCCCTGCCCCTCTCCAGCCTCCTAAAAATAGCCATCATAAGATGTCGATCAAGACATGGAGCCTCCTGTCACTTTGCCCTAAGAAAGCTAAAGAACTCGCCAAGGGGAGGGATCGCTTCCTTCTGACACCTAATCCAGGCAATGCCGTCAGCACCGCCGGATAAATAAGGGGAAGAAAGGCCAGGAAAGCAGGACCACTCTCGAGACCTCTCAGCTAATCCCTTCTGCCCGTCTGCTGCTCTGCTTTTCCAACTCTCAACCATGGTGGGTCCACTGGAAAGCTAATGGTTAGCAGCGAGCCAGTGTATTTTACATAAGTAAATCGGGCTTCTCGCTCAAGTTAGTTCTAGCGGGGGGAAGGACAGTCCAGAAGACAGTTTAGATTTGCTTGGCTTTCCTCCTTAAACCTAAAGGACTATGCAAGGTTTTCCAGTTAGCCTCAAGTTCTGCACCAGGCAATGGTAGACCTGCTGCTCCTGTAGCTTCAGACAGAAGGGTTACAATTTGCTAGTGCTGTCTGCTAAGCATATTTTATTTTTTTTAAATCAGATGCAATCTGCTATAAGTGGCAAAGGAAAATAGTAATATTTTTATATAAGAAAATTTCATAGTTTAGTACTTCATGAAACAATGTACCGTCAACAACTAATTTGAAACAAACTTTAAGGCATTGGTTTAATTCCTATGTTAATGTAAAAAAAGCTACTTGTTAAGCAATATTACTTCAAATGGTCTTAATAAAAGGGGTCTATACTAAAACAGTAAGTGACCTGATGGTACATTAATGACTTTTGTTAGTTAAGAGACTTTAGATTTTTGTTGCTTCTAGCCACAACCCTGGCTTTCCCTGGGATGCAGATTTTAACGGAATCTTTAAGAATAGACCTGGTGATGTATTTTTACAAGGGAAGTTGCTAGTGTAGGTTGCTATGGCCCAATTACATTAGGCACGACAGATGTGAGAGCACTCAGCTACTTTGTGCTATTTGCTTTCTCTCAGTGCATTTTCAGCAGTACTAGTTCTCTTTTTTTCTCTCTCTCTTTTTCTTCCCAACTGCAGTCCTTCACTCCTGACCAAATTAATGGTAAGTGAAATAAAAGTTAAACTTTAACAGGGGACAGGAGGGGGAACATAATGGCTACCAAATGCTAAATATTCACTAGTCTTAACAGCTCTTTTGCTATCTGCATTACTTCTGCACATCTGACAGGCCACATTTTTGCTGTTTTGGAAGATGACTCATGGATTGAGCTGGATGCTTTAGAAAACAAACAGGTTCTCCCCCAGCCCCTCCTTCCTAAGCTATTTTTTGTGATTGATTTCCTTCCAACAGATCGAGTTCTCCCGGGAACAACAGGATGGTAAGTTACGAGAGCGCCAATGTGTTTTACATGTATGTGGGTTCAGAGATGAGCTACAGTCTCAGAAGTTTAACCTTTACAAAAAGATGAGCTAGGACTTCAGCTGGTATAAATCACCACATTCTTGACTTCAGAGGAGCAGTGCTGACTTACACTGAACAAGACTCTGACCATAGATTTACGTGTAATTTATCTGGGAGCTTATGTGCTGCCCAAGCAGAGAAGTTTATGCCATGGTATGAAGAGGAAATAGGCTGGTGTTACCAGCTCTACCTACTGAATGTTTTTCAGTTGCGCTCCGGTACTGGCCGTTCACAGGGATGCTGAAAACGAGTCTTGCATTTCAAAGTCATGGGGGAAGTAGGTAGATGAAGGACAACAGAAGGAAGGAGTGAGCTGAAAATTTAACTTAGCTGCAGTGACATTGCAATTTTACATGAACAGAAGATGCAAGAGGCCTACACGTCACTTTTGCCAGGAGGTGTTGTGGAAGGGAAGGAAGAAGGGCTGTTTTACTGTAAATACATTCATGAAGCATGGAAATAGTTAGCAAATAAGTGACTTGTGTAAACTGTTGCATATAAACACAATAGTCTGGATATGCTGCAATTCTTGAGCATCTTGCTGTATCCTCTGCTTCACAAGCCACCAGCAAGTTCCAATTTTTTTTTTCAATCTGCTAGAAAGATCTGATTAAAAATTCTGACATGAACAAAAATCCACATTGAAGCTCTGGAAATCTAAGCTGGAGTGTTTTAAATATCCTAAGATATGCATTTGGGTTATATTAAACAACATAGGTTTAAAATAATGTCAAAAATTCAGTAGCAAATATAGTAGACTTCTTACTGTGAACAAAGTATTTAGAATGGAAGATATGAGGATTTACTAGAAATCCAGAGGGAGAGGAATAGCTAGAAGCAGGTCTTAAGAGAGAGCCCTAAACTTCCTGAACACCAGCCTGCTCTGGGTTACACCATCAAAGCAATAGGGAGAGGTATAGTGCAGTAAGTGAGACTGGAAACATTTCTCTTCCTGCAGTCCAAACACTACTGGTCACAAAGACAACAATAAGGACTGTTCCTCACTTTTTAATTCTAAAACTTTTACAAAAAGGTTGGGAGGGTTTATGGAAAAATGCCATCAATTCAAAGCTGCTGGCATGTGTAACAAAGGAAAATATTTCTCTCAGCTTCCTTACGTATTTCAGATCATCCAGCTGCTGTAATGCTGCTATGACTGAACCAAGCAGCAGAGCAATTAAAAGCTACTTGAGAGAGGGAGAATTTCCCAGGAACAGAGATCTCCCACCCTCAGTAACTATTTCCATCTACACAGGCTGATGCACCAGCAGCTGGGTAGTACCCTCCTCAGAGAGGGATTTTAGACATGTTTATTCCAGCAGAGGTGTAAACTAGGACTAGCTATACCTATAAAAAAACTAAAAAGAAAAACCCCACAGCAAAGATATATTGCAGTGAAATGTGTGCCTGAGAGACAAAAATAAAACTGGGCCTTTTCTCTGAGCCGGGGAGCAGTGTTCAGAACCCAGTGAACATCAAACTTCCTGGAATTTACGAAACAGAGAACTCTCCTGATGGCTTTGCTAATAGCAAACTGGCATTGTTTTATACCTCGCTCTGGCTAAATGTCATTAATGCACCAGATGAAAGATCAGATCATATGGTATAAATCACTACAGCTCCATCGACCTCAGCTGCTACAGCAGGAGCCGATATCAAGTTGGTATATTGTGAGGGGAAGCTCTACACAGGTCCAGAAGGCCTTGATTTCATACCCTGCAATAAAAGCTGTAAGGGGAGAGGGTTAGCGGTAAAGGGTTATAGGTCTCTCACATCAGACAGTAAGAGGATTAGTTTCAGATGTATTAGATTACAGCCTAGCAGGCTGACATCCTGTATCAGCAGTTTTACTGGGTGCCAGCAACTCCTCCACTAAGGCGGTATATGGATGGCTAAAGGAAGAACCTAAATACCTCTGCATCACACGTCCCCAGCACAAGATGAATGAAGACATGATTTGAAATGTGGTATATTACTCCTAAATCTGCCTCAAGGCACAAAGAGCACTCCACCTACACACGCTGTGAAACGCAAAGCCTGTCTAGCTGCTGGAAGCACATCATGGCCAAGGGAAAGATGTTTCACCTGGTTTACTTGGAGCTAAAACACAGCATCGTCAGACACTGCAGTGCAGAAAAGATCAACAGCACAGTCCAAGATGCTCTTGACATACGAGGTTTGAAGATAGCTTTTTAACTAGACCCTTGACTTCCTCCCCCCTTTTTTTTTAAAAAAAAAACCACCACTTTTTTTTTCTTCATTGCAACAAATACTCTAAAAAGCCTGAAAAATATAGGAAGATGATTAACATGGAAATTTGCAACAGAAGATGAAGACTGACAATGCAATGAAGGCAACCATCTGTGCTGATTTTTGTAGGAGAAACATCTGTACCCCAAGTCCTTGGTCAGCAGCAAAGGGGAAATAAGTGAATGTTGATCACTTGGCAGCACTGAAAGAAGCAAAGTCTCAAAGTGTACACACTGGACATGCACTGGAATAAAGCTCCACCCAAGTATTACCACTGGAAAAGCCGGATATTCGTGGATCTGTAAGAAGCAGGGACAGATTGCAAAGGGCAGACAAAGGAGGGAACAAACAGGAGTAGAAATGTCATTGTAAGGGAACTTCAAGGGAAAACAAAAGTAGAAGCATTTGAAATCCACCTTCAAGTTTCCCATTAGCACTGTGTAGTTGAGATGCTGGGATTGCAGGCAGGACCCATTGAAGCAGGCAGATATTTTGCACTGCTAGGTACCTTGACAGAAGAGTCCTAGTCCTCTGGTGAGATAAGGTGGAGTGGATAATTACATTTTTACCTTCTGCTGCTATGTCATGTAAAGAAACTTGTTCTTGAATGGCAATGTTTGTAGAAAGCTTATCTTTCCCCGTGCTTGAAATAACTACGGGGTCAATCGCAAAGCTATTGATGGCTATTAAAGCCAGGAAAGCTATGAAAGATAGATATAAAAGATTAAAAATAGTGAAACCAAAATGTCAGAGGGGAGGAGTTTTTCTTGGGATCATGGGCCAAAGGTTCCCCTGGCTAACTCCCCCAGAGTTGATGGAACAATGCCAGGAGACAACAGGCTCACATCTTTGTCGATAGAACTTGTCAATAGGGAGCTGCCTGGCTCAATTTAACTGTTTCTCTTCCCTTGCAGACTTCAAGGAGGCCTTCCTCCTCTTTGACAGGACTGGTGATGCCAAGATCACCCTGAGCCAGGTTGGCGACATCATCCGGGCGCTGGGGCAGAACCCTACAAATGCTGAGATCAACAAGATCCTGGGCAACCCCAGCAAAGAGGGTAAGTACCCTACAGTCTCTCATGGGCCTTTCTTCAGGCTGGGGAACTGTAATTAGGCAATATCAATAGTCACAGCAGGAGGGAGAGGAGCTTTTGCTCTGATAGGGGAGCAAGGGGTGGGCTGTGCAGCAACAATACATAGAATTTCTCCAGTTCCTTTTGAAGAGGAGGATGATAGGGAATACAGTGCTCAGAGAGGAAAATCTTCTCCTTAAGCTATGGAGAAGTCTCTGTAGGGATCATTCTGGTGTTAACTTGGTGTAGGTGTAACACACACTCATTGCTGCTCACAGTCCATCTGTGCCCCAGCCCTCACTGAGGAGCTGTAAGTCCATTTCCAACAGCTGATACTCAGCTCTTCAGGTCCTTCCAGCACAGGATCTTCTGCATAAGACAAGACATGCCCTGGGACTGGAAACCCACCTGTACAGTTCTGCTGACTGGGGTGGTCTGCTCAAAGCTCCTACGAAGTTGAGCATGCTGAGGCATATGTTGGCCATTTATTATAGTGCCCATATTCTATTTCCTTTTCTCCCCTCTTAGAGATAAAAGAAATGGTAGAAACTGCAGTCACCTCCTTCTACCAAGGACCTAGCTGCAGGAGATCCCTGATTTCAGTCATGCAGAACCATATTAAGATGGGCTGAATTATATTCAAACCCTCAGGCCTGGTAAAGGTGGCTCTGAGGAACAATTCAGAAGGCCCGAGTTAAGCATTAGCACCAGTAGGAAGCACTGAGCAGAGGACTAACACAGAAGTGAGACCATGACAGTACTTTAAGTGACTACAGCAATAACTGACAGTGATTTTTATACAGCTGGGTAGTAAAATAGCTTCTGTAAACAACTGTATATTCAAAAGTCCCTCCCATGTTTCCATCTATTATATTTCATCGCTGTCCAGATGAAGGCTGCTCTTTGCAAAGACTGGGGGTGGGGGGGATCCTTTTATTTGGCAGCCTTGCTCCAACAAAAACCATTTGGGGAAGTCCTCACTGAGGACTACAACTTCCAGCTCATGAGACCAAAGGGGTTAGATGCACTAACCTTGTGAGTCCTTAAATCTCCACACTGAACACGTTAAATAGTAAATTTGGACACCACCCCCACTGGATATTCCTAGTTTTAATTAGTTTATTCTTTTGCTAATAGTCTCTCTTACCACATCAAAGAGACCCTGAAGAGGTCAGTAACATGATGTCAGCAACCTCAGGGCCTTGTTTAAGTTGCAACATCCCGCTCTGGTTACCTTTTCCCACTGCTTGGGGCTCAAGATTTCTGTTTTACTGTATTCTGTAGTTCCCCCACTCCCAAAATCCTTTCAAAGATCAACTCATACAGCAAGTTTCATTTCTGAAAGAAACATACAACATGCACATAAGCATATAAAATTATGTGAGAAGAGGGGTGGAGCAAGGATGTGAAAATTAACTCCCACGATAAGAGAGAATCCAGATTCTGCAAAGGAACTGCCAAACCCTGAGACAAAGACTAGAGTAAAAGATAGAAAGAGGTGTGTGAATGAGGTGGGAGGCTCTCCCACATTTGAGGGTGAATATCCCAAAAGAACACACAGAAGTGTCTAGCATGTAGCAACTGGTGCTTTCTTTCCAGAGTTGAATGCCAAGAAAATTACTTTTGAAGAGTTCCTGCCCATGTTGCAAGCAGCTGCTAACAACAAGGAACAGGGTACCTATGAAGACTTTGTTGAAGGTCTGCGTGTCTTTGACAAGGAAGGCAACGGCACAGTCATGGGGGCTGAACTCCGTCATGTACTGGCTACTCTGGGTGAGGGATTATCCTCTCTGTGAGCACTTTAAAAGTTCCCGCTGTTTGAAGGCATGAGCGAGAGGGGAAAGATATTCTAAGTCTGGAAAGGCAGGAAGCTACAAAGCCAGACAAGACTCTGGGTTTCCTAACAGGGAATCCACAAGGAAAGCAGACACACGACACAGTAAAAAGCCCAAAGGAAAAGGTTTGGTTTATTACTTCTAAATTTGGACTAGGTATTAAGAGTGCCTGTTATTTGAGGAAGAGAGAGAATCATGGAATATCTCTGAGTTGGAAGGGACCCATAAGGATAGAGTCCAACTCCCTGCTCCTCACAGGACTACCTAAAACTAAACCACATGACTAAGAATATCGTCCAGATGCTCCTTGGACTCTGACAGGGTTGGTGCTGCGACCACTTCCCTGGGGAGCCTGTTCCAGTGACCAACCACCCTCTCAGTGAAGAGCCTTTTCCTAATGTCCAGTCTGAACTTCCCCTGACACAGCCTCATACCATTTCCTTGTGTCGTATCACTGGTCACCAGACAGAAGAGATCAGCACCTCCCTGTCTGCTGCATCTCTTGAGGAAGTTGTAAAGAAGTTGTACAGAAAATGCTGTACACCTCAGTGACGTAAAGCACAGGGACAAAGATAGAGGATTTGCTGCATAGTTTCTTCACTCTGTAGGAATAACTAGAATCCCTGTGTCTATACGCACGTGCAAAACTTCTAAAGAAAGTTAAAAGTAAAGCTCAGTTCAGTTATAGGTCTTTTTGTTACTAACTTGGAAAATAAGGAAAGCCTTTGGAAAAGCTTGTAGGGTTCAGTCTCAGTTACGTGTCTGTGGAAGAATTAACCGAGCTCTCTCCACTTTCCAGGTGAGAAGATGACAGAAGAGGAAGTAGAAGAACTCATGAAAGGTCAGGAAGACTCCAATGGCTGCATCAACTACGAGGGTAGGTGCAAGGGTTCAACACCCTCTCATCCTACATTTCTTCTCTCTCCCTTGCAGAGTTTCATTGCGGTTGGCTTTTAGCTTCTCAGGCAAATCAGTTAGACAAAGCTACAGCTGAGTTAGGTTGAAAGGCGTATGCATGAAAACGGCAGTTGCAGTATGCTTAGCCTGCAGTAACACTACTCAAAAGACTAGATTCAGCCACAGCAGAGAAAGCTACTTCAGTCGATGCCAGATCTCTAGACTCTCTGACTTTCTGTAGAGCAGGGACAGTGATTGGAACCAATCCTATAGCTAATGCTTAGACAAAGTGCTCTGTTCGTCATATATTTAGTCTTACCACACTTAAGCAGGAAGAGAATTTGGTTTGTACAACATTAAACACTTAGAACTTTCTATCACAACATTGGGTCAAATCTGATCAGGAACGTGTATTTTTAATGCCATCAGCTCATGAATAGCTGTTCTTTTTAAAGGTATTTCCCAAAGTAATATTTACTGCTCCTTCTAACTAGCATATCGGTATTTTTCCACAGCATTTGTAAAGCACATCTTGTCTGTCTAAGTGGACTTCCCCAGATACCAAACGGTATGTTCATATGTTCTTCTCATTTGCACACTTAACCTTGTCTGTTTGCTATGCTTAAAGGCTTCTACATGCCCATGGCCAGACATAGGTTATGAAACCAACGCGACACCATCTCCCCAATGATACAAATACACAAAATGAGACTGTTGTCCAAGAGCAAAGAAAACAGGAATGCAGATTCCTGGATCTTATTCACAGCTCTATAACTAGTTGGAAACTGTTTAGTGGATTTTTCACACATACCCAAACTGTGAAAAGAAATGCTCAGTTTATTCATGAGCATGGAAACACTCAGGCTTAAATATCACCCTAGATCTCTGTTGTCATACAAAATTTCAACGTGCTTATAGGATAAGTGTCTCAGGCTGTCAGTTTGCATAGCTTAAACCCTAATTTTGTGGGTGTTTTTTTTTTTTTTAAAAAAAGGAAATAAAAGCAATGCCTTCTGATAATTTGTAGATTTCTGTAAAGACAGAGTAGCCTGAATACTTGTGTGAACTGAGAACAGCTCTTCAACCAAAATAATCATCTGAAAAAAAGAGTACTCTAACAGTCATGATCAATAGTCAAAAGAGGGCTTCAAAAGTACCCAATCATTTAGCAGTTCTACAAGTAGGGAAAAAAAACAACAAAACACCCACAACCTTGATCTGCTGCTATTTTGTCCAAAGAAAAACCCAGCAGCTGTCTTTAAAATGCAAACATCAAATATTGCGGGTCTGTGGGCTTATTTGAACTGTTAGTTATTCTAGCCCAGGAAAGACACATTCCCAACTCCTGTATAAAACAAACACCTCAAAATAGAAATCAAGGGCTCAGTTTGTCATTTTCCAAGTGTTTCCTCAGCCAACATTGACTTAGAGTCCAACTCTCTCATTCCTTCCCAGAACAAGTCAAATTCAGAAAGACCAGATGGCACTCGAGATTTGCCTGAAATTCTTGCTCAGTCTGTCACCATCAACATGGAAACTGCATAGAGCTGGATGATGTGCCTCCAACCCCACCACTTTTTACCAGTGCATCCATAGGTATCACCTCTGGGTCACTACACTTTCATTTAAAAAACTGAACTTTCACCAAGGCAAGCTAGATGGAATAAACTGCTACTATCCAGGATCCATCCATCCCAAGCATCTCTTTCCATGTTGTTTGCATTGAAACAATGTAATCTCTTGGAAAAATAAAGCATCAATAAATCCCTGTGGTCACTTCGTGGCTATTAAGTCTTTTTTTTCCTCTAAAGCTGTTCAAACCCACTCAGAGCAGCACTCAGCACTTAAGTTATTTTCTCTGTATATTGTATTTCACAAAATAAAGTTTTATGAAAAAAAAAAAAAAAAAGGCATCTCCAGGAGGTCACTCTACTTAATCTGAATGAAAAGTGTTTTCTTTGGCGAGAGGGAAAAGGAGTAATTAGGGAACTACTACCTACATCAGCACTTAAACATTTTTGGGAGAAGGAGACCTGGCAGCTGGTGTCAGAACAGCTCCTAGGGTGGCACCTGCCCTGGCACACCAGGCAAGACCCAAAACCAGCCAGGGTGGCCCTGCTGCGGGGGGCTGTGCAGAGCCACTCTTCCCAGCAAAACCTCTTCTGTAACACTGCAAAAACAGGTCCACAACACTATTAGGAAGGGATCCTAGCTACTGTCTGTATTTATAGCCTTATGGACAACTAGAAAAAGCAATCAGAAATATCAACCACCCCAAAAGGCTCTGTATCCGGGAACTGGCCCTGGGGCCGTCATTCCCTGGGCCATGGCAAGAGTCATCCCACTTCTGCAGTGACAGTGGGAATAGCCATCGTTCAGGGAAGTATTGTTACCTGCACATCCCTGCCCTTAAATGTAGCTCCTCTCTCTCTTTTCCTTAAGCGTTCAGGAAACTGCCTTAATCCCCATCTGAGTGTCAGCTTGTTCTATTAAAATCCGACTTCACCTTATTAAGTTACTATGCATGAAATGACCATAATTCAAGTGCCAACAGGTGCAGCAGGGCACAGCGGGGGCGGCTGGCACCAGAATAAACTGCAGCCGTTGAAACAGCAGCTGCCTCTTTTCTGAGGCTTCCCAAAAAAATCTCCCATTTAAACCCTCACTATGCTGGTAGACAGGGCCAAATGAATCTCTGAATTATACCCTGCCCAGAGACTTATGCCAGCACGTAGTTTACAGGCGGTTGCTACATGCTCAATGGGAAAAACCCTTGATAGAAAGAAGGAAAAAAAAAAAAAAAAAAAGGAAGTTGTTATTTAACCTCATCCTAAAAAGGCAACAAAAAAAAGTGTGAGATACATTAAAGCAAGTTATTTAGAGGGACTCAGGCTGGGAGGCGTTTCTCAAGGGACTGCTAGACACCCTACTGTTTCTCAACATACTGCCTATACACACATGCTCCATGAGGTTCCTCTTTCCAAGAAACTGCGGATCTCAGTTGCTGGGAAAGCAAACAAACAAAAAACAAAACAACATTTCACCATATATGCTGTCACCGTCCTTTTTACACTGCCCTGTCACACTGCATTGACATGTAGTCACAGAACCAGCCTAGTCCAAGGTTGGACGCAGCTCTAAAGGAAAGGCTGAAGTTTCCATCATATTTTCCTTTCTGAAATTGCAAGTTTTATTAATTTCTAGAATATCTGGGGCCCAAGCCCAGACAACTAACAAAACAGGATGACTTCTCATCAGTGCAGAAGTAGACAAATTTTTTAGCCACCCATTTTTTAAAACTCACATTCATATTTTTGTTTAATACAAAATGCCAGATTATGAGACATAACCAGCCTGACAGTATTTCTCTGAACTCTAATTGCAAGGAATCAAGGTAAAATTACCCACACTACTCTCACTCCTCAAAAATTAAAGCAGAAATAATTTTTACAGACAAAACAGATGAAAACTCCTTTCCCATTAAACTGAGACTGAGCCTCAAAGTATTTCATAGAGCTGCACGGGGACTGGATTTTTATGCTATCCAAATGTGTTAGTAATTTTAAAAAATCCCCACCCCAAATTTAGACACAGACAAATATCTGAAAAAGTGTTCATGTTCTTATAAGACAAAAACATTTTGGGGTGATCTTAAATAATTCAGTCATTTATAAAGTATGGAAAACTCCTTCTATACTAGCCTCTTTCAGATAGTGACAGCTTCAACAAACCAATTTTTTTTTTGTTATTTATTTTGAAAATGTAGAAACCAAATGTTTTGGAAATGTATTGACATAGTTTTTTTAATTAAGAAACACACCAAACCCTCTCTTACAGTCAGCTTTAATTTCATCTATATATCCCATCCAAAAGATACCCAACCCGAAAGCGCAGTCTGGAAATGCCTAAACAGGTCTGGTGCCTCATCTGTAGGAGAGCAGGGAAATCTCCTACTTTGCCTCAAAACCATTTAAAGGTTGAACTTGTTTCAACCTACTGCTTCCATACTAGTAACACAAGCATCACTCAGAGCTCTGCTCCTGGGGAATGCTGCTTCCTCTTATATTTTTTGTTCACCTAAGGAAAGAAATACTCTGCACAAGAAGTACCACTGCACTCCTGTACAGCACATGATGCACCATGACTGAGCTCCTCCTTTACCCGCAGAGACGGACTGAAGAGCCTGGCAGCTGGGGAAGGCCGCCCTGCATCTGCTCAGGCTCAGAATGGAAAAAGTAATTCTCAGTCCCTGTCATCCGACACCTCTTGCCATCAGTACATTTGCTTTGTATTTTAAATAGAACATTGTTAATGAACATACTTTCCATTACTCAATGCTATTGACAGTTTAACTCCTCGGGAGCAGGGCTAAATCCCCAGAGAAAGGTCAAGCTGCAAAACACTGGTCCTTGGTATGCAGCACTAGAGACAGCTACCAGCACTGGGGAGCAGGCACCCTACAAAAACAAGGTGGAAAAGTCAGAACGATTGAGGAGAGGTGGTCACCAAGCCCAAGAATGTAATTCTGCTCTTGACACAGGCTGTATTCATTGAGAGCAGGCTACCACCACACATATGAGCAAAGACATCTCCACAGCTGTTTCTGCCAGGCCAGGGGTACCTGAGAAGCCCCTCCAAGAAGGGGATTTGTATGCACTGAGCAGGATGGATTTCAGACAGCAGGAAACTCCAAGAGGAGCAGCACCCCTCTGTCTGGCACCGCTCAAGGGTCCGGATCCTTGGCTAGGAAAAGGCAGAAGCTGTTTTGTACTACTTATGGTGCTTTGCTTTGGAGATATCCCAGACCCAAATGGGCTTGCGCAGCCGTCCACAGTACCAACACCCGCCAAAGAGACCATCAGGCACAGCCTCCTGTCCCCATTGCCCCACTCACGCTGCAGGTGCTTTCCTCTTACATGCAGGAGTGGAGTGTCAAAAACACGGACACTGGGCTCTTAAAAGGAACAACTGTTTCTGCACTCCATCAGTGTTCTCCCTAGTCTTGGACTAGATTTTAATTTATTTTAGAAGAATCGTCTCCAGCCAGTGGTTGGTGCAGTTCTGTGCGGAAATAGACACCAGATGGACAGACAGGGGCATTTATCCAGGGCAACAAAGCACAGCAGTCAGGCATGCCTGATGTGTCAGGAGTTATTTACTGGTCTTACAGCACCTGAGTGTTGTACATAGCATGCTCCACCCACTGCCCCAAGCTCATTTGGTCAAAAGTTGTTCAGACATGCCTCCTCACAACCCTCTCTATGTAGCTTTCTTTTCACACTCCCAGGAGCTGCTAGACACTTGTCTTTTCTCCCTCCCACCTACAGACTAAGAAACCAAGGAAGCACAACAGCAGCTTTGTCACTCTTCCCTAGAGCAAGAAGGAATGTAAAGTGCGCTAATTGACCCTAACATCACAGGAGCCAGTGTATATACTCACTGCCACCTCATAGCATCAGCCCAAGGCTCTGAAGACTTGCCATCTATTTGGAGACATCTCCAACACTTTTACACAACAGCAATATATGTGATTATTTCCTATTACTGAGGTGCCTGACACCGCTATATAACATCACCTGGGTCCTTCACACAGATCTGCTAGCCCTGCCCTCATGCCATGATGGCAAACTCAAGAAGAGAAAGTTTGGCAAAGACATCCTCTTTCTGGCAGGCAAACTTGGCTGTTCACATCACTAAGCCCTCTCAGCCTTCATATCCGTCTTCTCTATGTTAGTACTGAGGTATTAAAAAGCCACAGTATGTACAACACTCCTGTCTGAACAAACTCCACAAATGTAACCCCCCCCAGTGATGTAAACTCGCTTCCACACTGAAGTATTTTCCTTTTTCACATAGCTCCCCTCTTATGGTATTTCATACCATTATTACAAGAACAATTGTTCCACTTCAGCAGGTTTTCAACCAGATCTTGGGCTTTAAACATGACACATTCAAACAGTTTTCCTTCAAGTACTATCTTACTGTCCATACAGTCCTGCTGCAGCTTTAAATCTACACCCTTCATATGCCAGGGAGTCTGACTTTTACAGGATACAAGGAAGTGCTGAAACGTGTAATGAAGAAAAGATGCTTCCTTAGTAACCTATTTCTCATTTATTTTATAATGAAAAATGCCATACTTTCTCATTTACCCAGGCACTTACATTTACTTCAGAATGAAATCTGGAATGTTGCTGAAAAGATAAAATTTCACTCACATCTACCTTTTAGATTAATTGGCACAATACATATCAGTCCACAGTTTATTAGAGCGTTAAACTGAACTTTCCATTACCAAAATCTATGGCTTGGGAGGACAGTATAGATTAGTTCATAAACATTTCATTTCTCCACCAATGTAGCAATGATGGGTAGCAACACTCCTAAATCAAACTGTTTGTTGTAAAAGAAAGGCTATTGCCAATCCTCTGGAAAGGCCTTGCACTAAGAAATCAATGAGGGAGATGGATAAAAGCAATAAAGATGCATGTGCATATTTCCTCAGCAGCATGAAAAGTATTTCCAGAGGGATCGTTCACGCTTGTGAAAAGAAACAGTGATGATAGTTATTATTTGCCACTATATTTTTAAACAGACAAATTCATTTTTACCGTGTCTCCATAGTTTACATACATTGTTTATACCCTTAAAGGTGTACAGCCTTCCGCTGGATGAAGGGTATTTAGGCACAGAGAAATGTCACAGGGCAAATTTCAGCCAGCGGCATGGCTCTGAGGGAATTCAGCTCCTGCCCAACCTCACAATCATCCACTGAAGTTTACTTGGCCTCTTCATGGTCTTGTGAGTGAAACTGGGCAATGAGGACCATGTTAAGAGAGGGACCAGGACAGGTGGACAGCACAAAGTCTTGAGAAAGCCAATGACAAAAGCAGCACCTCACAGTGGCTCCTCAGTTATGTTCTCTACAGCCATCTGGAGCATTTCTCCTTGGTGCACTGTTCTCTGTGCTGACCTTTTCCTTTCTAACCTCCCTGTTGTATGCCAGGCAGCAAAAGGGACAGACCACTGTGCCTCTGGTCTACATCAGAGCACATAGGTTTGAACAATTTCCAATCTCTTTTGAGCAGGACAGTGCTATGTAGTACAGGTCACATCGATTTTCCATGAAAGAGATGGAAAGAGATTCTCAAGATACTTAAGAAAATCAGAAGCGAGGAGGAGTGCATAACACTGTTTCTACCTCACCAAGTCTGGCCACACTTGAGGTTATTTTCCCAGGGCTCTGCTACAAGGACCAAGAGATCACAAGTGAACCCCAGGCATCACATGAAATAAGAAGAGTAAATCTCTGTCTCTCTCATGGTTGCCATGAAACTTGTGAAGCAGGCTTAGAAGTGAGAAAGTGAAGAAACAAAGCACCCATAATTTGTTACATCTGGGGAAAAACAAGTCTCATGTCTTTAAGCCAATCACATTTGGGGGCTTTTGACCTTGAAACTCGATTCACACTGCGTGTAGACTTGCAGTTGGGAGCCACAGAATGCTTGTACTGCAGGGAAGGAGCCTTGCGATAAGACCAATTAAAAAAAAAAAAAAGAGTTCCTTATCAGAATAAAAGTATTATTTAATTCAAAGCAATTCAAAGTTCCATGAGTTTCTGTTTAAAAATCCCTACAGCATAGCCACGCTTAACTTTTCACAGCAAGATGTAAAGAAAGAGAAAATACTGAAGAAACCCTGCATTCAGGTATAGCCTGTAGGAAGGTCAGTATAGCACAGTGTTCACAACCTCAAAAGTTAAACTTTATTATCACAAACCCCCCTATCGGATGTCTCCTTCATTTCACATCCTCTGCACACACTTCAAAGAAGCATGACAGCAATCGTCTCTGCCCACAGCTACAGTGAGGATGGTGGTATTTAGTTTCCTACAACCTAGCTAATTAGCTAGTCATGACAACATAACCCTCATCCACCCTGCAGTAAGTTTAGCTTGTCTGGGGACACCACATAGTATTAAATGCTTGAAGAGAGGCTACAGAGTGCCTGTGGGTCAGTTTCAAAGCCTTACAAGAAATTATGACAGAATAAGGCCTTAAAATAGCTACTAAAAAAGAAATTGCTATCCACCCCATCATTAAAGTGCAGAATAGTGTAGAGATCGACTTCCCAAAGTAAGCAAACAAAGTTTCTAGACTGTTTTCCATTGTACATTAGTCTATCTACCCCATTACATTAATTGTAGGGAATACATTTAATACAATATCCATTGATATGTAGACAGGCATAGCCTCTCCTAACCACAACTCTGCTTTCAGAGGATTAATAATGCAGTGATCTATGGAACAATTACACTACCTGTGCTAGAACCATCATAATGGAGTACATGCTACTTCTGTATCTAGTAAGGGTACTCCATCATCTCTCAACGTACCGGTAGCTGAGGTACCAGGTTATCTATTAATTGTACTTCTCATGTGAAATCAGCAACCTGCTGCATATAAGACCCTACATGACTAGCTTCAGAACCATTCATTCCCCCTAAACCCCTTGCACAACTTGCTCTTTTGCGCCTCTGGTTCCTATATCAGGGCCATACCTTGATTAGTTCTCACACCTTTCTCTTCACTGAGACATCTGGTTGGCTAGATATCAGTATCTCACCCATGATCGTGACATCTGGATAGCCTTAGCAATTTTGGTTCCCTTTTTTGAGGAGGCTTCTTCAGACTGCCCCTCCATTGCACCAACGTAAATACAATCTAAGACTTGAGCATACAATGTGTTGCACCCTAGCTTTGGTCCGAGTTCCTGGTACTCAGGACTCATAAAAGGTCTCTTTTCTCTGAGGGGAAGCTCCTCTTTCCAGGCTCTCAGCGCCCATTAACTAAACCCTTTTCCGGGGCTCAAGCAAACACATGCTCTGCTGAATCCTAAAAGCCCCGGCAAAAATAAGAGAAAGCTACACCTCCTTCCAAGTAAAAGGGATTAATTGCTTCCTACGTTCTTGTTACAGAAGATGTGCGTATCCTAAACTGGGTATAGTTCAAGGAACAACACAAACATTGTGTATGTTAACATGCCCATGTACACCTGGTACCCCAAGGGAAATGGGGGATGGGCATTTTATACTCGCTCCTTAGGCTATTACACTCCTCAGCTCTATCAATTCAGAGACACAAAAGCAAAATAAGTTTTATCTTTCCAAATATCAAGCTCTCCAGACTGTTTGCTCAGGAAGGCATTTTCTTTGGCTCTTTGTGAGACAAAAACGGATCAATTTTTTACTCCATGCTATACTGAACACTACCATTTTTCAAGTTGTTCTCCTCCATGCAAATGACAGTGCTTATTAACTGCCTCATTAGTTTAAAAAGTGGTTTCAATTCAGAGTTTCTCATCTGTAACATTCCTGCATATCTGAAAAGCTAAGTTTGTTTTTAGAAGACAACAAATAAAACACCTCTGCCTTTGTTTAACTTACAAGGTTTCTTTTGGTCTGTTCCTTAGTCATTCAGGAACATATATGATCTTCTGAGCAAGGGTTGAAGTTGTTACTGTGTCTCTTGCACATCCCCAATGGAATAAAAACCAGCAATTAGTTGAACCTGTATAGGCCATACCGCACATAGCAAGAACACATTTTCAGAAGAGCAGGACTTATCTACCTCCTTGGCAAGCTTGCTAAGGTTGTGAAAAAAGCCATGCAAGGAAGATAAGCCAGTATCTACACAAGCTGAGTACAGCCCTACAATCACAAGGCAGCCTTGCTAATCACCTTAGTGGTAATACAACCATCCCGGCATACCCTTCTACATCCTCTGAGCTCAACACCTACACCTGTGCAAGGGTGGTGCTCAGCTATTTCAAGTTCCTGAAAGCAGCAAAGCACCTGTTAAAGAAATCCCTCTTTCCTCAGTGCAGATTAAACCCATTACATTAATTTGCCCAGTTCAGTAGTAGCTTCCATCACACCATTTCTGCCAAATTTGGTGCTCCTCTCTTACATACAAACCAATTCTCTCCCAGACCCTTGCTAAACTGGGGATAAGAAAACTTACTTTTCTATTTGCCTGGACTAATAGGTACAGCCATGGCTGATCAACAGCTCCTGGTCTCTGTGTCTAACACAATTAGCACAAAGCATGGGAATAAGTTCATACCACAAGCTGAAACCGAGACCTCTCAAGCTCCTTTCATAACACCAACACTGAATTGGGGAGAACGTTTGTGGTTAATGGCTGAGTTAGACTGGATTTCAGCTGAAGACTTGTGGAGGAAATGGTGAGCAGCTTGTTAGAGCTACTGCATCCAAACCCTCAGTGACTTAACTGAAAAAAAGCGTTGAAATGATACAGATGTATTCTGCACATAAAAAACTATGTTAAAAGAGCAGAAAAGCTACAGAATTTAGGATTAGGAAACCCTAGCATCAAAGTTATTTGGCGCTTAGAAAGAAAGAGTGGTCCATGAGGATGGATCTTTATCATGTGAGCTTTATTAAACCACCCAAATGGAGCAGCTTTCTCCCAAATACCAAACAAATAATGAACATGAATTCCAAAACTGTAAGCGTTGATAATTGCTTGAACAGAGGCACTTTAAAATACTATTGGAAATGCTTATTGCCACCACATAGGATGCCACTCATTTAGATTATGATATAATAAAAAGTACAGAAGTATATTTTCATCCTTATACAAATACAATACTGATTACACATACAGTGAGTAGCCCTGTTCTGGGAGATGATGCCATATTTGCACAGCCCTGTTTCACACAGTACTTTCAACCTTCAGCAATACCTTAAGTATATTAATGTCTGCTGTGTTCAGCAAATGCCTTTATGTGCCTTTTATATTCACAACCTGCTGCTCTGATCTATGTTACTTGAAAATTAAGTGCATTTTTAACGGTCTGCAGCTGATTTACCTAGGATGACAGCTCTGATCAAGAGACAAACTTTGCTGAAATTTTGAATTCTTCATAGCCATCTTTGAGAACTTTTATCCTGTGCCACATGCTAAAGTGAATGCAGACTGATAAACACCTGTGTAGCTGAAGTCTCCTTCTTTGGTACCAGACTTAACAAATTCTCCCTACAGAGGAAACTAGGACCTCAGTCTGTATCGTCTTCTATCGTCACTGGGAGTGTTCTCTGAAACAGCTGCTCTTCTTGAGCTTTGGTAAAAGTGATTTTGAAATAATTTACTGAGCAACTTGTACAGTCCTGCTCCAAATAAGTACTGCCACATGCTGAAAACTGCTCACAGCTATCCAACTAACAGACAAAAATGTGCCGGCACAGACTTCAGGCCAGCATCCTAGATTGGCAACCCTTTTTAAACATGACAGTTTGAAGTTTCTTGTTAAAAGACCTGGGGAAAACAAAATCCTGTCCCATGGGGTGAGATCACCTGCCACCATCATCTTCAGTTTGCCAAGTCACGTTCTCAGCTCATGAGACTCACACACTTGACTCCCACATCCATCTCCCTGCTGACACCCAGTTATCATTGGACCTTACATGCAGGTCTTGGAGGACTGTGGCATCTTTCTGGTGCTCCGAGGCAGACGCTGAAGGAGCTGGCTCTCCTGGTAGTGGTGTGCCTATATGTCACATGTGGTCAGAGAGCGAGAGCGCAATTGTGGTGCTCCACCAGGATGGAGGAACGAGAGTTGGTTACCAGGGGCCCATGCCCTGAGGCGGCCCACTTGAAGGCACGCGCATCAGCTGCAGCCTGTCTCTCTCTGTCACATCGTCTCGCACCCACATGACTAACACTGTGTGACCCCATGCAAAGGCACACTAAGGAGAGTCACGTATCAAGGGAGAAGTAAGCTGAGAGCTGCATCTTATTCCAGCTTGCCCTGTGCTATAATGCCAACATAAAAAAGTTGGATGAAGAACATGCAGGTCCCCTGATGGGCAGATGTGCTAAACTGGCACTTGGGTTCTTCTTGAAAGAAGACAGCACATAAGCTTTAAATAACCTACTGAGAAACCAAGCCTCTAGGCTATTCATATCAGACATGAATAGTTGGACACACTCTTTGCAACACAGACTGAAAGTCTAAAAAGGGGATAAAGTGCTTTGTGAGAGAGGTCAGTGCTGTCCCTTGCTGTGTTTTCAAAACTTCTGGTCAGATCCTGCAGCTTGGCTTTACAGACAGTATCACCATCACATGTGGCAAAGACAGAGGAGTACACATAACTATAGCTCTTTTAACAGGTCTATTATCCAAATACAGAGACAGCCATCTGGCACAAATCACCTTCAGGGCTTGTACATGGTGTTTACCAGCTGTCAGAGGATCTCTTCTGAATGACTGATCAGCCAAGAAGAACATACCTAAAAGCAGTTCTTCCACTTCAGATTTGTACCTTGGATATCAAAAATTATTTAAAAGCCAAGTACATGCCAATGGCACAGGAAAAGCTCTGAGAAAAAATAGGACATTTGCATCCAAGGGCTGCATTAACTGGTAGTTTTCCACATTAAGTTGTCTGTTATCAGAACCAAATCCAACACACCTAGCCCTGGAGGAGAACACTCTTCCACAGCAACAGACGCTGCTGCAGGCGTAATAGGACTAATGATGTCCCAGCTCAGGAATACACATGGAAAGTTGTTGGTGACTTATTTGACAGAAAAAATGCATACTATGAGATTTGTTTGCTCAATTCCTTTAAAATTTCTTTTACTTGCAGTGGGAATGAAAGAAAACAAAGAATATCTCTTCTAAAAAAAAGATAATTCCTTTTATATGGCTGTTCTGACCTGAATATACTTGTACAGTCTTCATGTCTGAAGAACAGGTACTCCTCAGATGAACAACAGGAACATTAAGTTTGACCAAAACCAAAACAAATTTCACTTCAACCTGTCTTAGTCACAGAGCTTCACTTGAACAACTCCCTTATTTGCTAACTTTGTATCTTTCAAGGCCACACGCATTTTTTTTCAGCAAGATAATGCTTTAAATTACATTCACTGTAGTAAACACGTTAGACATTGTTGCCAACAAAGCAGGCACTGAAGGGAATACAGGTCCTCTCCAGCTGTAGCAATGACCTATTAACACTAGAAATCATAAAAAAAGAACATAAACAGGTGACTCAAAAGAGACTGTTCAACCAAACCAATTTGTAACAAAGCCCAAATGTCACAGGGTCCTCAGGTCGGGGCAGTAACACACTGTACCGGAACCCACTGACTTGGTGTCTTTAGATCATGCTGGCAAGACTTCTAATACAAGAGGGGTGGATATTGCTAGTGCTGGGTATGGCTGGGGGATACAGTGTTTACCAGTGGAACACAGAGATCTCTAGCAGTTTGGAGTCTCAAAGGAAAAAGTCTACCACTAACCACACAATAAGAGAGCAGGAGAGCTACTAATTCGGGAGAATTTATACCAAATAACATACGGCAAACC
The DNA here is from genome assembly GCF_034638445.1 of Ciconia boyciana. Taxonomy (NCBI): domain Eukaryota; kingdom Metazoa; phylum Chordata; class Aves; order Ciconiiformes; family Ciconiidae; genus Ciconia; species Ciconia boyciana. The sequence goes on along the minus strand of NC_132943.1, from coordinate 39,027,108 downwards.
GTATCTCTCTCCTGAGTCATCCGTACTAGAGGTCAGGAAGGATGGACAGGCCATTTACTGGTATGGGAGATAACCATAGCAGAGAGAAAGCATCACCATGAAGAGGAGGAAAATCAGAATTAGAGACTCACCCTGTGCCTATGCCCACATGAGGAATGGAGGTGCAGGGACCAGACTGCGCTAGGAAGGGGTACACCACTGTCAACCCTGGCTATGCTGTGCCTCTGTAAAGTCCCATTAGGCTACTGTAAGAAAAGCATAATCCCAAACTGGAAACAGCTTCTAGAAAGAGGCCAGCAATGCATTTGCACTCTCTGCCCTGCTGCAGTACTCTGTTTTCTGCAAGCACATGCAAAAAAAAATCATAGTTCTTAATGCCCAATTTTTTACAACCACACTTCTTCCCAAAAAACTGATATAAAAAATGTCAATCTGTTTGCCACTGTCTGTTTGAGGCATTTCCTGATCCCAGGAACTGATACTTGAAACCTGGACAAAGTTTGCTTTTCTGTGGCTTAGGGCAGGATCTACCATCTCTTGGCTCCCTTATCACTTTACCCTGTGCGAGGGTGGTGGGATATGTCCTGCCAGATCTTCTTGCTGCAACAAAGCCGCCAAGACTGTAAACGGGGTGACCAGGGCATTCCCGGGAATGCGAATCTCCCTATCAGCCTCCCGCCTGCTAACAGACCCGAGACCAAGGTGCTGGGCTCACCCTGGAGCCTATGCCAGCCCAAGGAGGGCAATCCCTAGGAGGCTCTACCTGACGGGACCTCATAGGCATGCCCAAATCTTACCTCTGGGCACCCAGATTCAGTAATCCCCAACAAACTCTGTTTCACTTCTTTCCTCTCAACTGCCCCTGCATGGCTCCCTCCTGCCTACTCTGATATCATATGAGATTAGACGCCCAAATGAAAAAATAGTACAAGTTTTCAGGCTGCAACTGATTTTGTAACACGGGTGTTTCTGGCTGTAAGTACAGACAGACAGACAACTCTCTGCATTGCCAGTATGTCACATTGAAAACACGTAAACCCTTCGAGAGGCAAGGCTCCTTTCAGGCAAGCCCATCTATAAGAATAGCTATTCCTGTAGTGCCATCTTCTGGCTCAGGGTGTAGGAACGCTATAGCTGGAAGCGGGACTGATCAAAAGAAAGGTGTTTTTTAATCTGTTAAAAAACATTACAACAGGTTTAGACTATGGATCAATATAACGAAACACCCAAACCACGGGAATTCTCTCAACAGATTATGTACAATTCATCTCCGAGTAAATTATTAGTTTTAAAATTACAAGATTTTGAAAAATATCTTCTGGGACACTCTGCTTTGCGTTTAGAGCCATTACAACCTTGCTTTTCAGCTTTTGTTTTATTTCTCAACAAACATCAAGGCTCAAAACTCACTTTTTGCTTATAATTTTTGTGCCATCTCATGACTCCAGAAGGTAACGCCTGAAGGTTCCCCAACACCACGTGGGGAGTGAGGAAAGCATAAAATCCCATTGATGGAGATCGTGCATCGTTTTAACCCAATCCTCATCACAATGACGATTGGTAACATCTATTTCCTAGTCAGTTTGTATCTCAGGGTTTTGTTGGTAAAGGAAGCAGACAGGAGCTCCTTTCTCAGTGAAAGATGCCCATCTACAGCTCAAAACTTTCCCAAACGATTGACTCAAGAGAGTATTATCCGTCAGGGCTGCGCCCTGTGCAGCAGGGCAACCACGCCAACCGAAGGGAGGAAGAACTACGAGCAGACTGTTAAATCTTTATCTGTTCCCCCACCTCCAGGCTCTCTCCATCCTTCGGAAGGCCCCTCTGCACATAATAATCACAAAACATCTTCTTTAGGGAAGCAGTCGTCCAAAATAAAAAAAAAACCCACCGACACCAGGAGGTCGTGGGGTGGTTTTCTCCCGGGGAGCGGCCACCGCAGCCGGGGGCCCGCGGGAGCAGCGAGCGCCCGTCCTGCCGCCAAAACGGCCCCTGAGGGGCGCTGCCGGGCCTGCCGCGGCCTTCCCCTCCCGCGCCGCCTGCAGCAGCCCTGAGGGGAGGGGAACTCAGGGTCCCCCCCCCGGTCCCTCGCCAGGGCGGGGGGCGTAAGGCCCCCCAAAAGCCGGCCTGCCGACCCGGGGAGGGGTGACAGCCCCCGCTGCTGCTAAGGCGTGAGGACGGAGCCATGGCAAAGCTAGGACCACACAGACAACGCTGAATACATAATCCCCTTCGTTCTGGCGGCCCCCTCGCCCTCCCTGGGTGCGCCTGAGTCGTCTTTGTTCGCGCTCCCCTCTATAACGTGATTTCAAAACTACACTAGAAAACTAATAATACGGATGTTTCACCATAATCCTGTTGTAAGCCCAGATGTATCAGACGGGACTTGTAACTGTAGGAAGGCGGGAGCAGGGATGACTACAGGGGTGTGTCTTGCGAGCGGCTTTGGCCAGCAGAAATCCTTCCACTCGCTACAAAGGGCGCGGAGAGGAGCAACGCTGACGGAACCGAGAAGCTGCCACTGAACGACCCGGAAAGAAAACGATAATAACAAATAAACATGACTAGCCACCAGGCCTCACAGCTCGGCGCCGAGCCGCAGCAACCATCGCGCCGCCCTGCCCCTGCCGCGGGTTTTAACGGCGCTGCCGCCCCGCCCTGCTCCGCCCTGTCCCGTCCCGCCGCGGCGCAAGATGGCGGCGCGGCTGCTGCGCCTGCGAGGGTTGTTGCGGGCCGCCGGCCCCCGGCCCTTCTCTGTCCAGGCCAGGTTAGCGGGGCGCAGGGCCGGCGTTGGTGGGCATCGTCGGAGGGGTGCGCCGGGCAAGGCGGGAGGTACCCGGGCGCCTGTGTCTGGGGGCCCCGCCGGGGCGCACCGGGAGGAGGGGCGTGTGCCCCTGCGTTCGGGCGCCTAAGGGGGGTGTATGTATTTGCCCATCTGCGTGGGGGTGGGTGCATACGTGTTGCTGGGGTTGTACGTGCTGTATGTACACATACATACACATATCTATAACTGGAGGGGTATGGATGTGTGCCCTGAGTACGTGTGGTGGGAAGGTTATAGGTATAGGCGTATATGTGTATACAGGCGTGTGTGTATATGCGTGCGCCTGTGCCCCCATTGCAGGAGGCGGCTGGGGTCTGGGTGAGCGGTTGGTGCCCAGCAGGTCTGGGAGCCCCCTGAGTGCCCTGGGCTGCGGCCTGTGCCCGGCAGCTCTGGGAGCCCCCCCGTGTCCCCGTGACGGGGCTGACCTTTGCTCCGCTTCCCGTCCGCGCCCGGGGGAGGCCGAGTCCCGTGGTGGCAGCAGGTGATGGGCCAGACGCGTCCTTGCCTGGGCTCCCCGGTCACCCGCGGGCCTGTGGCAGCAGGGCGCTTGGGCTCGGGGAAGGGGGTTTTCGGGGAGCAGAAACACAGGAGCGTGCTCACGCCTCCTCTGGCCTTCGAGTTGTGTCTCCTAGGGCTGTGGCTGGCGTGAAGGAGCAGCCCTGTGTGCCATCTGGGCTGTGAGCTGCAATTAAACAAAAGGGGGGTCTTAAATAAAACTCAATATCATCCTAAACAGCTTTAAAAATAAGGTGGAGCTTTTGGGAGAGTCACTGTGTGCCTAGCACAGGAAGCCTGTGTTTGAGAGTACAAAATATTGAACAAGCAAGTTGCAGTAGCCCATTTCTTCCAAATATCACCAGAAGTAAACAGAGTCTGTGTTTCAGGGGCATTTAATCCTTTGCACCAGGAAGAGCGTGAGTAACTTAATGTGGCAATAAATAAAGACCTTTGTCTCTGTAACGCAGTAAATAAGTGTACGCTCAGCTCAGCTAAGCTCTGTGGGACTACACACGTTTACTGTGCTGTGCTGAGAAACGGGTGCTGAGGAACTGAGGAGAGACGAACAAAATAGCTTGAGAAAGAAACAGCAAATGCCTTTTCCATTTAATATAACTCAGCTCTGTATTTATAATTTCTGATGTTTTGTGGCAATAAAATAAAAGCAAGTCAAATAACCAAATGTGCAAATGTAAGAAGTGAATTTTCATTTCAGCCCTAAACCAGTATGTTGTCCTTGACATTCTAAACCCCTACGAAAGCTTTAACAAGCCTTCCTTGTTATTTTGTAATTACACTTTCCTTCTGTGGTTTCAACTACTGGCATTTAACCACTGTTCCAGTTTTTATTTTTTGTTAAAGAAGCATTTTTTATGTATGTTTTTATCAGAGTTTTCGAAGGATTAGGCTTCCTGTACAACAAAATACTGAAAGTTAGAAGGAATTAGTATTATTTTCAAGGTTAGAACTATGCAGATATATGTGATAATGCAGAGTATAGTATAGCCCTCAGAGTGTGCAAATCCATGTTATACTCGCTTTTATTTTGAGTGTGTGAATTTTCAGTGTCACGCATTTGCAATATTGGGGCTTTTGGGGGCATGTACAGAATGAACAAAACCCACAAAAAGTTTACTTGTTCAGAAAGTTACCTCCTTGGTTTACATTGAGCTGAATTGCATTTTGGAGGTTGTATGGTGGGGGGAGAAGGCAGTGATGATTTTTAGTATCTCTAATGAACAGAAACTTTATCCTCTTACCTATGTATGTATTATTGGTTTTAATTTATTTGAAGCATTAAGGACAAACCAGTCTTACTTTACCTCCTTTCTCAGCCCAGTGAAGTACAGTGTATGCTAGGTCTTTATATTTATTGTGGCTATCCTTTGGACCTAATAATGTGCTAGACTTGGGATGTGAACTATGTCTAACAGCACAGGTGTTTCCTTTCTTTTAAAAGGGTTGTGTAAATGGGGGTGCCTGTGTCCTAACAGGTGCTTTCACTTGTCTTTTTTTAGTTCTCTGCAAACTGAACAGCATGGCACGAAGCGCCCAGAACCATCTTCTGCTAAAAGTTTGATTGATATAGGAACTCGGAGGATCTTCTCATCAGATCATGATATCTTCAGGGAGAGTGCCAGGAAGTTCTTTCAGGAAGAAGTGCTGCCTTTTCACGCAGAGTAAGATACCTTTTAAACATTCTGGTTTGAAAATAATACGCATTTTTTCCCAAAAATGCTTTTTGGGGTGTTACTCTTAATATGACAGGATAAACAGGATATTTGTTTTCATTTACAAGCTTTGTATTTCCAATTTACTCAGTTAAAACAAACCTGCCTATGAAAATCATCTGTAAAAAAAAAAAAAAAAAATCACACATAATCAAAATTCATTGCATTCTTTGAGCTCCAGTGTAGGCAATCTGGCATCTTCGTCTTAGGCCTATGAGCAGACAAATGCAGTTTGCAGAGTTGCAGCAAAAATATCCCTGCTTGTAGGTATTAACTCTGATACTGATGTCTTGGGGGTAGAGTTAGGGAGACAATTGAGTTGCCACGCTATTGTACTGCTGTCATCCAAAAAGCATTAACACTGTGTCTAGGTTACATTGCAGTAGATTTTGTAAATACAGTACACGTAGGATGGTAAGATGGATTATGTATTACCAAGCAACTTGCACAAAATATCTTTGTTTAAATTTCTGTCTTTTTTGCTTCTGTGGAAATATGTGTCATCTTCTGCACAGAGTAGAAGCATCATACTTCCATTGAACTAGAGCTGGAGGGTGTTTTTCACCCATATTTTAGCTATATCAAATCATGTTGTAGTTGGAGAAAGAAAATAAATGAACTCAGAACATGTTTTTGAACAGAAAGTGTTAAGCTGCAGTAGTGTCTTAAGCAATTTTACTTTACTTGAAAAACATTCCTGCAAAAACACTGGGGGGTAGTGAAGGGCTTATTCTTAAATCGCACTGCTAGATGAGTTTTCTGATACAGTTCACAGTGTGTATCCACAAACAGTTGAGATGGCACAATTGAGTGGGTGGGGTGTTGTGGCTCTGGGGCAGAAATGAACAGCAGGAGGCAATGAAAACAGCTTACATCAGGGTTGTTGTCAACTATTTTTTTTTTCATCCTCAAACTGTGACCTCAAAGTAGTATGCTTTTCCACTGTACAATCATATTCTGTCCACAAAACCAGATGTTTTCCTTCGTCTTTTGTTAGAATGACTTCTAGTGCAGTTTTGTGAACAGGTACTGGCTCTGCTTGAGGTTACTCAAGATCCTGTTTGCTAGCTTGCTGACACAACTATTTGCAAGAGAGACTGGAACAAGTTGGACTTGTGTTCTTGCATCTCTTCAGTGACCTGTGAACCATTCTGTTCTTACACCTTCCAACTAAACAGGCTTCAGGCATAGTATATTAATTGGCAGGGCTGATGCAAAGAGACAAGTGTGGCATCAGTGAGTGCAGCTGTGGATTATTGTGAGGAGGAGAAGAAGCTTTTGTGATGGGTGAGGTAGACAAGAATGGCCCTGGAAGTCGCGGGGGGGGGGAGGAGAGCAAAGATGATCACGAGAGAGATTTGTTGAAGATTTCCAGTGTAGGAGTGAAAGCTCTGGGGATGAGCATAAATGTGTAGGATAAGATACTTGATTAACTGGGTAAAGTGCTATGGTATAGTTCTGCTGTGCGCAAGTGTGTCAGAGGAGTGTCTCTGATCTAATCTGTCTACCATATAATTTTAAAATTGTGGTTTTTTTTTTTTAAAAAGATAAATTAAAAAAAAGGTATGCTGTGCCATTAATGGCCATCCAACTTTCTGGTGAGTTGGCAAACTCCATAGAGGCACTATTTTTCCAAGAATAAGTGATCCCTGAGGTGTTAAAGTCTGCAAACTGTCAGCAGATAAGTCTCAATTGTCTGTTTACAAACTTGAAACCACCTTACAGCAGTAATTTACCAAGATATAGTACTAATTTGTAATAAGTGCACAGGGACTGCTTTTTATGTAAAAGTTACTATGTGTTAATGCTTGGTTCTTATAAAGCAGTTGTCATTGGTAGAGTTGAAATCTTTCACGTAAGATACTGATGTGTTACACCCATTTTGTACGTGGGTAAAATGGAATGTCAGGAAGATACAGACCTGCTGGTGATTATCCAGATGGTTGTGGCTAAATCTCCTAAATCTTGTTCTGGTACTCAGATCAGTAGGCAGCACTGCCTTTCAGAACAAGGCTTAGAGATGTCAGGTTATATGTTGGAAGCAGGAGTTCAAACTTGTTACACAGTTGGTGCCCCTGTAATGCCAGTAGCATCTGTGCACTTGAATAGAAAACCCATTATTAAGCCATCGCTTCTTAGCTGGGAAATATAGCTGTCTGTGTACCCTTAACATTGTATGTTGTATGGAGACCAAAAGTCTCTTCCTATGCAGTGAAACCTGGCTGCAGGTGCTCTTGGGTGAAGCAGCAGCCATGACAAATAAACAGTAGCACATGGAGGATTTAATGTGTGACTCCATTCTTGTGTTCGTTTTGCAGATGGGAGAAGGAGGGCCAGGTGAGCAGGGAGCTCTGGGAAAAGGCTGGACAGCAGGGTTTGCTGGGTGTTGCTATTGCTGAAAAACATGGAGGCATTGGAGCGGATATTCTCTCTTCAGCTGTGGTCTGGGAGGAGCAGTAAGTACTAGATGGTTTAGGAAGAATTTCAGTGATATTATCAAGAGACTGTATGTTTTTCCATGAGATGTCCTCATTGTGGAATATGTTTGCTTACAGAAAATGTTGTTATCTTTCTCATGGAAAGGATAGTTTAGACACATGTAAATCCCTCCTGTATTAAGTATTCTGGGTGATTGTTTAAGTAACAAATGTCATTGTGCTCCACTGTTAGGACTTTGTGACTGGGGGAAGCATTTCAGTTAGTCTGGTAGGTTATACACTCATTTGGCTGTGAAATTACATTCTATAAATAACAGTACAAGTGCCACAAGTTCAGATTATGTCCGAGATGTCTGTGTGGTGGGGCTTTCTTCATTGTTGGGTCTGTTGTAACTGTGTAAAGTTCAATGTTTAAATCTCTGTAGTACTTCTGTTTGAACTTTTTTCTTTTTTTCCCCTCTCCCCAAGGATGTATGTTAACTGTACTGGCCCAGGATTCAGCCTTCATTCAGATATAGTCATGCCCTACATTGCAAACTATGGCTCTGAAGAGCAGATTAAACGCTTTATCCCTGAAATGGTTGCAGGCAAGTGTATTGGAGCTATCGCCATGACAGAACCTGGGGCTGGCAGGTAAGCTAAATACTAAAACAATGGTCTTAAATCAGTAAACAGAACATAATGTTTTCAGTGAAAAAATTCCTGACCCTCCTGGTTGTATGGTCATCTTAGTGACTAGACAGTATCCTAGATTAGGTAGTACCTCAAAAACAACTGTTACTTATAGATTACTTTATTACAGCTTTGTTGTTTCAAGATCATCCCACTGTGGGCAAATATGCTTTGTATTTGCTTTTATGGTCCAAGTTTATAGTTACTAACTTGCTTGTCATGTGGACAGTTTTAATATGAAACGTAGTCAGTAGAAAATTACATACCTCGGCAAGGAGGGCTTGACTTTACTATTAGCTTTTGTTGTGGAACAGAACATCTCATTTTCCTTCCTCTGAATCCTTTCAAACAGAGAAATGTCCCTCCTTGCCCATCATTATTGAAGGGCAGACAGCACATGTTTGCAGTAGACACAGCTGATCTGACCAGTTTCCAAAACAGAGAGGGACAGGTGAAGAGCAAAACCTGTTGGTGGCATGCTTCTAGATGATCTTTAAGGTCCCTTCCAACCCAAATGATTCTATGATTCTATAGATGGTAGATGTTGCCAGTGGCTTTTTACAGAGCCTCCTCATCAGGGTGGAGCCTGCTTAGAGGGTGTGGTTTTGTCTGGTGTTTGTCATCTAAGCCATGTTGATGTAAGGGGATGCTGACCCGTTGGTGTCAGTGTTTGTATTACACCACCTTCCACAAGCAGATAGGTTAAAATGGGACCTCATGCTCTTGTACAATTGCATAGACTTATCCCTTGCTACAGCATGCTCGTGGTTTCTGCTATGCTCTCAGCCTTTTCACCATGTTTCATCATCCTTGTGTGCATTTTCACTGAGCCCTGGTATAAAATCTACCTTACTTTATACTGGATAGAATTCAAGATACAAATTGCAGCTTCTGGAATGGTTTCTTGAAGGACCTTTTGAATTCCGTTTTAGTGACTTGCAGGGAATACGAACATATGCAAAAAAGGATGGAAGTGACTGGATTCTTAATGGGAGTAAGGTAAGTGAACAGACATACATGCCACTCATAGGCTTTGGGAACTGAATGCATTTAGACAGTGAAGAATGTACACCGCTGTTAGTATCTCCCCCAGTCCTCTCACTTCTGTTTTTGTGGGTTATGTTGTGTGGGTTGGTTTGGTTTTTTTTCCCAGTTACTTTTTTTTTTTTTGGTAGGACTTAAGATATTTCTACTGCTGGCAATTTATGGACCAATTTATGGAAGGGCTTGAGTAGGTTCTTTTTGTAGCTCTTAAATAACCCTATCAAAAGGCCTATTTTCCCTTAAACTGGGAAGAAAAAGGAGGGGGAGGGGGGAAGCCCTGCATAGTATAAGCAGGACCAGGGCTGTGTTTTAGTACTGAGGTTGAACAACAAAAAATATATATACTACCACTGTGAAATGTTCTGTGGCCTGAGTGAAAACTTGTGTTGCCGCAATGCAAGCTGTGGAATGTATATTCAGGAGCCTGCTGGTCATGTTATGAGAAAAAAGCCCAACTGCATCAGATGCTCTGTGTGTGTTGTCAAGCTGTTGCAAAGCTGGCAGCATTAACCTCTTCTTTTGTTGCCATAATAAAAAAGCAAGAAGGCAGAAATCAAGTGTTCAAATGGAAGTGTGGGTTCAACAGAGGTTTTTTTTAAAGCTATGAAATGTCTTAATCTTCTCTTTCTTCCCCCCCCTTCTTTTGTACTCCTGCTGATAACATGGTACTGATAGACCTTAGCAGAATTTCAAGTGGAGAGAATGTGTGCAAGCAAATATGTATGTACAGGTGTTTAAAAGGATACTTGCTCATGCTGCACAGTTGAAGCCAAGCAGGACAGGTAGCTCATTCCTTTTGCTCGAGTTAAGATGGATCATTTTGGCAGGTTCATGCGTCATTTTGCGGGATTATAGTAAGCAGTTGTGACAAGAAGCCATTGATAGTTTTGCATGTTATACCTTGCTAATTTAATTTCTAGAAAAGAGAACCTCTGTGTTCATTTAATATCTACATATTCCTTCTTTATCATAGGACAGACAAAATAAACAGATCTGTGCATTCTTTAACTTCACACTTCTAACCCACGCAATACTTCTCAAACTAATTCGTACTTCAATAGACCTTGTTCCGAAACACTTAATTCAGAAAGCTTAAAGCTTAAAATTTTTCTGGACACTTAAACCTTGCCTTTCAGTTCACCTGTGAAAGTGTCAATGCAAGTTTTTCTTTCTGCTGCTTGATGATCTCTTGTAACTTCTATCCACCTAGCTTGTTGCTGTACTCCAAGTTGCATTTTTTTACAGGTATTCATCACTAATGGTTGGATGAGCGATGTAGTGATCGTGGTTGCAGTTACAAACCGGGAGGCCCGATCTCCTGCTCATGGGATCAGTCTTTTTCTGGTGGAAAATGGAACAAAAGGCTTTATCAAAGGACGCAAGCTGAACAAAATTGGCCTGAAAGCTCAAGTGAGTTCATACAATCCTTAACATGTAGTAGACTTGGAGGAAGTCTAAAACCACTTAATGCCTGGCATTAGCTCAATAAGTATAAAACGGAGCTGTGGTTCTATTCTAGTTCTTGGGCTTTAGGGCACAAACGATATACATGCAAAGTACGTATGCTGAGTTTGCCTATGGAAGCCTGAAGCATGTGATGTGCAAGGAGAGGTTGAGGAAGCTGGATTTCTTCACTCTGAAGAAGCCTGGAAGGACAGGATCTTATTGGTGTCTTTAGCTACCTAATGGTTGGCTGTAAAGATGGTGGAGCCAGATTCTTCTTAGAGGAGCACAGTGAAAGGCACAGTGGCAAAGGACAGAAGTTACATTAAGGAAAATTCTAAGTAGGTATTAAGAAAAAAAAAAATCACCATAAAAGTGATACGATACTGGAACAGGGGCCCAGAGAGGTTGTGGAGCCTTCATCTTTGGAGCTTTGGAAAGCATAAGTGGACAAGGCCTTCAGCTGCTTGCTTTGCTGGAGCTGCTTTGAGTAGGAGATAAACTAGATGAACTCTGGAGGACCCTTCCAAGCTAAATGATTCTATGATTTCAAGTTGAAGTGTATAATAGCAAGAAAAAAATGGGGCAAAAGAAGTGGAATGAAGAGATGAGAATGTCAGGCTATAAACTGTTGGATTTAAAATCCTCTTAGGACACAGCAGAGCTGTTTTTCGAAGATGTACGGTTGCCAGCCAGTGGCTTGCTTGGGAAAGAGAACAAAGGCTTCTATTATCTGATGGCAGAGCTCCCTCAGGTAAGAGGAATGTGAGTGTTTGCTGCCTGTAGGAAGAACGCAGAGACAATTCTTGTCATTGCAAGAATCTGCCTGAGTCTTGAAGATTATGTATCGAGGGGAGCCACCTTGGGCTCAGAATCGGGATGTGTGTAGGCAACATTGTGTTGATACTGCTGCTTTTTAACTGAAGTACACAGTTCCTAGTGTTAAAAGTGCAATTCTTTGGGCATTGATAAAAATGTTGATATCCTACCAGCTCAAAGCTAGTTCTCTTCTTCAATAGTCGGATGGTTGATTAACCTGAGCTTAGGGTAGTGTACTTAAAAGAACATACCACAGTTTTCTTGTATACTTCTAGTGTGGAACCACTTTGCTTAGTAAATTAAATATAGCTTGAAGGTCTCTGATGCATTTGGCATTCTCTTTAGAGAAACAAGCAAGCACTGCTATTCTAGTTCTTCTACCAGTAGAAGCATATTAAAGATATAAGGAACTCCTTCTTTGTCCATATAGCAAAGTAAAGAAATTGTTTAATTGCCAGAATACCTTGCTTTATTACTTAGTTTATGAAGCTTTGGAATTATTTGGGAGGACAAAGAGGCAATGTGGTTTTTCAAAATGTGACTTGTGTTTGGTCAAAACTATGTATTTGCCTCATCTGGTAGGAATCACGTTTATTTAATTTTATACTGTGAGTATGAAACCTGATCAAAGGAAATCTTTTACTGCTTTAAAGGAATAGATGCACTCATGAAGAGGTTCAATGTGATGCATCAGATGATTTCAACCGTGCTAGAAGTAGCTGTTCTGTATTTAGTTTCTGTTTTTCAACTTTACGAGGAAGGAAAAAACAGCCAGGATTTTTTGTAGGTTTTGTTTTTCTAGAGGTGTCCTATTGAAATTGTTAAATACAGTTGTTGTTTAAACTGAGCAGTGAAAACCAATAATTGGAACAGAAATAAATGTAAATTTTTCAGTCAGTAAGAGTCCTGTGGTTGATTTGTAGCTATTTTTTGAGTAGTTGTGGTAGAACATTACCCCAGAAAAGACTTCAAAGTGAGCTTCAGGCAGCAAGGCATTTGTCCTACTCATTAATTTCAGTAATGCAGTGTGTCTGGTTTGATACTTAGTGTGACTGCTGCCCCCCTCCCTTAATGAACAACACTGAACATCTGTGTCCCAATTGTGCATCTGATACGGAGAAATGTAGGACTAATTCAAGGGGATTCTGTAATTTGTGTTTCAAAAGGAAAGACTGCTAATTGCTGATATGGCTCTTGCCAGTTGTGAATTCATGTTTGAAGAAACAAGGAATTATGTGAAGCAAAGAAAAGCTTTTGGGAAGACAATTGCACACTTGCAGGTGAGTTTGAACTGAGAGATTTGTATACAGATTCTAGTGTGCATTTGCTTTACATCTGTGCATGTGAAATAGTGAGCAAATTAAAAACACTGGGCTGTTTTCAAAGGACTATTTGCACAGGTTTCACTGTTGGACTGTGGCTGTCTGCCTCCATGCCCATCGTTCCTTTTTGAAAAACAAAAGTAATAAGAGAACCCAACACCCCAAAAGCCTTAACGTATGTATTTTACGATTCAGTTAGATACCTCCCAGCAGTGCTGCTTTTGGAAGTGAAATATGCAGGCAGAAACTATACTAGCTTTTTGCTGCTAATGAAAAATTGTCTTGTTGCTCTTAGGCTTGCATTTTACTGTCAGAGGCCCTAATCGCAGGGTCTGTTACACCTGCATGTATTTCTATATCTGCCTGGAATCCTACAGACTGCAGAAGAGCTTGGTGCATGTGCAGGTACTGTGTTCCTCTGCACATGATGCATTGCAGAAAAATGAACTTTGAGGCTGAGGCTGGTGGGGGCTCCCAGGCAGTGACCTTGCTGCTTGAATGCCTGCAGAGGTGTTTGTATTCAGCTTTATGGGTATTGCAACGAGATTCCTCAGCTACCAGCTAGCTGGGTATTTAAGTGACTGCATATAAAACTCTTGGGTCATTCTCTGTGAGCATACCTCACTCCTGACGGTGGTAGTTAATTGTGTTTTGAGATGTTTATGCCTATGCTCTTTAGTTGCAGTCATAAAACAGATGTTGCTTTCCGCAGTATTGCGATGTCACAATTTTCCTGAAAACCACATTAGCTGTTAGGGCTGAAGCAGACCAAGCTCCTGCGTGTTTGGTTTATAGGATAGAAGTGACTCATATGGGTTGGAGGAGTTGGCTGCCTCTTTTTTGTTTTTTAATATACTTTTGAAATTAAAAAAAAAAATCCATTTCAAACTCTTGAGACTTCCTTTGTCAAAATCAAATCTTTAGTTTTTGTGAATAGCAGCAGAATTGGGCCCGTTAGAGGCTGGAATGCTAGGTATCTTTCAGGAAACTATGATCTTCATCTGTTTTTAAAGTTAACATTTGGAAATCCATAATTCCAGATGGAATTTAGTATGTGCAGTGTGCAGCTTTAACAAAAGTAATATATTTTACCTTTTTTTCATGTAGGTAAGGGATGCTTCCTAATTGTAGTAGCTCACTGTGCAGGGACCGCGAAAATAATCTTTTTAGGCTAACCCACTACAACCACCACGTGGCCAATAAACTTCATAAAGTATATTATTTTTGCCAAAATAATCCATTCTTGCATACCTTTTCAGTTTCCTTTTTGTTGCTGATGACTAAAATGTGCATAAATCAAAAATCCTTTCTAATTAGAGCCCTGCCTTGCCTAATTCATTTAGTCATGCCACAGTACAGTGTTCGAAATCAAATATTTTCTTTGTAATAATAGTAGACTGGTCAATTGTATTTATTGTCAAGAGAAGCAAGAAGACTTTGTATATACAATTTTAGAACTGTGAGATCAGAAAACTTTTGTTTCTGGGTGGTGGTTTTATCCCCTCCCTACCAGAATTACAAGAAGACAGTCAAATGCTTGCCTGGTCTGGTTTTATATAACCTTGGCAATGGATTTTACCTCTTCTATCTAGAAACTTTTCCAGTGTGACAGAACTCAGTGTTGGAAAACTTTCTGATAGTTAATCTAAAATTTCCTTTGGTTTTTCTTGTGTCTCTTTGCATATCACTTGAACTCTGAAGAACTGAATACATAGAAAAATGCATCCAATAGATGATGAAATGTTATTAGTAAGTGGGGAAATTAGTGGCTCTACAGAGTGAAAGGACATGCCCCCACAAGGGGGAGCTGAGAGTGACAGAGCACCCAGTGCCTCCTACTCTGCGCTCTCTAGGAATTTGTTTTCTGGCTCTTGGGGTTTTTCTCTTAAGGTCATGTTTTGAGTTGGTTTGAGAAGTAAAGGGCAGTAATTTTCTGTAATAAGGTTGGTAAAGGTATAATTGTATGGGAAGTGAGTTGTCTTCCAATGTACAGAGCCAAAGTTGTCTGAAATGGTAATTTCTAACAGAAATCCTTTCCGAAAATGCTCCATTTTCAACTTCAAATATCACTTAAAAACTGTACTACTTCTGCTCTTTCTTTCCTCTGCCTCCTCTATCCACTTCCAAAATAAGACGGTACAGCACAAGTTGGCAGAAATGAAAACGCAGATTTGTGTGGGCCGAGCTTTTATGGACAACTGTTTGCAGCTTCATGCAGATAAACGTCTGGACTCCCCCACAGCTTCTATGGCAAAGTATTGGTATGTGGTTAAAGTAATTTGGAAGTGTTACTTGCATGATCTTGACAGGAGTCTAATGATAAAAACACTGAACTGTTCAGATCTAATTAAAAGATAAAATTACTGTCTGATTAATAATAACATTGTCAGCTTCTAATAGAGACCACTAGCTTTAACTTTAACTATGTAGTCAACAAAAATCTTAGTTACATGGAAAACTAGTGTTGGTTAAACAGATCAATTTCAAAATAGCATGCTTTTAAAGTAGACTTCCATTAATAACAAGATCAGGACTCAGCTTTAGCTTCAAGTAAAAGTGAGTACTTCATTGGTATTTAGACAAACATTTACATTTTACTGTAGCAAATTGTTGGGTGTGCTTTTAGTTTTGTTTGGGTTTTTTTTTTAAGGGGGGGGTGTTTGGATTTTTTTTAAAAGCATAGGTTTATTTGAAGCTCATATGATACTTTTTAGTTAATGTTACTTAGCAATAGCTGTTTGGCACAGACAGTTTTTGAAGCTATCTGGTTTGGGGAAGAAAAAGTTGGCTACAGCTATTGCTGTTACTGAGACTAAACAGTGCTTTCTTTTATTGGCCAGAACTCCTCCTCCCTCTCCCCATACTTGGTAGTGTTATCTGTTAACTTAGGTTTAACCAGAGAAAGCTGGATGAGTAGAAGCATCTAAGATAGTGGCACATGAATTTGTATAGTTTTATTTTGCTTGCAAAGGTGGGAGAAAAAAAGCACATCAGACCTGATCAAATAATTTTATGGAAGATGCACAAGTCTGCAGATTCTGGACTTTTAAAAATAAGTATAGAGGAAATGAGCAGAGAATACTAAGGGAATCCAGAGAGGATATTTACAATGAAAGGAAGGATTTTGATTGAGTGCTATTCCTGGCACTGATTACCTAGAAGTACCAGGTACATAAGCAGAGGCATTCAGTTTTGAGGAGGAAACAACTAGTGTCAGCTCAGATGTAGACTTACTTCCTCAACAGATTTCCCAAAGCAAGGCCTTTGAAACTCCCCCACCCTCCCAAATGCTAGTGCCACGCTTTGTGGTGGATTTCCCTTTTCCCTAAGGGAGTCCCCGTGGCTCCCTTTCATAAAACTCTCTTACATGGTCTAGAAAATGCTTGAATGTAGAATTGTTTTATTCCCTACTGTTTCAGGAGACTATCTCCAGTTAATTTGGCTTCAAACCTTTTGTACAGTCAATGACTTGAGTTGAGCTATGAAGAATTTTAAAACTTAAGTTTGTGCATCTTTTTTCTGATATCTGATGAAAGGTCTCTAGGTCTTATTTTTGTGGTGACAGGTTGTATTATGTAGCTAAATTAATTTGAAAGTATATTTAGGAAAGACAGTTGTGGTAACTCACCATTGCAGATTTAAAGTTGATATAATAAACTGTAAGGATTTAACTGGACAGGGCAGGGGGGTTGTTTGGAGACGTTATTCCATGAGAAGCAATTGACTTGAATCGTCATTTTCTTTACTTCTGTTGCCACTCTGAAAGTTGAATGTTTAGAAGGTGGTTTTGATGTCTTTCAACTTTAGTTTGAACTTCCAGTGCAGTTAAAATCGCATGGGTTCTTTCATCTAATTTTCATCGAGTGTTTGAAATAACATCAAGTATGTAGCTTTCCAAAAACTGAGATACAAGACATCAACTGTAAATGGTGTGTTAGCTGCCATGTTCTAGAGGGAAGGGTCACAAAACAAAATGCTTTTAAAGATTATTTTTTTTCAGATCATGAAATAATTTAATATTTTGCAGTGGGCACTCCTGTTTAAGAATTACAGTATTCCTTAGAATTGAAAACTATAAAATCTGTTGAGGAAAATAAATTATCCCCAGGTGATGGTTATATTCAAAGAGAATCCTGGTGTGTTGCTGGGGGGGGGGGGGGGAAGCCTGTAGTACTGTTAATTTTTATGGCACAGCTGGGGATTTGATAAGAAAAGAGACTATATCGACCTACTTCACAAAAGAAATCTCTTGGCCTGTGAGAAAGGTAAACAACCTTGTCTGTTTTGAAAGCTTTACTTCTCTGAAAGCTCTTCCATAAGGAGAACAAATCTTAAATACTGTTCAATTTAATGTATTAATTTCTTACCAATTGTGCAGGAAGAAAAAAAGTCCCTCATAAGAGAAAGTATTTTAATGGCCATCACTTAAGATCAGTTATATAGAGTAAAAAGGTTGGTTATATTTTTGTCTTGCTAACTTATCTGTATCTCTAGTAATGTTTCACAGCATAACATCCTTCTAAAAAACAAATTTCTTTTTGACCATTTAAGGTCTTCTGATCTCCAAAACAGCATAGCTACTCAGTGTGTGCAACTGCACGGAGGATGGGGGTACATGTGGGAGTATCCAATTGCAAGGTAAGTGTAACATTTCAGACTTGAATGATGAAAGATTACCAGCAAAGTAAAATGAGGCACTTCCTTTAAGTCTACTTGTCAGTTGTTTTGTGTTAGTACTGATTTACTGTTCCTTTTCCCATCATGTTTATTGAAAAGCAATCCACTCTATGGATGTCTGCAGGAAGCCTTTGTTTTGATTCTCCAAATAATTCATAAGCTGTTAAACAATTATTATCCTATTTTTAACAAAATAGAAGTTGCTTTTCTAGAAGAAAATGTTAATTGAAAAACCAGAGAAGCAATGTACAAATAAAAATGAGGGGAGATAGTTTGTATGTTTCATCTGAAATTAAATGCATACATATGAAGGAAAGAAAACACATTGGTCAGCCTAAATCTTTTGTAATACCACAAAATAACAAATTGCCTAATCAAGAGTGTGACTGGCTACGTTCAGCTTTTTACACCTTTTTAAATGAAAAAGCTAAGAGATTTATTTAGACAGAAGAATTTGCCATTCCCAATTTTTTTGCTTGCTTTATTCATTTAGGGATGTGTGGGGTTTTTTTTAGATTTCCTTGTACATTGTCTGTGAAGATTTGTTTCCTTTTATGTGTATGCCATTTGCCACACTAATATAAGTAGAGCTTTTGGTGTTTTTTGTTGTGTGTTTGTTTTTTTTTTAAAAAGGGGGTAATCTGATAGTAGAAATAGCAAAAACAGGACTGCTGTGCACTTGTAAGCAGATAACTTAAACTAATGTTTTTAACTGACTAGGTTTCGGATTTTCTATTCTAAATACATTAAGAGTATGAAATGTTGCTTTAAAATAACTTTTTACTGCATGTTTTTAATGAGTGCAACTTCTGAGTGTTCTGCACCCTATCTTAGCAAATAGGAAGGCCAGCAAGCACTGTTCAGGGTGTCCTCGAACCCCTGCTTATCTGTGTGTGCAGTAATTGTCCATACAGGGTTTTATTATCCCCGTGGTTCAGCAACATGCGTGCTTCCAGAGAATGCCGCATTGCTCCTGGGCTGCTCTCTGTATAATGAAGCAGAATTAAGATGGAAAAGCACACTGTCATCGTCCTGTGTGCTGTCACCAGCTGTGCATGTGCTGGGGTCAGTTCCAGCATGGGGATGGAAATGGTTTGGCTGCGTGCAGCTTCTCGGCTGCTGGCCCAAATGGAGCTGGAGCTGGTGTCAGCAGAAGGCTGTAGCCAGCTGACGTGAAACCAGTTGGCACTTTCTTTTCCTCCCAAGGTGTTTGAGTCCTGCCTCAAAGAAAGAACTGACAGCACCACTAGCAGTCCTCTTGACAGGATCAGACAGGCCAGGGCATTAGAGCAAATTACCGTGATAACTATCAGTTTGGCTTTGCAGGAGTAGTTTTTTCACAACAACGAGGCACCTGGGCCTTGCAGTTCATGCAGGTGTGCTGTTCTGCAGGGTGTGTGTGGTGGGTGAATGGGGGCTCTGGTGTCTGGGGTCAAGTTAACGCTCAGGTGATGTGAGGAAAGGAGGGAACAAGAATTGGGGGGGGGGGGGGGGGCAAGTGATAAGAATCTGGTTTTATAGAGCTTTATTTTATTTTTGTTTAGTATGGGGGGATAGTGGAGGCTTTACAATGTAAACAAAAAAACAGGAAAGAGGTACTGACCAAATTCCTAGTTTGGCACAGTACCTTGGAAAGGTGAAATATTTTAGGTAGCTGAAACCTCTTTGAAAATGCAAACCTCTTTAAAAATGGTGAGTAGCACACTTTGAAAAGAGGGATCTTCAAAGATAAAACTTGATAACTTTTCCTTTTGATTGTATGTCCATTCTGATGAGTTGTTTTTAACCTTTCCTTTTTTGTTGTTGTTGGTTTGTTTGTTGGTTTTTTTCCCCACCTCAGAGCTTTTGTGGATGCCCGTGTTCAGCCAATCTATGGTGGTACCAACGAAATCATGAAAGAGCTTATTGCTAGAGACATTGTCAGTGACAAGTAGGGCAGATGCTCACTACTTTGGAGAGCCTTCCAGAATCCTTTTATGTTAATATATGGCATAAAATCAGGCATCAGAATGTAAGTAAAATAAATGGTGCTGTATCATATTATTTCAAGGAAGTGAAACTATTTTAAAATAGTGTTAGTAACAACAGTGTGCTGGTATGCAGGATATTTAATGAACTTTCAATTTAAATATATTTGGACAACACAGAGTAATTCTCTGGGTTCCAAAAGTTCTGGTAGTGAAAGGCAATTTTTGTGTCTGGAACACTATGGGTAGCTTGGTCTTTCAGACCTGATGCCATTGTATTGTATCCAACCCTTGCTTTTCGGAATCAAATCTCTTCTCCAGAGACGCCACGTTCTTAACAAATGAAAGTTAAATGTTAATATAACTTGGAATTTGGATTTCCACTTGACAAATATCTCTGTGGTGAAGTAGAACTTGAAACTTTTGCTACTGTTACTGTACACCTGCTTACTGCGCAGCAGCCACCCGCTTGTAGGGGGAGGGGATGTACGACTGACCTCTATGTTTACATGTAATCCAGAATATGCCTTAATTTAATTACTTTGTTCAAATAAATATGATAAAGCATTTCTATGCAATCTGGTGGTTGTCTGCGTTACTTCAAAGCCCCAGGGAGAACTGGGACACTTCCTCTGTGCCCGTATTCACCTCAGGGCTTTGATGGGGAGTTGCGAGAAAGGGAAGGTGACGCTGGTGAATGTTTTCAAGTATTTCCCAGTGCTTATCCCCAATAAAAATACTGAAAACTATTTTTGGGGGGGGTTATTACTACTTCTGCATACGGGGGGTTATATCCTCACCTCCCCTCACCACCCCGGCCGGCAACGGGGACGCGCCCCCGCGCGCCGCCGTCCCCCTCCCGCCGCGCCCCTTGGAGGCGCGCGCGCGGCGGGAGGGCCCTCCCCGCGTCAGGCGCCCCGCCAATGGCGGGCGGCCGCCCCCGCGCCGAGCCCCGCCCCCGGGCGCGGCGGATTGGCCGCGCTCCGCCCCCGAGCGGCGCGGCCCCCTCCCCCTGCGCGGGGAGGCCCCGCCCCGCCCGCCGAGCTGCGCTTTAGCTGGGCGCGGACTGTTCAACAGCGGCAGTGGGAGCCGCGCCGGGCGCCGCGCCGCGCGGGCTGGAGGCGGCAGCGCCGCTGTGGAGAAGCCGGCGGGCAGAGGCAAGCGCGGGGCTTCGCGGGGCAGCCGGGGGCGGGCGGCGGGGCCGCCGGCCGGCCGCCGCTGCGCGCTAGCGGGGAGCGCCGCGCTGAGGCGCGGTGAGGGGGGGGAAGAAACCGGGGCCGGGCGGCGGTTGGTTCCCGCGGCGGGAGCGGCGGTGGCGCCGCCGAGCGCTGGCGCGCATGCGCGAGGAGGAGACTGGGGTGGGGGCGGGGCGGGGGGGCTAACGGTCTGGGGGCGGGGCGGGGCCGGGATGCTGAGGCGGGGGCGGGACCCGGGCGCCGTGGGGGGCGGCCCGGGCGCGTGGGGCGGGGGCGCGGCGGGAGCCGGCGGGCAGGGCCGTGCCGTGCCGTGCCGTGCCGTGCCGTCCTCTTGCCCCCTTCTACCGGCTCCCCCTGCAGCTCCCATGGGGGTTCCCGCTGTGTGAGCGCCGCTTTCCGCCTGCCCGGCCCTGGCTTCTGGCCGCGGTGCTGCCAGGCTGGCCTTGTCCCGCCTTGCCCGGGGTGCCGGGCGATCTGCGGGCGCGGGGTGCTTGTGCGGCGCCGGCGGGGAGCGTGGTATGGCTAGCTTCCCAGCAGCGCGGCGGAGTAGCTACATAGTGCTGTGCTGCCTTGTTCTTTTATTTTTAATGTTTGGGTCAGTAGATGGGTGGAAAGCTTTAGCCTGCATTTTCATGTGTGACTTTTTGTATATTTTTTTAAATTCCTGGGTTAAAACTTCTCTCTGATAATCAAGCTGAACGGATAGCCACAGATTCCTTTGCCTTCGAGTGACCCTGACCAAGTTGGCTTCCCAGACTACAGACCACTTACTCATAAAACTCAGTACTTTAGATAAAGTAGATAGCAAAGGTCTGGACAGCAGCTCAGATCCAGGTGCGTCCCTCAGCCTCCGTTGAGATTTTCTGTGTGGTCTTGAGCAAGTCTTTTAATTCACTTTCTGCATCAGCTCCCTGGTTGCAAAATGCTGAAGCATTTCCCAAAATAAAATGTAGCGGTGGCTGAGGTACTTGATACTCCTCAGCAATGGGGAGCAAAGTAACCAATTTAAAAAAAAAAAAAAAAAAAAAAAAAGAAAATGCAAACGACCGAAGTCTGCTTTTTGTCAAAGGGTACATATTTCCTTTTTGTGCTTAATTTAATAAAAAGGAAATATTAAAAATTAAACTGCATAAAGCATGCTTATAATGCTGGTAGGTGTACCAACTCATAAAGCTAGTCTGTGTGCCTTAGGACTCTCCTTCCTTATTGGTCCACGTTGTGAAATCCTGTAAATGTTTTGGGGAGTTTAAATTCCAGTCATCTTAATTAGTGTCTAAGAGCTGAATGGGTCTTATTTAAGACCCAGTTTTATGGCCCTCTCTTCAAAGACTGAAATTCAAAAGGATAACTGAAATGTTGATATGGACCTTACAAGGGATCTAAAAGCATTACAGATATTTATGTTAGAGACATAAATATTTATATTTATTCATATTTATGTTAGAGACATACAGCCTACATAGAGGCACCTGTCATGTACTACAGAAAGTGTTTAAGTTTAGCATATGTTAAAAATGACTTCAGATGTTACATTACAAATATATGATATTGTAGACTGAACAGGAATTAGTTGATGGTATGGTAATAAACTTGGAAATAACATATGATTCTCTGTTCAGAAGCAGTTATGAACAAGGAGAAAAACCACCCTGTTCAGAGATTTTAATGAGTCATGGATTTTATCATAAATGAATACTGATGAGTTCCACTTGAAGTATTTCCTTTTTGATGTTTTTTAAGATTAATACTGTTTGGGTGGTCTGTCTTAAATTGTTCTCTTACTGTACAAAGAGAGATCCTTTTTAGGTGTGCGTGTTTTGTTGTTTTTTTTTTTTCACAGAGGAGGAATTTGTGCTTATATCTTCTGGGGAGTGCAAAACACTGGAGTTTGCAGTTTTATCTGTATAGTACTGCCTGCACAGTGAGTGCTGCTGAAAGCTGAGACTCCCCACATAATCCTGTTTGGGTTTTTTTTTCCAATCTATTAATAGAACAAAATACTAAAATGCTTAAATACTCGTCATGAGTAACTGGGCAGCTTTTGAACTGAAAACAAAAGCTGCCTACTGAGGTGATTTTTTTTCTTAAAGGCTAGTCCCAGGTGTGTTAAATATGGACTTCTTTCCTTTTCGTTCATATTCCTAACCAGGACATACCCAGTGGGACCAATATCTCTTTTGCGGTCATTGCTGCAAAGTATTATGTGAGAAAATGCAGATTATGCTATTGAGCTGTTCTCTCTATTCTTAGAAATTATTATGATCCTGTAAGTTTTGTGAAAACTGTGAGAGGTAGGTAGGTATACCCAAGTGGATGCTTCCTACCAGGCAAGGCTTGGGGAAGCTGGCCAAAGTCAGCTTCTGCACGCTCAGCTCGGCGGTGGCTCTCGGTCCTGGCAGCACAGCTAAGGCAGTGCCGCAGTAGTGCCTGTCTGCCAGAGCACCACTTTATTTTTGTCCGGCGATTATCAGGAATGCTGTCCAAGAGGAGCTAGGGATTACGGAGCAAACAACACAAAGCTGAGGAAACCAGGTTTTGTCAGTTGTGTTGTAGGCAGATCAAGCTTGCCCGTGTAGCTGCCATCTCTTCTGCAGGTTTTCTCTAAGAGGCCTTAAAGCAGCTCTTGTCAGTTTGAAATACAGTATTTTTGAACATTTTTGCTGAGCTTAATTTTGGGTGTTTCACCAGATGCTGTCTGCTCCCAGTGATTTTGCTTTGCTTTTGAAATGCCTTCTAGACAAGGAATAAACATTGGAAGTTTGCTTATCTGAAACACTGTTAATCTATGAATAAACTGGAAACAGCTGTATTAATTCGAAATGTTATTTGTAGGCCCCTGAATTTGAAAGCAAAAAAAAATAGTAAATTTAAAAATCTTCTCCTGGTCTCCAGGAATCTCATTATTAACAAGAAAGTTTCATGTGTTTGGGATGATGAAAGACGACTCAATTTACAAGGAGAGAAGGCTGGTACAGAGGAGTCTTAAGAACCCCAATTGCAAATGGAGTTTTATTGTCATTGAAAAGGAAACGATCACAAACAAAAAACCCACTAAAAGACAAAACAATCCTCCCCCCAAGCAAAAATCCCCCAAAACATTGTCTGCAGTGTTGTGTAACAAAAGTGATAGTGTTATGCAAGGAGGGGAAGAGTCAAAAAGTGGAAGGACTATATACAAAAGCTGGAAGGGAATGCCACCCTGTGTGCAGGCAGGTTTGTGGTTGGGTTTTGTTGTGTTTATTTTAATAGGGTGCTGCTAATTACCAACATTAAGACACTAGTTTCAGGATTTAGACAAATTCCATTGAGGTAGGCCTGGTAGAGAAGGGTATAACGTGGAAATGTCGACTAAGAAATAAGCAGAGATCGCAGGGGGGAGAGGAGCCGAAGAGGAACAGGGGTCATTGGGGATTAGGGACCCGTAGCTGTGGTGAGAGAAGGGAGCAGGGTGCTGGTGGGGGGAGCCCTTGGGCTGTGGTAAACTGCAATTCCTGGCTAGATCCTCCTGGGAAATTAAGGCATTAGGGGAGGATAAGCATAAAGTCACTTTAAACATCAGTTGCTGTACTGTGCGTGTCTGGTACTTGTTTCTTCCCTTCCCCGGTACTTATTTTACGTCAGCTTTTCTTTTTACAATACTTTTTAGTCTTTCAAGTGGAGTACGTATTCAGCAGATGAAAATCAAACTGCTTGCCAGTTTAGTAGCATTTCAGCTGTTCTGGTTTTGAAACCTCAAGTAGTACACAATGGAAAAAATCCTTGAAATGGTTTACCTATGACAAAAAAACTTTTCCCAGAATGAAAATACAGACTTTTCCTGAATACCATGTTGCAGTACTTGTCTTCCCTCCCTCTGCGCTTCCCCCCCCAGCCCCGAAGATAATAGGTTTGGCTCTGGAAACTCACTTCCAATAAGGGTGGAGTGAAATTCTTTTTGCTGCTTTCTGCCAAAATGAAATAAAATGTGTCAAAATGAAAATTGTACAATTCTCATCGAGCCAAGTACTTGTACTAAAATTTGTTTTTAATTTTTTTTGCAGCTGATACTTTGTTTTGCTCATATGCCAGTGACTTTTTGTGTGTGTGTGTGTGAACTTCTTGGAGAAATGCCAAGGACTGGAGGCTGGGACAGTACCAGCTTTTATAAAGTCTTTTTGATGTCACTGAAATGAAGAGAACACACCTGAAGTGTCTCACACGACTGTCTTCAGGGCAGAAACATCGTGTGAAGTTTGCAAGTTGCTGGGTAAGGGGTTAATTGAGCGATGTCTCTCTTCAAAAGCATTTTATTAATTTTTTTAGCTATATTGTAATTTAAGTGTCTTCTGTCAGGAACTCCTAATTAGTCAGTGGTTTGTCAGTGCTCTTTAGTTTAATGTTTGTGGTTCAGTTTGAGGGTACTTTGATTTCTTCCCTTCTTTCCCCTAAAACAGAGGGGGAAAAAGTCCCCCAAAGTAAAAAAAAACCCTTAAAATAATTTGCTAATGGTATTCATTGTGATTTAGGAAATTTGAAACTGTACCAGAAGGGTATGTAGTATTTGAGAGAATATGATCAAGCTAAAACACAGCATTCTGAAAATTTTGTGCTGACAGTTTTTTGAATAGCCTCCATCTTCATATAGGTGCGAGATACACATCTCCAAACTTCTCCTTTGCTTGAGCAGCAGCTCTACTGTGTGTGGATGTTTCCTGGCTTTCAGGAGTAGCCATCTATGACTGTTGAACCACTTGGGCTAAGGAAGGTAGATGATAAAGTTGGAACAGTTATGAACTCATTGCTCAGTGTATGTAGATATGAGGCTGACAGCATTCTTCGGAGAGAACTTGGAGTTCCCAGGGACAGATCTAACATGGGGGCTCCCTTGAGTTCACAGTAGCCCCACAGAGAAAGTGTGGGCTTCAGTTCTCTCCCCCTTATGTTTTAGCCATGCTAAATAATTTTGACTTACTATAGTTATTTGCCATGTGCTATGGGGGGGAGGCATAGGTGCCTGGATCCATACTCCTTTGGATTTAAAAATTCTTGTGCCTGCTAGCTCTTACAAGAGTGGAAAGACACAAAGCTACGAGTCAGCTGGATGCTGAGAACATCTCCGACTCACCAGAGCCTTTGAGATTTGGGGCTCCAGCTCTCATCAGTGCATTTCCCTGTCCGATCCTAGTAACGGGGCTCTTGCTGAACGACTGTCCACTGGGGAGGGCTTTGTGCTGAATTCCTCTATAGTCTGAAGTTATTGCCTCATTGATAAAGGTTAAAATCCTGGGGATTTTAATAGTATCATTGAGGATTAGCATTAGGACCACCAAACCTGGTCCCTGTGATGCTGGGTAGGTGATGTACAGACATGAGAACCTCATGGTTGAAGTATACATGGAGCAATAAAAGGTGAAGAAAGCATACGGAGAGTGTTAAGGCAGTACCAGAGCATGTGGCTCTTTATATTTTTCTTCATGTTTTGAGGGTTAAGGAGAAAGTATCCAGACTGGTACTTCTCAGCTCCTTAGGTTTCCACATCTCCCTTTAATGTTTGTACCTTCAGCGTAAAACCTGTAGTTATAAACAAGCTAAAGCTTCAGACAGGGAGTTTGCTTTTCTTAAGATCCATATGTGGCAGTCTCAGAATCATTGACCCCTTATGGGATCTGTGCATTGAAAATTGCTGAACTAGGCAGTTGCTGTGGAGATCAAAGAAACTGAAGACATTAAAAGGAGGGCAATGGAAATGCTGCTCAACTAGCACACTGGTTAAACAGAGAATTTACTGTGGAATTACTGTGCTACACTCACTTTTGTTACTGCTCTCTTATTGTTTCTGGTTTTGTCTCTAGCTTCTTAATGAAGAACGGACAGTAGCTTATCTTCCAGGCTTCTGCGGGCCATGTTCAATTAAATCTTTCATTGGGTTTATTTACCCATCTCCTAAACAAAGCTGAAAGTACAGTGTAAGGCAGTGATTCCTGCCCTGTAGGCTGTGGAATAGATACAGTATGACATGGCAGCATAGCTACTGACAAGAAGTGGGGAAGGTTGACACTGGTCTTTTGATGCCGGAGTTTGGGAACCCTTCATCTAAGCTATTGCAAGCCACAGGCAAAAGGGTCTGTAAAGGAAAACTGTCTTTACTCAAATTGTTATCAAATAATATTGTTTGTGTTATGCAGGCAGTGCCTGATGAATAAAGAAGAACTGGATACAAAGGCACAGGAAGGATTTTTTAGGAAACGTTTAGAACTTACAGTTCTCTGTTTTTAAAGCATTAGCCTTGATGATTGGTTTCTACAGTGTATTTATGAGAATATATAATAAATTAATTAAGCAAATGCTTGCTTTATATAGATTTACATTAAATACATATCTCCCAATACTGCCTCTGAGTTTATTTCAGAGTGTTTCATCATGTGGTAGGTGTTCTGTTTTGCTGAACTTGTAATAGGTAGCTGAATAGCTCCCATTTCTGTGATACTGCTCATGTTGACTCATTTAAGTATTAAAAAAATACTTGAATGGAAACCAAATGCAACTCAAAAAGTAACTTATCTCCAGAGCAGATTAAAATAAAATCCAGCCAGAGTTCTGGGGTGGGAATGTGTAGACGTGCATCTCTGTGTGTGTGCATATACATATACATACACTCACAGACATATTTTAAAATGCATCCTTGTCACGTGGCTTATGGCCATGTTTTTCAGTTTGGACAAGGTTAGATGATAGCCTTGAACTTTGTGAGTCGTATTTCTCAGACTGATAGGATCAGAAATGCAATGAGGTATAAACACTTACTCCCGAGAGGTAAAGGCTTTCATTGCACACGGAACAACCTCTGAATGAAATAAAGAAAAAACAGAAAGAGTGTTCTTGTTTGACTTGGGAGGGAGCGTAGCCTATCTGTGTTCTTTAGATAATGTCGTTTTTTATGGAATCTTTGAAAAATGTTGAAAGAATGCAATATCTGACAGAGTTGTTGTATTTGTACCATGTCATGAAAATGAGAAAATTTACATGGCCCATGTTATTTTCAGGTTTGCTGTAAACTACCTACCGTAGCTATAATGACACCAGCCCTCAGAGAGGCAGCCACAAAAGGTCATGGTATCCACTTGTCACCTTCTTTGTCCTCTAGAGCTATGGAGTCTGATACAGCTTTGTGCATGGAAAATTCCAGAGCAGTGGAAGAGAAGATAAAAGAGGACTCCATCGCACAGATTACTTGCTCAGTCCTGGGGTTCCCCACTGCTGAGCCCAGCCTCAGGAATGATATCTTCAGTGTGCAGCATTTTGGTTCTCCACCATCCTCCAAGTGCTATCAGTCTGTCTTGTTAATGAGTACAAATTCTGCGTTTAGCAACAAAACCGGTAAGCAAACGAAAGCGGGACAGCCCGACTGCTCCAAGATGAGAAATTCATTACATAATGGTGCTGACACATCATTTGGTCAGATTAGTCATTCAGAACCTGAGGAACAGGTCAAAGGGGAAACATTTTCAGAGACCACATCTCCGAATTTGGCAGATACGCAGAGACTTTTGGATTCAAATGTAACTGAATCCAGTAATGCAGAAGAAATGCAGCTTTTAAATGGTAAATGGTACAAGAAGAATGGTTTTTTGGGTAGGGCTTTGGAAGTCTGCACTGAAACAATAAAAGGGGATTTATTGCACCAAATTCTTCACGGGCCTTCAGAAGGGATTTTGAGCTGCACCCCGGAGGAGGTGTATGCTCGCTTACTCCAGTGTGTCACTAAGCAACAGATGGAAATCAGTCGCGCCAAAAGAACTCAGAAACGTTTACAAATGCTCCTGGCAAAGCACGTTATCAAACACTGTGATCAGCAGCTGAAATGCTTCGTGAAACATCAGCTACAAAGAATGAAGGTTTTCCATGAGCCAACCAGATTTCTGAGCAGTAGCTCCCTCAGATGCACTGAAGGTTGGCCAGAAAACAACGCAACTACTTTGGAGAGTAGTTCGAGTACGGACATACAGAACGGAGTTAGCGTTGCACCAGGTGAAATCCGGGGGTTTGCACTTTCTACTGGAGGGCTGCTGTCTCGTGTGGAGAGGGATCTGGACTCTGATGCAACATGTAGCAGCTCAGATGAAGATGGTGAGGAACAGACTGTAAGAACAACTGTGGAAGCGTAAGTGTTAAATTCCTGCTAGACTCATGTGCTTCATGCTTATAAATCAAGATGGAAGGGTCTGGACCTGCAGATTCCTTCTTGTGTGAGTAACCTCACTCAATAGATAGTCCTACTGAAATCAGCAGGACTGCCTGTGTGAGCTAGGTTTGGCCAGGCAGAAAGTAAGAACTTCTAATGACAGCATTAGAAGGAACAGTTACTTTACTAGACTGTAGAGAGCTAGATTTTGTACTGCACTCTATCAGTTTGCATTACATTAGTACTGCTAATTATTCAATACTCAGATGGTGCTGTAAATCAAATAGTGATAGCAGTGCTGTAAATGATATTTTTGGCTGGTATGAAAATAATTTTGATTTTATTCTGGAGTTATTAAGAATTAGTCAATGTTAGGGTCTTGAAATCCACTATGATGTGATAAAGAGTAAAAATGATCATCTGATGCAGGTGTCAAGCCATCCATTATTTGGGGGTTGTATATTGAAAAAGTTTGGTTCTTTGAATTATAACTTAAAAAAATGTTAATTTACTTACTGAAGTTGTTCTGCTACTGTGAATGAAGCTAGCAGTGGTGTTTTTATTGTTGCCGGTATCTTTTTCAAGAAGAACCAGAGGGAAATTAATATCATTAACTAATACTGTCTTGAATTGACAGGGATCCTGTCAGTACAAATTATTGTAGCTTTGGGAATCAGTGGTGGGTAAGAGAAGTAGATAGTAAAATTGTTCCCTGATGGTTGTATGGCTTCTTTTTTTCTTTTTTTTTTTTCCCTACCTTGCTACACTATTAACACAGTCTCTTTGGTCAAGAAATTTTAGAAAACAGTGAAAGGACGGCTGCTTTCCCCTTCCTACAGCTGGAGAGAACAGAGTGTGTCTTAAGGTCTGTTAGGATGTAATAGTTGGGACAGTGAGACATGGAACAGAGCTTCACACGAACACAGCAGCTTGGTAGGAGCCTCATGGCACCTACCTTTCTAGCACTTGAAGTCAGGACCGGTTTTGTGTTTCCTGATCTCTTCTTACACTCTCTGCTGTTTAGGGAGTGTCTAGAAAGCATTGAGTGACACTGGTGTTTGAGGAAGAATAAATATTTAAAAACATATATTTGTTGGTCTTTTTCTTGAAAAGCATAATGTTCAGAAGAAATCAAGGAAGGTTCATCTTAAATTGGAAAAGAGCAGTGCCCTGTTATGTGTTTATAGCTTCAGTATAGCATGGTTGTATCAAATCACTGCTGCGTTTCGTTAAACTCTGTAGGCCTGGAAACCAGAGAGGAGAAAAAGTACAAAGTAAAAATTAGTATTCATTTTCTTTTACATATTGTCAGAATAGTAAATACTGTACTAAAGTCCAACCAAAGCATAATGACTTGCCAGCTAAGTTAGGATCACCTTAAATATTTGAGTTTGCAAAAGAATTGTTCTCCTTTTGAAATATTTTAATGAAAAAACAGCATTTTTGGCACTTCCCAGCGTAGGAGAATCCACATTCTTTTCCTAGCTGATATGTTTGAACTTCTGAGTAATAGCTCTGCCTCTAAGATTCTTATCTTGTGATTACATGAACTGAAAAAGAAAAACTGATGAGAAACTCTTGATTCTTGAAGGGTAGTGGATAATGTAAAACTTGGACCGAAGTTCTGTGCGAGGGTTTTCTTTTTTGTTCTTGCCAGGGACAGTCGAGTTTCTAACTCTGCCTGCCAGTCCTTTACCTTTATTTCTTCTTGTGGTTTTTGAATTCCTTAAGTTATCTTTCCACTGAAGGCTAACTCAGTTTGTTTTGTTGCACTGACGAAAAAATCCACAGAGGATTATTAGGTACAAAGACACCACCTTTGGCTCAGGAAATCCCCAGGCTGCTGTTGCTGGCAGCCGAGTGAGTGTTCTGGAGAAGCACTGCTCCCTCCGTGCCTGCCCTGTGTAAGACTGTAATCTTGGCCACTGCTAAGAGGCAGGAGACTGGGTAGATCATCTATAGTCTGACTCAGTGCAACCCTTTATTTGTGGGCTGTTTTTTTTCCTCCCTTTTTTATGTTCTTAGTGCTGAACAGCAGTCAAGCAGCAGTGGTGACGAGGTTAGCAATGTGCATTAGCTAAGGCCTTGCTGCATTGACAGTGCAAGAATCACTGGTGTTTGAATTGTGCTGCTGGGCTGGCAAGCTCAGAGTTAAAGTACTACCTAATTTAAGCAGAAGACTCTTGTCTGCGTGCACAGGCTGAGGCAATGCTTGAATTAACATTGCAGTGAGGACAGGCTGTCTCTTATTTCAATTTATCATTATCTTCAGCTTGGAATGGTTTTCATTTCTCCTACTTTCCTCAGATTTGTCTTTGTGGCTAAAAGGCTTCACTTTTTCTTTTAGGTGACAAAGGTAAATCAGTTATTCAGCAGTGCAGCTGCTGAGATTTGCTCTTTCTTGAGCTTTACGACTTTAAGGCTTTTTGGATTGCCTTTCACCTGGACAAAAGAAACAAACAGAATTAACATCCATTTTTATTTCTGCTAAGTGGATTTATATTCTTTGAAATACCTTTCTCTCCTAGGGAATTGACTCTTAGTGCTTTCCAGAAATAATGTGATCATGTGGGTGAGAGAATACTCATTTCCTCGCCTGTGACTTATTTTTCACAGTGAAGACTTTTACTGAGCTGGAAAGACTCTTCTTCTGTGATATTCTTCATAATACTTAACTGTAGATGTTGTAAGATTCTATTAATGCAGTGATGAATGGGAAAAATGTTTTGGTTTTGTCTATATCACAGTATACTGATTTCATTTAACTTGAGGGTATAATCACGCTGGTGGCTATGACTGCAGTGCTTTTTATCCTTTTTCGGGGGGGAGGAGGTGTCAATCCAATGTGCAAGGGGGGAGGAACCTGCAGTTACCATGTTTACCTGAGAACAGTCTGTTTCCCATCAGGAGGGAGAAGTTGATTCTGGCTCCAATTCTTCACGGTAGGGAAAAACCTGGAGCTATTTTTAGCATTTTGAACCTCTTCATTCTTATTATCCTGAAAAGAGTTTTGCCCAATGAGTGTTGACATAAGCTCTTCTGAGCTGTATCTCGGTGCTTTCTGTCTCAAGTAAGATTGTCTTTATCCATCTATTTCAATACCTTTGTTGTTTAGTTGCAAATAGCTCTTACAAGATATTTAGACCATTGTTCATCCCTTGTGCATTACATAGGTGCTGTCCTCAAGACAAGAAAGATCCTTGGTCTGCTGGTGAAGGCAATTCTTCTAGTTGACAATAAGAAGTACTTACTGAACTTCCCTAGTTGCTAGAGTAATTGGAAAGCCTCATCCCATTTCAAGAACTTAATCAAAACACATTTGGTCCTTTGAGTATTTGCTAAAAAGAAACATTAAAAAACAGTTGGCTCTTTTCAAGAATTTTGTCATTTTGCTGCTAGTGTCAGCTCATGAATGTCTTTAACCTGCCAGTTTTCATGGAAGGTTTCTTAGGCAAAGCACCAAATTTCCATCAGTAATTTGTAGTGTATTCTAGTACTGTTCCAGCCTTTGGGTGTAGGAAATTCCCGAGACGCTACACAGGGGATATGGTGGTACTTCTCTCTGGTTTCTCAAAGGCAGATGTTGGGTGCTGTTTGCTACCTCCCTGTTAGGCATTAGCAACCGAAGTCGTCAAAGGGCCTGAGGAGGACATCACAAAGCTGAGCATAAGTAATTCCTTCAGGAATTCAAAACTAACATCAACCACTTGAAATGCAACATAGACAACATTTCACCAGCTGAGTTTACTTGGAACTTGTTGATCTTCTTTGTGGTTCACGAAGATGGAAGATTATCTGCAGAAATGGTCACAAATTTCAAACAAGGGGATTTGGGGGAGGATGTGAGCTTGAAGTTTTTTCAGCTACACAGCTCTGCTCTGGGAGCTATGTATTGTGTCTTTCCAGGCCAACTCTACATCCTTATTCATGTATTTTGTGTGTGTACCTGATGAGGTTAGAAGTTCTGGTTGTTTACAATGTACCACAAAGAAGTCTGATGCTGAGGTGGTTATTTGGGAAACCTTTAAAGTTGCAGGGTACAGAGTTTTTCTTCTACATGCACTACGTGAATGATCTTCCAGAATCAAAAGATACATCACCGGGGTTCTTCAAAGGCACAGCTGCTCGCTCCATCTAATAGTAATGCAGGTACCTAATTGATTAGAGAGAAAAGCTGCTTACGATAGATTTTTTTCTGCAAAATAAGTAGCTCTGTCTACTCAAGAAAAGTCCTGTGCCCTCTTTCCCCAATCCTCCTTCTCCCATCTGAATACAGTCCTTTTGCATCATTTGGTGGGATTTTTTCCTTCTGAAATATTTTCATGCTTTCCCTCTGATTTTTGAAAGACATGTTTTACTGATTATCCTCCAGCAACCTCAAGCCTGACGAAGAAGCACTGTTGTATTTTTCCATGCCCACAGGGTTTATTGTGCCTGGAAACTTTTACAATGAATGTGCAGAGATAGGAAACCTTTCTCCTTCCCCGCCCCCCCCCTCCCCCTTTTTTTTTTTCCCCTTAGATTGCTAGTTGGAAAGAAAGAAGGTGGGAAATCTGCTTTTACAACAAATACTTGGTGGGGAGGGAAGCAGTAAGGCAGAGAGAAGACAGGAAGGAAGAAAATATTATGTCTAGCATCTCCAGATCTAATCTGTTTGTTCTAGATTATTTTCCATTTTTCCTAGCATTTTTTCTCATGGCTAATTGAGCAACATCAATGCAGTTCTGCAGGCCTCACTATAGAAGGCACTGCTTAAGGGCTAGGGTTTATTGCATGTCTTTGAGACACATTATAAGGGAAAGCTGTTTGTTTTTGCAAGATCAGGTCCTAATTTTCCACTCTGAGCTGTAATTTTGCTTCATACCTCATATCAGAACTGGATTCTGGTTTTGGGAGGGGGAGGAAGAGAGTCTGCCAGGACTAAATACTGCTCTCCATTTTTCTTAAGCACAAAACCCCAACTGTTTCCAGTTTTTAAGACCTTTTTAGTTTACAAGTCTGGGAAATGTCTTATTTGCATATAAGATTAATGTGAGGGCTTTTGAATAAGTATAAATTCATAGGTGCTAATAATATGCTGTTTTCAAAATGTTTTATACATTGCTTTTTCATGAATTCCATTCTCTCAATTCTTGGCCCATGTCACTAGGATGTGGGAGGAGAATTGTTACCAGGGAATGAAAGAAAAGCTAGCTTTATATTACCTTCTGTTTTCACTCTGGGGATACATGTATTATTTCAGAATATATTCAACCTCACTTGGTTGGATTTCCATAAGATGGATTTACAACTTCTTTAGGGTCCCACATGCATCTACTGTTTTTCTTTGGAGATCTGATGTGCAGCAGTAATAACTTGCTTTCGAGCAAGACTTCCTTCTCACAATACCAGAGTAATGTTCTTGTGAGTGAGGATCCTGATTTCTAACCTGTAATTACATTAATATTTTTGCAGCTGCTGAAAGCAGACTGAAAGGTTTTAATGAAAGGCAGAAGGTTTGACAAGCTGTAACCTGCAAGGGAATCTCAGAGCCAGGAACGTCAAAGCTTTTGAGTTAGATAGGTGTTGAATGCATATTAAATAAAAACTTGGCATTACTCTTCTGAATGACAGTTTAATACGCACTCCACATAGTATAGTAGAATAGAAAAAACTAATAATCAGACACATGTGTATACATGATAACCTCACATGCTTAATTAAATGGTAGATCAAGAAGAGTTTCATGTGCTTGAAGGTGCTTGATGTTAACTGCTGATTAATCGGTGTTTTATGGCTAGCTTTTTTCTTTTGCTAAGCTGTGAAATGTGTTTGGTTTAATTAAAAGATTTGTTTACAAACAACAACAAACTGTCTTTATAACATCCTGTGAAGTGAGGGCAGCATTATTTCATTTAATAGTTAACATTGTTTTCATAAGAAGCTACTTCGAAGGGATACATCCAGTGCATTTGAAAATCAGTGTACGTGGGCCCCCAATACAGAAAATCATTTAAATGCTTTCCTTTTCACATGAAATAAAAAGTGTGCGTAAAGACTTCCCCAAATAGGAATGCTCTCCTGTAACAGGGTTTCATTCATACTGCTAAATATGGGTTAGGAATGTAACTTTAGATGTCGGATTTAAATATATTGACCTGTGCTCTTTTTTATTGAAACTGAAATAGCTGTAAATGATTTTATTTTCATCCAAACATTTTACCTAGCTGTTGTGGGTGAGAAAAAGTTTTCTTTTGGGGGATTTAAATCAACTTAATTTCCACTTAAGCAAACTTTTAATTACTGCTTCTGGTGTTGAAAACAAATGAACCTGAACATGCGTGTTTGAATATATGTGCGTTATAAACTCCCTTTCCTCCCAGCCCATGGGGGTGGACCGGGCAGCAATAAAACTCAGTGAAACTTCACCCCAAGCTCCTATAAAACACCCAAACCAAGAAGGTTGCAACTGTTCAAACCTACGTTCGTTACACTCTCCACCCCTTGTCCCTGCAGACTGGCCTGTAGGGTTTAACCTCGTAGCAAACTCCATCCCTGCCCTGCAAAGCAGACAGCCAAGTACCGTTTGGTTGCTCCTCTGTTACTTAACACAGCATGCTTACACCAACTGCGGGGGCCCAAAGGACTCGGTTTCTGATGTACCAGGGTGTCCTGTGTCCCCAGGGCAGGTGCTGAGCTCTCGGGCTGCCCTGTGGCAGCACTGCTAGGGGCTCACCCCCACCAGGCTTTCACGCTCAGCACAGCCCCTCTCCAGCTTCCTTTGGGTCCCGCAGGTGGGCTGCGTTCAGGCCTCAGGGCTTGAAGCGGACCCATCCCAGCTCTGCCCCACTGCCCTCCCACCCAGAGGAACGGTCTGGGGTCCTTCCAGCTCTCCTGGTAGCCCATTCCCTGCAGCACCCCTCACACGTGGTGGGTGCACTGCTCACACCACCTTACAGAAGGCACATGCAGGGCTGCAGCCCCTCCTCTACCAAAAACTTGCTGATGATTTCCAGTGCATCTGGCATGCAAGTTCTGGATCAACTGTTAGTTGTCTATCCAAAAAGTCTCAAAAAAGGATATGCTTCGTATCCATTTTTACATTGAAATCTGATACTATATACAGCTAGAATGAAATTATTTACAAGCTCGAGTTAGATGTTGCACAAATACCATACCCACCTATTCCTTGTAAGAATACATGTACAAATTTGGGAACCAACTTCAGTGGCTGGGCAGCATTGATATGCTGCTTGTGTGCTGTAATAATGTTCCTTTTGCACATATCTTTAAAGGAATATATTGTAAGCTCTATCTTACTTTATGTTGAGCATGGGATCCAGAGGTAGCACTACTTTCTTGGTTTCTTTTTCAAGGGCAGTTGTGTAATACTTGCAGAGAATTTCTAGGCCTGTGTTCCTGGTATTTTGTTGTTAGTCTATTGATGTTGTGCCATTTCAAAAGCAAGAAAAGAAGCTTGTTTCCAGGCAGCCCTGGTATTCCTGAAGTTTCTTTCTTTGCACGTTAGCTCTGCCTGCTTCTCTGCTCCACGTTGGTGTGATCTACAGCATGCTGAGGTTTAGTGGAAGAAGCTGGGATGCTGGGGGAGCCAATGGAATCTTAAAAATTCATTTAAAAATATTTTTAACAAAAGGCATTAGCAGATATGCATTTTGCAGTGTATTTGTTTTATTTTATTAGAAGAGGAAATGGTCCTGGTTGTTTACCTTTTGCAGGTTTTTACTTCTTGGGCAGTTAATATTCTAACTGACCCCACCTCCACCAACCAATTTGGCCTTTTATCATTAACAGCTCTAAAAAATTATGTAAACAGAATTGAAGATGAAAAGCACCTACCAGGTTGTGAAGCCAGCCATTGGAAAAGTTCAGCACAGTAACAGACAACACTGCTTTAAGAAGCTGAATTTTAAATTTATTTTGTTGAGCCCTAAATTGAGTTAACAATTCAGTGCATGTGTAACAGTTCAGTTTGTAATATAAAACCTGTAGTAATATTGTGATTCTTTGCAGGAACTCTGTAGCAGGCAAGTACTGGCTGTGGCATCTCATCAGTTTGGAAGATGTGATTTCTCAGATGAGGGAGCATATAGAGCTCCACTGTGAAATTCTTATGAAATTTCTCCTTTGCTAGGGTATCCAAGTGCAGAGACTTTCCCTTTTTATATTTTCAGTATTATTTTACAGCCTTTTTTTCCTGAATCTTGATTTTCCTCTTCTCCCCTTCTTCCACTGTCCCTT
This sequence comes from Ciconia boyciana, assembly GCF_034638445.1. NCBI lineage: Eukaryota > Metazoa > Chordata > Aves > Ciconiiformes > Ciconiidae > Ciconia > Ciconia boyciana. The sequence goes on along the minus strand of NC_132943.1, from coordinate 38,990,079 downwards.
CTAAACTTATTTGTGGAAGATGTAAAAATCTTACTCTGTTCCTACTTAATGTTTTTCCCTCACTCTAGTTCTGTACCATGAATTTTCTCTTCAAGGGAAAATCACTGCTATGGTTGATAATTTCAGGTATTACTGCATAAATTCTGCAGGCCTGATGGCTTAGCAGAAACATTCAGCTGGATAAAGTTTTTTGGTTTGGGAAGATAAGTTACGTATTATGTGTTAGTATCAGCATATGTTATTGGATGCAATTCTGAAAGTATGAAATTGCAACGGTATGTCAGAGATGGTGGGATCAGGTGTGGGTGCCAGAAATTGTTGTGGTAAGCAGTTGCCGATGTCTGTGGATGATAGGGAGAACTGTAACCCATCTGTTCTGAAGCCATGTAGTGTTTCAGAGGAAAATCTCTGCCAGGTAAAAATTTCTGTTAAACACCAAAGAAGGTAACAGCCCTGGAGGCTCCAGAAAAATGACCTGATTGCAGATCTTTGCAGAGATTGCAGTGTAATTTTGAGTACCAGAGAGCTTCCCTTAATTGATTGATTTTTTTTTTTTTTTTTTTTTTGGTGCTTAGCTTGGTTTGGTGCTGGTTGTCACAAAACAGTGCCATATTGCTCTCCACAGTCAGTCTGCGGCGAGTGCTCCTGGATGATCTGAGCAACGGCTGATAGTGAACTGTCAGAGTAAAGAGTGTTTTGTTGTGTAGTGTTGATCGGATATGATACCAGAGGACAGTATTTGTTGCAGTTTGTTTTCATCTTGTTTGCACTCTGGAATGCGTAGAAGAGATTGAGTTCATAAAACAGCACTCGCTGTTTTTTTAATTATGTGGTCATTATGGATTTAACAGTTAACTGGTCCAGGGAAATTAATACTTCAACAGCAACTGAAGTTAGTTCATTCTGAAAACAAACATTAAGTAGGTGTGCTGGAAGCATTAGTCCTTGAGAAAGCATTTACGGGTCATTTCATAGTTGGACATGTTTGTTCAGCCATTGCAAGTGTTGGAAGTTTTTGTTGGGAGTGGGCATTTTTATCTCATGAGTAAAATCTAGATAAGATTATCTGAAATACATGCACTACATACCTGAATTTACCTAATTTAAATGTCTTATATGATACCATGTCCTAGTTTTTGTAGGTAATCTCTTATTAACTGTCAGTGTCTGCAGAGAGAAGAAAAATGGACATGTTGAATTTCACCAACATGTTGTCAGAACGTAGCAGAAGCCCTGCGTTCACCTTAATGGCTTGCAAGAAAATGCTTGTATTCAGACCAGCTGCTTTTTGAGCATTGCCATGTGTAGTCACAGGAAAACAGACTGTAATGCTGGCGTAAAATTAGGGGCAGTTCAGGAAGTTCACAGGCTTGCAGCTCCGGTCCTGGGGGACCCCCACCATACTAGTGTGCTGTGTTAAGCATTTGTAAGAGAGTGCCGTGTGGTTAATATGAACTATTTTGTATTTTTATACAACTGAGTGAGCTTCCCAAGAGAATTGGGGGATGTATGATTTTTTTTCTCAGTGTGTTAAATCTCATGAATTTCATCGTGAGTCATGTGATATCTGGAATTTAAAGATCTGGAGAACTTTCTGATTTTTTGCTTTTCAGTTTCCAGAGTTGAGTCCTTTATCAAAATGATAAACTTCTGCCGTTGTTTTCAGTGACTCCCACCAAAGGAAGATGATTAGCTCTTTATCCTGAGGGTAATCAGTCTGTTGTTTATGAGCTGCTTCTTGCTCCCAAATACTTCACTGTCGCATGATTGGCAATAAGCCTCCGATAGCCCAGGAGTTCCCAGCGAGAAGAGGAGATGAACAGCAGGGATGGCTGAGGTCAGGACCACGGGGTTACTTTAGGACTAAATCATCTGAAAACTGGATGCCAGAACAGTGTGGATTAAACGGAAGGGGACGTGGCCTGGCAGAAAGAGCAAAATACACCATGTTAGGAAACTAAGTGGAAATGTAAGTGTGAGGGGATGTCAGGAACAACTGCCATTCTTACGTTTAATGCAGAATTTTGGAATTGGAGAAGTTTTTTCCACCCACACTATGTGGGTGCCTTGCTCTCTGGCTTGTTCGTGTTTAAGAATGTTGTAACTTGAAAACGTTCGTGTTCTTTGAAACAAACCTTTTGGAAGGAGACTGTTTTGGGATGGCAAACCTGTGTTTTGGAGTTTTGATGTGGGTCTGTTGCAAGCATCCTCCTTTCCTGTTCAGCAGGAAGCATCCTGTCATTGTCCCTGCAGATGTGCCATGGTAGGGGCATGTTACTTGTTCTCCCTGGGAGTTAGGAGGCTGGAAGGCCTCAGTTTCCTTTTAATTTTCAGGATATAAGATACTTGTGGAGAATCTTGCCTTGGGCACAGGGCAGCATGCTCTAGAATGCTCTTTTCTGTGCTCACCGTACCTATTTGAATCAACTTTCCTGGATACTTACTATCAATCCCAGGTTCTGTATTTTTTGTGCATTTTAAACACCACTGTGTTTCTCCTTCATTATTTATGAACTGTTTTTCAGTCTTCTTGTTTTGTTTGCTTGTAAAAATAAAATAAGCCTAAAAGGTTTAAATTCCACCCCTTCTCCTCCCCTGTAAACAAAAAAAAAAAACCCAAACCCACGCACAAAACCCAAACAACAGTGTGTGTCTAGCACAGCAATTTTATTCTGGTTAGCTGTTCCCCTTTGCACTCAGTTAGGTTGCCTGGTTTTGTTTTTTGGGACAGACTTATCTTAGCTATTGGGAAAACATAAATCTCACCCACAACATAATGGAGGCACTGGAAATACTTCTTATAGTCCTGTTGCATTCTCCGATGTTGGTTTGGTTACATAAAAACATGGTTTGTTCTCAATTCTTTTTTCTCTTTTGGGGAAGGTGAGAGTGCTGAGGAGTTCATCCGTATATTCTGTCCATAGACCATGGCTAAAAACTTCTTTCAGTTCCAGCAACAGTACTAACTGCAATAGCAATATATTATTTAGTGCTCTTCACTTGCCTCTTCGGTCTCAGCAAATACTGGCTTTGCTGGTGCTGATGATCCCCAGCTGAATTCTTTCCCATACTTTGGGGTGACGCAGTACAGCCTGTACATCTGCTTCCTAGCTGTATTTTTGATCATACTTTGACTGTCTGCATTTGTGTCTGTGCTTCTTGTGGCTTGTTTGTTCTTCTGCATTTCTTTCTTTTTTCTTTTGCAAGTTATGCAGGATTGACCTCCTGCAGTTCCATCAAACCAGGGGAAATGCAAGCCAGTATCTCACATGGAAACAAATTTTGCCTCTGATGCAATTCCAGCATGTTTTTCTAGGGAAACTTAAATGAGATGTTTTATTCATACAAAGTCAGTATTGCTCTGTTCTCTTTCAATTCTAATAGTCCTGGATGAGTGCAGGAGGTCATCTGCAGATTTAGAGTCATTGCAAGAGCAGTAAGTTTATACGTAAGTTTAATATTTCACTGTACTACAGCACTGAACATTAGAAACTTTTGCAAATGTAACGTGGTTTATATTGAGTTGCCAGCAGAAGAACGAATTTGAAATTCCTGTGGAGGATGTATGATGTTAAAGTCGAAAGCACAGAAACCAGGTAAAGGTGCTTTGCAAAAGGAGCACACAGGAAGCAGGACAGACAGAAACTTTTTATTTTTCTTGTCTCATTCCCAACAGAGAACCAGTGCAGGAGCTTCTACTTCAGCACCTGCTCTGACTTCCTCCTTCAGTAACAGGCCTGGTTATTTTTGTAACCCTTTGTGGTTGGTTTGGTTTTTTTTTCTTCTCTGGATTTGCAGAATTAATGAATTCACTGGTGCCACCTTGAAACAGCTTTCTTTACTGAGTGAATGTTATGCTGTACTCCCAGGAACAGATTTAGAGATTTATTTTTTTTTTTTAATTGCAATAGTAGGTTACAATTTGTCACTTGAGTGACCATATGACTTTGCATGTGAACAGCTCACTTTAGGAGTGTGAGGATAGCTTATAGGGATTTTATCTTCCTCTGAGGAGTTACAAGGTTTACTAAATAGTTTGTAGAGAAATAGACTTAGAGGCAAAGATGGTAAATAAATAATGCAAGATCAAACAAATGTGAGTGACAGAGATGGGAACAGAATTTAGCAGTGCTCTCACCTCCTATCCCGTAAATGCGAGCTCACGCTTGCTGCCTCGCCCTGAGCTTCCTGCCCCTTCCCTTGTGGCAGTGCGAAAGTGTGTCTGTCTGTCTGCAAGGCATCAAAACTGGGAAAGGGATCTAGACTTAAACTAGCTTCATTCACCCTGCCTCCAAAGTTAAAATTAACCGTGAGCAACTCTCTAATACATGTCACCGGGTAGCTGCCCAAGTGCTTGTGCAGGCGCTGGGCACGGGGCAGGCTGGGCTGGCAGGGGAGAGAAGCTAAAATTGCTTCCTTTGGCGTGAGCTTAAAATGTTTCTGCTTAGTTCGGTGGAAACTATTCCTTGCAGAGGAGCCTAAGGACATCGTTATTACAATGTAATTAAATCCTGTTAGTTTAATTATATAGTACACTTTAAAGCCTTAAGAAATACTTGCATAGTATTTTAGAATGAAGCAAAAATATACAGAATATATTTAACAGTGAATGCAATTAATTCAAGATTTAATACTGTTTAAGAAAAAAACTGCAAACATGTTTTTGAAAAACAACTTGTGATGTAACTTTGTAGAGGATTTTTTTTATATGTAAGACAGTAATATACAGAGGATATGATTTGTTTGTCTTAAGATTACAATATTTAACTGTTCTGTTATCTGCTGTGGTTTGGTATTGGTTATAGATTCCCTTACTGACATGCTGATTTCATACAGTGTATGTGACGTAAGACCAGCTCTGGCCCTTTCCATTCCGCTTCTTGTTTCCCAGCTGCGTGGGCACTTTTTTTTTTTCTCATTTGCTCCCCCTTCCTCCTCAGTCTGTTTGAGGATAGCTCACCTTTCTTCCCAAACTGTTGCATCTAGCTTGGGAGGTAATTCTGTCAGTGCGGTTTATTTTCTTTCACCTGGGCTTTCTTGTTATAATGTCCTGGTTTGTGGGGTTTTGTTGTTTGTTTGTTCATTTGTCTTTTGAGAAAGGAATAGAAATAGGCACCTCAACACTCCTGTTGGGTTTTTCTCATTTATCATCTTTATTCCTATTTAACTTTTTTTGTTAAAATGATTAACTAAGGGATTTGTTACAGCCTCATTAAGCAGCTCTTTCTTAGGACTAGCTTTTTGCTATCCCAGGGTCCTGAGACAAATCCTAACTATTCCAGCCACCACACTTGTGTGAACACATTATTTAATTGAACTCTGACTTGGGCCAACTAGGAATTTGGATCCCCCCCTTTCACCGCAAACTATTTTATGAGTTCCAGAATCACAAATGTGCAAAAGCTGTCAATCCCAGAGAAGTTCTTGGCAAGAAGACCTGGTTAAAGCATAAGTAGCCAAGGCTATTTACTGTGTGCTGGTGATAATGGGAAAACAAAGACAAATAAGAAGGGGTTGTCAGAAAAACAGATATTCACAAGATGACTTCATATGCCTTTTTTCCTACTACAAAATCACTAATAGAATATATAAAATGTAAACAAGATATTATGGTATATATTTATAGAGTTCTTTCAGTTTCTTTTGGATGGTAATCCACTTTATTTGCTGACATGTAGAATCTGGATTTAAACAGGACGTTTTAATCTCCTGTCTAATTTCTTATGTTCATTTTGTCTGTGTAGGAGAGAGTTTAAGCTGGTTGTAAATTATGTGGGCAGATAATTTATGTTAAAAAGCGGAAAATTATGTATTTTAGAGGTAACCTACTGGAGATTGTGTCTATTCTTACTACTTATGATAGCTAAAGTAGACTGAAAGTTCTGAGATTCTGAGTTACATTATGTTTTATAATATTTGCCCTGAAAATATTAGGATTCTCAAATTTGGCGATTCTCTACTCATGCCAGGAAATGTCTAGCTTCTTCTGCAGGGTGATGTATTACCTTTCTTTGGTTGTTGAGGTAGTTGACACAAAATTCTGCATTGAAACAGTTGCACTTGTGTGATGTTCCTATGCCAATACAGTGGCATCTGCTTTTTCTTGTATCTTTTGTGATACTTTAGTACTCTTAATTGCCTGGGGAACAGGGGATCACGTACTCTGCCTGTGCAAAAATTACCATACAATGTCATCCAGGATTTAGATCCAGTAGTTATCCCAATAACTTGAGTAAAAACACTTCTTTTCCAGAAGAAGTTTGATTTTGTTTTTATAGTTCTTTTAAGTTAGCTGTGGCAAACTACTTGACAACTTAAGTGGGAAAAAAACACCAGTCATTTTCTTTAAATAAATAAACTTAGTTAATGGTAGGATACCAGTGGAAGTTGCATACTAAAATATTGCATTGTGTTGTCTCTGTTGCTTAAACTTACTGGATATTAAGAGTGTTTGTTGAGTGGTACCGTTATGTCATTCATTTATTTAATATGTAGGTTAAGTAATGTTTGCTGATACCAGTGATGAATTTAGCATAATAGAGTTAAGCTAATCACAATGCCAAGTACTGGGAGGCATATCTTTTGTGTTACAAAATACACCTACTTGTAAACAGCAGTAAGAGTGACCTAACTATACCACACAACTGACACAGTTATATTTATAAAATAGCTTGAATAAAAGAAATCTAAACTACTTAGTTGGTTTTTGGGCAGTGACTTGATATCTAGCTTGTCATTGCTGGATGGTGTTTTATTAGACTCCAATTGTTAGCAAACGATATTCGTGGAAGCTTGTGGGAGGAAGTGTGGTGTAAGAATTTGGATTCTTGCTGGTGGAGTTACTGTAATTCTTTACAAATCTGTAATCTGCATTAACTGATATAGTTTGGTAGTTTCTCCAGCTATGGGTTTTATAATACAGAACAGAAAACTAGCTTAGCCTAGGAATAGCCAGTGAACGTTGATCGTACCGGTTTGGGCAAGTTCTGTAGTTACACAAATAAGCCGATGTGAAACTGGATGGGTATAATCAGATATCTTCTGAAAGCAACGAAGATGCTTGCAACATGAGGCAGAGCAGCTGTCAAAAATGTTCTTGTGCAAATGTGGTTATCTTTATTTTTGGACTAACCAGCATTTTGTCTTCACAGCAGCTATACTTCTGAATGGAAGTGGCTTGCAGACAGAGCTAGAATTGGCAGCCGTTGGACATGGCTTCAAGCCCAGATTTCAGAACTAGAATACAAAATCCAACAACTAACTGACCTTCACAGGCAGATACGTGCTACCAAGGTATTGTCTGTAAGCTCATAAATGGGCTTTTCAAATAATCTTTTGACAGTGTTTCTTGTAATGTTTATTTATTTGGTTCCTTGTTGTTGTTGTTTGTTTTGCTCTAGAGTTCTTGTATCCTAATGTAAAGGTTAATGAGAAAGACATCAGGAGCTAAAAAGTATTGTACCCTAGACGCATCAGTACAGGACTGGGAGTCGGGAACTCTTACCTTCTTACCTGTGATAGTTAGTGACTTTGTTAGTGACTTTCAGGGGCCCAGCACAAGGTGCTGCATTTATCACACTAGTTTTTCCCTCTGCAGAAGAGGCAAGATTTGGTTTTCAGATGGGATGGTTGGTTATTCATTTTTGTGTTGTGGGGTTTCAGGGTGGGGTTTTTTGTTATTTACAGTGCATGTTTATTCTGAGGATTAGCTAGTTAATGTTTGTACAGCACTTTGAACAGGTCAAAGATTAATTATTACTAAAATTCCAATGTGTGTAACTCATGCACTAGTTTTTGTAAATCGAACTGGCTAGACAGTGGGAAAGTCACATTCCTAAAACATTAATAATCTATCTGTCAATTTAATGGGTTCCCCAGGTCATTCTCATGTGCAAGAAGCCAAAACCTGTGATAACTCTGGTGGTGTGATAGTGAGGGGTTTTAGAGGAGGGCTCTTTGACTCTCCATTGATGAGCCTCATGTAGATTGTCTGATCTATGCTGGAGTCAGATAAGCACAGATGGAGAGGAGCCAGAAGATGCTTTAGACTTTATGTGGCTGAACATGAGACTTAGAGTTAAAAAGGAGAGGGAAATCACCCCAGAGAACATTTCTCTCTGATCACATAAAGAAAAATGATTCCCTCGTCTCCTTTCGCCCTCAAAGCCCTTCTTTTCATATCCAACTTTGTCTCTCCTTCTCACAACTTTTCCCCAGTCAGGTTTTTCTTTAAAAAATAATGGAGGAGCCTTTGTTTGAGGGTCTGTCCTGCTTCTGCGCCTACAGAACTGAAAGGAAATACTGTATTTTGATGAAGGGTGAGAATGCTCGTACTTTAGTGTTGTCCTAAATACCAGGTACATGCACACTGTTACACCCAAAAACTATCAGCCTTTAGGGTGGCATAGGTCTCATGAGCTGCAGAACACGGAGAAATAAATAACAGAGAACTGAGAGAAAGAACGTTCTTTTAGTCATGCATTTTCTTCACATTAGGTGGTGTGTTGGCTTGGAGCCTAGTCATCTTCCTGGTGGAGATCTTTAGTGACATTCCTTTTTGCAAACTTCATGCCCCTTTTACCAGCTGTGGTATTTAGTATTTTGCATTGTGTCCCATAGTGAAAGTAGACACGTATTTTCTTCAGCTGTGATTTTTTTGTATACGTGTTTGTAGTACACCAGTGCAGCAGCTACGGGAGGACACGTGGGCTGATAGAAGAGCTCTTTGTTTTCATTTAGTGGCTGCAAAGTAGTTACACAATATCATTAGAATTCGTATGCTGTGTTTAATGGTTTCAGAGTGTTTTTCATGTGTTTTGAGTGGAAAAAAATGTGATTTATAGCCAGCGAACAATGATTTCAAGCAAAATGCCACTCCTCTAACACCATAACGCAATAGGAAGGGAGACGGTTAACTTGTGGGAGTTTTCTGCCCTGCTACGTTGTGTCTTCTCCATCTCTATGCACACCGAAGTAGAAGCTCTGGGTCTTTGAGAGTCCTTCCATTTAAAAGATTTTATATCTGCAAAACAAAACAATTCCATTTAAAGGTGGGGGGGGAGGAGGGAGTTCATTGCCAAAACCTACTGGTTGTAACCCATTTAACTTATTATTCCTATGTGGTCAGTATTAGTCTTCTAATTCTTTACTCTTCCTGTTTTCTTTTGCACCTATTCCATCTCTCCCTTTTCATACAGTCTGTCACTTTTCTCCTCTTTTTTCTGCTTTCCTCTTTCTGTGCTTGTCAACAGGATTCTGCAACTTAAAAAAATAAAATTCGGGGGGGGGGGGGGGGAGTGTCCCACCCTCTTTTCACCACTTTTCCTCTGTGTCTTCCTATTCCTCTGACTTCTGAAATTGTGTTTTTGTGGATTATTTTTTTTGCTCTCTCTGTGGTCATGACCTATGATTCTTTTACTAAAAAGATCTAAAGATTTCAAATTCTAAAAGAGTCTAAAGCTATTGAGCTAGCTTGTCCCCCTGTTGTGGCACATAGAAATTAGATCTATACTTGAATTTCCTTGAATGTACTGTCTGCTTTATAACTGCTGTTGGTCTACAGACTGTAGTATGATACTGTCTGGATTCATTTCCATCTGCTGTAAATGGAAAAGGACAGATGATGGGCTACTACCTGATAACGAATGTGGAAAATCTAGTGTTGACTTGATGGAAATGCAGAATGTCTGTGCCCCTTTTGGGCACTAAATCAAGTTTTCAAGCACCTATGTTTGTTTTTAGAGAAAATATCTTTGTTCTCAGCTTTGAATTTGTAACTCAAGCAGGGGAATAAGTTAGAGACACAACAAGAACAGGACAATTTCACGTTTTCTCCTAGTCTCCTCTTTGAAATCTCTTTGAGACTTGCTGTCATGTTTTAGGGCAAGTTGCTGCTGAGGCAGGAGTCAAGGTGTGAGTAAAACTACAGGATCCTTAATTTTCCGCAGCCACAACCTAGGTGAAGTCTGTCTTGCTAAAAAAAATAATATAGGAGTTCCTTGTGTTCACATGATGACAATCTTCCCTTGCTTTTTAGTGGAATATTCTCACTATAAAGAAAAAATTGAGGCAGTGTAATTGAATGGTCCCATTCTTTCAATATCTACTTGATATTTGAGTAACAGTCAGTACTTAAAAGCAAGTTCTTTCCCTTTCTCTTTGGAAAAAGCCTGCAGAGGTTTGATAGCCTTTTCTGAGTATTAAATTTATTTGCTCAAGATAATGACAAATTAAGGGACTGTTTGAGGAACTGGTTTTGACTGTTACAAAGTTATTTTTGCTTATTTTTTGTTTAACATTTTAAGCTGTTAAAACAAACCGAAATGTTACCTAGGATTGTATTTAACACTTTTATTTTTCTAATCTGTCATGTGAAAAACACAATGGGGGTATTCTTTTCCTAGTTCCGTTTATGAAACTCCGTTATTTCCCTACCATATGAAGTTATATTTATCTTATTAGGTGACATTCTAGGCAATAGACCACGTCTGATACCACATTTGTGCAGATTGTCTTGAAAAGCAATGAGATTGCTAGAATATTTAGGATCGTTACCTCTGTAATTATGAAACTCTAAAAATGCTCACCTTAAAAAAAAATCAATTATTAAATTGTAAAAGGCTTTTGTTTAGAATTGTATCTATCTCTGCTACATAAAAAATAACAACCTTGATGTTTTGCTGAGAACATGGATAGGAAAGAGAAAAATAGAGCACTTTAGAATGCCTCCGCAAAATTTATTGGCTGCAAAGACTATAACCAACTTCAAATCAAAGGGTGGTTGTTTCTTACAGAAAAATCTCTTCTTAAATCAGCAGGCAAATGATCATATAGTTGCTCTAATAAGTATGAATTTCTGATTTGAATTTTGGCACAGATGTTTAAGCAGTGGTATAACACTAGAGTGATTGCTGTTATAAGGAGTAGCATAAACGGTGCAGCTTTTCATTCATGAAAATACTTACTATTTCTATATTTTAGCTGTTAAGTGTATTTAAGATGTAGTCCAAGTACTCCAAAGAGTTGCTGGGAGGATTTAAGGGGGATGTGCCAGGTTCGACTGCCCCTTAAAAATGATTTAGGAGGGTTAATCCGTTGTCAACCAACTGTGTTCAATTGCTGTTGTCTAGGGGATGGTGATCTTAGAAGAATTCCCATTTCCAAAAGACATTTTGAAGAAGCAAATACAATTGACAGACCAAGAAGCTTTATTAAACGCCACAGGGAATTCGCAAGCTGCCATTGAGAGACAGGATTCTTTGCCGGAGCATGACTTTGAAATGTCACCCAGCAGTCCTACCCTGCTTTTACGAAACATAGAAAAACAGGTAAAGTAAAATAAAAACTGAACGGTCAATGGAGCCAAATGATTTACTTCAGAAACAGGGTAGGTTCCATGGTGATGGCTTCCAAAAAGGAAGATATTTTCCAGTCCCGAAAGTGGGTGCTGATGAATTGAAGGGCTTAAATAACTACATTGTACACCAGGTTTACAAATTAACCTTTTATTTCTGACGTGTCTGTGTTACCGCTTTGTTTCCATCAAAGCGGCCACATAACCACTTCTAATAGCTATCCACAAACCTGCCTCTCCTTTATAGTTAGGTTCAATGTAGAGTTGCCACAGATTGTTTCAGGAAATACTTAATGTGAGATGAAAGAGTGCAGCTGAAGATGGAGGTATGTTGCACTTGAAACAAAAAAAAAAGCCCCAACACAATATAATTGTTGGTCTGCCTTTTCAAGCATCATAGGACTCCAGTTAGGAGCTGAGGAATTCCAGGTACTTAACAGGCATAGCGTAGGCGTAGCTGTGAGCAGAGTTTCAGTTCATGGTGTTCAAAACAGTCATTTCCAAGGTTAATTCCAAGAAATACGATATAGACTCCAGCAGGGTTTTCTTTTGCTAGAAAATACATAAAGAATGTGGTAGGATCACATTGCTGAAGGAGATACAGGAAATTTGTTTTCAAGATAAATTTATGCAGTTAGCGTAAAGCAAACCTGAGAAGGGCAGTATGGTGCATTAATACGTTGGCTCTGCTGCTGTACATAAATTCTTGGTCATACACACATTTTTTAAAATGGGCTAAAAGTAGCTTTAGGTACTAATGCCTGTTCCTGAATCTCTGTGCCAATTTTTCTTATTTGATAGTCATACTTTCCTGTTCTTAAAATGCTTCCCCTGTTTGATAGATCTTATCCACAACAGACAGGAGTGAGGAAGCAATGAAACAGGAAATTTATATGCGCAGTGCTGGCAATTGCACAAGGTAAACCAAAGAGCATTTTTAGAATGTGGCGAATATCCCCTCTTTAAGTGATTACTTGGAGAATTAAACACACTTTTCAGTAAGACGTTTGCCAATTAAAGTAACAGTGGTGTGTTTCCTGGTCCCTAAGTAGCTACAAACGGAGATCCAAGAACTTTGATGATCTCAAAATTGCTTGGAAGTAAAGGTGTTCTTTATTTAACGCAACTGACACATTACATCGGATTTCTTCCCTTTACACCAAAAAAAGCTTTGGGGTTTGATTTGCTTTTTGACTGTCAGTTCTGTAAATCAACCTTAACTCTGAAGGTCCAAGTTTCTTCTTGTTCAGTGTCAGGAGTAACAATGCTGTGAGCTGAAGTACCTCCATAGATATTCCCACAAAATTCTTCAGTCCTATGTTAAAGTATTGTTTTGTTAAAAATAAATGATTTTACGTGTGAACAAAAAAAATTGTGAAGAATACAAAGTGACTGAGCCTGGCAATTTTTATTAATACTGTTTTCAAGTCCTTTTCATAGCTATGCAATGTTTTAAAAACATGTATGTTTTTCCTTGTGTTTTGGAAGTCTGCCATTGTTCTGGTGCTTTTATATTCAGTAGAGACTTTGCTCCTTACAGATTGAATTCTGTTGAGATTTTTAAATCAATCTGCTAAATACTTTACTGGCATCTTGTTTGCTTTGTCCAGACCTTTTATAATTGACTTGCTATTTCTGTGCTTTAATATCTATCCCTGAATATTTTATTCTGACATGAAATTTTTACCCGACTGCATCACTTGAACACTAACAGGAAAGACATGAGTTATAATAAAATGGAAAATAATTTTTGCTGCCTCTTTCTGCATAAATGGTAGTGCCTCAAAATGTAAAGAAAACTTACTGGGTAACCTTTTGCAATTCTTGTTTTAAGCAATCTTAGTTCTGAATGAAAATCCTACAACATAATTTAAAAGTTTAAAAAAAATGTATGCCATTTCAGATACATTTAATTTCTGTTTAGTGTGCAGCACACAGTTTCCTCTAAGAAAGCTGCATTTATTGTCAGAATAGCCTTTAAGGTTTGACATTTAAAACAAAAAAATCATTGTGAAATGTTATCTGGAGTCAGTCCACAATTCATTGCTTTATAAGGAGTAATTCCTAGTCTTAACAAATTAGCTGCATTTGGTTTTGGGCAGTTCTGGAAGTCTGGGTTTTTGGTGGGGTGGGGGCTTCTTGGTGCTATTTTTGAGGATACCAGAAGATATTAGCCATTCTGTCTGGAGTTACAATAGTCCTCCTGTAGTTACACCTCCTTTTGTAAAAACACCTTTGTCAAACTACAGTGAGCAATGCAGAGGGTTCTTTTAACAAGAAAAATACTTTGAGTGAACAAAATGTACAATGAGCAGACAGCAGACTTCCGCCCCCCCCGTTGAAATGCTTGTTGAATGGCCGGTTAGCAGCTCTGGGCTGCAGCTGTTGTAACATCAGCTGTAAAGTGTTCTGGTTTCTTTTGCCTTTTTAAAAACCTTTGTTTAAAATACTAAAATCACCAATGTGTTTTGTGTACTACTTATTCAAGTGTATAAACAATGTCCGTGGCTGGTTGTTCAGGGTTGTGTTGTGTTTTTGTGTTTGGTGGGTTTTTTTCATTTGGTTTGTTGTTTTTTTTGTTGTTGTTGTTGTGGGTTTTTTTTGTAAAGTTTAACATAATAATTGTGAAAGAAAAAACATGCCACTCTTGATTATCCACATGAAGAAATTAAATATTATTATTCCGTGATGTATGTGACTGGAATCCTCAGTAGGAAAACAACAAAAACCCAGGACCTTTGAGCTGCTGCGTCTGTATAAAAGTCTGACTACCTTTTATTTATTTTTTTTTCCAGAGTGCGCAACTGAGTGAAATCATCAGCAGCCTAATTGCTCCACTCAATCTGTCTCCAGCTTCTTCATCTCTTTCATCCAAGACCTGTAGGCACAGACAGCTGGTCAATGGCATCTCCTTCAGGTAGGTGACAGTACGGTAGCATTTTTATTGAAAATAACTTTTGGTAAAGTTGTATAGATGGAACCGATAATCGTTACAGTAGTAAATCAGGAAAAGAGCTGCTTTCTGCAAGCTTCAAGAGAAGTCAAGTCTTGCTTGTACAGTTGAAAGTAGTAGGGTTTTGTATTTTTCTTAAATACATCATAAAATTACGCAGTCACTGTAAGTACATTTAAGTACTGGGAAGATGAATATATCTCTGAAGTAGTGAAAGGATACAGTAAATAACACACTACTTATGATTTTTCAGACTGACATTCTGTCATCATGAGTGCAACTTTATTTCTGCAAAAGCGACGAACTAGACTTCACTAGATTAGTAGAATACATAAACAATGTCACCTGTGCCTCAGCATGGTCAGTGTTAGTTTTTTGTGGCAGCTTCATTAATTTTATGAATGCTGTGGCAGCTTCATTAATTTTAAGCACATGAGTCTTCAATGCAAGGCCAGATTTATCTCTGCCAGCTACTTTTTCAGGAATTTGGAGATAATATTTTTCCATTTGTGGTCTTTTGTTCTGGATGGATATACCTTCCAGGATGACTGTAGCAGCTCGAAATTAATATTGTAGAAAAATGTTTCTCAGTACTACTCCATACTTCTTAGTAATTCCATCTTTTATTCAAAGATTTTAAAATACAATACAGGCTGTAATCAGTATCAGTCTCAAAACAATATTAAGGTAATTGACTACAGTCCTGTCTTAACAAAAGACATAGGTATGTAGGATATTTCTCTGGAGATACTGGTAATGTGATTTTTGAGGATGGAGGGCTTGCTGTTATTCATAAGTCTTAATTAAGATCAGGTGAATGAAGAAAGTGTTCCCTGCTAGAGCTGGGGGGGTTTATGGCAATGTCTGCAGCAGAACCTAATTCCCTGGCTCCCGGCTTCAAGAAGAGCTGGCCACTCCGTCTGTTTCAGCATCTTTGCTGCAGAGGCTGTAGCCTCCCACGAAGAGATTATAATGAGCAGCTTGGATGGGCAGCTTCTTTAACTGCCGTCTGTTCCAAAGCAAATGTGTGACTGTGCCCTAAATTTAAGGATGAAGGGGTCCTGTCATGTAGCATTCATGCTCCTGACGTATCAGTTGTATACAAATAATGTAGGGGAAAATCAGAAGGTTCCTCTGAGTTTTGGAATAAAAATAGACCTGAAATAGGAGTTGCTAATAGAGATAGGTATGTGGAAGAAGAGAGTAATTTAGGCTGTTAGAAGACTGTGTCTTGAGTCTGTGACTTTTTCACGAACCGATGAAGAAGCACTCCTGCTTTTAAAAATGTTTTTAGGAGTGTATGAAATTGACTTCATGATGAGGGACTCTAATGATGTAACTTCAAGCCACTTCTCTTCTGATTTATCAGACACTGTCCAAAATCAGTCCTCTTTCCATTTTATGAGCAACACAGTTGTTTGCTCACGGAGCTCTCTCTCTAAGGCTGGTTGTTTTCTACTCATGACCTACAAAAGCCTAAAGAAGAATGGGAAGACTGTGAAGATTTTCTCAGTGCTGTAGCTCTAAACTGGAGTTGGTGAGTTAGGTGTTGGAAGGGAATCTGAGAGACTTGAGACCTTTCTAGATGTCGTCTTAAAAATCAATTAAATAGTTAATTTTAATTTTTTGCTTCTTGTGAAGTGTTTTGAAATCTGCAAATAAAGATTCATTAAAGATGGTAATTAAGCACAATATAGAGTGGTTATCATGAGAATCCTGCAGGGAAATTCACTGCCTCCTATGTCTTGTTTTTTTGAGTGTGTTTCAGTTTTTTGTTGTATTTTGTTGTTGTAGTAGTTTTGCGTGCAATTAATTGAGACAGTTACATACTACAGTTAACTTCGTTTCTTGGCTGCTTCTCCCCTTACTCTTTCTAGAGCTCACTCTGACTGTATTAAGTACTTGAGAAAGTAGAAATCAAAATCAGATGGAAAGTAAGGTGATTTTTTTGTTTTTGAAGAGAAAAAAAAGGTATGATAGTGATTTTTACTTAAGCAAATTCTTGAAATTAGTTGTAGGCTCTTGATGTGAAAGATATAATAGTCCATGTTTAAAGTAGGTCTAAGCGTGAGATGCTTTGAGGTTGGTAATCATGGGGTTGCAGTACGGTTGGTTACTTGGGCTATACCCGGTGGAAGTGGTGGTGCATGTACAGTTCCTGGTTGATGAAATGTGGGTAACCTTGAATTGCCGTTTGTTGAGATATAATTTCATTAGTGGCTTCCTTTTTCTGTGTAGCTTTTCTTGGCTCAGTTGAACCTAGATGCCAAGATTAGCCAGATGCTTTGAAGGTAAATGTTCATAGAAGCAGTTCCCTAAGCTAGTGATAACCACTTTCTTATCAGGAGAGGGGAATTGAAAAGTTCATTACTTCAGTACAAATAGTGCCTGTCTGAGGGCTTGCTGTGCATGTGTGTGTCTGTGAGTAAGGTCTCTGCTGTTTAGCTAGGCTACAGTGCAAGAAAGACCAACCTATGAGCTTTGAAAGGAGTGTTTCAGCAAATTTGTGAATTTTGCATCTGGTGATGGTTTGTCTCCACTCTTCTGTAGAATCACATTTTGAAAAACATCCAAACATCAAAATAAATGGATAACTCGAACCTTGACTGGGAAGCCTATTTACGCAAGTGGCAGGAAAACCATATTGCTGTGTACGGGAGCTCCAAGCCACAGAGCTAAGATCTCTGCTTTATCTGAAAATGGAGCCGAGCATTACTGTAAGGCACAGGAGGGTAAATAGAGCAGCCAGCAGAGACTGAAGAGAGATTATCAAAGACCAGGGCAGACCACCAGAACAAAGGCAGGAATCACAGAAGCTGAAGAGCCAGACTGAGGAGCTTTTTGTTCTAATTTACCTGTCCAAGTTGTCTTTCATCTAAGAGGGAGGAATGTGGCAGTCCAGAAGTTGGACTTGGCACCATCTGACTTCGAGGCAGATAATTACAGAGAAAATGTTTTTGACAATTCAGAGAAAATATTTTAAGAAAACTTTTGCATGGACTTTAAACATTGTATTTCTTTCTCAAGCCTTAAAAATTCGGTATTAGTGTTAAGAATGTCATGCTTCAGTATTTTGGGCCTTTTTCTTGGCACATACTAATATGTATGTTCCTTTAAATATGTTGTACCATGCCTCTTTTAATTAGCATATTTTTTTCATTGAGTCTGTGTTGCTTATTGGGATTGTTCTGATGTGGCAGAAGGACAGCTCAAATTCGTGCCCATAAAGCCTTATTACCACACCAGCACAGCATGGGATGGTGTTTAATCACACTTTTCATAACAAGCACTTCTATTTAATAAAATGTACTGTTAGAATAATACTACGTGTCAAAAAAGATTGATAAATGGCCTTGTAATAAATTAATTTTCATGTTTTATTGTGTGTTATAACTTTGCTAATAAGGCTGTGACTTACCAGATAAAGTTCAGAAGAGAAAATAATAATTTGTGCAGATAGATGACCTCTTACAAACCAAGGCCAAAATACCTCATATACTTGCACTTCTCGGGCAGTTTAGAGTTGCAGTCAAGGTCTTCAGTATTGTAAAAATAAATGCACACTTGAGTGCTTTTTGCAGCAAGCCTTCAGCTTTGCAGGCAGATGTTGCTACAGCAACAAAGTAAGATCAGGATACCTATAAAAGTGGAGTGCATCCTTCCCATTGAGTCATTCCCATCCAAATGGCGGGTGTTTTGAATTTTTACCTTGTAGTGTTCCCTATTCTGGTTAGCAGACAGGCTGTAGATTGGTGAGAGTGATCCAAGGTTGTTATACGTATAGGGTTTTCTACCACTCCTGGCCCTGTGTTGTCGCCTAACTTTTGTGATTGCATACCGTATTACTAAGGACATGAGTACAGCAAGTGTGCGTGTAGGTGAGGTTGTGGAGGGATGATGCTGTAACACTGAGGGGGATTTGAAAGGGATAGACTTGGGGAAATGCAGGCGAGATTGAGATTTAATGTTAAGATGAAGCTCTCCATATGTCCATGTAGACCCTGTCACATTGTGACTGGAGCTGAGCTTGCATTCTTCCAAATCATTTGGGTCTAACCAGCTTCTAGGTCTTAAAGACAGACAAACAGGCTAGGCTTTCTCTCCTCCCCGAGAGCTTCCCCCAGGCTGGGCGTGGGCTCTATTGGAGAGCTCAATTGGCACGTCCCTGGAAGTGAAGTTTAATGGCCTTGTGTTGGTTAAACTAAGTGTGCAGAGTTCCTAATTTTGATACAAATGCTTCACAGTGAGTTGCAACCCCTACACTGAATGGACACTGGTTTGTAAAGCTTTACTTAAGTTTCAGTTCTTGGGCAAAACTAGAAAATCTCAAAAGTATTAGGGCAGGACTCTAGGTCTCCTTTGTGTTAGCACGACTGGTGTCTTGAATGGAATGTAAGTTTGTAGGGAAATATTAAACTTACTTATGTAACTTAAAACTCATAGGTGTTAGAAGTGTTAGAAAGAGAGTTCTTGAATTTGGAAAAACCAAAAACTGTTATATGCTTGAGGGCTTAACTTCATTTTGACATTTGTTTCCGTCAGCAGAAAAGTGAACAAGAACGATAAACTTCCTTTCGTGTCCTAACATAGAATTAATCAAAGAGCAAACAAAGCACATACATGGTTTCCTGAAACAGTCTGCTGAAACATTTTAGTGTTTATAAAATTCTCTTAGAACTAGATAGCTAATGCTAATCAGTGTATGAAATCTTGGCCTGTGCATGTGGAGCATATTTAACTTTTTGTATTTTCTCCCCCCATTAATCATGAAACTGCAGAGCTTCAGACAACAGAGAGGTATCTTCTTCGAGCAGCTGGTTGCTTGATCATCAGCACATCAAGAAAAGAAGAAGAGACAGGACAAGACTAAGATCTCTCTCCGTGGCTAATGTGAGCACATCTGCCCGAACAAGGCCACTTCATAGTTTCCAGAGGAGGAAACTCTACAGAATGCACGGTGCCTGTTACTGGAATCAGCAGGTAGGCCATCGCCTCTCTCTTCAGGAGACAAAACCAAAGAGTCCAGCTGCTAGAGTCTGCATGTGTCTTGTCTGGTATGTCAGAAGAATAGTGCATGCTGTGCTGGTTATTTGTTACGTTCAGGGAGCATATACTAGATGTGGCAGGAGTACTAGATGTGTCAGCAGGAGCTCAGAGTTAATGAGTTGAACATAAAAATTAAAGATTGCTCAGAATCTTGCTTATCAAATCAGTTTGTTGTATGGCTATCTTTAGAGCCTTTGTACAGACTAAGAGACAGCTCGAGAGCTTCCTTGGGAGGCTTGACTGCTGAGGAAACATGCCGTAGTGTAAATCAGCTGCCTGCTTGTTTTCAGAATATTTGTTTTAGATACAAGAAAGTTTACACAGCTGGTGGCATATTATTTTCTAGGAAATTAAGTTGCAATATCTTAATCTTGTTTCCGTTTTGCTGTTCCTGATTAGTTATATTGCCTTTTTCATGACACTTTATGAATGCTTTAAAACTCTTAAAATTTTCCTCATTACAAAGGAATTAATATTTTAAAATGGGAAAAAAAACATTGTCTGTTGTGCAGGGCAAGGCATATCTGTTCATGTCTGATATTAATAGCATATTGCTGGTAAGAATATATAATGAGTTTAGCTGTGGTGCTTAAAGCAACAGTCTAATTTGGGAGCAGAGACGGTATGAACTCATACTTTAGAGCAGTGTTAATCCCAAGCAGTTTTAATTTCTTGGGTTTACTTTGCCTTTTGAAAGTGTGTTGTATTGAGAGAAATCTCCATGTCTCCTCTGCTAACTGTCTAGGATTTACTAAGTGTACCAGTGGTCTGGGGAGAAATTTCCCCTGCAAGGATGTTCTGCGTGAGTGTGCTGATTCAGCATCCTCTGCAAAATTGCAGAAGTGTCCTAGTTTTAGCAAGATATTTTATTGAAAAACTGTCCAGTTTCTTATTAGCTTGACTTCCCAGCTTCCTGGCAGCGGGGCTTAAAGACTTGGCAGCCTGCCTGGAGGGTTGATAGTGGGGGATGGGGGTGGAGGGTTACAGTTTGGGAGCTCTACCTCTTAGACACTTAGGCTTTTCATCTTCCTTGTATTAACTGAGGAGGCTGTTGCTGACTTGGACTTCCTTGTTTCCCATTCAATCCAACCCGTGTCCTGATAAAGAGGTTGGAGGTCTCATTCCCCAGCTGATCCCTCCAGTACCACAAGTGCTTCTTGCAGCTGTGGAGATTGCTCCTCAGCGAGAGACTCCAGGACTTCCTTCTGCTTAAACATGAGAGGTTTCCACCCCAGATGTGACTTCTAAATAACATGCTCTTCTAGAAGCCTGTATCTTGCAGGCTCAAGTATCTTATATTTCTACAAGTGCTGCCTATGTCTCTGTCTTTTGAAAACCAGGCCAGAGTTAGTGCAGTTCAGAGAATAACAGTAGAAGCTTGTGAACAGAAATTTCATTTCTGCAGCCTGGCAGCAGGAGTTCAAAGCAGAGTTTACATTTTTATCTTCAGCCAGCCATAGAGCTGAGCTGCTTTGCATGTTCAGTAGTTTACCTTGACTTGTAGACTAAAAAGATAAATTTGTAGTTTACCTTTGATTGTAGACTGCAATCAAAAAGTGCATTTTTAAGTTCCTAGTCAAGGCTTCAAATACTCAAACTGGTGCAACTGTGTGTCTGCTCTATGCTCTTGACATTCGTAGTGCTGGGTTACCACATCCAGTGTCTCTGTACTGAAAGTGCAGAGATGTCCCAAAGACAGTGTGGTAAAAACCCCTGTAGGGAATGCTGTTTATGCTTACCGCAGCTCTCGGCTCAAAAACCTGTCTTTAGACTCTGCTTTCTAATGTACTCTCCATGGGGAAGGTAACCGAGAGACCATGTGGAGAACTGCATCATGTGCTACAGATAGATTCTGCTCATGTTCCTAGAGAAAATAAGAGGTGGTGGCAGCAATCAAGCTGTCAGCTTCAGACTTCGTCTAAGTGCCAAACTCAATTAAGTTTTCAAAATTAAGGTAAAGCAGTGAACAAAGCCTCTTACGCAGTGTTGGTTAAAAACAGAGTATCAGGGATCCTGCGGGGGAAGTCAGTGACAAAATTGGACTGGACATTTCCAGCACATTCTGACAATCAAACCTAAATGGGTATCGAGTCTCTGAATTAAGAGCCATCATCAGTGTATCGTTTCATTCAAGAAATCTTATTCTAACAGGCCCTGTCACTTTCTTAGTCCTGCACTTGCTACACTTGGTTACCCAGCTGTTGATAAGATTGCTCAACTTGTAATGGAAGAACACTGGCTATCAGCCCAGGCTGACTGCTAGATTAGGCAGATGTCTAAGGGTAAGGATGCAAAATGGGGAATGGCCTCTGAGATTGATACCTAGTTTTCTCTGAAAATGCATTTATATTCCCAGTAGTTAGCGAGCAAATTTCCTCTGGCCTTTCATAGAAAAAGGAGTTACTTCTTAGCAGCATGGAAAGCAGTTGGATTATTAATGCAAAGTTACTGTTCCATCTCTAGCAAGTGATTCTCCCATATTTCTTCAAGTTTTACATACTTATATAGCCCCTGGTACCATGGTCTGTGAGGACCCTCGTTTCTTTAAGATCACTGGCCTGAGAGCAAGCTGGAGCTAGGGAAGACTTGCTGCCACCTCCCTGCAGCAGATGCGGAGTTAACAGAGACCAGCCTGCCAGTCTGCCGAGAAGACTGAATCTTCTGAAGATCGCAGCTCCTGCGCCAGCTTCCTTACGGTGCCTGGTTCAAGCAGCTGGCGAGCGAGCGCCTGGCAGTGCTGATGGGCGATGCTGCTCTGCAGAGTAATCTGAGCAGACGATGACTAAAGAATTCTGACCAGAGAATCACAGCAAAATGCAGATTTCCCATGTGTAGGAGATGAAGAAATGCTGGGATAACTTTGAGGAATTTGGTTTTTTGGGGATGACTGGTTGTACCCGTTGTGCATGGAATGGCATTCAGAGTGTTGTCCTTCACATCTCTTCAGATTCTTTCGGGAAGCTCATCCCCCCCCTTCCACTCCCCAACATCCATGTTAGGAAAAAAAGTATGAAACTGTGAACCGCTATCCCATCTGTCAGTTCATAAGGTCACTGGGAAGACAGCCACATTTTTTCTCTTATCTACTGCCATGCCACATACATTTACAATGCTGTCAAAAGTTTGAGTATTTAGTGACCTAGTAGCCTCCCAGTGCCTGTTGAGAGATGCCCTGTATTGTCCCCTGCTTCGCTGTATTTCTTTTATTCTAAAGAGGACTACACCTTCCCCTTCTCTGGTATTTAAATAATGCTTACACAGAGTAGTGTCTAAAAGAAAACATAGAACTCTATGAAAGTCTAGAAGACCTGCCAGATCTGTGAGATAGTTAGACTACAGTGGGGATAAATAAAACAGGATGCAGGGTGTTAGGTTTATCTGTCACCATCCAGTATCCTCAGGAACTTGAAACATCGTTTGGGGCCAAATCCACTTGTCCCTAATTCAGAATGACTAAGTATCACAGATGATCTGTGAGTCATCTTTTAGCCGTGGAATCTGTTTTGTATCTTTCTTCTTTCATTATCTAAGCAGCTTGGTAAGAGCATAGGCCATTTCTTGATTGTGAGTCAGTGCACAAGCCACTCAGAATAATCCACATGCACAACAAACCCTGGGATTGCAGTCTGTGCTTCAGTCTAGAGGACGTGATTGTAGTGGTGCATTTCTTCAGCGTGATTTTTGAATGAATATTAAAACTTGTATGCAGGATAGCACAAAGGAGTAAACTGCAGGCATGGTCTAGTAGGGGGGCACGTGCTTGCGGGTGGGGATTGGTACTCTGAGAGTGCTTCATTCAAAACGCTGGATTTGCCACTTGTTTGCATTACAGCTGACAAGTAAACCAACCTCTGGGTCATTGTCTCCTCCTATAAAATGCATATAATGTAGTTTTAACACTAAGAAAGAAGGCAAAGAGTATCAAAACATTAAACCCAAGAAAGTCTGTAAGTAGCAGATCGGTGTCAGGACTTTACAACATGAGCTCCAATTGAATAATTTCCCAGTGGTTGTTGCATTTATAACTGCTTCCTCCCAATTCTCCAAAGTCTAATGCCTGGGTGCTCCTGCAAATGGTTTTCCTACCGTGAGGACCTATAGTATCTCCATCTCTGGCCATATTTTGCCTAAACTTGAAGGAACTGAATTATGGGTGAGATACCAAAGTTCTGTTAAGTTTGTTTAAAAGCACACAAGTGTTGTTACTAGTCAGATACTCTCAGAGGGGTCTTTGCTTAGCTGACATGTCCTGATGTTTTCTTTTCTAGTATTTTATTTGTGTGGCTTGTTGCAGGTTTTTTTTAGTAACAAGGAATTTGTTTTGCCAGTACATTTTGTTAGTTTCTCATTTAACATCCTAACTGATGACATTAGTTTCACTTTTTGTCAAGTCATGTTTTGACAAGTTACGCCATTGAGGCTAGGTAGTGTTTTAATCTATTAAAACTTTATACAGCTATTAATAAAGGTAAGAGGCAATAGAGGAGTGAGATTGGAGTACTATAAATTTTGGTCCTGTCCATTTCTTTGCAGAGTTGTAGAGCACAGTGGGTTTTTTTAAACCTGAAAATTCTCATTGTATTTGTATCTCCACCTGCTGGAGGAAGAGGTGGTTGTGTGGACTGAGGCACATGGAGAAAACTAGAGTTCAAATTTGCAAAGGTGCCAACACTCTGAAAGTTGGGAGTTGAGGTGCAAAAGCTTACATTTTAGATACCGCAAGCAAACAATTGGTATAACTTTGCTAGCTCTTGTAGTTGAGTATTGCCACATTTTTTATCTTCAGTCTGAAGCAGGAGTTAAGTGAGAGCAGAAGAATATCTGCTTTCGTTTAGTGGTTTTTTAAAAAAAAAAAGGGGAAAAAAAAGCGTGAGTGCTTCTCCAGAAGGCTCCAAAACAGACAGGAACAAAGTATTTAAATTCTAGGGTTTGGGTTTCTCATTTTAACCTAGTTCTCATGCCAGTGCTATGATTTTTGTGTCCTGCTGCTTTTCCAGTGCGTGCTTAGGGCCCATGATACTTTTTGTAGATGTCACTTGATAAATACATATGGGTCTTTCACCAGTCTTGTTAATTTTCAGTTTTTAGGGAGGAGTGTGTGTATATATATATATATATATATATACACACATATATATACACACTTTTATAATTTGTATTATACCCAGCAAGCAGAGCCTTTATCTTATTTGCTAAATGTCTGCTATCTGCAAGTGGTCTGTAGCTAGGAGGAAAGGAGGATAAGGGACAGGGAGAAGAGGGTATGTGCAGACAAGGTGCATAATCAGAATATTGCATATAGTGTGGAAGTTGTAACCCTGTTTTCTGCCAGGTGATATGTTTGTCTGGGGATGAATATTTTAACACCTGCTTCCTAGAATACAATCCCATTTCCTCTACCATATTGTCCTATGTTGTGGTTTATTTGTGTTTAAGGAGATACAGGTGAATTCTTTGTGACCGTTATCAATTACTGCTTTCTCTACCTCTCTTGGTCTGTAAATTTAAAGAAACAGCACTGTCTACAGCAGTAACTATCAAGCATATTATTCAGTAGCCAGCTAGAAGTTTTGCCTTTCACACAGTGAAGTAGTCATTTCCCCTTAGTTGCACTGAAAGGAGCCTACTGGTTGTCACCCCCCTCCTTCGTATTGCGAGATACTGGCTCTGCCACCTGCTTCTGCATAGCTTCCTGGCATTGCTGACTTCTAAAAAGCCATGAATACAGGGAATGTTGTGTTGCCAAATCTCCTGCAAACTGATTTCGAGAAGACGATGCATCCTGCTTTGATGAAAATGGTGTAGTACCTTTGTGGATATGTCAGTCTTCTGATCTGGCGAGGAGAACCCCCTGGTTATGGTTTATCAAGTTTGTAAGTGAAAATAATAGTCGATAAAATTACTATTTTAACACTGGAAGTTAAAAAAGAAGGTCTTCTATTAGTTAACAATCAGCAAAACGTGAATGGGAAAAAAAGAAGTATTCCTATGCATTCAGCTATTCTGAGTGTGTGACAAGACTGTTGTCTACTGGGGAGGAAGGAAGGGAGAACACCTTTAGCTTTGTGATATGGTGATACTGCCAGTGGAATTAAATCCATCCTTTGTGAGGTTTATGGCAAGCCAGTCAGCCCATGAGTTCATCTTTTCCAGAATGAAAAACCCGAAGTGTGCTTTTCACAGTCCTGCACCTTTAGCTTATTATGACATTTCTGTAGTGTTTTACTGATCACATCTACTCTTAATTCCTCCATGGCATTTTTGAAAAGATATTCCTGTGGGTTAACGTGTCTTTCCTTCTTTTGGTTTAACTGGTCAAAGATTAAGCACTAACCTTGATTTTTCAATTGATTTGCTAGTTGAACAAAAGGTCTTTGTTTCGGGATGTTGAGGACAGCATGCATTTCCTACAGAGCAGGTGATAGTCCATCTCCTATTGGCTTATAACAGGATTAAAGAAACTAAACTCCATGTGTACTTAATGAGAGGTGGGTCGTCTCCGAGAACAGTAGAAGCTACCACTCCTTTTGTGACACTGACCAAAAATCTGAATTTGAGACAAGCTGGATGCTGAGTAAGTTGTTGTTAGTGTTTTATGAAAGTCTCAGTTCTGTTCCTGGAAAAACTGGTCTCTGCCACAGGATCTGCCACTTTATCCTTATCGACAGCTTCAGAGAGGCCAGAGGCAGACTAATTCGTTTACATCCCAGGGCAGCTTGCTTCCCTGTACCTGGCCTCCATACAGATTGCAGGCTCGTGCATGGGAAAGGTCCGTCCGTTTGACATCTGTAGAAACTTGATCTGGAAGGGAGGGTCTGTCATGTAGTATGTGTTGTCAGCACGATCTGTTATGCCCCTTCCCATGTAGGGATGTCTTAGCTGCTTTGCGCACCTTCTCCTCCACTACCTGTTGATAAGAGAGAAGGTCTTTGGAGCTTTCAGATTAACCTTTCACTATCCATGTATTGTATGTTTCCTAAAAGCACTCTGCACTGAAGTCCTGCTTAGGGAACTCCTGATGTTTAGCTTGTGAAGTAAGACATTGCATTGAACTGTGTGTTCTGCCAGAGGGGCATAGCTCTGCTCAGAGCGATCATTGTGTGCAGAAGAGGGGGGCCACAGAGAAGTGGGCTGGCCTTTAAGGGAGATGCTAAAGCACAGAAGCAAGCAGGTAACGCAGCGCTCTGTCAGTTTGAGCTCTGCATAGCGCTTCTGGAGGATTAAAAGTTAGCAGTGTGTTTGGTGTTCAAAGAGAAGCCACCCACACAGTGGTTCTCTTGGATCCCACAATTAAGTCTCTGCAATTTAGTTGGCTACTCATTTACTGAGGAACAGCTTTTAATATTGAGGGGGATATCTCTTCTTTGATATTGCTGAAAAGTTCTGAGTGCATGTGTGTGTAGGGAGAATAAATGCTTTTTCCTTGCCTTTTTTGGCCTTATAAAAGTAATCAGAAGCAGACATAACAGGTATTCAGCAGAGTGTATGTGAGCTAACTTAACTTACTGGATTCATACACGTTGGTGTAATTGAACTGTGGCTCTCTGTACTGTTACACTTAGGAATGTTTCCAAAAATGATAGGAGTTTTGGTAGGATCAGTAGCTGAAACCATGAAGTGAGTATTCATTTCAGAGTTTTTAACTGGGAGCACAAAACATTTTCCTTTTCAATTATGGCACGCTTCATAGACTGAAACTTTTTTCTCTGCAGAAGGGTGGTTGGCCGGTACTGTTCAGCCTTCTGACCCTTCTAGAACAGAGGCATGAGCCAGTCATGCTTTGTCTAATGCATCAGTTTATCACAAGCAAGTGCAAGAATTGTTTTGACTATCAAAATAAATTGCTTACTAGATTTTCTGTGACCCAGTAAAACAGAACTAAGGAAAAAAATTCCAAGAAGATTAAAATTCATAATACTCTAGAAAATTAGATTCTGTTGGTGACACCATTTCTTATGAAGTTTAAAACAGAGCTGCTATTTTAGTTGAAGATTTAAAGCTTGCACATTTCTGATTTCCTCTTAAACGCAGTGTATTTTCTTTTCCTTAATAGAATCAATTTAATGTAATGTTATTCTTCATATCTACTTAACCTCAGGAAGCATGAGGTTTTGTATTTCAGTAATGAAGAAAAATGTTTCAGGAGATGTACGAGGTATAGTGTAGCAGGGGGAAAATTGATAAGAGTTTAGTAATCTCTCTTGCTTTCTGAAGGGTTGGCATTGTTGTCAGGCTTGCTGTAGAGGCCTCTCTCTAAAAGCTGTATGCCTTGGTTTTCATGAAACCACATCGCTGTGGCTGAATGGTTATATTTGTGGGGTTGTGTTCAGATGAGTTTTGGTGGATTTTTTTGTTGTGGTGTACAAAATCAATAATTAACTGCTGGAAAAGCCAGCCGGGTTGTAGACTCTTCTATACTGAATTGGAAGCGGGGAGAGTTTAGTTTTCCAATAAACAGTTCTTCGGTTTTGTTTCAATAAGGTTGAAGCACTTTCTTTGACTGAGCAGCACGCTTTCATTCCAGGATGAAGGGCTTCAGAAATTTTTTCATCAAGAGTTGATTAAATCGACATTCCTGACAAACATCATGGTTTCACTAATTCAGCATTTTCCGGTGGAAAACTATTCCATCAGAAATTTAAACCAGATCTAGTAGCTAGGAACACAGACACTGCCAGATATTTTAGCTTTTTTCTAGTAGCTTCACAAGCATTTAAATAAAATTACTCTTGCTTCTATATAAGTCCTTATTTTCTTTTGAATTACAAACTGATGTAATGAAAGATTTAATTATTTAGGTGTTGATGCTAGAGCATTCAAGGAAATAACGCACAAATTCAGGCATAAGATTTTGTAACTCCCACCACAGACAAGATGAGGAAAAGAATTTGGCTTTTACCAATGTTGACAATTGGATTTTAATACTGCTTCAAAATAGATTGAGATTGTGGAGGTTATTTGACCACGTCTGCATGTTTTTGAGCAGGCTTAGCTTTAAGCTATATTCTAAATGTGTTTGGGACTAAAGTGAATTAAAGCAAGAAAAAGCGAGTCAGGACTAAAGGACTGGATGTCCATATGTGTTGATCTTATCTATATATTTTCTAGGTAATTTTACTGATCAGTGTTTGGAGATTTCTTTTTAAAGAATGAGAGATTTATCATTTACTGCAAAGTGGATTCATTTCTGTAAAAAAAAATGCAAGCAGAGAGGGTGCAGTGGCAGCTTCAATAGTGGAGATTCAGGAAAGCAGTTAATTTCTAAAAACCAAATATCAAGAGGAAATGCGATTTTCTGCATTTTTGAAAAGCAAGTCCTTATTGCGTCAAAGGTAGAGCAACTACCTAAAAGCTCTCTAAGCTTTAGTTTGATGGCCCATATAATGGGAAACATTAAATTTGCTTTAGCATTTATCCCTCTAGTGTTTCCAAATGCAGGTCCCAGTTCTGCCAACACTTCATGGATGTTTAACAGATGAAGAGTCGCATACGTCTGTCGCAGAAAAATAACAGAACATTGATTTGAAGGAGTCCTGGGCTAGAAAAGAATTCTTTCCAAATTAAGTCGAAAGTACTTCTGCATACACCTGTGTATGGAGATCAAGGTGGATTTAGGACTGTTAATGTTTTCCTATGAGAAAATTGTGAAATACAACAACCCCCACTACCACTGCCACAGGGTCTCCTCTGCTCCAGCATCGTAACATGCTTACTTGATTTTAATAGTTCCTGCAATACAATACCAGCATAGGGAATTTGTTGACTGAGAAGAAGGGAAGAGATGGAAAGGGGAACTTTTTAATGGGATATTTTCTGCCTTAGTGTGGGTTGTGAATACTGATGCCACCTGACAGAAGAACTGATTTCAGTAAGTGGAGGGGGATTTTATGTGGTGGACATAATCACTGCATCACTAACAGATGAGTGACACTGCTAGAATACAGCCTGGAATATTTCAGACAGGAGGAGACAGCAGAGAGAGATTTCTTGGATTCAGAAAGTAGTACTAAAAATACAAGTAATGTTTGTTTGATCATCTTGCTTCTGATGCAACTGCTAGATGTCTTCCTTTCATTCCATAAAAAGTCATAAGAAGATCAAGAAGACCACTGTTATATTCATTCTTACAGGGTTTTTTGTGTTGAAATCCTTTTCCGGGAGATGATAAATGTGGCAGTTTGCACAGCATTAGGCTGAGAACCTCAAATTACTGCAGTGCCCCCCTTCCCTCCCTTCCCCTTCAGAGGATTCTGCAGCTTTTGGCAGAGAATCAAAAACCAATGGAAGCCCTTAAAAATGTCAGTACCTCTGGGGTTACTAGTGCTAGTATCCAGTAAGGCTGAAAGTGGCATAAACAGCACTATTTCCCTGCAATGTTTTTGTAGCTTATTCTGAAGCACAGACTACTGTTGACTGCTGCCCTGTAGCATCACATTCGATTCTCTCCGTCTGTCTTTCAGAGCTCAGTATATTGCCTGCACTCTGCTGCTTATTCCTGCCCATTTTCACCCTGCGTTTTGCCTTAGTGTCCTGCTACCTCACACCTACCAGTTCTGTGCAATCCATCATTTTACCTTCCATACTTTAACAAGCCTTGCAAATAAGCAGTTAAATTAATCTTTCTTTGCAGCTCTCCTCTTTCTAGTAATGCCTCTTTCTACCTATTAATCAATCCTCAATGCATCCCTCTGTATTTATTGCTTTGTATCTTCTTTTGTTTGTGTTGCTTATCTGATATTTAAATTATAAC
Organism: Ciconia boyciana; assembly: GCF_034638445.1. Taxonomy (NCBI): domain Eukaryota; kingdom Metazoa; phylum Chordata; class Aves; order Ciconiiformes; family Ciconiidae; genus Ciconia; species Ciconia boyciana. The sequence goes on along the minus strand of NC_132943.1, from coordinate 38,959,977 downwards.
AAGGTAAGGACTTTGCCCTCTTGCTTTGTGTAAGTGCCCTCTTGCTTTGTGTAAATTGCATGAAAATGTATAATCTCAAACTGTCTAGCGATATTGATACTAAGAATCTTACTAAGACTAAGGGGAAAATTGGAGGAGACCCCTATATTTAGTCTGGTGTTAAGTTTCGTTTGTGCATCTGTATCATGCCTATTGCGCTGGAATGGAATTTTAAGGGGTGTTTGTGATAGGATATATCAGAATAATGATTGGAAACAGTTACATTTTCTCTGGAAACTTTGACAACTGTTTCCTGGCCCTAAATGAAGGGTATTTTTGTATTCTTTGTGTTGTGTGCCATAGTCCATGATAAGTGGAGGTAAGTTGTATTTAGGCTATCTGAAGTTTGTAGGTATTTTTTTCCCCTTCTTGTATTGAAGAGTGTCACTCAGATTATGTTCTTTGTTTTCTTCTGGTCTAATTTGAAGGAAATAAGTAAAGAAGAAGTTAACCTTTGTTTCTGGGTATCCTTGCAGACTTCGCCATCTAGAGATGCCTCCTTTCCATATAAAACTCAGTTACCATGTATGGTGCCAGCCTCCGCTTTCAGCAGTAGTGAGTACAGTGCGGAATCTAAAATACTAGATTATGTGCAAGAGCTGGACTCTTCCTTCCATCCGGTCTTATCATTCCCTTCAGGTAAGTAACTCAAATGCAATGCCTCTAACAGAGGTTGGTTGTGCTTGTGAGAGCTGTAGAGTTTATGGACTAACTTTTCTTTTGAGTGATTTTTAGAACTTAGTTCTCTTACAGAAAACCTCACACTGGCAAAATACATGAGTTTAGACTAAATGAAAATCTTAACTTCATCCTGACATTTGAAAAATACACCTTCTAGATTTCCCATACTGGTAGCGTGATTACAACCAAGAAAAACTGATGGGAAAAATGACCGGAACATTTTTGGTTAAGGTGGTTTTTGCATGTTTCATAGTGTGTCTAACTGAGTCAGCGTTAGTCCTTTAGATGGTGCTTTTGCCAACACACTACTATAGCTTGGTTGTGTTGTTTTCACGAGCAAGTTTGAGTTCAGGCCCTTTGGACCAGGCCCAAAAAGCTTTATTTAGTTTTTCTAATTGTTTTTTGTGACAGTCAGCCTTTTTGGTGATCTTTGAAGTTTATGGTTTCTGTCATCTGATTCTTTAATCTTTTTGAACAATAATGCAGATGTTGTTTTTTCTGACTCTTATTAGCCCTGAAACTAGTGCAGGTGCAACTTGACAGCACTTTGTGCTTCAAAATAGCATATTAAGTGCTGTTACCAGCAGGAGGGATTGGATACCAGCAGATTTTGTTTGTTGTTTTTTTTTTATTTTATTTTAGGAAAAACCTATTGCCAGGTAGTTGCTGACCAGCTGAATTCTGCTGTTCTGGGGGGCTTCTTTGCCACTAAATAATCCTGAACGTGAGGTTGGAACGTCCATGGAACTGCTTGAGTCTTTAATCAAACCCACTGTCTTCCCAGAATGGCAATGTATACGCTCCAGCCTGGTGTTAGGAAGTCAAGAATTAAAGTAAATCTTGGGTTTGGAGAACATGTCACTGGCCAGTAGAGGAGACCCAAGTGTGGACATGGAATCCTGAGAAGGTCTCAACTCTTGCAGGTTTACGAGGGTTTACATCCCATGTATGTGATAAAGAGGAGTGTATTTTGAGGAGCAGATAGGGGGAAGAAAACGCTCACTCCAGGAGTGCAACAGCAAACATCCCAGTCAGCAGGGCATTGTTGTGGAGAGGAGAGAAAAACACTTCTTAAATCTTCTTTACAAACGCTCTCCATCACTTACCCTGTGACTCTGACAGCCCCAGCTGGACAGGAGCTGGGGGGTTAGATGGTAGTCCCCAGATCCCTGCAGAGAGCTGTCACCACACACTTCCTGGGTGATTGCCAGCTTGTCTCACTCATCAGATTGTTTCCTTGCTTCTATGCAAGGTTCAGTGTACCACAGTGTATATGTTTTGGGGTGGGTTTTTTAAGTGTTTCTTTCGAAATCTGTTCAAGGATAGTCATATAAGGCCATGCCCCTTGCATTTAATCCTACCTTACTTTTCAGGGAGATTAGGAAGTTTAACAAGAATATTGAAACATTCTTTCCTTGAAAAAAACTAATCATCATGAGAAGAAAAAAACTGAAACGCTCTGGATTGCATCATGGCTACTGTTGGTCACTTTGCCAGGACGGAGGAAGAAAAATGTTGTTTTAGCTTCATTCTGATACCAAGAACATATTTCTTTTGAGGAATATTTATTCTCTTTTCAAGCAGCCTTAGCCTTGCTAATAATAGTTGAGACAGGAAAAAAGTGCTAGACCTACTATCTCCTGCTCAGATGCAGTTCTTGCTTTTGAGAGAGGCTAGATTTCATGGTCTAGTCTGTGCTTTGTGTACTTTGCTGTCTCTGCCTCCTCATGGAGACCACTAGTCTATTTGTCATTTTCTTTCATATGAAAGAATTGTCGTGAATAAATGCATGCTAGAAATTTTCCAATTTGGTCAGGTAGCCTGATTCAGTTTCATGTTTTCTTTGCAGTTTCCTTAGTTATCTCTTTCCAGAGGGATAACTTATCTTAAAATACTACTTGTGGTGTGCCCACATCTTTTACCGCTTTCTTCTGAATAAAAAAAAAGTTTTTCAGCAGTGTAGAAGAAGAGGTTCTTGGTTTAATTTCCTCTGTTTTTTAAAAAATATTATTGGTATTTGTTCCATTTTGAAACTCTGGGAGTTTGATTTTTTCAGTGTGTGAGGAGGGATTCAAATTCAAGATTCAGATCTTGTTCTCTCTTGTCCCTATTTTTTACTTTCAAAGGAGAATTGTAATTTGCAAGCACTGTAGTAATATAGTGCAGTGGGACTGGCTCACTAGTGTACAGGCTTCTGGAAGTATAATTGTCCTTACGGTTCTAAGTCTTGCCTTCAGAGTTTCCATATTACCAAGGGTCTTGACCAGAAGTATGTCAGTGGTTGCAGCATCCCTTGAGCATAAAAGCGCCTCTTTAAACTTGCACCCCGATGACTGGAAAATTGTAGTTTGCATTGAAGAAGTTTGGGTTTCTGGTATTTTTGTCCCTAGCCTGCGGATAAACTGGAACAAATGCTCCTGACCTTTTAATTAAGATATAGGAGCACATAATAAAAATATCTCTGAGACATCCAGGTGATTTCTCAGAAAAAAAACAGGAGAAATGTTTTGTTTATTTCTTTACTTAAATGTTGTGACTAATAAACCTTTCAGACCTAGTTTATGTTTCACTCAGAAGTAGAATAGGAAACACAGCAAAAACCTTGGGGGAAAACAACCTTTTACAGGTCACCTTTAGTCTTGTGACAAAATATCTAGTTAGATCTGTATGAAATGGAAATAAATTATTATTTTTAGATAGCAAGATATGTTGAAAGTTTCTATCCAGGCAAGTCCTGAAGGCACATGAGGCTAAGGTTGTATGTAAATAAAAATAGTTTAACGCCCACCCTTTGGCTGTGCCCTCAGACCTGTTCTCATTCCGAACACAATAGTCATCAAGCCTGCTTCTTATGTTGACATATTTCTTTCTAATTAATTTATCTTCTTTCTTGTAATGTTGTTTCCGGAAAGGCTTTTCAGACAGAGACCTATTTTTCTTAAGCCTTCCTGCCTTACAACAGTGGGTAAATTCCTTACCACTTAAGACATTTTGCAGACTAATTCTTGGTTAGAACTCCCTCGGGAAATGAATTACATTGCCCTGCTGTAGCCTTTGCCAGAAAGAGAAAGAAGGAATGTACCTTGAAATTACCTCTAGGCTCCCAGCAGTAACAATTTCCGAAAGCATTAATTACCTGTACCCAAAAGGCTGAACTGAAGGCTTTTGAGATTATAGGAAAAGTGCACTGTGTGCTCTCCACTGTGCGGGGTTTTGTGCAGGAGTTAGTTTGGGCAGAGGGGAAGACCCCAGTCTTACTCTTACGTGATACCCTCCAGAGCTTGTTTTCGTGAAGAACAATTCTGGAGTAATTGCAGGTACGGACATAGTTTATTCCAGAGTAAGGCAACCTTGCTCTTTCTTACTTGGACTTTGAACACCAAAAAAAGTGCTGTTAATCTACTAAGTGTATGTGCCTGCACTGGGATATGTTCAGGAGCATTCCTTAGGTTTGAGTCCTACCTTGATCTGAGTCGTCTTGTCAGCCCTTGGAAGCTGTTAGTGCTGGAGAGCTTGGAACCACTTAAGCATACTGCCTTGGTCAGCACATATGGCAGTGTAGCTTCACAGCTAAAAATGGATTTGTTTTTTACCATGGCATAACTCTCACTTCCTGTTAATAGAAAGATGGGTACCTTGAGATCTTACCTCCAGGCAACTACTGGAGATTATCATGGGTACTACTTAGATAACTGATAGAAAAGACCACAGGTCGTTGCCTGTAGTGGAGGATAGCACTCATACAATAACTATCTAGCTGAGAATTACCTTGCCTCAAATTTTCTTATTTACTCATGCAAAAATCACTTATTTGAAATGCCTGGCTGGGCTTTTTTGGGATATTGTCATCAAGTTTTCTTTTGGCTCTCACCAGTTTTGGGACATGTTTTCCTATATTGTTTTCAGCTTGACTCTGTGAAGACACTGCTGCTACATAGACAAGTGATTGGTCCTCGCAGGAGTTACTCAGCACTGCTGTACTTCATGAGTTGAAGGACTGAAGGCAGCAGTATTGCTCATAGATATTATATTCCACAGTGTGTGTAATCGATTTCCTAGACCTTTAGTGATGATGCATAATTCATTAGCTCATAGGTTGCTATCTTTCTGATATAGACTGCATTCCCTTTGGATTTCTTTTTTTTATTAGATATTCCTCTTCACATATACTTTGAAACATTATTAAGGAAGGATGACATCAAAGGAGAACCTGTTGATACCTCATCTTTGGGAGTGGAGTTTAAAGTATCTCCAGACAATGGTATGTAAACAAAATATTTTAATATTTGCAAGACCGTTTTTCATTCATTCGCCAGTACTTTCTGCCCTGAAGAGGTTCAATTTGTAAACTTACCACAAAGCAGGTTATCAGAGAAGGCAACCAGCTAAGGCTTTACGTGGAAGAGGAATCTCTTCCCAGACCAGTATCAGGTTCTCCTTTGTTGCACTGAAATGATCCCATCAGAGCTGTCAGAGGGCAGTAATACAAGTGGGGGGCATTTGGACCGTGAGTTCTCTGCAGACACAGTTGCCTGACTGCAGTACTGTTTACTATTTGGATTCCTATCAGAAGTCTGGTTTTTTCCATTATAAATAGTTCGGCAGTTGACATTGCCTGTAAAGTGCACCAATGGAAAATAAGTTTTCAATTTGATACATGCTTTTTCTGTCGTAGACTATAATCAACATAACGTTTCTGTCAAACAATGGAGCAGTGGCTGTTTATCTAATTCCAAATCTCAGTCAGTGTCAGGAACATCTGACCAGCTGTCAGAAGGAAGAAAGAAAAGACATCTAAGTGAGACAGCAGTAGGTAAGAGAAAAATGGTCTTGTTTAAGACAGCACTACTTCTTTAAAAAGGTACTGTATAAATTAGTTTGTTATCACTGGGCTTTGAGAATTAATTTTAAGTTGTCTCCAAAGAGGATGCTGTTTGAAAGTTTACAGGAGTGAAGAAATGGACTTACGACACCATGAAAATAATGTGCTATTTTAAAGCATAATAATATTTCTCTGTCTTCTTGAGTATATATTACAAAATTAGACAAGCTTCTGTATTTTATTTTTGGAATACTCTTAAAGGAAACTGCTCAGCAGTCCAGCTGTGTTTTTCTAATACTGGGTGTCATTATTTTTAATATGAAAGGGGTTTTTTTATAGTAGTCAGTGAAACAGACTGAATTGCAAAGTTATCTGTCAAATCATGTGCCCAACCAAACATACACTATTCCTGGCATCTTTGGTCAGCTGTGTTTCACTTGTATACTGCCATTTGCGGTTCTGGTTTCCTTCCAGACTGTTAGGAGGACTTGTGGGTAGCCAGTGCTTATAATTAGTGTTTTCACCCTTGTTATCTTTATCTTTTAAGCCATTGAATCTCTAATTCAGCACTTGGTAAGTTAATAGAAGTGCTCTGAAAGTTCCGTAGGATAATGTGATAATTTAGGGACAAAAAATTCAGTGTACCATTGTAAAGATAAATAGCATCTTACTTCTCCAAGCACTTAGAATGTAAAACCTAACAGATTCTGTTACAGATCATTTATGTGAACTTTTGCAAAACTTTTGGCAAAATTCCTGCCAAGAAAGTTGAAGAAAATAAATCACTGAGTAAGAGGACAAACTGTATCAGTTTAAAATTTCCCCTAAGAAAGAATTAAAAGATATAAATGATCACTTAACATTGTGGAAAAATACACTTTGATTGCATATCCAGGTAAAACTGCTAGTGTAATCTTGCAATAGAGGTGGAGATATGGGAATTACTGCCGAGATGATTTAACAAAAAATTATGATCTATTAAAAAAAAAAAAAACAACCAAAACCCCACAAAAACAAACCAAAAGCCCCTATTGATTAGAAAGTTACAGGAGAGAGTAAAAGGTGTTTTTGGACAGACTGAAAACTGCCTCTGATTTAGATGAATTTTTTTCTCTCTGCATCATTCCCCTTGTGCATTACAGTCCTCCCCTTTGCTGTACAGTCTTCTCTTACGCTCTGTGCCTGTCTCTGCAGGGGGGTGCTTTGTCCTGTCCCCTCTCGCCATCAGTGATCCTTTTTTCCATGCCACCCGCTCCCTTAAACAGTTGCTGGTCCCCAAAAGGCAGATGCTGACACAGTGTTTCTTGCAACCACGTTGCTTCCCTAAGTGTACAGTCATGCACACTGAGATCAACAATTGGAGTTACTTAGGAGCACTAGTAAGAGAGAAAACTTCTTGCTGGAAACCTTTTGAAGTTACAATTAGTCTTCTGCCAATAGTATTTAGTTCTTTGAGTTAATGGAATAAAAACCCGATCTTTTATCATGAGGATCATAGTCTGCCAATGCCAGAAAACTGCTATGTGGCGTATTCATGAGCAGCAGCAGAAGTTCTAGCTTATTAGTGCTATGGGTGTAGTACTACATATTTATTCCTAATTTGGGCTCTGTCTAGGAGAAATTATCCATGGGGAAGGTCAGCCTGATGAACAAGGCCAAAAATAAAAGCTGTGTACCAGGGAGTTGCAGAGCTGCCTGAGAGATGGCAGCTCTGTGCAACTCATGTCCTTGACCCAGCCTGTGCAATACAGTCTTTAAGCTCAGTCTTACCTCTTTTTCCATGTTGGAATACACTGATTCTTTTTATTAGTTGGTATATTAAATCTGAGTTCTCTTTCCTGACTGGAAATTAAGGTAGAAGGAAAGCAGAACACAGGTGGTTGAATTCTGAACCCCCCTAAAAGCTGCTTACACTGGGACTGAATAAGAGTAAACAAGAATTACGATTTGTCTGGAGCAGTGGATGACATGGAGATCTAGAATCTAATTTTGTTACCCTTGCTGCCAGTTTTGTTTTATCATTTATCAAGGAAGAAACTGTCAGTGAGGGCTTAGTGAACTGGTACATTAGTGAGATGCAGCCCAGTTAGGGAAGCGCTGTTAGGGAACACTGAGGAGCGTTCCTCTAAGTCTGATTGCATTTGCTGTGTGTGTAGTCTATGACAGCTTCTGAAAAAAGAAGCAGGATTTGCCCATATGAAGCTGGTTCCACGAGAAGAAATCCTTCGTAGAAGCAGAGAGATGAGTTTTGTGGAACAACAGGATGAGTAACAAGTGTTTATTTAGGTGGCTTTTTTTAGTATTTGTTAAATTGTAAGTGGTTAGCTGTGGGCTTCTAGAAATTACTTTACTATTACTGTATGGAAAAATATCTTTAGTCTAATAGACAACAGCCGGTATGCAATTTTTTTATTATTATTTTTTGTGCCAGGCGAACACAATGCTAGGTTTGAGACATTCTCCTTTCAACATGCAGAACCAGAATCCCATAGCAGTTTTGCTGCCGTGACCAATGTCCATGCGATGTCTAGGCCCACTCACAGCACTTCATCATCACAGGTAAACCAAAAATGTATCACTGTCTTAACTGAAATATCAACAGGGAGTTGTGCCAATTAATAATCCACAAACACATGCCTTTTACATCTAATTTAGTGTTAAATAACAGTACAGAGCATTTTTACAGTGAATTAAGTGGATTACATTAAGTAATTTATTCCAGATTGAGTATGTGGTGTTCCTACAACAGATACTTGCTTGTAAAAGAATTTTGCAGATCATATAACTGGAGTGTAAGTTTAGTTTATTGGTGTTGGGCCTTTCATTTTTTTTTTTCCCAAATTTCATTAAATATACTATGATTTATGTTCCTCATTTTACACAAGGGCTCTTATGACCCTTTTTTCTTGGTGCAGCTACATAAAATGGCCTCACGGTGCAAATATAGTCACAGAATTTGTTAACTCTCAGCTTGACTATTTAAAACCTTTTGTGCAGAACTACAGGCAAAGTCTCTGGTATATAAATTTGCTGAGGAGCAGCACAGCTCTGGTTCAATAAAGTCCCTGCAGAAAGAAACTTTGTTTTATTGGAATTCATTGCGAATTTCATAATAATGTTCAGATTTCAGTCCCACAGTTCTGCTAAGCCTAGTGGTATACTGGTGCTCTGTAAGTCGTGACGTTTCAATCTGGTAGTGACTCCTGGAGAGCTGAGTTTAAATCTGCACCCCCAACGCAGAATTTTGACAATGCACACTCCTCCTTTTTTCCCTTGCTTGAGCAGACCATTGTCAAAGAACACCTAAATGAGCATTGTAGAATAGACTGCTTCCATTAACGCTCAGCTAAAAACTGAGATCTTGAAATATGGAATGTATCATGATTTAAAATTAAACTTTCTCCTGTAATCTAGGAACTTCAGTTTTTGATGACCCATATAGGTTCCATGGACTAGTGGGCAGAGAACACCACTAGGAATCCTGCTATGATCACAGCAAAGAAATTCAGTTTCTGTCTTTTGCACGTCTTTCAGAAAACCACTTTCCGTGTAGGCTGTTCTTCACCGCTAAATGTAGCTTCATTCTTTTGGAATTCTTAATTGTATCACATTGAAGAACCACTTGGGTTACTGTAGATTATAGATTATCTGTAGATTGTAGATCTGTATACTGTAGATTATACCAACCACTTGGTCAGTAGATTATAGAAGTTTGTCTTTGTAGACTGAACATTATGAAGAAGGCAGCATTAACTTCAAAGTTCTCATAAGTATTCAGAATTAACTGTAACTGAAAGCAAGGAAGGGAAACTGCCACTGTTTTCAGTACGAGTTATGCCAGCAAGAAGTAAATCTCAGAGATGAGGTAGTTTTAAGCTTTGTTGAGATTCCATCGGGGGGCAGGGCGGGGGGAGTCAGAAGTCATTAAGCCACTAGAAAAAGTGTTCAAGTTACAGACTTTCTCCTCCTTGCAGTTCTAATGTTTCTCAGCTAACATGTAGTTCCTGTGATTTGAGCTGATGAATCTCCTCTTGTATTGCTTGTATTATACAGCATAACTCCAGGAGGAGGTTGAGAAGTGAGAGCTCCTATGATATAGACAACATTGTTATTCCAATGTCGCTGGTGGCACCATCAAAGTTGGAGAAACTACAGTACAAAGAAATCCTTACCCCAAGGTTTGTTCATGACCTCCTCAGTTGCAAAGAAGATACCACCAAAATGAACATGAGAACATTGACTAAGAATATCGTCAACGTGTAGTTAGATAATTTTATAATATTAAGATGATCTTTTCATGTGCTCAGGGTTTTTTTTCTGTGCACTTCAATTTGTGTGACTGGAGTGGTGGGAAGACTGGACAGCTGATAGCACAAGGGAAATAGTCTGATACAGGGAGGTGGCAGATGCACAGACTGGCTAAAAATAGAAGTGGGTTTATATCATCTTAATTGTAGTGATATTCATGGCCTTAAATGTGCCATTAGGCTGACATGCTCTGAACAGTTATTTGGAGGTTGCTGTCTTTTGTGTGTGTTATGGTTCATAACAAAATAGTTAACTATTTTCAGTGAATTAGATCAAAATGGTTTAAGCATATATATTTTTAAAATTTATCCATTCTGATACAGTAGAATAAGCTTAATTTTTTCCATACAGTGTAAACCTAGAATCCATGAATCCATGATTCTAGAGACTTTTTTTTTTTTTTTTGAAAAAGAACATCTTTAGATTACTAAAACAGGGTAATTGATCTTCTGTGCTGTAATTCAGTGGCTTACTAGCAAATTGCCTGAAATAGCTAAATGCAGTTGTTCCATATTTTAAATCTGTAATTTGTATTTGCTTTTATATTGTCTTTAAAGAGAAAAATATTATTAAGACTCTATTGGATAGATTAAAGGCTGTGTTGGGAAAAAGAAAGGTTAGATATTGGGTTGGGAAAGGAAAATCTAAATTTTGGGCATCTTAAATTTGAAATTATTTTATTTGAAAGAAATCTTGAAGCACAAGCAGTGTTGGAGAAGGAGTAACTAACAGTATAATGAAACAGCATTTAGGTAAATTAATTTGACTTTCCTTGTCTCATTTCTAGCTGGAGAGTTGTTGAATTTCAACCTTTAGAAAGATCTCATACAGATGAAGAAGAGGTAGGCTGTATTTTAATTAAACTAACAGTTTTTAATTAAACTAGATATAATATATAATTGGGATAATCGTATATATTTTCCAAAGTCACTGACTTCATGCAAATCCTGGTAAATTTCAAATTTCAAAAATAAAATATTAAGTATCGGATTGTGAAAATGTGTCTTACCCCAACCTACTCGACCCTATGGTGGATGACAGAAATGTGAGTATCTCCATTAATAACTATTGTTCACTTGTTCGTTTGGCTCTTCTGTCCCTTGCTGTCAGCACAGTCAGTGCTCCAAAGGGTTCCTTTGGTCAGGCGTCTGCCTCCCCTGCTCCTGGGCACTGTGATGCTGGCTCTCCCAGTGTAACTGTCTCTTCAGGGCTACCTGTGCTAGAATGTCTGTTCTCTCTCATCCTCTTCTTTCATGGCCAGTTCCCATGGCCTGTTGCTTTTCAGGAGGTAATTTGGCATTTTGCCTGTGGGCCCAGCAGGTTTCCTCAGTTTTCTTCTCAGTGTTCGTTTTCCTGCAACCCTCCTGTTGGGAGCAAACTTTTCTTCTTTCTGCTTTGTCAGGAACAAGGTAACCTTCAGCATTTCCTGCTTGCCTGTTGAGCTAAGTTTTGCACATCATGTGCTACTGTTGCTTCCTCCAGACGTAAAAATCTACCTTTTTCTTCCAGAGAATGTCTGTGGACTTTGCAGCTGGGGGTTCCTTTCTCCCCTAATCAGGGGTTCAAGGCATTTCCTAACCCCAGCGTGAATGTACCAACAGGTCTGATCTCCAGACTGGTTTTCTGTCCTTCGATCTTTTTGTGGCCCCTTTTCCAGAAACCTGACAGTTTTGCTGTGTGTTGGACATCTCCAGTCTCCCTCCAATCTCTGCTACAGGCCACTATCAACTGTTGTAATGTAGGACTTGTATTTGTACCTTCATCCACAGTATCTGTTCTTGAGCTCCTTTTTCAGAGAGTCTCTACAACTAGGGTTTAAGTGCCTCAGTAGTAGAAAAAGATTGCGGTAGCAGTACAGAAGGTTATGCTGAACACAGTAAACAAATCATTATGCTACTCCCTTGGGGTAGAAAATACACTCTCCACAAAGGCGCTAGTTTCCTCAGAGTTTTACTAGGTCTGTAGCTGCCTGCTCCATGGAAATGAACCTTTCCTTTCAGAGGGCATCATGGTCCCTACCTGGTGTAGTTACACTCATTTGGCACCATACTCTTGGGTTTTGGCACCATACTCTTGGGAAGGAAGAGAAAAACTTACTCTGGCTCTGCCTTTTCTCATGCACTTGAGAAATTCTTGTGAAATCTGGTGGTCAGATTTATGTCACCTCCACCACTGCCTTTTGTTTTGGTACCGTCTCTGCTAGCAGGAAATACGCCTGATCTTCTTTTGTAGTGAGAAGGTCAAACTACATACACAGGAGAACTCTCCTGCAAGGATATTTAATTAAACCATTTGGAGAATAACTAATAAGGCAGCAAGGGCGCACTGTCCCTTGAGAACCTACTGTTCATTCCTCTCTGTCCTGGTATCTGGGGGGGCAAGAATTTCAACAGTGATTTGCCTTCAGGGCTTCAAGAGACTTGCTTGGAGGACTCTGGATTTCTTGTTTAGATTTCAAATCCCATACAGATGACTTGTCTCACGTACTTTTAGCGTATTTTGCTGAATGGACTTCAAGGTGTCTCTCTGTGAAGTTCACGGGCTAATCGCTCGTTTAGTAGCCCTCCCAGTATGTTTGTATTTGGCATGACTAGTTGATCCCGTATGATTCATCCTTTGGCCAGGAAATAACTTGAGTTAACAATAAAGCAGCTTTGCCTCCTGCTGTGGTCCACTGCTTCTGTATTGTCTGTCAGCTGCCGGGTAGAATGAGAGAGGAGAGATGTCAGACAAGAGAAAAATGCTAAAGATCTTGTTTGTCTAAATCATCCTTTGCCAATTTTCCCCTGTTCTTCTGGGATTGAGTTAATTGGTTTGGATGTTTTTCAGAGTACTGAGAAAAGGTGGTTGTCTGATCATAATCCTTCCACTTCCTTGCTTTAGGTTTTAGGCCGAGTTAGATTTGTTACTGAGTAAGCTTGAAAAAAGCTGTGAGAAAACAGCAGCATTACCTTTTCGCATGTTCTGCACTCACTCTGATGCTCTTGAAATTGTTCCTTGTACTGAAATCAAGGCAAGCTTCAGTAGATCATTTGTGAAGGACAAGAGAGGGCAAAATGTACTTTCTGCTTTTATATATAAAGTAAGGTTTTTATTTGTTTTCCACTGCATAGCAGCCTGTGGTGGTACTGTATAATAGTTTATTTTCTGCCTATCTTCTGCGTGGCTAAATTTAAAACTTCTGGAGTTGTCCTTGTGTCAACCAGCAGTTAGGGATTTCTTCCACTTGATGTCTTCTTTTTGGTTTTCTTTTTTTTTTCCTTCTCTCTCTTCTTCATTTAAAGGCTTTCAATGCAACAACCTGTATCCATGCAATAGATTTGCACCCAAAGTTTCCACAAGTTACAAAAAAATGCGGGGTCCCAAATTTGTCTTGTTCTACAGGAGCCACACTTCCAAGGACAGGAGCTCAGTGCTTTCTGAAAAGCAGGCCTATTCGCTATGCCTTTATTTGAGTACAAAAAGCTTACCTTTTTTGGGTGCCTAATTTTTGTTTCTGGAAATTTTGCCTTACAAGGACAAACATAACAGCTGGGCAATGCAAAAGTTAATCTCCTATCTATGTCTGCTCTATTACTTGCTCTAAAAATACTTAGTTTTTGGAAATAGAGCTTTTGAGTTTCCTGGTTTGCGTGTATGAATTTGCAGTCTGTTACTGCTTTAAGGCATGGGAGGGTGTGGCGTGGGTTTTCCTGTTTTATTTTGTTTTTAATTCATTTTGTCCAGGTTGGAGTTTCTGGCAAGGCATGGTTGTAAAGTAATGTTCAAGTTTATTTTGTACTTGTTTTAGTAATGACAAAAACTTTGGAATAATTCTGTGTGTAATTAGTTTTGCATAAGTGTTTTCATGGCTTATGACTCAGTGTTTCCTGTGAAGCCAAAGACTGAAACACAGACTTTGTTGTTTTGAGAACCTTTCAGAAATATTCCTGGTGCACAGTGTCTTGTAGCTTAACTAGATGGGATGGGGGGATCCAAATCTTAGTTTGCTTTAAGTCTTTTTCTTTGAGTGAAATCATTAGACATGCCTCACAAACAGGCCTTCCTAATAGTCTTTTCTCTCAACATCACTGCCAGATCCATCCACTGAGGAATGACAGTTCTTTTGTCCTTTTTCAAACTAACCTGGGGGGGAGGCGGGGAATAGCAAATTTCTCCAGTTATAGCAACTTTAAATTAACCTACAGTTGGTGGAGGAAATATATAAAGTGTTACAAAGTTGGGGAGGGGCAGAGGCTGCACTGAACCAAGTAAAGACCTTTTATGCTGATATAATGTGATTTTATCCATAGAACAAAGAATAATTTTTCAATAAGAAAATGTATTACTTGTTAGTCTTCAATGGAATAGGGTAAAACGCATTTTAAATTAACAAGTAGTTAAATGTGCTATCATCAGCTATGGGAAAGGAATAGTAAGGCTTATTTCTGTATTTTTCAAAACTCTCCTCTTGGAGAGGAATGTGGACTTTGATTTTTGAAAGGAAGCTTGTTAAAAATGAAGTTTCTTCCCAGCATGAAAAGTTTTGGCAATTTGCTAAGAAAAGTATTTTCAAAGTCTTAAGTTTTTCTTTCAAAATTATCTTTTGTTTCCACTTCAAAGGAAATCTGAGCACACAGAAAAATCCTGAATTTTCCCTGAGGGAATAGCACTTTTGTAGTTCATAAAATTCTCACTTTCACGCTATACATCATTGACCTTGGAAAGACAGAATCTGAACTGAGATGCAGCCCTGTACCAATGCCATCCAAGTGACAGAGCTGGTGAATTCCAGAGAGAGGAGGAAACCCATTAAGTTGGCTTGCATGAAAGGAAACCAGCAGCTAACAAAGTGGTTTGTGTTTAACATAAATAAATAAAAGCAATGAAGAGTCTTCAAAAAGCAGTCATGAGATGGGCAAACAAAGCAAGCCTGTTTGTCTGAAGGTTCCTCTTGAGTGCTGGGCTGAGGAGGAGCCAGCCAGCTACAGTTTTAGCAAGCAGGTTGTGTGGCCGTTTCAGATCACACTGAAGTCTTTGGGAACCTTTTCATTGGCCCAGTTAAATTTCATTGTGGGGCTGTAGTTCATGACCAGCCACCTAGGTTGGAAATGTGCCTGAGTGCCACTACCAGGTACGCTTACAGCAGCATAAATGCATTGTAGTACTTTGCATTTGTACCCGTAATGGTCATGAACTTGCAGTGCTGCAAGACTTGATGCAAAGAATGGCTTCTGTGGAAAACCTCAGGGCCAATAGTTGTCTGGAGTGAACAGCTGACAATGTAACCTATATCGTATGGCTCGTGTCTCGCACTGCAGTGAGGACTCTGCATTTAGTTCTGTATTTTATCGGACTCGGAGGATAAATGGTGTTACTTGTATAACACCACTGAGGATTTTGCTTTATAGAAAAAATTCAATTTATTTTCCATGACCCCCTGATGATTGGTATAATTCTTGTCCAGGACTGATCTGGCAGTGCAACTTCACAGCTTCTATGACCAGGAATTGTTATTTCCTAGAATTTCTCTGCTTTTCAGTTGGGAGCAGCTGGCATAAGATCCATGGCTGCAGCACTTGAATACTCTCGCCAACCTCAGCTTTTTAGGTGAACTTTGAAGACATTGAATGATTTGGAGCACTTTGAAATAACTCTGAGCTGTGCTGGAGGGGTCCAGCCAAGAGCTCGCCTGCCATCTGGGGAGTGAGGGGGAAGGGCAGCAAAGTGCTCCTCACCCAGCCGTGTCCAAGGAGCAAACTTCTTGGTGTGCTGCCAATGGAAAAATGAAGATGGCTCTTTCCAAGTGAAGGTCAGATGTGATAGCTACAGCTGAGGAGTTTTACCTAAAAAGCTGGCTCTTGTTTGACTACGAGCAGTTCAAGTGCTCACATTAGGGCCGTTTTTAAGCTGTACTGGGGTCATGCAAATCATTTGCTAAGAAATAGTCTCTTCAAAGCAGAACCCATTTTCTGCTTGGTTTCATACTAGGAATGCGGCACCTCAGGTTTGCTGAGTTCCTCTCATTGTGGAACTATCGAAGTCCTTGGTGATCTCAGACCTATTTCTCCATGCTTAAAAGAGCACCTGGTAAATCCTGCTGCCTCCCAGCCTCCTCCTAAAGCAGTCTCTGGAAACTGCTGGAATTTTTGCTTGTCTTTATTACGTGCTTTTAATGCTGCCTTGATTTGCAAATGAATACTTGTCCTCTCAATTTTCTGCCTCTCACCATAGAGAAAAATGTGTTAGTTGCATGGGGGGTATAATTTCTATATCCATTCAGATCAACCACAGACACGTAAAGAAATAAAGTGAAAGTGACAGCATCCCATATACTAGAGCTCTAGTGAGAGTGTAAGCTGAATGCATGTATTTTGATGTGACTTTATACCGCAAGCATGCATTGTGTTGCCTCCTCTTGTTTGGTGAACAGACCTTTGTAGAATTATATATAATAGTGGTTGCCTTTGTGTCTAGTGATGTTCATAATTATGGCAGCAGCTATTCCCTGTATCTCGTTACAGATAGAAGATCTGTCAGATGAAGTTTTTTCCTTACGTCATACAAAGTATGAAAAAAGAGAGAGAGCAAGGTGGTCGCTGTGGGAGCAGAGCCGCTGGCCCAGACGGAATAGCAGGCAGGTGTACTGACTTTGATAAGAGCATTCCTATTGAACCACTGGTGTTGGCTGTTGGTGCAGCAATCTCAGAAATGCTGTCACAGAGAACTTTGAAAATGAGGGCACTCATTAATTAACTCATCAGGGACAGTACCAGGTATGTTTGGTTTTGTGGCTGGAAAGGGAAGGCCGTGCGGTTCTGAAGCATGCATACTTACAGAAATTTGGCATGTAAGTGACCTGGTATTAGTGAGTAAAAATCTCACTCCCATACTGAACACAGCTCTGCTAGTTTGTGTCACTCCCAGTTATTATGACTTCAGCCACCAAGTGTAACGTGAGCCCTTCTTCACTCACCTGACTTAGATGAAAGTCCACTGCATTCAGAGACGTGTTACTAAAGGGTCCTGGGCTGTGCCAGGGACCTTATGCTTAAAAAAGTCATTGTGTGAAAAAGTTTAATTATCCCAGGCTTGCTGTCTGGTGCAAAACTCATCAGAATTAAATATAACCCCTAAAAGTCTTGCAAAAAGTAGCACATATAAGAGCAAACATCATAAAGCTGTATCTGCAATTTGGCTCTGGGAAAATGATTCCCATAATTGCTTCAGATTCTGCCAGGACAAAAAGCATCCTATAAGTACTTTTTCTGCTATTTATCATATGCTTGTAGACACAAGTAAGCAGAGGTGGGAAGGGGGAGCCCAAGAACCTGCTGCTGCTTCTCGAGTTACATTGGCACAGCCTGCTGACAGTGCAGTTTGGACTCCGCAGACTCCTGCGAATGATGCCGTGTTCCCCTGAGTGGGAACAGCCCGTGGCTCACTGACTTCTGTCCAAAATCACCGTTTTGGTGAGCATGTGGAGCAAGGTGCAGGAGTGGGACCAGCCACCAGCTGTTCTGCAGCTAGAGTGTGCCTGTTCCAGCCCTGTTTTATCCAGTTAGCTCCTCCACATAGCACTCTTTGCTTTGGCTTGTGACAACGAGGTTGTCAAGAACCATGTGTGTTTTCATCTGCTCTTTTGATTTAAATAAGTAGAATGTAGGCGGCACGTATGGAGAAACTGAACGCTTTGAAAAGAAAATCTAAACTGTTCCTGGTGATGTGAAAGGGCAGGGGGTAGCTCTTAAGACTCGTCTCTTATCCTGCATAGATCTTACAGCAAAAATGCTGACGGACGACACAGCCAAGATTCGGTGCAGAAAGACCACCAGGGCAGCTCCTGTGCCTCGCTGCATTGCACTGCTGAACCTGTTCCCGACTTGACTTCGGAAGCCCACAGCTCTGTTTGTTCAGGGATTGCGCAACCCTGCAGGGAGAGCCAGGAAGTGAAGGTGGGTGCTTCCAATAGCTTCCGGGTCTGGTCAGGTCTTCAGTGACCACAATCTCTTAACCTAAAACAAAGAACCTGAACATGTCCTCCTGTCTCACTGATCAGAATCTTAGGCTGTCGCCCTAGTCGATAGGCTGAAGTAGCGCTCCTGTTTAGAACTAGATTGCTGTGCTTTATGAATTAAGCCCAAGATTTGCCAACAGGTAAAAATTTCACCACTCAGCACATGCAGCACGTGTTTTAGAGGCGAGTATGGCAGGCCTGGGTTCAGGGATGATGGATCTTGTCTCGGGGTGGTGGCTAGGGTTCCAGATGGGGCTGATGGTTATGGGGTCAGGTATCCTGATGGTCTGGCACCATGGAAAAGAGGTTCTCCCTTCCTGTACTGTGCCTGTTCAGTTGCAGCTCTGTTATAGTTCAAACCTGTATGAAGCCAGCTTACATTAACAGGTGGTGCCTAGCAGTGTTGTATTCTTTATCTGAAGAGCCCTGCAAACGTTGTAAAGAAAGACACTCATTTGTTACTTGGTAGCAGATCATTCTGCACATAGCTAATCAGTTCGGACTCAACTGAAATACTTTTTTCCCCCTCTTTTCTCTTTTTCCACCCTCACTCCTACCCTTCTGATTCCTTTCAGTCTGGGCCGTGGGAACTTCGAGTTTTTCCACTAAAAGATGAAGAGGTAGAAGCTTTACTGTGCCAAGATCAAAAAACAAATCAGACTGAAATGTCAAGTGCAGCTTTTCCCAGCGACTCTCTCTGTACTTCATGCACACCCATTGGTTTGCCAGACAATGGCCATCCACCAAGAAAACAATCTACCGAAGAGTCAGAAGACTGTGAAAATGTTTGTCTGGGAATCAACAATACAAGAAAACAAAGGTGACAGGGAATAAGGTCATTCATTAAGAAAGCCAATTAAGGTGGAGAAAAGTGTAAGGTAAAATCTCTCTTGTTCACACAGCATATGACAGCACAATTCAAAACCTGTACATTAGCTGCATATAATATATTTTCTTTCTTGCTTTGTAACAGGCAGGATAAATCCCAAAGACAACACTTTCTTCTTCCTGAACCCCAAGAGAAAGTAATTATTTCAAGCTGGAAGTCTAATATTCCCAGTGTTGGGAGTGGGCGCACATAAATTGCTGGCACCATTCACTTTCTGTTGTCCTATTGCCACATTTGTTAATAATCATCCTTTTCTGTTTTGTTTGTTTTCAAATGCATTTCTGGTTCTGGTGGATTATGGTGCAGCAGGATATGCTGTCTACCTTAACCAACAACTTCAACTGAACACAGAAAAACTACTTGAAAAAATAGTGGGGAGAAGCAATAGCCTCAGATTATTTTCCTGTGTGGCATGACCATGGGGCAAAAATCTGCCTCTCTAAATGCATGTGTGTAACCCATGCGTAAGATAAGGGTAGGTGAGAACCAGCAGTTCCAAAGCAGGCCTTCTGGAAGCCTTGCATCTAGCTTAAAATCTGTACTCAGCTCTCAGTAGTGCCAGGGCATGTTTCATATAGATGTCCTCAAGCAATAAGATAGAAATAGACCACTGCATTTCAATAGTCGATATATCTGCTACTCAGAAAGTAGGGTTTCTGCTCAGTCATGTGGTTATAGAGAGATGGAAGGGAAGAGGAGCCGAGTCAAATCAGTGACACAGCTCTTTGAACATTGTGTTTTGGGTCGTCTTACTTCCTCAGTCCTTCAGTAGTTCATGAGGCTCATAGTATTTTGCTTGAATATGTTAAAGACAAAGTCTTGTTCAAATTTCTGTACAGTGCCTTGTCAGAGTCTCGTAAGTATGCCAACATTTGGTGACTAGCTGAAAAGGAAAAGATGATTGATGTCTAGAAGACCAATAAAGAAAAAAGCCCCAAAGCTTTCCATTGTGATTCTGGATAGATTTTTCATTTCCCAGTGAGTTCACAGTGAGGAAACAAAAGCAAGTTGTTTAAACTTGCATCTAAATAGCATAGTTTGGAATGTATCTGCAATATCAAGAGGTATTAACAAAGATTAAACATTGAATGTAGGTATAATCCATCAACAGGAAGTTTTTCTGTGTAGGACAGTTGAAGGCAGTTTTATAGGAGTCTCTGGTTTTGTGCAAAATTTTCTTCCATGTGTAATATCTGGAATGGCACTGGACAGATGACCCAGTTTTAGTGTCTTTTTTTTTTTTTTTTGGTCAAAATGACAGGAATTATACACTGGGCATCTGAAAACAGTTCAGTAAAGTTTCAACACTACAACCTATTGCTACATTGTAGTTTATTGCACATTCTGATTATTTTTTTAAACACTTTTTTTAACACTGGTTTGTCTTAAACTTGAATCTTGCCTCAATGTCTGATACAATAATCTTTGAAGCAAGGTTGGTTTTTTAATTAAAAGTTATTTCTATATATGTTGTATATAGTCTGAATTTGATGGCCTTTTAGAAGTGAAAAAGTAGCAGTAACGCTTCCTCTTGGCACAGAGACCTGCTTGGCCCAAGAACGGCTTTGCAAACACACTGAAGTGGCAGCGGCACTAAGCTTTGCTGTCGTACTGAAGCTGCGCTGGTGCTATGAGGCTAAGGGCCCCCTGCGTCCGAATACAGAGGTGGATTTTTCCATCTCTCTTGTCCTGCATGTGCATCTGCTGCTGGGTAAAGGTTTCTGAAAGTTACATGTCTCAAATGCTTTGCAGGTCTTTTCCATACCCGTATCCATTCATTAAGATGTCTGATCCGACCAGCTCTCACCGAGCTTTGTTGTAAGGTCAGGGCTTCCTGCTCTGTCTGATCCCTGGGGCAGTGTGAGGAGTTTCTGCAATTTAAGAGATGGGACAGACCAAGTAAACCAGCCAGCTAGCCGCCTTACGTGTCCTGAAGGTGCTGTCAGGAAATGGAAACGCAATCCAGCATTTCACAGGAAGGAGCAAGAGGAGAGTGTTTTTCTAGATTGGGGGGTGGGAAGGAAAGGGAAGGGTATTAAAATGAGGCAAACAAAACCTGTGCAAAAGGAGCTGGATTAACCAAGTTTGGTCGGCCTGGTGGACTGTAAAGCTGTTCCTGCACTGCTGTTCAGTTCCCAGCTGTGGTGTCTTGTTGAACCTTTGTGTTGCTTTTGGGTCAGCCTCCAGTGTGCTGGCCTAAAGCAGCTGCTTGTTACCTTGCCAGGTTATCACACAGGGAAGCATATTTTCTTTGTCCCCTCTTTAGATGTTCTTGTCAGCCATTGTGGGAACCAGCTAGTGCCTCACAAGGCAGCAATAAAAAGGCTAGCCAAAGAAAGGCCGGGCAGCCAGGAGACTGAAAAAAAATCCCTGGGGAAACTATAAAAACATCTATTTGGTCATAACCCCACCCCACCACCGTCAGAAGTCTTTTCTCTAACATCTGCCTCTCAGCTGGCTAGACCTGTGACAGCAAACTGCAACTGCCTTCACACAAAGAGCTGCCTGAGCCACTGCACGGCCAGAGAACTGTGCCAGAGCATTTCTTCCTCCCCATGCTCCCGCCACGGGGCTGTTAGTGGTGTCGCCAAGTGTTAGTGGTGCGCAGGTTTCTGCCATCAGGTGAGCGGCACATGCCAGGGTGGCAGGCAAAGGCCAGTGGGGAGGGGTGGCCAAGAACAGGTTGCATTTGCTTTTCTCATGTCGCCTGCCTACTTCCAGCAGCCCTTCATCTGGCAGGGGCAGATGGGGAACGCTCTGTGTGCATGTCAAGCAAGATGCTTTTCAGTCCTCACCCACAGCACCTCTAATTGTTTGCCACCTTCTTGCAGCAGACCAGGCGCTGTGCCCTGCCCTGTCTACTCTGTGTGTCTTTGCTCCAGCCAGTGAGGCACCCAATTTTTTCAGCAGCCCCATTTCGCTACTGGGACAAGGTTAGAAAACTTGCTTAACTGAACTTGGTCGCAGGACCAGCCCCCTCCTTTCATCTTTCCCTGTGCTGCATGCAGCTGGAATCAGCACTAGTACTCATTTATTGCCTGCAGAGCTGGACTCCCACCTCGAGACAGGGTTTTTGCATGACCATTGGAGTCGTGAGGAAGCTGCTGGTGGTGGGAGCAGGCTGAGAGCTCAGAGCCATGCTCATGCTTGAAGCCATAAAATGTGTAAGAAACCCCTGCTTGTTTTCTTTCCTTTTCAAAGTTTTAAACAGGAAAGAAAAAAAACCACAACCAACCTGTTTGTCTTTTGGCTGTTAAGCTATGAAAACAGCTGTCAGCACTGCTCCTAATGTTATGGCTGAAGGTACTACAAAGGCTGACTGTGAAATACCAACTTAAACATAATGCAGCAAGGCCCCCACGCATGAAACTGGGGTGTTGCAGCTTCACAAAGGTGGCCATTTCCCTTGCGCTTTGTTCACCATTTTCAACTGAGACATGTTTTAAGGCCACTTATGTTCTGCTCCCTGCTGCTATGAGGGTGAAAACGCTTCATCTCTGCATCCAGGACCTTAATGGACTGTAAGTACAAGTACAAACTTCTAAGCCCTATTAAAATTAAACTCTGTGTGTGTCTCCTGCAGTTTTTTTATCTTGCTCAGGGATGTGCTCTGTACCACCCTGTGGAGGACATGTCCAGGCCCAGCCTTACTCGGCTATATCAGTGTCTTTTATCCTGTTTTCCAGTGCAGACAGAGCCTTTGCTCTGTCAGATCACCCTGGAGCGCTCTAGACCATGTGACGTAGTATCACCAGACTGTGCTCTCCCTTGTTGCTGAAACTTTGCTTTATCAGAGTATTGCAACATCTAACAGTCCTGGGGTTTATTTGGCCCCGTGGATACCATGCAAGCAGCTCTTTTGGTTTTCATGTCGGTGTTCGGTTCCAGTCCTGTGGCTGTGGCGCTTCCACTATGGGGTTACGTTACTGAGGACAGGCCTAGAGCCCAACAGATTACTTCTGTTAATGTAGAAAGGCAAGAAACTAGAACAGTCTTAAGCATTAAAAGAACAAGTATCGTGACTGTTACTTCCAGGGATGCTCTGCAGTCACTAATAGATTTAATCTTAGATGTGTAAAAAAAAAAAAAAAAAAGGCTGCTGCAGTAGTAGCCAGCTGCATAAAACCACCTGGGTGGGATTTAGACGGAAAGAAGCAATGGAGTAATTTTACTGTGTAATTTCTCTCTCCCACAACACTCCTAACCCGAGAGTCAGTGGAAGTGCAAACCACCAGATTTAAAACAATGACAAAGTGACTACAACCTGTGAAAGAAAACATACCGTATGGTTCCGTGCTCAGAACAAAGCATAGTACCATCAGTTAACTAGCATGGCTTTGGGACATCCCTCCATCCCCCCAAATTAGGAGGGGGGAAAGAAAAAAAAGGGCAGAAATAGTTTGATTACCCTTTCAAACCAGTGTAAGGTCAACTGCAGGAGGCAAGGATACTACAGCTGTTGTCCTACTGCTTTGAACAGCACAAAAAGCCACACTCCCAAATCCTAAACTAACATTTTCACAGCCCCTTTGTGGCTGCATTTTAGATACCAGAGCCGTGACTGTTTCTCTATGCACACTCTACACACACTGTGCATATTAGACTCTACACAGGTTCTTCCCAGAAGTATGAATAGGCTGCTTTAACACATCTAACAGCCATTTGGACTATTACCTTTCCTAGCCGAGCTTTCTTTTGGCAAACCTCTTCTGAAAGATGTCTTCAGTGCAGTACGTCCAGCTGACTCCATTTTTCTTTTGCTAGTTCTCAAATGGGGTTTCAAGTGGAAACAGGAAGCAAAGACATTTGTTCACCTAAACCACAATTAACCACACAGGAAAAAGTAGTAGTTTAGCCATTTCAGAAGCTCATCTACATTGTTTCAACTAGCCCTAGCTCCTCCTACTTAACAGTGGTGGTGACCCACGCTGTACCACAGCTGTCTCCTTCCGCAGCCACCGAGCAGAGGCCTGCCTGTGGGACACCT
This sequence comes from Ciconia boyciana, assembly GCF_034638445.1. Lineage (NCBI taxonomy): Eukaryota > Metazoa > Chordata > Aves > Ciconiiformes > Ciconiidae > Ciconia > Ciconia boyciana. Next base: position 38,936,255 of record NC_132943.1, on the reverse strand, counting down.
CGCAGGTCCTGCACTTAGAAGAAGGGGGAGCATCAGCTCTAGCCCTGCCTCAGCATTTGGTAGGTGACACGTGCCCAGCTTTGCTGCAGGGACAACAGAGCTGACACCGGGCTTGTGGAAATGGACTGGCTGCAGCTGTTGAGCCTTCTGGCTGTTCCCCTGGGGCAGCAGGCTGCTCGCAACCCTTCTGTAATTACAACTTAAAGGGAAAAATACCATGCAGAATACCATGCAATATTAAAGGAGTCAGCAATACTAATTAAGAGCCACGGGAGGCAGGTCTGGCTAAACTGACCTGCTCAGGTCTTCCTCTAGTGGGTTGTAACTCTTGCCTTTCACATGCCCAAACAGGCCAGGCTGTGAAGTCGGTACAAGCAAACTGAAGGCACGAGAACTTTTTTGGCTTCATAGCGAAGAGGCACGTTGGCTGTTTTTACAGCGCCATCTCCATGCAGTGCGCTTCAGCCTACATACACTGAAATCACTTCAGTAGGTAACAGTCCTGTATGTCGCTATCTTAATCGTTTACTTAGGCATACGTACAAACCAAGGAGGCTGTGGGTCAAGATAAAGTTTTTTAACTATCTGTAGGGTTTTAAAGCAACATTCTTCTGTGAAATCCCGCCACTTCCAGGAATTTCAGACACGGCTGTCTTAACTGGCTATTTGAAAGGTAAATGAGAAGATATGTCCCAGTTTGTGACCTGGTAAAGATGTTACACTGACTTGTTTGATGCTTGACTTATGCAGATCAAGTACTTCTGTGGAGTAAAAGCAAAACATAAGAACAATTCTAGCATCCATGGGATTTTTTTTTTTAGCCCTCTTAAACTGCATTTTTCCCAAACTTAGTCCCAAAACCACTCATTTTTGACAGTCAGCTTAAAGGAGACTTACCACACCAAGGGAGGGGTGTTTAATGCAGATATTGGAAAAAGTTTTGTAGGAATGCACAGATCAAATGACAAAATACAGACAGCAGAAGGCAGTTTGATTAGAGTCTTCCACAAGAGAGATTGCTTGTGGTGATGTTACACTCTTCTAGCAAGCAAAAAACTGACTGCAGTTTCGTTCAATCCAGTCAGCGTTATAGGTTGTGCCATAAAATTAGCCTCCACAGAATCAAGAGACAGGTTCAAACCATTGCATTTCCAACCCTGAAAGACAGGCAGAATGTTTTGCACTGCTGCTTGCTTCATTGCAGCGAAGGAACGACTCCTCTGTTCAGCAGCAACAAGTTTCCATAATTAATGTTCATCCAGCCCTCCCTTACACACGAGAAACAAAGGTTCTCCTGCACACACAGAGCCTTCTTGAACACTGCTTGGGTAGGTCTCATCGATCCAGACAACGCTTTTGAGCTGCTTCTGAACACACATTCCTTAGCAGATTGATCACAGATCTTGGATCTGCGCTCTTCATAATAGCACTGCCAGATACAATCATATTTGCACCTGCCTGAAAGACATTAAACACCCACTCAATAACATGGAACAGATCCACTTCTTTCTTACAGAGTTTTCTTGCTGTAAAACACGTAAGGAGGTAGTGAATTCTAGGCTGGCGGGCAAACAAGGGCTATTTCTGGGACGCAGGTAGCATACCTCCAACTACAACCACAAATCAAGTTCAGAACAGACAGCTCTTCCCCAAATAGGTCACTTCTTCATCATTGCTCCTATTTCCCCGAACATAAAAGAAACAAACAACGTCTCTAGCTCAGGGAGGCTTCAGTAGCCACTATTAAAAAAGGCACAAGATTAGACCTCAAGTAGACTTTGATATTAAGTGTGCTTTGCTGTTCCCTCTGAAAACTCAACGGTCAAAATGTGATTCTTCCTAAGCTTTATTTTCCGAGGGACGATTAAGTCTCTTAGCACAGCGACTGAGAATGCTGCTCCGCTTCAGCCTCTTACCTCTGCGCACTTATGGATGGTGTCAGGCCCAACTCCTCCATCCACCTCAATATCCAGCGAGGGAAACTGTGTCCTCAGCCACTGAACCTGAGAAACGGTACAAAAGGGCCGGCGCTGAGATCCACGCTTGGCTGCTACAGCTACATATAGCTTCTTACACACCCAGGCAAGGTTTATTCATTTCACCACTACAGCCCATACTGTCAATTAGCTTTAAGCTCAATAAATAAGGAAAGAGAAACTTAGTTTACCTTTGGCATCATGTCTTCCATAAATTTCTGCCCTCCAAATCCAGGTTCTACCGTCATCACCAAAGCCATGTCTATCTGATTGGCCCAAGGTGCCAAGTGTTCAACTGTAGTGCCAGGCTTGATCGCCAAGCCAACCTGCAGGAGAGGCAAGACAAATCCAAGTGCACCTTAGGATGACACAACTGTGGCAAGATCGGCTTGAGCTGGGCACAGCCTCCTAGGGAAATAATTACGAGTCGGTGTAAGTGCAGTAAGAACAGGCTGCTTCAAATAAAGAGTCCCGATTTTCTTAAACTAAAGCCGAAGACTGGCTTTGTGCACAAAGCGTGTTAGGGCTGCACGCGCCAAGCTCTGACCACCCGCGATGACAACGATGGGTTTTTCGTTGCCAGAAACACGGCGGTTGGTTAAGCCTAGTGCAGCGCGCTACGCCAAGCCTACGCTCGCCTCACCTTCATCCCATTCTCCCGAATGTCTTTTATCAGCGCCCCCGGATTGTCCGTAGCTTCTAGATGAAAGGTGTATTGGTTTGCGCCAGCGACAGCCATTGGTTTCACCCACTGCTCTGGGCTGGCAACCATCATGTGCATGTCTGGAAGAGGGGAGCAGAGCCGAGAGCCCTCAGCGAGCGCAGCTGCAGCGCAGGCCGGCCCGGGCCGTGCCCCGCTACCAGGCGGGCGGCGAGCGCAGGGGCCGGCCGCAGCCGCTCCCGCGGCCCCCCGACAGCGCGGCCCGTGTCCCGCCCGGCCTCCCCCCCCCGCCCCGGCCGCCCCGGGCAGCCGCCCGCCCCCTTACCGAAGAAGGGCTCCTGGCCCAGCCGCTTGCGCAGGCTCTCCACGACGGGGTGGCCGAAGGTGATGTTCGGGACGAAGTGTCTTGGGGCCGAAGAGAGAGACGCGCCCGCCCGCAGGTTACACCCGGCCGGGCGGGGCGGGGCAGGCCGCCCGCCCGCACCCCCGGGGCGGCCGCCCCCCGCGCCCCCGGCCCGGCCCCGCCCGCCCCCGGCCGTTACCCGTCCATTACATCCAGGTGGAGGTAGTCGGCGCCGCAGTCCAGCATGCGGCTGCACTCGGCGCCCAGCGCCGCCAGGTCGCTGTTGAGGACGGACGGCCCGATCCGGCACCCCGACGCCATCGCTGCCGCCCGCCGCCCCGCGCATGCGCCGCCGCGCGGCCTGCCGGGACGGACGGACGGGCGCGCGCCACCGCCCCGCCTCGCCCCGCCCCGCGGCGCCCTCCGCCATCTTCCGTTAGGGGCCGTTAGCGGCGCGGAGGGCGGCCGAGGGGCGAGTGGCTCCCGCCTGCCCCGGCCCCGGCCCCGGCCCACCACACCACACCACACCACCGCGGAAGAAGTCGCGCAGGTTGAGGCTGTTGCCCGCGGGCGGTGCGTCCGGGCACGGGGGAGCTGCCCTCCCGCCCGCCCAGCGCAGCACGGCACGGCGCGCCGGCGGCTTGGGGCTTCCTAACAGCCCTTGCCCGGGGGCCCGGTCTGCAGGGCCGGTACAAAGGCCCTGCCTGGCTGCCCCGGGCAGACCCCCAGGTGCCCGGGCAAGGCCCCTTCTGGCACCTGGGAGGGCACGAACCCCTGAACAGCCACCCTCGGGGGAAGGGCCTGAACTGGGAGGGGAAGTAACCGCCTTCTTTCGGCAGATTTTTGGGGTTTTTAAGTCAGTGCCCAGCACGGTGCATATCGTTGCCCTGAAGCACAGCTGTAGGCACAGCTTCCGCGGGCGCGGGGCCCACGCAGGCACCTTCCCGGCGGCAGCCTCTGCACAAGGCGGGGGCGGCAGGTGTCTGGCGAGCTAGGGCGAGGCGCGGACTGAAAGCAGATGGGTAAACTTTAACAAACGCGGCCTGTGTCCCGGAACAAAATAGTCTCAAATAGCAGCACAGCAAAGCCTTTCAGAAAGGAAGACCAACGCGGTGTTGCGCAACTGGCTTAAACACAGAACTCTGTCCTTTTGTCGTCAGACTCCTCTGTATTTAGTCCTCGGGACAACGTTCGCATAAAATGCTGAGGCAATGGGACCGACACACCGACACGACTCGCACAGCCCAGACATTTGTTGAACGTGACATGCGCTTAAGGCCTCTAACACTAAGCAGCATTGTTTGTCTTCGCAGCAGAAGTATTCCAGTTCTGTTACAGAGATACTGGAGGAAAGCACAAAACCAGCTAAAGTACATTGTATGCGCCTCATTAGTACAGTATTAGGTGCAACCGATAAGGAAAGTAAAACACATGAGAAAGCAGACTGACTGGGCTGCCTGTCTGTTCCATCTCTCAACAGCCACCCAACAAAATCAAAGCCATCCACCCGGCCACCTGAATAAAACTAAATTACGGATTACGTCATTTATAAGCTGCATTGATTTCTAGCAGGGTTGACATGAAAAAGAGGCATTTTAGTCCTTGCTATGGCTTACTACTGTGGATTCACCGGTGACAGTGGGGAACCTGAATGGAAACATTTATTACATATACTGAATTAAATGAAGTAAATCACAGTCGTTTCCTCATCGTTAGAGCGGAGTACCATGGTGAGGCATCTACTTTTCATTAAGGAAGATGCTTCCTTCTCATTTTCAGCAGAAAAGGTCACTATAAAATGCACCATGAATCCTGTATGTGTTGCATCCCAGCCGTTTACTCAGCTCGCGTCTAAAACTCTCCTCCCCCACCCGCCTGCCAGTAACCCAGCCTACCTTGGGATTTGAAAGCAAAGCTGTGTTTTTTCTCATTTGTGCGTCACTGTTAATAATAAAACTTAGCATCTGGAATTTAGCAATTCTTTGAGTGACCTCCAAGCTAGGAGCTAATCCAAAGCAGTTGCCTATAGGCAGCTGGTGCTGGCTTCCGCGCGCTGAGGAGATAAGAAGCGGTACAGCATGCTTTGGTCAGCAGAGTGAGCAGTTTGACGTTCGGGACGCCCATCGAGCAGCAGATCGAGACACTGCCATCTTCACCCAACCATCTCTTACAAAACCGTGTGCACCTTGAAGTTGCATTACTGCACCACCTATATATATATATGGTGATACAGGTGGTGCACTATAAAAATATTCGCCTTTTCAGCCCTGCTTTTCCCAAGAGGTGCTGAGAGTCTCTCTCTCTCACCAATGCAGTGGAAGCAGAGCATGCTCAACACCCATGAGCCTGGGAGAAGGATGGCTTTTGCTATCTGCAGAGGGTTAACGTGCGTGAGTTCCCTCCTCAGACCGGTGTGCACAGCTCCCGGCACATTTGAGCATTTGGCAAATACCAGGCAGCACAGCCTGAAGGCTCCACGGGTTTCAGCAGGCTGAAACCTGCTGTCAGATATATGGTTAATTTTCCACCCAACAGTAAAAACTGCATGCTGCGCTACAGCAGTGAGGCAGTCGTTTGTATGGCAGTATTCTGAACAGCTATTTCAGAGCTGTTGGAGAGAGATGCGAGTCCTTTCTTTGGAGATGGATAGGAGGATATTGTTCTGTCTCCTCGGTGAGGCTGTTTCATGATGCGTGCGTCCAAATTACAAGCCCTCGGGAGCCAAACTGGTAATTAGCGCATTTTACAGACTCTCAGGATGATCTAAAACATTTTCCTCTGCACAATAATGCCATGATTATAAACTCTAGTTCTTCTAACGTAAGCTGAAAAAGGCAGTATATGATTCCCAAAGCACAGGCTAACTTTGGGCGTTGCTTATGATTTCATGGTTTGTTTCACAGCTGTTTTGCAGTTTGCCCGTAAGCAGCTAATGGCTAAATTCACATTTCAGTGTAATTCCATGATGTTGCAGCATAGCCCATAACTCAGCTGTGACTTTGGCTGATCCCCCATGGGGATCTCTGCCTACGTATATATGTTACATATATCTCTCTCTAATACTTGCAGCCATGAACATTACATACATAAAATGGAACCTTTTTAAATACAATCTCAACAAGCCAAAAATAGATTCTTTCATCAAGTTTCTGCCCTGCAATATCCATCTTTTGTTTACAATGTACAGATATATTTATATTTATATATATAGGAACATGAAAATACCATATATAAATATTTACTTTAAATCCCTATATCTAAGTACATACGACAGCATCAGAGGAGCAGTTGCCAGGTACCGGAAGGTCCACGCATTCCAGATGCGGTTTCTTGGTTTTTTTTTTAAGCTGTGGAGATGAATTACTCGGTACATTTAAGCAGGACGGCGTGGGCTATTTATACCATCTGCAGACCACTCACCCCCTGCCCATCTATATCTGTGCACAGCACGTGCATTCCTTCTTACGGTATGTACTGTATTTAGTTTTACAGAGCAAATATTTTTGTAGCACAAGGGCAATATCTTACAGAGTGGAATGAAACCAACAGACAAAAGTAAACTCAACTGAAGTCTGCAGTGCCAAAAAAAAAAAAAAGTCTCATTGCTCCATAGTGCTTATCATTGCTCTGCAAGTTAGAAACAATGGGCCCAGGCTTGTGAAAATCAAGCTTTAGATTGGTACTTTTTGTCAGTGTTTTCACTGTGAGTACCAAGGTGTAAGAGCCTTGAATTCAGCTACTATATAGCCCTCCTCTCAAAAACGCTACAAAAATAAATCTTGGGCACAATCTCAAAAGAGGCTTCTCTTCTCTGTCTCATACAGTACGCCAGCCCGCTTACCCAGCGAGGCTGCTGATCACAGTACGTGGCTGCCAGATCAAGGTTTTATGGACCGCATATTTGCCCGCACACCCCTACCCTGAGAATTTTGTAAAAATTCTCTGTTCCTGCGGTCTTGCCCTGAACTGAAGTAGATTTCACAAACAGAAATTTGCCAGTCTATAGCAAGCGGCTGCTAGCTATTTTCTGCTTTTGGGTAATAAAGTGCTCTTGTTTTAATTAGTTACTAGTTACCAGGGAACTCAAAGGAGAAGGTACACTTTCTCTTCCTCCTCCCACTACTGCACTTCCCCAAGAGTTAAACATGAGATTCATCTAGATCGACGTCAGTCTCGCCAAGCTCCACGTGCGTGAAGCTGAAGTGAGTGGCCAGCAAGGGGTTCTCCATCCCATTGTCCTCGCTGATGTGAAGGACAGCGTCCCTGTGCTGCAGCAAGCTGGCGGTCTCGAGGCCAGCGTAGTCCTCGGTGTCAGAGAGCTGGGTGGGTGGGGTGCTTTGTGCTGTTGTTGGCCGGGACTCCAAGCCCTCCTCTTTTTCCTTCTCCTCAGTAGAAAGTGCCTCGCTCTGCAATTGAGGAGAGCCAGTGGTCAGGCTCAGAGAAAGCAGGAGGGAGGGGGGCGGAAGCAAGGGAACATCTATAAAATATTTTCTAATTTGGAAATACATTTTACCATAAGGGGCCACACACTTGCAGATTATAAATCCCTAAAATTCTGCGCTAACAATGATATATTTTTGCTAGTGAACCAAATGTGTAGCAATGATTAGAAAGGTTGTCTGATTTCAGTCATTAACACTTCCTCATTTCATTTTTTTTAGCATATCCTCAAGACGGGGTGTCCTTGGTTTGTTCATGGCAAAGGACATAACCCCCAAAAGACACCAGATATCTGGGCGTATAAAAGTGATCTCAACGTCAGTGATGTGTTGAAGGGATGACTGTGGTTGTCCCTGCACTGTCCTCAGTGGTGTCCAACATAGAAAAATGTTGCACAAGCAATTTCTTTTGACATGTGATGCTTTTGCTAAACCAGTCCTCAGTATTTGATGGAGTTCTTCCTTAAGGACGCATTTCTCAGAGAGCAAGCTGTAAAGACCAGCAAGCTGTTGATGAAAACTTGCTCTGGTGAGCAGGTCCAGAAGGACCAGTATATGTGATGGGAAGATGGAAAGGGAAGATGCAGGAAATATATTAGCAAATTAAGAACCATTGCAAAGATCTAGAGTAAAAAGTAGGGGGTTGGACAGCAAACTCAGCCTAAAGAAAAGACACACAGAAGAGTTTGCTGTCTTCACTCACCCCCCAGCTTTCGTTATAGTGCTGTAATGCATCAGGCATTTCCCTGTCAATTTGCCCTGCAACTTAAATCAGCAAAACTGAGATGAAGCAGCAGACAGACACACGTGATAAAACTGTCCATCACGTTACCTGGCTGGTGGTCTGGCTATGGAGATCAGCTACAACGATGGCAGGTGAGGAAGTCAGCACAGGTTTACTTAGCGGTTCCTGCTTGCTGGTCGCCTGGGGACTGCTGCGGTTGCAGCCCTGCTGCTGGGCTGCTGGAGCCGACGGGTCCCCTGGGGAGGCTGTTGTTGTCTCAGGCTGGGCTTCAGTGAAGGTCACTGACCGCTTCTGCTCCGCTGAAGGGTACAAAGCCCAGAAAATTGAGTATTAAAATGCTACAATTTGTGAAGAAATACACAACAAGAAAAGAAGAGCGAGGATCCCTGGAGTTTTTACAACTAAGACAGGATTCATGATTCATTCCATCTTTATAAGCTGTCTGAATGGAGTCTCATCTACCCTAGGCTTCCTCTAAAGCCATAGCAAGAGTCAGGGATCTCCCAGAGACTGTTCACCCTACCTATCTTTGTCATGGCTTGGTGAGATAAATGCCACCCATAACGTCTTTCCATCCCAGAAGAATATAATGACTTGAATTCACATGTGAGTTAGGCATTTCTGCCCTCAACTAAAAAAGGAAAAACTGAGATGCAAATATATAAGGGAAATGCTCAAGGTTTTGCAGGTAATCTGAGAAAAGAAAGAGGGCAGCTGATTGCCCCCCATTGCTGCCACAGACCGAGTCCACTATCTGGGAATAATAGAACAGCACAGGGTGAAGACAGCTAGACTAAAACTTAACAGTAAATCTGATATCCCTGCTCCTGCTCTGAATTATTTTGGGTCATCCTTTATGTTTCAAACATCTCCAGCAGCGCTGTTGCCCCAGCACAGCCCTGGCTGAGTAGTTAGAAACCCAGAAAGTTCGCAAGCAACCTTTGCGCTTCCAGGCGTTTCCTCCAAAGTTAACCGCTCACTTCAGATAGTACAGAATACAGCTACCTGCTCTGCTTGGCAGTGCTCACTCCTGGAAATGTACTGCATGGATGCAGCAAAGACTAGAACAGTCCTATATTAATTTCCATATACAACCCTTAAAGCTCTGAACTGCTAAGCTTGCAAATGATGGGAAATTTCCTTCCTTCTACTGCTCCCACTAGCAGCTTCAAGATTGGCACATCTGGAGGTTTTGGACAAGGCATTCTGAATGGAGGACACCTGCCCCCTAAATTCTCCACACCTCTAGGAGACAGGATAATTCACTGTCCATGTCCAGTTTCACCTTGAAAACCTGTGGAGAAACCATCAAAGTGTTTTGAGGGGGTGATTTTCTGATAGGATATCTGCTTACTAGGGAAAAAGGATAAAACTGTTGGGACTTCACTTTAATACAGGCTATCGAAGAGCAAATTGATGGTAATAATTTCATTGCCAACTTGAACCAAGCACAAACTAGTAAAACATGGCACCTCTTATTTCTACGATGAAAACAACTTACATACTCTTCAAACATACTAACTTTTCCTTTAAGCTAAAACAACAACGCAGTATTTTCTACTTTCAAATACGAAGTGCTGGTTCTGGAAATGCAGCACTGCCCTACCGCTAGGTTTTGGTTTTGGCTGGATGCTCCTCCGCGTGGTTGAAAGTCGAGCTCCATGACGGCTGCGAGGCTCCGTTTGAGTTTTCTGACGTGACAGCAGTGGTCGTCGAAGCTAAACGTTGGAAGAAAGAGTTAGGCTGATGTATGTTCACATATTACACAATTTCTCCTCTGTAAGGAGAACAGATCATCATTGCCTATTCCTCTAGATGTCCATTCACTCTGCTTTTAGCAGATATATGTTTTAAAGTTTCCATGGCTCAGACATCTTCATATAAACTTCTGGGTTTTGTGCCTTTTCAGCTTCAATATTGAATGTAATGCAATGCAGATTGTGTGACCATCATTTAATTTTAAAAAAAAAAAAAAAAAAAGCCGTCAGAGGAAAAGATTGGGGAATTCAAAACAAAGTGCACCTCCTCTCTTAGGGATTTGTCAGTCCTCACAGCTATGACGTGTGCTTTAGTTCCTGCAAACTCAACTGACTGCACTAGTGTATCACCAGTGAGGTAAAAGGGACATATCACATCCACCATTCATTTCAAAACAGACACAGACAAGAAAAAACAAACCAACTCAACCAGGAGAGAAGGTTTGTTCACTCCCCATGTTCTCACCTGCCGTAGGCCTCTCTTCCGCCCCAGGGGCTGCTGCAGAAGAAGGTTCTGCTGTCCTGGCTCGCTCTGCACGCTTGCCACCCTGTTAGATGTTGACAGCATTAGGCCAAGCACAGAAGCACCCTGTTTAACTAGTAGGTGTCCTGGCAATTGTGACTAAAATAAATAAATAAACAAACCAACCAACCAACCACTAATGGCACAGTCACTTCAAAGAGCAATACTGTCTTTGAAGGATGGGGGGGACGTGTCTGTTGGGTTGTGGCTTCCAGGGCTTAGGAAAGGGTGGGAGGTGGAGTCATGGCATTCAGGACTTGGCCACGCACAGGTAGCATCCAGATATAAATAACTGCAGATTTCAGTTTTCAGTCATTGATTGATGCATCCCACTGAGCAACACTCACTTCTCTGCATCCTTTGCCACATGGGCTTCATCAATAAAGGCAAGAATATCAGCTTCCTAGCTCAAAAGCCTCTTGTTTGCGTTTCCTTTTTCAAGGACAATTTTGTAAAAGCTATTTTTTTTTCCTCCCAAATAGACTCCACAGCCTCATCACAATTTTGTCATCTGGTTTTAATTTCAATTTAAGTCAACAAACAAAAACCAAACACAACGTGACAAAGGATCCATTCACATAATGGATGCATGAGTTATGTGAACAAGGCCCCACACTCAACACTTGCAGCCTTAAGTCTTTTTGTGGCTAACAAACAAAAAAGACAAGTAAACATGAAATATATATATATATATATATATAAACACAGCTTTTTAGTTTTTAATATCTTGGCACAAAATATCTGAAAATCTGCAGTAAAAGAATCTTTAGCAATAAAACACACTCAGCTAGATACCATCTCATCCTACCATTCAACTGACCATTTAATCTACTTAATATAAAAATACCACCCTCCCCTCATTTTTATCAAAGCACTGTATTCCTCCAAACAGTTAAAAATTGGTCATTTAGCAGACAGTGGTCACAAAACATTTTAGCTGAATGAACTATGTCTGAGAGACATATGGTTACAATAGCAACTAACATTTAAGATGGACTTCTTTTAAATCAGGCAGCTGCTTATTTGGGACAGACTGGAATCCACTGAGCCACACGTCCTACTTAAGCAACTTCCAGCTATATCTGGTATGCATTGTTGAAGATTCAGTATTACAATCCATTTTGCCTTTGGCCTGCATTAATCTAAAGGAAAACAACATTCTTCTCTCTAGATGTTTTCCTTGGATCTCCCTGGAGGAGCTCAGTACCACCAACAGACTGAAGGTTTATCACCTGACCTTACAGGAGCGGAGGAAGGAGACAAACCTAAGGACATGGTCAGACAAGGCATGGAGGATGTCTGTGGAGAGGCTTAAAAAGTTCTGTCCCCTGAACAGCTCATTCTTCACATTGCCAGAAGTTATTGCCCTTAGAAGGTTTGGTGGAACAGAACACGAGAGCTTCCTGGTCTACTTCGGGTCAAAGTCTGGTTGCCTGACCTGAAAGTCCTATTCCTTCCCCCCTTATCGGTTTAAACTACAGCCAGACTTTGCACTAAACCATATGCGTGTGTTTCTACCAGCTCTGCTGGGGAGACAACAGGCAACTTCAAGGAGAGAGACATCTTAAGACTCTGAAGCTGTTTCTCTTCTAATTGTCTGGCCACAGCCTAATAAGCCTAGGCATGCCCTTGGCAATCTCACCACAGCTGCAGTGGTTTGGAAAAAAACAGAAAAGCTTCTGCAAGCTCAAAGCCAGAACAAACAAGATATATTTGAGTCCTTTTCTCCCTCAGACAGCTCTTGCAAATGAGATCACCAGTCTCTGGAACATATTTTCCAGCTTTTACGTAGGGTATTGACATGATTTACATACAAAGCATCCTAAACATAATGCAAACACCCGCCTATGAATAAGCAGAGTCCTCAAAGTTACTTCCTGTTAGTAGGACTGTGTTCTTGACCCAGACAATGACAGCGGCACATATGACTGGTAGGTCCAGAAGCAACATATCATTCCTTAGTAAAGCAAAGAGGCTGCACTTAAATTAGTCTTTAGATTTGTGATCCAGACTACCTGAAATTACAGCTTGGAGAACTGTCTTAATCTTCTGTTTCTAGGATTACATAAAAACGTATTCCTCTGAATTTTAAGAAGTTTTTAGAGTAGTTACCGGTATGTGTATTAAGTAGGAATTAGCTGGAGAAGGTCTTGAAAAAATAATTTTCTATTGGATTAGCTTTTGAGAATACTGTTACAATTTCTGATGAAGGAACAGTAACTCTTAGTTCTATGACTGAGGAGACATAAATGTCTGTAGCAGAAAGACTACGATTATATGCAGTACAAAACACTGTTTATAGTGGTGAAACAAACTCATTTCACATGCATCATGAAAACACTTTGAAAAAGTCATTAAATAAAGGGAGTACATGGACCGCATGAAGGCACAGAGGCTATACATGAGGAAAAAACCGCTTCCCATGGAGTAATCTGTGCACTGAAGACAAACAATAGGTGAGCAAAAGAAAGGCTGGACTTTGTGTCTTCCTGCTGGAGTCTGGGATTTTCAGCCTGGCTTATATCATAAGTGAAATGAGTTTAGTGAGCTGGTGGATGTTTATTTCCAGTACTGAATCATTACACAAATTGGTATAATTTGGGATGATCTTACGAGCTGAAATTGCAGATATCTATTGCAGGCTAATGGTGGACCAGAGAGAAGCCAAGTTTTGCAGAGCCGCCTGCGCACAGCACAGTCCTGCTGTGGCTGTCTTTTTGCCTTCTATCCCCAAATATTGAAGAAGGGAAGGAAAGAGAGAGAGAATCATAAAGACTGCAAATTTCAGATGAGTGACTGAATTTTCAGATATAACCCTTCACTTCATGAGGGTTTGTGAGGGTTTCTTTTCACATCAAAGAACAGCACTACTGATCTTGTTTCCATGAAAATTAGTGTGGCAGGCAGACTGTTGGCTCTGTGTAGCCCTCCCTCCCTCCTTTTCTGTCTCTCCTTGTTTACCAGACCTGACCAGGAGTATACTGTTTTTCTGGCAGCCCGTGGGACCCAATCAAGGAACACTGAATCAAATGCCATTTCAGCTGACAGTACGTTTCCCTCCTGTGGCAATGTGATCAATAAGAAGGGTTTTTCTGCAGTACAGAAACCAGCTTTATTTGGGAATAACAAAACAGATTTTTTTCCTGCCCATCACAAAGGTGCTCTGTCACTCTCTGAGTATCTCTGTCAGGGGTTTTATCTTCACAGTAATGTTACTCCCATTACATAGTTAGGGCAGAGACAGGTGAGCAAAAGATCAAACAAACCCAGCTTCGTGGAAGCATGTTGCCAGCACTACAAGAAATGACAGCGCAGTCACACAGTGGGGGCTAAAAGAAACTTTATCAGGTTGGCAATTATAATAAATGATGCTCATGAATTACAAGAAACCATGCAGCCAAAAAAAAAAAAAAAGAAAGAAAAAAAAAGAAGAAAACAAAGAGGGAGAAAGGAAGCAAGGAGTTTAAATGTCTATTAAAAAGGTATACATGCTTGCCACGCCATTATGGTAGAACGTACACACTTTGTGTCCCAAGACATCTGAATGAGAGAGTTAGTGGACAAAGGCCAGTGGAGAATGGGTTAAAATGTGGATGAAGTCCAGCTCTTGTATTCCCAGACACATCCTAGCCCAGTTACTGTTAGATCTGCTACGCTTGCCCTGGCAATGTGAATTCACTCTGGTTTTCCCTATTAGGCACCATTAAGCTAAGATAGGCATAACAACAAACATTAAAGGAAAATGTGTTTGTGCAACAGATTTCCATTACAGTGACTTCTCATTCTTCTTCCTTTCTGATTTGGGAAAATATCCTCACCTCTCAGATTATAACCACAGCAAATCACGAAGCTGGACACATGCTCCTCAGCCCTGTACCCCATGCTATCTATTTACTTCTGAGCACTTAAATGCTATCCCCTTCCTGTTTTCCTTGCTTTTCTCCATGGCTGGCTCTAATTGCTATAGAAGAAAGGGAAACAAACTTTATTCTTTTTTGTGTTTGTCACTATTTATTTAATTTATTTAAAACTCCTACCTTCCATAAGGGTCTAGTCTCCGTATGATTTATTTCTTTGTGTCAGTTATGACTAAACATCAGCTTTTGAATTCAGAAGGCAATCCTAAACAGTTGTGATCATTGTGCTCCAGCCGAAATCAAAGTTATGTAAGAAAAACTCAAGCCTGCTTTATTCAAAACTAATGTTCCTGAATATGAAAACACATTTATTCTGTCCTGTGATCCCCACAGCACAATAAGCTCCTACAACGTCTGCTTTATTACTTCTGTCCTTTAGAGGAGGAATCCAATTTGCACATTTAACAATGCAGTTGAAACATCTTTTCTTCTTTACAGAACTGTAACCTAGCCTTTTTATAAGAATTTGCAGTATTTCCCTGTCATCGTTCTTTCTCAGGCTTTGCAGCCCTGCTGCCCCTCCTTCAGATGTTAGTGCCCGCTCCTTGAAAAGAATAATAAAACTCAACAGAACTGACTCCCAAGTACATCTGTTAACCTCTTTGCCTAAGGAAATCTCTGTACCATAGAGCCGAGTGGAGGATACAGTGTCCTGGTCCCTTGTGAAAATTGGTGTGACAGAAATTAGTAGGAACCCACTGTACAGCTGATTACATTTCAGGGTTCAAAATAAATTATTGCATTCGAGCTCATCTGTTGACTTAGCTGTCTCAGATGAGGATATTCTGAGGATATTCCTCAGCCTCACCACCTCAGAATATCCTCAGCTGAGGATATTCCTCAGCCTCACCACCGTTATTAGGAGTGACTCCCCCCACTTAACAAGATCAAAACATTTCAAATTCAACACTGATGTAACCTGGTATCAGGTCATTATGGCTTTAACTCAGATACGGACCTTCTCCTTCCTCATCCTCCTCAACTTGTAGTGAGTTTTTAGTTCTACTTAAGGGACGGCACTTAACTTCTTTGGTTGAATGACTTCTGTTCTCTTTAGGCCCCAAAACATGCTCAGATGACCATGCCATCCATTTTGCTTTATCACAAAACCAGATAACAGTATTCCTGCCTCTGCCAACAAGCCGATGTCTTTTCCTAATGCCACTCCTACAGTAGCAGCAATTAGAGACCGATCTGCCAAAGCAGGATTCACGCACACAAAGGACACCATGAATCATGGGATGATCTCAGTGACACCACCAATGATAAACTCTCCATCTGTCAGCTGAGAAGAATGAACAAACGAACAAAGCAGCCTGTCCCCACTCCAAAAAGCCACTGCTGACATCTAAAACCAAGCTAACAAAATAAAAACCATTCACACAAACGCCTCTCAACATATCCACATCTTCAGCTGGCGTGGTAAAGTAATGAAATAGTGTGTTACCCTCTGTGTTGCCAACGTAAGGGGCTGTGTTCTTCTGGAAGGAAACAGAGATGCTCTTGGGACTAATGACAGCTCTCCGACCTCGCGATGATGGGTTGAGAGGTGCGAGCACAGCAGCAGGACAGTAAGGATGATTAACACGACTGAGCTGGCCGTTAAAGGTGCAGACCTCCCTTCTAAGCTCACTCCTGACCCATTTGACAGGCATGGCAGTAACGCTGTTTGCACACAAACTCCCCTGTCCACGGGTAATGGGGAACAGCTAGACCTGAACTCTGGCACTGACGGCAATTTTAAATATGTATTAATGGTGTTCACCTGCAAGCTTTCTAAAGCTGTCATTTGAGAATTGGAAACACTTTGTAAAAATAATGAGAATTACTGTAAAGCATCCACAGAGAACTATATTCCACGGGAGTTATCATAATTAGTTTTATTACTGAATGTTAAAGAACACAGCTTGATATTGTTATTAAGTCTTTTGTGGTGACAGCACTGTGAGATGAATGGAAAAACAGATGTCTCTGTTTTATATAAGCCTCCAGACTAATGCTTATAACAGGCTACAGCTAATGCCTCGTGGATAATCTTTCTCATGCCTTTCAAGCAATTGCTAAACAAGGGGAAAACCCCGAGGCTAGCCAGCCAGACCGCTGCTTCACTTGCTACAGCTTTTTCTTTCCCCTTCCCCTTAGCCTCCTCGAAGTTACTGGCAATCAAAGCTGAAAACTGAAGGTGGGTTGCTACACCTTTGACTTGCAGGCCTGAATATCAATGAGCCACAAGAGACAGAGATGGAAAGAGCAACAAAAGGTGAGGGGAAGAGACAGCGGAGATTGGAAACGGCTCGTTTCCCAGCACACACACTGACAGACAGGTAGTGTTAACACTGTACCTAGAGAGGCTGCCCTCAGTGGCCAGGCTCGGGGAGTCATCGAGGACATTAGGTTCACTGCAGGAGGGGCAGGGAGATTAAGAATTTAGGGAAAGAAAATGCAAAAAGCATGCGATTGTCTCTGTTTTCAAGGGAAAAAATATCAACGGAATAAAAAAGTAAAAAAAGGACGGTAACATTAATTGGTCTCGCACGCTCAACAGCACATATATGATCAGAGGAGCTGAAAGAACATCTGATAACAGGAGCAGTCTTTGGAGGGAGTTTACGCTACATGGAGACTTCTACATCTCTGCTGAGAATCGGGGAGCTGAGAAGTTCGGTAGGATGTGTTTCCACAGGAAATAAGGGCAGGGAACTGTTTTCAAAGCCATTTTCCTGCAGCATTTTCATTTATTTTGGTTCTATTTACTTCCAGCTTCATAGAAAGCTTTTATCTTCCCCCTTCTCCAAGAGCCACTTCTTCCTGAGGGAGGGCTAACCTATCTCCCATGAGCTATAGACCACTCTCCTTCTGGTACGACTCGAAGGACAAACATCTGGAAAACAAGGTCTCGTAGTGCAGTGAAACTGTAAGTAAACAGCTAGTGTGGACCCTGGCAAACGAGTACACAATCACATTGCTTTTCTATACTTCAGCCATTTGGGCAGGAGCAGCCTTCTCAGCCCATAGGAAAAAGATGGAAGAAAGCAAGCAGTCTGCTGGGCTACCAGGAAAGCAATAATAATATTAGTTAACATTAATTAGTTTACATTTGTGAGGCAGTCTGAAAGCCCAGCGACCATCCATAACTAAAAAGGGCATGACGTTGTGTACTATGATTATGCTTACTGAGCTTGTACTTTCCCTACACAGATGAAAAGCAATTCTCCTGGTATACCATGTACTTAAAAAGTACAGAGCAAAGCTCTGTTGTAATTAAAGTCTTTTTTTCTCGGCATCACCATGACTTGGGATTGCACAAAGCAAACATTGCTATCAGTCAACTGTGACTCTTATGAAGTTTATGCATTGAAGATGGTAGTGAAAGATTGAGGAAAATGCAGTCTTGCATATTAATTTTTCAAGAAACAAAGGGACTGAATCAATTGAGTTCAAAAGTCAAATGAGTTCCTGTAAGCCCTTTTGTGAAAACTCCCAGATAAAATCTGTGTAACCTCTCTCTTGTAAATCACTTCTCCTATCTCTGCTGGTATGTACCACAGCTGTTACTTTTCCTTCATGTATCAAGGTTATTTCTTTAATTCCAAGCAAGACTGGGGAGGGAACAATGTTGTTTGATTTTACAAGGCTGGTCAAGAGATAACGTAGAATTTATTCTTTAAAGGTTCAAAGGAAATAACATAAATTAATCTGTCCATTGTCAGATATCCTTGGATAACTATGTTGCAGACAAATAAAACAATAAACATTGCTTGCTTAGGAAAAAAAATCACCTTTAAATGCAAAACTTCTCTCTACATCTTCTAAAGATGTACATTTCCCAAATTCCAATCTCTTTCTCACCACTCCATGTTAACCAGGAATAAGGCATTCAAAGTTATTTCTATCAACAAGTATATTTCTGGTTTTAAACAGTACTAAATGCCATCTTTGAACTTGACATTCAGTTTCTGTGATGAGCTAGTTACTGTTCTAGGAAGGACAAAGACTACATGGAAGAAAACGAAGTAAATCAAACAGGATGCCTCTGCCCCCCTTCCCGGCTTCTCAGGATTCCTCTCCACTCCCTACACAGATTGTGTACGGTCCCCTGGTTCAGTGCATAACCCCAAAATCATGCTCTTCCTTTTTGCTATCTGTGGTAGTAGCAGAGGAAAATAATAGTGCTGAGGGTTTCTGAAAGTGTTTAAGAGGAAGGTTTCTATGGATGACAGCTTGTTCTTATGGACCTTACGCAACACAGATCATCCTGAAAAATCTTTCTTTCCAACCCTGCACCCTTGGTCCAACACTATGTCAGGGTGAATAAATTTAGCATCACTATGCTGGCACGGATTCTAGTACCCCACATCTCCGATGTACACATAATATACCTGCACCATTTCTGCTGAAATTTCTGAATGTAATGGGAAAGGTGAAAAGCCCATGTTGTTACCTTTGGCTGGGTAACATGCCCACCTCAGCCTGAGGTGCAGACACGCTGGAGAGATGGCTGGAGAACCGCCTCCTCCCAATGGCACCCATAAGGTATGCTTCTTGTTCACTTACCACACTGGGCATGCTCAAGGAGTCATCTAGCAAGAAAGAAAAAACAGGAAAGGAGAGGAAACAACCGCCCCAAACCCCACCCACATATTTACAGTTGTCAAGAGATAACAGGATGCCAAAGGTGTACCCAGCATTTACTTACCAAGACCCCAAGCCTGCAAATTTGAATACTTCCATTAGGTTTTACAGTCGCAGTTCAGAAAGACATATGCATAAAACTCTGCAGGATGAGAAACCCAGCACACATGGGGCAGGGATTTATGTACGCTTTCAGCTTATACGGCTCTCAGGAAAACGTGTTTGGGGAATTCAGCTTCCGCTAGGGCTTAATGCCTATGATTAATAAATTGTGTGTTAATATACAGTGTTCTCTGGCATAAAAGTTGTAACTGGACATTTTGCTGGTGTGAAATAAACTGCTGCTATGATATAGCAAAGCACTGTTACAGAAGATAAAACATATAACAGCAAAATGCAGAACTAACACCCTTTAACACCCTTTGGGACACATATTTTAAAATATCACCAAAAAGTTGGATAAATTGAGTCAAATACATCCTACTGCAACTGAGTTATGCAGACAGTTGGATTGTGATCAGGATGGCTTCAAATTTTCAGTACTGTTTCAAATTATACAAAGTACCTGGAAAGAAATGACTCTGTTGTGGTTTTTACCACAACAACTTTTAATTACAAACAAACAAATAAAACAAAGGGGAAGTTTTGTGTAATTTTCTCTTTTCTTTTTTACCTTTCCAATTTTGCTATACTGAAATATTTTATGGCAGCATTAAGCCAAGGCAGGGCTGAAGTAACACTGCTGCAAGCAAACAGGAAGATAGCACTCCTTGTTCCGCACAGTGGCTCATAATTAATCTGAGGCTGAAACCAGAGTTTGCCACAGTGAGGATCTGAGCGATGCAGCACAATACTGGCGGGATTGTACAATGTTTAGTGATGAACCCAGCTAAAATAAAGTTGGGCTGAGCCTGGAAAATTTCAGGCTAACTGTGCTTTCCCAAAAGGCAATTCTGCCATAAGTTCACAGGCCTTTCTTTTGAGCCACCCATTTTCACTCTTTGTTTAATGTCTTTGGGGAATAGTCAGCAGTCCTCAAATACAGAAGTGAAGCGCCTGAGTTTCAGGCATTGAGGCAACCAACCATTGCAGCACCAGAAGACAGTATCCCTGCTAAAGTAGGGATGACATGATGCCTGATGACATATGAGCAGAGTTTTCTACCCTGGCTCTCAGTGATGGACAACTCAGAAGCAGATGGACAGCTCAGAAGCAGAGAGAAGGCAAAATTCCAAGAATAACATGATACTCAGCTGAAATGACAAAGCAGTATTCAGGTCATTGCAAATTAGTCCCCAAAAGATTCACCATCCCATTCCTTCTAAACTGGCACCAGAAAGCCTGGCAACCCTAGAACTTGCCAGCTGCCCAAAAAGGAGATCAAGCTTTTGTTGTCAGGACATTTAAGGCTTAATTTCCTCTTTGTTAATTGAGTGACACAAGCACACAGATATTCCACCCTGCAGAAAGCCACAGCTGGATCCCATGCAGCACAAGGACAGCATATTCCATGTCAGAGCGTCTGGACAGAAATGGTGAGCAGGAAGTACTAAGATCCTGCAGGAACAGGATCCTAACTACAGAGCCGGCCACAGCCCCTGCCTACTGTCATGATGAAGGTCAAAGAGAGGACTGATTGCCTAACGCCTTGTCAGCACTGTGAGGATTGCATGTCAGCCGAGGTCTCATACACTAAAATCTGCCTGTGCCCTTCCCTTTACCCTACCCAGAGCTCAGGAGGGAATGAGGAGGTATGTTACGACCCAAGCTTTAACACCATGAACTGTGTAGCGACCACACCAGTTTCTTAGCCTCGTGCCCTTATGGGCCTTTTGTTCACACTGGGTCAGGGACAACTGGCTTCCCCTCCCAGCCATCCTCTGGGGCATCAAGAAAACATCTTCAATACTGGGGGCTTAGCTCGAATCAGTAGCCACGTACTTTCTTCATCCTCCTCATCCGTGCGGCTCAGCGTGTCCTGTGAGGCCTGCTGGGAAGGCTCGCTGTCCTGCTCCCAGACAGTGCCAGTGCCGGTGTTGGAGCGGGACATGGTGGCCAGGCTCAGGCGGTAAGCGGAGGTGGAGGTGCCCACGGTGCTGACGGATGTCTTCCCTTGGTAAGCTGCGCAAGAGCGGGAAAACCAAACGCAAGTCAGTGATGGCACTGGAAATCAATAACCAGCCAAGCATTCCTGTCACGTCGGGCACCGGATTCTGCCTGGACTAGTGGGGCAGGGGTTGGCAGAGGTGATAAAACAGACACAGCTGCCCTGGCTCACTTCATCTCTCCAAAATCTCTGTCTGTTTTTCTTATGCAGTCTGGTTTGCTCCCTCAATCTTAGTGCCATATTTTCCAGATCAGCTTCAACATTTAGGAACAAGGCAAATTATTACCAAGGAAAAAAAGGCTGAGGCATTTTCTTTTGAAGTTTTTTTTCTTTCTTAAGAACAAAGCACGTAAAATCTCTTGCTGCACGTAAGCAGTGGCTGCCATCTCGTGGCAACAAGGGTGACTGTTACAGGACAAAAGTGTCCCCTCATGCAAGAGAGAATTCAGGGCACCGTCAGCTCGGGGACGCTGGTCTGCGGCGTGCTGGTAAGAGTAGAGAAAAATCAAAAAGAGACCAAGAGGAGAAAAGAGGAGACAGATCTGCTGCTGACAAACAGACAGACGTTTCTACACGAGCAGCTTTGGATTTACAGAGATGTGGGTAGCAGTTTGCTGCGTTGTGGGTTGGGGCTGCACAAGCCAGCTGTGACAGTGATGGGCGGCTGCTGGGAGATGGGACACAAACGTAGTTTACGCTACGACAAGGGGCACGACAAGGTGCATTTCACAACCAACCTGGACTTCTGTTGGCTGTCCAGTGGCAAGGCTGGGCTGGGCATAGGGCCTGATCGAGGGGCAGGCTGTCGGGGTGTGGGTGGATTACCCCATCCTCCTCCTAGGCAGCAGGCAGGTCTGCCTCACAAGTTAATTTACGGGTGAGCCAGCTGGCCAGCTTGGGCTGATGGCCCGTAGCTCTCCCCTTCCCTCCTTACCAGACCCGCTGTGCACTGCCTCTTTCAGGATCTTCAGCTCGTTATTGAATTCGGCAATGAGGGAGCTCTTGCAGAGCGGGCGTGGTATGAACCGTCTCTCCAGCTGGTCGGCAATGTGCTGTCGGGCAGTCAGCTCCTCGTGGTTCTCAGCTGGCTGGGCCAGCAGCTGCAAAATTGGGACACGTTAGCATTGGGGGGAAATTATGCCCTGGGAACTGGGACTAGTCTCCAGACCAGCATGAGCCTGCAGCCAGCAGACTGTCCTCTTTGTAGGCGTGAGGTTTGGACTCCACTTATGAGGTTTCCACCTGTCTTTCAGGGACAAACTTATATTTGAGTGAAGAGATATCAAAACCTCACTGACATTGGTACGTGGGGATGAGGGCTTCCTTATGCTAAGCTCTACCCTCAGACATGAGACAGCTTCTTCCTCCAAGATGATTTAGTCTGTCCAATTGTGAGACACGGTAGGCTAAATAAGATGGAGTACCATGTGCTAGTCTACCTGGTAAGCAGGGAAGAGCCATGATTAAGTTAAGCCCTGGCCGCCTCAGCCTCCTAGCTGTCTGTCCATCCACAAAAGCCCTGTCAGAACCTTCACCCAAGAGATGGAAAGTGGAGTGGTCCTTCTTGGCTGTTAGCTGTATTGCACGGCTCTGTACAGAAGAGGGATTTCTGGAAGATTTCTGCCAACCATGCCAACCCCCTCCTAGGTTCAGAGCATCTACACTACTTCCAAGTGCTTTGAGTGTCTTTGTTACAAAACTAAGTCCACATGCAAACCCTCTTGGTCAAGCCTGATAGTACTTTCCCACCCAGGGGAACTAAGACTAGCTGTACTCTGTGGATCAGAGCTCCTGTATGACTGGCATACTCTTGAATTTCAGAGGGTTCACAGGCCTACTAACTTCTGAAAAGTCATTCCCTACATAAACACACAGTTCTTCCAGAAATGCCGTTCCTCTGTTCTCAGCAGAGGAATAAAGGATATCTTGCCTTCAGGGAGTGATCTAGCAGGAGCCAAAGCAACTGTTACCTTGCACTGGATGAAGGGCCGAAGGAGCACAAAGATAGGGATCCGTGTTCGTACGATAAAGTCGAGGAAATCCCACAGGGCCAGCCCTCCCACCTTCCGCAGTGCCATCTCTTTGACTTGCAGGCTCAGCCAGTACCACTGGCTGTCCAGTTGGCGTTCAAAGCAAACAAGGATCACCTTCAGGGCTACAGGGGAACACACACCAGCAGATGGCAGTCAGAGATGTTATCAGTGTCCCTTGCAAGCATTGAGGGAGGAATGGGGGGGCCACAGTGGGCACAAACCTACACAGGCATGCATGCATGCACGTGCACATGCACACCCACACACCTCGGAGTCACAAGTGTCTTTTCTGTCAGACTCCAAATGCTGCAGGGAAGGAGGGCAACCTTCTTATAATAAAGGCCTCAGGATCAGGACTGAGAGTCCCATTTCCAGAGAAATTTTCCTACTTCACACCTAATTTCCTCTGTATTTTCTTGCTCTATCTTCCCCTTTCCCTCCCTGCAGAGTTCTTTTGTCTTCCTGGAATTCAGATATTTTGAAAGCAGCTCAGGGCAGGAACACAGCCCTGGCTGATCAGACATCCTCAAAAACCTTGATCAAGCATATCTACACAAAGAGTCACCCTGTGAGAACAATAACCTCCAGGTTATTTATGGGGTAATGAAAAGAACCTTTCTAGCAGTGCAGCTGCATGAGTCATGGCCAGAATGTAATCTAAACAAAAACACGGTCCAGTAAGCCAAGGGCCGTAATTCACAAGAGCACTGCATTACAAATGGGGAGGAACAGCGATGAGGTTCAAAACAATGCTCTATATTAAAGTGGGCAGTGACCAACAGTTAGCTCACAGGAGAGACAAGGAATCTCCCCCTTTCCATGCTCCCCTGATCTGGAACAAACAGGGAGGCCTGGGAATTGTTGGGGGAAAGTTGACTACTCCGTCTTTCTTGATGGGATGGCCAAGACATCTCAGCCATCACACATCTGTATCCAGGTTTGTTGGGGTGGGGGACTAAATCAGTGATGAATTGCCACTTTGTCATCAGTGTTACCCCATTCCTCAGATATGGGTTAAGAAAGACCTGAATATAAGTCTTTGAGTAAATGCCCTCACAAAATCAGAAACAGAGAAGCTGTTTGAAGGAGTGAGAGCTTTGAGACAAAACTCTCCCCATATAGCCCTATAATTTGCACTGCTGCTGCATCTCCAATTTGATTATTTTTTCTTTCCTTTCACCTGTGGGTCATACATGAAAAAATACAGTACTACCTTGCAGCAGCATACAGTGAGCAGAGGGAATATCAGTCAGTAAGGACTGTGTGTGCGCAGGGCCAGCAGGCAGACAGGCTGCATCACGTTTCACTCTAGCTAGCCAAGGGCCAGTGCAGCTGTGATATTAGGGGCTGGTAGGCAGTCTGACTTGCCTTTTGTGGCTTCACTCCTATATCCTGGCAGTACGAAAACCGAGCGACTTCCACCTGTGCTGCAATCTCCTCCAGGTGCAGTGCAGACACTGCTCACCTTGCAATACATTCCAGAGATACTCCTGGCTTCACGCTCTGGCCTGGCCCCTTGTTCAGGACAAGACCTAAAGCAGCTCTAAAGAGCTCAAACCTGCCTGAGACGGTTTTCTTTGGTGCTATCTACCATCTTGAACGCTCCATTTTATCTCTGTCTCTTCCCAGTGGTGAGCAGAAGCCATCACTCACCCAGGTAAGCAGCCTGGCTGGTGGACTCTGCAAGCCCTTCCCGCCGCAGGTCCTTCCCCGCATCCCCTGGGGTGGAGCAATGGGCAGGGGAGCTCTCCAGCATAAAATTCTTGCTGCGGGAGGTGCTGATGATGCGAGGTGGCAGGAGGATATTGATAACAGTCTGGAGCAGCAGCAGGACCTCAGGCTGCTCCAGCCAGGGGCTGTCTGAGATGCATTGGGAGGGGAGAGAGAGAGAAAGATCAGGCTACATCCCATCAAAGACACCCAAAAGATCCAGACCCTCTTCAGTTCCAAAATGGGGTGTAATCTCAAATGTCCCCTAAGCCAAAACTCCGTCCCCCACACCTTGTTATGCTGCTTCTCCTCCTGCAAGCAAAGGCAAAGTTTATTTTAGCACCAACACAAACACACATGAACAAGGAGCTACACAGCACAAAGAAATGTCCTGTTCAGTGGTCTCGTAATCTCATTTCCTTTTGACATTCCCCTCTCCCTTTACTCTTTGCTTTCGTTTAGGGATTTACCAGTGATCACCCTCTATAGAAGAAAGCAAGGAGCAGGACTTGTGCCAGGCAAGTGGCATGGATTGGGCAGACTGTGATCCACAGGGGCACACAATTTCTGTGACCTCTGCTCCCCTCTGTGGCTTCTGCTACAACAGATTTGTCTTGCCCTGCACTCCAGTTTCAAAAGAAGGAGCACATCTGTGTAAGAGCTGACTCAAGAATCATGGCACAGCTGAAACAAAGAGAAGAAACAACAATAACAACTTCTCCCAGTGGGGCTCTTTTCAGTCTCGGACCCAAAGGGCACTTAGCTGACACACTGCCAGTGACAGAAAACCAAATTAAAAAACCAAAATAAAAAATCAACAGAGAGCAGGGAAAGTACAAACATCGGTTGTCAGAAAAGGGGGAGAAAAATTCTTTTTGTTAAATTAGCCAGACCTTTGCTTCCAGATCCTACTGTGAGCACAAATGGAATCAGTAGGTTTAAAAGCATTCCTTCCCTTCTTTCCTGATTGGTGAATGGGGAGACGACATGGCTTAGGGGGAAATCTTCTTTCAAAGCCTGTGCAGTAATAATAAGAAAGGATTAAACGATTTCATCAGCAGATCACGCACACAAGTTACTGCAGGGAATGACGATCCCCTGGGCATCCTGTTTACACAGTACAACACCGGCATTGATGTCCTGATTGAATTAGAAGCCCTGAGACCACTTAGTCAGGAGTAAAAGGAATTCACAGAGTAACATAGGCGTCACCTGCTCTTGTCATAGCCAAGAGGTAAGAAGCCCAGATTTCTAACTCATAGATATCATTAACAAAATCAGATGTATCCCACAGGAGTCAGCTGAGTGTTCGTCCTAAACTCTGCACTACTGTGAATGGCATCAGGATCTGACCCAGACTATGGGAAATAAAAAAAGAACAGAGGAAACTGCACAAATGACATGATCTAAATATTCTGCTGTCCGAACATGAAGGTTATTCCCGAACACATTTTTTGTTCTGCCTCACTTTGTGCTGCCCTATCATCCTCCCTAATGCAAAGAATGAACTCCTGAAAAATAAACAAAATGCACATTTACTTCTTGATGCATAGTCAAGCCTAAACTGAAAGGTCTTTCATCTTTAGAGGAGGTAATACAAATTACTGTCAATAGGACTCTGCTTATTTGCAACTTCTCAGTTGCTACAGACTTAGCTGTGAAATGCAACTGAACCTTGCAACCCCTCAAGCTTGCAGATCTGGGCTGAGAAATTCCAGGAGATGATGTTTTCTGATGGGGTGTGAAGTACTTCTGTTTCATATCCTGCTGGAAGTATTAGGAATATGACTACTCATGTGTTTTTCTGACACGTTTGGTTTTCATTACATCTAAAGCCCATGAAAAGAATGAGTGAACAGGGAGCAGAGGATAATAAAAGTAAAAACTCCCAACACTTTAAAAAAGTTATTAATTTGGTATCTGGTCTTAAAAAAAGAGAAAGGATTTCAGATAAGGTGAAGGTGGCCCTTATTTTGCTTTTGATTAAAGAACCATTACCTCAGAGCTGGAAGAAATCTGTCCTCTTTCTGTGCCAGTTGGTACCAAAAAGTCCTTTTGTGCCTCATGCTCTGAAGGACAGCACTGTGTTTTGGTCCCTGCAAGCCCTCCTTCCCAAGCCACCCCACTGCTCAGAAATACCTGCTGAAGTATTCAACTGGATGTGCCAATGCATATTTAAAAACGCAAGTTGGAGCTAGATTAGGAAATCTGTCCCTTCATTGGTCACCATTCTGTCTGATTTCATGCCAATGGGGAGGGAAAGGGACACAGAGGCAGAAAGACTCTGTAATAGTTATGGCACTGCTAGGAGAAAGGAATAGCGATGAATTCTCCAAAAAGTCCAGGATGGGTTTTTTTATTCTGGACAACAAGGATGCTATTGAGTCAGCAGCTGAAAAGCCAAGTTGCCCTGCTTTTTTGAGCTGGCACACTCTGTGACCAGCTCAGGTAAGAGCAGAAGAGCACAAACTCCACTCTCAGTTACACACATGGTCCCACAGGAAAAGAGGTAGGGTTGCATGGATGTGACCCAGGCCAGGGCCCATCTCCCCGTTACAGGAGACTTATGATAACTCCTTAGATCCTGCAGAGAATCCTAATGTGCTTGTTATAGCCTTAAACAGCATCAATCAGCCGAACTCCCTGGACTTCAATGGCAGTGTTAAGCTGATGGATGCTTGCTGTGGACTTGGTCCCAACAGGTGAATTCTGAGCTCAATTCAAGCCTTCAAAAATAAGGGAGAATTTACATGTTGCTTCTCTTTCATTTTTGGTGTATGTTCCACAGTTTTTGCCCAGCTTTTGCAGAAAGAAAACAGAGCACCGATGAGTTGGTGTCTCAACCAGAAGTTATAACAGGCCTGGCCACAGGCCAGGGCAGACACACCTGTATCTGCAATGCTACAAGCCGGACAACAGCTGTGCTGAAGGGCAGAGGTGGCGAGAGATAAGGGCTGAGATGAAGAAGGGGTAATCCGTCAGCCACACTGGAGGGTCCTACCACTCCCATCACCTGCAATACAAACAGAGCACATCACCACAGCTGACTACGTGCAGTTTCATCCATGCCATATCCTCCAACGTCAGTGAAATGGAGGGGCCTTCCATCGAGCACTGAGCTGGGGTGGCTCTAGGAGAACCAGCCCCCCCAGTGGTCCTTGCGGGAGCTGGGGCCAGTGAGGAGAAGGAGTTCTAGCAGGGAAAGGGAGGGGAGAAGAGGGAACCAGCAAGGATGGGAGGAGTGCACAGGTAACCTGGTACATTTATAAATGTACCCAGTACCAGCCCTGAATGACCAGCACTGGACCGGTGGAACAGTTAGAGTTGGAGGATATGTCATGTAACGACCGTAACAAATAAAAATATGTCATCAAAGCAAAAAGTCTGCATTGAAACTGGACGTCTTTTCCCTTCTCTTGCTGATCTACTTGAAAAATAATGTCCTAAGTCTGACCCAAGCCGGGTTTTGTACAATGTTCAGATTCCTCTCAAACAGTCTGTTCTTAGGAACTCTAAGTATGATTCATCTCGCCTGACCCCAGATGTCTGAATCAGAGTCACCTACATGTGACCTGGTTGTCTGGAACTCCTTGAAATATCAGCACAAGAAAACAGCACTTCTAGGGGAGAGTTGATCTGAACCATTTTGGATGTGTCCGTCAGGAGGAATTAAATCACAGGCCTGCACATGCCTGTTTCTCTCCATGACTAGACACATCTAGGTGATGGGAACAGGGAGAAGCTACCTGGCATACGCTTAAGCTTAGGGGAGATGAATGCACTCTATGTTTCCAAATTCAGCCTGGGGAGAAAGGCAGTAACCAGTTTTCTGCCAGAAAACCAAAGGACAATTTAGAAGGGGAAGAGGCAGAGCCCTTTCTTTATATCACCATGGATTATCATTTCCCTGCCTTCCGGGGTGATCTCTTTTTGGGCTTCGTGATGCAACTGGTCTACACATGATACAGCATGCAGTCAGGGATACTCCTGCAGCTCACAGTGGCCATAGTTCTGACAGCTAAAGGTAAAATACTCTTAACAGTAAGAGTACATCTTTTCTTGGTAGCTCTCCCTGATGTTCCCAGCCAGCTGAATGTAAGCATGATGACTGCACTTCAGCACTGTGGAGCTTTCCGCTATTTTTAGAGCACTGGCTAATTCTTAATGCAGGCCCTTTGGAGAACTTGCTGGGGTGATTCACCCTCCCATGTCTGCTTGCCAAACTGCAAGTCCATTCTAAACTTGTATTTGAGCTAACTCTGTAGCAACCTCCCCATGTAGCAACCCTAAGTAGTCTGAGGGCCCAGATTCGCAGTGCCTCCAAGTAGCTACCTCTGCTTGAACAAGGGAAGAAGTCTTATAGACTCTGACAGGTTGGAGCTTCCCTGCCCTTGCAGCGATGAGTGCTGTATGGACTTGAAGGACAGGAGCCTGGCAAAAATTGATATTGCATTTTAACTGATGATCATTGTTTTTAAAGCTCCTCACTGGTGAACCCTGGGAGGTTTTCTGTTACTGCTAGAAAAAGTTACAGCATTTATGTTCTAAGAAGAAAATGTTATAAAACCCAATAACAATAAAAATGCTAGTGCAGCCTTTCCCCCTTTATTTGTATTTTTTTCCACATGGAATGTAAGCATGCATGTTTGTCCAAATGGCTGGAGTCACACTGATATCAAATTGAGGGTTTGCCCCCAGTGTAACACCTGCAGAAACACTGCAATCTATCACTGAATGACCAGACAGGCCTCGGCCATATCATCTCTCTGTGGTAACAGACTTAGGAGCATAAATTCTACTAAGAGTGGGATCTGAACATTGAACAGTGCAAACCTGTATTAGATCAAGCCAGGGACATTGCAAACAGTGGAGTGAATCCACCCATGTAAACCCTTCTAACTAGCCAACACCTGATGGCCTCTGACAGAGCCATCAGGGTCCTTCCCCACTGGAGACGGTAGGTATCCCCAGTGCCACCCTCTCCCTGCCTCTACCAGGTGTGTGCAGTCTCCACCACCCCACTCTCCAACTTGCAGCCCTCAACTCTCAGCTCAATCTGGCAAAGGTGGATCTTCAAAGTGGTGCGTGGGAAGCAACGGAAATAAATCGCTTGACCACCGCTACCGGTCACTGTATCTCCCCATGCACCACTTCAAAAATGAACCTTGCTATCTCTAGTGTCACTTGCGAAGTCCCCTTGCGAGGGGTAAGGGGGACAGGTAAAATGACGGGAATGGGAATGAACTGTCATCTTCAGTCCAGAGAAGTCAACAGCAGGGGGAGGTTTAGCAAAGGTTCACGGGGTTGCCGCTCGGCTACTCACCAGATTGACACACACATTGATCAGAGACCTAAGGTGAGGCAGGAAGGATATGATTGGCTGCCTCTGAAGTGTCAAACAAACCCCTTCAATCAAATTGCTGGCAGGCTCCCACTCAACCTGGCGCCTGCAATACAACAGTAGGTGCCGTTAGCCGCGGGCCTCCTGCCCCCCACCAGACGCTCACAAACACGGCGACCGACACACAGTGACGCCCACAGAGGAAACGTTTCAGACAGCAACGACGTCCAAGATGAGCACAAAGTGCGCAACAGAGAAAAGGTTTTACCCACGCAGCTCAGGAAAGCGCAGAGCCACAGAGCACACTGGGCGTTTGAGAGAGACGAGAAACGTAGCGGAGGGGTCTGTGCTAGCGACACAAACCCTCTCACAACAGCAGTGGCGGATGAGCTGTGTTTCACTCCCTGACGCTTGCCTCCGACAGACGGTGAATGGAAAGGAGCCACCAGACAGCTGTCTCAGGTGTGCCTGTGTGGGGAAAGCCATCTGCTGTGCCATGCTCCCAACTGAGAGCAAGTCCTCCATCTCCTGTGGCTTGTGGATGTTCTCACGGAAGGGAACAAACCCCATTTGCTGCGAGGGCCCTCTGTAAGCTACTTTGCAGTCTAGTCTGCTCTGCCGGAGAGACTCCCAGACAGAGTCTGCCCTGAACTTAAACTGGCCCATCAGTACAATCTTTACCTTCCTCACCCCGTGCAGGAGGGCTGATTCATTCCCTACCAGCACCAAAGTCCTTCATCCCAGGACCCTTTCTTCCCTGACACTGCTTTTTTCACCAAAACAACTTTCAGGGCTCATGACAGATGCTGAATGGAGTCCTTCCTAACCGTAAGCAGACACAGCATAGGTAACATCAAAGTGGTTCACATCCTTCATCTCAGGGCCTGACTCTTTGCAGTAAGTATAGTTCTCAAGCCAACATCTGACTGTGCACTTATTGGGACAGAAAGACAAGGCTTGCATAACTTCTTAGCTCAAGACTAAACAATAGCCTAGTCAAGCTCCTCAGTAGACTTCTTAGAGACACACAGGGGATCAAGTGTTCACCATGTAAGTTCTTATGCAGACCAATATACACCTCGTCTTTCAGCATTTGCTGTCCCTCAATCTCCAGAATAGTAGTTTGTTCTTGTACTTGTTCTTACACATATACTACTCCCATCAGACACTGGTTTTGGAGTGGGGTGCCCACAGGAGGCAGTGTGTAAGATCCTGATGTGAGTACCCCAGTGGATGGCTCCTAGGGCCTGGCACCCAGCCCCGTCTCTAAGAAGCTTCTTGTCCCAATGATGCTTAAATGTGGTTGCTGCATTTGGTCCAGTGGCTTTGCTGTCTCTGTCCCTTTGTGTACGGAAGAGCAGTTTCAGCCAGGCGTAAGTACAGGCACAGAGAAAGAGAATATGAAGGGAATTTTAATTTATGAGCATTCATTCAGATTACACAAAGAGGAAAGATCTTCAGGAACGGGAAGACCCCTAAGCCGCCTTTGAGGCAGAAGAAAGTATGAGCGAGAAAAGAAAGAATGAGCGAGAAGCAGGCAAGACATGGCAAAGAATCAAACCCCCAGGAAGGAGAAGCATCAAAATTTCTGCCTCTAAATTCCTGGCAAGCACAGGAGTTTCTTAAAGCAGACTGTTAGCCAAAGGAAAGTGATAGGTAGTGATGCCAGAAAGAAGAGATCACCTTCCTATTATGTACCCATCTTAGCTGGGTACATATGATTCCCGCTGGGACCTAAAGTTTTGTGTCTGAGTCCTAAATTCTGATGTTCTCTAACATAATTTGGCTTCTCAGCTGAGACTGCCAACAAAGTGACTGATTCAAGCAGTTGAGGACATATGCTCATGAGGGTGACTGAGACCAATGATGTTTTTACTCAGATTGCTGGAAAATCCACAGGGCTGAGAGATTTTACACTACCCAGACTGGATTTGTATCACTGCCTCCGAGGTGGGAATGCTCCATTTTGAATACTTCTTGAAGTCACCAAAGCTTGCACCATAATGCTACTATGTGATGCACCAGGCTTTCACTAGCCACTGACTAAATGCAATCAGTGCAGTTCTGTTCCCTTTACTAAGGAGCATTCAGAAGCTACTGCATAGCTCCAGACTATTTTTACCTTTACAGAGAACATAACAGCATTTTCATGAGAAGGCATCCTAGAAATACTCTTACTACAGTTTAAATGTCCATTAAAAATAAAATTAATCTCCTCAACTCACAGCTAAAATAAATAAAGATGGTAGTGAGATGGTACAAATCTGAAGACTTATTTTGGAGAAAGAAAAATGAGATTTCTGGAAGTTCTCTCTGTAGTTCTTAATAACCATGCCTTTCTTCTCTTGCTACCAGAAGACACAACAAAAATGTCAACATAAATGCACACTTACAAAGATAAAAACATCTGTTCATTTTCCGATATGTTGTAAAGGTTCACTGCAACATGACAGTTTTCCTCAGATGACATACCCACACTTCAAGGCTTGCAACATCAGAAACGGACCCCAGAGGGTTTCCATTATACCTGCTTACCTCAAAGTAGGCATCTTGTGAATTTTATTGAACATACGATCCAATCTCTTTAAGATGAGGATAAGGGCAGGTCTCACCGCCTCAGCTGTCCAGTCAGTGATGGGCAGCATCTCCATGATGTAGCGCCGGAGACCTCGGCTTTCCATCGTCTGCGTGTCATAAGGTGCCAGTTTCAGCAGGGAATGTGCGATTTCTGCCAATCTAAAACCAGGGTTTGTTAAGAGGAAATTCAAATACAACTTGCATTTCTCCACACATGCCAATGAACTAACAGATAATCTTCAGTAGCCCAGTAAAAAGAAAAAGATGCAAAAGTCAAATATGCCGCTATTTAAACTCTTAGACCCGATACTACAGTTCCTGGTCTGTTAAGATTCTTTTGCTGGAATCACTGTTTATATACACATGAATGGTCTAAAGAATATTTTTACATTGATATTAAATGCATCAAAGGAACATCACTGATTTGTGTAGCTAAAAACAAAGTACTCGAGCTGTTA
This sequence comes from Ciconia boyciana, assembly GCF_034638445.1. Classification (NCBI taxonomy): domain Eukaryota; kingdom Metazoa; phylum Chordata; class Aves; order Ciconiiformes; family Ciconiidae; genus Ciconia; species Ciconia boyciana. The sequence goes on along the minus strand of NC_132943.1, from coordinate 38,903,036 downwards.
GTAAGATTACAACATTGCAAATGCCTGTGGAACACAGACGTGACATCACCTGTATGTCAATTAATGACTGATTTGGTTTGGTTTTGTGCTTATTTTTCAGTGTCACCACTTTAAGAGGTCTCACTGTGCAATTTTCAGGTGTTAAATTTAAAAATAATGTTTAAAAATAATGTGCTGTCCCATAGGTTTACACAACATGTACTTTGTGTGATTACTCCTTGCAGCTTTGATTTGTTTCTCCTAACACCTCTACAGATTGTGTTGCTGTTGCTTCTTCTAACCCTCCCAGATGGGCTCGCCGATGGCATTTTCTGCATTGACTGTGAAATACCATGGCAACATTTAACTTACACTTGCAGTTTGACAAACACCTACTGAAATACTTGAATATTTGCAGTAGACAAAGACAAGTAATAAAGCTACATCTACTAATAAAAGTGATAGAAACCTGCATGCTCCCTGAAACATCAATAGACCTTGTAGTGGACTATTACAGTACAATCCTATTCGTATTGTGGGGGCTTCTTCTGAAATGCCTCCAACTAATGGAACGTATTTCTATTCTCTTCAAAATCTGCCTAGCAATATCAAGGGCAACGAGTTCCTCAGGTTAACCAAAAGTGCTATAAAAGTGTTTGTTTATCCAGTATTTCGTTATTATTACTTTTAACAACTACTTCGTCCTACTATGGAGTAGGTCTGTTTTCTTAAACACTGTGAAATTTAAATTATCATATAGTTATGATTCTTTCTGGCAATACAATATCAGTGGCAAGTAATGGTCTATGAAAATTTTCTTATGCATTATAAAATGCAAGATCCATCTCATCCAACTTGAGACATCAATCTCAATTAATCTCCTAGCTCCGTTCATGCAGAAATAAACAACCTGGGAAATTCTTATCTTCCTGAAATACTGGGATAAACAGCTCATTGGATGTGCATCTCCCTTTCCATTGGGTCCAAAAAGATCTTTATGAGTTTTGCAGACTAAACATTTAACTTTTAAATGGCTAAAATTGAGTGAGATGAATCCTGTCTGAAGTGACTAGCATATTATCTTGTTATCTGAAGTCTCTGAAATGGCACCTGCCAGTCTCCCAAGACCATGGCTGTCACATCACATTCTGCTAAATCTGCTCTCTACTTAGAAAAGTCTTTTTTTCCTACAGCGGTTAAATCCTGTCAGTCATTTCACTGATACTTAGGAAATGAATTTATGTAAGAATCAAGATGATGTTTGCTTTTCTTTAGGGCTAATTATGATAAAGCAATTCAGTTTCCAGCCCCAATAAAGCAGTTATTTCTAGCACTTTCCAGGAGACATAAGAGAATCAGAGCACAACTCATTAGCATTGAGCACAAATCAATCCCTTAGTTTTACTGTTGTGACCTTTGAGCATGAAAGACCTTCTCTCTTAAAAAGAATGCAGTATTTGCCAGCTACTACTGTGTACTGTGACTCTGCTTCACGGAAATCTTCTCACAAGAAAGTATCTTTCCTGAAAATATACCAATAACACCTTCTGTACATATGGATTTAAGTTTGTTAAACTCGTCTTTTAAGAGAGGGACATAAAATAGTTTAAGAACAATTAAACTCAATTACTCTGCAATATAAAAACACGTAGAAATGAAGTTCCCACATTACAGTTAAACTGCAAATGCTTCTGGGTAGTACACTAGAGCATTGTTATGTTAGATACAAATGTATGTAAGGCTAGGACAGTAAAAAGAAGCAAGCCCCTTACTTTACTGCACTAAATAAAGTTCACTCATCAGACACATGTTCCTCACTCCCATTGAAATCGTGAAAAAACTCCAACATGTCTAACCAAGGACATAATCTGTCCTGAGAATCTCACCTTTGTTTCTAACATAAGATTAAAGTTCTTATCTCAGGGTTCTATTGCGAAAAGTCACAGAGTTTGTAATGCAGCTAAACAAATGTATTGATTTCTGAGGCTTGTGTCCCTTGGAAAAAATGTAAAGGTGGCACTGCAAAAGCAGCCATGTCCACCAGGTTTTTAGTTTGTTTGCAGTCAAGCACTACATAAGAATGACATGCATCTGTGGAAACAGACACCTCTTGCTTAAAATTACCCTCTAAATTATTAAACATTTGCCAGAGCGGGGGAACAGCAACATTCAATTCATATGCAAACACACAAACCAAACAAAAAACACCTCCCAACTCCCAAAGGAATTCGGGGCATTTGTCAAACAAGACCTAAATTAATGTCAAACACAATTTTGTGTTCTATAGAGACAGCCTGAATTGAAAGATCTCTAATTGTGACAGAACCTGCCAGCTAAGGGGCTTTGCCATGTTTTTCAGAGCATGCATGTAAAAGGTAGAAGAACTTTTAGAGGGTTTTCTTTGGTCCAGGGGCAGGAACAGAGCTGGCTCAGTGCATTGCTAGGATCTGTCCCCTTCAGCTTCCTTTACAGGGTATTCCTGAGGAAAAAAGTATAGCACTCAAAGAGAGGCATAATTCACAGCCAGAATGGCCTCCTGGGGTTCAGGGAGCAACACAAATTACTGTTAAGGGGGTTCTGATTGACTTTTGAGGCCAGTCCCAAACAGCTTAAGATATCTTTGCTATCTTTCCTATTTATTTTAATACTCTACTGAGCACCATTTGGCTTAGGCCATAAAAAAAAGCCTCTTGGTATTTAGCTATTCTGTATTCAAAGAATGATCTTGAAGTATTTCTCTGTCTCATAAAAGAATTCAGGTAGCTGTCTCCCTGTGACCCCCCTGCCAAGAGATACACTAGGACCACCTCATATTAACCCCAGTTTTCCTTATGATGAGTGCCAGTCAGAACAGTGCTAACTGTGGCTCACTTGGAGAGTATCTGTGCATTTTCATGGAGACATATCTTACCATGAAACAACTCTAACGAGTTCATGTTTCCTGAGGGAATGCTATTGAGAAAGGGGTTTCCCCTGAAAATGAATGAAAAACTGACAACAGAATCAGGTCCATTCCCTCTTGTCCCAGTTTTTGTTGTCTTTTACATCTGGACAAACTTCTCAGTAGCAATCTAAGAGAGCAATTCTCTTCTATAGAATTATATTATATATTATATTAGATTACAGATTATATTATATTAGCAATTCTCTTCTATTTTGTGTTTACCATGAACTGCAAACACAGAGAAGAGAATCAGGTCTAAAGTGCTTAGAAGGCCCTACTTTCAACTTCTCAGTCAGCACTACGTGAAACGGTTTGCAGTGAGCATCCATCCAGCATGGTGGGCTCCGTGCTGCACATTAATAAAGACTCATGCACCTGCTGTAGCACACGCTGAGGTGGTGGTCCTGTAAATGCCTCCTGCCTCATCCTCGCCCGTACTTCAGGCATTTATGTAATGCAGTGCAGTGGTTGCTCTGCCCTTCTTGCTTGTTAGCAGCTGGTTCTGATGCGCAGTGTCACAGGAGAGGATAAAGGTCGTATTCAGCCAGCTAGGCAGCTTCCCCACCCCTTGCCCTGCAGAGGCAGCCTTATCTACTCTGCTCCTCACTGCAGCTTATTCTGATGTATCAGATGGGCTTCCACAGAGCTATTTCATCCACTGGAGACAGGGGTCTGAATGAGACCAGAGGAGAGCATATGAAACCTTCCTTATACACAAGCAGCATCAGGTACAATCTAAGGAACATCCCAAACAAGCTCTGCATGTGTCAGACAGCAACATGCAACTACACTACCAAAAAGTGATTCTGTCTGCTATTATGACAAATTAAGAGCTGAAAGAAAGGAATCCCCCTGAAATGAACAAGTAAAAGCAGAATGCCTGTGGAATACCTCATATGGGACTTCACATCCAGCAGCTCCAGAGAAGTCACTCGGGGCTCACCAGCCAGATTCTGCAAAATCTTCAGCCTTGGACCACAGTGCTTGTAAAACTCTGTGCAGATATTCAGCAACGACTCCCGCGGTCTCCTGAACTCCTCTCTGGCAATTCGTTCATCCAGCTCCTCTCGGGGAAGGCCTTGGCCCTCCTCCAGTAAGTGAAGGTTCTCCCTGGAGGATATAAAATGAGAAAAAGTAGGAAGTGTTATATGCAGTGGAACAGCAGGGATAGATTATAACAACCTCTCCACCTTGTTTTTGCAACAGATGCTTTCCGCTGCAATTGAAAAGAAAGATGGTTGCATCTGCAATTAAAAAAAAGGGGAAATTATAATCTGCAAAGTCTTGTTAAAAATGTAAATAATTTCTGTATGAACTATGCTTCGCTACCCTCCCCTGAAAAAAGGCTGCCTGTCCCAGGAACAGTGGGTGGGGAGCCAGTGAACATGGAAACTGATGGGGAACAGTTCATCACATGTCAGGGAAGATTGGGCGAAGATTTTACTGTACCTGATAAAGTGTAGTTTGGCCCCCTGTTCTGGGTACCTGGGAAAACAGAAACAGTGCAGTTGTAAAGAGCAACTTAGTAATGCCTAAACTGTGCCTTTCTGAAAGAAGGCGACACTGTTCTAGCCCAGAGGTATACTCGCCGTGGGCAGGACGGTATCTCGCATCACTGGAACAATGGCTACACATAGTTAGTGACCACATTGAATAGCCTTTACCTCCCAACTGGCAGCAAACAACAGATTCCTATAGTTATTGCCCTTGTTATGAAAGGAAAAATTCAGACTTAAAAACCATAGCCTTCTTTCAAGCAATTTCTCTTACTGATTTTCACCCCAGTGCTCCATCTGTTTCATGAAGCCAGAGCTCACCTAGTGGAAAGGATACCTCAGCATGTTTTTTTGTTTTACTCTAATTTTCTCTTGCCACTTCTTGTTGAGAAAGCATTAACAAACCCTGCACCACTTGGCTAACATGTCCAAGGCTGGAACAGTGATCATTCTACCATCATGAGACTCCTGCTGTTGCTAGCAGATGTCTGTTGCAATGATAACACAACAGAAGAAACAACAGCAGGAAACCCAGAGCAGTGCAAAAAGTATTTTGGATCAGAGACTGAATGTTTGATAATCAGAAAGATCTGGAAATGTAAATCAAGATGTCTGAGTCGCACAGCATCAGGAGTCTCTACATTGCCTGTCAGCAGATACATACTAACTGCTCTCCAAAATCAGCAGACAAATAATAAAGCACTACTTTCCATTACACCTTGTCTTCCTTAGACTGGGCAATCTTGCAATGGAAGTAAATGGCATATATCCACTTCAGACTTGAGCATGAAGGGGTTTATCTGCTTCTCAGATCCGGGATTGAAAGTCAAAGCTGTGTTTCATCCATGCCTGAATCAGTCTTAAAGAATAACACGCTGATTCCAGGAGTTACCAAACAAGATGTGTACACTACACACCTATAAATTGACGTAATAGTCCTTTGATGATCCATGCAGAGAGTGATTTCTATCTCCCTTCAGTGCAAAAAAAGACAGGGAATAACTTGGAAAGCATGTCTTGCCAGAAGGGTATTCCTGATTTACAGTCCTATACAGCCCATGATATTGTACTTGACTATTGGCTGTGCATAGACTTACTATCAGCTGTTACAGCCAAAAGAGAAATCCAGAGGAAATGCTCTGCTCTGGAAGAACATCTACTCCAGCTCTTGCTAGGGGAGAATTCCCTTTCCAGGTCAGCACAAACATTCAGATTTTAAGCACAATAAGGCATAGCCTGGCCAGGAGAAGGCAGGGTGGCCCAGAAGAGTAACCAGTACTGCAAAGAAAACCTTCATAATCCCAAATGCTGGTGGGTGGATTTTGTAACAAGATTTCTTAAGCCCTTGCTCTATGACTAAATTGTCCAGTGGCCTTGTCTAATTTGCAGCAGCCTAACTGGAATGGCCAATATGGTCAAGGAGCAGTATTACAGTCTGCTGGCGCCATCTCCTTCCTTATTTCCTTCTTCCATGTGAAGTTTTTTTTGTGGTATTTTTTTTAAGAAGGACAAAAATATTCCAGTCATTCTACCCTTTCTCTCAAATTCTCTGCCACCCACTCCTTTGCCATCTGTAACAGCAAAAAAACTCCAGACCAATGTGGAGGTAAAGGTGATAGAAAGAGACCGTATGAAAAGTAAAAGTAAAAGGAAACAGGAAAGGGAAGAAAACTAGAGGAGGTGCCAGTCCCTGCGAGTCTCAACTGACATGCAGTTTGAGCTCATACTGCTGTTCAGTCTCTCAGAACAAGGCCAGAAGGATCCAACCCTTCTGCTATCCAAGTGTGCTCTGCCCAGTGGTCACTTTGACAGTGGACTCAGAAGGAAGCAAAGCAGAGAACTGAGGGACGTAGTTGCTTTGTCAGTGTACTTCTAGAGTGCAAAAAGGGAAACAAAGAAAAAGACATTTAGGATGGGTGTCCTCCAGTTTGATATCCTGATCTTCTATTTAGGCACACACTTTTAAACTAGAATTTCTAGTCTTGGGGATTTTGGCTACTGTCCGAAATGCAGTCCTGGGCTATGTGCTCTTTTTATCTGACTGTTTTCTCTCACAGTACCTAGGGCACTTCCTCAGACAGCTGAGGATGTGCCAAGCACTGTGAGCAATGAGATGTTACCTTACTCAAAAAAAAAAAAAAAAAGCTGTTCAGAAAAATGAGAAAGAAAGAAAAGCCCACTGACTTACCTGGTGTTCACACCTGCTGACATGGTGTGGTTTGCTGTTGTGGTCCCTTTATGGCCTTGGTCACATCGACTCATCTGTGGGGCTGTCATAGGCCTGGCAAAGGGAAGGTGAATAACACACTAAAGACTAAATCTAACAAGTGCACTGAAATTCTGCTTGTGATCTGGGGAAATTTGGCACTAATTTTACCATGTCTAAAACTCAATCATTATTCAAGCTAAGTTGCGTATCATGACCTCCTGTGCATTCCCTCTCCCTGCACTGATAACCAAACGCAGGTTCAGACCTTTGAACCACGTGGGTTACCTGGTGAGAACTTCTACACTGTACAAGAGGGCTTGCAAAGAGGTGGCGAGGGCAGCCATAGCAGCAATCTCCTCACGAGCTGCTGTCACGGTCTCCACTTGAGAGGTTTGTCGCTTCAGTTTCTGCAAGTAACAGGGAACCAGCGCTTCCAAGACCATCAGCATCTGGAGGCTGGAAAAATAACCAATACTTGGTCTGTTTTATTTTGTCAATCCTGAAACTCACATCAGGCAGAGGCTTAAGTTTCTATCTGAAGACCCCTGAATCTCTCACTAGCCTTGTCATTTCATTGCTTCTCACTAGATAAGCAGTCCTGGGCCAAAGAAACTCTTGGATCAGGGACTTCAGGGGGAAAATTAGCTGATGCATGAAACAATAAAACCAACCTGAACTTCTAGGTATCTTCTGAATATGTCATCCATTTGCAGACATTCATTTCTCCTTCCAAAGACTCCTTTCTTCTCTGGTTCCCTCTTGGAAACTAATCTTTTTGCTAACCAGTTTACCTCCCTTCTCTCTGTATCTTCCTGTTCTTTCCAGCTGCCTGTTTCTCCCCTCCAGTTCCCTCTCCATTGCTTCTCTCACAACAGAAACCTGCAGGACACAGTGTGATCCCCGCTTGGAAGCATAGCTTATGTGTTGCTGCTCAGGCTGCCATCCAGCTTAGTGCTGCAGCCGGCGGCTGGCAGGGTTTGGAGCAGGTGCCCTAGGAAAGGTATCGATAGGTAGAGGCATGGCCTCACAGAGAAGCCCCATGCTTGGAATGCATTTCTATATCCTCTGCCTCCATTTGTTAGCCTCGGTTTCACATGCCATGTACAGCTTTTATGCCTTTTCTGAGTCTGCAGAAACGAAGAAAACAAATTAGCACCTTCTGAATGATTCAGGAGCATAGGCCACCACTGTCACACACAGTTTGATGGCTTCACTGATCGAGAAGGTCAAGTCTTCATTCCCATAGCAGAAGTCTGAGGGAGTAAAGCAATATGAGAAGACTATCACGCAAACATACTGAATATGAAAGGAGCTAGCATACCCCTTCCTTTTTCCCCCTCTTCAATTGCTTGCTTCTTACGTTAACAATCCCCAATAAGCTCTTGATTTTGGACAAAAAAATCCTGCCTCAGTAGGTGAGAAACAGTTCTCCGTAGGTGAAATCACTGCTGAGCATAAGGCCTAGAGCTGCTACTGGAGTCCCGTTTCAAACATCACCCATCACAAGCAAAATCTTAAGCTCATACATGACAAGGACAAGTGTCAATTAATGACAATTTTTATGTTCCCCCAGCTTTTTCCTAGATGTTTCCACCACGCTAAAAATGATGCTGATACACCACTGATGGCAGAAGATAGTTTTACTTCTAAAAAATCAAGCCCCTTCTATACCGGTAGTCACGTGGGCATCAGCACAAAAGTGAGTCTGGTTTGCTAGTGATTTGAGAAAAAGTTTTCAAAAGCATTTAAGTCCCATACTACAAATATTACTTTGGGGATAATTAGTGCCAGGCACCAAGAAATTGAAGTATCCAAAGAATAATATTTGTAATACAACTATAGTCCTGTTTTCATAAGTGACTTTGGTATACAGGAGCCCAAGTCAAAGTTAAGGTCCCAAAGCGTGTAAATCACTTTGAACAATGGAACTTGGAAGTCAGATGTTTTAGATAATTCTGATCTTCACATGGAAAACACCAGGCACACAACGTACTCATCTACCGTCTCACCGTCAACACACTTGGGAATTTTCAGAGATGCCTTTAAATAACCCTCCACAGAAAACCCAAAGCTTTTATATAAATGTTTACTACAATCCACAAAGACGAAAAAATATTTTCTCCTTCTGTACCATTTTATATTATAATTTGTGATATAATTGTGCAGCATCATAAAATCCCAGTATATAACAAAGCTTTAACTCTAAGGCTAGACAGGTTTCATAGTCCATCAAAATCAGTATTATTTAAGGGAAGTGCAAATTTGTAAGATAAGTTGAAGATCTTTATAAAAATCAGCAAAAATGACTTCCCTGCAAATCACAAAGCAGCCAAATTCTTAAATGCTGCATTGCATGGATAACTATCAAGAGACACAGTGTCCTGGATACATCATACAGCCGTATGCTTTGTGATAAATCAACAACCCCCCTAGAACTCAGCAGCACTGCTGAATGTCTGAACAGCATCCATCATTTACTAGTCATAGTCTGCCCACAGGAGAGGATGCTTTTGTTTCCTGCCCACACGGAGCAGAGGAGAGGATGACACTGATCTTGCCAGCATGATACAATTTATTAGACATCTTTATTCTTCACCCACACATGATAAAATTCAAAATGCCAGGGGCTAGTCTCAGACTAGCAGGCTCAATGCAGAAAAAGTAGCTTTGGAATAAAATAAATTAGTAATTCCACTCCTGCAGCAAATATCAAAAGGATGGTGGTGATAAAGCCAACCTTAAAAGCTTCATGAGGCATAAGAAACAGATATGACTGCATTCTGGGAGAAGAAAAGGGCCCTGAACAAATCATGCTGCATCAAATCCATGTTGAATCAATAATCAACAAACCAGAATTACTGAATAAAGGGTGCTTTGTTGTTACCTAATGACTTGAGAGGCTTTTCTGCTTTCACCAGCTCTAAGATGTCCAAAATGTCTGGAGTATCACCCTCTAAAGACTGCAGCAGGTCAAACAGGCACTGAGCTGACACTCCTTTGCTGGTTCCATTGTTTGTAGCATCCTGTTTCAACAACAGACATTTGTGGCTGATTTTCTGAGGGCCTGTGTACATTCCAGGAATCTTTATCTGGAGGCATGGGCAACATTTATTTTTTTTGACAAAGGGCCCACATGGAGTTCAAGAGCTTACTGCTATCAAACAATAAGCCTTGCCTGACTCAACAGATTGATGCTACAGTGGAAGCATGATCTGAAAACTGCACACAGCTTTACTTCCCAGAAACAGCAGATCTTTGCTGCCCTGTGAAGGAGAAAGATGTGTGCTTACAGGTGTGCTGGTTTTGGCTGGGATAGAGTTAATTTTCTTTATAGTAGCTAGTATGAGGCTATGTTTTGAATTTGTGCTGGAAACAGTGTTGATAATACAGAGATGTTTTACTTGTTGCTAAGTAGTGCTTATACTAAATCAAGGACTTTTCAGCTTCCCCTGCTCTGCCAGGGGCACAAGGAGCTGGGAGGGGACACGGGTGGGACAGCTGACCCCAGCTGACCAAAGGGCTATTCCATACCATATGGTGTCATGCTCAGTATATAAAGCTGGGGAAGAAGGAGGAAGAGGGGGACATTCGGAGCGATGGCGTTTGTCTTCCCAAGTCACCGTTACGTGTGATGGAGCCCTGCTTTCTTGGAGATGGCTGAACACCTGCCTGCCCATGGGAAGGAGTGAAGGAATTCCTTGTTTTGCTTTGCTTGCGTGTGCGGCTTTTGCTTTACCTATGAAACTGTCTTTATCTCAACCCACGAGTTTTCTCACTTCCACTCTTCAGATTCTCTCCTCCATCCCACTGGGGGGGGAGTGAGCGAGCGGCTGGGTGGGGCTTAGTTGCTGGCTGGGGTTAAACCATGACACAGTGTATGTGCAGTTAGATTTGGCAGTCCCACTTCAAATTAAAATTCCATTAACTTGTTTTAACTCACTAAAATGTCAAAAAGTAATTAGTGAATATTTCAAAACATGCTAATCCGGTCTTATAGTTCACATGTACTAAAACTTGGCATTAAGCTTTTAGTTCCTATTGCTGGATTCTAAGAAAGGATTTGCATTTAAAGAGTTACAAATCATTATTGTCCTTTTACAACCTACTTATACACAGAAATTTAAAGTGAGACCACATTTACTAGCCTGGATATCAGTGGTCCATTATCTCAGCATCCTGCTCAATCAACTGATGAACAGAAGCATGCAGAAATAAATTCAGGAACTGGTTCTGTGCAGCATCAAGTGCAGTAAGCACATGTTCAGTAAGAACTGTGCTGCTGCTCCAGCTGTTTTCTCTTTGTGATCTCTGATGGGGGGCTGGCTGCATACACAGGCTTCCCCACGCTGAGACTAGGGAATGGCTTTTACTCACAGGGAACTCCAGGAGAGGGGCCACACTTGCAAACAGCTGCAGAATAAAGGGCTTGCGATGCAGAACGTAGAACTGGCGGCACGCAAACTCAATCGCTTGGCGTAACTGTGGGTTGCTTTCATAGTCAGCGTACACCTGAGCACATGAAAAAGGACGTGGAAGTACTACTCCAGTGAAAGGGCTCTTCATCCCCTAACCCCAGACTGAATCAACTACAGCCTTGTCATTCCTAATATGTTTGCCTAATGTTTTTAAAGATGGAGACTTGTCCGCCCTCCTTGGCAATGCATTTCAGGGACAAACTATCCTTAGAGAAAAGCTTTGCTTGTCACTCTTGAACCTTCTTTATCACAGTTTTAGTCCATTATTTTTTGTCCTATGTATCAGAGGTAGATTCCTCTCCTTCCTAGAATCACTTGACTTGTTTGAAGCCAGTTAGTGCTTTCTTCCTCAGTCTTCATCTTTTTCAGTTAATCAAGTCCTGGCTCTTTTAGTCCTCTCTCATATGACATGTTTTCTAGATGTACATCCCTGTTCCAGTCTGCGGTCTCCTCAGTTAACTGACGTTTTTTGTGCAGTGCCCACAGCTGGACAGAGCCAGCACTTCAAGTCAGGAGTGCTGCTGCTTGGAGCAGCAGAATTATTCCGTGTTTGTTTCACAAGATCTATATAGTCACTGCAGAATGGCATTTGAGATCTTTGCTTTTTCTTTTTTATCCTTCAACAGAAGGACACTGTTGATTCACGCTTAGCTTCAGATCTATAAAAACTCCAATATTCTGTTCTGCAGAAATGCTACTGAATCAGCTACTTTCCCTTCCATATTTATGTGGCTGATTATTCATAAGTAAGGACCTACGCTTGTCAACCTGATCAACATAATCTGTTTTTTTTTTTCCCTTTTTCAGACTGCATCTCCAGTTTGTCAAGATAATTTGAACTCCTAGCCTGTCTTCCAACACACTGACAGTTCCACCCACTTTTAAGATATTTTAAGGTTTTTAGAGTGGCATTTCCTTCAGGGCTGGCCACTGAACCCTGCAGCCAGTGTGTTGCCAAAGATGTGGGATTTGTTTCTCAGTTATGTAAACAGTATAAATTGCTAGGAACAACTTCACTGTGCTTCCTTCTGTCTGTTTCAATTGCCTATCTGCACTTCTCTGCTGGTACAAGTCTGTGGGAGGTTTGGGGTTGGGGTGGGCAGGATTTTCTTGCTATTTGCTGGCAACAGGTAATGCTGAGATTTTATGGTAGTGCAAAATTCACATTACAGCACAGGGCTCTTGAAGGTTTCTAAAAAATTATTAGTGTGCGAGACCTCTGCAGAGATGTATTCAGTCCTCAGTAGCCCAGTAGGCTGAAGAGATGAGGATGTCTTTAGAACAATCAGAAGCCTCTAGCATGCTTATGAGGACAATAACCATGGCCTATTACACTTGCAATATCTCATTTACTTGAGACAAGGGAAATAATTAACTGTATATGCATTTCACCAAGGAAAGCGGAAAAACCTGCAACAAAAAGAGCCCTGTGCAGGTAGGTGCATGTATGCATCAGGAATTAAGCTATTAATGGCTGGTACAAGTCCAGAAGTGGTAGAAGAATTTGTTTGTGATGACCACAAACAAACCAGCTGATCTTGGGTGCTTGGAACAGAGATGTGAGGGTCTGCAAAAACAAACAAGCTCAGCAACACTTGGGTTCTGTTTTGGAATTGCTTTTTTGCCTCCCATGAGTGGTATTTTATTAATTCAGTAGTTGGCAATAATTGGGAAGGGGTGGTGGGGCGGGCGGGGGGGGAGAAGAATTACAAAACTAATTTCTCTCAGTATGAAAAGTGAAAATGAAGGGAGAGTCCTTCACAGGACTGAATGGTTTACTGCCAAGTACTTCAAATTAAGTTATTAAGTTATTTTGTTTCAAAATGCCTTGTTTCTAATTAATAAAACCATGCACTGCAGACCTGGATCCAATACACACTTACCTAACCCTGTAAGGCATGATATTAGAGTTTCCAGTTCCTAAAGAGTTTATTTAGATAGCTAAATTCATCACTGTTCCCAATTATTGTGCTCTGTTAACTATGTTAAAATGAACATACATAGGGATGTTGTGGTCATTGCTTCTTTTACAGAAACAATAGTTTTTTCTGTATTTGCCTTGTAATACTAAATCTCTATTTAGATACTGTCTTTGAGCCCTACAGAAATAATCTTTCTGTCTGTAAAAGAACTGGTTGGTTTTTTTATTTTCAGTATCTGATCTTTCCCAAATGTCAACAGGAAAAAGGCATACTTGTACACCTCACAGTGAAGAGAAACTCCACCTCTAATACTTGCAATATTTGTCATCACTCACATGAAAAGACAACATACAGTTTTTCATAACCACTTAGTCTTATTTTCTGTTGCTATTTAAATTGCAGATAATACAATTATCATACTTAAAGAAGTTAATATAATTTAGTTTCAATCAGCAAGTAGCAAATCCAGATATTTCAACTATTCCCCACATTTCAGCCATCCCTGGAGGAAAAAACACTGAGGGAGACCCAAGGTCCAAAAATTTTCCAGAAATTTCACATTTCTATGTGGAAGTACACAGTAAGGGAAACAGACATTCATTTATTTAACATAAAGAAGAAAATAAAATCTAGTCATTTACTCAAGAAGAAAAGGGAATGTAGTCTCAGGAATGCTGATTTGGGCCATCCCACCCTGATCTGTTGTTTGCCTTCTTGGGACCCCCCAAATCTGTGACCTCACCAGGACTCAGCAGTTTAAAGTTTCCCCATTAACAGTCAGTTCTATAACAAAGTGCTTGCTCTGAAGTCTTCCCTCGTATTGTTCATGGAAATGGCTCACCTGCAACATGCTGGGGAGGACCCACTGGTACCCGCTGAGGGAGAAGAGGTGGTTAAAGTGCACAGCTGTGTTGATGACTGTGGCAGCGTACTGCCTCAACAAGGCACTGTCCTCAGGGTGCAGGATCAGGGCACCATTGAAGACGTTCAAGAACAGCATGATCTCGTCCCCCCAGGGGAACTCGCTGGGCATGCCAAGGAACATCTCCTCCAGCAGCTTAATCCACAAGCTTTTCTGAAGAGTGTCCAGACCAAAGAGCTCTTTCCCAGCTGCGGGGGATAAGAGGCAACAGCAATCAACTCTGTCCACCACAGCCAGCCTCTCAACATTCCCAGAGGCCAAAGGCCTCTCCAAAGAACCATCCCACAACACTGACCATCGTTCCGCCTTTTAAAAATTATTTCACCCATCCTGTACTTCTGGAAGTGCCCACAGGGCTTGAGCAAACCTTGACTGAAAGCAACACACGTGAAGACAAAGAATGATGAATATCACACAGCTCATTAAATCTGCTCCCCACTGGTTGGAAATCTCCTCTTAAAAAGCAAAAGCAGATCTGAGCTTGTATGTGCATCATCTGCCCCACACAACCTGAATGGCTGTGTGGATTTATGCTGAATTTTTATCCTTCAGATGTCCCACATGTTACAGGACATTGATGCAGAGTTATAATAATGTTTCTGAAAGCAAGTGCCTTTAGGGCCTGTTACAGAACTTGCCAATGCTTACCATCCTGCAACAGTGGCCTGTTTAATCCCCAAGTCAGGCTGGAAAACCTACTTGAATTTCAGAGCAAAGTTTCTAAAAAAAGGCCTGTTTCTATATCCCTGCTGCAGCATTTGCCCAATCTTCATTGAAAGTTCATTGCTTCCTCAAAGTGGATGGCAAAGGACTCTGAGCAATCCTTTTTAGCTGCAATTATGCTACTGGACACAGTATTCCAGCTGTAGTTTCATGCATAATTTTAATACATAATTATAACTTATTCTCATTTGGGTCCAAAGAAAGTAGCTTTGTCTGGAGACCTCTAACAGCAAAGCCCTTTCTGCTGTTGTGCTTACAAACCAACAGCTATGTATCATTTTCCCTAGGAAGAGATTTATCAGCTTTCAGTAATGCTACAAGTCTGTATGCTTCTAAGGCAAATGAAGCCTGCGTGTTTCTAAGGCAAATGAAGTGCCTCACAGAAACCTTCTGGGCCCTGTACAACCACCAGAGAAAGCTATCAAAAGGCCATACCTTGAGGATCACTGAAGAGTGAGAACTCAGCATCAATGGCACTTCGGGGAAATGAAGGCAAGCGGAGGAGGTCTTCCTGGAGCATAGATACATGGGACTGCTTGTGGGCAGTAGGGATTTTCTGTGTCAGCGATATGAGGAACAACACCCGCCCCACCTCTTCTAGCTTGCGGGTGAACACCTGAGAGAAAAAGAGACAAGGATCAGAATCAGTCTGATCAAAATGTTCTTTACAACATATATGCACTTTTCTAGGTTAGCTTCCATGGCTTTCTCTGAGGGGAGGGATGCTGCACTTACGGCCCAGAGGAACCTGTTGAAATTCACAGGGCTAGTGCTGCACCCTTCTGCTAGAATTTGTGTGACCACTGCTCTTCAGCCCAGCTCAGCAAAGATGGATCATGTTTGTAAAAGAGGTTTTAACAACACTTTCTATTTCAGTCTTGTGGAGGACCCCGAGTGGTTGTCAAACACTTTGCAACTGTGCCATGTGGTCTTTTGTAGTTGAATATAAGCTTTGCCAGTGTGAGCCTCAAGGCAGTCAGAGGCAAAGCAACTCCAAACTGAAAGCCATACAGTTGCAGTTGCTCTCTGCAAGGTCTTAGACTATAGTCAACATAAGGCTGGCATGGTTATGTACCTTCTGGATTGAGGCTGGCTCATGTCTGGCCATAGAAAGTGTATGTATAGTTGCAAAAGAAAAGTAGTCAATAAACCAAAGCAGACCAGATTCTGAGTTACTGTAAACAAGCAAAGTCCTGCTGACTTCAGATTATCGCTTCTGGTTTACACCAGCTGGGAAACCGAGTTTCGTTCTGCCAGCCTCCTTTGAACTTCTGACTGGTAGGACTAGTCAGGCTAGCTATTTTATTTTGATGCTAAAAGTAACCATAAAGGCAGAGTGATGCTCAGCAGTAGAAGCAACTGCCTTTGGAAGCAGTTTTGAGACAGCTCTTAACTACTGGGATGAATCCAAAACTTGAAGCATGTGGCTTAACATGTGACAAAGCTCAGCTTCCCACGTCCTGCAGTTGCTATGACCTTGCTCTGAAGTGCACTCAGCTTAGAATTGGGTGCTCAATCAACCAACAGTAAAGAAAGTACTTTTCCATGGCTTGCTGCTCTGTGGGGAGACTCTACAGTGCTGTTTTCTTTGCTGAAGCTGGATGTTGTCCAGCAACTTCTAGCATGACTACAGAGAGGCTGGTAGATGCTTGATTTAAGTTTTACCTTAGAAATATTTTGGCCTCTAAGTACTCTAAATAGAAAAATGTGGAGTGTAAAATAACGCCCTGACAAAACCAGACAGGCCATTTTAATCTTTTGGGGTAATGTAGGGCATATTGAACTCATTTATTTGATATGTGGGACACATCTCCTAGAACTACAGTGAGAATAATTTCTGCCAGAGAAGCAACCAAAATGATCCCAACTAATTTCAGATTTTTATAGACTTTCTACTGACAGATGCAGCACATGAAATATTTCCCTATTCTGTACCGTGCACATATGAGAGAGCATTAACTATATTCTCCATTATTTTAGCTGCTAGCCTCTCTTAAGGAGCTTTATAGCTGCTTTTTATAACCATTCCTGATGATATTTTCCTGTCCCTGCACTCGCATTGCCAGGGACACAACTACAGTAGCTGCTTTTTGGCTAGAATAATACAACTGTTAATACTAAACTCATACAGTTTAACCACATTCCCCCTCCTTTTTATTTTCTGCTTATTATCAACCTTTGCAGATACAGCTAGAGCAACTTTTACCTAAACACTCAACCCTGTGCTACTGAGACAAATTTGCTTTTGTGGAAAACAGAGCATGTGGCTTCTACAGGTAGAGTGAGCTCAATACCATCGTCCTACTATCTAAAGAAATGATACTTGTAGGGGTTTGCAGCACATTAAAGGCACTGCCCTACCACTTTAGTTAGGGTTTAGTTCCTAAGGGAGAGCTCCTGGAAGCTGCAGAACATTAGCAGGATTGGACAGATTATCAGGTCATGAGGCTGGAAGATAGGGAGGACAGTGCTCTTCTGAGGGCAGATATTCCCCTGACAAAACAATTGCTACTGCTGTGCCTCTGGGAGTAGCTATGGTAAGACTAGCATCTGAGAGCAGGACAAGAAAGAGGGGCAGGTAACATTCTTTACAGTGAGAGGACAGAGCGGAAGGTAGAACAGATAATTCCTGCTCCACAGCCAGACAGACTTGAGAAGAAAATGTCTTAAATGGGTTCCTAAAGAGCCAGAGGTCATGTGAAAGAAAGGAATAAGCAACTTTTGAAGCTGAGGCATCTGAAGCTCTTCTGGCCAAGTGTAGGAGAATGCAAAATGATCTGCCTAAAAGAAGCTGGCTGGAGAGAGCGGGAAGGAATTCACATTGCATTCTTTGACTCTTCTTGAAATACCATACACCTGTCCAATGGCACCAGGGCAGATTTCATGCCAATTGCTACTTCTCCAGCAAAGCTCTCTATCTGCATGCAGCATGAGTGAAGGCCTTTAAAGGAAAAAGAAAGGCTTATTTACAGGGTTTGTTTCTGGGCAGAAGTGTTTGGTAACAGTAAGATACCTGCTTCTGAATGAGCTCTTGACCTTTTTCTGGATGCATCTGCACCAGGTTGAGCTGGGGAGAAACTGACCTCCGGAAAGGATAAATGTCACGGACGTAGGTCTGCCAGGAAAGGAAACAAATGTATTTTAAATAAATGCAATAGTAACAGCATCACTCAACAGAACTGAATAAAGGCCCTTTAGCCCTTCCTGAAGCTTTTGGGTAGGGGCTTTCAGACAGTGTCAGGCATCGCGGAAGAGCATAAACAGAAGAGAAATCTGCTCTTTTCTAAGAAATCTAGACATTAATGACTTAAGAGCAAGGGACTCCACTTCTGCTTCTTCCTCGTCTGTCAAACTCCGATCTTTCACCACACACAACTAAACACCCAAGATGTGGTGCCCACAGGATAGAATTCTGTCTGTTTATGGGCTGCTTGTTCTCCTTTAGATAACCCCAATGTTTAAAAAGGGATGAGATGGAAAGAACAAAGTCATCTGGTCCTGACCTTTGCCTTACCTTGTTGTAATGAATAAGGTTCCATCGCTTATCCATTAAAAAGTAATGAGAAGACTGCGTTTCAGGTATGTTAAAAAACTCCAGACACTCCTGAAGAGGAAGAAGGAAAAACATCCTGTTACTTATTAGCTGTCTTGTACAAAGAACACAACGTCCAAAAGAAGAATATCCAGCTAACAATGTATAAAGGCACAAACCTGCATACCTCAGTCAGGCTGGTACACTCTTCTGGCATTAATTCTTAATTTCTTTTTTTGATCATAAAGTACATGAATATGTTTGTGATAATCAAGGCATGCTGATATCACAGTCCTGAAGACTGATGTTACTTATTTCAACGTCTTCATATCGCACGTATTTGTCTGGCTATATGAGCCACATGGGTATTGCAGCTTCCATTTCCATACTATGTATTTATCAAGCTTTAGTGATAGGTGATGTACAGAGACACTAAAGTTCAGATCCTTCAAAGCACTGAGATGTGTGATTCCCATTAAAATTTAACATAGTTGGACAAATTGAAGGCTTTTACAAATCTGTTTCCTATGTGGCTCAGTTAAGGCCATCCAGGAAATCTTTGGCAGAAGGGGGAACTGACTTCACATCTCCCACATCCCAAGATGTCATCGTGGCTACTGAACTATTATTTCTGCTCTGATCTTGATCATTCCATTTAGTCTTTAGTGTTGATAAACCCAAACATTTAAATGGTTTATGTATTTATTCAAAGGATAGTATACAGCAAATACCCAAAAAACTGCAGTGTCTTCAAATGTAGTTGCATTTGTGGGGTTTTGGCTGTCTGTGAGGTCAGGGCATTTCCGTTACCGTTAAAATGGGATCATGTTTCTTGCAACCAAGCTCTCCTCATATGGAGACAGAAATGGCTGTTACAGCAAAACTTCTCTCTCCCACATTGAAACAGGACAATCAGGCAGAATGTATTGCTGGCACACAGGTATGGCAGGTAAATGTACTATTAAGCAGTTTGTCCAGTTCAATAACTCACTCCTACCTTCAGAAGAGCCTCAAACTGTGTGTCCTCATGGACTGGCAACTGAGTTGGGATGTCACACTCGTTCTGTCCATGCACAACAAGGGTCTTTGTGCCTAAAGGAAGAAAAGGAGTTGCATTCTCCCTGGCCTCTTTAATTAACTCAATTTCAAAAGATTGCCGATGGAGGAAAAGTGATAGTTAAAATTCATTCCTGGGCAGACAGACAATGCCAGTCCTGTCTGGAATCCATTATGTAGTGTTAGCGTAGTCTCACACTTCTACAGTTAATGAGAAATTGATTTGTTCCTAAAGGATTGAGCTGGCTTTAGCAGCAACCGTCACTCTGAGGAAGGAACAAAGCTAAAAGGTCAAATCTGTTTTTCAGCAAGATATCTCTTGCTTGACTCGTGGCGTCCTAGGCTCACAGCATGCTCTTCTTGGGCTCTCTCAAGACTTGAATGAGAGGTTGCATCAAATCAAACTGAGTCTGAATGGTACAGTCTTACAATGATCATCCTGCCAGACTTTCACAGCCCAACTGGCACAAAGCTCTGGGTTGAAAAGACTTGTAATTCGCTTTCTGTTTGCTTCTTTTAGAAGTCCACTCTTAAAGTGGCTTTCTGAATCTCAGGGAATTAGAGGTGGAATTTACTGACTGAATCCTCAACTCAAGGAAAACTGACTTAGAATATGCAGCCATTTGTAGCAGGTCTTTTTCTGATCCAGTTCTGATGGATCTCTGTTTTGGTAGAGAGGGTCATGAACTTGGAAGTGAAGGAGATTTAAAGACTTGTTTCTTATACCTGGCATTGAGGCAGTCACCAGCAGCTTCACTTCACATTGTTCCTTCTTCATAGTCTGTTTGAGATCCTTGAAGAACAGTCCTTCTACATAACCCACCACTTCCCAAAGGAAGGTAAGTGTGGCAGAAATAGCATCCATGCCCCATTCACACGGAGTGCGCACAAAATACATGATCAGTCCTACCTGCAGGTAATAAGTAAGAGGAATATCAGGTTATACACACTCTTAACTGTGCAGAGCATAGTATAAACACAGAACAAGAATATTGTTCTTCTACCTTTCTTCACTCAGAGGGAT
Source organism: Ciconia boyciana (assembly GCF_034638445.1). Lineage (NCBI taxonomy): Eukaryota > Metazoa > Chordata > Aves > Ciconiiformes > Ciconiidae > Ciconia > Ciconia boyciana. The sequence continues at coordinate 38,882,754 of NC_132943.1, read as the reverse complement.
AAACTCATTAAAGTTGTGTCCTGAAAGTTTATACATACTACAGAACAATCTGCCTGTACTATTCTTCCTTTTTCTAGAGAGGATGAGGGGTGGGGCAAAAAGTACTGTTGCAGCCCAGCCTTAAAAGCCATTGTAGATGAGGAAAAGGGAGAATCTCTGCAGTAAGAGAACTCCTATGCCTTCTGCTCTGATGTGCTGCCACATAGACAACTCACAAACAACAGAGGGCTCCTGGAGTAGCATACATCTTGTCTGTTTTTTCATCTCCTAACTGAAAGAACTGCAGCAAATGCATTTTCCACAGTCTAGAAAGAAGCTACTAGATTTGCTCCAACAGGATTGTCCAAGAGCAAAGCACTTTCTGAATCAAAGTAAAATAATAAGTAAAAGGTTTCTGGCACTGGGATCCTTCTGTTGGTCTACAACTCATTGTCCGTGGTTCAATTCAGAAACCCATGACAGGTTGCTTAGGGGTTTAATAAAAAGTTAAAGGTTCCTCTTCCTCTTTCTAGAAGGAACGAAAGGCTGGCGTAAGCCTGGTGACTTACACCCACAGCCAGAAGCAGGTATGAGCTATAAAGGAAAAGTTAAGAGCATTTATTTCATTGCAGATTGTGACATTAACTTCTTAGGACACATACAGGCAGAGGTGAGATTCTGGGCTGCACAGTGGACCCACAAGCTACTCACCAAGTAGTTAAAGAGGATATGAGATGTCTGGGCAGGGAAGTCTCCGATGTTCAACAAAAGCTTCCTTAACATATACATCAGCTCATCCTGGAAGAAAAGCAAATGGTTTTTCTTTCCCTCACAAAATGGAGAATGGATTTCTCCCTTTTGTCCTCCCTGGTTTTGTTTCTTCCCATTTTTCCATACTCCCTTGTTCAACTCTGTCTCTTGGTGCATGAAGTAGAACTATATGATTGTAACTGCTCCCACATTTCCCAAAATAAGGCCCAGGGCACAGCAGCAAGGTCAATGTCTTTCTTTTTTATCTGAGAGAGGCCAATACCTCCTACTGTAATTTGTACTGACTAGCATCCTGATTCTGCACTCCTCTCCCTGTGATAATCCCTGTGTTGCTTATCACAACAAATGACTACCTAGATGATCTGTGAAATCTAGTTCAGCTTAACTCAATAGCTGTGGCTGCTGGGTAGGAGGTGGGGGCAGAATCTAACTTTTCTTCCTTTAGAGGCTGCCTGCTTTAAATGTAGACTAATACATTTCTTATGGTGGGAAGGGAGCGTAGAGGGGAAGGAATCTCACTGTCAGCTAAGGACAGACAGACTGTGTCATAAAATTCTTCTATGGCCCTCATCCTTTTAACCCATAACAGATTTGAGCTAGTGTTAGGGGCATGAAGATGCATAAGACAACCCATGCCAATGCTACATCTGCTGAAAGCTTCCAAGGAAGTACACCTGTTCTCTGTGTTCTGTACTCATGGTTGTAGTAGGCTTATGTAGAGATGGTAAAACAGCAGACTATGCTAGCTCAGAGGCTGCTGAGGCTGGGCAGCATATAGCTTCTTTCTCAAAGATACTTAACAAACAGAAGCGACCCTCTAAACTTAAATGGAAGCTTTGGGGACTATGGCTGAGAAGTCTCAGGAATAGTGAGGCCACTGAGACCTGATTACTCAAGGAATCAAAAAGCAGCCTTTCCTGGCCTTTCTTGAGGTGTAATATTTATTTTGTAGTCAGTTCTTAGGTGGTAGCTTGGAAGATGAGGACAGTGATACTATTGATATTGTACACCGAGTGGCAGTTGAGAAAGTGGTATGGAGAGTCTCACTGCCTTTCATCCAGTCAGAACTGGTGTGCCTTTCTTTCATAAAGCTTAGCCATGGCACTAGAAAATGGTCTAATAAGCCAGGGAGAGACCAGGCCACCCCCATCTTTCAGAGAAAGCTGAACAAAGTAGCATGGGTGAGGCAATATGGCCTGTGTTAGACAGAAAGGGTTGTGCTTCACTAAGCAGCTGTTCAAAGCTTGGCTTAGAGCAAGTCAAATCCTTAGTGGTGGTAAATCAGCTATGTCCCATTTACATTAGTGGACAGAGATCGAAGCCAACTGATGATAGGGCCTAAAAGACTTCAAGCTATGTTATAATAGCAAATGTTCTTCTCCAGTGATGCCCACAGAGTGGTTCTGCCTGCAGCTGTGCTCCCCTGCTCTAAGCAATACATACACCCACTGGGGAGAGGAAGAGTTTACCTGTCGGTTGCTGATTGTGAGCTTCTCAAGGAAATGGCGCAAAACAGTAGAGGGGTCTTCAATTAAGCAGTTCCACAGGACCTGCTGAGCAACAGCACTTACTGTAAAAGAGAAAGAAAAAGAAGTCAAAACCATCTCCCTTGGAAAAGCCTTTAACTGGTACACTTAGACGCAAAAGTTCCTAACCTTCTACCACAATTGTCATTTTTGTACTGAAACACACAGGAGCCTCTATGAGGCACTAGGATTCCTGGTCACCAGTGCAGTCATCTCAAGCAATAATGATAGGTCTAATATTTGAACCTTCCCTAGCTATTGGCAATAGGGCAGGAAGCACTTCACCACTGTAGTCAGAGGAATAATAAAGAAATAACTATTTGGATTCACAACTCCAGGTGGATAAATCTGGCAATTAAAAACCATAAATTCATATACTTTTTTTGTTCATGCATAGAAGTTAAATTTCATGGTGATTCATTGAGTGATTTTATCTGGTATTGGTGAACAGTATTAGATAGTCAGCAGGGAATTATGTTGATGAGCAGCTCCCAAAGTAATTAACTGCAATCCTGTGAAGACTAACAACAACAGAGAATTTTTTTTTTTTTTTCAGTACTCAGTCCCTGATCACAAAATGACACATACATTATTTATGTGGCTGACTACACCCACCCAAAATTGAATACAAAATATAACAGAAAGTTAAATGTGCAGTCAGCTGACATGACGAGTGCTGAGAAAAGAAGGAAAGGCAACAGTCCACCATCTACAAACATTTTAGAGAAACAAGTCCAGAAAAATGCATTATTACTTTACAAATACATCACAGACCAGAAACAAAATATTCAAGCTGTGTATAGGTGGCTTTCCATTTGTCATGGGATCAAAGAAATGCTGGTGGGAATAGACCTCTGGAGCTCTTGAGTCCAAGCCCTGCTTGGAGCAGGACTGTCACCAACCCCAGGTTATGTCAACCATGGCTTTGACTAGCCAAGGCTTGATAACTGCAGTGGATGGAGAATCCATGGAGATTGCACTATGCTCCTGGTTATGAAGTTCCTTCCAAGTTTCTAACCTGAACCTCCCAAGTTGCAACTTCTAAGTTAGAGTTCCTCTAGCTCTTTGTTTCCTTTTCATCACACCAAACAAGCCCAGCTTCTGCAATCACTTCTCACAGAACACCAGTTTTAGGCCTCTTACCATCCCGGTATCCCCTCACTAGACCCTTTCCAGCTTCTCAACATCTTTCTTGAACTGGGGGCTTTTTTAGGGCTCCAAAAGAGCAAAAAAGCCTCAAAACCAAACACAAATAATGGAGAAAAAAAGGAAAAACCCCACAAAGTCACATTTCTGTTGTGAATCTACCTTCAAATAGCTTGTGAAGATTTAATAGATTATTCATAAGCTTTTTAACAAACATATATACTTGTAACAATATATAGCATATACTACTTCTAGGAAACATGAACTGTGAGCAGATACAAGGTTGTGTTACACCTCTTTTCCACTTTAGTTATGACACCTAACAAATGCAAGCCATTGTTCAAAGTGCTGGCGCGTTCTGCCACCCTTGAGCAAGAATCCCGTGAAGTTTAATCTAGGTCAGTACCAGCTACTCCATCCTCCCGGACTTCTCCATCTTCCATCAAATGGACAATGGGGAGCACTGCTGCGCAGATGCATGCTGGAAACACAGCTTGAGGTGGTTGTGGCACATGATGGTTTGGAGTATGCTCTGTAGTGTGTTCTTCATCTGGAGCAGTGAGAAGAGTAGAAGGTGAGTATTAGTGAATAAGCCATGGTATTATCCAGGCAGGTTAAGATAAACATTTATGTTAGGTGATGTACAAACAGAACAAAATGATAGGCTGTCTGATCACTGCGCAAGCACGGCAGGTTTACTGCTATCTCCAAGAAGAAACTGAGCCTCCAGCCAATTTCTTGATCAAGAATTTTCATTGTAAATATATATTTTTTCAATTTACATTTCTCTTCTTGTACAGAACCCATTTTCTTTTTGATGAAATCCCATTTCATTACCATTTTTCAGCCAGAGTGCTCTCCATGGCACTACTCTGTAAATGAAACATGAGAAGTAAGGGAAGACATTGTGACAGCAGGAGTGAATAAAATAGTGCTGGGCAGTAATTTATTATAAAGTGGCTCAAGCTTGGGAATACATTCAGCAAAAGGAGATGCCACCAGCTTTATGGATCAACAGGAAAGGCTTCCAGTGAATGAAATCTTAGGAAAGGATACTCCAAAGTGAAGTCAACCCACCTTCTGCACTGACTGCTGACCGCACTGACCAGACAGAGCCACGGCGGAAAGAATAGTTCCTGTGAGATGTACTGGAGGTGCAGGAAGGACTCACAGAGAGACGGCGGGAGGCCAGGTTGGCAACTTCTTCTACTGACAAAGAGAACGGGAAATGTCAATCCAGATCCAACTGACAGACTTTATGGAACTTTCTGAAGGACAGCACTTACAACCAAGTTGGAACATTGAAAGTTCAAGTCAGGTAACACTTAAAAGGCACAATTTAAAATCTACAAAGATCAGTCAGGTAATTTGCTCATGCTTTGGGAACCAGCAGAGCATTGTTCCATAAGAGTGTTCAGTACTTAGGTGAGTCACGTTGTAACTGAATCGGCTCGATACTTCTTTTCATCTACATCCTGTTAACCATCATGGTTGCTGGTACTTAGTTTTTCCTAAGAATTGGGATTTCTGCTCACAGACTTCCCAATGTATGTTTTGATCTAAAAATCCCTGTACCCACCTAATGGCACATATCTTGGAATGCCTTTAATGAAATCTTTGTGCTCTATTAGCCTAGACCAATGAAAATCCTCACTCAAAGACTAAGCTTTTCATGACTCATGTCATGTAACTTTGGCCATCTGAAAGTTTGGTGCTGAGGTTGAGTCATCTAGGCTCCCCCACTAGTCACCATAAAGCTAGAAAACTCCAGGGACAATTCAGCCTATCCTAAGCTATGCGTCTTAAGACAGATACTGCCAAAGGGTGATTCCTCACACCCTTTAATTATTAAAGGATTAAAGTTAGGAAGGACAAACTTCATTCCTGAGCACACCAAAGCAGGGACTTTCCTAACACTAACAATCAATGTTCCTGGACTTCACACCCCTAAGCAGTGCTCTATGTTGGTGGTAGGTGCTCTCAGGTTCCTGGAATGCAGTTCCTGGCCCTGGAGCACACCTTCTTCTTCCTGCTCTGAGCTTGGTGTGCAGGTTGGCTCGTAGCAGGCCTCCTGAGTGATGGGGATGGCAGTGATGAGACTGGCTTCCCGGCCCAGGCGCTTTTTCTCTTCCTCCTGCTGCAGGTTCTTCAGGATGTGTTCCGCTCGCTGATGGGAACGTGACACAGCTCTGGCTGAAAATGACTTCTGTCAGAAAGAAAGGCGAAGAAACACAGCCTGAAGCTGTTAGTTAAGATGCACACATCCTGCGTTTTTTTGCTAGAGACCTCAGTGACATTCAGCAACTCAGTTTCTAAATACAAATCAGAGTAGTGCTAGCAGAACAGAGATTCACCAGGAGACTCCTCTTGGAGCTATGTCTACAATAAGCCTTGGTGCAGGCTTCTCCCAAGAGACACCACATGAACCAGTGCAGAGAAAATGGTCTGTCAGACAGTTCAATCTTCTCTTGGAGAGAGAACAGCTGTGTGCTCCTAAGATCTCAGTTACTGTCTCTCACAGGAATATGATATGCAGCACAGTACCTCAGTAAACAAACAGAAAAGCCTTATGCCCATGTAGAAAATTCTGTGTGCCCTAAACAGACAGTGTACTACATTTTTCCCAGCTGAGGAAGACAAGAAAACTCAGAGTTTAGCCCACATCTTTTGGCTTTAGCTTCCCCCATGCTGCTGCAGAATAAAAACAGCTCTTACTTTCACGATGTCTCTGCTTACCGACTGATCTTCATTTATAGGATCTTGCACACTCCCGCTGCACTGAGGAACCCAGGGGGGATCAAACATTGGCACAGATGGCATCCCCAGGACAGGAGAAGGCAGAGTGAAATTTATACTTGGAGGAGGGATCTAACAAAAACACGAAAGACATTTTGTTACACTAGACCATTATTAATGTTGGTACTGCTAATTAAGCATGAGCACAAGTATCCAAGACATTAATTACCTCTGCAAATTTTTCCCAACTCCATATCTCACTACACCGTAACACCATGTGAGACAGCTTTCTTTCTTTCTCTCATGTTTTTCCTGACGTGTGTCCCCGTTACGCTCTCCCCATTTTATACAGGAGTTCTACACATCACCTCCCCCACTAGTGTGCCTTACAGGACCTTTTTTTTCTCTAAACAGATTTTCAGGCATTTTCATGGCAGCGTGTCATGACACATCTCTGCCACAAGGCAAGCTGTAAATGCAACATTGTGTTTCACGTGTCCTCTCTACCTTAAAGATCTGCTGTGCTCCCTCTTCCATCCTTGGCCAGACTTGATACCTGAACCTCCAGAGCGTGTGAAATTTGAGAATGGCATTCAGTCTTTGCACTGTCTCTGGGTGATGAAATTCGGACATCAGCATGTCAGAAACGGCCTCTGGCACTTTCACAGCACACAGCAGGAACATGGCAGCTGCAGGGAGAGAACATCTGATCATCTGTTTTCCTTAATAAAGCATCTATTTGGCAGAGAAAAACTGCAGCTGTACAAACCCCCACCAGAAGAAACCTAATCTTGGCTCTAGAAATGAGATCAGCAGTCTACCAGACCTCGGAAAAACTGTACTGCTTCATGAAACCAAGCATGCGTGATTCCACCTTTTGGAGCCACACAGCATTACGCGTGATGCTTATAAAAGGTTCTGGAAAACCTGCTTTTAAAATAAAACACAGTTTTGCTCTTCTCACTAAAATCTCAGTCGTGACTGGTTTAAAATATGGAATATCTCTTGAAGTAACAGGACTAATTCAGTCTGGCTTTCAAAGACTCTACTTCCGAGTGATTTCTGTGATGATTAATAAAGGCTGGTTTAACAGAAGCTCAGCCTTCCCCTCAGAGCAGGAGGCATTGCCCCAGTAGAGGTCTCACCTGTCTATTTTCATGGATAAAACCAAAAAGAAAAGTTCTCAGTTAAATGGGTACCACGCAATGATCACAATCTGCTTCCAAGAGAAAATGGAGTCGCTATGAATTGAGAGACAAAGGACCAGATCACAATGGAAAACAGCACAATAGAAGTTGAGCTGGCCCATAGTTGTTTCATTGGAGCGTATTTGAATAGAAACAGACATAGTCCAACTCCAGATGGATGGAGGCCAATTAATTTAGATGGGTATCTGAGGGGCACTGAGCAGGAAACAAAGCAGGGGGAGCAGTGTTGCTGTGGGAGTGCAGTGGGTGTCAGAGAGTCCATGGCTTCTTTGACCAGTAGCTCACCACAGATCATGGAGACAATTTCTCCTGATTTGGTGGCTGTTTCTCCACAGCAGAAAGAGGACATTTGCCATCGCGTTTGCCTTAACACTTATTCAGAAGATGCCAGGCATGAGAGCTGTGCTGATGGGAGGCAGCCTGAACATCTGCAGAAAAACACGGCTGCTCTTTGACTGCCTAGGTCCTGCCTTGCACTGCGAAGGCTCCCGTTCCTGCTCCGAAGTCCTGCTCCAAATCTGTAGGGACCCTCCTGTTTCACCAGCTCAGAGAACTTCCTACTTTTAGGTGTTTTCGATGTAACTAAGTCAAGTCTTAGTAGGGCTGATTTAAAAGTGTGAGCTCATACTGAAGTAACCAAAAAAAGAAATCCGGCCTTGGAAGAGGTCAGTAGATGGTGCTGTTGTACACTAACACAGGAGTTCTTTTTATCCAGCTTGTGGACAGCAACATTACAAGGTTTCAGGGTTTGACCTTGATGAATGTAATTTATGCTGGGGCTGAAATCACTCGCTACTAAAAAAGCTACTACAGGCCCTCAAATGGATTTTAATCCTCCCTTCAGGAAGGGGAGAAGGAGGAAGATGTATCTCAGGGGCTGCTTTGGAGGAGCAGCCAGATGGCACTCCTCAGGAAGAGCGGCAAAGCTTTGTTCCCTCCCCTGTGAGCCATGGTAAGCATTTGATAAGAGAGAAAAAGTATCCGAAATTACTCCCCCAGAAAGGGACTTGAAGGGGAGAAAGGAGTGCAGTTTCAGGCAGGTTGTTTCTCTTCTTTATTTTGTTCCTTTCTCTTCCTGTCTGCACATTTGGCCTGGGAAAGGCGAAGGTGAAGGGGAGAGCACAGAGAAGACCTGTGGGCTGAAGAAGTTCACTGTGCACTGGTGGAGCAGACGGAAAGTGAGAGAAGTGTGAAGAACATAAGATGTGGACTCAAACAATGGACTTCAGGGCAGAATTCATTGCCAGATGTGGAAAATGAAGGACTGGTAAGCTAGATTGAAGTGTGACAAAAAGGGGAGCGATGTCTGAGGAGCACTTCTAAACGCTTGCGTTGTTAGCAGCTTTTGATAAAAATGCCTGTAATTTAATCTTCAGTGTAAGAACACCTGTGATGGCTCCTGTAGGTGTGCAAGTCTGGGGAAGATGGCAATCTTGAAGCCATTTCCTTGGGTGCTGGGGGAGGAGAAAGGTAGAATTTGAAAGTTGTGGGAGATTGGCTTACAAACAAATTTGATTGCTTTAATTTATGCTTTATTTAAGTAATCTGTTTGTTGTGCGTGAGGGAGGTTCAAAGTTTCTAGGGTTGTGGCTCATGATTTCTGAACATCTGGCATTAGCAGACACTGGCTGTGAGTGTCTGGACAGGACAATAAGACTAGAAAGGACCTCCTGAGTCACATCATCTTTCACAAACTCTTAAACCTAAGCGCATTTGTTCTCTTTTCTGGTGGTTAGAAATCTTCTGTTTTCCAGATGAAAGAAGTCATAAAAAGTTCATACTCATCTTTATGCTACCATGGCTTAAATAATTCTTCCTCCTTGCCTGGTCTCCTGTATTTATGGAGAGCAACAGTATTCCCTCTTAGTCTTCACCTGAATCTGTTAAATAAATATCCTCATCATGTAGGCTCTTCATTCTTCCTCCTGTCCTAACAGTCTTCCATTGTACCTGTCCCATGTAAACGTCTCTTTCTTCAGTGACCAGAATTGTGCATGGATGTGCTATGTTCTAGGTAATTGTACAATGTGCTTTACAACAGCATTAATACTTTGAATCTCTAATGGAATACCTCTTCTGACACATCCTGACTGTATTTATTGTTTCCACAGCTGAATTCTACTCGGTCAGTCAGTCATCCTCTGCCCAACTGATATAGTCTGAATTCCTCCAAATCTATATCAGTTCCATGGGAGAATATCCAAGCTCATAACAGAACAATTCTTATTAGTTTGCAAGGACATAATCTTACACTTTGTAGTAATAAATTTCATCCCATGTCTGGAATTCCTTTTCCAAGGTAATACTCTCAGGTATATGATGTGCTAATCTTCTTCTGTCTTAAAGATGCCTCTCAACTATGTGTCATCAGCAAATGTAGTCTGCACAGTTTAATACCAAGTGGAAATGGAAAATTTAGATGAATACCATGCCATAAGACTACTTATTGAGCAATGCTTCTGTCTCCATGCAACCTGAGAATTTTCCTTTCAGCACAACAGAGGAGCTATGACAGGAACTGTCATCCACTCTCATCCCCTTTCTCAGTTTTTGTATCAGCCCTCAACTGGTACTAACAATTTGCATGAGGCAACATAACAAAATACTTCAGTAAACTCTGGACGGATTAAATCACTGTGTTTCCTCTGCTTAGAAAACCAGCTAAACACAAATACTAATTTTGATGCTCTCTAATCACCCACCACAACCAGGGGCTGAGAGATTGCCTTCCTAATCCTTCTGACCACCTCTTTTGTACAGAGCATAAAAACACATGAAGGTCTATGAAAGCCAAACAGCCCCCAAGAAACCCTTGGTGTCATTAAGACTCCTCCACTACAAAGCTGTCTTGCAGGGCCTGTGACCTACTGTGAGTTGTGCAGCCAGGGTAGCCATACTAAGTGGTTTTGTTCCCTTACCTGCTGCTCCAGCCATGTGCTCATCCACACTGAGCAGGAGCTCCCATGCTGCTGGCTGGATGTCCCCATACATCTCTTCTGTGAGGATAGGAGCTGCCTTGATTAGCAGTGACAAAGGTGCAGGGGAGAGGCTCATTACCTGCAAAAAACCAAGCCATGCCTTACAGCTGAGCTCTGCAAACTATCCACAGTGAACAACACACTCAGTAATTTTACCCTAGTTTTGGTCTGCAGATTGCCCACTGATAACCTCTAGTTTCAGCCATTTCAGATAATGCTCTATAGAAGAATGTTGCTTTCAGCCTACACTGAAAAAGCAGTGTTTGCAAGCTAGCTCCTTGAGTCTGTTGCTCATCACTCATGTCAACAAAACACTGATAAAGAGGAGAAAAGGAAAGCCAAACTCTCCCAAGGTGGTGCACAAACAGTGGTACAGATCCATGAAAATCTCACAGACTGCCAAGAACAGGCCTGCGGAGAGCCTGTTGCTTCTTCAGGAACAGTGAACAGGAAAGAACAAAGAAAACTATTCCTGTAAACTGATAGCTTGTATTTAAACACATCTGTGGATTTTTTAATTTTTTATTTTATTTTAATTTTTTGTATCCCCAGGTTTGATGCATGTGTTGCTATGGGAAGCCAGAGATGCAGATTGCGATTTAATGGAGCTACATGTTTAAAGGATTCTTTGATGGCGTTACCTTAAGAGGCTTAAATGTAGCATTACTCAGCTGGGGAAAACATACAGGGCTGAGCTGACTGATATTCAGGAACAACAGTTCTTCACACAGTCTTATAGATCCATATACATTCTCCTTCTTGTTGCAGTCTAACCTGACATCTATGTATCAGCTGCCCTAACTAGCATATGGCCTAGTCAGTACCTGGTGCCTGATGTATTTTAACATTCCAGAGTCCTTCTTCCCTTCCAAGTTGATATCAATCACTCTCTTTTTTAGAGAAGGAGTTCTCAAGCATGACTTGTCTGAGCACTGAAATGAAAAAAAAAGAAAGTGGAGTTGACATTTAGATTTCCCAAAACGTGGAAAGGGAGGAGATCATGCACAAGAGGAATTTCCATACACTAGAAGCTGTCTAGTACCAGAGCTGTAGCACAAAGCCTTCTCCTGTGCTGGCAACAGGCCTAGTATCAGTGAGATGACATATCTCATCCAATTTTCTTCTCTTTTTAACAATGCTTTTCCCAATAAAAGCTTAAGGCAGAAGCCAGTAAACCAAATGAGGAATGTGAATGTGCTCTGTGTAATCTTCACAGGTGGCACACCCATCTATTTCAGGAGAACAGTACTTTAAGGAGGTTAGAGGTAAAAAGTCTATAGCTTCCCCCTAAAAAATTACCAACGGAGGTGTTTACTGTGTACAACACTGATTCCTCTCAGCTACATTGTCTTGGTTTCACCTGGGATAGAGTTAATTTTCTTTCTAGTAGCTGGTGTAGTACTGTGTTTTGGATTTAGGATGAGAATAATGCTGATAACGCACTGATGGTTTAGTTGTTGCTAAGCAGTGCTTACACCAGGCAAGGACTTTTCAGCTTCCCAGGCTCTGCTGGGTGCACAAGAAGCTGGGAGGGGGCACAGCCCAACTGGCCAAAGGGCTATTCCATACCATATGGCGTCATGCGCAGTACAGAAACTGGGGGAAGTTGGCTGGGGGGCAGAGATCGCTGCTCGGGGATGGGCTGGGCATCGGTCGGTGCGTCGTGAACGGTTGCATTACTTTTTTTGGTTTTGTTTTTCCCTGGGCTTTGTTCTTCTTTCTCTCTCTCTCGTTATTTTCCTTTTCATGACAATTTCTATTATTATTATTATTATTATTTTATTTTAATTATTAAACTGTTCTTATCTCAGCCCACAAGTTTTCTTACTTGCGCTTTTCAGATTCTCTCCCCCATCCCCCTGGGAGCAGGGAGGGTGAGCGAGCGGCTGCGTGGTGCTTACTTGCCGACTGGGGTTAAACCACGACATACATTTATCTTCTCTTCTTCCTCAGAAAGTGTAAGTAACAACACATTTCAGGACTTGAGCTCACGCCTGCCTCAGAGTTGTCCCTAGCAGATTGGCAATGACAGTGATAATGACAAGTCCTTTTTATGTTCATTGTTCACAATACCAGGGAGTTTTCCCAGAATGCTAAGTTGCCACAGACTCTTCTCCTCAAGCTAGTAGCCTGCTGATTAACACAGGGGTCCTCGTTTATCAGACAGCTCACAAGCCCCATGGAGCACATAGCCAGGTCTGCATATTGCAGCTACCTCTAGCCTTTCATTCTGCAAGCTGTGAGAGTAAAAGAGAGGTTCCTCTGGAACCCAGATAAATGTGGAAATGGTGCCCATGCAGTCAGAGAATGACAACACTTGAAGAATACCAGAGCATGAGGAACCAGGATGAAAAGTCTACCATTACATAAAATTCAAAAGTTATCAACTGCTCTCCTGCAGTGAGGTCTGTACAAACACGGTGCATGTGCTTGTAGGAAACCTTATTGTCCCTCAACCTCTTTTTTCCTTGCTGTTGCTTAAAGGCTTTGATGGTTTGACAGATGACGAAATGTGTATCACTTTGCCTTGCAATTCAAAGTTGGAGATGAAACAGCACACAGTAATGCACAGTGTTCTTTTGCTGCCTTTCATGAACGCTGCCAGCTGCTCATCTCAAGCCTGCCTTCTGTAGAGGAAATGACTGCCTCTTTTTCTAAACAACTGATACACCACTTTTCTGTGTCAGAGGAAATATATGGGGGTTACAGTTTCCAGGAAAGAAGAATCATTATCTGTTGTTTCATCTGCTCTGTGCTTTGTTCCATACAAATACCCTTCAATTTTCTAACTTGATAGGAAACAAACAATCTGCTGGCTGATGAAGAAACATTATGAACTTGTCTCCTGCTCCTTCATTTTCCACTTACAGGGGTGATAGCCTCTTTACCCAACTGAAATCTTGATGAGAGTTTCATGAGCACTTTTGTTTTCAATGTTACTGCAAAGTAGTTGAATGACTCCACCATTACAATTATTCAGAATAACTGCAGTCTGGCAGTTGTGGTCAGGAATATGAAAGAATTAACCAACTGTTGACATGATTCAGTTGGTACCTGGGTGGGCACTTTACTGAAAGCAGAAATGTATTTCCACTGAAATTAAAGGCACCACTTATATGGCTAAAAAGGCACAATTTTGTTTGAATATCCTGCTGAACTGGTCATTAAAAGCGTGTCCCTAAAGAAACTCTAACATTAAAGACTAATGTGTACAGTTCTTGGAACAGCTCTAAGAGCTCAGACCTAAAAGAAAGAAATTATGCAAGATTCTACAAGAATTTCAAGAGTAATTACAAGAAGAAACATGAGAAAAGAGACTGGACTCCAGGGGCTGGTAAGTAGAGGCCATAAAAGAACATTAAAATTAAAGTCAGGTTATAAGCTTTTAAACAACCTTATCAGCAACTAAGATTCTTCCCAATCAATAGATTATGTTCCTTCCACTATGCTAAATGACTTAATGGGGTTTTTTTACAGCAGAGCTCTGTTTAGGAAGGGCTGTGTTCATTTTGTCATGAAAGAACTGTTTGAGTACATTATGCAGTCCTTGAAGGTAATTATGACCTGCATGGACAACCCCCAAAACATTCTGCTTTTTCCATCTACTCACTTCCTTTTGCTTTTTGCCTCTTGCCACACTGTTCAATGTGCTGTTTTCTCGCAGAGAGTCCACTGTGTCTCCATACAGGAGTTTGATGGCCCGGACAAGGCGAGCACAGGACCGGCTGTGATGGAGGTAGCAATGTGGGTGACAGTAGTCAATGTGGGTACATATGAAACTTTGCTGGTTGCATAATAGGATCATAACCTTGAAAAGAAAACAAGAGAATAGTTACCTATAGAAAAGGGAGTTACACACAGAACTGCGTAGGGCAGCCAGTGATGGGGACAGTCAAACTAACTTTTCCACATCCTAGCTGGGGAGGCATGAAGCTCAACACAGCTTTTTGAAAAGGTACGTGTGTCTGAGCAGAGCTCTATACTTGTGATTTACAAACTAGCTAGGCATGGCTAAAGAAACATCAGTGTTAACAAAGCAGACAAAGTGACAGAGCTGCTGTAGATGTGTATGTTTGGCTGGTGGCAAGAGTAAGGCTGAGGAAAAGAGTGTTCTCTCAGTTTGCAGAAAAGCTGTCGTACCGCCACTCTGAGATGAGGGCTTAGACTGGAAATTGTCAACTACTCAATCATCATTAAAGCTAGAAACCCACCAGTTTTGAGGGTTAGTTTCCTTGAAGGAATGGGAAAGGAAATGTCTCGGTATGCTCTCAAGTAGGAATAAACTGTGCCGGTTGTTCTGCATATGCTTCCCTCACTGTGCTTGGGTAGGCCCATGCAGCCTAGCTTTATGTTAGCTGGCTCAGTTACTATTTCTAGTGGTGCTGCCATATGGCAGCAAGGAGCTGTAAAACCCATCTAAGAAACAGAGTAAATATTTGGGCATGTAGCTATTCTGAGCCCTGCTTTGCTGCAGCAACACTGCTATTAGTCCCTAAACTAATTAATTAAAGACAGCCTTGAGTAAGTCTACACTTCAGTGACTGCTCTCTGGTGTAACTCAGAGGGTTTCTTCCCGGAGGAGCAGAGCTCAGTCCAGCAGCTCTTTGTACATTGGTCTTCCATGTCACACACAAACCCAGCCGCTTAGTAGCCCTCTGAGGAAAACACACAGGCATCCCCAAGCCATTCACACTGTAGGTCAGAACTGGCCTTTACGAGTCCTTCTCTTTGTCCCACAGCCTAGTGCAGAAATACCCAGAACTACCAGAAAGAGGCTATACCACCTTCTTGATCCATTTATTGTCTGTGCAGCTGCAGTCTGCTGGCTCTCTCAAGTAAGGCAGCCGCATCACTCTCAACCCTCAAATATTTAGGCTTCCAAAAAGTCAGGACCTTAATTTAAAACAAATCTACGCTGAGTATGTGGGATTCTTGTCTTTGCCTGCCTGTTCTGGCCTCATGTTATTTTGGGGTCAATCAGGAATAACTCAAGACACTAGTGTTGTATCAATGTATCAATATGCAAATGGTATAAATCTGATCAGCATTGTATAGCCTCTACCCAGCCTCTAGTCCACTGTTATAACTTGTAGTTATGGTACACTGACATAGAGTGAGGACATCACGCTCCAGGCTGCCGTAAAGGACAGGTAAAGGAAATGCTGGTGCATGCATAGAAGCAACTGGAACCAGTGATCCTTTTGAGTGGTTTTCTCATGACCATTAAGTAAAGCAGTTTTTTGTTTTGCCTGTAGTTTTAGTCACCATCCACCCACACCTTCTTTCCAACAAACAAAAAGATAAAGTTCTCATGTGATATTGGTACTGGTGTGGCATTAACTGGAACAGGTGATTTTTCAAATCTTCCTTTCTCCTATGCAGGCTAATCACATGTAAAGCAAGACAAACATCTCAAGTTCCCTGCAGTTTATGCCTTGTATTTATGAGTCCGTACATCCTCCCACATTGAGCAAAAGCACCATGATTTATCCTAAGCTGCTAGCTAGGGAGATGCCTTTTATCCTCTAGCAATTCATCGCCTAGTACACACTCTCATGTCTAACATATTCAGTTTAGTACACTGGAATTTCCAAATCTGACAGAGAAGTGGGGTAGTCCAGGGATGGAGGTACTAGCTTGAAAGACATGACATTCAAGTTCCCCACCCTGCCACCCTCTTCCAAAAAAGACTGCTTTTCAAATCAAGAACTGCTTCTGACATCACAGTATTAGATTAATCTTGTTCTTGCCCACACCCCATAGGAATGGGGGAGTTAAGAGCAAACTGTGTGAAATACTTGGCGGAAAGAGGGGGATATCAAGTCATTATTGGCAGCCATCTTTCCAAAAGGCAACTCAGAAGTCAAAAGGCATCTGTCCTCATACACACATGCAGGATACAATCAATCTGTGCACAGGGAGTCAATCCAACTTTTCTGCAAAGCATGTGCACATGGGCACACTGACCATACTGCACCATCACAGACTGTCATGAGGCAACAGAGGTAGAGGTGTACAGTCCTTGGATATCAGTGGATTGAACGGTGTAGACTTGCCCAACTGACTTTTGGCATGTCTAAATCATGGGTACAGAGATCACCAAAATGGATGTCTTAGGTCCTGCATGACCAAACCACATATCCAAACCACTGTTGCACTCCTTGTCTGTTGGATAGAGTCAAAACTACACAAGACCCTGTTGGGTTAGACATTATGGTAGAATACATCTAATGGAATCAAAGAAAATGTTCCAAAAGTATTTTTTTTCCCCACAAGGTGCATAATTAAGCTCATTGCCATAGAGTTAATGGAGACAAAAATATATAAATTGGCTCAAAAAGGGGTTGGAAAAACTCCCTGAGGAAAAATCTTCTGGTAGTTAGTAAACATAGTGGTCACCACAGCTCAAGTAGCTTCTAAAATACCATTTCCCAGAAGCTGGGAGCCCAGCTCACACTGAAGCCCATCCTGTTACTCTTCCCGAACTACCCCCTACTAGCCATGCTGGAGATAAGACACTGAGCTAATAGATTTTTCAGCTGAGGTAGCACGGCTGTCCCTGCACACCCAGAGAGAAATAGTCCCTTTTCCCTTACAAACTAAATATATGAAGTGGACAGAGGGAGCAAGACAAAAACTTTCTGGTTTTAGTCTATTTTAGAAATGGCAAAGAGACAATTTCCAAAGGTCGCAGCTTACTTACACTTGAGATCCTTGATGCTACCTGGAGAAAGCACAGATTGTGATCTGGTTATTGCCAGCACAAAGGTTTTCCTACTGAAAATGCCATCCTTAAGAGTGCTGCTGGCGACTCATACTTACATGCAGCCATGACATGTTCCGATGATAGTTCTCCTCCGTGCCTGTGTTGCTCAGCACCTCGGGCTCAATGCTAGGTTCGCTCGCGCTCCAAGGGCTCCCTTCTTCAAAAGAAAAATACCCAAAAGGTGGTTGTTTTTATTGCTTCCTATGTGCTTAAAGACTAGGGACAGTGCTTGTAAGCCAGGCCAGCCTTGTGGGAACAGACCAGAGTACATAGAATATGTCACACTGGAAAGACTGCGTTTGGACACCCCTCCCCAATCCTTGTGTCATGCTGGCTTGACAATTACAAGAACCATTTAGACATGGCTCAGAGGCCATCTTGTTAGTAGCAAACACTGCTCCCTCCCCACTTTTTTCTTTAAGGTAAGGGGAGAAGGTAAATGAAAAACATCAGAACCAAATTCTTTGCACCATTCAGATGCTGCAAATGGTTGGCTTAGTGATCTGCATTGACTGGGCTCTGTGGTTAAAAACGTCAACAAAAATCCAACCAGAAGTGGCATCCAACTGGAAATGCCAATGGGCAAAGTCACTGCTAATTGCCCATGGAAACGGCTAATGTCATGGGGATGAAAGGGGAAAAAAATCCTGATTCTAGCACACTAGTTCTAAAGAACTCAGGCAAGGAAGCGATTTCTCTGGGAACTTCACTGATCCCGTGTTTACTCTAGCCATTTCATAACCTATGGGCCTCCTATAATACTAACATTAATGCTGTTAAGAGATGGCTGGGGATGAACTCTGGTTAATCCTTTCTTTCTCCTCTTTAAGTGAACTGTGACTTGCCAAAGTCTACAGAACAGGCAATCCCACTCTCCATGTTCACCTACTGAAGCATCTTTTGGGCAACATAGAAATGACCATTAAGCTTGGGAGGTTATTTCAGCTGCAAATGTATCCAACCCGTAGTTTTTCGTTAACACCCCTAGCAGAGGGAGCCCCTTTAGTTCAACTGTGATGGAGATTTCTTGTGGCAGGATGCACATTTGGTTTCCATAAGAGAAATATACAGGGATCCATCTTTTGAAGACTAAGGCAGGCATCTGTAAACTGTAAAAATATACGTATATGCCAATATGTATAAATATAGTATGTAGCATGTACATGTTATGTTCTACATATAGGAATATATATATTACATGTCATATGACATGCCTGTGACATCATATGCTACACAGAATATGAAGTGTATGTCTGTACATATATATATCCTATCTGTTAATATGGACAATAAAATATCATATGACCTCATGTATTCATTATATCATATGATGTAGGGGTGTGTGTATGTGCATACACACACGTGCATGTGCTCCCCTAAAGACAGCAAGCGTTTGGCTGGCAGGCACCAGCATTCCAAGAGTTCATGCTCTAACACGGAGCTCTGAATTGACAACCTGTGCATGGAGCTGACGCTGCACCCAGGATTTGAACCATGTTCCTCCCAGGCCCTAGTTCAGGCAGTCCCTGAAGAGGACTCTAGGTTTTTCCTAGCCTGATGGGGTGGGGGTCTCTTGTCACCTCTAGCTCTGCTGCAATCACATCAAGAGTTTAGGTCCTGCCTATTGTCCCCTCCCTTTACACCCACTCGTCTAAGTTACCTATATCAGTGACAGTGTCCCTGCTGTGGGACAGCTGCAGCTCCTCATTCTCAGACTCTGAGTCCTGCCGTGATAACTTGGTGCTCTTTAGGCTGCCGGCCCGGCGAATGCTGGAAAGGGAACCCCCCTTCTTCACCCGGAAACTGCGGGTTCCTTTAATCTGGAGCAAGCGGGAGCCTCCTATCCTGATCTTCCTGCTGGGAACTGTATTAAAAGAATAAAAGAGGACTTTTTTCCCCTTAATTTTTCCCCATTTAAAAAAGAAAGATATCCTGGCCCTCCCCTCCCTCCCGACCCTTTGCTGCCAGCCTGTATTGCAGCGTCTTCTACCAAGGAATGTGGGGCCAGAGGCTCCCTCCAAAGCCACCGCCAATGCAGCTCTGTCAATCAGGCAGTAAAGATGCTTTACAGAAATGTGTTCGGCACCTCATTTCCTGGAGACCTGGTACGTCACCTCAGGCCTTGTCTGTATTTGGAATTAGCCCTCGTTCAACCACCAGCAAGTAGAGTCAGCTGCTCCAACAGAAACCCAAAACGTGGACAAGGAAAACCTACGATTCACACCAATTTGAATCAATTCCTGCCCGGAAACAGGGTCTGCCCAATCGATGTAAATTGCAGTTTTCTTTGCCAGCCCCTGGGGTTTACATTAGTGCAGAATCACCTCTTGCTAGGGATAGATGGCTGAATCCCAAGCATGAACAAGGCCCCATGGACAAACCTATTTTCCTGTGGGCCTGGGTTCAGTAAACCTCACTGAGCTCTGCAGTAGGATCAATTATTTATTCATACAGCACGTGTGACTGCAGAAGGGTAGTCTGCTTCATGAGGTTAGCACGCAAGACTTCTTTGAAGTAAGATTTGCATAAATCCGTGTCTCTGCATGTTACTCTTCATCATTAGAATGCTTTAGAGGAAACGGGAGCACGTAGATCCTCTCCTTCAGACAAATCAGCAGCTTTCAGGCATTAACAACATCCATTGACACTCTGCATTTTTGATGAGCACAGACATGAAATGGTTCAATGTTCAAAGCACCAACCGTTTGCACTTTCATTCTCCTCTTAGTTCAAAGGCAGTACATGGCAATATGTCAGTCCAAATGTTGCAACACTCAGTCATTTTACTGCAGATCTAATCAGGCAAGGCCATGTGTGATTGATTACCTTTTGGTGTGTTGTTGAGAATGAACAGGATACAGCTTTTTGGATACCACGGGTAAGAAAAATATTTTAATGGAATTGTATTTTGGCTTCAGGAAAAATCAAACACACCTTTATTCCTGAGAATGGCCCTAATTCCTCCAGAACCCAATTCCCACTCCCATTTCCAGTGGCTAACGTCCTGGCCGAAGACAGCTGGATAGGTTTTGAAAGCTACTCCTCAGTCCTCATGAATCGGCTGGGCAAATCACTGTTGAGTAACCAGAGAATCTCCCTCCAAGTGACCATGCTGAGTTCCTTAGCAATCACTACTGCTTGAATTCTGTTTAGATCAGCCTCAATAAAGTGGCTCAGTTCCCCCGAAGCCAAACCATTTAAGCACTTGTAACTGCATTTCATGAAGTCTGCAGAATCCCATTTTAGCACTCAAATAGTACATACGATCCTCTGAGAGCCTGCATCTACCTAGCTTTAATGTCTGTATTTCAGACCTACCTGGAGCAGATTCTATACAGTAAACTTGTAGCTTTTGGATAGCTGTTAAGCCACGCCTGGGGTGAGCAATGAGAGCAAAGTTTTTAACACTCCGGAAAAGATGAAAGGAAACAGATTAGTACTCATCAAAGAGGTTGAGATAAAGAAACCTGTCACTGCAGGCGAGAAAAATTTAGTTACATTCACACAACAACATTTTCTTATCTAGAAAAGTGTAGATTACGAAAGATGCCTCTGCATCTGTTATGTTTGGCCCAGGTGGATGCCCAGAAGAATATGCTGTGGCCAGAAAAAAGAACATAATTATTGTAATTTTAAAATATAACATTATCTTGCATTTATTTAGCTTCCAAAATACTGCAAATACATTTTTGCTAGAGTATATTAGTATATTAGGATTCAGCATTCCTACCATATTCACTTTTCCCATCTCTAAAATGTATTAAAGAGGCAGCTTTAGTAAAGGAATACTACATGACAGCTTAGGGAAAAGGGAGAATGGGAAAGAAAACTCAACTGAAACTGCAGGGAAAATGTAGTTTAACAGAGTCAAGGATGCAGAAAGTTAATACTATATTTGCAAAAATAACTCAATTCTGCATTATGCCTGTAGCACAGTAACACATGAAGGAAAACCTAAGTCAGCATTGTCTCTAAGAAAAATAGCATAGTTAGAGACCAGCCACCAGCATTTTCCAGCAGGACTGTGTGCTTGTAGGCATTCTCCCACTCAGGTAACATCCCAGTGGGTGGGACTGCTGCCTGAGAGGCTGAAAAGTGGTTTCAAGTAATTGTCATAACTATCTTCAAAAAAAACCCAACCTCAAAACCAAGCTTTTCCTCACCTAAATAGTTAGAGACATCTTATCCCACTGATCTTGAACTATCAGACAGACCAGAAGGCTGTGTGCTTCTCTGGGCTGCCAATATGCCAAAGGTACAAAAAATGAGGTTGAGCATGAATTTATCCAGCTCACCTTTCTTAGGTGGATACCTAGCTGTCTTCACAGGAGTAACTGTCCCACCTGACACAATTTTGGAGGCAGCTGTACACCATGTAAGTCTTGGAAGCAGTTCTAATATTTTCTCCTGTAATTGTGGCAGGGTCACAGGTGAAGACAATACAACATTTATGCAAAGCCTCCTGAAGTCAATAAAAGCTCCTCTGAATCATTAAAACACATTACAGTTCCTAGAGGATAACCAGCCACAGACTCCATCCTTTTCAAACAGTCATCAAACATTTATCCTTTTCAAACAATCATCAAAATTATCATTCAAACATCTGCACCTTTATATGACTATTATGAGACAGAATTTAAACAGCTCTAGAAAACTTGTTAGAGGGAGAATAATTTACAGGTAACTGTCTGGCAGTTCAGCTTCTAATTGCAAATACACACGATGACTGTATATTGTATTGCAACACTTGTACCATCAGATAGTATGTGAGTTTTGCATGAGATGGCTCAAAAATGGAAACAATCTGCTGTTCTCAGCAAACACAGTGAGCTTGAGGTTTGCTTGTACAGTATACAGTATGTTGGTAACATTAATCTGCTAGCCATCAAAAGCCACATAGGTGTGT
The DNA here is from genome assembly GCF_034638445.1 of Ciconia boyciana. Classification (NCBI taxonomy): domain Eukaryota; kingdom Metazoa; phylum Chordata; class Aves; order Ciconiiformes; family Ciconiidae; genus Ciconia; species Ciconia boyciana. Next base: position 38,860,738 of record NC_132943.1, on the reverse strand, counting down.
GTTTTTCATGTGGTAGCAAAGAATTCAAGAGATCAAGTGATCAACCACTAATTCTGTGAGATGCCATGACTTCCAAACCAGTACAGATTTTCACAGAAAGATCCCAATCTTCCCTCCTATCTGTGGTTTTCCCAAAATGAAATACTGTAATCAGAATAAAAACCAAACAAGAACACTTTTGATCTTTATTTTTAAAGTGAATCAAATAGTGAAGCTTCTCTCAGCATCCCACTGAGAGACAGTTTCAAACAAGGTATCCTTTTTAGAAATCTTGCAATGCTCTCAATCGGTTTTAGTCATAGCAGTGTTTTATAAAATTTAACATCTTTGCTTCTCACATTTGTTATATTGAACCCTGAAGGCCAGAAGCGTCTCAGAAATGATTCAAAGCCACGTGACTCCATGGCCGCCTGCTTTTTAACACAGTCTATGCAAATGAAAACATAAAATCAAGCGCCACTTCACAAGCCCTGAGAATACAAAAGCCTTATTGTGCTGACAAACCTTTTTTCTCCTCGAAGCCAGCCTCAGATTTGAGGGTGTGGCTGCTGCTGTGCAGGGAATCCTTTGAATCTTCATTTTCATCCAGAACCCCAGCAAAGCTGATCTTTCTTTCATACCTGTGCCGGTCCATCTCAGGGTCCAGACGCAGCCTGCAGCTCTCCAGATCCTGTATCAGTATGCAGACCACACAGATGTGCAAGCACTTTGAGACCCCATGCTTTTCACTGCAACCATAGAAGCTTCAGGAAGAACTGCTTCAGATGGGAATTTATTTCTATCATGCAGTTCTTCATCTACCCTGACACTTTCTAATCCAACTACTCTTTGGACTTGCAGCACGCTGAGCCACGCTGTCAGGATGGAAGACTTAACAGGTGTTAACATACATTTCTGGTTAACACTGCTGAGTGAATTGGCACCCTGTCTGCAGGCTCATGAGGGGGAAAACACATAAATGGTGCCTAATGGATAGGTGGCAATAAAAGGTGGCTGTTGCTCAAGATGCCGGGTGGATGGTTAGGTCTCTACTCCAAAAGGCTCCTTGTGGTTGATTAGGGAATGCATTGCCACTGTACTCATCAGAGGCAGAAAAGCTGAGAGAAAGCTAGCTGACAGTGCAACAGCCACGACAGCATGGCTCAGAGCAAGCTTTCTGTGTGCAGATCAGGCTGAAAGGACACAGTGGAAAACAGGGAGTAATAAAAATGTTGGCTGCACTTAAATTCTGGAAAATAAACAGCATTGCACCAGAAAGAAGCTAGTTTGCACCATCATTTTCTCCTGTTAACAGAAATGGCACCATTTGTGCCACCTACTGGCTACCAATTTGGGCCAAAAAAGCAAAAGTCCTAAGATTCCACAAGCTAGGGATTATCATCTGCTTTCTCTAACCACAGCTAGAAAAAGTGAAAGAAAGACTTTGAACTGCCGTGCTGGCAGACACAGTTAAAATGCCGGGCTCTTTAAGAACATCATTTGTGCCTTTTGACTGGGGCTGTCATCAGCTTTGAGATCTCCCCACCCAAAATGTAACTAGCTGAATCTAAGATGACACAAAGCTCCTTGCTGTGAGTAAACGGCTGATGAATGTGAATGATAACATCACTGAAATTATCCAAAATAGTTATTCCAGATAAAATTCTGTAGGCTCAAGAGATCTCATATGGGAATTTGCATACAAAACTCCTATAGAAGTTATTGGGAGCTACTTGGGTAGTGACAAAGTCTGCTACTCTAAGAGTTGGTTTGGAAAAAAAAAAAAGGTTTTCTCAAACATATGTTCTAGACTGAGCTGTGCTGAAATGGGTCCACTTAGCCTATCTAACACCAGACGAAGGTCCCAAACCATTTGCAGTCAGCTTTGCATCTCCAGGGAAAATTATCATAAATGATTGTCAGAAAAGCTAACAGTTGATTGCCATAAGGGAAATATTTTGACTTTGCTCAATAACAAAAACTGGGATATAAAAAGGTGGGTGCCTAAAATAATGATTTCTAGTATCTCTAGCATTGAAAACTTCCATGTAAATAGTTTAAAACGTATCTAACACAGTTTAGGATATGAAACAAAGGCTAAAGCATTTCAGAATAAAAATCTGTGATCAAATCTGTCTGAATTACAGCAGCTTCATAAATTAGCATGCATAAGCTGAGCAGTACAGGTATATTCCTAGGGCACGGTCAGAGTTCCCCTCCCTGGAGTGTTTAAATACATTACTCCTCCCAGCTGTTTGTCAACATGCTTACGTTGGAAATCGCTGCCCCCACAAATTAACTGACAGAATGAAACACATCCTCTTAGCACACAGATAGTCTGACTCTATCTATCTTCAGCAACTGCTAAGCTAAAATGAATGACTTCCCACCACAGCAAATGACAAGGTCCAGTTCTCTGGCTCTACTGTGGCAGCAGTAGGCTTCAAGAGAATATATTCATCACTCCTAGCCATTTGCAAAGTGAGCTTGTATCTACTCCACCAGCTTCAGTAAAAAGCTTTGATTGTAACTTCAGTCAGGACTGCCTACCTCACTCAGACATAGGTAAGGGTGCTTATGCCCTCAGCCTGGTAAGTCTGGATGGACTAGTTCAGTTGCAAACGCTTCAGTTCTTCAAGGCTGCTAAGTCTGTGCTCATATCTATGGAACAAGTATGCCTGCAAACGCCAATGGAAGTGAGATTTGCTCTACTGGAATTTCAGCTTTATGGACCTTAACATTATGTACCTGATTCTCTTGGAAAGAAAGCATCACTTCATAAATACAGAGACTTAGTATTTTAATCTGGAGTGTTGTTGGCTCTTCACCCCCTCCCCATACAAAGTTAAAAGAAGCACTCTATGGCCATTTTCTCTAATAGGCTCTTGCATAACGTGACCTTAAGGTTTCTTCTGCCTACGCATCACAGAATAATTCCTCCTCCTTCTCTCCCATATGCAAGTCTGAAAAGCTATTAATCAGCTGTATTTCTATGTGGCACAAAAGCACAAATTTCTGTTGACCTTCATTACCCAACATATTCTTAGTTCCAAGCCTAACTAGTTTACTGAGATGAATTCTAAACCCTGGTATTACCCTGCTTTTGGATGCAGTCATTTATTACGTGGTAAAAGTATCAACAAAGTGTTTAGGAAGACTCCTGCTGAATTTATCCCTGTTTTTTAAAATTGCCCTTCTTGCATAGCCGGGGGCTGAGTCATTTCATCATAGGTCATCTACAGCCTTTGAAACCAATTTCAGAACCTAATTACAATAATGCCCAGCCAAATCAGCCTGTCAAGCACAATTGTCATCAGCAAAATTTGATCTCTGTCTGTCATTAACAAAAACCAGAACAGTAGGGCTAAATCCTTCATGTTCACTTGGAAACCTCTCATTTTTTCTTTATAATTTTTATCCCGATTTCCTAAAGAAATTAGGCTTAAAAGATGAAACTGTGTGTCTGCCATTCAATTCTCATCTCATTCCATGTTAACCACCTCTGAAGCTGATGGTCTCCTTCAGCCCAGTCTGACAAAAGGTAAGTGAGTGCCTGTGTATTTTGTGAAACAACAGGCTGAAGGCAATGTTAAACCACATTATTAGACATAAGAGAATCCACACAAGACTGAATCACTGGAGATCAGGTTTCATGGGTTCTGCTATTCACAAAATTAGTTGTCACCTAATCAGTTATTTAGCTTACTATTTATGCCAGGATTTGCCTGTGCCTCTCTCAGTCGCATGGAGGTTTATTTCTTTCCTTGCTTCTTTGTCTCTGTTCCTTTCCTTTCTTCCCCAAGTCCCTTCAATTCTGTTGTCTAACCCAGGACAAAAATCTGCAACTTTTAAGCTCCAGCAAATTCTCTGTAAACCATCCTCTTCCCTTTCTCCTAACTGCCCCGTTCAGTTCTCTGTCAACTGGGCCTCCTAATCAGCTAGGTAGCACATGAGCTGTCACTTCCTGCAGTCCATCTCCCACACCTCTCAGGTCCCCCACACTCAGTTTCTTAATCCATCTGCTGCCCTCTTCTCTATTTTGAAACTTTCTTGAACTTCCAGTACATGTTGTGCTTCCACAGTCCTATCTTCTTAATCAACCCATTTCATGTGCCCTGCCCATCTTCTATTCACCAGACATCGGCTCCTTTCTCCCTGCATCAGAGATCCACTTGAGTTATTACCCCACCCTACCTCTCCTCAGACAGGCACAGAGCCCATCGACTTCTGTGGGCATGGCTCCCTCTCCAGTGTGTATTGTCCACTTACCACAAGAGGCTCAGTACGTGGCCTGGGCATGTAGGGAAAGGTCTCTCGAAGGAAAGTGGTTATCTCCAGGAGAAGCTGACAGGCTGCCATTTTCAGTGCAAAAGGACAACAACATTTGGTAGGATTCACAGTGCCTAGGAAAAAATATTTCTATGGTGAGCAAGGAGATGATACAAAATCTGGAACCAAGAGGTGATGGACATTTTCACATATGGTGCACAATGCAAGCTGCACTAAAAAAGAGGAAAACCCAGACTTCTATCTATGCTACTTTTCCTACACTAAAAGAAAACATAGTCAAACAAATATCAATCCATGTATTTACCAGCACATGCAATAGTACTAACACACTATAGTGTACTATAGTATGTATTACAGTATATTATGGTGGAGTATCTACTAAACTAACATGATCTTACAGCATTTTATATACACCTCATTTAAAGTAAATACAGGTTAAGAAGCAGATACCCTTCTTCCCCTTTACAGTTTTGCATTCAGCTGAATCTTCTGCAGTTCTAGAAAAGAACCACTTTAAAATATAGGAAAATTTCTCAAAATACATGGAGCTATGACTAGCCAGCAAAGAGGTACTGTGCCTATTATTAATTACTACCCTGATAACTGGAAAGGACAGCCTCCTTTGAAGTCAGGCTTCTTTATTTATGCACAGAATCCAAATGCTATTTAGAGATAATAAAGAAAAAAAAATCAAACTGCTTAATCAAATTATACATTCAAATGCTTAACCTAAAACAAAGGGGGAAAGGGAAGAGGGATTATTGAAATACTTGAATTTTGTCTCAACTGAGTCTAAACAATCAGCTTCAAAAGCCCAACACTTTGTAACCCATCTAATGCCACTCAAAGCTTGAAAAGTATGAAGGATTCCTCAGTGCTTGATCAATTTGAAAAATACTATTTAGTATAATGGACAGCAAAAAAAGTAAATAAAAAAAATTAGTTGTGACAACAACTAACCACACCCATTTTTTAATAATGCCTGGTATTACCATCTACATACATTTCAGAAAGAGTTATGTTTTCACTTGCTTTCCCCCATGTGTGATCTAATTACTTTCTGCAAAGAAACAGTCCAAACCAAACAAGTGAGAAGACACCGCAGGGATCAGATAAAACCAGATTAATTCTGTGATGCTTGCTAATTCCTCTGTACATGTTACCAGTAATGAATTATGGACTTTGTAGGGACTAAAATAACCTGTACTGTCAAAATACAGATGAGACGTACAGTGTAATGGAATATCCAACTGCATATTTTATGCTCCTCAGTCTACTCCCTACAGCATACAGGGCAGTTTTTGAAAAATCTCTGCCTTCACCGAGAACGCAGATGGGTTATTTTCAGACCCTGGCTTTCAGGAGAGTACTTGAGCTTTTACATGGCTTTCTAGACCACAAACTGTTCTCTCTGTTTGCTTGTCTTAGACCATCCTTTTAAAGCAGCTCTGTATCCCCTTATGAGTGCCTTATCAATGGCTGAACAGGGACAAGAAAGACTATTCTGTCATTTGGTCATGGGAATGCAGTTTTTCTTCACCTTTCAAAAGTCATTCATGGTTCAGGAGAGGGAAAATTTTGGGGGCACTCTCCTGCTTTGGTTGTATCTCTTAAAGGGCCAATAAAATATCCAGAACAGCCACCCACATTCATGTAGCTGCTAGTGCTGGCACACCACATACTGGCACATGTGAAGGTCTAGCTTAGGGCCAATACCTTCTCATGTGGGATCATTTCCCACAAGTGCCTTTTCACTGCTCCCACCTACTCCTCTCTACCCTGAAGTTGGCCTTTATGCAATGATAAGAACAAACACAGAACCACAGAAAAAGAAACCAGAAGATACATAAACAGTGCTAGCACACTGCATCCAATGGTGAACAACAGTACATGTACACAGGAACCAGTACGGTACAGCACACACGTACATACAAATGGTGTCTGGAGAGGACATAATGTTTGTTACCACCTTCACCTACACCTACTACACTATGTGTTTTGACTTAATTCTTTTTGATTCACAGGGTGTGTTACAATTTGCATGCCTATCTAGTCTTTCAGAATCATTGATCTGTGACACGCCCCCCCCCCCCGTATGTACACACACGCACAAATGTGTGTGTTTTAGTCATCTTGTTGTCATACAGGTTTTTAATGATACTTTTTATACCACTGTGCTATATTTCTGCCTGAGAATCAGACAAATATACTGAACTCAAGATTTAAAAGCCTTTGGTAGAGCTGTGCCAGTTCACATCAGGTGAGGAGGTGACTCTTCAATGTTAAGAAACAGAAAAGCAGCTGATCTTACACAAATATTTTGGCAGAAATAACTGGGAAGAATGGGAGTCTGAATCACTTTTGGCACTCAGGTGACAGCAAGACTCAAGAAATTAGTACCCTGCTTATAATTGCAGTTGCCAGTATACAGGAATTGCAACTCACTGCCTGGGTTCACCCCCTTTTCCTTCAAAGTCTCTCGGTGCTGCTACCCATCTGTCATGTTGTACATCCAGGCACGGAAAGAACAGGGGAGGAAGCTGGGGTGAAGGTGAGGGACTGGGAAATACAGCTGGGTGGCAAAAGGATGAAAAGAGAAGAAAAATTAAGTGCTCCTAAAGCAGAGGTTCTTACAAGCGGGGGTTCTTGTAGTAAAGGGAGTCTCCTTACTGTCATCTAAAAAGTCTTCTTCCTCATCCTCCTTTCTCAGGCGCCTCTTGGTCTCCTCATCATAAATGAGGCCCAGCAGGTTGGCAGGGCTCTCACTCTCAGCATGGCACAGCTCATTGAGGCGGACACCGATTGCCTGCAGACAAGGAGAAAGGGAAAGCACAAGGAGGTGAGAATTTCAGCCCAGCTCACTGGTGGTCAAGGGCTCTGCCCCATGCAGGTTGTGGAGATGTTCCAGCCAGAACAAAATGTCCTGGCTTTATTTTTATTGCTTGTAAAATGCAGTAAAGTAGAGAAAGGGATGATAGAAGATCAATTGCTACCAAAACCATAATTTATTTCCCTCCTTTTTTCAACCAAAATTTGGAAACAGCGCCAAATTTCAGGATGAAAAATTTTTGCAGATTTGGTTAAATAACAAAAAAAATCCCCAAACCAGCACATGATAGGCAGGAGGAGATTAGGTCATTATTTTGTATTAATTTCTTCCACTTTTCTTTCTCTGTTGATATATGTGTGCCAGATTTTTGTCAAGTCTGAGAATACCCAGAATATTGAAGAAACTGTTTAAGAACTTAAACTCCATTTGAGAAACTATCTTGTGACTTAGGTATTCAGTAACAGTCCCTGTTTCCTCCACAAAAATGTTGAATGCCCATGGGAAAGCCTGCTTCCATCTTTAAAGGAGAGACTGCCTGATGCACTTTCCAAAAATGAGCTGACAGTATGCATCTAAAAGCTGGAAAGGTGCATGGGTAATGGTGTAGAGGGGATCCATGTAAAGAACACAGACAGACAGATTTCCACTGAATATTGTTACATTCTCCAGAAAAGCATTGATCGTTTATTCGTGGCTGTTTGCCAGCATCATTATCAGCGTGTAAACAGCCCTCACCGTGCTGTCAGCAAAGCTACAGATGAGGGTGTGTTAGCAAGATGAATGCTTTCCTGCTAAGACACTTCAGAGCTCTTAAGGATTTTCTTCATTTTCTTTGCTGCAGATAGGTGAAGAGAACACAGACAAGTATGTAAAACTTTATCCTGGATGCCATCACTTTGTGAGGGAGGAAATGTGTTTAATTACTGAGTTTTCATCAGCACTTGCCATTTGACCTCCTTGGTTTTGGGATAGTTTCAGAAAAAGATATTACAGAGGATTTCTGAATCTTCTACAAGTCAGCACTGATGGTCATGCCAGCACTACATCATTTTCCCATCTCAGCTGAAGCAAAGCAGGAATAGATAAACAGTCACAAACAGGTATTAGTATGGCTCTTCTTCCTTCCTACTAAGCAGTTCCTGTGAAATCCAGCAACAATGAAGAGCGTAGACTGCTACACGAAGAGAATAAGGTGGTATTGTTGTGGTTTTCAAGCTGATGCAAATAGTTGCCAATCTCAGCTATCTATGAGCCTGAACATTGCTAAATAAACTCCACATCTCTCACAATTTTTTCCCCTTTCATGTTTCAGGCATTTAAAAGAAGAAATGTTCTGCTTGCCTCTCTGCAAAGCAGTAATTTATCACATATTATTTATGCTATGTTGTCCACCCTAATACTAAAGTAATCATACATAATCCCACAGCATCCTAACTAATGAGCACTGAATTCCTAACATGTATTATCTGCATGAATTATCCTTGGTTTTCCTAGCAAACAGAGAGCATGCCACACTTTAAAAGAAAATGCCTCTTAACAGAAGAAGCCAAAGGAAGTGACAGACTAACCCAATCAGAATAGATTTAACATTGTATTATTTTAAAAGACAGCATAACAAGTGATATTGCATGATTCAATAGGCTGATCACTGTTACAGGCAGTCCAAATGCCACCTCATGTGGAAAGGGTTTACCACTGTTATCCTCTGATGGCTGTTAGGGAGGCTGAATTAAAGGAGTTGGGTGGGGAAAAAAGGTTTTACATTCATTCTTGGTCTCACTAAACTTTGATAATAGCACTGTATATCACAACTAGCAAGCAATGACGGACAAGCAAGGATCCATAATTAGCACAAATTTCCAGCCTTATTTACTGCAAGAAAAAAACAGAACAAGGTCTCAGTGCATTCAGAGACTAATACATTCTTTTCTCTTTGTCCAAGTATCTTCATTCCAGCCCTGCTGCCACCAAGCAGCAAGGATGGTGTGCTGTAGTGTTGACAAGGATCTGGTAGCATGGAGGCAGAGATGGGCTGGGGGAGGTACCCCATCTTCTTGGTACTGGAGCTTCTTTAGGAGCTATGTGAGTGCACCATCATTCTGCCCTTCATGCTGATATGGCCCACGGTGAAATGGGCAGGCTAACACACAGAAATGGCATCATGTTCTGCAGCAGGTGCCTGTAGTACAGCCACAGAAAGCTGTTTCTCCTCACAGTTCAGCCTATCTGGTTGGAATCTGGTCAGAGCCAACAAAAGCAGCCATCTGAGGAGCACAGCTTGCAGAGTCCCAGCCCTACAGCCTTGGCTGGTGGCTGCCACTTATGCTTGCAGCCACCTTCATCTGAAAGAGCTTCTGGAAGGTAAAAGCAGTGCCAGAGCCTTGCCCAGCACTCAACATAAAGGACATAAAGGAACTGCACCTCAGCAGTGCTAGGTGCAGACCAATCCTAAAGCATGAGTCTGTTTGGGGGCCAGTGATGCTGTGGGTAATTATACTGTCCTAGCCTCCAGTGAGAAGAAACAGAAATATTCATGGGTGGTAGGATGCCTTGCAGTAAAAGAAAATAAATTTGCATGGTAAAGACTACTCTCCAAATCTTCTCCTGCCTTACAGTAAAGTAAAAGTAATGCCTTTCCTTTCTGGGGTGTTCCCAAGCAGCTAGCAAACACATGCTATTCCTAGCATGGAGAATGCATCCAGATATGCCTTACGGTGCCATTAAAGTTAAGGGGAAAAGAATGGTGCTAAGTTGCTTGCCATCAGATCTCCCTGGCTCCTTTCTTGTGATCTTTCATCATATGGTGGTACTTGAACATTTCTAAAAGAAAACCTTCCTGGACTTTTCCCAGGTCAGGCTATTTCAGTTTCTAAAAATGGCAGCTGATGGGGAATCTAACTGGCTTCTAATGGTTACTGACTTGCTTGCTCCCATTTTGTCAGAATCTGAAGAAAAGGAATGTCTAGAGGCATAAAGTGCACACAGAGATGGATAGTCCTGACTGTCAGCAATGCATGCAAAAATACAAGGACTATGTAATTGTATGTTCTCCACTTGGAAGGATTCCTCAAAGGGGTTAGGCTAAGGTGTTGACCTCATGGAATATAGAAGCAAATACGTTCACACTATGTACTTTTTCAAGGAACTTTGGTATCTATGCTGTTATTAAGATAGTCACCTGTGTTTGAGACATAACAGAGTAGGGTGCCCAGGTAGCATTCCCTGAATTAGCTTCAGGAATGGAAGGAGGAGAGCTGCCAAGAGACAAAGCTCATTAGCTTGGGTGCTCAGACCCAAGCTAGGTTCTCGCCCTGGGCTGTGTTTTGCAGTGGGAATGCACTGACATGGTCAGCATGAGCTCAAGGTTCCCTACAATGTGCTCCACTGAGAAGCACGCATTGGTTTAATCTAGGAGAATACAGGTCAGCAAGACTTTTTTCACAAGGCTTATGTAAGTACCCCAAGACTGCAGAATACATGGTTTTCAAATTCCCCTGAGCCTTGGATTTTATGGGTTGGTTATTTATTTTTTTTTATCATGATGCTCACTGTAAAAATCTCTGGTTTTGTGAAAAGAGGTGAGAAGCACAAAGCTCACTTCCAGATAGACATATGTAACAGGCACCACAGAGGTCAAAGGAATTTCTCCCACTATTTTGAATTGTGTGAAATTACTTGCAATAAGCGTCAGAACTTCAGGAGGTAAACCCTGGTGGGCTTCCAAAGAAATTGCAAGCAGCACTGACAGGGCCAGACAAGGCAATTGCCTAGTATGGTAAGAGATCACCATCAAATAAAACTTGAAGGAGCCAAGCTCAAAACAGAGACAGTTCTTCAGATGACATGTAGTAGCCCTGTAGAATTCCTTGCTAAAGAATGATGAGTGCTAACAGTTTGTATGGGTGCAAAGAGAGACTGAACAAGTACGTCAAAGATAAATCCATCCAAGCAGCCCTGGGCTAAAAATATTTGGAAGCTAGAAAAAAGCAAGTAGTATCACATCCTGTGCTCTTACTCTGCCTTAGGCATTCACATATGACAAGTGCTGGAAATGGGAGAGTGGACCAAATGGATCCTCAGAGGGAACATGGCAGGGGGAGGGGAAGGAAGGGGACACTGTTATGTCCTAACAAAGTCTGTTTCCATTAGGAGAAGAGCTGATCCTGGCAGGCTGTGAAGTGCAAGTTGGAAGGGAGGCTTACGAGTCCCCATTTTACTGGAACTGAAATTCTGCATAGGATCCAATTACCTTTACATTTTGGTATATTTTTTTTAATGTAAGTAGAAGAGAAACAAACACTTACATCTCCCCACTGGTAGAAGAGCTTAGCTGCATTCCACTGCAGCTTCTGGTTCCTTTTGTTGCCCACAATAGGAGAACGCCCACGGGACAGGCCTTTCTTAGTAATGTTCACATGGTGGCCCTTCATCCACTCGGGCCAGTTGCCACGATTACAGCGGTGAACAAAGCGTGCACACTCGAGGAACAGGGCTGCTCTCGCCACTACAGGAGCTTCCTGAAATGTTTGCAAAAAATCACCTTAAATACAAATACATTGGAAAATCTCTCTGAACATTAGGGGATTTTGGGCTTTAATCGATTGCTTTGCAAGTTTGCCATGGAGTCACACAGACTGAGCCATCCCTCCATCAGAGTCTGAAACCAGGATCTCTGCCTTGAGTCACACCTCTTGAGCTAATAAAGCCAAGGCTTATAAACACTGAACAGTTATGCTTAGTCCAACCACTAGAGGGGCAGAAAGAGCTAGATTATAAATTTAAAAACAACCTTGTTTCACTATCCCTCTGTAATCCTTTCTTTCAGAAACCATGTAACTGCCAAAAAGCAGAAGCATGCATCTGATACTTCTACTGGAGGAATGAGTCAAGTTTTCTTTTCACCTTCGCTAGTAGGCTGCAAATATTGCAAGCGCAAATGGCAGCATGGCCACATGAATCCTAGCATTTGTCATGTTAAGTTTGCTTGTGCATCTTGGGGGTGGAAGCATGAATGGAGGCTTGCTGAAACTAGGAAGAGTGCTATTTTGCACTTATAACAAGCAGATATGGAGAGTGAAATCCATTACTAAGTCAACAAAAGTTCACTGGCCTAACTTCAATGGCCTTAGCAAGCATCAGACAATTTAGTACTGAAACATAACATCAGGCAGCTGAGTTCTGAAGTGATTGACTATTTTCCAGAAGAAAATCCTCCTACCCCCAGCTGGGAAGAGCACTTTTCTTTAATGGGAGAAATGATATTGAGTGTATCTTAGTTTGTATTAAATCTCCCAGCAGGATCCATGTTAGACCAATAAAGAATGCTTCTGAAACTCTCAAATATGTTCAAAAATGGAGACTGTAATTTGTTTCCTAAAGGGTAGCTTAGACTCAGGAAGGAGATTTCTTCCCAGCAGTCTACAACTCTGCAAAAATAACATCTTTACAGACAAGGGAAGTGACTAAAAGCAAATGCTTCCCCTCATTTCCATTTAATTCCATTCCCTCCCCCCCTTCCTGCAATTTTCACAAGCAAAAATCCCTGTGGCCAGCAAGTTGTAAAACTAAGAATACAACATGTCCACAATTTACAAGCTGGTTTTGAAAGGTTCCCTAACAGGGATTTCACAGGCCACAAACAGGTGTATTCCACACATTTAGATGCTCACAGCTTTAATGAGATGATTTAAACAGATCAGCATCTACTTATAAGGGGAGGTTCCTCATCTGTGGTCCATAAATAGCAGATGGGCCCTGAGACTATGGAAGATGGTCTGTGGAACATTATTAAAGAGTGTCTCCAATAGTGCTTTAATCAAAAGTTGAAAGCAAGCAATTTTGGACCAATGCTCCAAAAGTTGGGGAATTGATTTAAGAAATTCTGTACTGCAGCTAAACTTACAGCCAGAAATTATGACCAACAGGACTGAAAAAAGTCATGCCTTTTAGGGGACTGGCAAAAAAAAAAAAAAGAAAGAAAAGGATTATGTTTTGTCTACATTAACAAGAAAACATGTTAATTGCTTCCTGACACAACATCCTGTTGCAGCTTTTTGCTCATATTTTATTCAAATGTTGGAACAAAATAGCAATCTTTTAGCAATTCTCTTGAACTAAAACATTAAAGCTGGCCCAGTGTTCTGACGAGGAAGGCAGAAATCTGAAGCCAGACAGTCACTGACAACCAGGAACAAAACTAATATCTAGCAGCTGGAAAAACCATTACAAATTACTCGTTGCCCACATGCAATATGGAACACAGAATAGGTGAGAATTTTATTCTTTTATTCTCGCTGAGTAAAACCTTAACCATGGAAACATACATGAAAAGATGAAGCCCCAGCCTTAGCCTCCTCCTGTTTTAGTTCACCACTGGTAAAGTCACAATTTCTTAGCATATAGGAATCTTGCAAAGATACACGTTGTAGATGTTATGGAAGTACTCAACTACTGTAACTAAAGGAGGATATAGCGGATGGGGGGGTGAAGAGGAGGAGTGTGTCCTGGAGCAGGAATTCCAAATTAAAAATCACTGAAAAGACCTCCTGCATGAAGGAGGACTTTCTGAACATCATGGGGCACAAGCTCCCTGTGATTGCTTACCTGAGGCTCAGAGAAACCTGAAGCAGCAGCAAGAGAAAGATGAAGATGTGACAGAATGGACAAGGATGGATTCACACCACAGAGAAACACATCACAAATGGAGAGAAATGAATCAGGCAGGCGATGCATAGCTGAAAAGAACACAAGTTACCATGGTCACTGTCAAAACTTAACACAGCAGCAATACTCTCACAAGCCTGCCCATGCCTGTGAAACTGTTCACAAGTCCACTTTTAACATCAGACCTACTATATTGCTTTGCATTTTGAAAACTGTATAAATTGTCCTGTATAAATTGACATAAATAAGAATTCACCATTTTCTTAACAAAATTTCAAGTACTCCCATTAGAACTGTTCAACAGATACCCTGATTTGTACTAATAACAGCCAAGGCAATGACCTGGGTGGGAGGGAGCAAATACAGAATGGATTTGGAATTTTACAGCATCACATTACTGTTCAAGTACAGCTGATTCTGCAGAGTTTTATGACTGCAGAGTGTTTAGGTCCAGTTTTGTTTCCAAGGACAATTAATTTTATAAGACTAATCAACCAGTGGTAATTTTCTTGTGCCCTTTCTTATACTCTGAAAGGCACTTTGAGCAAAAAATAATTTCCACTGGTCTCTTCAAGGAAAAAACAACAAAGCAAAATAGCAACAATCTACTTTTAGAGTAAATAAAGTAAATTCAAGTACTATCAAAAGATGCTGACTGGATAGCTCTGCTTTGTCTAGCCACAAGATAAATCTGGCATGAGAAGTAGCTTAGCAGGTATATGAAGACAGGTGAGTAAATTATTATCCAATGTCTAGGAGAATTGCTTCAAAAATGTTACTTCAAATCTCTCTGATTATATCTAAAAATGGTCAAGTACAATCCATGATGCAGCTCTTTGTTTCTGTTCCCAGTCATCTATTCTGGGGACCTGTTTGGAGCAATTTCTGATTTTCTTCCAGGTCATATGCCCTCCTACGGACAAATATTTCTCCTATAGAAACAGGGACATGGGAACGACAGAGCCTGCCTAAAACCCCTGGTGACATGGAGTCAGGATACTGGCAAGTATTCTTGCAGTTTGGACTTCGCTTCTGCCCTCCCGATACTTGGTAGGTCCTCTCAAACACAACCCTGCCATAAAGCAGTGCCATTATGGCATTTCAACAAGGATAAGAGATTTACATTTTAGAACACATCAGCTCACACATCTTATGGGAGAAGCGTAATGGTGATAGGTGTCACACATTGCTAAGCTGGTCAAAGGAAAGCTTGTATTTGCCCACCTGAGTCATTTACACTAGTCTAATCAGGATACTTTAGGTAACATCTTTATACAATGCTAGACAGTGGTTTATTGGAACTCTCTGCAGAAACTTGACCACAGACTGAAATATCGTATTACTTGCCTTTCAACTTCCAAAGTTTCTTAAAAAGGGAAAGAAAATCAATTTTATTATTGCCAAGTCTGGATTTAAGCTGGTGACATAAGGATGAAACTGCCTGCAACGTATTATCAATTGTCATTGAATGTTTGCAAAGCCGCAACTTGATTGTAGTTTTATAAAATTCAGTCAAGGATGGATGCTGCTTCTGGGAAAATATGTTAACTACGTACTTTCTAAAACTCAGGCAACACTCAATTTAATATATAAATAAATCATTATCTCCATACGGATGCAGCTTTTGTTTCATTGTCCTAATTTATTTAAATCACTGTGACAAACCTGTATAAAAATCCAGGCTGATCAAAGATCTTGAAGTCAGTATAAGAATGGAATTTCGAAAATCTGCATGAAAAAGCATGCTGAAAAAGTTTATGAAAGAACTGAAACTGGAGCTGTTTGCCTTTCATTTTTTAAAGGTTGCCATAGCAACTAGGCTAGATAAAATGACTTAAGAAGCTTTTAATTTGCATGAAACCTGATTCAAACTATTACTTCAAAAGCCTGAAAACAAAAGTTAAACAAACAGAATGTTTTCTGTTGGGTGTGCTCTATTGACATAAAATGTGGGAATTTTCCATAACAGCATACATTGCCATTAAGCAATACAGTGAGATAACAAGCTGTCATCTTTTGAAACCTGCAGTGCATGTGACTTCTTAACTTCCATATATCTCCAATACTTTGTAGACAAAATACCAGCTGAGCAGGTACTTGTAAGAAGTCTTCCAAGTCTGTAATTAGAACAAGGCTTCTTTCATCTTTAGCTGCGGAACTTCTACAAATTCTGATTCCAAAGCCTTCTGCATCATTCAGCAGAAAGGAAACAGAGTCAAACTCTATTTTGTAAAAGCCAGCTCTGGAAGTCAGAACAGACATCTTCAAACAGTTCACTCTGACCAGTAGTTTTCAGTTGACTTCATACACAGGCACAGAGTAAGTTGGTCTGTGGCTTAAGCTTTTGGCAAATTTAAAAAAGAAATGACACTTACAAGCAATAGGGACATAATTGCTAAACCTGTTTTATCGTCTGATTTATTAGCACACAGAATAGCACATCCCCAGAAGGATCTTAGTGACATACTTGACAGCAATGAGTGCCTCCCTGCCCACGCACCTTACATTCCCTGTGTTAGTTTAGAATTCATAATGGGATGGCAGCCTGGCAGTCTCGAAGAATGAAGTTGTCTTTGTGCAGCACACACGGCAGGAGTGACTATCTCCCCAAGCCACCTTCTGAGCTCACTGCAACCCTGACTGGTAGGAACCACTTCTGACTGTGAGAGCATGAGACAGGCTTTCCTGTCAGCCACTGCTTCCATAGCTTCCAGCCAGAGGGCCAACAATCTCCAACAGGAAGAGTGGGAACTAGTGAAGAAAACAACCGTCTACTGGAAGATGGACGGGGACCAGTCCAAACAGTAAAGCTAGATGTGAATGGATAGCAACAACAACTTTGGGCCAATATTAATGCAGACTTGCTTGAATCTGCAGCCTAAGGGTGCAAGGTTAAGAATGTATAAAGGCGTGGTGCACAGAGTGTATCATCCCTACAACTATGGAGCAGACAAGGCAGCACAGGTCAGGGCACAGCACTGGCAGAATGGCAGAGTCCGTGAGCCTGACATCTCCAGCAGCAAGCAAAAAAACTTAATATAAGCACAAATGGCATGACAGTCAAAGAGGCAAGTGGTGAGGAGTGGGAAGACAAAGGGATAGAGAGGATGTGGATGCTCTGCGAGCAGTGGCTTTCAATTTTTTAAAGTTTGCAGACATCCAAACACTTATGGAATAAAGCAGAAGAGCACTGTGCAGAGAAGTTACTAATAATTGGCTGGCTTTTCATAGCTGTCTTTGTCACACTCTTGTGTTTGTCACATAAGCACCTCACAGAACCCCACTGGCCCATGAACCACAGGCTGAAGGCCACTGCTTTAGAAATGGAAGGCACTGTTAAAAAACCAGCAGCTGCAAGGAAGGGAAGGAGGGAGATACAGGAGAGACGCTCAGTGTCAGGAAGGAGGGACTGAATTGTGTCACTTCTGTGATTTGGATCTGCAAATTAGCAATATCTGCATTTAAAAGCATGCACACTGACATTTGAAGGTTTTTCCACTGACTGGCTCTAGTGACTAATAGTTCAGTGTTGCCTAATGTATTTATAACTCTGTCAGAACTCCTGAGTGGAATTACTATGCCTCTCCAGGTAGTTATCCAGTCTTCAATCCTTATTCTGTAGGTTATTATTGACACTAGGAGCAGAAGCAGAATGTCTGTGAGCAAAATTTGAAGTCTGACAATAAAAGCTTTGTGCTGGCAATAATCTAGTTACAGGGAGCCATGTAATAAAAAAAAGATCCATTTTGTCTGCATACTCATCCAGTCACAGGTGCTAAAACTCCACCTAAAAACAGCAACACCAGTTGGCATTGCTGTGATGCTTTACCTGCTTTCTGTGCGGGCATGAACAGCATTAGTGAATGACAACGGACCACCACGTATGCACATGCTCTCACTCAGCAGGTAAAAATACACCAACGAATGACTTACAAGATCTAGGGCTGCTGCCAAAATGGAGGCATCAGGGATAGTGCCTGGTTCACAGCAGTTCAGGAGAAACTGAAAGCGCTTCATGCCTTGGCGGATTGCTCCCAGGTTCACAACATTCTTGGATTTTCCTCCTTCTTGGTTGGAGGTCAAGTGATCATCAAAGCTATGGCAACCTAGAGGTAGAGAGTACAGAGGGGATGCAGGGAGGGGTAGGGAGAAGGGAACACAGTCTCTCACCAATAAAAAAAGTGGTACAAAACCCCTGATGAGTATAGTCTTGGTCTAAATCCCTTCCTCACCTTGATGCACTATCTTGAAGATAACAGGGGCATTTTTACAATATTCATGACTTCCGTGAAATAGGCGTACAGCAAGCCGGATCCTGGTCTTGGTCATACTGATGTCTGCCCAAAACAATTCCACCATATTCAGTGTGGAAGCCCAGGACCTACTCCAGCATAGGTGAACCAGAATATGGCGCTTCCTCTCCACCTCTTTAGCACAGAACATCATGCTTACTGTCTGTTTTTCCTGAATAATCTCTTATCTTACTTCTCTATTGCCTCTAAGTTTACCTTGAAGTGGAGCACGCATGAACCTTATTCCTCAAGTATTAATTTAGTAATATATCATCTACTAGGACAGAAAAATCAGTAGCAAATACTGGAAATGTTCTATGTGGAAATTAAGTACTGTCCTTTTTTTAGGCATACATCTTCTGCAAACTGGACTCAGCTCCTAGGTATCATCATCATTCTAGCCTCTCTCCCTTGAAGTGTCTTGCACTCTTTGGGATGGAAAGCTCCCTAATAAGAGTTCCTTTTGAAAATGAAGCTAGCACCCCCCTCCAGGGCTTCTTTCAAGCAAAATTTTAAACTCCATGTATAGAGTTCACATAATAAATCAACTAATCCCATTGCTGATTGGAATGAACACTTCTGAATGCAGAAGATATTACGCAGTCGGTACCCAGAGTTGAGAGAGTGGCAGAAAGACACAGATGAGAAATCAGGAAAGTAGTTTCAAGGCCAAGGTGGCTGGTCAAAACAAGAATAGTCAGCTTCTAGGCTTTCTCTCTTTATCCATAATACTCTCCCTGTTTACATGTGAAAATACAAAAGTTTACAGAATACTGAAGGATAAAGCACTGAAGAAGAGAACACCGAGTGGAGAATTCAAGATTGGCTTTAAACATGGATTTGAAAGACAAGAGTCAAAACGTCAGCTCTACAGGACTTTGTGATTTCTCCTTCCTCAGGAAAGAAGAATGGCTGAAACTCAAAGTCCCTTTGAGATTCCACTCCCCAGAATTACTTGGAAAGCACTTATGTACCACAAACAATAGTCACAACAGAAAATGACAATGTAAGATCTTCACTTTTCCCCTGAAGACAGAGGTATATCAAATTTCAAGAGACTTCTTTACGACATCTGTGGCTTTTCTCTCTCCAGTGAAGCTGTACATAGTTTTCCAGTAAACAAAATGTTCCTATGTTGGGAAGTATTTCATCAAAATGGAACAAATAAACAAAGAAAGTAGAAAGAACAGGTAGAACACTTACATAAATGAGCAGGCACAAATACCCTTTTCTTCCAACTCCTCCTGTTTCCTTATAGCCTGTAGCATGCTATCTGAGCCTTCCTGCTATGGCTGTTGTAACACTAACTCATTTGAGGTACAAACAAATGTTTCCTATTCAGGGCCCTGTTAGGGCTGTGCCTGTATGAGATAAAGAATAGAAACTTGACTTTCTGATACAGAAAGGCATGCCTAAGGCATCTCCCTAACCCCCACTATAAAGATCTAGCAGAGGCTTTGTCCCTCTGGGCTCTGTGGTACTACCTACAGTCTATCACTGCAGCCCTTTGCAGTCCTAGCCTTGCACTTTGTTGAAGCTTTGCAAGAGAATCTTTCAGAGGCAGCTGTTGACTGTCCTCCACCACTACGCCCATCCTGGAGTAGCCTTGCTGTAAGCAGGGGAGCCCTCACTGGCTTAATGTTAATGTGACTCAGCCCTGCAGAAAATCTCACGCAGTGAGCAGAGACCATTTCGTAACATAGGAGGACACTGGATGCCCAAGCTCCCGCCCCCACAGTTTCTTCCTGTGCGAATGCGAGATCACGCCTCGGAGCAAGCATACGCTGTGTGGTTCGCCTGTGCTGTATGCCTTGAACACCCTGGCAACTTCTATGGTCACCCACAATGTCTTCAGTAAGTGCCTGAAGGAACGTTAAGGGTCTCATGTAAACATACTGTAACTCACTTCTGTATATAAGCTGTGTTCTTAGTATAAGTAAAAAGATCATTAAAATAAACATTTTGTTATGCATGAATGTGCATATATTTGTGTATATATATGTATACATATGCACACATACAGATACACACCCACACACACACATACGTATGCTTACATACATATTCAACACAGAAATTCCAGTGGTCTAGATGATATATCACAATGAAGATTAAAATTCATAAATGATGTGACAAATTATTCTACATTTTATTATTTTTTTACTGTAATGTATTTCTCCTCTCCCCGTTTTCTTTTAAATTTGGTCTACTATGTTAAAAAACCCAAAAACACAAGAGGAAACACCACATGGAAAAAGCATGAGCAAAGTAATGGCATAGCATCATGAATGACAGGAATGGGAGGGCAGAAATAGGTTCCAAAACAATGCTTTAGGGTCAGACCTTGAGGGATTTAATAGTATGCCCATCCACCTTCAACAGGCTTTTATTCTCTTCTCCATAAGCACATAAAACCTTTTGATCTCTATGGAAGACACAGAAGCACTGGAAATTTGAAGGCCCTCTGTAACGTTGCTGTTCTGTGTTATAAACCATTCCACCCTGAAAAAGCCTCACATCGATTTCACTACGCACATACAAGTACATACACACAGGCATGTACAACTACTCTAATATTTTTGCTAATGGTATGTGGCTTTCATTGCATACCAGAGATCCTTGTGGCCATGGCGATACAACTTCCTTAACTGTCACACTTTGCCTTGAAAACTTTAAATCCCCTCCCTTTGCTTCAGTTAGTGATCAGGCAACAGCCCAACCCTCCCTGTCAACGTCACTGGACAATTTGCCTGTTTCTCATACTAACATGCAAGGGTCTCTGTCTTTAACCCATTGCATGTTATGGGTTAGAAATACTTTTATTATGGTATTTCTAATGCATGCATATGTCAAAACCAAGCATGTGTCAAGTACATCTCTTCTCTCACAGGCATATAAAAGGCGTTTCAAGTTCTCTTCATTAATTACATAAATTCTGATGTTACTTACAGAAGGCTGAGGTATGGACAACAATTCCAAAGTTCAAAAAGCCAACACTAATGTGTCATCTGAGTTTTCTATAGACATAAGCTGTGCCACACATAGTGAACAAGGCTTTTGACGCTCACAGGGCCAAGACTACATCTGTGCCGTTAAATCAAGAATATGGGCACTCCAGGCAGAAGCAAACTCACAGTGGCATAAAACTAGCATAGCAAGATGAAAAAAAAAAAAAAAATTCCTACAAGAAAATATGAAGGACATCTCACATGAGCACTGTAGAAACAGCTGTGGCAGTTTATAAAGATCTCACTGCCCCTCAGTTGTTTGTTTCCAGTAAGAGCTGGGAGAAAATATGGTGGAAGGATTTCACACCTACTTCAGCACAAAGCAGTGGATGAAGAAAACAATGCGGTTCCTTCCATTGTGGGGGCATTCACCTTCAGCTACCAAGCTACAACAAGTGGATGGGCTGATGCATTCTCTTTCTAAAGGAACGATACTTTTCACCTAGGAGCTAGTTGAAAACCACCACCAGTGTTTCTGCAGTGGTAGAATGATGACCAGTTTACATTGGTGAAGTATGCTCATACTTTGCGAGTATCACTTGCCTGAACAATGCCTTACATGCATAACACTGCAGGTCTGGGATAGATGATGGTGAAATACATACAATGCAGTGTCAAAATGTAATGTCAGAAAATAAAAAACATAATGCCAGAGAATGTCATATACTGTAAAGCTACAGAAATCATGGTGTAAAAGAAAATCTACTCCTTTTTGTGTGTTTTTGGGAGTCGGGTTGGATTTTCTTGAAAAAACAGTAACAGCACTTCAAGATACAAGGTTGTCTCCCTGACAACAAGGATGAGCTCTGAGCTGAGGACATGAGCATGTGCATGATTGTATGACATTTTAAAACAGAATATACTATGATCTTGTATTATTTGTAAAGGCACTTTTCAAACATTGCTGATTTTGAAAATGCATTGCAATGAAATATACTTTTGTGGAAAGGAAAAGTAGTGTTGTTATTATGTTGTGTGCTAAGAAAAAGGGACAGCATCCCTAACAAATGGTATGCAGACACTAGACATGCAAACACAGAAGAAAAGAGATAATTATAACAAGGTTTGTGCAGGGTTTTCCATTTCATCAGTGCTGATCTTTGCTAAAACTGTCAAATGGTCACAAATTGGGAAAAAAAACAACCAAACAAAAAAAACTGATGGAACACCCATTGTTATATTAGGCAATGAAAGATTTAGACACCTAATTTTGAACTGAATAAGTGCTTTGAAGCAAGCATTAATTTTTCAAGTGTGTTGACCAAATTCAATTTGATTTAAAAAGCCCAAACGTTGTATTTGCATAATTTATTTGGATAGTCTTGATTTTCTAAAAAATTGACTTTACTCGAGTTTTTTTCTAAATCAAAACAAAAGAAAGAAGGAAGGGAAAGAAAACAGTTACAAAGACTAAAAAGTTGGAGAAGTCTAGAATGGATACAAAAACTATGGAGAAAGCAGGAAAAAAGGGAAAGGGGTAAAATACAGAAAGAAAGAGATTTAAAAAAAGATAAAAAGAAAGAAAAAAGGAGACGAGAACCCTGATTTCTAACCATCTTTTTCTTCTGTGTGATGAAGCTTGGATGGGTGTCTTCGGCAGGTGCGCCATTTACCAAGACGCTTGAAGAAATTCTCCTCTTCATCTCGCCCGTTGTCCAGGCCACCTCCTGGCCCCCCTCCTTCTGACAGCTTCACCGCGCTGGTAAACTTCACCTGTGCAAAGACAGAGGGCCGGGTCAGGCTGCGCCATACCACTACCTCTTGGTCTTCCCTGCTTAGACATAAAGAATCTACAGAAGGGCTGTAACACAGTGGATGACCATAGCAATACAAGTGGGTCTGCACAGATTTACGTACACTGAAGCACTTCATCTTTTAAGCTTTCTGCTTAAAGGATTGGTCTTTCGCAAGAGGCTGTAAAGGCACAAAGAAGGAAGGAGAAGTGTGACCAACAATTAAACCTTAAGTGTGTTGACAGAGCCTGCATTTCTCTCTCAGTGAACCAAGGCAGACTGACAAGTACAGTGTAGGTTTAACCTAGTCTTCACTGTGAGCTGCAAAAGTCCAGTATCAAATTCCCATATTACTCTACTCTGAAGACTTCTGTGACCAAGTCTCATTGGCTGCAAAGTCCATATTGAGTACAATGTTTCCCTGGTCAGCTAAAACCAGCCAGATCCTGTCCTTCCAAGCCCTCTGCAATCCCGCCTGACACATTTACCTTGGAACTCTGCCTGATGAAAGATAGACGGTCGACAGAGCTGATATCTAGGAGATCTTCCACCCCGTCAGCCAGGCCAGAGAGGGAGGAGCGCTTCAGCCAGTTCCCTGTTGCAGAATAAGCCACTCAGGGCAATTCTGAAAATGCTTCCAAGCAGAATCTATTTATTAGCAATTGCAGCATATTTCTCCAAAGTGGCCATGCCAGGGTATGGGAAAATGGGAGGAAAGGGGAAGGCAACCTTTTCATGGTACATGCATTAACCACCATGCAAGACCGGGTCTTGGGACTTGTAAATTATATATTCTTTGTCTATCGAATGCTATTTGGAATATTTCTGTTCTACAGAGAGGAAAAATGCCTGTGAGATTAAAATACTAGCCTACTACTTTGGAGACATGGATTCAATATTCTATTTTGCCACAGATATCCTCTGTTACCTTTGGCAAATTGCTTACGTTTCCCTTTGCCTCAGTTCCCCATCTGTAAAATGGAGAGAGCAGCATTTCCCAGCTTCCCTTGGGAGAATATACAATATACTTGGACAATAAGGAACTGTGTTGCAATATTTCTTAAGACAGATATATCTATCTGTGTTTCTCCGCACATGCAATATGTATATAGAATAGGAAGAGACATACATTTACCTATGGGGAGTTTGAGTTTCTTTCGAAGGGAGATTCGTCGGGAACGGGAGCGGGAGCGCCTGTCTGTGGTGGTCCCAGAGTGAGCAGTGGTGCACTCGGATGTGTCCTGCTCAGACTGACTACTGGTATCACTCGCTGCACTCTGTGACTTGAACATCTTTCGCCAGAAGTCCTTGCGTCCCAGAACGGCTCCTTGGATTTGCTCATCACTGGAAGAAAAGGGATGCAGAGCATGAACTGTATTTCAGTGAAGTTTGGATGCTCAGGGGGATGACGCCTCCCTCCTGCAGCCCCCTCCTGACCTCTCTATTCTTTGAGGTTGTTTCATTTTGAATTCCAAACATACTCTTCTCAGTGGGACATACTCAAGTTTGACAACATGCTTAATATTGTTCAAGGCACAAAATAACCATCTTTTCTACCCTGATGAGCTCGTCCACTGAATAGGTCATTCCAATTTTTAGTTCCTGAAGTTCGTGAAAAACAAATCATCATCTTTAGGTCAAAATGACCCATACTGATAAGACTACACTGGTGCTTTCTACAAGCATGTGTACTGGAGAGCTTTTGGACATCACAATAGCCATTTGTGAAC
This sequence comes from Ciconia boyciana, assembly GCF_034638445.1. Lineage (NCBI taxonomy): Eukaryota > Metazoa > Chordata > Aves > Ciconiiformes > Ciconiidae > Ciconia > Ciconia boyciana. Next base: position 38,836,213 of record NC_132943.1, on the reverse strand, counting down.
CTGCTGGAGTCCCAGTTCTCATTAATGTATTGGAATGGGGACAGCATATTTTGCTGTACTCTTGAGATCTCCAATGGCTGTGGCAGGGCTCAGAGCAGAACAGCTTGCTGCAATTCTGCAGAGCAGTAAAGGGCTTTGTGGTATCCTTGCAGTCTCAGCAACAGTGAGACTTTGCAGGCTCAGTTAATGCAGGAGAATGCATAATATAGAGCCCTGGGCCCTTGTGCAAGCAATGTCTTCGTACAGTGCATCTCAAAGCACTTTACCAAGACAAATGGGTATTCAGAGGCACAGAGAAGTTAAATGACTTGTCCAAAGTTACTTAGGGACCAGTGGCCATTTATAAAATTTCCTAAAATTCTTAAGAGTATTGATTAAATTTACTTCCATATTAAATGGCAGGACTCTTTGGACAACAGAGACTTCAAAAGTGCAATCCCTAACGGCAGGCTGATTCACTCATTAAGAAAACTGGTAGAGCACCTGTGCTGATAAGGGAAATGCAACAGTTTTCAGAGACTACATGTCCAAGACAGGTCAGGAATGGGATGGCTCTTGGGAGGCAGTAAAGGATTAATGACCCTTAGCAACAACTTGGAAGTTGAAAATTAATAGAATCATCCCCCAGAGGTACAAACAAAGCATGGAGAACAGCTGTGATGACATCTCTGAGGAATTAACACTCTATTCATGGATATGGTAGTATGCGATATTGACAAATATACTGCACTGTCATTTGAAAATCTCTGGTGGTTCCCCATTAAAATCAGAGTGGGTCCAGTTGGCAGCATCAAAGATAGGCATTACCTGGATGTTATCAGCAGCTCCTGAACAGACACTCCATGCGTTTATTGTACCATTCAAAGAGATAAGTCCTTGCTGGCCTGCCCATTTGTACTAACCCCAGAAGGAAGCTGTTGGCAATAACGCATGAAACAATTCAATATTTACTTACTGTTCTGGAGTTTGCATTGGGCGGCTTGAGATGTAACTACGGCATTCATCAGGGGCAGCTGATGTCTGGCCTTTGTCAATGATGACGCTTCCCACCTCGGATCTATACAGACAATATAAATCATCAGCTAAAGCCAATGGATGGTCATCACATAGCTACATGACATGGAAACCAGTGCTGCTGAGCAACAAAGCAGCTTTAGAGATATACCCTCTCTTTAGCAACTTACTGCCTCTATATATGTCATTCATGAAAAACACATGAACGCGTCTAAGAGCGTTTCAGCTCTTAGAAGCAAAGCCAAGGTTTTTAGGAGTTTTTCAACTTTCTTAATCCTTCTTCCCAACATTTTAATATGACAAGCCTCAAAGCACCAGCGAAAATTTCTTTTTGATAAAGAAGCATGTCAGGATTAGATTTCTTCTGGGACTTGTTGCATAGCAGTTTGCCTGTCAGAAAAACACCACTAAGGATGTGATGCACATTAAAACACATGTCCACATAGCGTTTTGGGACTGACACTATGCTTCTTACTTCTCTTAACCTTTCCTCCTCCCAGTGTTTCCATTGCACTGTTCTCTTAGGCCTCTTGTATGAGAGGGCTAACACTTTTTGCTGCAAATCTATTACTGTCTCAGTTCATTAAATTTTAAAGGAGACTGCTGCCACAGTACAATTCTGCACATCAGGAAATGACATATGCTATCAAGATAAAACACACAAGCCCTTGAACTTTCTACCTTTGTGTTCAGTGCATGTAGTAGTCATACAGCCATATGCAAGTCAGTCATTTGCCTTCTCCCTCCTAGACACCCACCTTTTGCTCCCAGAAGGTTTTGGCTCTTGCTCTGTTTCCTCTGTTTTTTTTCCTGGTATTAACTTTTCAGCACTGTCTAAGAGGGCACTGAGTGCCACTCTCCGAAAGACATTCCCGTGAGCCTCCTTGATAAACTGGACCAGCTGTCGGATATCACAGTACAAGCCCTGAGTAGCAAGACATCATGAAAATGAAAGAATTCAGTCTGCAGTTTGTGAAAAAGCAGTGAGAATCAATAGTTTCTAAGGTACTTCAGCAGATCATTACTTCCTCTGGCTGTTGTCTGATATACTCTCCGTGTATAGGGTTTGTGTTTTCTGGCTGGGATCAAAAGCTAGAAACTCCATTTAGTGCACTCAGAAGAAGCAGACAATGACGAGCATTATTGTTATGGAACATGCTCTGCAATGGGCTAAGCAGATGTAGGAGGTATCAGAGGCTAAAACAGCTGCAAGATGAGGGAGCTGCAAAGATGACTTAAAGCCTGTTTTATCCCATTCATCTGGCCCATAATCTTAACAGGCATGAAAAAGCTACATGAAGGGGAGGGGGGGGAAGTAGAGTGCAAAAAATTGCATGTTTTGTTTCAAAACCAGTGGGTGTCTTGGGAGTTTTCTTAATTATTTTAGAGATTTACATCATGGGAAGAGAGGAATGACTCACTCATTCCCCAACCTACTCCTACACTCAAGGCTCTTTTTAGTTCTGAACATTCATACACATCTGTGATGTGACAAATCACCTCTATATCTGAGGGCAAGGGGATGGAGGGAACAGTTTTACAGGACCTGATTTTTGATCTGTGAACTTTCCTGAAAGATCTTAGATTATTCTGAAAATTCCCAGCTAGGAACTGCACAGCCAGCTTTCAACAAAAAAAAAACCCAAACAAACAAATAATTGGATCTGTGTACTGATTAAGGCTCTTTTTCACAAGATATTGAACACAAGATTGACTTTAAAGAGTGACACAAGAACAGGAAATCGTCATATATACTCTGTGTACTATGTTCTCCATACAGGCACAATTAATAGTGCTACGCTTAAAGATAAGTTTCACCTTACACACCAGCTAAAATAGGGTCCAGAAAGACATACAATTTATAAAGAAAATTTATATTTGGTGATCCTAATCTAGGTCCAACAATGGCACATGTTCTTCTGCATCCCACCATTTAATCTCTGCTGAGAAACATTCCAAAGCAGGAATATCCGTAAGAACAAGAGGACTTGGACACAGGCAGACTACTCTGCTGGTTTAAGATGTTACTGTGCTTTTCCTTCTCCCTCTCCCTTCCCTTCACACAGGATTACTGCCCCTTTAGCTGGACTTCAGTGCCTCTACAGCTCTGCTGTAAGGATGGAGCACGAGAGTGCTTCTTGGTTGCTTCCATGAAAAATCCTAATTTTTGATAATAAAGGAGGTGGTTTGAGATTAGCTGCTAGATTCTGCAGCAATTGGGAAGAAGAGGGCTCATGTCATCCATTCTACTGACTGCTTTGGGGAGATAGCACGTAGGCAGCAACCAGCAGCACCTTAGTTTCCTCCAGGTGTTTGGTAAATTGAATGTCTGTCTAAACCTTGGGAAGACCTACCAAATTGGTCTTCAGTAACTCACATACTCTGCCATGGGTGGGCCATGTCCTTAAGCAAGTAAACTGGCTTTAACTTTGCTGAATGTTGATTTATGCTGGCTGTGGTCTTGTTCATTAATCCCTCACTCCAGACTATGCTACTAATCCATTTGGAAAAAAAACCCACAGAAGCTGCTTCAACAGAGAGGAAAATGCAATTCAGAGTGCACAACTTTTATCTTGGCTAAGTCCCCAGGTTCCAAGGCAGGCATGCAAGGAGGGCATCACATTTATAACATGTTTCAATTGTGACTGCATAGCTTGCTACGCTCAAGGGATTTGGCTAAACTGAATTAATTCTTCACTATAAAGCCTCACTGGTGACACCCAAATGAAAAAGTAACTTTGTTAACATGAAATCAAGTGCTTACCAGGTTTTCTGGGCTGTGCAGCTCGTGTGTAGTGGAAGCACAGCGAGTGATCAACGACTTGAACATGGCACTCACAATAATACCTTCTACACTCTGGGCTGTAGACTTGTTGTCCACTGTGGTGAAGTTATTCCCAAATCCAGCCTTGTCTGTGAAATTCAAGTACAAGCAAGCCCCCTTGTTAGGAATGGGTTAAAAAAGATGGCTTAAAGACACACGTAAAGGGATTCAGAGACATGAGACAAGGGCAAGTCCCCACCTAATATCCTATGCTCAGTTCTCGCAAACCCACCCTACAAATATATAGCAGAAGGGAAGGGTAAAATAAATGAGAAGGATGAAATCTTCCCAGAAATAGTTGTAGTATGAAAAAGGATTGAAAAGATCAGGACCACTCTGGCTTCCTTTTTTCCACATCTCTCATTTAGAGATGTACAGAATAAGGCATAAAATTTGAACAATACCTCCAGCTTTTCTATTTACTGTTCTAAAGGACAAGAGATGTTTGATTACGCTGAAAAGTGACCACACCCATCAAAAGAAAATTTTCTGAACTACAGGGATTCTGTTCTTGCAAGGTGCACAAGGAGATCAAGCTCTCAGAAAGAGTCAAAAAAGAATTACACATTTATATGAATAACAAGAAACATCCCAGTTTCATTAGGTGAGAGAAAAGACTTCCAAAAGCTGCATGAGCTGCCATGCTTCAAAGCATGAGCCAGTCAATAATTGATGAATACTTGGGGAAGCTTCCTATGGGCTTCTTCTACACAAAAGCCTGCTATATAATATTTTTTGATGCTTTCTCTGAAATGCCTGGGATCAGAGGCAGGCTAATAGCCTAGTCAGACTCCCCGAGTGCTTCAGAGCAGCTATTCCTATTCTGTAAACAATCATTGTTAACTGTTGTTGCATGCAGTGACCAAGCATAAATATTTGGTCATTCTAATAGCACCTGGAATAATTTTCCTAACTTAAAAAAAAAGAAAACATATATACATATACATAGACAGACATGCACACACACTTGTAACTGCAGGCATGTGCATCCATGTGTTCACGTTTTTGTTTATTCAATCTGTTCTTGCTATTTACTGCCTCACCTGAGGCACCACAGAGGGTTTTAATGCTCAATTATATCTCCATTCAGAATAAACCCTGGATTAAACAGGCCATTCCAGCTGGCACCTGGTCATGTCATGAAGCAGAAAACTTCCTGCCTGAGGCATGGTTGAATGAAAATATTTTCTTTAAAGAGCCATTAACAACAGGTAGGATGAACCAAAAGAGAGGCCTTCAATTTCAGATGTAATGGGTGATGCAAGATCACTAGGTGCAATCACTGGGTGGTCAAATCAGAAGATATGCAACTCCCCTGACTCGCACTGACTGAGGATACAGTCTGTATATTCTGAGGATAGTAATTCACAATTTTTTTCTTTTTTAAAGGAAAAGAAAAAGGCGTGGCTTCTTTCTGATGGTACAGTCTAGGAATATCCAAGTGAGTTTCTGATGCCAGCTATACTTACTGTCAGTGACTGGCTCCATGCAGAATCCCAGTAAAGCATGCAGGAAATCCACCACATTATTGAGAGAATCCCTGTTCACATAATCCCTCATGGTCTGCCGGAACTGCATCTTATCCAGTTTGTACAGCTTTGTGAGGCAGTTCTGAGCCTGCAACGATATCCATCGAATCACATCACATCAAAGTACGTGTTTGAGTTTCGCTAATAGGAGCAGGCTATTTTTTGCTCTTGTTTAGCCAGTACTCTGCTGTGCTGTCTAAAGTAACCTCCCCTAGGAGCCAGAAGGTTCAGATCCTGTAACAGAGACAGGTTCGCCTCTGAAGCAAACAAGAAGTTCAGCACAAGGAGACAGTGCACCAGTATGGGTGCCACTGTTCGGAGGTGGTGGTGAAGTCACTACCAGACATGTCTCAAGGCCTCTCCTCCTCTCCCCAACCCCAAGGTAAAATCTCACTGAATATGAATGAAGTAGGAATGTACCACCTCAGTCAAGGCTTATTGCCTTGGTGAAGCAGGCATCTTAGCCTTCTTAGCCTCAGGCATCTGATTTTCAGCCTCTGGCTCAGACCCAACCCATTTGATGCACCTGTACCCAGTGAGCAATTTATATCATGCAAAACATTAGCTTTTTATTTAAAAGCTATTAATTGTCAACTTCTTATCACAAAAGTATCCATCCTACTGGGACCCCATGCAGGCTGGAGTTAGAGAATCTGAAATATCAGCTCTATGGGAAACATGAACTCTCCTGCTACCTACAATAGGGTGCTTAACTTTCCAGTGAACTCAGATATGTGATTGTCCATGCAGTCAACACAAATGGTGCATGCAAAGCAGTTTGGCCAGACAAACGCACAGAAAATGCAGCAGACTTAGACGTGTAGGAAGATCTCTTTCCATAAAGACCTCAATTCAATGTGTCTGATAAAAAACTTGGCTCCAAGAGACCTATTCATTTATGCTTGATATGCATAGGCCTAAATGTTTTGCTGGCTCAGCTCCAACACAACATAAAAGCCTAACTGACATTTTAATGAATATAGTATATGTTCAACCAGTGCTCTGTGTAGAACCTTTCTACTGTTAGCACTGGGACTCTCTTACCCCATCTTGTCCCACTGTGTCCAGAACTAACGTTACTGCTGCAGTCTCCTCAGTACCCAGGAGTCTAGCTAACAGAAGAACACTGCATGATACAGAGGCAGCCAATCTGTCTCTGAGCCATCTAGCTCAGATCCCAGAACCAAATTGTAACTCCGTTGGTGCAGCTCAGGGTAGCCAAAGCCAGGGAGAAGCACCTGGCTCCCACCCACACTGTGGATGGGCACAGTGTAAATTCTCATAACAGTCATCAAAAATGCTCTCTGCTGCAAGTACAGGAAGCAAGGAGGAGGCATGTACTGGAGAAAGCATTTGAAAGGCTCACATTTGACAGGGCATTGGACTGATCTCAGGGAGTCAGACTCTTCTGGATGAAGTCAGATGTCTGGGCTACATCCTGGGCACTTTCCACTGCTTCAACTTTGGCAGAACCAAAAATGTAAGGAATCAACAATGACCATCCACCCTGCCCTTCAACGGGGCATGAATCTTCTAATTCCTTGCAGCACACTAACATGCCTGCAAGCACAGTGCACTCCAACTATCAGGAGCTGATGGAGCAGCCCAGCAGAAACCAGTCATAATCACAATTAGGAAAGGTGGACATAACTACACCTTAGACTTCTGGATTCAGATATGCAACCCAAGATAGCTGCACCTCTTGTAAATAGCGTACTCTGTTGGGGTACTGTCAACGTGAAAAATTACTTACACCAGCTCACACCGGGGATTTGCTTCCATGTATTTGTCCCTTCCCAGACAACCCATCCATCGGGGTACTCAGAAGCACCCTAGGCCTCAAGTGCACTCTTAGCAAGCCCCAGGGGCTGGAAGGTAACACGATAGCTGAAAATCTGCTATGGCTGGGCTGCAACACAGTCTGTGAGCTGGGGCAAAGAGCAACACATTTACTGTCAATACAGAGAAAGCTACAGAGGGGGCAGACAGCAATCTCAGCAGCTGATGTCAAAAGTACAAGGGGGACGCTTTAATGAGCTTTAATTCTCTTACATTCTCCCGGAATACCTGGTGTCTCAGGCGATCTCCAGAGAGCCCTCGGTGTCCTTCTCCACAACCATAGGCACAACCCAGGGACTTCACAATTTTGATCAGCATTGTGAGTGCCAGCCTATGGGTGCTGACAGATGGGCCTTCATCCTGAGAGTCACAGGGGGAAAGGTGGTGTGAAACCCTGCCACAACCACTGGCATTCTGTTAGCATTTTACTTTTAAGAAATTGCTGTCCATTTCTCCTCTCAGACACTCCATTACTGAGTTGTTACTCTTGACATGTTTACTCCAATTATTTTTCAAGTTTAGGGACCAGCCCCCTCCCTTTCAGCTCCCCTCAAAAAGTCATGCTATAAATGCAAAGCTCCCTACATACTGCTATGAATACCACTCAGCACTTACTTCAAAAAATTCTGCCTGAAAAACAGAGAGCTGGCTTGCTTGAGCAGAAAAACAAGCATCTTTTAAAAATGTCTTAGGAATTATGCTAATATGAATTGCAACTTTGAAGGTCAGGAACAGCATCTCTTGGCCAATTCTCATAGCAGCACTGAAAAATGTATGATTTCTGGCCATCAAAGGAAACAAACTCTGCTCACTGGTTTCTGTTTTTCCTTATAAGTTATGAACAACAAACCTGAAAAAAATAATTGTGATCCAGGGTTTCAGGCATTTTGACAAGATATTGAAAATGTCCATGCAAGGCTCACAAACTCTGCTTTTGGCAGCTGCTTCACTGGAGTAGCTACAGTGCTTGGATTCCCCATCATGTTTCTTCAGTGGAACCCCAAGTGAGCACCAGAGCAAAACAAATTAATTTGTGATTGTGGTGAAAAAAAAAAAGGAGGGAAAACAGAAGGGCAGTTGCACACACATGCATACTCAATCTTAACAGACCTTACAGTACATTCAGGAATTGTATAAAGGGAAGCAAGACAAACCTTTTCTTGTTTTTTGTCATTCTTCTCATATGGTCCTCCTCCTCCTCCACCACCTCCATCACTTCCACCGCCACCTCCTCCAGCACTTCCACCACCTCCTTCTTCTCCTCCATCTCCAGCTCCACTGACTGGGGGAGGCCCAAATCCACAGGCTGAACCACCAGAAGCAGCCCCTTTGAGCTGGAAGGATCCTTCACTTGGTCTCTTTTCAGGGGCTTCATTTTCTTTGTTCTCACTCTTCCTCCGAGCCTTCTCTACACAGGGCACCACACCAAGCTGAAGTAAGCACTCCACAATGTTTAGTGCCACATCGCAAATCCGGGAACTGATGTCATGGTTCAGGACCAAGTAAACAGCCTTCAGGACCACCTGGGACAGTTAAACATCGTATTTAAAGTCAGACTTATTTTCTCTCCTAGTACTATTTAGTGCCTGGAAATTCTAGTCACAGACCAGAGACTCATTATAGCAGGCACAGTACAAACTCAGAATGAAGTACACACAGCCCTCAACCCCAAGAGCCTACAATCTAGGTGTAAGACAAGAAACCACAGGCTGGGCATAGTCAGGCAGAAAAGGAAACCATGAGATGACATCTGTGAGCCTGAGAACGCTGCTTCAGTGCCCCAGGAGCTGTCAAGTCATTAAGGGAATGCAGAAAAGGTGAGTTTTAAGGTGCCATTAGAAGAAAGGTGCTATTCAGTTTTATACTATTTTATAGGGAACTTGGTGCATGCCCCAGGAACACAGCCATTAAATAATATCACTTAAGATTTGATGTGTGCATTCCACATGCACATGCGCTCCTTGCAAGGAGTAATAGGAGTTGCAGTATCTCAGAGGAGACTTTTACGATATGCACAAATGTATCTGACTGACCTTTATGTACTGCTGAGAGAAGTCATATAAAGAGGTGGAGGAAAAGCCCATCAAACCCCTGATCTCAATGGTACAGCTATATTGACAGAAGAGGGACCTGGCTTTCCTCATTCCTTGCCAATTACCGAGAGATCCAGCATGCCGTTCTTGTGGACAAAGTTGTTGGTTCCATCAATGTGATCCGTATCCTCCAAGCAACTGTAATTGATGCAGGAGTCTGTCAGGCTCCGTGGGAGGTTGGCACATGCAAGCGGCTCATGGGGCATCTCAGGGATAGGCACCTGGTTGCAAAGCTTCCTCATGTGCTCACTGAAGAAATCAGCGTAGCCCACGTTGAATGAGGCCAGGGTAGTGTTGAAGGTGGCCACAGTGATGGTGGAGATCTGGGACCGCACTGCAGGGAGGAAAATGGCTACCTGTAAATTTTCATCTCTAGAGTTATGAAATGACAAACTGAGGCTGACCTTGTCTACAAGAAGAGAGCAGCTCTTAATGCAGCTTGTAATGCTGAAAGACAAGACAGGTTCTTAATTCCTGCCATGGGTACAGGGATGAAAGTGTAGATTCATTTCTTTCTTTAAGCCAGTGTAAATTAGAACAACCCCAAGGTTGCTATAGCAGTACAGTTCCATGGCAGCTTAAGTTGAGCTCAGTCAACTGGGCAGTTAAGTAGATCAAGGAGCTCAGCCAGCCTAAATCTAATCCAAAAGGGGGATTAGATTTTGGCTAGCTTTGCTCCCTGTATTGGTCCAGTGCCTGGTCTTAAAAGCAGCACTGCCCCTGCAAGGGAAAGAGGAAGGACTCTGCAGCTGGATGCAGGAGTGAAGGTAGGGTAACAGCAGCACCAATTTGGAACAGCTTTCGAAGGCACACCAGTTTGAAATATTTCATCACACCAGTCGAAAAAAAATGGAGCAGTGTGTTACTAACAGTACCTGTGACAGTCTAAACCATCTCCAAAATGCAAAGCTGACTGATGAGAAAGGCAATCTGGTGTCTAAGTTCACAGTGCTCAGAGAAGGGACCTCATGACATAACCAAGCTTAACTTTAAATTGGTTATCTCAGGTAGTGACAGCATTTTGGCTACACAGGCCAATTCTTATTAAGGATTCACCACGGTTTTACAACTCATGCTGAACTCCAGGCCACGATGTTAGTAATTTCCCACACTTAGTGCTTTGTAAGTAGGTTTATACACCCTGTAGTGCAGAAAGACCCTATGTGTCCCACAGTGTTGATTGGACCACGTTCTGCCAGACGGTACGGTAACAAGGCTATGGAATAACAAAGAACCTCTACCTAAGGCTATTTAATGTGTTCTAATGAATAAAATAACATACATCTAATAAGAATCTTCAAGCACTGACTCAGCGATGGTCTGGTTATATTATGCAAATAACAACTTGCCAGAGTGGTGTGACTACATTTCCTCATAGCCTGTGCAACCCTGCCAGCACTGAACTAGCACTATTTATTACAAGAAATGTTCTAAGGCCTATGGCAGTACCTTGAACTAGGCTACAATTTGGTCTATGATCAGGGCAGGAATTAGCTGCCTGTAATCACAGGATTACTTGCTGGCAAGTGTGACTTTTTAATGGCATTCACTGAAATTTGTATGGTGAAGATAACAATAAAGATAGAATTAGGAAGCTTTGTTCCTGAGCTACCAAGTTTGATGATTATCCAAGGGTAGCTGGTTTTTGTTTCACTAAGGTTTTGCTTAGTTTGTTTTGAAATGGGTAACAAAAATCCATACCCAAATCCTACATAAAGTAACTTTCCCTGTGTTGTATCTTTATTTCATTATCACTGATAGGGTGACTGCTGGATGGGACTCACAGAGGCAGGGAAGGAGGACTAAGGATTCTTCATTTACATCCATGCATGCCTGCAGCATGTGCCCATGTGCCCATGACTCTTCTTGAGCAGCTACCTAGGACATAACTAATTTTTTAACTCTGCTTTTCATTGTGTCAGCCAGAAGAAATGAGTTTATTAGCAAACGTCTCCTGGCCAGGGAAAGTAGACAACAGATGGGAAATTATGAATGACCAGTATGCTTGGATATAGTTGGTCACACAAAACAAAATAAATATATAATATTTGTACTTATTGTCTAACTACAGAACGGTTCATTCAAAGTCAGAGACTACCACTAGAAATAGTATGATTTGTCCTATTTTTGCTGCACAATTGTACCTGGGGTACAACTAGAAAAACAAGCATTGCATATGGCTACCTTTTAGAAAATGTTTGGCTAGGAAGCTGGTGTAGTGAGTGGGATTACTGTCCTATAGAACGAATGCAGGTCGGGAAGACAGACTCCACAAAATTGATCCAGGAGAAGAGCTTTGCCCAGGAGAGACACAGAGCAGAGATGAAGGAGATGTGCCCACGTTGGATTAGAGCTGACGCAAATTCATCCTCTCTCAGACTATTCAGATTTGCTGTGCTAAAAGAGCACGGATCTTTGAGAGCTCCAAGGCTATAGCACATATCATGTGAGTGCATCTGTAGCCTCCTAGGTATGCTGCCTGACAGCTTGTGCAGAGACAGACTGTGCCCTGCTCCTGTGTGATATCCTGTTCCCCCATCAAGGCTTAAGGTTGCACTTGCCCCAAGTGAGGCCCAATCTCTATGACCAGGTTTTGCCAGTAGCACTACGCATGAGGGAGAAAACAAATTCACTGCGTTTAGGCAGTAGCAGCAGTGCCAGCAAAGTGCTCTGGTGCAGACAGCCCTGCTGACAGAAGAGAGCTTTCCTCTGCTTGGCTAACACTGTTTGACAAAGGTGGTGTTGCCCTGCCAATAGAAAGACTCCTCCTTCTGGAGCAGACTTCATCCCACCAGAGGCTCTCCCATCATGGTCACACTGGCATTGCTATGTCTGTAGAGGGCTCCAAGACAGATGGGCCCCAGGGAGATTTCAAGTAAATTCAAAAGCCAGGCTTCTATTTGGAACCGGGGGAATTAAGAAAAAAAAATGTGACTCTGAGCGCAATCCAGAAGCTGGGGATTGCAAAGGCGCATTAAATACCACAAGATTCCCCACGAAACCACTGAAGTTAGCAATACCAAATTTCTGCCAAAACTTCTGTGCTGGGTTGTGGTAAGGCAAAAAAACCTCAAATCCTGCCTTCTCCCTGCTGATGGCTGCCAACTTTTTTGACAAACTGCACCAGATAAACATTAAAGGTTTGGAACATTTTTCTACACAGAACAAAAAAACCTCAAGAGATGCGGAAAAAACCCCCCGAAAAAACAATTACTCATATACTCATATATGGAAACAGTAACACTTCCTCAGCTTCTTGGAGTTGATATTTCAGTGAAACGTTTCTTTCCTGATGTGTTAAATTTACCTTCTTTGACTGTGTTCTCTCCATGGCTGTTTGAGTGGTCTGGCAGATCAGAGACCAGCGTGTGATGAGAGTGTGAATGCCTAGCACTCAGGCTCTCCATCTCCGTTGCTGTGTCAGAGCTCCCCCGTCTGGTAAACTTTCCTAGGGTGAAGACAAGAAATAGGTATTTACTCATCTGAGAGGAGCTTGGAGGCAAGAGACAGTAACTGAGGTTAGAAACTGAAGGATTGGAGCCAGCAAAAGTCAAGGCCTTCCAGGACCCTGTGAAGCAGAACCAAACATTATAGTGGGATATCTTGCAGGGGTTCATTGACATAAAGACCGAATGCACAAACTCTCTGCAAGGCTCTTCCCCACAGCTGACACCCACATTGTCACCCTCCAGCAGCTTCAGGAAAATAAAATTGGTCAGCACTGAAAGACTCCACCCTTTGGAGCAAGTTACAGGAATTTGGTTTCTTCTCCCCTTGTCCAAAAGAAATAGGTATATTAGGATGGGGAGTACTAAAGCAAAGGATCTGTTGACCATTGGATCTGAAATACATAATTTCACCAAGATATCAGAATGAAAGAACTGTAGGTTAAGCCAGGACAAGAATCTGGAGCCCCTGAGATCAAAATTTAACAAACTTCTTGACTTACTGAAGATATGGGAAAGAGGATTTGGATACTAAGTTTGCTATTCTTTTACAAATCTGTAGGTGTTTGTGTATTAACCATTGACAAAACACACGTGAATCTTTAAGAATTCACTTGGCTAGGCTTATTGTCCTGTGTCCAATGAGGGACATGTTTACAATGGAGAGCTTAGCAAATGATGCCGTCTAAGCTGGTGAAAATGAGAAGGCTCTGGCGTGGCCTTAGGCAATCATTTGGCTGCCTATTATCTCCAAGAAAGGGTGTCAGGATGAAAATCTATGACATGAGGAGTAAGTTTGTGAAACAGAAACAAGGCCTAGACACTGTTCAGTGAACTTGGAAGCTTGAAGAGCCAACATTTAGATTTAAACACTGTATCTTTGCAATATCAAGACAGTGTAAGCCTCACTATCTGAGACATTTTATCTATTTATTTTGTATCCACTTGAGGAAGACTGTGCATATTTTTTGCCATACTCCTAATGACCATATTGCTGCCTCTCCAGAGATTTCTCTTTAAAAGAAGAGGATGCAACCATTCCTTGAATCTATTTTAAGCTGCAGTTGTGCAATGCCTGCTACCACTCAGGGAAAGTGGATTGAATTAGTACAGACACAACTACAGGTTGTTACAGTAGCTATGATTCCAGTAAAGATGGTAGTTTTCAGAGAAAAAGTGAACTAAAGCATAAGTCATTCAAGCTCTGCTGTCAGCACAGTTGCCACTTCTACAAACAGGTGTGTAATGCTGCAAACAGAGCCAAGGACATAAGGTGACAATAGGATGGATGAAGAAGTAAAGAGCCTGTGTTGTTCTCTGAATGTTCAGGACAGGAATGATACAGAACCTGGGGCAGAGATAACAATATCTCACCTAATATGGTGGTTTGCCATCCTCCTCTCTCAATGCCGCGCCGGTCCTCTCCGATTCCAGAGAAACTGCCAAAGGAGAAAGTGCTGCGAGTGGGCGAGACATCCAAATGATCCTCATGGAGGAGGAAGGGCACCCCCATCCTTCGTTGCCGCTTCTTCCCAGTATGGTGGAAAGGAATTGACCCTTTGCGCTCACGCTCCCTGTCCTCTTTGCGGCTCTTAAACTGCAGGAGGAAGAGGAGCAAATAGAAGAGCAGGTAGAGGCTTTGAAGCATGGAAAACTACCATTTGAGCGAAAAAGATAACACAGATGTGTGGCCCAAGTGTAACCTTCCACTCTAAGCTTTTTATCTTGGCCATTTACCCTGATAGCAACCATCTGCACTCTGGGACCATATGAGTATTTAAAGGAACTCAGTCTTGCCCTAGGCTGGGATGCATGCCCTTGTATAATTTTATGACATTCTCAGACCGTGAGCTAGATTCGTAGAATCCACAAAACTCTGCTAAGTATTTTGGATGGTTGCAAACCCAGAGCTTCATGAGGTAAAAACATCGGAAAAATTCACTGAATTAGCTGGAACTACAGTGAGCACCAGCACTTAAAAATCAGCACTATTTGAGTACACTTCCCTCATGCAGTTTCAGCAGGACAGTTATTTGTATAAAAATTTCAGTATTGAGTTTGGAATGTGCATATAAAAACCTATGTAGTAACACACAGAATCACTTCCAATGAAAAGAGATGTCAGTCTCACATATGGCATGAATATATAGTCCAAGCAGACCTTCAGCTGCTACTTAGCAGGACACTGAGGTGCTGAATCATAGGGAAATTAAAGTACAATTTTCTTCCACTCACCTTTTTGAAGATGTTCATCCCAAGGTCTGTGGAGAGATCTGGAACTGCTGGTCTACGCAAGTTGGTCAGTGAAACCTTGGAAAATGCCTCTGTGCTTAGTGATTTTTCCTCCTCGTTACATTTCATTGTAAGATCCTGCAGCTCCCAAAAGAAGACAATAAGCAAAAGGAGAAATAGAGGAGAATCAGCTTAAAGAAAAGAGCTACTTCCAAGAGCTGTCATAGGAGCACTGTAGAGGAGAAGGACCTTCGATTCATTACACAAAACACTATTCACACATTTAAAGAAAAAGAAATGAACAAACAAACAAAATTTAGAAACTCCCAGAATTATTGACCTTGTCTAACATGTCTGTCACCACAGAAAAAACGTACAGCACATTGTGCTGCCACAGAAAGCCTCAGGCATGGTTGTCAGGGTGGTCTAGTGGCATGGAAGACTCAGGTTCTGTTATACTCTGATTCTGATCCCAGGTATGACTCTAGGTAGCTGACAATCTTCTTGAGGCCTTGGTTTACATTTATGAGCAATCACAATGGCTACCCTTTTTGAAGTGTTTTATTTAAGAGAATATGCCCTTAAACGTGTATTTTGGAACTGAACTGCAGTAAGCAGCACTGTCCCTTCAAGAGACTTGATTTGTAAAACTTCTATTTACTCACTAAAGAAACCTAAGACTTCTACATCAGTAAGTATCCTTCACTTGTCATAACAGGTGGTCCAAGATCTGTCCGTCATAGTTCTCATCATAGTTCATATTTGTGAAAGCCCCTATAGCTACAGCACAGAATGTCCCACGACAGTGAAAACCTTGAGACTAATTTACTGACAGTTCAGTAGAGGGCACTCTACTCCCCTTCTGCACTGAGCCACACACATTACAGCTGCCTACTGTAAAGAAAGGCTTTGCTACACAAGGTGGCATAAGCTCAGCTTCTGGCCATCTGTTCTCATTAAAGATCTGATGCCACTTTTCATGAGATGTTTGTGCAGCTGACCTGACCAAACTCCCTCAGGATAATTTTCTTCTGCCTAAATATCAGCTTGTTTCCAATGGAGATGCTCTTTTTCCTTCCTCCCCCATCAGAAAGGCTCCGCTAAACAACTGGGTCACATTAAAATACCTTTTTGCTTTCAATCCAGAGATAGCCACATGCCAACGATAGATGAAGCGACTCCTATGGTATAGGAGGTTTAGATTCTGGCTAGCCAGATTGCGTATTGCAGAGCTAGCAAGCTCTGCAATACACAGTTATGCAGCTTTATGCATATGAAAGTCCAGCAGAAGCCGGTGACTGTCTCTGCAGCTGAAGTCTTAAGCACCAGTTACAGTGTTTGCAGGACTGGGCTACTGGGGACCACACATTCTTCAGACTTTTCAGACTAATCAAAGACTACCCTTGAATCCTTCCTATTGATTTTATCAACACAAGAATGAAGGAGACACACAACAGAAAGATTCCTCTTCACAGTTGTTTTCAGTCACATTCAGTCAAGGTATGCTTTTAAACCATTTTGCATATATGGCTAAAGATTCATGGGAGGAGTCATATGTAAAATGCAATAGACAGCAAATCAGGATTCAACCACAGGTGCTCTCAACAGCGAGGCCAGCAAGTATTTCATATGGCTCAGTTCTCAGCTTTTACAGCTCACTGGCCTCTTCTGGCTGGAAAACATCATATGAATTTATTTCAGATTCATTAGCTTTGTCCATTAGTTACTAAATCAGTGTTTTATTAGGCGGCTTATGGTCACCAAAAGGACAGAGTGAGGATCAGGGCCTACTGCGATACAAGCCATACAAACACACAGAAAGATACAGTCCCAGTTCTGAAATCCACTTAGGGTAGGTATCAGGCAAACAACACTAAAAAATCAAATTACAGAATCACCTTAAATGTACAGTGTGGTATATGACGTATTTTAATGAATCAAGCTAGCACTCCTGTTGAAGACTGATTAAAAATGTGGCTATTCCATGCAGTAGGCTATGTGGCAATTATGATATGCACAAGATGGATAAGAAAGCAAAATAGTTTTGGGGCTGCTGCTCTAGATTTTGTTGTTTCTGTTTTCTATTGCCTTCCTTCTGCATGACTGTATGGCTACCAGCTCATTAGTACTTCTCTCAACTCTCAAGATATTACACTTGAGACTCTTGGCTTTATATTAGCATTGCAGCAAGCACTACAGCTGCATTGGTCTTATGCTTAATTTAAGCTTTGGCTCTTTGCCCCTGCAATGTTAGTGCAAGACTGTAGAGGTTTGTAAGCCTCTGAAGGTTTCATTTCCTAGACCTGCCCTTACACTGAATTCACTGCATACAGATGCAATGCAGGTTTCCTTTATCACATGTTGCCAGGTCTGAAATATCTTTAGACTAAAGTCACTTTCTAGAGGAAGCTAGTATTCATTTTATTCACACTCCATCCAGTACCCCTTTTCCTATGCAACAAGGAGTGCTGGCATGCTGCACTGAACCTTCTTCTACTTTGCTGTTCAGTTTACTAGGCAATACATGGAGGATGTTTCTCACGTTTTCTCAATCCCAACTGCTTTAGCCCAAGCTTACATTTGAAATGTGATTTCAGGCACACAGAAACCAACAAGAAGTATGAGAGTTTTGCTGAGGCTTAGGGAGATGCAGGAAGTTACGCTGATAAACTGCAGAACAATAGAAAGAATGTGGATTTATCAGAAAAATCTACTGGTCCCTGATGTGATTTGCAGGCAGCTGTTTTTGTCTTTAATCAGTTTCTGCCTGCCACTTTTAATCTATCCCACTGAAACACAGAGTGCCAATATTTTTGAGAACTTATTGATCAACCTGTGAGCAGAAATGATGACATTACATTAGGAATTTAAGATCTGGACTGAAAATGCAGGCTTTGAGCATATCCCTGTGTCCAATGAGCTGGTGAAGTCTCAGCATACAACCCCTTGTGTTGATAGTAAGAAATGACAAATCTTAGCCCCCTGGAGGTGGCATTCTCTCCTCTGACAAGCAGAGAGCCTTAAGTGATGAGACTCTGAATTTAAGAACAGCAGTTAAGTCCCTACAGCTGGCTGGGATGAAACAGAGCCTAGGTGTCCCTGTGCATTGCACAGATTTCAGTCCTCAGAGTTGTAAAGAAGGGGGGCATGAGCTGAAACTTTTGCTGCATGGAAGACCGTTTCACCTCCTCCATCACAGCTGTTCTGCATAACAAATTGGAAACCTTTTTAAACAGGATTCCAATTTGATGAAGTACAGTAAAAATACACAGGACTGACACAGAGGTTACCAAAAGCAATCAAATCTAGCCCTGGAGGGAAGAATGCCCTGGACAGAGTCCTCACATTAACAGCTAGAAAGTACCCAGTGGAATTGCCAAATGGATTTAACAGAAAAATGTTAGTGAAGAGCAACTGAGCAAAGGAATCTTCTGCAAGAGAAACAGCCTGGAAAAGCAAGAAATAGCCAAGTGTGTGAAAGGAGAGAAGTGTTTCACTGTATAGAGAAGAACCAGCACAATATTAGTGCAAACAGTGCCTATGGAGGACAACCCCATTCACGCTGCCGCTGTGCTGAGAACCACTGACTGCACTCCCTGTTGTGCTAGTAGCTAAATTTGTTAATGTGCAAAATAACCGGGTTGTTATGAGCAAAGGCAAAGGGACAGTATATGCATGGAAACAGTGAACCACATCAACAGCAATATCTTCCAATTCTCCCTCCAGGAGATGATATTAAGGAGGATTTTCTGTACATGCACAGCAATCCTGTAAAATCCCCATGCAAAGGCAGATTAAGACTGAATAGTAATTCATATCACCTGGCCTTTATGGAGACATGTCAAGCTTTTACAGGGATGAAACAGGCAACATTTTCTAGAAATGCCACTAAAGTATAATACAGTTTAAACAATACTGCTGCTGCTGAGCCCTTAAAACCACAAGTAACCACCAGCCCTCATAAAAATCATAAGAATGGCTATAAAATCCTGAGATTTAAAAATAACAGTACTAATATTTACATTGTTTATGCTTGTCTTCTGGTTTATGAGCATCTGGGCTGTACAGGAGAAAAGATATTTCACCTTTCTCCCTTATAAAATGACAGGTCAAAAACTGCCAGAGCTCTACAATACCAAAAGCAAGGATTTTAAGAAAAAACACCAAAAATCCTGAGAGTTCTGACTCAAAAAAAGACATTTGACAGCAACATTAACAGAAGACAGAGCCTTTTACTTGAGGTGTGTCATAAAATTGGGTTGCAAAAATAGAATCTGTATTAAATTTTGTTAGGCAGGTCCATCAACTTAGTAAATCAGAATTTGCTGTTAAAAGCCCACATGACAGGAAAAGAGTGCACAACCTAAAAGGAGCACAAATCAACAAGGAGATTAACTGAAACTGCAGTAGCATCCCCTTTTTATCCCTGGAACAACAGTGAGCTACCCAAAATAAAAAAACACTTAAGCTCTAACAGAAAGATCTTTACTGCACCAAGGTCAGGAGCCTAGGGTTCCTTTTCCAGCAAAACAGGGAGCAAGTCTTGACACCGATTAGGACAGTTTGTTTTGTTGGCAAATATAAAGGTAAAAGTTACGCAATAATAACAGCAGGAGAAGAAGTAACAACATGGAGGAATTTTGCTCATTGCCACTGTTTGCAAAGCCTACTCCAATATTTTAACCCAAGTGTTTGCCTGGAATGTGCAGAGCTGTACCAAATGCAATTCCTTTTCTCTCTTTTGAGGGGTTACACCAAAGAAGCTCAGTGAGTCTGAGCATTACACTGTAACGCAAAGGCAGTCTGATTTCTTCTGACAGCTACATTAGTATATTCTCACATTAAAAAATAATGTTATCACAGTTCTCCCTAAATTAATTATCCCAATCAACCCTCAGGCTTTCAGCAGTCACCAGCTCTGACACTCTGCATCAAATTCTGCCTCCAAAACCCTCATTGTTCTCAGGGTCTCTTGCTGAATTGATGCACATATCTGACCTCTGGGCAGTTTAACCAACACCAAACCTGTGCTTTTCACTAGCTGTCCAGCCATCACTTCCCAGCATCACCACAACAGTTGCTATTTTCTTATTGATGGCAACTGCTTACCTGAGTTTTGTGGGTATTCACCAGAGAGGGTGCAGCAGCCACCATGGAGCTGCTGCGAGGTCTTGGTAAAGGGGTGATCTCTGGCTCAGGTGGTTTCTCTGGCTTTTCCTGTAGCATATGCCTCAGCCTCTGCAGGTAGTACATTAGTGACCACTGTGTGCCCTCCTCAGACCAATGTGGCTGCAGCAGGCAGCGCAGCACTGCCACATCAAAGTATGTGGCGTAGCGAGACTTCTGGCACGGTGGGATCACCAAGGACACCCTGTTCCAAAAAGCAGGAGTAGAAATGTTAGTTGTGAGGCTCCTTAGCCCTTCTTAGATACTCAGCTCTCTGAATAAACCACTCAACGATGATCTGTCAAGTTTGTATGTTCAACTGTTCTTAAGGGGTCACTCCTGATACCACAAAGTTTTCATTGATAGCTGGAAACCAGTTCTGTCCTAGCATACATGCTGGTCCACCCCAAAAGACTCAAGAGCTGTAATAAGAGGTCTAAAATTTAGCCACGCGTCAAGAGCTGTAAGCCATTCTCATTCTCCTGCGATCTGCAGAAATCACCAGGATGTGCACACAGCTGTGCCTGCTTGAGCTTGCAGGGACATTTGACACTGACCCTTTGGGACTAAGGCCCTGACTGAGGAAAGCATTACTGAAGACATTTAAGTGGATATTTAGCTTTCAGCTCCCTACAGGACTCAAGTAAATGCTTTGTTAAGTGTTTTCTTGGATAGGGTTGCTTTCTTAAACTGTGGTCTGAAGATAAGCCTCCAGCACCTGCGCTAACTGAAGAATTTGTTCAGCTGGAAACAGACAACCCTTGAGCATCTGCTGTTCAGATACTAGTAATATATATTTAGGAATGGTTTACATTTGTACACATCAGGCCTTACTTAAGAAGGAACAGGCAGGGCAGCTAGGTTAGTTAACCCTTTAAGCCAATTAAATTGATTCTTATACAAGTAAAAGTTACTGTTATGGACACTCTTTGCCAAGGTGTGCTAGAGAAAAGGACCATTTTTAGCCTTCGTTCTGATTTTCTTGCCTTTCAGGTGGCATCATTTCCTGATGGGTTTCAGTACGGAATTTCCTAAGTATTGTAGAACTTAATGCATGCAAAAGCAAGATGTCTATAGTAAGCCTCAGAAACGAGACTCCAGAGATTTCATATTTCAAAGGAATCATATCTGTTTCCAGAGCCAATCTTATTGCAATAAAATGCCCCAACTTTTTTAGTATTTGTTTTTTACACCACTCTTCTCTCAGCAGAGTGCAACTGGCCTGATCTACCCTCTGTACAGTCACTAGCTGTTAGGAGACAATCTGTCAGAAAAGAAGCAGTGAAACGGAGTTGGAGGAATGAGAATCACATGGCAAAAGAAGGTGTGAAATGCTGGGGGTGGGGCAGGAACTCTGGAGATCTATCTATTTTTTTTGCCTGCGGAAGTACACAATTTGAATGTTTCCACTCAGTGTCTTAGAAACACACCTCCATGAACTGAGTACTTCTGTGATTTGATTCTATAAAAATCAACAGCACTTTCATGAATTGTATTCTCAGGCATTTGAGAATCATCACAAGAACATCAAATACTTATTTTTTTAAAAACCATTTATATTATCAATTCTGCTAAACAACATACAAACAGCATTGGCAGGACACCCCCACCTCCTGCTGGGTACCACCACATTCTGAACATCCAAGGCCACAGTCCAGCAAAGCATTAGGGAACAAGCGGCAATACTGCCCAGTGGAACCTCTAAGTGCTTAAAGTGAAGTGCACGCTTAAAGTGCTTTGCTGGATCGCTGCCCAGTGCCACAGAGCTGCCCTGTGCATCCAATGCAGATATAGGACTGGCAAAGGAGAAAGAAGTGTGCAGTGAACATTGACACCACTTGGAATCATGTGAACCCTGCTCCATATTACACGCTTCGAAACAGGGGGCAGGTGGCAAGGCTGGGCTTGGAGCAACGCGTGCATCTAGAACTCAAACCTGCAGGAGCTGGTTTGCTGCCAGGCCCACAGGCCAATGTTACAGGCACTTGGCAACTGCAGACCAGCCCGTCTGTGTCAGCATATGTCACTATATGCAATCTATAGATTCAAAGCTTCTCCCCTTGAATTCAATTACCTTGAATATAGTGCTGTATTCAAGGTAAAAATGTTACAAGTTTGATGACTTTAAAATGAGCTGTTATAAAAACCTGAAAAACTGAATTAGGAAGGCGAAAATAATGATAAGTGGCAACATGCTATAATGTTTTCCCCATAAAGCCGATGTGAAGGCTGCTTTTGTCACAGTCAAGATTGTGTCACATAGACGCAGCCTGTGAAAAACCATAAGGATAGCTGGGATACTCAAAGCATCCCAGCAAAGGAAATAAAGCCCATCACCTCAGTAGCAAATGTGAAGGATGATGCATTGCTCCCTGGTCACTTTGCAGGACCCAGATCAGTGTCTGAGTCTAAACAGTCTTTCATGCTCCCCTGTATGCAGCATAGGCAAACCCGAGGCACAACACAGCTTGGAGCAAGGCATGTTCTCCTTATGAAATATTTTCCACCAAAGTCCTTCCTGCAAAGTCTATTTCCCAGGCAGTGTGTTCAAGACAGCAGCTTGGATAAAGGGCTGTGGCTTTATTTGCTTCACTGTTAAACTGTATCATCTGTAAATGGAGAATTTCACTGAGTGGAGCCGGGATAATTAGCCAGGATCAGAGGAACAAGCCATTTGCTCCAGAAGTGTCTGAGGAACCAGAAATTAAGCTCTGTGCTTCATTTAAAAGGAAACCTAGTGTTCGTATAATCAGCTCTTGGTTGCCTGTGACTGCAGGGAGAGTGGAAAGGCAGCCTTCCTTCCGCGCCGGCCCAAGGACAAAGGAATACTGCGGCTGTTGGTACGGAGAGTAAACAACATTTGTTCCCCAGTTGTCTGTTGCTTGGCAACCAAAGCTCCCTGTACAGTTTTAACTGATCAATGAGTCCTGCAAATGAGGAGACATAATGATGCTCTCTTCAAAGCCTGTCTGAAGCTTCATCCCCATAGCAACCACCAGACCCAGCTTGACAAATTGAGCACCTGATGCTGTCTTCTTAAAAGGCTGCTTATTTTTTTATGGCTGTGCACTCTGAGCAGTAGTGTTCACACACAGAAAGGCAGTTCTGTCCCCAACTTCAGTTTTACTGGCTCACATTAATACCAATTAAATAAAGACCCAGAACTGACAGCAGGCTTGATACAAAATCCTGAGGAAAGCCTCCTGATGGGATCAGAACCCTAGAGAATAGCTTTGCCCTTTCCACCAGTGAAAGGGTGCATCAACCCCCTTTTTGACAAATCAGAGCCCTTCCTAGATTATATCCAGAAACCCACTTCATCCCACATTTCTTCTGTCTCTGTAATGAAGCAATTTCTTAAAACACTGCGGTGTTTTGGATATGACATTTCCCAAAAGAGATAAGCAACAGCACCAAAATTTTCAGGAGGAGTTTAAGTGACACTCCTAAATCCATAGAGACCTAAAAATATAGCTAGGCTTCCCTCCCTCTCCACCCCATGAAAACACTCATCACTTTCATTTACTTTATGGCACTACTGAGTGTCCAGCACTACTGAAAATCTGGTTCTATCTTTACCTGCCCAAATCCAGATTAAAAGAAGTTAATTTATCAGTGCCATGCTGGAAAACCATGGCCTGAGCTCCACAGGGCAAGCTGGGAGGATGTTTGCATGGCTGCGCTTCTTTGTTAGGCTGTTCCTTTGGGCCAGTAGTCTAAAGCAAGCTAAGCAGCAGGATGCAGAGAAGGCATAATGAAGGCAAGGGAGAGAGGCTCACAAAAATTCTTTGCTAAAGGCAAAGAAAATTGCATCAGAAGGAAGCCAGAAAAGATACCGGCTGCCTCAGGCCGAATCTAGGTAAGGAGGGTTGAACCTGCAGGTTATTTGTTAGTGTCTTTAATGATAAGAAACCAACATATTAAAAAAGACCAAAGAAACTGTCCCAACAGGCCAGCTAGAGATTTCTCCAATGAAAGTGGCATTGAATATCAAGTGTCACCACCTTGTTCATCACCCAGAACTGGGGTTTGTTGAATTAAGAGTTTGAGATAAACATCCAGCACCCTTGGCGTGTACAGGCAACACCAGATTCAAGATAAAGGACTTCTGTGACCTCCACCATTGAGTCACACAAGCCTGCTGAAGGGGTTTGTACCTGGGATGTGCGGTACTTCTCTCCTGAGAGGTTTGGGAGGATACGCTTCCATCCAAGGAATTTCCACGATGACATGCTGAAACAGTGGCCTTTGGAGGTATAGAATCTGGCTGGGTTGTCTCACAGACCACCTGTAGTCCCTTTGGATAGTTTTAATAAAAGGAAATAGGTATATAAACATATTTATCTCTCCCATATTAGTTTTCTTACTCCAATTTGTGCTTAGACATGACTATTACTTATACCATAACACCATGATAATACCATGGAGAAACTGATCAAGCCTGGGGCTTCTCAGTACTAGGCAGTGTACAGGCAAAGCGTAAGACATGGCTCTTGCCCAAGAAAATAAGTAAGATCAGGCTTCCATCCTATAAGATAGGAAAAGGCCAAGGAGATCCTGACAACTACACTCAATACCCTTTGGTTCCACTGCAGACAAGGTTGGGAGCCTTCGGAAGAACTGTGAAGAACTGTAATTTCTGGAGATGGAATACTTTAGGGTGGTAACTGCAAGTACTATTTCAATATTAATTTCCCCCCTCCCTCAGCTCCTTATTCAAGCTTGTCTAACCTTAGCATAGAATTTACCTCGGTATGTCCACTGTCCAGATTAGGGGATTCACAAGTCACGCTCTGATTGTTGGTGGGAGAACTTCTCTTAGCTGAGAAAAGAAGTAAAAGGAGGTCATTTCAGGAATCACCTCTAATACTAAAATGTACCACTGAAAGGATAAACCAGAAAACAAAAACAAACCCAAAGCAGCATCTTTCTGCTGCAGACTTCCTAGGCATTAGCCACAGACATAAAAAGAAAGGAGGACTGTTTTAATTTTTGCATAATTCTTTCAATTGTTTTGTCAACAACATTGTCTACTGAAAATCACTATTTCTTTACAATTAAATTTGAATATAAATTTTATCCTAAATCCATTTGGCATCAAATTGTGTTTTCCTGTGCATACTAGTGCCTTTTATTTCGGAGCTCTTCCTCCTCCTATTTTCACATATATTCAGCTCCTTTTCTAGGTTACATCTCTCAGAATGTATTGTGATTTCCAATTTGACAAATGCCTTCATCACAGGAAACACACAAATGTCATACAGAAAGTTTGATCAGCGATACTGTAGAAGAACAAGGGCATCACAAAGACTAGGATGACAATTCTTGAAATCCTGTCACATCACAAGCTATTCAGATGTGACTTAGTATCAGACTGACTCCAAACAAAACATTGCAAAGCTTCTTCAGTAGAATTTTTTAATTTGTTGTTTGAAGGAAAATTTAAGTAAATTTAACTTTTTTGTCCCAATTTGAGACAGCAATCCTAAGATAGCAGAATATTCCTTGATATAAAGAACCTCATTCCAATTTCTATTTCCGTTCTGCTGAAAACATTTTCAAAACATAACAGAGTATTTTCATTTCAGACTTTACTCCTGCAGTTATTCTTTAGGGATTTTCTGACCACACTCCAGACCTATGGAAAAAATTCCAATAGTCAAAGAAAACTTAGGACTAATTCCTTTTGCTAGTTCCAGGGCTAAAATCCTATTTTTTAATTCCAGAAGTTGAGGCAGAGGTAGGAAGAGCTAGATATCAAAGATGGTTTTAAATCATTTGGAAGACTTGAATCTTTTCAATTCTGGACTGTCCCAGAGGCCTACAAAGCCTTCAGGACAAAATATGACACCCAAAATGACTTGTCATCAGAAAAATCTGATTTAGCGAACTACATTTCCACTACTGTGAAATTAAAGTTCCATGCTTTTGAGAACCAGCAAGCAATACTACAGCAATATACCCAGCACACTTTCAATTCACTACCTTGTAGGAATTATGCAAAACTACTGTCTAAAAACATAAAAGTAAAAAAGATTTTTTTAGAACGAGGCCAGACACAAAGGCTGGGAAGCCTAAGCACCCAACTCCAGTCTCATTATGGCTGCAGTACAAAGGAGGAGCAACCCCTTCCAGTATGCAAAAGCGAATTCACAACCTAAGCCTTCTTTGGAGCCTCTTGAAACTACTTTGTTTAATTTCATAACATGGTGAAATTAAAATTTCAGATAGGAGGAGAACATACTCTGCCAACTGTGTGCTCTTCACTGTTAGTTTTTGTCCCATGCCAGTCTGGGAAAGCCTTCCCCACCCATGTCAGGCTGCTGCTAGATACTGCCTTTGCCCTTCTTAGCAACTAAGGAAGATATGGTGAAACAGAGATATGAGGCTGACAGGAAATCATAACTCTACTGAAGAGTTTCTAATTTCCTATTTGTGATCTCTCTCTCATCTCCTATTTAATTATTATGCAAATGTCAGTTGACTCTGAGGGGAAACAACCTTAAACTACTCTCAAAGGTTTGACTAGTTCCTGCAGGATTAACATATTCCTTCAAATATGATGGCTACAGAACGTAAGGCAGCATCAGGCAAACAAAGGAAAGGTTTCCCAGCTCTCAGGAGCTACATTACCACAGCAAAGTCACAGACCTGTAACGATGTTCCTGATTGGTTTTACAAGGGCGTTGAAGGCAGAAACTTCAGGCTGCCTGTGTTCCCACATAGGCTGCCAAATAACAAGGCCACTAGCCAACCGAAATGTCAGGTCAGACTCCTAGAAAGACAAACAGAGGTTGTATCACTCAAGCTCACACAACAGAACGTTGTTTCCAGTCTAAAAGGACTGTCATTTCTCTGATGCACAGATCTTACAAGAAATGAGCGATACCATGTGCAGTTCATGTATAGGTCAGTATATGCTAACTCAAGGGCCACTGACACTACTCAGCAGACATTAATACATTTCAAGTATAGCTATTAAAAAATAATAGGGAAATCTCAATACAAAAATATACAAGAGGCTTTTTCCAAATGAAATTTCTATACTAGTTAGTGAACCCCATTTTTTCCAGGACATTAAGCTATAAAAGAAAAGGCCATTCCTGTGTCAGAAAGCATCCCTTCTGACCATATGTAACCACTTAATATTTACTATTCAATCTCTGCCTTAGGATTTACATTCTGAGACTTGAACTTCTTGCCCCAAAAGAATAAGAATACTAAATATTAAAATATTACTTAGAAATCGGGAAACATGAAATGTAACAAATTACTATGAAATAGCAGTATACAATAATGTTATTATTATTAGCACTGTTAGTACCTGAGCTATGTCAATACAGAGACATTGGTACTATTTACACTTGTGCCATCACTGTTTTACATATGCAGGTAGCTGAAATCATGTAAATTAGTACAGAAGTAAATCTTAGCAGGATCAAGGTGCGAGTATGCACTTACTTGACCTAAGGTCAGATCTACATTAGGAAGCACTGACGTTGGTATAGACCAGCTATCCCCATAAGGCAAACAAACATGGTAATAGCAGTTTTGGCAGCATAATTATAGCTGCACCACTGTCTCCTGTTGACATAGCTCCACATGCCTCAGCGGTTGAAATTGATGATGCAGACAGAGCTCAAGAAATGGCAGGAGCTGACTGCTTGTAGCTCTCCAGCCCTTCTATTCCCTACTCTTCAGTAGTACCATCTCATCATAATGAGCTCACAAGCCTTGTTATAAACTAAGCTTGTATTTAATTACTATTTTTATTAAGGAGCACCTTGCGAGGCTTTTGGAAGTGATAGCAGTAACGTGTTGCATTTTTACTTTGCACTGCTAGCTTTTGGTGACATGCCAACACTTTTATCTACAGTTGTTAAGTTACAGGATTACACGCATCCCCCTCACGCCCCAAAAACCTCATTTAAAAACACATTGCTAAATACACAAATCCTCTCAGAAGTTAGGGATTCCATCATTTAGGTCTGCTTGTGCCAACATGTATCATCTTCCTTGAGCACATGCATTACTTTGGTTATCTGATCAGATAGTATCCTTCCCCAGAGACCTCTACCTCTTTGAAACACAGAAGGGACAATGCTGACTTAGTGAGCCAGTTACATGCCTCATTTACCTCACCTTTTTTGAGCTTTGCTTTGATGACAGAAACATGCATGTTTTCATGGGCTTTACAATGTTCATCACTACAGTATCTCAGAGATCTCAGAGATTTTCAAGGTAAACCTGAGATATTGTTATTAACCCCATCTTGTAAATGGGAAACTACATCCCAGAAAGATTAATATGAAAAAAATGGAAACCTAATCTCTAATAGCCAGGGTCTACCTCCAGTTTCGTTTCATTTATTCAAAGGGCAGCCCACATTTGTGTGTGTAGCACTGGGAAGAATTCAGCATTTCTTCCTGTCATGTCCCAGTAGCTTACAGAGAAAATGTGGAACTAGTAACAAGTATGAAAAATTTGGGCTAAATAAATTGAGCAATACTGTACAGGAACTCAGTAGCAGAAGTAGGGAAAGAATCTAGCTCTCCAGACCTGCTTTCACCTGCCTTAACCAAAAGGTTACCCTTTATCTCCTGTACTTTCTTATCTTCTTCAACTGTTGCAGCATACAAGGCTGAATTAGAACAGATAACAGCCTCCATCACTTCATGACTTTATAGAGCTTTTCCAAGCACCTACTCTCCAGAGCCAGTTTCTCTTCCAAGGCCTAGCTGCGCTAAGGGCTAAGTGGCAGCCCTCCAGAGAGGCTAAAGACAAGAGGCAGGAGTCAGAGCATGCAGAAAATGTCTCCTCATCACACCACTCTGCACAGCTGATGCACTCAGCATAAAACCAACAGAGGGACCCGGTAGACAGGAAGCCTGCAGCCTGCTTCCAACTTTGGAACAAAGGAATGCTCAATTGCCTTTGCCACTGCCATGCTTATACCACTATCACACATTCCTGGTAATTAGCATCAAGATGATTAGTAATGACAACAACAAATACCAGTGGCAGCCCTGTGGGGGAATCCCCCAGAAGCTAGCAAGGCCCTTCTGAGCAATGGCTGAGAATCACTGGAGCAAGCTAAAGCTCACAATCCTTTCTGCAGGTTCCAGGGTCCCAAAGACTTCACAAGGGCCGCAGACCTTTGACATTCCCGAGGGCTGAAAATGGCTCACTTCAGATTGATTTCCCTTTGTGTCTGCCTGATGCTGTGGTGATTGTTCATGTCACTGGAAGTATTTCTTCCTGATGGCAGTGGTATTCTGCCAGCTTGTTAAACCATTTCCAGTGGTCACCCAGTGTGCACTGTAGGCTGAATTAATTAACAATCACAAAGGCAGAATCGTTCTTTTCCTGCTTAGAGGTGCCTCCACACAAGAACCCCACCGGTGTTCCACTTACTTTAATCCTGTGGACAAGGGGAGCAAAAAGGAACACAAAGAGCTCCACTGTGGCCATGGAGTTCTGGAAGAACTTCCTTCTGTTATTCTCCTCCTCGTCATTCATGGTGCTAGGCCGGGGATGTCCTGGTGATCCCTGGTTTTCAGCCTGGTGGATGAAGGCGCTACTGCTCCCTCCCCAGCTAGAGCCTCTGTCTCCTCCAAATCGGTCATTGCTGCAGTCCTGAGGGGCCTCCAGCAGCATCCAGTGAAGAGTGTGAAGAAGCTTTGTTTCAGCTACTCCAAGCTTATCCTGATGTCCTAGATGGAAAAATGCATCACAGTATCTCACAGGGTTTTCATTAATGGTACTGTTGAGACTTTCAGAGCCGCACAGGAAACTGGGCAATCAACGTCATGATAAGCATTTGAAAATTAAAATTCTGCCATTAAAAGTATCAGCATTCTGTTCCATTATGTTTGAAACCTCTTAATTCACAAGTTTCCATTTAATTCACAGCATTTGCAGTTCAGTCCCTGAAATGTCAGTGTCAGGGCAACTGAATGCATGGACATAGAGTGCTCCTAAAAGATGACAGCTTGACAGCCTTGTCTGTTTGACTCTATTGAATGGCATACCTCATGAAGCAAATTCCTGCTCAAATCAGGAAAAGACTAGTAAAGTAAGTTAGATTTAGACCTGGTCCTATCCTTATTATCTGATTGACTTATCTGCTGAGAATCAAATGCATTAGCCTGAATAAAAAGAAGGGGAAAAAAAAGAACTGAAGATATTAAAAGTACCTTCTGCAATTGGGCACTGCACCATGCCTTGAAAGAAATATGTATTCCTTCAAGGAACCCATGCCTGCTGGGTGGTAAGGCTTTTGCTAAAGCTAGTTCTATTATCTCTGGGAAATGACTAGCAAAATATTATTGAACTACTTAGATTCTTCAGCTCATCAGACCATTAACTTCCCTGGGGAAGCTCTCACAGTTTACCCTGCTATAAATGAGAACAGATCAAGAAAGGCAATCCACAGAATGAACTAACTGGGATTCTAGGATTTAGAATATGTTGGCACCCTGAGCATCAATCTGTCATATTTTGACTGATAACTTCAGTAATGGAAAAACAAACTCACATGAGCACTAACCTAGCTTGTTTCGGTTGGAGAGCAATGTTGCGGTGCAGTGCAGCACATGTGGGAGCGCAGCTTGGACAAGTTCCCAGCGAGAAATGCTCTGGATGGCTTCAGAGAGAGCTGGAGAAAGGCCATGCAGCTTGTTCTCTACTAAAACTCTTTCAAAAGACTGAAAGTAAGAACAAAGGAAAAAAAGACACTGTATATCTATTTCCGCACATACCTTCTCATACATACAACGTTCTCTTTTAAAAACCTGTAATCTGTAAGTTTTCACTATATAACTAAAGTACACCTTAGAATATTTTTCCTGAAAGACACAGACTGTAGCTACAGCTCACCAGACATATGGACCTACTTGGCTAAGAAAGGAATGGGCCACTCAATATATTTCCTGTAATAAAAAAAAAATAAAGCAAGTATCATGTGTATGTTAGTAAGTGCCGACAAGCCAGACTTACAGTTGTGCTGGGTATTAATCTGGCATGCCAGTAATCCTGTTGGAAGTCACAGGAGCCAATGAAGCCTATATTTGTGGAGCTGAGAGCTGGATATTCTTCTCGCACACACACGCTCTTTCAGTTTAGTGTAACATAAAGGGCAGCCCATTAAAGGTATATGGGCCTTAGGAAATGTTTTCACACCCTGCCACAAAAAATAATCAGTGTACAAAATTTTTTGTCGAGCCATGATGTAATGGTTTTGTGAACACTTAAAAGAGGTGATGGCTGCAGCAAGTTCATTATTTCCACCTCAAGCAACACAAAATAAGACTATCTGCCTTTGAAATCCCTAAGGAAGTTCCTTACTGCTAGTTGCTCCAACCATTTCCGTAAGTTCTTCCTCTGACCAGATATGAAGATCTCATTATAGGTCACAAAAGCAGTTATATGCCTTCACTGAAGTTCCTAAAGCGAAGAAATACGTTACTGACAATGCATGTCCTTGCCATATACCAGCTTAGCCTCCTGGCTACCTATTTGTTCACAAGCTGTTTCACCAATTTTATGAGGCTCTGGGCAGACAAGTAACTGTTGGCATTCATGACCTAACGGATGCTTCAAATGCCCTCACTCCAGATTCATAAAGCTTCTCCTTCAACACTAGTCATGCCGATTTTTCCTGTAAAATTAGGGGGGTAATAAGAATAGACTTAGTTACAAAGAAGAAAAGCAAAAAGGGCAGCAGTGGTAACCTAGCTCTCCTAAATGACCAGCCACTCCCAGGTGTGGCATGCTAACCAGCGGTAATGCACACTCTTCTGCATACCCCAGCAGCTGTGCACATCTGTTCTCTCCGGTTGTGGCCACATCTGCCAGTGTGGGCAGACATGAGCTCCTTCATCGAGAGGCAGGATGCCCTGGTGCAAGCATAAGCGCTGCACCATCGTGGCTTTACTGCATCCCCATAACAGCTCTGCTCTGGCCAGCATGGAGGCAGAGAAGCACACACCTATCTGTACTTACAACCTAAGACAGAAACTCCCCAGTAGCACCAGGCATAGACAAAGAGAAGGGGAGGTAGACTGTATGATTTACACAGATGTATTTGGGGGGTATTCAGACCTGAGTGTGCTTATAGAGGACTAAGCCTGTAGCAACACAAATTGAACCTGAGGAAATACTGACAATAAACATCAGAGCTGTCAACAAACATAAGTGTGTATAAAGTCACACTGTCCACCTACTAGAAACCCCAGGTTCTAGTCAGAAAACTCAACAGACTTTCTTTATGGAGCAATGGCTGAAATTGGAGGGCATTAGTTGTAATATGTGGACAAAAACACTGGCTTCCTGGGGATTAGTCAGAAATAACGTGCCATGGATTAGGCTGTCAGCAATGTGTATTTCTTAGCACCAGGATTGAATAACATGTCTACCAGGGAAAGGATGCCTCAAATCACTCTTACAGCGATCTGCTAGGGGCCACATTGTCTACAAAGGGAAATGGTCTCCTGCCATTCATTCCTATCAGTTCAGGAATGGGGGAACATGAAGGGATGGCCAATGCTTGGAAAGCCTTGGCAGGCAGGGGAGCGAAGTACTTGTTGTAAGATCTGAGTATTCTGTTCCATTCGGGAACTACAAAGTCATTGAACCACAGTAGCAGTTGAGAGCACATTAGTATAAAGACAACAGAGGTCTAGAACAACTATCGCAGACAAGGTTACCTAACAAAAGGGGGGGACAAAGCAGCAAAGTATCCCCAGAAGCAAGACAAGAGGTGCAGGGTTAATGCATGGTTACAAGCAACACAAAGTCTGAAAGAGCCAGTGAAAAACATGAGATTCTATTTATTTTTGTCAAATGGGGACAGGGTGCCACTCCTTATTTGTTGCTCCAGCCACACACTCCCACCTCTACTCATGCATCAGCTCTGGGGCTCACTGAAGCCTTCATTCAGCCAAGTCAAGCCTCTACACAAGCCAAAATGAAGCTCAGCATAGAGGTAAGTAGTTTCTACCAGGTTAGTGAGCTGAATTAGCGCACTGAAAGGCCTGCCAAGCACCAGTGCTGACCTAGGCTTATCAAAAGAAATTATCTTCTCACCTCCAGTAGAAAAGCCAAACCATAAGCTCACACTTCAGTACAGTGATAAAGCTATTCAGTTTACAGAGCAAGGGGAGGAAAAAAAAATCACTGTGAACAGCAACACTATTCTGAAGCGTGATGGAAGACACTTTGTTGCTCTCTGGCTTTCCATTCAAGGTGTCATTCATGGGTACTTCGATGGCATCAGGGACAAAGTCCTCCAACAACTGCCTTCTGGAAGCTCTGGCCCACATTCGGCATACTTCAGAAACTCAAGAGGAAGCCAAGGAGTCTACAATTATGTCTTTAAATAAGGCTTGTATTCACCTCAACATTTTGGGTTTCTGAGCCACATGATTAGCCACCAGAAGCTACATGGTTAGCCACGAGATTCCTCTGTTCTTTCCTGGCCTGAGCAGAAAGCTAAATATATTTCTGTACCACAACAGAAGATTAGCTTCCAGAACAGCACATGTGATCACAAGCATCTGAGACAGAAGTACTGTATGTTGCCAGAAAAATGCTAACACAAAGGCTACTATATGGAAACCACTGAGCATCCCTGTGTGCTATGGGCACTGGCTGGTACACAGTTGCCACTGTGCATGTACTGTCAGCACAGGACCTAGGTGGCATCAGTCCCCACACTGATAACTGTCACAAGCAGCCCAACAAGAACATGCAGTTCTTTGGGCAAGCGTTCCCATGGGATTTGCCTGGAGTTCTCCATAAAGGTCCAGCTCACAGCAGCTTCTGTCTACACCAGACATTCAAGATGCAAGGCCCTGGCTTAGCATTTGCTCCTGTAGAGCCTCCCTTTTGGTCTGCTATGGCTCTACGCTAACTTTCAGGACCTGCTACAGAGAATACACAGACATTAAGATAAAAGACCTAATTTTCACCCCACATGAACTAAGCAACTGCTGCTACAGCTGAGAGGAGTTACATGCTTCAACGAGAAGGCTGAACGAGAATGTCTGCAGTAAGCTCCTTGTAAGTCAGTCAGAAGAGAGATATTGTCATGCTATGGGTATGTCTGGAGCTGCAGCCTCAGGGCTGCTGCTTGGCTAAGAAAACAGTACCTACTTACAGCAAGCTTGTCCATGCCTGCAACACCCCACATACCAAAGGAGGATGAAGAACATCTGCCAAGGTGGTAGTGAGGAAAGTCAGTGTTACGCCTTGGCTGGAGAAAGGGCAGCCCCTTTCAGCAGTGCTCTGTGTGTGTGTGTGTTCAGCTCCCTCAGGGCTACTTACACAAGCATTTTTCCTTTTAGCTTGGTGATGCCATCTGTTTTCACAGGGAGTGGTGGTCAGTCTTGTCTGGCTGCCTTCCTACTGCTGCTGTTCTCCTTTTACCTTCTCCACCAAGAACCAAAGGGACTGTCAAATACCTTGTGACCAGGGTCAGCCTGTGTGTTACTTTGCTGCTGGAGTAGGAATAGGTAGCTGTCTGAGGAAGCCTAGACAAGCAGTACAGGACAGAGCAGATTCTGGCTGGGCTTTGCCAGGGTTTCCTATACAGCTTTGCTCAAGTTGCACAAACTTCCCCTGCTCTAAGCCCAGGGGAGCTGTACCTGCAGCAAACTGCATAAGGCAGCAAGGGCTCAGCCAGGCCCCTAGTGCCCACTAGACAGCCAGGACCCTGGGAAGCTCAGGACCTCCGTGTTCCATCCTCTCAGGAGTGCCAGATGAGCTGCAGGTCTCCTCCAGGAAGTAGCCCTAGAGGATCTCACTTGGGGTGGTGGGGGGGAGGCAGTAAGCTAGGAGAGCAGGGCCCAGTGCTTAGCCTAGTGTATGTACAGAAGGACCCTGTCAGAGACACAGAGAAACTATTAGTGCTTCTTGAACCAGACTGCTGTCCTTGGAGGGAACCTTACTGCCCTGTTCTTCCAAAGCTCAGGCTGCATCATGGTGGAAAGCAGAGACCATTGCTAAAGTCACATACGTTACTCGCATACGTTTCTGTGAGGCCATTTACTGCTTTGACTCATGCACATTAGGAATTACATTGTGTCAGGGCAAAACAACTTCAGAATGGGGAGAAGGAAGAACATTAAATCCATACTGAGGCACAAGAGCATTTAGACAGTGTAAGACAATGCGGGAGGGGCCGCAGTATGTGTCTTCAGATTAAAGGCTGTTATTCATAGACCAACTGAAGTCAGCGTGATTGTTCAGGTAAGGAAAACAAGGCTATGAAAGGGCCAGGTTTTCCTCAAGTATTAAAGTGTAAAGTGAAGCTCAAAGAAGCAATGCAATCTGCTCTTGCAGACCAGATGCTGTACTCGCTGAATCTAGGCCTCCAGCATCTGCTTCCTCAATGCACAACATGCAGCAAATTCTACTGCAGCAAGTTTAGAGCCAAGAATAATAGAATACTGCACAGTCTTGTGTCATATGCATTGTCAGACAGTTAACAGCCGATAGACATGCCCAGAACAATTCTGGCCAGAGAATTTTAAAAGGACAGATCATGTAACAGGTGCACAGTATTTTTAAGCACACTAGTCAATACAGTGGTGTTACATAGTCAGCTTGATGTTTC
Organism: Ciconia boyciana; assembly: GCF_034638445.1. Taxonomy (NCBI): domain Eukaryota; kingdom Metazoa; phylum Chordata; class Aves; order Ciconiiformes; family Ciconiidae; genus Ciconia; species Ciconia boyciana. Next base: position 38,800,454 of record NC_132943.1, on the reverse strand, counting down.
AGAAGACAAGCCAACTACCTGTCAAGTTCCAGAAACGCTGTCTCACCCATGCATGCAGCACTCTGCTACCCCACTGGATAATACAGAAGGTGTTGATGTGGGCAGACATTCCTGCGCGTTGGCAGGGATGAGCTGCCAATGATGATGAGCAAAAGAAGGTGACAGATACAGCAGCTCAGGCTGTATCCCATCAATTGCTCAAAACTAAGCCCCCCCCTTTGAAAGCTTTCTACCATAATTTAATGATTGTGTTACGAATTGGAGAAGAATCAAGTTCTCCTTCATCCAAGGGGTGGAAATGGATTGGATCTTCATGAAATGTGTTTTGCCAGGGCTCCCTTTCCCTTGGCTGAAGTGTGTGATTTATGTTGTTTTGCAGTTGGGTTTTTTGTTTGGTTTGGAGTTGTTTTTTGTTTGGTTGGTTGGTTTTTTGTAGGGTTTTTGTTTGTTTGTTTGTTTTTACACTCAGTAAATTCTGATATGCGCTCATAGAAGAAAGGCGATTTAGAATCAGCCTGGGGGACACAGAGGAAGACCTGATGCCAACAGCACAGCATGAAGCACAGGGAAGTCTCAGACAGACAGGTACATCATGGAGAACGCACACAGAAGGAAGCTCTGTCCCCCTACCCAACAGTAACAGACATTAGCTCATGGGGGGGCCCCAGCCTCAGATTATAGGCGCTTCAAGGCATGGCCCCTGCATACTGCTGAGACTCCTAGTAAAGGACATAAGGCAACAAGCTCCATTTTCTAGCTTCTGAACAACCAGGAACTGTCAGTGGTATAAACCAGTGATGATGCTTTTTGCTCCATGTGCCACAATTGCAATACATTTTACTCACTAACATGCTAAGCCAGCAGTCCTCTATCAGTACTTGGTATCTAGCAACAACCCTGAAAAATTTATGGATTTCTTGGAAGAAATTAGTCAGCAGCAGCTAGGGCTTCTCCAGCTTAATATCTTGTGAGAAGGAAGTCAGAAAATTGCTGCACAGAGACCTAAGTACTTTAAACTATTAAGATACACATCCAGACCAAGTTTTTCCAGTCTGTCAAGTTTGGCTGCAACTGCTTAATGTACTTTAAGTCATCCAAAGATCAGCAACAGTTCAAGGAGTTCTGAAATTCCCTAGATACCCATCTTACTTGAACTTGCTGCATGCCTCTCCTTTCTCCTCCCTTTACACAGTAGATAGAAATACAGTTAGAAATAAGAGTTATTAGTATCTGCATAATCATCTCTAATTATGCTGCTAAGACATGCTCCCTCTATTATCCAGCAGAGGAGTTATTTCCATCTTGCACAATGGTAAAAGTATTGTTTAAAGCCTGTTAGCAATGTTTAGATTTTCAATATTTTAAGTCTGAAAGAACTCTCCAGTAATCGCAAACCGAAACGACGCCAATCTCATCTGAAAGCACATACACACATGATGAACCGCAAATTTAGACCCAGATTGTCATAGCCCAGTCTGCCCATAACATTATTTACTTTATTTAATTACTAATTAGTTCAATTACTAATATCCAGATCAATGTATTTTTTGTTGTGTCTAGAGATGCACATGATATCCAAATTCTCTAGATGGGAAAAGGCTTCAAATCCTTCATGTGATAAAAGTACAAAATTAAGCTGAATGGACTAAATCCACTTCTGGCACAAGCTGAGAAGCTTGCTGATCAGCCACCATGGTCAGATCAAGTTGCATGAAAAGTTAATTACTAGTAAGAGTTGAAAAAGAGAAACATGTACATACCACACAGGAAGCTTCATATTGTTTCCCCAGTTTAGGTCTTAAAAATGCACTGAAGGAAGGGAGAAAAAGTGTTAGAGACCCAGTACTTCAAGTGTGGATTTTGCTTAGTTATTTTTAGGATTTTCCTCATGTCAGAAGGTTGGCAAAAGGCTGAGAAACTTAATGTAAATGAAAGACATAAGGCCAAAACAATGTTCAAAACAATGTTCAGATACCTGTTGATGACATCTGACAAAATGCTGTTACCTTTTCTAGAAGACAAAAGTACCCACACTGATATGTCAAGAGGTAGTTAATCCACCCTCAAGAAAAGTCCTGTTCCCCATGGATAAAATCTTCCATCAGACAGTTCTCAGCCATTTTACCTCAGTGAAAGATTTTCAATGTATTCTGTTTAAAACATGCTAAATATTACTGAACTTTGCCTTGCCTCTATTTTAAGCCAGAGATCCATTTGCCAGTTTTGTATTAAGTATTTTCCTTCACAGCTGCTGATGTGGAAGGCTTATGATGAAATGCAGGCCTGTACCCTGTAGGTAGTGAACACCCACCCTCTACTGCCATTCCCCTCTAGAATGGGATCAGAGTTAAATATTAAAAGATTAATCAGGTCACCTTATTACAGGTTTTTTGGGGGTTTTTTTGGAGGACATTGAAACTGTGGAATAAAGGGATTTTGTGACTGAGGCCTTAAATTAGAGCCACAACCTTCAAACCTTCCAACCTTCCCCCACAGCCCCTGCAATGTTTTCAGTTTAGAATTCTATTAAGACAGGATTCACAGGGAACATAAAGCCCCAGCCATACATTCAGCCTGCCCCTCATACATCAGTACTCTCCAATCCAGTGAAATAAGGTAAGACTTTGACATATCTGTTTTCATGCTAACCTCTCAAAGCATAGATTACACTTCCAGAACGGCTGCAAATACAGATACAAGCAAAGCTGCAAGGCCGGTGCAGCACCGAGGGATGCTGCTTCTGGTACCAGATCTCCAGGAGTCCTCTTAAAAGTAGGGGTGGAAGTGGGGGTGGAGGGGACAGATGACAGGGAGGAGGGGAGAGGTGTATAGACACACATATAATTGGATGTTTTAAAGTCAAATGAAGAAGCTGCCTGGGACTGCCACTAGGTTAAGCTGCCTCCAGTCCTGCCCCCATCCCCGATACACACAGATTGCTCTATATTGAGTGCAAAGAGAGCAGCTTGTTTCACGCCTTCGTGTTGCAGCTGCAGTAACTGCTTCCTCCCCGCCACTGGGCAGCAGCTGGCCCGCCCCCCCTCCCCACTTCCACTGCCCTGTTGCAGCTGTATCCCAAGTACCCAGGGCTTGCTGCTCTCACCTGGTTTGCCTCCACAGGAAGGTCTGGATTGGCAGAGGGATGCCACGGCCGCTCTCCTGCTCCTGGCCCTCCGAGCTTTTCCTTTTCACCATGATGCTGATGACAGCTGCTGCTGTGAGCCAGTCTTAGCAGACGTACCAGCCGGGATCTCCCATGGCTGCCTCTTTGCTCTCCGCAACTCTTTACCCTCTTCCCTTCATCCTCTGCAGCCCACCCCCTCCCTCCCCTCCCCTCTGACACCTCCCTTCAGCTTTGCTGGTGCAAAATGGCTGCAGAAGGCAGGGAGGAAATTAGGGGAGCGAAGATGTCCGCGTCCCTCTGCTTCCTCCCTGCCTTCAGCACCTCCCTCTGTGGACAGCTCCCAGCACCGCCAGCCGCGCCGGCAGGCGGTGACAGGGGAGGGCGGCGGGTGGCGCGGGGGCGGGGGCGGCACCACCCCGGCCCGCCCCGCCGCCCCCGGGCCCGGGCCTCCCACAGAACTTCCAGCGCCCGGGCAGGGGCGCGGCGCTGCTCCTCCCGCCGGCCCCGGAGCAACAGGGCCCCTGCTGCCTCCCCTCCCTCCCTCGGGCGCGGCGCGCACGGCGGGAAAGTTTCGAAGGCGCGCCAGCCCGCCGCGAGAGGCAGGCGCGGAGCCGCCGAGAACCGGCGGGGTCAGGAGACGCCGCCTTCCCGCCCTCGCCACCCGCCTGCCGCAGGGCCAAGTTCAAATGGCGCGGAGTCTGGCCAAGCACCCCCACCACCGCAGAGGAGCAGAATTGAAAGAGGGCTTTTCGAGGTGCTGGGGACCTCATTGATAGTTTAAGGCCAAGGTCCCCTCCGTGGATCTACAAAGGCCGGAGCCCTCGAGGCGTCTGACACAGCACGGAGTGAGGCTGTTGCACGGGGAGATTTATCTCAAGAGCAGGGAGAGAAGGGAAGCCTCTCTGAAAGTGAAGGTTGGCGGTAGGAGCAGGGGAAGTTTGCGGTAGTTATTCCATGGGCTTTCCTTAGGCAGAAGGAGTAGAGACAAACAGAGGTGGATAGGGATGGTGAGTGCCAAAGCAGATTTACTTGGGTTTCCAACTACACACCAGACTGATTTGACTAATACAGAGATACATTTGAGTCGGTTTGCTGGAAATACTTCTCAGTCACTGTTAGATCAGCTTCCCTTACATACCTAAGGATATCAGAAGATAGTGTATTACTACAAATAATTAACAGAGTAAAATGAAAGGCCAATGCAACTCCACTCTTATCTATTAATTTTTCACAAAACAATTGTGATATTCCATTGCTTATATTAAAAGATTGCAAGTTTAAAGAGAGATGCTCCAACAAGCCAAGGCCATATTGCTTCCTGTCTTTCAATCTTCCTACTTAATATCTTCCTACTTCCACTTAAAGGCTCACTGAGGTCATTCCTTCCCAGAACAGGAGCTGAACTGACCGACATCACCTATGTCCTTCCTTATGGGTACTTTGAGAAACAGGTTTGCTGAAAACCCAGTGCCACTACTTCGATAACCTGCATTTACTCCCACTTGGGATAAAGTTTTTTCTGGTGTCCAACCCCATACTTCCTTGCAGTGACTTAGGCTGGTCTTGATCTCCACTCACAGAGAACAGGACCCTATGTGGTCTACATTTTGCTAAAATCCCCCTCTTGCACAAAAGGAGTATTAAGACAGTTAATTAGAAGGTAATCTGTTAAGTAAAACCTAAACAATATGTTCACAACCAAAAAGTTTTAAATCATTAAAATCACTAATCTACCTGAGCGCTGAAATGCTAAACTAGTTGGGTTTGTCTTGTTTGGTTGGGTTTTTTGCAAGCAGTAACTTTCTCTGCTGGTGCAGAGAAGTAAGGCCTTTTTATTCACAGAATTAGCTTGCTCAGACAGGAAAGTTTAAATACTATTTTCTTTCCTTCAATTAAGTGAGGTCAGACAGGAAAAAAATGATCTTGATTTCTAAAAATCTTACGAGAACTAACTACAGAGAGAAGATGGTTAAAACAAATTACTTCTAAATGCAAGGTATGTATTAAAGAAGTTTCCCTACTCCACATCCCCTCAATGGATCCAGGACTTTTTATACAAAGTCTTCCTGTTTGGAAAGCAAATTTGAGTTTTAATTCCTGCCAGCATGCCTCTTGACAGTTAGAAGTGAAACACAAGGCAGTAGGAGTGATAAACTTATTTTTAAATAATTTCTTTTTCCAGTCCTGTAATGTGCTATGAAATTATTGAATAAAGCATAACCTCAGTTAGCAACAATTCTGAAGTCTAATTTTATTTGGAGTTTTAGTAATTATCAAGCAGGAGAATCACTCTTCTTCCAAGAAAAGTATGAGGACTAAAGAAAGTTTTAATGCTATTTGCAATTAAAAAAACCAAAACCCTGATCTGTTAAAGCCTCAAAAAGTGCAAGGCAGTGTCTCCCCCATGGACATTCACAGTATGAGTATCTAGAACTTGTAGCTTCACCACAGTTAAGAGGATTGCTAACCCTCAGCCAGGGATGAGTGTTGCAGCCTAGGGATGGTTTATGTGGATGTTATTTTAAGTGTCACATAGTCTCACCCTCAAAATTAGCACCATCGGGCATTTTAGTCAGTTATAATATTGAACTGGTTTGTGTTTAAGACACTTGCATTTTCTCAGTAACTGGTAAGCACAGTTCAGATTTTTTTTTTTAATGGGTATCTCTCCTTATTCCTGCATTCAAGAAGCAGTCATTTACAATAGCTTCCAGTTCACTGCTCTAAGCCTAAGCTTATTATTCCCATGCTCTGCTACACAACAGGAAACACAAGAGCAAGAAAGAGCACTGCAGCTTGCTCGCAGACTACAGCCGAAAGCTCCTACAAATTCTCTGGATTGATAGGGACACCAGAGACAGTTGGTGTGGTCAGTCTAGGGCAGCTGCTTAGGGGTAAACAGACAGGGATTAAAACGTGAACACAAAGCTCCACAAAACCAAGTTTAGTAGGAAAACAATGGCATTCCTTGGTTTCAAACCTACCCAGGTAAACAACCTTGCTGCCCCTCAACAAAGGCAGTCCTCGTGAGCAGAGTGTGGAAGCTCACTTCACTGAGTCTCCAAAGGGGAATCCAAACATCCTCTCTTCAGTCAGAAGAGGAGCAGGAGTGGAGCACACACAAGGCAACTGCACGCTAGTTCCACATCTGTCAGTGTTAACTATCACTCATAACGCAGGAGGACAATATACTAGTACCTCTACCTGGCTTTCTGTTACATCCTTGAAGGCCTCTTTAGGAGAAACAAATAGCTTTGAAGTACAGCGTCATTTTCCTTATTCTTTCTTTGTGCATAGGCAGCACCTTTCCCTGTCACACAGCCATCAGCAAGTGGAGCTCAGGCAGCCCAACAGACACACAAACTGCATAGCTACTACTTCGTAGTAATTGAAAAAGTACCTGCAAATTGCAGTTCTAGTCAAACTTGCCATTTTGAGTCCAGAATATTGCTCTCCAACAACATGCTGCCATAAAAGACACCTAAATCCCTCTGTTTGTACAGAGGTTTGAAGTTAGTACAGAAGTTTGAAGTTACAGAACTTCTGATGCAAAACAAATCAGAGAGCAAAGAAAAGATTATCAACAGCTGCACTGTCATAAGAACTGCAGTCACAAAGGTGCAGATTCTCCAATCCAGCCAGGCTGTGACCAGCACCAAACCCAGGAGGTGGCAAAGGTGGTTTATATTTGGCAGTGGCTAGAGACCAATTTTGTTCTTGCCTTGTTTTGGAGACAACATATATACACACACACCCCCACCTCAAAGGGCACACAAAGCTCAAGTGATCTGTACCTATGTAAGTGAAACAGCTCGCAACTTGGGAACTGCATGTGTAAAAGAAGAAGGAACTTTACAGCCTGGAAGATTATATTTATCTCTATACTGAACTTCTGCTTGCAGCAGAGGCTTTCAGATTTGCAGTCAGCATTTGACTGTACCTAAATACTAACACTGCAGTGGGCGCTGCACAGAGAAAATCCTCCAAATCAGTCCCCCACTTTCCCTTACAGTGGGGATATAGAGGAAGCAAGCAAACTCTTCAGGGAGGTCATTATAGTAGGACAACAGCAAGGTGTCCTGAAAATTCACCCGTGCTCTGTTCACTAGGCTACACCGGGCATCTTGGGCTGGCACAGAAACACAGGTCTGTCTGCCTGCAAAAAGACCAAGATTAGTGCAAGAAGTCACTGCCTTCAGGAAGCAGACATGGGGAAGAGCAGAGATGGTGTCATTAGCTCTGCTGTACTCCAGCAATGCCCAGCCCACCCAAGTGCTTGGGCACAAAAGATGCCCATGACACTATTTTTCCATTTTTTCCTCTTACTACAGGCAGCATCAGTCTGACATCCTCCCAAATCACATGATTCTGCTTGATCACTGCTTTATTCATTGCACAGTTGGGTTTCCACATCCATCACAGTAGGATTCAGTCTTGATCCAGAAACAGTCAAAGCTGGCAGCATGCCACAGAGCAGGAACACTAAGCAGAACCTCAGCATGAAGCCCCCACTCTACACAGGAGTGCCCAGAGCAGGGAACTGCTCTAAACTTCACTGTCTCGCGCTTGTTTTCCTGCTGATGCTCTTCAAGTCCCCGGCCTCAATCCCTGCCACACACACTCCTAAGTATTCATACCTTTATCTGTTTTCTCTTTGTGCAGAAAGAACCAGAATCCAAACTCTCAGGAGTATCTCAAGCCATTCTGTTGTGCAGCAGCCTTTCCAAGAGCAAAGCCATAGACAGGTCCTAACTGTACACCCCAGAGCGGAGAACAAAGACAACTGTTGGCACGCTCCTGAGAGCTTAGTCTTCCGTAAGCTGCCAGCAGGCTTTTGTCCTTGGCTGAAAGGACCCATGCTGAAGACCCTTTCTCTCTTGGGACAACCAGTCACAGAAAGTTAGCACTGATGGATGCCACTCGTTTTACCCTTTCTCATATGGGTCTGTCAGGTAGAAGCAAAAGTTATTCTTTCACTTATCCATTTCTTTTCCTAGGAAGTCTTTGGACCTTGTTAAGTAACTATACCAGAACACAGCAAGAGCATCAGCAGAGAGTGGGCACAGAGGGCTATTTCATTGGCAGGATTGTATACACTGTCACTTACATCAGTGTAAAGAGCAGGTCAAAGGTTGCTGTTTCAGCATGGCAACTGCATACAACCTCTTTGCACTAATCATGAGCTACACCAGATCGAAGTATACAGGAGTTTAAAACAAAGGCCTGATTCTCTCCTTCCCAAGTGTTTAGTAAAAATTAAAGAAATCTAGGAAAGCTCTGTTTTTTCTTTAAAGACTTTTAAACACAGCATGAAAACATTTCAACTAAGGTTCTTCAGTCTCATTCACAGCTCTTCTTACCAGCCCTGCTCAAACACAGCTATGCATTCAGAAACAAGGATAAATGAACCCCTAAAACTATGCAATGAACCCCTAAAACTACCAGGTTTGCTGCTGTTGCTATATGAATTTGGGCAGGAGCAGACTGTAGTCTAGCTGGATCAGATTCCATATGGACAATCAGATATTTAATCCTTGGGCCACATTTAGCTGGAATCAGCAGGAGTGCCATAGCACTCATGCATCTGAGAATCCTATTTCGAAACAGAGCAGAAACACAGATGCTCTACAGTCGCCGCAGAAAGAGAGCTATTGCCTTTGCATAATGTTCGAGCAACAAATCATATTCACAGAGCTATTTAATTGCAATTAAATACATAATAGGCACAGGTTATGCTCCAACTAGATAAGGCAGGGAGAGATGGAAAAAAACCTTAGAGATGACATAGGGGGGACCTCTGGACAAGGCTGGGAAAAAAACCTGAAAACCCAGCTTTCACTGTCAGGGTATGACACCACCCCTTGGATCAGGACTCTCCAAGCTCTGGGATGTGACTGCTTTGGTAGCAGCTGCAAAACTTCTCCTTCCTTTTGGGAAAAAAAGACAACAAATGTCCTCCCACCAAACCTCACCCCACCCAAACACCTTTTTCACCTTCTTCCTGGAGAAGAAAGTGGGCATCTCTTGTTCCACTGAGTTACCAAACATGTCTCCATTGCTCAGAAGAGACCCGAGAACTGCCTCCAGCACATGCTGCTTCTTCCAGAACAAGGGCGCTCACACAAGCCAGGTTTGGGAGCCGCTCCATTAGGGCCACACTGTCTTTTATCTTCAAAGCAGCAACTGGGACTTCTGCGTGGCCACACACCTCTAGATGAAAGGCCTTCTGCCTGCTGCTCTGATCTGATCCATTTGTCTGACCCACCCACCTGTTTTTTCTACCATGTTCCTGTACATTGCAAGGAATACCCCATGAGCTGTCATAGGCACAGGATGGACAGATCCTCTGTACATCTAGCAAACATTGTAGCAGGATTCCTGAGCTTCCCTCACTTTCAATAACACTGTAGTTAGTCAATATTTTATTCGCAGCTTGTACTCACTTCAGTGCTCCAAAATCACAACCTGCTAGCAAATTATAAAATACATCACCTACTACATGCTGCTAATAAGACACAACAATCATAGAAATATCACCTCTTCTTCGTTCACTTTGAAAGGAAGAAACAGGTTCTTACCAGCTGTCCTCATCCTCAAACATTGCTCTAGCTGTGAATGCTTAAATCAGGATTTACCCTTTTGTTCTCAAGCTCTTAATCCTTTTCCTTTTAGCAGATGATACATTAGTTCTGCCTTGTGCCTTAGCACCCTTAGGAGGGTGCTTCTAATGGATAATTAACAGCACTTAATTATTCCTCCAGGTAGTTTGACTACATTTATTTATGAATATTGCAGCATTATGTGAAAAGTCCAGCTTGCTCAGGGGCTGGGCAACTTAAGGCAGTCTGCTCAGTTGTATCTCCCTCCTACTGCTCAGGCTCCCAGCCATGTTCAGAGGATTCTTATTCTGTTAGCAAGTCCCACAGCTGCTTTCCAACCCTGCAGAATATGCAGAGCTCACACACAGTAGCTGATACTGAAGCTCTCATTTCACCTGTGTCATTGCATCTACATCTGCATGGCACACGCTTGAAAGCCGTCCAGGCCAGGCATCAGAGCAGGAGGCATCAGAAGCAGCCTTGCTTGAGCAGGTCCAGAGGGGGCAGTGCAAGGGCAGGAAAGCCTGAGAGGGGAGGCTTCCTGTTTCCCCACACCACAGCCCCATACTGAGAAGGCACCTGGTCCACACAGGTGGCTTGGGCCAGCACACCAACATTTTCTGGAGTACGTCTCTGTTCCACCTGCAACACAGAGCTGCACTTCCTCGCTGACCTGAGCTAAGGCAGGGGTTTAAGCACCCACCAACGGATCCGAAATAACAACCTACTTCAAGCAGCCCTCAAACTTCGGGCTGTTTCCCCGCTGGTTTTCAGGACGAGCCCAAGAGCTCATCACCCACAGCTCCCATTACCTTTGGTCCACACGACCCCACCGTTCTCAACAGGCTCCAGGGAGCCGGCCCCGACCACGCTCATCCGTCGCTGCCGGCCGGGCTGAGCCCCTCACGGCGGGTGAGGGCGCTCCCCGGGGCTATGAGAGGAGGGAAGGAGGGAAGGAGGGAAGGAGGGAAGGAGGGAAGGAGGGAAGGAGGGAAGGAGGGAAGGAGGGAAGGAGGGAAGGAGGGAAGGAGGGAAGGAGGGAAGGAGGGAAGGAGGGAAGGAGGGAAGGAGGGAAGGAGGGAAGGAGGGAAGGAGGGAAGGAGGGAAGGAGGGAAGGAGGGAAGGAGGGAAGGAGGGCTGCGCCGACACCACACGACGCCCAGCCGCCACCCGACCGTTAAGGGTTCCGCGGTATTTATAGCCCGCCGGAGCGCGCGCCCCCCTGCGGGCGCGAGGCAGCCGTTGGCCGCGCGAGCCGTGCAGCCCTGGCGGGGCGGCGGCTGCCATTTCCCTCAGGAGGGACGCTCTGGGGAAGGGGGTGGCAGCCCTCAGCCCCGCCGCCCCTCACGGCATCAGGCCCGTCAAGGGCAGCGGCTCCTGCCCGACGGGGGAGGGAGGGAGGGAAGGAGGGAGGCTGCCCCGCGGTTCAGCCAAGTGGGAGAAAGCGGTGGAGCCGTGATCCAAAACTGTGACAAGTCCCCGCCAGCAGCTCAGCTTGCGACAACGAGATGGCTCCGGCCATTGGCGACACCTTTGCACACCTCTGTGCTGAAGGCAGCTGAAGGAAACACCGTGACAAGTGAGGGGAAGCTGGCTCCTTCGTGGGCCTCCTCTGCCCGGAGGGCTCAATTGCTCAGTGCAGGGTGATGCTAAACCTCACCTCCAGGCTGGGACCCCAGGATGAAGGACAGAACAATGTATTCACACAAAGCAGGGAAATATTACCCTGCAGAAGAGGATGCTAGCTGTAAAAACTGTTTCTTTTGGCAAGAAGTAACAGGGACTAGCTGAGAAATACAACTTAATCCGCTCTGACTTCTCCTGGCAAGACTGACTATGCGGCACCAGCAGGTGTACAGTACTTTTTTCCCACGCAGGACAGCGATGCACAGTGGTTGAATGCAGGAGGAGCTGTATCACAAACAGTGGAAACCGACACAAGCAAGTAGATGACAAGCGATTTTATTTTGCAAAACAATCACTATACAGCAACAAATACAATTGCAAATCGGATTGAAAAACATGAACTACCTACCACCAGCCATTCAAGAAATGCCTCTTTTATGGTAACAGGCTCTAGAATTATCAGAAAAAACACAGGTTTGTAACAGCAGACTGTATTCCTTGACATCCCAGCATACAGCATGTTTATTTGTTGGCTTTTTCTCTTTGCTAAAGTTGAAGTGGCTTTTATACGCTTGACTTTTCCAAGTGTGAAACTAATTTACCTTCCTGCAGTGGGAATTGCTGGAGTTGCAGAGGGAGTTGCTTTAGCAATCTGACTAGCAAGTGAACTCGACAGACACCTAGGCTAGAAATCTACCTGCGTCGATTTTCATAGCAAATGTGATCTACTCTTCAAGGCGATGGCCTTTGAAGGGACATTTGTACTTGGGTTTCAAACAGTATTTGGTCCAGCATGGGAAAAACTTCTGCTCACGTGTGGTAGTCCACATAGGCTGCCTTTCGACTCCCTCTGGGTCGTGTATATAGGCAAACTTAGATTTGTAAGCAGTCGCGATGAGGTTACTACTGTACCTTAGCAGAGCATTGAATGGATAATACCATTTACTGCTGTACAGTGAAAATATACATAGCCCTTGTGGGCACACAATTTCCCTCATCAGTATTAGTTTTTCCTTTCCTGTTGCTGGACAGATGTTTGCTCAACTTTTATTTCTTTCTGCTTGTGGTTACATAGAAACAGAACTCTGCAGATGGGGCAGAAGCACTTTTTCTTTTGTCTCTACAACTTGATGGATTATTAATTTGGGGCTCTCCCCTAGCTATCCAAACAAGGTTTCACCATTCCTTTGTCTGGATTATCTCTGCTTTGTTACAGAGTTGGGTCTAAGGCACCCAACATACCTGCTGGCTCAACATGCCTGTGGAAAAGAAACACAACGGATGCAGTTTCCAGGAAGCTGGCTCTATCTTCTTTAGTGGGCATTACATATTTACAAAACCGTTGTTTTTAAAACCAACACTCTTGTTGAGAACTTAAGATTAATATGAGCTTTTCAGTGAACATCTAGAGTCATGTAACATAACTTGGGTTTGTGGTTTTTTTTAATTATTTAACAGCACAAAACTCTTGATTTCTTTTCATCTAAATCCACAGCATTCTAGGATTCTTTCTATGGAAGGATGATTACGATTACAAAGGTCTTTGCTTGAATCAAGACAAGAAAGCTCATTTTAATGCATGAAATAAATGACTTGGTGTGTTACACCACTCTAACTTTGGACTCATAGGTAGATTAACTAAGCTTCATTTTCTAGAGTATGTCAATTTTAAAAGCCAAATAAAAAAACTTGAGTCTCAGGTTAACACTGTTCTCACTAGCTGGTGTTCTGCTTCAGAGAAGCCAAGGTTCAGTAGTACCATAGACTCTCTCCCACATTGGCAAAAGGCATTTAAAAAAACCACTGCAAGACTAATTTATATTAATTGATAGTATGATCAGAGCAATGTGATATAAACACTGTTTTATTGTTTTTTCTGTCTGTTGTTTTTCTGGAAAAATGGGAAGAGGCTTTTAATGCACCTCACTTGACACTGTTTCCATGTGACTTCTTAGGATTACTCTAAGCAAAAGTATAACAAATACAAGGCAGAAATCAGAATCCTCCAGATGCACAGCATGGTTCTAAACTCACTGTCCTTTGTATAAAACAACCGACTTACAAACAGTATTAGGTACTTTATAGTGTGAAAAAGCTTTTTGCAGAGCTGAAATGTCGTGTGTGGGGCTGTTAGGAGTTCATCTTCAGTAAAATTTTGAGAGATGTAACCATTTTGTTTTGTCTTTGCACTGCTATGGCAGCTTAGCCAAAATCCCCCTTTGGTCCACTGAATATTTACTGTCTAGTAACTGTGCCTTTACTACCTGAATTTAATGATGGGGAATCCTGTGCTATTATTAGAATCCTTCTCCACAGACATAGAAATCTTCTCTATGAGTCTTTTCAGATCAAACCCCAACACACACATGCACACATACAAATTAAGAAGGAAAAAGAACAGATCAAAAGCTTCCAACACACAATGTTAACCTAATACATGTATCAAGTATAGCTCAACTGACAGTGCAAAGTTTAGTTAAGAGATTTCAAAAGGAAAAAATCAAAGAATCTGCAAGAATGTAAACTGGTCATTTCATAATGTCTACTGTACATATAGTATCAGCAGATTGTTATCTGCTGATGAGTAATACTACCATATTACCTTCAGTGTTCTCTTAGTGTCCATAAGATAGTGTCGGAGTTCTCACAGGTAACTCCGTTAGATCGGTTGTTTATATATCTCTGCCCTTTATCTTTTATGCACACTTTTTCTTATACTTTTTATAGTCAATATAATCCCACTTTGCTCAGATTTTAAGACGCCCTATTTACTGATGAATTGCTATGGCAACCCAGTCGAGGGAGCTCATTTTATTTATTCACATACTGTAATTTACAGGCATCTCTGTTACGTTTATCACTGTTATCCGAGTGCCTGAGTGTATACATAAGACATCACTGAAGGAGTGGAAACAACATCTTAATACTTTTTTCTGTGTTTCAACTTTAGCAAAAGAAAAAAATAAATAAATCTAACATTCACTGTTACTACAGGAGTTTTAAAAAAAAGAAAAAGAAAAAGAAAGAAAAAAAGCCAGAACCAAACTATTGTGGATTTTTTAAAAATCCAGAATCCAAACTCAGCCATCTTTGGAGACCCTTTTACAAACGTCTGGACCCCACAAAAATCATACCTTTGTGAAGAAAGGGAGGGAAGGGAGGAGGGAAGGAATCCTTTTTCTAGCATCACAGAAGAGACTTGCATCTGGCACTAAAACAGGGTCACGGCTTTTAGTTGTTACAGAAAGCAACTTCATGCTAAATTTTCGTCTTTTTTAAATGTATTCTTACGAATAGGGAAAAAAAACCCTGCTAACATCTACTTTTACATACCTAAAATTGCAACACCAAAGGGTGCAAGAGACACAGATACTGTGAATAAAGAAGTAGAATATTCAAGTATATGAGGAGGGCGTATCACAAATGGCCACAGAGAAATATATATATCTATAATACTGTATCAAACAGATGGAAAGGATGTGAAACCGGTGGTGCGTACACAAATCTAGCCGCTTAACCAACTTTCTAATCAGACACAAGTCCAGTGGAAGTGCTTGCTTTCAACAGCTTTTCTACGTCACTTCCCCAAGCATGGTTCAAATGTTTTCAACTACTGTTTTAGTTATTAGTTAAATAATTTATTGGCTTTTCAGCTATACACTGACATAATTAACCAGGTCCAAAAAAATGTTAATAACTTAATTCAACTTTTGTTCTACTCATTTATACAAAATAACACATTTTTTTTAATTAAACTTGAATTTCTCTATATGCCCTTCCTTCTGGTAAGCAGACTGTTAATTTAACCTGTAATAACTTACAATGGGCAACTTTTCCTTTTTTTATTTCCCCATCTATCAACAGAACAGTGAAATGAGCAACTTGGGATATTAACAAGGCTCTTCAGAAAGAGGTGGATGGCCTTCAGGCACATGAAAGGTAAAAATGCATTTTATCATAGTACGGTACTCCATGCAAGACAGAGCAGAGCAACAATAATTGTCCAATGTAACATACTGCAGTTGTATACCCATATAAAGCCAGTGTCTTCCTGTTGGAAATGGAGATCAGGCCAATTTCTGCATCTATTTAATTATTTTTTTTCTGTTTTTTTAACTGTATGGTAACTACAAGTCTTGGGATATGACTTAGTTTTAGACATGGTAAAGAATGAATGTAACACCTGCTCTGAGCCCATTCCTGCCAAGAGCTCATGCCTAAATATTATTACTTCATACAACGCAAAATGAGCAAATTCATAAGCCCTGCTTAGCGAGGGCTGCTGTGACATCTTCAGCGAGGGTAGCAAGCTGGGGCGATTCAAGCAGGTTGATGCTTCCAGAGGATGAGACGTTGCTGAGTCTGCGTGGCGAAGCCACGCTGGACCTGCCTGGTGACTGCGTGATGATCTCAGCCCCGTGATCGACACGGGCTTTAGCATGCTCTCTGAAGTTTAGCTTCTGGCTGTCAATCTGCTCCAGGAAAGCAAAGAATTTAATGCATTATATATTCACCAAATTATCTCCTTATAGATCATCATTTGGGTCTCATTTTGTTTACTTTTAAGAACTCTTACAAGGATTGAAGCGTCTTCACTCCTTAGAATAATTGAAACGGAAGATTTTCTTCACCTTGTTTAATATACATTGGCTTACCGTGTTACATTCTCTTAATATTTCTGTCTCTGATGGATGCCTTAATGAGCAGTACCATTGTTCCTAGCTGTATGAATTTAACAGACATTTTATGGGCATTGTGATTTGTTTCTGAAATCTGTTTTTTCAAATGTTTATGGAGTGATCTTACTTTCAAGATGTCTTCCTCCTGTTTCACAAAGCAGTCCTGATCCTCTGGGATACCCACACTACAAGCTTATTAGATCATACCTATGCTGTACAACAGTCCCAAACAAGGTTTATCTTTAGGGGGAAAGCCAGTGCACAAACTACAGGACGTTTCATTTTGAGATTCACTCTCAGCTTAGATGTGGATGTGAGATTGGTCATTCCAAATTCCAAAGGGAGCAAATGGCACGTGAGTGTGCTCGAAGGAGAACAAACAGACATTTCCTACTCAATTCAGAGCCATCACTGAATTCACAGCTCTAATAATGTCACTGGGCCAGGGGCACAGTGGTAGCCTTTTCTCTGACGGCTGTCCCCTTACCTTGACGTTACCACCGCCAGGTACGTGGTGGGCATTTTCCAGTGAACCAACTTTAGCCTGAGCTTTTTCTTTGAAATCCAGTTTTACGCTCTCAATTTTCACACGCCCACCTCCTACACAGAAAAAGAAAATACAGATTAAGAAGCTGGAATGGCTCAGGAGAAAGTCTGACCTGATGCACATGGGTGCACTCACGTTACTTCCTTTTTAGTTGAGATCTAATGGTTTTAGAGAAGCACAGAGTACGACGCTGCATGTTTAGTAAAATATAAAATCTTCAACACATATTCAAACTGTAAGCATGTGCTGCAGCCCTACTGATTTTCATGGGATTTAAGCACATGCTGAAGTATTTTGCTGACTTCAGTCTGCATTTCAGTATCTTATCAAACTGACATTATGCCACAGCAGCATCCTGCATTTTTTTTAATCAACTCTCTAAACTAGGTGGTCCCATACCTTTATGTCTTTATATATTTAGTTACACAGTTAAGAATATTATTTTTATTACCAAAGTGTATTTACTTGCTTTTGGACTGTAAAAGAGAATGGTATCATGCATGATTTCTCCTTCACATAACAGGATTAGGTCTTTGCTTTGTCCCACATCCCAGAAATTCCTCCAATACCTGGCTTGTGGTGGATATTCTTGAGCGAGCCACACTTGGAAGTCACATGACTCAAGTCAATCTTCTTGGTTACAATTTGTACCTGTCAAAAGCACACACACACACACAAATTACAGGAATGAAAAGAATAAAATAAATAAAAAGCCAAGCCCTGCAGAGGAAGAGCCCAAGCCTCTACAAACCACTGGAAAAGGAGAGATGGTTAATAGAAAACAGACCATGCCACAAAGGAGGAAACACCTGGATTAATACAGCAAGCTTCCTTCCCACCTAGGGAAATGACAGAGCTGGGTTAAGCTTTACTATTAGCAAAACGAAGAGGAGGACAAAGCAGATCAGCTTGTGGGTTCTTTCTAAAATGTTTCTGAGCCTCCTCTCAGGGTGGATGCTCCAAAGCCCTGCATGCAGCAGGACCCATCCCATTTGCTTCTGCTCTTGACTGTGCATCCTGGCAACTAGGAATATTTTGGTGACTGTTTTTTTTCTCTACCATCTGTTTCATATTTTTCTGCATCTAAATATGGTATGCATTTCAGCTCAATCCACTATGGAGAGCCTGATGAATCTACAAATGTGACTCCTGCAGCTGTACCTGAGCTGGCTGGTGTTCAGCCAGCTGGCTCAGTGGTGCTCACCAGATAGCAGTGGCATTGCTCTGCTCAGCCAGGCAGCAGCACAGGCACCCTCCCTCCTCCTGCTCCTCTGTGCCCTGCTGCCGGCCGCGTTGCCGTGACCGTGCTGAGCCCAGCTCGGAAACAGCCAGAGTGACACTCCTGCCCTGCTGCGCTCCCAACTAGCTCCCAGATGCAGCCCACAATCACAGTGACTGTGTTAGCAGGTCTTAGGAAGTTGCAGCCCCTCCAGGCCAGATGGGAGCTCCAGGATGACTGCAGTGCCACTGGCTTGCTCACATCGCCAGCAATGACTTAAGCCAGCACTGGTGGCTGTAGTGAATCTGTTTGGATCAGACATGACCACAACATCAGCTCTTCCATCCAATCATTTCCATCAGAGGGGTCACAGCCACCTTAAGCTATTCCAGCATGACTGCTAGAAGTAAGGGGTGTCTGGTCAAACCCTCAGCAACCTCAGTTTGTTATACTGAGGAGTTAGCATTAGCACTCAGCACACTGGCTGATCACACCCTCTCTTTGAGCTTTCTTTGTCTTTATGTTTTATTTTTCTTCTTCTTCCTCTCAGGTTATCTGAGGAAGGACTGACGCACTGGAGGATGCCCAACTGTGAGGCTGGACTCTTTCTGGAAATTACTTTCCTGGGCCACTCCCATTAAAGGCACTGAACCATTTCGGCTCACACTGGACTTTTACTGTCAGCACCCTTGGGTGTTTAGAGATAACCCTTCTTTTCTCATTTCCTTTTCCCATCCAAGTTCTGGAAACGTGTTGTGCTCTGTGGAGAAAGATCTGGAGGCCACCACTACATACACAGGGCTCACACAACTACCAGACCAGACTTACATGTGAAACAGTAGCGAGAAGGAAAGTAGTGCTCAGAGAAAGGGAGACAGAGGGGTCTGGCTGTGCAAGGTGGGTCACCACAGTGCAGATGCCTGTTCACAGGGTGTCTGTACTACTTACATTTCCTCCCCCTGCAGAATGTTTGATGTTATCTCTGGAACCACACCGGGACTGAATATCGCTAAAATCGATCTTCTTGTTTAAAATCCTAACCTAAAAGGAATCGGAGGTAACTTACTATATACCATACACACACTCCACCTCGGTGCAGGACAAAGGAGCCAGGGCAATTTTTCCTCCTGCTGTCACTCCTTCTTCTGACGCTTGTATTGAAATGTGAGAAAGTAAACCACACCAATCTCTATGCTTAGTATGTTAACACAGCATATGTAAATGGACTGTGCCGCTCTTTTTTCTACCTTACAAAGTGGTGGTGAAATACAAAGGGGAAAGTTTTTATACTGGGAGATACGAGAGGTGGCTTCTCCTTGAAAAGCTCAAAGAACTCCTTGCTTGCCTGGACTGGACATAGTCCTCGGACAGCCTATCCTAGGCTCTCTTGAGTGATGGCCAGTGTTTCTGCTGAACTGTCCACGAGGAGAAGATGGAAACCCTCCTTCCCACAGCTCAGCACTCCAGCCTTTGACGCAGAAATCCCAGATTCAGCCAGCTCAGGCACGGGTTGAAATCCTGAGGTCCTTTGCCCCTCCTTCTGCCATACAGCCATAACAGCAGCTACATTAATACAACAGACCTCAGAGTGTCCTGTGAAAGGGGACTGACAAAATTAATTGAACTGAAGTCAGAGCTCTCTACTGCCCTCTCTTTTTACTGTCATTTACTAAAGGGCAATGCAGAAAACAGCAGCATCTGGAAACGTACAGCTGCAATCACTGCTTCTTGATTTCTGGTGCTGGCCATAAAGTTGGTCACAACAACTGTCAGGTGCTAGCAGCACTGTGCTTCTCCCCTGTCCTCTTTGTTTCTGGCAGAACAAGTACCCGACTTTCCCTTGATGGTGCCAGCCTCCCTTACAGATGCCAGCTCACATTTTTCTCTGTGTTACTTTAGCCACAGCTGCACTGCACGCATATGACAGTGCCTGGAGGTGGAAGGGAAGGCCAAGCTGTCCCATGCTTGACCCCCATTTTGGCCTCCACGTCAAAGCAGTTCCTCCACCTGGCAAAACTCAGGTGCCACCAGTGATTGTCCTCCCAGGGAATGATGTGCTGCTGGATGGCAGTTACCAGTAGGCAGGGACAGCTGGGTGCAGGGCACACACCTAAATGACACCACTTCCACACCTGAGCAAGGGCAGGGGATTGTGCTCACTAGTGTTAGGTTTTTCAGGTGTGTGAGAAGGCATTTCTGGCCAAGGCTGCACCTGCCTGCTTTGCACCAGGAGCTTTTACTTACTCAAAGAGTTTCTCTGGGTTAAATATGAAGTCTTTATTCAAATGTTATGTTGGATTTTATTTATCTCTATGTTATTAACATACAATATGAATTTACAAAAAGCCACAGAATTTTGTGCATTATCTATTAATTTTGCTAAATGGCGCTTCTAGAGCCTTCACTGACATATTACTTAGCACAGTCCTTTTGGCTGCTGTTATAGGTAAACCTACAGTGACTAACTGATACTGAGATAAGAGAGAGGGACAGATACACCGGGGTACCTTACTGCGGCTTCTCACCACTCCAGGAACACAAAGCAGCTGCAAACCAGCTGAGGTGGTCAGTGGGAGGAAGAAGAACCCTTGGCTTCTGCTTCCTGGCTTCAGGTCCTCAAACTGTTCCAGGCTCCCTGATAAATCTGAGGCAAATCACTCCCTCTGTGCCTCACCTCTCCAAACTAGAAAAAGACTATGTGCCCTCTTACAGGGATATCAGATTTTGCAGCTCTTGGCTCCTGCAGTGGGGATGTCACATTTTAGATAACGAGTTGAATCCTCTGGCACTGAGCACCTGGAGTGCACTCTTGACTTAAGCCCAGTAAAATCCCAAAAGAAATTTTCAGAAGGCCACACTTTGCAGCTAATGTGAAGAATTTCTTCACAGCAAGCTGTTTCATGGGTCCCCTCATGTAATGTAACCACTACATCAGTCAAACTATTAGGATGTTAAGTGTTCTCTCGCTTTAATAGGCGAAGATCTGTGGTGATGGCATGCTCAGCAATAAGGGTGATGACAGCACCAGAAAACTCCACAACTGGTAAGTCACCTTCAGAAGGGCATCGACTTACGTAGGCAAACCGACTTCTGTCTTTCTCTCTCCTGCTTAATCTGTCCAAGTAAACCAATGTACACTGAAACATGAAAGCAAATGCCTTTAGAGTTTTATGCTTGTGCTTTCTCTCAATATACTATTTGTTTAAAAATGTACCCCAGTACTATACAAGACAGGTGTCACATCAGTTACAGAAACACACGTCAGATGTGCAGTCAGATCTGGGTCCCAGAGAGCTTCAGGCCAGACACAACTGGGCAAAACAGAAAGCCTTCCTAGCACTTTCTGAGCACATCTCTCTCAGCAATGGATCAGCAGCACCTCTTAGCAATGGCCACAGGGATGCGTTTGCTCTGAAAATGCTGACTTAGGGGTCATGACAAGACCTCAGCACTGTGGACTGGGGGCCTGTAGCTTAAAAATGGAGCCAAAGCAAGGTGATAAGTTGAGAGGGTGCCTTTGATCAAGTGCCTAAAGGTTGATTTGCACCCGGAAGTCTGACAGTTTATGAGTCTCATGGCCCATGGACCTGGCTAGCAGATATGTAAAGGACCAATCATCTCAATTATTCTCTCTGTCTCACTGGGTGAAATGTACCCCTGTGTAGAGGGGCCAGCAGGAGACCTATGTATCATTTATGTCCTATGCTGAAGGCTGAAGTGAGCTGAGTGATGTGGATGTGTTCTGCTGGTCATCTGGCACAGGGAGGAACTGCATTAATCCACATTTTCCCTGATGATCTGTTTCTCCCTTTCCTGGAATGTATCAATACCCCTGCACATATTTAAATAATGACTGCCCCCTGTAACTAAGTGTTCCACAAACTAATGGAGCCTTGTTTCCTATATATTAAGGCTTTAAACTGCTTAATCCCTCCATCCTATATTCTTCAGCAAGCCCTATCCCCTCTTGCCAGCAATATCTCCCAGGCTTTCTCCCCGGTCTGCTAGACTGGGCAAATAGAAGCCAATACACAACTGGCCAGCTGTTTGTTGTCTCTGATCGTGGAGAAGGGGCTGAGTTATCACTGCCTTTCCCCCAGTGACTGTTTTGCTGAGTCTCTGCTTCATATCCAGCCAACAACTATCACACAACTTGGAGGGACCACCTGTGTTTCTAACCACTGCTCCCTTGCCAGCACTGGTTGAAATGGGCCAACAAGTTACAAATGAGTTGAGGAGGGCTGAGACTGCCAGCCAGACAGCATGACTGCAGGAGCTTTGTTTCCTTTGAGAAATCAGACTGTAAACATCAGAGGGAGAGTACCAGAGAGGGACAGGAACTATTTAGGCAAAAGAGAAACTTTGGCTTGCAAACAAAGAATGTAAACTGACTGTGAATTATTTGAAACTGGAATCTAGAGGGAAATTTGTAACTATCAGAGCAGGGAGGCTCTGGAACTGCCTCCCAAGGGAACAGAGCTACGACAAGAAAATGGTAAAGTTTTATGATGGCACTTGATGAAAGGAATTAGATGATGCAGCTGCCTGCGACAGAGACAGCATGACTCACCAGGAAGGTCTCTGTGTTCCTGAATGTGTATGTACATCTTGTGTGGGGGTGGAGGTGTGGTAGGGATGTACATATATGCACTTCAGTTGTGCTGCACATTAAATGAAAGACCAAGTCTCCTCATGCTCTCATTCAGGAAAGGGAACATTTTAGTCTGTGGCAGAAACAGGACTGCTTTCTATTCATCCTCACTCAACATCCCAACAAGATAACGTCCTGACAGGCTCCCTCATAACCTTTGCACTGACCTGCCAGTCTGAAATGTGTACACTCCCTTCCGATCGGATGCTGGTTTGCCCAGGTATGCTGGACAGGGCCTGGAAGTTGGTATTTTGATCAGGACCAAGCTGAGGTTCCTCAGCGTTTGTCATATCCACATGAAGTTAAACCACAGTGGAAAAATTAAGCCTCACAGACGATGCTGGGTTTATCCCACAAAACTGCACTGCCCAAGGATAAAAATGGCTTCTGTCTGAAGCCCTGGAAGTCTTATAGACCTTACCCCCACTGTGTCCTCTGATGATTCCTCAGCAGTAGTCCAGAAGTGAAGTCCAGGGCAGACTGTGTGCCGACATAGACACAGTACAGCCTCACTGACTCACACTACTTCTAGGTAGTCCCCAGCAGGAATCAGACACTGTGCTCCAATACCTTCTGTGCTGTTTGAATGCTGTCTGTGAAACCATCAAGAGATGCAGGGCATTTATGGGTAGCCTGCTAGGAAACCAAGTGTTGAAGGTGTTTTTCTCAGAGTTCATTTAGATGAGGCATATCTTGATCTGCACTCAGCAGGGTAAACTCTAACTCCCGTCCTACACACAGTGGCCTGACCAGCAATCTAAACACAAAGGGGCTGTGGTCCAAGGGCAACAACTACACTAGATCAGAGGGGATGTTTTGGGTTACGCTGGCTAACATGAGGAGATGTGACAGGCTGGCAATACCTGTGAATCTCTCAGTTAGATATATGCCTCCCTATAGTTCACAGAAAGTGAATTTGGATTTCAAAGTCTCCATGTACAACAGTGTCGTGGTTTAGCCCCAGCTGGCAACTAAGCACCACACAGCCGCTCTCTCACTCCCCCCCCAGTGGGATGGGGGAGAGAATCGGAAGAGCAAAAGTAAGAAAACTCGTGGGTTGAGACAAGAACAGTTTAATAATTGGAACAAAATAATAATAATAATAATAATAATAATGAATTATACTGAGAAGGAATACAATGAGAGAGAAAGAGGAACAAAACCCAAGGGAGGGAAACAAAAGGGAAAGGGAAAAAAAAAAAATAATAAAATAAAATAAAATTATACAACCGCTCACCACCCGCCGACCGACGCCCAGCCAGTCCCCGAGCGGCGATCGCCACCCCCCGGCCAACTCCCGCAGTTTATATACTGGGCATGACATCATATGGTATGGAATAGCCCTTTGGTCAGTTTGGATCAACTATCCTGGATGTGCCCCCTCCCATTTCTTGGGCGCCTGGCAGAGCATGAGAAGCTGGGGAAAAAAAAACAAAAAAAAGGTCCTTGACCAATGTAAATACCGCTTAGCGACAGCCAAAACATCAGCGTGTTATCAATATCATTCTCATACTAAAATCCAAAGCACTGCACTATACCAGCTACTAGGAAGAAAATTAACTCTATCCCAGCCGAAACCAGGACAAACAGTCTCCAGTCCAGGGACCTGGAGCAGACTCTCCTCTGTCAATACCGCACCACTGTGTTCAAGATGAGCAAAAATTTGTAGAAACACTGAGGGGAAGGCAAAGAAATGCAAGAGAGAATGTAGTTCAGTTGTGCCTCACTGCTAAAGACAAGATCAGTGATTGAAAAGTGCTTACGAAAGAGAAAGAATTATGTTCCATTGCTGCCTAGAATCATTCAGTTCAGCTGCTTTTCACAAGAGGGAAAGCCCGTAACTTATCAGCATCTGGGCAGAGAATCCATAAACAGCTTCCCTCCTGTGGCTTACTACCCTGGTACACACCAAAACAAAGATACTCAAAGAACAAAAATTGTGATGCTGATAAAATTACAGGCTCTGAATATGTTTTCCAAGCAGCTGATGATTTATGTTATCCCTGCTTTGCAATTATGGCCTCTGAGAACCTCTACCACAAACACTGCCTAAAGCATTTTAAAATACTCTAGCTTGGCTCCACTTGCCATTTGAACATGCTGTGGGGCTGTGATATTGGGAAAAGCTCTCAGACTCCTAACAACTTATCAAAGAGGGCAGGTTCTTTGTACTTACCACAGCATCAGAGTGATTGACACAGCTACATCCCCGGAACTAGACTTTATTTCAGTGTTTGGTCTCCTGATGAACACAGGGATTGAGCGAGACAAGAATTGGTCTTGCATAGGAAGCAAGGTTAAGGTTAAAACCTGATTAGAATCAAGAGGCAGTTCTAAGTGCTTCCAAATCTATATGCTGTCAAGGACAGATGATACTACAGTTTTCATGCTCCTGGCAGAGGCTACAGGTAGAGGAAAGGGAGGGGGAAGGATATTCATTTGGCCTAGCAAAGCCCTTGAAGAGAAAGACTGCGCCTCAGACTTTCCACATCTACAAACAGAGCTTGCGATCATGTTTAGCCTTTGCACGCCTGAAATTACTGGATATACACATTAGTGAAGCCGCCAGCCTACAAGCTAGTGAGATTCAAAATAAAAGGTTGCACTGGACATAGCATAGGAAAAATAATGTACCATCCTCATCTTGCTCTTAGCAAAGGGTGAACAAGATAGGTTAATTTCTGACTTTTAAAAACGTACCCAGAGGCAGACACTGAGCATGTAATATTTCAGCCTGAGCAGTTAAACTGTGAAACAATTACAAACAACTGAAAATAGGTACTTTCAATGGGAAGTATCAGTAAAATAGATGTCTTGCAATCAGCCTTGTCTTTAATACCTGCATAGGACAACGATGGCTGATTTACAAGCTTTTTTCTACCTATTTGCAAATCACTGTATTCATCTAATTAATAAGGTGGCCACACTGAACTAGGCATGTCCCTATCAATAAAGGGAGAAAGGCCTACAGAGAAACACTGAGAGGTTTTGCATAATTGTCTGGGAAATACAAAGCGAAATGGCCACTTTCCATGCCAAAGAGTTTATAGTCAAGAGACAACAGCTAAATTTAACAGACAGCCCAAGGAAGTGCAAGATCCACGTCAGATGAACTGTAACACGTATTCTGTAATCATACTCCTCACTAAATCTGGGGAGCTGATCAAAAGAATAGTAAAAGAAATTGAAGGAGATTCACGCACACCAAATAGAAAAGATCCTAGGAGCTCAATTAATTCAGCTAAAACACAGGATCCTTGTTTTAGTACTCCCTTAAACAAAAAAACAACCAAACAAATTTTGCTAAACTAGAATTTGATACTTAAATTTTAGAGGCAACAGTCCCTACTCATGGAAAGAGTACTAATAGCTTCAAATATCAAGTGTTGAGCATCAAGTATCAGTTTTCAAATCAGTTTCCTTATCTTTTAAGAAGAGATGAGTTTTGAGTCACTATGTCTAGATTTTCTTTACTCCAGCATAATGGAGAAAATTAGGTTGTTCAGTTTAAGTTCAAAAAAATATCTTGTGTTTATCTTTTCATGCAAGCTGGCTTTCCCAAAGCTCAGCAGGTATGTCCCTTAGCATCCCTTTTTATTGTTCAAATCCAAATTTCCAAGATAAGAACTAAGGTTTTTATCCTTTCCTTTCCTGCCCTTTCCCATCTAACAAAATAAACTCTTTTTCTCACCTTTCCGTGCAAGACAGAACACTATTATATGACTAAACAGCCCTGATGCAGATTATGTATTGCCTGAACATTTTTCCCAAAAGAACAACCTTCCCCATTTTATTGCCAAGATCTAGACAAGTTAGAGCTCAGCTGAAAATACCTCCTCTGCTGAACTCGCTGCGGGGATGACTCAGACTTTCACAGGAATTTATGTCTTGGTAATTTCAGTCTACTCTAGAAAAAAATACAGCTTCTCCCCTTGCTATTAACAAGAGACCAACAACGTATGGTACGTCATGGATGGGATTTGTCTCCCCTAACATTAGCCAGCTAAGAGTTGGAACTGGTCGCTTAAGCTGCCACTGTAGTCGGTGGAAAGATACTGAATTCTCCAGAAAGTGATACCTTCAACTCCAGCTAGACAGATCGAACACACCCCATCCGACTGGCAAAAATCAGTGCACTGCTGCTAACTGCCTTCAAAAAAGGGAGAAGCATCGACTTACGGCTCCTGTAGTCGGTGGAAGTTTTGTTACTGGCTAGAGCCCCATCAGACAGCTTATGACCCTCCTGATTGTGGTTCCCAGTTTGTCCTCAATGAGCATGATGCACATTTTACAGATGGTTGAGGCACAGCAGTGATGTTACTCTGTCCCAGCCACACAGAAAGTCCCAATGCCCTGCTCGTTTCTACCAACCAAACACCTTTCCTCAAAGAAACTTTCTGAAACTCGCTAGATCCTGGCAACGATTGCTTCATTTTTCTAAAATATGAGTCAGGAAGAAGGAGCTTGCTTTTTATCCAGAATAATTCAAGGCTTAACTGTACAGACTGTACTCGGGCAAGCCTTCCATTAAATGAGTGCTGTCTGAACACAGGAGCTGCAAGATGTTATTTCTGTACAATCTGCAATGATCAGCCAAAATTCTAAATTTCAAAAATTTAAAAATTATGGTTTTGAGCTGTGACAGAGTTTTGAAGTTGTCCCTGAAACTCCTAAATTCTCTTTGCATTTGTAGATCTGCAATTAACAAGGGATGAATTAATTTCTAATTTTCAGTCCAGAACAAATCCCTTCAAATGTCTTGCAAATCCACAAAACAGGGAATGTATAAAGGAAACAAAAGCAGACTGAGAGAGATGAATTTATCTTACAGTTATGAACTGTTGACTTGGTAAATGCACAAACTTATTCCAGTGAATGCCGCTAACAGTGTGGAAACAATTGCCTTCCAGTCTCTCATTAGCTAAGTACTTCCAACAACAGCCACGTTACAACATCAATCCACCCTAAACAGCTGCCTCCTGTGGCTCTGGTTTGGGAAAGCAGCAAAGCTTGAACCTTATAGCTCATTTATGTTCATCACTGTCCTGAGCAGGGACATTCTCAAAGTGTGGGCTCACTTATGTCGCAGATCACAATGGATTGGAGAAAAAGTGCATGATGTGCCAAAGGAGATGGGAGACAGAATGGGACCCAGTAACAACTCAGACCTCACTTTTTGTTAAGCCTATATTCTCCACTGCCTTTTAGGAGACTCTTCATCAACCAGTGCAACAATAGCATATAATCTAGATCTTCACATTAATTTTCGGGCCGTCATCAGTGTTTGTAACATGGTGCAAAGACACGTGAAACAGGAGGATGAGGAGTTATAACATGCCGTCTCAAGGGGAAATTGCTGAATACCCTTTTGACCTGCAGTTCTCCCAGGAGGTGCTCAGCTCTTGGTGGGCCACCAGACCTGTCTGCCTCTGCACTGACTTTGCATCCTGGCAGGCTGTAGCTGAGGCAGGGAACACTTCAGGAGCCTACTGTTCTCTGCAGACTGGATCGTAAATTCATAGAATCATAGAAGCATAGAATCATTAAGGTTGGAAAAGAACTCTGGGATCATCTAGTCCAACCATCAACCCAACACCTCCATGCCTACTAAACCATGTCCTGAAGTGCCACATCTACATGTTTTTTGAACTCCTCCAGGCATGGTGACTCCACCACCTCTCTGGGCAGCCTGTTCCAATGCTTGAGCACCCTTTCAGTAAAGAAATTTTTCCTAATATCCAATCTAAACCTCTCCTTACGCAACTTGAGGCCATTTCCTCTCGTCCTATTGCTAGTTACTTGGGAGAAGAGACCAACCCCCACCGCTCTACAACCTCCTTTCAGGTAGTTGTAGAGAGCAATAAGGTCTCCCCTCAGCCTCTGCTTCTCCAGACTAAACAACCCCAGTTCCCTCAGCCGCTCCTCATCAGCCTTGTGCTCCAGACCCTTCACCAGCTTCGTTGCCCTTCTCTGGACACTCCAGCACCTCAGTGTCCTTCTTGGAGTGAGGGGCCCAAAACTGAACACAGTATTCGAGGTGCGGCCTCACCAGCACCGAGTACAGGGGCACGATCACTTCCCTAGTCCTGCTGGCCACACTATTCCTGACACAAGCCAGGATGCCATTAGCTTTCTTGGCCACCTGGGCACACTGCTGGCTCATATTCAGCTGGCTGTCAACCAGTACCCCCAGGTCCTTTTCTGCCGGGCAGCTTTCCAGCCACTCTTCCCCAAGCCTGTAGCGTTGCATGGGGTTGTTGTGACCCAAGTGCAGGACCCGGCACTTGGCCTTGTTGAACCTCATACAATTGGCCTCGGCCCATCAATCCAGCCTGTCCAGATCCCTCTGCAGAGCCTTCCTACCCTCAAGCAGATTGACACTCCTGCCCAATTTGGTGTCATCTGCAAACTTACTGAGGGCGCACTCAGTCCCCTCGTCCAGATCATTGATAAAGATATTAAACAAGACTGGCCCCAAAACTGAGTCCTGGGGAACACCACTTGTGGCTGGTCGCCAACTGGATTTAGCGCCATTCACCACAACTCTCTGGGCTTGGCCAGAGAGTTTTCCAGCTAGTATTTTACCCAGCCTAAGAGTAAGATTAAATTAAGATTAAATTAAAAGATATCTAGGTTGGCTTTATCCTTGGTTGCTGGCCTATGATGCTTTATAAATACTCTGTCTGGTCAGTAATGAAAGATTCAATTGGTGCACTTTTGTACTCTGATATGGTACAAACCACATCCATAGGCAGAACTTGTTCTGCCTATGAAGAAAGAAGAAGAAAAATGAAGAAGAAAAAAAAAAATCTGAACAGAAAAGAAAAACTCCATTCTTGGCATCTGAAACAGATTTCCAACCCCTTCTCCCAGTTCCCCCATGCTTCCCTTGGGCTGTCTGAGAAATAACAGATGCAAATGGGTTACTTTTGAAAGCACAGCATTTCCTCCACAGCTGATGCGGTGCGAAAATCCATCTGAAGCCCAGCAGACATACCCATGAGCAAGTCGCCTCTGAGCTTTGCCAAGAATGATACATTTCACCATACTCTACTATAAAGAGAAAACCAGACAACCACCTACTGGCTGCATCACAGAGCGGAGAAGCCCTCATTCTCCAGACTGCAGAATACCAATTAAACACATCTCAAGCCATCTATTCCTAGTAGGACCTTAATGCAGTGCAAAGTTAGCTTGCTTCTTCCCATAGAAGTATGTTCTTTGCCCAACCCCCCCATCAGGTGGAGCAATTTCTCTCCTTTTCTTTGTTTCTGTGGCTAGCAAGTCAGAGCTGAAGTAAAATCAGTCTGCCGTCTGATGAGTTTTTGATGAAATTCAAGGCTGAAGCACTGCATTTCTTGATTTATTTAGCATTCAGACATCCCCTGCTTCTTCATTTCTACACCTCAGCCTCTGGCAGTTTCAGAGTGCGGCTGCTTTCTCTACAACAGCTGTAAGCTAAGAAAAGACCTTGTGCTAGGTTCAAATATGCCTCTGGTAAAAGGATAGTCTGTCTCCAAATGACACTTTTGGGCTGCATATCTGTATTCCTTTAGTGATTTGCATGTCATGTTTATGTACTTAACTTGCCCAGATATATGCTGGCTTTTTGTCTGCTTGTTTTTCCTGTGGTTATTGCTATCAGCACTTCCAGTTCAGGTTATAAAACTTGAGCAGCTTTCTGTTGGTTT
The DNA here is from genome assembly GCF_034638445.1 of Ciconia boyciana. NCBI lineage: Eukaryota > Metazoa > Chordata > Aves > Ciconiiformes > Ciconiidae > Ciconia > Ciconia boyciana. The sequence continues at coordinate 38,770,318 of NC_132943.1, read as the reverse complement.
CATGTATCATCACTAAAAGCAGATAGCAGATAACAGCCCATTTTAGCCAGTGCAATGTCTGCCACCAGACATTAAAGAAGTGAGCAGACACAAGGAAATGAAATTAGCTTTCATGTGTTCCTCTTACAGACCCTATAAAATTCAACTGCCGAAGTTGGAAAAGAATTAATCCTAAAACCTCTTGTCTAGACTGAGCAACTATGGCATAAAGGAGACATAAAGGAAAAACTCAGTGAGTGTCTCTTTGCCCAACCCACAGCTCAGGGGCCACATACCACTGGGAATTAAAAAATGCTTTAGCTTCAGTGACATTATGTCCACCCAGCAGATTTCCTCTGTGATCCCTGAAAGAGTGAAATGCCCGCTGCTGTGCCATTCTTCACTACTCAGCAAAGACTCCGTGCAACTCTGTAGAACTGCTAAGGAAATGTAGCTGTCTAGGCATGGTGTTTACAAAGAAATACAATTTGCTGTGGCCCCCTGGTCTTGTATGGTTGTTATAGTCCACAGAGAGTAACAGGGAGGAGGAGGACAGGCTAACATGGTGCTGGTTTCGAGCCCCATGTCCAGCAGCTGGGCTTGTTACGAGGAATGCTAATCCAGATGCACACTCTGAACTTGTTCCAAGTCTCCTGGAGCCCCTGCGCACCCTGACCATCTGCTACGCAATACGTCAAATGGGAGTTGAACTCCCACACAAAATAATTACACAGACACTTGTCAAAATAAAGGCAGAAGAACCTTTGCTGAGGCATTATCTTCTTGACTTTATCTGAGTAACTGGCTACTGTCCAAACCCTGGAAAGCACTGAATGTGTTAATTTACCATGAAAACAGGATCAATGCCTAAGAAATATGTGAGCCTGTTTTTTTCCTCTGGAAGACCTGCAGTAGGCATAGGGTTGCAATGTTAAGTTTTGATCCAATTTATTATTTTTTTCTGAGGTAGCATTAGGCAAACCTCACTGTTCTGTACGTTCCACTCTGTATTCCAAAACTCATATATATATGTAAGTATCTGATCTGGAAACACTGTGCAACCCAGCTTTCTGGAATGTCTTGTTTTCAGGACAGCTGAATGGGGGAGCATGTTATTCACCCTGATGTCCCATCCCTGGAGGTAGCTGAGAAGTGAACCTTTCATAAAGCACTCACACTGCCACTGCTATAACTCAGCAATGTCAGGGAAGTGAAAGGGAGCTGGGGGCACTGGGTGTTTTCATCATGGGGTTGTGTCCAGAATCAGTATGAAATGCACAGGTACTTTTTACAAAAAAATAAATCAACATAATTGTTTACACCCACAAGACTGAGTTGTCCATATTTTTAGCATAAATGTTGGTAAGCGATATTTTTTTTCCTCATTCAGCCTCTTTGCTTCTCAATAAAATAGGATTTCTTTCAGTTTATAAACAGTTTTATAACTCTTCAAACATTAATAAAATGAACCGCTTCATCCTGTAAGCCAGAACGACAGTTCTTCCCAATAGAAAGACAAACAAATTGCTTGGACATAATTTTGACTTTTAATGCCGTCTGTTACCATTTCTGCATTGCCCAAAAATGAGAGAAGACTATTCCAGCTCTGGCCATAGCTCTGCTTTGGTAGGGCATCAAGCAGAGACTCTTCAGAGGAAGGTATAAAAACCATACCTCAGGCAGATTTATGGTACTTCCAGTCTGATCTTTCCTCTGTCTCCCAAAGCTTCTGCTTAGCTTTAAAGCCTACATATTTACTGTCCTTTCCAAAGTTTAGTAAGTTCTGTCTGTAGTAACAGGGGATTTTGCTACCCTACACATATGTTCAGTCTTTAGCAGAAAGCAATCCTCATGACAATGCGCTTCATTGCATAGCTCTGCAAGGTATGAAACTATCTCTTTTTTCCAGCTTTTAATTGCATCAACATGTCCCTGAATTCTTGTTCTTTCAGACAGTGAGAACAGAAAATCCGGATCTGCCTTCTTACACGTTCACTTTTTCTTATTTTATATACATTCTCCAGTTTATAGAATTTAAGCCCTGTTCCTGCTTATTTAAACCCTACAGCAAGAAAAACAGTTAAGTCTAATATCTGTCCCCTCCCATCATCTTTAACTTGAGGTGGATTTACCAGGTTGGAGGCTGCAACCCTCATTAACATCACACAACACAATGCACGTCACATAAAATGACACAGGAAAAGGTCATGGTGCTGTGCAATCCTGCCAATATCTATCTAGGTTGAATTTGAACTTGCTTGAATTAAAACAAATCTCTCTCATTTGCTGGTATTGATGAAGACTAAGTAAGCAGCAACTGCTGAGACTCAGGCTGAAACATATCTATGGCATGGAATGCAAACTCTTCTTTCAAATTTTTCAACTGATCTCAGTGAGGCAATGTTAGTTTTCAGGTGACAAAATACTTTTCTGAAAATTGTCCTGGCCACTGCCATTTAACATCACTTAAACAACCAATGTATATGGACAATAGAAGCAGCATTTGCAGGGCAACTCAAAGTGGCTCCCACCCCATACCTATCCCAAAGGTGCACACATAACACTAAATCACATATGGATGAACATAAAGAGTGGAATCCTTACCTGCCCTCCTTTGGGCTGGTATTTGATGTTATCTGTTGATCCAATTTTGGACCTGACGTTCTTGAGGTCAGGTAGAGGCTGATTAATAACTCGTAGCTGCTTCGGAGTGGCTGGAGATTTAGGAGGAGTGCGAATTATGGCAACTTTTTTCTCAGTAGGTACCAGTATGGCAGATTTGGGGGTCCCAGGAGTGTGTGGGGTTCTGGAGTAGCTGGGTGTCCCTGGAGTGCCTGGGGTACGGGAGGCGTAGCTTGGAGGTGTCCCTGGAGTGATGGCAGTGGAGCCAGGAGTAGTGGGGGTAGAAGTTCCACTTTTTCCTGTTCTGCTACGAATTGGCTCTGATCCTACATGCAAGAAAAAAAACAGCATTAGACCCACAGAAATACAGCTCCTCTTCCCTCTGTACCTCCCAAGACTGCATCCTTGTGTGCCAAGCGAGATACAGCTCTAAGATGGCTCTGCTAGTGCTGGAACAGCTGGATGTCTGCCTCTATGTCTTATTTTGCTCATCAGCCTTCCAGGAGTTACCTTGTTACGTGTGGCTGAGCTAGTACATTGCCCACATGGTGACTGAGCTCTCTGCTCTGTAGCACAGGTGCACTTCCCACAACACCTATGCTTCCTGCAAAGCTCCCTAAACAAGGCACAATATCACATCGATTTCCATCTTGGGGAAAGGACTAGAAGCACCCTTGGAATCTAACCTTTGGGACTTGATCTGACAACCTGACTAGCCAGTAAGAATGTTGTCACCAATTTCAATGGATATGGGCATTAAACTAGAGGGTGGGGAAAATTCTGATTGTAATCCTGAAACTAAAGACTCTGAGTGCCTGGCTGCTGCTGGTCACATACCACTGCTGGTAATCTGGTGTCTGCAGCTGAACCCTGGGTGAGCATTCAGCTGGTGAACAAGTCATAGCTCTGTTGTGGGGATGGGCAGATGTCCCTCATGTTCAATTGCTATTTTTCTTTAGTGCAGTGAAAGAAACCAATTACAGAAGGCAACCTTGATTAAAAGTCACATTCTAGTTACATCTGCACACAAGTTAAAAACAAATAAATACTGTAACATTTTGTAGCAGCTCCATTCAGTGTTTATGGCATTGCCAGTCCTTTTCACTGAGCACAGGAATCAGTTTAGTAGTGGCATTGTGCTTTCTGCAGCCAGCTCTGCTGGTAACTCTCAAACACAAACGAACAGCAGCCAAGATATCTCCATATGCTGCTTAAAGCAAAGCTTTGCTGAGAATACTCGGGGAGAGAAAGACCAAACCAACCCCCAAAGCCTGAGAACCCCAATGCCGAATGGGTGCATACATGTTTTCACCTTTAAAACGTTCAGGAATTACAAATCCAATGGGCCTCTCTAGAGCATCCACTGGGACTAATCAAAATCTTATTTAAACTATTTGTTAATCATTCTGTTTATTTAATGGTGGTGGACCAAATGCAATGAACTGCTGCCCCTGGGGTCCAGGAGAAACTCTTTGCTCTACGTGAGTCATTAGATAGATTGAACATGCCCCACTCTCGCCTCCAGTTTCCCTGAATGGTTTCTTTCTTTCCAAACCAATGCTAAACCAGAACCTTCTCACTATACCAACTGAGACAGAAAGGGAATGATTTTTTTTTCCAGCTCCCTGCAGCTTTGGTATATTTATTTTTCATTCCTCAGCCCTTCACCACATTGGCAAATGCTCAATGGTCTCTCACTCCTAGTCAGCAGAATGGGCTGCTGTGCCAGCTGGGGGTCACTCTGCTTACAAAGGGTCTCTGTTTTACCCTTGGAGCATCACCCAAGACTTTCAAAGGACTTTTTTTGTAGAATTTAATCATCTACTTCCCTTAAGCTGTCTTAAAAGGGGCTGAGATTGGTTTCTAAAGAGAGAAACCAGAGGAATTCCTATTGGCAAGCAGGGAGCCACATCCAGGTTCTGAGGCCTGGGCTGAATGCAAATCCACCTAAAAGTTCTGGGGGTATTTGGTAGAATTCTCTTTGTCCTGTAATTTCTTTTGGCTTGTGATTTCCTAATATTGGTCCTCATAAAAGGACCTTGCTGGTTTACTATCCTAACTTCCCTCAATGAGTCACTCCACTAGCTAAAATCTCAATTCTCAGCAGAGTTTTTACCCTAGGATTAGAATACAGGGAGATCATTACTGTGAAACAGCAATTTAATGACTATAATATTAGGTTCACTTTTCCAAGATCCATCAGAATATTTTATATTGCCTACTTCGGGTTTGTCTCATTTTTCTTGCTGCTGTTTGTAAATGCCCTGTGTTAAATATCTTAACCAGCTCTGAGCTTCCTGCAAAGGCATTTTCTAATATTAGCAACTCGTCTGAGCAGCAGTCCTAGCTCTGGGCATTGCAGACTATGGAAAGGGTGCATCCTGTCCCTGGTTTCAAGCCCTTGCTGCTCAGCACTTGGTATCTGAACAAAAACAGTCTGCGGGGCTCTGATTTCCAACAGCACGCCTCAGACCTACCCCTCTGTGTAAAAGGCAGGGACACGTGATGCTATGGCAATATGACAAATCTAACAAGGATGGGAGACATTCACAGCAGTAGGAAAGGGTTAATATCCAAAAAACGTACGGGTGGTCCGTCGTACTGAAGAGGAAAGGGAAGCTGTGAGGGAGAGAGAGTTCTCTTCTCTGTCTCGGTCTCCTGATACACCTCTTCGAGGAGGAAGGATAGAGGAAGGTCTTGGTAGAGAGGAACGCTTTTCAGGACTCTTGCTTACTCCATCCTAATAGTAGCAAAATAAAAAAGGAAGGTTTAGTTTTCAAAACTCACTCTCTGGGCTGTGATTTCTCTCAACCTATATACAGAGGGGGAAACCTCATCCTATGGGCCCAGTTTACTACTCACACAGAAAGCTGCGGGGATCCAGACACCTCCCACACTCTGCTTAGCTCTCTGGTGCTTCTTTACTGCATCAAAACACCCAATAGTCATCATCTGAGCTACTTGAGGCACATACAGATACTCTTGGATCTAAATATGGATGGATTCCACATTTGGTTCTTAATAAGGAACAAGTTTTGTTTAGTGCAAGTTGAAAGTAAAAAAGCTCAGGTGTGAAATTCTTATGTAAATTTACCTGCAAAGTAACTGCAGTACTGGTGCTCAGAATACACCCCACACTATATTGTTAGGTGATGTGTGATTTTTGCATTTGCAAACACTAACTTTAAATTTTTTTACAGAGAAAAATTTTTAGCTACAGCTTATTTTTTGAGTGCAGAACTATTAATTCTGGTGTATTCTCTTATTTCCTTCCATACTAATCTTTTTACTTTTTGAAATCAGCAGATACCTTCTTTTTACCAGGGTTAGAGCAATGAACATGTATGTTAGAATATTTTTGAACTTATGGGATGGGCAGCCAAAGACAGTCTTGCACAAGCAGACAGACCTCCCAAAGGCAAATATGATGATGGTCCCAACCAGTAAAAGACAAACCAAGCATAGCATTACACAGAAAATGGAAGTTAATAGTGAAAACAGTTTTTAAATGGGGATAGTAATCAACTCAGCATCAAGTAGATTTGAAACACAAGTGAAATGTAAATATGAGGAAGCTAGGATGGACTGCCAAACATCTCCTTAAATTAAACTGCAACTTCTTCAACGTGGTCCCATGCATAGACCAAATTAGGTTCCTAGAACATTTGGCTTCTGCCCTTATTGCTGGTGATTAGAACTGTACTCTCCTACACTGGGGACTGAATTTGTTTTCAGAGAATATTCACTGGTTGAAAATTACATTTTTTAAACTTGGAAGGCACATTAGTACTGCTGTTCTTTGCCACTTACCCACGTGCAAATGGGTGCAACTTCTTAGCAGTCAATGAAGCAGCATCCATATCATCAAGAGAAAGAAGATATGTCCTTCTAGTTTAACTTATTTCACTTATGTTTCCTCTGGAGAATCTCCTTTGTTTTTATCCATTTTGTAGCACAAATCTTGTAGCCTGATAACTGGTTTTCCTGCCACTGGATGTAAGTAATCCCACATAAGCTTCACAGAGAATTACTCAAATTCAGTGGGGAGATAATGTGATCCATGGAATTCACCTGCACATCTCCAAGCTAACTCTCTCTACCAACTCTGCTACCTTACCTTAGCATCTGATTTTGAGTAGGGCAAGCAGTCTCTTGGGCCTGCTGAGGAGGGCCGTACATAATAACTGTCTGTATCGAGAAAAGTGGCCCTTTTAGTAGTTAATGAGCAAGCTGAGCTGGGTCTTGGAGGAAGCAATGACTTTGCTCTAGACTTTGAGGCAGGAATCTTTGACAAAGAGGCAGTCTAGTCATGAGAAAACAAACAAAAGAAAACACAACATGAAGCTGGACAAAAGGAAAACACATGCAACATGGACCAAAAAAAATGCCAAGCTATGAATTAATACTTTTCCTGTGTCTGGTAATGGTGTCTATGCAGTTCTGACATGCATGAAAGTTTTAGTTCTGTGTTGTTTGACTGAAACCATCTGGGTCTGGACAGTTACTGACTCTAGGAAGTGCCTTTTTCTGCAGATGCTATTTTTGTCTTGTGTTAATAGGACAAAACTGGTGCCAGGTACGGCATTTAACTGGTACGACTGCTGGTTGGTTGCATTAGAAGCAAGTGTAAAACTACAGGAGAACCAAGAGATCCTAGTCCTTTAAAACTGTTGTGCATTTGAAATACATCCCTCCAGGCTACAGTCAAGAATAAAACAGTGGGAATCGTAAAAGCAAAGTTACACCAGTATTCCCACAATGGCAGAATGACATGACAGTATTGCTTCTTGTGCCACTGTGTACACACAAAATCCCTAATGCATGCCCAACGCCGTATTCTGTGCATTTGGTGTCACTCTATAGAGTGACAATGTGGAGTCCTGGGATGAGGAAACCCATGTATGGTTAAAAGGTTGACGTGTTATGTCATTGTGATCAGATACTTGTCTGATTCTGAATAATGATAATACCCCATTGAAAGAACAATTAAACATCAATAGGACAGATTGAAAATTCTTTGTTGGCACTTAGGAGCACCTAACAAAAGCTTCCTTGCAAAAAGGAATTTCCTTGAAAGAGAATAGGTTGCTTGCTTAAGCAACACTTTTTCTTCTCCCATGGGTGTAACTGATACTACAAAGAACAATTGCAAGGCTTTTATCTTGGCAATGTAGTCCTGATTCTCTCTGTATTCATACAAGCATGGAGTTACACATAGGACCAATCCCAATGGGCCTGTAATTATGGGATTTGGTACAGAACTTCAGCCATGAAAAATCTGGCATTTGATCTAAGTCAGTCACCTAGATTCTCTCCATGTTCAGAAAACGTGTCTGAGTTACTCCTTAAGTTGTCTTTGTTAGAAAATGAGAAAAGAATGGGATGTCAACTCTCTACTGACAGGCATCTGGCTTAGGCTACATACCCAGCCTACAGAAAACTGAGGCTGGTGTGCTGAATGTCATCCATGACATCATCAACGTGATTAAGAGTTGCAGAACTGTGTAACAAACAATTCCAGTCCTACAACACAGCTGAGAAGACTTCTATTGGATATCATCATCCATATCAAGTAGCTCTACTGAGCGAGACAAGAAATCAGTTCAAAGGATGGAAGTGCTTTACTAGCAAGAATATATTCCTAGAATGAGCTTTGCAACATATTTACATCTCTTTGTTTTAATACTTATTTCACTGTCTGAGAATACACAGAATAAAATCAGTGAATAATTATTTTAAACAGAAACTGAACAATATGTGTTTCTGTCACATCAAAGGCTTCTCCAGACTTTGACTGATATGTCATAGTGCAATTTATGGGTCCCATCCACTTGTAAAACTTTGGGCCATATTTACAAATCCACTAAGGTGTTTATTGATGCTGAAACTCTGTGGAAGCTGGGTATCTACATTGGGTGGCTCCAAAAAGCAGACATTCTGCAAACACTTTTCACCTGGTTTTCTGAACTTGAGATATAACTACGCACGCACAGTTTGAGGCCCAAATGTTCGTTCAGTGGTTTTCACCTTTTTCAACTTGCGGGTCATGCAAAATGGTTCCCCTAACGAGACTGGAAAACTCTTACAGATTAAGATTCTAGGCACAATGTAGAGCCCTCGTCCTTTTCACTCATATTGCATACAGTGTCCTCCATGAATACGTGCATCTAATGGGGATGCTAAAGATGGACGAGACTGAGATCTTTCAGTGGAACAGCTGGGGAAAAGGCATGACCTTGAGCTAATGCACTGCTCTGAGATTATCACAGTCTAGATCCCCTCAGTGTTATTTAGGGAGCAAGGCACTTTTTAGCATCAGTAACAGCAGCAGAATCTGGCCCAACCAGATTTCAGTGACATGCTCAAGGCTGGTGAGGCAAGCAAAGAAACCAAATGCCTCAATCCCTGCCTGTGCTTTACCCAGAAAACTATTCTTATTCTCTGTTAGCAATACATTACCTTTGACCTCTGTTATAATTAATGTTGCCTGAAGTACCAGCTGTCCACAGGACAAAGATCTATGTAACCCTGACTATGACTCAGGGATTGCGGAACTTGGGATACAGAAACCTCACTTTATTTCAGAGGTGTTCCTAACACATGACCGATGTTCTCAACATCTCGCAGGTACACAGCTCCTTCCAGCAGATGGAACTGCTTAGCCTTTCCTGAACTTGTTCTGCAAAGCAGTATGTAAACTGTAGTTTGAAGATGGATAACAAAACTGATCGGGTTGGATGATCTAACATTACCAGTAGAGAGGAAAAAGCTGCACTTGGAGGACATAAAAGCTGAAAATCAGGAAGAAACACAACAACAAAAAGGGAGAGGTCTTTATAAAAGCAGAGGTGAAGCCAAGGCACAGAAGAAAAAATGTCCAAGAGATGCGTGAATGTGGCAATCAGAGAAGTGAGGCAACAGGGAAAGTAAGCTGGGGACAGACTTCTGATCTTTGCCATAACGTAAGGGACAGGAATAAGAAAGATGTAGAGAAAGCAGATAATTTAGAGAATGATTTTGCAGTGCTTGTACTTAGAGCGCTCCATGAACACGGATGACTCTGAAAATGGGCCAGTACTGACTTCTTTTGCGTAAGTGTTGATCACTCCCCAAGAAAAGACAGTAATAAACCATAGTGTTGACTCAGACCAGAAACCTGTCCAGATATTTCTTACTGTACTAGTAAAGAAGCTCTAGCAGTTTCCCATTTAGGAGCTGAAATGGGTCAGACCTGAAAAACCACATGAAATCCCAGAATCCATGGCTGAATTCAGGTCCAAATTTCACAGCTCCTCCAAAGCCTCCAATCAGTTACACTGCTATCATCATTAACCATTTCTTATGATTCATAAATAATGTGTTTTTCTGTTCCCCAAAGAACTGATGATCGGATTAGACAGATGAAACAAATCAGCCATGGAATATATTAGGAAATTTAGAGGAATCCTAAGGAACTTCTTCATTGTTACTGATGGCTAACAATGACAAAGTATAGTTGTGCTGCAGATGTGAATTAGCACGTGTCACTGTCATGTAGAAAATAGTTGCATAGGGGATAGTGAAAGGAGGTTGGTTTCCTGGAGATTTTGGAGTGGTGGGACCGGAAGACCGTAAGGTCAGCATGGGAGCAGGGTGGAGAGGCACTGCAGTATTTGCTGAAGGAAACTCAGCAGAGGAGAGCCAGACACAGGGAGCAGAACAGGCTGCAGAGCAGCTGAAGGCAGGGCACGTAACTGTCAGGTTAAAACACAGACAGAAATCAGCAGTCCAGGAAATGGCCATTCGGAAAGCACTTAATCACATATAAAATGCTACTGGCCAATAACTTCTACACAGGCATGACCTCTGCAGAGTGCATGGCTATGTAATGGTGCATCGGAAGACATCCAGTGAGTCCTGGCGGAGGGTTTCTGCCTGCATAGCAATCGAGCAAGGTGGCCGCACAAGTCAGGTGCTGCAGAAAGGGCCCAGGTACACAGTTTATCCCAGAGGGTGACCTGGCTCAAAATGCTGAACAACATCCAACTCCTGCAGTTTGGAGTCTGTGTGCCCCCTATGGATCTGCAAACTGTCATCATCTACTACCCGCGACTGTAATTCAGAGGTTATTCAGGAAAGGTGGTTTTAATTACCCTTTTAAATGAATAATGAATATGGCAAACAAATTCTAAATGGAACACAAATTTTAAATGGAACGCACAATTATGTACTGAATTAACACAAAAAGATCTGAAATAGGGACAAAAGGAGATTATAAAGATGAATGATAAGATGATTATACTCACTGAGAGTTTTTCCTTTGCTTGTTTAAATACACCAGGAGCCTGGTTTGTTTCACCACCTGCTGCTGAGAGACCCAAAGAAAGACTTGATAGTTAAAAACAAAAATAATAAGCATTTCCACTTAGTACACTTATTAGAACAATTAAATGCCTTGGAACTACCGTGCAAAGCAATTACTTTGTGAATTACTCTCAGTGAACTGTATGCAGAAATGTACTTGCCTTAAAAACATCCCATATTCATCATACTTGAGATAAAATCATATTCTGCACATTTCAAACAAATTGAAATTTTGTATTCATGTTCCTAGAAGTCTGGAAACTACAGTAAAAAGTTGAAGAAATAGTTGACAATTAGAAGAGGCTCTAGTTCTGAAGGTCAATCCTCAGACACCTTAGCATCCTGATTTTCAGGACTGTCCTCTAAAAATCAGGCTTCTTTAAGTAACCAACAAATGAAAATTTTAAGGGAGGTCCCTGAAATCACCACTCTTCAAAATATTAGCCAACATTCCTAATGGAAAGGGAGAGATTCACTGTTGAATTATCATCCTAGTTGTGTCAACAAGGTCAGTGTGCCATGGCTCAGCTAAGTCCTCAGACTTTAGCAACTCAAATTATATCTGGGACATCAAGTATGTTAATTCAGTATTTCATTTATCTGATACAACATGGTTTGAGGTAAGATTTTTCTCTGACTTAGATTCCATTCTTTTGAAAAGTTTTGGAATGGGGCAGGTTTTTGGAAAGCAGGTTATTAGTCTCACCCCAACACTGTTGTTCAGGAAGTGATTTGCCACACAAAAACTAGATGTGAAATCTTTTGGCATCTGTGCCAGGATGCCCTTAGTAAATGCAGAAGCAGGACAGTGGTCACAGATGACAACCTTTTGCTGTAAACCCAACTGTCTTCCAACTGTAAAAGCAATGCTAACACATCATACAGGACAGAACCGATTAATTTTCTCCTCTCCCTGTGCAGTTCCCAGGGGTGGTGAGGAGATGCCTGGTTTTCTGGCACACTTCCCACTCTAGTTCTGCCCTCATATTAATATAATTTCATTGCTGTTTTTTAAAATTGAAGGAGTAGGAGACAACACTTGTGAGGAGAAAAAGAATACATAACTGCGTACTTCAGTTCTTCTGAATTTGTAACAGTAATAAGTTACAGCTGTAATAAGTACAGCACAGTCCTCCTGCATCACATTTTACCACATCTGTTACTGCTGGTTTTGGTCTGTTTTGCATCTCTTCTAAATAATCAAAAATAGCTTCTTTCCTCCTTCCCTTGGTATTGAACCCTAACCAGCCACCACTATGAAGTGGAAAGAATAGCTGTGCTGCTTGTGTTGACTTACCTGAAAGCACCACAACTTCTCCATCTGAACAAAAGATCTCTACAGGCTCTGATGCCAGTTTAAATACACAACAAACATGTTTTACCTCAGGGGGTGACCCCAGAATTGAAGACAAGGAACAGAAGCATATCACATAGTGACTCCTGCTCATACCCAGGTAATTGTCCTGGCCTTGCCACCATAAATACTCCTCTGATGGCACAATGGCAGCGGCGTCACACAGCCACTAACAAAACATGAGTTGGATTGAGGTTTCGCTCATGAACTACATCAGTCAAGGCCAAGACTTCACAACTGTTTCCTCAGAACTGGCCATGCAGTTTCTTTTTCAAATGGCAAGGATGAGTCTCTCAGAAAGTAGTCCCACCCTTGTGGATATGGCACTGTAAATTACCAGTCTTTGCCAGTGCTTACCTCACAGTGACAAGGGAATTTTTTTCTGGTATTGAGGGGAAAATAGGGGAAAGATGTCATTTCCTGGGCCACTACGCAGAAAACATGAGCAAATATTAACTTTTTTTTGTAGACACTTATGACTAGACTTGTTTCATTTTAAAGTCACAGGAAATGCAACACAGAGGTTTTAACTGACTGCAATACTCTCAAACTTGTATAGACTACACTGCCAAGGGACTTTTGGTGGGGCTCCATTGGCCAGGTATCACTAAAGCTGACAAGACCATTCCAAATAAGATACACTGACAGTCGAAACTGGCTTCGAGAAACGGTGCTATATTTTACGTAAAAGGAAAAAGGTGAGAGAGACAATGTCCCTCTAAGTTCCAGATTCTGGAAAGAGCTGGATGACTGGTTCAGGCTCAGGGATATGTAGGTTAACATATGGCCGCCTACACTCTTAGAGTGCAGTGCTGTGTGATATCCTTTCACATGGCCTCCCCTCAAGTCCCATCAGTAAGTATAAAAAGGTGAGATAGAAGAAAGTAAGGGACACTGTGAATTTTCCAGCAACACTGAGTGTGGTGAAACATTCTAAGAGGTACTTTTGTTCACTTTGTAGTGTGGTTCAAGCTACTCTGCTTTAGAGCCCAAACCTCAAAGTTCAACCCACATTACTGCAAATTTTATGATCAATCTAGGTCCATTATTCTGGTTGCTCTCCATCTCAGGATTTAAATGTACTGGGAGGTCATTTTTGTATTGCATTTTTCACTTTGACTAATATATCTGCTTCACTAGATGTCAGAGTGAGAGAGAAAAAGCTCTGTCAGTTGCCAGGCAGCACGCATTTAAGGCACTGGGCAGATTTCCTTATGCGAGTCTATCGGTATGACTCAGGCCTCTCTGGGATGCTACTGGGCCAGAATAGTTCAGAGGAGTTAGTGGCAGAGTATCTGAGGGCAAGACAGCACTGACCACATGGCTGTAGAAGTGTAGACGAAGTTGAGAACACTACAAAGCCAACACTTTTTCCCCCCATTTCCCCCACTTATTGAACCCCCTGGGTCTTTTGAAAGAATATGTGAATTATGGGTCATAACTTCTGAGCTGATCAAGCTGTGCTTCAGCAAACAGCAAGAGGTAGCAAGAAGAGTTATTTTAATCCTTTCTTAAAATTCCTCACTCTTGGGTAGTTCTGGTCCAGAGTGCAAGTTAGGACAGCCTAGAGATGGCAAACTGAGGAGGAGCCATCACTGCAACACAGAGGGGCCTGGATCAGCCTTTCCTTCCTGGCTCCATTTCTCGTGAGGGGGGGAAGTAAACGCGCCAGATTCCCGCACAGGAGCAAGGCGACGGAACAGAGAATTTAGTTCTGTTGTCCTAATGGAGTACAACCAGGAGACAATACACACTTCATATAGTTGAGGCATGGTATTAAAACTACCCTCGCCTAACTGTCCTTTTACTGTATTTTCACTAGTCAGACCTCCATGCTGAGACTGGTCTAAATTTAGAACAGGAGTGACTCTGGTGCAAAACTGGATGGGAGTGACTTCTTAAGAACACTTTTGGTATTGCACTGTTTAACTATAGGATGGGTAATAAATCCTGTTCTCAATTTCTAAGCCATGAGAAGAGGCCTATGTAGTTCTGCATTGCTGGTCATGGTTCTTCTCTTAATAGCCCTAGTTTCACTCATGAACCACCGCACTGCAGCATGCAGCTACGTTACATGCAGAAAACCTGGCCTCTTTTAGCAATTTTTTTTTTTTTTTTAAGATCACCAGCAAAGTCAAGATGTTCATCTTTCCACCCTGAACTCACAGTAACAACAAGTAATATGATGAAAATGCTGAAAGTGTTATTTTTGGTCCTCTAAATAATGATACACCTATCAAGATGTAACAGGAATCATTTGTTCCGTCCTTTCATCTTCCTCTAGCAAATATTAAGATTTTTGCTTGGAATGCATTCGTAGTGTGAGCCCAGATTTCTTCTCTCTCAGCTTCATGCTGCATGTGGCTGGATTCCCCCTGTGGATTTTGACTGTACAGCATAAACATCAGTGACAGATTGGGAAGTGTCAATGCAGATAACATCAATCAACAAAATATAAGTCTGAAACACTTCTTATTATGCATGAGAGTAAAAAAGCAAAATAATGGAAATGCATACCATGGTTTAAGCTGTCAACATTTTCCCACCAGAAAAAACCAAAAAAGCGTAATTAAAAAAAAAAAAAAGAACAAAATGATGAGTAGAGATTCCTACAACACCACACTATAAGCACGATGCCAAGTTACAACCACAGCACTTGGAGGTCCAAGCAATGACAAGCATACATGATCATGGCCTCCATAAAACAAAACAAACAAATACCAAGAATGAAAGAAGAAAAGAAAAACAATACAAAACACTAAAAAAGCAATACTATTTGTGAAGACTGATATTCTTGCAGGAAAAAATAAAACAATAGAGAAGCTGCTATAGCCATGAGATTTACAAAAAAAAATATGTCTATGTTTGCCAGCCACATTGCATAACTGAACAGAACGCAGTCACCTGTCTGCTTCCGTTTAACACAGGAGAGATGAGTTGGTCTAGTATATTTGATAGCAGGTTTTAAAATGATTTTCCTGGAGGGAGAGTGGGCCTGAACTTCAGTTTTTTTAGCAAGTTCAGCTTTCTTATACACTGCTATGGACAAGAAAACACAAAAACACAGAATCAGGAAAAAACCAGCAAACAGTTTCATATGACAATACATCAAGTGGCAGGCCCACTGCTCCACAACTCCAACCCGATGTGTCACTTCTACTGGGGTGAACAAATCCTAGGTCAGAAGAGGGGGAGCACTGGTGCATTAACCTCAGATGTGTTACCCAGCGATCAGTGGGGATGCCTACAATGAAACAGGACTGGTGGAGCAGTGAGCCTTGCACATGGCTTTTCATATAGTTGTACAACGTCTCATTAAAAAGCACTACCATTAATACTGTTAAGGTGCACATCATCTACAACAGAGTCACCAGATAGTACGTACTGTACAATAGTAAAAAAAAAAAAAAAGTATATATTGTAATAGGGAGTGTTAAATGAACCTTTTTTCCTTCTCACTTCATCTCTGGAGAGTGTGCTAGGTTCCTTTTTAGCTATTTTCCTTTCAGGAGTAGAAATCCTGCCTCTCCCAGTTTTAAAAGGTTTCTCTTTTTTATGCTTATCGAGAGATGATCTTCGCAATTCTCTCTCTGCCTTCTCCTCTTTAGGAACAGTCTCTAACTGTTCAGTCATGATGCTCCTATCATCATCTGTAGGATCAGAGCAAATTATAACAACAAACAAAAGATTAGTAACAAATGTTAACAATACTGCGGTGGAGCAGGAAAAAAATAGTTGAAGACAGAGCAGATGGATTAATAAAAAAAGGCAGACTTTTATCATTTTTCTGAAACATGCTGAGATTACTATTACAACTATAATAATTTTGCTTTTTGATCATTATGATTTGGAAGCAAAAATATTTAACAGACAAAACAGAAAGGATAATGCACACCTTGAGTATCTGCCCAGAGACTGTCTGTGTCCATGATGGAGTCATCGATTGTTGTTTCATCTTTGTAATCATCACACGTCTCTGTCTTGTAGTCGGTGAGCAGGATTTCTTCTCTCTGGGGTGAAGCAGGGGCTTCTGGGGAGCCTTCCTTGGGCTCAACTTGCATGTCAGCCACTTCCTCCACCTCCAGCTCCTCTTCAGCCTGGGAGTCCCCTGTTTCAATGTCTTCCTGCTGAGTAGCAGCAAAGCGCACACTGTGAGAAGCAGATTCACCCTCATCAACTGTTGTCTGCACCACTGTGATAAAGTCATCCTCTACCGTCACCACTGATTCAATAATGCCTTTCAGTTCAGGCAGTGCTTCTGGGCTACCCTTGGCTAGCATTTCTTCAGCAGTAGGTTTCCCAAAGTCTATTTCTGGGGGCATTTCTGATACAAGATGCTGTTTATCCTCTTCTTTTTCTTCTTGCCCTACTTCTACCTCTTCTTCCTCATGTTCTTCCCCTTTTGTGGCCCCAGCTGTCACTTCACATGGCAGCAGCTCTTGGATTTCCATAGGTTTCACAGCTGTATCGGGAATCTTTTCAGTTCCTTCTGCAGGCTGTGGTATGCTCTCCATCTGAATCTCAGCAGGCTCTTCCTGGAGAGGCTCAGCTTTTGGAAGGAGGTGCTCCACAGAAGGCTCCTTTGCTGGTAACTGTGCAGGCGTCTCTTCCTCAGACACAGGAGGTTTTGCCAGTTCTGCTTTGATATCCTCTAGTTTCAAGGATTCTCCATTCAAACCTTCTTGGGCTTGATCATGCTCTCCACTAGATTCATAAGATTCCTCTTTATCAACTGCCTCTTGATGTACCAGATCGGGCTTAGTTACTTTCTCCTTAATTTCTGTTTCAGACAGTTTGGTGCTGTCCTTCACATAACTAGGCTCGGTCTTGGAAAGTACATCTACATCCTTTGCTTCTCTGGACAAGATGGTCTGATCTTTCTGTTGACTGTCTTTGGGTTCAGGCTCTGCTTTTTTAACAGAGGCCTTGTCCTTCCCTGAAGGGAAAGAAACAACCTCACTGATCTTAGTATCTAACTGACTCTGATATTCTTGGTCAGCTCTCCTTGCAGCCACTTCCAAGTCATGCTTTATAGCATTGTAATCTGGTTTTATTGGAGCTTCTATCTCAGCTATTTCAGGAACAACACTAAGAGTCTTCTCCTCCTTCTCCATTGACAAAGAAACAGCATCCTTTTCTATTGCTATCTCTGAAGCTGATATTCTGTCATACATGGTATCATCGGTTACATGAACTTTATCAGCCACGCTTTCTTCTTTCATTTCTAAGATTGCCTCAGGTCTTGTCTTCTCCGGCTCTGCACCTGTAATGGGATAGACCTCTTTAGAGTCAACTTGATCTTCACTTTTTTCTAGCACAGTATCCAGCTTCTCTTTTTTCTCCTGCTCAAAGTCCCTTGCCAGAACAGACTCGCCAGTGGCATGCTGACCTAAGTCTTTTTCACTGAGGAATTCTTCTTTTGATTTTTCAGCTGCTGCCAGCTTCACTTCTATTAAAGACAGGTCGGGAGCCAGGCCACGTCTCAGTTTTTCATCTGTGCCTTCGTAAAAGGGACAGGTTTCGCTTGTTAAATTCTCACTGTCCTGAACTGGAGAAGGAAGTGGGACTGTGTACTTATTGAAAACACAGTAGCCCAAGTCTTCTAGCTGACTTTCAGCTTTTAGAGTTACGTGGTTTTCATCTGTCACAGGTGGCAGGGCTGTGCTGGTGTCTTCCACAACAGTGTCAGAAGGAACTGTCTTCTTTTGTGCCATCTCAGCATCTGCACTCACAGAGGCTAATCTAGATCTTGTCCCTGCTAAGTCTAACATTTCAGGCAGGTCAGGAGCCAGGACAGCCCCATTTTTGTAATATTCTTTGGCCAGGAAAGGTGATTCGACCAAGGTCTCAGGCTGAGCTTTTTCTTCTGCCATTGCTTTTTCTTCTTCAATGTGCTCATCTTCCTCTCTACTATCAATGGGGAAGCAGGGAGCCTTCTCCAATGCTGGTGTGGTTGCCGGCAAGTAGTCATCACCTTCATCCATACTTCCACTAGTGTTAGTTAGAATATCTGAAGCGAGGGGAGAAAGATCATGTGCACGACCAAAGCTAAATCCCAGAGCTATTGAATCCAGGCAGGACATGGGCAAGTTAATAGACATACTTCTCTGTTCAATTGCAGATCTCCCCCCAAGTCCCAAGCTCCTGCTCAGAGTTAGGTCATCTTTATTTTTACTGTGGAGTTCTCTCTTATCCCCATAGACTTTGGGGTCAATGGTGAACATTCTTTCTGTTGGGGAACTTGGTTCTTCAGATCTGTCTGGTGTAAAGCTCTGAGCCAGGGTACTGTACCCTATTTCATGAGCAGGGCCACTCTGCTGCTGGTCCAATTCTGTCTGTAATTCTTCCTCCTCTTCCTCTTTGTCTTCAGGTATTAGACGATCTGTCTGATAAGGCTCATACACACTCTCTTTAGTGTCACTTAGTTCATAGTAATCACTGCCTTGTTTCAGAGCGTCTGCTTTGAAGGCTTCCTCTTTCAGAGCAGAGGTTTCAAAATACTTTGACATTCCTGATCGATCCTCCTCTTCTTTCATTTGATGAGGAGCTGAAACACTTGTCTTATCCTCCCTGGTATCTTTTTTAACATCTTTCTCTTGAGAAGGTTCTAGAGTAGTAGTCTTGTCAGTGGTTAAACTTGGTGCCTCAGGGGCTTTCTCTGTTATTCTGGATAACTGAGTGGTGTCAGGGTGCTCTACTGTTTTCTCAAGGGTCAGTTCATGGCTTAACTTGTCTGGGGGTACCTGTGTGCTTGGCTGGACCTCCATTTTCATGTCTACTGTTGCTGGGAGCCCACTTTGCTCCACTTCTTTTTCTGCTTTGAGAATATCAGGTGACTTTTTAGCTTCATCATCCTTTTGAAAGTCTGCTTTGTCTAGGAAAAGTGTCTTAACTTCAGGTTTTGTGGTAAATTTACCATCATCTAATATTCGAGCCTCCCCTTTATCATAGAAGTCATACCTTTCTTCCTCATCACTCTCATCCTTGGTCATGTCCTTTTCCTCCCCCCACGCAGGGATCTTCTCGGTGCTTGGTGTTTTCAGGCCATCTACAGTTACTGCTGAGACTTCTTGAAGAGCTAGTGTCCTGTCTCTGTGGATCTGTTCTTCTTTAGGGAGATCTTTGGCAAACAGTTGGTCAGTGGGTTCCTGTTTTGTTTTGGAACTGTCTTTGAGTGGAAGCTCCTGGGGGACAGCGGGAGATGGGCCTGAAGGAAGTTCACCTTTGGCTGCTTCCGCCTTGCGTTCTGATAGCAACAGAGAACTTTCACCATGGCTGATGGCAAGATCTTGGACATCTTTAAGGTCATCTTTAAATTTCATAGAGATAACTTGGGTGGATGATGAGGGCACATCTGCTGTCCTTTCTTCTGTTTTGCTCTCTGTAGGCAGTTCAGAGGACAAGTCCTTTTGTTCTTGAGAAGCAGGAGGCTTGGCAGCAGGTTCTGCAAAACTGGCTTCCCCTTTCTTTTGTAAATCAGTTTCCAAGATCTGTTCTGATAGAAGTGAAGGCATTTTTTCTTTGTCTTTGCTCTGTGAATCCTTTTTATCTATAGCCTCTGTTTTTGCTGGCTGTGGAACTAAGGCATCATGTTTAGGTTGCTCACCAGTCTTACTGTCTTTCCCAGATTCATGTTGCTTTGTGTCTAATGGTTCTGCTGTGAAAGGGCGTGCGCCCTCCTGGACACGGAATTCCATCTTCGTGGCTGCAAGTAAATCTGAAGTAGTTTGTTTGGGTTTTATAACAAAATTATTTAAAGCAGTTACAGGCAGGCAGTCATGTGGCTTACAACATCTTGGTATGAATGATGGAAAGGAGAGGGAGAAAGATGCAAACATGCAGCAAGGCCATCCACCTAGAAATCTGCTTTAAAGTGTTAAACCCTAGTTTCCTTTCAATATATGAGGTCTATACTGAAAATGTGAGTTGTACACATATAAACATGTGACCACTGAAATGAGATGATTTCATGTGAATTCTTTATCTTCATGGTCTGTATACAACAGTAAAACCACAAGTAATCCTCACTTCATTGGTATGCTTTGCTGGACTCTGTAACTTGGGTTAGTTTTGAGTGAATAAAGTCTGCAAGATTAAGTCCACTCAGGAGTATCTTTGCGTGTTGCTGACATTTAAAACGTACATAGTTATACATTTCTATATCTATTTTACATTTTTCTTCTACATGCAGCCTAAAATACAGAAATAATGCGTATAAAAGGCTTTGCAAGTGTCAGAAGAGGCTGTGTTTTTAATTGTACCAACTTTCAACATTTACTCCTTGGCAAATGACAAAAATCTCACTGCTGCCATGAAACTGGTATGTGTAAACCAGCAACAGAGCTATTAATAGTCCCAGATCTTGAAGGTCTGGTCTTCAAAATGGCCAGTCATCTTCAGCTGTAACTGAAGTCGAAGAATACTTGGCATATTTCAACGACTGTAGATCAGGCCCTAATTAAGTTAATTTGAAACTAAAAATGCTACTCTTACAGTCTGCCACTGTATTTTTAGGGAGTAATACCTAGTTAAGTTTTTTACATACATGCTCTGTTAATCATTAATAACTTGTCCTTTTTTAATATCCTATGGAAAATAATGATTCCTATCATACGAAAATCCTCCTATCATGGAAAATATGAAAAGAGATACTGCAGAATGTGGCAGAACTTTCTGCAGTAATCTGTAAAAAAAGTTTCATCAGTTTTTTCTAAAGCTTGTTACAACAAACATTGGGCCAACTCTGAATCTCCTCATCTCTGATTTAAAGTCCATGGAGCCATCTTTTTGCTTTGATGAATCAGAATTTTTTAGAACAATTAGTATCAAAGTACTGGTCATTCTTTAAATATTCGCATATGTTAACATTTAGTCAAAAAAGCAACTGCTATTCTAAACTCTACAGGTAGAAAAACAAGAGGTCTACAACTACAGTAATTTCTCTCCTTTATGTTTTTACATTTGGTGACTTACTTGCAAACTCTATGAAGTATAAAAACATGGCCACTGAGCTGATGTCATCCTTCTTTCACAGAAATTAAATAGCTAGATACTGACCTTCTTTATGTATCCTACTGTGCCTTTTACTGTAGTGCAAATGAACAATACCAGTGGCATCAAAACATATTCTGACTGCCAAAGGAATTTAATATTCTTTAGCTGGGCCAGCCAGAACACCAGCCTCCCAAATGCAGCATTTCTTAGCCAGGCAGTGAATGGGTACATCACTACTCCATACCATGTGTCTTTACACCTTGTTGCACTGGCTGAAGAGAAATACCATTAAAAGGAAAATCTTGAAGCCTAGTTCTTATGTACTGAAAGACAACTGATTGCAGTAAATATTTTGTTCAGTAAGCAGTTCAGAACTTTCCCCTATGCACCCAATCCTAAACTTCACTATGAAGGCAAACATCCCAGTGGCAGTGACGGGGGTTTTGCCTGACCAAGGCACTCCAGCAGGGTTAAACATTTGTAATAAGGTGAGACACACAAAAAATCAGAGTTCTGGCAATGATCGAGGAGAGGAGGGGTGGACTGCGATGAATGGCAAGGATATGACATAAGAAGCGATAGCTTTAGGGAAGCTAAACCAGAATGCACTGAAGCACACACACACACACAAAAAAACCAAACAAAAAACCTGCACACTGCAAATGAAAACATTTCTACAGTTTAAGCCTCTTTATGTCATAGTCAAAGTCAATAAATCTACTTTTTGAAAGAAAAGCAGATGAATTTCTGCACCAAAAAGAAAAAAATATACATAGATTAGCAATGTGACTGGCAAACACATCTGAGATGAGGGAAAAAGGCTTACGCACAGGAATCAGCTTAGCTGCAAAGCATATTTTATCATGGCAAAGTAAAAAATCAGGAATCAGCCGCAGTGGTGGGAAACCATGTTGTCATACAGCACCTATGCAATCATATTATCTGCTACACACTCTTCAAGCATAATAACAAGAGCAGTCGTACTAATAAATGGGAAGAACAGGAAATGAAGCAGCCTTGGAAAGCACTGGAGAAAGCTGGAGAAGGATTCACCGGCAGCAAACACATGCAAACCTAAGGAGGACACACCTTCCTCAGCCGAGGAAGGGGATGTGTCTTTCAGGGGCGTTTCCGCCACAACGGTTACACTCTCCCTGCTGGATGCCACGCTTGGCACTTTGTCTTCACGACACACTTTGGCCTCCAAACCCGAATCCGACTGACCCTCACAGAGGGCCTTTGCCTGGTCCGAAGGCTCAATGGGCCCGTGCTCTTTCCCCAGTTGCTTCCCAGGAAGAGCAGCAGGTTTCACTTCCACAGCCATCGGACTCTCTACTGGTTCTTCTTCTTGGGGATGGAAAAAGGAGGCGACATCAACACCAACAGTAAACACCAAGCACACAGCTCAACAGGACTGCTTTTGCATAACACTTTCAGCTCTGAACATTTTAGATTTAAGTGTGTCAAAGGACTGCTAGTATCCAGCCCATTTTAGTCATTGTGGAACTGAATTTTCCTTAGGGAAAAAAACAACCCAAACCAAAAAAACCTGTGTCCCCCAGAGAAGCATGTTTATGCTGCAAGATGAGAGCTGAAAGTGTTTTACAGGTATACCTCTCCCAAAGATGACTGTGGGTCAAATATTCATTGCAAATGCAGATGGTATTGAACGATGGATGGCCCTGACAACACCAATGCATCAATGAGCTCAAAGTACACTGATATTTTTCTGATAAATGTGCTATTTAATCCAGTACAAGACATTCAATTGAGGTGGAGGAAGGAGGCATTCATTTCTTTCCACTGACCTTGGTAATACTGACTGCTAAATGCCAACAAGTCAATCTAGCACATGGATCCTGGATTTGGCAAAATATTGACCCACTTCCATAGTCTTAATAAGCCTTGTGCATAGCTGATAACTAATGGTTTCACAAGAATTCAGCCAAGATTCCTACACTGAGCGGGTTTGTAAACAGTTTCTCCCTTAGGCTGCCTGACATCTGAACTCTGTATGTGCAAATCACAGATTTAACACAAGGACTCTTCATTTTCTTTTCTGTTTCCCCAGTAGCCCCCAGGCTCCTCGTCACCAATTAAGTCAAAGAAACCAATGAGTGCAATATAACTATTTGTTCATCCGAATTTCTAAAATACTTCACTCAGCCTATAGGCTGTTAGGATTGGTACAGTAGTATCAAGAGCAGTCTTTACTCATGCCATGGCAGAAGAATGATTAGCAAACTTTCCATTCTGGACTGTACTCCTGCCATTGCTACTCAGAATATTACTGTGCTCTATTAGTATCCCTTCTGATAAGAACTCAGGATTAAGTGTGAAACCTTTGATTCAGCAACATACGTAAGCAGCTGACCAGCAGCCATGCTGCAGTCAACCTGATGACCCCCTTGGGTTTAAAGTGTGTCTCACGCTTAGGGACTTTGCTGAATCAGACTTAGAACAAAGTCATTTCGAATCTGGAAGTGGCTGTATCCAGCCTTTTGGTATTAAAGTAAAACCTCTTTACAAGGGCTTGATTTTTCTCCTGAGATTGCCCCGGTTAAAACCAGACAATCAGCCATCCACTTCAGTTATGGCCTTTAAAACGTGATTTAAGGAACACAAACACTATTTGAGGCTGAGAAAATATCACCATGTAAAGTACAACACATTATTAATAACATATAAAAATGTAATTATTGTTAGATACTATATCTTAAATGAACAGAAGCCAGAAGATTCAGAATCAGAACTGGACCGATGCCTGAGTGTTACAGGGAAATTTACACATGGGCAGATTGTAAAAGCAGCCTGGCAGAACAGCAGGTGTCCAGCTACAAGAGGCCCTGACTTGAATAACTTGCTTTACTTTTCTTTTTCTGATTTTATGCAGTTTTGTATGTCCATTCCTTTCAATTAAAAAATTTTAAGGAAAGCCTCTCATTTTACTCTGAGCAGTTTCAGGTATCCACCTCCATTTCCTCAGACACTTCACACAGTGCCACACGATTAAAACTAATTACTCACCAAAGCAGAAAGTTATCCCTGACTTAACGAAGGACTCCTACAGACTCCCTTTGTGCAGCAGACTCTTTTATGCCAAACAGACTGCTTGCTTACAGGCAGCAAGTGAGGAGGGCTGTTTCATAATGCCTATCTTTTCACTGATGATCCAGCTTATTTCCCATTGTTTTTCCTCATAGATGTTCTGAGATCTTACACTTTCACCAGAGGTAGATGCATATGACTGAAAAGGAAGCTGCCCATGAATTAACCAATCCAGGAGTGCTGTAAGTACAGCTATAAGCACCCAGCTATAGTAAGGCTACTCCTGGGATTTTCTGTCTCATCTAGCTTCAGGCAGACATGCTGACATTAACAACCTTTAATTATTAGCATTGATCTCTTTCTGGTGCTGTTGCACCAGAATAGCAGTATTAGGCTATATTATCCTGTTAATTCTGAACAACTCTGGTTTTCTTGAAATGACCCAGTGAGCAATTTCAGGTATACACCTCCATCTTCCTGAAACACAAACCTTTAGAGGATTCAGTACTGTTTTTAACTTCAGCTCCTGTGTCCCAGGACTGAGTAAGTCAAATGCTGTGAGATGAAATGTGATCTATTTTGCCTTGGAAAAGAAGTCAGCACTGAAATAGATTCTCCCTTGATTCCTCAAAAGCCATTTCACTTTATGTAACCCTCACTGACAAAGTAATACTGATGTGCTCAGGCCCTAGAAAAGAGCGGTAGAGAAACACAGTAACAGGAAACTTTTTTTTCCTCCTTGGTTGCAGTCACAATGTTATGGCTGACACAATGTTAACTGGGTGTATTCACAAAACAAGGGGAGATCAAACATGACCCAATACTGCCAGAAATCACCTGTGTATACTGGGGTAAAACTGACTTCCTTTGCCTACTGGAGAATTAAAGACCTTCCACTATCTTTAGTATAGACAGGTTTTTTTCCCCATTGTGTTAACAACTGACTTACCTCCAGTAACAACCTTTTGGCCTATTTTGCACACTGTTCTTGGCAGTGATTCTCTAGCACAAAGAACAAATTAGCTTATGCTTATTTTAACTAGCTGCTCTTTTTGCTTCTGCTACAAGCCAGGCCAGTAGAACAAGAGCCCTGATTTAAGCAGGGACCATGGTTTCACTGACCCCAAAGTTGCACTCATTGCTCACGCTGCAGCTTCACCTTGAGATGGAGAGACTCTGGAGGGGCGTCACTTCCATGTGGGGAGAAAACACAACTAGGTTTCCCTCCCCAGAAAGCAGCAATCCCGGGCACACGTATAATGGAATGGATGGCAGGTGGGTACAGGGGAAGAGGAACAAAATGGGACCATGCTCAGTTCACCTTCATCATGGCCCAACAAGACCTCTGTGCTCTTCACTGTGGCACTGGGATGTGTACTAGAGCCAGTCCACTCCGAGCTGAACAAAGGGTGTTCATAGTACTCCTCGTCCGAATTGTAGGGCTCATCATCAGGCACAGACACTGAAATGGAGGGGGCCAGGTGTTTACGCCACTCCCTGCTGGCAGCAGGCCCACAGCCTGGGCAGTGCTGTAGCGGTCCCACCTTATCCTCCGCCCCTTCATCTACAAATAGACACACACAGACAAAAACTGCAGGACAGACAGACAGACAAAGGAAAGACAAGACAGGATGGATGCATGCACTAGCAACACCAGCCACTATGTCATACTGCAGAGCGGATGACATCAGCCAGGCTACAGGTTAAGGCGGGATGGAGGAATGAGGCAGCTGTGCATTTTAACACATGGGCCATGTACGTGGTGTTTCCTACAGTGTTTATGGACATCGGAAACCAACTGTCGGAGTAAGTGCATTTCAAAACTATACACTCATTATTTAGAGGAATACTTATTGTACACAATCCACATCTCACAACTTGCCCTGATACTCTTGTGTCTTATACAGCTGACTGACTGTATTAAAAACCTCTGAGGTACCCCGACACAGTTGTATCCTTCGTAGTCATCAGGTGAAGTACTGGAAAGTGCAAGTTTTAAAAAGCCCTTTAATTAAAGAGCAAACCAGCTTACACTTTGGTCAATGGTGGTTTTATTTCTCTTTTGTATCTATTTCAAACTTCCCCACTTTCTTCCTTTCCCTCTAAATAAGTAACATTTAAACAAAGAAGAAAAAAAACCCCTTCCCCAAATTGCTAGCTACTTTTTTTCCTGATAAAGGCCACATAAAGCTGCACACAACAATCTCTGTTAGTCCTATATTTTAGGCTGTTGTGTCATGTTTCTGTGGGTGAACTAGCTCCCACCTCAGTGTTTGCCAATGCTTTGGAATGACAGCTTTATTCACCCGTCACTGTAGCATCGCAGATAATCACATAATCATCTCAGGACTACACCAGCTACTGACAGCTACAGGGAAGGGGAGCTTGGGTTTGGTTTTGCAAGACAAAGAAAAATAATACAGCCCCATAAAAATTATTGGCCTACCATCCAATCCATACAAACCTAAAGGGGAGACTTGAGAGCTCGTGTAGGCTGAGTTGCCCTCTCACCATAAATAGAGCTATGAAAAACTAAACATGTAGTACGACAGAAAATATGTTTAAGCCCATTCTCTGTGTATGACAACTGGCAGTTTGATGAACACTACATTCATGGGGTGCCTTCAGCAGCTGCAGCTATCCCATTGGATTTCCTATTAGCTTTAAGAACAAGTCCATGCCCAGTGTCCCTGGCCTTTCTCTAGGCAATTACAACTTAAAAGAGTTTCCCCAGAGCTTCTAAAACTTTCCTCTCAGATCCAAAACACTGAGTCAGAAAGCAAGGCTTTAACACAGGCAGTGTAACAAATATTAAGCAGGTCTCTGTGTGTGACCCAAAAACAAGAGAGCTCATGAATGCTGCTGTAACTACCATTTCCCAAGTCTTGGAAAGCAATTTTTATCCATCCATATCATCTGGTGACATATTGTGACCAAACCAATTCCATCTATAAGAGCTCTAAGCTTCTTCCTGGCAAATAACAGTAAGTTTTAAGTTTCTTTCCATAGCACACCATGACAAGACAACATCTGTGTCTTTAAAAAAGGCCCCCTCTGCTCTCTGCAGCAACATGGCAGCAAGCGTCCTGTAATGTAATGACATATATTTCTTCCGCCTGGAAAAAGAATGCTGTAGTAGGAACCCATTCAGGCTCAATCACCCAAAAAAGATGAAAAATTATTCATCGATGGCAGTATTAGTAGCTCAAATACATATCATTGTGCTGCAAAAGGAAGATTATCCATGTTTAAGACTCCGTCACAGCCCTGAGGCCAGCCAGGACTGAAGGTATGCTATACGCACCTATGCACATACACAAATACCACCCATGGAACTTAGTTCAAGAGAACCATTCTCACAATTTCTTCCAGGGCACAAAGAGTGCCTGAACCACTGAAAGTTTAGTTGCTTTGCTCTGGTAGTGGAATCCAAACCCCAGATTCAGGGGTTTATGCATGCTTCAAAGAGGCAGGTGTGGAAAGATAAGCCAGCAACCTGCCTCTGCCAAGCAGGAAGCTCTGCAGAGCACTGCAATAGGAAATGCCAAACACAGGGCTGAACCTGAGCTTCCCACCTTTCCCTAGTACTTAAGAGCCGGCAGCAAGGTTGCAGGGAAGCATCTTGCTCCGGTTGCAATGCAGAACCTGTGGATTTCCTCTCCATAGAAATTTCTACAAAATTCAGTGACAGATTTGAGGGGGCTCACGATTTGCAAAAGGCTAGTTACAGGGGGTGAGGGCACGTCTCAGGATGCGAGAGACCAGGAATCAACTCCCTCCTAAACCTGAGAAGATTCACAACTACAACTCCTGCTTCTTTGCAGGGTGCCCTCACACTAGTCTATGTATTACTGTGGACAACAGTGGAAAGGGTTGACGCCATCTCTTCTGCTGGAACTGGGACATTGGGGAGAAAAGAACGGAAGGTTGATATGGTCAGAAGCAGAACACGGAGAAGGAGGATGTGCAAAAGGGGAGGTTCTCCTTCCAGCTGTGGGTCATATTTATCCAGGGGCCCTTCAGAAGTAAAATGCATCAACGAGAGTGAAGATGAAACCCCAGGACTTCTCTATACTGATGCAAACAAGGCTGAAAATTCCTTCTTTATAGGCTCTGAGTAGATTGTAGGCAAGAAGATAGAGGCCCTGCCTCTGCTCCTTAAAACTACAGGAACTAACAACAGTAAAAATGCTTAATACCTATTACTGTGATGGTGCAAAATCATTAGGAGTGCAAAGTCTAGTATTGTTTGGGGCTGTTACATCTGTAGCTACTACAGATTTACATTGTTTATTTATCAGTTTTAATAAAGACATTTTCAAAAACTACTGCAGATAATTTCATTAACAGGATAATGATGTCTTTAAAGGAGGATATGCTTTTATTTCGGCAACAAGAAAAAGCCTTTCTTTGTTATTTTAGTCCCTTCTAATAGTTCTTTTCCATCTCAAAGCATGGGAAAAATCCCCAATGTATTCTAAAGTCCAAGATTAAAATAACTTCTCACAAAGGCTAATTCTGCTTTAGCTTCCAGGTATCTTTTGAAAATGCCTTTCAAGAAGTAATTTTCACTGTAAATAGATCCATTTTTATAGGACACTTGGTTCCTTTCAGTTTGCAAAATATTCTTATTTGGTACCTAAAGCTTAACCTGAAATGCCTATTTCAAAATGGAAGACAGTCCATCAAAGGCATCCTTCTGTCTTGTAACATTTAGAAAAATTTTTACGTGAAGACATTGTTGACCATTGTCAAAAGGCACAGAGCACAAAAGAAATGCCAAGTTGGCAAGAGAATATCGCATCAGCCCTGCATGACCAGATACAACTGATAAAAGGATTAGACGGTGCTAGGGAAAATTTCATTTCCTGAGCAAAATTATGTTACTATAGTTGAAATAAATGAAATAATTTCAGTAAGGCAAATTAGTTATCTTACCTTCTGCAGCAGTAAAAAGGGACAGGCTCATCTGAACGTTTTTCTGCAGCCAGATGAAAGAAAGAAACCTACATCCACTGACTCCTTTCTCTCATGAAATACACTTGACCCACAAACCTCTCTGTCTTTTCTACCTTTTTTTTTTTAATTTGTGTTTGCTGCATGGCTGGCCACATCCACCTTTGTCATGTCTACAACAGTGATTTCCTTCCTACTATGACTGAAGGAAGTCTCTTTTGGATTCAGAGCAATGCAACACACACTGACAAGTGCATTAGGAAAATGTTCTAAGAGAATGGGAAAAAAGGAGGTCTGAGGTAGATACACACACCAAGTGCTCACGTTTTTTGCTCAACAACTGTAGAATTGGGTTAAATTCATAAATTGTATTCTACTGAGCAGAAAGACAGACAGGCAATGTAAAGGTGCATGAGGATGGATAGCCAGATGGTATAGGGAACTGAAGGTTTAAACAAGTACAGCAAAATTGGGTCAAACCCTACCGAGGCAAACTCTTCCGAATGGGAGCTTTGCCTGAATAAAAATGACAGGTCTGGCTCACTCAAGTCAGCAAAAGCTCAACTTACCCACAGAAAATAAGGACCACATCTTCTAACACAGAGCAGAACACAAGATTTTTACTACCATTAACTACATTGAATTGACAACACTGATATTTTGGGAAAAAGCAACATATATACTTCTGGTGAAACTTTTTTCAAGAAGTTCCTTCTGTTCATCAACCAACTCTACTGTGAGTTCCAGTTTCAGAGTCGGACATAAACAAGAAGCTTCCAGAAGAGTGCATTAATGACTCAGCACATCATTTCTGTCCATACTTCCCTTACAAACCTACACTTTCAGGATTTATACAGGCCATCTGCTCTGAAAAAAGAAAGGTTGAATTGAAATCCAATCATGGAAAAGTCTCTTTTGAATAATGTTAAAGGAAATGATTTGCATGTTTTTAAAAACTGTGGCATTGTGTAAGTCATCAAAATGTCTCCCAAACACTGACCTCTCAGTCCTTGCAACCACCCCTGCAGGGCAGGTAAGTAAGTGCGATTATATTAACTAATTCCACATGCAAGGAAAGAGAAAAACAACAATGTTAAGTGACTTGCTGAGTCATATGCACAGCTGGGAACAGCACAGTCCGGTGGTTCATAATAAGCTCGAGTTGTATAGTGTTTTGCCACCTTCTTGTATTAATACAACTAGCAAAATGATTTCCATTTGCTTAGGGGGCAATCTACAACCTCCTGTCAATTAATCGATATAAGTACTTTATAAAATCCTAAAATACATGTAAATACTACTGCTGATAGAAACAGTACGCAAAGCTAATCCTCAACTAAGGATGTATGATGTAGGAACCTTGACACTGGCCTGAAGCAGAAGAACAAGCCCTTTATTGTGATATGAAAAATCAAAAAGCATACGCTGAACTAGTCAAGTGAACTATACATTAAAAAATAGTGGTAAAAACCTGGTAACAATTCTAAAAGCCTTTGCTAATGCCCTACTAGCTTCCTTTTCAGTTAGTAGTTCTGATTGCTATTACCTCTGGGTGATGAGTCTAGGAACTGTTGTACTATTTTTTTAAACAAACAACGTGCAGATATTTTTTAAAAAACCCCAACAATCAATTAATCCAATGTTTTTATATTGGTTACTAACCACATCCAGTAGGTATTTCCAGTACAGTGGACGGACAAATGTTGTTGTTAACACAGCCTGTAATTGCATTATCTCAAAAATGACCGCAGGATGGAACATGCAGTGTCCTGATAAACTGAGAGTCAGACTACTTTAGCACATGAAATCGGAACCATCCACTTGCAAAATTAATAGAGGCTCTGTGTTAAAATACCAACAAAGTTTGTTCAGCAGATGATAAGAAATTATTTTCATGCACTTATTTAACAAAAAGAAAGAAAAATGCTAAAAGAAAATCCAAGAAGGAAATAAATGGACACATAAAAATGCTATTGACATGGCAGAGTTCAACTGACAGTCCCCTGGAGATTCTGAACCCAAATCCTTCCCTCATATCCACGTGGTATGGCTCAGTTTTAACATATTGCTGTCCCCCTATCCTGATGGCCTTGATGCAGCAGTCGTCTTCTGTTGAACAAAGCATTGATGCACATGCTTACCATTGTGACAACTTCACTGGGATTTAGGCCTCTGCTTAAAATTAAGCCAGTGCTTAAGTTCTTTGCTAGAGGTGATTTTAGCAGGAGGAAAATGTAGTGATCATGGGCTACTGAAATTGAACATTCATTGTGCAGAACAGACTAGAAATTTGCTTTGTGAGACTAGAATTTGACTCCTGCACTCCATCTACAGAACCCCCAATACACATAGGCATTGAAGCATGAATTACAGGTTGAAGACAAAAGAAATGATCCACCTCTGAATCTCCTTGCTTTCATGCATTTAAGATTTCAAAACCAAAGCTAAAGGTAATTAAAAAAAGCAGCCAAACAAATCCAAAGAAAATAAAGATGACCCATACTGAATCATAGTTTTGGTGACCGCATTGGGACAGCAGACATCTTGGCTCATATTGCATATAACAGATAAAAAGGTGAGTACCAACATCTTTTTTGTTTAATATGGATGTACTTAACATATCCTGCCAGTTACCTCTGTGCATATGTGTCTACCTCATCCATGCATTGCAGTTGGTTTGCAGATGGGGAGTTATTGCTGGGGAATGCCTTATGTTTTCGCATGAAGCTGCAGAAAGTATCTCCGTTTTCTGATTCCCCCATCCTTTAGATTCATGTCTCATCCCTCTGCTGACAGCTGTGCACTGCAACATCCAGGAGACCCTTACCTTCCTCCAGAGCTCCAGTCTGCTCGGAAGCTGGCGATGGAGGCGGGGAAGGAGGCAGGTTGGCTGACTCTTCGACTGCTAGAAATCGAACCGTGAAAATGACATACAGCAATTAATTCCCGGGAGACCAATGCTTGATACAAGCTGCAGTCATCCTGTTCTGCCCAGCTGAGAGAATTACTCGATGGGGACTTGTGCCTAGTGGGTTTTCAGATAGACCCTTTCAGAATACATGGATTTTTAAAGTTATAATAAAAGGGGGTTTGTTTTTTTTTTCAGATGGTATGAATTATTTTCAAAATTCTGGTCATAGAGTACAATACAAAAATCAAGTACGAACTTATCTTTTAAACCAGTATTTCCACTTAGAAAACCTTCAGTCACTCAAGGCAACAACAATAAAGCATCTGAGCATGAGAGATTTTACAAATTCACGCTGACTGTCAGAAACTAGCATCCAATCTCTTCAATTTAGCTTGAGTACATGAACAAAAAACATTCTGCACACTTTTTTTTTTTCCTTCTGCTGAGTTCAAGGTTAATCACAGAATACATGCAAATATTGCTCGTCTAAATACAAAAGACATCAGCATAGGGAACTTATGTCATCCATGACATAACAGTGATTCAGCTGAGCAAGGCGCAGTGAAATCTTAGATGCACTTAGACCAGGTTTTTGGATTCATTCCCAGTCACGAGACTAAATGCTGAAACCAGATGATGTTTTTTCAATTATTTCAATTCAAGTACGATGAAATCCTAAACAAACTGCTTCTTAAATGAACTCAGCATAACCTCTGCATCTGATTTCATACCAATCACTTTGAGAATTTTTTTCTTGAAAAACAGATCTACTACTGGGGCTTAACCAATGTTTTTTTTTAAAAAAAAAAAAGTAACAAATCTGTTTTAACAGATCTGTCTTATAAATGGCACCTCTCAACAGGCAGATCTCAGTTTCTGATTCAGGGCTTCTTCCCAAGCATAGAAAGGCCAGTTTCAAAGCCCGAGCAGAATCTGCCAGGCCTCCTCCTATTGAGTTCCGTGTGGTTTGGAAGAGACCCTTAAGCAACTTGTCCTTACGATGTGCTGTCCAGGGACAGAGTATTTGTATCTTCATCACAATGAAATTCTACCCGCACTTATTTAACAGTCTCCAACAGTTTCTAACTGAAGACATACTTCTCAAAATATTTTTAAAATGCCTTATCTAACTGGATGGAACTGAATATCCATTTTGCCTCACCCAGGCCCCAGTGAAGCAATCTGTGCTTAAATATGTATGAACTGTTTTGCAGAATTGGGGTCTTCCATGTAAAATTGAGTCTCTGTAAAGAAGGGAATTACCAAGCAACACATCTCCCTGCTGCAGTTCAAAATTAGTTCAATGAAGCAAAAGACCTTGGGAACCAAATTTCCAACAAATATTCTAAATTACTCATTGACTTTAATTCATTCCTAAGCAGGGTCCAGCCACTGTACCAAACAAAGCAGAGTGCCTGTGGGGAAAATACCACAAGGCATTATTTTGATTTGATCACAACGTACATGCACTCAGCAGAACTTATCCTGGGGCAGGCTTGCAAGACTTGCCCTACCTCATGACAGAGTATGGCCTTTCTCTGGCCTTTGGTGTACATGTTTTGAGCTACTGTGAAATTTTCTGGCAGGGAGGAAACACTGTATGTACAAATGGCTGTATACTTACTTTTTTATATATATATACACACACCTACATACTTGTATTTCAGAGAGACATTTCACAAAGGAGCCAGCAGGAGGATGGGGGCACAGCATGGACCAGTGGCAGTAGTACCATTCGCAGTCTGGACCACTGGCATTTGCTTCTACCACATGTAACTCCGTCTCCCACAATCTTCCCTCAGCCTGCCCAGCTGCTAACACTTCTCCCACCCTCACCTGGTGTGCCCCATTCCTCTCTGCTTCCTGCTGAGGTGCTCCTCCTCCGTCTTTTTGAGTAGCTACCACCCAACCAGCAAAGCCTCACTTTCTTTTTATATGCCTGTCCTCTCATCTTTGCCTCTTCAGACCTTAATCTTTCTCTCTCGTGTTGTACATAGCTGAACACAAAGTGGCTCTGAGCGCAGCTGGTTCCCACCAAACATGACGACAAAACCACTATCACCAATTACATTCACAGCTGCGCCGCTGAGGATTCAGAAACCAGGTGGAGAACTGCTGTTAGAGCAAACAGTGAATGAGACAGTCACAGGGCTGTGAAGAACTGGGGCGACAAGGATACCGCTACTATTACGTGGTTCCAGCATTTATCCAGTGGTGCTGCAGTTTACCCATGACCATAACCTATATGAATACACAGCTGTAACTGTTTTTTGTAATATACATACATATATATATAACGTTTGCAGCATGAGGATACTTTGAACATTCTTTGTCTCGTTTTACCTAAAGGTAGTGGTCCAGGCTGATCTTTGTGCTGGGCTTCTTTTTCCTGTTCGCCTTTCAAGACTGCTACAGCTTCAGCTGTTACTACTTGTACTATCCTCGCAGACACTTCTTCTGTGGCAGCAGCGAAGTTAGAAAAAACAAAGAAAAGTATGCTAATAAGAACGATTTTTTAAAATTATAAAGATTAGCTTAAACAATAAAAAATGGAGGCTGACTTCATCCATTTTAAAAGGTAATCTTTTTTCCTGAAATATAAGCAAATCATTAAAAATAAAATAGAAGGACCAGATATTCCAAAGATCTCTCAGTAGAAAATGCTGAGTATTTATAAAAACCAGGACCCCAGCCTTTACAGTAAGATGTACAAAGCATCATTAAATGCTGTTTCTGTTAGGGACAATGTGCAGCAACTGCAAAATTTTAAGATGATCATTTATTAAATATCTAGAAATATTTTTGCAGGTATTGTTTTGCAAACAGGGGTAGAATGGCCAGCTGAGTAATGCGATTTCTTGACATTTAATATATGGAATTAGCTGCAGTCTTAAATGCACTTTGGATGATATTTCCTCCTCATCAGCACACAGTTAGTATGCATTAAAGGCACCTCCTAGACAGGCAGCTATGCTGATGAGGGACTTGAAAAAGAAGGGCCAAATAACATTTCTGTATGATTAAAATGTATACTTTGTCCTCCTTACCCATTTTAAGACTTCAACACAAAGCTTTATTTAAAGAGTAGGTCTGAATATCATGCAGAGGGATTGCAGAGGATAACATCAGTTTGGTGGGGTGGGCTCTCGGGCCCCGGTCTCACACACGGGCTTGGCCTCCGGCCCCTTGCTCTCACCGTGCTCGGCACAGGGAAGGGGGACTCGCGTGGAGCCGGCTGAGGCATTGCATGCTTGACAGACCCAGGTACCACAGGACCTGTGCTTTGCTCTTCCCCACTGCCCTCAACGTGTGGCATGCCCGAGAGGGGCCGAGGAACTGGGTGCTCTGGTGAGCAGAGAATGGTGGTGGGACCACTCAGAGAGTAAATACTTCCAAACTTGAGAAATTGTATCTCAGCTCAGCTCTAGACCCACTCAAAGGTGCAGTGAAATGTCATCAGGCACACAACTGCATGTGGAAGTAACCAGAGGTTTCCTGCCCTAAGGGCAGTTCAGGCACCTTTGATCTAGCAAAGCAAGGACTTAAGGGTTGGTCCAGCAGAACCATCTGCAAAAGAATTCAAGAGAAAAAGGGTTTTGTTTTCTTATCTGTGTATTAGTCCACTCTCCCTTACTCATTAATCAACATACTCCTCCCTCTCATAGCCAAACTCAGGGGAAATAACCCCCTTTACTCTCCAGCTATTTCTGAGTGCTGGCTGAGAGTTGTTCCAACACAGGGTGCCGGGACCAGACACAGAGCTGAGCCCTAGGGAAGGCAACAAGCCGCACAACCACAGGCCCACCAGCTGCATGGCTGGGCATGCACCTGAAAACAGAGCAAGAATTTCAGTGCTGCTCCACCCCGCGCGCACGTGAAGACAGAGGTTTCTAATGGCAGACGGCAATACACCCTGCTCCTGCCAGGAGACACTCACAGAGCCCCCATTAATCACCCATCCTGAGGGCAGAAATAAAAGCTCTCTGCTCACCCATTACTGCGTCCTTCAGGCAAGGACCAGCTGGGAAGGTGAAGTATATTTAAATCAATGCCCTACATGTAACTTTACAGCAACCACCCTAACAAGGGACGCTGTCCATTAGATTAATAATGATGCTTTCTTCTCACAGTTAGTAGTCTTACAGAATTCCTTTGTACTTTTAATGTAAAGTTATTCCTCTTCATTTGTTGTTCAGAAAAGCTGATTTTTTTTCTCCCAAAAAGCATAGCTGTGAGTTACTTGACTTTCAGAGTCGTGTTTGCCTAAAAACAGTGCTACGCTAGTGTCTCTTTTGCACAAACTATGTAACAAGATATTAAAAAAACCCACCCACTGGCAAAGAACATTCATAATTGTTGGTATTTATATCTTACAATTCACTTCCCTCCTGACTGGTCGCCAGGAGGGCAGTGACTGCAATAGTTCTATTGGCTGCAGCCAACAGCAAGAGTAGATGGATGAATAAGTCAGAACAACTACCAAGCAACAAAATAAAAAGCTGACTTAAAACACCGTTAGCCCAAGAATACATGAGTATAAACTTGCCAAGGATAAATTCAGACTAGAAATCTGAAGACACTGCTTTCCTACTGTCAGGGGTGTGAAGTTCTATCAGTCTTCCATATAGCAGGAAACAACGCA
Organism: Ciconia boyciana; assembly: GCF_034638445.1. Taxonomy (NCBI): domain Eukaryota; kingdom Metazoa; phylum Chordata; class Aves; order Ciconiiformes; family Ciconiidae; genus Ciconia; species Ciconia boyciana. Next base: position 38,733,469 of record NC_132943.1, on the reverse strand, counting down.
ACTGGTTTTGAGATGGAGCTCAATGCATTTATGAAAGGGACTGCATATGATATAGATGCCTGTATTAGCAGGAAACTGCAAATGGCAGCTCTAGTTCTCTGTCCCTCTACTAAACAACGTCCCCCTAGTATGAGATGAAATTCCACTTTGTTGTTAAGTAGATCGAATTGAACACCATAACCCCATAAATCAAGTCATGCGTGTGGTTAGTCCTATGGACCAAAGAACAGGGATATTGATGTAAAGCCCATCAGCCTTCCCAGCTGCCTTTCAGGGGCCTGCACCTCATTTGGGGGCTTTTCTAATTTCTCCTGCTTCCACGCCTGCTGGATGCTGGGGGTGCACCTCTTGGTTCTTGGTTCACCTTCTCGGCACCTCTTGGTTCCTTCCTCTTGTGAGAAACATGGAAGAGATGCCTCACAGACCCTCCCAGACTGCCACGTGGTGCTGCTGTTGCAGAGCAGTGGACTGGACACAAACGAAAACATTACAGGTCCCGACAATTCCCTGTGTTGTGAGGCACACGCAGACTGCAGAGCACAAGCGGCATGGGAGAAAACTGGGAGAATGAACCTGCGGCTTGGCCCATCCCCTTCCTGCAGACACATGGTGCCCTCTCCCATGCCACGCCATGCAGCTGGAGTGCTGCAGCACCTTGCATGGGTGGACACGTGGGCAGGAAACAAACTGCTCTTCCATAAAGCGTCCTTTGATACTTGGTATATCCCTGTTCAGATTCTGCTCTTTCAGAACAGGAAAGAGTATTGCCCCAACAGCTTTGGTAAGCATCGAGAACGGCACAGAGCTTGGCAGAGTACCACAGCTCCAGAAGACCCCACGCCGATTGCCACCATCACTTTACGCCTGGAGGATGTGACACGTGACCCTTCTGTCAAAACTTCCACGAATCTACTAATCGCAACACTACTGACAAAAGTAACGTCATCAAGTTTGTACTGTTAGCTCAGATGAACAAATCAAGATTCAATTAGGAAGACTGTTAGGAGAATCAATTTTTTAAGCTTATTTTCACATTAATATTTTAAGAAAAGGCTCCAATTAATTTTTCAGATATAGAATATGCAAATGTATACCACATTTAGTACCCTGGAGCATATCCAAAGGAAACCCACTCAGTCACCTGCTCTCCATCACCCAAGCTACTGCAAGCCTCCTCCCAGCAAGGTAAGACAAATCCCTATTAAAAATGCTCTCCTTTGTTACAGAATTTACACTCGTTCACATCCAGACTGGTTCTGAAGTGCAAACAGGCTCTCCAAGGCTGGAAAACAGTTCCCATCCTCTCAGCTCTCTTCCTGATTTAATTTGCTTGGGACAAAGATTATATTCCACAGGGAGATATGGCTGGGGGTGAAAGCTTGCCTCCTGAAAAAGAGAAATTTCGATTTCAGGCTATGCAAAATAAGAAAATAAAAATACAAATGGCCTCTGGGGTTGGGGGGGATGTGTGTGTTTGTTTGTTTGGCTGGGTTTTTTTAATCAAAAAAGGCTCACTTCTGAACACTCTGTTGATGGATATTTTGGGTGACACAGGAGGCACCGGCAGTTCGCCAGAAGAGCAGTGCTTTTGCTATACATGACTGCTGCAAAAGGACAGACATTTTTGTACTAATGGACACTATAAATAGCAGATCCAATGGGTAAGTCAAATCCTCACAGGGCAGCTATTGAGACTCTTCATAGTCTCCTTATGGTTCAGTTAAAGTTCAAGGAAGCCTAATGATAAAGAACAAAAAAAGAAAAAGGAGAGTTAGCCAGCCTGGATGCCAGGCAAATTCTTCACAGCCTAAAAGCTCTGGATTCATTAGAGATAGTTTTGCTTGTAGAGATTTATTTTCCCTCTCTTTAAGCAGGTAGACATTCTCTGACTCTACTTTGTGTCACAAAAATGGCACTAACAAATGACAAGTAACACCAAATATATGTTTCTTAAAGGCAACAAGGACCTCGGCTTCACATAAGACTCCCGCACAATGAGGAACAGCAACATGGCTTTTCTTTGCATTTTGCCGAGAGTAAAATGCTGCTCCTTTTTACCAAGATGTCAGCTGTTCATGATACAGGACGCAGACTGAGTCTCCCAGTTTGATTTCAGGGAATGTGGTACCCAAAGGTGGTCCTCAAATGTGATGTCCATAACAGACCGGAGACATTGTGAAAGATCCTCAGCACGAGCTTTCAAAAGCCCCCTGATGACGAGCAGGCTGAGCCGGGGGCCAGGAGCTAACACACAGGGATGGTGATTCTGCTGCTCAGAAGGTTGTCACTTCAGACCAAGCTTAAAGGTTGTCACTTCAGACCAATCTCTGACGGGGCTGTCAGGTCAAGTCTGCCCAGTTGCTGCTAGTGCCACGGCTGCTCTCTGGCAGGAATAGAGGACTCTGCCCTGCTGAGAGGGCAGGCACCTGTCTTGGGCACTACGCTAATTTAAACCAAAGTTAATACTCAAACGAGCAAGCACTCTCTGCTCCTGGTTTTGGAAGTCAGCCCAATTCTTCTACGAACCCCAGCATACCAAATCAGGACATCTGGAATCTCCCTGCCCCACAGATAACTCAGGGACACAAAACCTTTCAGAGTACTGGGATGCACATGGGATGCTGAACCAGCTGCTGATGGTCTGAGGAGCCGCAACCTTTCCTCTTTGCTGGGTTTAGGAGGCCTGGTGCCTCCAAAAGCTGCTGCCGCCCTCATAAGCACACCCAAGGGCACAACAGCTGCCCAGTCCCCACCCCAGCTTGCTCTGGCACCGATGCTTAAACTGCAGTAGGCGTCATCCAGACACTCCCTCCAGACACCTGAGAGAGCCCCCCTTCACTGACAAGACTCAATGAGGGGCCGTTAAGCAAGGTTACATGCCAAAGCATGGCTACAGCAGAGCCAAAGATCTGGGATCAGATCCTGTACAAGGCCAAGATGTAATTCCAAAGCCCTCCTTCATTTCTTATTGATGCTGCTGCGGTTGTCAATTGACTGCAGATGTCTCCACTGGCACCTGAATCCATTACCTACGTTATTTTCATTTCCCAGGAAACCTTTCCAGTCCATTAAGTTTTTTTACAGACAGGTTTACCAGCCCCAGAAACAGATGTACGGATGGCAGCAAGAGTCTTTAAAAAAGGTGTCTGAGCTTTCACCAAATATTTCCAGAAAACTGTTAGAAATAATTGGCAACTATAATGGCAAGAGCAAAAATTAGATCTGTGACACCTCTCCGCAGTGATGGGTGGTGTCTGCTCCCTTTGTGCCCTTTTTAATGGTTTTCCTTCAGACTCCGGTACTTTTTCTCTTTCTCTTCCAACCTACCATAACCTCAGGCTCAATTCGTTGAGGAGCTGAGTTTGCTATTAACACCACTTCCTAGGTGAAACTGCTCAGGCTCAGATATTTGCCTCTGACAGCCCTCATCCAGCAGTACCTTTTATCTTCTTCTCTCTCCCTCCTACCCCTCTATGCAATGCTGTATTATTATTATGAGGATTGTTTTTGACGGGAGAAACTTCCTATGGGCAGGGCTCACGGCATCTTCCTGCTGTGCAGGTACGTGCCCCGGCGCTGCCGCAGGGATCCTGCCAGCAGAGGAACCAGGGCTGGTACAGCTATCCCTGGGGAACAGCTGGCTCGTCAGCTCACATAACAGCATCAGTGATTTCTCAGGCCACAGTTGCCCCAGTCAGACCAGAGTTTCTCTCCCCAGCTCTTCTTCTCCTTCCCTGACTGTAGTCGCCTGTGTTTCATTACTGCCATTCAGCCAGTTCGCTCAGCCCCCCTATCTATCACTTCTTCCCCCATTTCACAGCAACAGGGACAGCTCCTCCTAAAAAGAAAAAGCATTTCACGTCGCCACAATTTTACTGGGACACTCTTCCCAGACTGGAGCAGCATCACCCCCTGCTTTTTCTAGCAACAGCTCTACCTGATACCACTACGGTGGCAGTGGATCTTTAGTATGCTGTAGCCATGGAAGATGCCATCTGGTCTCTGTAAAGCAGAACTTGTTTAAGGCATAAACAAAGTTTAACGTGCTGGAACCGCACAGCACAACAAATGCTCCAGGAGAAAACTGAAGGAAAGGGATGATAGGAAGGAGGGACGGAGAGGAGGAGACTGCAAATTGTGTCAAAACTTCACATGCATTCACAATGTCACCCCTCAGACACCTACCAAGAAAATTAACAGTGAGCTCGGTTAAAGCAAAGGGTAATTAACGCTCCTGGAGCACTGAGGCTAAAACAGGGATAAAGAAAGATGCAAACAGATGGAAAGGATAAAATAATATGTTTCATTAATTTTGCTACATTTTAGGGAAGGAACACAGGCAGAGCACAGCAAAAGGATTAGCTACATGTGTGCTTGTGGAATTGGGAAAACAAAGCAATTTCAGTCAAAATGTGCCTGTCAAAATCCCCAGTGGGGTGCAGAGCAGTTTCCAAGGTAACCAGCACTAATTGTTGGCACAGTGGAATCCAGTCAACAACAAAAGCAAAGAGCAACCTGGCTGCTTAGTGAGGCAAAATACCCCAAATATATTCCTGCAGAAAGGAAAGATACAACGTGGCTATTTGCTGTCTTTGACAATTTGAAAAGCAAAGAGGACCTATGGATTCCCCCCCCGGGTACCACAATTGCGAGTGCAGCAGGACTACAAACCAAACAGCTATTCGATTTGTTTAGAGACATTAGCCTGTCCCCTAAGGACAGGTCCTGAATTCACACTCAGCTCTCCTGGAAGCTGGTGGACAACTCTTGTTTCAGTCAAGACTGCTGAAAGGCTAGGGAAAAAAGACCTGGGCTTCACCCAGTGACATTTCTGATGGAAAAACCAAAGACACACCTTGGACTTTATCACTGGGATCGTGACAACTCTAAGTATTGCCTTTTGCACTCAGATTAAAAGAGAAATGCACAGCAGCAATCAAAGCAGTATGAATAAGTTATACAAAACCTGAATAATGCCAACAGACTAGTGCTTGCGCTTGAAGAAAAAAGCAGTAACATAGCTTTACAGAAGTCAAATATTTGCTCTCAAATGGCTTTCGTGAGTGTAAATATTTTGGTGTAAGTAGGTCCCTGATCTAGATGTTGGCAATATGAGCGGTAATTGGCAGGAGATATGAAGGCAAATAATGGGGACATCAGCTTTTAAATTAAATGAAACCACAACACAACTGACAAGTATCATTTCCCTAATAAACTCGTTGACTTTAAGCTACTGTAGCATCAATGAGGATAGTGACAGATTAATTTAATGACCAGGATTTATCGGCTAACCAACTGAACAGGTCAGAAAAGGCTTGTGTTTTGGGAAAGAAAGAGCTTTGATTGCTTAACGCATTGGACCCCCAAAGTACAAACATTCAGATTACCTTTGGGGAAAGATATATTGCAGTGACTATGTGAGAAGAGCATATACAGGGGAGCTACAGCTGGATCCCCGACACAGCAGCTTCACACCGTGGTAAGCCCCACAGCAAACGGCTTACGCCTCCGTGTTTTGGGGTACTTCAGGTATTCAACAGCCCCTCCTACCTTCTCCTTAAACTCAGGATTGTAAATCTGAATCACCATTATCCAGCCCCTTAACATATCTGCTTTATAGCAGAGTAAATCTGGTGCAAAACTGGTGTCCTGGCTGCAGCCGAGCTGTGTTGGACCAGTTGTGCTCTGGTACAAACAGGAGGCTGGAGGGTGGCTTTCCCATGCATGCCCGGTTGCTCTGCAGCATTCAAGGAAGCAGCAGCCCAGGGCTCGGGCTGCCTGTCCATGGACTGCTTCCACACGTTCTGCATGTACTTCACCTCCACTGCCCTGACTGCATTTTCCTGATCACTTTCTTCAGCAAGAGAGTTGGACAGATAGTCCAAATCTCAAGGCACACAAGTGGCAAAATCCAAAATGACTTGTGGTAGGAGCCAGGAGTAATTCAGAAAGCTCCCATGAGCCCTCTCCTCCGGCTCCCCAGCACACCCTGGTGCACGTTCATTAGGCAAAGGCCTCTGCCACGCTGTCTAGCAGCTGTAAAACAAAACACCAAGGGATCAGTCCCCACCCCTCCCCTTGAAATATGAAAGTCTGTTAAAAAGGAGTCATACGAATGTCAGTACAATACAGCAATGCTTTAAAAATGAGCCCTCATTACTGCAAATACTTGCTCCCTGTGCATCCCCCTGAGTCGTATCTTCTTAAGACTACTGCCTGGAACAAAATATTTACTACTGTCAGCATTTCCCAGCCAAGTCAGAGGTGGGAAAAGCTAATCGGTTCTGTTTCATGTGATGCATTGGCAACACAATTTACAGCTAACATGCAATGTTGAAGCAGACAACACCAGGCCCTCAGCCAGGGCAATGCAGTGAGGTCCCACTTGGCCTTTCCTAGGACTTGGTATCAGCTAAAACCATGACTTACACGATGAAGCAACTATATCTATCTATAAATCATGGACTCCTTAGGACTCACGCAGAAGAAACCACTTTGGCTTCAAAACAAAGAACCGGAGACTTAATCCTTTGAGTGTGAGTAAATACACATAACAGGTAACTCGCTTTTAAATCAATATTTGTTATGAACTTCAGTACATGTTAAGATTTTAAATAGACAGACTTTTAAGAACTAATTCTCTTTTAATATAAATGGGAGAACAGCACATAGAAGTCAATGGAGCTTCAGCCACCTACAGCAGGAGGTGACATGTCCCTTAAAGTTCATTTTTAGCTCCTTTTGGGCTGATTTTGAACACTTTTCACAGTGTTTCCTGTGATCTTTTTACAAAAGAACTCAAAGTATGCTACACGAACTCTGCTGAATTTAAGTTTAAAATTAACAACCTGTGCACACATTGTGTGGGATTTCTAGTCGTGCCTGGTCAGAAGGACTGAAAATCATTCTGTCAATGCAATTCTGTCAATGTCAATTCTGGATCATCCCATCAGGGGGTACGGCGACACATGAAACGCAGCAATACCGTGCCCTGTTCACCCCAGGGCTCACACGCTGCCAGCCCAACCCTGCTTAACCAGCTAGCTCTGCAATGCAGCAACAGCTGCACAGCTAATCTCTTCCCAGCTCTGCTTCCCAGCCTCACCCCGCGCCTCTACCAAGCCAGATGTCTTTCTCCTGCCGACTGCGAGGAACGGTGTTGTGTACTTAAAAATCAGCGTGTGAGCGTGCCCACAGACAGGCGGAGCAGAACAGGTCCCGTGTCACATACAAATTAACCAAGTCCTGCAGAGGTCATGACATGGGTGGATTTTCAGAGCAGTTTTCAGTCCCACTCAGCAGTGTTGCCATCTCTTCCCCTCTGTTCTGGCACTGCCCCAGTGGAAGGGAGTCTTGTCTCTGCTGGGTCACTGCCTCGGAGTGGACTCATCCCTGACCACTCACACGGCCTGCTCTCATCCACTGCCTGCCCACCCTTGGAGACTACTGGCCCCACACCTCTAAGTGTGCGAAATGATTAGGAAAACGTGCACCTACTCTTGCAGAAGGAAGGTACGAGAGATGCACATAAAAACCCTCAGTGCACCTTCTGAACTACCTCTTGCACTTCTTCTGACAGACCTGTCTTCTCTGGGCACTTAAACACCTGCAAGCTTCTGCAGCCACAGTGATGGGGACCATCTGGGTGCTGTGGGGAGAGCTGAGACCAGCGTTTGGGTCACTGTAGCCACCAGGAGAGGTCTGCATCCAAAGGCTCTCAAGTGTACAGAAAATGAGAAGCGGCTGTGGAAATTCAAGGTCACAGAGGAGCTACACTGGATGGCTGGGACAAAGCTGGGAGCACACAGAGAGAACAAGAAAGGAAAAAAAAAAAAACAGAGGCAACATAAGTGCAAAAAGATGAAAAGAAGGAAGAGCTGACAGAGCAATTGCTTAGAAGGACAATATATTCTTGAATAGAGAGAAAAGATGACAGTGAAAGGAAAGAGAAAGCAACTCACAGACAGGAACAGCTGATTATTTCCCTTTACAGCTCACCAACAACTTGTGCAGGCTGCATTACCCTGAATTTGGCACACAGTCTGAATTTGGGGTGAAAAGCAATAGTCACAGCTGAAGCCTTTTCCTTCTCTCATACATGGTGCAAGGCTATGGATGAAAACAGTTTTGGGTACGTCAGCAAGACTGCCACATCTATGCAGCACTGGCAGTTGATACTTCTGCTCTTCTTTATTAACGTATCTGTCTCATCAGATGCACGGGCTCCACAGACGGAGGACCAGACCGTAAATTACTTTTATCAAAACTGCCATAGGCTCTATGGGTTGCTGGGAGCTGTACCAAACTGATCGTATATCACTATGAATTAGCCTCAAGGAAAGAAACAGGAACAAAAAAGTGAAATATCTGGGGTTTATTTTCCCCTCCCAAGTATATAGTGACCCCAAGTGAAACTGATTTCCGTGAAGTATTCAATCTACTCAGTCCTGAGTGAAAAAGACTCTCTGGGAAGCAGCTAACAGGTTTTCCTGCCTTGGAGATAATGATATCTCACAGTTATTTTCCATATACTGTATGCAACTAAAATTAAAGTATTAAAGTTTTGACCAGGTATTTTCCACATGCAGGAGAAGGGCTCACTCACATGATCTAAAGTACACAGCTGGGGTGCCTTCAGTTTCCTGCACTTTTTGCATGTCATGAGGAATGCATCAGTAATAACAAAACCCCAAAAAACAACCAAGACTGCATTTCTAAACCATCACCTCAGAATGGGTTTTCCAAGCACCACTGACCCCACTCTGCAGTCAGTCTGTGAAACAGCACAGGAAAACGTAAATGTTTTGCTCAGCATCTCCGAAGGAACAAATGACAGAGTCAAAACCAGCACGTAGCCCTCTCACTTTGAGTCTTGCCTTTGAATTTCCACATCAACCTTTTCACAGCTGGTACAGACAGGCACTGGATCATCAGTGCTCATCTGCAGTTAATGCCAGACACTTTATGCTGATTTCCATCCATTCAGCTGGCAAAGGCAAGCAAACCTGTATTAATGATCATTATAAGGATTTAATTTAAAGTGAGCAGTTAATCTACCAGTAGCAACTCCACAAAATGGAAAAACCCAAACCAGAACACCAGTACACGTTAGGTTTTGCTGTCCTTACTCAGGATACGAATATAGCATGAGAAGAGATTATTTCTTTCTCTATATTGTAACCTCACAGACTAAAACAGCAGGGAAGGCAAAGACAGGGGGGTTGTCCCTAGCTTCCTTCTAATCTTTCCTTTGAGTTCCTTGCTCAAATTAAAACCCAGATTGCCTTTACTTTCCAATTTTAATACAGAGTAGCTCATCAGGGTTAGTCAAACCAAGAAATTTGCATATATATATCTCACACATGTATCTTGCACTGTAAATACGCCCCAAAGTAATATTTCCTTTTCGTTTCCATGGAAGTCGTGCCTCTGTGAGGACAGCAGAGTGAGGTCCCCATCGCAAAGCACTCCCAGTCTCTCTCCCCATCTATCCTGTCTCCCTTAACCTTGAGAAGCAAACGCTAGAGGAAAAGGAAAAAAAATTAAATCCTCCTTTCCTTTGTCAGACAGCCTGGCTGTGGCTCAGAGCCGTTACAGAGAGGCTGTGCACTCCTGAATGCTAAATAAGCTCCCAGGCTACATACTTTCTCTCGGAGGAGCTTAAAAAGAGATCTCACTCCGCGCAGGGACGTGTTGGCATGGCAACACGGAAAAAAGAAATCAGCAACGCCTGGCACTCCTTGCAGGAGCAGCAGACTGTTTGTGCGACTCTCATTTTTGTAAGTGATCTGATGGTACCTACCTCCTCTCCGCCCAAGGTTAAACCCGCGCCCAGCTACATGTGGAAGGGCAGACGTCCAGCCCGTGCGTCGGGAGGACCTGCCTCCGTCAGAAGCACCTGGGGATGGCGGGGACCTGTGCCTTGCATTGGGCTAACCTGTGGTTAGCCAGGGCTGGAAAGCGCACCAAGCCACACATGAGCATCCGTAATGAGAAAGGGGAGGAAGGGATTTCCGAAGCGTGGGGGTGAGCAGGTTAATGACCATGGCTCTGGGCTCTGCTGCTCCAGAGTGTGAGACCCTGAGAGCTGCGCACAGGGCTAGGAAATGAGGCAGGCGATGCCCACCAGCATGTCCCGGGCTGTCAGCTAAGAACCTGCTGCTTCTCTTTCAAGGTGACTTTAGAGAAGAAAATGCCATTTCAGCTCTGCCCGAAACAAGAGCAGCTGTGTGTCTGCAAAACAAAGCTCTGTTGTTTGGTAATTAAACTTCCTCCAAATCTTCCTGCCCTCATATCAAAACTGGAATGGAAAATCATATGCTGGTGCAGTCCTCAGCGATACCACCTTACAGATGCAGTTGCAAAGACCACTGCCCACTGCCAAATATTGCCCAGTGCTCCTGCATGTCCTTCATGCTGCCATCCTGGGGATGGAGACCATGATGGCTTCCCTTCAGACGTGACAGGGAAGAGCCATCGAAGCGCTCCACCTTCACTCTTCTGCAAGGGGCAGAGCTGAGCCAAGCCCAGAGGGCCGGAGCCCGCAGAGAGGCAGCGTGCAGCCCTGCACAGGGCTGTGCCACCTGCCCGTGGCTCTGCTGCAGCCCTTCTGCGTGACCTGGGGTAGTTCTCTTCACACCTGTCTGCCTTTTCTCCTGGCTTTTACAAGCCTTGTCTACTTTACGTAATTCATAAATGCACAAGCTGTCTCCTACCATACACTGAAAACGACTCCAGCACAACGGGCCACGATTTAGAATGTGGCCTCTGGACACAACTGCCTCACCAGTCACTCAGCTAACACCAGTGCTGGAGGGTTGAGAGCTGGCCCGTGGAAACAGCAAAGTCAGGATTTACAACCCCCATCAGAGCAGGCAGTCAAACATGGATGGCGCAAAGGAAGAGCAGAAGTGAACAGACAGGGCAAAATTTTGCCCACAAAAAGGGGAGACAAAAACAAAAATTTAACTCCCAGGATGTGTTCTGTATTTGATGGGATATTCACTCTGCAGCAGCAATAGCTATGCTGGCTACAGCAGCCCCTCAAGAACAGCTGCACACATTTTCAAAAGGTACCTTCGACAAACAGTGCTCGTGGCGTATAGCCTGAATTGACCGGTGTGGTCGGAACAACACGTTATGAAAGATATTTCCTCCATATCCTGGCCTCGTTGCTCCATGTTGCATCCCCGAGGTTGTTATCGATTACTTTTTCTGGGAACACTGACGGCACCAAGTGAGCGCTGGTTGCCAGGCCAACACACTCACAGGCGTTTCGTTCTTACTCCTTAAGGAAGCACAGCTGCTTATGCAATTCCCTCTTACGATGCTCATACCGCAACAAGAAAACGCCAAAGTGAATCAAAACACCAACAGGGAGCCCAAAGGAAATGGCTGGTTGATGCCTTCTCTTGGCCAGATTCAATGCTGACATGGCACAACGCAGCAGTTGACTCTAATGGTGTCACTGCACCTGGTTTGAGATACAGTTTTCAAAAGTGAATCTGAACCACATGCTGACATTTTCAGAAGAGCTTTAGGGATAAAAGAGACAGATGGCTGAACTTCTCCAGGTGTCTGACTCCCAGCCATGGGAGGCAACAGCACTGGCACACTGGGTTATCTCACCCCACTCCCTTTCAGGCAATAATTTTTGCATGCTTGCACTGCCCAAAACTGTGCCAGACCCTCCAGCTCCTACCAATATATTTCAATCACTGACTGACTGATTTCTGAAGTCCCAAGAGGAGGTGAGAGGGCAGAGCCAACCCCTCAGAGAACTTAGGGTTGGACAAAATGCAATGTCTTACTGGATTTAGTGACCGATAGTGCCAGCCACAGAAAAACCTGCAGAGACTGGTCTCTGCAGCAGTTAGTGAATTTTCAGAGTCAGGGAGAAGATAGCTGGGGGTGGGAGACGGATGGGAAAAGACGGAGTTTCTCTGGCCTCATTCCCAGTCCTCTGCAGAGGAACAGCTGAGAGGACCTCTACAGCAAGCTTAACAGAGAACGGTAAAAAAAATCCATTTTCTACAAGCGCCCCAAAGAGGTTCTGCTGCCTCCGTCTTTGCTCTCTTTGGCAACATAATTTGAACATGTCTAAAATATTCCAGTAATGTGTCGCAGAAAATGACACTTGTATTACTCTTAACACAGAGAAGAAAAGCTTTAGAAGTCTGGTATGTTTGCCTGTATCTAAATTGGCAAAGATGATGGTGTACAGTAATTACTGTCACATTTCCTGGGCAAAAGGAGGGAGATCAAAATGCCTAATTAACAGCTTCTTTCCCATGGGAGCCATCAATGACATGGTAAGATGCAGTCTTCCAGCTTTGTAAAATAAACAACTGAAATGGGACAAACACAGCAATCACATTCATCTTTGAATGTCATTGATTTTGCATCCTTCTGTGCATTTTGTCCATGTTGCTCAAGACATGCCGCTTGCTGAAAATGCATATCTGACACAAAAGCCGAGAGGCACCTTTGGGGAACAGGCATTCAGGGAGCTTGCGGGGGGCTCTGGTAACTCCAGGAGGGCTTAGGCAGCAGCAGGATGGCCAGTGCAAACAGCCAAACGAAAAGGAAAGCTCTGACAAAGCAGTCCTGTTGGAAAGAAAGACTAAAAAGGCCTCCGTACAAAGAAGGCCTGTTTGTATGTTTACTGGCAGTGCCATCTGACTATTATCACTTGTATGGCAAGAGAGAGAGAAAGACACACAAAGGAAAAGAAGTTAAATGAGAAGTCACTAGAAGGGGAAAAACCATTAACACACCATGGGACCAAGCGATGACTCAGTGCAGTTTCAGCCTGGAGAGGCTGTCGTGACCCCTTGCACAGAGCTGCAATCCTGTTCCTGCACAACCTGCCATCGCAGCTCCAGTCCTGGCCCTCGTGGGCTGAGCGCCCTGAACTGGCAGAACTAAGTGTCATGGTGATTTTCTAACAGCACAGTGGTGGTGAGGGCCATGAACAAGATCCTCTGTACCTGGAGAGTGGCTACTACAAGACAAGGATAGGAAAGACAATGGGACACAGACTGTTTCCTTGACACACTCCCAGGTGGCTGAAACCAGCACTATCCCTATCTTCATCACAGCTTCTTTGCATAGCCAACCTAAAGGGACTCCCCTCCTCTGCTCAAGTATTTACTGGCCATGATTGGGCAGTCTTTCAGGCTGACATTCCCTGCAGCTTATTTAAATATGCTTATTTAAAGAGTAGCTGGTCACAGGAATAGATTTGTTGCAGATGCCCATTTAGTCTGGCTGAATTAGGATAAATTACATTCAGGGCTGTAACATGAATTGCCCCTTGCCACTTTTCTCCTCGGTTGCTCCCTGCAGACTGTGCTATTCCTGCTGCCTGAATCCCCTCGTCTCTGGGGTAATACCAGCCGTCATGCAAAAGCTGTGTTGGCTCTGGATGAACAGATAAAATTGAACCTCTTTCTATTGTCCTTACCTTATCTTCAATTTTTCCTTCTCTCCCTGCCATTTCCCACCCTGCTTTGCTCCCTCACAGCTTTCATCTGACCAGCTCTCAGCCCTTCACCTCTCCTCGCTCTCCCGCTGCTGGATCTGCTCCCCCACCCTTCCTCAGCCCCTCGCTCACACCTCAGCTCAATGCTGCCACTTCTCCATTCCTCCTCACAGGTCTAGGGCTCCCACCTCTTTCTGTTCCACCTGTAGACTAACACATACCAGTCTGTGGGTCCCCCCAGCCACCAAAAATCCCAGCCTCTCTCATTTACCTGTCATGGGCTCCCTCTCACCCGTCTTTCCTGCAACTCAAGGGCTCTAAAAACCAAGGCAGGAATGCTCAACCTGCAATCGGTCCACTGTGCTGTGTCAGGAAGACTGTTACAATTTTCTGGCAGTCTCTTTGCACCCCACATGGTTTGGGTACCCTACCAATTAATGAAGGGCTCTGCTTGTCACTCTGGCAGGACACGTTACTGTCCTTAACACTGACTGACACCAGGACAGAGCCACTGTCCTGAGGCTCTGGTAACAGGATTTCAGGAAATGCTTTCCCTTCATCTGTCAAAAAAATAATTCATCAAATAACTGTGTGGGTGTGCTGGTTTTGGCTGGGATAGAGTTAATTTTCTTCATAGTAGCTAGTACGGGGCTCTGTTTTGCATTTGTGCTGACAACAGTGTTGATGATACAGGGATGTTTTAGTTACTGCTGAGCAGTGCTTACACACAGTTAAGGCCTTTTCTGCTCCTCACCCCACCCCACCAGCCAGTGGGCCGGGGGGGCACAAGAAGCTGGGAGGGGACACAGCCGGGACAGCTGACCCCAACTGGCCAAAGGGCTATCCCACACCATATGGCGTCATGCTCAGCATATAAAGCTGGGGGAAGAAGAAGGAAGGGGGAGACATTTGGAGTGATGGCGTTTGTCTTCCCAAGTCACCGTTATACGTGATGGAGCCCTGCTTTCCTGGAGATGGCTGAACACCTGCCTGCTCGTGGGAAGCAGTGAATGAATTCCTTGCTTTGCTTTGCTTGCATGAGCGGCTTTTGCTTTCCCTATTAAACTGTCTTTATCTCAACCCACAACTTCTCTCATTTTTACTCTTCTGATTCTCTTCCCCATCCCACTGGGGTGGAGTGAGTGAGCGGCTGTGTGGGGCTTAGTTGCTGGCTGGGGTTAAACCACGACAGTCCTTTTTGGCACCCAACGTGGGGCTCGAAGAGTTCGAGATAATGACAGGTTTGATTGGAATGTGCTAGATCGAATTTACAGCTGTTATTGCTGTTTAGCTATTAACTGACAGGCTCCTGTGCTTGCCATGGGGCTTGCTTGCCTTACTGTATGTTAGATCCTAGTGCTCGTTAGTGGCTGCTTTTTGCTTTCACTGCTTGCTGTCCTGCTGATCACCCGACTCCGCTGTGCCTGGGAACATTTTGATAACAGCGATGGCCATGCGCCTGGGCTGGCAGATGGCCAGGGCATCACTGCTGGTTCTGTGCTGCTGTACTGGACAGGCTGGGACTCCAGTGTGAACTCGAGATGAATGGACTGTGACCTGTGGATGAGTCCACGCAGGAGCAGGACACCCCAAAGCGTCTGTGGCCATGGATAAGCCCACACGAGAGCAGGTACATCTCAAAGTGTCTGTGGCCGTGTTTACGTCTGTGTCGCAGCAGGTACACCTCTGAAGGGATTGTGGCCCAAGGGTAAGTTCACGCTGGAAAAGGTGCACCTCAAAGCATCTGTGGCTGTGGATAAGCCCATGCTGCAGCAGGTACACCTTGAAGCATCAGTGGCTCTGCATGAGGTACACCTTTGAAGGTACACCTCAAAGCATGTGGCCATGGATAAACCCACAACAGAGCAGGTACTCCCCTAGAGGGACTGCAGCCATGGGTAAGGCCATGTTGGAGCAGGTTCACTCCTGAAGGGACTGTGGCTGTGGGTAAGGCCACACTGGAACAGGTACACCTCTGAAGGCAATGTGGTCCATGGAGAAGGCAACGCTGCAACAGGTGCACCTCAAAGCAACTGTGGCTGTGGATAAGTCTGTGCCGCAGCAGGTATACCCCTGGAGAGACTGTGGCACATAGATAAGGCTCCACTTGGAGCACGTACACCCCTAAGGGACTGCAGTCTGTGGGTAAGTCCAAGCTGGAGCAGGGGCAAGGGGAGGAGTTCACTGCAATGTTAAATCCTATGGTCTGGTCCAAAGGGACCGGGGTGGAGATTGTAACAGAAGTACTTTTAAATTGTTGTAATCCAGGATTTGAGTTGCATGTTATAGGAATTACTATAGCAGGAACCACCTGAACCAGTGGAGGACAAGCCTTACAAGAAGCAGTGCAAGTGCAGCAGTGACCTGACCTGAGCTCAGCTTTGGTGCCCTGTAACTCCACGCAACACAACACCTCTCCTGTCTTTTAATATATACACACAGATTAAACAAGCCAAGCAGTTAAAGCCTGTGTGGTATGGAGGATGATGGCTGAAATATAAATATGGGGAGGCCTGGCAGATTGATTATATCACACTTCCACAAACGCACCAAGGCAGCTCAGTTGCTGGCTAGGGTTAAACCATGACAGTGGGTAATCCAAACTCCCTCCGATTATAAACCTGAATCTGGCATATAATGAAAAAAGCACTCAATCCGCTGAGTCACTGTACATAAAGACATATTGTAGAAGATGCTTCACAATACATCTAACTACTTTTACCCCTAATTATATACATTTGACAGGTTAGTCATGTTACTGAAAAGAAAAATAAATGCATTTTCAGTGTAAAAAAACCAAACCTTTTTCAGCTTGATGTTCCTTGCAAGTCAAATACGATGGATTGTGTTGAATTGCTAGTTCCCAGGGAACACTGCAGCGCATCTGTACTGCTCCTCAGTGCTTCCTCGCAGTTACTTGATCACGACTTTTCAGTAAGCAAAGAAAAGGCTGCCACTCTCATATTTCATTACAAGTCAAACACATCCTGTGCTCTACCATGGGGTCCAATCCAAAGCTTTCCACATCAGCCCACTTCAGAATGAGTTTCTGAAGATTACACTATCATGCCTCCTTTGCAAGCACACATCTCATGTGACGTGAAAATGTTAGGCTTGACAAGAGCTACAGATGTCTTCCTCCCCTCTTCGTACTTCCAAAATCCTCACCAAAGGTGCCGTGTGTATGTATGCAGGTGAGAAAGGACATGGACAGGCATGGATCAGGGAGAACATGTTGAAACTCGGTGGATCTCGGGCTGTGGGGTGCTGCAGACCACCCCAAAGGCAAGGTGTCTGCAGGAGCTCCGTGGGAGCAGCGTGGGACTTGTGGCTGGCAGAGGCATGGGGCTGAGGATGGAGTGGGGCTGAGCTGGTCTGCCAGGGGCAGCCCAAGTATATATACAAATATATACATACACAAATACATGTAAAAAGGAATAGCTGCTTTACTGTCCTTACTTATATCACATCTATAACAGCTTCCTATGGCTATGCCAAAAAACCTGGCCTATTCTCTCACATGTATTTGCCTTTGACTTCAGTGGATGCCGGATCAGGCCCTGAGGCTGCCCTGTCCACAGTGCTGTGCACTCTCCCACGTTCCCATCGGTCCATTTGAAAGGAGGGCATTGATGTGTCTCCATAATGCAGCCATTACCAGTGCGATACCGAGACAGATCAATCAAAGGCAACACAAGAGCCAAATTCAGAGGATTCCAAAATTGAGGTCAGACTCAATAACTCTTAGACAGACGCCAAGAGAGAGAGAAACACATATATGCAGGAAGGCAAATTTTAACTGTGCAAACCTAAAAATGTCACTTGCAGAGATGGATTGGATGTGTTTTGGCAAGAACTGTTATTTCCTCCCCCATTACCACCCCTCGCCTCTGCATCAGTGTTGGCATAAGGTGCCTTTGTCCTGGTGGCCTGACTCTAACCTTCCCCTTAACACACAGCCCTCAGATTTTACAGCACGAGCCCTGCAAATGGGTGCCCTGCTGCTTTGCTGTGCCCCAAAGGGACCATTGCACTGCTGCAGAATACCTCTCCCTAGGAGAGGGCCATTTTGTGACTAAAACCCAGCTGCTGGGTCAGTCAGGTGCTGGAGAGCTTCCTTAGGCGAAACGCCTCAAAATGTAACTGAGCTCTCATCAGCAGGGATGGGGCAATGGGCAACTGCCTGGGAAATGCCCTGTTTATACTAGTGCTCCGCTGCGGATGAGCTGGTTGTTGCAGTTGCTGGGGATTTATGGACTCTGACACGAAGGCTGACAAGCCAGAGATTTTCCTAGGGTATGGTGCTGGACTTGCACCAGGGAAAATAAAATCCCTGTAAATCCACTCAAACCCACAGTTTGGCTTAATTATCTTGGTCGACCTTGGCTTCCTGTGCATTTTCTCCTCAGCTGTTTGGAGTCGGTAAGCTACTACAAATGATTAAATGATTGGTAATTATGTGTATCAGAGTGGCATTTAAAAACCCGACCTGATACAACACCCCACTGCAGTTAAAATTTACAAGCAGACAAACACAGCAAAGATGATTGAATTTGGTGGCAAATGGAATCCTGATTTCAAGATCAAACTCTGAATCAAACACCAAAAATCCACCTCTAAAATTCCTGCTTCACAATACATTAAGCACATCCAGCTAGTAAATACTAGTGTAAAATGGCAACACACGCCCCGGTCCCTTTCTATCACCACAGTAAGTTCCCAACAGGTTTCTCCTTCAAAAAGAGAAAAATGATTAAAAATATATCTTAAATATCCTAAGATGGTTTACACTGCATTAATTAAATATGGGCTTAGCCAGTGTGTGTGTGCAGTGCACAAGTTTCCAGAGAGCTAGGAATTCATGCATGAAGGCAAGCAGTTTTAGGGACTCTTCTGGTGTTCAAGGACAAAGATGCCACGAGATAAGCTATATTAAGACTCCCAAACAAAAACTGTATGTATCAACAGTAAGTCCCCACACCAGAGATCTTGCAATCTAAGCAGACAGTGAGAAAAAAGCAGGGGAGGAGGAAATGAGGCCACAAAGTGGTGGCTGAAGCAAACTTCATCCGGATCAAGAGCAGTCTTGTTCCCTTGGCAAGTGTATGACTCCAGTCCCGCTGCCTCCTCTAGACTACACTGCCTCATGTTTACTTGTTCTACTGTTTAACCCCTTGCTTCAAGAAGCAACATGAAAATACACTACTGCAATGCCTGCTGATGGGCAGCAGTGGGTTCCCACCTCCTCTCACCCATTAGCTGCAAACTCATCTCAGGTCTCTCTCAGACACTGACAACTTCTCAGAACCTGAGCTTGAGAAAGCCTGAGAAGAGCATTTCTCTCCTTGCTTTCTAAGGAGAGGAAATTCCTCTTCATCCTCTAAAGTTATTCCCACTTCTCCATGTGTATGGGTGGGACTTGTCCAAGATTGCATGAAAAATCTGTGGCAAAGAAGAGAAACGCGCTCAGTCTTCCCACAGCCCACGCCAACCCCTAAGAACTGCAGCATCTTACCTCTGTGATTCCTGTACATCTGCTCCTGCTTATTTTCTTGCTAAGCATAACACAAAGTTGGGTTACAGCAAAGAGACAAGACCTTGTTATCATCCCCCCAAACAATCATCAACAGTGTGTTCACCTGAATGCTTACACAGGATTTCTTTTACCTTTGGCTTCCAAGTTTTGGCTATCTACAAGAAGAGACTCTTAAAATCTAAACCCATTTACTTGTAGCAGAGAGATCAATTTCCGGCACAATTGCTTATGAAACAACTGTAAGGTCCAAGAGCCTTAAAATTCTCCAGCTGCTGAGAAATTATGGATGGCATCTCCAAATGCTGTCAACAGCCAAGAAACATTGCTAGAAAGATCTCTTTAGCATGCATGGATGGATGCATCAAGGGCAGTTGTGTCTGTACAAGAGAAATTTCTCTTGCACTGTGCATTTCGGGTTTAAAGTGGGAACTCTGCACAGAGAGAATTAGCATTTATTTCTAAAACAGGAAACTTGATTTGCATATTTCATTTTGACACAGTCACACTTTTTCTTTCCCAAATAACAAGCTGAATCCTAAAATCCTAACATAGTTTACAAATAGAGAAAGTCCAGTGAGTATCCAGTGAAATATGCTATGCTGGTTTTGGCTGGGATAGAGTTAATTTTCTTCACAGTAGCTAGTATGGGGCTATGTTGTGGATTTGTGCTGACAACAGTGTTGATAACACAGGGAGGTTTTAGTTACTGCTGAGCAGCGCTCACACACAGTCAAGGCCTTTTCTGCTCCTCACCCCACCCCACCAGCCAGTGGGCCGGGGAGGCACAAGAAGCTGGGAGGGGACACAGCCGGGACAGCTGACCCCAGCTGACCAAAGGGCTATTCCATACCATATGGCATCATGCTCAGCATATAAAGCTGGGGGAAGGAGAAGGAAGCGGGGCATGTTCAGAGTGATGGCGTTTGTCTTCCCAAGTCACCGTTACGCGTGATGGAGCCCTGCTTTCCTGGAGATGGCTGAACACCTGCCTGCCCATGGGAAGGAGTGAATGAATTCCTTGCTTTGCTTTGCTTGCGTGCGCAGCTTTTGCTTTCCCTATTAAACTGTCTTTATCTCAACCCATGAGTTTTCTCACTTTTACTGTTCTGATTCTCTTCCCCATCCCACTGGGGTGGAGTGAGTGAGCGGCTGTGTGGGGCTTAGTTGCTGGCTGGGGTTAAACCATGACATATGCCTGGGCAAGGGTGAATAAATGCTGACACTGAATTGTGGTATTCCAGGTCAGATTGAGCAACAGATTATTCTGCAAATGGTGGTTTCAAGAAGGTATTGTTACTTGTGAGCAATAACAGGAGAACCCATCATTCATGCACACACAAAAGCATACAAAAGCAACACGAGCTATCTGTGCACAACAGCTGAGCAGCTTCCTACTCTCTTCCAGCCCAGAGGAGCTAAGCGGCTGCTCTGCACCAGCCTATTCTCTCATCCCCAGAGAGGTGACCCTGTCCCATCTACCAAGACACACTAAGGCACCGTCATGCCTTTCCTGAAGTCTTCTCAGAGCACTGCCCTGGGTAAGGACACAAGCTGTGCAAACCCAGGTGAAGATGCAGCCCTTGCTGTGAAGAACTAGTGCCCTTCCAAGGCACACACTCCCTCACGTGAGCTCCCCTGTGCCCCAGGGCATGCTTGGCTCCAGCTAACATTTCCCCTCGGAGAAACATCATCCAGCGGTCTGCAGAGCCCCATGTTTCATGGTGGGGCATCAAGGTGCATTACCTGCAGTCTCTCTGTCCCCTGCTGACAGCTCTCCATTGATCCCATTCTCTTTGGTCCGAGCGTACGTTCCTGGCTGCTCGTGGCCGCCCAGCCCCGGCTCCTCGTCCTCTTGGTAGGGAAATCCATTGGCACTTCTGACCAGTCCGGCACCCGCACCACCCTGTTCCTTAATTTCAGGTGAATGTGGGTGCGAAGAAGCCTCTGTTAGCTGACCTGAAGTCCAGTGCGGTGCCTTGGCTTCGTCTTTCCTATCTTCCGCCATGTTTCCTTGCCTTCACCACTTGGCCTGTAACGACATTAGCAGGAGAGATCAGCTCCAAGTGGGTGACCGTGCCCCTGCCCGGCAGGCAGCGACCGGGCGCAGCACAGGCACGTTACCAGCAGCGCTGCTGGGGAAACTCACATCTGGCAGATGAGAGAGGGTTTAAATGCAGAAGTGTCTCTGCTTGTCTGTCCTGGGCATAAGTGAAGTGCTTTAAAACCAAAACAAACCACAAGTGGTAAAAATTATGGGTCAAGTCCTCCCTGACTCCCATATGCCTTGCAATTATTAGCACCAGTTTCTTGAGGGCTGCCCTTTTGTTAATCTGAATTTAACTCATTAATTACAGTTAAAAGTCGACCCACTTAACGAGAAGTGAATCAGTCATCATAATGCAACGACATCTTCTGGGGTGATAAAGGGAAGAATGCCACAACTGCTAAAAGAAGTGAAGCTGCTATTGCAATTTTCATTGCAGGTGCTCTTTGGGCACAGGGTGATGCATCCTCTGCGGCACGTGCAATCTGCTGCTAGCCATGACAGAAACCACGTTTGAGAACATTCACTGGGTTCCCGAACATATGTGCTATTTGACCCTGTTTATATCCCCTCTTACTTGCTATTTTGTGAACATTCCCTTTTGTCCAAAACAGCCCGTGGGGAACAGTTGTTTCCCACACAAGCATTTGCATTCTCTTATGACTATCAGTATTTATACATAAACAAAACTAATCATTATTTGCTACTTCACACGTATTTCATTCCTGTTAATTAGCTCTCATTCGTCCAAGCCAGGAAAAGTTGCCACTGCACAAGCCGTAGGCTTTGGCTACTCCTCACAGAAAAAATGTAGTCATAGCTCCTCAATATGTAAGCCTAGGAAGACAACGTATCATAATCCGCGTTTCCATGATAAGATAACCTCTGGGGAGGAGAGAAAGGCTTGACCTGGGCTAGCTACTTCGAAGCGAAAACCAGCAGGCCTTTTCCAAAAGCACTTTCCACCTTTTTTTCCTGGGAGAAAAAACAACACCTAAAAGAAATCAGCTGAACGCAGTCAACCAGTCACGTATCACAGTCTAGAAAAGAAGGCACAAAACTGGATGGTGCATATATTCTGCAGACATTTAACAAAACCCAAACAAACAAACCAGGAGAAAAACCTAGTTTCCACAGAGTCAGGTCAGTTTGCAGAAAACCTCTGAACATGAGAAAAAGCTATTGTTATTTGTCAGATAATCATTCACAATTGATAACTTGACCCCCTCCTGATTGGATATTATCGTTTAATAATAACGGCTTTCAGAGCTACTTTAAATTAAAAAATCATGCTGAATCATGAAAATTAGATTTCATTCACAATAAATACATGACTCAAACTGTAGTTCCACCCCAAAAAGGACTAATAACTCTTTTGCCTCCCAGTGAAACACAGTGGTGTTTTGGGAAGTGCACCCTGACCCAGCACCATTCCCTGGGGATAACTAATTGCATAAAGACTGCAGGAGCAGGTAAAACTTCAAGCCCAGCGTTTCCACTGAGTTGTAATGAAAATGGTGGGCTGAGCAGTATCACAAAGCTCAGTGGCAATGAGACATGCCTCAGTCAACCACAGAAACAGTAAACACGCTCCACATCTTTTTGCCTTCCCTTCCTCGTTTACCCTGATGGGAAACTCATCAATGAGCCATTCTGCATATACAGCAAGAGCCTTAATGCAGCCATCTCAAATCATACCAGATGAGCTCATGGGGTAAATACAGAGGAGAGAGCCCAAGCTAGGCAAAGACCATCTCGTACGTACCAAAGAAATAACCTTCTGCCTCTAGGTCTGTTTCCTGCATGACACTAGAGAACATTTTCTGATCAGAGCCTTTCCAAAACATGAGGCCACGGGACAAGTGTCTCCCTCTGAACAGGAGTGAGCAGCACACATCCAAAGCCACTGACATTTGGGGTCTCAGGACAGAACAGAGCCTGTTCTGGGAAAAAAGGAGACATTCTCATCTATGTCCCCTGAGGAAGCTCAGGAAA
This sequence comes from Ciconia boyciana, assembly GCF_034638445.1. Classification (NCBI taxonomy): domain Eukaryota; kingdom Metazoa; phylum Chordata; class Aves; order Ciconiiformes; family Ciconiidae; genus Ciconia; species Ciconia boyciana. The sequence goes on along the minus strand of NC_132943.1, from coordinate 38,710,411 downwards.
AAAAAGAAAAAATAAAAACCCAAATCCCAACTCAAGGCTTTCCTCACCAATCCAGTGCGCTTTGAACCTGACAGCGAGTCCCAGGAGCAGTATGAACCTGCCCATCAGCTTCAGCAGCTCAGCCCCTGGGTCACTCACGAGAGGAGCCCAGAGCCTCAGCAGGGAGAAGGAGGGTTACACAAGACCCAAGCGTGGGGAACACGGTTCTGAAAATCACTGGGACGAACCTAACGTTATTATCCCACCACCGTAGTTCGGAGGCTATTATCCCTTGAAGTGCCCTTCCGAGTTCCAGGCAGACACTCCCTGCTTCACTTGAAGCTCTTGAGGAAGGATATTCACATTCTTACAATGGACTGTATCACAGAAGTCCTCTGTGAAAGTAACAGAAGTGCTTTTATCTTTAAAAATAAATACAGTGGGCAGGCTTCAATGAGAGCTGTGTGTATCTGGAGGCAGAATTTGGCTCAGTATTTATAATAGATGGTTACAGAGTGAAACATGGATGAATTCATTCTTGACTCTCTGTTATTCATCAAGTGCTCTCAGAGTTTATAATGGTAGTAGAAACACAGCGAGTGAGTCACACAATGCATCTTTGTACTCAGCAATTTAGCAATGACTATCTGCTGTACGGCATGATTCATCCACAGCTCAGGTTCAAATCCAGAATACACAGGTGTGCTTTTTACCATCAGGTTAGTTGTTTTTCTGTCATTTCATTAGCATACCATAGAATTAAATTAATCAGGTAATTCAAATATTGACACAGAAATACCAAGAGTGGACAAATATTATGGCAGAATTTAAATAACATTAGGTATATAAAAAGAAGAAACCTGGAATAGTTTGGACACTCTAGGGAAACAGTACTTCAGGGAAACAAAAAGTTCCTCTTTCCACTATGATTTTCTTATTCTTTGCATAAACTGCAATGAAGGCTTTCAAAAAATATCAGAAAAGAAGGCAAAGCCAGTCCTCTAAAATGCCATGTTGCTTAGTCAAAAATTAATTTGGATATTTATGAGCCTTTTTTCCCTGCCCATTATAGCAGAACCTCAACATCAGAGAACACGCAGCAGCAATCTTACTAGTACATTCTCACTAGCATGTTCTCACTGTTTTTCTCATCTATCAGCTGAAGTTAGTGGCGGTGAGAGGGTGACCGAGGCACTCCGCACTCCTCTGCTCCTTCCTCCACAGTGTCCTGCCCTGTGGGCGCAGAGACTTAAACCCCTCTCAGAGTTTCCCTGCTTGGGCTTGGGCATCAGCAGAGGCAGGCAGGTGGGAAGGGTGGGTCACCCCGCTGCAGGAGCCGCACAGCTGCTGATGAAGGGGAATGCTTTCACTCGGAGAAATGCGAATCTGACAAAGCCCCCCTGTGCTGTACCGAGTAACAAACCCTGCGCGGCCAGGCGGTACACCCAGGTGGTGTACAGGAGGGCCGAGATGCAGCACCGGTTGCATTTCCATTGGTAGGAAGCAGGTCCGTCCTGCTGCAGAACATGGGAACAGGTAAACGTATGAGAATACGTTTCAGCTGCCACTCCTGACCGACAGAACTCTTTCTCCCTGGGGAAGGTATTCCTTTCTCTGGGCTGCTGGAAAGCAGAGCTCTACTGAGCCGACCTGCCGTTGGATGCTCCCCTCCCGAGACACATGGTTGCCCGGCATGCAGGGCTGCCCTCGCTCCCATACCCAGGGACTGCATCAACTTGCTCAAACTCCAGAAATCTAAAACCAGGTGCCCTTCTCTCTTGCAATGGTGAAATCTTGGTACTAGCAGCTTCTGCCTGCAAAAAAACCATCGACCATAGAGCTCACTTCTCGGTAAAAAGCCAGAAGAATCCCTGCACACCCCTTCCTGCTCCAACACCACCCCTTTTCAACAAACCTTTTCTATCCACAATGCTGCATTTTTACACCATTTACCATTCATCAAACACCCTCACACACCCCCATTTATCACTAATCATAATTGCTTCCTGCAGGAAAGAGGAAAGGCATTTTAGCTGGTGAAGGAGATGGTAACCATAACAACAGCACCATGACAACTATAAGTAATATCTGAAACAAGAAATAAGGCAAAAACTTATTACCAATAAATTTGGTCCACGATAAGGATGGCAAAAGCACTAAAGAAGCAATACCAGTCAGTAAAGGTGTCAACACGAAGAAACACAAGTCTCTCTGGATTAAATTACACACAATCCTTCTGCAAATTTTAAGATGAGGCACCATGACAGCCTTGTCTTCTCCTGATCAGTAAACAGAGAAGGCAGTCCCTGCTCAATCCTACCTGAGATCTCGCCTGCCTCGGGGAGCTGGAGGGGCTGAAGGATGGAAGGAGTGCTGCCGGGAAGCCGGGACGTTTCCTGGCAGCCAGAAGACTCCCAAATTTCTCAGTGGAGTCTTTTGTTTCCAGGAGACTCGTTGAAACGAGCCCTGAACAAGGACAAGGTTGCTCCCAGGGGAGCACCTCAGGGTCAGACACACTGCATGGATTTTTCCAGCAAGCACAATTTCAAATGGGCATCATGAGCCCTCTCCGTGCACTTTAGAGAAGGCACTGCAATTGGCAGGCTTGTTTGAAACATGAGGCTCCACAACTGTTCGCCAGCAACCATCTAAACGACCCGTGCCAAGGCCCTGACTTACAATCCTGGCAGGGAAAGAGATTCACCAACACTTGTGGCTACACTGGCTTTTTCACCCTCAGTGCAGGAGGCACAGAAAAAACACCATGAATAAACAGCACTAGCTCCAAGGGCTGTCTGCAGACAAAGTTATTTGGGGTGTGATCAGACAGGGAAACTTTCAAAGAAGCAGATGCACTATGTGGCCCTTTCAGGGCTTTTCAGGGGGAATTCAGCTCACCAGTTTTGCTAGGCAGGATTGCTCAGGGTGGACACACTGAAGTGGTCTTTCCCCACTGAAATACTTTGTAACCCTCTGCACCACTTCCTTCTCCTAACCTCCTTGCTTTTAAAAGCACTGCAGTAATCTAACTGGAAATTAAACCTTTCTACATGGTACACTTGAGTTCTTCCACAATATGAATAAATGGAGATTTCCAACTCTATATTTAAGACTTAATGAAATAAACACTCAACAACTCAGTCCTTATTTGTACTTTTACAGTCTTTTTTTTGCTACCAAAGTAATAATAAAAGATTTGCCCCACTTATTACAAATACATTTTCAAAAAGCTAAGAAGAACAGAGGAAATCTGTAGTTTAAGGAGATGATTTTGAAGGGAAAAGGAGATTCAGATAGCATCCAGGAAACATGTCTCCAATAGAAGAAACATCTTTTTTTTCATATTTCCCTCTTACCACAGTGGTCACTTCAAACCTCGGCAAGAAGACAGTTGAAAATCCATAACAACACCACAGCCAAGCTGGAGCACAGGCTACATAAGACAAGGGTGCTCAAAACACTACTTAAGGGGAAAAATTCTTCATCAGTCAGAGAAGAAAAAGTATACAACTTGATATGGTCATTGCAGGCTGGGGGAAAAAACGGTAGAACTACTAGAAATACTCACAAATGCATTACACTAAAACCACTGTGGCTGGCAACATTTCACAAGTTTGGCCATCTGAAATCTTGTCAGAAACAAACACTGGCTGGCTAATAAAAATGAATATCGAATGCTTGGTTCCCCTCCCCAGTGCTGCTTCCATTATAATTTTCAGTGCTTATAAACGGCTGAAACAAATTCATCTTCTGCTTATTTATCGCACAGGTACAGAAGGTGAAGGCAGCACACACTACCCAGTTTACGATCTTCTAATTCTTAGACTCATATTTTCAAGCCTGTTGTTTGAAGGAGTGCCAGCCAAACTGTATTTGCCACAGCTACTGCAAACAGGCTACATAGCTATGTCCTTCCTTTGCTCTCAAGTCACACTAGTCAATACTTGTATTTGGACAGGGTCTGGTAAAGGTAGCCCACAAAAAGGCTAGAGTGAAATTTTGCAGGACTTTTTCCCCCCCCACACTGACCTTGCTAAGACACATTGATTTGATGTTGCATCTCTTCTCTCGAGAGACTCCATGATGGATGACAGCTCAGATTAGGTAGCGAGGAATTAATTAATTATGCTAATATGTTACTTGCGTATTCTCCACGTAGAACAGGTCTATGCTCTTGCCAACTTCAGTGGAGCTACTCTGTATGCAGGTGAGGCAACCTGGACCATTTAGCAGAGAGGTGCTGCAAACTCAACTGCTAAGCAAAAACTCACACAACAAAACCTCACTTATCCAGAATAAGTGACTTCAACTACACTGGTGCGTCTTTTCCTCTTCCGCATACATGAATTACTTTCACATTCCTTATTTCTTCCAGTTTCACCGAGATCTCATCAAGCATGACACATTTTCACACGATCTTAACTTTAGTCAGTGAGCTTTTAATTAGAGAAAAAAATGCTGCCTCTACAAATGTGTCTGCATTTTTTGATTTTTCAAAGGTCTCACCTAACTTTTAAAACTAATTCCACCCCTGCTACAGTACAATCTTTGAAAATACCCAGATGCTATCTTTGGGAGCATCATCACGTCAGCTACTACAAATGGTAAAAAGCAGGTCCTGGGCTAATTTCTGGCAGATTCTTCCCCGTAAATACATGCAGGAGAACCAGCCTACAGCAGAAATCTGGAACACAGCATTTGCACCGCACTCCAGATCTCTGCGCCCTCTCCAGGGCCATGGACCCCTTAAAAAAGGGTACTTCAGTAACTCCAGGGGTGGCATTCCTGATCCAGCTTCCATCCCAACTTAATTCTGTCCTTCCATATGCTGAAGTAAAGCAACACAGTCAATTATTCCACAACTGAACAAGCAACACAAAGATGCTGATGTGAAAATGAAGTATGGAGGTAATAACAGGAAAGGATCTTCAAGGCCATATGCTACTCCAGTTTGTTTGGGTAAAAATCCTTGCTCACGTGAAAAAAGTTTTCTCCCCGGGTCAAGGGCAGCAGATTACTCCTTTGCTGAGAGTGCTTTTAGCTTCACTTCATAATACTCAGACACATCAGGCAATCATGCCAGGCACACAGTGGAAGCAGAAGCATCTTATTGTCTAACAAAGGCATTGTTCATTCATGCTGAAAAAGAGCATCAGACAGAAGAAGGCTTGTTCCAAGGTTTCTCCATCCAGACTCATTTAAGTATCTTTGACTCTCAGTTTTGAGGTCAGAAAACCTTAGGGGCTGAGGCCCAGGAACCCATTACAGCCAACAGAAGCCAATGCTTTCAACTGCAGCACAAAACATCTAACTGTAAATAAATAAACAGAAATAAGGAGACAAAGGGTTGGAAAACTGATTGGGAAAGAGGTTATTTGCAAAGTCTGCTTGCTTCTATGTTTACACTGTAAACTTGGCATGGATTAGATAGTGCTAGAATTTTCTTTCCTAGGGAATGTCTGAGCAGTGACTGTTGTGCTGCAAAACCTTGGTCCTACAGAAGTGGTAGGATTACTTCATCCCTTCATATTATTTTCTAACCAACAATGTTACAAACAAAGGACTTCTTTTAACTTAAATATACCCTTATGCTTGTATGACTTAAAAATACGCTGTCCACCCACATTTAGCCACCCACTCATATGACCCATGACTGTATATCCAGGCAAATAAAATAATCTCTCCCTACCTGGAAATGAGAATACGCAGAAATCTTTTGTGCTCTTAAATGCTCTAGACAGTAAAATCACAATATTTGGGATATAATTTTATCATGTGGTAGCTTTTCCCTGCCAAATCTTTACTCAACCAAGCCTACTGCCTACAAAAGAAAAGAAAGCAAGCAGCCACTCCTCCAGCCTGGTCAGGCACAGGGGCAGGAGGGCAGGGAGGACAGAGCCAGTACTGAAGGAACCTGAAGCCACAGGAGTTGATTTTGCAGCCCTCGCTTTCCGAGGACATTTTTCCCTCAAAAGGGCTTCAATTAAGATCTTGGGATGTGCACTGAAACAGAAAGAGCAGTTTATGTGCCCCAGCTTGTACTTTAACTATAGTGATTTTTTTTAAGTTTAATTTTTAATTCCTTGGGTTTTTGCATTAAGAAAATTAAGGTATCTAAAGTGTGAGGAGGAACCAACTCACTGAGTCATTCAGCCTTTCTGAAATCTTAATTGCAGGACTTGCTGCCACAGCAAAGACCTATTTCAGAGACTCATTTCCTCCCCAAGCTCCCATGGGTGTATGTAATTACCTGATTCTTGCTACAGGTTGGGTTTAACCTTGTTCTGCTGCCACCCCTTTTCTTCCCACCCTGTGCTGAGGGGCTGACGTATGTACATGAAGTCAGTGGCATTCTCCTGGGATAAGATGAAGAATGAATGAGTTTTGTGGGAAGTGAGGAACAAGCCCAGGGCCGGGGAGTAGGGAAGGGTAAGAAGGTTGCATTGGATGAAAAAAGTGCATGTCAAGAATGATAAGATGTGACTGATGAACAAATTCAGTAACTGAGGAAAAAGTCTGGAAAAAACCCAAGCCATAGGGCTGAATGTGTGTTGTTTTAATATAAAGAGACAGCCAGGGGGAAGGAGGGAAGCTAGTATTTGCCATCTCCAATCAAACCATCCAGTCTAGACTCCTGCCACAAGCAGTGGCCAGCATGAACTGCTCCACTTGAAGAGGCAAGAAGCTCCACAGAGCTTCAGTCTCACATCAGCGTGTTCTCAGTGCACAAAGTCTCCACCCAGCGACACAGACCTGCTGATTTCCACCGGAGCCAGGTGCCTACATGTCTAGAGGATCCAGATCATCATGCTCTTTCCAATACAAGCACTGCATACAGAAGATACCCTCAAGGTGACTTTCTGGACAAGGGAAGTAACCTATCAGCGCCCTTCCATGGCCTGCTGTCAGAGATTTCCATTAAAAGGACAACAGGACACAAAAAGCACAATGGGATATAGGATGTGCAGAGCGTTGATGGACACAGAAAATTCACACATGCATTTATGTGTTCAGGTGCTTCTGATGTCTTTTTTGAGAGGTACCCAGGATCCAACATATGATTCATCTTGAATTTCTCTGTACTTTTTCTTTTGCAAAGTCTTTCAGCAGCACTAATGCTGATGTTGGGTTCGGATGTCTGAAAGCATTAAGTATTAATCACAAATGAACTAAAGTAAACCTGGAAAAGGTACAGAGAACTCAACAAGGATGATAAAAGATCTGGAGAAACTTCTGTACAAGGAATGACTAGACAGGCTATGACTCTTCATCCTGCGAAAGAGGGCAATGGGACAGATGTTTATAAAAATACGTGCAGCACAGGAAAGATAGGCAGAGAAGAGACAACAATCACTCTCTCCACAAAGAGCTATGGTGCATCAAACACATATTGCTGGTGGCAGGCTCCCTGGAAATGAATGGTGATTCTTCCCACCGTAGGGTTTTATACTGTGCTGGAGGTGGTATATGATAAAAGTTTACATAGGTTCAAAAGCCAACTGCTGAATTTTTCTTCCATTAATTTGCCCATGGTTTCTCAATTTGAGAGCCTTTTCTGGGAAAGGAGTGTTTTTACCCCATAAATAGTATCTAGATCTAATGCAGCTTAGAAGCTTTATTTGCTATTTTAATATTGACTTTAAATAATTGTGTGGTTTCCTGGCACTGCTTTTTAAAGGCGACCCTTCCCCATCAAGTGTGATGGAACATCACAGCCCCTTGCTGAGTATCACAATGTTTCACAAACTCTAAATGAAAATACACCTTATGACATAGACTGTATTGCACTGTAAATGAAAAGCACGTATGGCACAGCCAGGCTCTAGCAAATGAACAGCTTTGTTGGCCTGATAAATTTCTAACGGAAACACGACATTACATCCCAGACATGTTCTTCCATATCCCTCTGCTGGTGCAGCAAAAACAGGCTCTGCAGACTACGTCTTGCCACTTGCGTGGGGCTGGTTCACCAGATGAAGAAAAGGGGTGCTCATTTTCAACCTATTCTGCAGAATCAACTTGACCACCTCACGCTAAAAATCTACAGACAGCACATGGTGACACTGAGCCAATGATTAGGTTGGGGACATCAACAGGAAGATCAGCTGAGAAAAGTATTCTGGGGTAGGGGTGACGCTGAAGAGAAAAAGCACATGAGCAGCTAGGAAGACAGATGGCCCTTCCAGAAGGACCTGGTTATGTATCCAGAGCCGCCACTTGTAAGAGGTCTCATGAGATACTGTATGTAAACGTTTTACAGATGAGACACTCAAAGCTGCAACAGCGTAAGTGAAGACTTGTATTTTTTCTTTTTCATTTAGGGCAAGCAGTCTAAAACACATGCCCCACCACTGACCTCAGCTCTGACCCAGAGGGGCTGTCTCTGGTTGAAAAGATGATTCATTCACTCTGCTAGAAGGGCTGAATGAATAGGCAGGATTCAGACTGCAGAACGCTTATCACTTGGGATTCCCTCAAAATTTAGGTCTGACATGACTGGGTCAGTAACCACGCGCTTTTGTTCCTAGCTCCTTGAACAGAAATGTCTCTTTGCATCCTTCAGTGGTTCCCACAAATCAGGTCGATTTTTATGGCTTGCTAATTATTACTGCTAGACTTCTGCCGGGCTTCAGGATGAAAAGAAGTGTATTTCTGAAAGCTCAGGGCACAAAACTTACAGAATAAATCACTGTCTATCTGGCAGCAACAAAATCCAGCCATGGCAGCCACTTAAATATACACATCTGGATAGTGCTGAACTTTATTTGTTTAGGAATGGAAAGTTTTGTTCTGCTTTTGTTGACTGAGCATATTAAAGACTGCCAAAAATGCAAAAACAGAAAAAGAAGTAGCTGTCACAAACTGGATTTTGTCTAGAGGTGCGTCAACATATATCACACATACAAAGCTATCTGAAATGATATTAAGGTTGCAAGGTTACACCTCAGGAGTTTGGCTGTGAAAGAAATGAGAGATGACTGCATAATCATAACTGGGTCCTCTTCTGCATCTGTACTAAGCTACTGCCTAGTTCAATAAACATAGTTTATTCTTCCCATTCCCTCTGCCTAGATTATCCCAGTCTCCACTGCATCAGCTTCCCAGCCCAGCCCAGGCATTGCCGCTGTGGGCTCCAGTCCCTCACCCAGGGCCTGTCCATGTTTGCTGTCAGACTTGGTTGGAAGTCAGGTTGGAAGCAGCAGAGGCTCTAGCAAGTCTCTCCTGACACTCAGCAAACTTTCAAAAGATATGTTGTCCCCTCCTCAACAACAAGGATGCTAAAGAACGTTACAGACAAGATCTTGAGTTAAAACAGCAAACCTGGCTTCCTCAACCCAGCCCGGGAAGGCAGCCTTGCTCCAGGAAAGGGCAGCTTGGCCAAAACACATGTGTAAGAGAGCAAGATGGGCCTGACTGCCAGAGTGGAAAATTGCAGCCTAAACCACAAAAAGTTTGGCAAGTGGTAATAGAAACGGGGTCTTAAAATGGAAAGTAGCAAGCGACCTTAGCTGGCAGCCTCACCTGTAACACCACGATCAGCAAATGGACCGTGTGTGAAGGGATGTGTATGTTATGCTCAGAGATGCACTAGCAGATAAGATTGCCGTATCCATAGTGATGGGGAGCGATGCACTGGCAGTACTGCAGGCCAGAGTCTGACGGTCTGATTTGAAGCACGGGGTGTAAAGAGACCTGGAAAGACTTTTCCAGAGAAGCAGACAACCCTTCTTTGTATCCCCTGAAAGAAAGTATAGGTTCCATCAGGGGAAAGTGTAAGAGATCCCAACAAGGTCACCTCAAAGGCTTTGCTATACCCTCTTCGTCAGCAGAGAGCTGCCTGCCATTCAGATCTGGGCTCTGTTCCTGCCCAAACTGCTGCTGCTGCTGGAGTGGCTCTAGGGAAGAGCCAGCTTGGATGCTGGGACTGCAAAGGGAATGGCCTCGGACTCTCTGGGCCCCTCTTGCTGAGGGTAATGCAGCGTTCATGTCTCTTGTTGTGGATCCCATAATCTCTGGTCCTTCCCTCTGGTGCTGCCACCACTACGTGCCTGAGCCTCAGCTGCCCTCCCCAGGCAGGTCCCAGCCGTCCAAAGGGGCACACCATGCTCGGGCCTCACCCTAATCTCTTCTCTCAGCAAGCTAGTGCTGAGTTAACAGGCATCAAGATACTTGTCCCAGATCCTGTCTCAAAGGTGCAAAAGGATCTGAATTTACTCAGCCTGGGCCCTGAACTGAGGTTTGTTCTGGCCAGAACCCAGGTGGTAGCCCAAAAAGTCATACTGAGGTTCCTTGCAGCCCGCGGGACAGACCACATGCAGAACAGCACAGCACCTTGTTCTGAAGTCCAGACACCTCTCTACCTCCAAAAATGTTCTGAAGCGATAAGCAACCATTACTTTATCTGCATTTAGACTTACACCATGTGGAACAAAAGAGCCCCCACATCAAATGCTGGGCACCCCTACACAACTGTGAAGAATGTACTCATGAAGAAACAGGCACTAAATTCAGTAAGATACAAACGAACTGCCCCAGCACTAGGGTGTTCCTCTTCAGTCTCACTCCTCTCTTATCCCCTCTCTCTGGGCACAAGAGAAGACACGCCCCAGTGTATGGCCCATGTCTAGCCTCATGCCAATCTTTGAAACACCCCTATGGCCAGTGCTAAATGCTCACAGATGAAAATACTGTTTCAGGCATTGAGAATTCCTGAGCAATTTACAGATTGATCAATCAGAAAGCCTCCTCCCACCCCGCACCTGATTTCTGCACTGTATTAAGCCGAGCTGGCATTTGAGGGCATTTTTCCAGGGTACAGTATTAAGGTATTTTCCAGCATCACTGCGTACCCTACATATGCACTGTCAAGAACAAAGAAATGATGAAAAACATTTTTTTTTTAAACACAATACTTATATATTATAAAAAAGAAGGACTCTGCTGCTGCCCTTTTCACTGTTACCAGTTTGAAACACTTTACATGAGTGAGGCTGCAGCACAAACTAGAATAAAACCCTAAAGCTCCTTTTCCTGAAGCACTGCCAGGATCAAACCCTAACTGTGTGCATACCAATCGGCAGAGATTTTCAGTGAGGATTTACTCTGGTGCTTTGTCAGTGTTCTCCTGGAATATTACAAAAGTCAGGAGATTTTTAACTTGAAGCAAATTTTTACTTGTCCTTTGAAGAGGCACCTTATTTGATACAGAAGGATTTTATGTGGGAGGATACTCCAAAAACTGCAATCCTCAACACATTTCAATTTTCTTTAAATTTCTGAACATTTTAGAGGGGCTTTACTTGGTGATGTGGGAATTGTTAACATCAAGCTAATAAAGACTATAATATCACATCATTATATTTGACATAAAGCCCATGATCAAGTACAAAAAATTACCATTTAAAAGATACAGTTGATATTTCAAACATCAACCATTCAAACGATATGCTGCTTTGAAGAATATATTGTGCTTTACTTTGTTGTACTGCTTCCAAGGAGTATTGCTCATAACCATTTGCAGCTTCTGAAACGAGGGGGGTATTCTTCCTTTTTCCACAGCAAGAAATGACTATTGAGACAACACGTTTTTAAATAGAAGGCTTCTTTCTATCAATACTAGATGAACACAAAGGTGACAGGAAGTTACTGTACAATCAGCTCTCTCCATATAGCTAATATTTCATCCCTCTCTTTGTTTCCTACTATAAAAACCAGCGTGGCTCTATTTTCTTTGGCTCTTGACCTTTTACTGCTTTCTCTGCTGGTTTACCTGTTCGGAATCTCAGGAGGTCTTAACATGAAAGATTTCCAAAATCAATAGGAAGATTTATGAACACTGTCCAATGTTCTCCTTATCATGCCAGAAAAATCTCCCGCAGCAAGAAAGGCACAGAAGGAGTTCATGTTAGGGAGGATCAGTACAGCATTCACAGTCTTCTGCTCAAATTCCCTGACCAGTTCTCAATCAGTGGTATGGAAAATGGTCAGGAAAATACTCTGAAGACATGGCATTAAGGCACTTCTCACTCCAGCTCTTCTTCAAAATCCAGATAAAAAAATTCACTGCAACTTAATTACTAACATTCATTCTTCCATTTCAGCAATTGCTGAACAAGGAAGTTACAAGATCATAAAAATTGGGGGCAGCAGCAAAGCCCAGTGTTGTAGCCATGATAGAAAATACACTAAGGTCCCTGGACTGTCTCATCTCTGCAAATCATTGTCAAATGTTTATGCAAGGCCAAATTTGACAGGAAAGGGCACAACTGAACTTTTATACACTGAAACGAATAACCAGTCCCTTTGCAGCAAAAAGACTAAGCACCCAACATGTTCTTGAGGAGGAAGAGCAGAGCAGTTCGGCCTCACTGCAAAGCAGATCAATACGTGCATGGAAGACCAGGGAGACAAGGAGAGCTTTCTTCCCCATAGCTGAGGTGTTTCTGTCCCTTCCTAACCCCTAGCTGCATTCTGTCTTACTGGCAATCCTGGTATTGCTGAAAATCCTACTTTCAACACTTTTCTGAAGGTGTGTGGTCTTACTGGTCTTACTTGGTCTTACTGACAGAGCCAGATAGGTCTATGCTGGGAGATCACCAAGGTGCATTAACCATCCCTGACATACAGCTCCTGAGACAAGGTTGTAGTTCTTCTGCAGGTAAGCTAGGCAAGGACATTTGGGGTGTTACAGTGTTAAATCCTACACTGTTAATCTTCTGTAGGCAGGCTGTAATAAAAAAAATAAAAACTAAAAAAAAAAAAAAAAAAAATCACTGGAACTTCATTTCCACACATATTTAAGAGCAGGAAATAGCCAATACATTTTCTCATTGTAAAACAACTACTTTTTCAGCAGCTAAGCATGAGCTGTATCTTACATTTTCTGACACCCCCAGAGGATTACTGACTTGTATTCCCTTGATCACTGCATATCTGCGGGACTGCAAATACACTGCAGTATAAATTCATTAAGTGTAACACAGAAAGCATCAAATGCAATTGAAGACATTTACATTACACATGGCAAAGCAGCAGACCATCTAGTCATCAGACACGACTGCCTAATTTCCATGAGTTAGCATGTTTTAGCTATGTGGTGCTTTGAAGATCAATTCATTAACAGAAAGTGAAGCATTCAATTCAGGTCCTCCCTGATTTCATTTTAACCCCTTCTTGCTGCTCCTTTCTGCATCTATTCATATGTACTGAAATAAATTATAATGCCACACAGCATTCCCCAGCTTCTCATGCATTTACATGTGTGTTTTGATGGGGGCTCATGTTCGTGGTAGTGAATCAAAACACCTGTCAATAAAACTGCCTCTCTCAGGAATTACAAATGTGATATAACTATGATGCCAGAATACATATAAAAGAATGAAAAAGCAACATAAGGAGTACATTACACATTACTTTAATTGCACCCTCTTTACAGAAAAGACAACAATAGAACCTGGTAAAAAGATGTTGAAGATTTTCTGCATTCAGCAACACCTCCTTCCATTTTACTTCCCTTGTCATGTCTGCACCAGAAACACTGAAATAACCAGCATCACTGCAGTTGTAATGACTTAACACCCACCTCAAGCACATACAGAATAAATGACTAATTTTGTAGGCTTCAGTGCTTTTAAATTATGTTTGTTACCATGAGAACTTGATTAAAATGCCACCCACAAGCTTACAGAAAGGGGGGAAAAACAACAACAACAACAAAAATCTACTTTTAATCCGTGGTAGTACACTTGCTGCATTGCAGCATTTTCATAAGCTCCACAACCTTCTGCAGTGAGAGGCAGCAGAGATGCCCCAACAGATATATTTTGCTGAATACTTTATTCTGGAAAAAAATTAGCTGACAGTGTGGTTGTCACCCAGTACCATTACGCAATATTCCATTTGAGGAAGAAAAAGTACACATCCATGTTCTGCACCATGTTACAAGGCTTGATTTGAAAACTAGACTATTACGTGTATGTGCAAGGCGGGGGCAACATTGACAGCCACTCAGGACAAAAATTTATTTTTGGTGATATCTGAGATAAATCAAAGCTATGAAACACTCTGGTTTCCTCTCCATCTTACCCATTTGCTAGCTTTATAAATTTAGGCTGATTTTTATGTATATATATTTCTGGAAATTCAAATGATAGCACTGTATCATCTAGGCTTTTTTTTTTTTCTTTTTAATTTACAGTCCCATCATCTTTGGATTAATGGCTATGGATACTGCATTACTGCAGTTTGACTAGGAGCCAGAGTTTGCATAACAGGCACCCCAAGCCTGCAGCCACTTCAAAGCAGATAATTAGCACTGTGGCTGAATCAAGAGCCAGTAATAAACTACATGAAGTAGCTTGTTCAGCAGCGTATGTGTTAAATGCAGGAGCTGATGCAGACTATGGGAACAGCATGCAGCCGGTGGTGGGCTAGGAAGGGGGAAGAGTTTCACACCTCTGATCAGAATAACTTACTAGCCACTCACTCAAGGAGTCATCTCACACAGCTCTCTCTTAAAAAAGACCTATCTATTCATCCACAGGAGGGAAACTACCACTATTGTAATTAAGAGACCGGCCAGACTGTATCCCATTTAAGGTGAGAACAGAGTGAATTTACCCATGAAAGATCAATCACTCTCTTGAGGACACTGTCCGTGCCAGAGCATTAGGCATCCTTTAGACTTCAAACGAATCAGCTCGAAGAGGAAAAATCTATCAGCCAGAGAGAGATGGCATGCGCTATGCCAGAAACCCTGGCTACCATCTTCTCAAGAGGGAACTGTAAAGTGAGCTGAAAGAAGGGGAAAAAATAGACCTTTGATATAACTTCAGTGGAGTAGGCAGGTCTCCCAGTTCTTCACCTGCATCTTTATACAATATTAGTAGTTGGTCTATCCACTTTGAATGTTATGCGTAACTTGTGTATTTGCAGCTGTACTTTGACCTGTCATGAGTTAAGCACCACAGATGATAAAGCGTTCTTCACCAGAGGAGGTAACAAATCCATGAACCGGCAGTAGGGGACACCCTAAAAGATAGTGATGTCTCATCTGAATTGATCAGGCTGCATAGGGAGATCGTACCACCTAGGCTGGGGGAGGCACAAACGTCTTCCAGTGACGCTGGAGGCCCTCAGCCATGCAGTAAAATACAAGTGTACCTGCTTGAACTTAGAAGGTCAGATGGGGAGTGTGTCATACCCCCTATTAGGCAAGATCCTAAGGGAGATTTTTTTAATCACTGTCAATCAATATTTGGGGGAAGAATTCTATGTGGCATCCATCACGAGTGATTTGAGTGAGGACAAAAGAACTACCCTGACTTACCCCAGCTCCGAATCTGGCATCCACTGGCTGCCTGGAGCTCCCACCTCAACCCCTTCCTGCTCCCACACATGTACAGGACTGACTCCCACCAACTTCCGTGGGTTATACACCATACAGGCAAAATGTGAGCAAAGCTTGACCCTATATACACAGAAGACAATGGGCATATCATAACTTGAGTGTGGAACTTGGTGCAAAGAGATTTGAGAGAAGAGGGCTGAGGTGGGACACACAGAGCAACCAGAATTACAGTAGCCACAGTTGAGCTCTGTATGACCTGCTTTCATGCCTAGGACACACAATGCTGTGGCTATGCCAGTTTAGGCCAGCAGGACCAGTTCAGACAGCCCCTTGGCTCGATGGCAACTCTTTTCTATTTTTTTCCTCCTTTCCTTCTCTCTTTCTTTCTGCTAATTGCAGTGAATCTGGGATCATGCTCCCATAGGGTTGCAAAGAGAGGAAGAAGAATGTTATAATCATCCAAACCTCCCAGTGATGAAAAACAAAACGTCTCCTTTGTGTTCAAGGAAAAGCTTGGCTTATTCCTCATAGACAGGGATTTTCCAGGAGATTAATAACATTAGCAATGATAAGGTACTTTATTTAAAGAGATTTCCCTTTTATTATCTATAGACTGCTGAGACTATGATTGTCTCACCTCTTCTCTGGATTATTGTTAATTTATTATTTGCTGGCAATTTATCTTCTTCCATTAGGCATTAGCTGCATAGAATTTGCTAAAATTGACCAAAGGATGAAGAAATCCATGCACTGATTTAAAGTGCCTTCAAGATTATCTCACTCAAATAGAGGGTTTTTTCCTCCTACCACTGTGGTATTATATAGATACTCCTATATGATGACATATACTCCTATATAGTCCTATATAAGATCACGAGGATCTTTCGAAAGGCAGAACAGTTTTATGGTTAAGGCACTGAGATGCAAGATCAGAGTTCAGTCCAGGGCTCTGCTGTTCACCTGCTCCATGACCTTGAACTTATGAATAAATAAGCCTGTGCTTGAGTTCTCCCAGCTGTAAAACACGGATTATAATGTTCACGCTGTCTGTAACTTGCCTATTTTTGCTGCAAACCCTTCAGGGCAAGGGCTGTCTCTTCCCATATGTGCGAGGACACTCTGGCTCCCAACCAAAGCCTTCGGATCCAGATTTCAGAAAGTTTTGCTCAAGGAAGGACATTTATCAGACACAGCATCTGCCTGGAGGCAGCATGACAAACTTGCAGCCGCAAAAAGGAGACCTAAAAGGAGAGGACTGCAACATTGGCCACTGACACCAGAGCCTGAGTTGCTTCTTGAGCACGCTAGGGAAGCAGAGGGATCCAGGACACCGTGTGTCTGCTTGACAGCACTGGGGACAGAGGCAGCCCTGAGCTTTGGCTGTCAAACAGCTCTGGCCCCTGGGAGCCTAGAAGCTCAGCTCAGGGCCCCGGCACTGCTGAAAGAGACCCTGATCTCTTAAAACTCTCAATGATCAGCTGGGACTATCAAGAATAGCCACAGTTTAAAATATGTATGTGAAGTCTCTGATGAAGGTTGCAGCCCACAAACTACATTAAGGAGCCCCTGCTGTTGATGTTAGCATAAAAACAAACAAAAATGCAGATTCTTATTTCAACTCCGTAGGGCTGCTGGCCTGACCGACTGGGTTGTCTCTAATGACTTAATTCTTTCACAGAATCTCCATAACACTTTCCCCCCTCTTTCCTCCAGGGATCTATATAAAGCTTTCTGCATTTCTTCTTCTGATGGATGCTCACTTCTAAAAATACTTTTACAAAGAACTGCCTTTGGTAGCAATTAAAAAGGTGACACAATGTAGTGCCACAATCCATTTAAGAAAACATAAATCACAAGGTATGCATCAAGTCCTTGATACCAACCTGCCTCCACTCTATGTAACAGGTCCTTAAAATTTCTCCCTGACATTAAACCAGTATTGTCAACTCCCTGCTCGATTCTGCTGGTTAATTCAGCTGAAGATGTGTGAATGTACAAGCAATCCAAAAATACTTGCTCCCTAATTCTCTCATTATGTTTGTGCTCTGGTTTCCTGTCTCTGCCTGTCTGCTGTGTCTATCCACATCTATAATTGTGAATCACACCGGCCAATTTCTATCATGTTTGACAGAAGATACTAAGCTCCTACCTACCACCTTAGGAAATCCACAGATGGGTAGAGGAGAGAGAAGATATTAATGCCTCTGTGAAGAGAAATACAAAGAGAAGAGCTCAGCCCTTATTCCTTCTGTTTGGCAGTGTCCTGGCGGTCTAATCAGTAGATGTGGAGCTCACATGCAGCCATAGCATATGCTCTTTCTGGCCCAATTAACTGTCTAAGCAAAGACAGGTAGAGGATGAAATAGGTGCTGGTTAACCTACAGCGGGAAGTCACTGCAGAGACGATGTAGACGGTTGCTGAGAAAATGCTATGTGGAATTCACTTAAGTCAGGAGACCCCAAAAGTCCAAGGAGTAAATGGAGATAATTTGGTGAAGAATCAGAAAAAACACGGGGGAAGAGAGTCAGGGATGCAGTGAAGAACCAGTGCTGTGAGTCTGAAGGATCACAGGAGAGAGCATGAATCTTACATAGGGAACCAAGGGGATGAGAAAACTCGTGGTACCTCGCACCACAGGAAGGGAGTGCAGGGGCTGGAGCGTTAGGGGTAGACTGTAGGTAGTGTGGTGAAAAAGGTCATGAGCTCTGAGTCCAGAGCCGACACTGGATACCACCCTACATTGACAAATAATACCTATTATTTTAATCTACAAAATGGTTTAACTGGCAAAACCATTTCTAGCAGTGAACTGAACTCAAACCAAGAGGAAGACCTGACTTCAGGCATTTCAAAGTACAGATTTGCTCTGAAAGGTATAGGTACATTTCAGATTGCGAGAGAAGGCACTTTCATGACTTTACCAGATCCTCCTCACTCAGGCCAGAAAAGAATAGCTTTTCTCACCTTAATTTGGTGTTTTTATTGCTAGCTGAAGCCAGTTCTACACATTCAGAACCTGGGGGAGAAAAAAGGGGGGGAGGGGGATCTAGTTCCATTTTAAGGCCAATGTTTAAATTAGTTTTTAATGGAGCTGAACTATTTTGTCCGTTACTGTTACTTGCTACACTGGCCAATATACAGAAATACAAAGCTGCATTAGTAACTGGACTTTTGCTGTATTAGAGAGAAAAATATTCCCAATGGAAAACATGCTAAAACAGCAGAGACAGACTAGAGATGAAGTGGGCCTCATGTATTTTACAACCCATAATACACCGGATTTTAAGTCAGAAAACCCAAGTAATTTAGGATTCGATCCCTTGTTAGCTGCATAATGTATGTGCTTTCATGCCGATATGTCCCAGGAGAACCGCATCACGTGAGTATGGTTTTCCATCTACAATTTCCCAGCATAAAATACAGAGTCTCTAAGCCACTAATTACACTGACAAATATGGTCTCACCAGCATGCTGTCTGGCTGCTTACACCTCCACGCCTCTGCGTAGATTTGACTGTAAGCTCTTTGGGGTCTGGAACAACTCTTCTGTTTGAGCACACAGCATCTAACACAACAGTGATCTAATCCAGACTTGGACACCTAGTTACTAATATTATGGTAGCTACAGCAATGAATCATGAAGCATTAACAAGAATCACAGCAAAAGCTGTTGCACACTGTAGCTAGTTCCCAGGCGTGCCGCCATTAACCCTAGACTTGAGCCTGTGGCATCTAATCCTGTTTTCATTACACTCATAAAAAGGAAACATAATTCTTCAGTGTTCTTATGATTTTTAGCAGCAAAATTGATGCAAGAATAATTGTATAAGCAGGAAAAATATTTTTTTGCACAAAAGAAGTCATAACTAAAATAAGGATACCAAGTAGTTATTATTAAGAGTATGCTGCAGAGAAATCTTACAGACATAGGTAGGGGTAACATTATGAATTAATTTTAAGAAAGGACTACCGATCAAAGTGCCTTGCAATCTACCCCAGATATCCCACACAGACATGGCAAAAGGCGGAACAACAGGCAAACTTACAATTTTATTACAAAAACATCCTGAAGCCTTCTGATTTAGAATTCGAGGGTGATTTGGAAAACAATGAAGAGAACAAGCTGTGTCTGTAATGTCAGGATCTCCCTTTTCACATGAAGACCTCACTTGTACATGAATCGCACGGCATACTATATGCCTCTCCCTGCGTAATTATTCCAGCTGCCCAATGTGTCATGGCTAGAGACTGGACTGAATTATAACTTCCTGCTTCAGAAGGGACCAAAGTCTCGGAGGGATTAAAAATGAGGGGAAAAAGTGACTCATCTTAAGGATGACAACTAGAATATTTTTTTGTCACGATTATAAAGAGTTTTCTTTCATCAACTATGCTGGAAAGAACATTATGATTCAAACATCTGTTCTTCTCATAAGCTTCGCTCCTCAATACAAATGAATCTGTGCCCCTCTCAAACTCCTTGCACGGGGAACGCTCACAGCACTCCTATTACTCCCACTATCTCTTTCAAAGGTGTGTTTACTAACATAACCGCTTAAATACACACAACTCAGGCTTAACTCTGTGCGTCAGGTTTCCCAGCACTGAGGGTAACAGGGTTGGTAATGCTTAGGCATTTGGTGACTTGCACTACAAAGCCATTTACAGTTATCAAGTGGGAATGGGATCATTTTTTCCACAAGTGCTTTGCAGGCAGCACTAACTTCCAGCCCCTCCTCAGTGCTGACAGGCGAGAGCGCATCCCCGTGCGCTGTATCCCGGCCCTGATGCCAGCCAGAGCCAGATACTCCATGGGAAAGTTCAGAAGAACTTGGCAGTAGGATGCTATGGACAAAGGTGGTTAGACAGCAGCAGGGTTTGCTGCGAAGATAAACAGGGGACATCTGGTAGGTCGGACCACTGGAGGAGGCAAGTGATACAAGGCCTTTCTGAGCAGGTCACCAGCCCGGTCACACCCTGATGGATGGCATAATCTGACTGACACAGAGTTGCCTTCTAGTTCCCATGAATGAAGGCTGGCACATGTACCGCACGGCAAGGACCATATACCTTTCAAAACTGAAACTATAATTTTTAGAACTGTGGGCAATTCCTTTATCATATAGCCATAAAGCTATAATCCTTAGCAAGATGATGTTTTTAAAAGGATGTCCATGGCAAAAACTCAACTGCCTTTAGGATAGCTGAGCTCCTACTCCATGGTCCTGAGTTTTCTTTCCCTCCACATGATTTAAGGGACAAAACTCACAGTTGTGAGAATTCAACATTAGCACACTGGACTGGTTCTTGAGCTACAGGATGTATTATGTTGACTTTACTGTTGGAGATGCAAAAGAAAATATACTTCTCAACTGCAGAAAGTCTCCACAAAACCAAAAATCAGCTCACCAACTCACTTTCACCTTGCTTAATTTTACCCCTCTATGAAGTCACTTAAGTATTGCACAGGAGTGGAAAAGCTCAGTATTGGGGTTGGCTGTTGATCCTGACAAAAGCATCGAGCACGAGCTGCAATACATAGAATGGTCCAGTTTCCCTTACCAATCTCTTCCTCAAAATTAAGCTCCTTTGCTCATCACTACACAGGGGAAAGGATGACACCTCCCTCTTCCTCTCCCCTCCTGGTCTCTCTGGCCCACCTCTTGCATCCAAGAAGCTGGGGAGATACTTACTAAAAAGCCACAGCAAGTCATATAACCTCTGCGTGTCAATTCCTGCCTGAACAATCTTGCTTCTTGGCTGTAAAAAAGTTTTAAGCATCTACTAGTGACTCAGCCTGCCAGGTAGGATTATTACTAACACCACCACCATCATCATGATGATTTACTAGTGACAGGGGACATTCTCCTTCCTTTCCTTTGCTTAACAACCACGCCTGAATCCTTTCAAAATGTAGCAAATGCTACCTTTGATAGTTGATAAATACAAGTAACACAGTGTTCTGCCTTTACGGCTTATGTTCAAAACAGGTGTTTTCAAACGGAAGAAGGTGCAGATAATGGCTCTTAAGATAATCAGAAGACAGGAGGAAAGGGACAGGTTGATTATAAAATCAATGACAGCCCTCCTTTCAAAGGAGGAGAGAGGTAGATTGATGATAAGCGATAAACACCAAGGAGGAAAAACCAAAGGCTAGTTTGGTACAAGAACCCTGTGGCCATTGGTAAGTTTTAGCTGGAAGCTAAAGGTTTCTTGCAAGTGAGATTGCAGAACAGCCTACTGCTTGGCAGGAGACTATTTTTAAGAGGGAGGTTGATGAAGGAGGATTGGATGCCGCACTGGCTGTGACAGCAGGCATGCCAAGAGCCTCCTTCAGCTCTGTGTCAGAAGCACCCAGGTGGGGATGCCTCCTTGCAACCCTCCCAATGCCAAACAGGAAACACTCAAGCCAGCTGCATGGGAAAAGAGAAGACAATGCCAGTAACACCACTAAGCTATATTTTGCACTCGGCCCACTTATAATCTTTCCCTAGTGCTACAAAGATCATTGAGGAAAAAAACAAAGTAAGCAAAATTAAAAAGGAGAACAACATCTCTAGAGTTTTTGGCTCTCCAGAAATCAAGACAACATTTCACCTGTAGGTATTACAAGAAATCCTTCTAGTGGGTATCAGGTCACATCTCTTTTCCTAAAAACTGTTCTAATCATTGCTCACTAACATATTTCTGTACAATGTCAACTTCCGACAAGCGGCAAGGGAAATTTCGAAGCCTGAAATACAAGCTACAGTGTATTTAAAGTGCAGTCATTTAAAGTGCACTTAGCTCTCTACAGAATTCATATAAAATGTGCTTGTATCTGAAGAGGTTACAACCTAATTGAACAAAATATCAACACACAAATGTTCTGCCTGAGTACACCGCAGGTTCACCTTGGCCTTATGCTGTCCTCAAGCCTCTGCTCAGGATGGCTGCTGCCAAGCACCTTCCCCATCTACATGCCTCTCCTTCTGAGCATCAGTAGATTCACGGTAGAAAAAGAAGTGCAAGTAATGCTTACACTTAAAAGGCTCAAAATCATTAGGAATCTCAACGTGACAGAGCCTTTGGAGGGTGTTAGAGTTCCCTCTCTGCTTAGAAACAGCCCCACACCAGGCCTAGGCAGAGTCCAGGTAAGCAAATTGTCTTGGTACCTTCCTGTTGTGGCGTGCCTTCATAGAACCAGCTCACACGCAGAGACAGCACAGTGAAAAGCTCATGTCAGGAGATGCTGAGTTTGTTCATATTGCGCAGGGAATCACGGGGGCCAGTGACCAGCATGAAGAATCACTGCAGCAGCCCCAGAAGCATCAGAGGCAAAACCACACTATCAGAGAACACCGTAACGCTTCCAAAGCTGAGCCCGCAGCTCCAAATGCTGCAAGCGGGCTGTACTGACACCCCAGCTCAGAGGGATGTGAGCTCTGTCACCCATCCCTGTAGCCCTCTGTGCCACCTTGCTGGTTCTGTTACCCCTCCCCGTCCAACAGCCCAGCCTTGGGGGATGCTCTTACACAGGAGGCAACGCGACAGTCTCCTTTTCCTGAGCACCTACCTCCTTTACCACAACTCTCTTCTGTCACCCACCTGCAGCACCTTATTTCCACTGCTAGTTTTCACTGCTACTTTTAGTCACTACAGAGACAAAGGGACACAGGACAGATAGCAATGCTCACAAGATATTATACCCTGTTTTTACCTCCTAACCACTGATGCAGTGACCCTGTATAGAAAATGCTAGTTCTGACGTACAATTGTTTCCCTCTTTCATTTCAGACTTACCCACCTCTTAAACTGTCTGTGGCATCCCAGCAGCACCAAGAGGCTATGGGGCACTCCACAGATATACTCTTTATTTCAAGAGCAATAAGTTAGGCCTGTCACTTAAAGACAGGACCTGCACAGACAATTTACGCTTTGCACAGTAGATGTCTGAGAATTTATTTTATCACCAGTGGAATATTATCAATGGAGAAATGGTGAACGCAATAAAACTGCCCATTACTTTAAGTCTTACAGGATAATTTAATCCTTCATTTAGTACTTGCACGCTGCTGCAAGGGTATTCTGGGGCCATGGGAAAATTCCTGAAGCGTGCAGGATCACTGTAAGCAGCCTTATGCTGCCCTCCGCCCTCGCAGACGCTGGCTGGGAGCCAGCCCGCAGGCACGCTGGGTTCCTGTACATGCTGGCTGCCCCTGGGGAGCCTGACGTGAACGAATGCCGGGGCTGGGGCGGCTCCTGCCCCGCAGCAGTTCACCAGCCAGAAGGCTCCTTCCCAAACTGCTGGGCCGCTTGTGCCATGCTTTCCAAGAGAAGGAGTGGCACTGAAATTTAGCACAACAACAAAAGACACCCTAAACTTCAGGCATGCCAGCAGCATGACTCTCAGGGACAGGAGAGGCGAGCACACACAGCCTTTATCTGACTCCCACAGCCCATGGCAGGTCTGGGCTGGCGTGGCTTGCACAAGACAAAAGTTCATGGGTGAAAAGTGAAGCACTTGGTATTTGTGTGTGCGCCTATACAGCCTAAAAACCTAGAGGGCCAAATTTGATTCTTGATTTCAATTTCCTTCAAATTCATAGGGCCAGGAGAGATTGTGTGCAGAAGTAAACTAGGGGGCTGGTCAGGAAATGGGTAGGTTTATGGGCTTATAAAAGCTCAAGAAGTCCAAAACCAGCCTCATACATACACTTACACATACAAGCGCATGCATGTATGTACACACAGATCCCAGATCATACACTATTATAGATTTTTCATTCTGTAGCTTGCCTTCTTTTAAAGCTGTGCTTGATCTTTCCATTTTTTCATCATTAACTATCTTGGCAGCCTCAGAAGCATGACACAGATTTTGGGGGGGGAATAGGGAAGACTCATTTCGCTCACAAAAGAGCAGAAAAAACATGAAAGATTTAAAAATACCCCATAATCCTATAGTCTATTCTCTGTAAACCAAATCCTTGCCATGCTTTTCAGATGTCAAAAAATGACAGCTTGTGAAATTTCAGTAAAATAAGGTCCAGAATGGACTGCCCACTGACGGATGAATATCCCCCAAAATCACTCATTATTAATTGCTTTTTTCCCCCCACTTAAGTATAATCTCACAGAAGGAACACGTCCTAAACTGGCATAATCCAGCACCTTTTTATTAACAACAACACAGAGGAGGTAACTTTTACCACTGAATAAAAGTTTTGTGTGTGTGTGTGTTCATGCTTCTCCTCAAAGGATGCAGAGCTTGAACCTTCTCTAGCTTGCTGAGCTGAGAGGAGCTCCTGGGAAGGGGACCACCATCCCAGTATGCCCTACATCTCACCCTCCATGACCTTCTATAGGCATCTCCTGAGCTCACTGAAACCCTCTTGTTTAGGTTGTGTTGTAAGGCCAGGGCAAACACAACAGGTCACCCCAAAAGAATGGCAGTATTTCACCCTGCCCTGCCCAAGTGAAGTTACAACAGCAGAAACTTGGGCACTTTGCCACCCTGCCCACTCTGCCCTCCTGCATTTCTTTCTTATGCTTCATATGAAGTCTTTAAATCGAAATCCATTTCCATTTCCCGAAGTTCAATATTCTCTCTTAGCATTTCAAACTCATGCTTGTGAGAACAGAAACCATGTTCACTTGTAAATCAAACTGAAATGAATACATGTGTATAAGAAAATACTGGCAAAACAAGTATCTGCTCATCCACGTGACAGAGGCAGCACAGGTTCTCTCTAACACTTGTTTTCAGCCTTCTGAGATGGGGGTCTCTTGCAAGTTTTCTCTTTCTCAAAGCGGAGAAAAAGTGCATTTCTTTGATCTAACCCAGTCATTTTCAATTCTGGAGATGAGGCAGTATTATACTTGCCCCTCTGCCAAACTGTTCTCATCTTTTCTGTGGTATAACTCACTGCAGTGGCAGGGCATGACAAACCAGAGCAGAGTCACCTCTCTCAGATGCTCTGCCTTTGTATCAACACCATCTTACACCCTTTCTATGCAGAGCTGTAAGCAGGTTCCTGCTAAGCCAAAAGGAAGAAGACAGCTGCTTTGACAATGGGTACAGTGGCTCCCATCAGACACAGGAGGCTTTTAAAATAAAAACCATGGGGGATTACAAAAGTGGGAACTAACCCCAGAAAAATAAAGCATTCCAGAAGCTAGAGGAGTTTTCTTCTTGCTCTTTTCTCAAGCCTCCCTGGTCTGTTGAAGCAGCCTCCTTGTGAAACTATGCTAACAAGTAAAAAGGTCATACCTGTTTAAGCAGATGATAGGATGCTGCGCCTGGTTGTTAAACAAGGAAAACTCTCTGTTCCTATAAAGAAATAGAAATACACACTCTATTTAGTCTCTATTCAGTGAATTTAGCACAAACTCAATAAGGAGTATGTGACGCTGCATATTTGTACACTTATGTCTGAGCCTTCTTCTCTCAGGTTTATTTCCCAAGGCTCACTTGAAGACACATTAACTCAGATCCCCTCTTATGTCCAGTCTGCTCTGGGACCACCAAGTATCTGCTTAATCCCTAGGCCTGCCCTAAGAAAAGCTGGCAACGGCTCCAAAAAGCCACCCATCAGGGAAGGCAAATGGAGCACAGCACTCTCCCAGCCAGGCTCCCTCCTCTGGGAGATCTGGCAGGGCTGCTACACGCACCATCTCTGCTGCGGGAGGATCTCAAATAGGAATGAGGAAAAAGGTTGCAAAGGTGCCCAGAAAGTGATGGAAGAAGAGCAAGAGCCCCCTACCGACTTCCCAGCAAGACACTTCAGAGCAACTGAAGACACCACTGCAGGGAACTACTCCAATTTCTTCTTAAAACTGTTTTTCTTGCCTCACTCGTATAGCAGAGGGTCTTAAGTTTTCTCCAGTTTATCTGGGCTAAATAGCAAAAGTTACCACAGATATTACTACCCCTTTTGTGACCCTCTTCGCTCAGTCAGAAATGCTTGGACACCAAATGTAGTTAGCATGTTGAAAAAACCTCCTCTGCACGTCCTGCTACACACCCTCTCTCCTTACTGTACGTCTTTGATCAGAGCCTACCAGGGAAAACATTACAGATTCAAGCAGCAGACAGACACTGAAATGACTGCAATCAGGGAGAAAGCAGTCTCCTTGCTATGTGCATGTATTATGGGGACAGCCAGTACTATCACCTATATTTAAGGCTCGCCCCTCAGATGCTTGTAACTTTGTTGATTTTAATTGTTCAGAAATTAATTCTCCATATATATCTGACTCAAGCTAATGCTTTGGTTCGGGAGTTGTTTGTTTTAAAGCTTCAGCAAGAATGGGCCAGACATTTCCAGGAACTAGATTAGTAAGAAATACATGACTAAAACCAAGTTAAAAAGAAGGATAGTATTAAGGTAATGATAAAAAATAGGATGCAAGTATGCAATTAGAGAGAGAATCATAACACATATACACAAAGGGGACTAACCTTAAGCTGGAGAGCAGTTCAGGCTTTTCCTGTTTCCAAGCCTGGACTCTCATCCTTTGACACTGAGTTAGTCTCCTTGCCTGCACCATGTCACTGGCATAGGGCTGTGCTAGCTACAGCTTTCCACCAGTTTGCCCAGTTAACATCCAGCAAGAACTGAAAGATTTTGCTGCCTTGAAGGGGGAAGGTTTCAGACAGTTCTGACAGCAAATAAATGGAAAGCGACTGCTCCACCTTACTGCAGGGGCTGTGAGCAGAGTGTACCATTCACTTACACGCAATAATTAGCTACACTAAATGAGCTATGTGGAAATGAGGCTCCAGCCAGCATCAATTCTACCCACCCGCAGGATGAAGGGGAATGTTAAAATAAGCTAATTAAATTTGCTCTGGCTCAGCAGAAAGATCGATGTTCTTGACAGCTGAGTGTTCAGCACTCGGCGTCCCAACAGCCCTCTGATGTGTCACTGATGCAAAATAATGCCACGTAGTCAGAACCAGAGGAGGTGGATGCACACCTCTTGGGAGAGGTAAACGCAGAAGACAGAGGCATTCAATGGGGACATTAACAGAAGGAGGGACACACCTACAACAAATCCCAGGTGATCAGATGGAATTTCTAATGAATTTTAAAAAAATAAAAATTGGCTTAGTGCTTTCACATTGTCTACTATAGCAGCATTGAGCACTCTAATAGTCTGAACTGAAACCTCAATCACCTCTCTGCTAAAGGTCTACCACAATAAATGTGATTCTAGCCGGCAGCAGAATACCAAAAATACCAGACAATCAAAATACAAGATGCCAGAAGTGGGAAGAAGTTTCTCTACCCCAGGAATTTGCTGGGGACAGGCTGTAATCAGCATTTCCACCTCTTGCTGACCGGGAAGAAAATGAGATGTTTCAAAGATTCTTCCCCTAGAAAACAGGAGAGAGACCCACCCACACAGAGGAGCCAACAGCTCCACGTTCAGGGCAGTTATCTACAAAGCAAGAAGTTAACATTTAAGTGCCTGGTCAGTACCTGGCACCACAGATATGAATGGGGTTTTCCACTTCCTATGAGCATCTTCTAATAATCACAGCACAGAATGTGTTAGGAAGGGTTTCTTTTTGTTTGTTTTTCTCCCTAGCCCTCTTGCTTCGGACAGAAATCCCTGAAGAACACATCCCAGTAAGGAATTCATTGAAATTAGCACAGTCTTTAGAAAAGCTTTCTGCTTTAATGAAGGGACATGCTGGCTTGTTGGTGCTTTGGCACTGGGACCACAGGAGACGGCACCTTGGCTGCTCTGAGCATCACCCTTTCCAAGGGACAGGGCAGAAAACATCAGCTATTTTTCACTCCTAATGGGAAGCTGCCATACAGAGACCCTTCAGTCTTGGATATGAAAGTCTTTATCAGATCATGCAAGTTTATCACAATGAATAAACCTTGTTGAAGTCCCGTTCACAAATACAGACTGGTAAGGGCACTTAGCCAACATTTACTTTCACTTAAGTACATCGTACAGTTTTTTCTTTTGATGCAGACTAAGACAGGTCTAGACAGCTCTAGGCTGGATGCACTACGTCCTAGCATAAAATGGTTAAAGATACCTGTTTATTCTGGCTCTGCCATTTGCCTGTGGGTAGAGCATGTCACCAACTGCATCCTACTTCCCCTGTTGTACATATTAGGGATTGCATTTCCTTCTTTTTGTTAAACACTTTAACATCTACCTATAAAAACTGATAGAAAAAACCCAATGTGTATATACATACGCATACACAACAGAGGACTAAGCTCTCTTATGTACAAGCTATTTGCAACTATTCTTCACTAATGTGCACCTATTCCTGCTTCTCCTCTTATTAAACTTTCAAAAAGAAGTGGTTTGATAGATTTATACATTTTATTCAATAGAAAAAAAGTATCTGTCTTTCGCAGGAGCTGTTCCTCTTTCATTTTGGGGGGCTTTTTCAAAGACTCCTATCAAACCTTTCAAACAGTGCACCTGTCCAGTTATTCCTGATGAAAATTATAAGGACAAAGTGCATACTTTTCCTAAGCTGTTCCACTTCTTCCTCTCAGAAAGGAGCTGTGCTATCATTCTGAGGGGTCAGCCCGTCCTCCCAAGGCCCTGACTCTGCCTTGCAGAGATCTATTAGCTTCACTGAGCTGCCTGCAGAATTGCACATTTAAGACTATAAACTCTTCAGTCTGGGAGCTTGTCTTTTGCTATGTATTCCCCCAGAGCAGCGTGCAAGCAATGATAAAAACCTAAATTGCCACAAATTACTTTTAAGCATTTAGTGTTTTGCCCAACAATGCATTATACACGTTAGTCTGCAAACACTAAGGCTGCAAATGGATCTGATCCATTAGCACCAAAGCCTTCCACATAGCTTTTTCCTTTTAGAGTACACTTTCCTCCTCCTTCCTCCTTCCCACCCCCCATCATGCTTTCCCCTCGGCAGCAGAGGCTTAAAATAAGATAACAAACATTTTTCAAAGGGATGCAAAGAAAAATAATCTGATATCTGGAGGGCAGAATTCACTACGCGTTTATTATTCAGTTTCCAAAGTGCTCGGGAATGAAGGTCAAATATATCTGAATTTCAGCTGGTGTTGATGTGGATAGCGAATGGCTTTAAAGCACTGCAGCTAAAGGAGGCAATCCAGAGGCCAGGTTACGCTGGGGTAAATTGCCGATGATCAGCAGAAGCCAGCAGCTTACCCTGGCTGCAGACGTGGCCCAGAAATTCAGAAAGGACTCCAGTAGGATGGTGCCTCAACTTGAGAATGAAGAGCCCAGTGCCACCCTGACTGCAAAAAAACCCTACTGAAATTTTAACCATCAGTTTGAATGGGCTTTAAGCAGCACATAGCTCAGTACTCCTCTCGCTAGAACGCGTCTACCTCTGAAAGTTGGCTTAGCAGTACTGTTAGGAAGTGTTCCCTTTGACTCAGCTGATCTAGAAAAAGGTTTAATGCTGCAAAAACAAGCAATTATGACCTTGCCATCACAAATTTATTTATTCTAAAAGCTATTAAATTGCTTCTGTGTTAAAAATGAGTGGATTACTCTCAACACTTTTTAATTCCCACTGCTTGTCCGGTGACTACAGAAATCTCCTTTTCACTATAATATCCACATCAAATTTTTCAGTAGGTTAAAAAATATTTTTAAAACCCTACAAGTTGAGAAAAGTCTGTTCATGGGGAAAAGCATCTTGGGGCTGCTACCGCTAGTCTGAGCAGCTCACAGCCTTGAAGGTAGAGGAGAGAGAGTGAGGCTTGGTTATGACTGTGAGGAGGAGATGGAGAAGATTAAAAGCTCTCTCAGCATCCAGGAATCTTGGGTAACTGGAGCTTGAAATACGCTGCAGACAGGAGACACTGTTCAATCATTTATGGAAATCAAGGTTAGCAGTGTCAGCATAGTTGGCTTGGGAGGAAACAGTTTCCTCATCCTCTTGGCGCAGAAGTAACTTGGCTATGTTAGTGGCTGCCAGTAAGTAAGGAATAAAGAAAGGAAACAGAGAAGGACAAAGAAAGCAAAGGATAAAATTAGTACATCAATATTTTCACAGCTTGCACACAGCAGCCCAGCTAGGACCCCAAGGGGGTTTATGTTTCAGGAACCTCAGAGACAGAGACAACCTCTACATTTGATGAAAATATATGGTGTCTGGGTTTTACAAATGGTGTCTCTAATAGTGTATCTGATTTTATAACTAGCAGGAAAAGAAATTGTTCTGATGACAATTACTGCTGAGGCATTTTGCCACGTTTACTGGCATAGACCTGTCATTAACACTCCATTTCTCTTAACTACAACTTACTTCATTTGTAGTTGCTCAGTAAAGATAGGTCTGGGGGCTGTTTTCCTGGTCTTGTCAAGATGAATTTTAATGTATACTGCCTGAAAGATGTGCCACCTGCTATTTTATATCTATAATTTATTGTATAATGAGCTCCTATAAATTCTTATGAGAGCTTAAGAGACTTGTAAAATGAATTGCTGGCCTATTTTTTGCTCAGTTCGTCAGCAAAGCAGAAAGAGCTCAGGTCACTTTGAGTTCCTCCAAACACCCCCTTCAGCCCCAGCTCTGGCTGGCTTCCTCTGTGGAAGAATCTGGCCTCCAGGAGAAGGGCCATTATAAGACTCTTGCTGCTCACTGAGAGATGCTGGCATAGCAATGTACCACAGTTTTTGCCATTTGCTTTAAGAAGCCTCAGCTATTTCAGACACCCATTAAACTGTTGTATGGACACAAGCTAAGTCATCACATGCTGGAGAGGAAAAGCTCACCAGAGACTCCTTTCCGGACAAGAACTGTCTGCTATAGTCATTAGTGAAACAGAAAGCAACCCTGCAAGTTGGTAGCCAAGAGAAAGTATTTATTTAAGATCTGGGACTGCGAAATCTTTCACCTATTAGGGGCACACTGTCCTCACCTCAATATCACACACCAGAAGACATGTTTCCACTCTTGGGTCTAGCACCACACACACAGAGCTCCCATTGGAAGCTGGAGACTCTTCCATTTGGGACATTACTTTACATTCCCCCTACCTCTCAGGGCCAAGACTTTGTCAAACACTACTAATAACGTTGTGGGAAGTGATTGTGATTTCTTCTTTTTTTTTCCTTAATGAACAGCAAAAAAACAACAACCTACTTCAGAATAGGGGTACTGTACTACATGCATCTTATTAAACACTGCATTTAATCTGGTTTTGGACTAACAGTACTTTCTAAAACAAGCCATAGCCTTCAGTAAGCTCATGGATGCAAAACTAAAAGTGTGTGCTGAAATGAGACTGTTCCCAAGCAGAGCTCTTGCAGCGAATAAAGCCAGGATGTGCCAAGATTGCAAAGGGCTTTCTGTCTCAGTCATGAGTGGCAGACACCATCAACAGAGAAAATCAGCCATTGCCTTTCATCTCCTTACAAAAGCCTTGACAGCCAAGCCGTTGCAAACCAACAGTACAGGAGTCTCCCTCAGACATCACAGTAATTTGGGGGAAGGAAAAGGGGAGGGAGGAGAGGAGGGAAGAAGAGGGCCCAAGGAGCTGGAACAAAGTGTTAGGACAAAGTGTCAGGACAAAGCGACGCAACGAGACTGACGGCTGGGCAGAGCCACTTACAGCTTTGCTAAGCATGGATTTAGGGAAGCTGAAGATGCGCTGCCCAGAGCACCCAGAGCAGGCAGGGCCCTGCACATTTGGAGGAGCCTGACGTGAGCACACACCATGGACTGGCCACAGGTCCGTGCTGCCTACACTACTACTCCAGGGACATGCTTCAACCCAGCAGCAATGAGGGCATTTTCTCAATGAGGGCAATGAGTTCTGTCCTACTGGAGCAGTAGAAGGTTCACCCCAGAGGGAAAGTAGCAGTACATTACTCCATGCTAAGCTCTATACTGCTCTGGTCTCCAGGCTCTCTTGTCCAAGTTAAAGGTGGGTTTCCTTTCCCTGCAGCATCCAGGACTGTAATACGGATACAGCCCATGCGTGGGGTGGAGGTGAACAGACAAGGCAGCTGCAACAACTGCCTTCCAAAGGACAGTACAGGAGTCTTTAACCATTACTGAGGGTCTTCAGGGGCAGGAAGGGGGCTTTCTGCAGCTGAGAAATGAAGGAGGACATAAGAGAGGGCGTTAGAAAGCAAGACCTGCTGCACTGGCTTGGCTCCATCCTCTTGCTTGAGAATCCTTTTCTAACACACCAGTTCTGTTCATCCTGCGGATTTTCCTGTGATATACTAGGCAGTCAGAAAATTTCCTCAGTACATCCTATACCCACAAGTCAACAGTATTTTAGAGGTGTGATGGAAATGCAAAGTAAGACACAATAAAAATATGTCACTTTTTTTTGGCTTGGGTTGGGTTTACTTTTCTTGTCGGTGTGATATTATACATTGTAAGGGTGCCAATTAAACTTCAGAAGATGATTCTGATGAAAAAGTAATAAAATCCGATTTTACAGGTTTGAGAGACTTCCTGTGGGTAACAGAGTGGGTTACTGCCTGAGACAGGGAGAAAACCAAGGTCTCTCAGCACCTGCCTCTAATAATAAGGTTGA
This sequence comes from Ciconia boyciana, assembly GCF_034638445.1. NCBI lineage: Eukaryota > Metazoa > Chordata > Aves > Ciconiiformes > Ciconiidae > Ciconia > Ciconia boyciana. Next base: position 38,677,567 of record NC_132943.1, on the reverse strand, counting down.
ACGTACATTCCCAGCATTGCCCCTCATGTAACACGGTGTGTAACTCCATACTCCTGTAGTAACCAAGTGCAGCCTTTTCCCAGCGTGCCTGTTAACACACACTACACGATGCCAGGAGAAGAGCAATGGTTCAGGGCTGCTCTGGGGCTGTATGGGGAAGCCACGTTAGCCTCCGGCTAGTCCACAGGTTCCTGTAATCAGCTGGCTGTATGTTATCTCTAATTTTAAATGCTCCAAAGTTAACTTTGAGGAGTGGAGAACAGGCTGTGCAAGTTGTGCAGTACCCATGGTAACTGAGTTTCAGCTGCAGTTTTACACTGAGATGGATATATTTGAGATAATAAGGCCCAAAGCACCACATTAAATAAGGAAGGGACACAGAAGACATTGGCTAGAACGCATCCTTGAAGGCATGGCTCCGACGTGGCATATGTGCCACCAGAGATGCCCAAGATAAACACAAATGGCATAAACACATTGCCTGAAGACCTCCACCTGGGAGCAAATGTGATAGGGGATGCAGTACAGGTTTGCAGGCATTCCCAGCCTTTTTTGCAGAAATTTTAGTACCATACTTTGGATTTCTGCCTCTTCCTTCTCCCCAGTTTAGAGCATCCCAGCCAAGCAGTGGTGTGGCAGTACTGACCACATCCCATGGCACATTATGGAAGTTATACTGGCACTATTTTGGAACAAACCACATCGCTTTGCTCATGATCGTATTGACAGACCCATTTTCACACCCATCCCAGTAATACACATACTTCCCATGCACCATACAACTGCAGAGCAAAAGCTCCCAGAAGCTTTAAATCTTTTATCTTCTAAATCACCTCTAAACTGCTTATCTCCATTAGCAATCTCAAATGCAGAAGTCACCTGTCACAGGGTGAAGGGGTGTCCTGGTTTTAGCTGGGATAGAGTTAATATTTCTCCTAGTAGCTGGTACAGTGCTGTGTTTTGGATTTAGGACGAGAATAATGTTGATAACACACTGATGGTTTAGTTGTTGCTAAGTAGTGCTTACACTAGTCAAGGACTTTTCAGCTTCTCATGACCTGCCAGCGAGAAGCTGGGAGGGTGCACAGCCAGGACAGCTGAGCCAAACTGGCCCAAGGGCTATTCCATATCATATGGCATCATGCTCAGTATAGAAACTGGGGGGAGTTGGCCGGGGGGCAGCGATTGCTGCTCAGGGACTGGCTGGGCATCGGTCAGCAGGCGGTGAGCAATTACATTGTGCATCACTTGTTTTGTATATTCTTTTATCATTATTATTATTATTATTATTTTATTTTCCTTTGCTGTCCTATTAAATGGTCTATCTCAACCCACAAGGGGTGGGTTGTTTTTTTTTTTTATTCTCTCCCTCATCCCGCCGGGAGGGGAGGGTGAGCGAGCAGCTGTGTGGTGCTTAGTTGGTGACTGGGGTTAAACCATGATAAGGGGAATTAAGTAAAGCAAAGTCTTTCAGTAGTTGAGAACTGGAAGCTTTTTGCTTGCTTTGCCAAGGTTTTTCTGGACATCCCCTGCCATCATTTCCTCCAGGACTGCCTGAAGGTCTGCACCGCTGGAGTCCTGAGAAATGCCTGCCACCACCCCGGCACCTCCCAGCCAGGCACCTCAGTGACAGGCACCCCAGTGACAGCATCTATAAACTGTTACCAGCCTAGTTAGGCCATGTCACACGAGCTCAGGAGTCACTAAGCAGGACAGCCCAGCAAACAACTTCCTCATTCAGCTTCAGAGGTTTTGGGGAAGACCCTGAGGTGCCAGGCGCTTTCACAAAAAGACATCCACAGACTGGACTTCAACCCTGGTGAGTGCCAGCCTCCCTTCTGTGCCAGGGTAGAGCTCACTGGAGGAAACAGGGACCACGAGCAAGACCTCACTGGGGTCTGTAGTGAGAATGCACAGTGAGAGGTGGCTTAGGAGAGGACAGGGGATGACAGCAGCCCTTGAGGACAGAATCACCACCATCTCTCTGCTCTGGAAAGACACAGTCTAACCAAGGCAGTTGTCACAGTTAAGTCACAGTTGTCCCAGGCCAACTGCTTGACTCTGCTGCAGGAGCTGCTCTGCCTGGTAGCCAGAGGGATGGAGAAAATAGCTACATGTGCCTTGGCTATTTGACTTTGTCATTCCTCTTGAATCTCAGCTCACACTCGCCATGTCAGTAGGTCAGCCTAACATGCTGAGCTGTGTCCTGAGTCACTTGGAGCCCCGTGACATGGTCTGTCTTGCTGTCCCTCCAGTGGGGGAGACCACCATGGACAGACGGGTGGAGCAGACATCATGTGTGAGGAACACCTGAAGTCATGACAGTGAATGCTGCCGGGTTTTGTCTGTCAGTCAGGAAGGCTGCGCATGGGGGAACCACTGCACAAACACAACTACTAGGGACCACACACTCCATGAAGCCACTTGCAGTGGAAGGAGACAAAGACTTGCATGTATGCGTGACTTCCTATAATTCAGTAAGAAGCATGAAAATTTTTCCATAAGAAGTAACAATCTTTGAAAAAATCTGACTCCTTCTCACTCAAACATTTATCCCCAAATCTGAAATACAGCATCACTTTATTTTCCCCTTGATCAACACATCAATGCTCATAAAAGTGGACTGTCTTTCATAGGCCAGGGACTGCTGAAGCAACCACACCTGCCATAAAATTCTTCCTAGCATGCATCTGGTTCCTGCTTTGTGGAAAAACTAGTAACCTGCTGATGACTGAAGTAAATGAGCAATGCTCCATGCCAGAGAGAATATGATACAGGGACCAGCCAGGAAGAGATGTTTCCACTGTGAAACAGGTCTCGCCAAGCAGTTGTACATTCAGCCCCAGAACACAGGGTTGTTGGCAGCAGCATATCCACCTCCAGCCTTGACCCCTTCTCCTGTTTTCCCCTCATTCCACTGTCCACCTGTCTTTTCCCTCCTCCTTGCTAAACTCTTAAGAGCAGCAAACTCAAACGACATTTGCCAAACATCAGGCATTTGGTAAGAAATGCCAACTTCATTAGAAGATCAGCGATGCTTATGGGACATGGGTCCCACAAGCGCCACAGTTGCATGGTCCCCAGAGATGCGACAATAGGAATATTGTCCGAAGAGACTGAAGAACGATAGTTCTCCAGTCCCTAAGAGTCTCAGTCCCCGAATCCCCTAAAAACAAAAGCCCTTACTTTTGTATCTAATAAAGAAATTAAGAAAATATTGGCAAAAACTGTTCTCCCGCTGCTCTCCCAGTTACATGAAAGCCCTTGCCTGTTTGCAGTAGAGTACAGGCGGGTTCAGCTGATAGAATTCAGGCACAGCCGTCTCACTGTATGCAGGTAAGAAATCTGTAAATATACCGATGGGATTGGGCAGAGGGCTGTCATAAAAAAGAATTTCAAGCTGGGGTGGAGGCTCCAAAACAGACTGTGGGTGCTTCCTGAGAGGCTGTCAAGGCCAGCTTCACATCTTCTCTCCAAAACAGATGCGTAAACAATTTCTAGTCACAGAGTTTAGACCATTATACTCAGCAAGTCTGTCACCCTCCATTATACAATTAGTAAAAAGTCTGGAGCCCAACTCGCAGCAGAAACCTCTGACGACTCCATTCCCCCGGGGCCCACGAAAACCCACTCCCCAGCTCATTTACCCTCCACAGGCTCTGGGGGATGCAGTCCCACACAGCCTCCTGCCAATTACCCAAGTCCCCAGCCAGGCTCAATGCTAACCAGCATCAACATTACCATCTCTATAACAAGTGGGCACAAAGGGCCAGCCTCACAGCTGGGAGCAGCGATTGCACTTCCCAGCTGTGTTTGGGGTTTGTGGGCACTTGGAAGTGCACCCTGTCATTAATCCACTCTGCCTGTCTGCTCTTGCGAGAAATCCTACTTCATTTTCAGGGCTCCTTCTGCTCAGGACACAGGCAGCAGGGCTGGAATGAAACACTGTGCCCATAAATAAAGCTAATGACACAAGTCTTGCTGCTACCCACTTGACCAATAACTTTTTCTTCTCCTCTCTTTTTTAATTTGATGATTCTTTTGCTTCTAAAGAAACTATGGACTGGCCCTCTCCATGTGCTGGCAGCTATTGGAGTGGTCCCCTCATGCTATGGGGACCCTCTCAGCTCCAGCAGCAGAAGCCCAGGCTGAGCCAGTACCCCACACCCTGAGCCGATGAGCCTTGCTGAAACATGAAGACTTTCAGCTGGGCTGAGGTGCCAGGCAAAGCAGTCACGCTGCTTTTGAAACCCAAGTTAGTGTTTCCTTACTGGGCTGCGCTGAGCCAGGTGGGAATTCCCCAGGTAGATCAGCACTGCTTGGCATGGTGCTGCACTCATCACCAATGCCCAGAGCTGGCAGGGATCACCTTCCCAGGTCCCACAAGGTTTCTGAAATGTTTTCTCAATCCAAGCTCAAGATATTAAAAAAAAATAGAAAAATAATTAAAAAAAAAAATCACTGCATATTTCACACTAGGTCAATTGAAATGCTTCAACTGTGTTTTACTTGGTTTTTCTTTGAGTTGAGTTTTCCTTCAGAAATTTGAGCTATTCCAAACTGAATGACTTTTCTTCTTCCATTTTCACGATGTCTAAAAAAGGCATTTTAAAATCAGAAAAACGGGGAGGAATTTTTCAGGAATGGGAAGTTTATTGAAAGTAATCCTTTCCCAAGAACAGTTTTCATTTTATGAATTGTTTTTTTCTGGGTTTTTTTTTGTTTTTTTTTTTTTAAAGTGTTTGAATAGAAAAACTCCATTTAGCTCAACTTCCTAGCTTCAACATCAACTCCAAACCTAACTCTGGGAAACAAGTCCATTACTTTCCCCAAAGATAAGACAGTAAAAACTGACCTGCTTTCATTTGGGAGAAGAGTTTGCTGTGAGGACTCTCTCCCATAATGTATATATTCCAACCACTTGTTTAGTTGAAAATTATGTAGTTCCTGTGAAACCAAATGTTCTGTATGTAATAGCTTAAGCTGTAAGTTATAAAAGCCAAATTCAGCAGACTATATGTTAATAAGAAATAGGGATCCAGATGGCTAGTTGAGGTCAAGCTGAGGCCGGCATATCCATAAGAATACACATTTGTGTGTCCTTATTAAAGTTTAGGGACTTTCCTTGTAGAGCACTCATTTCAGATAATTTTGTTTACTTTAATAACATACCCTACATCTTTCACAAAGTTTAAAATAACTAGAAGCTGCCAGAAGTAGGAGACCACTATATTGTGGTTTCACAAGGAACTGTTGCACCTTTTTTTCACATAATTAAAAAATAATGCTAACTTTTGTTAGAAGCCAGAAGCTGTGTCGAGGTTCCTGCATTTTGGGAAGACTTCCTGTGGCTTGAGGGTCTAGAAATCCTATAGAAATCAGTACCGCCTCCTCTTCTACAGCCATCTGCTCAGCTAAGATGAGCTCTGTGACAGCAACCGCCTCTAGCTGCAGATCATTTGTCATCATTTACAGCTTCACAAAGCTCAGGTGGTCGATACTGGGCACTGAAGTCTGTGCTTCCCGGCCACTGCAGGTAACAGAGAGGAATCACCAGGTGAAGTAGTAACCATCACTCCCTGTTACGACCCACCACCTTGCCACTAACCTAACATGGGACTTGGCTTTTAAGACCAGGAATCTGCAAATCCAAAGGCAACTTTTTGCAAATTAGGGAGGTTTTGAGCGTCAGCTGAGATCAGGCTAATATGAAAGGCCTTGGTTACAGCAGTAAGTTTAAGGAATGGACTGATGAGCACTGATCTGTTGAGGCTTCACCACTTCCAGGGTGAAGCCTGCACCTCACCACGGGCTTCGCCTGCAGCCGCCCCAGGGCAGGCGGGGGTCTCTGCCACGTGGACTCAGCAAGACCTGCCTCAGATCCTGTTTGATATTGACATTGCCCAACTGTGAACTAATTAACACCTGATAACATTGTGACATGAGATTACTGCAAGACGAAGCAGTGAAATAGAAACTGGGGAAAGTTCAAAGGGTTCTGGTGCTCTCTCAAATCCCCATGGTATATCCCCTTCCCTCCTCTGAAAATCTTGGTGCCAGTGACTGGACAAAATGAGACAAATTCACCATGAACATCAATAGCCAGCACTGCAGGAGGCACAGACCATACTGCCAGCCAAAATGCTCACAGTTTCTCCTCACAATTGTCTATCACCCTTTCTCTGATAATTCCCTTTATTTATGAGCAGTTAAAAAGTGTGTTCTGTTATTATACTTTAATTGGCTTATGATTAAGCAAGCAGGTAGTGCTAAGGAGATGAGAAACCATGGTGCAAAACAGTAGAAAGCATTAGATGCCTTATTTCCTCCCTCAAAAAGAACTGTATGGTGCATCTGAAAACACTTAGCAAGTGGCAAGCCAACAAGAAAAGCAGGGCAAATACAGATTTCTGCCCTCTTGAAACTAAATCCCTGTAAAGAAAATTATTATTCTCTCTCAGCACCACACACTTCTGATTGTATCAAAATGCATTAAAATAACAGTGCTTTCTCCTAAGCTGACCAATCTCAGGAAATTATTTTTGGGCTGAAAGCTGTACTTCACTTGCTGGAGACTACATAAGTACCAGGCTGCACCGGTTATTCACAGCGCCACGCTTTCTCCAACAAAAGACAACACTGATTGCAATTACTTTTATGAAGACAGAACGAGTCAAAAAACTGTGTTTTGACCTTAAGATTTTGGACTTTAGGGGTCATAGCAAAGCCATTAACACCAAACACCTGTTGGAACAATTTTAAAAACAAGTATTTTATTACCTAATTTACCTAGCAAACTTGCCTCTTTTTAGAGCTAGCATGTAAAACTTGGGGAACTTTCAAAACAGAAGCTCGTTACTCAGAAGTGCATAATAGCTTCCTTAAAACACTATGCTCTCTTATATAAATACGCTAATAAAGGTTAAAGAAAGTGACTGAAAACCAAAGGTTACTGACCCATTTCACCACAAGGGCTGCAGCCTTCTGTAACAGAGGACTTCAGGTACTCAAGCACCATTTAGGCCTCGTGCCAAATGAGTCACACATAGTATGGAAAGTCCTAAAGAAAACTCAGTTATATCGAGACCAGAACTTCTGCCCACCTGGCAGGTACTTTTCTTTACTTTCCTGATCCACTTTCAATTCACACATTTGAAAATGGATTCACAGATCTGGAGACAACATTACGGAGCAATAGAAAGCACATTTTCTGTTTAAAAACACTCGTGTATAATAATGAAAAACACAATAAGGAGAATCTCAATTTCTGCACTGATGCATTTTCTAACAAAATTTTTACTTTCTGTTTTGAGGATATCACAATTTAAAAAACCACCCTATAGCTCAAAAACTATTTCCATAAATGTAAAGAGATACTAGATCTCCTTAAAAGAAGAGGATGAACCATACTGCTTAGGGATATAACATGATGCCACAAGTAAAGGGAACCATACTGCTTGGGGTTATAACATGATGCCACAAGTAAAGGCCTGACTTTCACCTCTAGAATCATGTTCTGCCCATCACATCACATGCAAGAGGACGTGGCAACACTTGCAGTCCTCGGTCCGAAGTTCAGGGATTGCCTTGCAGATGCTCAACCAGGAGCAATGAGCTCTGCTAAGGGCAAACTTCTGTGCTAGAAAAGGATGAGCAAGGTGAGTGCAAAACCTCCTTAGCCACAAGGAACGGTAAACTTCCATGGTTGTTGTGCAGAGGCAGAAAGCCCCGGCACATGCTCCTGGAGCTGAAAGAGGTGGCTCTTTCTGTATACTTGGAAGATACCACCAGATTCCAGCCACATAATTAGCCAGACACCTCTCAGTGCTGCCAGATATTATAGCCGCAGGTTCCCTTTGTTGGGAGCACAGAGCCACTGCGCTGTTGGAGAGCAGCTGCTGGACTCAGTTCGTACAACCCCGTGCATCCTGAGCTCAGGATGAGCTCTGTCTCACTTACATAGTCAGCCCTGCACTGCAGCTTACGGAGCTCCCCAGGGTGGAACTTGTCCTGGTTTCAGCTGAGATAGAGTTAATTTTCTTTATAGTGGCTGGTATGGGGCTATGTTTTGGATTTGTGCTGGAAACAGTGTTGATAATACAGAGATGTTTTAGTTGTTGCTGCACTGGTCAAGGACTTTTCAGCTTCCCATGCTCTGCCAGGGGCACAAGAAGCTGGGAGGGGACACAGCCAGGACAGCTGATCCAAACTGGCCAAAGGGCTATTCCATACCATATGGTGTCATGCTCAGTATATAAAGCTGGGGAAGAAGAATGAAGAGGGGGACATTCGGAGTGATGGCGTTTGTCTTCCCAAATAACCATTACGCATGATGGAGCCCTGCTTTCCTGGAGACAGCTGAGCACCTGCCTGCCCATGGGAAGTAGTGAATGAATTCCTTACTTTGCTTTGCTTGCATGCGTGGCTTTTGCTTTCCCTATTAAACTGTCTTTATCTCAACCCACGAGTTTTCTCACTTTCACTCTTCTGATTCTCTCCCCCATCCCACCAGGGGGGAGTGAGCGAGCGGCTGGGGCTTAGTTGCCGACTGGGGTTAAACCACGACAAACTAAACCAGCTCAAGCTTTTCTAGCTGTCTTCTTGTAGATCAGGACCAGGCAGTAAGAGGCCTGAACTCTGAGAAAAAGAAGATTTTCCTTTCAACCATAGGACCTGAAGGACTTCATTTTTCAGCAGACTGCCATTGAGTTCTGTATCCCACAGTTCCCTCAGCTTTAATCATCCGAGCAAGTACCACCAACCTTGTAGGATCCAATCCTACTTATTTCTAGTTTATACCTACGTGCTACCTACCTCCTTAGCACATGCAGGCTTTGGCTGAGAGTGGGACACATTACGGTAGGCAGTGCACACACTGAGAAAAGGTGTTGGTCCTTGAAGAGTTTATAGCCCAATATAGACAAACAGAAGGTAGAAAAGGAAACCCCAGTTATTACCATGTACCTGTATTTATGATGCAGAGGCTCTCTGTAATAAACAAACAACTTGTAATTCAGCATCAGTGCAGACTATGTTCATATATAAGTTATACAACAGGAAAGTTATCTGCCTTTGGTCTTCCATAACCTGTTTCCTGTTCCCCAGCTGTTGCGCTGTCGCCTGCTCCCTGCCGCTGATTTTTGAGGATTATCTGTGCATTCATTTTCAAGCAAAATAGTTTTAAGAACTGTGCTGTATTGTGCCCTTTTTTTTTTTCTTTTGAAGATTACGAATTGAGGCCAAGGAGGATAAAATGCCTTGCCTGAAAACATGCACAGGCTCTATAGCACATCAGGGAAGTGCATGCAAGATTTTCTGAGTTTCAATCCAAGCTCTAACAACAGAATCACCACTCCTGCTTAGCTAAGGGCTGCCGGCTCTGTATGCAGTAAACAGATCATATGGGCCATAGGCCCGAAGTTTATCTTAAGCTCCTTTAAAAGCACCGCTTATCAGTCAAAGGAAAACGTGTGACCTTTTGTGACATCTCTCTGAAAGCTTTCATGTCTGTTGCTCTGAGATGATTAGAAGACACAGTATTTTGAATGCAAACTAAGAAATCCCAGTGCTCCACTGCTTCTTATTCTTAGGCATTAAGAAACGGATTTCTCTGGGTTTTGTAGGAATTGGGGAAATACATGAAAACAGGAAATGAGCAATGGAGTATCAGGGAGCTTTCTTGCTGGTGGAAGTCTCACTCTCCTTCCTCTTGCTGGTGGAAGTCTCACTCTCCTCGTGCTGAAGGGCACCCTCCAGCCACATATTGATCAGAAAAAGTTGCCTGGAGACTGGAGAAGACAGCAGCCAAACTGGAGGTGTGGAAGGAATGAAAACCTTGCTCAGTCAGCTATGACAAATGCATGGACTAGGACGTTTTGCAGAACAAAAGCTTCTCCACCAAAAGGAAGGAACATCTACCTTTTCATTGGACTGGCCATGATGTGGTATGTTTTCTCTCTCATGCTGGATGAGGACCCAACTGGGTATGGAAGGAGAATATCAGGTAACAGATAGGCAGCACACACACTCCCTCCTTTGGGGAGATGGTCTCCTCAGTTCTAAGTGTGCTTTGGGGGTGAAGCCATAGGACTATGGGAACAGGACTGGCTGGATCTGCCAATGAAAGGATGATACCCTATCTGGTAATGACATCACCAGATGTCAGAAAGACAAAACTGTGCCTTATGAATACAACTGCACCTAACTTCATCACACTTGCAGTTCTCTACGCTTACCTGGCCAGAGCCGTGTGTCTGCCAAAAGCGGTATAACGTCACCTGACCTGACTCAAAACAGCCACAGTGACCTAAATGGCACAACTCTAGATTGTACCAGCTGAGGGTATGGTGTCAAAGCATAAGCTGCTTTAGGTAGACCTCAAAGTTTGATCACCAGTACAATACCCGGTCATGGCAGCAGAACTGGCAGTACTCCTGGAAACTACACGGCGTCTGAACTGAGCCCCCTGGAGGTTATTCAGATAGTATCAGCCTTTATTAAGGTTTCATTCCTTCAAGCCCCTTGCGTCCACATATGTAGTGCCAGTTTTCTGGTGACCTCTTATTACTGAGCTGGCCCATTTCCCAGAAAACATATGCCATGTGAAGTAGCTCACCCCAAATTACTCCAAACCAATTAAAACTGTTTTCAAAATGAATTGCCTCTTGGCTGAGCATATTTTCATGAAGCTGTATTTTGCTCTCCTTATTGACTGTCATGGTCTTTTATGCCCTTGCTATAGCCCAGTGATGAGGGCATTAGCCTGAAATTACTTGAGGGAAACTACAGTCTTCCCTCCTGTGGCCAAAGAGGCCAGAGAAGGTGAGTGCTACATGCTGTGCCACATCCCAGTTTAATGATGGGAATAGTGGGAGACAGGAATTAAGGCTGAGACAGAGAAGTTCAAAGGCCTCCTACCAACAACCGCTAAGTCCAGTCTGACTTACAAAGGCAGAACTACACCACAGTGCTCTTCACTCAGGAAAAACAAAGGCATAAAGAGAGGAGAAGCTGCCACCAAAATAACACTACCAAAAATTTGTGTCTGAATTCTGTAGAGACATATGGTGTCCCAATAAAAGGCTCCGCCAGAAGTAAATATGGACACAACTCATCCTGAACACGTGTGACAGTGAGGCCATAAAGTCTGGGAAACAGAAGACAGAATGAATCTCCTGTAATCCAGTACATGTGCTAGGTGTCACAAAATAAATAATCGATTTCCCTTAATTAGCCTACATCCTCCTGCTGTCACGCAACCTCTACTTGGCAACTGCACAGCTAGGTGAAACCAACCCCTTATGCGTCAGTAATTACAGATAAAAGTTTAATTTTGCTATGTTCTAGTATCTCAGTGGCTCACTCTGCAAAGTTAGCCACGGTATTTTCAATTCAGATGGATATAGGAGATGGCATACCTTAGTCATAGCTTCACAAGTAACAGCTTGAACAGGTGAAGAGGATTTAAGCAACCAGCATAAGCTTCAAGGAAACAGAAACAAAGAAATGCTGAAATAAAGACTGAGTACACACTTGGTATGAAAGTAACCATTTAAAGCAAGAAAATACTATTACAAAATAATTTCCTGTATTTATGTGTGCACTTGTAATAAATTTGCTTCAGCTATTTTCAGTTGTTGATTAACATTCGATGAAGAAACAGTCTCAGACTACTCTATGTGGCTCTTTTAATGCTAAAAGACTAACGGGTGCTTATATTCCTCAAGAGGTTGGAAGAGGGGACTTACTCTTTTGGATAAACTGCATGTTGTGAATTACTTGTTCCAATCTTATTATTCCTAAGAAAAGTAAGGTAACTGGTTAAAAAAAAAATCCACACTAATCTTGCCGCCTACAGAAAAAAATCTTGCAGAAGATATTTTAGCATCCGAACTAATAACTGAACTATGCTGCACATGAGGCAATGCCTTGCATGGCGAGGGCTAGTGTGTGTCTTGGCTTCCGGAGATAAACTAAGAGCCACAAGGGCACAAAAGGCTTCATTCCTATTGCAGCATATGTGCACACAAAAGGGTAACTGCCTTTGCATTACGGCAACTATGCCCCGTGGACCCCTCGTTGAGACTTGCCTCCCTACATCTGTGTATCAGAGGATAGCTAAGTCCCAACTCCCCTCCTGCTATCCATAGGTGAAAGCACAGCAGCAGAAAGATGCATCTCTCCATGTACCTCCCAAGCTGCTCGCAGCCATCCCAGCCGTTACCAGGGCACAGTCCTGATGAGCACAAAGTTCCAATTACCTTTTTACCCATCCAACACTGTCACACCAGTCGCAAAGGAAAGAGCTTATAGATTATAACTGAGCCAAAAGGATTCCCTGCTAGAAGTTGCTTCCATAACATTACTTTTTACTACTGATTATTAATAGAACCAACTGATGGAAAATAATTTCCAAAAGTGAGATAGACAGTTTAACAGGAAACCAGTATCAACTGGCAACAGTTAAAGGAGCTCACAAGGGAGCGAAAGGGGGGATATTCACTGTGGTCTGTCCTATGAATGCCATGAGTTCAAAGCTTGCATCCAACTTCCAGCATTCTCCAACAGCTGCGAAGGTGCCCAAATGGGAACTAATCATTTCTAACATGTTCTGAAATCCTGAAACATGTACAAGAAAGCTAAAAGCCATCTCAAAAGTCTGCACCATTTTCACATTGTTAATGAGCCCCATTCTGTGTTACACACATTCTTGGTGGGTTTATGGAGAACATATGTAGGGACTTCTGCCACTGGGATTTCCATAGATGGAAAGAGTAAATAACACGCAGAAAGGAACTACACTGTAGGAAACAGTGCCCTAATTTTGACGGCATATGCTTTAATGTACTGTTTGCAACCAGTCAATAAAACCACACAAATCTGTTTGAATATGCAAATGAAAGCATTTCAACGTGAGTTTAATTTTTAAGGTTGAGCCCACACAGCCGCATGTGTTGCTATTAAACCACTCGGAAGAAATATCATTTATTTTAAAGAGCCTTTTCGGTACTTCCCCCCACCATTCTTACCCTTAAACATTCAGTTATGTCCATCACAATTACTTCCTACATATTCATTATAATTATGTAGATACGTGAATTAAAACATTCATTTGTATAAGCATAGCATATACCTAAACACCTCCACATTTACACCACTACAACTTAACGAGCAACGTATGGGATGTCATTATACCAATTTACTCTACTAAAGATGATCAACCAAGAAATAGACACCACCAGCAAAATTAGGATGTTTAGAGCTTTTTAGACGTAAGGGTTGTATTAGAAGTGCATCCGTAGCAGCCATGAGCAGTTTAGAGGAAATGGCAATTTGGGAACCAAAGCAAGCCAAAGCTCTACCAGCTCACCATGAGTGAGTAACCAGCAGGTATATTTTAGTAGTTAATATTAAACAATAAATTCTCCCATTCTGCCAACATCATTAATGTCACTTTTCAGCATAATGACAGCCTCTGGCAAAAGACTCTACAGTGACAATTCCAATTAACTTTCCTCATCTTTATCTCACAGGTCACCTGTTAAAAAATGCATGTTTGCTCCATCTTCTCTCAGAACAAGACTGACTGCAGTGGAGGTGAAGTGTTCTTCTAAGTCAAGTAGGTCACGCCATCTCAGCTCCACTTTGTACAAGTCACTCTGAATGTTGTGTGAGCTGTCATTTGACATGCCTTCCTCCTCGGCTTCCGGGCTGAGCTGCCTTATGCTCTGCAGACCGGCTGCCTCTCCTTCCCTTAGCAGTGGAAGGGAACCCAAAGATCCACTGTCTTCACCTGCAGACCTCAGCAAAAAAAGCCCCCACTAGCAAGAGCAGCCTTTCTCATGCCAGTATTTAAATTAGCCCAGTGCGCTCTCTTCACTGATTAAAGCAGCTCCTTAGGGGCCCAATCCAAAATCTACTTAAAACGATAGAATTTTTTACTTGTGTTTCAGCAGGCTTTGGATCAAGTCCTGTTGATGCCATCACACACTTCCTACAAGATACACAAGGGGAAGAGGGGGAGAACCTGTTTTAATCTAATCCTGTGTTCCCCTGACCTTAAGGGAAGAGTGGTCAAAAGTATCATTCTGCCACATCAGCAGTGCCTAGGACCTACGCAATGATTTCAGGAATCCATCACAAGCTGATTTCACAGCTGTGGTGCAAGGTGCAATGACAGCTACCAGCTGAAGAGACCCAGTGGGAATATGGGATATATCCACAGAGTAAGCAAGTTTGATTCTCTCCTGGATGCAGTCATGCACAGAGGCTGTTTCTAGGAGCTGAGTATTTGCCCCTGTGGACATCATCTCCAGTCCCTATACCTCTCCCAGGGAGAGAGTCCTCTCTCCCAAAAGGAAACTCACACATCAAGGCTGAGACCACACAGACCATCGTATCTGAGTGATACGATACCAAACAAGAGAACCACATAACATCAAAATCTCTACAAATCTAAGAGCCAGACAGACTGAAAAGAAGAGAGGGACATGGCCCCAGAATGAAGGAAACGTTAGAGTTTCTTAGACCATATAACAAAGAAAAATCATGTTTGTTTAATTATCCATAGCCCCTTAATACACGTATGGGTCAAATGGTACAGTTTTTGCATGCAGACAAGCCTACAAGAACTGATTGCACACACACAAATTCACCCCGTGCCATGGCGAGGTTAGATGACTCAAGAAAGAGGACAAACAGCAGGAAGGTGAAGCTGCATATTAAAGTGCTAAGATCAGTTGTTAGATCTCAAGTCTCTGAGGGAGTGGCAGAAGTCAGGAATATGGAGCTCATTGCCTTCAATCTAGGAGTATTTCTCTTTTTTCTTCAGTATCAACAACTGGGTCTTTATTAGGCCAGGAAACAACTAAACCCAGGCCTTTTGACAGCTCTGCCTTGACACAATCAAACAGGGTTCACCCTTGAAGTGGCTTTCCTGGCAGTTTCAAGACCCAAGGTACCACAAGAGTTTCATGTAACAGATGCTGTGCAATACACCTTTGGCCCTAATACCAAATTTTACATAGGGTGATTTTTAGGCAGTTAAAACCTTCTTTTCCAGTGTCTTAAATATCACAGTAAAAGCATTCACCATTTCTGCTTATACAAGCGCTTGCTAGGCTACTGCCCTCCCATGCCACAGACTGCAGCGTTTTGTTTGCTCCAAAAACAAAGCACTGTCACTTAGCTCTTTGCACTTACCCCATCAATGGCACATTCTCACAGCAATGCCTTCAAGCTGCGAATTCTCTGAGACGACTGCAATCCTTTTGCACGATCTAGGTCCAATCTTGGCAAGTGACTGACCTAGTCACTCTAGTTTCAGGCCAATATAGGGCATGTACAGGCTTTAGATAACTATATAAATGCATATATTTTATGTACCTACCTCATAGCCTCCAGATATGTGAAGGTTTTGGGGTACACATTTTCTAGGTAAGAAAGACAAGCAACGTAGTCAAGTGTGAAGGCAGGAATTAAATGACTCATCCCAAGTTACAGAGCAATCAGTGAAAGATCTAGGAGAAAACTACCTTCATGCAAGCAATTTTGTGTAACAGCATCTACAGAATTCTTATGTTAAGCACTGCAGAGTTGCTTCATCACATGAGCTTCTTAAAGTTTGTGGATTGCTCCTTCAGCTCCACCCTCCTCCTCTCCGCCTCCCAGAAACTGCAACTGATACCAGGTAAGCAGGATGAAATCACTGGGGCTTACAAGGATCACCAGTTGCATGCCTGGAGCCTAAAAAGACAAAACCCAGACCTGAAACACTAAAGTGGGGAAAATCCTAAAGGCAAACATGCAATTGCTGCTGGACAAACTCCAAGCACCTGTTTCTGCAGGCACCCAGATGTGGCGGCAGGCTCCCACAGCAGTACTGTGATCAATGTGCTGGGAACACCTGTCTTCCCAACCAGTACGTTTTACATACACAGTACAACGTGCTGGAGGGTGGAAAAAGTAAAGTCTTTTACCTGAAGGTGTTTATTTTCTTTAATCCATTTTTTTACCCTCTAAGGGTAGCAATTGTTCCATTGCTTTGAACTTAAAAATCACAGCCAGTGAAGCATACTTACTAAGAATATATTTTCATATGTACAGTCGTGTTGTGTCTCAATGTCCCCACACCAGTTTCTCAACTCTCAAACTGGTTTATTCAGTGTGCCTAACCATCTACAATTAGTCATATTTTATTTTACAATGGTCTGACTGCTTTGTAGTTGCTCCTTAGTTTTGCTTAAGTAAGACTGCAGCAGTCCCACAGTTTTTCCTCCTCCTGTCCTGAATGCAAATGATGCTCAGGGTTGTTAGTGCAGGAGGGATGAAGCTTCGTTTTCTACAAATTGTTACTCACTACAGCAGAACAATACCAAAGCCACACTAATGGCCAGTCTCAACAGGAATTCAAAACAGAAAAGGATCTCTTTCTTCTCCTCCCTCCTCCACCACCTTTCTTTTTGGTTGGTTTGTTGGTTTAAGACACTCCCTCCTGCTTAAGCTTTGCAGATAGATGCTGCCCCTCGAGCAGCCACCTCCCTGCAAGGGACCCCTGACATGCTCTAGCTGTGACCAGGAGCACCGAAAGGAAATACTTTCTTGGTCACATTGTTCAGCTTGCTGATATGCTGATTACCACCACCACTGACTCAACAGCCCAGGCACGGCACTCCATAACAACATCACCTTTAGGATATATTAAGAATGGATTTATGCCGTGCTTACTGGGGCACCTCAAACCTTTTGTGGAAGTTCAACAGGTATCTATGGGACATAGACTGGAAACTGGCAAAAAGAGACCAACACATAACAGCAAAGACCTCAAAATTCAATTGTTTATTAACCTGCTCAGGCATCAACCACCTCCCAACTTTCACCTCCAGTGAAGGAAACAAGGTCCTGACAGTGTTGCCACATTTCACATGCTGGAGGACTCACCCCTTCCCATGAGCCTGTCAGCGCAGAAAGCTATACAGGATTTTGCTATAGAGCGAGCTAAGACACAGTTCAATTTTTAATACATAGACATGCACTGACAAGCAACAGGCTGTGTTAAGTGCCCAAGGACAATTCAATAGTCTCTGGTCTCTGCAAAACCACAGGGCTACCCTGCAGCTCTCAGGAGCACAACAGTGGGAGGACGCCTCCAACAGCAGTGGGGGGACTCTGAACTCACACAGGCCTAACCTCTGTTGGGGTAACAAAGGCCTTCAGAAACCTTCGAGAATATTCCTGCTTTGTTGCACTTATTAAAATTCTCATGACTCGGGCAGTTTGTCAAAGGGAAGAATTTCACTTGGGCACTTCAGTGTTTGTAGCCCTTCAAAAGTCTTTATTGCTGATGTTGAGAACACCTGGATAGAACAGATCAATAAAACATGAACTGCGGACCAACTCCTATTCCCACTCGCATGCAGTGCTGCAGACCTTCTGCAGCTGCTGCACGTAACTGGCTTTGGACTTGGTCCAGAGATGCAAAGACCTTCAGTCTGCTCAACACTGCCACACAGACAGCAGACTTATGAATCAGTACTATCTCCTGACAGCAGGTAAGCAGACTGACTTGGATATGAACTGGCACAACAAACACTGTCTTCAATATTACACATTTGTCGTTACATTTTTATTACTGTTAGCCCACTTTAAGACTCCATCAAACCTCTCAACTCTAGCTAGCAAAATTTTTACAGAGTTCCCTGAAGCGTCTTCCATGTCCAACACTTGTTCTTCTCCAAACCTTCCATTTATCTCCCTCCTAATACATTAAATCATAAAGTGTATTTTGGCTTTCAGACCTTAATGCTCCAGCTATTGTTTATATGGCTACTGTCTTCTGTTTAAAGCAAAGTGCTCTATTAAAGTGCAGTGATTAATCAGGATGATAAATGCTGCAGTAAGGCCCCTGCTATCAATCACATTTCTTGCGCAGAAAGGCACTCATGCCAAAAAGGGGGGGAAAAGGCTCATTTACCACTATTGTAGTACGATTATTTTCTGTTAAGAAAAGTGGCAGCTCCTTTATCCACCAATGAATGCAGAATGACCAGCAGTTTAGAGACCTAGTAAGAGATGGTTAAAGATAATAATAAAACAAAGTTATCCTGTGTGAAAGAGGACAGATGGCAGCCACACAATAGCCATCAAGTCTACTTAAACAGATAAGTAGTCCTCCTACGCCCACTCCAGCTCTAGACATGTGCTGATTCAAAGACCGGCTCTCGTTGCACGGAGCCCTCTAACCTGAAACAGGTGCAGAGGTCACAGTTTTTCCTTCCATGCTCTCATTTACAAATTTGCCCATTCTCTTCATCAAGCACAAAATAAGCAAAGCCCGCGACAGATGCTCCTGCATAGCAGCGATAAGCTACGGCTCTCTGCCTTGCAAACATGTGCGCCGGACCCCGGGACAAAGCAGCACAGCTCTGGGGAAGGCAGAGGAGCACTGCATTGGAAATGTGGTGGCCAGCCTGACAAGCCCAGCGTTTCATCAGATTTCTGAGCCTCGGCAGAGACAAGCTGCCACGGATGGCAGAGAGCTGCACAAGTGATGCCTGTTTCACTTCAGAGATGCAGGCCGTCCCCAGGCAGACTTTCTGTACAGACAGAGAGAATCAGTGACAGACACAGGGATAAAGGAACAGAAAACCACCAGTATCAGCCGGGGCGGCCAGAGCGGGCAGGCTACAGTGAGTTTTGAATGACGTGGATCAGTGAAAGACTTAATTCCACTAAGCAGCCAAGGGTCTCGGATCCAAGGCCAATTTCTGCTATGGGGAGCATTTTACCAAAAGCAAAAGGTGCTGGCGAGCCTGAGAAACCAGGAGCCAGAGACAAGCAGAAAAGCCGGAGGGGAGGCATCAGGGCGCTGCTGAGACAGACCATCTCAGCAAGTTTCTGTGAAGTCTGATGGGCCCTTCCCTCCCAGACACTGCAAGACAGAAGCTTTTAATATTGCAAGGATTACTCCAGTCCATGGGCTTAACCTTCCTACAGCAAACCTGCACAGAGACAGAGTGCCGCTGCCTTTCTGCTGCGAGACAGTCTATCAGCCGCAGCCTGGCAAGTCAGCATTTCAGGCATGGCCAGCAGCTATGGCTTCTTGAAGGGGCTGAGTGTCCCTGCTTCCCACCTGACTGACATCCTGCACTACTACATCTTTATATACGTCTTCTGACAATCTCTGCAAGCAGCATTGCTGGGAAATGAAAGTGCTCTGGGTTCAGTTCTCAAAAACACGGCTGTAAATCCTCAAAAGCCTTTTTAAGCTCTGTCATAACATATGACTTACTTTCCCATGACATAGTTTATTATACAACTATTTCTTTCCCTTGTTTTAAGAGGAAAGAGGGCATAACCGCAAGGAAGCGTATTAGCACTGTAACATGAATTGAATTCAAAGGTGATAACATTTTTTTGGCAGAATGCGCATGAGCAGTTTGGGCCCCTTGTTACATTTAGTGAACTATACAAACAGAACTACAGGTAGAAAGGACATGCTTACATCTGTGACTACCCTTCACTAGAAGCCTAGCCTAAGGCTTTTCAAGTCAAGTCAACTCCATAGATGGTGGATTAGGCCCAGTAAGAGTATTTTTTTAATGATTTTATCAATTTTACTTCAGTAACAGTATTTCAGAAGACATAAATAATCTTTTTCCCTAACGAGATAGAAGCAAATGCCTCATCTTTGACAGATGTAGAAAGCTCAAAAAAAAGTATGGCCCAAACACGGGGTTTTTATGAACTGAGTGAAATTCTGGGTGAGTGCAAGAAGGTACACTCCTTTTTTTCCCTAGCATTATATATTTCAAATCTACTTTTCTATATTATATATGGTTATACACACACATATATACACAGGCCAAATTCATATTTGGTTACTGAAAGAAGACAATTTACTCCAGGAATTAGTTTGTCCACAGTACTTAATTCCAACAGACCTCATAAAAATAATCCTAACTGCAGCACTCCTTCACTGATATTAGGAAGAAGAGTTTGTTTTGGTATTTCTCCTGCCATTTGGATAATGCAGAAACGCATTTTATGGGTCAAGACAGTGTTATTACAAGGGCTCCTCATAATAAAGAGAGCTCTGGAAAATGTAAATGCAAACACTAACAAAATGTAAGTGAACACACGGACACAAATGCAATGCTTTGACTATACCTCCTTCCCTGTGTCCCACTGCTTTTCTCCATTTTTAATTATAGGTTGGTATTTTAGGGGGAAAAAAAAATCACAAATCTTTTGCAAAGCTGACAGCATGGCTGAATACTCATGTTCACCCTGCTGGGCACAGATTAACCTTCAACAAATGAAAAATAAGTTTTGGGTTGCACAGCCAAGAAGTATTTTCTAGTACAGTCGTGATGGTATCAAATTGCAATCCAAAAGGTAACTGAGGTGGCTCCAGCGCTCGAGATGTCTCTGGAACAGAACCACAATCATCTGCCAAGCTGCCCGTAAGGGAAATCACAATAGCCCTGGGCCTCCACAAGCCCTGGTTTAAACATAATCAGCAGAAGGTGGAGGGATTTTCCCTCCACAGATCACCTTACAAGTGGGAGAGGAAAAAAATAAAAAAAGAAAGAAAAAAAGGACAAGACAGTCTTGTTGCTACAGCGCTCAAATTGGTGTTGGGAGAAGAGCTCCCCAGGCCCAGGTCTTGCTCAGGAGTGCTGCATGATCTTTGACAAAAAGCCCAATTGCCTCATTTCTCCCTGCACAGGAGGGCTGGCATCCCAGCCCTGGAGCGATACAGCTGGCAGCAGCAATAGTGGCCTCCGTACACACAGTGAAGCACAACGTCACCAGAATAGAGACAGCAGAAATGGGAAGCACCTCTCGGCCACGGATGCTCTTGTACCCAAAGGCATCCATGTATACAACTGTTGCGCAGTCAAACTGCAGCAATACAACTCCGCAGAGCCTTCTGCCTGCAGGATCTTGACCTGCACCTGGGCTGCCTGGCTGCCAAGCACAAGCTCCCAGGAGCAGGAGTTGTTACCCTTAAAGCACCCTTCTGCTGTTGTTCCCTGCATTCAATATGCCAAATAAAATTAAACATGTTGCATTTCCTGCAAAAATACATGAACGAGGAATGACAGCACACAAAAAAAGGCAGGGCCTAAGCGTTGGTGGATCTGTAAATATCTTTCTGAGGGTGAAACAGTTACAGGACAAGAACACTGAAAATAACAAGATTCCACCATAATAACAATATGCTCGCTCAAAAACTCTCAAGAATCCTTCCTAGTCAGTCCCACTGTACTCAGGGCCGTACAGCCGCATTACACTAAAAGGTCTATAAAGATCAAAATCTCTGACTACCCTGCTCTTACACCCTCCCTTGGCAAACATGACACTGAAGACACACAGCAGACTGAGTGGGGACTGGTGAGATGCGCAACAGTTCAGAACACCACTCTCTGTCTCCTTTTGTCTGTGATACAGCCACAGAAAACTTCTTTTTTTTTTTCTTTTTTTTTTTAAATTCAAATATTCTTTAGTGAGTTCTTTCAGGGAGTTATTCTTCGTTTGTATACTGTTTGCGAGCCACATGGATGCATTACTTGCACCATGGAGCATGGTTTCCATCCCTTCTGTTCTATAATTAATGACTAAAGTGCTCAAGTTTCCTGCTTGTGAGTAATGCACACAATGGTATTTAAAGTTTTTACACGCACTGGCTAGTGATACAATTGTAAAACTACTTTTAGTAGTTGCATACATCAGTCTTGAATTTACCTTTTCGTAATTACTTCCACAAGTGTTCACTGAAAGGCATTTTTACAAACGGTCACTAAATACAACAAACGTAAGAATAAGCACATTCATTTAAATACTCAAAGGCATTTTGTATATTTTGCAGGTAAGATTGCTGCAGTAAGCAATTCTGTCCGCATCTCACGGCTGCTGTTACAAATACTGCTGTTCTTACCATTCATTACATAACACCTACGCTACAAATAATAGCACCAATTCTTATTTTAATTATTATTAATATGCTTAGTCGTATTGCAGCAGTACTTTGTGGCGACTTTCCAAAGAAGAGGGTTCAATTCTCCTAGGCACTGCACATCCACCCAAGGAGAAACCAAGCTCCTGCTCAGGGGGACATCAACAGCAGCTCTGAGTATGGGGAGCCCACAGCACCAGGTGCTGGGAGCACAAACCTCTGGGTGGATCCCAGTGGGTTTTGAAAAGAGATGGGAGGCCCCTTCGGTATATGTATAGGACTATGGGGTGAGGAGGGGATCACAGAGTTTTATATCTCGGATTTCTATCTTCTCTGAGGGCATTCAGCACATTACTGAGCATCCCAATTTGTCACTTTAACTTCTATCTTACCATGACTATGAAAAAAAATATTATCAGTGCAATCTTGACTCATTCTTTGGCATCTAATGTTCCTTTAGTTTTATCATCATGTTGCTAAACCCAAGAAAAGATTACTCAACTGTTGTCTTGTCCTTTAGAGATTCAGAGCATACAGTGTAGGAGCTGCATGCTGGCTCTAGCAGAGCATGTGTTCTGAGTGAGGAGCTCACCACGCAGCACGTCCAGCCACAGCTTGTTTCACTTAAAAATAAAGCATGCATGTTTCAGATTTCCTATAAACTTTAGAAAGTGACAAGATCAACCTTCAGACTATACTCGACTTTGCGGGGGAAGTCACTGGAGCAGTATGTCATCAGGGCAGTAGATCTGTCCTTACTGGACAGCTGATCCTGAGAGCGGCTGAGCACCTCCACGCCTGGCCAGGATTACACCCTGCTGTAGCACCAGGATGAGGCCTGGCAACACAGACTTGCTGGCATACACTTAAACTGCAGCAGTAACTAAGCCCTGATCTACCATTGAGTTATCAATACAGGTATCAGCCATCTTGAATCATTATAAACTTGGTTTATACTGCATTAAGTCAATACAGAGGATCCTAACACCAATCCATCAGCCAGGCCACCACAATCACATTAAGAAGTGCTGAGAAGGGTTTTGGATTGATGCAAGTAAATCTACCCTTAAACAGATTTCAGTTAAACTGCTGCGACTATGGAAATCCTAAAGCAGGTAGTTCTGTTCTAAATTATTAAACGTTACTGGGTTTGTCCCTTCTCTGACCCCAGTCAGAGACCACTTCAGGTGCACTGTGACTGCAGATTGGGTTTTTATGCCTTTGCTTTCAGACAGAAACGAAAGCAAGCCAGCAGAGCTATCAGTGAGATTGCTCCCTGTGTGCTCAGGGCTGGATACAAGGGAAGAAAGGTGCAGCAGTGCTGATTCCCGGACAGGGCATCCTGGTTTCCAGGGCTAGAGTGTCCAAAGGTAGAACCTGATGAATCTCCAGATCCTTACAGACCTATGTTTTCCACTCCTGCTGCCTGTTCTCCCTGATGTCTCAAACACCTAAAAAAAAATAACAGGAGAACTTGGAAAATCCACACGGGCAAGAGCGGCTTCTAACCTGTGAAACTCATCATCTTATCTTGACAATTACCGGCACAGAAACGACACTAACAGTCTTCCCGACACTCACAGAGGATGTAAAATACAGTTGCAAGAGAGGAGCAGTCACTATCCCATGCATTGCTGCCAGAAGTACATGTGGGGCCTGACAGCACACTGACCGACATTACAGCCTCGCAGCATAAGGATATACCAAGTAGGTGAGCAGTGCTCCTACAGAGCAGCACTAGGTGCTTTCCCCAGTGCAAAAATGAAACACCAGTTTAGTATGATTTCCTCTCTGCTGTACTACTTATACAGTGGACCGTGCTGCCGTGTACACAGAGTCGGCAGGGATTTGCTGAGGAACTTTTCAGAAAGATGTGTTGTGGATTTGTTTCCACGTCCATAACTCAAACACCTGAAATGGGGAAGGAGAGGATGTGCTGTACGTAAGTCCCCGGAGCTATCACACGCACCTTTCTCTCTGCAGCCACACTCAGGGCTGTGGATTCCACCGTAAGATGAAGTTTTTCAGTATTAAATGCTACAATGCTGAGCAGCACAGTGCTCAGGTCCCTTTCAGCATGTGGATGGAAGCTATTTAGGAACCACAGAGACACAGGCAACTGGACAATACCAGGAGTTTTATACTGATATTTAAATACACAGCTCTGTGATCTCTCCCCCACTGCTCTCTATTCCTGTCTCTAGCAGTCATGAACCTCTTCCTCTTGATGATGAAAAGGCTAAAGAAAGGCACTTTCTTAAATGTGACTCATCTTCTTTTAGCCAATTAAGGCATACATTTGCATTTTTAAGAGCAAATATACACACAAAGTAAGAAAAAGAAAAGATTAACTCAATTTACTAACCACACATACTGAAAAATCACCTTATCGCAAGAACCAGGATGACTCAGAAAACAAATGTAAATAGCTTCTGTGATCTAGTACCGACTGACACCCAATGTATTAAAATAAATTGCCCATGATTTCTCGCAAGCTCCACGCTAATGAACTCCATAAAATGTCAGTGAAAACCCAGCAGTGTATAACTATCTAGAGGCTTCACTTGGTGGCAAATAATACAATTAATTGTCCCCTCACCAGGACAAGGAAAGGAAGTTAATCTGCATCTCCAGCCTTCCGGGGAATGTTCCAGGTTTGTAAAGTATGAGTCAGCAGCATTGCTGCTATGGAGGTTTTTTTCCTAGCATGCTACTGGCAATACAGCCTCTTCTGGCTTTCCCAGCTTTGGTATGCCAGCTTAAGTGTTCACCAGGAAATAGCCACCTTTTGTATGAAATGGGACAGGTGAATTCATTGCCATTTATCCATTAGCATGTTAAAAGCCATCGCAGACCTGTATGATCACAATATGATTCTATACAGCAAAGAGCTCCACAGGAAGAAAGAGTTAAGTTGATGGGCGAAGGCAGGATAAATCCAATATTTTACTAAATGTATTCTAACCTTTTTATTGGTACTGCTACTGCAGTAATACCACAACCCCCTTTGTTACTGCAGCCAAGACAAAAGCCAACATACTAAGTCTCGTGATCAAATCTTGCACATATGCAGCTTTCTCTAACCAAGGATTTCAGTCATTTTGAGAAGTTGATGAATACTCCTACTGAGGAATATATTGGCATTTCTTTGTCTGTTTTACAGACAAATAAAATAAGGAAGAGAAGGAGGACACAAGCTTTCAGAAATGAACCTGGCAGCTTACAGCCCTTCACAGGAACTACAGGCCTGCACCTAATCACTTCTTCTTCCAGTTGAGGCCGTGTGAACTGAGCTCCTGGTCCAGTTCATCCTCCATTGCATTTCTGCGCTCTGATGGTTATTTTCTTGACAGGTTATACAGGCTCCTTACTAAAGTTACTAAACCAAACTTCTGCTAACTGTCTAACTGTCCCTAACTCTTAATATTTAAACATAGCTTGACAGAGAGTAAAGGACAGAAATGTATTTTCTTCCTAGAAATGAAAAACAAAGCAGAAATGAGTTCTCCCTTCCCCCAAACAAAGAAAACACTAACATAACCTCACCACTTGCTGCCTCTGATCTTCCAGGCAGGCAGTACACGCACACGATGACCAGCCAGCACCCTGGAGCAGCCCTAGCACACGCCATGTCCTGCCCAGCTGACAGCACCGGGCCAGAGAAACTGGGGTACTCCGGCGCAAAGGTAAGGGAAGATGTGGTAGGGGAGGAGGGGCACAAAAGATGTAAACCCAAAGGAAAACAACTTTCATCAGGACCACAATACATTAGCTCCAGTCTTATCCACAGAAAACCAGTTTCATGTGGATTACATTCTCCCCAGCTAGTAATTTTTTAGTCCATTGACCAATTTCAGCCTGCTTTGGTGCAGAAGCAGAGATAATTGTCTTTCTACAAGTCACATGAAAACAGATATCCAAGTAGAAGAGACAGACCCTGCAAGTGACCCCCCTCAATGTCCCAACTGAAAGGAAAGCCATAACATAGGACCCTTATTTGCCACTGAAAAATTCGCCAAGGAGATAGTTTTTCTAATCAGTAAAACAGCAGGAAAATCTTCACTGAGAATTCTTCATCAAGCACAAAACATAAATCAGCAGGAAAGTCAGAAGCAGCATTAATTCCGATGCTCAAAAAAAAATTTGTTTCATGTAATCATAGGACAAGACAACGTTAATACTGGGTGATCTAACCCTAATCCTTGTAAACAAACTGAGGATGTTGAGACACAGCCTAGAACAGCCACAAAGCAAAACTCCTCCTTACCTCCATCGCACGTGCTAAGAGAGGGCCGTCTAACAAGTGGGGTTACAAACTGGATGACGATCTCAGGACAGAGGCAGACATGGGGGCCCAAAGTCGCTCCTGATGCTGCTCCCCACAAGAGAGCCCTGGGGATGAACTGACGCCACACGTTGCTTCTGAATGCCTGTGGCGCATTTGGTCACCATGTCATTTGTTTAAACAAAGGCGAGTGCCAAACATCACGTCATTCTGGGTGCATGCCCTGGAGTCTACAAACTGTGATCCAACACACCTCATTGCCACTGCACGCTCTGGCTTCTGTTGCCTTTTTGTATCAGCTAACAAAATGTTTTTCTTTTGATATTCCAAGCCATTTTATGCTAGCCCTGTGGCCACAGGATTTTTAAATCCCGTTACTCTAGAATTAATTCTCTCCTTACAGAGTATGTGCCCCTTACCTCTACTTCAAGAAAATTATATTGTTTGAAATAATTTCTTTTTTTGACAGCATAACATCTCATTTTCTTCTTTGCAGCCAGAAGAAACGATTTGTAACGTGAATCTTAAAAACCCAGATCAAAGCAGGAGGTTAAAATGACTGATAAATCAGAGGTGTAAGAAATGTATACATATTGTTTATTTAAAAAAAAAAAAAACCACAAAAAACCCACAAAAAAAACAGAGTCTCCTCACCAACTCTGATTTATTAACAAATATCTGACAACCCTTCTTTGTTTTTAGGAGACCATAGAGGACTGATAAGATGCTGTGCACAGGAGATAACAGACATTTCCACAGCAGATGAAAACCATTCATCCAAGGGGATCATGTTGTCAACAAATTTGACTCATTATCCACAGATACTGTAAAAACTAGGTAGTTCTACTCATCTGCTAACAATGCCATCACTTTTATTTGCGAGAGATCCTTCCTCTCTCCTTCTCCAATGCTGCAGCAAAACCTTGGATTTTGACATCAAGCCCAGCAAGCAGTGTTAGTCCTTGAGACAGAGTTTGCAAAACATTAATGAAATCAGAATGAGACTGCGGTTTGGCTTGTTGCCCTTGGATAATGGAAGTGAAATTAAAAGTAGAGGGAAGAGAAGGAACTTGCTTGTAGCTAAAAACAGATCACTGAATGCATTTTTTCAAGAATTAAAGCATTTTATACACTATTTACTTCAGGTTTTTCTATTTCAATAAGTCTAGTGATAATTGATACCGGGAGGAAATATCGTATTAAAAGCAACTAACAAAAACTAACAAGCATTCCTTTGAAGAATTTTATTTAGCCAAGAAAACCTATTAGCTAAGAAGCCTTCTGCCAAAGACGGAAAAAATACAAGGGCCAAGAGAATAGAAAGATGTGTAGAAGAGTAAAACGAGGAATAGAATTGTAGGTAAGAAAAACAGGAGAGAGAATATCCTGAAAAATTCACTGATGCTTTCCCCCAGGAAACAGCATCTAGCAATCAGCCCTAGCAATTTATTGCAATGAAATTGATTATTCATCACATTTCACAGGAATGCATTGCTCCTAGCAGTGGCCCACATCCTTGCCAGTGCTGACATTCTGGCTTGGGGTTCCTGCCTGTCTGGGGACCCAGGCTTTCTCACAGAGTTACCATTACTCCTGGTTTACCCAAGCTGGAAACATAACTGCCTTTCCTGAAGAATTTCTCACCTTTTTTATTCTGGTTTTCAAAAGGCACTCTGAAACTGCATACTAAAGACACATGCAGATTGTGACTGCTGCCCTACAAACACACATATTCCCTCCAGGTCTAAATGCAGAACTAAGAAGTATGATCAGCTGTAGGACACCTGGGAAGAACAACACACGATAAAGTCTGGTTTGGAAGGTATTGGGCAAGAACTGGCACCTGAGAAGTTAACGCAACATGGATATACCTTTCCCTCTCTCCATCAAGGTGGAGGGAGCAGATTTTCAATCCTGCCTAGATTGTTTTTTTATTATTATTATTATTTTTTTAAGGGCACAGACCCCACTGCAAATCAATGCGACCTGTATTGCTTAACCACTTGATATCTGAAAGTTCAATACAAAGTCACTTAATGTTTTTTATTCTGCAGGGTTTTATCTCACCGTTTCCTTTACAGCATCAAGGGGTTAAAGCAACCAAAGCCAAAAGGTATTAGGGGAAAAGGGATAATAAACTACTTCTCTTGGGAACTAGCAATGACACTGTCAAAATAACCCAGTCTGTTTCCTTCATTTTGATACGTAGAAATAATTTCTGAAGTGCCAGTCATGTCAAAAAGCCATCAGACAGATGCTCTTCCAGCACTGCCCCGCCCTGCCAGGCTACTGAAACGCTGTGCATAAAAACCCCAAGCTGAGACACATGCGGGTTTTGGCAGCACTGAATGGGTTAAAAGAAGTTTCCCTCCTCCATGAAAGCGATACAGTATGAAACCGCCACTATGCTTTCTGCTGTGTGCTGTGATAGATTGTACCTGCTCTGAGCAAGCCAGTGAGTTTAACCCTGTTCTTGCTGATGCTAAAAATCAGTATTAAGACGACTCCACATCTGATATGACTGGAGGCAGTTTTGCACCCTCGCTATACTAACCCAAGACAATAGACAAGCACTCAGGTTTGTAGCTTGCCCTTTGGTAGCTGCAGCCGAAAGGACTAATTAAATAGCTACAGCATATACATACACATCAAAAATAACCTTACAGTGCCTGCCAAAACAATTTGAAAATCTATGCAAAGCTGCAACAAAACATAGTTTGACAAAGTGAATAACAACTATTGTTTAAAAAAAACAAACAAACAAAAAAACCCACCAAAAACACCAAACCAACAGCCCACACCCTGTATCACATTCATTCCCACATTCTCAAAATCACATTCAAATACAGAGCTGTCCTACCTTTTCGATCTGTGAACAAGCAGATTCCAATCAGCACGTCACGTCCAAGACTATATACTGGAGAATCTGTTAATATGAAACAAAAGTGGGGGGAAAAAAACCCTGAAAATACTTAATTTTTGCTGAAAACCAGTTTTCAGCAACAAGAAAAGTTTTTTTTCTATTATACAAAGACATAGATGCATAAACATATCCATACAAGTATGTGTGTATGAAGGGGTGTGTGCATATAATATACATTATGTATGCATCAAATATATTTATAAACAAAACCACAGAAGTTTATTACCTATACATTTTAACGCATCCAGTGTGCACCGCTACAGAATTTAATCCACAGCAGACTAAATCCAAAAAGCTACAGCATAAAGGTATAACTCTTTCAAATTCTCAACAAGCAAACAAAGCTGACATTTTTAAAAGCAAATCATTACCAGCTCATATGCTGCCATACCACAAAAGCCTATCCTTAAATAACTGCTGCATAATCATTCTCCTGGAGTGTTGTTATCCATCGGCTCGCTGCCTATCTCCAGACAGACGCAGTCTGCAAGCCACCAGCTTGTATCTACCATGTGTACATCAGGAAAAGGAAAACTGCAAATTAGAAGAAGTCCCCGCAGTGGTGAAAAGGAAAAGAGGGTGAGTGGGAGAGGAAGAGGGAGTTCACTGGCCACAGAAATTTCGAGAATGATGACAAACCAGCCAGCTCCGCCATCATCCACTTACAATAGGATGCTGCACCTCGCGGCTGCTGAAGCAGTTTGTCAAGGGGTTGCTGGTATCAAATGCCTGACAGGCATTTTAATTGCATCCAACCAAGTGTGTCCCCGGGAATCGGGCCTTTAATCCTATGAATATCATCAACTGGTTTCTTTTGTGCTGCTGCCAAACACACACAGGCACGCACTGCACACAGGCAGCAGCACACCCGGTTTCCACTGCGATGCCAATCCAAATCCTAAACAGGTTTTACGGACGGTACACACTGAAAAGGAGGTCTTGAGGGATTTAGTATTTTCTGCATTACAGATTAGGAGGGCGATTCGCTCTCCCCCTTTATTTTTCTATCTAGCGATTCTGTTCACGTGTTGGAACCAGCTCGTCTATGCTGTTATTTGAGCCTTGCATTTGCTTATTCACACCAACGGGTAATAAAACCAGGGAGAACGCAGAAGTGCTGCAGGACTGCAGGGACAAGCAGGGACCCTTCAGGACTAATACAACAGAGGAACAGGGCTCAGTGCATGGTTCTCAACGAGTTGCTGCAAAGGGTCCAATTTTACTGCCACTATTCAGCCATTGTGTCTGCCTCAATCTCGCCTCCCTATTCCAAGGCTTTCTCCAGAACAATGTTACATTTGAGTAGGACAAGGGACCTGTGAATTGGGAAATCACCCACGGTTTTGGGAGGAGACAAACTGGGGAGGGCACAACTGGGGAGGGGCAGCAGAGAAGGGGTAGAGGAACATGAAGGAATTTTTAAAAGAACAGAGTGAGAAAAAGTAGAAAGATGAACTGGTTTGTTTTCGAGCATTTTAAGTTTGTAATGAAATGGCATAAGCAGCAAAGGAGCAATCAAGAGAAACCAATGAGCCCAACCACACTCTCAAGGGCTGAAGACAAGCTTAAATTCCTCTGCAGTCAGGACACACAAGCCAACTAGATCCACTTCCCAACAGCAAGATGGTGTTTCTCAGTCCCTGTGAGAAACAGTCCCCGTGAGCAGAGCCCTCAAGAGGGAAGGATGTCAACAGCAGAAGGAAACATCTCCCTACCACAAAGTTTGGGAGAGGTCCAACAAGCCCCATTTACCTTTGAGAGGGACAAGGGGCTTGCAGGAAGGAGTAACAAATCTCCCATGGATTTCCAGGGCTTCACTCCCAAAACTTTGGGGGTAGAGGGCTGCAAAGGGAATCGATTCCCTTCTGCCTTCCCCCACAGCCACGACAGAGGACTTTTTTTCACACATCCATCAAACTTTGCATCAACCAGAAGTTCCACCCCCATTGCTCTAAACAGATCCTAGTGCCTTAAAAGCATCTGTCCTGACCTGACAGTTTTGCCCCACTCTCTAAATCACCACAGCCGTGAGGAGGATGAGGAAATGGAGGAAGGTATCCCCCAAAGACAGCCTGTATGGGACAAGGATGATGGAGAAGCAGGTATCGCATGGTGGCAAAAAGGTCTTCAGAAGGAATGGAAAAAACGAGCAAGAGCAGCACTAGCGCAATTCTTAGACCTTTCCTCTGAGAAAGCCTCCTGTGACTCATCGGAAGGGGTGCCTGCTGCTGCCAAACCTCCCACTGGAGAGCTCATCCTCTGCAGAAACCAAGGAAACTCTAATCCTGCCCTCGTCTTCCTCAGCTCCACCATTTAACAGTTGGTGCTTGTTCACAGCATTGCTACCATCCCTCCCTCACTTCTACAGCTCCCCTCCACCAGCCACTCTTCCCGCAAAGCAACCAGGAGCCCTGGGAGGTCCCAGAAACAACACCATGGAGTTGGGATGGTGGAGGGGTAGCGAGAAGTCCTGAAAACTGTCCTGTAATTTCTCTCAGATGTTCCTGACGGACCTCATGTGGCTCACAAGGGACTGATACATATTGCCAGGCTGTCTTACACGCTGGAGCCCATGGCTGAATCTTCAACCAGCCATCCAAATCACCTTCGCTCTGCCCGTACAAGCATTTCCAGGGACCCAATCTGCCAAAACAGCCCATGGCAAATGGTTTCATCATAAGATACTGCAAATAAGAGACAATCTTAATAAATAAGTTTGTTCTGGCTGCCCTGTGATATGTCTTTTCATGTTCCTATAAAAGCATTTCTGACAAGACAAAAGGCACAGGAGGAGACAGGGATGAAGGGCCTAATCCAGGTAGATCCTAGAACACAGAGAACACTCAGCCCTGTCTGAGATTTAACCTCATGTTCTCCTGGCTCAGCCACAAAGCAAACTCATCACATAAAATTAATGCACCCCACCACAGTGAAACAGGAACACTTGTGAGCAAAAAGAAAATATAAACATTAGTAAGTTGACAAGTCAAGGTCCTGGAAATGTTTAAATTATGAACTTGTGCTACGTAGCATGCATTTTCAGCACTGTACCTCTCAAAGAGGAATAAAGAGATTTACAGTCTCAGTAAAAGGAGGTGGTGAGGCTGTGACTGAAGCCTTGTCTAAACTCTAAAAGATCTTGCATGTTCAGGTGGGTTTTTCCTCTTTAATTCTGACATTCATGCAAGACAGTGCACTCAGTTTCATTACTGTACTGCAGGAGAGCTTAGAAAATCCAGCTGCATACTGGGTCCCTCTGTGCAAGGTGCTGGGCAAAACAGGAGACAGCTTCTATAACAGATTACTTAGAAGAGCCAAAACACAAAAGGGGGTAGTGGTAGCGTTCCCCTCATTTTCAGGATAATGAAAAAAAGAACAATTAAGGGGCTTGGGCTTGCCCAAGGTCACACACAATCTCTGTTGCCAAGCCAAGCTGGAAGACCCTCCCAGAACCTCAGCCTAAGATCTTTCCACCCAAACCACTGCCAAAATCTTGCGACCAGCCTTTTACAAAGGACTTGAAGGTTGGTTGCTTCTTTTTTAGCAAAGACTGGGTGAACACTTTATGCAATGCCTAAAATAGCATCCAATATCATCAGTGATGTAGATTAAGAGGAGTAAGTCTACTGAACAGAAACTGCACCACTCTGGTAAAAATAGCCCTGGAACAGGGAATTTTCTTTTTATTCACTATTGCCTTACCACTTATACCAGTGCTGGGGATGGCTGCCTGCTGGAGAGGTTGAGAGGAGATGGATGCTTCACCAGACTCTGTAAATATTGCCCGTTCTTCTACAGTAGTAGTAAACATCAGACTATCCTATTTTACCAGCCATTTGAGGGACAACCTTGCTTTTCTTTTTTTCCCCTCCTTAAGGGGGGAAAAGTAGAATAGAAGGGCATTAATTAATTCTGGAAAAACACATGCAGTATAGCACACTACCTCTTTCACTAGGGCTACACAATGAGAAAGGCTGAGGCTGGAGTCACCATCTGTATCTCTATGGTTACTGATAAGGGAGAGGATGAAGGGTGGGGAGGAGTTAGGAAAAGCTGCAGGCTGAGTTAGCAGCTTCTGTGGGTAACAAGGTGCAAAGGATTTCAAGGCAGGTGAGAAAGTTTCAGGATGCAGGGGGGGCCTGGTTTTGTTTTTAGTCTCCTGCCCCAAAGAATGAGTGTGGAAGAGCTGATCTACCCACCTCATGCAGCCAGCCCCTCCAGAGCCTTTTCAGCTGCGCTATTTCCTTTACATCAGCCATGCCCCCAGCTTTGTATCCACAGCAGATTTCAACATCTTTACAGGACTTACTTGTCCTTCCTCCCAGCCTACCAATGAAACAGGCCTGTATGTTGCCCGTCCCCAGCATCCATGCAAAGGCATCCCTTCACGTCGAGTATCACGGCCAGCTCTCTTGCACCCATTAACCCACCAGCTGACACAACCTGGGCTTCTGTGCGGCATGGTTATATAAACGAGCTTTCAAAACGCAGGCAAATTATGTCCTCTCTTTCCCCTATCTCAGCTTATTTGTTTTAAACCTGTCAGACAGATATTTTCAGGCATGATCTCTCTTTTGTGAATCCAAGCTGACTCTCAACTAAATAATAGATATGAGGAATACCTACAAAGGGATCCCTATTTCCATTTCGCTCTGTACCAGCGTGTCACTGAAATCAAGCTGGAAGATGTAGGATATTCAAATCCTCCCAGGCCTGCTTTTCAGAACAACCAATTCTGCACAGAACCCTTTGAAGCTACCAGATAAATGTATTCTTGGGTTTTCTTAGGAAATCCTTGGTTTTTAACTTAGAGACCAGTGAGAACAAAAGAATAAGAAAGCAAAATTCATGAAAGGTATTTGTTAGCCCCGAAACCTTGTATGTATATGTCAGATAGTTACTAGTAACAGCTGCAAGGTAAGCTTTTGTATAATAATCCCATAATAAACCATCACCTCTGCCCTGGTTACTGCACGTGGAGGGGAACAGCCCAGTCTCACCACTCATTCAGCCCGCTGCTTCTGGGGTGCCAGTGTCAGTGACAGCTGGGCAAAACACCCCAAGCTCAAAATCTATCCACAGAGAAAAAGCAAAAAGTAAAGAGATGAGTGAGTAGTTACACCCCAAATTTTGACATGGCAGAAGCAAAACATCACTAAACTCATCTGGTGTGTCCCCATTGGCATAGCCTGCAAGTGCCTTGTCACCAGCACATTGGGCCCAGCGATTTCCCCACTGCCCCGGAAGACAATTTCAATTTTCAGTTGGTTCCCTGAGCCTGCAGTATCAGAAATAGCACCTACACTCCTGCAAACCAATGCCACTTGAGAGTGCCATGTCTTCCCAGAAAACCAGATCGCTGAACTGCACACATCCACAAGCACAATGTCTTTGGAGGTTGCGAGACAGACTTGTGCAGTCAACACTGCATTATTAGGAAGCTCAAAGATTATACGAGCTAACACAAAGCTCCTCTCTGACAGTCCCAAGCCACTGGAGTGTCTACAATAGATTCATTACTGTTTTAAACATGTAGGTGAAAGAGGTGGGTTTATTCTTCTTTTCCATTTTAATTTTGTCTTTAATTCCACTTCTTGCAGGGAGCTAAACTGCATAGTTTTGCATTACCACATAAAGTAGTAGCTGTAGTGTTATAGCCACAACAAGCTAAGGTCATAACGGAAAGCAAGTTTTCAGGGAATAATATTTGCTCTTATCAGAGCGGTGCTGGTGCACACAGCAGTTAAAATACAAATGATAATTAATCCTCTGGTCTACCTAAAGATATCGTTTTTCCAACAAATCCTCCCTCACACGCCAACAAGAGACGGAGGCAACTCCCATGGCCACCACAAGCAGCGAGTCCTATGAGGGACTCGGGATTCACGACTACCCCCGAGATAAATGGGAGGATGATGTTTTGTCAGTATCTCAGAAATTGATTTTTTTCTGAATGAAAATTAAGAGTTAAGGGTGTCAGAAAAAGGCAAAGATAGACTGACATAGTTAAAAGCAATGCTTGTGGTATTGCCTTGACTGTTACAAGGTAACCAACTGCTTTTTGTAATTCCAGTTCTCCAAATCCCCTGTGCCACTACCTGGCTCTTTGGTCCAAAGCATCCTCCCAGCTCTCTTCCAAATGCTGCTTCATTCTCACTCCTCCTGTTCCATTTGTTTCCTACTCTTCCCCTTTCACTTCCATCACTGCCCTCTCTTCTTCATGCATCCTTCCTTTACGTGACTCTTTCTGATACCTCCCCCTAACAACCCTTGCCTCCCCCCAAGAGGTAAAGGACACAGAAAAGGCAAAAGCCTGAACAGCATGTGCTGTATGACATCTGTTGAGCATTGTGTTACTTATTCTGCTTGCCTGCGTTAGTCCTTCCTCCACAGCTTCATCCTGTCTTTAGGGGCAATTCTGCTCTTCTCTCTCTGCTTGCAGAGAAAAGGAAAGTGACTGCCCAACACACTCACGTAAATTCCTGCTTCAGAGAGATGCTTAAACCAGGCTGCTAAAGCTGTAGGATCCAAACCCACCAGCTAATGCTGAAAACCACGGTCAACTTTCCCGTTACATCTCTGCCCAGACTGAGAGACGCTCCTGAGAGCATGTAACGGTTGGTACCGTCCAGTTCAACCCCAGCCTTAACCTCAACTTAGCCACAGGTGCTCTGTTAGCCCTTGAGTACACACAGCCCTTGTCCCAGTGGGTGTCCACGTGAAAGCCTGTCACACCATGCGCATCCTGGAGACACACTGAGTGTTTCTCCATCCTACCACGTGGCTTATGACTAAGAAAATACTGCAGATACAAACCCTACCACTTCTTCTCACCTCTTCTCTCTCCTGGCCTACCAGTGGGGTGATGAATCAAGACAAAAACTTGCTTACAATAAAATACCACAGCTACTGTGACAGAATTTATTCAAATGTCAGTTTGTACTTCACTTAACCATGTAACCTAATGTTTTTCAATTAACTGTCATGTCATACCTCATCATAGAAGCTTTACTTATTATTATTCTGTATTAAATTTATAAATAAAATACTTAAAATTCATGAATCATTTGTTGAATCAGTTTTTGCATGACCTGCAATTAAAATATAAACTCTGAGCTGGCATTGCCTTAAACATATATAAAGCAGTAACTGCAATGTAAAATACACAAATTTATCTGCTTTGTCTAATCATAGGTTTTGGGCAGTATTTCAATTTAAATCCCATTTACATTTAGGACAATGTGTAAGCAAACATTTAAGTTTTGTTTCAGTCAGTGGGACGTTGGCACGTAGTGAAACACAGTGTTGAAAATAGAGGTTTTCCTGAAACGGCTCTGTAGCTGTGATCCCTTTCAGAGAAAAGGTATTTGCTTCTTCATTTTCCTAAGTCAATTTAAAGATCAACCTGTCTTCAGAGATATCTTCCCTAGCAGCTAAGTACTGCCTTCCTAAAAGCTGCCAGCTAGTTATTTTCTCCCATGTCCACACTTTCCTTCAAGAAATTTAAAAAAATAAAAATAAAAATTGGTTAGCCCTAATAACTCACTGCTTTTCCTCGACAGCAAAACCAGACAGGAGCACTGCTTTATGTAACAAAGGCAGTCAGGCAGAAACCCATGGAAGAGCTACCAGCAGCTGAGCCACGCAGAGGGGAAGCAACTCTGTCCTCACTACAAAGGAGAGATGACAAAAGCCACCTTATGAGAATGCTGCTGACTAGTCAGCCTGACCCACATGGGCCCAGATGTGGCACTGTGCCAGCATGATGCAACAGCTTATTCCCTCTGCGCATGGGCATCCAGGTCCTTTGCATGGAGATGAGCCTGTCCAATAACTGTCTTCACAGACTGCAGATTTCCAGTAAAACCAACCATAATTAATAGCCACTTTGACCTCTGAGACAAAGCCCAGCTAAAACCACCAGAAGCCCTTTCCTGACTTCAGTGCATTTGGATCAGAACTTGTACTTCACACACACACTTATAGTGCTTCAGATAAAGGCAAGGACGGCTGACAGTGTGTGCACTGTGCGTTACAGATATCCTCTTTGCAGAGGACCCTGTTGCAAAGGGTTTCTTAATGGATTTTGACTGTTGCATTTACTGTGAAATGAACATAGCAGATACTGCAGGCTAATTCATTAGCTACTTTTGATTGATTCTTGTTTTCATCACCATAAAAGCAGATTTCCTGCAGTTAACATAATGATCCCGATTCCCTCTTTGCTTACACACATTTAAGTCAGCCACAGCTCCACTGAGTCCACAGCAGTTGCTACATCAAGATTAAAATGGGTTTAACGACTGAAGACTTGGACTGGATAACTTAAATATAGGTTTCATTCACGCTGGTCTCACAGCGCTGTCCAAAATGATTTTTAAGCTCTTTGTACATGAGAATTACTTCCCTCATCTCTACCAGGTAGTTGCCTCGAGGGTGAAAAGCAGCAGTGGTTTAACAGTTACACTCAGTTACACTGCCCATGAGCTCAGGGTACGAAGCGAAGAGTGCCACATCCAATCACCATCACCAGGGAGACTTCTGGGAGGTGTAACGTGATTATAGTCAAATGTGGTTTATCAGAATGGGATGGAAGACAAGAAAGTCATTAGGCAAAATGGAATTTTGGATAAATGGAGGACCTTGGAACTTATCTGATATACCTCAAGGGATGTGACCTTCTTTTAGATGAAGTACCACCTTGATCAATGGCATTTTACATGACAGGCCCAAACAGCAGCACTGCCAGTAAGTTGGGAAACTTCTGCTGTTTCAACAACTGCCATAGGAATTCTTGCTACTGTAAGCCATCCAGACACTGTATTCAAAGGATGGTACTGTTCAGCAGAGCATGACCCCACAGCAACACTAGAGCACTGATGAAATATGATCTGGAATCAAAAGGGGAGAAGGCTGAGGTAAGGATGGAGTGAGAAATTGCCAGTCTCAGCTCCTCTACCATCCTACGAAGGTTTATTTGGAAGATTTCCATTCAGATTGACAGGGAACAGAAGAAAGCACGGACAGCTCAAAAGACAAGGGGTTTACGCTCTGTGCAAGGCTCCTGAGAGACACAGAACCATAAGGGAAAGACAGAAATAAGAGTCTAGCAGCTTTAACAACAAACTACACCAGTACAGAGGAAGAATAGTCAGAGACCAATACAATTATGCTAACCTTTTTAAGAGCCTGAATATTCAAATAAAAATCATACAAAAAACAGAGACAAACATCATGTAACTAAGGGACAGCAAAAGCACAGGAATACAATCAGAAAAGGTAAGGAACAAAATGAATTACAATTAACAAGGAACATAAGAGGCAACCAAAAAAGATTCAATACGATCTGAAAAGCAGACAGGGCAAGTCACGGTTCAGCAGAGGCACACAGCAAAGATGATGCACAGAAGGGTAGGATTCAACATATTCAACATTCGCCTCAATTTTCACAAGTAAGATCAACTGTGAGCAAATACTGCATGCAATCAATTTTAACAAGAAGCAGAACCTCGGGTCAGAAGAGAAAAAAGCAGCTTAAGAAACACTCAAAAAAAGATAGATGCAGCTCAGCAAATCTTGTGAGTCCTTCCTGACTCAAGAAAAGCATTTAAGGTTTCAGAACAGATCCCAGATGAAACATCACACTCTCTCTTGAAAGGAAACTGCGGGAAATTACAAACCAGTCAGTTTAACCTCATCCTTGCAAAGATCTTGGAACAAATAAACAAACAAGCAGTTTATAAGTGCCTACAAGACAGGAGCATGACCGAAAAAATACTACTGGCAATGAATCTGTCAACAACAAATCCCAATAAATTAATCTCATTTCCTCCTGATTTTGCATTTATAAAATTTGGGTTTGACCCCAAGATGGGATGAGCTTTTCACACTTAGAAAAGTATGTTCAAAAACTAAGATCACTGCAGCGTACTGCAAAGCATCTCCCAAATCTAAAAGCAGGAAATCAAGAAAGAAAAGGACTGAACAGCATATTGAGAGATGAGGCCTCAAACGCATAACTAGACAAATCGGGAGTAAGTAGCTAGGCAGTAGCTTGGCAGGAAAAGGCTTACTGTGGGCAAAAAAAGACAAATCACAGTTTTATTTATCCTAATGGGGATGCTGTCCCTAAAACACTGGGATGATTATTCCATTTTCTTTGTTGGTGGTGATGTCTCAGCTGGAGAAGTGCCAAAATTTGGGGTTTGCACAGTAAGAAAGATATTGGCAAACTGGGGAGAGTCCATATATAAGCAAAAGGGAGAGTTTGGGAAAACATTCTTCTAATCTTTCCTTGTAAAGCACATGTTTTCAGATAGGTTTCTCTAAGTACAGAAAACCAAACAGTAATAAAAATCTTCTAGAGTATATTACTTGTGAATACAAAGCAAGCAAGCAATTACATTCTAAATCGGGGGGGGGAAGGGTGTTAAAAGAGGAATTCACTGGGGCTAATTAAAAGCAAAGGTTTTTTTGGTGAGATATTTAAAAAAATCAAACTGCTACTGAAGAAGGTCAAACAATTTATTTATGTATTTATTTTTATAAAAAGAGCACCAAGGACAGTGCCTAGACATGCTGGCATCCTTCTCGGAGTGCATGAGGATCCTGTTGTCCCATCCTACAGGTGCCTGGTTTCTACAACCATGCAACTGTGCATAGATCGGGCAACTGGTTCGGCCACCAGCAAAATTCAGTCAGGCCACAGGACTGATTTATATTGCCTTCTCTCCATCTTTCAGCGGGCTTCCCGAGAAGCCAAGTCAGGATTGCTGGTGCAGAGCATGGCACTGCACCAACATTGCTCCCTCTACACCTTTCTAATCTGTGCCAGCCATGGTGCTGGGGACCTCAGCCTCAGCCCCAATCTGCCGTTAGGGTTAGGGTTTAGAGAGCCACAAAGCCTACAGCTCCAGGGACACTGGGGCTGGAAAAGGCATGCCAAGGGGAGCATGCCAAGGGGAGCACTGAACCAACATTGCTCCCACTACATTAACATGGTCTCTCAGAGGACAAGGCAGGTGTGCCAAGCCCTGCAGCTCTTTCACGTGAATCCCACCTACTGCTCCCCTCTTTACTGCTGGAGCATCTCAGTGGGGTGGGGAGGGCACCAAGGCTTGCCTCTGCACAGTGCCATTGAGATCGTAAGTTAGGGTCTGAGAGCAAACAGTTTTACTGGGTCGGTGACCTGCCATCCCCCAAACTCCCAGCTGGTCCACAGAGTGGGAGTGGTTCAGTTGAAGGTGTTTGTCCACTTGTTAACATGAAAGTAGAGACTGAAGAACACACATGCTCCTAGCATTTGCAAGAAGGCTCCCTACCTCTTTGTAAAAGGGTTCAGAATCAAAGTCAGGCTTTGGGGCATGACAGCTCTTACCTTTGCGCAAAAACGCCAAGCAATGATGCAGAACCTGCAAGTGAAAAACCAGGAGCGCAACACTATTAAAAAAGACCACTGAAGGAACGAAGAGGAGAGAATAAATGGAATAACTAATACACATTTGCTCCAAGGTTCTCTCTGCACCAATTGGCAAAAAGAATACAACTGAATCATTAATAATTGAAGGAACTTGAAGACAAAGGCATTTTCAGCCAACATTAGATAAAGGGATGAAAGAGGGCTATAATGAGAATTCTGACGATGGTATCATTTGGAGGGGGCTGGGAAGGAGGGGGTTATATTTAAAAGAAATGGTTCCTTTGCAAAATGAGAGCAAGCATTCTCATTACTAATGCAGACAGACGCATATGAAAGACCTTATTCAGCTGATGGTGTCACTGAACACCCTTTTGGACACAAGCTCTCCACTAACAATATTAAACAAGGATAGGAGACTGCTGTAGCAAAATAGAGTGTCACTTGTTTATATTTTTTAGCCTCATAAATCATTAAGGGATTAATATTAACAAGCATCCAGCTTTCTGAGCTGTTTCTTTACTCTGACGATTCTCTGCACGTAGTTGATGGACTATTTAAACCAGCTTAAGCTTTCACTGCTTTTAGAACTTGGCCCTGCAGACCAAGTCAGGGCCAATGTTACTAGCAAAACACACTGGGTATCCCTTCTTAGGAGCCAATTCTTAGAGGAATTTCCACTAATACCTTTAAAGGCTATCAGCTCCAACTTCAAAAACCGTATAGAAAAGATCAGATTAGATAAATTTCCTAGGAGGAGGGGAGGAGAAAACAAACAAACAAAAAAACCCCATCCCAACTCACAGCTCTGCATCCTCTGCAGAAAGGACTAGTAGCAACCTGTCATGAACCAAAAGCTCACAGTCGGGGTAACCAACTCCAAATTAACTATTGATATATTCACCCAAAAAGCTATTCTTGCAAACCTTTCCAAGCCCCAGCAATATGGTAGTGCAAACCACAAAGGCATTTTCAGAATTACACTATAACTTCATCACTCACCACAGCTAAGTTGATGGGAAACAACCAATCCACTACTCTGCAAGACAGAAAATGCAACAGAGCACCACAACATCGCACAAGCTATCTGCAGTCCCACCTGAACAAAAGTCATAAACAGGAGGACGGTGTCCCTCCTGCAGCTGTTTACACCCAGAGGACTTCTTCCCAACTCCACACGAAAACTGCATTTTCTGGTCTACTAGCTTTGCTCAAGTCACCTTCTGTGGTCCTCTGAATATCCCCGCTGCAATCAGCAGGATGACTGGAGCTGTAACAGTTAGTCAACCCAGGTAAACATGGCAGGACAGGCCCTACAGAGCCTGTTCTTGGCTGTACTCTGCAGGTACAAGCATGGAGCCACAGAAGCAGAATGGACAGAATCCAGTTTATAAGGACAGTGGGGTTTTTTTTTTGCATTATCTTCTTTTAGCTGCTGGGGATCTCTAACACTTAGACTCCCCTTCATAACTCCTGGCTTTTGGGCACTGTTATTTTCTTGAGTCTCCCTGGGATCATCTCTCTTTGCAGATCTTGCTGCAAGCTTAGAAACACTTAGCCGGCTGTGCTGCGGCTCAGCAGTGTTTCAGGGAGCAGAGAGGGAGCTCCAGGGGCCATTCACCCCGTCCGCTCAGTACAAGAAGTCTCTCCCAAAGACACACACTTACCTCTCACAACTGAGTCTTGACTTTAGCTCAGACTAGAAACGAAACCTCAAGACAACTCAAGTACCTTAAACTTGGGATCCACCTCACTTAATAGCAACCCTTATTCAGAGGACATGCAAATTGCCTAATATTTTGTACTGCCCTCATTAATCATTTCTAATTGCTTTCCAGTCAGTGCAAACCAAAAACCTCAGAATTTGGACAACTGGCAACATCATCCTTCAACATTTCATTGCTTACATTCAGGTATAAATCTTCTGCCTGACAGAGCTTTCACAGGACAAGAGATTAGTGGAAAAGGAATGGGTTTCATTATAGGATTTATTCTCTATTCATTGCATAGATGAGGTTTTTAAGGGACAAAATCAGCCTGTGTGTTCATTTGGAAACTACCAATCCTCTCTTCAACTTAATTTCTTATTCTTTCCTATTCAAAGACTAAATTTTGAAGAACAAAGAAATATTTATTGCACTTCTTAATAAAGGGAAGCCGTGAAAAGTCATTAATAAATCATGAACAGCTTTAGTAATAAAAAAATATAGGGCCATGCCAAAATAACCGGCTTTCACACATAAAGAAACAGCATGCAAACAAAACACAAGAAACCCACACCTGCTGCAGAGAGTTGCAGGTCAAGAGTCAGAAAATTCACATCTGGTAAGGCTGCCTGAGCCTTTGTTAACTTGTGATATTTCCCCAGGATATTTTGATTCTTTGCTACAAGATGTTGTCTGTTAAGACCATTAAAGGACTGGGAGCTCTAGAAAAACTCAAGCTAAGTGTTTCTCAAACAGCATCCACTGGTTACACCTGGGTGCTGGAAATCATCCGAGCTTAAACCACTGCAATGCTGGGAAACACACTTTTCTTCCAGCCCTTTTTGTTCCCCCAGCAGATTGTATTTGCTGATCCTTCTTGCTGGATTAGGCCACTTCCAATTGCTGACCCCCGTCAGTCCATCAGGAGGGGGCCCTAATGAAACCAGCTTTCTCAAAACAGATTTTCTTCTTGCTGCTGTTCCCCACTCTTACATTCACAGATCTCTCTTCTGTTCCCTTCTCCAGCCGCTCCTGAGGGCAGGGTTCAATATTACAGAGGCAAGTCACGTAAGGACCATATGCCAAGGTTCAGTGAAAGCAGCAGGACAAAAGGGCTTTCTTTTCCTTCCACCTTTTGGAGAGACTTAGAGTATCTTCTCAGTAAAAAGACATCTCTACACATGCCCCATCTACTGACTGTCAAACAGACCAGCTGATTCCTGTCTCTCACCTTTCCCAAATTCCAAAATACTCTGTTACTCTATAGAGTTTAACAGGATCTACCAACCATAAACACAGTTAAAAGCTGTGAATACTTAGAAGTATTCAAACCTTTAAAAAAAAAAAAAAAATGCATGAGCTTATCTTATCTTCTGATTTCTGCTTCCTGAGTAACTACCCAGGGGTCACACCTGATGGTGAGGAAAAAAAACAAGAGCAGCTCTCCCCCCCGAACCTCACAAAGCTTTCAGGCTAACACATTGTCTTCTCCTGAAAGATTTAGGATAATTCTGAAATGTTTCTGTGTTATAAATATAGGAGCAAATGTAAATAAATCTAAAATTAGATAAACATGGAATACACACATTACTAGCACTCCATTTCTTCCTTCTTTTTTCTCTTGTTCTTCAACCTATTTGGTGTAACATTTAACCATTCTCTTTGACTCTTCTTTGGCTTCTGTCCATCTCTTTCCCCTTTCCGCTGCTTCTTTACATCTATATTCTCTTCCACTCAATTTCCCATCTTTCTCCGTCATCCACGTCCTCAAGGCCTGCATCAGCTCTGCCATGGTACCTTGCTCACTTTTGCTGCTGTGGGCTGTGCGTGCCCTCCACCCAGGCCCCCATCGAATGCTTGCAATCTCCCAGCCCTCCCAAGAACAAGGCTTCTACAGCCACATTACACTCCTCCCCACATGCTGCAGATCCTTGGGTACATGCTAAACACATGTCCCCAGCCAGGTCATCCTACACATGGCATAAATCCTCACTGCCCACCATGCCCCGAACCCACACAGTGTCCCTAGTGCATCCTTCACTGTGCTCCTCCGCCCTCTGGCTCGCATTCCCCCCCATCCCCTGCCCCAC
The DNA here is from genome assembly GCF_034638445.1 of Ciconia boyciana. NCBI lineage: Eukaryota > Metazoa > Chordata > Aves > Ciconiiformes > Ciconiidae > Ciconia > Ciconia boyciana. The sequence continues at coordinate 38,633,189 of NC_132943.1, read as the reverse complement.
TTCATCCTAAGCAGACCAAGTGCTGCTTAATCATCTCACAGTGGTGTCAGGAGGCCCCGATAATTACTGTTTTGCAATGCATGCCTCAATCCTCAAGTGAAAGCTGTTCAGTACATGTGCTGGACCCTGTTGTCAAACTGCTTTCAAAAAATTCAATAAGCATGCCATTGGGGCAAGCAAAATGGAGCAGTGTTTTCTCTCCACTTTCCCCACCTAACCTTAAAGCCTTCTTCCTTGTCTCTTTCCATCCCTCTGAACAAGGGAGAAACCAAGTGTAAGAGCCTTCTCTATATAAAGCTATATTTGATTAATAAGTATACACGCACACATTGGTTCAGATTGAGTCCAACCTATAGCCAAGACAGAAACAACTGAGAACTATTTTATTTTGTTATGCCTTAGTAGAAATGATTTTACACTTTCAGTAACTTGAAAAACAAGTCACTGTGACCAGCAAATGCCTTCTACCCTGCAACAGGCAATCTGATGAGCAGAAGGCAGAGTGCAAAAGGCAGGTATCACCTGAAAAGTCTCTTGACAGCATGCCCCTAACATCCATGCACTGAACAGGTGCTTGCCATCTGATAGAGAACTCGGAGAACAAGATTAAACTAAAAAACTTAAGGCTTTTTTGCTCTCTCATTTTATTTTTATTCAACTACCACTCCACATGTTGCTATTTAATTTCTGTGGCTCAAGGTTTTGCCCCTTTAAAAGACCAAAAGACTCTCTCGTCCTGAATTAATCTTTCATTCCTGAAAAGCACTGGACTGAATCTCCTTATTTCCCCCTGGGTACACCAACGGTAGTGACAGCTGAACCCTGCCTGCACTGCCCAGTCAATTATTATTGTTTTCCTTCTGAAGCCCACAAAGACTCTTCAGGAGTGAAAGCTCTCTCAGTGCGAGGGCACTGCACAAACACCTGCTAAGAAATGAATGCATGAGACAAGATAATGGGTGGCAGGAGGAAAGAGGCTGTAAGGGGCAAAGTAGCTCACTGGAACCACAGGTAAGAGCCCAGTCCAGCTCCTGCATCTCTGCCCTGACTTCCAGAAGCCAGGTGAGAAAAGATTTCCTGCCACCCAGCTTTTTTCCCATGCTTGACCTTCCTTACCTCTAGCAGGGCAAAAGATTATTATATTGTTTACATTTTATCTACACTGCAGCAGCTTGAGGCCACAGTCCCAAACCAGCCCCAGAGTAGTAGGTGCTGCACCCACTTGCACCAAGCTTATCAGCTGCACAGCAAACAAACAACAATGTAGATACAGATGGACAAAGCCTGGCAGCTGCAGGATGAGGTGGGATCTCAGCTGGGACCTGTTGATGCACTTTCAGCTGGCACTGCATGATGTGGGAATCCTCTGGGGACAGCAAGGTGGCTTAGCTGCCATAAGATGCTTCCTCACATCTCCCAATCCACATGGAGAGGAGGCAGGAAAGAAAGCAAAGACAATGCAGCTTGAAAATTGGCAGCAAGTTCTGTATAGACTGGGAATAGGACTAACACACACACAAAAAAAAAACCCAACCCAAAACCAAACAAAATCCCTGTAAGCAAAGAGCAGTCAGGTCCGAATCACTTACAGTTCATGCTGACCATGGCCAAACAAATCTAATGTCTCTAGCAGTCTCTTTAAGTGAAAGACAGCCAAACCCCTGATGCAGCTAGGTCCCTTCAAGCTCCTAAAAACTGAAGACTAGCCCGCAAAATTCTTTAAGATAAGAAAAACAGAAAATAAAAATGGATTTAAAAAAATAATTCTGTCTTACTTGAAGATTCAGAGAAATGATGCTGCACTAAGTCAAGCCCAACCCTACCTCAATGCCCTGCTGAAAGCCTGGCTGCTCTCAGGGAAGAGCCGACCTGAGCAAAGCCTGACCTTAGGGACCAGAGTTTGGGAAGAGAGGGGAGGGGCCCCTCCAGGCAAACCTCTCCCGGGTGAGCTCCCAGCAGGAGCAGAGGCTCCAACGGAAAGGCCCAGCATTTGCCAACAAGGCATAGATGGCGCAGAGCAAAGCCCAAGCTGACAAACAGGCTTATTCATCTGCTTGCTGTTTATTATGTATAAGCACGATGCCGTCTGCTTTACTATATCCTTCAAAAGGCTGTAGCAGCGAGGAGGAAGGCAGCCTGTTTGCCATCCTCCTGCTGTGGAGCACGGGGTGAGGCAGGCTGCTCTGCGTGGAGGGCAGGCTGCCCCTTCCCTGAGAGCACCCGCAGGGGTGCTGCTGAAGGGGCCAGGGTGCTGGGCAGACAGAGGGGGACAGGGCTGTGAGAACAAGACCAGAAAATGGCTGAGAAAAGCAGAGCACTTTCATCTCACGTGGCCAGGTGATTTGGGGTCCCATTGCAGGCTGAGCACTGGCACTGCCAGCAAGGGGGAGCGAGGAGACTGCAGAGTCAGGAGGGAAGTGGGATTTTTGCCGTGCTCAGGAGAACGCATGTTACCCTGGTTGTAACCAGAGCGTTGCCCGAGCTGGACGGTGCTTACTGGCACACAGCCCTCGGCAGCCTGGCTGCTCCAGCAGCCTTGCCTAGGGGAGGGAACCTGCAGTCCTGCAACTTTTGCAGGACACAAAGTCGCTGCTTCCAGGGCCAGTTCTCCTTCTTCTAAAACAGTCGTTCCTCAAACTAAGGGAAACTACCTTGGTGTCAAAGCACTAGGTAGGATTGAGGCCCAGGTCACTGAAGAAGTTTGTTTACTGATTTCAGAGCTGGGTGGCTTCAAACCAGGACACATGACAACCTTAGAAGGGACGCCTTGAGGTTGCCACCAAATGCAACAAAGCTGCAAGCTATGGGATTGTTCACTGAACATGTGGACATCTCACGTGGTTTTGGGGATCCCAATATTAGATCAATCACTCATCCCATCCCACCACTGATTACTGCCATCATCTCCCCCGTACATGCCCAGCCCGAATGGTTGGTAAAGCCTCAGTGCAGCCCTTTGGAATCAAATGCTAGAGAACTTCATATATATATATATGTGTGTGTGTGTGTGTGTATATATATATACACACACACACACACCCCCCACATAACTGTGAAACACCCCATCTGCTCACGTTACACTTTAAATGCATGCAATTAACTGAACTGAAATGGCATAAGGATCTGGATCAGTCAGTGTCTTTTTACCCGACTCCCACTATTTCCACCTTCCTCTCACCCTAACATATGGAACGCCATATGAATTACTGAATGGATCACGCTAAAACTGGAGCCTGTAACTTCTATTTTTAATACAGATTACAGGGGGATATTGTCAGTCCGTGGTGCAGCATTGTTTGCCTTACAAGCTTGGTCTGTCACTACTTCTGGCAAGCCCCACTTCCAGCACTGACAACTAATTTCCAAACTCATTTTTCCTCAGTGCTCTGAAATAAAACTCAGTTTCCTTCTGAGTTCCTTGGCGGGAACTTTGCAGGAATAGCAGGTCAGGCGCGAGTTAGTGCACTGCAGTTTTTCCAGCCTACTGCTGCCGTTCTGAAGTAGCCATAGGATGCCTAACAAGGATGCCCAGTTTTCACTGTCAAAGCTACCAGGGTATCTATTAATGAAACATGTGGGGCTGTTAACCTGAGCTTTCATGAAACGCCGTTGAGATCATGTGCTGCCCCAAGAAACAGCTAGAGGAAGAGTCTACACATTTTTTGTCCTCTGGTACAAACTGGGCTTTTTCAACCCCTCACTGAAAGCCCCTCCACCCTAAGGAGCCACAACAACATGGTCAAAGTCTTGGCAGGAGAAATAATTGGAGCAACCTGGTTTGTTTATATGCTGATAATTAAATCCTGAGGTAACGCTAAGGAGACTCAGAGTAAAGATCCTGCAGCAGACACACACAAAAATACAAGGCCACAGCAAGCTCTAGTAGGCATTTTAAAGCCAAGGCAGGTCAGGCCAGCCAGGTTATTATTAGCTCTGAGCAGCCCATACCTCCGTGTTAGCATACATTACTTGAAATTGCAATGGTTATCAAGAACTGCATTTTCTCCTACCCTTGAAAATCAATTAAACCACTACCCTTGTCATCTTTACAGCCAAATGCACCATCAGCAATGCAGACTCAAGCCAAAACCAATGTCAGGTAAAAGGCTTCAGGTGAGATCATACAGAATTAGAGGGCACATGTGCCAAAAGAAAGTGATTTCTGGACAGTAACTCCTTCTTTCCTTTTAACCTATAGAGGCTCATCGGAATCAAACTCCACTGGAAGCATTCTCTTCCACAATGAATTTAATTCAGAGAAGAGCAACTCACACACACAGAGGACCATATAGATGCATAGTTTCTAACTGATTCCAGAAATGATGCTCACATTTGCATATTAGAATTTACCTGAGGAAACGCAGGTGCTGCCTAGGCAAAACAGGAGGCTGGGACCCACCCAGCATTTCCAGCTCTTGCCAGAGACAAATAAGCCGGTGGTTCACAGAGTTCCCAGCAGTTAGGGAAGGGAAGCTGGGTGTACTGAAGCAGCTTTAAAAGTGTTTAACAAAGCAGAAACTGGAACTGATATGTCATAAAACACTATCAATTACCATGAAACTGTTACTTCATTTTAATGTACCACAAATCTAAGCCTGCCTCTTCAGGGTAACACCATTTCAGAAGCAGAGGCAGCTTAGAGCCTCACACTTAAAATGTTTTCACATGTTTCCTCTCCCCTCAATGAGAAAGAAATTCCTTCCTGGTTACTCTCTCCAGGACTCTGAAACTTCAGAAACACTCTCATGTCTTTCCCTGTGACACTGAAATTTGTTGGCAAGGCTGTGCCTTCTTGGGTATCTGCAGCAGATCAGGCTTTCACCCTTTACATACAAACTCCCTTTCCTCTCCACCACTCTGCACTATAGACATTTTACTTTGCTTTCCCTGATGTAACACAGATCAAAGGATCTGAAGCATTTTAAAGCAGGGCTAGGATCTGACACGGATTAGGCATCCATGTAAAGGAATAGAGAGACCTTGCGCTCCCACAAAAGCTGTCTTCTCATTGGACTGGTGCATACAAAAAAGCAGGTTTCTACTCCTCCTTCTCCAGAGAAGGTAGGGAAGAAAAGGTGGGCACCTATCTCTTATGGTCAATGTGGCCAAACTTGATTGGGAAGGAGGTCCAAGCTGAGAGACAACCACCAGGAAAAGCCAGCAAGAAATGAAACCTCAAGAAGCAGGAGGGCTCAGGAGAGGCAGCGTGCCTGAGACAGAGGCCAAGGAGAGAGACACCCGGTCTCTGTGGCCAAGGCACTGCCCTCACTCGGAGCAGTGCCTCGCATCACAGCAGAGTCCTCGGTCTGGTCGGCTGAAGCTCCCCCAGCCCATATGTTCCTCTGGCTCACAAAGTGTGATGTGCTATGCCTTCACTTCGGCAGGGGGAAGAGGGGGAGGGAGAAGGGGGCAAATTAATTCAGAAGCTTTTGGCAGGCACATGAGTAACAAAATAAAGGCAGAAGTTATGTAGAGCAGGCCTGCACTGCCAAATGAAGTCACAAGTGGCTTAGTTCAGATTTGAGTCCTTTTTTTTATTTTTATTATTGTTGTTATTATTATTATTAGCATTTGGCAAAAGAAGCCAGGAAATACCTTGCTGGTGATGTCTGCTTCTCCCAGCACATCTGCTTCTCCCAGCACGAGCCAGTTTGGAATGCTGAATAGCTTACCCTGAAAAAGGGAGAACCACGCTATTTCCGAGCCCCTGACTTCTACTGCCATTTATTTAAGCAGCATTGCAACATCTTTGTTTTTGCTTTTATTTTCTAAGTTATTACATGATGAGAACAAATCTTCCCAAGAATGTTCATTTTTCTTCTCCTCTATTAACTGGACATGGTCTCAGGGAGAGAAGGAAATTTCCCAACACAGGCACTGGTGAAAGTTGAGTTCAATCTAAAAGGAAAAAGCCTCTGTTCACTTAAAAGCCTTATAAAGAAAAGAGTCCTGAAAGTATCCTGTATTTCAGATATGTAAACACAAAACTAGAATTCACTGGTTCATCTGAAAAGTAAAATACATGTACCCACTGCAGGATATAAATAACTCCCAGTTAAACCAACGTAAATTGCTTGCTCCCTGCAGCAGCAGCAGAACGTATGGTCTAACAGGGCATCTAATTTTGAAGGAACCTGTTTTTAACTTCTGGGCAAAGAAGTTTAAGCTTAAGGAGGATGAAAAATTATGTATGTTACTTACAAAAAAAGGCCCAGTTTAGCAATATATAGAGCATCAAATTCATAGAACATTAAGCAAGCCACCTACAAACCTCTTACTTGATGTGAAAGCCAAAAATACAGCTCTCTCTTTGACAGAATATACCCCTCCATCTGTTTGCTGTTTCAGGTCAGATTAAATACTGCAGCTTCCTAGAAAGCTAAATAAACTTCACCTAAAGGGACCCTCAAAACACTGACATGTCACTCTGGCCGGCTTTCTTCCTCCTCTCCAGAGTCTGTAGCCACAGAGAGTCCTGTGCCACTGCCGAGAGACCCAACACGCTCCCCCTGAGGCAGTGCTTCCTCACACCAGGCTGTTGTGCCAAATGCTGTATCTTCATCACGTTACCTAAAAGCAGTTGGATGCTTCTCCTGGGTGAACCCCAGGACCAGATTTCTCCATTTCTGCATGTTGAGCTTTTTTCAGAAGTGTGGCTGCTGGCAGAAGCAGGCTGTATGCTTATGTTTCATCCAGTCGCAACAGGGTCCCATTTGCACAATCACACACAAAGTGGTATTTTGTACTCTTATGAGCACAAACAGTTTCTAGGGTCAAGCAAACTTTAATCCAACAGCATGATGCCAATGTCATGAATCAACATAATAAATATTCAGATAAATATAATTACTGTGAATGTTTCACTCACATGCTGTTGGAAAACCAGGACTCCAAGTCCTTTGCTTGAAAGGACTTCTGCCATCTCAAATGATGGAGAGCCTCTACAGCTGTTTGCACTGGTTATCATCTACCTAGTCTGGATGGGATACCAGCACTCTCCACCCAGCACATCGCACTCACCACTTTCAATAAGCCAACATTCAATTTAACTCACTCGTCTGTGCCTGTCCTAATTTGCAAAGATGTGTGTTACCTTTCCTTTCTAACTACTACTAAAAGCTGACAGCTGTTTACATCACTGCATAGAAGACTATTTCATAACATATTGGATTACTGCAGGAACAAGCTCCTTCTCAAGAAGAGTATCAGCATAATACCTGTGACTTTAAATGCAAAACTAATCTTACTGAAAACCATCCTTACTTAACTAAAACTGTAGCAAATGCAAACAATAAAACCTGGTGGTAAGAAACATGAAGTACACTTCTTCAGGAAGATACCTGAAACAGTTTCTTAAACATCCTGTATAAACAGCTGCTTCAGAAGCAGATCTTATGCACAAGTGTTTAAGAAACCACTGTTATTTCAGAGATGGCATTATGTGCTTTACGAGGCTACATGCCTGAATCAGCTCTGTTCTAATGTTTTACGAACCGCACAAAATACATTGTCGTTCATTCTTACACCATCATAAATTCTTGACAGAAACACAGCTCTGGTAACCAGCCATTTATATATTGCTATTTCACATCTCTGCCTCACCTACCCATTTTCTTATAGCCATGGCTGACAGAAACCCGAGGTGGAGGCTCTGTATGGAAGCAGGAATTGCTAGATTTATAGTCATTACTAAACTAAATGAGAAGCCAGTGAATGGACCAAGGGAACCTGATGCGTCATAATATCCACCACGTCGCTTGTAGCTCCTGTGGTTAGCAGAAAGATAAAACTTAAATCACAACACCTACCCAGTTCTTCAAGAAGAAGTAGGGTAAGAGAAGCCACAAAAAAGCAGCAGCCAGGCACAAGCTGGTTGATGATACCAGTAACCCTTCAAAGCATATTGTCACAAACCGGTGTCAAGCCAACCAAATTACTCAGGAGCACTTAATAAATAAACATGGATCATTTTGTTGTAGCAGGCTTTTTCACCCTACACTTAGGTGTGACAGTTGTGCAATTGCACCAGCATGAGACACCTCCCCTAGCTTGCTCACCCCAGGACACACGCTTTCTCTCACGCACAGAGGATAAGGTTTGCTCTTGAAGCCCAGACTCTCACAAGCAGAAATGCTCGCAGTGATGCTGCCGCAGCCATATACATAAGGACCAGCAAAGCCTTTAGCACAGAAGAGACACCACCATAAGCAGCATGCTGAAGTGGCCCTGTGATTCCCTCTGCTATCTCCCCAGAGCACTGCATAGGACCATGAGAAGCCTGTGAGAAATTCACATACAAATGGTAAACTAATACCGAGTGCAAAGTAACTTGCTTGCTTAAGTAGTCACCACAGTGTCACACAACCTACTTACCGTTAAATCACAATTCTTTTACCTCTATAGTAGAGTGAGGTATGTCTACATGTATAAACAAACCCTAAATATCTACAGGATTATGGGCTGGTGCAAAAGTCCTAATGCCTGAATCCGAGTAGGTTTGCTACACGGCAGAAGTGCTGTACTTGCGTTATAGAAAGACAAGTCTCTCAATGGCAACCAGGTGTTCATTCATTTACACACCCACCAGAGCCAGTGCCAGGCTGCATGACAAGCAGCAGGACAGCCACCGTACACGGCAGGCCAGGATGGTGCAAAGTACTGCATTTCTTCCTGAACTGAACACAGTTCTGCCCTTTTTCAACTCTTCCCTTTCCACCTCTCATTGTCCCCCTAAGCTGAAAGATAAAAACTCTGGTTTGACAGAACCGCAGGGAAATGCAAGGATGCAAACATGTTATTCACAATCCAGAAAATCTGCTTTCTGAATTAGAAGCAGCCAAAGGCTGAATTCTCCAAGGCAACTTGCTCCAAGTACTTGATGTGGCCAAGGATAAAGCTGACAGGGCAGAAAAAAAGCTCAGATTTAAGCAATCAATTGCTGAGCCACTGAACCGAATACAACTGTGGATAGAACTTCAGAACATTACAAGACACATTTTGGTTTCATTTGTGCATCAGCAGCATCCCCCTCCTCACCTGTGTCATACAGCTGAGGCTGAGGTCAGCAAAGCTGTCAAAGCCAGCGCAGCCCCTCCGTAAACACCACAGACTGATAGCCTTTTCCCTGTGAGCATCATTTGCAGTTCGTTCCCTTTGGCTATCCAGTTTGCTGCAGCAATAAAAATAACTCTACTTCAATAAAGCAAGACCTATACAGAAAGACTAAATTAACAGGAGTTAAGTTCAGACAATACTAAAGAGAGACATGATAAAAGTATCATATCCAAACATTTACAAGGTTACTGTGCACAACAGAGAATGTGTGCAGTGGATATGAAAAAGAGGCCTATCAAAGCACTAAAAATCTAGGTAGTTATTGGAAGAAATTTTCTACCAGTAAGGACAGTGAATCAAAAGTAAAGCAGCACTAGCACTGGTGTATGCACTACACGCCTGAAGTACAGCGAGGGAACTGGGGAACGAGCTCTGACTTCTGGCTAACCAACTTACGTCACCCACCCAAATACTTTTTATTTGCAGTTTTGGCAGCTCCCACAGCTTGCTTCTCCCCTCCATTATTGTGATTTTCAATTTAATACACCATCATTTCGTCCTGCTACATTCCCTCCGAGCTAATATCCTGCTGCTACAGGCAGCAAAGACCCTTTCTGCTAGATTTTAACCTTCCATTTTCTGTGATGTGCAATGCACCATGGGGTGCATATTGCTACACTGCAGAAAGTTTTAATTCAGAAGCAATCCCATGAACACCTTCTAGGCACTAGCTGGGTCATTTGGTGAGAAAAAACAGCTAGGAAAGCATAAGAAAAACACTATATATGCCATAAAAAGACCAATCATTTCTTCAAGCAGCAGGGTGCTATTAGATGACAAAGTCTTGTCTCCCTTGAAATGCCTGTCTGTAGTAAAAGGGCCGGAGGCAGCTCTGTGCCGATTTCACCCCAGCAGGCAGCAGCAGGGCTACGCCAACACGGATCTGGCAGAGCACAGAGGCACTTTGGCTGGTGGGGAAGAACCACCACGTTGTTCTCCCAGGGCCACCCCAGGCGCTGCAAGATATCCATAAGGGATCCCAGTTAGGGTCACATTAAAAGGCACCGTCTGTCCCTGCACCCTCAGCTCTGCCGCGGTGGGACTGCTCCTTACGTAAGGCGCTCCCCAGGCCAGACAGAGAAGCCCTTTAACTGCTGGTGTTCCATCCAATCCTCCTCCCAGTAAAGAGTTTAATGAGGGCTGTTTTCAAGCAATGTTAGGAGGAAAACAATTATCTTTTTTATTTGTATGGACACAGAAAGTAATTGAGCAGAGTATGGAGGGGTGGGCAAGAGGGAAAGAGAATACATGGCCTTTTTCCTCCTCCTGCATACAGCTCTGAGCCTTAGAAGTGCTGGGGTAAATACTTAAGTTCACGGGACACACAGTATCTGAACTGGAAAAATATGAAAAGAAAGTGCAAGAATAAAAACATCCACAAAACCTTCCAGCCTTTTTCCTTGACTGTTTAGGGGGTTTATTTGTGTTTTGCCACTCCCACCCCCCCAAATCAAAGAGAAATTGCAATGAAACAGCAACTTTTTGTCCAATCACAAAATTTTTCTTTCCTGAAATGTGTCACATTGAACTAATCAGGCCAACACAAAAAACGTGCTTGTAGGGAGTGTGGAGTTAATGATTTGCTCAACAGGGAAGGATTTGACTTGCCCCCTTCACATCAAGACTCAGCACAGCTTACATGCCTCATCAGCAGTACTAAAAAAACCCAACCTTACAACCACCACCAAACTCATAATGGTGCTCAATTGCTCTGCAGAAGTGATTGTCTCCAGTAATTTTACATTCTGTATCATCTCTTTACAACTACAGCTTCTCCCATTCTTGTGCCCAGCCAGGACCAGGCTTCTTACCGGCACCGTTTTGTGGAGCTGCAGTCCTCCCCCCATGTTTGCTCACTTGTTGCAAGGCCAGACCCAAACTGCGGTGCCCTGTCAAAGGGACACCACAGGAGCAAGCCAACTCATGCATAGCCACTCAAGCACCATCTGGATCGCAGCCCTGCTTCCCAGGAGCTGCTCCCTTCCCCGCCGGTAACTGCCACAGCTGCAGCAAGGCAAAGCAGACACCTTTCTAAAAGGGATTAATGTCTCAGCACCAACTTGACCTAATAAGCGGAAACCAAACGACACTACAGCTCTACCCTACATGCTGCCATCCTACCCTGCACCAAAGGAGAGCTGAGGCAGTGCTCAATGCTGTAGGTCTGCCTTCTCTGCACTTTGCACATGCTCTGACTTGTAAAGCTCAACCAGCAGGCACCACACTGAAAAGCTCCTCTTAGTTCTGTTTTCCCCACAAAGGAAGTGCTCCTTTCTATTTACACCCACGTTGCTCCCTCAGCACAACAGTATTCCACCTGAGCACTTTTGTGAGTGAGTTTATGGTAGGTTATGCCTATTAAGCCAAAGATTATTACTGCTTATTTTGATTGCAACAGTGTTTAGGAAACAGCTGAGAATGGGGCTGCATTGTATCAGGTACTGTACAAACACACAGCAAGATTATTTATATAGATATGTAGGTGTTGTACAGTATCAATGTTTTTGGGGAAAATGAGCAGTAAAATTACTCATGTTGGGGGGGACGGGACACAAACAAACAAAAAACCAACCTTCCTTCATTTATATGCCTCTTCATTTATATGGTGTAAATACACAGTTTCTCTAGATAGAGACTATTACTTTACCTGCCTCAACTTCTGTTTAAAGCAGCAGATTTTTTATTATTTTAGATTACTTGGGCTAGAGGGCAAAACCCTAGATGTGGCAGAGAGTCAGCACTTTATACCAGGATTTTTTGTTTGTTTATTTTTAAAGTATCTCTCTTGTTTTAAACACAAGTAAAACAAAGTGCACAATTACACTAACACTTGTAAATAATGTTAAAAGACAAGTACCCCAGTGTGTTTAACATCAGTTTGAAAATTGTTGTAAGGGATGGATCATAAACATGATTTTGAATGGAAAGATTTCCTTCCTATTTTAACATTTTTTAAAAATGTCTCTGGAAATGAAAAGGACTATTCACAGCCTTGAAAGGATGGATTCTCTGGGGAATTCTGTCCTGTTTCCCACTGATACTGGTTTTATACTCAAGGCAGATTCTAATACTGACTAAGTTATCCAAACTCTTATCATACTATACACACACATACACCAAAAACAAACCCCAAATCCAGAAATCATGCCTTTTGAGGTTTTTTTTTTTCCCTATGGTAAAATATGCAAGAGCATAATAGCAATAATCTCCTTTCTTTCACACAATTCTTGTATCTGCTAAGCAATGCATGAGGTCCCCTTCATCCTCGCTTACTTCAGTGGAAGTTCCTATGGCATCCTTTGGGATAAAGTCCTTAAACACTGAGTTTACAAAGTATTTAAGCATCTGTATAACTTTAGGCACTTGGGCAATTCATTCTCACTTAGCAGAGCACTTAAGCACTTACAGTAAATCATGTGCTTAGTGGCTTCGCTGACTCAAGGCTTTAATGTTATGTCTTTATAGGACTATGCAGCTTCCATAGTGCGACTGAATTACAGAGCCAACAGCTCCAGAAGTTACAGACCAAAGTTGACTTCACTTTTTGAAGACAGTAGGGTTAATATAGAGTATGTGTACCGTAAGCCTATTATGTGCAGTACATAAAAAGCTCTGATTGGGATCAGATGTTGGCAGGTGTCATTAACTTGCTGTTAAAAGAAATAAATGTACACGTTTTAAGTGACAAGGAACCTTTGGAAACCAGCAGTAAATAAAAGTACTGTTCAGGATGAGGGCAGAACTGAGCACGATAGATGTAACAGCAGGTTCACTACTATGTACCCGAACCTCTGCAAGCAGCAATGCGTCTTTGCGTCTGCTATACTTTTCAATTATAGATTAGTCCTGGTTTTGCTCTAGTTTATCAGCTCTTGTTGCCATGGCAACACATCTAAAACTACCAGATACTTACTCCTCTCCCTTCCCTTCCTTCAGCCAACTTGGAATGGATTTGGAGTTGTTTATGTGCCTTTTATTTAGACATCACCTCACGCGCACATCTCCAAACACCGAGTTACTGCGGGTGCTCCAAACAGCAAGGCTCTCTATTTTGCCCTATGCAGGTCCCAAGGTTAATGGTCTAGATGATTTACTTCTGGCATTGATTTTGGCATACAATTTGAGCTGTGCGTCAACTACTTAACAGTTTTCATCACAAGCCCACTAGAGTAACTGGCAGGCTTGCTGCTGATTTAGTTACTGCTGTTCCCATTCATCTAATCATCAAACAAAATAATCCTTAATTTTTAAAAAAATGGTCTCTGAACTCCCAGGCATCAATCTTTGGTGTATTGACCCTTTATCACCTAGGTTTGGAAATTGCAAGAGAGTCCTAAATAATGACAACTTATCTTCACCAGTTATAATACTTTTTCTTCCCCCAGATGAGCAATGGTAAAAATCTGTATTTATTAACCTAGAAATGCTGTAGATGGGAGAGCAAGATGTTTCTCTTCCAGAGCAACTCAGTTTTCGTGTGCACTGAAGAAAAAGCTAACTAGGACACAACAGAGCACTGGCTGAAGAGAAAACTGAGCCAGCAAGACGTGCAGGCAGGACCAAGCTGTCCTCGGAAAGCCCCAGAGGAACCGAAGACACTAAGCACATGGCTACACCATCAGTTGAGAGCCTGCTGTCAGATCAGACTCACCCACCATCCATACTGTAAATCCCTGGCTCATGCTAAGAGGATGCTTCAACCCAAGCTCTCTGGACAAAGAGATTAGTCATATTCAGCATCTTAGCACAGGCCCAGACTATTAATGTGATCTGGACAGCTTTGGCATGGGAAAGGCAAAGCAAGCTACTGACAGCCCACCAGCAGACTGGAGAAGATGGCTCCACCTAAGCACATATCAGATGCTTTGATCCAGATATAAAGCCAGGCTCTGGCCAGCCACAGTGAGGCTTGATGTGCTGGAGCCTCCTTCTTATTTCACATTGCAAAAAGACCCAGAGCTAAGAGAGGTGCAAGAACTACCATAAAAAGGCAACAGTTTCCTAGACCACCATGATGAAACATTAACATCTGAGATCGGGCCCCAGTGGCGGGAAGAAGGAGGCAAGGAGAAATTTGAGATGAGGTAACTCACAGACTGGAAATGTCCCAAATGAAACACACAGTCAGAAAACTAAGGAGAGCACAAAGCAAACTACTTTTTATAAAGCAAAAGTCCTTGTGCACTCCCAGAACAGAATCACAGACTAGTTGAGGTTGGCAGGGACCTCTGGAGATAGTCTAGTCTAAGCCCCTCTGCACAAGCAGGGTTGCATTTGTTCATATCAGCGACTATTTGTCCAGAAGCAACACATTTAAAATAACCCTTTGGTCCCATTTAATTAGAAATGCAATTAAAAAAAAAAAAAAATCACAGTCCTGCATGTTAATTGGTCAGGTCAGTGGATCTTAGTCCTTTCCCCTTGAAAATACTGATTTTCACCTTCATTACGAAATCGTATCACAAGCCCCTGGCTTTACACAGCCCTTATCAAATTCAAGCCAAGGTACAATTTTAGCTATCTGAGACACTACTTTGATGCATTCCTCAGGAGTACCCTAAAAGCATTTTCTGCTACACATAAGAGGATGGAGCAAATGAGTCAGCACACACTGGGTGTGAACTTGTGTTGCTCTTTACTCCCTGTTCATTTATCTAGGTATAAGTCAGGAACAACCCCACTGCTGTCAACCGAATTACATCAAAGAAAGAAAGAAAGTGCACACAGCCTTCTAAATGAAAGACGCAGTATCATGTTTTATAGCTTGCATAAAACACTGCACGACATTATAGGCTCACAAAAACATGAGTGTTTTATGTACTATTTATTAAACCATACTTGCTGTCCTAATACAAGAGCAACACAAGAAGGGGATAAAAGTCTTCCATACAAATGCAAACCTACCTGTTTTCTGAAGTCCTGCTAAAGCTTACACTAACACACACACCCCTCCCATTAAAGGGATTGGGAGAAAAAGAAACTGAAAGAAAAAAAAAAAGAAATGGAAAAGGATGCAAGACAGAAGCCTGAGATGCATAGCAGGTAAGGAAATAAAAAGCAGACATCCAAGATTATGATTTTTAGAAATCCATGTATCAGTTCTCAGTCCCAGCTTCATGCCTGGGCAGTCCGATGGGAGCACAGGGTACCTGCTTTAGCAGAAAAGTCTCCAGCAAAGAAATTGCCAGCAAAGCTACCCCTTTGCCAACTGCACCATGCATGCCAGGAGAGCAAGGCTATGGCTTGCATCCTTGCTGAGAATCTCGGCTCCTCACATAGGTCTCATCACTGCATTCCTTGCTATGAGACCATGCATCAAGCTGGAGCAGCCCCTTGCTGACACTTGGTGATCCTCAGAGAGGCTTTCCCCATTCTCCTGCCTGGAAAGTGTCTTGAATCCTTTCTTGCTTTGCATGAGTAGAGGACAAGAGGGATGTCTTGGTGACTTGAAGGGTAGAAATGAAAGGTAGGACTCAGTATTATTAAACTAGAAGGGCAGCTGCCTGAAGGCCAGAAACTGGATAGATAAAACAACCCACTTGGGTGAGTCCTTGTGGCATCACTTTGATAATGGTTTTCTACTTTTGAAAGGCACCAGGAGCTTTGGAGAATGCAACCTCTCAAAGCCTTTGATGTTTCTCAGTTAGCTGAAACAACGCTAGGGCAGCCCTGAAAGCATTGGCACAAACTGGCTTCCACACACAGAAGCACAAAACCTCTTTCCTTCCTCTGATAATTCTCAAGCTCCTGAAGAGTCTGCCTCAACTGTCTGGTCCACACCTACATCCATAGATGTCTCCTGGATGGATCCCATATGCTTCACCTAGAGCACTCATTCCCCTGCCTCATGGAGAACATTTAAAATCAGAGCGGGGAGGGGAACAGAATTCTACAGCTCAAATCAGTCTAAAGTCAAACAAGAAAACTGTGTGCTTCCAAAGATGGGGATAATAGTGAGAAGTTTAGTTTGCTAAGGAAAAGAAAGTTGTACAGATGAATGTGCACACATACCAAGCCTGTACCATCTGAAGCTTCAAGCGTTTGAGCTGCAATTGGGAAGGAATTGTCTCTTCCATCTGGTGTGCTGTTAAACAGCTGTAGAGTCCCTCCTCTGGTAGTATAAACACCCTTTTTCTTTAGCGAGGTGTAATCTGGGTTACATGAGAGGGATTTAAGGAAAAAAAAAAGTAGGGTCCTTCCTGTGCTCTCAATGTGTGGATGATATTTGGGATGGAGAAGACATTGCCAGATTGCAATGGACCAGTGTTTCCTCCAAGTTTGTATCCCATCCCCAGACATAGCGGACTCCAGACATTGTAAGATCGTCTCCATTTAAAATTTTTTTTGCACATTCCATTCCATTCACTCTGCAGGTTCACTGACCGGAGGCTGATGTTCTCTGGACAAGAGTGGAGCTCAGTAACATCCCTTCTGAACAACCAGAAACCCAGAGCAGAAGAACATTTAAGCAGACAGACAGCACACAGCAACATTCACACCTAAGAGTGCTGGCCACAGCCTAGGAAAAAGGGTCTTATGTAGGAGTATAACTTTAATCATGTATGTAATCCCCTAGAGTCTATTTATGGGCTTGAAAATTAAGACTATACTTGATTATTTTGCTGGAGGGAGGAAGCCTATGATTTCCTAAAGTGATGGGAAATAGCAGCGTTCCAAGGCGACTTTTACTTCATTATTTAATGTCCACATTCCTCAGTTTAGCACTTCAAAAATAAATGCCTTTAAACAGTCCACCTGCAGCACTAGCTATATGATTGATTCAACATTTTCCAGTCACCCATGGTTATTTAAGTGCAAAATGAAATCAGAATAAAAACACAATAGAAGCAAACACATTTGGAGTTCAGAAATAACAAAAAGCTCCTCCTGTTCTTGAAGATATTTTCCACTCATTCTGAAGTATTTGTTGCTACAATGAAAGTGAATGAGGCCCTGAAGCCCAAAGGTAATTTACAAAACAGTTCATGGAAGGGAAAAAAAAGAAAAAAAGGAGGAGGGATCCAGAACAGAAATTTCATCTTGCTAATAACTATTGTTTCTCTATCAAATAGTTTCCACTAGTGAGGATGATTCACAGCAAACACCACTGCCAGCCTACCCCCAACAGTATTTAGTCAAAATGATGTTGCAACTCTCAGGAATAACTTGCAATAACCATATGATTTCCTGCAACAAAATGTCAGTCCCGAGCCCAATGCTATTGCTGTGAAGACTGCAGCTGTGCACAATGAAGCCCCCCCCGCCTCCCCCGGCCCCAGCGATGCTTCAAAGCAATGGTGGCACCTTGTCAAGAGGGCAGAAGTCACACCTCTTCTCAAATCTGCCACTCTGAAGATTTGTTGTCGTTGTAGCACAAAAATTTTGCCAACATTTCATGTGAAAAGGGGCCATTTCAGCACACACTTTTCTGAATATAATTTATTTCTTCAAAATACATGGAAGCATTTGTTCACTGAAAGCTAACAAGTATCTTAGTGGCTTGAAGGACCAGTACTCAGAAACCACAGGAAAAACCTGTGGCAACCTGTGGCAAACCAATTGAAGGCAATTTGACAAATGCTTTCCCTTTCCAAGATCAGAAGACCAGATGTGCTCATCCTAGAGCAGCCAGGTTAACAAACATTTAAAACATAATCAACAACCATTCAAGACTCAAATGTAATGGGAGGAAAATACAACTGTTGCTAGAACTGACTTGTACAAACTGTGCTTCAGATGCCAAATGACTCCTGGGGCTAAGTTCTCAGCATCTTTTGTCAACTGTTACTATCTATGAGAAAGCAGGGATGTTCATCTTCCTAATTAAATATCTAATTACCCTACTGTGGGCACAAACCAGGGCAACTGTTTGCAAGCACCAAAATACACATCCACTGGCCCTTAGTTTGGAAACCCACCTTTTGCCCTGTGTGTATGCTCCATTCTTCTGGCATTTTGCTTGCAGGGTGTGCAGCTTTCTTGATCCAGGCCAGAGATGTGGTTTGCAAAGTCAAGGGGAGGAAAAAAAAGGATGCCTGAAGGAGGACCAAATCTTCTCCAAGTAAGACCACAACACTCCAAAGCTGACAGTATCATCTGTGAAACAGCAACTGTCACGGCATTACGCTGCTTTCCTCCTTTTGTATTTCTAGGAATCTGGCTATCAGAATGCCTTTCAAGCACAATTTCTAACATCATAAAGTTGTATCTCCAACCCACTCTCCTGCATGATGTTAACTGTTTTTTGAAAGGTTCCCAGACTCCTAAAGTCTTGGGAAAAAGTTCAAACAGACTGAGATTGGTTTTAAATACACACATGCCTTGCAGCATGACATTTCTATAACTGCAGCCAAAATTTCCATTTACTTTAATGGAAAGTGACTGTTCTAAATTACTCCCCTCTCACTTCTCTACCCTCCTGCGCTCCTACTTGGATCTCCTTTCATTTCCTCACTCTGCCCATACATTCAGACCTCCTTCACTGACACCAGCCTTTAGATTGCTAGATCCCTCTTGCACCCTCAGTGTAAGTCTCCTCAGCTTTATTCACTGGACCCAGGTGGGTATCAGGCCTGCTACTGCAACTACTTATGTGCTCATAGATCCTTATTCACATGAGTAACATAGTACCTCAATATAAGTGTCTGCAGCGTGAGGAACAAAACAATTTTGACTACAGTAATACAGAATTACTCGGACCTGGCTTTAGCTCGACAACGATAACCAGGACAGCCAAGGCTTCGCTCTCATCTGCTCCCATCAGCTGACACTGACTTTGTGATATGGCTCAAAAGCTTTAATTAAGTGTGATCAGGATACACATTACCTTTGTGGCTTTTGTTGGTGCCTTTTAAAACTGTAGCCTGGCTGGGTGTAAGAACCATTATAGTAATATACTGCCAAACGGAAACATCCTTTTTTTTTTTTTTTTTTAAATAAAAGAAACAAACAAACTAGGGGGGAGGGGAAAAAAAAAAAAAGGAAGAAAAAAGCAGTAAAAATAGAACTGGCTGGAAACCAGAGACCACAAGAAGAGCTGGCCTACAGGAAATTGCCCTCATCAGTTACTCGATGGGAAATTTTTTCCCATGTATTACATGGATCATGCAGAGACAGGATGGTTTTACACATTCTCAAAAAAGCATATTATCACAGGACAACCTAGCCTGTGATCTTGTATGGTTGGGGAGAAAGGGAACAGAGAGGCTGTTCCTTTTCAGTCTACACCAGCAAAGCAGAAAGGATCCCAGAAGATACTCTGTCCACTGCATTAGCAAGTTTCAGTTAGTGAGTTTTAAAATAAAAACATTAAAATGTTTCAGCCAACATAAAGCATCAAAACAAAGTCAACAAAACAGTAACAGATACACCACGAAACAGAGGTGTAGGGCCCCTGACTTCAGTGGTTCTACTCATACGAGGGAACATTATTCATAGCAATAATGTCTCATCTGTTCAGGTCTTTACATGCTGTTTCATTGCAGAGGTATTACACCTATTTTCACTGTGCCACTCTAATTGAGCTTAATAGCATATTACTTAACGAGGTCTACAGCTACAGGAAAAGCTTACCTATTGCCTTTTAATACAAAAATGCTACATTTCCTAACCTTCTAATATGAGTGGTTTTGTCACAGAATGAGCAAATGTTTGCACAAATGTGGCTGCTGTTGCTTGATGAGGTCTAAGCCATGAATGAACAAATAGCAAATCTCCCAAACAGAGAGCTTTTGTGATGTGCAATCATAATCACAATTTGGCTCTATCGTCTGGCTAGAACTTCAAGCAGCTTTTACTAGTTACTCCTCGGTGCTCTGCAGGCAGTAAACTGTAGGCTTCTCTCAAAAAAATGCCAAACTATTCACTGACAACTTGTTTTTGTTTCTGAAACCAGTTCTCTGAACAGCAACGCTGCTAATACACAGGTAACAACAGCACGCTTGCTCCACAGTTCTGCAGCAAGGTAAGTGTATCATTAGCCCTATTTTTATATTGCTTGAGGTCACCTGGGAAGTCAGTAGCAGAGCTGGGTTTTGAGCACAGCCCGCCTGAACGCCGCTCTCCCTTTCTGTTGGCCATGGGACCGACATGCACAGAGATGTTATACCGTGCTCCACCCTGTATCCCAGTGTCCAAAGCCAGTCGTGGTCGCAGAGAGTCCTTCTACATACACAGCAAACTTTGGATCAATCCTGCTATCACACTAAGAGCAAGAAACATCAGGACTGTTTTCCACCACTTGCTGAGCTTCCATCATCTCACTGATGCATTTTTTAGGCCGTTCTATTATTTCCATTAAATGGCTCAAAGTTATCATTCCTAGAAGAGCTATTCACCAGCTTGGACTAGGTAACTCCCCCATCCCCAGCATCTTTTTTCTGTACTTCTTAAGGACCACATCTTGCCCCCCATACATATACTAATTAGCACCTTCTTCCCCAAATGCTCCCATTGCTGCACCACAAATCCCGCGCTGCAGCAGACTTTGGCTCTTGTGCCGCCAGCAGAACCATGAAGGACCAGCAACAGTGCTAAATTACAGAAGTTAGCTGGGCTGCAGCCTCAGATATGAAGGCCAAAATTTAGATCATAAGAAAGGATTGGTCTGAGGAAGAAGTTATATGAAACTGCAAAATTTAAACATGTAAACACAAAACATCTGGTCTAGGAAGTCTAGATAAATTGTCGGATTCCCTACCCAAATGCACAGGCCAGATGTGGCATTACTGTCACCTCCTGGTACTCACTCCCAGAATTAGGTAATGATCAAAAGTTACAATAATTCAGAAGCTAGGTTTTAAGGCCACTGTTATGCCTATTTTAGATCCTTCATAATACAATCATGCACCAACTGGTCCTTTATTTCTCTAACAACTATCTTTTTCTGTTTGTATTTTAAAAGAAAAACATTTCAAAGAAGTATCCCATAGTATGTAGAACTGTGTTTTTCCCCAATACTTGCCATGAAATTGATATTTAAAGCTCAGGAGAAATACTTGGATCATAATCATGTTTGATAATGGAAATCTATCATTCAGCAGCTAGCAAACAGAAAAGGGGATCTGAAAGTTACTTTTACTACAAGACAATTTAAGTTCTAGATGTTTAAGACTGCCTCTCCCTTTATTCTCCACCAGCATCTAACACCTGAAACCAGCATCTTTCCCACATACATGAAGACATGGTTTTACAAAAGGTGAGGCTGAATGCAGTGCCTCTCTCTGCTGAAGAGCCTTTAAAACGATTTTGCACCCTGCCCTTCAGGAGGCAGGTTGGAGGCTCTTCCCAGACCCTTGCAAAGCTCATGTTTGCTAGACTCCCCCTCACTCCAGTGGGCAAGTTGTCTTTACTTCTACATCATATATGGCTATAGAGATACTACAAGGTACCGTAAAGTATGAAAACTGTTAAAAACAAAGGTCATGACAGAGCCCTGAAGTTTTTCACTGGTTCTTTACCTGCAGGCCATGCTGTACTAGCTTTATCACAGCAGATTCCCCATGAATTCAGACAAACACATAAGGAATAGCCAGTCACTGTCAGCCCCGTTCTCCTTGTCAAGGACAACACCAGCATACGTCACCTCTGGAATCACATCTACAGGGAGCTCTGGCACTGCCCCTGTCCTGTCCTACAGCACGGCTCATTTACCTGTCTCTGAGCACTGACCTTATGGTCATTTTTATTTCCTGGCTGCTGCACTCCCTGCAGCTTACACTATCCCCAATCTAACCTCATGATGGTAAATAGTCACAGCCTGCTCTGCACTCAGGCAAAATTTTCATCTGCACTGCTTGATTTGGCATAATTTTCCTAGATTTTGTTATTCCTGCCTGAATAAGCTACTTCCTCATCTCTGCATGACTTCTTTTTTTTAAGTTCTTATCTTTATTTAATGTCTTTTCCATCCCATCTCCTTCAGCACCTAGGAAGCCTACGGACACTTCAGCAGCTAACCTGTTACAGATAAGAACATTCCTGCTATTTACCAATTTGTTTCAAAGCACAATGCTACAAAAATCTCTACTCTGCCCCGAGGAGCAGAAGAAAGGTCATGCCTTCTACTGTTTTCCTGCTGATAATCCAAGCAATCTTTCCTGTTCAATTTGCAATCAGCACTCAAAAGTCCTGCAGTTTAAAAGCCTGTCCTAGCACAACCCAACACAACCGCATTACGTGAGACCAAGACGAGACACACAATCACAGGCGCTCTGTGGAGAGACACAGTGCACCATAAAACATACAGACTGGTCTCTGGAACAGGGGATGTGCATGGGGGCAAGCACAGCACCCATCTCCCGACAGCTCACCAATACACCCATCCACTGGTCACCAGTGGAGAAGAGGGTCTGCAGCATACTTTTTAAGCAAGTGGAGATCAGAAAACGTCTCCAGAGGAGGGCACGATTTAAACAGGCAAATCAAAGACAGTTTTAAATCAAAGTGGTAAATGTGACAGCTCCCATGCAAAGAGTCTACCAGCACATACACCGAGACACACAGAGTTCATGTAACCCTACAAAACTAGGTAGCATATTTGCAGAGGAAATCAATTGGACCTGAACAAAGTAGCCTTTCTAGAAATGCAAGCACTGACATTTTACAGGCTGCTTCTCAGGAACATGGATTTATTTCACAGTTAAAATATTTTGTTCAATCTGCCTGGAGAACAGGCCAGGAGCAATCTGACCAGTCCAGGTCCCAAGCCCTTTCATTAGCAGAGCAGCATCACCTTTGCTTATCCCCTGCTTAAAGGGGCCTATTTTCAGACCCTACGGTAGATGACAGCCTCCTGAGATCTGTTGCTCTTGTGAAAGTTGGTATGAAAAACACACTGTGGGCTAACATCTCCCGAGAATCTCTTCATTATGTCTGCACCTGCAAACACAAAACTCAGACTTTTGCCCTGCTTCCCCACGTGCCACTGCTGAACCTATACCTGAATCCCAACTTCCAACTGCTGTATAAAGCTAATTAGGAAGCTAATACTGCTTCCTGACCGAGGCAGACACAGCCTAACAGGCAGGGCAGTGTCTGCTCTGCACCATTACAGACATACTGACCACCCCCTTAGCCTTACAGCAAGGGTTCAGGTATGCTGACCTGGCTGCAGGGCTGAGTCACATTGCTCTCTCTGGTAGAAAGTTCTGCAAAATGCCACCCTCTGCTCCAGCTCCAAAGACTCCACAGGGCTCTGTGCAAGGGGAAAACACAGGATTTGCAGAGAGGCCAGCAATATTTCCAGACCTGTAGGCCTAAGCTTGGGTTTTCCTGCTCAAACACTGTAAACCAACATCTAAAACAGGAAAGTATCCCACTCCTTTTTGAAGACTTCTGGACCACCTCTCAGTCACTCCACTTTGTTTAAGTGTCTCTCTGTCTTTTTGTTTTCTTTTTTTTTTTATCCTTACAAGACCAAGTGTTATCCACAAAGTCATCCACTTCAAAAATGCCCTGAACCCACAAATCACAGTTGCTGTGCCCAGGCACATGATTCATAACCACAATAAAGTTGTCTGAGGCTTGCCTACTCTATTCTGCACTGACACTAATTCTAAAGACTAAAAATGAGATGCAGATTGCTTCTTCTGCAAATATACTCTGTAACCTTCATGAGAGCTGGGTAACCTTCAGCCTCAGCTTCATTCCTTACCTGCAAAACATGGACCATACAGGCAAGTTACTAACCTTAGCATCTCCCATGCCTCTCTTCTCTCCAAAACTAAGCTGAAGTACAGCAAAATACAAAACCCATTCACACTCAGAAAAGAGCTCTAAGATTCCACATCTTTGCAATGTCAGCGTCACCAGAGACAAGGCTGGAGAAAGTAGCTTCTGGAAACACCGTACAGAACAGGAGACTTTTTAAGGCAGTCCTTAACCTGTTGCTTATGGGCAGACACTCATTCAAGTTGCATTGCAGGAAAGAAGCACTCCAAAAGCCTACAATAAGGCTGGTCACAATAAGGAGGTGATGCAACTGCCTGACATGTTTCAGCTAAAGCAGCAGACAGCATGATGTTCATACTTGAATACGCCCAAAGATACTACAGTTTAAAAAAGACTGTATCAACTACGTCAGTGGCCAGTCTCTGTGATCCATCAAACAGATACCACTCCCAAAACGGAGTGCTTGCATCTTCAAAATTCATCTTTTCAACTGGGAATACAGGAGACACTTCCACACACAACAGCAGCCCCCCGTGCCTGGCAGGGCTTTCACTCTTTTCACAGCCGTAAGGACTCACTGAGGAAGGGTGGGTGAAGTCAGCATGAAGGAACTAGACATTCTGCTCCTCACTTCCATCTAAAAAAAATAGCATAGTTTGCCCCTACCCCAAATAAACTTATCTAGCATGCAGCTTATCCAGGCAACCTGCGGGGTCTAAATGGCACATGCCCCGTGAAACCCATGGGTCTCCAACCAGGCAGCCCCTCCATGTACTGCTCAGCTGAATTTGAACCTTCTTGCCTCAGTGAACAGGCTGCAAGGCCCACCCAGTTTTAAACCTGCTGCTTTCATTGCAGCCACGTGATACAGAAGAGTGTTTGACTCCGGGGGTCCCAACAGTGGTGCCCTCCCACCAAGAGGAGCACGGCCTGCCGCACTCCCCCATTTCTTTTTGGTTGCTCTCTGGCCTTTCCAGCCAGGAGTGATACAAGGACTTAAGCAGTGTGAGTTCACCCATCAGGTCCTAGCGAGGAGCTGGGTAGGACGACTCGTACGCAGCTTGTTTGCGCATTTGTTTTTATCATCTTCCTGAGCGGAGGTTTTTGCTTCATTACAGTAGCCAAGAAGATGCAGAGTTGCTTCAGCTGAGGTGCAGCAGAACACACTATCTTTTCCTTTACCTTTTTTATTTCAAATCATTGCAGTTAACACAAAGAACACACTGAAAGAAGTACCATTTCCTCAAAGGGACAAATAGGCTACAGGATTTCTCCCAACGGCAAATGATTTTATAATTTGTTAATGATTAGCAGTGCTGTAGAAACAGACCAAACACTTCAAACTCAGCTCTAGATTTTGTTTTGAAATATCCTTTAAATGAAAGGTGCTCTCCCCTGTACTGCACTTGTAAAAACAGAATCACTTTTGTCTATTCACGGTGAGACCTGAAAACCATTTAAAAAAGGGAGGGAATTGCCCATGATGGGCAGAAACAAACAAACCAAGTTCCTGCACTATGCTACTTTTGTGAGACTTGCTTCTTCCATCTCACACGGTGACAGATGAACACTGAAAGCAATTTTATATCTTGTTCTGTCAGCACGAGACACTTAATAAATCCCAAGATGCAGAAAACACCCAGAAGGCTTTTTTTCTGTTTCTTTTGTCTGTATAATTACGGGCAGTAGTTACTACGCTCACACTACCTTCCCCTCTGCCCTTGCAGAAATAATAGGCAAACAATGTGAAAAACACAAAAGATACCAGGGGAAAACCTAATTGCTACATTTTGTGTAAATATAGGACATCTTTCAGGCGTCTGTCTGGCTTGTACAGGATCTGGTGCTACTCCTTCCGGAATGGCTTGATCCAAGTAATTCATTTTCTTAAATGGTTTATTTGCATAAGACTGTGAGACACCTGACAGCAGGGAAAAAGCAGCGGCAGCAGCAGGTGCTGCACTGATCTCAGGCCTAGGTGCTGATTAACACCAGCAGAGATGCTGATCCTGAGGAATACATAATTGCTGCTCATGGCCCGCGACTATTTTCCAAATCCCGGTACCTCCTTCTCTGCCATGCACAAAAGGCAGTTCCTCTTCATTCCCAGACAACCAAAGGGCCTACCAAGGGATGGCAGCCTGGGGCTTCTTCTGCTGCCCACGCAGCCTGCAGCAGTGCTCCAGAGAGCCTGGAAGAGGAGAACAGAGACGCCAGATGCTGCTGGCAAAGTTTCTGATGGATTCAGGAAGGCCAAACTTCACAGAGGGGAAGCGTGAATCCCATGGAAAGCAAGAAGAAATCATGGAGATGTGCTGCTGTGTGAGGTCATCCCAAACCTTTGCACTGAACCAAAGCTGAGGTTCCTCAAAGCTGGGTCCTCGCACCACTACCATAACTGGCTATCATTTTGAATTTGGTAGGCATTACACTCCCAGACAATTTGACTAGCCTGACCAAAAAGAAAGCAAACCCTCCACCATATGCTCACTATTACCGCCAACGTCTGAGACCAGCAGTAATGAGAACAGCATAAAGGCTTTCCTGTTGCTATGTTACAGATGTTGCTTGGTATCTTCATGGTGCATTTCTGAGACTCAAGAGCCTGTTTGCTGGCTGTTATAAATGCATGTGGGTGCAAGTCTGTTGAGATCAACGGAGCTACAGCAATTTCAGAGATAAATAAGCATCTGGCCCCGATGCTTCGAGCTTTCTAGCACAAACACAACATGTACAACTGCATTCTGACATGACGAGCTTAAACACAGCAATCTTCAGTTTCAGCTCTTGCTTATTATGAAAATGCGTAATTGTTAATACAAAAATACTGGCAGAATCAGTCAGAATTGTATTTAAAACTCCAAGCTTTCTAGATCAGCTCCCACCGCTTACATATGAAACTTGCCTTTGTATTTGCTTGAGAAAAGCAACAGCTTTTCATCCAAAGCAACAGTGTCCTACTTGATGGGTTGGGATCCATATTTTCTCCTTCTGAGCACATTATAACATGCTTCAGATGCATGCACCCCTGTTCTAATTAGAAACGAAATGTAAGTTTATATACTTACCTGTCCATACTGTTAGTGTTTGCACTATGGAGCTATTTCTTAGTTGTTAGATCAGGATAAGCTTTCAATTAAGATGTATAATGGAAAAAGGTACTTTGATGGAAGAGACAACAAAGCACTGCACAGGGCTCAGGAGATTGGAGCCTGATCCCGGCTGGGCCACAGACTTGCCTACTGTCTGCCGATAATATTAACGTCTTGAGATGTGCCTCATTTCCTTGCATGCAAACTGGAGATAGTAATGCTCCCTTTGTACTTCAGGAATGGATCTCCAAGGAGGCTCCTCCTTCACGCTCTGTCTGCCCCAGCTCTGGAACTAAATGCCTTCACAAAAAAAAAAAAAAAGAGTAACATGGCATTTTTCTGGCTCCTAAACTCGGCCCCCCAGTCACAGGGGGGGAAAGATGCAAGGCTGTACACTGCTGGGGAACATGGCCTTCCCTCTACCCACAGTCTTCTATGAGTTCAAACTCATTTGTGACTCAGTGCATGTTTGCTTTTGGAAACAGTCAGCCCCTGCACCTTTCCATTCACCTCCCATCCCACCACCATAACAAGGATTCTTGGGCAGGCACTATTTCCTGACTGGTGTCTTTCCAAACCAGTCTCAGGTCCAAAAACCTTTCCCCGATGCAAACATTCAACCACACAGAGCCTTGCCCCCCATGTGGCTCCTATCCCCACTGCACATATTCCCAGAACCTTTCCTATAGGAAGATCATTATTTTGTTCAGCAGGTACCTCAAGGAAAAAAAAAGAAAAAAATAAGCAAGCTTATAAAGTTCTGGATTTCACATGCAGCACCATTGTGATGCATTGTATCTTCCCTAGCTCTGAGCTTCTGATTCAAATAGTTGGAAAGAGCAGTCTAAGTGTGACAGCTCAGCTAAGAGCATGCAAATCAGTTGAATTCTTGCCTACAATTCTGTACCACAGCCAAATCTCTCCTAGGACTGCACTTAAAAACTAAGGATTGAGGTTTTCACATTTTCAGCCACACAATTCCCCTCGACTCTTGTTAAGAAAAGGGGCCTGTGGAAGCCTCAGCTCAAAGCAACCACCACTGCAGCATCAAAGAGAGAGAGAACAGCATGTATACAAATGTCTAGCAACACAAAGAACTGTGTTGTATGGCATTTGGATTATAAACCTATCTGATGGAGAAAAACAGCAAAGTGTAAACAGCCCCCTGTGCAACAGTGGTTAAAGAAGGACGACAGTGACATGGACCTCTAAACAAGTATTTTCCTCTTTTTTGGTCAGGGGCAAAACGTTATGAGGTCCCATTCATGCCCAACTCTCTCAACTCCTAGGCTAACATTCCCCATACTGAATCAGACTGCGTTCCCTAGAAGCATAGGGCTGACTTGATATCATCAGGATTTGAGACACCAGTCCTAAACAGACTAGGAATTATAAACCCCATGGCTTGACAGTTACTTCAGCTATGCACAAATATCCAGAGGAGAGGCAACAGAAGACATACGGTTTGTGTATCCTAAAAAGTGTTGTGTGTTTAGTTCATACAGTAAAATAACCAGATGATTATAATAGTAAAAAGGCAAATCAGTCCCAAGCAAAAACAGTGGGGTTTCATATGAAAGTTTTGCAGTGAAATAACTCCTGCCTTTATACATTGCTCAGACAAATGAATTGAAGCTCAGACAAACGAACTGAATTCTACAATCCACCATTCAAAGTCTGAAAATCAAGAATTTGGTGAATGGCTCCCATTAATCCCGTATGCCTCCAAGGTGAGAAGCAACACTAAAAGAGATACTGAAATGCCTTTAGATAATGAAGCATGTTTATGCCTGCAACAGTTAAGAGCTGGAAGAAAAATAACTGATTCTTCCTATGATTGTCATCCTTTCCTTTCAGGATGTCATCCCTTTTCTCTTACAGACCTGGCCACATGGAAAATCTGACATTCCCTTTAGACAGAGCTGCAATGAGACCCTCCATACTGCCCTATCAGATTGAACAGCTTTAACCTTGGTTCTGTTGTTACTGGTACCAGTGGGGAAAAAAAAAATTACAAGTGACTTTATGGGAGAAAGGAAAGACCCTTGACATACCACCTGTTGAGCAGTAATGGTTCCAGAAACATGTGAGGACCTAAGGAATGGAGATTTAAAAAAAAAAAAAAAAAGAAAGAAACCTATGAACAAGATACGAGTCAGAACTGTAACTAACAGAAAAGCTTCTATTTCTGAGAGCTACACACACTGAAATGCTTTCTCCCCACCAATAACAAAAGATACTCAAGTCATAAAGGCATTACAGCCACTATGCTCAAAGACTGTAAGTGAAGCAAACCCTGTAGGCAGAGATAGCATCTTCCACAGCTGGGGGTGGGGAGGGAACAAAAAACGAACAAGAAAAGCTTTCGGGAATAGAAACTTTTATCCTGGTCTTCACCACTCACCTGCAAACTTGCCTGTTTTTCATGCTATATCAGATCATCTCATAAAAGATGTTTTCTCTCTCCAAAGAGACATGTCTTGCTTAATTTAAACTTTTTAGGTTAGAATTAAAGGGCATAACGTCTCTTCTTTAATACTGTCTCAGAAAACATCACTGCTGTATTACAAAGAAAGGGCCTGGCTCCTACTCCCATTGAAGTCAAGAGCAAAACTCCCACTCATTGCTACGGAGAAGGATCTAATCAAAATTGTTATTATCCTACTGCCTCCCAGCCTCCTGGTATGGCATGCAGGAGGTAACAAGGGATATGTTTTTACCCCACTGAATTACTAAAACAAGAATTAAAAAAAAAAAAATTATTGTAAGGGCCTACTGGCTGGTCTAGCAATTTAATCCACTTAAATGAACTGCATCAGAGAGTGTTTGAAGGTTGAGCATTAAGTAGAAGCAGACACTTGCAGTTCTACAATATGTTGTTTCCTTTTAAAAAAGTTGTGTACCACCTGTTCCTTCCATTTGCTGTTTTTTCCTGAAGACACTGCTGGCAGTGGAATTAGTCATTAAAAAAACCCCACAAACACTTACTTGGTTAACTAACTAGCACTCGGGAGCTGCTGGCGTCAATAAGAACAACTTCCTCAGATACTCCCTCAATAAATATTTTTCTGGCCCTGCCTCTGGGTTTCACATCTGGTGTCTGGTAGAACATTAACTCAAGCATTTGCTACTGCTCAGAATCCTGCTGCTTTTTTAACTCTGCATCTTTATACATTATATGTAATCTCAGACAATGAAAAAGAAAGTGGCCCTTAAAAAGCAGCTGGTTTTGTATATACATAATCTCAGGCTTTTATTTATTTGAGTGAGTGGGGTTTGGACATGTAGTCCGAATGCTCAGATGCACCTGAAAGAACAAAAACAACAAGCCAGTTCTGCTGCTGTGCAATATTGACATACTTGTGCTGACCTCAGTAGAGCCATGACAATTAGAAATCCAGTCCATTAGACTTAATACTGCAAGCACAGCTGCTTCAGAGTCATATGGGTGCCAGCTGGTTTGCCTGCGCGACTGGAGAAAAGATGCTACAGCCACAACCCTCATTCAACACCTCCCACTTCGTTTCCTCCCTGGCACGGGACCTAGGGCAGACAGGCTTCCCTGATCCCCATCTGACCCACAGGCTTCTGGGGAGGAAGGTGTCACACAGGCACCCTTCCTGCTTTTCCACATACGAACAGCACTGCAAAGTTCTGCAAGGTGTGCTCTCAGTCCACAAGACAGGGCTGGTTAACATCACAGTTTGACGGTCTCCACCCTGAACTGCTGGATGCAGCCCAGGACATGTGTTTTCTAACTCTTCAGCATGCTGGCCAGACCACAGCCCTCCTGCTGCCCAGGGCTAACAGGATTGCCCACTGAGAGGGCAAGGCAGTCCACTGCACACCCCAGCAAAGCGCTGCTGGGGGCAAACGCCACAAGAGATCTCTAGATGGAGAAACTCTGCCTCTCTCTGCCCCACGCACTAGAGGGCTCCTTCTTACGGGGGAGCACTTGGAACAACAATACAAGGAGCACTTCCAATCAACTGGGGGTTTTTTGGTTCGGGTTTTTTTGGTGGGTTTTTTTTGTTTGTTTTGTTGGGGTTTTTTTGTAAGCTCAAATTCCTTGTAACTTCAACATGAACAGCCAAGGCTCAGTCTAAATAGCTTCTGCCTCACATGACTGACTCTAAGGTATTTAACAGCCCTTAGCATCAAACCAAAGGATGCTGGATGTGATGTCAATGCCTTCAACAGGGAAGCAGGTCTGGCTTTCTCTTTTTCTTTTTTATTTTAGCACAAAGAGAAGAATATCACACAGGAAGTCTGTAACAGAGAAAGGAGTGGGCCTAAGGATAACATCCTTGTTGTTTGGCCATGTGGACTGTCCTTGCTCCCCTGTACCACACACGCGGCATCGTCCTCCTCACAAACCTCTGCTGTAGAGCTCTTTGCATTGCTGAACCCCTTCACGCTTTCTGCTCCTAGCAGCAGAGTAGGAAAGACTGGTAATGAGGAGTATACGTGAGCAGCTCCAGAAAACAACTTGAGGTGCATAATCTTACACTGGGAACTAGAGAATCAGTACACCCTGATGCGATGTCTCTTAGATTTCTCCAAGAGATCAGGTGCCTTATTACAATCATTTATTTTCTGTGCTATAGGAGACCACTTTTACAAGGTAAGCGGCCAAAAAGAGCAGCAATTTTAAAGACAGAAGCACACTCCATGGTATAAGTGGTGATCACAGTTCTCATATCACTCTTTTAACAGTCTAGAGGTAAATGCTTAGCTAGATCTGTCTGTTTATAGGGATTGTAAGAACACCAGCTCACTCAGTTTCTTCCTACCTCACATTCGACAGAGAACAGAGGTGCCCAAACACCAAAAGCTTTTTCTAGATTGAATGGAAAGAGAGAGGTTCTCCAGAAAATGGCTCAAGCACACATGACCTTCACAGCCCTCCAGAGCTGCTAATCTACAGACTCTGCTCTCTGCAGGAGGGGAGCAGGGCGAGCACACTTCTTGCAAGCAGTAGCCACACACAAGGGCCTAATGTTAAGCTAGGCAATGCAGGTCTTGGGCTTTTGAAAAGATTCTCTCAGTTTTTTTGTTCATACCACATGGAAATTCACCACTAATTTGTACAGGTCTGGGAACTACTTCCTACATACACTCATGTTCTTCCTGTGAAATAATCTGATAAGATTTAAAAACATGTTTTTGTTGCCTTTTTTTTTTTTTTCAGATTCTCAGTAACACACAACTGATGCACTTACATTTCATGTTTTCTTTTGAGGATCTGGGTTTTATTGCCTGCAAGTGTGAAAAATTAGGTAATATTTAGGTTCAATATATGCCTGAGCTTGCACAGACAGGCCTGAAACAAATGGTCTTGCTTTCATTCCTTTGTGCAAGATACACAACTGCTATGTGATGAGCAAGAAGGAGGGGGAAGGTGCTTTGGGGCAGTCCAGAAAGTGATGCAACAGAGTCAGACCAACAAATGGATGAAGATTTTTTTTCTGTGCCATTTACGTGGGTTGCGTACAAGGTTAAGAGAGGGTTATAAGGAAGGGTATCAAGACAAAAGGGAGAACTGAACATTTAGTGTGCTGTGAAAAAGTAACATGATCTGAACACGCCTTAGATTCACGCAGGAGAAGAGGGAAAGAGAATAGTATCAGATAGAAGAACTAACAAAATTCAAAGTTTACAGTGTTTGTTCAGCCTTGGTCTGGGGCTGCTCCTGCAGCCTGCACTCACTGTTTGATCAGCTTACTAAAATGGGATATAGGCAACCTATTATTTAATTACAAGAAGCTTTTTTGCTCTCCATTTATGCAAGAACACATCTTCTCCACATGGTAAATTGTGAGCAGCTCAAACACAGCTGAAAGTACCCACATTCTGGGCACAGAGAGAATCGGATTACTACTCACTCCTAAGAGCAGACAAGGAGTTCCCCTATCCCTTTCACCTGACAGCTCCCCAGCCTGCACTGACTTTCCTGGTTACACACATCGCTTATTTGTGATGAGCTTTTGGTAAGAGCAGACAGCGCATTCAAGACCCTGCCATCAAGACTTTTGAAGCTCAGACTAGCACCAGTGAATTAAAATGCAGAATGAACTCTCCTCAACTCCACTGTTACTCTTTGCAAAGAGCACCCACCAAACAGCTTCGTCTACACTTTAAGCTCAGATCCTCAAAAATCACTCTCTTCCATTAAAGTTATTGGGCTTTGCTTCATTACAGCTTTGAAAGACCCAGCTCTTCCTGACCATTTAACTTTTTGCCTAACAAATCATGTTCAATGACACAGAGAGGCTGACAAGGAGCAGCTAAAAGAAGCGTCTTGCACTCACTGAAATCAAAGCTAGACCTTTTCTCCCTGGACAAGGATTAATACCATGAGCAGGACCCTGGCAGTTTCCTTTCAAGTATTTTGACAACTGGAGGCTCGCTGATAAATTTTCACACCTCACCTATTTCTCTCGCTGCCTCCCACAAACACACATGAGACAAGGCTTACAAGACTATGGCAATTCTTTTTAGCATCTTGAAAATACAAACAGTATGTCTGCACTGCAGCCTGTCAGAGTTATAACACAGGATTTCAGAGCTGACAACAAACACTGCACTCTGAAATACCCAGCAGAGATACTGCTGCTCTGCACTGAAATACTGCCGCTCACACTGCCGCTGTGGACATGTACTTTAGAAAGACTCATGCCTTCAGACGTAGGAAAAAAGAACCATGACCTCCAAGAGAGAAGAGAGGGGCTGCAGTAAAAGCAGCAATGTTGCGGCCAGAAGAAACTGCCCCTAGCACACAGATGCAGGCAACACGTCCCAGTTTTTACTCCTTTAGAAGTACTCCTTTACTCTTGTCCTTTAGAAAAAAGGACAAAAACCAGCTCCGGGAAAGAAAAAAAACAAAACCAAACCTATGACTTCATCGTGGCTGTGCAGTGTCACCAGATAAACCTGGTGCTTGAAAACTTCAAGTAGCTGAGATCAGCACTTTTCTTGGCTGAAGAGGAATAGCCAAATAATTGTCCTTGCAACAACCACTGGATAAAGTGAAAATGGTATTTACCGGATCTCTTTGTGTTGTTTTTCACTTGAGCCGTTCAAATAACCAAAAGCTGTCTGCACCCATTACACAAACCCTCCTCTGAATGGATAATGCCAGGGTGCAGTGGGAAAGCCAGGGATCAGCATTTCTTTGCATCTCTGCTGCGTTGCAAATTTGTATTCCATAAACAACCTCAATAAAACATTTCAACAAACCAGAGCAACAAACCCTCAAACAAGGTGAGCACGTGGTGACTGATAGACAAGTAATCAACGCGTGTTGCAGAGAACATTCTTGGCAACCATGAACCCTAAATTTGAAGTGTGAGAAGAGGAAAATGCCACGTCATAGATTCAGCTTGCAGCACTTGCACTCAGCAGCACCGGCTTTTGGATAGCTCAACTCGTACTGCCAACAGGACATTTCCTACAGAAAACAGACACCTGCACAAAAAAGTTGGCAAAAATCCCAATGTGTTTTTATTTTCACTGAAGTTTCCACCTCTGTGTCATAAACACCTTCACTCTACAGCCCAGGAAATCTATGCATTGCCTTTGTTTAAAACACTTTCAAAATACATAACACGCATACATGCAGACATAGGAGGAGTCCTGTCAAACTATTTGGTTTTGTTTGAACAAGCCACAGAGGTTCATTAGGCAATCCATCCTAGTAAAGTCGAGATATGCAGCATTGCCAGTGCTCTGGAATGACTGATAGGACACCAACAAAACCAGAAAACCCACCTTTTGGTGTCGTTGTCACGTTGTCAGTCACAGGATGTTTTAGTTCAGGTTTCCACAATCTGAAACAAAGCAAAAGCTCTCAGTTAGTGGCAACTATTCAAGGGAACAGGCTCTCATATTTTATTAAATGAGTTAAAGACTCATGAATTGCAACATGTGATTAACAAAATACCTTCCTTCTCTGCTTTTGCTAACGTGCAAAGTTACACCAAACTCGCCTTTCCAGTGACTAGAACCTCTCCTGCCATCATAGCTTACATCCCTTCATATGTGTCAGACCACGTCCCACTGAAGAGCTTGGACCTTCAGAATGCCTGTTCTCATAAAAAGTGGATATCCACAGAAAAGCAGATTCCACTGAAACGCAGCCTATACTGATGATTTCTGTGATCAGTGTTTCACAGAAAAAATTACACCCCTTCTTACTTTACAGAAAGGAGATCTGCAAGCAGAAGATCTTTCATGTATCTAGATTCACCAAAAATTACAAACGATGGTAACAGCAACAACCAAAAGTACAACGAGTCAGCAAACAAAGAACGTAGATAATACAACTTAAATTACCAAAAGCTTCCTTGTTTCCAGGAATCCCACAGTGATACCGCACAGTAAAAAATGACATGCTTACAAGCTGCAGACCAGACTGATGGGACCCATAAATTGAATATCATGTAATTGAGTATCACGTACCACTGAGAAGCTGCAACGGGGAAGTGCTGCCGAGCAGTCACAGAGGAGAATCCTCTCTGGTGCTACAGCTGTTTAATGCATGACCTTGGGCACATCCTGTTTGTGCTCTAGTTACTACACTACTACCACCTTAAGATGAGTATAATATCATTGCAACAGCATAAATGAGGATGGATTACTGCTTTGCAAATCCTGGGAAAGGCTGGGCATGGGAGAAGCACCTATAAAGTGCATATTGTTGGTATTTATGAACTGCATGGAATTGCCCAAGAAGGAGGGAGAACAGACAGACTTCCCTTCCCAGCTTCAAGCCAACAGCCAGCAAACAGATCACTTTCCAGTACTATCACCCTTAATCAGCATGCACCCCACCTGGAGAATTAACTTTTGCCAGAATGTGAATAACAAAAAATCACAGCTGAACAAAGCTATATTAGATACTCACTACTTGACAGGGGAAGGGTGGGGAGAAGATAAATGCTAGCAGGAATAAAAGCACTTTGTACTTTAAGTCAACTTTGCTATGTCTCACTGTACCCATGAGCATAGGGATTGTCACTGAAAGTAACGGCAGTCTTGCTTCTGACTTTATCAAACTTAGAAATGAAGCATTTCATTTCACAGAAAGGTAGTGAAGGGCAGATTCAGTGTCTTGCCAAAGTTAACATGAGGCAGCGGCTGAATCATGAGCAGAAAGCAAAGACCCCATCCTTACCTCCTGCTTTTAAGCATGGGGCAACTTTATGAAAAGCAAAAAAATATTAAGTCTGTATTGCACACTGCTGTCATAACTGAGGATAAAGATGGAGGTGTAACAAGGAAAAAAATGGAAGAAAACTCAAGCTCAACTATTTCTTCTTTCCTCCCAATACCAGAAAATGAAAAGTCAGTTCTTACAATATGCTGGCCAGGCGTGGTCCCTATTATCTTTGGTTAATTCCATATGTCTGAGAAGGAAATCAGCTCTAAGCCGGTTAGACTTGCTAAATGAGATTTGTCTAAGGCCCCACCCCTAGGTGCAGTGTCATGCACCAAAGATTTGGCATTCTTTAGGAAGATGCTACTTGTCCAGACACTGTTAATAGTGGTCAGCAAAACACAACCATCTAACAACTCATACCTAGCATTCCCCTCTTGAGCAAAACCCCATTCAGCACCTGCTAATCTCTGAGGAGCTCCCAGTCCATATCCAAAGCAAGAGATGAGTAGGGATGGTACCAGCAGGACCCCTTTTATAAAGCTTCTGATGAGCATATGATGGACAAGCACACAACCCTGGCACCTCCAGCAAGCGGAACTCCCAGCATCTTTAAGGCCTGGTCCACAATGTTTACTCCGAGAGACTTTAGACTAATCCTAATACGTCACGATAAAAGGGACGATAAAAGGCACGATAAAAGGTCACGATAAAAGGGAAACAGACTTGTTGCTAGCAAGATAATGTGGTTGTGAAACACCGATAAGACACCTATTTACTTTTCTGCTTCAGTTATGCTCAGTTAACTCTGGTTTAGGAACCTCAAGATTTTCAGAATCACAGCCCTGACTCATGCAGCCTGTTGTGAACACCCAGGAAACGTTTAAGAACAGACTACTAATAAATAAAGTACCGTGCCAATTGCTTGACTTGGAGAAAACACAATTAGCACTGCTCCATGTTGGCATTTTGTCTTCTGAATGCTTGTTGGCTAATAAAATCAGGAGCTGTTTTTAAAGAACATGCCTATATTGAATAATTTATCTACCCCTTTCCTGTAAATACAGTGGCATTTGCTAATGCTGTCAGCTTTTATGTGAAGTTGGTGTTCCTGCAAGGAGTCACACTGACAGATCTGGTTTGCAAAGTCTTTCGCTAACAGCTTTCCAGTAACATGCAATAGCAAAATAAAGTTGTCCAGTATTTGCCATCTTTCAGCCTATGCCAGCCCCGAGGAGGGGCACGTGCTACAAAGACAGCTGTGCTTATCTGAAATCTCCATTGGCACAGCTGGACACATCAAGATCTTCTAACACCCTGGGTACATTTCATTTCAGAAGATGGAGTTGGTTTGGCTAAAAGGGAGAAACTGTTTGAAAATCTGAAGGCAGGAGATGGATTAGGTAATGGTGATCATGAAATGACAACACCAACTATTCCAAGAGAAGGAAGGAACGAGTGCAGCAGATTAAGGGTAGTGAATCTCAGGGGGAAAAAAAAAAAAAAAAAAAAGATAGATTTTAGGCAACTCTGCACTGGTCAGCTGGGCTTCATGGGAGGCCAAAAGAGTGCAGGAAAGCTACAAGTGCTGGAGATGAAATAGATACAAAGGTAAACTATTCTGTGGCAAAAGAAAGCTGGGACATCAAGTAACTACAGTGCTGACCAAAACAGAGACATATGTTTAAAGAATATTAAGAAGAAACTCATGTAGGTAAGTCAGCTGAAAGAGGTGAAATTAAACTACAAATTTTTGTAGTTGTATTATGCTAAAACAAACAACCCCAAAACAAAACAACCACACACTAATAGATGAAACCACTGACACTGCAAACTCACAAGAGATGAGGGAAGCCCTAAAGCGCTGCCTGAAGGCATGCACAGGACCACCATAAAAAGGTAAGAGGATGACGACCACACAGGGAACTAGAGACCTGTCAGTCTCACTCAGATTCCTGAAACAAATCATTAATCAATTATAAATACCTGAAAGATGGTTAGATGATCAAAATCAGCAAATCTGCTTCTGTAAAGAACCAACCAAGACAAACTGGTCTAATCTAGTTTTTTGTTACAGTATAGCATATTTACTGGAAAAGGGCAGCACAGACACGCTATACTCTTCAGGGGTTTGAATGAGTTCTCAGAGGGGTCAGTCTGGGGCTCACTTCTTTGCAGTATTTTGTGTGACTAGCCAAAAAAAAGCACTGAGCTGAGACAGTTTGCAAGTATTTCATTAGGTCCAAAATCAATGCCATGAACCCCAATGATGCAAAGTGCTATAGTAGTGCTGCTGCAGGGGCAGCAAAAAGAAACTTTTCAGTACACAGCTTCATCCACCAAAATCTTAGCTGAAACCCAACAAGCTGAGCCCAGGTACATGACTTTGCACAGGAGGAGCTGGGGTGCAAACCCACATTCCTCTCTACTGTACTGTGTGGAGGCAAGCCACACCCTGCAGAAAAGCAAAGCAAACAACTGGATATTCAGCTTCCAGAGTCAGAATTTCCAGAGCTCTTCTGTCAGAGCCATCAACATAGTACTGTTAACTCTTGTCTGCAACACAGACATGCCTTAAGACAGGAGATAATCCTCCACAGTATAAAGCTAGCAGTTGTTGAACATGTCTGAAAGACTAGCAAAGGAGATTTAGGCTAATCTAACTAAATTAGGAACCTACTGAAGCTGTACACCACCTTCACTAGACAGTCAAAAAGAACCAGGTAAACAGGATGGGGATACCTTGGGGAACTTGCCTCCATAACCAACGTCTGCATCATATCTCTTGCAATTCCTTCCAGCCTTGTCCATCTACCTTTCTTTGATCTGCCTACTGCAGATAATGTACAGTCCAAGTTTTTTGGTTGTTTGCCTGCCTGCATGTGATGAAGCTGAGCAGCAAGAGCTGTGGATGTACTCTGAAGGCCTTGTCCCTGAAAATACACTAGGCTAATTCACATTTTGGACTGAGGTTCACTTTTGAAGCCTACTGCTGCAGCCCGCTCACAGCAGTCTGTGTGAAGGGAGAACAAATGCATCTTCTGTTTCTTTAAAAAGCCAGAAATTTCAAAGCCCACTTTAATTGGAGTAAGACTGTTCCTCATCTGCTGTGGTACTTTTGATAGCCTCTCTTACCAACGCCTCATGAAATGAAAAGTTTAATGAGTTCTAAAAACCCCAGAATATTTTTGATTGTTTACACATGAAAAATTATCTATGGCTCAGAGCTGAAGAGGGAGTAACGTAACACATCTGTGGGGCATCTTCCCTGCTGTGCAAAAAAGGAGCAGACATACATTCAATATCATTAATGGAAGCTGAGAGCCTAGTTTCCCAGGAGCTATATGGAGCACATACCCTTTCAACTTTAATCTCCCAGTTTCAGGGACAGGAATTCACACCAAAAGTACATTGTGCGCTGTCAGTACTTCTGCAGCGACAGACCCTCAATGCTTCTGTTTGGTTCTTTGACTGATCCTGTTATCCTTTTGCCATTTTTTAATGTTTAAACACATTTTCAAAGGTGCAACTCAACACACTGCAAGGGTACCAACAGTGCAAGAAAATATGTAACAAAAAAAAAAATTGAATTTCAAGAGCAAGCGGTGTTGCTCTAACACTGCTCCTATTCAAATTCTTTATCCTTTCACGACAAGGCACTTCTGTTAGTATGAACCTGCAAATTCTGAATGGCTTCCTATTCTCATTCATAGGCAATGTCTTCCTCATAGGAGTTCTGATTTCCAGGGAGTTTATTCTGGATCTATACAGTTGCAAGTAAAATTAAACCACATCCTTTTATTACCTGCTTAGCCAATCCTCAATTTATTGGCATCAACACTAAGAGATAACATGGTTGGAAGCTTTCTGCGAGGAAAGAATTGCCTGAAACTTTTTTCTTCTTCCATATTTCATACTCAGAGGTCTGATTCCTAGCTAGGACAGATCAGCACAGCTCTACCAAAATGCCAGGGAATGCCACTGATTCATAGCAGCTAAGGATCTGTCTTGGACACGTCGCAGGGAACCACAACGTGAGTTGTTCCTTCCTCCGCAGTGATTAAAAGATGCTTGAAAAGTATCTTTGCTTTCTCCTGCTGCCAGAGAATCTACATGTTCCCATTCTCTCCCTGAAACAAATCCTTAAGTGTTTCTCCTGTTACTCTCACAACATCTGGTCCTGAGCCCACAGAGTCAATTGGAGCGTCACCACTGACCACCACTTACCAACCACATTACCACACTCAGCCCTGCCAATCACAGCTTTTCAAGAGGAAGCATTAAATGAACAATCTCCCTCTGTCTTACAGGCTCCTATTATTTTAATGTCCTAACACCTCCCAGTCTACAATCTTCACCTTCCCAATCTTTCTCCAATATGGTAAAGGATTAGTTATCCCAGTACAGAAGGGTAGCTGAGGCACAGAGGTATTAAGTTATTTACTGCAAGCTCCCAAGAAAATCTTTGAAAAGACGCATGGACCTCAATTCAGATGACACCGCTGGGTGCTTGCACCAAACACAGGTCTGTCACACAGTCTCAGCTGATGCTAAGGTTACTCCTTAAACAGGCTCACAGCAGCTACACAACTTTGCGAAGTCCATAAGCAGCTCTAGCTAAGGATTAATAGTTGAGAAAAACTCCTTAACTACCATAGGCAGTTTCCTTTCAACAACCAGCAAATCAAAGAATAATATAATGCAAAGCTTCAGTAATACAGAGAAGAAAAAACAAGCAGCAGCCAAATGACACTCATTTCTAAAAATCAAGTTCAGTTTAAGGTATTCGTATCAGAAATCAATGAAAGTTCTTCTGAAGTTTCTAAGTGTCACGCACATGAAGGATTACTTTGGGGAAGCATATTTCTTAACTAGATAATAGATCAATTCAATTTGTGGTAACCTTAAAGACCTGAAACACTCAAATGGGCTGATTTGGTAAATACGAATCTTGAATAATGTAAAAAGACCCTGCCATCCTAGATAAGAAAACAAAGTTAAGAAGTTAAAGAATTAACTTTTCTGAGCAGTTTAAACTCCAGCTTCCTGATGCACAGATTTTAATTATAAGATCACAGTGTCTTTCCACAGGACCTGCTCCTCACTCTTACAGAAATTAACGCTACTCTGGGGATGAAGCAAAGGAGGTATCTGTAGGACAGCTCGCTCTGACACCACAGCTCAAAGGCACATAATAAAGCAAGGACCGGGGATGGGGAAAGAAGTGTGCAGGTGTGAGGAGGATGGCCTCAGAGTCAAAGCAGGATGTCCTAGACAATTGTTTCTTTCCCAGTCTCTGCCCAGCGTCTGGTGTCCTACCTGCACCTCCGTGCCCAAACTGCTCCCACAGGGTCAGAGCAGAGTGCTGATGACTCCACAGTGAACCTGAGCAGCTTCCACTGGACACCTACAAGTAGGGTTACTTGGACTTTAAAAGTTTGTTCCACCTCTACAGTGTGAGTGCACCTCCATTTCACTGCAGGGTTCTGAAATATGAATTCCTAAACATGTGACACAGCAAGATAATGTAAGAATGACTGATACAGAAAAGTCAGTATTTTCAGAACAGTCTTACACAGTCTGCAGGAAACAAGAAGAA
The DNA here is from genome assembly GCF_034638445.1 of Ciconia boyciana. Classification (NCBI taxonomy): domain Eukaryota; kingdom Metazoa; phylum Chordata; class Aves; order Ciconiiformes; family Ciconiidae; genus Ciconia; species Ciconia boyciana. Next base: position 38,591,557 of record NC_132943.1, on the reverse strand, counting down.
TTAAGACATGTACAGAAAATACCGAAGAAAAACGAAAAAACTGAGTGGCTGTTCCCAAATGGAGCAACATCCATACCATGCACTTAATGAGGCAGGAGTTCTGTGGAAACAAGTAATAATGTGATCCCATAATTAAAGACTGCTCTATAATACGTATGCAGAAGGCTGCCACAAAGACTGCACAAACACCCTTTATTCCAGTATTTCCTGAAACGAGCCATTTGACTCGGCAATGTTAAAAGGTTCCTTTAGCAGCTTTTTCAGTCTGTGATACATCATCTAGATGTAACTGAGGTCAAGTGCATAAAGAATCTGAGTAACATTTTGTGCTGCAACATGACAAAAGAGGCACTGTCTCAGCTGCAAGGACTGACTAGCACTCAGTCTATTTCTACAGTCATACTGGAAACATATGTGGAAGCATACAGAACTTGGAATTTGTTAAAAACAACTTTTTAAGTAAGTTTTTTTTTTTATTCCTAATAAAATATATAAATACTAAGTCTTTGGTGGCCTCCTAGTCCCTGTATGAAAGACAGTGGCATCACAGAAACAGCACATTAACGACACTACCCAGTCTAAAGGTTAATTGGGGAAGACAAGGACGCACAGCAGGGCTTTCTGGGTGCCTCACCCAGAGACCTCAGTCACAAGTAACAATGGCAAACTGATTCAAATCTGGCTTAGAAATCCCATTTTTTAAAGATACATTAACTTTTAATTAGTAGGCACAAGCATCATTCTAGTTTTAAATAATCCTTCCTTGGGAAGTGACATTATCTCTATTGTATTTGCATTTCAGCCAAGGCAGAATGCACTTTTTCCTTTATTAAAAGGGCTGACGCTCAGTAGCATAATTAATGAGCAGCTTTGAATGTGATCTTCTTTTAAAACCCTCTATTCAGGATCAGAACACTGTTTGTAATTATAGGTGCCAAGCAAAGAGCTTGTCTTGGTACATTTCAAAATGCTACATATATAATTCATCTCCAGCTTTTTTTCAAGGTAGAGATTTTCAAAGGTTCAAGGGGCTTTTAGAATGGAGGGGTTTGATTTAATAGGGGCTGGTCACTCAAAGCAGATACTCAGAAAACTGCTCCAGCAGCCCGAAGCTGACCGCTGTGGCAACTGTTCTTATGAGGAAAAAAGGAAAGTGGGCTCTGACACAGCAAGCTGTGATTCTTGAAAGTAGTCCTTAATCACACAAGCAGCCCTACTAACCTCAGTGGGTCCTACCACATAACGATTTGTAAAACCAAGACCTACCAAGCACAGGGCTCAAGGGATCCTACGCAACATTTTCGCTGACACATGTTGATTCTGGAATAGTCTCTTTGACAGCATATTTTTTTCAAAAGATACAAGGAAAGCACTTGGGAGCAAGCAAGTACAGCTACAGCATTAACTAAATTAGACCACACTTGTCAAAACTCTAGACCATGCGTTGATTTGAGATAGAGAAGGTGTCCAACAGGGCATGCAATGTCAACCTAACCACACAGACAGAGGCCACTTGACATTATTATATTCAGGACCCACATCAAAGAGCACAGAGGGTTTATGAAAGCTGCACATGTTCTGGTCCTCAATATTTGGGCGTGCATGTATGTATGTACATGTCTGTATGTATATAGACACTCAGAGGAATCACAAAAGCTTTTTGTTTTTGTAAAGGAAAGATAGGAAAGGAAAGCACATGGAAAAGGAAAGGCAGCCAGGACACATGATGTTCAGCACAGGACGTGAAGTTCAACAAGGCCAAGCACAAGGTCCTGCACATGGGTTAGGGCAATCCCAAGCACAACTACAGCCTGGGTGCAGAATGGATTGAGAGCATCCCTGAGGAGAAGAACTTGGGGGCGTTGGTTGATGAGAACCCCAACGTGACCTGGCAACGTGTGCTTGCAGCCCAGAAAGCCAACCATATCCTGGGCTGCATCAAAAGAAGCATGACCAGCAGGTCAAGGGAGATGATCTTGCCCCTCTACTCCACTCTCATGAGACCCCACCTGGAGTACTGTGTCCAGCTCTGGGGTCCCCAACATAAGAAGGACATGGACCTGTTGGAGCGAGTCCAGAGGAGGGCCACAAAGATGATCCGAGGGCTGGAGCACCTCTCCTATGAAGACAGGCTGAGAGAGCTGGGGTTGTTCAGCCTGGAGAAGAGAAGGCCACAGGGAGACCTTATAGCAGCCTTCCAGTACCTGAAGGGGGCCTACAAGAAAGCTGGAGAGGGACTTTTTACAAGGGCATGTAGTGACAGGACAAGGGGTAATGGCTTTAAATGGAAAGAAGGTAGATTTAGATTAGATATAAGGAAGAAATTCTCCACTGTGAGAGTGGTGAGGCACTGGAACAGGTTTCTCTGGGAAGTTGTGGATGCCCCATCCCTGGAAGTGTTCAAGGCCAGGTTGGATGGGGCTTTGAGCAACCTGGTCTAGTGGAAGGTGTCCCTACCCATGGCAGGGGGGTTACAACTAGATGATCTTTAAGGTCCCTTCCAACCCAAACCATCCTATGATTCTATGACACAAACATCTGAAGAGCAAATATATTGAAAATTAAATATCCTATTAGATTACAGTGGGTTCTCCAAGTATTTTCTGAGCATTGGCTCCTACAAGCACAAGAGTGCCACTGAATCAGAACGACCACTCTGTGAGGCGAAACCAAGAGTACACCTGATTGGAGCCTTTGTGCTGTGTCAATTTATACCTGCAAAGCATGTAGCCACATGGTCCCACTTTTAAAGAGGTTTGTTTTTTTTTTTTTAATCCTGTATCACTAACTCTGACAGTGAGTCCTTCTGCAATGGTTGAAGTGCACACCATCTCAGGATAATGCCTTGTGCTGGCTGCCAAAGACTGAATCAAGCTAATCAGCAGTGTGCTGTTGCATGCTGATGTTGACACTTCAAGGAATCACAAAATATTCAGTTCAACTCATTAATCCTTTAATGCTGCTTCCCATCTATCATAGAGCTCACTGTAATTGCAGGTTTCAAAAAGCACCAATAAGATTATTAACAGAGCAATGCAGAGGACAGCACAACAAGAAAAGGACTTCAGATGCCAAATCATTTCTATGCAAAGCCTGTACTAATGGCTGCAATCTCCTCATATGCACCAATGTCAAACCATAGGCAAGAATTACCTGTATGTGGGTCCACAGAGGTAGAGTAAGCCAAGCAGCTGCAAGAGCACACTGCAAACAAATCATTTCCCAGGTGCAACACCGGTTCCTAAGTTTAAGTACAGGCACCTCATATGACAAAGGTTGAGTCCAGAAACTCCACTGCTGACCATTCGGTCGCTGGATGTTTGAGTCAGGGACCCAGTTCCGCCACTTACCTCTGGTGAACCTCTGCCTCCAACATCCCACTCTGACCCTGCTGAACAGACCCTCCAACATACAGAGTTGCAGGAAACTTGACTTAATGACTCCGCAGTCTCACTGCACCCTTCCACACTTGCAGCTAGTTTTTCTCTGCTATACACGGTGAGCATACAATTCTTCAGAAAAAAGTTTGCTGTCTCTTACTGCTAAGTCCCATCATCCAATTTTCAGTTTGTCTGTACTATATTGGCTTTATATTTTAGGCTTTCTCTCCCGTTCACCCTCCCAATTTACTGTGCAGCATTTTGCAATCTCTCAGCAACGCAGACAAATCACTTCCTACTGTCATCCTTCCATCACTCTTCTTGAATAATGTCAGTTGAAACATACACTGGCTTTGGGTAGCTGGACACCTTTGGCCAAGACGAATTGAGGCAGGCACTCTCTAGGACACTCAGGCGAGAATCTTTAGGGTGCCAATTTATTTGAAAACTATATATTTTGAAAACTCAAATAAGCATATGCTCTTCTGCCCAGGTCTCAGGATTTTTCCCATCTCCTCCCCTCGTGTGTTAAGAGTGGGTTCTTACCCGCACACACTGACCCCAGGAATACTGTAGGATATTAGGGCCCCAGCATAAAATCATGGAATGCATCAGGAGGCATGTGCACTGTCAGGTAACCCCAGATATGGGTGTTTACTCCACCACTTACCATCAGTGTTTAAAATAAGCTGATTTGGGCTAGGATACTCAGTGCTCAAGTACCTGTCGTCATCCACCTGGACAAACTACAGAATTTCTCCCTCAGGTTTCAATCCTCAGCAGGTTGCTCTGCAAATACAACACTTTTCCCTCTGATTTCTCACTGCCTCCTTGCAATCCTCAAGCACCTTTCCCCTACACCACTTAACTGTAGCAATGTGCTGGTGTAAGGCCAGCTACTGTCACCCTTGGCAGCACTCTTTTCTGCTGCTTCCACAAGTCCGGAGGAACACGTAAGCCAAGTGGTGTAACAGCAGAGGGGTACCATCATCACCACCGAACAGATAAGGCACAAGATTTCCTGGTTTTTTGGCCTTGCAATGCTCATGATTTCTCTTCTCTGCTTAGCACTGACATCTCATCCCAACTGTTCCACCTTACAAAGCTCAAGATACACACGCTCATAGTTCAATACAAAAATTACTTTCCCCATCAGCTGACTGCAACAAAGTCCTGCCATCCATGGCCCTCAGGCACACATGGGATGTATGCACTTGAGAGGCAAAATTTCTGTGCTAAAGCCCTACAGATAACACTGCATAGCCATAATTACCTCACATAGGACTCTTCTGCACTTGACCATGGAAGGAAGAGCATTCAATAGAGCAAATTACCAAGCAACAATCAGCAAACAGCACTCAAGTCAAATGCAGTCATGGTTACATACATGGGTACATTGAGCTGATGATGTCTTTAAGGTTAGAGCCTATTTTGTGCTGCCCCCAGCTCAAAGGCAAATATGCCAGCAGTAATGGTAATTGAACCAAAGAACTGGATAATTCTGCCCTAAGGAGAGAACATTGGGTAAAGGTTGAATCAAAAGCCAGAACATCCCCAGTAAGAGAAAGCTTCAGCACCTGCTGTTACCTGCAAGTCACTCGAGCACTGTGACTAGATCTTGTTAGGCACAGATGACACTCCTGGCCTAGGCACAGCAGAGGAAGCCATCATGATAGCATGGCAGGCCTAACATCACTGCAGCAGAACAAAGCAGTACTGCAGGCAAGCACAACAACCGACCACACATTCAGCACACAAGACTTGGTTGTGTGGTCACAGCCTGTGTACTTTCTTTCATTCACATTTACTCAGCAAGTATCATCAGCCTTAAGACAAGGCAGAGAACCAAAGCACAACTTCCCAACTGAGACCATAAATCAAAAATTAAACAAGGTAAATGAGACAAGCAAAGAGAATACACCTCACCATCCCCATCAGTGAACACTGTTTTCACTTCTCCTTTTCTTGAAGGATAAGAGATGGGTAAATAAAAAAGAATGAATAGTTGCTGGGGGTTTTATTCATTTCCACATTTTATCTTTACAGGAAAATAATTCTCATCATCTACCCAGTGTTAACTCCAATGATATGAACTGACAGCTTTGCTTTTACCATTCATACCTGTCCAGGACAGCAGTTCTCATTCCTGTGCAACAGTTAAAATATTCACCTAATGTTCTATCCTTGTCAATCTCAATCATTTTAATTATTCAGTAATCTGCTACAACAAGGATTTCTTTAGAGAAGATCTGCTAAACATAGCATATATGGAATCCATTTCAGTAAAGGATTTATTTTCTTGTCAGATTAGAAAATAAATTGATAAAATTACTTTTGCTTTCCAAGATAATGGATGTGTTACATCAATTCTTTAGACTTCTTAGCTTTAGGGTAGAAATTTTTAAAAACACAGTAGCACCCGGACAGAGCACAGAATGCAAATTCCTAATCACCTTTCAAAAAAAGCATACCTTCAAATATTCAATCCCTTTTGAAGAGGGTAACAGGACCCACAGTACTAGTTACGCCCAGAACATGATCTAGAACTGGGGATTATAAACCATATTCTTTGACCACACTTAATTCATCAAGCAAAATCTAAGAGATTTCTGCAACTGAGAAGTAAAAAGCTAAATCTTGCTGCACAGAGAGGATCTTTTCCTTGCATGTATCTAGTTTGGATACTTTGCAACTGATCCACTGAAGAGATAATATATAAAGACACACCTCAAAATACAGTGTTGGCTGCTTCTCTGCAGAACCACAAGCTGGATATCCTCCCCGCTCCTCCCTTCCCAGATGCCTGGAAAATCCTTGTGGATTTACAAGAGCAGAGACCACAGCTGTCCAGCTAAATACACAGCAGCAGCTTTTGGATGACTACCAAACACATCTTTACTCGGGCCAGGGAAAACTGTCCTGAATCCCAGTGTGGGGGCCTGCCCTACCCCGAGATTTTCCACTTCCATCGCTCTGCGGGCAAGTGCAGAGCTGCTCCGGCACAACGCCGCGGGCAGTGGGAGCGGACCTGGCCCGTGGCTGTGCCAGCACCCAGCCGGCACGGAAGGGCATCCTGCGGGAAGGCGGCTGCTGGGCACACGGGAAGGCAACTGCCTTGTGCAGCAACAGCCTCCGACCGGAAAATAAAAGCAAAAAGGTGGTTGTGGTCTGGCTAGTCCTGTAATCAAATAAACTCTTAACAGCTGTCTGGTGGTGCGTAATGCTGGTGGAAGAATTATGCAGCTTTTGTGAAAAATCATAAATTAAATCTGCTTTTCTTCTGAGGTTTTGTGGATAATTTTACTCTTTACCTCACAAGGAGAAGATTTCAATTTTTCTTTAAAATACTTTTACAAAAGTTTCAAGTTCATCACAATGGCAATCTTCCACTTAAAAAAATATTATCAACTGAGTGGTATTGGTAATATTTAATCATTATTAAGGTACTTAACACAACAAAAAGTGCCATTGGATTTCTTCCTCGCATTGCAAATACCTCACCACGAGCTTCCAGAGCCTTGCCCATCTACTAAAGTAGATGCTCCATAACAAGCAGCTAAGCTTTCAATTTACCTAATATCGCAGGAAAGCGTATGCACATGAATTATGCTTTATAACAGGAAGCGGAGGAGCCTATAAATTGTACATGCCATTTCCAAAAGACAGATTATATTCAACATTAAACATTTAGACAACATCTAAGGAAGAATAACCAGAATAACTAGAATACTCATTCAAACTGTGTACTACAAGGGGAAATAAAGAATTTTCATGTGACGATCTGTTTGACAATAATATAACCTCCAATGTTGTTTTCCAGCAATATACAGGAAAAAAGTATAATTCTATTTATTATTATATTAAAAACAACATCTGTGTTTGCAGATGTCCTTGGGAAAAGGTGCACAACATGCTTCTTTTTCTGCAAAGGCCATGGGGAAAAAGAAAATTAAGTATCTCAGTACTTTCTGCATCACTGCCAGGCTGTAACCAAGAAGGCTAATTAATGGGGCTGCCTCAGCAGCTGTCACAAAAATATTACTTTTTTTTGTTCTTCAGAATAGGCTTACTGCATTTAAAATGCATACCCATTTAAAATTTTCAAGCAAATACAAGAGGATGATTTTTTTCATAAATCTAGTTTTATCCAGATAGAAAAAAAGCAACCATGGGAACACATTCTTTTTCAATTATGTCTGGTCTGGAGATTACAACAGGTAAAGTCTTGGAAAAATTTATTACTCAGATAAAACCAGCAAAAAGCTTTCCATTTTGACTCAAGTCTCCTTAATTTTCAGGGTTGCTTGTTTTTCTTTGACCAGCAATAAAAGACTGAGATTTTCTGAATTTCAAACCATTTGCAAACAATGTGCAAATAGTTCAGTTGAAAGAAAGAAAAAATTGCAAAAATGAAAAAAAAAAAAGTCATTTCCTCTAAATTTTGCTGGTGAAAGCTTGCCATCCTTTTCAACCCACCAGAAATGTTTATGTTATTCAAGCCATCCTCATTATGGTACATAAAATCAATTTCAGCAATAAAGCTGCACTGTATCTTTTAATTAAGATATTTATTAGTAATGATAAGATCCTGTTGCCACAGAAAGAAGAATTTACATTACCAGATAAATTTTAAAATACTATTTTTGAAACTTGTCCATCAGACACAAATGTTTCAGATTCTTTTCTAAGTTAGCTCCTATAATAACATGACAAACTGGGAAAACATTCCCAACCATTTCAGTGTTGCTTACATCAGATGTAGCAAAGAATGCTATCCACATGCTCTCTTTTAGCCTGCTTTTTGCATACAGAAGTCAAACACGTATAGAGTTTTCAGAATCTTTGTTTTCTATTTTATATACTGTTCCTGACAATTATTCCTTAGATCTTGAGTTTCCCCAGTGTAAATCCCTCAATTTCTTTATCAAACATATCAAAGTTGTAAAAGGAGATTCTATGTTCAAACCATTAAAGGAGTTTCCTTTGCAAATAGCAACGTTCTGGGGAAAATGTATTTTATTTCTCCTTCTGTTCTTCTCCCTTTGTTGTCAATGCTACTTAATGCACCACAAATAGATGCTTGACAAGTGGCTTGCCCTCTACCCCAAATAAATGTTTTGAAACTAGAAAATATATCAGTAGTTTGCTGTTTGTTTTTTTTTTTTTTTCCCCTACAAGAACTTGCAGTATATTTACAGTAGCAAACCTCACCAGCTTAAAAAAATCTCCATGCAGTACAATGGCAGGGTGGCAGAGATGGTCATAACTCCTCCTCAACCTTCTTTTTTATGGCATCTCTATCAGGTCAGCAATAGATGAGGACAAAGCAGGGCACTCCACCCAGACAGCACAGCAGGAAAAACTGGATATTCCTCAGAGCAATCACTGCAGAGCTGGGAACCTGACCACACCTTTCCTTTCCATTCTCAAATGAGAATCAATATAAGGAAAGATATGACATCTCTTAGAAGTGCATGTATTTACCTTATATTTTATACACCTTTGTGCTACATCTTTTATGTTCTGTGCTCTTCTAAAACACACAGGGCTTTTGCCTCTAACTATCATATACTACAGTCTCAGTGCTTGGGACAGCCAGGATATTCTACTTAGCAGTCATTTCTTGATCCTTCCATCATTTTCCTGTCAGCGCAGCCACTCTTAGCCATTCAGGTAGCCACAGCACATTACAGCATCTGATTTCCATTTATCCTTGAATGATCAAAATGATATTTCAGAAGTACACAATAAAAATATTTAGAAGGAACAACAGTTTTAAAAAGGTAAAATAAACAGAGCTACTGGCACAATGCCACACCACCATTCCACTTCATCTCCTGGGTGTGGGAAGTGCATCATGTATGGCACATCACCTTCTTTTCAGCCACTGCTTACACCTTCAAATGGTCTTCCCAGCATGTTACTCTTTATGAAGTTTGATTTCACTTTACATTTTATTTGAGAAAAAGCCTCAAAGTGGACCAGTACAAACTGTTTCAACTCCCAGTTCCCAACACTGACACTGGTGTTTGCCTAGTCCTCGCCCTGTACCTGCAGCATACACCTCCAAAATTAAAAGAAAAAAAGAAATGCAAAGCGGTGCTGCTGCAGCATAATCTATGTTGATACCTACATGATCTAAAAGGTAGGGTCTGAAATGCAACCAAAGTAACTCACCAGCTTTCAGAGTCCTTACCACAACTGTACCCAGCTGCCTTGCTGCCACCAAGTCACTCTCACGGCAGAACAGACCAGAGTCCTGTGTGACAAAATCCAAAGGTGGCTGCTCTGACCACACAGCCCAGAACCACGTTTGGCATTGCATCCCAGAAGCTGTACAGCTGCAATAGCGCAGCATTTGTTCACAGGCTAACTGCCTTCACGTCTCCATTAATATCCCCACTTCTGGGTCTTGGACTACATCAGGGATCTCTGTATCATACAGCATGCCACTTCACTAGCCAGACACGGTCACTCAAATGGAGTTTATATACAAACGAAGGACTAACTCTGGCTTTCCAGAGTCCAGGTGCAATTCAGTGTCATATTTCTTAGAGCAGAACTGCAAGTCTTGGCTTTTATTCTTTTGCAGAACTTCAGTGTAACAGAAATACAGTTCTCTGTTAAAGCACACAGGCTGTTAAGTAGCACTTGTCCTTGTTCAACTTAATTTGCAAAATCCCAAATCCAGTTTTACAACTGATTTTAAATTCATCTGTCATCCAGTGGGCAACATCTGCTGCACATCGCTAAGACCTGCTTCTGCTGTACAGGAAGGGAGTCTGTTACTGCTGCTGCCAGCTTTGCAACTGGGTTGGTTTTCAGCTAGAAGGTGGTCTTGGCCAACACACAACCACGTGGCATGTGCACAAGTAAAACTAGTTGTGTCCGTGCAAAGCAAAGCCCAGCAATAACCCAGTCACGCACAGAACTTTTCACTAGTCCTCTCTGCAAATGTGACTCCTCATCTAGCTCTCGCTGCCATGAAAACAACCATAAGGGGATTAAAGCACAGATGTCTCACTGCCTTCCTCTCCCCACCCTTAAAAATCTATCAGGGTGGCCTGATTTATTAAAAAAAAAAAAAAAAAAAAAAAATCCTTGTTTGCCAGCATATACTACCCCTGGTGATGTCAAGAGTCTCAGACAAGTCTGTGATTCAAAGATCATGGAGAACTAGATGCAATATTTGAAGGGGGAAACTCCTTTCCCTTTCAAATGCAGATAAAATACAAACTGATTTAAACTAATATAAACTTAATTAGACCCTGTAATAGTTAGGTTAAAACATCATGAGCATCGTCTTTGGGTGTCCAGGGCTGTCTGGCATATTTAGGTTAATGAGCATAATTTATTACTCTTTGACTTCTCTTTTCAAGAGCGCCCAGCCATGTGCTATGCTTCTTGGCCTGTGGGAATGAGAGGACATGGGGCTATTCAACAGGATGGGCCCAAAGAACCAACACTGTGGGAAAGGGGGGAGTGGAGTAGGGAGAGAGTATGGCAAAAGACCAAGAAACAGAACAATCCAAAAAGAAAAAGGTAAAAAATTTTGATGCAGAAGGGAAACAACTCCTGTAGGTCCTCTGACAAGAAATTCCTTTTGGTAGAAAGATGTGCCACAAGGATTAACTTGAGAGAACACTCAGGTATGGTACAGCGTGGTGAGCAGCTGGTACAACATCACGCCTCATTACCCACCAACACGAATGTGAACACCTCACACCTGGTCCTCAGTCATTTTGGAGCAGACTTCACAGTTCTGCTATTAATACAGGAGCTACAGCAGTTACAACCCAATTCTTAAGAAGTACCATTAGCCAAAGATGCAAATTTTCAGCCCCTCTGAAAACAAGACCAGTAAGGGACAGCCCTAACCAGCTCAGGGGAGAAACTACCTTCTGCAGCCCTTCAAAGACAGCTATCCCCCTTTGAGGGAAGAAGTACATGTGCAGGTTTGGGATAACATTTCACTGATGTGTGGGGATAGCAGGACACAGTAGTCAGCAGGTCTGGCTTCTACAGAATACATCCCCCACCCCTTCACCCCCTGCAAATAACTCTGGGTGAATCAGTGCCCAGCACCCTTCAATTCTTGTCCTACTTTGATGTCAGTTGTCCAGAACAACAATTTACATCCTACCACAAGTCTTTATGTTATCTAGCCTAGTCAGCCTCCATTGCAGCATGCAGATGCTGCTACAGCACAAATAGTTTTATAGCAAGGACACTTAGCATCCAGCATCAATGTAAGCTACGTGAAAACTTAAGTCCCGATTTCAAGAGTCACTTAAACATTTCTCAGCCTTGCTGCAACTCAGCAGGCTCCACCTGACACCTCTCTGCAGGCACTAAGATTTCCACAGAGCTACTTCACTTCTCCTATACTGTCTGAATGCAAAAGGGAAAGCTCTGGTTTAGGAGCTAAACATCATCTCCAAGTCCAGTAAGAAAAATAAATATGTACCCTGGAACATAGCAGAACATACTCCAAATACTGATAAAGTTTGGGTTTTGCTGCCTTCAGTGACATTCTGTCCTAAATTAGCTGCTGAAAACTAAACTGATTTTCTTCTCTGTTCTTTTGGCTTTCAGATTGTTCTGACAGGCCCATTACCATTGCCTTGTTTATCTGCTCCTCATGGCTTCTCATCTGGACAAATATTTATTTTTAGTTCTTCTTAACTGTGTATGCAGTTTTCATTACCACCAGAAGGCATTTCAGAAGGATTAACAATAATTTCCATACTTGTTTGATGGACACACTGCTTTATTTTCCACTCTATTTAGGAAGGGAAAAAAAGTATTGATTAACGATCGTTAACTATTCTTCAGCTTCTCTCCCAGGAATTGTATTACTGTCTCATTTACAATAACATTTACACCCTTAAGCCCAGTTAAGAATTGGCTTCATGGATTATAGCTCCAAGAAGATCAGAATATCAGAGGCTCAAAGGAAATTCATTATCTCCTTGGAAAATAAATCTTCTCACATACTTGGGATGCACATCTGGCACAGTCCTGTCAGTCTTAGTCAAGAACATCAAAATCTACAAATAAGTTTATCAGTAGAAGACTATCTGTGCAGACACACAGTTTGTACTTATGGTATCAGTAATACTCTAAAGGATTGCAAGCAAGCAATCAGTAGTTCTATAAGGCACCCTTGTCAGAAATCCCCTAATATTTTCCGACTATTACCCAGTACAGGGCAAGAAACCTACCATTCAGTCAGTCCTAAATACTGATTTTTAAACAGGTAAGAAGCACTTCTAGCTTTGCAGTGGCAGCAATGATATACTTGAGGTTTCAGCTTTTTAAAACATATTTAACTGTGCAAATAAACACAAAATCCCAAAGCCAATGAGTGGAACTCATTGGTCATTATTTCCTGCAGGAACCTGACCCATAGTAGAAAGGCAGTGAAACAAAAGCCACTGTATCTGAACAAAAATCAGTAATTAATAGCAGGAAAGAAGAAACAAACCAGAAACAGCAATACAGAAAATGAACAATTATTTGATGCAAATGTAATTCATTTAGTATCATGACACTTAAAAATTATGTTTCCTTTACCATTCACAGAAGACCACTTTTACTGCCTGCAGTAAACTGTTATTTTTTTAATCATAATATAATTAGTATCAGTGGAAATAAACTTAACATGCTGTTAAGAAAAGGTCAATGGTATGCAACAACTTACCAAGTGTGAAAATAAAATGCTATCAGACAATTTTTTTTTTTTATACCAAACGTGTCATGGAGCCACAGATGAAATCAGGACCTCATTTAAGTCATGTGCTGCATCATAAATACTATAAGGACTTCTGTTCTGAAGAGTTTCTCATTTAAAGACACCCCCACTCTCCCAGGAAGAGCAGCACAGCTCCCAGCAGCACCTGCCTAAGCAGGGAAGACAGGGAGAGGTGAAGACAGAGGTCCTAGTACCTTCCAAACCTCCCAGTTCCTCCTCCCACATAAGCACACCTCCACACACCACAGCGGCTGCATGGGGCAATACCCAAATACTACATGTTTAGGAAACACCAACATATGTATTTTTAATCCTGACCCAAGCAATGTTAGCAGGATAAGAAAGAGACCACACGGGAGAATTTATTAAGCATCTTGACCCAGACACAGTTGTTTTGTTCATTTTCTTGTTATTGGTTTGGCTGGTTTTGGTTTGCTTCTTCAACGTTTATTTGGCTCTGTGTGTGATCCATCTATTCAAATACAACTGTAAAGGATGTATGAATCTTTTTTGTGTAGTAATAACACTGGGACAGCAGAAACAAACAAACTTTTTACTCCCAAAGAATGTACTAACACTGAGAAAAGCAAAGCACTCCTGGCTGAATTCCAGTAGCTTAAGCAAACGGACCCTTAGTAGTTAAACAACACACTGCCTATAGGCAACGTTGCCGGTGGGAAGCCCTTTAAAATGAAGTTTAGATCTCCTACTCCATCTCCCTTTCTCACTCACCAAGACAGATAAGAAACAAATGTTTCTAGAGAATTATCACTGTGATACTTCCAAGACAGAGAAGCAATGTGATTTGTTCAGGAAATATACTATGGTAGATTTTCTAAAACCCCATTTTGCCATGCACGTGAATCTTTCAGCTCAGGCTGCACGGGGTCTGCTGCAATACAAGGTGGCTCCAAGGCCCACATCTGTTGGGCTGAACCCCACTGAGAGCCCCTGTCTGAACAGGGTCGTTTTAACTACAATGTCTGCCAGTTTCAGTCTACAAAAGACATAAATGAACTCAGGGGCATGGACAGCTGTGGCCTTACGTACAGCCTATAGACCTGTCTGAAACTGCAAAATGTAAAAGAAAGCACAGAGCAGAACCAGAGAAATTATGCAGACTAATTTTGTCTGATCAGACCCTACCAGATAAAATTTCAGGGGTCACCAAGATTTCTGCTCTGTTAGAGTGATGGGCACACAAATATCACGTTCATATGTTCACATGCCATGCTCATTTGCTAAGGGATACCAGGCACGGCTCAGACCTGGCAGAGAGCCCAAGCATAGTAATGCACTGAAACGAAGAGATCATTGTGAAAGCAATAAATCTTAATAATATTCTGATATTAGCCACAAATGAAAGGTGCTGTTTATCTTAAGCACTTTTTAAGAGCTTCTGAAAGATGTTTTCAACCTTTAAAGAAAGAAATTTTGTAGTCTAAGCATTTCCATAGCAGGTTCCCAAGGAGGTACTGAGACACAAACCAGAAGCTGGTATCGCTCCTCTTTTTTCTCCCAGGCTCAAGCACTTTTCACGTCCTACCTCGCAAAAGTCAGCCTTAACCAGGCAGAAGAGATTTAACCTTGGCACAAGCTACAACAACAGCCAGTAGTTTGATCTTGGTAAAAACATTTGTCACCCACAAACTGGCCAGAGGAGAAAAAAAGTAACCCAGGATCAGTGGACATGTTCTGCTGCTGAGAGAGAATAGCTGCAGTGCAGAAACAGCTATTTTGGTCATGAATTGCATGCGGACCCTGCGGTTCTTCAGCAGCTGAACTGTTAAGTGTCAGAAACAAAACCTGCCTCTTCCTATCTTTGCTATTATCTTCTGTTGACCTATTTGGGCCTGTGTGCCCTCCCTCTTCAGCAAAAACAGTACAGCTCTTTCCCTGGCACCTAAAACTGACTCTTTGCTGATCCAAGAACATCACATAGAGGAGTCCCTTTAACAAGCAGATAGAGCATACAAAGACATGAGAGGAAAAAACCTACTCTGTTTCAGAAAGCTGCTCTGATAGTTTTGTACATCCACTGATGTTTCCCCACTGTTCTTCACAACTCCACCCATATGTAAATATAACTATCGTTCAACAGCTTACAGCAAACTACCCCAAAACAGAATGGCAGCAGAGCGTGAGCTGGGAAGGAGGGAGGACCTGCACGCCTGCTTTATTCTCTCTGTTGCACTCAAAGTCAATGCTAAAACTACAATTGATGGTTGCACAAGTCACACCACAGCTGACTACCCTCAGCACATCTGATCTTCATCATCAGTTTCCATTCAAGAGGCCATGGTCTTCACTCAGAACAAGAATCACAGAATTATACATGTTGGAAGGGCCTCTGGAGGTCTCTAGTCCAAGCACCTATTCAAACCAGGTCTCTCAGACCTCATCCAGTTGAGCTTCAAAATACCTTTGAAGAAGGTATTTCTTCAAAGGTATTTCTTCAAAATACCTTCAAAATACAAGATTGAAGAGTCTGTAACTCCTCACAGTCCTGTTCCAGTGTTTGACCATCCTCACAGCACAGAAGTTTTTCCTATATCTACTTGGAATGTCCCCTGTTGCAACCTGTATCCTTTGCCCTCAACTCTTCCAGATGGAAGAAAATAATTTCTCTCTCTGACTCTCCTCATACCTCATTGTCCCATTAATCACCCTGGTGGCCCTCCACTGGACTCATTCCAGTACATATTGATGTTGTTCTTATGTTGGGGAACCTGAAACTGGAGATAGTATTCCAGATGTGAGCTCTCATACTCAGCTGTGATTCTGCAGTTCACCTGCCTGAAGTACCTTTCAGCTAAAACCAATGCACACAAACGTGACATGAAAGCACAATAATTCTGCTTTTTACAGAAATGGCAGAGTGGAGTTCCCAAAGACAGGTACAGGATGCAGACCAGAAATTCTGATTCACTTTCTGTCAAACCTTTGCTCTTAACTCACTTTGCAGTGAGATCTCTGCTCCCATCGTGACGTGTTTTGGAGATTCCACTGTGTTTCCTCTGTTTTGAAAGCTCACGGGCACATACCCTGATGCAGTGTATTATGTCTCAACAAAAGCATGTATTTTATGGGTACAAGCTCCAATTTAGAGCTAAACCTTACTGGGAAACAGCACAACAGCTCACAATGACACATTATAATGCTGTTGTGGAATTTCCTGGAGCTGCAGTGGGACATGTGGAGTTCAGGTCTATCAGCACTGCCTGCTGGGACAGACTGTACTTCTCACACAGAAGGGAGCAACTGTTTTGAGCTCCCAGTGGAGGGACTCCCTACCAAGAAAAAAACATAATAAAACTTCCCTAAGTGACTCAAAGCTGGGCCCAAGTGAAAGGCAAAACCCGCACCAGCTTCTGAAAACAAACTTGAGTCTCTATGCAGCAAGAGCATCTAAATAGCTGGAGAGGTTGATCTCATGTCACGTGATCCATTTAGCTAAATAAAAGTCTGGAAGAGGAACACATTTCACATATTTCTGATACCTCACTTTAAGTGACTGCAAGCCTCTAAAAAAAATAAAGTAGGTTGTTCAGCAGCCGCAACATCTTTAACAAATCTCCGGCATCATTTGGTCAGACAGTCACCGTGAAACCTAAGAACCCCAAGAGACTGTATCAGACTTTTCAGGACAACTGCTCAAGCTTGCACACATGAACTATGCAGTTGCTGCCAGCAAGTATCTGATCTACTGCATAGGGGTGAGTCAAGTCTAAGTCTGCAGAGAAGGCCTAGTAACATGCGAGGGTACAAACTACAGCATGTATTCCTAACCTGCCAGCAAGGAGTTACATGACCCATTCAGTTGTGAGATACCACTGGTTTATGTCAGCAGAGAATGCCCTTGATTGTCACCTGACACATGTAATCCTGGCCAGCAAGTGCCAGGCCCTGATAGTGGCCTGTCTACAATACAGGTGAACACATCGTTCAACAATTACAGGTTGGACCAATCCAATTTGTTTTCGATTCACCCACTCATCCATACCAGTTTTCCCAAGTCTTTTAATCTCCCTTCCCAAATTGCCACAGAACTGACGAGGGACCAAGTATTAGCTGAGGTGTCAGCCTGCAAGTGCTGCTAGCGGCTCCGGCTGCAAGCAGGTTCCAAAGGCTGAAATGCAAACACTTGCTCTAAATGGAGAGCTGGACTTAAGTTGCAAGAAAGTTTAAAAAAAAATTAAACACAAAGCTGGCCCTCCTATACTGCCTGCAAACGGAAATGCATCGGTAGCTCTCCAGTCACTACTCCCCCGGCATCATAAACACTGTCTCCTGCATGAGGTTGCCTCTCCACAAGCTGTCAGCCCAGCTACTCACATGAATTTGTTTAACCAAGCTAAGTTAGCGTAGAGTTACCACTGCACAATAACTCAGTTCATTTGGATCAAACTGGGAGACGGAGCCTGCAAACATAGGTAGCTCAGCCCGGAATGGGTATCAGTGGCTAAAGCATTAACCTCAGCCACAAGCACGGGTGCTCTAAGAGAACAAACAAGAAAATACTATTTTGGATGGTACCACAGCATTGCCTATCTGCAGTACTCTTCCCCTGGCCTCAGTATGCTACTCCACCCAACCCCCATGCAAATGGCCTATGTGAAATTCCTTGATGGTGCAATACAGCTGCTGATGGACAGAAATCCAGGTCACAAGATCCATTATCCACACAGCTGGCCCCTTCAGTGGCAGCGTCAAAGAGGCCAAGGACTGAATGATCACATCCACCTCAAATGGAAGTGGATGGCTCGCCCCCCAGTAATTTATTCAGTTATTGATGGAAAAATATTAGTGCATGGATTCATTAGATGTTATTTCTCCATCTTTGAGGCTAGATGAATAATGAAAACAACGATTCACAAATGGCTTATTACAAAAACAGCAAAACAAATACCAAGATCTGTTATTTACAGAGGACTGTTTCAGCAACTCTACCTCAAAGTACCAGGGTGGAGTCTCCAGGTCTGCCTCTGCACAGTAGGACAGTATCTCAAATGTTCCACTCATGCTGCACGTTTGCTATTCCTGTTTCTCTGTGCTTCCAGGACTATTCCATCCAGCTTCAAGAACAGCACAAAAATTCATTTTCAAAACAGAAACACATAAATTAACTCTTAGTATTAAAGGGATGTATTTGTTTTTCCTTCAGGAAACTGTGCACTCAACATGCCTGACACTATTGCTAGTTTACCAAACAAACCACTTGAAGAGAGAATTATTGCAAAGCAGGCTGGAATGACTTCCTGGAGATCACTTGGGTTCTGTGCAAGGCATTGGTTCTCCTCAAGGAGCAGGAAGAAGGGGGAATGGAAAGCCATCCTATGTGCAGAGCCATGGTGGAAGCACAGCTTCCCAGAGCAAACCACTGCTTTTCAAAGGACTCCAGTGGAACCAGAACAGCTCTCTGCAGTGCACACTGCAGGATCAGGATCTGTATCCACAAATGTGTATCTGCATGGTGCTGTCACAGCACACCTGCATGACTAAGAAGCCAGCTCCCACTAAGAGCCAGTGGCATGCAGGGACACAAACTTAAATGTCACTGTGTTTCTAGAGGAGCAGACGGGTGCATGGTAGGATTTACCAACACCGCCCTGGCACCTCACTTCCCAGCAGTTCCAGTAAGAGCTAAGATTTGTAGACATTGGGATAGTTCGCAACTACAGGAAGTTTAAGCACACTTTAAAAAACACCCAGCTGGAAATCACCAATGCATTTTAAAAAGCTCTACCCAAACCAGTAAGATTTTCAGTGGCAACAGCAAAATTGCATTTCTCCTTTTGAGATGGCAGTTCTCACCACAGAGATCCAACCCCAGATGATAGACTGCTAGGATTTTTTTTAATCTGATATGATCTAAATATAACAATTTTTTTTTTTATGTGGTTAAAGAAATCTACTCTCAGGAGAACACATCTGAAGCCAAGTTCCAATGCCAATTTTTTTAATTTCTTTTTTTAATTGCCAAGTTATTATTATCCTATAATCCCTAAAGATACTGAAAGTCCTTATGATGGAAACACAGCCTTAACTACAGAAAAATAATATTCTGATATCTGAGCACACTCAGTTCATTTTTTGGTTGACTTCATATGTTAAAGTAGTTACAATTCCCAAAGTTGCATATCCTCCTTCGTCAGAAAAATACCTGTCCCCAAGAACAAAACAAAAAACTCCTGTGACAGGTGGTCTTCACCACTATAACCACCTGATCCAGGAGACAAGCCAGGGATTTTCTATTTTTAGACACTAAATCAACTTCTATTAAACAGAACTCCCTTCTTTTTGAGCAGCAAAACCTATTGCCATAGAATGCTTACTTTCATGATGATGGCAGAGATGAGAAACGGGAGAGAAAAAAAAGGAAAAGGCGTAATTGCAAGCTGATTAGATAATCTGAACACAATGCAAATGCACTGAAGACAAATTTAATGAGCATTACGAAAGGTAAACTGAGTGACAAGTTCACACGTTCTCTCCCACTTTGTTAAAATAAAAACTTAACTATGACCACTAAAGCTTTTTTCCTCATTCCATCTCATAAGCTGAAATGGTGACACACTTTTTGAGGAGAAATATTGTCCCTGTGCTCAAGACCTGAAGGCCTTCATCTCCTTTGGTCTTACACTGCATGGAGGTAATCAGGCCATCAACATCAATGGTACCTCCATCAAGGCCCAGGTACTTTGCTTCCCCTCCAAGATTTACCCTCAAGTCCTCTGGGACACCTCAGAGCCAGCTGCAGACACAGGGTCTTCAGCCAGGTGGCACACAGAAAGCCCCAATGCCCATCCTACACAGCTCCATGCAGTCACTCACCCAGACACTTGAGATGCTCAAAAGGGAAACATTTTACTTTGCATTACATACAAGGGAACACATTAAGTGCACAGCAGCAAGCCCCCAGGAGCTGCATGCCATTTAACGGGACTGTGTACCAAGAAATTCAGGATTTGTGTGCATCCCAAGTCCCACTGCATTTCACAGGGTTGTGCATGCCTAACTCCTTAGATCCTTTTGAAGATGCCAACCTTACAAGTTTTGGCCCCTATATCCATACCTGCTGGCATGTGGAAGGCAACAGATCAATCCACAGAAGAAACAAACATTTGAACACAATGAAACAAACACTGAAGAAACACAAAAGAAAAAAACCCTAATTTTCTTTGAGGACCTACATTTTTCAGACTAACAGGAAAGATCTACGTTCAAAAGCTGTTCTACAATCCAAACTATACAAACTGTAGTTGACACTGCAGATCCAGTGGACTGGGAGACATATCACTTTATTGCAAAACAGAATAGACATTTTTGTTTTGGAAGAAAGTAACAAAAATATCTCTTGCAGCATTAATTATAGTGGGAAGAACAAAGAAGAGCATGTTGGAAACTGGGAGCAAAACACATTATCTACAAGGCACCATGTCAGCACAGTTATTCTGACCCACATGCATTTTTGTGTCATGTTAAGTCATCATTTGCCAGGACTTCTGGGAGAGAATTTGAAGCTAATCTTTTTTTTCCTCCATACTGAGTGCTGAAGAGTTTTGGGCCTATCTGCCCCTGCCGGAGGTTCAATGTAAAGTCCTTACACATCAATACATAATAGCAAAGAAACATGCACAAGGAACTCGCTACTCTTAGAAGGAAGCTGGGAGTCCCAGCTGTACCTCAGTTCCATTAGCCGCTTCATGAACTCTTCTCATAAGAGAATGTCTTCTGAAAAAATAAATACACACTCTGATTAAGTAAATCATGAGGAGTTAATTTGCAATTCCGCAATCCCCAAGGGACTCCAAGACCAATCTCCCTGGTGTTTCATCTACAGTAATTTAATAGTTTACATTGTAAGACCTATGGCCTGCGAGGAAGATACCAGGACAAATTTTGAGTACATTATTCAACCTAGTCCCACTGATTCAAAGGCACTACTAGGCCAATTAAAGCAAACAAGATTTAGCAGTCCACTACCTGCCCCAATGATTAGTAGAACAAGCTGTTTTCCCTGCTGGGATTGACAGCTCCACAGCTAACAGCTTCCACCTGCAAGCACATTCAGGTTAGGCATGCAAAAAGAGGCAGAACCAAATGTGTTTCTCCATTCACATTCCACACTGCTGAAGTCACTACACAATTTAATTCCCCACTCCCACAAACAGAGACATGCAACATAAGGTGAGCCTTCCAGATTCACACGTCCCAACCATTCTGAGCTATGCTAAACAATGTGTCCTCTGCTCCATTTGGGGCTAATTTTTGTGTTTGTTTTCTTCCCACATCCCCTTCCTTTGCTTGCCAGAAACAGAGTTGGTCATTATTATTTCAAGTAATGTTGCCCCAGCTCTGCAGCATCTCGGAGCTCTGGAACAGCAAAGCACTCTTTTTAGGTAGAGTGCACTTGACAAAAATTAATAAACACCACACAGTATCTTTAAAGGGCCACCTTGTATCAGCATAGTAAGAGCACAGGATCTTAACAATGGGAAAAGGAACGCAAACCAAACAGCGCTAAGAGTCCAGGTAGTTCTAAGCCTCTTCTGTTACAAATCAAACTGAACAGCCTCTAAAGAGTGTCTCTATTTCCAGGCCACAGCGTGCAGTGCCAAATATTCAAACAGTGACTGTCGATGCTCTTTTAAGGAACTCACAATGTCTTGTGAGAGTGTCACAATAAGGAACACTATTGACATAAGTGTTCATTTTCATTTTTTATCCATAGAACATCTGACAAGCATCTTCTTTAGATTTGGTTACATAAATAAAACACTATATTGGGTTGGTCAATATACTGTTGTAAAGCAAATTATTTGCGTAAACTGGTGACAAGCATCCCTCCCATGCTGCACACCACAGAATGTGTAAATGTAAGTGTGAAAATTAATTTCTCTCCAATTTACTGAGAGAAATGAAGTTTCATCAAGGATGAGTTTAGCCCAACGATCCTCCCTCTTTCAAGAAGCAGCATAATTGCAAAAAACTTTTGAGATTTTTTCCCAATGAAAATGATGGATGTTTGGGCTAATTTTCAGGTTTATCATCAGATATAAGATAAAAAATATTTAGTTTACAGGTGAAAGGATGCAACTTCAATGCTTTGATGTAGAATACCTGAACACTCTTTTCAGAGCAACTGTGAGTATGAGTAATTCTGCTGGAAATTGTGAGGAGGTGATAAACGACTCTGAGTTCTCCAACTGGTTTTCTATGCATATGCTCCAGTTGATAAAACACCACTTACGTAACTAGGACAAGACAATTCAGCAGTGAAGACAGCACAGGAAATGCCATTTCTGCCGTTAGCCAAAATGTTCATGTGGCATTTACGTTCTCAGAGAATCATCCGGAAAGTTTGTTCCTTTTTTCTTCCTTGAGAACAGAAGCACAAGTGTGTATAAGAATCAAGAACACCTCCTTTCTTCTCCACCCACATGGACTTGGCAGCATGTCCCAGTATTTTGTGATGTCAGCGTTGAAAAACCTGCATTACATTGCTTCAGGGCCTCTGAGAAAATAAAAACAATTAAACTACACACTGATTTAAGACCTGCCCTTTTCTCCTCTGTGTGCCCTGCATTCAAAGAGAGACTTGTTGGTTCCCCTAATAAGTCTGGCCCCAATTCAGCTGCTGATTGGAGTTGGCTCATGGGATTAACATTTATGACATGAACTGATGAACATTTATGAATCAGGAGGTCTGTACGGTTACCTGGGCAGCGTGTGGTGCTATGAGCGGTGCAGCTGGAAGGAGTGTTAGGGCTTTAAGAGCCTACAGCAAGAGTGATATTCTTGAGCTCAAAACCATGAAGGAAGTAACAAAACCACCCAGAGATCCTTGCAGGACATAGTGCCTCTCCCCCAGAAGAAGGCACTCTCTTGCCTGCCCACACTAGTTACAGAGGCTGGGCAGAGTAGGTGGCTGCCATTTTGATCAGCATTTGCTGGCAAACTGTCAGCTCAACCAAACAGCCAAACACAAACACCTATCTTGGAAGTAACACAGGAGTCCAGGACCAGGGGAGCAGGACGCAGACAAAATGGTCAGTTCAAGCATGCCTTTCCTCTCTGGATCCCTTGACATCAACGTGGTTCTCCCTGCATATTTAGGAGCATCCCACAGCTAAGTGGACCATAATGCCAGCCAAATTTGCAAGGGCGGATTGAAACCCGCCTTTTTGTTAATACACCTACAATTCTCAAATTTATATCCACAGATTCTCTCCTAACATAGGCTTTTCTGAGCAAATGATGAATTTTGCCCCAAAGGCTTGAAAGGTCTAAGGACAGTGCCACAGCAGGGTGTGCACTGTTCAAAGGGCAGCAAAGGGAATAATCACATTGGTGAGCACATAATCATGCTTTAGGTGCTAATCCTGCAATGTGGCCTACAAGCACAGACTCCTCTTTATCCCTAATGACGAGGCTGGGACTTCACATGCATGCATTGATGCCACAGATACCTGGTTTTTGCTAGAGGAGTAGGGTCTCAATCACAACTGGAAAAAACACCCAAAACCAGATTTTAGCGCTGACTGGAAAATGCCAAAATTAAACTCCAATACAATAACTAAAAATTAACTAATGGCCAACAAGTAATTCAGGCACAGATTTCACTTACACCTAAACAGTAAATCCTGTTTGGTGGTGTTTAAGCAGGTGACCTTCCATCGACACATCATGATTTATAAAGCCTGCTAGCTATTTTACTGGAAAGTAACTCTATCACACTCATAACAAGATTTCCAGAGATTACAGTCTGGGCTCATCTAGTTCACAGAATACCACATAGAAAAAGAGTAAATAGAAATGTCAGTTATCTTTGAAACAATACAGTTAGATTCTGACCCAGCACAAACCGATCTCTCTCTGCCTGCTACTTCAGTGGAGTACAGAAAAGAAACAGGAATGCTCACCTCTGTGCATGCATATGCACATACTTATCTTTTTACATGAATTTTCCTGCTTGTGTTCATGGCCCAAACAGGTCAGAAACCTCCCTCCTCCTCCACAAAAGTCGCTGATGCAAGTTACATGCCATAATTGACAAGTGACACTGAAGGATCTGCACTTTCCCCCTTGGAAGAAAGATGTTGTTCTAGAGTTGACAGGCCACTGCTTTTGTTACACACTGCCGTTGGTCCCCAAGGAATCCCTTCATAAATCCCCACACATCAGCAATTAAGCCACAATCTTTAGCAAGGTCTATATGCAGCTCACTCATGGGGCACTCTAGAAAGTTACGGCAAATTTACTATTTCCCATAGGTGTAATGAATAAAAACAAAGAAAAAAGATCTGCAAATCACTAACAATCTCACCCAAGTCATTATTGTCCTTCCCAAAGGTTTTGCAGAGAATAAACAAAAGCTATGGGCTTGTTTTAAAATGGGTGCTGTACTAACTTTACCAACTGAAAATAAAGCATTCTTTATTTCTTCTGAGGATCCTAGGTAAAGAATGTCTCAGTAGGAGTCAAAGATTGTATCAGTGATGATTATGGGTTCTCCCACAACACAATCTGCATTCTGAAACTTTCAATGGAAGATGCTAATTAATAATACATACTTCTTTTCATTGAATCAAACAGGATCTAGATCACATACCATCACTATTCTATCCTTTATTCCTGCTCTCCTGTTGAATTCACACCAAAATTCCAGGCCCGACCTGCTACCTAGGGCCCCTGGTGAAGTCCCCCGTGACAGCTACCTTCCTTAAGGACAATAAAACTGTCAGTCAAGAAGCTGAGACTCACAACTGAAGCTGACATCAGCCTCTCGACAGCCAGCTTACAACTGCGTAAAATTTCTCCCACTGCAATGGGAAACAGATCACAGAACCTTCCCTCTCGCAGAGAAACAAACAAAACCTATTTCTTCCATTTAAGGCCCTCACAGTTACAATTTGTACAACCAAAAATGCTACCAAGCCACTGAGGGAAGAGGAATAAGGGGCATACTTATCAATATACACTGTAGAAGTCATCCATCCAGGTGTCAGCATGGCAACCAGGGCAAAACAGGAAATGAGTAAGATGATTTAATAGCTCTTTTCTTATCAGTTGATTATAAAGATGGGTACAAGATGAATGTTCATATTTCAACACGCATGCACAGTTTATCCTGTCACTCTTCATATTTTAGAGTTTTCCACTGAACTGACAGAGATTACATATATATTATTACACAACGCGTTTGACAGACTATCCAAAGGTGTTCTTTACAACAATTTATTTCCTTTGGTACAGTACTACGTTATTCTTACTGCAGAAGTCATTACTATCATAGGAAAAGCTTCCTGTTTACAGTCCTTCTATAGGTGGAGGAGCTATTGCTCTAGCATGCAAATGTAGTACACAGAAGGACTTACAGTCATTCATGTGCATCAGTACAAAACTGAGTGAAGTAGCACTAATTGCAGGTAAAACATATCTCACTTGGAAACTGTCCAGATGACAACTCTCATTTATTGACAGTAATGGCCCTATTGCTGACACTATTTCTGTTTAACACAGTCCAAGTATTAGACTCCAGTAGTATTTGTAGAAGTAGTTCCATTCAGCTCAGTGGAGTTACATATGTGCATACATACATATGCACATGCATAAATATTTTTAAGAGTAAGGATGTACAAAGGAAAGTTTACCAAAAATTAATAAAAGGCACCTACGCTGATCAGTATGGAAAAGCCTTGGGAAACTTCACAGGGATGCAACTCAGTTCTGCAAGAAAATCTGATAACCTCAGCACTTTGGGAAAAAAAAAAATTCTTCCTGGAGAATTTTTGGTAAGTAATAGATGACATTATGAAACAGGGATAATTCTTTAGTAAAGGACAGGAGTTGGTTTAAAACTTTCACAGAAATGCAGTAATTCTCTACAAAGTTCTGTCAGACTCAGGATTAGGCTCTTGTGGAAAGTCATCTCTATTCCAGTCTCTTCCGAAAATGGAGGCGGGGGGTGGGGGGAAAGCCCTGAGTCATAGCTCAAGATTCACAAATGCAGGATTTAAAGTAGACTGTTATATGACTCCAGAAGACCACAGAAAGTATCAAAGCTATTTGCTTAGAATAAGTGACAGCATTAGCCCAGCCAGGCATTTTCCAGTATCTCAAATGACATTTTATAAAGATGTACTTTTCCATCTGACAAACAGCATGGTTTCACCAGTTGTCACCATAAAAATCTAAATGGCAAAACCAAAATTAAACTACAGCTTTTTTAGTATGGAAAAAAGAAAACAAACATCTGCTCTGTTTTCTGCCTCACTAGTTTGGAAGTTTTAATGTGCTAAGCTAGACAATGTGAAAAAGCACTGTTTTAACATTATTCATGTCTGTGAGCCATCAAAATTAAACATCAATGTACAGGACCATGCTTAAATCAAACACAACACCACTTCATAACACTCTTAAAAAGCCAGGCTGAAAGGGGTCTTTTTCAGGTTTGAAACCCTAGGCTGGCCTTAGCAATAAAACTCAAGACTATTTAAGATCTCTTTAGATCATGAATGTCTGTATCAAATTTACCCCAATAAGGCAAAGTACTTCACCGTGTTTCCTAGGCAAACTAATATTATAAACAATAATTACTACTATTAAGTAGGTATAAGTTCGGAGTCTTGAAACTATTCTATCATTAACATCCCCTACATAATTACACCACAAGCCTTCCTGGAAAAAAAATAAAGAAAAAAGAAGCTAAATACCTATTAGGCAAATATGCCAAAGTTGTCAGACACACACACAGCTCTAAGCACCTTTACATAGACATACAACACTCTCAACAGCTGATTTCATGTCAAAGCAGGTGCCAAAACCCTAATACAGAAGAATAACAAACACCACAGCCACTCAGCTTCCAGCTGGGAACAAGTCCCAGCCCACTTCTCCAGGCCCATTCCAACCAAAACTTAGCTCTGATTCTCCCTACCGCTTCATACACGCTCAGACCTCCAGCAAGTTCCACACAGTGTTACAACTGACTCAAACTCCCTGACAAAAATGAGGTTATTTTGCCTGGTTTTCTGCTTTCAATGTTTCTGCAAAATATGCTTCTTTCAAGGACTAACCCAAAGTCCAGCAGAGCCAAAATAAAGATTCCCACCAAGGGCAAGACACCTCGCAGCCTGATTCACAGAGGTCTTTAGCACTTCAGCAGGCCCGTGGCGGCCCCCTGTAAGACGAGGCACCCCAGGAGCTCTCCATCCCAACTCTGCAAAATGCCATACAAAATTACAACAGGATCCATACCAGCACCTTCCGCTCGTTTTAGTACCAATGCATTACTGGAGCAGTAATTCTGTACATTCAGAAGTACAAGTCTTCATCAGGTTTACACATGGTAGCAGCAGGACTGGTGGGGAAAAAGAACTCATGCTCTGTTCTTTGTCACAACTTTCCCAAGCTGGAGAGCACCAACACAGCATGCAATTGCTAATCGTACCCTCCCTCATTCACTGCTCAAACACTTCCTCAGTGAAAAAAACCGCACACCCCCAAAAACTGAAGCTGCCTGCACCAGACATTGTCTAAAGGAAGTACCCTAATTATGCCTATTTTAGGATTCACATTTTAATTTCAGCTTCAAGACAGCTGGGCTCCTCTCAGGGGAAAACCAACAGCAGCACAGTAAATCCTTCAGGCACATTACCCCTCCTTTTCTTTCCAAGTTGCTGCTGTGGGGTTTTGCACTGGTTGAAGACACCATCAACACACAACAAAAGGATATCCTAGCCTCTCTGGGTAACGAACTGTTAATGTAAGGACTGCCTAACCTGAGGCAGTAGCTTTCAAGAACTGAGAAGATTTATTTCTCCTCTTCGGAGGGTAAAATAAGAAATACCATATAGCCTTTCAGATTCAGGGAGATTAAAAAATGAAAAGACTTACTGAACAACTTGATCCACCCTTTCAAGACAGAGTTGTTCCATATTCATGTGGCTGCCCCATATCATGTGGTAGGGTGTCATTGGCTTGTCTTTAACAAGGATCTCGGCTGCACAACCAACCCCACAGGTAGTAGCCTTAAAAACTCAAGTGATATTTAAAACAAGTTTTTTTGAGGTGGATTCCTCAGAACTCACCACATGAAATTCACAATAGGCTTTGATATCAAAACTAACAAGTAATTAAAGAGATATTTCAATGATAAGTGTTTTCAAGTTGTGCTGATCAACATTTTAATATGAAAGAGACAAGAGATATGCTGTCTGCAAAGAAGCTGCTCAAAGAATATACAGGGTAAAAGCCAACGATGCTCTTATTCCATCAACGTCACGAGAACGGAAGTAATGAACAGCCTAATCAAGCTTCCTGCGGATGCTCCGAAGTGTTTGTAAGGAAGGCAATCAGAGTTTATGTAGCCCCCGGACTAGCAAAGTTTCTTCTTCTCTTGTTAATCCCACAACATACCTAAAAACCTTTCAAAGCAGGGCAGTGAGCAGGTTAGCAGTGCAAGATGGTATCCATCAGTCCCAGATTCAGCAAGAGCTGGGAGACAAGAGCCTCTGACTCACAGAAAAAACTCCCTCAAGAGATGGGCATTTCCCATCTTCCAGTGCAGCAGTGAGACAGCCAAAACCTACCCACGCATCTCAGTACCGCCGTGCCTCTTTTACCTGCTGGAGTAGGCAGGTGAGTACAGGGGATGTAGGAGGGAGAGCAGTTTCCTCCTGCTCACTTCTGTGCTCCCCACACAGGGCCAGCCTGAATTCCTGACCCACCACATGCCACCAACTGCTGCTGCTGACTCGTCACCAACACAGAAAGGGTTTGTGTGCTAGCACAGTTCTTCCCAAATCTCTATTTCCCTACTGACATTCTCATAATTCACTTGAAAATTAAAAACCTTTGAGTTTGCCCTTTCTGGATTGCAGGCACACTGAAGGGGAAATATAAAACAAAATTAAATACAGGTAGAATATTAGTGTAAGATACTGAGTTGAGCTTATATAAATCACAGTGCAAGCCACACAGTCCTATCCTACTAACGGTCTGAGCAACTCTTATCTGTTGCACACATAAATATTCAGAGAGAAGCACACAATGCCAGCTGCCCTCGGGTTGCACAATAATACTGGCTCCATGTTACTGCCATTGCTCACAGCTCTGCTGTCTCCAGCCCACCTGCCACCACCCTGGGCTGCTTTGTGCCTCTGACTGAAGTGCATGGCCTCTTTTGTTGGTCGCCTAGAAAATACCACCCATAGTATTTGAGCCCCAACATTTCAAGTAGCTCTAATTCAGCTTTCAGCTCAGCTCAGTTCTTTGTCCTCTAAAAATAACTTAAATTTAATTGCAACTAGCTACAATTTTCTAATTCTTTGTGACCCCAAACCTCTAAATCTATTACCCAGAGACAGCCACAGTAATCCTTAATGAAGGTGTGGGTATGATGCAGCATGCTAGGGGCCATATGGTTGCCAGGTGTTTCCTGGCTTAGCTTTTCCTCACAACACACATCCCTCCTCCTCCTCTAATTCCAAGGAAGGCAATTTCTACCTCAGGACAGTCCTTCGTTAAAGACACAGGCAAGGGCTTTATTGCAAGCAAGTCAGCTGCAGCACAGCAATGTTCAGAACCTACAGCAGAAAGCCCAGAAGGGCTGTTTATTACCATACATATCTCCTGGTGACTACCAGCAAAAGACTGCACCAAGTGTATTTTCTGACTGTTAACAGGAGGGGAGCCAAGTGCAACATTTTCACTGTGACCCTATGTCTTGTGTCCTTCACTCACAAAAAAAAAAAATAAAAAAATTTAAAGGTAAGAGCAGTTATTTAGAACAGGACCATTTATATAAAAAGCAGGTGACTGAAAAGTACTAGGCAAGATTCACAACCAGTGTACTTTGATGTCTTTTAGGGAGCAACACAACCCATTATTCTGGGAGGTTAGATCCTATGATCTTTATTTTCACAATGGAGCATTAATTTCCTTAAAATCCCTGTCTTTCAGACAGGTAAAGGCCTTCCAGTTCTCAGATACACATTCCTGCCCCTCCCCTTCACCAGCGCTCTGGAGAGAGCATTGGAGAGAGCTGGACTGGTAGAAAGTAAGTCATTTTTGCACAGCACGACCATTGCCTCAGCTCAACTTCCTGAGCTGGCTTCCCACAGGGTCAGGCAAGGACCACGCACTGTGGGAGCAAACAGGCGCAGGACCCCCACGGCCACCAGCTAAGATAAGCCTTGGCCACCAAGAGACCATATCCCAGACTACCAAACTGGAAAGCTTCTCCTGGTTCCCACTATTGCACTCACATTAATTTGCGTAAAGCATCTCACATTTCAGGCTAAACCCAGCAAGCATTTACTTGGGCACTTGCAGTAGTCTGTTCTCCGGAACGGTTTCAGACTAGTTATATACAAGTACAAGAGTCAGTGGACATGCATAGCAAAATTGTCTTGATATTTCTCAAACAGGGTAGGGAAAACTGATTTTTGCTACAGCAAAGAGAAAAGGCTTTGTGACTCCTTCCAGCATATGGAAAGGGACTCTGTGCTGGGGAGCTCTGGACAGTCAGGCTTGATGCTCCTGCTGTCCTCGGGAATTAATAGGATAAGAAACAGCAACTGCTGCTGGTCAGAAGACACACAGGGCAAAAATGTCTACCCTGCTCCAGCAGCCAGGAACCTGCTTTCCCAGGCTCAGGCATAAACGAAGTACCCAGCAGAGCCATAGCCTGCAGGCCACTCCAGCAGCCCACAGCTCTTGGCACAGTCTATAGGTGCTCTAGGCCTACACTGCCTATGGGGATGTCAGGCCCTAATCAAACTATTGGTGGATACAGAGAGGATGATTTTGCAAAGACAAGGCTGAAATTTGCCTATAAAACCCCCACAGGAATAATTTCCAAGCCAAGAAGAGCTTCTCCCATTCTACTGTGGATCAGGACCTAAGCAAATGGGACAAGCTAAAACCAAAATGAACAGCACACCTGTGATGAACATGCCAGAGGCTCTCACCACTAGCCCAGAGCCCCACCAGCTAGCATGCGCTGTCCACCCCATGGCTGTCTTGCCCATGATCCAAGACTCCTGTAAGGTCCTCAGAAGAGGAGCAACTCCTCATTTTAAAATGAGGTCCAGCAGGAGATTATCACAGGTTCTTTTTCCATGGTTTCATCTATATAGTGGGTGTCTTATTTATGTCGAGCTCTGCCCAGAGCTCCGTTTCAATGCAAAATGAGCAACAAAACTGAAAAGCAACAAATGGAGAGAGACACTTAAATGCAGCCAGAGCTACAGTGGAAGGGGAAATTTCCCAGTACCACTGACAGTTCTGAAGGATTTTCAAGTTCAGCTGTGAAGTAAATCCACCGTGGAAAGGGAAATATTAACAAGTGACTAGAGACACAGCACCTTTATTCTTGAGGCACGCTTGCTTGCTCATTTGACTATTTGCATATTTTAATATCTTTTAAAAGAAAAGTTTCTGCTAGAAATTATTTTTGCAAGCCTCAAAACATTCTTCAAAGAGCTACTCATCTGCTTAGTGACACAGGCGTGGGGCAGGGCTTGTTTACTAATCTAGGAGGATTACACTTCAATCTAGACCATGCCTTGCCTGCAGGTAAGGGCAGTAGAGCAAACAATAAATACATCAGACTTTCCAACTGAAAAGGCATGAGGGGAACAGAATCCAAAAGAAAGTTATGTTTATATCATGTTTGGATGGGGAAAAAGAAGGGAACATAGGGAGACAGCTGCTTCTTTATATCTGTTGTTCAGCAGCCTCTGGAAATCCTGGACAGGCAAATTCTATTCCTACTGTTGCATCAACTCTGAAAATAAACCTACCAGCTGCAGCTGAGACAAGTCTCCACAGCTAGTTTTTCAAATAAAAACATAACACATGCCTCTGACCTCTTTTTGCCTTTTTAATGCGTGCAGAGATCTCTCCCCCGCTGGAGGAAAACTCATTTTTCACTTACCTTCCCTCTCCCTTACAGAAGTGAGAGAAAGCCCCCAAAACATTGCCAGAGAAAACACAAAAACACACTACATCTAAAATATTAATTCTCTTGCCCATCCCAGGACACTGACAGATCACTTAACTCCATTGCACACTGGAATAAGCAATGTCACTGGAGCTGATCTTGCAAAAACTTAAAATGCAGAAGAAAATTCCACCCTCTTCAGAAAAAATTTACTACTTCAATGAGAATATAAAACAAATTAGAAACAAAAATAACTCAGATCTTCCAAGTGACTGAAGCCTCAGAATTGAAATTCACCTGAGAATGACAGGGCAGTATGGGCAAAACAAATCACCTGGTGCTGACCACAGTCAGAGGTATTTCAGAGGAATGACCCATAATGCCAACTCTGCAATGCCAACTCTGCCATACCATGTCTTCAAGGAAATAGTTCTTTCTGATCCTAGTAGTAAACATAGCTTCATGTCCTGAAGTATGGAAAACATTAGATTTGCCCTATATTTTTTTTTCCAAGTACTTATTCCCTCCTCCTGCTTGTAAGAGGCTGTAAAAAAAAAAAAATCAGTCCTACAACACTTAATTCAAAGTGTAAACAAGTTACTTAGAGTAAGTACAGCTTCCACCATCACCATGTTGTTCTGTCCCCATCACTGGAAGAAAACAGAAAATTTGTGATCCCACCTAAAAAAGGAGTATCTGCAGTAGCATTTTCGTCTGCTGGCTCAGGAAGGTATACATCTTTCACCAATTAAACACTGCCATTGTCAGCATCTTTAAAAAAAAAATTAGTTATAATCAAGGGCTACTCTCTGATAAATAGCAGTGTACATATTCAGTTGGGCTGCAAGACAACAAGTAGAATCAAGTTCATAAAGAGATTTCAAAGCAAGGCATAAGGCATTGTTTCAGGAGATACTACTTGACTTAATAGTAAGTGTCTCAAACCCTGAGCTTGTGATAAGGGCTTCAAAGACAACTTAGTTCAGATGAACCAAAGAACAGAAAACCCCCATGATTACAGCTGCTTGGTGTGCATCAAGCCCCACTGGCAGCACCTGCACAAGTCAGCACTCACCCGAAGGTCAATCTCTACATGGACTCAAGGGCTGCAGAGACAGCTGATGGGAAAGGCTTGATCGACTCTGTGCCTGTTGGTAATTCCAGGTAATAATGCAGGTCAGTGCTGGCATCCCGATACCAGCTTTACCATCTAAACAAACACACAACCATTCAGGCATCTGAAGAATCAGTATCATAAATATGGTAAAATGAGAAAATGTGTTTCTAACTTCTAAGTGCCTGTAATTATCAATTAAAGCTTTGCCCCATATTATTAATTCCACTTACTGCTAACAGTGATGCTGTAAGTGTACAGTGGACCAAAACAAGTGAAGGCAACAACAACAACAAAAAAAAGTAAGCCTGACAGAATTCAGGATTTTGCCCATAGAAACAGTTTTGTACTAGAGGTCATTCTAAGTGAATGCAATTTGACTACACTTTCTTTTTTTTCAAATGCATTCCACAAAAAAATTTCTCCATTATTCATATTGAAAGGCACATTTAAGAGTATTTTTAATCTTGCATTCAAAATACTGACAGTGTTTTAAGCAACACTAGTAGCATGCCATTAACAATTATCTAACCTAAAGGACTGTAAGTATTATCTAGAAATCACTGCCACTAATTTTGGAAAACTATGTGGAATATAAAATTATAGATATTAATTTGTCATATTACAAAATGCCTTTTATCCAAAGTCTTAGATATAAATTTATTATATGCTGTAACAGATAGCACTGGGTAATATGAAATGCTTACATTCAATATTTTGCTAAGTCTTATTCAGAAGCACAAGCAGCTCTCTATACCCTGAAAAGCTTAACTTTGCAGAACAACGTGGAATGAAAGCTCTTATTTACCAGACTCTATCCCTTGCTCTTTGGAATGAATCATGTTATTAACTGTTCCCCCCCCCCCCCGAGAGGTTTGTTTGTTTTTCTTTTTTTTTTTCCCCTTGAATTACTCTCTTACATATGTTAGCCAACTTTCCCTTTACTACTCCAGGAAATATACATATTTTATCTCCCTAAACCAAAACAAATATAGTTTCCTTCCTCCTGATTTATGGGTTTCTTCATCATTTTCCTGGGGGAAATTTTCTTTATGGGGTATCAAACCAATCATGTTAGAAGAGATGGGGATGGGGACAAAAAACTAACTTGCCACTTTCCTTCCAGACACACTTAGCCCCAACCCTAAACGCCAGGTCTGCTCTGGACTCCTGGCAACACAGACACTAACTCCCAGGTGTATTCTGAGCATGCTGACAGCCTGTGAAGAGCATCCTTCGGGCCAAACTCTGCCCTGACTGAACCAGTGCAAATCAAGAACAACTCTTGATAGAAATCTGGAGGAGCTGACTCTCTTAATTCAGAAAACTCCCTCTTATTCTTGTGGCTATCTCCGTGCACCACGTATTTGCTAATACAGGTGCGGGGGAGTGCTGAGGGAAGGCAGGGTAACTGCACATCAGGAAGCAGCTTAAGGCCGGCACACCTGGCTTCAGCCTGATTCCCTCCCACACCAAGCTACAGGATGGGATGTGAATGGCCGAACACCCAGACCACCCCTTGAGCAAGCTCTACACTCCTTTTCCTTTGCAAATCATTCAACTCCACCCCTGCATCTCTCCTTTTTGAGCCCTTGGATTTTTTCCTCAGACTTCTTGAACATTTTCTAATTGCTGAGGGAAATAAAAGCAAGTATTGATTTCAGCATGACTCAAGGGAAGCAGGCAAATGCCTAACTGCATGAACACGGTCTTGCTGCAAACAGGAGCAGCAGCCTGCCTGCCCACCACGCCCTGCGACACAACCACCAAACAGCAGCTTGAGACACCTGAAAAGCACATCAGGCACCAGCAGACAGGGATTTGTCAGTGAGAGGCACCCTGCACGTGAACATACAGCTGCTGTTGATCAAGCCATAGTCACAGTAGCTCAAACAAAGGCAGCAGCTCTGCTTTCTGAGTGATACCACATGGCCAGAACAGAAATGGGTACCCAAGCATACCTTACCGTATCACGTGGAAGCAGATGCAAGAAAGGGACAGGGGCTTTAAAAGGCTGTGTGGTCTCTTTGTCCCACAATCGGCCAGGGGACAGTGGAATCACATTAACATTTGCAAGTGTTGGATGTCAGCGCTGGAAGTCATTGCATTGCATTGCAGCATACAGCCTTGGGTCCAGAGTCCAGACAAATTCCCCATGAGGGGATCAGATCTTTCTGCTCAGACCCAGCGGTCACAGAAAGGGTGCTGCAGAAAACAAGTAACCTGGCACAAAAAGAGCTGGTTACCTAAAACAAGCCCCAAAACATAAGAATTCAGATCCAGACCTAAACCCTCCTTGAAGTCAAAGGATTCTGAATGCACAATTTCAGCCCGTATCACAGCAAACACAGAAAAGAGGCTTTCCTCACAGTCCCGCTCAGTCTCTGAGCTTTACAGAGGTTAAGGAAGTCCTCATACTTAAGGTCTGGCACCTTGCAATTGCCTGTACTGGCTTATTAAGTTATACAGATACCTTCTACAGAAAATGAGGAGAACACAAAAAGAGAGGGAGACTTAGCTCTACCTCCAGCCCAGCTGGGGTTCCTCTGGGCACAGCCTGGACCACGCCGTGGTTATGTAGGGAAGGAGGCCAATCAATGCAGATCTGCACTCACAGCCAGCAGATCTGGGTTTCTGGCCCAGCAGTAAAGCACCCAGGTCACTTTTAAAGGTCCACAGCACTTTCTGCTGTTCATCTCTGGATCAAATTTGGCCCAAGGCTGGAATTTTCAAAATCATAACCCTAACTCTGCTCTGAACCTTTATAATATTCCTACCCTATGTTCTCATTTTGAGATATTTTCTAACCTTGTTCATCCAAGATCAGAACCTCAGGAAAAGTGGCAAGTTTCGCAAGCGAGGCAGCTCTTCTAACAGATAATGTATGTTCCTGAAAAGAGAACTGACAGCTCCTAGTTTTAAACCAGAAACCAGCCCCTATCATTCTTTCCAGAAAATAAAGTAAAAACATAGGGTTAATTGAATCAATAGGTCTTATAATTAAATGCTGCCAAGTTAGCTGACATGATTGGACTGCTGGTTTTGGTTTGGGTTTTTCTGATGTTGTTTATCCAGAGGTTGCATACAGCTAATTTTGCAAATGGCTATTGAAATTTAGTTTAAAACTCCCTCAGGGGACAAAATGACAAATTTCACAAACAGAAAAGTAAGTTTTCATAGACTCAACTCACTGGAAGCTAACTGCATTACGGCTAGTAGAAGTACTAAGAGAAAACTCTTCCTACTTCTTGCCGGGGGCTTGACCAACACGAGACAAAAAATATTCCTCAGATCCCCGTATCCATCAGTGCCAGTTGTAAATGAAGGAGCAGAATTTGCCAGATGGGTGAATTCTACCTACAAAACCATAACTTAAGAATTCACAGGTATAAACTGATTATTTCCCTGAAGGGGAAAAGTACCCCAGATTTTCAATAATGAGAAAACAGAGCTGAAAGGGGCATTGTCTTTTTCCAGATGGTGCGAGTCAGGTGCAGATTCAATGAATTCAACACAGTTATATTGATTTTCTCCACTTAACACTCTTGCTTGTAATAGGGCCATTGTCTCCTTTATACCATATGAACATACAGATACACATATATATTTTATCTGGAAGATGGACACCATGTGCTAAAATAAACAAATACTTATTACACCACAGAAAGTGAGAAAAACAAGATCTTTAAAAAATGCTAAAAGAGAAACAGTATATGGTGACATTGATCAAGACTATCAGCCAGCATGAACCTGTCTCACAGATTTCAGGAAACAAAGAGATTTGATAAATCTTTGTATTACCGAGGTTGCCCAAGCCTCACCTTTTCACCATAATTCCTTTCAAAGTAGCACACTAATGAAGATGCTAGGTACTGAGTACAAACACCAACACTCTAAGACTGTTGTCTCATTAACATTTTGAATGATCGTGACGGGCTCCCCCCACCTCCCCAGTCAAGACAAAAGAACAAAGATCAGTTTCCTCTGCGAGACTGCTGTAAGGAAAAACAGCAGTGAGTGTAAAACCATAAGGAGCAACAGAATTAGCTCATCTTTTCTCCTTAATAAAGCAGCAAACAATTAGTGTTAAAGTAAAATGGGTCAATCAAGACCTCAAATCTTCTTAACACAGTCAACCCATGTGGTCACAGCAATCCAAATTAACCCCATGGATACATCAGTCCTTTCCTCCAATACCTAGAAAGCAATTACAAATGTCACATTGAATCTCCGTCTAAAACACCCTCATATAGTTTA
This sequence comes from Ciconia boyciana, assembly GCF_034638445.1. Taxonomy (NCBI): domain Eukaryota; kingdom Metazoa; phylum Chordata; class Aves; order Ciconiiformes; family Ciconiidae; genus Ciconia; species Ciconia boyciana. The sequence goes on along the minus strand of NC_132943.1, from coordinate 38,554,100 downwards.
GTAGCATAACCTGTGATTAAACCTACCCATGAAATAAAATCTTTTTCCTCTGCTGCAGCAGATGGCTTAAGAAACCACCTCTGTTTCCAGCACCAGTCCTCTAAATCAGCTCCACCCTATGGAAATCGGTCTCATGCTGTTTTTTCTTATTAGCTGAGATGCACTAGTACAGAACTGCTGCTCATCAGCACACCTCTACATGAAGCAAAAGAGCAGAAGAAAAAACACCAGCCCTAAAGATGTCAAGACCCATCCAGACTCTCCCTTAGTGTGTGCATGTGTTTTTGGGGAGGGATAAGCAATGTAGTGATTTCACGGAACATTGTTCATTTCCATGCTTTCTCTGGAGTTACTCAGGTACCACCAAACATCACCAAGGGTCTTCCACCACTGAGCCCGCATACCCTGAATTTACACTCTTTCCCTTTTCAGCAAAAACATTCCCTTCTCCATTAAAAACATGCTTAACTTTTAAGCATGCTTAAGGCTCACTTTCAAGGGCAATTAAGCATGTGTTTAAACAACTGAATAAATCCAGATGGACCAAAACAAGCATCTTTGAGTCTTAGGGAACAATTCTACATATCAGCACATGCATAATTTTATTTCTTCATCAAGTACACACACAGACTTTAAGGTAGCACACAAACAAAATATCCAGATCATCAGATAATTCAGTTCAGAAGGGACCTTGGGAAGTCACCTAGTCCTAGGACCCCAGGATATTACACCTTTCCAAATTTCTGGCTGTTACTCATTCATGTGCACATTAACTGCAACACTCCCTGATCCCTTTCTAGGTAAGGCTTCAGTTCAGCTACAAATGTCCTGCAGGCAGGAGTGCCTCTTCGGGGAACCCCAATAAAGCTAAGGGGTGGTTTTTTTCTTTTGCTGTAAGCCAGAGGTTATACCAGATCAGTTCTCAGCACAGTCGCTACCTGTGCTATAGGCAAAAGGTTTGTAAAGAACTCAGGCCTTTCGACTGACCCACCATTTATAGGGAAGCACTACCATCAGAGCTTCCCCCCCCTTTCTTAAGCTAACTGTCATTTTTCCTATCACAGCAGATCAGATTTCAGATCTCACAGATGCTGCAGCTGCATTACAAGTTTGTAGACCTTGTAGTAATGAAAAGGTCACTTTCTGAAAGCCATCATCATAAAGTCCTCACAACCTAAATTCTTTTCGACTTCTCCCTCTTCCCACCCCTTTAAGAAAACAAACCTGTCTCCAACACATGTATATGACATCCCACATTTGGGGGTGATAGCTGAAATAGTCCAGCAGAGCCTGCAATGGGCCTCACCCACCCATTTCTCTGTTTAGATATTTCTAGCAATTTCCACGGCTTAGACAACTGTTAAGAAAGCACAGGGCCACAGCCCGCTCTGGTGTCAGCACACATAGCAAATGTTTCTTCTCATGAATCAAGGTATATGGTTTAGCAAACGGTAGCTCATACAGAAAGCAGCATGACACAGGCTGAAAGGAAAGGTATGCTTCTGGGGAAAAAAAAAAAAACAAAACAAAAACTAACAACAAGGGAATTCTTAACCACAGACTGCAGCAATTCATTTAGGGACTACTATGATCAGATCACTTATGCCTAGGCACAGCACCTCAGGGGTCATTAAATGATGACTTTTTCTTTATTGTCAGAACATATTTAAACAGCACAGCTAAGTGGGTACTGACATAACATACCGTAACAATTACATCAGATCTCTAAATCAAGGGTGCAAATGCCGCTTTATGTAACAAACTGCATTATAAGCACAATGAACTGCCCTCCATGCTCAAGTGCGCTAAAATTCTCCACAGAAGAACAGCAACTTTTTATTCTCAGGATGACAGCTCTTTGGCTTCTCTCAAACACCCACAGGCAATGCGCAATATGGGTGCAACAAATTGTAAAGTTCCATTAACCAAATCCTGTCCCTTAGGTAAAAGATGAGAAGAGACAGAACTTAACGGCACTACACCTCAGTGCTGAAATCACCCCTCTTTGCAGAGCCCTGCTGCACCAGGGCTCACCTGTGTTGTTTCATTTCCACACTGAATGGTCTCACTAAGCCATTGGGGTTCTTTTCAGAGTGTTAGTTTAGCTCCCCTGTAAATACCTGAGCTCCAGGAGACTGGTACCACATTAAGATTGGGGTCCTGCCCACTGCTGAGTGCATCATCAGTGCTCTGCAAATGGGTGAAATGAAATATGCAGTGAGGAATTCAGTGGTTCCTAGACCTAGGTGCTACAAGGGTGAGTTTGGGCTCCATTTTACATATCACACTTTCAGACATCAGCAGCAGAAATATACACCCACCCACAAACTTAACTGGAGGGTCTTTATGCTAACTGACGAGTTTTTAGCACACGCAGGGAAGGTGCCCATTCTGTCATTGTTAGTGAATCACTTCTTAGTGATCTATGAAGTAATGGCAGGGGTAACTTCACTAGGTAATGCTCTCTCAGCACATTCCCTCTCTCTTCCCAGCAAGGGCTGAGATGCTGTGATCACGTCATCCAGTCGGGAGGGAAGCGAGAGAAGCTATAGAGAATAAATACATCCTGCAGCTGAGTCTCTTCTTGGGTGCATTAGCCATGAGATCGGTAGTCTAGACATCCCTGCAAGTCTAAACCAGCACAGGTGAAAAGAAACAGGTTCTTTCACAGGGAGAAAACAAAGGTTTGGGGAGGAAATGGGAAGAAACAGAAAGGATATGTGCTTCAATCTTGCAAGGAAGAACCCTTCGGAAAACAAAAGGGACAGGTTTTCTGAACTCCGAGCAGCACAAATGCTGGACAACAAATGATTTTTGTGAGAAAGGATGGAGAAAGATTTATTGACACAACCACAAAGATATGACAAATTATGAAAAGGGATGCTAGAGACCTAGAGTAAGACAGACTTACAAAATGCATACAAATATATCCCATTCTACTGCACGATTTTATGGTAATGACCACTTATATGTGAAAGCCTGCTATTTTATATCAGGAAGAAGCCTACGTGAAAATCCACCAATGAATCGGAGAACACCTTTATTCAAAGGAAACCTGAAAGTTCCTGCTTAGCATGGGGAAATAAATGATGTCGGTATCTTACGTACAGAAAGCAACTCTCCCGGCATGCGGCACACCCCCTTCTTTCCCAAAGGTGTTTCATAAAGCACATCTTATTCAAACGGCAGGTCATAATTAGTGTCTCAAACACATACGCAACGAATTGAGGCAAGCAGTCTTTATTTGGTAGATCGCATTCGGTGCAACATTACGGCACCGCAGAGCTGCATACGCTCACGGCTTGTACCTGCAGCACTTCAAGCGAGGCACATTTTGCATAATTTTCTCTTACATAAAAAGGCTTTGTTCTCCACCGCCTCACTGCGGTTACCAGCCTCCCCGTGCACGGTTGTTTCCTCTCCGCGGCTGATCCATTCAATACAGGGAATTATTTTATTTTTTTTTTCCCCTCCCCGATGCAAATTAAAAGCGCTTACAACCATCGCACCCCCTTGTCTCACACAATGTTCTTTGTTCAGCCTTACAGATCCCTTTAGAGGAGCTTAGGGGTGGGGGCAGGAGAGGACAGAAGGTAACATCCTTTAAAGGGTTTTACAGGCTAGAGATGCTCAAAACCCTCCAAGGCAGCTGGCAAAAGTCGACTGCCCCTACGAAGATAAAACAGGCGTTATCGGGGAGCCGCCCCCTCCCTTTACCTCCGGCCACCGCTCCGGGACGTCCGCAGGGGCGACCGGCTGCAAACTTCGGCCCGGGTCCGCCTTCTGTCAGAGCCCGCGCCCGGCTGAGGGAGCGCGCGCGGGCCCGGGGCGGCGCGACCCGGCCCCGCGCCCCCAACGGTCCCCAACGGCTCCCGACGGCCGCGAGGCGGGCGGCGCGCGGCCACCCCACGCGCTGCCCCCCCCCGAGGGGCGCCGGCCCCCCCACCCGCCGACAACGGCCGTCTGCTCCCTTCTTCTCCTCTTCTTCCGACGGGCACCCCCCGCCCCGGGCTGCGGAGCCCCCGCCGCCCCCCGCCCGGCCGGCAGCGCCCGCCGGGCAGCGGGGCGGCGGCGAGGGGCTCGGGAGGGTCCTTACCTGAGCGCCGCGGCGGCTGCCGGCACCGGGACGCACTGCTGCCGCGCCGAGGGGCAGAGAGAGGGCGCGCCACCGCCGTGCCCGCCTCAGCCCGCCCCGCCGCTCTCGGGGCTGTCGCCGGGACGCGGCCGCCTGCGCGCCGCGAGCCCCCGGGACCCGCCCCCCTCCTCCGCCCCCGGCCCCGCCCCGGCGCCGCTCCCGCAGGGCCCCCGCGGCGGCGGCAGCGGCGGCCGGCCCCTCGCTGCCGGCCCGCCCCGCCCCGCGCCCGGCCCGCCGCCCGCAGCGGCCCCTGCATTGCGGAGGGGCCCCGCGGCCGCCCCAGTGCCTGTGCGGGGCGCTCCCGTTCCCGAGACCCGCGCGCTGCCGCCTGGCTGGGCGCCGTGTTGGGCGTTTACGTGGCGGCGTCCGTGCACCGGCGCTGGGGTGCTCCGTGACAGCCGGCCCCGGCCCCCGCCCTGTGCCCAGCCCTCGGCCCGGGGTGTCGGCCTGCCCTGCCCTGCCCTGCCCGTGGTCGATCGCCCCCACCGTCGTAGAAAAGCATCCCGAAGGTCCCTCGCCCGATTTCATTTGGGTCTTCCGACGATGCAAGGCTCAGCTCAATCTAATTTCTCATTTTCTTCCGGAAAAAGAGAACGAATAATGGTGAGATAGGTTAAAAAGCGCTTTACAGCACCTCAGAAACTGCACTGCCGCCAACGTACAAATTGCCCTCTTGCAGGGCCGAGCTCTCCAGCCATTTCCTGGAATCCGGGAGTAAAATGTGTCCTGTTACTTTGTCGCTTACCAGCTTCTCAAACTGAATTTTCCTCCTCAACCCCTCAGGACGTCAATTACTGCTTCCGTATTTCTTTTGGTGAAAGTAAAGCGCGCAAGGGCAAAGTCATCCCTCATGCAATGCCCCTGATGTGGTGGAGCTCCAGCATCGACTCCTCTCGCCCTTTCGAGGCACAAGCGCTTCGTTTCAGTTCCCTTTGCTGGAGGTGAAAGAGTAAAATGGTACTCTCTTACCTCTTCCGCTTCCTAAACAAATTAGTCCAATGGGTTTATTAAAAATGAATGTGCAAAAGCTGGTCTGTCCGAATCTTAACCAGCAATTCTGAGCATGTCATGTATGTATTAACCTAATCAATGTTTTTGAAACAGGTACTATGTTTTGATCCAGTAAAGATAAATATTGCCATTCTTCTTTATATTTGGGTGCCCAGAATACACAATAACTGTAATCCATTTGCAGTGCAAAAACTTTAAATGTTAATTTCAGTTTTGTTTCATTTTGCTGCACCTCTCTGAACAAGTACTCTATCTATACTTTTTCCAAAGCCTCACTAATTTTAGGTACCCCGTTTGATTTCAAGCATGATTTTTGAGAGTACTGAGCATTCTTTTTCTTCATGGACTTTAGCAGGTGATCTAGAATATTTCATATCTGTAATTTGGGCCTTATGTGTCTTAGACTGGGTGGTCAAAACACAGGCTCAGGAAAGCCTAGACTCTACTCTTGCTTCTGTTTCTTCAGCTGCAATACGGAGACGGCCATCCCTCAACAACTACTACACTGGATTATATTCCAGTCCCATGTTAATGTTAGTAAAGTGACTTGGGGGTGCAAAACTATTTTAAGTATCTTTATGTATTTGTAAATCAGGAAATCTTCTTTTCCTTTAAAGGTCTGACTCTGTGGGTCAAGGCTACACACATCTTCTCTTCCAGTCCTCTTCCCGAGCCCTCCTCAAGCTGTTTGGGAGAACTTCCCACCACTGCTGCTTCCCTCTTCTAGCACTTCATCTGTAAATCAGTGGCATACAAAGGGAGCAGGATCTTTCCAAGGGGACAAAGCCATCTTGTTCCCTCTGGTTACTCACCATCGGTGATGTATATCCATCTGGAGGCGATGCTTCCAGAGGAAACGGATTTGCTGCAGGCAGTCTTTCTTCCAGACTGCCAGGAGCAAGGACACCCGTTCAGTGCACAAGGAATGTGCACCAGCACCCCCAGCACCCCAGGGATCGGCAGTGCTGTCCTCTTTCATGCCTCCCCTTGGAGGCCTACGCAACCATGCAAAGACCTTGATGGAGCTCTCCCCACAAGCACAGGGACTTTGCCCTTCCTTTCACCACCTAGGTAACAGGAACGCAGGCTTAAATAAAGCCTAATCAGAAGGAGCCCTGAGAGGGAACGAGCAGCTGACTTGATGAAGGAGAAACAGTTACACTTCATCCAAATGGAAATTAGATTTATTTAAAGCCTACAATATAAAACAAAAAAGGGGAAGGGACAGCTTATGCTTTTGTGGGAAACAAATACTGCGACGGGCATCGTGGAAGAGAGGTCTTAATGGAATGACACCATGTACAATAAATAGACTGTGCACTGGCCATAAACGTTCCTAGAGATCAGAGGGGTGATATAACTCCCGGGAGAAACACTCAGAATATTCCATGTGCCGTGGAGGAATCGATGCCTCTAGCTCAGATGCAGTACGGTAGCAGCCTGTCTGTTTTCAGCAGCAGCCTGCAGGAGAGAAGGTGAATGCTGGAAGTTAGTCATTCACTTGCAGCTCTCCTTTGAACAATCATCAAAGGTGATGAAAAGTAAACACAGAAAAAAACAACGTGGCATTCGCCATTTTCCCTGAGATAATTATCTAGTCAAATTACATTATACTTTACATTAAGTATTCAGCAACAGTGTTGACACTAGATGTTTTAAGACAGGAAAAATTCTTATAATTTCTGTTAGAGATATTAAAATGCAGGCACATATTTTTATTAGAAATATTCATGCAGACATCAAAAAACATCATCTCACTAAGAGATAGCGGGGAAAGATTTTTTCTACAAAGGAAAAATAGATTTTTACATAACCTCACAAACGATGAGCTTTATAGTAAAGCTTTGACGTGCTGCATTATGGATCTCTATATGGCGGTCTGGTAAGTTAAACACAGAGGATTACTGCCTGCCTGCTAAAAGAGAAAGGAGTGACATTGTCTATAGCCCTTTTTAGAACAGATTCATTTGAAACAGTGGCTGGGAAATGCTGTTTGAAAATGGACTTGTGTGAATACATATTCTTCTCTTACTATATCACTGTAATAACAAACCACTGCTGCTCTTCTGACAGTGTATTGAGCTGCAATTGTTGGCAACTTAGGTATTTGGCTTCACTTCAGACTGGGGAAGGAAACATTTAATTTCTCAAAAACAGCGTGACTCAAGCCGCGGTGCCAATGTCACAGCATTAGCTGAGCGAACAGAGCAGTCAAGGCAAAGCCAGCTCTTATTTATTCATGATGGGAAGAGCTGCGAGCACCAACGAGGATGATGAAGCAGTGGAAAGTATGGCTATGGCCCTTATACACACTGTCCCCGGTGCCATATTTGCAGTCTCTGGGCATGTCCAACAACCGGTTGAGCAGTTTTTTGCCTCCTTTCCCTTGGAAACACCTGGGCTAAGGTGACCGGGAAAGGCAGCCCTCCTGCCCCGGCATTGCTGAGATGTTTCTATCGGTTGGAAAACTCTAGGGTCCCTCTAGTGCCCAACGGAGGCAATGGGGAAGAAAGGGGAGCTGAAAAGCTCCTTCAAATGATTATCAACCACTAAGCCAAATAAAAGCTTCCACTGAAGATAGTATGTACTTATCCCTGGCTTTGCATAACAAACTATGTTCAATTTGTTTCTGTTTTGGACAAGATATCAACTGTATCTCATCAGCTCATATAGTAACATTCCCATGTAAAAGCCTTCTTTTTTCTGCCTGTCTCCCATTTGATAACATTTACCTTTTAAGGATTATTTGGAGATATTACCTGTTTGTAAATGTATGCCTCAGGTTGCTACAGGAAAGCTTTAAGCAAAGGTAAGATCTAGCCACAGTGGAAGGACTTGTACCAGAGCAATACTGCCTTTGTAGACCTGAGTTATCTTTGGTCTTTTTGTCCAAGGGACCGTAGGTACCCATGTGAATTATGATGGAAGAATTAGCTTCAGGGAGCTACACTCTAATTTACTAAATGCTTTTGATGTCAAAAGCCAGCCTCTGCATGAGTAGAATAATTTGAAAGCAGAGAGAGAGGGTACAAAATACTGGTGCCACCTGCTCTTGGGGACACAAGGAGACAAGAATTGCAGTAGAGAATGCACTCCAGCGGATGTCACGGTTCTCACTGCTGTGATTGAAAGCAAAGGGTCCCCAGATAACATGCCAAAGTGAAACATGGACAGTCAACGTCCCTTACAGAGTATGCGGTTATGTGCAGAGCTTCCTTCTTCCCCTGTCATTTACCTAACCTGGCTACTTTTCCTCTGAGCTCTTGAGGTTTTGTGACATCTTGGTTATGGGGCTGGTTCCTTTGATGAAGAGAAAAAAGCTGGATGTCAGACTTGTCATGTTAGGGACATCTCACAGGAGGTTTTGTAAACATATTCAAAAGGAAGCAAGGGGAGTACTGATCCCTGCAGGATTCAGCTGTAGAAAGTTCTTAGCCTAAACCAATTTTCACTGCTTTAACCCATTTTCTGGGGTATAGAGGAACAGTTCAGCTATTAGGTTCCAATCTCCACAAAAAGAAAAAAAAAACAAACCTCTCTAGGAAAATAAGTTTTGTTGCTCTTAACATTTTCAAGTTATAACAGTGAGTGATGATTTCCGAGAAGTAATAAATACAAGTTTGTGAGCTTGGTTTGTTTGTTCTGCCATCTCTAGCTTCTCACCAGTACAACTACTGCCTTCTTTATCTGTCCTGAAAGCTGTGGGAATAAAACTACTGCACCATTCAGTCTTACTAGGTCTTCTAATGAAATAAATAAAAAACAAACATCCACTGCCTACCTACAAGGTTGAACAGAAGATGAACAGAACACACGTTAAGGTTTAAGTAGTGAAATCTCTTTACACATTGCATCTGTAGCAAAATTATATGAAAAAATTGCTTTTCAAAATAAATATGAAGTATAAGTTACTGAATAGTCAAACCCATCAGAACATGAGGGATATACTATTTTTGAGATTTAATTTCCTGTTTTAGGGGAAAGTCTGAATGTTTCCAACAGTAGCTACTGAGGATTAAAGTCCTTAGAAGGAATCTATTACAGTGCTTGCATGCTTGTACATGGAAGCTCTTCAGTTCTCTGATGCACTGATAGCTTGTTTTATTAATGTGGAATTTTGATAAGGCTTTTTACTTTTTAATATGCTCCTCTTATGTTCAAACATGTAAATGTTACTGCATTTTCCAAGCCTGAAGCTTAAATTATCAGCTGAAAACAGATTAGCCTAATCAAGTTAACACCACAATACAGGGCAACATAATTCATTTTGGTTTTGGGGCTTTGTAATTTTCCCCTTTCTGTGAATAAAACACTACTCTTATTTGCTAAGAGAGGGAAGACATTGCAGACAGAATGAGGAGCTATTTTCTCACCAAAACTTGAGGTTAAGTATCAATGTGCTTGGGCTCTTTCCCATGACCAAGCTTCAAACTCAGCCTCATACTCGGCTTTTGTGCAAACAACAAATACAGTGGTCCCGTCTAGGTTTGAGAATGGCCTCAGCCTGATCGATGAGCAACCCATCACATCTTAGTGTGGCAGAAATAATTCCCCAGCCTGAGGAAGGTGGTCCTGAATGCCTGAAGACTACCTGTTTATGTTATAAACCTGCTCCTCTTCCAGGGTCATCATCAGCACGTGACTCTAATGGTCTGCTTTGTACATGAAAGATGAGGGCTGGAGTCCTGAGGGGTAGCACATACATGCCATCTGTAAATTCATGCTAGCTTATGCCCATGTATTTGCCCACAGTTATCCAGCTGCACAAATCAGTACTCCACGTGCAATTACCCAATCTGAATTACAGATGTTTTCGCGTGTAAGCGCCTGGTTTAATGAATTGATACATTTGCTGCAACCAGCTTCAGAAATGCAGCCTGAGTGCCTGAATGTTATCTCCTGAAAGCAGAGCTGAAGAACCTGTGGGATCGGCGAAGACTAGCAGCTGTAAACACAGTAGCATAGTCTCTGCCATGCCAGCAGGCGGATGAACTTATGTAAAAATATTTCAAAAAAATGGTTGATCAGATCTTTTTAAATCTGTCGTCACTGTAGGAAAGCAGTAGTTCATGCAACGCAATGGGGCAAATCACTATTCAGCCTAGCAGTCACACAACTACATCTGTTAGTTGGGTTGACGTAAGCCACTTCTTTTTCAATTACGACTTTATTTTATCATTCGAAGAACCTGTACTCCAACCCACTTCAAAGAGGAAAATCAACAGTGCAGCTTGGGGTGCTCATTCCCATAAAGTACCTCAGCCAGTGATCTAAACGGGGAAAAAAAAAAATCAAAACACAGATTAATTCTGCCTTGAATCTTGTATACTGACAAAGGAGATGCAAGACAAATGTAAAGCACTTCATAATCAAGGAGCTGCTGGGTGGAGAGAGAAGCATTTCAGGTGGTTGCGACACCTGTAAACACCCATTGTCTGAAGCAACTCCTTGCCATCAGTCGGGATTTCTGATTTTCGAAGTGTCTGCAGATGCTTGCACAGGCTGGTGCATTGCCATGGATACCGTGGTGTCAGCGCCGAGGCTGTTAGCACATGGGCTGATCTGTTTGTGTACCTCCGGAGCGAAAAGAAAGAAAAATCCCATCGTTTGTGTGGCTGCTAGCAAAGGGAGCTTGCCAGTGAAATGAAATTACTCCACGTAACGGTTTTCAGAATCTCCTCCTCTTGGAAATGATGGGGTAGTAAAGAGAGGGAAGGTAATGAAGCAAAGGAGCGAGAAGAGCTGTCAAGTGCTTATCAAAACCCCTTCCGCATAGCTCAAGGCAAGGGTCCTTACATGACAATGTCAGCTATATGGTCAAGAAAAATCAATAGGAAGGTTTAATAATTCAGTTTCCTAATGGCCTGGCATCACTTTCTGCAAGAGACAGGAAAAAGAACAACAACAAGGATAAAAGGCGAAAAGGAATGATCAACAGACAACACAGAAGAATAACTTGCTTCTAGCGATACCCTGGGAGCCAGCAATGGATATGCATTATAAAACTAATATTTAGCTAGTATACATATAATGCGTTTACCCAGGCACAGCTCCACTGCTACGGGAGAGGCAGAACAGGTTTAGAAGTGACAGGCAAGTGAATACACAGGAAACAAAGTAAAACAACCTGGGCAGTGATCCAGGCTATTTTCAAACTTTGGCTTTTGTGTTGATGTTAGAACAACCCCATAAATTATACATACACATGGCACAAATCCCCATGAGCTGAATTCCCATACATTAATGCAGTCTCTTATTAGGCAACAACACAAAGCTGTCCCACTTGATTACAAGTTTTTGGGTTTTGCCCTGTTGTTCTAGAGGGAGCTCTACAAAGATTAGGCACATCACCGTGTGTGTCACTGAGAGCTTTTCTTGTTTTTGTATTTGGGGATCAAAAAGCACTAACACATTCACAGGGGAGGTTTGTTCCTCGCTGCTTACATAGATGGTTAAGTTAAATAGCTGCTAAGAACAAGAAATAACAACAATGTGAGGTCACCCTCGGTGTACCTTTTCTCAGTAGGGCTGTGTCACTGTATATGAACCAGAAATCCAGTGCACAGTATTTTATAGTGAACTCCTCTCTTCTTAACTGACCAGGTTTCATTCATGTTGTTTCCTTGCCATAAAACAGAGAAAACAGACTTTGCCCATTCTGTGGTCAACTGCGGCATCTCCCCAGGCTCACATCTGTAATGCAAACACCAAGAGCAATGTTTGGAGACACAGAAGATAAATAAAAGCCAAAACTGCAATCCTTGCCCTTCCCGTAGGTCCCCTTGGTCTGGCATCACACTGGAGGTGTGGGCAGGGACTTGGTTGCTTTCCAGCTACAGACCAACGTGGCCAGTTACTCAAGGAAGCTCCTTGAGCATGAAGCCACTCCAGCCTCTTGTGGCCTCGCTCTGGGGATGGTCCAGCACTGTCAAGCTGCCGGCTCTTATCTTTATTTCCTATTGCTGACTCACACTGAAAGCAGCTGAACCTCAAGAAAAGCTTTCCCCAGGCTACCTTTCCACACAAACCCCAGCCACAGTCACCACAGAGGTGAAGCGTGAGTCCTACCAGATTCTGCTGGAGGTTCAGAGAAACCTTCTCCTGCGTTCAGATCAACTGCTATTAAATTCAGCTGTCGAGCTGAGCACTCACCTCCAGACTGTTAATTAATGTTGCTGGAAGCACAACGCTGTCGTTTTTCACATGTAGCTGCTGTGGGAACCAAAGATGTGTCCTGGGCAATTGGTGGCATTAATTTTCATGAGAGTGCAAAAATGCAATCGCAGTTTGTAGAGGTATAAAACAAGTCATCTATGCAAACCAGCAGGGAAAAGCTGAAAGGCGTCACGTTGCGGACACAGATCAATACTTACACAACATGTATGGCCGGTTCTGCAGTTCACATTGATAATGCATCACATAACCTGACTCCAGTAACCAGGGCTTAACTCTGGCAATCAGAGTTTTTCCTCTCAGAAACCCCCAAGGAGCTCCTCTCCTACCCCATTTCCCTCTTGCAAGGACCTTCATTCAATAATTTCCCCCCAAACACACACATTCCTTAAAATCAGTGTCTCTGGCCACAGTCTGTGAACAACCCAGCTCCAGCAAAAGCCGAGCTAGTGACAACCAGAGCCGTGTAAGCTAAAAGCTAACAGTCATGGTCGCTAAAACCTCAGCATTCGGGACCTGTAATATTCCTGCACATACATTGATGAGCATCCTTTGGGTCTTGTCGTATTTGAAATGCTTCAGTGCCCGCTCTGCTACGGCTCGGGCTCTTATTATAGAGTCTTGTAGCTAAGCAACAGTCACCTCAGCTGGGCAGTCCAAATGATGTGGCAAGGGCAAGTTATCCTGCAGGAATATGCAGTGGCAATTCAGGAGGAAGGTAATACTTTGAAGCTGGGTGTGTCAACCATGCTGGGAAAACCTCTATGGCCTTCAGTGGGCTCCAACCCCAAAAGAGGTCAAAATCAGCAGGTGAGCTTAGGACAACGGGTCTACGCTCACCGTGACTGAGAAACAAACCTAGAAAAAGGATCTGCAGGGCTGGGAATTTGTGGCCTTCCATTTGCTGGGGAAAGGAAAGTGGAAGAGCATCAGCAAGGTTAAAGAAATACGGACAGGAAAGTTTTACTAACACTCAAAATAGGAGAAAATCCTGATCCAACCAGAGCTGGTGGTAGAACTGCCACACCTGACATGGAGGCTAAAGAGGAATCATGAGGAAGAGTTAAAAATCCCCTCTCTGTTACATAAACAAGCATTTAAGAGAACCCCTTCCTGGGGCTGGAGGGTGGGGGTCAGACTGAAATTCCGTCATTTAGTCCTGGGACAGTTGGCTGGGGAAGGACCACTTCTACCTTCACTCTTGTCAGAGCCACTTGGTAAAGCCCTGCTTCAGAGCATGAACAACATCAGCCCCGACGGGGCTTTTTGCTCCACACCAGGCCTTGGTCCCAGCCTGGTCAAACTGTATAAAGACCTGCAGGCACTTTTTGGCCAAAAGAGCATGGAAATTAACTTTTTTCATCTGCATAGAGCTCTGAGGTAGGAATAAAATGCCATTTGGCAGCATTCCTGAAGCAAAGTACATGCACCATCAAATACAACTGCAGCACTGAGATATTCCAGCTGCTGCTGCCCAACAGGCTAATGCGCTTCTCTTCTAACATCACCTTCAGTCTGTTTTTCTTAAAACATTTACAGACATTTATGAATTAAGCCTCACGCCACACTCGTGACGTAGGAAAGGGCTGGCTGGAGATACACAGCAACTCAGTAGTTGAGATGCCAGGCTGGAAGCGAGGGTCACCAAGCCACTGTCTTGTCCTCCAAAGCTGCCATGAGGACAAAGACATTGAAGTGTGCCAGGTAGCCTGTGCCCACCTGCTGGGAGCTCTGTCATTTTTAGGTCAATAGTAACATTTCTATCTCCTTTTCAGATGGACTTGGGTGGGCACGTCAGGGCTGCACAGGAACTTGGTAACAGATGCAGAACCAGAGAGGTTTCCAACCCAATGCCATAAGATCACGTATTTTACTGCTCACTAGAATTAATTTTTGTTTCTCGCACCTTCTCAGCCATGAAATTCATAGTTAATTCTTGCTGTGGAAATCACAAAAGCTTCCCGTTATTGACGCCTAAAGCTCGAGTCTTAAGCCCAAATTTAGGAACTGGCGTTATCATCAATGACTGGGCAGCTCTCCCTGCTTTCAGTCAGGATTTACACAGGATCTACCAGGGACATTAGCCTCAGGCTATTCTCTGCCTAGCAGGTGACATCTTTATGGGGACAGATGCAGCTGATTTGCAGAATTCACTGACAGAGGACTCTGTGAAGGTGAAAAACCCACAAGGGCTCAAAGAAGGTAGAGATACATTCATGGAGGATCGGTCCATCGGCAGCTACTGAAGGCAGGGGGTCAGACATCTCACCCCCAGGCATCTCCGAGCAGGCAGCTGCTGCAAGGGGGTACCACAAGCCAGACCTCTATAAGCTCTCTCTGCTTCTCATACTCTTTCCCTAACCATTTAGTACTTTTCATTATACTGTCTATCTGCTGGTCTGAAACAGCCGCGGCAATTCTTCTGTTAGAAGGGAGACTGTAAAAAAATTGTGATTTAAACAATGCATCAAGTTTAGCCATTTCTCAAAAAGTCCTTTCAACTAATAACCTCAGAGCAGAGATAAAAGGGCATTGCTGCAGTAAACGTGCAAGGCTCTTGACTCATCTCACAAAGTGACTGACAGCCATAAAGTGTAATGTGATCTAATTTTAGAATTATCATATAAGACTCCAAATTTATTTTATGAAAGGGAGCTATAACTAAATTTTGATGCCATTATATCATACAATTAAATATTGGCTTGCTTACAGGCCTTTGTATTTTGCCCCATGTAAATAGGACTGTATCTACAAATGGATGTCTTCTGAGATTTTCTCCTGCAGGATGTCTGACAGCTACCGACATATGAAATGAATCCTTAAAATCTAAACCAAAATTTTTTAATCTACAGAATGAATTAAAGAAAGTTGTTGCTTTATATGGGGACCTACTAAATGTTTGCTACTCAGTGAACTCCCCAAATTCTAAACCCTTCCAGGTAAGTGAAAAATAATTAACTTTAGCTTTCTTCCCTTTCCAGATGAGATGATAAATAGCACTCTCTGGGTTTTCTTAGGCAACAAAAAGAATACAGAAGAGGAAATAGATTAAACATTGCCATATCACCATTTAAATCACATTAATATGTCCCATCCAACTAAAAACCATTTCGTCTCAGTAGATGGATTATTTTTGGATCTCAGAAGTTATAGCTGAACAATACAAAGGCAGAATTTTCGAGGCAGAGGGCTTGGGACCCATCAGAAGTTCAGAATTTGATGGCCACAATTTGAAAATTACTTTTTTCCTAACACACAACGAACCACCCCAAAATAACTTGGTTCTAACAGCAGCCAGAAAAACAAATAAACTCCTAAACTTTAGCACTGTAGATAAGGTCTGGACTGATTGTCTCGGTTCCCTGCAAAAAAAACTTGTGGAAGCAAAGCACAGCAATACTAAAGATCCATTAGAGGTGATGGTTTACCCAGAAAGGCTCAATATTTGCATCCATATTAACATGTGAGCCAACATACAGACTCAACTATGAACACTGGGTTTTAAAAATAAACAAAAGCCCAATACAGCTTGCTATTAATAAATAATGGTAATAACAATAAAGCAATAAAATACAGGCTAGTTAATTTACTTTTGTAAGAGCCAGTTCACGTAGGATGCTTTCAGAGGGAAACATTAACCATTATTATTACTCGCCCACAAAAAGCTAAAGCAAAAAGCACAGCCATCCTGTAGATTGGAAATATTAACGATAAAACCACCAGCGTTGCCTATGTCCTGGAGAGAGAGAGGAAAAAAGGGAGAGAAAGGAAAAGGTTCTTTAGTGGAAGTCGGTTCACTGAGCTTTTAGGTTATGCCTGTATGTTCCCTGTTTGGTCCTTCCCTGCACAAAGGAACGAGCCTTTGTGCACGGCATGCAAGGAAGAGCCGTGTCCTCCCAGCAAGCAGCACGTGGCCACGAGGTGCCTCTTTGGCTGCTGAGGGCTCTGTGCGGAGCGGCAGCCTTCTGCAGCCTGGACTTCTTTTATGTTTTCCTATAGATGATGATATTGCTGTAGCCACATTCTCCAGAGTGAAATTTTGGATATGTCCTGGGGAAGAAAAGTAAGGCTCAAAGCAGAGTCACAGGGGTCGTGACCTGAATTTTTTCTACAAAAACAAGAAAGTAAGGTGTGTGCTAATCTTTGTATGGCAGATTCATTCTAGAAAGTACAGCTTCCTTAGTGTTACCGTCAGGGCCAAATTAAATGACCTATTTAATGCAACTGCTTTCTTGATCAGACTTATTGATCCTTTTCGACCTCTCCATTAAAGACATAAAGGTATCTCAACAGTTGTCTTAGAGAAGACGAAGCATGTAGTTGAAACCTGCAGATTCAGGATAAGAAAAATTCCCAAAATGTAAACCGTTACGGTGCTTGAGCTAATTCACATGCAGCGTGGACATCTGCACAGGGAAACAGCTCAAAGCCCTAATCGTACCAGCTGGTCCAGGCTAAGCCATCCCCCCTATTCGGTCAGAGCCTTGAGTCTGCCAGTGAGATTTAAGTTCTTGTGTCATGGAAGTGCTTTTGAACATTTTCTCCTATAAAAACTTATTTTCCCCATATCTTGCAGGACAGAAAAAATTCCGTATCATTTCATTAGGTAAAAATGAGTTCCTGTTACCCAAAGGATGCTGCCTCACTCATGCGGGCAGGGGGAGCGTTCAGCCTTCAGCATGGCGTGTCCGGGGCAATAGAGGAATGAGTAATCGGCTGCCGGTGGCATTTTGAGATAGCTTGCTTTCATTTCTCAGATTGCTGCTGAAATCCGTGATGATGTAAGATGACTCCAGGCTCAGACAGACTGATTTCTCAGTGGAGCTCTACCTTGAATTTCCTTCATTAAATATATATATATGCACAGCCATATATTAAAAAATGGATCCTACTCCAAGAGCCTAGTAAATTTGATTAAATGGCTCCCATTGGCTTCCTCGGGCACTGGTTCAAAATATTAATCTGATTATCATTATGGCTCAAATTCAGCAAGGTTGTTAAGTACATATCTAACTGAAAGCACCTGAACAGTCCCATTATGATGATTTCTGGATTTAAAAATAGAAATATGTTTAAATGCTCTCTTGAACTTGGGTCTAAATGAAATCAATACATGTCATGCCTCTTATTCATGAAATATTAAGGGCAGATACATAATTTATTGTGCTCTGTTTATGCATATGTAGTTAGCACTGATTATTCTGTAATAGAGCTATACATAATTTAAACTGTATAGCACCCACTTTATGGGGCAGGGGGGAAGAAATCTTCATTAAACCCAGAACAGTACACTTTTTGGTGATGTGGGGATTTATTTTAGTCTTTTAAACTATGGATGCCTGGATTATAATTCTGTTCTCAGGTGTTGAAAAGCCCTTTTCCAGGGAGAAAGAAATCACAGCCTCCTCTACAGCTCTGGGAGAGGAGCCCAAAACCGGTGAGTGGCTGCAAGCCAGCAGCCGGGCAGCACCGAGATCTGTGCTGGCCTCTGCCAACAGGCAGGACCGCAGCGAGTGCCCAAATCACTGCAAGAGCCTCCAGCGCTGCTCAGGACCATCCCTCACCAGCAAAGCTAAGAAATCCCTTGTCATATTTAATGGTGCGATCAGCTGGACAGGAAAAAAGGGAGCCTGTGGTAGTAAAGCCCATGTTATTCATTCACTGCCGGGGAGAACTGTCATTATTATCTTTTTTTCTCTTCTGGTTCTTGTTTGCCAATGACATCATGCTATCTGTGGGCCTTCCAGTAATATCTATAGAACTCGCTGAGAGAAGCATTCAAGGGCAGACTTAGCTATATTTATGCATGGAAGCGCATTTCTACTCTGCCATGCGCATCAGGGAGCGTGTCATTAACCTGCTTAAAGTCAGCATGTGTTTAAAAGCGTTGCTTGTCCGGGAGATGTGTGACATATTTAGCACTTGCCTCATATGGATGGGTTTTAAAAGCTTTGCTGCCTTTTCTCGCAACGTGACCCTTCCCTGGCCACACCTGGGACAGGCTTTGGCTCTGCCGGAGAAGGCTGTTCCCAGCGATTCAGACACTTCTGTGCCCTGCACAGGCAAAGCGGGCAGCTCTGCCCATGGCTGCCTGTCTCCTAGCTCCAAGGACATGGTTCTCCACCAAAGTGGGAGAAAGGGCAAGAAGAAACAGAGGAAAGAAACAGCTCAGAGAGATCCCTCTGAGGCAGGTTCCCCACCTCTGGAGCTGGAGCTGGCTCCATGGAGGAGCTCTGTCAGGCAGCTCACGCATCCTCTCGCACTTCCCCAAGCACTCTAGCAGAGGGAATTAGCTCTAAAGATGATGCAAGGGGCTATCTTCAGTCAGTGTGGCCAGATCTGCCGGTGGGGATGCTGCAATAAGACTAAAAACCCCTGCTGCTTCTCCACCCCATTCTGTATTTCTTTTGCTGCGTGGAAATGAGTTAAGCAACACAACCACCACCAGGTAACAGCAGGGAATACTCCGAAACCTCCCTGCTTCCCAGCCTGTGTTGCATGCGTACGCAAATACACACAGTTCTTGATAAGCAAACAGCTGTTAAGCAGATATCGATGCCCCTTTCTTCTCCTGGCCTTCCACAATTACTCAGATAATTGAAATAAAGTTCTTAAGGCCAGACTTACCAACTTTGTCACAGGCAAAGCTTACAGCATGAAAGTCTCTGGCAGGAGAAAACATGCGGGGTGCAGTTCTTCCAGGCGTGCTCTGTGTCGAGCCCCGTGCCCTGCCATGCAGCAGAGCTGCTCTGCTCTCACATACCTGGGGCTTCACTGCAGGAGAAGAACAGAAAATGCTCTCGGTGATGTTAGGGGCTTACCAAGCTGTAAGCACACACACACACGTGATTGAAGTTGTGCTCTCGATACAGGGTCACTCTTGAGCAGCTCCTGCAACCCACCTTTCAACTTCCTTATTGTGAATGGGGGTTTCAGCCCACTTTGTTTCATTTTACTTAGATTCACCTAATTCTTTACCTCTTTAAGTTTGTGGGAAACAAAAAAATAAAATCACCAGTTTTGATTCAGTTTCAAGTTCAAGCCAATCCAACTGCCATTTCACATGGCTTCTGGCAGATAATGATGAAGTAAGCAAACTTTATTTGAAGACTTTGGAAAAAAACATGAAAACATTTTTTACATTGCGGAGGATTTGCTCAAAATGTTCCAGCAGCAGCACCGTGGGATATAAATATTTGGCACTGGTATTGTATTCACCAAATTATTAACACCAGAGAGTTAATACATCACCCATGACTTCTCTATGCCAATCATTTACTAAGCATGCAAGGATGAAAACCTGGCAGAGAACAAGCATCCCAGGTAGCTGCTTGGAAAACCCCTCTGGAATGCCATTGGGAATTAGTCTGAGCCACCTGAAACGCAGGAGGCACATGCCCGGCAGGCAAGCGCTGAGCTGTGAACCGGGCTGTGCTCGTACACGAGGCCACCACCCCTTGAAACATCAGGCATGTGCTCAGAATCCAGCAGTCAACTGGGATAAAAATTTGGAAAAATAAGAACAACCCTGAGGCTTGGACTGGACATGTAGGTCAAAAAGGTACAAGGAGCAGGAAATTCTTTGCTGCACTGCCACCAAAGTGTCTTTTTTTAATTCTGTGGTTACAGGGATGGATGGTACTATACTGAAGTCACGAACGCAGCTCAATATGTGTTGCTCAACTCCATCCACCTCTACCTTTAGATTGGTAAGGAAAGGTGGAGAGTTCCCACTCCCTGAGCAAGCCAAAATAAGTTTCTGATTTCTTTGCTGAGCCCTCGTAGCCCAATTTGAGTCTGGTCTCCACGTACATGCACAGATAAGCTTCGCTGAACTCACTGACTGGCTGTGTACGCAGGATGCAGTATTACCAAACACCCTGAAAAATAAGAGCTATGAAACCCTTTTCTTTTTTTCCTCCCCCCTAAAGAAGTAATTTTTAAGTGCTGCCAAGAGTTATGTTACTTCTCTAAAAATAAAATGCAGCATTGTCATGTGCAGCTACGAAGGCTTGGTGATAGATGGCGCTACACGAACATGAATTTGGTTTTTAAATAACGACATTAAATATTTACTATTACATTTCCTTACACACGAAGTGCACCTGAGCAGTGTCGGTATTTTAATTATTTCTTACACATGCATAAATAATATATTAGAAATAAAAATCAGGAAGACAATTTACTGAGATGTCGCAAGACAGAAAAGGGAATATTCTCTGTGATTCAACCCTCAGCAAAAAACTCTGATACAGTTGCAAGTGTCCCCCCTTAGCCAAGAGCTGAAGGGTGGGAGCAGGAGGAGGTGGTTGCAGGTAACACACTGAATCAGTTAATTTCTAATTTCCTGGGTCCCAAAATACCACTGGCAGAGCGTGCTGTTTCTAATAGTAAAGCTGCTGGAATAAAATATTTAAACAGCACTGGCAAGTGCAATAACAGGAGAGGTAAATTTCCATTTGACTTAAACACCGCTCTGGTCCTGGCTGGTGGTGGTCAGCTGGCAAGGGAGCCTGCTGGAGGAGAAGACAGCCTCAAACCACAGCAAGAAGGGGAGAACCACATAAATAGGGTGAAGCACATAGAGTGAAAAGGGCATCCGAAGCGCATCACATCAGTAAGCACACTGGGGAGTAAAATTTGCAGAGACCCATGGTAATGTGACATGTATAGAGCAACAGTAACAAAAAGCTCAGCATTTTATTTTAACAAGCATCATCCTCTTCGCTCTTCATCTGTACGAAAAAAGTTCCTAGTGACTCATAACGATGTTCTCTGCATCTCTCCCACACCTACCCTCATAGAGCAGATAGATACTTAAAGAGCAAATGTGATCAGGAATGTGAATTTACCTTGTTTTTTTCATGTTAGTGCTAGTAAGATCAGTGATTGCCTGAAACCAGCCTTTGACCTGCTGGACCGGCTTCACATTTGGGACTCCTCTGGAAAGTGCGTTGCAGTAATGTCTAAGTGGTGCAAATGCCTGCCAAGGAGCAAGGGGAAATAAGGGAGCGCCAGGGTTGAGAGAAGAACAGTAAAAAACTAAGCCACAAGATTTTGTAAAATGTAGTCCTTCATACTGTGAGCACAAGAGGTTTGCTTCGTCCTCTACATGCACGGATTAAACCAATGCAAACATCTTTTCTCCACTGGTGATTTAGAAAAATGGTAGCACACAGAGGCAGCGTGAGAGTGGGGAAGCTCAGCACATAAGGCTAAAAAACCCAGAGGAGACAGAGCAGCAATGCCAAGAGGCGTTCACAGAGCAACCACCTCTCTTGCTCCCACTTTTGAAGCAAACCCTCCGGTTGTCCCCAGCTTCTGCACTTTGATGCACACTGCAGAGCGGCCTCAAGGCACCCAGACCAGACTGCTCTAGGATGAAACTAAACTGGCTCATCTGGTCCTGTCACCAAGGTGAGCTTAGGCTGCAGGAGCAGACCAGAGCCAGTTCAGTGTAAAGCCTGGAAAACACGCACAGCACGAGGTCAGGTCCTCAGCACCCACTGCCTCTGTTTGCAGAGGCTCTCCCGTTGCACTGCCTGCCACGCAGGTGCAGCCCTTGCCCATGGCAAGGAGATGCCAGTTGGTTCCTTCACGTGCGCCAGCACTCCGACTGCCTTGGGAGGACAGGGTCATGCTCTGGCCAAAGAAAGTGCCAGTGTCACCCCGTCCCTCTTCTCACCGGACTCAGACACGCATTATTCTGGTTGGTGCCCAGAGCTTCCCTCTGAGCTTTTCCTTGGGATCAGCATCGTGTGGTGACAGCTGGTGGAGCCCCATCTGCCAGCTGGGCCCTGCAAACTTCCACTCCTCCTCTCTATAAATCTCCATCCCCACCTCCTCACGGCATTCAACAGTGAAGTGGGAGAGCTCCTAGAGAGTTTTTCTTGCAGAACTGAAATGGGGATCATATAATCTTTATGGTATTAACTGCGTTATTAAATCTGCAAGATCTGAACCGTATTTAATAACACACTTGTTCCAAACAGAGCAGTTAATCTTCCACTGTCAGCTTCTAACCCTCAAAATATTTGTACTCTAGCAGCAAGGTTTGTATGGGCTAAGCAGTAATTAAAAAATTTAAGAAGCACCCAGGGAAGCCTCCTGAGCTGTTCTGCTTTTCCTCATTTAAGTTCACAGGGCAAATAAAATCTGTTGTCCTGTCCTCTAAAAGGAGTTTGATATTTCCTAAAACTCAGTAAGCTGGGGGGAGACTAATGTGGGCAGAAATGCTAACTGTATTGGGGAGGAAAAAAACAGCTCCCAAAGCTCACTTTTTTAGTTCTGAAGAGGCTTTGAGAAGTGTTAAGGAGTTCTCAGAAGTCTTTTTACAAAAGACACATTTAAAGGCATGAAAAAAAATCAAGTTATTTAACAGTAACGGTGGCAGCAATTGCTCGTGAAGTGGCTGTGAGCACCCTAGCTGGCACTGACAGTCAAGACGTGCAAGAGGGATGGAGGGAGGGAAGACGATGGAGATTCCTTTTTGTACAATTGGGTAAATCTTGCCTGCTAAGGGGGAAATACTGTAGGAGATGGAGCTTGCAGCCGTGTATCTGCCATGGCATGATGCTCACATAGGGGTGATGCATGGCTGCATCTCCCATAGCTGCAGTTCCTGCCATCCTCCACAGCATAGGAATTAAACCAAGAGAGTCACGTCAAGAAGAGATATACATCCACCCTTTCGAGTCCCCGCTGCCGTTGATGTATGATGACACTTTGAACCAGTCCTTCCAACTCTGATAGCAAAAGAGCAGGAAAAAGGCAAGGGCTGGCCCATAGCTTGCGACTCCTCGTCTGCAGGGGTGCTGTCGCTGACAGTCAGCTTCCAGTTCCCAAGGAAGAGAGATCATAAAGCTTTCCTTGGTGAAGGAAAGCAACTCTGTTCGGGTCAACACTTCAGCTATTTCTTCCCTCCCATGGAGATTAATGCACCTCACATGGCCTCCAACTGCCTTTGTGCAGATGAAGTGGAGCAGTTAGACAGCTTATTGAGTCTCTGATATAGAGGAGTTAGAAAATCTTTCACAGAGTAGTTGGTTGAGAGACGGACACATTTTATCAGTGAGAATCATGGCTATCTGCTAAGCCAGAGATGTGCAGAGGTCATTTACAGTCAGGCTGTGAACATCACTTGGTGATAGACCCTGCCACCTCCATGTCCCCTGGTCATTTCAGTCCCCTTTCACTCCATCCTCCACCATTCAAGCTCTGCACCCTTTCTACAGATTAACATCCATGAACTCTACCCTGAGTCAATGCCGATGTCGTGTCCCATGCAACTAGTGCTGTTCCCCCACCTCCATGGGAAAAGCAAGCGAGACTTTTACAAACAAGGAGCAGAGAAACCACGACAAAGGCATGCAATGTGCTGCTGAACCTAAGTGCTCATCATCATCACTTTATGAGTCTCCACAACTCATCCTGAATCATGCAAACATCCCAAGCCTCATGAACTCCTTATAGCCTTTTTAGGCTTATGCATTCAACCTGGCAGATTATAGGTCGCAGCTACATATATCCTATTAGAACATATATCTATCCTTTCCCTGCAAGTTTCCCATGTAAGCCCTGCAACTTGTCAGCAGGTAGCCTGCTACTCACGTTTTGGTTAATGTATCCAGTTCTGTTGACTTGAAAGGCTGGGGAAAATATAGTTCATACAAAAGAATCTATAGTATCAAGGACTAAAAGACAACTAGCGTTTGAGTATTAGAAAAAAGGGGGCAGGGTGGGGGGAGAGTTAATGCAAGCTTTCAAAAAATGTACCAGACTAATAAGAACTTTACCAAAAAAACAAAATAAAAAACAAACCCCAACAAATAATTTTTTCAATATTTCAATGAAAATAGAGCAAGTATCTGCTATTTCAAGTTAAGGAAACAATCTTGCGCTAGAACAAACAAGAAAATTACCATTTATACGCACAGACCTAAGCATCTGTTGGCTATAGATAAACTACAGCGGGGCTGGAAGTTTCCCTACATCATCTTTTTGGGCAACAGGAAAGCGTAAGCTTGCAGAGGAAAGCAGGGACATTTCCTGGGTTGTGAGAATAACATCAGGGAAAGGGATCCACAGCCCACCACAAAGAGAGAGGGGGCATCTCGGAAAGGGATGAAATAGCTGTAAAGCTGTAGTGCTCTGACTTTAATAGTAGGCAGGAACTGAAGATCTGTTTTCCCACATTTAGGAGAACCATAAATAAGGAAGTTTGGAGCATTAGCACACCCGTGCAGACAGAGTACTTGAGAGAGAATCGGGTTTGTGGAGGTACAGGAAATATTCACATTTAAAGCTACTACAAACTTATTAATTAAATATCGTAACGTATTCATACCTAAGTCTCTTCATTTTTATCCATCACCTTAAATTGTAGATGTAGCTATAGGTAAACAAGTAAAGGAAATTTGTAACATTAACACCAGATTTTTAGAATTAAGTATTTCAAGCAAACTTCTGAGTAGCCTGCGCTCAGTATATTTCTTTTTTGTGTGTGTATCTGTATCCTGCTTCACGGGTCAAGCTGTTCCAGCAGCCTGATACAGAATTCATCTGGGAAATGCTGGAGGGAAGTCTAAGATTGCAAGTACTTTTTTCCCCCCTTCCTCTTTAGTTCCTGTTATTTGCCTGCACAATTGCATCTTAATTTAAGTTATCTTAAAAGTATTAATGAGCCCATTGTATCTTCTATCTCTGCTTAAATAGCTGGAATTCCAAACAACGGTCATATAAAAAAATGCCACTTTCTTGCCTGGATAAATAAGGAAAGCTGTAGATCTTCAGCAACTGCGCAGTGTCAAACTTCTCCTGCCGCGTGTCATTTCTCAGCGCTAAGGGAAACGTACAATAAAGCGCCATTAGCTGCTCTTGCCCTCAAGCCATCACACCGTTATCTCAGGCTGTATTTTAGGATAAAGCAGGAGGAGGAACACACATGCTGTTTTTACAGCTCTCTAGCGCACTGAAGGTAATTGCTTACATCAAATCATAGCGATGGACCACATTGCCCCACTGTTTTAGAAGATCAATCAGTTTTATGTTTGCTTCAGTTTTTTGGGGGGAGGGGGGCTTCAGGGTCTGCGTGCCATGTCAGAAACTCAAAAAAAATTTTTCAATGTGACTCTTAGCCTGGAAGAAAGTATTTCTTTCAACTTCACTTGTTATACAAAGATATTCACAACTGTATTTTGCATTCACTGTTTGTTACAGAGCCAGTTAAACTGCAGCATTAGGATGAGATATAGCCTTTGGCAGGCCTCAGAAGACCACAGATAACGACATATACAATAGATATAAGGAAAACTATTTTCACCATGAGGGCAATCAAACATGGGAGCAGACTGCAGAATCTCCATCCCTGGAGATGTGCAAAACTCCAGTGGACAAGCTCCTGAGCAGCCTGATCTAACCAGACTTAGATGACTTCCAGTGGTCCCTTCAGATCTGAATTATTCTACATTTCTATTCATTTCAGAAATTGGTAGGAGCTCCCAAAAACCATAAGCGAAAGTTTCACAAAGGATTAGCTCATGGCAAACAGCTGGTAAGTTCTTAACCCATCACCTGCTAGGTCAGGTTTTGAAGAGGTGAAGCTCTACACAGGGTTATTGTACCCTACACGACATGGTGCAGTATGCAGAGTATTTTTGAATACCGAAAATACACACTGTCTGAACGTGCCACCCCTACAAGAGCCTTCCCATTGTGCCCAATGCCTGCCAATTAAGGGCTCCTAATAGAGTTGCTCTGACAGGAAGGCAGAGCTGTTGCTCTCTGCCCAGCCAGCGATCCACAGGCTGCAGACCACCAGCACCAGCAGCTTCAGAGCAGCTGCTGCAGCCAGATTTGCGGAACTGTGCCACTTCTGATGGAAGCGTTGCACAACAAGCAAGCGGCCTCTTCTTCCAGAAAGTAATTCACAAAATCCCTATTGTCCTGGTTAGCCAAATGTTTGTTTCCCTGTTAGGTTTCTGTACTGTAATTCTGCATCTGCTCGGCTGTGGTAAGACCGCAGCAGCTAATGGAGCTAAGTGTCTGAGAGTGAGAAAAAGCCAAAATATGGGGCGGCACTTAGTTTCTTGCAGGCTCCGCTCCCTTGGAAGATGAACTAAGTGCTGGCACTTAGTCCCTTACATACCCCACCTCCTGCAGGTAAGCAAGCCAAAATAATCCTAGATCTTCTCATGCCCCTACAAGGATAGTTCCTGCATCTCTGTTTGGACACCAGCACCTAAACACTCTTACTAAGCTAAGTAAGAGGATAATTAAGCATAAAAGAGGTCAGAACTGCCATTTCAGATAGCTCCCTGAGCCTACCTAGTAGAACACACTGGAAGAAAAAAGATGCTTTGTGTGGCAAGGTGTCTCCAAATTTCTAAAGTCATCCTATTTGGGTAGTCAAGAGTGGGTTTTCTGCACTGTTTACAAGCTGCCAGTGGGAACATATCTGCATTATTTTTGAAAGAATGAAGGGAATTAAGAATGAGAAGCTTCTTGGGTTTGGAATTTCCCAATTCATGGGACTGCTCAGAAATCCTTGGCTTCCAGTCAACTCCTGCTTTTGTAGTGAAACCAAGAAAGTAAAATTTAAAAAGTTAACTCATTTCTAACACAAATGTAACAACAACAACAACACAATTAAAAAACAAAGTTCAAATTGAAAAAGGCATTTAACTACATTTTCGTAGTGTTGCTCTGAAACACTGATCCGCACTACTGGACTCATAATTCACTTCAGAAAGGATATTTTGTGATTTGCTCTGTCTCCATCAGTAATGTATCAGTGATTTTACAGTGCTAAAGCTTGGTAGGAAACAATTCTGTTAGCCAATACGTTTCTTCAAGACTACAAAAAACTCCTCCTTTCCATGCTGGAACAAACCACTATTGTGACTTTTTTTCCATGACAAACAGCAAAGGCAGGGAAAACCTCCCCAGAGCGCTGCTCGTAGCAGTGCCAGCAGGGCCAACGGGGTGAAGAGCGTTCAGCTTGGGTCTTTCTTCTCCCTTCCCTACCTCTTTCAAGCACTGCAAGTCACGAGCCAGAGATCTGTCTGCCTGATGAAATATTACCGTTTGGATGACTCAAGCGAGATGATCTGGCCACACTCCCATCGAGTTAGTCAAATAACATGGTTCTGACATCTTCTCCGGAGAATGAATCACACATGTAGGAACAGGCAGCCATTCAGACATGTAAAAGGAAACACAAAGCTAGGCATTCTCCTTGAAAGTTCAGGGAAAAAGAGAAATTTGCCTCCCAACTAAGCCTTTAATTTGTAGCGTAACCCACGGTCTTCCCCTCGTATCTAAAGGGCAGAACTTTTAATGAGGTCATGTGGGAATGCATAGTTAGCATATTTTTAATCTGCATGCCTAAAAGTAGATTTGTTTTCTTAACAAGTGCTCTCTTATCATCCTGACATGCTACAGCCCCAAAGACCGACCTATTTTCAAAACCACTTTGAGTCAGGGAGAGTCTCTGCACAAGTTACATCAAGGCCTTAGTAATCTTTCAAAATATAATTAAAAGAAGCAAGATAAACAGCATCTCGTAAGCCTTTGGAAAATATGATGCACTTCTGTTTTATGTGCTTATTTCTCCCCCGAAGAGATTACAAACAGAATGAATAGTTTATATGCATTCTTAACCAATATATTACTCAATTTGTTTAAAAAGTTGCATTTCTATTATGTATCCTGCTGACAAATTTTGTGTAGGCAGAATTCATGAATGTTTCTGGGAGTCATGAAAGGAGAAACCTGTGTCCTTCCTGTGCATCTAAGAGTCTGAATATTCCCATTATGGCCAACTTAATTTAAAAAAAGAAAAATCAAACCCAAACACATATTATGGGGCACAGCATAAAAAAAAAAGTACTGGGAAAAACATACTGGAAAACTCAACCCCACTATTCCAGAATATCAAGAATGTCAACAAGTGGCAATGGTAATCAAGAAGATAGAAGAAGAATGTATATAATCAGAAAGTCGTCTACTTGGCTCTTATGAAACTTATTCACCTTGTAGCTCAAGATCTGAAGAGTGCCTGTAGCATGGACATTCGGCATCCTGAGAAAAGTGAACAAGGTGACACTGGATAAAATTGGAGACCTTGTGTTGTCCCCTCTCTTTCACTAAATAACAAATGTATTACTGATGCTTTGTATTAAACAGATAAAATTAAATTCTCAGTGCTAGGCACCAAGACTCACCCATGAAACAGCTAAGGCGTTCTTAACCTCCTCACATTACCATTTCCTACTCTGCTCCGAATTTTAAAGAGCCTACAGGAAGCCTAAAGACTTTTTTGCCTTTACAGACTTAATTGTGAACCAAGAGTAAAGTTTTCTAATTTTACCAAAGATAGTCATTGTCGTTGGTTTTTGCATGGCTCCTTACCCTCAACTTTACTTTTTCCAACAAATGAATATATTTTACCACAGTGCTGTCACTGTATTTATCATATCACTAGGATGTGCCACTTCAAAATTAAATAGAAAGCAATTCTAAATTAAGCTGTGATTATAATAAGAGCTCCCAGCATTTATTTTGTTCCTTTAGACCCTGGTCTGAAACCCACCTGAGTAATGAGAGCCTTAAAGAACCTTAAACTGCATCCTCTGGAATGCAGTGTTGGTACCAATTGTGGTGCTGCAAAACCAGCCATGTTAGAGAAGTTGATGCCCATCCCTTCCCCTAATAAATCCTC
The DNA here is from genome assembly GCF_034638445.1 of Ciconia boyciana. Classification (NCBI taxonomy): domain Eukaryota; kingdom Metazoa; phylum Chordata; class Aves; order Ciconiiformes; family Ciconiidae; genus Ciconia; species Ciconia boyciana. Next base: position 38,525,061 of record NC_132943.1, on the reverse strand, counting down.
ACGGTAATTAACCAATTTCAATACTATCTATCCCTGTGGATCCACTTTTACTCAAGTTTTCTCTGGAGAGAGAAAAGAATTTGCTATTGTTTAGCAATAGAAACGACAGCTCAAGACCAGATTTTTCTACAATTATTTCCTATTGTCTTGAATTTTTTGAGGTTCAAGCTTATAACATCTGAGATGCTGGGAAACACATCAGTTAGGCATAGTCCTCCTTGGCCCACTCTGTGTTAGCTTTCCGCACCAGTTTCACTGCACAGCCAACCTCAACATTGCCCTCCATGCTGCAGCTTACAAAGCATCCAGTTTTCATCAATTCACACTGAATTAACATCCTTCTTTCCATCCTGTACCTTAAAACTCATCATTCCTCTTACAGTAAGACTACACAACCAACAAATTCCTGCATGAAAATCTCCACAAAAATATTCTACTCTCAGCAAACTCCTACGTGAAAACCTCCAGCATAATTCTCTACCATCAACACATTCCTATCAGAAAACTTTACATTATCCCTAAGATTTCCACTCAAAAAGCATCTGGAAACAAAGATCCACTGTCCCACCACCAGCTAAAACACCCCAATGATCAGTGAAAACTTAAAACCAGGAGTGCACTGTGATTTTGTTGGCATGTGTTAATGCAGAGCTGGGTTTGAAAGCTGCTAAGTGTATACCTTACAGTTTCGTGTGGCATTCACTGAAAAATCAGTATTTGCCCTTGGAGAAGTGCAGATAGAGAAGCTTTTTTAAAGAGCCAGAAGGAAACTGCTCTTCAGTGCTCTGAAGTTGAGGGTAATCGGGGAGATCTGTATCTCCTAGGAAATATCTTCCGCTCCAACCAGAACTTCTGCTTGCATTACCAACCTGCAGACCCCTACCCCAAGCAGAGATTTGGCCCCGAAACCCTGAAAAGGTACAAGTACCATTTTCCAAGTGCAAACTCAGCATATTCAGAACTTCATAGCCACAGTCACAAAAATCAGCATCATCAAGAAATTTGAGCAAAATCTTCAATTCACCCTGTTACGGTTGCCTGGCTCCGGTGCTCGTACACAGACCATTTAACACTGAATGCAGCTCTCACCGCAGAAGGTGAGAATTACAGAAGTAAATAAAAAAAATCAAGAAGTTACATAGCTGTTAGCCAAACCTGCTGCCTTTTTATGAGACTAGAGCTGGCATTTATGTCTGGGTAAATTTCAGGAACGACATTTGCAAGCTCGATAAAACATTTACAATTCCTCTACCAGAGGATTCTCATTCCTACAGACCTTTACCACTGATTAAAGCACATGGCCCAAACACACCATCGAAAAGCAAACAAACGGAAACTAATCAGTGTATTCCATTCCAAGGTAAGATGATACGTTACATATTATTGCAGTAGGGAAAACCCAGCCATGCCATACCAGCTACATTTCACCGAACTCCTCTAATTACTCTTTTTCTTTCCCTGACTACTGGGAGGGCCAGTAATGGGCCACAGCGGGTGGCATTTAATGTTACACTGGTCCCAGCAGCTGCAGCCCTGGCTTCACTTTGGGCACAGCTTGAATTAGCTGTGATACTTTGGGTGTAAGGACAGCTTCAAGTTGATTTCTCTCTCTCTCTTTTTTTTTTAAATAGAATTATCAACAGGCGTATTCTTTGTCTCTCACTGTGAAAAGGGTGCGCATATTAAAGTTGCCATATTAAAAAGGGTAGAAAGGTAACCTAAAGAAAGCCTACGTTTCAGGAAGATTCCTACTTTTAATATCTAGGTTTACAAGAATTTTTATGACACAGGAGTCAGTGCAAAGAGTTTGCAGGTTACTGATGAGATGGCTGTTTTGCTGCTCATCATCGTACGATGCTACGCAGGCAAATATCCCCAGTAAGGTCAGCGGGGCTTGTTCCATCCTTGGGGAACGGTGCAAACAGTAAGACATTGTAGGACACAAGCCTGGAGGTCCAGAATGTAAATCCAGAGTAGGAGTTTTCCATATTCCTCTGTTTTACAGGCTTGCAAAATGGGGAAATGTACAGTACCGGCCATCTAAACCCACAGGCAAAACATCAATTTTAAAAAAAAAAAAGTGCTCATAATTGTTAAGACACCCTGGAAATATTGAAAAATAACATTTCAATGGCTCTGGTATTGCAGAGGTATGGAAAGCACTTCCCACATTGAATAATCCTTACCGTTCGAAACAATTTGCTATTTAACTGAGAATTTAAAGCATGCTCAAGAGACTCTAGCCTAACCTCTTCCTTTGAGGCAGAGCTGGCCGTGACTGCCATCTCTGAGGACACATCCTTCTGTGACTAAATATATTAGTGTACAGGAAAACCTCCCACCTTGTTATTTACCGGCTTTTGTGGACGGAGCAGAAAACACCGCTGCCTACAGTGAAGTGACAAAGCCCCACGCGTGGCATGGATAAAGGAAACTCTTCAGAGTGAATTAGCTGTTCTGTATTTTATGGACAGCTGCTAGGAGTCACAAGTTAACAGCACAATGTTGGCACAAGCTAACATACCTCCTAAAAGCCAAATTATATTAAAAAATTAACATAAATATTTTAGCAAACTGATGCCTTTGTATTTTTAACACATTGAAGCTAAAAAGGCAAACTTTTTTCTTTGTTAAGCAAACTGTTAATTAATAAATAGCACTGAACACTGAGGTTCCTAAATTGACACCTGGGAAGCCACTGTCTGAAATACCTATTTCCAGGCTGCCAGTCCATCTGGGAGAACATCGGTTAAGTTTGCCAACCAGAAAGCTAACCTCCACCCAAAAAAGTATCCAGTTTACTGCATTTCAATATAATGCTCTCTCATTATGCAATTATACTTTATTTTGAGACAATCTTCTCTGGCAATAGCTCATCGTAGCCTGTGAAAAGTTTACTGCTTGGACAAACTTCCATTTGGTCAAAATTTTCACTAAAAATGGTTGTAAATATTGTAAAAACAGAATTAGAAAAAAAAAAAGTCTTCTCTTTATAGGGAAATTTGTTAGCATATGCCTTCCTCAGATGCAGGCAGTTCCATTGCTGATGAACTGGCAGTAATATCTAATAATACTATTCGCTTCAGCTTCTATTTTTTCACTTTGGATGCCCAGTAAAGTGATATTACTGACTTTTGAATCAGCACTGCCTCCTTTTGAGGCTAGTAGCTTTGTTATGATAGCTATTTCTCATCATACTACACCATCGCAAAAGAAATAAATTTGAAAAAAAAATTATCATTTTTGAGGTCGTAAATCTACTGCATGTGATGTAGTCTTCACCAGAGTTCATCTGCCTTCCACTTCTAAATACCACCTTTGAATTGCCTTACATCTCCCATCTTTAAAGTGGCATTGAGCTAATATTTATTAACTTTTCCACTGAAAACAGAAACTCTTCACTTGCAAACACTGCAAACTTTATATGTACATATATAAAAAAAAATCTGCACATATATAGCTTAGAGCTTGATCCCTGTTACTCCAATTTTGTATTTGCTTTCATTCTGCTTAGCATCCAGAAAACTCAAAGGAGGCCAAAGAAAATCAGCGACACTTGTATCAAGAAAAGATATTTTTTTTAGGGCTTTAATTTATCCAACCTTTTTGCCATGAAATGAACCGTTGTACTTGTGGGTAACGTACAACCCAAAGCCGCTTTACCAGCCTGTAACATATCGTGTGGGAATGTAATAACGTTTTTTCACTTACCCAGGTAAGCAATACCGCAAAGACGAATGTATTGACTTAATATATCCTTAATACCTGGCACAGCAATGGTACCCCCTCTTAGCTTTCTGCCTTGGTTAAGCAAGCAGTCAGAGATGAGATGCCTGAGATGAGCCATCAGTTCATGCAGCAGAAGGCAAGGAGACAGTTTAACTCTCTAGCAAGGGATTTTCCATTCCTGGCGCCAGCCATTGTTCCCGGAATAACCCCGTGGTTTCTCCCCAGAAGCTTTGCGAAGATGTTGTGTGTCTTTTGGTGGTTCACAAGCTTGGTTTTCCCTGGGTTTTGCTGCCTGCAGGGTTATGAAGGGGTTTTCCTAACCGGTTCTCTGGCATCCTTGGGAGAAACAGCAGGTAGCCTCCAACTAAGTTTCCGTGGCGTAAGGGGGTAGTTTTAGGTGTCTGCTTTGCTTCGGTTGGAGTTGACTGCGCAATGGCCATGCACAGGAAGCCTGCAAGATGGAAATGGCTTAGCAGTAAGGAGCAGGGGTGCCATATAGATAGGACTAAACTAAAAACAGAGAAGTCATTTTTATCATTTATTATATTCCTTAAAAATGAAATAATGGGAAAGAAAAGGACCTGGCTGGGACAGGAGTTACAAGCTTCAGTTGCACCTCTAAGGCAGTTGGATATGAGGATGCTTACCAGGTACCAGGTAGTTTTATGAATTTGTGGTTGTGTGTTTGCTTGTAGGAGCAGCACCGCCTCTTCTCACATACAGGTGTCGTTTTAAAGAAATATCAGTGGAAGGGAGAGTTCAGAGTGGCAGAATAACATATCCAGAGAGCAAGGTTTAAGACATGAAGGTTAGTCAGACAGGAACTCCATTTCAAAATTCATTTTACGTATGTCCAGCTTAATGTGCACTAACAGACATTTTTATGCCATTCCTGTGGTTTGTATACTTTGACTGCAGTACCGATTTATAAAAATCACCAAGAAACATTATTTGAGGGTTGGGACCCTGTCTTCCCATTACAGAGTCAACTCCAAGGACAGGATACTTCAGATATTTTTAAGAAGTATTGTGGGGTCCCACTAAACACCATGTCCTTCTTTAGATCTAGCTCTGTCCGTGGAAGAGTTCATTGCACAAGACAAGCCTCACCTCACCATCAGCTGGATGCACCAGTCAAAAACTCAACTAGAATTCATTAAGATCTGCTATTTAAAACAGTCTGAACTAGCTTACTTATTTAAACAAGATAGGTCAGCACACACTTGTTTGGGTTGCTCCATTAGTTTCCTATAAAACTACAACTACTACAACTAAAGTTTGAATGTAGGTTGGTATTAGACTGCGAAGTCTTTGAGGCTGGAGGTGTCACTTTAACTGTGCCTGGTACTACGGGATGTTGTCTGGGGTCCACTGCAAGGTAAGTAAGAGGTTTGTCAAATTAAGTTCTTCTCTATATCGATTTGACACCTGAACGTGGAAAAAGACAAATGGTTCATAGTAAAATAATCTGGAAATATGGAGATCATTTCCCTCTCCTCCCAGCAGCAGCCATGCTCACGCTCCCGCCGCTTTCCTGTGGCAGCACTGGTGCTCCTCAGACCCCTGCCAGTGCTCTCCTGCCCGTCATCAGCGTGGGCACAGCTTGATGTCACAGCGATACGGAGGAAATTCCTGTGTGGTTTATTGAGAATATTAGACCTTCTGGCAACAGTCCTTGCAGATCCTAAGCAAAGCCTGAGGCAGCGAGGTTTGGCTGCAGTGCCAGTGTTGATTATGTTGACTTACTGTTTCCCTTCCTGGAAAGGAGCAAGATATACTGAGACACTGATGTAACAAATCCCTACTTTATTATGCCTCAACCCTGAGCTTTTATCCCACGTGGAGCTGGCTGCCATTTATCTTCAAGTTGCCTGCATAGCGCATAACTCACCCTAAGTGTTTCTGCCCCCAAGATACATGTCCACCTCCTCCCCTACCTCCCTTAGTCTCCCAGCCTTAGCTTGTGCATGGCTCCAAGTCCCAAAGGAGAGCTGTGCTAAACGTTAACCTGTCCCTTTCCACAAAACATAAAACCCAACAGCTTTACCGCATGTGAAAGTCCTTGTAAAACATACCTGACATATAGCAGCACCGTGGCCGGTTTCGCGCTTCAATGCTGAAACTCACTTTTTGTGACAGGTGGTGAAGAAGAAATGTCTCTACCTTCTGAGGTTTTTCTCTTTTTTTTTTAGAAGACAACATCACTTCAAGTAATGGATTGGCAAAAGTCAAACTTCCTGTACAGGTTTGAATTTGTGTTTGTTGGAGTTGCATGCATCCCTGGAATAATATATTAGCATGTAATTCCTTCCTCTCGTTTCAGGTTGGACCACAGCATTTCAAGCTACATCACAACTTTCTCCTATCTCAAAAAAAAAGCATATATTCCAAAATTAATGGACTCTTCATCTGAAAAATATGTTTGACTCTCAAAGCTCTGTGGCTAAAATACTTAGGCAATCAAGCACATTTCTTTTATCGAGTGATTCAGAGTATATTCCTTAACTGACCGCAGGAGATGGGTCTTTCAATGTTTTACATAAATTTTTTTTGTAAAAAGCTAAAGTCTATCCTCAAAATATGGAATTTAAGGGGAGATTAACCCAAACCGTGTAATTTACAATAGCATGAAATCAATCTACATCAGTTGAGTTTATATGTGGAAGTGTCATACACCCATCTTCCACATACCACCAAAGCATATCGAGTAACTCCTGATATGAAACAGTTTCAGAATCAGGCACAGTCCAAACAAACAGTCTTAGAATATGATCAGATTAAGTTGTTTAAAATACGGGGCATGTGGAAGTCATCAAACACTGACATCAGATGGAAATCAGGCTTCTCTTCTGAAAGAGCTGAACACAGGGTAGGTCTTAGCGTTAGGATCAGCAACTTCCCTGGACTGTTTCCTGCTCTCAAATGGTTTAGCAAAACGCTTTTAAAAAGTTTAATAGACATCCAAAAGGGTTTTATAAAGTGCCATCAAATTATACCTATCATTTTGATACATACTAGGGTGGCTACTTTAAAAAGCAGACTGCAAGTAGGAAAAAAACACTGTCAAACAGAAATCAGCCATAAAACATACATCAGACTCAGCGGAGTATGTCAGCATGGAAAGCCTACTGCAAGCATGCCAGCAGACCCAAGAGGACTTCTAGCATTTTGCTGAACACAATACCTGGTAAAAGCATGTCCTTGACAATGACGCACGTTTCTTTCCCTACAGAAAGTTAATTAGATGCATTTTCCATGAGTGACAACGTGATATTTGAAGATATCTGTGGATAATGATACTAGAAGAAGTTAATATCTTTTACAGGCATACCCTGGATGTCTTAAGATACCATAAGAGGAAGAGATTTAGAAACACTTAGGAGGTAAACGTAGTTTTAATAAACTAGTTTAAGGTGATTAGGAACATAACAGTGATGACCTCCTCTATAGGAAGAGGAGGAGGAGGAGGGTCTGATGGATCCGATGCGCAATGACATAATTCCTTTGATGCCTGTGCAAAATGTCCATTGTGGGATGACTTTTTTTTTCCTACTCAGAAAAGTGAAAGGAAGTATTTCTTCATCTTCTTAATGGCAACACACACAAAACTCTTGGCCAAGTTAAAGGGGAAGGCATTATGCACTTCAGCTCTTCTAGAAGAGAGAGGATGCTGCCAGGCTTTTCTCCCGAGCCACAGCTGATTTTCCCAGCCTGCGGACATGCCCGCTCCTGCCTCCCTGCCACATTTGCTCCCAACTCTATTCAGCACAGCATTTACTGGGCTGAACGGCCTTGGAAAGACAGGATGTCGCACAGCACAAATGGGTTTGTATTTCTAGCCCCCAGCTTTGCTAGCACTTGCCGGTCTTCCCTCCCCTTCCCACCATGTCCTCCTTCACCCTGGCTTGCAGACACAGCCCAGGAACCTGCTGTGCTGGTGGGTATTACTCCCAGGGCTGGTAATGACCATGATGCAGCTGCGACCTGAGCAGAGCAGAGGAGCAGAAGCCGAAAGCCAGCTGTGGCTTGCAGCTGTGCGGGACAGAGGAGGATTCCTGCGTGGCCTGGGAATAGCCACAGAGGGAAATGCCCAGGAGAGGACAAGAGGTGCAATATGGAAGATGCGTTGCCAAAAAATGTAGTGGAGCACGTGTAACTACGGGGAGAGATATGAAGTGTTGGTGGAAGGTAGGGAGGACAAAAAAGGAGGGGGAAAACTGTGCTTCAGAGCCTGCAAGGTCATTAGACTCTCTTTGGTGAACGGTGCATTAAGAGAGCCCTGAGGGGCTGAATGAGGTCTTTGGTTGGGGAGGGAGCACGGACTGAGAGCAGTGAAGGGGAAAGCTGTTTGTTAAATAGGTTTTCCATGAACATGCTGGCAAAGACAGAAATACCCTGACATTTACCTTTTCCTCTCAACCTTCCAGGAACAAAATACTCTGAAATCCAGCTGAATGCAAAGACAGGTCTCCTGGCTCCTTTGGAAACCGTCTTTGGCAAATTTGTTAGCAACGATGTGTATCCTTCTTCTAGCGCATGGAGGGTATGAATTAATTCCCCATGGTTGATCCAACCCTCTAACCCTGCAAAAAATGTCTGCACTAAAACTAAGAATTTCCTTGCTCCCAGGCAGAAAATGTTAACTCCTTCCTTGCTGAAACTGCAGCCTTTAAAAACACACACTGAATTTCAGGTCAGTCAGCAGAAGCAGAAAAAAAGCTTTGGACAGACGTTAGGGTGTGCATTGAGTTTGATTTTTGGAGTGGGGGGAGTTCTTCCAAGTTAATTGCTGGTTACACAGAATACTACAGGACTTGGTATCCCTTGTAAACTATTATACAGCAGTAGGGGAGGACGAGATTCCTCTATAGTAGAGGGTGATTTACAGACGTGCCCAGGTGGTGGCTGGGACAAGCAACAAAGTCCAGCCTTTATTTCTTGCAAATGAAATGCCTGAAAGCACATAGGATGCCCATCAGTCTTGTGTAGCTGATGCTCAGAGAGTTCCCATTATTTCTATTCATCTCATTCACAGAGCACTGGAGAAACTTCCCCCTCTCCGACAAGCAGTGCCCGAGGAAGACAAATGAACTCTCCTGGAGCCAAACATCTGGCTGGTCCCAGAGGGACAGGGAATGGCGAGAAAGCCTCTACCTCCAAGCACATGGGCTGGCACAGTAAAGCCTCATGAAACCTATTCACCGTTGGGTTCATCAAGCATATTCCCTGGGAGCCCTCACAAAGCCTTAGTTACAAATGTAAATCAAGCTCCAGAGACATCTAAATTCTCAAAAAGATGGAGATGCAAATCACAGGGAAGGACATCAAAAGCAAAAAAGAATTTTAGCTGAAGGGAGTCAAACAGTCTTCTGGGAATCAACAGAGGCTTTACAATGGGTAAGAGAGGGTTACCAGGGATTCAGCATGAAAATTCAAGGATTAAAGACCTTTGAGTTAACCTGTTTTCAAGATAATGATGGCAGGAATGTGGCCATCAGCATTTGCTTCCCATTTACTATGTGATTTTAAGCAGGGGAAGGACCAAAAGCCTGACTGATCTTCAGGGCCGTTTAAGGTAAAACTGCACTTCTTGTCTTTCCGAACCACTCCCAGAAATACCTGGAAGGCATGAGAATATTTTGGAGTTCCAGTTGATACCAAACGGTTGTCACAGCAGTCACATGCTGGATGGATGGGACCCTCTTTGCAGCAGAACTTGTAGCCTGAAGAGCCTCCCCAGCCCCATCCAGAGCCAGCCCTCCTGCCAGCTGCAGACGCCCAGTGACGTTAAACAAGAATGAATGTGCTAAAACCATCGACTGAAATTCAACTGGCAAACGCTAACATCTATTTTTATCTTCCCTCCCCCCCCCCCTTAAGTAGTATGTTAAGAACATCCTGTGCTGTGTTTTGCACTCGAGAAGAAATTGGCCATGCTGGGCAATGAGTTACTCAGTATTTAGATATCAGCCAAGGGGTTTCTCACACCGTGGTATTTAAGGCTGCCCAATTTAAGGCTGCCCAATGCTTCTCCTAATAACACCCAGCTCTCCATTGCCAAGCTGTAAGCCCTGAGCTGAAATATTTAGCTACTGACTAGTTGCACAGCCTAAAATATTAAATATCAGCTGTTTGGGGGCTAGGGTTGTTTTGTTTTGCTCTGCTCTGGTTTCAGAAGCAGTCATTCCAGGGGCAAAGCTAGGGACAAACACTTTGTCCCCCCACACAGGCGAGGAGAAGCCAGTCCCCTCTCTCAGCAGCTCCACCGCTTCCATTTCTTGGGAATCTGAGGTGAGGGGAGAAATTTGGCATTAGATCGTGAGGGCTGCCGCAGGATCAATGATGTACCAAGAGCTCTTGAGCATTTCAGTTTAAATTCTCCAAAGACTGGGCAAATTTCCCTGTAACTGATACCCACAGACTACCCTGAGAGGGGACACGAGGCGACGGGGGGAAGCAAACGTCCCTGGTACCCAGCAGCTGGCAGTGGGAGGCTCAGCTCCAGCTGCAGGAACAGGGGACAATGAGCGGAAGAAGGGGAGATAAGCAGCCAGGAAACAGGCAGGGGACAGCAGGGCAGAAAGCCACAAGAAAGCAGAAAGGGAGAGCTGCAAGGGGAAAAGCAAGACCGGCATCCAGCGGCGAACAGGAGGGAAGCCCGTATCGGAAAGGAAGCCCTCAGGAAACGTCAGATGGAATGTCGGAGCAAGGGTGCTGGGGTAAAGGCTCCGTGAGGCCCGGGGAGCAGGAAAACAACACCAGCAAGGGGGAGTGGAGGGACTAGGAGCCTCTCTGTGAAGTCCCTGGGGCGATGGAGACTGGAGCATGGGACAGAGAAGCCTGGCTATCCCATGCTGTGGGGAGGAATGGTCACTCGGACAAACAACCTCCCAGAAGGAAAAGCTGGAACAAGCTGGGATTATGGCTGTAAAACCCAGTGACCAATGTCCGCTTACGGATATTCAGTCTAGGACAAAAAAAAAAAAGGTGGTACAGATTTCCCTCTCTCAGCTATGCAAAGAGAGGGCCATAAGGAGACACACCACCTGGGACAGAAATAGGTCCATAGGGAGGACCAAGTGGTTCAATCTTCCCAATGGACCATGAAGGATCACGTGATGAAAATCTCTTCAGGTCTCCTATTTCAAACCCTAGATAACTGCACACAAATCTTTATTACGGGAAGGCTGGATTTGCTACCTTAAGCATTCAACAGTTAGGAAGTCCTAATACTAGAGCTACGATGACACATGCATTCAGACCCATTATTGACCTGTGATGTATGATGCTGCCTTTAGATAAACAGCAACATATTATTTCATCTGTGGGGTCCTGAATTTTTTAACTACTCAGCACCCCCTGAAGCTGCTGAAGAGCCAATGCGGTGCACAGCATTTCAGTAGCGTTCTCAGTGCCACAAGTACTCACAGGAATGAACAACTTAATCTTCTGTGAGAAATTATCATCCTCATTTTACAGCCAGAAAGCTAAACTGATCCCACCAGAAATACCCACTAGCTGCAGGGTCCCACCTTGGGACGGGATGTTTTAAAGTCTCACATTTTTGCTGCATTTCACACATAGGATGCGGAGGGTTGCTCATTTATGCTTGCAAGCACACGGCATCTGCTGTCCAGGCGTCCACCCGGCCCCAGGAACGGAGAATGTGGTGCATCACTTACTTTTCACAGTGCATCGCTTGGGAAAGGTGCACAAGAGCAGAGCCACAAGTACTTTCTGCTGCTGCCTTCATCCGGACACCCCTTTTCCATCACTCCCCCCTGTCTCCCTTCATTATCACTCATTAAAGCTTTCAAGCCCTGCAGCGGGTGAGACAGCAATTGGCTGGCCCAAAGCACCGTATCTGCCAGCGTGGGATTACTTCTAAGCTAATCTCTCTTGCGTGACAAGGTTTATTTGGGCCTCGTGTAGGCATTTAGAGCTGCTCTGTGAACGAAGCAGTTACCCAGTTTTCCATGCCCAACCTAGGATCACAACAGCGGGCTCAGTCGGCACTGATGTGGGGTCTTTCCCCTGGGTTTCACTGCATAACGTGGGCTCATTCGTAGGGAATTACTGAGGGAGTAATTCAGCCTCAGGATTTCCTACATCCTCATCTGCCCTATTTCATAACCATAGAGAAGCTGCCCATCAGAACAGCTACTGCTCCTACCATGGTTTAGACAATTCTGCATCTATACGTGTTTCTCCAGATGAAAATCGAGGTTTACTGCACGTCTGGGAAGCCTCGTGCAAGGCGGCTCCAGGTTTGGAGCACGGGGTGATGCTCTCCAGTGGTTGGGAAGCGTGGGAAGAACCAGGCAGTAATTAACCCAGTGCTCAGGGGAGGGGGGTTGCAATCCCCAGGGTGACAGGTCAGAGGGGTGGGCAAATGCATCTCTCCCAAGACCCCTACAGGGAACAAAGCCTTTTTTTCCCCCAAAAGACAGAGAACAAGAACATTTTGACAAAGAGGGTCAAGCCCAAGCAGTTTTGCTGCTGATCTCAGTGCTAGCGGTGCCCAGTCAGTGACGCTGCGGGTGACGCAGTTGCAGACAGCTTTCTGGACACGTTGCTTTTTGGTGTCGTCCTTGTTAGTACTGTGGTGCAGTGACCATTCAGGAGTGCACCTTATGGATAGGGCTTAGCTGTTTCTCATCAGGAAAGGGCAACTGCATTGCAGGGATGAAGGCTTGCAAAGCACTGAAGTGCAAAGAAACCGCTAGCCACGGCTCACAGGCAGCGAGACAGCAATCCTCAGAGTTTGCACCTACCCTTGCTCCAGCACCACTGTCCAAAGTGAATAATAATCAAATAACTTGTACCATGTTATGGAGGGAATGAAAATCCCCCCTCCAAGGGTGGCAGAACGGCTGATTAAGCTCTCTCTTGCAGGACAGAGCTATTGCACTGTTCTATAGATGAAGCAAAGGACTTTTTTCTTTTTAAGCTACACAGCAGCACTGCCACCGAGCGGGGAGGCAAGCCAGGGGTCCCGACCCCAGGCGCTCTGCAGACGATCAGACTGGGCCATGAGCAGACGTTACCAGCTGGTACAGGGCCTGGGTTATTTCACGTGAGGGAAGGGAAACAATAGTAGCCAGTAAATCTCTCCCGCACAGCTGGATTTAAGCGTCCCCAGGTGTATTACTTCCCCCGAGAATAACGTTCATTTGCTCATTCATTCTTACCACCTCATTGACTTACCTGCCTAATTTATAATATACAAACTCTTAAAGGTATGGATTTTGGCATCTTACAGAATAGCAGCGATGTGCAGGGGAACCAGAAAAAGGCACTGGCAGCCCCCCAAAGCTGGGGACCCTCGCAGCCTCCTTCTTCCCAGCAGACACTGGACTCGCCCAGGGTGTAACTCAGAGTAGACATATTTCATCCCATCATCGATATTACACTCGACTGATGCTTTTCTCAGGCTCGATATGCTAGAATCTTATAAAAAGAAAAAAACCTGATTCCAGTTGAGTCCTATTCTATAGTCTGATATCTTATCCTCCCTTTAAAAACGCTGACATCTTCCCATTCCTCTTGCCCCACCGCCACCGCCGCACCCCCCCGAGGATCCTGATGTTGCATTTTTCTCCGAACAAAGGCTTTCTGAAAGCAGGAGGCCCTCCGGCTGCCTACTGCTACCGGCGCTGGCTCTCCCTGCAACCCTGTTCAACTGAACTATGCTACTCTCATTAGCATTAATGTGAAAGTTGTTCTCACCATACAGACTCCGCTTATTATTGGCTTTAAGGGAAGGAATTATACACCGAAATAACACCACCCCGACTGAAATTAAGCTTGGTTATTTTCATGCCATTGCTAACATGTCCAGAGCAGATTTATTAAAACCATGAGTCAACCCCTGCCAGAAACTAGAGACATTGCTTACGAATAAGCAACTTTGGTGTTTATTCCTCCTGCCTTCTCATCTGCTGAGCTGCAGAAGGAAAGGGTGCCTTCTGATAAGCAACATGTCAAGCTAATTATCCACAGAGATTTTAAGCTGCATATTTTCTCTCTGGCCTAATATAATCCAGATGTGGGAAAGGCATGGTTTTAATCAATCCTTCCGTACATCCCATGACACTTGGTCACACATGCATGTGTAGGTACGTGCATCACCCAATAAAATAAGCACGTTGTACACAATTAATAAGCTGGCTGTCATACGTGGGTTGGTTTGTGCTCCTTTTATAGGATTTTTAGTGCTGCCCCCAAACAAACTAGTTCTGAAAAAAAGACTTTGCATGCGCAAGTGAAACAAGTAAATACTCTTAATCATTACAGAGCACTCTTTCCATAGCTACAAAGGTTTTCATAATAGATTTAGCATGACCCTCAAGTAGTTTCATTGCAGGTAAAAAGGGAAGATTAAAAGCTATATACTGCCTCTATACTGTTACAGAAGAGCTTGGGAAACAGAGGGAAACCAGCTTTCCCTCCAGCACGTGGATGGCCATTTAAAAGGGACACACCATCAAAGCCCACGCCAGAAGCTTCGGTGCAGCCCATGGTGCAGCTCTGCTGCTCTGCAGCCATCCGAGGTCTTTTCTTCCTGAAGCAAGCGACAGAGCCAGGCTGCGTGGTGGGAACAGAGCCCTGCACAAACTGCAGGGTCACTTACCAACACCACACCGCACAGCGCGGGATACAAAATAAACAGCTGCTTTTCATCTCTGGTGACACCCGAGTTCGGATGCTGTTATGGCTGCAGTGAGCAGCCAGACCATGCTCCTCCAGTACGGATATTCTCAATATCAAACTCGGATCCAGAGAGCTAAAGGAAACAGCTCAACGCACCATCAGTTCACATGGATTCCCAGCCACGCCAACGCTTGCTGTATTGGAAACCCCTCCATTTAAGAGCCCCAGCCAGACCAAGATGCTCCTCACCCATGAGCATTACTGCTCAGCCATCTGAGGGGGCTCTCGGGGGATCGCTGCCAAGACCTTGCTCTCCCAGAGGCAAACACATCTCGACAAACTCCCTCTTGCCTCTTCAACTGCTCCCTTAGATGAGGGAAGAGAGATGGGTAACTAGTCCTCCTGGCTGGCACAGTGCCGAGGAGAGCAAACCCACCGCTAGCACCTCTGCTCTCCTTCAGAGGAAGCCACCGCACCCTCCTCTCCTCACTGGAAATGCAGAACAGCAGCGGTTAACGACACCGAAAACAGCTGCCTCACTTTCTGGTCGTCAGCTTGTTGATCACGTGAAGAACGGGCATGAGTTTCAGCCTAGCAAACAAAGATGATGAAGATGATCAGAAACCGGTTCTCATCAATTAATGAAGCAGATCTATTTCTTTCCTTTTCTTTGTCCCCGAAGAGCATTATTTTTCCTTTGACCCTGGCTAGGGGGATTAAAAGATGAAGCAAGAGTATCTTACTTTAAAAGAGGAATTAAATAGATGCTGGATGGGAAGCAGGACCTTTACAAACAATTTAATTGAGTAAAACACTACCTGTTAGCAGACACTGACCTGCTTTCAAGTGCAGGACTGGGGTGACAGTAAGGGGAAGCACCAGGCAAAGCTCAACACAACTTGGGGAAGATAAAAAAAACCAAAACATTTTCACACCATAAACTCTAATTCTAAATTGCATGGGAGGTGAGGTGAGTCTCGAACTGAGACCTAATTAAGCAAGATGTAAAATAACAAACTTGTTTGCTTCCTTCAGAAGGCTCTGAGAATGGAGACAGGAGGACAGTAGTAAACAAGATTACTCAGAAGTTTGGTTTTCTTGGCTTTTTGTGCAGCAGATTTTCCTTCTCACATTAACTGCCTACTATTCACTGATTTCTTAAAAAAAAAAAAAAAAAGTCCAAAGCCCAGTAATTAAATATGATTGACAATGGGCTTCACAGGACTTGCTGCTTCAGGGATGATGCTCACCTTGCCATACCTCCTGTGACCACCACAGGCAGAGACCTGCTTGCTGGTAGCGTGGCAGGAACCAGGCGACAGAGTAGATGAGAATGGAAGCACCAAGCTACAATGTCCAAGATACACCACAGCCATGTTTTCAAATGGGAATAGCTTTGTTGTTGTTTAAATAATTCTTATTCTTCTAATTCAGCTTCCTCTTTGGAAGCCCTTCTGCAGCTTCTACGCCTGCCCATGTAGTACCCTGAGCAAACACTGAACTAGCTGGAGACTTAATATTCCACTGCTGGCCTTCAGAGCCAACCTTTCCCCTAAATTACTCCTTTATTTTTCATTTTAAAAAGAAAAAAAAAAAAAGATTCTGAGTGTTGCCCGAAACAGTTCTATGTTTCAATGTGCTTGGTATCCAGCCCAATGGAAAACCTGCCCCGAGACCTCTGGTTATTAACCGAAATCTTAAAATAGCATTATTATAAATATTCCCAAATATTTCTGTGTTTACTTATTATCACTGTATTTTCAAAACACCTAACAACTGCACCGTTTTCTTTATGCAAGGCAGCCCTAATGCACTTAAGACTATACTGACTGCTGAGAACACGACAGCCATTTGCATCTTAAGTAGACTACAGCGAAGAGGACTCTTCTTTTATTTACCCCATTTTGATTTATTTTGAGCATTAGAGAACAGGAAAACAGAAGATAATTTCAAATATGTTGGCACTATCTGCAAAGAATTCTATAAAAGCACAAAAATGAACTTTTTTTTCTTTTTATATTTTGAACAGTAATATAAAAAATATGACGTTGGTTCAAAAGTCAGATAAGGTCTGTGTTGACAACTACAATTCTTTTATTGGACATATTTTACTGAGCATTGAACACTTGTTTATGTAGGCACGGATTTAAGAATAACACCACAAAATCAAAAGGATAAAGTGCAGACCTGTACTGAGAAGCAGGCCTGGTAACTCAGTCTACTCCTACAACTCAGCAGAGAAAAGAAAGAAAAGGGGAAAAAAACTGCCGTTATAAGAGAAGAAGTATATTATAAATTACTTCCTGCAGTAACAGAACTATACAACCTTTCCTGCAAGGTCCAGAGCACTGGAAAACCCAGGTCCCCTGTGTACAAGCACACTCTGTTTGTCGCAGGAAATACTTAGACTTTGGCTTACACAAGTGGTTTATTTATAAGAAAACGTAACAAAGGTGTACTGATTAAAACAGTTCTCTTAACATCATTTCTTTATATATTTCAGAATAAAAAATTATGCACTTAAAAACAGGTAACAACCTCCCCGCAACACAATAAGTTTCAGCAAACAATGACCAAGAAAGAGTGAAAGGGGGAAGCCAGTGTCAGTCATGACTTCAAGCAACGGTCTTTGCCAGATCTCAATCCTGCTTGCACCAGAATTTTCTCCCTAAGAAGATTCAGGAGATAAAATGGTAAATTCTACATGTCCTGATCTTTCCCCATCTCATAAGGGCAGTTTTCTACAGTTCTTAGTAACAGAAAAAAAAATATATATTTCCAGAGCTTGCACACATCCAAAAAAAAAAAAAAGGCAGAAAACAAGAGGGAGAATAAAAACTAATATAAGCTAAGACATTATTTTGTAGTAAACAATAGAATATAACGTGCAATAGTGCAATTTCTCCTTTGCTGCTCCAACAATGAAGTCTTGGTAGATAGTCCACTGCATGTCAACGTACGGCATCCCACATCTAACTACGGGCTTGCCGGGCACTGCTGGGTTTGCCGGGCTTCGGAGCCGAGTCGCTCTGTCCGGGCTCTCCCTTCCCCTTCCCAAGGTGGCGGAGTTTCTGATCCCAGCGCTGCATATTGAAAGGCAAAGAAATTACAAAAGAGATTACAGAAGAAGATATACGTCACATGTAAATCAACTGCATATGTTTATAAGCAGCAGCAAAAAAATAAAAGCAGTCGCTGTTTCCACCACATTACCCTCCATTGGGCTCAAATGGTGGAATGTGAGGTTATCAGTAAAAGTCATTTTAAAATAAGAAAAACCATTTCCTGGCTTTCTTGTAGCCTCTGTGACTGAAGGGGCTGATACAAGGCGTAATGGCTTCAGCAGAAAAGCATCTCACCTTCTAAGTAACAGAATGTAAATGAAGCTATCTGTGCAATCTTGGCAGGAAGCAGGATGAAAAAACAGTCAAGTGATTTTTATTAATTTTTTTTTTTTAATTATTATTCTTTATTTATTTTTACTTTGCCAGGTAATAGCAGCCGCAGTACAAAAAGACATAATAAATATAGCTGGTACAACCCATGATGCTTTTGGAAAAGGAGGTTGCGACGAGAAGCGGGTGGCGACATGGCGTGGTCCTCAGCAGCCCCAGGCTGGGCGCGAGGGCACAGCGCAGTGGGTCACAGGCCGCAAGGAAATAAGTGAGAAAATAAGTCAGTTCCAAAAAAAAACCAACAAATGACACTGCCACCCCAGAACTGGAACTAAGCAGAAGTCAGCCCACGGCAATAATGTGGTATTTGCTCTACAGCACTGGATTTCATCAAGTTCTGCCAAATCAAACAACTTGGAATAAGATCCCCATATCTTTTCACTCATGTAATCTCTGTGGGACGTGACAAATGTGCACAGAAAAACTTGCATTTGTAATCAGAACAGTATCTTCCTGCCAGTCACCATTAAGGCTGTTGAAGAAAGTGTTGAGTGGAAGACTCAACTGGTTGAGACTGGTTTGCACAGGCACAACCATTATGTCAAATCAATGGCTGAGAAATTGTGTCAAAATAAGAATATTCTGTGTAAAATGACACTCCTAACCATGTTGAAATCACTGATACTTTGCGGTGCATCAAAACATAAAAAGGCAATCCTTCCAGAACTTAGAAGGCATTAGAATACATTTAAATTAGAAAACATTAGAATATATTTTCATATATTGCTTGCATTTGAGCTCATTGCTTCCAATTCGCTATGACATGACTTCCTTATCATGTACCTCCCTCATCTAAGCCAGAAAGGTAAATTTAAAATAGTCGCTAATCCACACAATTTGGTAAGAGAACGGTATTTAAAGAACATTAAATCTGAAAAGTATAATTCTGACTTAGTCTGGAAAACATTTGTAAAGCCCTGGTTTTTTTAATTAGTACCACAATCCCAATTAAGCAGGTGTGTGTTGCAGAATGCAGAGTTTGCCTACGGAGTTAAAACACCCCTACTGTTTGCTTTTCTGAGACGGAGGTTTTGATTGCTGCTACACTGGTGTACTTTTGGGTAATTCAATTTATCCCTTTAGTTTATTCGGCTTACATTTCTAAATAATATAGCAAATAACACACCAAGTTAATTTTGATAGTGGATATCAATCAACTGGGATCAGCACGTGTATTTCCTTCCCTTATTTTGAAAAGATTAGGTAGATGTTTCATGGTATCTGCAACACTTTACTTTTGGTGAGATATTTTCTTACCTTTACTTTTTTACCGAGACGATCCTTCCACTTCTCAGCTATGGAGCCTTCCACCAAGAGTAACCTACACAATGGAGACAACCTGTTACTCCATCAACAGACACGCACAAGCTATACAACCCAACACATGCCAGACTAAGATCTCTGAGCCTGCAGAGAGCCTTGTCCCCCCTGAATACCCATTAAGGAGCTGTACAGAGTGTCACACCAAGTTCTCCCTAGCTGGTGGCTCAGAAGTTCAGCTTTACGGGCAGGGGAACAAAAACCAACAAATATGCTCCAAGGGGCAACGCATGAAGAGTTACCTGGAGCGCTCCTCATCTTCGTAGCCCATAATGATGTACTCTTCGTTGGCGCTGAGCGGTGGGCACAGGCAGCCGGAGTTCGTGTGAAGGTTTACAGTGTCCTTTGGGATATTCACCAGGGAAGATTTTAGGATCTCCTTTACTTCCACTACCGCAGTGACGTCGTGACATTTAGTCTTCACCTCCTTCACTTTAGCCCGAATGACTGGGAAAAAGTCACAAAGAGTATAGTTGGCAGCAGCAGATAATGCAGGTCACCCCCAAGCCGTTCTTGGTGACCTCTGGGATTAGTCTTTTGCATGGTCCATTATCAAAAGCTTAGTTGAACTCCAGCAGCGTCCCTGCCCCCATCTCTTCATTACTTTATCCTCCACCAAGAGGGTGCAGGTAGCTCAGTATATCTCCTAATAGCATGGTCACAAGCTGGAGTTATGAACCACTTGGATTTGCGCCCTATTTAAGTTAGGCTTAATTTTTACCATCCCTTCTTCTTCACCCTTTCCACTTTATATATTTGATTCATTCCTTGTATGCTCTCCTGCTCCCACAAGCTGTAACTGCTCCCTCTTTGACTACTTGCAGTACAGATGACCGAACTTAATTTGTCACTCCCAGCCTTTCACAAAACGTGAATGTGCATTAAAACTTCTCGTACCACTACCTCTGCTGGATGACAGGCCCTTACTTTTTTCATTTGCTCTCCAGTGACCCAGCACCAATCTGCGCTGCTCTTTATGAACTCCAAACGCTCCTGATCTTGACCTGATGACCTGTCCGATTGTTTCCTTCCTCACCCTTTCTTTTTGCCTTAAGTTGCACAGGAGGGAAGGTTGCCTTTCAAAGGCAATGCTTTTCGTTTCTCTCATGGTGACCAGTGAACTGATACCCCATGCAAATGCAAAGCCAATCCACAGGTCATGCTCTAGAGAATGCCACATCTTTCACAGCTTGCAAACAAGGGTCCCTTTCCATTACAGAGAGCAGATTCCTCCCAATTTCTTCTAACCTGTGTGAGAAAGGCAATACGGAAGAAAGACGACCATGGACTTATACATCTCTTCTCTTCACATGCGTTGCCCGTAAAGACAATCAGCCAGCATGCATTGCAGCCATGTTAAATACAGCTGCCGACAATTAATAGTTGTTATGCGTTTAACATACACAATTTACCCCAAGCCATCCACTTCCTTAAAACCTCTTAAGATTTCAAAACAAAATCTTGCTCTAGTTTGGAGTTCTTTCAAATGCATTTTGAAACCTCTTTAATTTCCAAAGCTTGAAAAGATAGGCAGTAGCATGCTCAGCGACTCTCTACCACGTGCAGGTGTGGTACCCACTAGAGAACAGTCACTGTCTAAAGATTTCCCAAACAAATCCACCAAAACAACATAAAACCAACTAGTCACCTAAAAAATAACAACGACATTTGATGGAATACAACTAAATTTTTTAGCTTTTAATAGGATTTATTTTTAAAAGAGTCTTCTCTGACAACAGTTGTATAAATGCATAATCTTAATAAATATTACGCAGTTACTACCATTTAAATGAAGTCTTTAAGTTCAGCAAGTCTAAGGCTATTCACATGAGTAATGGGAAGAAGGATGTGCCCAATTGTTCAATTCCTGTGATACGTATTCACTGGCTTCATCAGCTTAATTGGCTTAAAACAAACAGTATGAAGAAAAGTAGCAGCCTGGACCTCTGATATGCCTGAAGTCCAGGACAATCTGGACAAGAGAGGACATAATATGGACACGGTGCACTTTTATAGGTAGTACTGACAGCATAACACAGCCGGCAAGATGCTCGTTGCTGGCTTTGATACGCGAAAAGAACCTAGGACGCCTGTTAGATCCCACGGTGAGTTTGTAGGCATGAAAGTTAGTAAAAACATCCTTTCCTGTGAAAGGAGAGCATATCAGGGCTGGAAATCAAAGAGGCAGTTCAGGCATAGCAGCCCACAACGTCATTTTGGTCACTTCACTTTTCACGCTAAAGAAGCGCACGAACCCCAAATGCCCGCGCTGACACTGAAATAACGCTCATCGGCAACAAAGACACTCTTGTACTAACATATTAAGCTAATCCCCCCCGTCCTTCTAATTTGGAAATGTTTCAGGCTGCATCTCCCTTCTGTAATAAGTACTATTGGATTAACCGTGAGTAATTGGGCCCTTAGGCTTTTTTAATGACATTTTTTCCCCTTATTTTAGCCTTAAAAACGCCAGGAGCTGGCCATGCAGCTGTCCTTACCATAGTTATAATTGTTGCGTAGATAGGTCTTCTGGGTAGCTTTTATAGGCTTGCATTTGCAGCGCTCTAGAAGACAGAAACTTTTGTTTAGAGAGAAAAGAGCATATGTTCAGTGACAATCTCCCCGAAACCCCAAACTCATGCCTAACGAAAACTGCCCTGAATTGACTTGTTTAGTACAGGCAAATGAAACATTAAAACCCACAGGGTATTCCTGCTCTGCTCTGCTGGAAGATGTTGTGGAACTGTCCATGAGATCTCAAAGGTTTCCAGGAGAAAACTTGACATGCGGAAATTTAAAAAAAACAAAGCAAAACAAAAATATTACAACCGACTAAGCCCACAACAAAGATACAAGGACTTGGAGTGTGAAGTGACAAGATCTTCGATTTTAAGCCCATTCAAGGTTCAGTCTTGGTTTCTTCTGTGCTCACAGGTGCTGTGATTCCATATCCTTCAATGCCGTTCTCTCTTCTGTACTACACTTACTGAACGCCCTCCTTTCTGCACCTTTAATCATACAGACTGTAATACAGACACAGAAAGAAAATACTACGACAGGGCACGATTTAACGTTTGATTGGAGACTACACATCCCAGCTCAGTTTAACACATTGGGATAGTCTGGGTAGCAGGCATTCACCACAAGGAATACGATTTTTGTGGCTAATTCTCCACATACAGCCCATCTCTGGAACTGCACCGTAAGATTTCTTACAGTGGCACAGCCTCTTTACACCTAAACATGGCCAAGAGCTACAGTCAACAGATGAAGCATGTCAGAGGGTGGTGGGACCAAGTTGCACGTAGCTCCCTGCTCTGGGATGGTCCCAACAAAATGAAACTTCAACCATGTTTCTTCAGCAGTGTCTGGCAGGAAATTTAAAAGAGATTAAGTTTAAGATTAAGTTTAAGATTAAGAGGCTGAAGGGCCTCACTTGACTACTGCAAGTGTTTAGTGTTACCTTTGATTCTGCTCTGGACTCTCCCTCAATTAATAACACCAGCCTTGAGCAAATGGCCTTTGAACCGTAGATTAGTCTTTACCAGACTTGGTTGGTTTGTTGACCCAATGGCTTCACGCTCTACACAGGACTGGCCCAGACGGAGATTTTAGAGCACTACGTGGAGAATATTAACTACTGGCATGTTTGCATTTGATCTTACCAATTCTGTGACAGAACAAACCAAAAAAAGCATCTCAAACGTACGGTTAGTGGAGCTGCTTGGAAAGGCGACCAACAACCCTTCTGATAAATCTATGCCATGGATCATCAGACCTGAGTATAATTTAAGCCCATGCCACACATGTGGAATTCAGACACAGGTAATAACAAACACGGGCTACAGAGCTGTCTGGGTTTGTCGTATAAAATTATGACCCAGAACTTCACGTTTAATTAACATAGGGAAATTATTAGCCTTTAGGGCGGTAAGGACGGCCTTCAAAAGACAATACAAATGAGCACTGTCAGAGCAGCATTTCCAGTGGTGCAGCTTCCAGACAGCTGGGGACCACAACAGAGGGGGAAATGCTTTCATTAGTGCCCAGGGAGTGCTGGGGCTGAAGCTCCAGACACATGCGTTCATCACCACCACTGATATTTCATGGCTGGTTGTTCTAATGCAAATATTTACTTCTTTCAAGCTAGTGTGTAAGTGGAGTTTGGTGGAGTCACACGGTCAAGCCCAGCTGACTGATATCTCCCCCTCCAAGCCCACTGCTGCACCCACTGCAGGTCTCAGTGTTATGTATAGGTGGTCATCTATTTTGACATTTGACTTGGCATTTAAGTGGAAGTAGACTTAATGCAGCCTATTTCTATACACCATCGTTCTAAAATAACAATGCATATAGCTAGTGACTTAGTTAAATCCCATGTGAAAAGTTTGAAAAAGAACTTTTATTTGCTATATCAGAATTCTGCATTAAAAAAAAAAAAAGAGGTGGCATCATATGGTTACGGACTTCTCAAATCTTTATTTATTTTGTACTGAAAGAATTTTTGTAGTTGAAAATATAAAAAAAGATACAGGAAAGAGGAGAACATATCAAAAGAAGAGGATATTGTTTCCTTGAATTTCAAACACATCCTCAGGAATCTATATATAGAGTCCTACAGACTTCAGCTTTTCTATGAGACTGTGTTAAAATAATAAAGGCAGAGAAGGGAAGTGATTTTTGGCTTCCCTTCTGCCTGTGGGAGCTCATGCATACTTTAGGCCAAATTATGGCCCATTTTATAAGCTGCCTCGAAACAGGCCATAAAAGAAGTGCTCCTATGACCCACACACACGCAGGCATCTCAGCCCTCGCGTCCAGCAAGTCGTACACTTTAACGTTCTCCTGCTCTACAGTACTTTGCTCTGCAGCACAAGTAGAATAAAATGGCCTAAATTACAAGACGAGAATATATAGCCTCACATTTCCCTCAATTTTAAGATGGTATTGGATTATTTAATTTTATTAATTTGAGGAATATATTTTATTAGTCTTGTTCTAGAAACAAATTATAGACCTGCCCATGTTCTTAATGACGGGTATCTCCTAGTGGACCTACTGCTTTTCAAATCTACATTTCAAAGAACTTTACAAAACGCTGCATTATTTCTAACTGCTCTTTAGACACACAGAAACTAATGCAAAGTCACTTGCCAAGGTCAGCTATGAAGTCAGCTGCAGAGCTAGAACCAACTCCTCTCTCCCAACTCCTGTTACAGTGGCTTTCAAAGGAAGCACATATTTGATTGATGCATGTTTCTTGCAAAGTTGAGCTTTCCCCAGGGAGTGGGAACACCCACAAAAGGTAGCTATAAAAACGTATTGCATCTCTTGATGCAGAGGGAAAGCCCCATCCAACATGATAGTCTCCTCGGAAGCTACCAGAATTACCAGAAGAGCTCTGGGACCACAATAACGTTATATCCCAAGCACTGAGACAGGCAGCAGAGGCTCACACCAGTTTTGACTCAGATCTCAGATAACTCTGCCATTAAATACTCCTTTTTAATACAAGTCAACATAGGACTAACAAAAGATCAACATTTAGACCTTTGAAAACTTCTCCCTATAAATGCCAAAACAAATGGACTACATGAGAAAAGGGTTTTCTGCACGGATCGCTACCAAGAAATGTAGTGAAGGGTCTGGAGCACAAGGCTGATGGGGAGCGGCTGAGGGAACTGGGGTTGTTCAGCCTGGAGAAAAGGAGGCTGAGGGGAGACCTCATCGCCCTCTACAACTGCCTGAAAGGAGGGTGTAGAGAGGTGGGGGTCGGTCTCTTCTCCCAAGTACCAGGTGATAGGACGAGAGGAGATGGCCTCAAGTTGCACCAGGGGAGGTTCAGACTGGATATTAGGAAAAATTTCTTCACGGAAAGGGTTGTCAAGCCTTGGAACAGGCTGCCCAGGGAAGTGGTTGAGTCACCATCCCTGGAGGTATTTAAAAGACATTTGGATGAGGTGCTTAGGGACATGGTGTAGTGGTGGTCTTGGCAGTGTTAGGTTAACAGTTGGACTTGATGATCTTAAAGGTCTTTTCCAACCTAAATGATTCTATGATTCTATGTGCCATCTTAAATATACATGCATACACAATCTGAAACCTGGCTGTAATAGTGATCAGTACAAGCACTCAAACCTGGCAAATGCTTGCCTGATAAATTAAGGATAAAAAAAAAACTCTGGAAAAACTTCTAAGTGACTTGAAAAGCATCTGATAAAGCAGACAACAATGTAGTTTACTGCCAGGAGAGGCAAAAAAGCTGCGCCCCCCCCCCCCAGCCCCTTGCAGACTCAGAGGGAAGGTTTTGCCAGCGGACGCTGCCAGGGATAAAAGGTACCTCGAAGAGGGGCAATACACGAGTCCTGCTCACTGCAACCGTATGCAGCAGCGCATGGCAATATGCTCCAGAAACTACAGAGCTGAGTCCAGGATTTTTTAAAACACATCAGGTTGTTACTTGCGGGGAAAAAAAAAATTCTATTTACAATGGCAAAATTGCAAATTTACTTTACTAAACATGTAAATAAAGCAGTTATGAAACACAGCCTTTTAGGTGGCTAAACTGTGTTTGTTGGTTGAAACAGGTGTAGTGCACTGAACCAGAAATTGTGTTTCTACAGCAAAAAGCAGTGATAAAAATATTACCCTTCCTTTTCATCAGCTCTTTTGCTGCACATCTTCACCCTATCTTTTGGATGGGATTTTTTTAGGTCTCATTTTGCTTTTGCTAGTTGAAAAGCATCATGACAGCAACAGTATAACTAAATCTTACTCTTTTCTCTTCGACTGCAGGGTTGCTTACCGGTATTACATGCAGTCTGCATCCCTGACCGCAGGCAGTGCTCAAGATATGTTTAATATTTTTGATATAAGGTGATGTTGAAGGTATCCAGCTTTACTTTCATACTCAGTGTAACTTGTATGTTCTTTATACAGTCACTGTGGAGCATGAAATCCACGCTTTCTCAATGCCATGCAATTGAAAATAGCTTAAAACTGAAAAGATACTAATATTAGCAATAGAAATCTTTACAAAGTCTTTCAGACGTGCTTCAAGGCAATTTAAAGTGAAGCTTGTTAAGGGGCTTACTTTTATCAGGTTTTTCTAATTGCAGCTGGCTTTCTGAAGGATGCGCACTGCGATTTAAATAACATTTTGCACCTACATAGCTATTGTCACATTGGGACCTACTGATCACATTTTAAAACTGCATTATAAGCTGGGCATTACCAATACTTTTTTACAATTTGGTCACAGAGATTAATGCTGAAGTTATCAAAACTTGGTATCTCATTTTATGCTCCACAACCATACTTAGGCGTTTATATAAGAAACTGAGCATCAGTGCATGCTGTAGCTGGTCGACACCTCTGGAGAAGGAAAGACACGATGGCCAACACTAGGTTTCCAAGTGTCATCTTTTTGACAAAGGCCTAAGAGGAAAACTTCTGAAGGAATGGTAATAAAATTCAAGGAAACCTACAGTCATCGGCTTGCTTGAGCAACAAATTCACATTCCTGTAACCTATTAGCTACCAATCTGGGCTGTGCTTCTTTGCATTGCCTACGACTAGTGGTAACACTCAAGGGGTTTTACTCCGTTCCAGCAAAACCAAAACAAAACAGAAATAAAAGCGACAGGGGACCTGCTGGAATAAAACCAGGCTCAGAAGGTCTCAGCCTCGATCGCCTCAGGTTAACGGGAGTTTTGCCATTGTCTACAAGGAGGTCAGAATTTAATTTGCAAACTTTGAAGTCAGAATGAACCATTACCTTCACTGGTTTTCCCCAGTGAAAATCCATTTAATGATCATTCTCACAGTTTGAGACAAAACTTTTAATGAAATCAGCTCAGCCCTTTTGATTTGATGGAAATTTTGCCCAGACAATAGCAGAAGGGATGAGTGCTAAAAGACGCGCTAAGGAGTTAATCGAGTCGCCTGCTGAGAGGTCCACGGGCTGAGCAGCCCCAAATCCCACCTGCCCACGGGATACAAAAGCACAATCTACAGGATTCCAAGACAAGACAGCGTATTTAAACATCACTTAGTACCCCTCCTACTTAATCAAATATTAAAAGTATTTGAAAGACTATAGCTTATTATACAGTTTTATAAAAGTGTACTCACCGATGCTGGCGCCTCTACAGTTGCCATTATTAGAATCCATAGGGAAATCTGGCACGGGTTCATAAAATATGTGGAGAAATGTTAGTATTTTTAATACTGGATTATTTCAATACACCCAACATTACAATGTTTTCTCTTTCTCTAATATTTAGCACATTAAAACTTAATAACTTAAACAACTAACAGATTGTAACATTCTACAGGCCAGCTCTGTTAAAAGTTGACACTATTTCTTATCTGAACTTCACCCGAATCCGGAACATCATGTTAAATGCTGAAGCAGATTAAATATCCCATTTCTACTGGGGCACAGGCTGGCAGGTTTAGGACAAGGATGGAAATTCATGGCATGAACTTACAAGCATCTACAAAAAGTACACGTACTGTTTGCATTTAATTAGATGATGAAGGAGAAATTACTTTTGGTTTGTTTTTTTGGTTACTGAGGAAATCAAACCAACCAACCACAGTCATATCGTTGAAGCAAATGCCAAAACAAATGTTTCAGACCTTCCCCTTCCCCTGTGTTTAAAAACATACTGATTATTTTGAAGGACAGATAAGGAACAGAAGGAAAAAAAGGCACTATGCCCAAAGAACTGCTTTTAGACACTTTCCTAAGTGGAGTGTGTCCCACATTAGTAAGATGCATCATTTCAAACCTATTGTTCATTAAATCACACCACTTAATACATTTATACATATACTTAATCATGAAAAACAAGTATGTTAATGCATATAATGTTGTGCAAGTTAAGGAAAAAAAAGGCAAGAGAAACAAGACTTGGGAGAGAGGCAGTATACTTTATTGGAATGACACAAAATGGAAAAACAAATGAGCTGTCAAATAAAAAGCCCTTCTTTAAGTTTGCATGCCCAAACGTTTACACAGCTTTTTCAACTCTGGAAGCTGGTATCATACAAACATCATATTTCTTATACCCTTGCATTATCATATCACACTGCTTTCACAATACAGAACAAATGAATACAAGACCATGTAACAAAAGCTCCTCTCCTGCAGCTGAAGCTATAAGGATCTGGCTGTAATACAGCCCAGGACACTGATGGTATTCGGTATAGGTGAAGGGTTTAGATGTCTGGACTACATTTTAAGGGTCATTATTTAACCACAAGTTCTGTAAATATGTATTTAAAATAACTGTTTACAAGAGATCTAATATTACTTAGTCAATCTTCTAATTTGGCCATCCTTTTTAAACAAAAATCTCCATCTTAATGCATATTTATACTTCTCATAGCAACATGAAACTTCCTTTACATAAATGGGGATATGGCTAAATGACAGGGCGAGAGTAAATCTGAAAAACAACTAATTCCCCTTACTAACATAATAATTAACTTCAAAAAATTGAGACTTCCAGAGTAATTATTCCTACCAATATAAAGAGCAAAGGGTAGAGAAAATAGCATAGAACAGAATAGATTGAACAGATGCCGTTTACATCCAATACCCTGTTGCTAGTAAAAATCCCACCCATTTTCTCCCAAATAAAGTTCCAAACTACCGCAGGATCTTCACTTATAGAACAAACCCAACATTTTCACAGAGCCTATTTGGTCTTTGGTTATCAGGTACTTCCACAGCAGCTGTAAGGCTTCTCCATGCTGCCTTGTAACAAGGCAAATTACCCAAGCTAATTCTTACTTATGTGGGTTTTTTCATTATTCACCTGAGCTATCCTCAAATTTTAAAAAAGCTGTTGTTACCAGGCGGTAGTTAAAGATTGTGACCCTTACCAATAGTACATGGTAAAAAAAAAAAAAAGAGATCTACATCAAATTTAAATGCATTTTATGCCGTATCAAGTGCTTTCTTGTATTCCAGGACAGGATGAAAGAGGAATTAAAATGGTCTTGCTCTTGTAAATGGTTAAGTAAAGGATGACCACATTTCTTCTCATTCTTCCTCTCCTGGGCCAACCCCCTGCTGTCTTGTTCATTTAGCCAGTGCTTCGCTTTAAACCTGTAATTCCTTCTGACATGGTAACAGCAGAGAGAGCACTCGGGTCTATACCCTGATTATGCTTCCATCTGCTCCCATCCGCGAAACCTCCCAGCCACCGACCACGGAGAGGCGGCTCTGCCTCTCCGTGTGCCTAAGACTGGCCTGAGATCTTTCACCACTCTCTGGGCATTCAAGACGCCAGCAAAGAAAGCTCTCCAGATTCGCAGTCCCTCTCGTTCAGTTGCCTTGGCCAGCTTCTCAGGTTGCCTTCAAGGCTGGCTGGCATTGCACACGTCCAAGGCAACTCTTTGGTGCTTCACCAAAGCTGTGGTGGAGGTCTGTGGACTCTTTGGAGGAACTGTAGCCAGCAAGCTACAGTTCCTGCAAAAATAGGTACTTCAGTTATGACCGACGGGACGGTTCGTTCACACTTCCAAAGCACATGCCCTATGCCAACAAAATTGGTACTGGGGGCAGAAAAACTTTTCATCAGCAGAGGAGGCAAGGGAAATACCAGGTTGAATGTTTATCATCTTCACATCCACGGAGGGAACAGGGAAGGAAAAAGAAGCCCTGAAGTGCACTCTCCCTTCCTAAACCAAGGGCTGATCCAAGCAGTCATGACTTCATGGTGTTTGAGCAAACCAAGTCCAATTCACTCTGGAATTACAACTAAACATAAACCAGAGCCCAGTAAGGGGTTTGCAGCCTCCCCTGACCCCACTCGGGGGTACGATGCTCGTGTGTATCGGCTGAGGAACTCTCTTTCAAACTTACACCGATGCAAGGGGGGCTGGTAAACACTCCATATGCCCAAGATCAACCTGGTCCTGCAAACAAACATGGAACTAAACTCCTTTCCACCAGACGTTCCCTTCCACTCCTAAGTACACAACTTACTTTATTTTTACCAAATTACAACGCACCACAACCTCAACCCATTTCCTAATTCTGCGTTCATTCACCAGGTCACTTGTCCTACCCCAAACCAGCGGTTGCGGGTATCTGACGAAGCAGCTGGCTGTGCAACAAGAGTAATTCAGATGTGTGCGGAGCAGCTATTAATGGAAACGGCTCCCATTTCTCTGCCTGCGCGAAGGCTGCGGTGCGCAGCCTGTTGCCCTCTGCAATTGTGGTCAGAGCACGGTGGCTGTCAATGGGCAAAGGAGGAGTAAACAGGTACCGATACGTCACTTTACGATTCGTTTCCCTACCTGCAAGGGCTTGGGCCAGGCAAGTATTGACCTTGCCTTGATGCTTATCCTTCCCGGTGCACTCATGCTTATTTAGGGATGAGCAGTTTCTACTGATGGAGAGTAGCGTGGGCTTGCGGAGGGGACCGGAGACCTCCACCACTGTACAACACATCTTGGGAAAGGCTTCACATCTCCCTGATCCCTCCTCCGGTCAAGCTCATACTGCCTGCTCCCTTCTCATCTACCGGGGAAGCGATGGGAAAAAGGGTCTGGGCCAGCCCTGCTACCAGCCACTCGCAAGATCTTAGGTGGGTGTGAGCAACCACGAAATCCCATCCCCTGACCCCAGCAGTCTCATGGGCAGAGACCTCTCTCCCATCAGGAGATGCACATTGCTTAGACCTCCAGCCGTAATGCAGACAGAGAAAAAAAAAAAAAGCTGTTTTTAAAAATAAACAACTGACTTCCTATTGTTCCACTTCTCTTCTGAGGCGACCTCTCTGCCAAGTTTTGTCTATGCAAAACAATCTTTTTGAAAGAAATATCTGTCATCGACGATTAGCAGGATTGCCAAAGGGGAAATATTATCCAGAGCTCCAATCCAAAGGCTTCCTACTAAATTTTGTTTAAGAGCAGGGGAAAAAGTCCAAACTGATTTTTCCAATAAGCTGTTTTAATTAATCGCTTTTCAGAGGGATGCTATATAAAAAAACCAAACCACTAACAAGGAGAGCAGAACAAAAGCCACTTCCTTAGTAAGTGTACAAAATAACAATGCCTGGATCACAGATTTGGATGAGAGGTTTGGGAAAAGGAAGCAAGTTGGTAAAACTTAGTTTTGAGCAAACATCTTACTTATATCACAGTTTAAATTAAAAAAAAAAAAAAAAAAAAAAAAAAAGGCAGAGGAAGAGCCAAAATTAACATGATCCTGATTGTCACTGCAATTAAAGAATATGGCCCAGCTATTACTGAAGCCATCCCAAGCACCCTGCCCCAAAGAACAAAACCACAGCGAGCGGCTGCTGCTTGGGCTCCTTCTTCAGATGGAGACATCTGTGAGCCCCCCATTGATTAAGAAACCTTCAAATATGCATGAATTCAGACTTTGTATTCTACTTAAGGTCTTAACACAGAGAGAATCCTTGCTAATCTGACTGCAAAAACATGCACAGCAAAGCAAAGTAATAGGAAGACTGATCCTCATTAGAATTTGATACAGATCACTTGAACTCCAAGTCGCAGAGCAGCCTGCAACATGACAACATGGACGTTCCACGTAATGAATTATTCCACGTAACAAATCTTGCTGGGTTTTGATGCCATTTAACGGCCTAGGTCTTGACTTGACGCTTAGACCGTAAAAGCCATTCTAGGGGACTCAGCCTACAAAGGCAGACAAACTGAAGTGATAGTATAACACCACCAATGGTATCACCATTCATAAGTTTTAAATACTCTTCATTTACTTTTCCTGTCGTCTTTAAGGCTTGAAGCTTGTAATGATCTTGTTCTTTAACTCAGAAATGAGGCTGCTTCTGACTTTTGAGCAAACACCTAAAACAAATCTCGACTTTAAAATGACAACCTGGGCATGACTGCTTGCCCTCGGTACAGTCTGAAACACTCTCCTAACACCGCCGTGCATTTCGGCTACTATAAGTGGAGCTATGCAAAGTCTGAGTCAGAGCAAATCTGATCTGGAGTTAGGAAACCACTGTTTTGGAAATGAAGTTAATAACATATGAAAAATAAGCATGGGAAACGGCTCTTTCACTTTTCTTTTAAGCATATAATGCCAAATTCACATACTAGATTACTGTGAATTCATCTAGGCGGACAGGCAGGTACGGAGGACTTGGCCTACAGGGAGAAATCATGGGTTCATATAAGATTTAAGGAAATACGTCTCCTTCACTTGAATAATCTTTAATTTTCTTTAATGTTCAAGAGGTGGTATTTTTTTTTAAGAGATTCAGAGTTCTCCTCAGCCATCTTATGATAATCACCCAAAACGGTTCGGACATTAATTACACGTGGTTGATACCTTGTGATGATGCTTCCCTTTTCTCCAACATCTCATTAACAACCCAACATGCCTTCGAGCTATTTTTCTATCTAAATAAGATCCGATGAGACAAAAATCCAACTGCCGGATCTGTCCTCCGATATGCATGGTACCCATCATACCGTTCTCCTTTTACTGCCAGTTCCCTCTTCAAAACAGGAATAAACATGTCACTTGAGACATAAACACATCTGCTGAAGAGCTTTTCTGAGTCAACATCCCAACACCAGCAATGACTGTGGTCAGGCTGGTCATTTATTACATGTAAAATTAAAGACAGGTCCCGCTATTGAAATTTTAGATTCAAGAGAGTTTTTGTCTGTCTGCACTCCTTGCTGCTTCATCGACTAAAGAAGATTTGATAGGACCTTGAATGAAGGAAGCGGATAACCTGATAGACATCAGGCAGTCGGCATATGCACCCAGCACAAGGAGAAAGAAATAGATGGAGCATGGGAATGGGACCTCCTGCATACGCGAGATGGCTTGTATCGATGTCTGCGATCAGAACCGCTTTCATCCCCAAAAAGCAAAGGGCAGGGATGCAGGATAAAAGCCATACATCAGACATTCGCCTGCACTAACCTCACATCTGGGATGTTAATGTATTGTCAAGAGGCTTTTTCACCCTCCATCCTGGACTGTGATTTGTCGCATCTTCCACAGAAAGCCAAAATACTTGGTGACACACCTGCCTCCAGAACACCCACACGGTGCCCCGAGCATCCCTCTGCTGCCTGGGTGTAAAGGAACCCAGGTGTTTCCCAAAGATAATGAAAAATCAAGAAAGATATGGTTCCCACAGGACGCTTGTTTGAAGGTGGTCCCCGTAACCTGAGGAACCTCAGGCGTCCAAATCAGCAGTGTGGTACAGCAGCTCCCACTCAGGTTTTGGAGACCAGCACAAGCCCAGGGGGTCTGCAGGGCTTTTCCTCTAACTGAGCCCTGAACAAGGCAGTTCTAGCGTTCTTATCAGCCTTCTCCATCACAGACGTAGCAGCGGCTATTTCATCCCTTCAATGTGTCAGCAGCCCTGAAGAACATCGGGAGAATGACACAAATACCTCCCTCTTTCCTGCAAAGAGGAAGCCTCTAGATCTTCCTCACCACCTCGGCTGCACGTGGAAAGAGGTTCTAGAAGATGTTTGTGGAGGACTCATGACCTGTGCCTCAATAACCAAAAGTAAACTTCTTACTGGGATTCACCACAGATTTTACTAACCACAGTTTCTCCACATTTTGCAACAGCCACAGTCTACCAGGCATGGGGAATACAACTGATCGGAGAGGAATTTCTCATCTTTTACTGCACCATCAGCCAAAGGAAAAAAGTGAACTTCAAATGATCTTCAACTTGGCATCACTGAAATCAGAGTCAAGACCAATTACTCTAATGGTGGCAGGGAATTTTTGCCAGTGTCTATACAAGCTCTTCCCGGCTGCAGAAGAGCAGACGATAACTGATCCAGCACGATGTTAACCCGCTGCAGCCTCTTGCAGGCGGCTCAACCCGAAGAAAGTGTGTCCTGAGGGTCAGAAGAGCCCTCGCACCCAGCTGAACCGTGTGCTCCTAAGAAAGATGCATGGTCTAATACTGGAAAAGGAATGGAAATTGGGCTTTCCAAACCCTGTTCCCCTGATAAGGACAAACATCTGACCCTGTCATCCTTCAGGCTGCTGCCGTACAGAAGGGACCAGACAAATGCATTAATCCTCACCAGTAATAACGCAGAGACCTCAAGAGGAAAGGAAACAGCAGAATCCTGTTACTTTGCAGGTAGCGAAAAAGAAAGAAAAAATCATGATTTCACTTCTGAACAGTAAAAAACCCCCCTCTCCAACAACAGAAGCCCATGGAAAAATGGATTTATATTTCTGCCTGCCCTATTAGACATAGTTTACAGACAGCACAAGGGGTGGGAGTGCTTAGGAGATAAAATAAGAGCAAGCATTCTGCACGCTCCCCATTAGGCAGTTGGTTATTCGTGTCTTCTACTTGGCTGCAATCCTTTATTTGGAGAATCGACTTTGGAAGTGTTCACCTTACCTCTTCCTAGAACAGGAATCCTTCACTCTGCTTTCTAAAGAAGCAGTTTTATTCCCTCAAGAAGGATTCTTTCAGTCTGGTGCATAATGCATCAGTTCAAAATTTTCAGCCCAGAAATGAGAATGTCATCAGGTTCTCATTCACTGAAAGAGAGTTTTCATGGATCCAGCCCTGGAATCCCTCAAAGAGGTTATTGTACTGCTGAGGTCCTCAGAAATAGGTAACTCGGGGGCAATTTTAGCCAAACTTCCTCCCTCCAGATTTGAATGTGATTGCTTTCAAATCGCTGCAGACCTGCCAAGCCTCGCTCGGTTTGGAGCCATTTTTAAGGCGGTTTCGAAAGCACCTCAATGCCGCGGAGAAAGGTGCTTGGCGTTCAAAGCTGCACTTCCCCAAACCATCCCAGCAGGTCTGCAGCCCCCAGAGAGCAGCAGCAGCAGCAGCGAGGGAGCTGCAGGCAAAAACAGATGGTGGGGTTCACGGGCTGGGGACAAGTGCAGGGAGGAGGAAAGAGGGAAAGGTGAGAGGGGAGCAATTAGACGGGTTAGAGAAAAATAGTAGTAACAACCGGAGATATTCAGGGTATGGTCATTGAGTTGAGATTTCAAGAGGTGGAGAAGGTAACTCGATGGAGTCAGAGAAGGAGCAGGGTTAGTCTGGCCTACAAATAAATGGGGAGGAGGGGAGAGAGCAGCTCACCTGAGCTGGGGAGCACAGTCAGGAAACCGAAGCATGAGATTTCGTTAGGAGAGGAGAACAGGAATTACAGTGTTTGGCATTGCTGGCAGTAGGATACATAAAGCGTTTGGTAACAGGACAGAAGCACAGTCAAATACTGTGCTGAGCATAGCGTGAAAAAAAACCCTTTCATTCACAGGACACTGCTGGGGGAGGATGGAGAGGTGGGATCCGCTGCCCATCAGCGAGCTCCCACAACCCGGCGTTGCAGCTGCGGGCACCGAAGGAGCCGGACAGCAGCGCAATGAGCCCATGGAGTGCATGGGTGCTGGCACGCCTCAGCCTCTGACCCCTCTTAGCTGCTCCTCTGCCCCAGCTCTGCTCTCCCGCTCCTGTGACGGAGAGGTCTAGCAGACCCAACGCTGCAACTCTGCAGCAAGGAAACGCAGGTTTGTTCCACCACCAGCAAACGCTTTCCTCAAGTGAGACAGGAACTGTGGTTATCTTGTAAAGGTCAAACCTCACTCATGATAACCACCCACTAGCTTGCTTTGATTTCCTATTCAATAGCTCCTTCAATTTAATATTGCTGTGGTGCTCATCTTGTCACGCAGCTTTGCCCTGCTAACTCTTCCAGCCCAGAGGCAGCCGTGATGGGAGCACACCCCTAACAGAGCAGGGTCCCTGAGCAAGAGCAGGTTTGCAGCATCGTGGTGGCCAAAGCGGTCAGCAGTCTTCACCCAACCGCCCGGAGATGCTCCTGCCTCCCCGGTACCCCCAGACGGCAGCCGGACACCCAGTGCCAGCCGTCCTGTGGGACCACAGCGAGCGCAGCCGGTGAAACGGGACGCAGCGAGAAAGCCGAGGGGCTCCAACGGCCCCTCGGAGGTGATGGGGGTCAGGTACCACCAGAGCTGCGCTGGAGCTGCTTCAGTGCTGGAGGCAGCCTTCGGCTCGCTCGGGGACGCCGGGAACGAAAGGTAGCGGAAGGCTGTACCTTTGCTGCGCTCTCCTGACCGTAACTCGCGAGCCCAGGGACCTGGCAAGGGACCTGTGCAGTAACCGGGCATTCAACACGAACCAGAGAGATGAGGCCGTTCGCTCCCCTTCAGCTGTGCGTGTGCCAGTGCCGGCACGGGAGGAGGCCGGGGAGACGACAGCCCCCCAGGTCCTGCCCGGGGCTCCTCTGGGCAGGGGGGCTCTCGCCCCAAAATCCACTGGCTGTGCCCAGGGGGGCGATGGCTTGTTGGGAGGGGAGCAGCCCGCTTTGGGGAGAGTGGGCGGCTGGGGATGAGCAAGGAGAGGCTCTGGGGGAGCTGGCAGCCCGGGGACAAGCAGGAGCACCGCTCTCCTGGGGGGCTCTGCCTTGCCAACAGGCAACCGCCCCCATGAAGTAATACCAAAGCCGGGTATCGAAGCGTTGCCGTCTACGTGAAACGCGGGCTGTCGCTCCCACACTTTTGAGCGCTGCCCAGCGCGACGGCAGGGCTGTCATTTGTCACACACCCCCTTTCCCGAGAGCAAAACTTTTCCAGCAGCGCTGCGGCTGGTAAAGGCGGAGAAAAGCGAAGAAAAAAGCGGAGGGCAAGAAAAGCGGCTTAGAGAAAAGTCGGAAAGAGCGGAGAAAAGGCAGGGCTCGCCGGGGCGGGCGCGGCTCCCCGCTCGCCGGCGCCCATTGTCCGGGCGGGCGGGCGGAGCGGCCCCGGCCCCGGCCCCGGCCCCGGGCACTCACCGGCGCCCTCGGCGGTGACGATGGCCTCGGGGGAGATGCAGACGCCGCGGTCGTAGAGCGGCAGCTCGTCGCAGGCCAGGCTCTCGGGCCAGGCGTGGCGGTAGCGGATGAGGACGGGCTCGCAGCCGGCGCGGGCGCGCTCGCAGACGGACTTGCAGGGCTTGATGGGCTCATGCTGGAAGTCGATGGTGCAGATGGGCGCGTACATGGCGCAGAGGAAGAAGAGGAGGTCGGGGCTGCAGTTGGTGCCCAGCAGCCCCTCGAACTGCTCCATGGCCAGCACGGCGTTGGCCTGCGTGCTGTGGTGCAGGTGGTTCGGCATCTTGGTCATGTTCCAGGGCAGCGGCTTGCACAGCGGGATGCGCACCGGCTCGCAGGCCGCCGACCGCCCCGCCGGCGCCCGCCCCAGCACCAGCAGCCCGGCCAGGGCCAGGGCCAGCACCGGCAGCCCCCGCCACATGCCGCCGGCGCGCCCCCGCCACGCCGCGCCGAGCCCCGGGGCCGAGCGGCGAGACCTGGGCGCGGGGGGCGGCTCCTCCGCCGCCGCCGGCCGCGCTGCCGCGGGGCCCCGCCCGCCGCCCGGCCCCTCCGCGCCTCCCGCCGGCCGGCCGGGGCCCTCCCCGCCTCCCCTCCCGCCCGCCCTCCCGCCGGGGCCGGGGCCGGGGCCGGGGCCGCCCCGCGCCGCCCCCAGGTTTGGCCCCGAACAAAGGAGAGCGGCGGCGGGCGCGGCCCGGGCAGCGGAGGGAAGGGGCCCTTTTTGTGTGAAAACCGGGCCGTCCCTTGCTTCGGGAAGAAGTTGAACACGCGGCTGTGAGTTCAGAGACGAATGCAGTCATTGCAGATCACAGAATCGGAGAGTGCTTGGGGGTGCAAGGCACCTTTACAGCTCATCTGCTCTAACGCCCTGCAAGAGCAGGGACATCTTCAACTGGATCAGGTTGCTCAGAGCCCCGTCCACCCTCAGCTGGAAGGGTTCCAGGGATGGGGCCTCCACTGCCTCTCCGGGCAACCTGTGCCAGTGCCTCACCACCCTCATTGTAACAAATTTCTTAACTCCAGCCTAAATCTGCCCTCCCTTAGTTTAAAACCATTGCTCCTTGTCCTAGCACAACAGGCCTTGCTAAAAAGTCTGTCCCTGTCTCTCGTGTAGGCCCCCTTCAGGTACTGGCAGGCTGCTATAAGGTCTCCCTGGAGCCTCTCTTCTCCAGGCTGAACAACCCCAGCTCTCTCAGCCTGTGCCCATAGGAGAGGTGCTCCAGCCCTCGGATCGTTTTTGTGGCCCTCCAGCAGCTCCGTGTCCTTCCTGTGCTGGGGGCTCCAGAGCTGGACGCAGCGCTGCAGGGGGGCTCTCACCAGAGCAGGGCAGGGCAGAGCAGAGGGGCAGAATCAGCCTCCCCCAGACCCGTAACTCACGTGTTAGCTGGGAAAGGCCTGCTTCCACGTGCGCTGCTGTGCGTGGTGGAATAGCGGGAGAAGGCGGTGGGCATGGAGAAAGCGTATGGTGGAAGTCACCTTGAAATGGTGATGGGTGACCGTCTTCAAAGGAGAGCCTGTAAGAATGGTGAGAGGTTTAAAGAAAAAAAAATTAATTCAGCAGGGCTGCTAGAGGTGCTTTCTTTTCATAAGGTTAAAAAAAAAGGCCATATATTGAGATTTAAGTAGCTCACAGCAATGGCACGACAAAGGGTGGCCTAACTAATCTGAAAAAAGAGCCTTGATACACACGAACTAACATTTATTAACGGAATAAACTCTTCCTAGTTATAAAGGTATCGAGCAACTGCTCGATCATGTGTTTGGTTTAGGTTTACTGGGGTATTAGCAGGTTTATTATTTCAGTTTCTGCCATTAAATCAAACCTGTGAGTAGACACACACCTACCAGAAGCCAGTGCTTGGAAACCAGACCAAAAATCTGGATGGCTTATGAAAGCAACCATAGATACAGACTTAGAAACGCAGGGTCCGAAGCCTGGAAAGGCTTTTCTACATTTTTTAACTTATCACTGCAGATGAAACCTTGATCCCTTTAACTCAGCTGCAAAAGCCCTGTTGGCTCCAGTGAAGGCACGCACCAAGCAAACAGCGAGTTGCAATAAAGCCAGTGGAGTGGAGGTACCACGTGCGTGTTTCAGCATCGCCACACAAGTATTTGGCCTTTTATTTGCCCGCCTCTGCCGTCAGGTGCTAATTTCAAGGACTGAATTGTTCCCTGCACTTCCAGAAGAAAGTTTGGGCCTCAGAGACAAGTAGAAACGTCCATACACGGGTGCCCGTGTGACAGCCTCAGGAGCTGTCAGTCGGGCTGCCCATGCCCCTGAGCCTGCATCCAGGTTTGCAAAATAGCCATGAGGGCAAAGAAAGGGGAGCTTGTTCATCTGCAGGGGGAATTAGAGAGAGATCTGGTTTGACTCGCCCTCTCAGCTCCTCAAATTAAGTCATAGCAAGGTCTGAGGCTTGAATTTCCTCTTGTAGTGCAAAATACACGTTTAAAAAGTATGTGGTGTAATAAAAACCTCACCCAGCTGGTTGGGAGCTGAATACGCTGGCTTTCTCTGCGGGACCTGACCCGGCAGCGATGATGGATGTGGGAGTGGCGCATCCCCGGGTATCCGAGTCGAGCAAGACGGGCTAGAGCGATGCAAAGAACCAGCAACATGAATGACCTATTTTTCCCCTTCAACATGAAATTTTCTAATCTCTGTATTTTATTTCTGGGAAAAGTTTTTCAGATCACCTCCAATCTGTTTTAGAATCGGTAATTACACAGAACAGCTTTAAAATAATTTCCTGTGCTTTGCAGGAAAAAGCATCGATGTGTTGAATATTCCTACACGTGCTGTAAGGCTGTCACTTAAATACGTTTAATTTTTTAACCCCAAGTCATGATCTACGTGAGACAACCTCACACTTCTTTTTATAAACAGTAAAAATACTGCAAATGCTTTCTCAGTACAGCAAATGCTGACGTCCCCACAAACTCACAAGCACTAACATACGTCCCCATGAGATCTGGCTTTAAATCTCCCAGTGCTGGTGTGGAGGTACCTCCGATGCATCTAGCTGGCAGAGCATCGCCCACCGTCCTGCTCCGCTGGCAAGCCCCTCGTGCTGTTGCACTGGGGGAGGCAGCCAGCGCCCGGGCGAGGATCAGCTGTCGGCATTAATTACCCCTCAGCGTTTCCAGTATAAATCAGCTTGTGGCCGGTGGCAAAAATTCACCTCTGGCTGAAACTTGGCAATCTGGTTACTGACCTGAAACGCTATTTTTACAGAATATCTATACCCCAAGGTCTGTGTTTGCACTATAGCCAGTCTCAACAGCTTTTTAAACAGGTGAGGAGGCTGGTAAAGGAGGAAAAGAGACAGGGAAGAGGAGGGCTGTGGTTTTCTTCTATGGCAGTGTGGTCACAGTGCTTTGCTCCGCACAGGGACAGGTTACGCTAGAGGGAATATAAAACGGCCGGAGGAAGAGAGCAAAGTACCAACCTGCTCTGTCTTCACATGCAGTTGCTGCAAAACACGGAAACTGCTAACAAACTAAAATACACGTACGGACTTAAAACGAGGAAGGTGGAGTTCACACATTAGCCGAACAAAGTGCGTGCTGCGGTATCTAAAACTTGCCACCAGTCTCAAAATACTGTATAAGAGAGGTCAAAACCACCCCACCCCCATTTTGCAGAGGGAGGAGTGCGATGGGAGAGGTGAGATTTGCTCAGCCCTCCCCAGGCTGCCTGTGCCACGCAGCCCCGAGGGCGCACGCTTTCCAGGTGACTGCACAAACAACACGCGGATTTGCACCCAAAACTCATATACAATCCAAAAGGTTTGGCAGAAAAGTAGCTTTTACTTTGGGTGCCCCCGCACTGCTGCTGGCAATTCCATCCCCTTCTCTCCTGCCACCTTCTTAAGATTTAGGAAGAAAACAAAATCTCTTTCTACAGCTTGCATCAACAAGGGCAATGTTAAACCTCTGGGGGTGGGTGGTGAACAATAATCAGATTCCTAGTCTAGTACAACTCCGAAAGGGGTTAGTCGAATTATTGTATTTTCATTGTATCACCTCGATGTCATGTAAGACTAGCAGGAATTTCGTAATAAAAGCGTGCCCAGGCAGCGGTCTGGGATCAGCACTGCCTGCCCCTCAGTTTCCTGGTGGGCTTTGAGGGGTTGGTACAGACCTAGAAATTTAAAAAAATAATACTACAGCCCATAGTATCACACAAAGTCATTTCCTAGAATAAGTAAGCCCTCGGTGGGGCTGAGGCCTTAGGCGAGGATTTGCCCCTGGAGTAGCTCATATGAAAATTACAGAAAAAGTTTATTATTGTTATTACACCCCGCAAGAATCACGGTAACCCACAACAGTGCAAAACGCAGCCCGAGGCCAAACTGCCCTCAGTTACTCATCTATAACCCCATTAAAAAACCAACTCAGTGGCCTTGTGGTGCCGGGAGGATGGATTTCAGTGGGAGGTGGCTAGATAACCCTCACAGCTCTGGGGCGGTGCAGTGACTTTATTTGGGTACAGAAATATAGCAGCATGAGGAGGGCTGCAGAGAACATGAAAAGGGATTGAGGGCTTTGTTTCTGCACGCTTCCCCAAAAGGAAGCTCAGTAAGGAACTGCTTCCAGACGGCTGGCATTAATTTATTCCTTTGTTGGTTCTTCCCTTACATAGTGTCTATTCCCCCCCACCCCGCTTGTTTTTCTCTCGTGGGAGTCAGATAAACAGCAGCGGGCTTAAGAAGCAAGAGCGGGCTTTCTGAGATGCTCTGATATCCAGCTCAGCTGTTAGAACTGTACATCAGCAAAACTTTGTGGCTTAAAATACGTAAATGTATATATTTTAAGTTTAAGCTGGAAGAACTAAATTACTGAATAGAAATATTACCTTATTAAAAAGAAAATTGAAATTCGAAGCCTTCTTTGCAACAGTAAGAAATGCATAGGGGGTTGGCCAAGATGAACGAGTTGTAGCCAAGGCACTCCTGAGCGCATCTGTTAGCATCAGTTTTGTCCTCAAGTGCTATAGTCTCCCTTTAGGTATATAAAACATCCCCGCATATACATCCTAGCAGCCTACCTCTATGAGGCAGGGGGTGTTTATAGGCCAGAGGAGGCATAGGGAGGACGAGAGCCCAGCTCAAATCAGGCAGCATCTACTCTGGCTTGGGGCAGAGTTCAGCAGATCAACAAATCTGTATTTAGATTTCTAAGAGAAATGATATTAAGTAGATACTATGGATGCATATCACTCCATAGTCCGTTATGACCTGTTAAGAACTGAGTACGCGTCTAAAACTAATAAGGAAGAGCTGAAATTCAGAAAGGGAAAACTGGAGCAAAGATCAGGAAAAAATGCAGAAAACGTGTCATTTTTCCTGGTCTAACAACTACCCTGATGACGAAAGGCCCATGTTGCATGGCACGTTTATATTGTAGTGTCATGGTTTAGCCTCTCTGTATTATCTGTATTTAGCATCTCTGTATTATCAACACTGCTTTCAGCACAAATCCAAAACATAGCCCCATACCAGCCACTATAAAGAAAATCAACTCTATCTCAGCTGAAACCAGGACACGTAGATACCATAAACCCCATCGGCGCTGTAGGGAACAGCCTGCATTAGGCTGAAAGCTCTAGGTGACATTATTATAAGTCACCTTTTCCCTTGCAGCTTGCACGTTCTGCCAGACCCTTCAGACCAGCAACCTGCGGCAGTGTTCAGAGAAGACGCAAGCCCATCCGCTGCTTGGTGGGCTTCCCATCGTCTTACTGCTTCAGGCTGCCCAAGAGCCCAGCAGGCTGCTGTTTATAAACCCGGTACTCTGTTTTATGGTCTGCTCCTGCCCATTCCAACTGAAAAAAAAAAGTGCAAGCATGACCATATCTATTCAGGCTGTTCCTAAGAAGAAAACTAGCTCAGATAAAAATACTTCTTCAGAACAGGTTTTCACTTTCCTGAACCTTTCTATAGCAATCTCAGGGTTACATACAGTTTAATTTGCTTATACACACTGCCTTAGATAAACAAACACAAAACCACAAACCAAAAACAACCAAGAAACTCACCAAAAACAAAACCCTAAAATACTTCTTACACAGCTGTTACTAAAACCATAAAATCATTGACTTACAGAGTCATAAAAATGGGATTTATTGTACATTTCCTGTCCCAGCCAGGGTCTTGTTTCAGCTCCCTCAGGTAGACAAAACACAGGGGACTGTTAACTTATTTTAATAATCTGTCAAGCCTCTACATGGATGACTTGGAAGTAGCAAGGAAGAAGAAAAGGTTCTTTTAATGCAGTCTTTCAGACTTGTAATTTTGGGGGCATTTTTTATTAGAGAGCTCATTATTAACTATCCCGTGCCCTTGGGGTCTGCATGCCTCCTAGAATAATTTTTTTCATATTAATATTTGCTCACATTACCTGTCATCTTGAGGTCCTAGCAAAAAAAACCTATTCACCCAGTGTTTTGCATCCTATGCTACTGGTAAAATTAATAGTACAGCTAGGAAAATATGCTGCTTTATCTTTAAACACCAAGAAGCCCAACTAACATGCCTTTCAAAGACAAAATGATGCCAATAGCGATTCTGTTTAATATTGCCTATTGTAGGCTTTCAGACTATCGACACAGACACACACATATACATGTCCCATAGAAGTCTCATTTTGCAGGATGAACTTGTTTGCTGCTTGGGATTTTCCCAGATTTTTGTGGCCAGTCAGGGGTTACAGCTTCTCAATCCTGAAGTTTGCTACCTCCAATGCTGATTTTCCACCTGGACATAGGAACTTGTAGTAGTGTTCCTGCAGAAAAGCACAGCCAAATTTATTGCAAGCGATTTATTGCGTTCCAAAGCACTCAGCCATGCTGAAGAGACTTAGAGCAGAAGACAAAAAGCTGAACCTCCTGATGCGTCTTTGCAATCCTCCTCCGACAATCCTCCCAGCCCATTTTAAGTGCAATAGTGGATATATTGTGCAAATCTGAGCACAAGAGATGCCAGTGGAAAGAGGAATGCTCCTGTTTCTTGTTTAGCTGGAATTACGATGTCCACAACTTTCCTCATCCCCGGGTTGTGCACGTATTAAGTGCACAATGGAGTAAAGCAATGGATGGAACTTCCATCTTTCCTTTGGGAGAGCACATCTTAAATTCAGAGGCAATAAATGCTTTCTATCTATAATCGACAGCTGCTCAAATTCGTGACCACTGCACAAAATTCAAAATTAATAGCAGAGAACTTTTTATTGTTCCAAACCTTTACAATCATCTAAATATCCTGTCCACTGTAATTCTCTCTTCTTTGTAAACGACTTGCCTAACGCCTGTGATCACATTCAGAACAATGTTTTCACATTTCAAAATACAGAAAAGCAGAAGTACTTCTGATGTATCACCACACATACAGCGCTCTGTTTCCACTGAAGAGCTCATATGAAGATATCTGAATGTCTTCAGAGTCATGCAAGTTCATCACCAAAGGTACAGGAAAGTAAGGCAAAAGCATCCAACAGGTACTTAAAACTAAGAAACGTGAGAAGAGCCTATTTTTCAGAGGCATTAAGAACAGAAACTTCGTCCCCAGTTCCACAAAGGTCCCCCTTCAGATAACAGTACTGCGAGTGCTGCAAGACTACCATGTTTGTCTAAATACTTGCAAAATCAATTTACGTTGTGGAAAATATTGAGAAAACAGCAGAAGGGAGCTGAACTGATCACACACCCAAAGCACAGTCAGCCTGGATAGCACTCAGGCTTGTAGACTTAAAACTGGGAAAGCATTTGCCTGCATTTCGGAGCAAAGTAGTTCCATTTTCATTCCATTCCACTGTTCCTTATCAGTCAGTGTTAATACAGCAATTCCCCAGTGCAAAGATGAAGAACAACCATCTACAGTCACTTAACCGCACTGACTGAAACATAGTTAGTGTCCTGAAGGCCATTCTTG
Source organism: Ciconia boyciana (assembly GCF_034638445.1). Lineage (NCBI taxonomy): Eukaryota > Metazoa > Chordata > Aves > Ciconiiformes > Ciconiidae > Ciconia > Ciconia boyciana. The sequence continues at coordinate 38,480,111 of NC_132943.1, read as the reverse complement.
CTCTGGTGGCTGAAACCTGCTGCTGCACCAGAGGGGACAGCGGGGAGGATGTTGTTCTCCTTCACTTCCTGGCATACAATTTTTATTTTTTTTTTTAAACTATTGCTCAAGTATTTATGAATGCTAGATAGCCTCCATGGTAGCGTTACGTACAGATGTTCAATTTAAATATGCATTCATTATTCTAATGCGACAAATTGCTATACTCTATTATGACAACCATGCACATAATGAAAAATACATCCTTCCCTCTCACTGTGGGCCATACTAGAAACACAACAGAATCCACTGAACCCTCTCTGAGTTATAATCACCTCCAGATGGAGTGTTTAAGGCAAAAAAGAAAAAACCAACCACCCCTGCAAAGCTCTATAATACCATATACATTACGCAGCATTTCTAGTCTGGCCCCTGCAGAAATAATTTGAGATGCCTAGCTTAAAGGCCATAACCACTCCGAATTTAATTTTGTTAAACCATAAATTTGCTGTTTCAGATTTACAGCCTCTCTGGTTGCACGGCCCAAGTCTGCCTCTGCTCCCGCTTACCCAGATTTATTAGCAGCACCCAGAAGTATTAAGTACCAAAATCACACCCGTGCCTAAAAATAAACCCTGCACAAACAGTTGAGTTTTACAGTAACAGCCTAATATCACCAGGTGCTGAAACTCAGACTCAGCACTGATTTCAGCAGGAGCTGATTGGGTTTGACATGCCCTAGGACCAAGTATTACCTATAAATAGAAGCCAACACAGTTTGTGTGTATTTTACTCATGTTTTTAGCAATTACTGGTGGGATCACAAAGGGCTCTGTATGGGAACCTCAGCAAGTGTAGGAAAAGAAACATTGCCTTTCCTGAGAGCTTTTACTAACACACCTGCGAGCCACACAAACAGCAGATGCTCTAGAAAGCCGAAAACGATGAAATCTAATCCTGTATAAACAATTTCATTTTAAGAAGTCAACCCACGCGCACAGAAGTTTTTAACTCTACCAGGTTAAGGTTCCCAGTTGCCTTACGATCGCACCCTTGCTCCCTCAGACCTCTTACAGCAGTAAGCACGCACAGACGACGATGCTTTCCAGATGAGTAGCTCCTCAATGCTTATTTTTAACTTCACAACTCAGTTTCTTGTCTCATTTCTGATTTACTGAAAAGCTTTAAAATTGGGCAGAGTTGCTGAGGCTGCAGCTGCTGCTGCGACTTCGCGAGGGTGTTCACGTTTTGCCGCTTTATTTTTACTTCTGTGAGAGATAGTAGTGAAGGTAGAAAGCAGGGATAGAAAGAGTCACAAAAATTAAGGAAGAGCTGGTGGTCTATAAGCACAAATACCACAGTGTTATTTAAGTGTGAAGCCATTACACAATAATATAATCCACAGCCTAGCCTAAAGGAAGTGCCCAGTCTCTTTGAAAAATCTTATTTTTCTGCAGAACCTTTTCCTTGCTCACCAGATCTTTTAGCCCTTTGCAGCAGTCCACAGCACTCAGTATGTCCAGTGATTTACAATCACTTCAAAGTATGCACTGGGCCATGCTAAAGCACCCCCCCCCCCCCCCAAAAAAAAAAAAAAAAAAGAAGTGATTCGGGGGATATTTTGGGAACTTTGGGACTTTCAGATCACAATTCTTAATCCCACACATACTTTGGTGGTGGCAGAATAAAAACGACGCCCAGAAAATTATTAACGTTTATCTTCCTCCAGTTCCCTGATATTAAGAATGTTTTAACTAAAATTTTTTTTTTAAAAAAAGGTGAAATAATGGGATGACAGTGTTGATTACTGAATGTTTTAAAGTTGCTTTGCTTTACTTCTCTACTCAACAAACTTCCAACAAACTTCCAACTCAACTAATACCAAGGGAAAAAGCTAGTGGCATTTTTCCAGACAATATTTATAGGTTTTAAGTGTGGCCATTTCACTATCCCTCCCCTAGTATTTCTTTCGCAAGATCCATAAAACTAACCTCCCAACAAGCTTTTCTCAGGCTAGGGCTCCCCCCCCATTTACAGACTGTTCATACAACAATGCTGCTTTTTTCCTCTCCCCGAAGCCACAGGCTTGCTTACTAAAATTAGAAACACAAATCCTTTTTTAGCAGTATAGCTCACAAGCGTACACACAAATATTTGCGCGTTTAACTGGACAGGAATAAACTTGATCAAGGTTTTGTGACTTAGAAAAGCTTGCATATTTTACCTGCTCGCTAAGGACTAATACATGATGAGCCTGTCCTCTATTAGCAAGGCTGTCGGTCACCATGCTGGAATCATTAGAATACAAGTTTAGAAAGAGACATTTTCCAATACCACAGGATTTTTTGTTGGTAGCTTTCCTTAGGGAGAAGGCAGCAGGGGTTTCGCCTGCTTTGCATCTCGGTTCCAGTGCTTCTGCAAGCTATCCACACTCTCACAGCCCCATCCCACTTGATTCAAGCAGCCTATATGGTGGTTTTAAAATGGTCCTCAGTGGTTATCACTGGCTTTAATGTCATTCTCCCTCCCTTCACGCTAAGGTCAGCGAGTGCTAACAGCACATAGACCTAGAAGTTGAGGTCCAGGCACCTCAATGTTACGCCAGAGGCAGTGTCCTTACTCGCTGTTCTCCGTCCCCATTACCTCCCTGCAAAATTACAATACTGATACGCAACTTCTCTTATTTTGCTGCTTGGATCTTCTGCCAGTAACTGGGATTTTGAGAAGCTCCAAGGTGATGTTGGTTTGAAATGCTCCAGGATCCTTCTTTAAAGGCATGTGATACCTATTGCAACTATGCTAAGTGTCAGCTCGGCCAAGAAAATCCACGGGACGGTGTCCATTTCCACCAGCTGAAGAGACATATTTAAACCAAATGAACTCCAATTCCATACACCCCTTCGCAAATGACTGTGACCACTTTCAACCGGCACCTGTGCCACCACGGGTCAGCCAGCAAAAAATTAGTACTACATGATAAAATTCAAATGCATTTGGACTGTCTTGTCGCTATGGTTTCCCTCTGAGCTCTTACTAGATAAAAGTTAACGTATTTTCTTGGCATTCAAACAAAAATCTGTATCAAAATAGTGGTGCAATTATCTCCCTAATAAAGTTACCTCTAAAGCAAGGGTCACAGGCTCAGCCCATTTTCTCAGCTGCTTTTCGGCCCTTTGAAGTGCTTTGTTATCCAAAATTATAAACTGCTGAGATCAACTCTTTCGCTTACCTTATCTCATTGTAACACTAAACATCATTCCTGACATCTTCCACTTTAAAGATATAAATGGAACTAAATCCAAACAGCACAGACTGTCTTTAGTGTTTCACTGTCACGGGCATAAGAGAAGTTCCTGTCCAGTTCTGCTGACTCGGTCTTGACAAACACATGCTCGTACTAAGATGCCTCCAAGTTTTACACTTTCAAGCATCCTTTAAAGTTTGATAAGTTTGCTTCAGGTACAGAGCGGAAAAAAGATGACACCTCACTTGAGATTTTTTAAATGCAATTCTGAAGTCTGTGAGATACAATCTAGCTTTAATCCATGAAGTGTCAAATAAGATTTCAGAGTTACAAAATGGACTCCGAGTAACTGAGAAATGTATTTCCCAACTTCTCTGAGCACTCTGTGATCACCACTTTCAACTCCCCTCTTACCTCCCTTTTCTTTTCACTCCTCTTTTATATCATCATAATTAGCATAAGATTAATTTACAACGCATTCTTAGTTTCACTCCTCTTTTCTTTGTGTGCCTGTGCAAGGAATGGTTTCATTGTTGTTGCTATCGTGTCCTTGTTATTATTGCACAGATTATCATTTAATTTGTATTTAGAAATAATACTGCTCTTGCCAAACGCAAGTCTTCTGTTTTCTGCACTGGCTACCCATTGAGTTTACCTCAAATTTAGCCAAACTGAAAGGCTAACGACAAGGGCAGGGAGGGCAAGAGCAGAAGAGTTTGCAGGTAACCTGCGGTAATGCCTTTCCCCATCTTCCAGTCACAACCTGAAGTGAGTACTGACAAGATATGAAATTATGTTGTTAATGGACAATGAACTGGATTTACTAGCATCAGGGTTTTAACCATTCATCTGTGATAGCTTTGCAGCTCGCATCTGTACTCACACAGGTGTCAGTATAATTTTTTATTATTTACCTTCATTATTTGTGAGAAGGCCTTGTTTAAGATCACTATTATCGTGAACAAGGCAACAGCCTGAAAGTCTACACAAGAAACTATTCAGATCCTCTTGCTTTACGCTAAGCTGAACATACGCTTTTCATTCTGATTTTAATACCAACATTTTCTGTTACTGAATTGTGTAAGACACTGACACTATATCCAGTGAGCAGGTCATTTTGACCCAGTAGTACTAGAAACAACATGACTAATAACAAATCAGATATGGTTTTGGACACAGGTCAGGGGGCTATTTTGATTTTGTTATGTGTTAGTACAAATATTTACAGACTTTATAACATGACAAATAGCAAAAGCGTACAAAGAATGGTCAACTCAAGTAAAAAAACTTTTGTCATTTCAGGGGAAGGTTTACCTTTATCATAAAAGTGATTCAAAAATGGTACGTAAAGAAAAAAATAGGCAGAACTTCACTTTTTTTTGAAAACTGGTTATTTGACAGCACTGAAAACGGTGGCCCTCATCCATGAAACCAAATCAACTGTGTGTAGCTGTCATTTAAACTACCTTGCTTTGCACAGCCAGCCGTGTCAGTGTCTCAGGGCTAGCCACAAGGATTGAAATGAAAGCAGTTTCCCTGTATTCACTCAGTCCTTCATTTACCAGCCAAGTTTAGTAGTGAATACAACTACAATAAATTACTTCTATAGTATCCAAAATGTATTACAGAGTTAAAATATGCTTGAATTTGAATCTGAAAACATTTTGAAGCCTATGTCTAAAAAACTCTTTTATTGATGCAACAGGATAATTGGCTACACCTATAAACCTAGCTTTGAGTTTGGTTCAGCCTGACTGAGCGATTCACCTAAAAAATGTTACAACATCAGTTTGGACACACGTGTACTTACAGAATTTATAACAGTTACTGGTAAGTAACTGAGAGTTCACTCTTCAGTATGAATCACAATGCTGAATCCCAGGACCAAGGAAACTTTTGGCAAAAATACAGTTTAGAGGCAAGGCATATTTACTTATGGTTGAGAATTCTTGAATCTGGAATGAATAAGCTCTGAAGTCATACAAGCCCATGATGACCTGCTGAAGAAGGTTCATATCTTTCCTCAAATCACCGGCCTCATTTCAGCATTTTCTGGGGAGAATGCCATTCTCCAGTGCATCAAAACTCATATACTCCAAGTGTCAAGTTTGGTTACCAATTTCTTTTCCTATCCAGAAAACAAATTGCTACAGCGAAAAAGGTTTAACAGTAGCCCTTGTTTTCAATGGTAATCTTCTGTCCTGATGGACACATCTTTTTAAATTAGAAAAAAAGTTTTCTGGGCAGCAACAGGACATTCTTCTTCCATGCTCTCTCTCGCATGAGGCAGAGCCCTCCCCCGCAAATTAGACATTTGATCCAAACTGGCTCCATATGGGACCAGCTCGGCTGTCTGTGCTTCATGCTCCAGGAATTACAAATGCTTCTGGAAATGCACAGAAGGCCACCTGAGATGACTCAATATACAATGTCAACAGTTGAACTTACTAAGTTGTGGACAGGGTGTTGCCGGCTCCAGAGGAAGAATTCCTTCTCTACCTTCTTCCCCAACAAACTTGGTTCGACAGGCTTATCACGGTTTGTGCAGTGCACGGACACCGGTTGCCTTGAGGACTATGCTTGATGTACTCTGCCTTCCACAAGCAGGCTGAACCCTACATAGCTTTGTGGTAGCTCAGCTGAAACCAGAAATAATAGAAATACAGCAAGCACGAACAAAGCAAGGCACCCTCCCAGCCCCCACCCAAACCCCCCCAATACAGGGATGAGTCCACATAATTCTTCCCCAATTCCCTTGTTCTTTGGTTTGGTTCTGAGCTTGCTCTGCGTTCTTGCAGGAAGGGCAGTTAAGGAGGCATCATCTCAGGCATTTGTGTGCCTGACAGCACAGCACAGTCATGTAAGGGCTCCCACAAACTACCGCCTCTAAAAGGTTCACAACCAAATCTAATCCGACTGCGTCAGAAGTAGCTTCTTGCAGAGGTACTGCACTCGTTACCTATTCGTCAGAGATTACCTATTTTCTAGGACTAGTTCAGTAACACCTCAGTGGAAAGCTGACAGGGATCCGAGGTAAACAACCAAATACAATTGCTTTGTACTTAAAAAGATTAAAGACACAAACTAGGTTATTTCTTAAACTTGAGTTTTTCAAGAGTCAGTCTTGAAAATAGGCATTATTTTTCCACAAAAGGCTACATTACAATCAAAATCTTAATTAAAATCAAGACATTTGAATGTATAAATATTACAGAATAGAACTCTTATGTCTCGCATCCAACCTAACTTCTTTATGAACAAACTTATTTGTTATGGTCCTAAATTATCAATTTAAAAACAGTTCCGTGGTTATAACATAAAATGCATAATTAGGAAAAATATAAACGTACTGTCTTCCTTCCTTAGGACAATTTTATTCCAGTACTTTTTTCCTCTGGACAGAGGAAGCTATTGTAAATGAGCACACAACAGCTCTTTCATAATAGAAAAAGTTACCAGCATGCACATAAGTTGCATCAAGAACAGGGGCTCTATACAATGTCCAGAGCCTGTTGAGAAACACATAGCTTTTATATGCTGTGGATTAAAGAGCACAACCATCTGGTCAGCTTTCAGGCTAAATGAGCCAATGTTATCCTGCATGCCAATTTGCACGATTGATAAGAAAAGGCCTATTATACATCTGTCTCAGTAATGTCTGATGTTACGGTTTTAGCAACACTCTCCTGTTTTATGATTATTTCAGGTTTTATACTCTGACAATACACTTACTTCTATGGGTACAACTGGCATCGCTGCGTACTATATAAATGCTTTTCTCGCTTTATTATGTAAAATTAAGATTTAAAGGATAATGGCACTAAACTGACACTTTTTACATTATTTTTAATTCCTTCTTCCAACTTTTTACAAGTTTCACTATCGCAGAAGCCAAAAGGTGAAGGATTAAAAGAAGTCTTCACATAAAAGCTCTAAGGATTGATATTTAATGAACTGTGAGATGTAAATCAATGCACAACAGCACAGTTTAAGCTTAAAATACTAGGATAACATTTATATTAAAAATAATTCACCTACAGATAATACAGTCTAGTGTTTATTGTATGTTATGGAAGGTACACTTGAATTTCAAAAATTTAAAACATATAAAAAGTGGTTAAGGGCTAACATTTTATCAACATGTGATAAATGTGTAAGAATGTTTATTATACAGCAGGGTACAATGGTAGTGTTAATGCCAACAGGGCACCACGGAAGTTAGTTTAAAAAAAATTTCCACTATGCTTTATACAAACAACACCACTTGCTGTTGTTTAAGAGTATCGGGAGAGGATCGCTGTCTGAAGGATAAGCAGTCCTATAACATTTTTAATGTTAGATAGTGTCATAGTATGTAGATTGGTGAATGTTTCAAAATAAAACTAGAAATGCTGTAATTACTTCACAGAAATGCACATCCAATATTTGTTTTCAATAAGAACAATAGGTACAAGATTATAACTCTCCCTATATGAAATAATTTACACACAGATGAAAGCTACACTATCTAAAATAATCACTAAATACATTTTTCTTCTGGGAAATAAACAAGCAATTTTTCTTTTGCATGATCAATATCAAAAACATATAGCAGAAGTAGTATTTTTTAAACATAACTGATGCTCTAAAGTAAAAATAAAAAATAAAAAGGAAGAAATGAGAAAAAAGATTTTCCATGAATGTGCAACCTAAAATCAACCAAGCTTATATTGTAGTACAACCATATTAAGAAACCACTGATCAGAAATACAACTTTATGGAAAAAGTTTATAATCCACAAAACTGTTCATCAGGCCATAAAGTAAAATAGCTCCACAGTTTACAGATAAAACTGAGGCCACATAGATGCGTGCTATGTCTTATCTCCAGTAAGTAGATACTTAGGCAGAGGATGTGACACTTTGTTTGTAGACAGCATGGTATGCATTTCTCAGCAAGACGTAAGGGAAACAAGACTCCAAGAGATCCATTGTCAGGAATGGAGACTCCTGCACAATCTGAAAAATACCAGAAACACAAGGTTTTGCAGAACACCTTCTACTGCCTGCTGCTGATAATCTATTGCGTGTAGCTACTTCTGGTCTGTACCACAACACCACTCACGTATTTCATAGCAAAAAGAAATAATACAAAGTTTAAACATTGGGGAGAAACTCATCACTATAAACGCACCGCTTCTCAAAGCTAGTCAGTTAGCTTTCCTATATATATAGTAATATAGCACTCCTGCCATTTCCAAAAGATACAGAATACTGAAAGGAAAACATCTGAGCAGAGAGGATTTTCTCCCACACACTCTGAACAGTGCTTCTTTAATGTTAAATTTCATTTTAATATTGTATGTAGTAAGTGAACAATGAAAGAGATCTGAACAATGTGATACAATGTTCTAGGCAACAAAAGACAATGGTAAAAATGTGTGCATGTGTTGGGGGAATGGGAAAAAAAAAAAATCAATTCCTGACATTAGAACGCCAAGAAGAATGACGTAAAAAATGATTTCCGCTGGTTCATGAGCTACAACACCCAAGGTGACACCGCAAGATCCCTTGCTGAACGATGCAATGCGGCGCCTATTCCTTAAGTTAGTAACACAAATAAAACAGACAAACACTTACCATGTCTAGTAGTAGGTAAACAGATTCTCTGTTCCTTGTAGTAGTTTTGTCCGTCTCCTGGCCAATCTTCAGTAGACTAGACGATGCAAGCTATGTAAAATGAGTATTTCAAAGCAATAAATTGGCTTCTGCTATTCTGTTACAGACACAAAACCTTTCTAAAGAAATCAATGTCCTAGCCAATGGACACTGCGTCGTACTAATAACTACGAAGGAAAGTCATCCTGAGCACACGAACCCTCACTGGGTTTTAGTCTCAGTGAGCCATTTTTGTTTATTTCTAGCAGTGTTTAATAAGTGATATGTGCTATTTTAATACAAAAAGTGAATTAATTTATTGCAAAGAACTTTTGGTTCTAATCCTTGGTTGACCATTGTAAAGTCTACTAAATTAATGACAGGACTCCCATGGGATCAAGCTCTCACTTCCTCTGTCCTTCCCAATACACATATAAACTTACTGCCTTTTTGTAAGATTTAAAGTGATTGAAGTTTTTATTGTTTGAAGTTATACCCATTTTGCAACAGAAGGACAAATTAAGTTTTACTTCCTAAGCTATATTTTGAATTGGAAGAAATGCCATCCTAAATGTAAATGAATAATATTTTATCAGACCATAAGCAACCCTACAATAGTCATTTTAAAAGATATCCTAGAAGCTTATAACACATACTTGGGTATTGACAAGCTCAGGATGAGAATACAATACTTAATTTGCAGATGCATTGATAACCCATGTTTTCATGCCTTATGGAAATCTGAAAAAAGACCTTCTTTTTCAACTTTCAGATGTACAGTCATCATTTATCCCCTCATACCAAGCAATGTCGATGTGCCTAAACCACGTTTACCACATATGGATTTTAACTTAAAATACTTTGTTCACGAGGAATAGTGATTTAGATTTTAAATTCTGTCACAAATCAATTTGTAATATAAAATGAACATGCATACTTCAAAAGATTCTTAGCACATACTCATCACTATTAAATAACCTACGAAGTTTTTTTCCGTATTTAATTAACTTTGACAGAAAAGCAGATCATCTCCAGCAGTACATTTTCTTCTTGAGAGAAATGTTTTTCTTTCAGACTAACAGTAAGTGATATATAAAAGGTGTTAGAAGAGAAAGATTAACAAAATATCTGAACCATCAAGTCATGGCCTGCGCAGTAAAAACAGTGGTCTGAAACCAGTTCATAAACACTGAAAAAATGCAAACCTCGTACCAAAAGTGTTTTTATCACATGAAACTACACTGGTTTCCTTCACTTGTCAAACGAATGCAACTTGACACAACCGTTTCTCTTTCATCTTTTACAGCCAGCAGTTGCATTAGACAAGGTCAATGGCCAAAGGATTTTTCTGTTTTACAAAATGCAATGAACTTCCAGAAGTTAAAGGTCCTTTTAAGAAAATAAAAGAAAAATTGTTTCTGTGGACTTCTAGTTACAGAAAGTTGCCATTATCCTACCCCCATAAGTGTGTTAAGGCACTTAAAATAAGGGGGGGAGGGGATATTTTTTCACATTTCAAGGCCAAACAGCAAAAATCAAGAATCACTCAAAAACAGCAGTAATTTTTAGAAATTAAAGTAAAGCTGCTGTTTCCTTTAGTTTCCCTTCAAGTATTGGCTACTTAAGAGCCACTTTAAAAATTCTATTTCTACTCGAGCAGCACACCAAAATGTATTTAAAATGCATCACCACCACCTAAGGGCTTTTGATTTTTTTTGAAGCGTCACTAAGGATTTCAGAAGCTTTGATCTTCAACCTACTCTGAAGCATAAATATTCCTCTTCCCAAATATCCCTGTAACATACCCCTATCAGACAGTTACTGTTTAAGAAGGGCAGGCATGTCAAAAGGTACAACTCAAAAGCCATTCTGGAGTTACCTTCTTTGAAAAGGTAAAATAAACTAGTGTGGAACGCATCACGGGAAAAGTCTGCTAGACAGAATCTTGACTTTATATGCATTGCACACATTTCTTTTTCCAGTCATAGGCCACACACTGGAAGAGATGGTATGTGCTAAAATACTAAGGATTATACTGAAAAAAAATTATGACACTTGTACTGATTTACTACCATTACTTTCCAACATTACACACAGCTAACTATTGCTAAAGGACTACTACTAAATTTAATCTACATATAGACTTGTATTAACAATATGCTTTTTCTCTCTTCCACACCAAAACCAGATTTATATGAAATCAATTGCATTGCATCCCAAATTAATACTACATTTTCTACCTGAATTTGAAAATACTTCAAGTCAATAGATATTTTTCTTGTTTAGATATGAATTTTAACCTAGTGCTAGACTTCAAAAAGTAACTTATCCACACCTGATTTTCTCCTAATCAAAATCAACACTGTATTATACAATAACTTTAGTTTCTCTGCAATCTGTAACTACAGGAAAATAAGTAACATTACAAGCATTATTGCTATTGGAATAAATGTTGATTAATCAATACTCATCCACACTAATCTAAATCTTTAGAGTATGCCCTTGTGATTAAGATTACTTATGGCTAATTGCCACTGTAAAGGTAACACTTGCAATGACAAACACATTGATAATTTCATGACAGCACTGCACAAGCTAGACTATGTATCAAACGGATTGAGGGGCATTAGGGGGTGCGAGTTCTCTTCTTTTATAGAGGAGATAGCTCTAGAAATAGCTCTAAAAGTTATACATACAGCCAAAAATTCTTTAAGACGGTCTTCAATGCTTCCCTTGTGGATGGTAAATAAAGCTGCAGCAATCTGGTTGATAGCTTTTGCCAAGCAATGAATGTTGTTGCAATGCCCTAAACAAAAGCATATACAAATTACCTCAGCATCAGGTTTGAAAATCACAGTATTCTTTGGAAAATATCACCAAAGGAGTAAATAGACTTGTCACAATGAAAGATCAACTTTTAGCATCTTACACAATGGGAGCAAAGTACTCTTTCACGCTGAACTTGGTATCAGGAAAGCCACCAGAAGTACAGATCTCCCTTCTGAACGCTGTAACGGTCACAACAACCTGACAAAGATCCTCATGGCTTTTAGAAATAAGGAAAAAGAATATACTGGAAGTTCATTTGGTTTCTACAAAACTTGGGAGTATTCCCACTTGACTAGGCTAAAAAGACATGTGCAAGCAGGATTTTTTCAAGCTAATCAGCTGTTTTTCTCCCCTCTGTGTAAAAGAACAAGTCATCATGCCCAGACAACATGCACCCAAGAGATCTACAGGAACTCAAGAACAAATCTGTTGAATTGCTAATTGCTGTACATAACATCTTGCCTAAAATTCACCCAGGCTTCAGAGCTGTGGAAGGTGATTAAATGACACCAGTTTTCAAAGACAGCAGCAGAACTGCTCCTCAGTAAGCCTGGTATCTCTTCTAGGCAAATTAAGTCAAATCTACCACTTTAAAACAAAATTAATAGACAACAAAATTGCCCAGGTGGTACTGGGCAACTATCTTGGGAAAGTGCTAGCATATGAAAAGAAGGTGGTCTCTGAAGAAGTTAGTAAGCATTCAAGCATGCAAACACTGCTGATTCTTACCAGTTCTTTTTGCCCACTGCTGAGCACTGAGCTCATTTTTGCACTCAGTCCTTTATCATAACTCCAAGATCATGCCTGAACAGTGAGGTCAGCTAGACCCCATCACTCCACATGAGAGAAAATAACTTTTTCCCCCATGCATATCACTATTCTTTCTTAAAACAAATTTCATCTTTCATTTTATTGCCCAATTTACTCAGTGTCATGATATCTATCTGCAGCTCTTTACTCCTCTAATACCCTCAATAACTTTACATGATACAAAAATTTTCTCACCTCACTCTTCACCTCCTCTTCCAGCTGGTCTATGAATATGCTGACTAGTAGGTCCCAGCAAAGACCCCTGTGGTTCTCCACCAGCAAGCCCCCCAGAGTTGATACTCCTACTCTGTCTCCTGTTTTTAATTAAACACTGCTGCGTGAATATGCTAGTCCAAAAGAAGAAGAGATCACCACTTTCCTTGAACATCAGTCAAGAACATCTGTTCTGCTTAATTCCACCGATTTAAGTTTATATTTGTTTTTTAAGTGCCTTGATTTTTTGAAGTGACTTTGTTTTTATGTCTCAGAGACTGTAGAAAAAGCATCAGCAAGGGAATTCAACTGAGGAATTGTTGTCTTCCAACCTGCAACATGTTTCAAGTATTTAGAAAAGGCTATGTCTCTTGCAGACTAGCGTTCTATTCTAGCTTCTAGACAACAAATTAGTCCTCTAGCCTGATATTTGACTAGTGGTTCAGATTTCTTACTGGGAACAAAAGTAAAGGCCTGTTAGAGTCTGAGCCTTTATCTGGAGCCAGTGGAAGAAACAGGCTTGATCCTGAAGTAGGCAGAGAGAACACAGACATTGCTAAAGCTGTCCAAGAACTGCCTGTATTTGGGTGGTATGTCTTGCCAGATTAGAAAGCTGAAACTCCTTCAAATCTGTGACTTGTTGATGGATAAATTCAGGATTTGTCCAGGGAATTTACTTCATAAAAAGCAGCATTTATTAACTTCTCATTCTGGAAATAGCATCTATATTAAGTGTCTAAAACCAGATGTTCTACAATAAGGGCAGAACACAAGAAAAAGTAATATTATGCAAGGAAGGCAGGACTGACAAGGTCTATTCTGTTTGTTCAGTTATTTTTGTAGAGTGAACATATTTTATGTATTCCTTTTGCCAGACTCTTTTCCTCTCAATAAAGAGTCCACTCAGTAAAGAATTACATAATACAGAGGCCACATCTCATAAAATCAGTAGCAACTCCTAATATGGGCTTATTTGAGTTCTAGATGTAACCTCTCTCCAGTCACAGTTTTATGAGATCTTATTAACTATACTTACTTTAAGAACCCACTTTGAAACAAGGCTTTGACTGACTTCATGTTAAGAGTTACTGAATGTAAATGAAACAACAGAAACTGCAATATTTAATTTCCATGATATAAAACAGGCAGAAGAGAAGAATTATCTGTTGTTTCAGCCTGCTAAGAACCTGAGGACTAAGAGAGTCCTTGGAAGAGAGGGGAGTTTGAGGAACGCAAACCTGCGTGAGCTCTAACCTGCTGGAGAACCTCTAGCTAGCCTGACTCACGTTCTTAGAAATAAATTTGCAGAGGGGTGAATGTGAAAATATAATGACTGTTAAAAACTTGTAGTACTGTCCCCCTGGCAAGTGGTATAAGTTTTGAGACTCTACACTAGGTAAGATGCTTTCAAAGGAGAAACTGGTAGCAGAAAGTGCTTCCAGGGGGCTTCTTTTACAAAACTATAAACAAGTAATATTTAAAAGATGTGGTCTTAAACACATATAAGCAAGTTCATTTGGACTGAGTTAAGAGAACCAACCTCATTGTCCTTTAACAAGCAAGTTTCTACCCGTGCCCCTCACCAATCACATTTTTATTCCCCGCTCTTGCCTATATTCTGAGATTTTCATTCAGCCATCATGACTTTGAAAAAGCTCACAGAAAGTGGTAGAAATACTATGAGAGTGCAGATAACATGAAACAACTCTGTAGGTTACAGATTGTTCTCCCTATTCATCAGAAAAAGCTGTTAACTTTAAATTCATAACTTTTCAAATCAATGTTCAAGTTCTACTCATTCCATCAGAGATTCATCCAACTTTTTCACAATTGGCAAAAGGCTACACTATCTGTTTAAAATGAAACTAGAGCTAACAAATCCCTAATCTCTCAAAACTGAAGAAAACATTAATTAACCCCATTTAAAACAACAATCTTGGGTCTCAAAAAATGTGATTTGCATGCTACACTAAGCGATACGGAAGGCTTTCAGAATTTTTGGTCTTTTCCTGGTACTTTAAATTTTCAGCAGTCAGTTTAGACATCCTTTGTGAGTTAAATTTTGACCGGATTAAAAATAATGCAACTCTAAAAAACAAAAACAAAAAAACCCCAAAAAACCCAAAAAACAAAACCCCACACTGTACCCAGTAAGTGCATGCAGAATAAACATGGTCTTTTATGTGAGCCATGCTACACATCACAAAGGAAATAGCTTGAACAGCTGAAAGGTGACTTTTGTATGTGTTGGAACAGTTCTGTCAGTCTTTTTTTTTTTTTTTAACTTTTCTGTCTGAAAGAACTTTTTTTTGTAGATTATATGCAAAGAATTTCCTTGAGGCAAAGATTTTTTTTTTTTTTTTTTTAAAGAAGTTGAACTACTGCATAGGATATAACTCTGTTCACAGCTTACACCTTCCAGATTCTGTTTTCAAAATTTTATGCTTAGTAATATGAACAGCATATTAAATATAGAAAAGACACCTTGTATGAGTGGCCCAAAGCCAATGTAAAGATTACTAAAACATCTATACTATTATGTAGTAAGTCTCACGCTAATTAATGTAGAATGTATGCCCTAGCAATTCCACATATTAGGACGAGATTGCCCCCTACAGTATCTGAACTGTTCTCAAAACCTCAAGTAGAAGACCAATTTTTCATAGAAAGTTATCTCAAACAAGAGTTAAGTAAATGCTTTTTAAAGTAATTTTCAGAAGAACTATCCTGGATTAGGGCTAACTTATTTTTAAATTTTGTTCACTACAAAATGTAAGTAAATATTTAAACAAATGTATTCAAGAAACTACCAGGACTATTATGAAGAATGCATTCACAGCAAATATTTGCTGACTCTACATTACCTTCAATGGCGGGGCTATACTGAGACATCACATTACTAGCCAAAGTTGGCAAGGAGACTGCCACGAAGACCATGAGAAGGCAAGCAATTTTATATTCTTCTTCCGGACTAATGTTTTCTAAAAACAAAACCAATAACATTCTTTAATTAAATAAGTCATCTTAAAATATTTCCTTTCAACTGCAGGTAGTTTAGAATGTAAAACGTTTGACTAAACTGAAGTTTAAACCCAACAACAACAAACTCAATGTCTGTATTGTGAAAGGAGGAATATTATGTCAGTCTTGCCAAAAGACACAGGGTGAAGCTTCAAAATGTCCAGTTTGTTATCTACAAGAATGAAGGCAAGTCGCTGCCACCCTATCACTTCTAACCATTTAGTTACTCAGACTTCAATATGCTGAGCAGAATAGTATTTTTACATGCTGGTGTAAATCCAGTTATTGCTCTGAGGTGAGGAGAGCTTCTCTTGCACTCTCCTTTTGGTAAATGGGCAGAAGGTGATGTGCACTCACCCCAATTCACACTAAACCCACGTGTTTTCTAAAAGAGCAGCATCACCACACATTAGCATAAGATAAGTTTTAAAAAGTCAACAGTTGGTGAAATACGGTACTTACATCTGTACAAGCTGAACTACTAAAAGCAAAACACTTCAAACTGCAAAAGTAAGAATCAAAACACAAGACCCTAACCAATCATGAAAATATACAGAAATCCTCTTATTCACCCAGCTTAAACATTTTGCAGCTGCACCACAATTAAAATAACCTACTTAAAATGCCATTTCAGATACTAGCTACCTTCCAAAGATATACCTACCTGTATTATACATATAATGTATATAAAACAAATACGCTGCTTTTTTTTTTTAAAGGTATACAAAGAAATGTTGCTTGACACTTAAGTTTGAGTATTAAAATGCCCCTTGGAATTAGCTGTATTTTCCCCTCCCAAAATACCTACTATTAAAGCAAGAAAGAACAACTTAGGTAGCATTTAAAATATTCATGATCTCATTATAACATTAACTATCCATTATACACAGGCAAAAAAAGCAATGAAGTGCTCAGTAAGGAAGATAGGGAACAAAGCTGAAGACTGTCAAAAAGCACTTAAGAGTCTTAATTCATGCCTTCGAACCTGCCAGAGTAAACAAAACTGAAAAGCTTAGACAGTGGTGCTTTAAAGCAAATAAGAGGAAGCACTATACATGTTAGAACATAAATGTGTTTATTTTACCATGTTTCTCCTTGTAAGCTCCATGTTAACACTGGTATGACACACCAGTAACGCAATGTTGTGAAATTCATGAAGTGCATTCAGCTGGCATTTCAGCTCCTAACGCCTGCTTACGTGACACAGATTTGTTACAGATCTATACAACAGAACTGATCGTGTCCGTAGTTGTTCACAATAGTCTCCTATTTTCCTTGGCCTTAAATTACAGCAGTTTTCACCATTACCTATTAAACTCCTTCAACATCTACTCGTTATTCTTTTCCAGGTCAACAAGTTAATTCATATGTGATTGAAAAGATTCTCAAGCTAACACATCAGTAGGCAGCAGGCACAAATAATTCATGTTCTTATGCCATTTATGAAGTTCATCAAAGGAATACAAAGGACCCAAGATATAAAAGTCTCCTACCACTTTAAACACTTCCATGCCTGAGTGCATTTATCCCTCCCTCCCCTACCCCCCCCCCCCCTTTTTTCTTTTTAATATTTGTATTTAAGTTGTAACTTCTTACCTGATTTTTGGGAAGACAGTGCTACAACCAAGGCAGGATCAATCTCACAAGGTAAGCCAGCAGCTGATGACAGTTCATATACATTCATTGCCACCTGAGTACCAGAAGACAGATAATTACAAAAAAAGACAACATTGAATGCTTTTTGTGTAAACATGATGAAGTACAGTTTTTCTGTCATGTTTAAAATGTTCATTTAGAGTCTGAAGCACTAAGGAATTTCAGAGACTTGGCTAAAACAAGATAAAGAGACTCTAGATATTTGTTTGTTTCTAACCTGCACTGAACAGCTGGGTCAGTACTTGGTGTGCTAGATTAGAATTTCTTTTTGTCAAGCCAAAACAAAGCTTGTACACTTTTCTACATTACCTCCAAAGCAAACACCCTGACTTCCAATTAGCTGTTTCTACATCTTTCTTCACTGTTCAAAAGAAACCAACAGATTTTCTTTACCAGATCTGAAGTATCAGCTAACATCTGCAAATATAGCATTTTTAGACAAAAGCCAAAAGTCACAATCTGGTGAAATATTAAAGTAAGGCAGAAAAATCTTACAACAGCCAAATTTGATACAGATTCAGTGTCCAGTGATTCCAAGTGCCAAGAATTAGATTCTAAGTGGCCCTAACACTTGGAGGAACTAAGAACATCTTGAAATGTATTCAATTTTCCAGCCTGTCCTAGGCTGTATCTTTTATTGCCACTAACAAACTTTCAACACAGTTGTTCTCTCTTTCCCCAGTTTACGTTTTGGACAAAGTATCTGAAGCTGTAGTTCAGATGAATCTCTCCAAAAGCAAGTTTAGACCAAATACAAAGGACTGCAGGAAATGCTAGCAATGTGTCTTACTGCCATTAACACTTGAGAAGGTTTACACTTTGCCCATAAGTTCTCACATATAGTTGGTCAGCTGCACGTCGGGGATATTGTGCAGATTATCCTTATTCGTGTGCTCCAGCCTGGCTACCTGAGGGCAAGTTCTGATATGAAAAGCATACAATTTTGTTCGCACAGTGCTATGCTGTCAGCAGGACATATGATATTCGCTTGAGTACGGTCCTGTATTAGAAGAATTACAGAGCATCTGGACGGGAGCTGGTTCACAACAAACTGGTTAAGGCACAAAAGTGGAACAAATGCAAGCCTGTTTCTAAAAGCCTGTATAGATATCCCAACAATTTAATATTAAAAAACTAATCAAATAAAAAGAGAACAAATCCCCATTTTGCCAATCACCCCAAATCATAAGTTTCAGGGATACTAAAATAAAAATAACATTTCATAACAACTATTTATTTCATCAACAGCTTTAAAGCATTTGTACTTTGCTTGGTAAATTCAGTATATAGGAAATTACTATGTTATTATGTCCTAAAATATGCCCAATTGGACAACTGTCCCAACCCATTGTACAAAGCCTTGTAAAGATCTTTTTGTTGACACGCCTTCATTTAAGAAGTAGTCGTCTGCCTTATTGTCCCAAAAGAAGCCTTTGTTGCCACCTACAATTGCACTGCTGTATGTGACAAGGCCAGGGGAAAGCTCAGACAATGAGCTGCTGATTGTCCCCAGGGCTTAATTATTATCAGGCTCATAGCACAGTTCTGGCCCTTCCAACAAGCTGTTTTCAAGACAAAGCTCTGGCAGAGTTGTGGGGTAGCACATGTCAGAGTTCCCAGTATTCCCAGTAGGCACTATGGGCAAGACTACACAGGTTTGGCTCCTTCTCCATGCACAGTCCTCCAACATTATCCAGGCAAGCCTGCACAGCACCACGCCACACCACAAAACGTGACATCTACAGTTGGTACCATGCGAACACCAGCATGGTGGACTGTATCACAGCACTTAGAATTTATTTCAGGCATTTTGAACTAAAACCAAAAATCAACACACACAAAATAGGTATATTTAAGAATCACAGCGGAACTACAGCAGGCTCAGAGAAGGCCAACAGTCAAATATTAAGTGAAGGAGAGGCAACTAGGTG
The DNA here is from genome assembly GCF_034638445.1 of Ciconia boyciana. Lineage (NCBI taxonomy): Eukaryota > Metazoa > Chordata > Aves > Ciconiiformes > Ciconiidae > Ciconia > Ciconia boyciana. The sequence continues at coordinate 38,460,792 of NC_132943.1, read as the reverse complement.
GTGCCACGTGGCATGAGCCAGAGAACAGTCCTCAGCATAGTTTTATTTAGCAGTAGATAGCCTTTTTTTTGCCATCCTATTATTCCAGTGACTCCAAATTACTCCAGTGACTTCCAGAAGAGAAGCAGCAAGTACTATGCTTTCTTGTACCTGCTGACACAAATTAGTTCAGTGATGTCTTTAGAGATCCACTGAGATGTTTAAAATGATCTGTTACCATCAGCTTAAAAATATCAGTGGTAAAATACTGTCTTCAGTGATTATTGTTGCAGCCTTTATCCTACCCTACTCTTCAGGATGCCTTTGATACCAAAGGCTGTAAGATGCTTTCTGAAAAGATCAGGCAAAGTAAGCAGTGAACTTCCCTTCTCATCTCTTCTGCATGCTGATTCCTCAAGTTCAATAATGGAACGTGATGCTTTGGTGATCAATGATTTTCTCTGTAACCATAGGTGAGAATTTTAGAAAGGCATTTCTTGAAAAGTGCAAAGGCAACTTGCATCATTTTAATATAATTTTTGTCATGAGCCAGTATCCTTGACAGTAGTTTTCCATAGCATTTTCACAGAATTCCTCTATTGTGGTATGCATTTCAATGTTTTCTGGGACATCAAACATCGATGGCTGGTTTATCAGTATTGCAAGTTTCAGAGAGCATGTGATTATGTTTTGGAGTAAAATAGCATACGTGTGAAATTTCAGTAACTTATATTCTTCATGAAATCTCTGACTCATTTTCAGACAGACTGCTAAACCATGTCTTCTGAAATCATGAGGCCCACCATAATGGACTCTGAACTGTTCTTGTAATGTACTTTTAAAAAGGAAAGGATTTTTTTTTAAATTTAGTGAATCTTCATACACAACAGAACTTAAGTTTCTTTCCTCAAGAGTAAACGGCAAAATGTAAACTTCAAGTTCAGGAATAACAACATATTCTGGCCCTCAAAAACCATACTTTGCTCAAGGGCAGATTTCTAAAAATTGTTTCTGTAAAAGTGAATCAAGAGTTGCACAATGTATATCCCACTACACATCTTCTGCAAATCAAATTGCCACAATACCGTTAAGAAGCTTGCAAACCTTCATAGGCTCCAAGCTGCAATGAGAGATTAAAAAACCAGCTAGGCTGCAGCTACACTGCTTATGTGTCCAGAAGCCACGTGATGTACTGACAAGGGTTTTTGGATGGAAACACACTACCATTCAGACACAAGGCACCTTATTTAAGCTGCTAACTTTTTTCCAAGCATTTCAGATAGTGGGTTCACAAGAATTTTCAACTTAAGGTCAAAATCAGACTTGTAGCCATTACATGCATAGAGCTCCAACCATGTACACGGAGTCCTTGAAACCTTTAGTTTTACCAGTCATACTGCTCACACTATGAAGCAGCTCAGTATTCTTCCCTTTATCGCTTAGTCATGTTTTAACATTTGATAAATTTTGTTCTTAATTCTTTCCATGACAGTTCTCAAATGTGATCACTGGCAGATAGAGACTTGTGCTTATCCTGCCAGTTGTTTGGGGTTTTTTTCCCCCCAGAACATTAGGAGGCGGCAGATGCACAACTACTTAGCTCTTTGGAAAAAAAAGGGTGTTCTTTTTTCCTGGATTTTTCACACTAAGCATGAAAGTCTTGCCCCTTACATATTTTCAGTAAGCTCCAAAAATTACTCCATCACCCTTTGGGCCAAACATTACCTTCATGTCAGTCTCTCTTGGAATGTGATCTTTAAAGTCCTCGATGGAACTTACAAGGAAAGGAATGTGGTAGGATAAGACCTAAGAGACATGAACACATACAAAATGAGAAAAAATACTTCCCATGTTAGTGATCATTACCATAGACACTACCATTATTTTACTGGACGTACTAATTTGTTTGCAGATTTAAGATGTTAAAGCCTAATAAACTAAAAATCAAGCTGTTTGCAAACAAAGTGAAATGAAAGCTTTTAAAATGTACTAAACACAGAAAACATTGAGAGGCATGCTCAGATTAAAACCTGTATGTTTTAATGTAGCATTTCTCTGAACACTACTCAAAAAGTAGATCTGCCCCCAACTTGCAATTGAAAGTTCAGTTATGACTGAGTATTGCCATTTTATCCACATGTCAACCTTTTAAGAGGTAGCATTTCTAAATAGTGACGCTTCAAATACCTTATCATTCCATTAAATTAAATAAAATGACAATTATTCGGAAGATATTCAGTTATTTCTTACATCTCTAAGTGCTTCCTGTGCCAACGACCGAAAAGACAAGATAACACCAATAATCGTCATTCTCTTCAAAACGCTGTCAACAGCTGAAGAGAAACGAGAACAGTAGTGAACAAAAACCTGTTGATGTTTAAAAGCTCAATTCTTCAAAAAAGAGAAAGAAAACATTTAACAAAATATTGAAAAACGCAAGGTACTGAAACAATGGCATTCCTTAAAAGAGCCAAAATAAACAGTGCTTAAGCAGGTTTTTATAGCCGAGTTGACAATGGGATTTTCAGAAAATGATGTATCCTGTTAACTGCTTCATGGAATGAACCTTGTTACACACAACTGACAATACTGGATGCTAACACTAGTTCTGTGTTTTCCTGAGGCCAAAAATGTCTCTTTATAATAATAATCTTTTGACAAAATAATTACTTCTGTTAATTTCATGTAAAAATCCTTCCAAAGAATGTAATAACTTACACTGTGGTAGAATCAAATCAGAAATGTGTGCCAAAAAAGCCTATGTTTTCTTTTCTATGGCTATGTACCTGGTTGTTACTGCTATGTGTTACCATCCCTGAAGAGAAAAGACACTCAAAGCTCATCATTACTGTAGTGCCCGTGCACTAATCCACACTGAAATCTCATTTTGTCTGTACATGAGAAGACTGGAAAATTCTGAAAAGGTGCATCAGTTTATATGAGCTCACATACATTTTGCTGCTTCCGTATACTTAATACATAGAAATTAATTTTTCTCATTTTCTTTACAAAGACAAAGATAAAAAACAATTCTCTATCTTTAGTAGGACCTTGCTAGTTACCCACATGATAATCTTTTAAAGAGTGCTGCCATCTGGTCTGGCTTGTCGAAGCTGGTCCTCATTTGTGTTAGAACTTCAACGTTCTCCACCACAAGTTTCTAAAAAGAAGCAAGGATTCAGGTCAGCTATAGATCTCAGTATGTTAACAGGATAAATGCAGGGTTTAGGGTATTTCAGTCTGGCAGAGAGGCAACTAAACTCATGGAATACAGATGTACCCACTGTGTTCTTAACGGGACTACAGTATCAGTATTATCGTCAGGCACTACTCTACACAACAGCAAGCTCTGAATCAAAAAGCAGAGGATTAGATGCCCCTTGGACAATGATTTTTATATTCAGCAGTGCGTACAACTTCTTAAAACAAGGGAATGAAACTCAGTAAAACCAGACAATAGCTCCTGATGTTATTCGGCTTTTTATAAGAAAAGTATACATATCTCAATAAAAATGCAGATTCACAAAGTAATCCATTCTTTTGGGTTGCTCCTTTCACTAGTTACGCTGCAAGGATTAGAAATTTAATGTTGGTAAAATTGAAAAATGGAATGAAGAGTGTAAGAGGCAGATTGTTAAATCTTGGTGCAGTTTACTTGAAATTTTCTTCCATTAAAATGTAAAATAAAAACAAAGACATTCATTAAAGTCCCAACACCTTAGCCTGAACAGTGAAACTCAAGTGCAATATTTTTCTTGTCAGTTTGACCAAAACAAAAGAAAATGCATGTCTGTTTCTAAATTGTAACAGCTCTCATACATGCAACTTGTAGCATTAGGGTAAACGTAATAACTTCCCTGAAATAATTCTCCAAATATGTATCAGATTTAAATTTAAATTACAGAGATTGTATAATCACATCTCTAAAATGTCAGATCCAAAAAGGGTTTCTTGCTAGCTGAGGAACTTATGTTGTGCCAAGTAGTATTTTTAAACTCTCTTCAAGCAAGAAATAGGTACTTTATTCTTACAAAAAATATTTTTGCAGTTTGAATGCAAAGTACCCTATTTCAGAAATGGAAAATATTATTATCTCTCTTTAGGTAGAGGACAACCAGCGGCTACGAAAATTTAGGTATCTTGTGTGTTTCTGAACATGAAATGAAGGAAGCATTTCCCTTCTTTTAAAGAAGACTTAATTTAGTGCTTTGTATACTAAACAATATCAAGGTAGGAAAGAGCTGAAAGATGGAGGAAGAAAACAAAATATTCTGGATTGGGGGTGGTCTTCCAAAGTGATTATTAATAGATTTATTTTTCAAGTGGATGCATTCCAATCCCCCTTATTTGCTAGGCAGCACAAACAAAAGGAGCAATGAGGAGAGAGCAGGAAAAACTACTATTCATCAAACATGTAGGGCATTATAAGCCTGGAATGTAATTTAAGATATACAATTTAAAATCTAAGATTAGACATACCTGCAGGAACCTACTGCTAAGGATCTGAGAACATTTCATCTTTGATAGTTCTGCTAACTGCTTTAATAGTTTTACTTTACTTTGCTTCAACCCATGCTGAAAACCAGGTAAAAGATAGCAACTGGCAGGCAGGGAAATTAAATCTCAGAGTAAATATTCCTGTGACCACAGGAGGAGAAAAAAACCCAATAAAACTTAAACTATAATGCTGTTACGAAATAAATGGTGGTCTGTGTTTACTCGCACCCAGTCAAGTAGCCTGTGCAAAGCAGATCTGTCCAACAGCTTAGACCTCTCAGATTCAACTACATTGTGTCATGGTCGTGCTATTTCCATAACCTCGAGTCTATTCATAATCCACTCAGTCTTCTCACTTTCATTCTCATCTTCAGTGAGAAGCAAGGAAAGAAATAAGCTATACAAGATGTAGCAAACTAACCACCCTCCAAGAATGTGTGTACATGTGCACGCCCATAGACACACAAGATGTACTTCTATGCTGAAAGCCAAAGCAAGACTGGTTTGCACTGAAATCAAGATGGGCAATTTTAAACCAGCCGATGTATCAGAACTTGGCAGATATGTGACATTTTAATTTAAATCCCTCAAAGCTCTCCAGAATGCAAGATTGAAGTCAATAGCCCACGCACATTGTTATTGAGTCAAGCATTCAGCTCTACAGAAAAATAACCAGCATATTAGTTTAAGATTTAAAAGGAACAGGCTGGAATACAGTTCAAATAGTTACTTAAATGAGGCAAACTTCCCCTCCTTGCCCCAGTCTTAAACTTCAGATATAAAACCAACACCTGGTCCCACTGCGGAAAGCAAAGCAAGCATGTTGAACCCTACTCTTAATAAATTCCCCATTCTATCCCTCTTGTTGCTTCCTTCCCCCAAACACAGATGTTTCTCAGTGCTCTCTTGCTAAGCCAACTGCATCTCAGCCAAAGAGATGAACATTTTATTACGTTATTTTTTTCGTCCAAATATGTGGTCACGTGCACGTGGATCTACATTATGTTCTGCTTATCCTTAGCAGTACCAGAAATCTCAGAGACAATTTAAAGTTGCTTTTTAAAAAAATACACAGAGCTATATATAATAGCAATCATGCTGATTTTGAGGAAGTATGACAACTCCACAGTAAGTGGACAAAGACAGCAGTGACCAACAATTGTGTTTTACTTGAAATGTGACAGATGTCACCTTGTGCATAGCCAGGAGTTACATAATTTAACCTTAAAATCATAGCATTCTCACCTGGAAAGTCTCATCCTAAAACTCCAAAACTGGAATGGGCCTAAGGAATCAGCTACCCTGTCTGGCTGCTCACTCAGGTCAGGGCTGCTGCACGCTCTTGCGGCAGCTGGGAAAGCATGAGCAGCCCCTCTCCTTAAGCTGTGACACTGAATAAAAGCCTACAAAACCTTTTAGGGCATTATACATCCTAGCAACTCAGCAGCACCAAAATTCACTGTGTTTACAGGGAGAACAAGATCTTCAAAACTGTAACATGGGATATATTTAAAACTCACACTTTTAAAGGCCTGGTATGCTAATAATAATAAATTGTTGTTGAAGAAAAAAATTAAAGTTCCTTAGATCTCTTAAGGATTCATGTGCATTTTTAAAAACACAGCATGCATGAATAGTTACCAAAAAACCCTTATTGTAATTAGTGGTTAAATAAATTGAAGATGATGAGATGTAATAACAATTTGGAATTAAATTTGGAAATGACACTAAAACAGTAAGTCATATGAAAAGCAAATATATGCCAATTAGTAGCATTTTTATAGTATGACTATCCTGGGAAAGTAGTACATGTTATTAAACTTGTTCAAACCTCTTTCCAGAAAGAGTTAATTACATAGGCACCAAGTGCTTCCCCTGTCATTGTTCGTTGTTTTGAATATACATGCAACTAGCTTCCTTGAGATGCCCGTATTTCCAACTTTTTCGTGGCACCACCTTTATTGTTTGTTTGTGTTGCTGTAGGTATCAGGTCCATTTATCAGAATACAGACATTTATACGAAACGGATACTGTTCAGCCAGAGGGGAAGATACGTCTAAAACCAAGGAAAACTAACAAAGAAAAAAGACGTGAAGTCTCCCATCCATGTAAACTGAACAACAGATGCTAACACACATGGTGAAGAAAGTAGTCCTTATAGATGACTAAGATACAACTGAGATTTTCATGCTAAGTTTTGAGAGTCAACAGACTTGGGTAAGCGCTTCACAAGCACCTGGAGATCTCTAAAAACATTTCTCACACTGATGATAAAAAGAGACTTTACTCATAACTTAGGGTATCTAAGATAGAAATCAACAGAGCCTGCGTAAAGTTCTGCCCATTCAGCTGTTGAAGAATGTGGGATACACACACACTACATGTGCAAATGTACTACAAAGTAAGAGTAAAATCCACAGCTTTGTGAGTTTGTTTGATGCAGTAATTTCAAAAAGATGGCATGCAGAAGCATAGCTATTAAATATCCTAAAGGAAGCTTAAACAGAAAACAACCCGCCTCCCCACCCACCAGTTTCCCAAGGTTACCTTAAGCTCAGCAACCTGTGAAGAAATGTGCCACATCAGACTTTCACTTAGGAACTTCATGCCATATGGTCCCAGAAGTTCAGAAAGGGCTCTCATTTCTGAGAAATAAAACAAACTGTTCTATTTCAAACATTCCTTCTTCAGTTATTCGATGCCCATCATGTATCGAGCAATAGTGTTTTAATTGCAAAAATATTTTACCACAAAATGGAATTTTAGATGAGAACTTGTATCGTAATAGAACTGAAGCAGCAGTCACCAACACATTATACTCCTATCTCTGTAGCTTAAATGCAACAACCCTGCTTTGACCAAAAGTAGGAAAAGCGAGCCCTCTCAAGTCATAGAGGCAGCACAAATAAAAAGTACTTAAAATACTACTGAAGGTTAACAAATGCTGTGCATAATAGAACTCTAAGAGGTGCTGTTATTCCAATTACTCAAGCACAGGATAACTATCCCTCACAAACACTCAGTAGAAACATCAACGTTTACCTGATATGTCGGAGTACTCCTCAGCATTAAATGTTAATTCATTTTCTGTAGGCAAATTCACAAATGCCTTCATGGCTGGAAAATAGGCTATGTGACCATTGCTGACTTGCCGTAGCAAAGTTTCCAAATACCTTATCAGAAAGGGAGAAAGTTTTAGATGAGAAGACACATGTTCGTAGATGCTCTATACAGATGAAATGTACTTGTGTTGGCAAGGGACAGCAAAGTCTGTGGACTAAAGTTTTACTTTCACAGTTCAACTGATATCTGTATCTTAGTCTACATCTCCCCCTTATAAAAAGCAAATTTCACAACAGGCAAACTTTAAAGTGCTTTTAACAGGTACTGGGAGAAGTAAACTTGTAAAGTCGGAAACTGAAGAAAATTTCAAACAACTCCACTTCTCCAATTCCAGATGTTTAATTAAATAAAAATAATATAAAAAACTTGTAACAAGTGTTCATATAATTACTTACCAATTTGTATACAGACTGGTAATGGTTGGCTCACCATGACTATCTAAATGCTGGGTTTGCTGAAGCAGAACATTGTTAAATACTCGTGTAATGTCGATCTGTACATAATTTTCTATTGACTGGAGGACTGTCATATAGGCTCTTACACTGGTTAACAGTTCTGAAGGCTTTGCAATCTCTTGTGTTGCTTGATTATACATAGTCATTCCAACAATTGACCTTTTAGAAATAAAAAAAATTGGAAACAAATAAATTGCATTTATTAGTAAAATTAAACAAAGATGCAGCTATAAAAATGATTTTATATTCAAAGCTTTTCTCTGAATAGTTTTCCAACCTGCAAATATAAAACTCTAATCAACAAATATACTACACCAGCACTTTCAAAAATAGTTCTAGATGCCAACAACAACTGTATTCATAGTTCCAGCAAAAATTTCATGAGACTGTAAAAATACTCACCAAGTATTTTTAAAATAAAGCTTTTTTTCTCCCCATATATAAGGGCAATCCACAATGTGGAAGATTTATATTACAACTACTTTGGTAAATAAATTAATGTTGAAGTCTTTTAAAATGCAAAGCTTCTGGGAAATGCAAGAGCCATGATATATTAAAGTGTTCAGAGCATATTAACTAAGACAAAATTCTTTGACCAAAGTTGCTGTCATAGTTTTAATTTGAAATATCTGCAAAAAGAAATTATGGCTATAATTAAGTATGAATTGAAAATATTCAAAGCAAAACTTCTATCTTGGGCTACTTTGCGTAAGTATTTAAAGGCACATCTGATTATTTTGTGATATTAACTATGCCTACTGTATTTGAGTGCATAAATTTTGCAAGACACAGACCATGCCATTTAATCTTTCTGCCTCAGCTCACACAGTATTAAAAAAAAAAAACAAACCTCAAAGCTATCTTGAAAGATCTCTTCTCTTTTGCAATACAGATAGCTTTCCTAGAGCCCACTTTTTTTTTTTTAAATTACTCTTTACCTGTTTTAAATAACTTTTCAAGAAAGTTATCAGAAGCTCTGCTTTCAACAGCTAATGCCTCCCAGCAATTATCTTGTAATTAGATAAACAGAAGTATTTTTACATCATTTGGTAGGTAATCTTCGGTTATATTTGTATACACAATTTAAAAAATTTGGGTATATGTTAAGGAAACAAATAGGAATCTTATTAATGAAAAACAAAACTCCCTTTAGCTGACACAGTGATTTCTATATTTAATCAAAAAGTCAAGAAATTGCAGGACACACTTTGATTTGTCCAAATTCTCACTATAAGTAAAACCAGGCTTCTAATAATAGATGTCCTATACATCAGGCTAGCTTTCAGGCTAGATCAGAACTGCACAAAGGACTATATATTCCCTTTTAACATAAATGGAAATGAACTTTACCCAGTATCTCACTGAAACCAGGCCCTCAAGCAAACTGTATCAGGGGGTCCTTAAAGCAAACAAAGTCGTCTTAGTAAACAAATACTTGTTGTAGTATTCATTTTAGACTTATAACAGTCTCAGCCTTTCAGAGCTAAGCTTTTGACTGGTATGTACTTTTCAAAGGCAGAACAGCAACAACAACAACAAAGACAAATCGGTAGATTATTACCTTCATCAGAGGTGAACAGGATGAGTTATTCTGGAGGAGAACATCAGCTCATTTAAGTAACATTTGCGTTGTTGCTTGGAAATGTGCAAATAAACCTATTTTCACAAGTTTACTTCTGAGACAGTCTGTCTTTGTTTTAAAACCAATTCAAAATTGGTATTATTACAAGATTAAGTGGCATAATAATAGGCTCTAGTCCAACCATACATGAAACAGAGAAGGTTAAAACAGTAAACAAAAAACCTCCTAACACTGAAACACTAATTCTTTATTTAAAGGTAAATTGCAAACCTCTGGAAGAAATGCCACTTAACTGTCTGAAAAATAATTATAAGTTGAACATTTATTCTGTTTGGCTAAAAACTCTCATTTCTTTCATGAGGCAAGAAAAAGGAAAGCACACTCTGAAGGCCATCTGCCTGTGGCTTCAGCCCCAATCCATGAGCCAACCCCCCCAAAATTAAAAAAAATCAGGCAAATATGACCTTCACTGGTCTAGGTTCATAAACGTGAAGATTACAGCTGACTTCTTATGAAGTCATGAAGTTATCTTCACTTTTATGCCACCTTATCTTACTTTAAAGATGGAGGGCTCCAGAGACCTAACATTACCTCTTGATGAGGAAAAGTTTTATTAAGTCTTTATACCTTCTATGGAATATATAATTAGTAATCCTTGGCATAAAAGATAACCAGGATAGCTGGCTGTTTTAATATGAAGTCCTCTCCAGAAGTTGCCATTTGCCTATTTCTGTAAACAACGATGGGAAGATCAAAGTAGGAACAGAGAGGAATATCAAGTGGCAATACTTTTTATTTTAAGAAAAAAGGTAATTAAAATATCTTTTCAGTTGGCTCTGTCAGGTCTTGAATTCCGATTTTTAGATTTCCCTTTCAGCAAGCCACTAAACTCAAACACTTGAAACAATCCAGCACTGTGCAAAAGAATGGTGGGAAGACAGTCTTTATGAATGCCTAAAAATAGGTGCCACAAACTCCTACAAAATACATAGGACTAGGAATGCAGGATCAGGCTCTTGTATTGGTGATATTAATTTCCAATATATTTTGTTTTAAAATAGGAACTAACAATTGTATATGTCTGCACATATAACTTATTTGTCATTTCAGTCAGAATTTGACGAGTTTCGCAATCCATCCTTTTAAAAACTAGTTTTCCATAGTAAGTATACAATACTTCCAACATCAAATCAACAAAGACTTATCTTGTATACGAATACTTCTAACTTTACAATATTTCTTACTTGGTAAAGCGGATTTCCAGGTGAGACGTTAAATATTCTCTTGGGGTAAACGTGTGTTCCCAAACCACCATGTTTGGTACGTAATTGATTGAGAAGCAGAGCTCAGAAAGTGCAGTGTGCAGTTTGTCCAGGCTTTAAGAACAGGCAACAAGAAATTACAAAAAATATTTAACATAATACAAGTATGTATTATCACAGAAAGCACATGCTGGATGGAAGACGCCTCAAGAGGTACAGGTACAGCTCTAACTCTTCCTTTCACTATCTTTTTCTGCTTTGAGACAACTCTTCTAGCTTATTTAAAAAACAGTATTTTGGGTAAGAACACATCCTACAACTGCAATACTGATCTGCATCTCATACAGTGATGCAAGAGATATACATTTTTTTAAATATATATACATATAATTCCCCCCCCCCCAAAGAACAGTCTGTTAAAGTGTTTTTTTCTTAACTGAACTAAGCAACACAAGTCATGTTTGCTACTAGCCAGTACTAACAACCTGAAAATATTGGGGGAGGGAATCTTAAGCTACAAGTAAGCTCTTTTCCCTCTACTTCTCTAATCTTTACAGTTCTCTGATGTTTGGTTATTGCAACTGTAGCAAAACCACTTCCCTTTCAGCAGCGTGTGTTTAGCCACCCCCAGCCACAATACTAAACATTTATTGTTTCCTTTTCTTAGCTTCCTTCCTCTTCATACTTTTATCACTCTACCATCTTGTCCTGTGATCTTTCCTGACAATTATCTTCTACCTTTTCCTCCCCTATAATCTCTTATGCCCCAAACTGTATTTAATAATCTTTGTTATCTCTTTCAGGTGGGTTTTGTGTTTGTTTTTTATTTGCTGGCATTTTCAATTTTTCTATAGCCACTAACAAGGAAACCTTCCCCAGCTGGTACAAGCACTGGAGCCTCCACTCCATCCCAGCAGCTGAAGGCAGCAAACAGCCTTTCCAGCAGCGAGGACTTCCAGCCCAGCCTGTACTTTACCTAGTGTTAAAGCAAGGCAGAATCGAAGATGCCACCCACTCCTTGGACTCACACTTCCACAACTATTAATATGACTATACAGGAAACCTAGCTACAGCACAGGGATCCTTTCTGCTCATGAAAGGGAACAGCCGAGGCGATAAATTCAAGAGATACACATTCCTATTGCTCTGTGTAACAGAATTCAGTCTCTATACAGGCTACAGAAGCATCATGTGCTCACAAACTACAAAGTCATCCTTTTTACAGTCAATTAAACTTACTCAGATAAATTAAGCAAGAAGCATTCAATATGTAAAACACACATGTTTTGACTTGGGATTCTAGGTGAAAGGAATAGAAGAGGCTTACTTTGTCACAACCAATCTGTTTTTCCTCATGCTTTCTACTCCTGGTTTCTCCCTTTCAGGTTCACCTTTCTTTCCAGTCTGTTTTTTTGACTTTTTGTTCACTGCTTGACTGATGGTTTTGGCACAATGCTTTGGCAGCAACTAGTAGAGGAAAAAAAATAGCCCCCCAAATTAAAATCCAACTTCTTAGCAGCCATGAAATACAAAATAAGTTTATGGTCCAGGTAGAGACTTCATCACACAAGTAACACATTCTTCCTTTGACTACTAACTACACAATTCTAATATAAAAAGTTTTCCTCAAACCACCTTCCATTTCATAAACAGAAATTCCCCAAAACAGTGGAAAAGAGATGAACAGGAAATAGAACCATAAAAATTCAGAAAGTTGAACCACCTAGAAAATCTCAAAGGAGAATTAAAAGAATAGACACAACCACACTCACCTGATCACTCAGCGTACATTGTTCTGTGCAAATGTCTGTGATAAGATTGCGAGCTTGCTTAGCCATTTCATCCAAGAACATGTTACACAAGGAAAGACTACGATCTCCAATATGATGTCGCTGTTAAAGAGGAAAAAAAAGGAAGTCTTATTTTCAGTTTCCTGTCAATGCTGCAATATTCAGACAACACACACCCTGTACTGCAGTTAATGGTTCACTAAATCATAGAACTGGGGTACAAGAAATAATAAATTCATTAGCTCTTAATAGTCTCAGCTCCATAATTTATTTTTTTTTTGGAAGCAACTTGAACCATGAAATGTTCGAAGTCAAAATGGCATATTATCATTAAAAATATTTTGCTTACTATATTTTGCAAAACATTTTCTGCAAAAGGAGGCAAAATAAATTTTAAAAACCACGTTTTCATGTTTAATTTTGGAATGACTCTACTTTAAAGTGTCCAATACTCAAGGCTTCTGTGAATCTCCTCTTCATTAATTTGTACCAGTACTAAATCCAAGAGGAAAAAAAGGCATGCAACTCAAGCTACAGAGAAAGCACAGTGTCATTCACACCACTGAAAAAGTCAACAGTGAAGCTCTACTGCATTGATTTCTGGATTCAGTTCCTTTGTCCCTGGATCTGCACAAGCATAGCCTTCTGTCTCAGTGAAAACCTTCTTTCACCACTAATGTTTACTTTTTAACAGCCACACTACTACACATTGTACACAGTACAGCGAAGATTATTTTTCAAAAGTGATAATAATTAACAAGTCATACAATTCAGATATTGAATGCAAAGTTCTGCTGGCTGTGGCAAAACATGCTTTACTGCAGCTGAATTCACAGTAACTAGCGTACAGTGGACTTTGGCCACCGATTCCTAACTGTTGCTGTAATTGTTCTGAACGACATCTCTGAAGGGAAGCTTTCCTGGAAACTTTTTAGTGGTTGTCTAGTATAAATAGAGTTTGCAGCTGTTTAAAGCAAAGTATAGAGGGAAAATAATGATATAGACATATATTGAGATGATGTTTAGCAGAAGAGGATTTAATGTTTAAATAAGAAAAGCCCACATTGTGCATATGTCAATAGATCTTATTCAGCTAATTGTTTCAGATGAGCACTGCTAATGAAAACACACTTTCATGAGCACTACACAAAATTGGCTAAGTTAACCCCTGGAGTAATTCCAAAGTCAATGGACATACAGGAAGTGTACTGAAGAATTTATTTCATTACAACAAAAATAGAAAGAATTTCCTCAGAATCAAACTACTTCCTTTAAACAAAGGGTCCATTTCTTTAAGCAACATTCCGCATTTTTTCATTTCTAATTCTAACCAAAGAGGGCTTGCATTATACTATATATTGCTTTTTAATCTTACTGAAGAAGCACTATTTATAACAAGCCATACAGAACTCCCAACTTCCTATTTCCCTTTTCTAACTATGAGCTTATAAACCATTTGAAAGAAACACTGTTGCTTGTAAATTTTAATAGGCATATGGGATTTATTAGCATCTAAGCCTGAATGACCCTAGAAAAGTCATCTAATCTTTGTACCTTAGTTTAATCTCTCTTTAAAGCAAAGATAATACTTACTTCAGAAAAGGATTTTGAGATCTATGGGTGAAGAATCATGTAAGAAGGTATCTTTGTTTTACTTCCCTTTTTACCACTCTCCTCCCTTGAATCTTGTATTGCTATAATAAACACCTTCTTGCAGTGTTCAAGTCTAGTCCTCTCTACTTTAAACAAGAGACTAAAATAACTAAGACAACATATTTAAAAATTACCTCTTCTGGGCATAGTTCATGGGTGCAGCTCATAAAATGAGTACAAAGCAGTGGGAATGCAATTGAGTATCTTGACTGAGAGGGAAGCTCCAAACACTGCTGAAACATCTTCTCAAAAGCACGACTATAAAAACTGATCAGAAATAGACATTTAAATGGAATACATACATAATTTTGCTGCAAATAAACTCTACTTCACACAAACCAAATATGCTAATAGTATCAGATTTGTAGTTGTAACTTATACCAAAAATTGTATCATGCTTTCAAAGAAGTTTGTTTTCTGCATTCACTTCTTATGCATTTTATTTGCATCTCTTATTATTATTACCATATTTTCATTCTGATGTTTGCGACATAGGCACTGCAAAAACTTGCACCTTTTGCAAAAATGTATTAAGGAAGAATCTGCAAATGACCCCAGATCAATTATGTGACTGCTTGAAGAATCTCTCTGACAGATCTTCAGAAATACCTTTATCAAACTAATTCTGATGGAAACCAGAAATTCTAATTGATTCTCCCACTGGCCTATCCTCCTGCAAAGTTTGCTATTTAAAAATTACACTTGCAAGGACAAACCAAACAATAAATAATAAAAAGCGTCTACAGCCAGGTTAGTAACATACCAAAATATAGAGAGATCTGAGGTTTCAACTAACATCTCCACCAAAGAATCTACCATTTTTGTGTGGAAAATGATTGTGTTCATCATTTTTCCTAGTTCTCTATGGTCTGCAAGACTAAGCGAAGCTTTAGAAACACTGGTGTAGGCCTGGAAGGACACAAGAAAAATTTTATGTTATATCCAGAGCTGCTTTTTTGCAAATTCCATTGCTATTGCCCAACATAAAGGTTAAATACTGATTATGCTATGCATAGGACACCTATGTACTTAAAAGACCGTGGATAGACTATTTTATCTTTCCACTATAGCTTAAGAAAAGCAAACTGCCTTTCAATGAAATCTCCAAATGTCATTTGAATATGACACCAATTGACAGATAAACTGTAGAACAAATATATTAACAAAACACAAACACGCGCTTGTGAGACCCCCCCTTTAAAAATCAGGTTTTGGAAAGCAAGAAAAAGAATGCATATTTTGAAAATATAAAAATAACATGTCTATCTAACCTTGAGACAACTGATTTACAGTCTAAACCGTACTCTCCTCTATTGAGTCAAGTGAAGATACTATTATTGCAATGCACAGAAGTGATCTCACTCAACATTGTTTTCTCTCTGAACAGTCTCTACCCTCCCTTGGCTGGGCAGGCTGAATCACACTCCGTACAGCGCAGAGCCGCCAAACTGCTCATCCTCAACACATTCTATTTCCGAACTGTTATAAACACCCGAAAGAATGATTTGCAAAAAGTATGCAATGCAAAGTTACACCAAAATGCAGCAACTTATCTGCTTAAGTATTTGTTTCATTTTAAAAGAGTATGTTATTCTTAGATAGCCTGTCATCCACTTACAGTGTGAGAGTAATCTAGAAAAGCAGTAATTTATTAAACATTTTGTAAATATGTGTGATGCTGAAAACCAAAGTCTTACCTGCAATCTAAACCAATCTAATCTCATTCCTCTGAAGTCAAACACCTCTCCATCTTCAACTGCATCAGGGAAAAATAGAGAACATAAAACCTTTGGGAATACAACTACAAATTCAGATATACTATATCAGACTTTCTAAAAAATCCCAAAAGTACTGAAGAATTACTTGGGTACTGAACCTCATGCTTCTACCTAAGAATTTCAATCCAGCACAGCCATGCTAATAGGAATTAAAATATCTAGATTAAAATATATATAATACGCTTTCTAAATTAAAAGGTAGGATTACTTCCCAATAGCATTCTTCAAAAGCTCTATCTGTATAGAGCTGCCCTGGAAAAGGAACATACAATAAGATGTAGATACCGTAATGAAAGAGAAACAAGGGAACAAATTCAGATTATGCAAGTTATCTGCTTCTACTGATTGCATGAAACAAAAAGCAATGAAGCTTCCAGAGGCATCTGTCATTCTGTTACCATCTGCCCAAGTTCATTTCAACTTACCTTGTTTCACGCTTAGTGAAGTCATTGTGTTTACAAAAGAGGACATGATGATTGATTCATCCTCTGGGCACACTGAAAGATTCTAAAATAAATATTGTTGCTATTATTGTGTTTGGTTTACGAAACAATGTCAATACCCATGCCCAATTTATCAGCTGAAAAGTACAAAAATTTACAAAAGGTAACTTCATCGATGGAATATTTCAAATAGTACTATTTAACAGCTTTCACTTTTTAATTCATTGTTGACGACAAATACCTAGAAAAGCTTGCTTCCAAACCAACATCTGCTCAAAATGGAAAAATCTGTCAGTAAGTGTAGCCATGCATTTTCAGGCTGTAGTCATTTACAAAATGGACACCAAACATTTTCCTGTTATACAGCAGACAGCAAACAATTTTCTGACCTCTACAGGCACCTGATCTGTCTGCAAAGAAAATTGGGCCATGGCAGGATATAATGGAGTCCACATCAGCATCACTTTGCTTCCCACAAACGCGCCTCTCAACAGTTTTTTACTAACATTGATTTGAATGATTTATACCACCTGAAAGATGAGCTATCAAGTTTTCAAATTTTACAAAATGAAACAGTTAATGAAAAAGCAATTTCAGCAACTGATAAGATCATATTTCTATTAAATAAAATACAGAAGTTTCTTATAATTCCAGCTATGATTGACATTTTAACCTAAAGGCTGAAAAAATCCAAGTTACCACTCAATCATTTGTCTAGTCTTGTGCTTGATACCTGTTAAGAATTAATTACAGCTAAAATTCAAGCCAATTTTTTTTTTTTTCACTTCAGTTTGATCTGAAGGATTACCCTATCCAAACACAGAACACTTGTGCCACCTGTACAGCCCTTAGAAGTCATTCACTAAACCCAGGAAACAATTTCCCAGGAATTTAATTCTATCACTCTAAAAAAATCGGTTAACATGTAAGTATATAGAGTTATAAGCAAAAAAGCCCCAAATACAGTTCTTTTGGTATTGAAGGTAAACCTAAGCTTCAGTTACATTTAATAATTTAAATAGTGACACAAACTGGTATTTAACCTGTTTAAATAGTTCGTTTAAATAAACAATAGTGTATGTAAGTTCCACTTTCTAGTAATTGATGTAATGCTTGAAGTGTGAAATTAATTTTTGAACACAACAAAAAAGCTTACAGTACAAACTTGTCAAGTTTGAGTAGCTGACCTAGTCGCGAAATTTGGGCTCCATCTAGTGGTCACTAGGGAATAAAACCAAAACAGTTCAGAGAGCTTATCATTTCTTTGTCAGGCTAAATAAGAAAAAGTTTCTGCAAAGCTCCTTCAGTGGCAGTACTCGTTTCATTGTCTCTGAACATAACATTGCTCAATAACACTTAAGTATTCGTATAACAACCAAAAGTACAACTCTAAATCCCAGAATTAAACAGCAAGTTAAGTTAATTTGCCTTATTCCATAATGTTCATCAAAAGCCACAAACCAGGATGCATTTCATAAAGACATTTTGGACAAATAGCCCTTTTTAAAGTTTGCATTTGAGAAGCCAAACCCACAGTCTTGCCATACCTGAACAAGCTCATTTAAGACCACTGCATCAAAGCCGGAGAGATACTGTACATAGTATCTCTGCATCACGGGTCCATATTTTCGCACATGTGCTCTGAGCTCCTCCATGTAGAATATTAGCTCGGCTATGTGTCTAGGCAAGATGACAAGGAAAAGCTTACAAATAAGAAAACATCCAAAAAATATTAAAAACAATTTCTACCAGTGGAATGCTTCTCAAGGGGATTTCCTCCCATACCTTGCTTTTAAAATTATTATTAATAGGCAATTTCTGTATGAAAATATTTGGTCACATTGTAAAATGAGTTTACATAGGTAATTTTCTCTGCCAGGTAAAATCCACACAACAGGAGATAAATTAGCAGGATGCCCTCATAGTAATCCTCAAAGGTTTGTATAACTATCCACTTATTTTTTGAAGAAGCCCTTCTATAGTGCTCAATTTGAAAAAAAAAAAAAAATTTTTTTCATAGAAGTGGTCAAATCTGAAAAATACAATGGTAATAACTGCTTTTCTGTTGGGTTGGTTTTGGCTTGTTTGTTTTTTAAAACCATAAGGATGGTTAAATACTTGCACAGGTTGTTTCAGAGAGGCTGTGGGACCTCCATCCCTAGCACCTAGTCCAGTGAAGAAAACCCAAGGTTTTCCTACTCCAGCTGTAGAAATAGCCTTGTGATTGTCACTTGTTGTTTAAACTCCTGTGGTCAATACACAGACCTTCAGTTCAATCTTGTGTTCAATAATCTTGAGAATAACTCAAAGACAACTATTGCCCTTCTGCCTATCCATATCCATAAATCTCTTAAACCCATTTCTCATTTTTCACTTTTGTTTATGATGACGTTAATGCTTTATTATATAAATAAACCTTATCTGATTTAAAAGACAGTGTTGCTACAATACAGGAGACATTCTACAAATCAACAAATCAAGCTTTTTGACACTTTCCTTCCCCCCACCGCTGATTTGTTCAATGCAAATCAGTAACACTGAAGACACATGATAAAGCTTTTTTTTTGTTTTGCTTTCTCAACGGAAAAAAATGCATAAAACTTTTGTAAAATATTTTTACAAGTACATTTTCTAGAGAAAACAATCTTTCACCCATGTGCTTCAGTTTCTGGGATTTCCAGGCAAAGATTTTCTGAACAGTCCCAACTCTTCCATGTAGCCATCCTTTCCCAAGATTCCCTTGCCTTCAAATGCATTTCATCTGTGAAATTCTCATAAATATTTAAGGTGTCACATTAAACCTTGTTAACATACTTATCTATGAAATCATCTGCACTCTTCTTTGGCATATTATCTGCATGACGAAGAAGCCAAATAATTTCATCACGAGCAAAGGATAATGCCATAAATACAAAAAGTGCCTGAAAGAGAGAAGTTGTTCACAAGCTTATATACAACAGTTGGACACCTTGTACACACTAAGAGGCAACTAGTCTCTAAAACCAAAGAATCTTATAACCTAAGTAGGTTTTCTCTCAGAGTAAAGTGTGGGTTTTTCCCCCCCACAAACAAACTAAATGTCATATTATCACCGAGAAACAAAAAGTAAGATTGCACCAATGCAAAACATAAGAACCGTAATTACCTTGGGACCCAACAGGCCTGGCTGATCAGACAGGACAGTAGCCAGTTCTTTGAGTGCAGAACGTAAAAACTTGCGTCTCTCTCTATGCATTGAACCACTGCATCAAAAGAACAAACCAAAACATCATGCACTGTGCTAACCACAGAACACTTGATTCTTCTAAACATTTAATCCCCAGCACAGGCAGCTCATACATACCAACTTCAAAAGTTCAGTATTTCAAAGGATGTGGTTCAATTAAAATTGGCATCCCCATCATCAACGCTGTATATTCCTGAAGTATGATTAAATTTAAAAACCAAGTTCTCTGCCCCGGTCTGTGATTTGCATTTGACTCCACTAAGACATTTCCATTTAGTTTGCCTTCACATTAAGTAATTAGACAAAAACTGGAGCATATCTAAACTAAATGCTTCTGTCCTGAAAATTTGAAGAATAATCTAAAACTTGGGAAGTTAAATCAATAATGGCATACCGTTAAGTAAATCCAAATTTAAAAGAACAATCGGTACCTGATCTCATTTGAAAATGCACAATTTGTTCAGCATTCAACAAATCCTGTTTATACAGTCTTTATAACTTCACTAAGAAAAACAACACTAAAATCTGTCAGCAAAACTTTGTAAGACACTTACGCATGTGAAACAGCAGCTTCTTTGCACTCTCTGATGTCATTAATACGCTTGTTGTAGCTGCAAGTAAAAAACAATCCAATACAGTAATAAGTATCAGTAGCATAATTTAGAAAGAGCTGTGACTTGTGAGGAGCTGCAATGCCACAGGAATTAGGATACAGCAAAACACTCACACAAGACTTATTTCCCTGCTCAGAGCTAAATGCTAAAACTGTATACCCAAACCAAAAATACTCTCCACTGAAGTGGTGCTGGTATTAGCTGGTAGAGACCTCAACTTTGTTACTGCCTGAGTTTTCATATGATATATTGCAGAAACAGTGGCAGACAGATGCAACTTTTCAAGCAAACTCTGCATTCGTGACATCATTTCTCTTCCCTAGATTAAGATTTGTGGGCGAGATCATTAATTTTAACTTTTGCCATTTTAGAGACTGATTCACCAGACTTTTTCAGAACTGAGATAAAAAAGGCATGATGGTTATGAAATCAGGCTCCTGGAAGTTATGCATTAAAGAAACAGTCAAGATACTAAGCAAAAATGTTTGCGTACTGACTATCCTCAAGCAGAACTTACATGAAGTAGAAGTAACATTTTCAAAACAGTTCTTCAAGAAACGATACTTTTTTAACAGAAGTCCTGAAAGGAGAAAAAGAGAACTAAAACTTACCCTCGTATGTTTACAAACAAGTCTTCTGCAGCTTTGTGAATATGGAATACTTCATCTCGAAACAGAGCCAAGCAAGAGCTGCTTTGAAGTGCAAGTTTCCAAAGGTTCAAAGCTGTAGCGTCACTATTTAGGATTCCATGGCATAAAATAAATCCAACTTCAAAAGTTCACAGTGATGTATGCCACAAACCAAATGCACAAAGACAGTAAGAGAACAGTGAGATTATTATGCATTTTCTCTTAAATAGTTCAAATAGTTCATTGATAAACTGTTTTAATGGATACCATAGATGAAAAAATACTGTTCTAGTGGAGGTATTTTTGTAATATTTTTGTAACATGAATTACTTAATGCTGATACTACTCAGCAATTTTCAGAGTTACTAAACCACTCACTTTTAGTCAAAGTCTGGAATAAACTGATGACAAACTCTATTCCATCATACGCTGAATTCTAACTTCACTGCATGTAGAAGTACGATACATACAAACAAGATCTAATCAAGTTCTCTAGAATCTAATTTGAATACAACAGCTTTTGTACAGTACAGAAAAGCAAGCAGTCTTTTAAACGTTAACTAATTTTTTTAATACAATCATGAGCTGTTTCAGAGCATTGTACTCACAAATGATCCATTTTTCCATTGCATCCAGAGAGAGGTATTCACATGGCATCTGTTGAAAAAAACCAGTAATTTGTAGCAAAGTAATTATATAAAAGACAATGCATTTCATAAGAAGTACTTTTTAGAAAAAGGTACAGATAAAGCCTTAAATGCTCATGAATCATGGAAGACTGCTTCTGATTACTAACAGGGCATTGTTTCAACCCTCTAGAAACTAAGGGTTTGAACATTAAATGAGCTTCCATAGCCTCCAATACCGTTACCGAAATGGTGAACCAATTTTGACAAATGTTTAGCTTCAAACATACATTGTATTTAAGAATATTAAAGAACTAAAGGCTTTTGAGGTATACTAATCACAACCTGACAGCTGTTAATGCTTGAATTTTTTCAGAAAGATGACCATTACACAACTGAGGGAGCAAATGCAAATATAAAAATTTTAAAGGAAGTATCAGTTCTGATTTTCAGTCTGTTGGCCCACAAACATCTGAGACGGTACACAGGATTCCTTCCATCTACACTGCAGAAGTTAACATTGCTTCCCTTCATCTTTTGATTATCAAATACTGAAAATGAAGGCATGAGCTAACCAACAGAAGCTTTAATTAACGTGAGAAAACTTTTCCCTTGTACTAAAGTATTCACCTCTCTCAACTAACCTATTTACTTCTCTGATTAAAAGCCACATAAAGGTCATCGAATAGAAAACAAAACATCCCTATGTTATTTTATGCAAAACCCTGCTTAACATTATCATATAATGCAAATTAAAAGGCCATACTGTGTCAGACTGTGCAGGATTAAGCATTGTACTGGGGGCACTGATGAGGCTCAGTAGTTGTGCGTTTCTCCACTGGTCAGCCGAGAGATTTCTTCGAGGATAGACCATCTGGAGTGAAATCAGAGCATCTGAAAGGGACTAAAAAGATGACCAATGATTAGTTCAAAGGTGTCCTCAAGGCTCAGTCCTGAATAAATATCAAAGTTCTTTACTTCATGCTGTGAACTGTGTACTGACACTGCCATACTCCAAGCACAAGAGACACTAAGCACTATTTTACCAGTAGTGCTGTTTTCTCACCATTTTTACTAACAATAATCTAAACATTTTACTGAACCAGTTCTGAAATTAAACTTGAGGTTAAAACCCAATGCATCTAGTTTATTTCACATATAAAGGACTATTCCAGGCTAAGGGAGGGATGAAGAGAAGCAGGAGGTTTTGGGTTATTATTTCTTTAATTAGAGTTATAAAACTCTGAGTACAGAATTAGAGGACATGAAAAAAAAAATATCAATAGGGGACAACAAATCTGTTATGTACAACTGAAAGTTGTTAATTATTTATTCAAGCAACCCAATTATTGTGTTATTGCCTTCTCTGCCACTTCGTTTAGTATGTCCTTCCCTCTTCACTAATAATTTATAATTATTTTGAGCAGATACTGTTTACAGGAGCATCTTCATAGCAGATTAAGCTTATCCAAGCAAGTGGTGTCCCACACCTTCTCCCTGTCTTTTGCATCAATACCGGTGCTTGTATGAGTCCTCAGGGAGCCAGGTCTAAGCATTATGCGAGCAAAGAAGGTCACTCAGGCACCAAAAAAAAAAAGTCACGTGCTGAAGCTAATTTAAAGGACCAAACAACTGTCAGATTTACTGCAAAGTAGTGAGATGATGGAAGGTCAAGTTAAGTGTGCAGTTCCATGAGAGAGTAACCTAAGTATTTGTTTCTATAGCATGGTGCCTGAAGGGATCCCTGACCCCAGTTTATACCTCTAGCAAAGAATAAGCAGAAGAGCAAAAATCAGACTGAAAAAATGGCTTTACAAAAGATTTCAAGGGAAAGGATTGGTCCACTATTACATACAAAAGCATAAACAAAAATAATACTGAAAAGTGAAGCACCTTTGCTAAAATCTGTACAAGAAAAGATTAACTGCAAATGAGATCCTTAGCTAAGTAAGTCCTAACAAGACAAGAATCGTGCAGAAGACAGTATAACAAAAATAAGATTACAAATTATTTAGACAAATGAGAAGTATTCAAAACCATTTCACTTCACGGGACTTAAGTAGCTGAAAAACTCTCTGAACTTCTAGTGACTATCTTCAAAAGTTTAAGGAAATTAAGAAAAATCTCAAGAGGACTAGAGAAGGAAAACATAAACCTAGACTTCAAAACAGGGGAAAGAACCCCCAAACCTTAAAAACTTCAGGCGATAACTTAGTATTTAACTTAAATTCCTGCCAAAGATTCCAAAATAAGTTGTTAGGCAATCAATTTGCAAGCACCTAGAAAATAACACCTTTATAAATTACAGTCGGTCAGTACCGATCAAACAAATCTAGTTTCCTTTGACAGAGGAGCAAGCTTAGCGGACAAATGTGAAGTGATAAACAGGATAAACATTGACTTTGGTGAGGCTTCTGTCACTTTTCCAAGGTATTCTCATATGAAAACACAGCCTAGATAAATCATCACAGAACGGCAGCACAACCAGCTGTGTAAGAGTAAGAGCTTAAAAACATTTATACAGAAAAAGCTAAAGATATTGGGTTCATTTAAGTTAGCGAAGCCAACCGAGCAGGGTACACAATGTCAGCTTTTGAGTACAGGAGATATTATGAAAGAGGCAGTGGTGATCTCCAGCATTCCCAGTTTAAGGACAATCCAAAGCAAAAACCCTCAGGTTACAAAATAGAAAACCACATTCATCTAGGATGGTAAACCAGCAAAAAAAAGGTTTCATACAAACATTAGAAATCTCCTTAATATCAAGCTACAAACCAAACCAAAACAGATGTAGCTATTCTCAGATGATCCACAACTGATTTTTAATCAATTTCTAAACCTTAGTGAATAAAATGGAACCTTACCAATGGGTCTTAGCATTCCTGTATTTCTGTAGGTTCTGTTATTTAATAGGGTATCAATCCCCAGCCCCAGACATCCATTATAAGTAAAATCTCCTGTAAAATTTATACCTGATGGCTTTTGACAAAACAAACTCTTGCATATTTACTTTTTTATCTCTGCTTCTCTCAATTAAGGTTACTGTATTCCTGTGAAAAGTAGTTACATACTTTACTGTGAGGTACAAATTCCTCCATCATTTTCTTTAAAGGATTTTCATAATCCACAATCATCTGGCCAAGGCGTGGATATTCTCTGTCACTAAAAGCAACAACAAACAATTCACTCAGGTGTAGTTATTATTATTATTATTAAACATGCTTCCTACACAACAGATTTTTACCTTGCTCCATGGGTCATTTCATGGGCATAGTTATACAATCCTATGATAGCCTTCCTTTCTTCAATTCGAGACAGCAATATCATTAGAGTTGTGTAGGTTATAATCAAATCTAGGTAGTTCTTTGTTAAATCGAAGTTTACAGTCTAGAGGTAAAAAACAGTAAATTATCATTCTAAAACTTTCGGAAACAAGTACAAAACTTTTTCCCTAACTTTCCACCAATTTTCAGCATTTTTTAGATACAATAGACTGTCTTGATCAAAGTTTTTGCTCTGTGTGCATATGGACTTTTTACAATCTTAATTTACTCACTCAAATCCCCAGAACTGTTTGTATTCATGAAAGCAAGCATGCAAATAAATCCTTCCAGGCTCAAGTGTCACAGGTTAGCTGACAGATAGGAAAACTTCTCTTGCATGTTACTAAGCAGTCAGCGAGTGCCTTGACCTGTGAGTTATATCTTAATAAGACTCTGTAATGTAAAAAAACTAGCCCATATCCCACTGGCCTGGTAAGATCATCCCATAGGATATGTACCTGCTCCTCTTTCATAGTATGAAACTAAGTCAGCCAAAATTCAGAATAATGACTAAAACTAGGAAGGTGACAAAGCTGAAACCAAAAAGGAAAGGTGTTTGAGGTTTTGTTTTGGGGTGTTTTGGCTTCCCCCCCTCCCCCCAATGTAACACTTCTAGCTGCTTTCGTACTTGCTTTAGCCAATACCAGAAGTTATGTCCTCACATATCCCTTAGCAGTAATATTGCTGTTTTGTAAGCCTACATGGCTTAAGCATATAGATGACAATAAACCTCTAAGAATAAACTTACAGATACAATAAAGCAAAAATTACAGAAGATTTGTATGTCTGGTAATGGACAACACTGTTACTGCTGTCCATAAGTAGCCTGTTTAAAATGGTCTATCTTCTGACTTCAAGCTATTTATAAAAGTTAGAGATCTGAAGATTACAGTATTTTTATTTCTCCTGCATTTTTATAACTAGAGATGTCATGTTTCTTGGACTAACATGAACAAGTCTTTCTAATTCTCCACACAGGACTCTGATTAGAAACATTTTTAAGTGGCATTTGAAAGTTTAAACCCAGAAACTTACAATATCAAAGAAGACTTGGCAAACATCAATAGTGTTCAGCAGCTCACAAACATGGTCCTTGAAAAACAAAGGAACAACTTTAGCTTAAAAAGATCTAAATAAACCACTTTCCTATACTTAGTGAGGGAGACCGATTTTTTTTTTTTTTAAAGAACAGAGCTACAAGTTCGGCTATTTCATTATATAATGTTACTTCATAAATAAAAAGACAGAAACCTGATGTGACAAAACAACTGTCATATTTGCAATACTTTACCTTAAATTCCATAACATCAACAAAAGTGAAGTAGTATAATGCCAGGTTCTTCAGAATCTCCGATTTTTCTTTCTGGAGCTGAGCAAGCTGTTGCTAGAACAGAAACATAAACATGCACACTGTTCTTAGAAGATCTTGAGAAGACTGCTGAAAAATAATACCTGTGAAGCACAGAGTAACCACCAGGCTATGCAAAGAAGCCTTAACATAGCTTTCCAAGACTGAGGTTCTGTGTGTCTCAAATACACACAGAGTTCTCAGAACAGATTATTTTAACAGCTGCCGACTATACTTTGAAGATAAAAGTTAAATTAGTACACATTAGTACCAAAGTCATATTGTTTAGCTGAGCTAGAGATGAAAATGGGTAGTTAGGAAAACAGTGTTATCATATGTATAATTAGCAAAAGCAGAACAGTACATGAGCACGAATCAGTATGACAAAAAAACCCAATGATGTTACTTGAGGTGGGAGAAAAGAAGGTGGCAGGTTACAAACTTTACTACAGAAAAACATTATGCTTTTAAATTCTGAACTTACCAAAAAGAATATCCAGGCAAAGCCACGTTAAGCATGCAAAATAAAATGTAGATACAAACATAAAATACAGTAACGGTTCTTTGACCAGTTCCATATAAACACAATAATACATTCAAACAAAAGCAACAAAATAAAGAAACAAAAAAGAAGCAAAACACTAGCATTAGACACTGGTGGATAAAATGGAAGAGGCAAGTGTGAATACAAAGGCATAAAATAGTTCACATAGATTTTTTTTTTTTTTATTTTTTTAAACAGACAATGAAATATCATTTAATTTCCATATTTTTCAAAATTTTCTGGAGGAACCAGACAGATTACTTAATTACAATTAAGAACACAAAAAAAGCAGCTGTTACTGAACAGCCATTCTGTTTATCTATGTATTAGTCTCACAGCACTGCAAGAATCCAATTATTTAACTTGCAATATCCAGCTACTAATTAAGTCTCTTTCCTGATATATGAATTGAAATGAGTTAAAGCAGTCATAACACTTAATATGAAAAAGTGCCCTCCAAAAAGCTGCAAGATTTTAAATTAAAGACTGATCAAGTTAAATAGGATTTTCTTCTCAGCAAGAGCAATCAATTATAAGAAAGATTAAATAAATTGTTTCAAATTGGTTAGCTTATTTTCATATGAGAGGTTAGAACTGAACACGCTTCTTCATCTCCCAGTCTTTATAAAGTTGTGCTCTGTGTTCTCAGTTTTATGTAAAGCACTAAAATTCCTCTAAATTAAAAAAATAGACTGCTTGGACCACTACATCATATATAAGATAACTTTTGCTTCTTTCCTCTGAATTTTTAGAGGCGATTATGATTTTTAGAAGCAATTACGATTTTGAGAAGCCTTGAGCCATAAGAATTTCATTATAGCCAAGAAGACAGGCATATACAGAATTAGGAGCAAGTTGGAATGGCTACATTATAAAATACTCCTGCCTACTCTTAAACCAGAGCAAAGGGTTTAACTTTGAAGGTCCGACTTCGAATGCCTGCCCTATGTAATACTTAAGTTTCTTTCACATAGTCATCAGCTGGGACTCAAATGAAAAATAGGTGCAAGTACATGTGTTTATTCTGTAACTTCTCCTGATAATCTCATGCACTAGGAAACAGGTAATTTCCATTTAAACCGCTGCTGTACAAAACCTCTTTTCAAATATAAGTCCTAGGAATTGTCCTATGAATTTGCTACTACCTTTCCCAGTGCGTACCTTAAACTTTAACTGCCTTGTGCCCAGAGAAGGAAGCATCCAGCATCATCACGTGCGGAGTCTGGAGCTCCTGCAGGTCTGCACAGCTCCAGCAAACCTTCGGGCCAACCTGCATCTATACTCGGGACCTCCCCAGAGGAAAGAGCGCTTTGTACTTTCAGGGCTGCTTCATCAGTCAACAGTTGTTACACGATGAACATTCATTGCCCAAGATGCTTGGTTTTAAGCTTCATCATGACCCTGTCATTTAAACTATTTATTGCAAGTGATTTGTTTTTAAAACACCAAGCAGAAATAGGGTTTGTTTCTGTGCAACTAACACAAGCGTGAATTGGATGACTTTGAGGAGTTGGTCCATGAGTTTTCAGGAACAGACCACATGCTATCGTTCAGAAATAGGAATAATTCTAGTGCAGAAAGATGACGAAACCAAAACTTGCATTACAACTGTACATACGCTTTAACAACTTTTTCTACTGCAATCCTAACTCACACTAAACGAGGTGCAATGCTAAGGGAGACTATCAAGATTAGAGGCTGTTGTACACAACACCTATGTTTGGTATAACAAATAGCAACTGACTGTCCACTTCTGGAGGACACTACAATTTCAAAGCCACACACGTTTGGGCCACAGTACATGAAGCGGGGAGATATGGCAAAAAGGGAGATGGTGCTGCGAACTATGCCTGCAAAATAAATAATCTTTTTTTCAGAAATTCTGTGAAGCTGTACATTAAATAAGAGAATACAAGGAGGTATTCATTACACTCAATCAAGAACTAAGGAACCACTGCTGTGCACTGTTAATTAGTTACCTGTATTCCCAGAAATATTTATACTGAAATGATGCTAAAACTTTCATATGGAGTTAAGGTGATCGTTCTTTGAACTCTGAGTGTTGAGGGTGTAAGCAAACTTTTATTTAAAATATTAGTATCAAAATAAAACAATATCTCAACTGTAATCGCTGTTAAATCAGTATGGTGCAAACAGTTCAATTCATACAGCACAGCCTGATCAGTGATGTTTAAAAGTACAGCTTACAGCATGTAGGGTCTTGGATGTTTATTTGCATTTTTATCATTCAGGAATGTGGGCGTAGCTCTTTCCACACCCACTGCAACAAAACTTTCCATTACTAATTTCCTAACAGCTGTTAAGAAATAGCTGGTGCTATATCATTTTGTATTTGGTTTGAGGCTTTCTTCCTTAGCCTGCAATTCCATTTATCAGCAAACACTTCTGTTTCCAATATTCAACAAAAGTTTTAAAATAGGATAAGCTGAAGAAATAACTCTTAAAACATTACTAGCATCAAAAGATTATTTTCACTATGGCTAACCATGCCTTGTTGATTGGTTAGACATAGGTGTTTTATTTATTCTTAAAGAATTTGAAATATGAATTATAGGAACAAGGACAACAGTATTTTAAGAACAACAGTATTTTTCTTGAACAAGCTGAATTAGATTTTAAGACATATGAAAAGGTGTAGACATTTTAGCATAATATAGCAAGATAAAAAAAATTGAAATAAATTTTATCTGAAATCATTTAATTGTCTGTTAACAAAATACCACATCTCCAATCATATTTGAATATTATTTATGAATCGGGATTTTAAATAGCAGAGAGTGAAGCTGACACTTTGTCAAGTACATTATCTACAAGAGAAGGAACTGATCTTTACCAAGTTATCTTGTGCCTTTCCTTCTTCATATTAAACCCCCAAAATCTTTACACAACTGATTATGTACACAGAGAAAGTACCTTAAAAGAAGCGAGGGGGGGATCAGAAAGTGCAAGACAGCCTCCCTTAAAGCTTACACGTACACAGTGGGTCAGAGACAGATGCTGGCATATTAACAATGTGAATAAATACGCATTTAATATGAAGGCACAGGAAAAATATGAGACAACTAGAAAAAGTTGTTGAGAGAGTTTTATGTGTGGAAAACCAGAGGATAACTGTAGTTCTGCGACTATTTTATCATATTTATTTGACTGGTAGCAGTAGTATGTGAATAAATGTCTTATTTCACAACCCATGAATAGATGGTAGGTAGGGGAATTTTCTCCTCCTTATATCAGTGTGCTATTTTTCCTACAAGTATGATCATGAAATACTTATATTTGTTTTCTACAAACTGACACCATAGATATTACAATGTCCTCAGAGAAAACACCATCAACTTAATCTTACTAGCTGGAATACAAGCACCAAAAAGCAGTATTACAAATTCTGATTGCTAAAATTCTGGGGATAAGGGTAAATAATCACTGTCAGTATTCTTACTGTCATTTATTATACTCATTATGCTTGCCACCTGTAGAGTCTTTAGATGAAGATTTTAAAAATTCAACTCATGTGAACAAAGTTCCGTGTCTACAAAATCCATAGCAGAACAGTGGGGAGAGAGGAGGATCTAATCAAATGAAGAAAATGAGTTTAAAATTCTGTAAACTAACTGTAGAATGATGGATGTGTCCTTGGTTTTGTCGTTTCCAATTAAAAGCAGCCTCTGAAGTGACATGCTGCATATAAAAAGATGTAATAGAATATTTAACATGTTTACTAACTAATGTTTCTACTGCCAGATCTATTTTTGGTTTGTTTTCAAGTTTCTAGCACTAAGTTAACTCTTTTGAAAAGGAAATAGCCACCCATGACCCTCCACAACTGTTAAATGTCCCTAGGGTTGATCATATCATTAATAATGGCAGACAACCAGAGCAGTGAGGCTCCTCTTTAAAAACTGATCTACCTGTCAGTCATAAGGAACAGTTTCCCCATTCTCTCACTTCCTTTTGCATAAATTCAGACAGTAATGCCTACATTAGGCTCATTACATATTATTGTATCACACAAGCTTGGCTACAGGTCTTGACATCTCCAAGGCAACTATTTACAGAATAAAAGTCTCAGCTGTGCTATTCTATAGACAAAAATGTTTTGGACCTATGTCACCAGCTGCCTGCATACTTACATTTATGTCATGAAATCATGAAAGAACTATTCATTTAAAATGCATGAAAACTAATTTTGGAATGCCATCTCAGTAACACTGCTTAACTAAAATACTGTTTAGGTATCAATGAGGTTTTTTTGTTTCTTTGGTTTTTAATGGCCAAGCTCTTAAGTTATCAATCATCAAATCAAAAGCGGATTTCAGTTTTAATGGATGAAGAAAAGAGGTTAAGTATTACAAACATTCGCTCCTTTGCAGGTATTGCATACACTATTAAGCAACAAGAGTGAGGACATGACTAGTTTGGTTTACTTCGGCAAGTGACTCATATGGACCGATTTGACTTACAGCAATGTACTACAATGACTTATTACAAATAATGACAAAAATTAAATTGGTTTTGGATGCTACTCCATCTCAAATTCATGCACAATCAAGGGTTAAGCCATGAATATAAGCATTGCTGCTGACAGCGCTTATGATTTTGAAAAAAGATAAGTTACACTATGACAGTTCTCTTTGGAGAAACATTTTAAGGAGTTTTCAAGATTTCACATCACCTTTTGGAATCGCTACGAAAAAAATGCTCACTTTCAAATGACTGGTAGCCTGAAAAATTTTCCATACTATTCTCTGATTATATTATAGCATAAGTCATTTTAAGCTGCAAAGTCAGTCTTATGCAGGCAACAACTGAAGACATCAGACATGCTACTGCATACAAAATCAGAAGAGTAGGTATGGTTGTATCAGAGCAAGGCATTAGCAGAGCAATTTCAGTTCTGAATGATTTTTGGTAAAAATGTAGATTAAATTTTATTTGTTGCAGATATTTTGCAGTTTCTTCTGAAATAAACTTAGTACATCCTATTCTCAAGCATAAGAAATCTCAGCTGCTTGTACAAAGCTGAACAGAGACTATTTACTCGTTGGCTGGCTTTACTCACGCAGGGGGATCTCCTGTAAACTAAACTACTGCCCTGGTGAGTTTTGGAAAACCAATCTCGTTTGCAGTCCCTTCAGCACTGTAAGTTCCTTGAGCAGTAGTGAGCAGAGTTGAACAGGGAGCTGAGCAAGGAAAGCGTGGCATCCTCTTAGCTGGAACAGATTCTAGTCTTCATGGCCAGGAACCCAGTTAGTTTTGTGGTGGAATATAGGGAGTTGGGTTTTTATTGCTTAAGTAAGCAATCAGATGTCTGAAAAAGCGAGTCTCCCAGACAAGATACCCAGAACTCCAGAAAGCTGGGGAAAATATTTTAAGTTTACTGAATTTGAGGATTTAAGTTACTTTGCTTAAGTTAATCTTAAGAAATCACCTGCCATAGGTGTTAATTACCCTATTGTTTCCTCAAAAGTTTTTTTATAGAGAAAAAGAATTACCAATACATGAGGCAGCACAGCTGAGACCCCAGTTTTTCCTCAGAAGAGAATTTCTAAATTATCTTCACTAGCACTGTGCAAATTACAATATTAAAAGCTTCATTAGAAACAAGCAAATGAATGACATTTTCCTTTTGGCACTGTACCCCTTGCAGGGGCAGAAAGGAATACTTCAAAAAGCAAATTATTATTTGTATTTAGTTAAGTGTTTTGAAAAAGACTAATTATTGGAAGCACCTATCACAAATTTAAAATCAAGACTGGTTATGAAGTGCATAGTTCAATAATTTTACTATAGAAGAAAGCATTTAATAAAATCATGCATTAATGTCTTCTAATAGGCTTTGGCCGAGGAGGTCCAGCCACGCTGTGCCCACAACACCTCTCCTACACCCAGCTAGTTTGCTATGCAACCAGCTCGCTATGAAGCGAAACTGTGGAAGGCACAGTAAGCAGACCAAACATACATCCTGGGATCTGTAAGGAAAAAGCCAACACACCCATGAAGAAAGAGTAAATAAAATATAAAGTGAACTAATTCGTATCTACAGATCCTAATCCAGGGAGGCTGGAAATGCTTGCACCACTTTTACTCTACTCTCACATGGTCTTATTTCCAGTCCCTGCTGACATAATACAGCAGAAAATTATTACAATTAAATCAGGGAAAAAAAACCCCAAATATTACCTCCTAAGAAATTGAATGTGTAGTCAATACAAAACACAATGCAATCGATATGAACAATACTGGAAAGATAGCTACTAAAAGATGAAGATTAGCAGTATGTGGAAAACATGGACGTTTCTCCCACTAACCATACACTTACAAACTTCTGAGTAACATTTCACTCGTCTGCTTACCACTAAGCAATGACTAAGCCTCAACTTCTCCAGTAGACATTTAAAAATATAGGAAGTTTTTCTACAGGGAAATTGCTGAGGAGCAATCTGAGTAAAAGAAAAACATATGTTCAAGAAAGAAGGCAGATATTCTCACCACTTCCCATATGTGGTGTTTTGGAAAGCAGAAAGGAAGCTAGCTCCATCAGTCAAAGACACAGAGCTTTACCTGTGCAGGCAGCAGATTTTTCAGGCCCCACCCACAATCTCCAGAAAATCTACGTCTTTTCTCCCTGCATCTCCAGCTCCCCATTGTGAAGTATTTTATTCTGGTTTTACAATGGCATTAAATGTTAGCATTGACTGACAAAAGAGTCATTTTTAGGTCCTACTACATTTTTTTGGAGTTCGGTATATTCTTTTTCGATTTCTCTGTGGCGAGAACCTTGCCTGTATGCCTTATAAGAGGATGAGGTCTAAAAAACCTTCAGAAAAATCAGGCTGCTTCTGCACCCCTTACTTTGGAACTTTTCTTCTGAAGCTAGTCAAGGAAATTCAGTAAAAATGTCTGTTACCCTAAGTCAACACTAGCACAATCAGATCACTGATCTGACCAAGAACGATGGTGCTATAAAGCTTTTTGGAAGCCTTCTCCAATTTAGAAGGCTTTTTAAAAGCAAAGCTTTAGTTAATTTAAAATAAATGTAAATACTAAGGCTTCCCAAACACAGAAGATAGATACTTTTTATTATTATATAGTTTCCTTTTCAAATAGGACTCTAAAATGTTTGTTTCTCACTTTGTCAATCCTTCAGATTTTTTGTTTACATACACTCCCTTCTTCGCAGGTATTTCATAGACTATTAAGCAGTACTACATTGCTGGCCAACATCATTAAGTTGATTTAAGAGCTCAGTCTTCAAACTGCACATTTTCAAGGTTATATGGCTCACGATGGTGACTGAAGAAGAAAGGGCAAGTGTAAGAGATCACAGGGACTGCCCTCAGACAACGGGAGAGAGTGAGTTATGAACTGATGAGGTCCACAGTTATCTATAATCGATCCTTTGGAAGATGAACTACTCCATTTTATTTTTCAGCCTGGTCAGCAAGGATTCATCAGGCATTTAATTTTTGTTTGAACTGCTCATAAACTTTCACTCTTGCTACAATATTGAAAATCAGCGATCGTCAGACATCGCTCTAGTCTGACTCGGCATGCCAAACACTGACAGAGGAACAAAACTAGGAGCTGTATTTTTTGCGAGTAAAGATATAAAAGCTATCAATAGCAAACAACAGAATCACTTGTTTCAAAAGACTAAAAATGCAGGCTTTTCAAGAGCAGGCACCTATCTGATTACAGCAAAGACTGCCCATACTCTTCAATAAAATGTGTTGTTCACTTCTGAGACACAAAACACTGTAAATGACGGCACCTGAGAAAACCAAACTAGCAGCTAAGACTAGGTCAAAAAATCAAAAAAGCAGGCACCACTGCCTCTCTCACTGAATGCAAGCTGTTTTGGCAACATCACCTACTGACATGTCAACGGTATTACTGTGTAGATGCACAATGCTAAGCTATGGCAACCACTGCAGTTGAACATACAAAATCCAAAACGCCTCCCTGGAAGGCTGTCCTGGAATTTTCACTGCAAGAAGACGGCACGGGTTATGATTTCTCAACTATTTCCCCACAATAATCCTTCATAATACTTCATTAATTGATGTGTCCTTGTTCCAATAAGCTTCTTGCCCTTTTAAATCTCTGATCACCCGTTTCCCTACTGAAGGAACCCACTGGTGTGCCCTCCTAATACATGGTGAGCTGGTTGTTGGCCAGCGGGAGGAGGGAGACAAAGGAAGAGTGAGGAGGGGAACATCTTCCTGACCAGGAGCTAGATGTTTATGCCTTTTTGAAGCTAAGGTTTACAAACAAAAATTTATCTTACATCAAACTAGAACGTATCTGTTATGGGTAAAGGTTTCTTTTGGGAGATACAATGCTCTACAGGAAAACATATGTAAACAACTAAGACAAGCAAACTGCCGTCAGCTCTGACCGCAGAGAGGGAAATCCCAGCTGCCTATTGCTAGCACTCAAAACCCCTACTTTAAACTGTGCTCATACATAAAGAGGGTAGGCTTTTGAAAACTGTGCTCAATAAACACAGGCCTGGCTGGCTCATGGTAAATAAACACAAGGCAATGACAAAACATTATCAGCGTGTCCTATTTTAGGAACTGTGATTGTCAAAATATATCAAGTTAGCTTTGATCTCTTTCCATAAACTTCACAGTACCAAATCCTTAAATATCTATCATTAGTTAAGCTCCAAATTCATAGTCAACAACCAAAGACATATGGAGTATACAGGCAACTGCATTAAACAAATTCTTTGTACATAACCTTTTACTCTTCATAGTAGATCTGCCACTGAAGTTTATAGAATACGGAAGCATTGACCAAACACGGTTTAAAGGGTTTACTATTTTACATAACTTTGATAAAGAATTTGCTATATTTGCTACTAACACAATCAAATTCAATGCAAAGATGAGCAATATTAAACAGTACAAAACATATACAAATTTTAAAGTGAGAAAGATTGTTACTGAAATAGTTTCCTCCATAAGGGAAAGCTTTTCCAATTTTTTTTTCATTGGTATTACTGGAGACATTACATAGAAATTCTAGATGGCATTGTAAAAGAAACCAATGACTCCCACTGCTATTAGCACTACCATTCTGCAGAAACCTG
Source organism: Ciconia boyciana (assembly GCF_034638445.1). Taxonomy (NCBI): domain Eukaryota; kingdom Metazoa; phylum Chordata; class Aves; order Ciconiiformes; family Ciconiidae; genus Ciconia; species Ciconia boyciana. Next base: position 38,424,802 of record NC_132943.1, on the reverse strand, counting down.
AATGCTTAAAGCAAGCCTAAACCTCTCAAGCACACGTGCAAGTAGTTGCATGCAGGGAACATGCAAACCCAACACCTACCTCCACTTTCCACCTTTGGAAAGAAATGTAAGCAGGTAAAACAAAAATCTTTCCCTTGACTTTCAAATTGAAACAGAGAAACAAGTGTACATCACCTGCCAAAAAGCCTACCTGTATTCTAATAATCTTAATTATCTCTAAAAGGCTACAAAGTCAAATTCAGCAATACTGGATCACTCAGAAGGGTGAAAAATAATTTCCTACTGCACTTGAACTCACTACATCTCAAGAGGAAACAATTTATTTCTGTATTTTTGTACTTCACAAGGTTTCTCCTTACATACTAAAGCATTCTTTATTCCCACAGGGACTGACCCCATAGGCAAGAGCACCTGTAAGGTACGAGCACCTGTGAAGTACAAACACATTTTCCTACTTTGCAGTCAAGTGCCTTTTATTGATCTGCTGGTCAGGTCTCATCACACATAAAGTTATGCAACTTCCATCTTCTGTAATCAGTCTGTTCACCAAGAATTTCTGCTATCAAAGGAAGGCATGATTTTTTCAAGGCTTACTTCCCATTGACAATTCTTTGAAATGGAACAGAAGAGAGTAGGCAAAAAGAAAACCAGAAAGTGTCCTACCCTAATAAAACCAATCCGGAATTACAATATAATGTGCTCTTTTTGGAGACAGTTCTTTCTAAAATATCCTGTCAGACATTTGAATCAACAACTATATTCCAACTGCAACTGTCAGCATCAGATGCTTTATAAGAACACATGAAACCTCACAGATTTGAGCAACAAGTGCTGAAGGGTATTGAGAAAAATATTTATACAGCCATTTAGTTACTTACATTGTTGTTGCGTGTTTCTACTGCTGGAAACTTCCTGACTATGAATTTGACAGCAGATTCCAGGTTTTTGTCAATAAGATAGGATGGTTTGGCTTTGGGGTCACCGCATGCCTATAAAAAAATACAATAAAAAAATGAAGTAAAAACACAATGAACCATCTAAAGCTAAGTGATAGTTGCAAATCTGAAGACAAACTAGAAAAATTCTTTGTTTGTTTGTTTTTAGTGAGCAGGTGATAAAATGAAAGGCAAAGTGCAGGGACTGTCACAGCTGAAATATGCAATGGGAAACAGTACAGAGATGCTCTTCTACTGAAAAAGATGCATGGAAGTATCAAAGCAGTTAGTGCAGAACAGCAGTGAGGGAAAAAACTCAATCCTAAAAGAAGGAGAAAAAAAATGGTTTCCTTTTAATGCTATTCCTGGTTTGAGGTAGTGTTGTATTCATCTGCAGTTTAATAAACTGTTAGAAAATTCAATCATGTCATCATCTGTGGAGGACAGTGCTGGGCACATTAAATGATTAAACTATCCTTTGTGAAACAAAACTAGAAGCCCCACCACCAATCTGCATTTAATTTTTCTTTAAATTGTTAACTGCAAGACAATTTTCCATCCCACAATAAAACCACCAGTACTTGCCTGACGTATCCTATTTCCTTAGATTAAAAACTCAAGTTTTGCTCATTTTCTTTACTCCTACAGTAGCACAGGCTGTGCTTTAAAAGCAGCAATCAAGAAATTTCATTAAGTTTTGATTTGAACGGAAGTCGCAACTAAGTGTTAAGTCTCTTAAAATAACTTGCATAGACATATCAGAACAGCTTCTGTGGACAAACGACTGACGAAGCACCTACTTTTGCCAGCTACAGTGCATGCTGTCAGACACACTACTTCTCAACTACTCTGACTAGCGAGCCATGCTATACCATTTAGTTTGGAGAAACATACTAAAAGCAGCGTTATTTACATGACAAAATTTGTGCTCACATTGTATTTTCTCTCAAATATTAATTTAGTTTTGTGGTCCTCATAGGGATTTGCAAAGGAGTTTCGTGTCTCATGCAAAACTAAATTACATGCTAGGCGTTTCTACGCAACATAGTGAACTCAAATGACAGCTCATTTAAAAACTTTTCCACATTGATTTCTATGACTGAGTTGTGGACTGTAGAGACAGAAGTCATGGAGTATGAGACCGATTCTGAAAGCGGGCAAGCGGGCAAAGGGAAGGTGAAAAGCTTTGCAAACCTTCCAAACTTGTCCTTGCTGGGAAAGCAGTGTAATAAAAAGAGAGAAAAATTACATATAAACAAATTACTCTTAAATGCTAAAATATGTTACATTTAAGTGAACTAATACACTGTTACCTATATCCAAGAGAACATTATGATCATCTCTTACTCGAGGCAGCATACTTCCTACTGGATGGTGATTATTCTACTACTCACAAACAACTTTACACGTACTTATCAGAATTTTACTATTGTGCAAAGTGCTGCTTATATGCTGAAACAGGTAACTTCTAATAGTATTTCCAAACTAAGTTCAGGTAGGGAGAGGAAAAAAGGAGTTAACAAACATCACATGCAACTACAGGGGAAAAAGGGACAGAAACTCAGTGAAGTTTTACATACCTGAAAAAGAAACGGTAGCCAAGAAAAAAAACAAAAGAGTCATTATTGTAAGTTTCTAAAACTCCTACCAGCAGTACATGACCATTATGATGTATGCTAACATACTACTCTAAAACCCAAACTCTCACATTTGCTAGTTTTTCCACAAAAATACTACATTTTATTAACGTCGCATCTATAATACTCCAAGAGGAATTTATAATGAAAAAGAATTCAGCCACATCCACATTATCAATTAGATATTAAATAATTGTTTGCTGCTGTAAGAACATCAAAGCAACACATGCCACAGAAGATCTATTCTGTACACACTTTAAAGCCTTTACACAATTTCAAAAGTAAAAGTTACACTGTAAATAGGCGTCAAAAAAGTAAACAACGTGCGTTTCAAATTTATGAAGTCATAATTAACTAGATGGCATGGGTTTGTCAGAGTCTGTGTCAGATTATTTGAATCTTCTGTCCTTGCCACACATTATATAACTTTCTCTACTAAAAGAAGGATTACAAGCTAAGAAAACAGTTTAATGGACAACATATATTTGTGGCCTGTTAAAATCCTATATGGTTGCTCTTATATAGGAGATGAGGTATCTGCCACCATTGACTTCCTAATGTTTTCAGTCTGAATTGAAACATTACTTCCACATACACTCCTTATTATTCCTAGCAACAGATGGTTTTCCTCCTATAAAGCAGCTCTCCAAAATGTTTACTAAAAATTATGTTCTACCCAAGCCTTTACACACAGATCATTCACACAGAAACAGATGCCTGAAAACACTAACATGCACATCCTCACATGGCTTCAGGAACTCCACTCCCAGAGATGACGAATATTATCCTCAGTCTAACTGGCAATCCTCTCAATATATCTGAATATGCCAGAGAGCTCTTTACTCCTTCCCGTTGTTTTCTAACATCACACTTAAAGCAACTGCAATTCTTTCTCCTGATAAACTACACAAGATTGATCCATAGATAAGAAAGAAAATTGCTGCAAGATATAAAAGGTTAAAGGTACCCTTCCAGCATTTTCAAAATTCCAGCTTCTAAAAAGCTGTGCAAGCCTACTACGTGGACTGAATAGAAAGAGGACAACAGACACCACCGAACGAGTGGGTCAAGGCCTTTTCCTTCCCTCTCCCATATTCCCCAGCAGCTCAGCTCCTTTCTAAGAACTGATATTATTTGATTACTAGCTCTTGTTGCATCAATACAGTTTTCATCCATACTGTTACCTGCATTCAGCATCACATGTAAAACAGTCCACATAAGCTAAATCTCTCCTAAAATGGCAAACAGACTTACGAAGCTTAAGCTCACTACAGTTTACTCTAGAAAGCATAAAAGAATGAAAATACAAACCGCAATCCTAGCACTTCCGCACAAGTGTGAAAGTGTGATAAGGCACATAACCACAATTTTGCACTGTAGAAAGAACAAAGACATTGAGGGCAATGGTCTTAGAATATAGATAAGAAAGGCAGCTTTTGCTTTTAATAGTTGTATTACTCAATACAAAATCCCTTGTCAGTACTGTAATAGGCAGGAACATCGTGGTACAACATACAAAGATCACTTTGCCATATACAGCTCTCAGCCATCCAAATAGAATTTTGAGAATTAGCCAAATGCAGTAGCCCTTTCTCAATCAGCCTCAAATAGCACTTTTTCCCCTAAGTGGGCTGCAATAACCTTTTTGCATTTCTTATCTTTAAAAAAACAAAACAAAACAAAAAAACCACGAGAATGGCTACATTTTTTGAGCATTAAAAAGAAATTCAGGAATTAAAAAATGTTCTTACTAGTGCAGCATTCATGGAATACAGCTCTGAAGCTATGGGATTCCAGCTGCTTCAGCCCCGAAACATTATACTGAAAGAACCTCCCAGCAGTCATCTCTAAATTCCTTTGCACATTACTAAACAGCTGTCAAGCACTTACGCTGAAAAAGATGATGCAAAGCTACCGATAGAGACTAATTAAGTAATTTTAAAAAAATAAACTAAAAAGGACTCAGACACTGGATTTCTATCAAGTTACACAGCATTTCTTTCCACAGCACTTTAGAATGGTATCCTGCTATGATAGGCTCTCAACTAAGTGAACATATTTTCCTGATCTGATTCTGTGCATCCAACTCTAACAAGAACAACATGGTTTCTATAGCTAAGAGATTCATTATTCAGAACATATCTTTGCTGTCATATGCACAGGGCATCAAACTTCAGATAAGACAGATCAGACTACATGTACTGTTTAGAGATGCTTCACTATGCCATTCGTTTCGAGTTAGAGCAGCATCTTCCTATCTACCCTAACAATCTAGGTAACTAGATTATTATTATTAAACCAAATTCAGACTCTCTTCTTCACTTGATGTGATTAGGTTCTTCTACACTATTTCCACTTTGAAAATGAAGAATACTACATAGCTTCACTTTCTAGGTTGTTCCCATTCAGAAGCAGCCAACAAGAAAGTATCCAACAACAAAAACCTGCTTAACGTCTGCATTTAAGATAAGTGGCCTCTAAAGAAGAACACAGAATCCAGTGCAACTGCCTTTGGCCCAGAGCACACCAGCATTAAGAGATACAGCAAAGAGACTTTTTGCCCCAATACAGTTACAGCTATCACTGCAAAAATCAAAGCCTAACATTTTACTTCCTACTTGAGGACAGAGGATGTTGGATGAGAACAAAAAAACACCCATCAACAAAACTACTACATATATCCAGGTGATGTGACATGAATAAAGGGAAGTTTATGTTCAGGTACAATCATTGTCAAAAGCCAGTGCCACGACACAGTATACACAGGGCGCAAACTTGCATTTAGAAAACCTAAACTTCACTCATGCTTTTTACCTAAACCTGCCACGTGTCCTTGAGTAAGAACACTGGGAAGTATTACTTGAGTTACATGGTGTAGGATCATCCAAAAAAAGCCTTATTACTGTATTATGGAAATACCTTTTATATCCTTCTTTTTGATGCTAAGCCCAACCTATTCCAAATGGTTAGCAGGGCTGTTTCCCAACAAAAGAGAAACAGGACCATCTGAATCAATAATTGCCTATTTTCATCCCCCAAACCTCCTACATCAGAAGATGATCATAAAACAAGTCATATTTTGCAGCAATTTAACATGTTTTTATTACTTCAAGAGATCTTGATTTACTGTTACTGAGGGCTTGAGGTAAAACACGGCTGAGCACAGTTCCACTGGACTGTGACAAAATATACTGAAATAAATCTTAGTCAACAAATCACCTCACCTTCAAGTTTCATTTACAAATGCATCTGCACTAAAAAAGCTCTGTGAATTTAACCAGCAAATTGATGGCATTTCAACAACAGCAAAAAATATGGCATCCCCTGAGCTAGTAACTTTCATTAGTAAATGGAAATAGGCTAAGATTTCCCATATTAAAAAAGTGGGGAAAACTCCTGTACACACCATTTACAGTTTACTACAGCACATTCTCTTGACACGCAAGAAAGGCATGCACAGTAAAACTGTTCTTCTTCCCTTGTAACAGCTGCTGACATTAAAGACTTCACCCTAAAATGTAGCTATAAGTTTGAATGCCTGGTTTGTGGCTATGCATCCTATAAATTATACTAAATAATACATGACAAAGAGACAGGTTCATCATTAACTCTAGATTTCTGTAGGATAAAAATATTATTTATCCTTTGCTTCTGTCATGCATTTGAAATAATGAGATTACGAACTGACAATCTCTAATTTTGAAAAAGCAAAACTCCTGAGGAGAGAGAGAGGTGAATAATCAATAAAGAGCTGCTTTGAATGGCGAATACATAAGGAAACAGTTTACACTACGTTTGCCTTAACCTCTCTGATGAAGCCTACCACAACTGCTTTGCTGTATTTTAGGTTTTGTGGAAGCCTAAGTTTAATAATAAACAGGCTGGTCCCAGATAAATGGGACCTTGTGAATGAAGCCTTGTCCCTCTCAACAGCAATGCAAGCAGATGCAAGAATTAGTTGGTCACACATGGACAAATATTAGAGTATAGTTTAATACTTTCAATGGCTAAAATTTAACTGCCCTACACCGTTACCACTTGGGTAATCTTGTACCAAGTAAATTACATTACTGATATTTGCAATTACATAAATGATACCTGTACAAAAGGTAAACCTGTATTTTTAATATATAAACTATGCTAATAGATTCAACCAGAACTGTATTGTCCCCATGATCCAATTAGGATCTGGAATCAGAAGAAAGTCTCTAGTTAACTAATTTTTGGACAGTCTCTAGAGGCCTTGGACATATCCAAAATATGGCTCAAAATTATTACAAATTTAACAGCTATTACACTTCTCATGCACGAAGGTTCAAAAGTTTGAAAGATAATGCACTTTCATATTAATTCAAAATTACAATTAAAGGTGTTAGAAGTCAGTCCAATGTTTCCTAGAGCTAAACAAGATGTCTTCCCCACCACTATTCATTGCTTGGTATGTCTTGAACCCCTAAGTATATACTTTATTTTAAATCCTAGTGTATCTCTACTCAGAGATCCAACCCATTAAAACGTAAACTCATGTGAAATCAGAAGAAAAGGCTAGAAAGGACCTCAAGAAATTGCCTACCCTACTTTCCTGTTCCAAAGCAGGATCAACTGTATCTATGTCGCTCCTGGGAGACATCTGTCAACTCTTTAGTTACAGGTTTCCCAACAGGCTACATTAAAAAACATTCTCACAGTCTTTTCCAATATTTAACAATCTTTTTCGTTAGAAAGTTCTAAGATCTAAACTGAACTTTTCTTCCTACAATGTAATCCATCACTTCTTGATCTCTGTGGCCATACTGAATTGCACTAACTATTCCCCCTCTCTCTACAGCAGTCCTAAATCCTTAAAAACTTGTCTCTCTTACTAATTTACTAGGAAAAAATATTCCCATTTTCTTAATGGGTGAAATTTTCTGCACCACTGGTCTTTCTTATTATTCTGCCCTGGACTTTTTCCATTTTGTCCACATCTTTCTTGAAAAGTGTGTTGAATCAGACACATTTCGCATGAGTCTCAATGCATGCCATGTAGAGCAAAAGGATTGCTTCCTTTGCCTTCAGACTATCTTGCTCACACATTTATAAAACCTCATGTTGTCCCTGATTTTTTGCAGCGAAACTTAGTTGCCTCACATTTGCCCTGGCATGTCCCTAACCTTTCCCAGATATTTTCTGCAGACTTGCTATCTCATTACTTTTAATTTTGTATTTTAAATTTCACTGAGCACCAAATAGCTTACAATCATACTTGCTCAGCCACCTCCAAGTTTGTTAGACCATACCTACAATTTGTTAAGCTCAAACTGAATTCCAATTAGGTTCTTCACTATTTCTGTAGCTTCTCCCAGTTTCCTACCTACAAATTTATTAAGCATACTGTAGTCATCATCTAAGCTGTTAATACAAATAGTGACTGGAACCAGAGTAAGACACACCCCAGCGAGACCCTGCTGAAACACAGCCTGACAATGAGATCTTCGTAACCATTCCGTAATATGGTTATCCATCTGCCATCATTACAATTTCATCCAGACGGTACTTCCTTAGAACGTTCGTGAGAACAATCAGATGAGGTAATGTCAGCAGCCTTGCTAAGGTCAATGTGTACAATTTCTATGTTGTCCATACTAGAGTGACCTGTCACCTTGCCGATGAAAGAAATACGCTTGGTTTGACACTATCTGTACAGTGATAAATTCACATTGTCCTCTTGTGTTTGTAGCACCTGTTTAAGTAAGCACTTGGTTCTATTAATCATATATGGGCAGGTAAAACGCAAAGAAAAAAAAATGAAGAGAAGTTTCACTGCCACAAAACTTTCCCTAAATGTAATTTATAAAGTAACATCTTAATAAAAGAAAGCAAGGCAATGGGAATGCCCTGTCTATTCTGAATCTAAAATGTGAACTGTTAAGACTTATTAGCTGTATCTCCTCCGCACACGATATTAAAAATCTCTTGCAACTAAAACTGAATTTGTTGTTGTGTCAACACATGGCAGGGCAAATGAACAGGAATTGGGGGACCAGGTAATTCATATTTGTAAACAAAGAAACAATGCAACATAATTCTGGGATCTACACTTGATGTAAAAGGATAAATCCACCTGTCTCTCTCTCTCTGTATATTTTAGAAGATATCATGGGATATTTTTATACTGTATTACAAAGTCTCATCGTTTTTTTACAAAATTAGTTGCTTCTCTGAGTTAAAAAAAAATGTGACATGGTATCATCAGTTTGTGTTTGCTTCCTGAGCAAAGGAATTTTATTTATTTTTTTATTTATTGCCAGCACTGACTGTAAGTTTGTTTGAGGTTTCCTCCTCTCCTTATCAGTGGGACAGCATTCTGAGCCATTCCTCCAACATCACAAACACAAATAGACCAACATATACTGTCATCTTAACCTTTAAAGAACTGCTGACATCTATCAAGCACTGGAAGCAATACTGCCCCACCCTAAGACACTTCCTGATGACCTGAAGACATTATCTGTTCTTTCTAATACCAAACTTACAATTCAAAACAAGATTATTTGTGAGTTCTTCCTCTCAGCTCAAAGCTCTGCACCCCAGCACAGAGCTCAGTGTCAAAAGGGTGATCTAATCCTACATCCTTCCACACTTCAGATTGGAAACTTCTCCATGTTCTGCCAGTCACCTAAAATCTCTCCTCCTTTTTCCTGAAGAACCGCCCTAGTCCCTGAGCAAAACAGTACACTTTATCAACTGGCTTTTACAACTGTTCCCTGCAATGTCTAGACTTTGCCAAGTCCTCTCCAGTCCAGTTTCAGAGCTTTTTGCGATCTTTTTCTTCACCGCAATGTCATGAGCAGCGTAAAAGGCTGGTGAAGTGACATTTGACCTCTATTCAGCCTTGGCTGATCTGGTCAACTGGTCGTTTTACCACCGGAGACTTGATGCAGTCCTCCTCTTTCCCTCACAGCATATGCCTTCTCTTGCTCTTTTGAAAAGAGTATGTACTTTAACTGCTGCAGAAGAGAAAAGAAATAGGGAAAATAAAAAGTACTCAGTCTTTAAAATGGCTAACAAGTAACATGCTCAATACAGGTAAAAATCCAATATTCCCAATCACTGCATCTTTAAAGAACTAACTGGCAATTAATCACCTGCTAAATGATTTTAAATCTGGCATCATATTAACTAAGATATGTGGTGCTCACAATAGGATTGGGACCACATTTTTAGTTTGGAACGGTAAAGATAAAGTCAGCTAAAGCCCCTGCAAATATTTATTCTGTTCCTTATCTATGATGTCAGTTTGGTTATGCAGTTCATATCTGAGAATTGGTTTAAGATTCTCATTTTTCAGATAGTATGTAATCATCAGAGTTGTGAAAGTCAAAAGAATTTGTTTTGTTAATGACATTTTAAGAAAAAATTTTGCACATAAATCCACAACTTGTACCATGAAGAACAACAGGATATTGCTAGCAAAGCAATTAATGCTAAATAACAGGCTCATGACGTTTGAATAACATATACTCTAAATAATTTAAAACCTTAACTTTTATCCCTAGCAGTTCTGTTGACAGTAGCACTGCTTCGACATTCATCAAAACCACACTCTCCTGATTTGTTCTGGCTAAATCTGTACTTCAGGTATTTTAAGATGAAATCTCTTATTGCAAATACTTCCCGGTATCCAAGGACTTTATAAACAAACAAAAGACTGGCCCAAAGAAAACAAGATTACTTCTCTGCCACCACTCTTGAGCAGTACACTTATTTGACAGGACTGGCAGCATTACACAAAGCTTACCAACACAGTCTTGGTCTGCTCTGAAAAGTAACCACAAAATTCAAGCTTCACCTGAGCCAGGATGGCATGCAAAAAACCCTGCTGTCTTTGATTTATAGAGGTTTGGTTGTACACAAGACAAAAGAGTTACATGGAAATGCAATAACACAGTTGCTAGCCTGGATAATTGAGGATAAATTCTTAAAAAGTAAGGAACAAACCAGGAGAGAAACCGCAACAATAAGATTTCCAAGTTCAGGACTAATACTGGTCCCAGTACAAAAGACAGCTGAAATCAGCAAGCAAAGGATAATCCTTCAAAATAACAAAAGCAACACATACAGATCAAACGTGAGTTTTGTCTCATCATGCACTAGTACCTTAGTAACTCCTTTCCATATTTTCCACGTCACACTCAGGGGCAAAACCCCATACATTCAGATACTCTATCTTAAAACAACAAACTTTAAACTGTTTCAGAAGACAACAGCAGCGCAGAAGGTCATTAAACAGGAAATTATGAACAATTAACAGCTATAAGCACAATGACATCAAAACTGAAATTTATATAGGAAGATGAAGTATAAATATCAAGTTTCTAACTGCTTTTAACAACTTCTGTAATTCCCTGGGAAGTAAAATTTTCCTGCTTTGTTTCTAACAGTAGAGAAAATTCTTAATCCTTTAAAATCTCTACTCCCTAGACAGCATCTACAGCAATCTGTAAGGCAGCTACAAATACTTCACTTTTCACTTCCTCTTATTAAAAAATAGTCTTAACCATTTCCTTTAACCGCAATACCACATATTGTGTGGTTATCTCTTGTAACTTGAGTTTCGGTATCATCTTCAATGGAGGAAGCCATGAGAATCTTGAACAGCAGTTTTGGAATTGACTGTTTTCAGAGAGGAAAAAGTTTTAAAAAAGAAAAAAAAAAAGAAATAAAGAAAAATAAAGTGTTCCAAGAAGCCAGCTATGCTGCAGCTGGTCTGAAGAGACATCCACAATAAAACACAGTAATCAATCCCAAGACTTCTGGGGCTCACTAGAGCTAGCTAGTTACCACTGTCAAGCAGTACTTACTGCAGCTGAAGAAAACAACTATTTGAATCACAAATCACTATATGAATACACAGAGTGGCGTCTCGGACATCTCCAGATTCGCAAAACTATATGTCACACAGTAATCAAGCCACTTGGTCATGCCTCCTGTCTCTCTATATGTAAGACCTATGCAATTTTGGACTCAGTTCATGGCATTTGCAGGAAAAACTGGTGTCCCCTGTAGCACTGATGCTCCCCTACCGAGAACCTATCCATTTGCATCACTTCACTAACATGAGTAACAGCAGAAGCTACCACCATATGGGCAAACGTGCTCAGGGCTCTGCCATCTAAACGTGCCAGCAGAAACACGTCTGTAGGCACTGGACCGCTTAACAGGAGTTAAGTGTCCCCAAATCAGAACACTGGTCATGAAAACAGAGTCCGCCCTCACAATGGTTAAGGCATAGCTGCATGTCAAGACGAGGTTTAATTTTTCCTGTCTCATTTCCTGCCTTCTCCCGCCAAAGCACGGCTATGCGCAGGAGAAATTCCCCTCGCCTGTTTTTCTCTCAAAGCATAACAAGCGCACACACAAATGACTTCCCCATTTTGATGCTTTTCCCTCTAAATTGGGAATTTCTCTTTTGTGTTAAAAGTATGATTATATTGTTACAATTATTACGTCGAAGCACGTTTCCAACGTACAAAACTGTAAACTAAAAGGAACCTCATTTCTATTTCAGAAAGACAGGAATTCGCAATAATTTAGTCAGAATGCTTTATTTACGTCAGTGAAGATTTGCAGGAACACTCAAGTGCACATCAACCACCGACATTGCTTTGGATCAACACTGACTTCTGAATACTTCCATCATTTGGGTTTTCTTCCTGGAAACACCACCTCTATTAAAATCAATATCGCACTTGGTGTAGCCAAGTAGCCCTTACTACTTCTGGAATGCAAGTCTCCCATATGAGCAAAACAATTTGACAAAACACATCCTTTACCTCAGATCTGTTAGGCAGGATCGCTCCTGACAGAAGCCTGGGTTCTGAAGTCAGAGCGATCAAGTAAGCACCTGAAACTCTCCAACTCCCTCTGCTACTGCTGCAGTGCAGGCCAGCTGAACCCAGCATGCGAACGGCACAGAAATTTTAACATGCTAAACCTGCAAAGGTATGCTCGTTGCTTGAATGTAATAACTAACATTTTCTTTGAAATAAGAAAACCCTCTCAGAAAAGTAATTGTGTTCAGGGCAAAGCAATAAAATCCTCGCTAATATTCATTACTGGAAGTGGATGGAGCAGCCGTACACATTCAGATAACGTATGGCGCGTTAGGAAAATTAAGCTGGTAAGGACACATGAAGCGCCCGGAGCAGGGGATGGCCGTGAACTACGTTCTTCCATATAGGAAAGCACAACGATTTCCTCCAGAAGAGAAATTAACTCAGCAGGGAGGCGTAACCCATCCTTTCCGTCCATACCGAGACCTGCCGCTTCCTGCACCGCCAAACCACCTCACCTATGCAAACACCGAGTTATTTCATCTCGGGAAGGCGGGGAGCAGTTCTAGCACCCACGACAGCTTCAAACATCTGCTCCATCTCACGCCGGGAGCTGCTAAGCAACCGCGCGCCTCGAACTTATTGAAATTAAACTTACTAATTTTACCCCAAACCCTTCCCTCCGGTAGCGACACGTTTCGCAACTCGGCATGGGAAAGCCCGGGCTGAGCAGCCCACTCCCGGCTCCCGTGACTCACGCACGGCGGGGCGGGAGCGGCTCCGGGCGGCACCGGCTGCCGCGGGCGCGGGGGCCGCGCCGGGCCTAGGCCCCGCGGCGGGGGGCGCCGGGCCTGCGGGCGTCGCGCAGCACCGGGCCTCCCTCCCTCCCTCCCTCCCTCCCGCCAGGTAGCGAGGCGGCGGCCGCCCGGGAAGCCCCGGCCCGCCGCCGCCCCCGGGCCCGCAGCGCCTGACCGCGGCGGCGGCGCAGCTCCCGCCGCCTCCCCACCCTGCCTCTCGGGCCCCGCAGCTAGGCCGCAGCGCGGCCGGGTGAGCCGCAAGCCGCGCGGCAGCGGCGGCGGAGCGCCGGGCCGGCCGGGGCCCGGTCGGGCGGCCGCGGGGATCGCGCCGGGGCGGTTCCTCCCCCCGCCTCCCCGTCGGGGCCCCCGCACCTTCTTGATGTTGTAGAGCCGGGTGAGCATGCCGACGCCCCGGTCGTTCAGGATGGTGAGCTTCTCCGCCAGCTTCTGCTGGCTCGGCTGCAGCACCGACCGCGACATCCTGCCCCGCTGCCCTCCGCGCCCCCGGCCCGGGCCCCGCCGCTCGCAGCCCCGCCGTGGCGCGGCCGCCTGCCCGGCGCTGCCTCCCGCCGCCGCCGCCGGCCTCCTCGCTGCTGCCTCCGCGGGGCGTGGCCACGGCGGCGCGGCGCGCGTCACGTGGGGCGGCTCTCGGCCGCCCCCTGCGGGCGGGCGGCGGCGCGGCGGGGCCCGGAGTCCGCCGGGCGCGGAGCCCCCGCCGCGGGCCCGGCCTGCCGCCGCCGGAGGGGAGCCGGCGTCCCGGTGCTGAGGGCAGCCCCTCCGCCCCGCTGGAAAGCACGGGGTGCGAACGTTAGGTTCGCTTACGTAGGGTGGCGGGTCTTAACATCAGACCCCTTAGGCTGTATTTTAGGTAGAGTCCCGAGGTGGGCTTCAAAATCGTGAAGGACATCCATTTTTCTTCAGGGTTTATAACAAAACCCGAATTTTTTTACTTAATCGACTGAAGTCAAGAACCGAAGCTCAGAAAAGCATTGCACAGCGTGTATTGACACAGTTCTCATCGATCGCCGGTGACCCTAATTTTCTGAGGGCGCTTCTGTCGGCACCACGGAACCGCACCCGCGATGGGGTCCAGGAAGCAGAAAGAACCCAGGGACACCCACGGAGCGGGGGCTGCAGGGAGCCAGCGGCCCCCTGCCACTTACGAGGCTCTCGCCTTTCCCCCGAGCCGTGGCTCTCGACCGATGTACAGCAAATTCAGAGAAACACCATTTCGCCTATTAGATGAGTCACATCACTACTATTTTTTGCTCTTGAAGCCAGGGGAATTAAAAGCATATATTTTTAAGGAATAGTGAGATTTCCATGCCGTGAATGTCAGCGAGAGGCTTCCACAAGGGCTATCCCTTACCGCAACCTGTGACTGAGAGGGTTGCACTGCTGCGCGGCCAGCTCAGCCAGCTGGGATGCAGGGCTCCCAAGCCTAGTTCATGGGAGACAGGCTTAAGAATTAACCTTCTAATCTCATTTTTTCATAACAGCACCACCCCCTGTGCCCTTTTTGCATATTAATACTGCTATTTAATTTTCAGTTCGCACTTTTGCATTAGAAATCAGGATCAGACAATCCCGGTCTTTTAGCGGTTTTAAACTAATAGATTTTAGAAAGCATGGAAACAAATGTGAGAAGCCTAAATGTAATTAAATTGTTACTGATCTCCTTCTTCACTTTAGCAGTTACAAGATAATTTATGATTCAGAATGAAACCAGGAAGCAAGAACTTAGAGTTCCAATCTTAAATCTGCTATTGACTCATTCTTTGGCCTTTATTAGATGATTTTCTGCCTCAGCTTTGTGTCCAAGAGCCGGGAATACCTAGCAACAATGTTGTAATGATTAATTAGGTTAGACCTGACCTTTTGCTACTGGAGTCTACAGAAAACATCAGAGACATTCAAATCGGTATTTAAATTTATAAAGCATAAAACACTATGTAATTTCAAAGTATTTCATGAATAATATCTATAGTAATATTTTTACACAAAGCTTTTTCCTTCTATTATTAATTAATTTTTTAAAAATATCAAATATAATGTTTCTAGTTGCAATAAAGATGTTTCCCATGCAGTTGCACTGCAAAATAAGAACAAATGCTATTGCTGAAAGCAATTTTTTTGTTTCTCACCTACAGCTAAAACAACAGCAGCCCATTTTTAATCCCATATTCAATTATTTTTCAGCCATATTGAGTCTTCTGGAAGTTTCAAACATTAACAATCACAGAATTTGTAATTTATATAGAGCCAAGCAAGTGGAATGATACAAACATCGTGACAGTTCGTTGGGAGTTTTTGTATGTCACATTGACTGATGTATGATCTAATATCCCCATCTTTCTTCCTCTGGAATTAGTAGAGAAACTATGGATTACAATGAAGCCAAGGCATTTGGTTTTGATACAATTTGCACTTATAGAGCTCGCTGGAGAACTTTCAAGCTCTCTGTAACTACTAATGTAGTTCTCAACATGAAAGCGATCACTGTTGCTCTCCACAGTGCACAGATAACAGGCTGAGGCACAGAAGGGAAAAATGACTGACTTTCTCCTTTGCAGTAATGGCAGAGCATCCTGTTTTTAAACTCCCACGCTATTCATGAGGCTGTTTACAAGATCCTATTACAACAAGCACCCCTGGTTGCTGTAATTTTTTTAAATGCAAATGGTGCTGAATGAGCTGCATTTCTTGAAAACATACTGAGTATTGGAATAGGGAAAGGAGCAGTATCAGTAAACAAGAATTTCTGATACAAGGAATTTTTACTACCATGCAGCCATGCAGACCTAATACTAAATAGATACCTGAATTATCACTGTAATGTGGTTAGTCACAGACTTTTAACAACATTCTTCTAACACGCAAGCAGATACATTAAAACAAAAAAAAAATCTCCTCTTTAATTAGAGCCTGACAAAGTAGACCAGATGTTTTCGAGTACAGAGTGTCCCTTACCACCCTCCGCAAAACAAGGTTTTTCAGCAAAGGTATCAGCGAGGTGCCAAGACCTGATTAGGAAAAGGTGGTGTACCATATCTCAACTCAGAGAAAGACAGGAAAGGTGAGTTCAAAACTCAGTGACAGAAGATGTTACTGCCCTCGCAGACACAAGATGCCGCTGATCACATAATTGGCAGCATCTTGCTAATCCGAGTGTCAGGACTGGTGTTAAGTTTGGAACTACAAAGCATGCATTTTTTCCTCTTCCTTTTAAACACTTACCACTTATTAGAAGGAGAAAATGCGCACATCTAGGGAAGATACAGTATAGCCGAAAAGTTAGGTTTCATAGAAACCACATCAAAAAAACTGGGAAACCTTTGCTATATGCGAATGAAGAAATCACAGTAACAGAAAGCAGATGTCACCGAGATCAAACTTGGTTAATGTGAATGTGTGTACTTAGGCAGTCAACAGTTTTGTCATCGCTTTTAATGGCGGCAGGGTAAAGCCCATGTTGTCATACTACTTTTGCTTCAGCTTTAGGTAGAAACTGCGGGAATATGTATAGGTTTTCAGCAGGAAGATTTATTGTGTATTAGACTACAAAAATGTCTGCATTGTACAATCTGGGTTCACCAGTCTAGCAGCAAGCATAACAATAAAGTAGAAATACAAGCTTTGTCAGTAATAGCATAGCTCTTACAGGTGTGGCAAAATTAAATGAAGGGAAGAATAAGGCTAACAATTACTTTTAAAACACACAACTACTATTTGCTTGATGATTTATTAATGATTAACATTTAAACAGCTTTCTATATTTATTCCAAAAGTACGAGTTTAGGGCAAGTTTCAAACAGCACTTTAGATTTGGCTCGAGCTCAGCTCTAGTCCTTTTAAAGTCATCTTTCTGTTCAGTTCAGAGTTTAATTGTACTATTCACTATGGGGCTTTCAGACAGTAATGAAAATGTTGTTTGAGAAGCTTCAAAAGAATAATCGCCAATAGTATATCAATTCTACCTGGTGTTCAGTGAGGCATGTAAAATGGTATGTATACTTTTCTAGCATTGCTACTTTAAAACATGTAATCGACAATTTACTACCGCAGAGTAGACTGTATTGCCACCTAAGTCTTTGCTACACTTCTAACTTACATTTCTGTAGAAGTATTTATTTATATATATATATATATATATTTCCTTTCCTGTCTGCATTTTTTTCCTTGGTTTAACTTCTTCTGACTTGGGGACTATTCAAAACTGCATGACCAGGAGTTTCAGTGAAATGGCAGCCATCAGGAGCGGCACTCTCTGAGTGACCTAGCATGGTCCACTGCATGATTTCTGCCTATTTGGCCAACAGAAGCCAAGAAGCAATTTTTACAGACTCGTTTTGTTCAATATTTCCTTTTCAGGTAGAAACAATTCAAAACACAAAGCCAAATTGTTATTTGAACAGACAAGAATTTTTAAATGGTCATCATAATCCCAATTATTTGGGTCATGCCATAGTATTTATTTGTTAATAATACATAAATATTTATTACATTGTTAAACTTGCATGTGAAGGCACACAAGCTGAAAACTTTACCATACAAAGGCTATACCATTGTTTAGATCACCTATAAAAATAATAAACAGCATTGAACAAACACAGTTGCCTTTATCAGACAGACTTTTAATCTTATCTGAAGGAGCAACAGGTTCAAAAGACCTATCATCCTCACTAAGCCAAGCTGACAGATTCATTATAATCTACAATTTTCTTGATGAATCCAAACCAATTTCATTATTTAATCTGTCATGAAGCCAACATGTCTGCAACTTCCCATGCTCTCTTTTTTCCCCTCTCTTTAAAGGTATTTGGGCATTATTTTAATCTATTCTCTCATTAACATGCAAGCTCTTATGTGTGCCAGCTCACTGTTCAATTTTGTGTGTGTGTGTCCAAGTCCTTCTAGCCGAGGTTGTATATGACATACAGCAGTTGCTCAGAGATACTAGGCCTTTGAAGTGAAAAGAAAAGAACATGAACATTGGATAGGGAGAGCATAAAAGAGGTGTGCAAAGCCAGTTTGAAACAGATGGTGAATACTATAGCAGCTATTCTCTCAGGCGTTGCAGAAACCTGCCAGTTTGAGAATGCATGAGCACGTCTTTTCTCACTGGAGGGACAAGAATGATGAGCCTGCTCCAGAACTTCTAGTCTGACACTACGTGAATGAGCCTTAATCAGTAGACAAGCAGGTTGTTATCAACATTGAGAGCTAGCTTTCTCAGTGTGTCCCAGGTCTATGACTAACCAGTAATGCTTAACTGGCAAATCAAATGTCAGCCTGGTGGCTATGGAAGTTTGTGACAGCAGGAAGAAAACTGGTTACGTGTGAGCTATCAGTGTGTCTAAACAGAATGAGCTTAGAAAGTATTGGTGGGCTAAGATTTGGCTTGTTTCAGCCTGAAGCACTGATTACTTTTAGAACAGAGGTGGAATCAAAATGGTACGTGAGATCCAATTGTATAGTTTCAGAGTTAGGATTACAGTTAACTCTGGCAGAAACCACTGAGCAAATGGCTTAAAGAGTTTTCTTGCTGGCTATCAAACAAAGCTTAGGAGGGCTGTCAGAATGAGTCACCCAACTAAATTAATGTCTTGAACTGATATGGGTGTAGACCTTAAGTTAGGTTTCTAGGCAGGAGTTACATCATCAGCTTTAAAAACACCGTGATAAATACTGAAGTCAGAAAGGGCACTGGATTAGGAGTCCAACCAGATTAGAAGGGACATTTTATTTGCAGTTTCCTTACGGGCTGAAGAGTCAAGAAGAACCAACAGTGATCTCAGAGATGTCTGTGAGGCCACTAAATAGAGACAGAATGCCTAATGGGCTTGCAAATCTTTATCCTGAAGATGATTTAGCCTATGCTAACTGCCCACTGACCAGAATAAACCACGAGCGATCAGTTTGCAAAGAATGATCTCTGTCCTCTTTGAAACTGGGATGTGGTCAGAAAGTTGTGCGTTGATGCTGGAATACAGATGCCAGCTAGTCTAACAGGACCCATTCAAGGTGGTCCTGCACACAGAAAAATTGTGGGGCTTCTGTTGGCCCCACATTTTTCAGAACCTTCACCTACCTACAGAGCCTTCTTTGGCAGGCACAGAGCTCGTGTGCTCTGACCTACTTTCTTTAGCCTCTGTTACACTTCTTCTGTCCTAGATAAATGGGGTAGCACCAGGGACTAATGCATGGCTACAGTGATAAATGTACAAAAATAACCTATTAGAGGTTTCTTTGCTGCCTCCCTCTCCCTTTCTCTCATAAGAATCCGGGGGAATTACCGGGACATACCTCTTTAAATACTATACCTTTTATGGTTCATCCAGCCAAGACTAAGAAAAAAGCCCTCTGCCTTAAATTTACCCTACATTTAGGGGAGGAAAATTTTAGCCAAGGAACACCCAAAGAATGAAGCGTTTTCCCCCACTGTTTCTAGGAATCACCTTTACCAGTCAGTGGGGACCTTGAATACTGATTACAGTAAAAAATCAAGCTAAAATGTTCCCCTTAAAAGTCTGAGGTTTACATATGACAGAAAAGTCCAACTGTAGATTTTTATAGATAAAATGTGCGGGGAAAAAAGCAAGCTAGTGGAGAAGGATGACACAAGCATCACCCAAATTGTCACACCCATGAGCTATGATCAAACTGGGAAAAAAAATTTGAAAAACTACTACAGTTATCTTCCACATTTCCATCTGTAATATTTTCTCCATTTGACAAAGAAATATGAATCATTTGCTGGTATAAAAAAACATAACAGTTGTTTCACACAGCACAGAAATACGCAACTTAAAGCAGAAATGGAAACAATACTGTGATAGATATGACAAAAGTCTATCGCCAGTATGCAGTGTGAATCCCTATGTGTGGAGAAGGGTAGCAGGACAGGATAAGGCTGTGAACACTAAGGAGTGCTCATATTTCAAATAATTGTAGCTCAGAACTAAAGTTCAGTGGTTATTAAGATTGCTACAATAAAAGTTATATGTGGTCATCACTTCAAATTTACATCACTTGAAAAAACAGACGTGGTGACTCTGCATCTTAACAGTTGCCGTTCAAATAGCCTCATTTGTTGAGCTCTTCTTTGAAATAATGTACAGAAAATTTTGCTTATGGGGAACCAGGTATAGTAATTTTACTACAGGAAGCATAAGTACTACGAAAGTACTTGCTTCCTAATGATTTGTTCTCTAGGGAAACACTGCATGATTGCCTTCACTGAAGTAGAGGATGAGATATCAAAGAACTTGCTTGCATAGATTAGTTGAACAACTAATGTTTTGTGTATTTTTAAATATTTTTTCAATTTAAGTAATACTTAAGAATTATAAAGCAGCATGTGAAATAATACAAACACAATTTTAAGAATGGCTAAAAGGTAATAAAATCATTAATTGTAAGATCTATACCAATTATTCCTAGTGGATCTCCTTAGACAGATTAGTTCTACTGCATTTAGGGCTTTTCACATACATTTCTTCTTTACTGATAAAATTTTCAGGTTTTTGGTTCTTTTAGTGTTTGTGGGTTTTTTAATACTTTTTAAAGGATGTTCCCCTAAATATCTTTTAACATGTTTGAAAATAGTTTGGCTTATAGGTATAACCCATTTTATCTCTCTCTCTCTCTATCTTCCAGGGTTGGGTTTAGATTTTGTTTTTGCTGCAATATTTTGTGATGTTGAAAATGAAACTGGTAGTGACCTAGCATGTGCTACTCACAAAAAATAATCATCTCTAATCCAGGAAAATTTTTTTCCTTCATAGATAGTGCTCATGTCAGAAATAGTCTCTTGTTCAACTTGCTGAATTACGTTCCAGTAACAAGGGATGCCATTAGCAAAGTAGCATCAGAGATTTCATCTGCTTGAATTAATGAAGCGCATTGTTTAGGGTTGGACAGAAAATAGCTATTCCACCTTATGAAATATTGTGAAGTTTTAAAATTAAGGTGAAGCCAAGAACTCTCAGTGCTGCTCACAAGTCATTGACTGGTACTCTAAATACTCAACAGCCTTTTTGGTAGGACATGTGTTCTGACAATCAAACTTGAATGGAAATCTTTCACATTCAAGGAAGTGTTATTCAGTAAGCTTTCAGTGATTTTGAAAGTGTGGTTAAAACATGTTGGGGGGAAAAGGAAGAAAGAAAAATACTGGTCATGACCTGTTTTGACAAAATAGTCCCAAAAGTGAGAAATCTTCCTAATTAACATGTTATCAAAGTAGTAAATTAAGTACATCAAATGTATTCATCTTGACATCCAAATTTGTATTTTTCTACCATTAGCCTAAGTCTAAATTAATTACATGTTTTTTCTAAAGTAAATCAGAAAACATTGCTACATGATCTTGAACTTTATGGTCTACACGTAAAAATTAATTCCATATAAAAAAATCAAATAATTAATCAATTTTAATAAGCAAACAGAATGGAAGCTTTTGGCTACTTTAAAAGTAATGATTAAATAAGATAAAGTTAGCAGTAACTTTTGAGTTGAAGCACAATGATTCTGTACTTTCTCTTTAATGAAGTACTCAAAGAGGAGACATAATAACCCTGACCTTTCAGTCTGTCTGCTTATTGAAGAATAAAAGAAAAATATTAAACGCTAAGAGACAGTTTAGGTCAATCTGGGTCATTCTTTGACTCTGCAGTATACCGAAAATGATTAGTTTTTTCTGAGTGTGTGCGTGCCTATGCGTATATTCCAGGATGTCACCTCTTTTTCTAGAAATGTATTTCCTTTAAGTTATCAGCTTCCTTCTTGTTTTTGAAGCCCTGGTTTTCAAATACTTTCAGCTATTCCCCAAATATTGATAGATGCATCTATCTCAGTCCTCACAGCAAAAATAAATCCCAGCAATACCGCTTTCTTTGCTGACACATCCAATATCACATTACAAACTTAGTTACGATGGTAGTTTTTATCCCATCAACACTATTGACTAGTAAGGCTTTACTCTGTCAGCTGCAATTTGTATTCTCTTACAGTTCACAGATATAGCTTCTGGGGTCAGGGATTTTAAGTAATTAAAATATAAAGTGATTTTATGGAATTTTTAAACTTTATAATGCTAAGCTTACTCATTCTTATT
This sequence comes from Ciconia boyciana, assembly GCF_034638445.1. Classification (NCBI taxonomy): domain Eukaryota; kingdom Metazoa; phylum Chordata; class Aves; order Ciconiiformes; family Ciconiidae; genus Ciconia; species Ciconia boyciana. The sequence continues at coordinate 38,402,500 of NC_132943.1, read as the reverse complement.
ATTCACTTGACCAGAAAGAAAATAAAAACATAAGAACTTGGTCAGACCAAGAGCCCATCCAGCTCAGTATCCTGTCTCTATCCCTGGCCAAAGAATGGAGCACTAAGGAAGAGTGTGAGAACAGACCGAGCATGTACCACTGCCTCTGCAGAATATACTCTCAGACTCCAACAGCTTATGGCTTGGGACCTTTATGAGCCAGAGACGCTCTCTTGCATTTAACACCTGTTGATCTACTACTCTTCTATGAATGTGTCCATCGCCTTCTGAACCCATGCAAAACTTTTAGGATTCTGTAGCAAAGGCTCACTTGGCTTAACTGTGTCTTGTATATAGGAATTTGAAGAAATAACATAGGCCAGCTCCTGCCTGAATATATTTGTACTTTGAGAGGGAAAGAAAAATTAGACCTCTCCTTGTTAGTGGGACAGAAGTTATTAGGAAGCTCTGGGCTGGCTGGATCAAGCTATAGACGTAGAATGAGATAGAGCAGAGATAGCTTCATTTTCCTTCCCTGCCTGCAGGGAACTTCTTCCCACACACAAGCATGCAAGCACAACACAATATTAGCAATATGCTAAGGCAAGAAAAGGGCGTGCACAGGAACCGTATTCCAAAAATTTTTTTTGCAGGAAGTGAGATGCTATGCTTATGCATGTTCCTCTTCACCTTAACCCCTACATATAGAAGGCATCTCTTAATGGTAAAAGGTCCTACTTCCATGTCTGACTAAGCTAATCTACAAAAGAATTCTCCTACTGCATTTGGTTTATGATCCTGACTAGAAACTATAATGGTTTTCTTCTTGAACTCTGTGAAGCTAGAAAAACTTGCTATGCATCCTGGTACAAACTGTAACATTAATATTTTATTATGCCTGTGGAAGCTACACATAAGCAAAAGCTACACATAAGGTGCTACAAGAACTCCGAAATAAACTTTGATTTTACCTTCTTTAATTTTAACTGTCCAGGCTGTAGGCTTGGTCTTTGCTGCAAGAGAAACTTTTGGGGACTTCTGTTCTAAAGTAGCTCTCATGTCTTTGAATGACCACTGAAATAAACCTGTAGAGAAACAGGAAGGTTGGGAGACAGATTAATTGCATTTATGCAGAAGTAGGCTGCTAGAAGCTGAAGTGCAGAATGGAAATTGCTCTTTTGAGTCTTCTGATTAAAAAAACAAATCGTGAGTAGTCATAAGTCAGCCATTGAAAAAAATAATAATTTTATCTTTTATTTCACCCCTGCCCCCTAAAGTGGAGAAAGAAAACCATGCTTCAAGTTTCAAAGGACTTGAAAACATTACAGAAGCTCACCTATGTTAACATCATTTCTCTTGAAAAGCTCAGATTTTCTCTTCTCTTTTTGAAGGTCCTGACCCTTAAAGGTTCTTTTCAGGCCTTACTGCAAAGTTAACTTCTCTTAAGTTGGTTTTTTTGAAGTGAAGGTATTGTTGAAATAACACACTAATGGTGGAGAACAACTGCCTTGGTGACCGATAGTCTGTGCTAACTGTATAGTTAACCATCACTCCTTTGCAGAACAGCTAGCCTGAATGGAAGGTGTTTTGTATGTGTACATTTTTATTAAAATGGGTCAGGTTTTTGTAGTCTCTTAAGAGACTGTTCCTTTCCCTGATTAACTTTGCCTATGTCTCTACTACTGAGCTGATATACCCAGTTTTACACCTTATATATAAGGTTCATGAACACATGAGCATTACATATATATAAAAAACATATATGTGTGTGTGTATATATATCTCTTTGCTCACACATGACTGCACTGAAGGAAGTAGAAGTGCTCCTGGAGAAGAGAAACCTGAGCGCAAATGGGAGTGGAATTCAGATCCTACTTAGGTAAAATAGACATGAGTTGTGCCAGATCTTCCTCACACCAACAGATCCCCGGGGATACTCCCTATGGCTATTAAACATTTCAGCTTTGCATTCTATCCTTTTCCTCAGTGCTCATTATTCAGCATAATCCATAACACACTATGAAAATATACATCTTTAGATCAGTGAATCAGCCTGCTCATTTGCATGGATTGCTCACAAAGTGTGGTGAGAGCAGAGAGGAATGCCCTGATAAGTGTTTGTAGGGCCATGCCTTTGGTTATGGGCATGGCTTTGCTTCTGGGGAAATTTCCCTGCAGCAATATGAGGAGACGTGCCAGTGGAAACGCCACTGGTTCAGGCTAGCTTTATTAGAACCATGAAACAATGCTACTCGAAATAAATAAATAAAATAAAGAGAAGCTGCGTACCCTTCAGGCCAAGGATAGAAGGTAGTGTTTGGAGAAGGTCCACAGACTTACTAATATTATTAGGAGCAACCACTGGGCCTCTGATTGTTCACAGTCTTTTGCAGCATGGACTGGGATTTCATATGCACGTTGTCAGAGTCAGATCACCAGCTCAGTCTCCCAGGCTACAGACTTGAGGAACTGGCTCTATTTCTGGGCTAGACCAAGATGCATCCTCTGCTCTCACCTGAAGAAACATTGCATAGGCAAAGCTCGTCAAGAATGATGTAGCATACATTAGAAGCATAGCTTTAATGGAGGTTTTGATTTGTATGTTAAAGGGGTATAGGAATAGAGGACATGTAAATGTGTGCTTAGGATATTTACTAGCCCCTACAACACGAAAGCCTCTGTAGCAGTAAATGAGCACCACAATTATGTAGAACCAAAGCACAAAAAAAATTCCAGAAGACTCTGACCACCTCTGGCCTCACCCCATTCCCACACACAAGTAACTGCCCATCATTTAGCCACTAGGGTCTAGTGCTTCTAATGCGTTACACACTGGCAGAGCCAGAAATCCGGAAACAAACTAACACCTTACATTGAAGCTTGGCTCACTAACAACCAGGTCACAGTATGTGTAACTGCAGCAATATGTGCAGAAACGCCCTGTCAGCTTTTTGTTTTGATGACTTTCTGTACACAGCCTTCAGTCCTGCTTCCCATAAATTTCCCCATTTGGACCAACTACTACAGCAACACTTTTAAAATGCCATATACTTAACAATCTGCCCCTACCTTCACCCCTTCTTGCTGCCATCCTAGAAGAAAAAAACCCAAAACCTACAATAATTGGCAAACTTACAGTTTCTTAGGCCTACATTGCTTACCTCAGCGATGTAGTGATCTCAGTACACACAAAACGGAGAATCCTTGCAGACTTCTCTTCACTATATTCAGTTCCAGAAGAGGCCTTGCTACAAATTCATTCTTCCCCCATAAAAATGACATTTCAAGATTTTGTCTACACTTCGGTAGCTTTTTAAGGTCATATGTTTCACTTCCCAGTCAGGATCCCACTTAGTATAGATTTTTCCAGGCACGTTACTGGATACCAGGACAAAAAAGGTAGTATATGCATCCTCATTCAGGATATGGGACAAAAGTAAACTACGAGGCTGGAAAAGAGGACCATTCATTCTCCTTCAACCTCACTCTCACTTTGCTGGGACTCTAGTTTCCTTCCAGAATATTCTTTCCAGTCCTACTGGATGTAGACAAGTCTAAAGGATGGAAAACAAATGGATAAGAACAAATGAGTGGTTGTCTCTCAGCCAAAACCTCTCTACATGAGGAAAATGGCATGGAGCACAGACACGTGACAAAACAAATGCCTCTGAAGGGAAACATGATTTTTTTTTTCCCCTCTAGCATGTCATGCTCCAGCTATCCTCCCATGTACCATCTTGCCCTGTTGCTTAGGGTGTGAAAGATCCTGAGCTTGTGCCTCCAAACTGCTTGCTTCTTCAGAAATAGGAAAGACAGCAGGAGTAGGCATCATGTCTTGACAAATTTGCAAAGCTGAAACTGAGACTCTGTGTCAGGTAAGGGTCTCCACGCTGTGCAGGGCACACCATTCTGGAGTGTATGAGGCAGGCAGGTCATTGCTAGAAGTGCTTATATGTGCATTGACACAAATGGTGGTGGAATAGTTACTACGCCAGGGCGCTACTCCTGCTCAAGTCAGTATGGACAGGAGCTGCCTGCCCCAAGGGGTCCAAGTACCACAGAGTGCTTTGATGAGTCTAACGCATATAGTACAACTTAAGCTTTAAGCTATTCTTTGCACTTGTTTCAAGTATGAGATCATCTTTCTTCAATACTGTCATCTCCAAATAGCACAATGCACTTCTGAAAAGGCTTATTAGAACTTTAGACAATAGCATTATTATTTCCCTCTCTCTATTTTAAATACCTCCTGATGCATTCTACGGTCACGCTTGCCTTTCTCATCACCACACTACATTCATGATTCAGTCATCCCGTGACCAACTGGTACACAGAGTTATTTTCAACTTCTCAGTTATTTTCAACTAATGAACGTACAGTGTGAAGCAGAGGCTTGCATTATTAGTTAGATATTAGCTGATAATATTTTGATTTTTGCCTCATTTCCCTTACTCCTCAAAGTCACCTAGTTATTGCAGTTTGAAATGCGATGCAGATAGTGTACTAATTAGGGTTTGATTCTCTGCTTCAGTTAAATTACTGACATAAGCAATTGACTCTCAATTTTTGGTGCATTTTACAATCAAGTTCAACCCTCTAACATATGCATTCTTTAGAGTGCAAGGCTGGTTTCTCAAAGTCAGCTATCTGGCACATCTGGTTATCATTTCTCTGATAGAAGCTAGCTCTTTTGCATTGTTAAGTACAGGCAGTACCTAGACCAAAATGAATAGTGGAAGGAAACAAAGACAACAGAGAGATGATGTATCGTCATATGAGCTTTCTGAATGTGTACAAGCTGCCTTCTGTAATAATTAGTGTCTATGCTACACATTTTTAGTTTATCCCCACTAGAACAGGTTCTGCTGAATTTCTTGACAGATAAAACAGAAGAACCATGAACTTAAAAACGACTCAAAACTCTATGGCATTTGCATTCATAGGTAGCTTATTCAAAAGCTGAAGCTCCAGCAATACCATAAATGCATTCAACCAATGAAGTGAAGACAAGCATCCAGCTCCTGCCATATCTTTAATGAACTCTCCTACCCTCAGCAAAGCATGCAAGGTGAAGCGTTCATCTGTGAACTGAGATCCCAATTTTAAACTCTAATCTCACGATTATCTTCTCTTCTATCTTGTAATGGAAAGTATGAACAACTTGACAGCAGCGTGTAAATGCCTGCATCACAACAAATAGTGTCCATGCATATTCAGGCTAGATCTAATGCTTATGATATGGACACGCTAATTAAATAATAATATACTAATTCTGCATATAAACATCTGCAGAATATTTGGATTTCAGAGAGATAACAATAGTACAGATTTTATGTCCAGTAGTGACCTCTGGTGTTTAAGGTAGTTATAACAATGATAAACATTCCTAGCAGAAAATAAATCGATTACTTTGGAATCAGCTGCCTTTCTGATTCCACACATATTGCAGACTCTTCCTCAGAGGTTAAGGAACAACATGTAGTTGTATTGTTAAGTTTAATTGTAAGTATCTTACAGATCTGTCACAACTTAGTCTTGCCAACACTTACACAGCATGCCCCATACTTGTACGGGGCAGAAATTGGCTACAAAGCACATCCTACAGCCTTGCTACTCTAATGGCAGGCTTCTGGGCCTGGCCTGCAAGCAGATTTTGCTCAGGTCTTGCCAATTTCCTGACGCACAAGGGTCTCCGCATTCTTGCGGGATACCTTACTGTTCTTGGTCTTTCACAGGGGCAGCTGCAACAAGCCAATACAGCTTGAAAACCAGCCATGAAATACTATGCAATTGCTGGCTTAACCCACAGACCTAAAGTTCTCCATTGCTTTCTTCTGATCAATTGCATCAAAATGATTGATTAGACCTTAACAAAAATGAATGAATCAACTTCTACATCATTATTGTTTTAACTGCTATGATCCACAGTCCACTTTCAGAGAGGCTACTGAATACACATCTACCATGCAGAATGTTACAAAACCTCCTACTTGTATTTAAAATTTAATTTTTATTACAGAAGGTGATTGCTGAGAATTATGTTTTGTCCTGGAGCCTTCTGTTTGGCACCTTTGCTACCTTGATCTCTGATCCAGCCCAGATATCTGTTCTGTTCCTCTCCCTGTCCTAAGCATCTTCTTTGATTTTACCTCTGGTTTAAGACACTTACTTTTCCAGACAGTGTGTGGGGTGTTCTGCCTTTTTCAGATGAACTTGGTTTTATGTGTAATTCCTGTCAGAAGATTGCCTCTGGCATTCCTAGAAATAACTTACGCTCTTGCAGTTCCTAACACTCTTCTCTGCTTCTTGAATTGACAAGGCATTTGCAGACCTCTTTACATGGAACTAAGTTGCCTTTGTTCTGTACTGCATTCTAGGGAACTATCAGAAGGATTTTTCAGTCTCCTCATATCCTGCCAGCATAGGTCTGAGGAATATTATTACACCAGAGGTGAAGTACTGTAGAAATACATCCTTATTCTACAAACTGGCATGGAAGATGGTTAAAAACCTGAAATGAATTTCTGGCACAATTTAAGTTAACAGTATTACCATTTAACTCCACAAACTTATGTACTAGCTGTGCAACACTACCAATAGTACTCTATAGAGAATACATGAAAACATGGCCATTAAGTGGCTTGGGAATAAAAGAAAACCAGCCTCACCTTGGCTCCCTTTTCTTCCTATTTTGTCTCTTTGGTAAACATAAGAAGCTGATTATGGGCCACTAGCCCATTGACTTGGGGGGGGGGGAATATTTAATTCTAATATTTTCCATTTAACTGCTTACAGTATTTTCCCATGCTTCCCATGAAGCAAGTCCCAATTACAGTCAGACAGGCATTGCTGCACGATTTGTTTTTCAAAACAGCAGCACTTATTTCAAAAACAGGTGTTTTCAATTGAAAGGCTGCTTTAATTACACTTGCTGCATCCCGCACTGGCAGACCCAAACCCCACAAATAATAATAAATAATTAAACCCCCAAAGTTTTAGGTGAACGCAGCACTTTCTCCCAGGCTTGTAAGCACTAAAGACAAAGCGTTGGTAAAATCTTCTGTGACTGACCCCACCAAAGACCAGACCTCTCTCAGCTCTCGAGGGCGACCTGAACGCCTCTCAGTTATTTCCCGCACCTGCCGCTCCGAGGGCTCGACGCAGCGGGTATGGGGAGGCCGCGGTGCCCAGCTCCGGTAACGGCCGGCCCGAGCCCACCTTCCCACAGCGAAACCGGGCAGGATAAGCCCCGCTCCGCACCAGAGCCGGCCGCCGCCTCACCGCTCCTCGTAGCTGAGGGGAACCGTTCCCGCGCCTCCCGCGGCTGCGCGCTGAGGCACGGCCGCGGGCCAATGGGGGCCGCCCGCGCTCGGCCAATGGCGGGGCGCCCGGCGCAGCGGCCGGGGGCAGGCGCGGGGGGCCGGGCGGGCGGGCGCGGCGGCAGTCGCGGGGCGATCGGCGGCGCCCGGGCCATGCACTCCCTCGGCCAGGAGATCCGCAGCTTCTCCAGGGCCAACCTGCGGAAGCAGCGCACCCGCGTGACGACGCTGACCGGCAGGAGGGTCATCGAGACGTGGCGCGGCGCCTGCCTGCAGGTGGAGGAGGAGGCGGAGGCGGCGCCCGGCGGCGGCTACGTGCAGGACCTCAGCGCCGACCTCCAGGTCGGCGTCGTGAAGCCCTGGTTGCTGCTGGGTGAGTGGGGCCGGGGGGCGGCGGCGGGCGGCGGCAGGCCCCGGCGCCGGCGGTGGCGGCGCGCCTTGTCCCGCCTTGTCCCGCCTCGCCGGGGGCCGGGGCGCGCCGGTGCTGCCCGAAAGGCCGCGGTTCGGCCCGCAGAGCAAGCGCTTGGTGCGGGTGGCGGGCCCGGGCGCGTCCCGAAGCTCCTGCTGCTGCCTGCCGGGAAGGGGTTTAGCGTGGCAACCGGCGCGCTTTCTCCTCAGGGTCGCAGGATGCCGCTCACGACCTGGAGACGATGAAAAAGCACAAGGTAACGTGGCTCGGAAATAAAAATGCATCTCGCATAGTGCTTGCTAGCGGATTTATTTTTAAGTTAAAAAGTCTAAAATATTCTCAGGTAACTTTAAGAAAAATTTTATTACATTCGCAGTTTTAAAAGGCTGCTCCATTTGCAGATGGATGGATGCCTGTGAGCTTGACAAGAAGCTGAAACGCTTTGCTGCAAGACTAATGATTGTTTAGAGCTGCTTTCTGGGACAGATTCCTGCACTGCCATGTGCGTTTCCGTTTCAGACCCTGAGCAGCATCAGGCCTCCTTCCCTCATGGGGACTGATGAAACAAGAAAAACAAAGCAGCAGCTCTAAGGCTGTCCCAGACTTTGGTCTTTTTACTCTTCTCTGTTCCAGTAATGGGGTGATAAGGCCTTCGGACAGTGGTGCTCCTGCAGGACAGGGAGTGCACCATTCTGGCATCTCGTGCCATCTAAATGTCACTTCACTGTAAGTTAAAGTAACCCACAGCCTGGCCACAGCCTGAACAGAGCAAAGATGGCGGGAGGCCAGAGGTGGTCTCGCCTGCCAAGTGCAGGTATAGTTTACCCTGAAATCCTTCTGCTCCGGTAAATGGTTCTGGTAACTCAGTAGGAGGAACATTAAGTTGATGGGTTAGGGCAGGCTTGAAGTTTGGGGGATTGTTGGGCGGTCTGTGCTCTCATTCCTATTGCTTTCTCTTTTATTTTCCATCTGTGTGCTGACAACTCCCTTTTCTGTTGAAAATCCTTATTGTAGTCTGTGTTTGGTTGAGCACAGATATTTTCATTTCCTCTCAAAAAACCAAGGAAACTGAAATTTATCACAACGTATCTTAATGCGCATTGAAACTTTGCTTGGAGAAGAGTGTACCATGGACAGCGTATGTACGTAAAACTGAACATTGCGGTTGTGTCAGGTACAGTCTATGTATGTCTGAAGAATAATTCACCTTTGCTACTGGTCATTTTGATTGCTGTCTTCAGAACATACCTTTTTCTTTTTTTTTTTTTCCTTTTTTTTTGTTTTTGACTTAGGTTACTCATGTTCTAAATGTGGCATACGGAGTCCAAAATGCCTTCCTCAATGACTTTATATACAAGACCATTTCTATCCTGGACCTCCCAGAAACTGATATCACCTCCTATTTCCCAGAATGTTTTGAGTTTATTGAGAAAGCCAAGGTCCAGGTACGGTATATCAATAATCATTGTTAGTAGTTATCCTGTTTAGATTATTTATTACACTATTTAAAATCTAAAGCAGCTTCTTTTGTCAAAAGAAAGTATCGTACCAAATGAATAGTTTTGCCATTGCCTTTTTTAATTTTACATAGAGAATCCAAGCAATTTCTAAGCATTCCTAGAGACATGGCACTGCTGTTAATCCCTGTTCCCTCCAGTATTGTTTTTTCAGAATGACTGTCTTGCATCTTTTAGAGAAATGCTTCTTTAGATAAAAGAAATCCCATCGTAAGTCCAAGTCACTAAATCTAACAGAGGGAAAAGGAGAAACTTTACTTTCTATCATTTATCCATCGGGATGTTGACTTGGATTAGAAGCAGGCCTAACAGGGCTTTTACAGATCTGTGTGGTTTGTCAGCAGCCATCCACCATCCTTGTCCTTTTCCTCGATCATCCATTGAAGATGCAACACATTGAGCTGTGAATCCACATACATTTATGTACCAAGACTGTCAGAGAATGTGTTAGTAGTCTTGGAGCCACCCAGTGATTTTAACTGCTAACAAAATCCTGAAAAAGTCATGACATAGGACACAGGGTGAAGGGACTCCTTCTGGGGTTGCTTGGCAGCCCTGTCTGTGACCAAGACCATCCCTGACCCCTACTTGTTAAATTTGGGCTTAGTGTGTAATTTATGACAGTCATTGCTTTGGTATCAACACCATGACCTGACAACCAAACCTTACTGCACGTTATTCCACCATAGCTACCATATTCATTATTTAGGTAGACTGGGATAAAAGAAGGTAATCTTCCCCCGGCTTTCTTTGTGTCACACAATGTTCTTTCCTTCTCTCATTTATCATTTACGAGCTATGTGATATGCCTTGTCACTTAATGACCTATTCAAGGTTTCTCGTTACGGTTTCCACTTCATTTCTAAATGAGACTTGCCATTCATAACTGCAGTGTTGCTTTCTGCCTCTGGTGTTTATGTTCCAGTTACTATTTTGTAAGCTAAGGAGTTTTCAGGAAAACTTTTACAGCAATATGAATAGTTTTTTAATGGGAGAGTTGGGTAAAAGAGCAGGTAATTGGTGGAATAGATGTTCTCCAGGATCAGTTCATGAAGCGTGTGATAGTAGTATGCAGAGACAGATCTCTGGATGGTTTGAATCACTTTACTTGCTTTGTCAAAATAGTGTTAAAAGAGCTTATGATAAATTGTATTATAAAGTGCTCTTCAGTTTAAGTAATCACAAAGAGATACTACTGTTTCATCTCCTAACGTGGGGGAGGGAGAGATGCTCACTGGTGAGAGGGCATGATATGTGAGAAATTATTACTAGGACGTGGTTAACTTAATGAAGAAGTATGAGAGCAACTTGGATTTGAGAATGCAAGTAAAGCCTGCACTGTTCAGTAAGTCACTGCCAGCTGGTACTTGTAACAGGACTGTCTTTTCTAAAACTGTAACTGCTCGAGTCCGTAGACACCATGGTACAAATTGTGATACTGATCAGAGCTCACCTTTTCTTCTAGGCTCCAAATTGGCAGGCAGATTTTCCATGACATGTTAGATCCTTGTCAGATCATAGTGCTATGAATGAGGGATATTTTTTTATCTTTCTGTTTAATATCTACTTATAACACCTCTAAAATCTTGTCTTTCCAGGGAGGAGATCTTAGCTCATTCATGACCATCTTTCCTTATTGCTCCCTCTGTCCCTCCTAAAGAAAAAGCCTTGGCACCACTGCAAAGTAAAGTGGATCCCTAAGGAACTACATTAGCCCATGGCTCTTCTTCCCAAAAGCTTTATGCTTCTTTTTCATTTCTTTCCTTGGTGAGGCTTTTTGCCCACTGTGTATAACCACTGTACAATCGCCTTTTCTCTTGGTGGATGGTGATTTTGCTTCCCTCTGCATAAAAATTAAAAAAAAACTACTTGGTCTTGAATCTTAAGAGGTTCTTGCAAGACCATGGACCATTTCTGGGTAGGCAAAGGTTAGGCTATCAGGATCAGATCAAGGAGTTCTTCGTAAATAGGGATTAATTTCACATCTGCAATCTGCTTCTCACTTTTATTCTGTATTCATATCTAATACAAAAATAGTTAAAAGTTACATGCCAAATTAATCTTTGTGTAAAGAAACAATGGAGTTTAGCAAGGAAACATAAATGTTCTCTGTACTAAATTTGGTTTAATGTTATTGCCCATGTTCATTCATGTTCAGTAATTTTCAGGTCTGTTCCATGGATATCACTATATAAATTTTGGCAATGTACAACAGAACAGTAATTAAAAAAACAAACAAACAAAAGAAATATGAAAGAGGAATATAAAGCATGAACTGTACAAATAAAAAAAAAAAGATCACTTTCAATGCTTATTTTTTACCCTCAGTGCCACTGCTAGATATTGATCTTGATTGTGGTATGTTATGTCTGAAATAACTCCCATTAAATCAGTAAAACCTACTCCAGATCTACAGTGGATAAGCTTCAGCCATTGCTTCATCAGCAGTGGCATAAATATAATTTTTAATGTCATAATTTTAATGTCATTATTATAAAGGAGATAGTGGATTTACAGGTCACCACTGGCTCTTCCTCAGGTAGTTGAAATACACATACAAGTCTGCTTTGCATTCTGCTGTAGTCGGTGTGATCAGGAAGCGTGCCCCTGTGAATGTGAGAAAGGGGATGAAGATTACAATTTCCAGCAGGCAATGCAAAGGGGGTGAGATTTCCATTGCAAAAAAGGGTGGTATTGTGATTCATTGTGCTGGGATGCAGGAGCTTAGCTCCAGTTCCTAGCTCTGCCATGATCTTGTGTTAACATGAACAAGTCATTCTTTTAGTCTCAGCTTGGCATTTCTTCAACAAGGATAATAACACTCAATTTCATACTTCTTTGTCTTACTATTTAAACTGGAAGATTTTTGGAGCAGGAACCATTTTCTGTTCTGTTTATTAATATATCAGACAATTGCAACTCCCAGCTCTGTAACAGAAGCTGTCAAATTCCTGGAAAGGAACCCTGGTGGTTATAAGATCTTTTCTTCCTCTGGGTAAAACGCCCATTGAATAATTTGTGCCTGTTAAGGGCAGACAGAGCAGGGTGTTTATATCTAGGATATATTTGTTTAGCCTCAAGTATCTGAGCACATTGTGTTTCAGTATATTTATTCAGAATATGGAGATGCTAGGGGCTTGGGTTTGTTTTTTTTTTTTGTGAAAGTGGCATTTGGCAAACAGTTCAGACTGAGCCTTTTCCGGTCATAATCTGACGTACAAACATGACAACATCACAAATCCTGGGCCTTGCAAACATTGCCTAAGCCACACTAGATTGTCTAGTTGTCTTTGTGTTAGCTCATGCCCATTATTTCTTAACGAAACTTGCAGTGTCTTTTTAAAGAGTCATTCAGCTGTCTCAAAGATTGCGTGGGAAATGTTTAAGTAGGATAAAGACATTAATTTTATAGATAATTCAGGATAAGCCTGAATTTAAACCCCAGGGGAAACACTTGTGAATTTATGGGAGGATCAGTAGTTTTGGATTTTGCACCTTAGTCCCCCGGTTAAGGGACCTTAGTTGTACCAGCTGTACCAGCCGCTACGGTTGTACCAGCGGTGTGATGGGGAGGTAGAGATTTGTTGCAAATCACACGACATCTTTTCTGATTTTTCTGTTCCTATGCATCATCCTGCTTACCCAGTATCTTCACTGAAGAACTCCAGAGTACGCGAGAAGCATGCGACTGAAACTACAAGATGTTCTAAAATCTGCCTCTGTGCCTAGCTGTTTGCTGCCTTGCTATGTTTTTAACCTGGTAACAAGATACAGTCAAGTTCCTTTCCATGTTGCAAATAAAATCTATCTTAAAATTGGCACCCAATGAGATCAGATATCTTAGTATCCCAGATGTCCGTGATTTGGTTTTTACCTGAGGGGGCTGCTGCAAGGTCTTGGGGAAAGGGACAGAGGAATGTTTTTTAGTTCTAAGGTATAAATTAGGTTTGAAGTATTTGATAATTATGAAGTGGCTTTGGTTAGAAAAATATTTAATTTGGGGCTTATTTATCTGTGTTTGGAGTTACTTATATGTGTAAATATTTGCTTTGAGCTCAGCAAGGAGCTTTTAATAAGTCTCAATAGATTTTTTTAATATAAGGTTTCTAATACTTGTTGCTATCTACTTAATGAATATCCCAACTTATATTTGTTTCTTGAAGGATGGTGTGGTACTGGTCCACTGTAATGCAGGAGTTTCCCGTGCAGCGGCAGTAGTCATCGGTTTTCTAATGAATTCAGAAAGACTGAGTTTTGCTAGAGCCTTTTCCTTGGTAAAAAATGCAAGGCCTGCAGCTTGTCCAAATCCTGGCTTCATGGAGCAGCTTCACAAGTACCAAGAACAGAATATAAAGGCAAATGGAAGCATAAATGATCACGACTGATCAAAAGGGAGAAGTGAAACAATCTGTTTTGACTATACAGTAATAGATGTTGGATGTACTTTAATCTGTCATTTTGCAGTCCCCTTTCACAGCTGCATTTTAAAGTCTTTACGTATTTTTTCTTACCCCCCTTTGACCCCCTGTTTTTTAGCATGTAGTCTAAAGGCCAAATGGTATTCCACTGACTTCAGAGATGATTTTGCCCAAGAACAAGCTCTTCCTAGAGCGCTAATAAAAAGATAAAGTTCATTTTTCCTTGAAATATTAGAAAAAAACAGAATGATGTTTTTTTAATTGAACCATCAGAAAATGCAGGCAATGGAGAAAGGAAATAAAATAACTGAGATAAGTTGCCCTGTTTACTTAAATACTAAACCAAATCTATGCATTCTAGTTGGTTGTAAAATCTAGATAAAAAAATGTTCATATAATAAAGTACCTTGATATTGGATTTTACATTTATATTGCAACTAAAGAGGATTTTATTGAATTTTGTGGGCTAGCCAGCCATTAAATATTTTTGGAAATTAAAACAGATGGTCTTTTGAGGATGCCTAAAATGTGTAGGATGCTTTAATGCTTCATGTCTTTCTACTGTTTCTTATCAAGTAGTGATTTGAAGTACACTAACATGATGTTTTCAAAGTGCTGGAACCAGGCTAAACCACCTGATAGGTGGGGGTTTTTTTGTAGATCATTTTGGTGGAGATATGAAAAACGTTTATAACAACCTACCTCTGACTCGCTGCTACTGCCTTTTCTTTGCATTTGGTCCTCATTTGTTGTCCCCTCGCTCCATTCCACATCATGTATAAAAAACAGACATCATAGGATAGGTAACTTTGACCCTCCTGACAGATCTCAGGCTGGAATTACTGTCTTAAGATGGCATGTTTAAAAAAAAAAAAAAAAGTAAAATATTTTAATAGTATTTTTTTGTGGCCTTCATGCCAGTTCTAAATGGTTTGATATATTAATATACAATAAAATAAAAAGAACACACTGTTTGGATAAATTTTGTACTCAAGTGATTTGAAAGCCTTAGTTTCAAGAACTGAAACACTATTCTCTTCTCTTACCGCTAGTTTGAACTGTAGCATGCCATTGCGTATGAACTACATTGTGTCTTGTTCTCAACATTAATTGCTCATGCTAAATGCTAATGCAAGGTTTAGGTTACACCCTCCCCCCCCCCCCCGCATCTGATTGCTATTTTGTGGTCATCATTTCCCCATTTCCATGGGGGAACCGGTCATTGCATTTCCATTTCAGTTGTGGATGGCTCTGTGCGCTGTCAACCTTGGAAATGACTGACGGTCTTTTCCCTGGTGAGTAAGCTTTCCCGCTTCATCTCAGCGTCAGGTTTATGAGTTCTTAGCCCATAGAAATAATGCAGGACAAGCACCTGTAATGGTAACTACGGTTCTTTAAGCCGTGTGCGTAACGATCGCGGTTCACGACGCCTGACCCTTAGTACGAGAGCCGGGCCGGCGAGGGCGGCCGTTTGTCGGGGTCCGTGAGGCGCGGTCCCGGCCGCAGCTCACCAGCAGCGGCGCCAGGAGGCGAGGAAAGCCGCCGAAACCCCGGCCCGCTCCTCAGGTGCTCGCTCCGCCACCTCGGCGGCCCGGCCCGTGAGTGAGCTGGGCGGTGTGGGGGAGAGGCCCGGCCGCGCTCCCGCCCCTCCCAGCGGGAGACCTCACCCCGCGGTGAGGTACCTCACCCCGTCGTAGGGTACGTCACCCCGCGGTGAGGTAACACCTCCCGCCCCGCGGCGTGGGGGCGGGCCGCGCGGTGACGCCACACCCCCTGCCTGCCGGGGCCGCTCACAAGATGGCGGGAGGGCGGGTCGGAAGTGACGGCGGGAGGAAGTTCCGTCCGGTTTGAAAGCGCCCGGCGGAGCTACCGGCGGCCTTTTCCCGCCGCCCGGGCCGACATGGCCGCCTTCGCCATGGAGCCGCCGCCCGCAGGTGAGGCGGGGCGCTCCCCACCCCCCTTCCCGGCGTCGTGCCCCCTTCGGCTTGGCCGGGCGGCGCCTCGCCCCGCGCGCGCCGTTCCGCGCGGCGGTTGGGCGCGTGCGGGGCCGTTGGGCGGCGCGAGGCGGCTCAGAGGTCGCTGCTGCCCGGCCAAGGCTGCTCGGCTCTTCCCGCCGGCGCTGCCCGCGCTCCGCTGGCCTGGTGAGGGGGCGGGGGCGGGGGCTGGTTCCCCGTTCCCAGCGGGGGGACGCGCTGGGGGAGTCCGGACGCCGCCGGGCTGAAGTGGGTGATGGGAGACCGCGCCAGGAGGAACGCCTTCCCCTGAGGGAAAGCGAAAGGGGGCGCGGGGTTAAACCAAGCAGGCTCCGCGCCCGCGCTCCGTCGTATAAGATCCGTAGCTGAAGCACCCCGAAACCCAAGGACAGCTCAGGGGAGCGGCGCGCCCGGCTGTGGCGGCAGGGCCGCGGGGAAGCCCCGATGTTGCTGGCGGGAGCCCGCCGTGCTCTGTCGGAGCACGTTCCCCGGGCTGGGGCGCGGAACCGGCCGGCGGGGGAGGAGAACCTAGCCTTGGCGTGATTGCCTTTACATAAGAAACACCTTTTAAACAACCCCCAAACCATAATTACTCTCAAAAACAGAAATCTAGGCGTAACCAAAGTAGTATATTTTAAGAACGAAGTCTCAGCCTGGCAGTTCTTCTAGTTGTAAAAAATGCAAGATGGTGATAAACTTTGCTTACGTGGAAAATAAATGATTAGAACCGTCTTAGTCACTTACTGTATCTTGTTTTACGTTTCTTTAGTAGAACCACTATTTAAGCAATGGAAAAACTGGATCACTTGGCTGCTTCTGTGTTTTTAAATTTTGTTTTCATTAACACAGGAGCTGAGCCAATGACTCTTGGCTCCCCAACATCTCCCAAACCAGGAGCTAGTGCTCAGTTTCTTCCTGGATTCTTGATGGGCGATTTACCTGCGCCAGTGACTCCGCAACCGCGTGTTTTAAGCAGCCCTTCAGTTGGTGTAATGGAAATGAGGTCTCCGCTACTTGCAGGTCAGAATTTGTTAAATGCTGAAAAATTGTCCTGAAAGTAAAAATTTGGTTTGTCTTGCTCTACGTGACTGTTGCAGAGTTGAATTCTTGTAGTTTTATAACTTGCTATAAATGAACCTGACTCATTAAATAAATGGTGAACTCAAGTGTATTCAATGGAGTTTGGCTAAATTCTTCAAAGTAGACTTAAGCTTAATAAATGTTTTAAACATGGCAGTTTTGGTACCAGGAAAGGTTGCTTTTAACAGGGAAGGTAATATGAACCTCTCCTAATATAAAATCAATTTATGCAGCTCTTTACAAGTCAGTTGCACATACAGACATCAATGTTTTCTCTTTGTTTAAAACAGAGATGTCTGCTGACAAGCTAAATGCAGCTTGTGCAAGCTGCTGATTTCTTTGGAATGAATTCTAAAAAGCCACTTACAGGTTGTCAGACTTCTAAAAACTGGATGGAGAAAAACTAAAAAATACTTCTTAATTACTATCTAGTGGTTGTATTTACAGTCTTGATGTCTGCTGTAATTGGGCTGGAATAGTGACTTTTCCCAGTTGTAGATGCTCATCTCTTTCCAACCACCTAATGGATCTGTCTAGAAAAAGTCCTTACCCGTGTTTCTGAGATGGTGGTATTATACATCTGTTTTCTTCTCTGAGAAGTATGAGTGAGTACTTAACAGCTTCATTGATTTATTTCATGTCATGAGTGATCTTGGCTTTTGTATTAAATCAGTTGGTGTAATCTAAATATCTGATGGTGTTGGTGTGCTAGTCACTTTGAAGGAGAAATTGAGGATTAAAGTACTGCAAGATAATTTTAGATATTATTTTCTTTCAATTTCCAGCAGAATTGCACTCGGTGATCCTTATGGGTCCCTTCCAGCTTGAGATATTCTGTGATTGGTGGTCTGTTGGTCTCCTGCTTCTTGCCCTTGTCTGTTCCCCCCTGTCCCCCCTGACATACAAGCCTCTTAGGAAAATATTTATGAAATTGAAAATAGTCATGTGAATTTCACCTAATTGTTTTTAAAAGGGTTTATTGCAGCCTCAGAGTATCAATTCTAGGAAAGGGGGAACCAGTAAGATCCTAATACAGACCTCCCAAAATGAGTGGTTAAGTATATCACTTAAACTGAAAGCCTTGATGGGAGAGTGTGCTTAAACTGAAAACCTTGATGAGAGAGTGCTTTATATAATACACTGTAAGAGTTTGTGGATGTGTTAAACACTTCAGAGAAGAGTCTTGAAGCTCAGAATTTAGTCTTGAAAAGTACTTTGGAAAAGTTTAATTTCCAAATGTTTTGCAAGTGAAAACGGCTAAGTCAAACTACCCCCCTCCCCCCCCCCCGAGATAAACACACAGTATTCAGAGATGTCAAGATCTTTCAGTTGCTTTAATTCTCTGTTATACTGGAAGTCCTAAAGTTTACAAAATGGGAGAGCAGCTAGCTTAACTTCATCCTGTCTAAATGCAAGCTAGTCCCTGCTCTCAAGAGGTTACATTTTTATTTAATATGGAATTATATGGGAAGGAAAATAATTTAGATAGTGGGAATGGGACAGCATGTGCAATGTCTATGTGCATTTTGGTATGGTTCTTTAGTGTGTAGAATGTCTCAAGTCTTAAAAACCTTGCTTTTGCATCTCTGCTACAGGGAAGTTAGTCTCTGAAACAATTAAAATACACTACCTACCTGCCTTAAAATAGGAAGATGTAGCTATGCTCAGCAATTCATAAAAAGAACAAGTGCATGTAAGTAGTGAATACACTGGGTTAATAAGACGTCTAAAAGTTTTAGATGATACTTGTGCAAGGAGGCAGTTTCTGACACACATGTGATATTCTTATGTAGAACATTCAAACCTGAACACTTTGGTAGGCCAGATGGTTTTGCAAACCCCCAGTGAAACAATCAACAGTCTTTCATGGCTGAATTGATTGTTGAAGTTGCAAGAACAAGTAGCAGTGGAGTAGAATTACAAGTTTTCTCATGCTCTTCATCTGTTCCTTTTAATCGCAGGAGGCTCTCCCCCACAACCAGTAGTCCCTACACATAAAGATAAAAGCGGTGCTCCACCAGTTAGAAGCATATATGACGAATTATCTAGTCCTGGACTTGGATCAACACCTCTATCCTCAAGAAGACCAGTAAGTGGCTTAGGTACTGGCCTATTCTTAGCAGAAGATGTGAAGTAGCTTACCGCTTCAGTGAATGCTTTAACTTGCCTCTATAAACTGCTGTAGCAAAATGACTGGTGAGTCTTCAGATCATGCTGTTGCTTAGTCTGGGTGTTTGGTGTGCCTGTTCCTGTGTAGTCTCAATGAGAGCTGCAGTTGTGGAGCTATCTCCTATTGTTACTGAGTTTTGATACTGTAGAGAATGAAAAATGCAAATCATGCCTCTGCTGTGCTTTGTACATGACAAATGCAAACTTGTTGCAGCTTTTCACCTTCTGGTAAGTTTATTGGGCTGCTGATTGCCAGAAGGGTCCAAATATGCGTTATCTTTTCTTTTAGTGGGCAATAGAGGCACTTACGGAAATAGAAGGAATTTTGTGCTGAGTAAAATATCTAATCAAAATTTGGTCAGGGAGGTGGGGTTAATGTTGAAAGAGTAACAGTAATATTTCTAGAAGGTCATTCTAATAATAAGCTCTGCTACTTACCTCAACTGAGTAGTCAAGCGTTACTAGGTTCTTTTTCAGTGAACATGATTCTTTTGATGCAAGGAGAAAGCCTTTCACTGAACGAGCAGTCTTTTTATTGAGTGTTGCCTTCTGAAAAGTTTATTCTGAAAGTTCAGGTTCTCTGTGAAGGACAGAATCCAATACTGTCTTAAAGGACTGGATATTTAAAAAAAAACAAAGAGCAGCTATCAGAATGCTTGTTGCTAGGTCTACAGGTTCTCCAGTTTGATCTTGTATCTAAGAAATGCCATCATTCAGGCTAAAAATACACTAAAATTTTTTTTTATATTGAAATCCTTCTATGTTAAAAAGAAAATAACTACTAGCAGCTAAAACTCGAAATATACTTTCCTTCAGTGCAGTTGCGCTAAGTAGTTGAGAGGGAGAGTAAGTCTAGTGATGAGGAATGCAAGTGGGGGTTATGCTCTCATGATTTCGAAGCCCTTTAGACAGTGAAAATCAGATGCTGGTAACTTATGGTACTGGCATCCTTTCCATCAGGTTACACATGAACGTGTGAATTACTGTACTACAGCAACAGCGAGATGCCTATTTTGAAAAAGTTAAACTGTAAGGTTTGAGTATTGATACATAAAGCTATCTGGTTTCACAAAGCGTATGTGATTGGTGTTAGGTAATGGCTTTTTCAGCTCCTATTACGTAAAGCTCATGCTAAGCCTAAATAAGCTTTCTTCTTGGATATGAGTAGCTCTTTCTTGTTAGATGATAAAATATTGTAGACAGACCCTGAATCCTGTTGCTTGTGATGCTTCCCTTCTGTTGTTTGCTCTGCTCTCCCATACTCTGATACTTGCATTTAAGCCTCTGATCAGGAGAGGTAACTGCATTCTCTTCTAAGGCTTAGTAATCAGCTGGACATTCCAGAATGTAATAGTTGAGGCCTACTGGATGTTCAGGCTATCTGCTAGGCTGTGTGCTAGAATGTAAAAACATTGTCAAATAACTTTTAATTAAATAACTTTTAATAATCTTGTATTAAATATACATGTAAACGTCTGTTCTTACTCTTAAAAGTTAGGAGTAACTTAAAGCAAACAGTTAATATTCTTGCCTGATGCTTAAGTTACCTGAAAATTATCTCTTCTGATCTGAGTAGTGTACCTGAAAGAATAATTTGTTACTTTCTCTATTTTAATGCAGGCCAGCTTTTCTCTAACACAGAGCCCATTGGTTGGAACTATGCCATCAACTCCTGGAACAGGTAGATGTCCTGTCAAAATATGTAATCTACTTTCTTACTGCTTTCCTTAATACACAAAAACCATCACTGTTCAAAAACTCCTTGCAAATTTGTGAAAGAGTTCTATCTTTATTTACTAGCTTTTCAAAAGGTATGTGGATGTGAATAGGAAATACTTTTCCACTCTGAGACTGACTGTATTTCAATCAACTTTACTTATTCCTTATTCAAAATTTGTTGTTGAACTGAGCACAGAGGTGGTTGTGCTTGAGTGAAACAGCTGAGATTGTGGGTCGCCTTCCATCTTCATAAGGTTTCCTGTCTTGTGTATGAACCTGTGGCTTCTTGCTAAGCTTAATTCTGCTGTCTTGTTCCTATTTGGCTTCTGTATTAAGCTGCTGGTGTTTAGAGGTCAAGGAGAAGGCTAGGTTGCTAGTCATAAAACTTACTAGCATGCTTGCAGATGTGAAGTTTGGATTGACTTACTGTTTGTCTGGGTCTGCAAATAAATCTCCATCAAACTCTTCCATATAGAAGTGAAATGCTTGATATTGAATATATTCTTTTACTATGGGCTCTTAAGCTTATCTGTCTTGCAAAAGTAATTTGTTAAACAATGCCATTTCAATTTAACAGCTTCAAGTATGTTCAGTCCTGCAAGTATTGGGCAGCCTAGGAAGACTACCCTATCTCCTGCTCAGCTAGATCCTTTTTATACTCAGGGTGATTCCCTCACTTCAGAAGATCAACTTGATGACACATGGGTAACTGTATTTGGGTAAGTTGGTTTCCAAAGTATTAGAAAAACCATGGTTGAAGTTTTTGCAGCATATGGAAAGAAGTACTTGGACGTTGCTCTTGTCTGGCATTCCTAGGTTCTGCAGGAAATACAACTGTGGTTAAAGCCAGCAAATGCATATATTTTAGTGAAGCACCTTAACTTAAGCTACGTGTTTATTTTTTCAAGTTAAAAAGGCAGCATTCTACCATTGAGGTGTGTGGTGAAGTAAAAATTCCTAGAAGATAATATTCCTCCAGTCACTGCTTCTGAAATGACATGAACACACTGGTCTCTCTTTGGATTTCTAAAAACCCTTCATAGGGTTGTGTTTTAGCACCAGAATTCTTAAACTGCTTTATTATAAATTTTTCAGGTTTTTTTCTATCTTTCAGATTTCCTCAAGCATCAGCTTCATATATTCTCCTACAGTTTGCTCAGTATGGAAACATATTAAAGCATGTGGTATGTCTTAGTTTGAGACTTATTTCTGAAAACATTCTGGCTCATTCTTTAAAAGGCTACATTTCACAATTTTCACTTAATCTCATACAGATGTCCAACACAGGAAACTGGATGCACATTCGATATCAGTCTAAGCTTCAAGCCCGGAAAGCCTTAAGCAAAGATGGAAGAATTTTTGGTGAATCTATCATGATTGGTGTCAAGCCGTGTATAGACAAAGTAAGTTAACACCTGCTTTTATTTAAATATCAGGCACTCTGCTTTTGGGCTTCCTTTTTATTTTCCCGGCATCTTTAATTTTTTTCTTTTTTGAATGGCAAAGCATAGGAAGTTCAGTTATATAGGTATAGTCTATTATTCCTTACATGAGTTTTTCTTAAGTATTTGACAAAATTTCCTGCTGAGAAGGATCATTAGGGGAAATCTCTGTACTCCTTGGAAGTTACAGTGCATAGAATTATATTGCTGTACAAGAAACTACAACATAAGAGGCAGTTGAGATAGTTTCCCAGACTGGGATTTGTGGCATTTAGGGGCTGCAATAGATATGTGATGGCAGAGTAAGGCTGTTATTGCTCCTATTTGTCCCTCTTCTATGTGACTCTTTATCTGATTCTGGCTTTTCAGTTTATCTTAGTATATCAGACTGAAAATTTGTTAGCAAGATAGTCCTGATCCTATTCTCCCACCTGCCCCCACAAAAACATGTCCCTTTCTTGTAAGTAGTGGTTGGGGTAGGCATGGCTGTGTTTCAGTCTAATTTTATCATGAGCTATTAATTCCTAGGCATTGACAATGCCCTGACCATTAATTCTTGCAGCACTTTGTATTGGGTACTGTACTTTAGCTTAAGCAAATGACGGTTATTCTTTTATAGTTCACAGATTATTTTTTTGGTCTCCTTTAAGGATAAGTGATGCTAAAGAGTAATGTAAGCTTTCAAATGTAAACCATTCTGAGAAGGCAGCCCTAGAAATTGAGCTTGCAATTACTTCAATTTTTATCAGTTCGAAACATTTCTTATACTGATTAAAATTCAGAAACGAATGTACTTCAGTGCCCCTTTCCTCTGTGAGCTCCTGATGGTAGGGCTTCCGATCTCTTCTTACCTTATTTTGGTGTCATACTGTTTTGTATCAATGACTGAATTGCCTATAAGCTGAAACTCTCAAAGTAATGATCTGAGACATTTAATTGTCAGGCATCTGATCTTTGTTGCTTTTGAATTCTCATTATGTCTTTTGTGGATAGTGTCCGCTTTCAAGTATGAATAAATAAACATAAACCCATAATCATTAACGTGTGTTTTTGGAGGCAAGAGAGATTTCTGGAGACTAATCCTTTGAGGGTTTGGCGTTAGCCTGTAGAACTCTTCCTTGCAGGTGAAAACAAGATGTGATGGATTTGACATCAGTGCTTAGGCTTCTGATTTAAAAGTAGCAGTTAGTTCCATGGGTTCCCCTCATGCTGAGCAGAGAGTCAGCAGCCACCCACACTGGACACCAATCCTACCCTGTATTTTGGATAGCTGTCTCCAGCCGGATGTGTTTTCGAATTTCTGCTGTCTTTAGGCTGGTTGAATGCTGTGCTCCACTGAGTCTAAATGCAGCAAATCAGGTCTCCCCAGGCTGGTTGTAATTTCCCATCTTGTTTTCTCTGGGTTCTTGTGGAACTCATGGTTCCGTCAAGTCACTTGCTGCCTCTTCCACGCTACATGCATTCCTTTCTAAACATAAGCTTACAAAATGGAGTCTTCTGACTCCTTTTCTAGCATTGGCTAAGGGGACTGAGAGAAACTCCTTGGCAAGTTGAATTTGAGCAAAAAGCTGCAAGTTGGTAAAGGCTTGAAGATTTTCCTGTGTGGATCAGGTAAAAAATTTTAGAAGTATTTAGAAAGAGGATGTTCAGAAGAGGATGTTTAGCAGTATTTAGAAAGAGATGCTACTTAGTTCAACTAGGCTTGATAAAAGCTACTACTTGAAGTTTGTTGCAAGTCTTACAATTTATTTTTTCTATACTGTTTCAAACTTGGCTGACATTTAGTACATACAGTGAACAGGTTACAAACTTTCACTGCTTTGCAATGGCATAATCCAACATATAAAAGATTGCAGTGAGGAAAATGCTTGGTGGTGGTGTGTACTTGTGTGCTCCGTACTGACGGACAATTTACCTATGGTCTTTGCTTACTTTGAGATGTGAACATATTTTATCAAACAATTCTAGATAATAGATAATTCTAGCTAATAAAGCTTGAAACACTGCTTTTTAGTATTTGTTTACGTTATATTAACCCTCTTTTTAAGAGTGTGATGGAAAACTTTGAAAGAAGCTCTACATCCTCAATGTCTTCAGTTTTCACTCCACCTACAAAATCCATTGGCACACCAGTACAACCTGCAAATAATACTACAAGGATTTCTACAATGAGACCTCTTGCAACAGCATATAAAGCTTCCACTAGTGACTATCAGGTATTTTAAGGGAAACAGAAGCATGTGTTTTTGTGCTATCTCCCCTTAGTTGTATCAGGCTGTACACATATTAACTTCAATGTGACCTTAGCCTTTATCTTCTCCTGTGATTTTCTTTAAAGATGTGGTTCAAGTACAAACTCAGTCTGTTCAGTCTCTAAAATAATAAATAATAAAAAATTAATGACTTTTGACTTTTCCAGAAGTTAAGGGCTTGTTCTGAAAATCTTTCAAACATATTTTGTCAAAATATAGTAGCACTTCCTGGTTAGTATAAAAATAATTAATTATATGTTGACTGATTCTCTTTATTTTCTCTCTTCCTCTTTTCCCCGGCCTTCTAGGTGGTTTCTGACAGACAAACTCCGAGGAAAGATGAAAGTATTGTATCTAAAGCAATGGAATATGTGTTCGGCTGGTAATATACAAGAAGTAACAACACACTAAGTTGGTCAGGGTTTGAAATATGCTACTGGCGTCTGTGGTTAGTTGTATAACTACTGGTGGCAGTATTTTAACTCACATCTCACCTGTTACGCCTTCAGTTAATTCAGCAGACATGTAGCTTGCACTTTAAATGATGGCAATGTACACACGGTTTTAAAAACTGAGTAAATGTAAATATAAGTGCTTTTTTCCCATTTGTGCTCTGATTGCATGATTGTAGAAAAAATATCAGCACTGACTTTTTTCCTCTATAAGTACTTTCTGTGGATTACTTCCCAGTAAGTTGGAAATGTTTAAAATGGCAGCTTTATTTACTGATGCCTTTAATTTTTTTTTTTCTGGAAAGATGATGGGCTACTTGCAGGAAGAACACTATGCACAGCTGGCTGACAGGGACTGTTCTTGGTATACGTGATTTAAATTTTTTTAATTAGGATTCATTGCTGTTTTATAGTTATCTCTGGCATCTCATGTTCTAAATGTCATAGAAACCTTTTAACTCTTTGTTTTATTAATAAAGGTAAATAAAGCTAAGTTTTTCTTAGGTTGTTTTTTTAAAGAAGTATGAGTTCTGTTAGAAAAAACTACTTGCAGTACTCTTAACTGTTAAGTATGATGCTGCCTAATGTTTCTTAAAGTGTTAGCAGCAGAGCAGATGCTGCTGATTTTTACTGAAGTAGTACCAACCAGCATTAAAACTAGCTAATGTTTAAATGTAGTCTCCATGGGTATTTTATAGCAGTGTGCACTTAACAGGTAACAAACTGTGGCATTCTAAGCCATAAAATGTTCAGCTATTTCAACTCAATAGAAAAATGCAATGTGTCAGTGACCAGAGCTGCTTTAATTTCAAGACTCTTCTAAGAAATTTTCTCTAAGGTATTAGCTGAAGGATGATTTTTTTTAACTGAATTTCCCCCCCCCCCTTGAAGTTTTCTTTTGGAGGTGAGCCTCTCAAGTAATCATGTGTCATGTAAGCTCATAGTCTTAGAGATAAAGGTCTCTTTTGTCTGGTAAGAGAGCAATTTTTTTCTCCAATACTCGGGAAACTACATGCAACTACTACTTCTTCGATTTTGTGGCTGTGTTAGTGTAGGTTAACATCATCATTTTAGTTTGGGACAATAGTGTGTTGCTCAGGTGAAGGTCCAGTCATACCCATTTCCATGCTTTGCTTCATACCACAGTGTGGTCTCAAAGTTCTTCAGCTGCACTTCTCTGATGAAATTAGATTGAAAGATTAGTCCAGGAGTATGCCTAATGTCAGATGCTGATGGGTATCCAGTTTACAGGATTATGCTAGAGATAGTGCTGAGTAAAATTCCCAAAGCACTTAGAAGTCAGGTTTCTACCTCAGGGCACTTTGTGCTTCATTGTATGCTTTAGAAATAACCTATGTGCAGGCAGATTCAGAGATTTTTTTGAGATGCATTTTACTGTATTTGCTGGCTGATGCTTTTGGAATATTGGTTCAGACTCATCCATTTGCTTTTGATCAAAGGGAGCTGCTCAAACCTAATTAATATCTGAATGTGTTTTCTCAGAATGCGTCTGGCTTTTTCTTGGTGAAAAATATTTGTCATGCAGATGACTTCAGAAAGAAAATAGGTAGTTCAGCTAAATTCTTGTTTTGCTTTGCAAAATACACTTCTGGCATGCTTCAGACTTGTAATGATGCATATAGGATTTAGTTTAGTGAAGTGATGAAGTGTAAGACTGAACTCGGATCAAATAAGTCTGAAGGTAAATACATAAGGAAGGAGTTGGAGCCAAAGTCAGTCGTTTGCCTGACCTATTTTACCAATAAGTACCAGATTTTAAACTGTGCTCAGTTGTTTTTTTTTTTCCCCAGTTGTTTACCTTAGTCTCTTGTTTCTCATAGCTTTAGGAATTATTTTACTTATAGGTCATTGCAGTTTCCTGTAGAGTAAAAGCACCTGGGAGTAGCAGATGTTGTTTACTTTGCTCTGGAGGTAGTAAATAGGAGAAGAATAAAGTTTAGAACATATAAATCTGTGTACTCGTGGACAGTATCATTAAGAAATTATCTTCATGTGGCTTCTGCTGGTAAGACTTAGTACGTTTTCTTAGTGTTAAGCACTAGTTGAACCCTGGTATCAGTGATTTGGGCTTACTAACTATGAGAACATTGCAGTCCCACACTGCACAACCCACCGCACAGCTTTGTTGCAATGTGTTCCTGATAATATCATTATGAATTATATGAGTGTACAGGGGCCATGTGTGAAAAGGCAGAGGATATTGAGAAGTACATGTGTGAAGAATCTCTGAAACGCTTGGAAGGTCTTCAAGTAAACCTTTTCAAGGTTAGCTACTGTTGTTAGGTAGCATTGCATTTAAAAATCCAATTCTTCCTGTTTGTTAAATATGTACTTGCTGCTTTGCAATAAGGAAGGATTCTCTTCTAGCTGTAGCTAGACTTTATTTACATTAAAACCAAAGTTATGGACTTCAGATAGTGATTTGTAACATACTAATGAAACTCAGTTCTGGTTTCAGTTGTATGGGGTAAGACTGCAGACTACATTTTCCATAGGATTATGGCTTCAGTTTAAAATAAACCTGTCATGAATACTTATTTTCTGTTGTCTGCCTCAATCACAAGCATGTTATTCAGGGATCTAATTCACTTTTAGTATAAGATCTGCACAGTTTTAAATTCTGGAAGTATTTGTTGTATTGTTTAAATGGTAATTTCACTAAAATATTAACAGTTTTTCTTTTTTTGGTCAAGACTTTTATAACTTGGAGATAGTGGGGTTTTTTGTCCTCCTTTTTCCCTCCCACCCCTCCTCAATTTAGCTTGCTAGTAACTTTCAAAGTGAGTGATATTTATTTGGGTAATCCATGTACACTAACATAAAATGAAGATCAAATATTAGAGAACATCATGTCTACCTCTTGTTTCAAGTTGTAGGCATCTACCTCCACTGTGTGGCAATTCTTCAGAACTTTAATGAGAGGTTTCACCGATATTGAATGGATTATGGTATCTTAATTATACTTTAGTTAGGAAGTGCATAAACAGTACTGTGAGAAAGTAGCAGTGCTCAAATATCTTAGTTGACGTGCTTTTGTAATAAAAGAAGAAAGGACAAAGATGAGTTTACTAAATATCTTAATTCGGGAGTAATTCAGACTTCTAAATATTGCTTTAATGAAATAGTTCTTAAACTTTATTCAAAATCTTACCAGTATTCACTCATCTCCATATTGAGATGGGTAAATTGACCAAATGATATTTTAGCAGAATATACCATAAAATCCATTTTGTATAAACATAATTGCCTTTTTTCTGATAGTCTTAAGTACATGTGAAAAAAAAAAAAAAACAAAAAACAAGACTTGCATCAGTTTTCTTTAATTTGACTGTAGATGACTAGACCACAGATGAGTCTGCAAAAATGTACTGCTTAAATATGTTTAGAAATAGTAAGCTGTTCAGTTGTTAAGTGAGTGAAAACAAAATAAATTGGCTTACAAACAACTCTGAATTGGGAGTTGGTTTACTGAATTTCAGACTGCAGGTGAGAAGGCTCTGGAATAAACATTCTGGATCTCTAGTAAAAACATCAGTCCTCAGGCAACTTCATGGCTCTGTAGTAATGCTGCCTTTTTTTAATTGCTTGGACAAGAGGAAAAGGTGTTCTTTTGATGTGGTATGTCTCTAAGTATCAAAGTGCAAACAGTACTGACTGTCAAGCTTCTGTTAGTGTTTATGAAGGGGAATTCAGTTGGTGAAGTTACCTTTAAAAATGAATGCGTAATTAATAACTTCAAAATGTTTTTGGCCTTCTATTAAGGAATCGTTTGACTCTGTTTTTGTGTAATGCATATAAACTGTGCTGCTATCAACAAAGTCATATTTTCCACTTTTCTGGAAGTAAAACTCATGTTGAAATTAAGAGCATGTCTGAGAAGCTGTAAAATCTTATGTCCTATATAATGTCATCAAATATCTTGGTGGTTCTTCAAGTTCTTCAGTTTTGTAAGTGAACTTTCAGCTTAAACAGTTAATTGCTGATGTAAGCAGATGCAGTTAAAGTCACCCCAAAATTCTGGTCTCTGTAGATGAAGTGCTGGTTTTGTTCATTACAGTCCTTCTGTGTGTGAAGTTGGAGACTTCTGATTAGAAACACCATGAAAGTAAGGAATTGCTTTGAACAAGTCATTGTTTTATTTTGCTCAATTGTTTATTGCGTCAGATTTCGGTGTAGGTTACTGCAGAAATCAGTTTATGAACATATCTTTCATTGTAGGGATGAATTGAATTTTCAGTATGAAAATAGAGAAGTTTTCAATTTTTTTTCCTTTCTATTGTGTATGTCAGCCACCTAATTAGCATCTTGTTTAGCTGCCTTTGGAACCCTGTGTGTTCTGTGAAAATCTGTCCCTTGTTGCAGAATTAAGTTCCAAAAAATGCTGTTCTTTTTCAAGGATCTTTCCCACCCTCTGGTGTTAAGAAGGTAACCTTGAATACATGAAGCAAGGATAACCTGACAAATGGATGTCTGTGGAGATCTTGGAAATGATAGTTCTGTAATGTGGATTATCCAGTTGTTATTAATAGACTTATTTGTTTTGAAACATGAAGATAGTCCAGAATTGGTTATCAGATAAAGTGCTGGATTTTAGTTGGAACCCAGACTGGGGGAGGTTTTTTTTGAGTGCTAGCACGCTAACTGGTGGCTGTTCTTTTGCCAAAACTCCTGTTTCCTCCTGGCAACTAAACGTATAGCTGGCTTGAAAGAATCATGGTTACAATGCTGGCTGTCATGACATAAAGCACTGTAAAATGAGTTTATTAAGCTGTTTTGATCTTTTAATATATTAATAACATATGTTATTAATTACATACATTATTGTTACATACATTAATAACATAAGTTATTAATTCAACTAGTGTCAGTTTCCAGTCTCCTGCTCAAAAATGCTCAGCAATCCAGACTGCAACAGAAGTCAGACCTTGCTTCCATGAAGTCATAAAACTGTAATGAAACTTCCTCTTTATTTTTGGGGGAAAAAAAAATCTCTGCTGCAAAGTAACCAACTTTTCTTGCACAACATGCTTTCTCAGCTGGCAAGTACTTTGACTTACTGGGCTTTCTCACTGAGTGCCCTTAGCTCTCTTTTTAAAGTTTGGAAATTTGATTTGTTTACTGTGTAGAATTATACTGGTGGATAAGATCATGCTGCTGACTTCAGTGAAATTGAGCGAAGGCCTGCAATATTTTCCAAGTGTGCAATACGATAGCATGTAGTATCACACTTCAATAGATGAAATACAGTTAAAATTGCCCATCATAGGATACTATAATGGGCTATTGATTTTTAGGTGCCACAGTTTCTCTTTCTTTGTAATTGAATTGGGCTTGTGAACATATGAAAATGTTCATTTGCAGATTGAAGGTCATAAAGTAAAAATTGCACAGAGGTCAACCTTGTATACAGGCTAGAGAACAGTCTAATATTACATTCTTTTTTTCCATATGACTGCGTTAACAACGGAGCTTGCATATATATTGAATAGTATAGGTTTTGTTTTTGCTAATGGTAAATTGAAAAAAAAAGACATTAATTGTTATTCCTATGCACTTATTTAGACTTGCCAGCTTTCCAGTTTCTAGCAAATGCGGTGGTTCTTTAGGAGAAGTGTCAAACAGCTTTCGCTCCAGGTAAATTTTAGGGATGGGATAAGATGAATGTACATCTTGACTTAAAGACTTAAAGCATCTTTCTAAAAATTAATCTAGTGTTGTTCACAGACTCTTGCATAATTAAGAATTTTAAATGTATTTTTAATTATTTTGTTATGGAGACAACTAGCCTAATAGATATACAATGATTAACTGCAATATTGGTATTTTAATGGAGTAGGTGATGGTAATGATTGTCTTCTCAGCTTTGACCATTTAATCCTTGCTGAGCACCTTACTAGCTCGTCTTGAAATGTTTTTTTTCCAGCTCTGTATGGAGTTGCCACTGGAAAAGGTCCTGAAAGATATAGAATCATGGAGTATCTTGAGTTGGAAGGGATCCATAAGGATCATCGAGTCCAACTCCTGGCACTACAACTATGGCACTAGTACATGTTATTACTAGTTGCAGTACAGTGGTGGCAGCTGGCATTCTGTGCCCCAGGAGATGAAAACAAGTTTATTTGGATGAATTAAAGCTGTAATAGCATATCAAAATGTGATGCAGGAGCAGCTGCCTAGCTTCTTTATTTCTAGAAGGCTTTTGTGGCATCTGACTCTAGATGGGCATATAATGAACCTTGAGAAATGTTATGTGTGTATACCAGATATGCACGATATCATCGATGGAATACATAATGTGACAAAGACCAGGTCAAGTAGAATTATTTATTCAAAAATGAATAACAAAATTTGTAAGGCATGAAGAATAGTTTGAAAAAGTGATTGGTAAGCTTTTCTACTGTACAAATATTTATCATCAAACTGCTGTAAAATTCAACAAGTATTGGAAGCTTATGGTCTGATATTTTCTGCCATTTCAGATGTGTTTGAAAAGTTTAAAACTGACTTAAATTTACCTTTGACACACAGCTATAACAATGATGTACTTGTCTCTGAACCTTAACACCATGCATGAAAACAATGAGGTTACATAAATTTGTCACTTGCTTTCAGACTTAACATAGCATGAAGAGAGTAAGAAATATGGTTTAGAAGCATTTTCTCAGTATTCTTCCTCTGCTCTTTTTTTGTGCTATTAAAGTAGCATGATAAAAACTGCCACCTCTGCACTGTGTTAAGTGGGAAGCGCATGAGATATGGTCGACAGCAATGCTGTAAATGCTTGTAGTGAAAGAAATGTAGTGTTTTCTCTACCTAGCATGTTTTTGATTGGCGTCGTGTGCCAGGTCTTTATTTGCTGGATGAAGGATTTCTTTTTAACAACTAGAAGTGGTT
The DNA here is from genome assembly GCF_034638445.1 of Ciconia boyciana. NCBI lineage: Eukaryota > Metazoa > Chordata > Aves > Ciconiiformes > Ciconiidae > Ciconia > Ciconia boyciana. The sequence continues at coordinate 38,370,856 of NC_132943.1, read as the reverse complement.
TTGTGGGTATCATTCTATGACCATCTGGAATTGCTGACATTTCAGTCCCTGTAGGATGGGACTGCAAACAACTATGCACATAATTTGTATGAACTCTTTGGGCTGGAAAAAAATTCTGTGTAGGGATTTGATTCCACAATCTCTGTGTTAGGTTCTGTTAAATTTTCTGTCTCCTCTCTCAAAAATTCTGCATTGTGAATTGGGAGAGGTCGGTTCCACTGAAAGATGTGCCAGCTTTGTTATAGAACTGAAAGAGATGAGATCATGCTAGCTGTTGTTCAGACATAAATCAGACACGATTTCTCTCAGAGAGAGACAGACACTGAAGCTCTCCAAGCTTCCTTGCAGCAGTATTGCTGCACCAGTATTTTAGCCTACTGAAATCTGAGCTACCAGTGTAAATGACATCTGGCAGTCACTGTGTTAGCTTCAGGTCAAGTATTGTTACTGAACATGAGTGATGCTCCCCATAAGATTATGGGGTTTTCCTCTAATTCTATACATACAAATGCTGTATTATTGTAAACTTGTACAATAATTTAAGGATGTAATTTAAAAGAAATTTTTTTCATAATGCATGCAAGGCAGAAAAAACTGAAGATGTGGTTTGATGGCAGGAAGGCGTTCTTGAAGATACATTATTAAAAACCTGAGGAACGCTACCACAAAAGTTAGTCAATAGGATTAGAAAACTGTTTTTCTTAAAAACCAACCAAAGGAAAAAAAAAACAACCAACCAAACCAAAACCCAAACCCTAAAACTTATTTATTGCAAGTGGTGTATATAGACTTCAATTTTTGGGTAGGACTGATCATTGACTAGGCCACTTACTGGTAACTGCATTTGAAATTACAGTCACAGAGTATATTGTAGTTGTTCTCTGAAGCCACTAAGAGCCAAAAAATAATTTTACTTCAACTGTGAATCGAATTATTTTTTTCTGAAGTCTTACAATATTATATTTCATATTCTGTGTTTTTAATCATAAGAATGTTTCTCAAACTTTTGTCTCCTGAAGTCAGTGGGAATTTTTAAAATTGAAATCTCTAGCTATGTAATGACAGGACTTAGTTGGTGAGTTTGACAGTGTGTTAAATGACTTGTGGGTATGTTTTATTTAATAACCTCATACAAACAAATGTACTAATGACATCAAACAAAATTCAGTAAAAGCAGGGTAAACGTTTATGCAGCTCACAAGCTAATGGAAGAAGGTCTCAAGTTTTCAGCACTACCTCTTAATTGTCTTAACACTTGCATTAAGTGTTTTTGGTTTGTTTTGTTTGGTTGGTTTTTTTGCAACAGTAGTCCAGCACTGTTAGAGCTAATGGTGTAGACTTTCTTTGTGTTCAGTAATACAAGGAGAATATAAAATTTCTTTTTCAAAAGGAAAGGAAATTAATATGGCTTACTGCAGCAAATTCAAGCAGCAACCTGATCTGGCATATTAGGTCAGAGTGCTTGCCTAGACAGGATCTGGAGTTTCACATATATTGGGATTAAATATGAACATCTTTTCCTACAGCTAGTTGCAAAACAGAAGAGTATCAGTTATTAACGTGCATGCTGTTATTATGAATGGTTGATCCTGATTCCCTCTTGATCACGATTTTCTATCCTACCCATTATTTTTATCCAAGTTTTCGTCTCAATTTATTGCATGCTCAAGTTCAAAAGAAATAGTTTTGCTTTCTCTGGGATACAGATAAATGTTCTGCAGTGGAAAGTGTAGCCCACCATTGCACTGCCTTTATCCCTTTTTAAGGGTACTTCAGTGGGCATCTAAAGCCTCTTCCTTTTGTGTTGTGTCAGTGTTCAGAGATTCACTGATCATATCCGTTCTCATATCTCAGGTTGAACTTGGCACAGCAGGAAAAGCCTTCCTCAATATAAAGAGACACAGTACCTGGCAATTCATATGATAAACCAGTGAATTCTTCTTAGACGTTTTAACTGCCAAGATTCTAGGCTGGGAAAAAGTTGCGTGATCTTTACCATGTGTGGAGAAAAAGTATGGGAATAGCAAATCATATAAAATATGATGGCCTAGAAGCTTTAGGTTATTATAAAAGCATATGTTTCCAGAGTTTCACTATTATGTGGAAAGGATCTTGCTCTTGCAGGAGGATGTCTGTCTAGAACCCAGGGATCTTCTTTCTTATTTGCTGAAGATTGTCTTCACCAAAATACCCAGAATCTTCTGGTAACTTAAGTATCTCAAATCCTGCATGGATGTCTGGGATCTTCTGGAACACAGAACTATTTGTTCTGGCGCCTGTGCTCTTGTACCGGTTTGACTCCCATTCTTGTCATTGTGCCTTTTGTAAGCACTACATAGACACTTTGGAGGAAGTAGGTGCCGCCCTGCAGAACTTAGAACCTGGAAATGTGAGATTGATGGAAATTGGGATCTTCCTTAGCAAATTTTTTTGATGAGAACTCAGTGTTGGGTAGCTTCTGCTAGAAAACTGGTTAAGGCTGTATTAGTGCACCTTTTCTTTTGCTGCATAAACATACAGAGATGGAAATGCCTGCTCCCCTCTTCCCCCCTGCTTTTGTGCTTTCTCTGTGTTTGCAACGAGGAAGCCAAGTTTGTTGAGAGGGGTAGAAATAATGCCCTCGTGCTACTTTACCTTGTCATTTTAAAATGCTATAGCACCTCTTATCAGCTAAAAATCAAGAGTGGTACACAAGTAGTGTCACTGCAATGCTGTTTTTGTGGAATAATAGCAAAGAATAGAAATAGCGAGGGGGGGCTGGTGTGTCACGGAGCAGTAGCAAATATTACGTACATGAAGGTTAAGTCCTAGTCTCATGCAGAAACAATAGAAATCTCTCAATAAAAGGGAACAAAGAAATCTTGTGTTACACAAAGGAGAGAGGAGAAAATACTCCCATATCTTAAGTATTAACTACATAATACAGCTTCTGTAAGTGAGGGGAAAGAAGGCTTGTTTTTTTTTCTCCCAACAGAGACCCTGTCAGCTTGACATTTAAATGCCCAAGCTACTCTACAAAACTGATATGTATCCCAATATTTGCATAAAAGATTTATTAATTTTTTTGAAAGCATAAGTTTGGTAGGACTGTTTTGGTGGATTGAGATTTCAGTGACAAATAGAAGTGATACATCAAATTTTCCATTCTTCCTTTTTTCCGAAGTTTTTAATAATCTGTATGAATTACTGTATATATTTCCTTCCCAAGGGTAAGGAGTATAAGCGTAAAATTAGCATCTTAGCAGTAGGAAAGAATGTATCTTCTGTACAGCTTTTACAAAAACAAAGTATATGTGTGTATCACAGGCTTTGCAGGCCTTGACCTCTGGCAAGGCCACGTGGGTTTGAAAGTTGGCGGAGAAGATTGCAAAAAGTAGTGAGCTCATGACCCGGCCTTTTGAAGCAGTGCAAGAGACTCTCGGGTATTGATCCAAATGTGTCTAATTGGGATCTCAAAAGCGGCTGCTGCAGCTAAGGTTTTTGCTAGATTTCACGTGGTCTCTCTACTGGCAGCTTGGTTTTGAACAAAGATCTCCACAAAAGATTCCCAGGTGAGAAAGAACTTTGTGAAATGTAAAGAGGACAGTAAGGCTTGAGGTACCAGCGCTGTTTGGGGTAGTGTTGCCAACTGAGTGCCTACACTTGCACATTTTCCCCTTGGCATTTTCTGGTCAGACACATTAGTCTTGCTTCTACCCACTAGAAATATGACTGAGAAAAGGATGTCAGTTTTTGTCTGATAGTAACTTCAAAAAAGTCTGATTTGCTGTACTCTACTGTATTGACTTCAAGATTTGGGTCCTATTAATAGCAGTGATATTAGATTGATTTTTGGACTGCAGGTCCTATATCATTTAGAAGAGATAAAGAATTGAATCAAATAACTGAGCTCTCAAATTGTGTTTAAAAAAATTTTAAAAATTGGAAATAGATTGGTGTGGGAGTGATAATTAGGATATCAGCTGTTGTGTTGAAACTAACTTTTTACAGAATTGAGTTTAGTCTAAACTGTGTGTGCATCTATCCCTTTATAGTGTGATCGGTTTAGTGATGTCATTTAGATTTATATTTTCTTTCATCAGATGTTGGCAGCGTAAGCTCTTGTTTTGCTTCAGTATCACTGTGAGGGTACACGGAATCTAGTTCTTCAGTGCACTAAGTACTTTCACAGGATAGCTCCTTGGGTAAGGGTGTTACAGTAAACAAATAAATAAACTAAAGCAGAGCAACAGGTTATCTGATGTTGGTTTACAAATTCTGTGTCAAGCTGGCTTAAAAGAAAGGAACAGCCAGTTTGTTTTGGTGGTCTTATTGCATGATGATAGTCTAGCTGTTTTTGTGTGAGCAAAATCGAGGGAACTTTCACAGTATTAGTGTTTGAAATACAAATTTTATTATGTTGTTTTAAAATGAGAAATCTGCTTTTGGCCCAAATCAGAAGTCAGGTATTTAATTCATAACTGATTGTAGTTTCCCCTTGTAAATCCTTCCCTTAATGCAGTTGAACAGTTCATTCCTTAATTTTGGCCATCCTTCTTCTAGTGCTGTAGAGAATCCTTCTATTAATGGAAATACAAGGTAAGTTTATCAAAAGAAAGTGTTAATTTATTAAATTTTAAAATATTTTTATATTCAAGAAAATAGAAACCCAATAATTGAAAACATTATTTATGTTCTGCTATCTCATGTCTGGCTTAACCGGTTTGCAAATACCGTATCAGGCTGGTTTTGTGGGGGTGCTGTTGTCCACCTGGGATTACTAGTTCCAGTGTCACACTGTGTTAATACAGTTCAGGAGGGGAGCTGGCTTCACATGTTCATGTTGTGCTGAAACTAATAAGCTGTCCTGGCACTGGGCTTGCAAGGAGGCAAGGCACAGAGGCTGTGACAGTTCTGTGTGAGCAATGGAGTATCTAGATTTGATTTATCCCGGTTGCCTACTACCCCATGTAATGGAAAACTAGTCATATAGGTAAGGTAAGTGATCTTAATGTTTTTTATTATACATAAAAAAAATTTTTCCGTATCTGTATAGATATAAAATTGTCATTCATCCACACATAGGTGTTTATGCCCTGCTTTATGTCCTAAGAAAACTTAGAGCAAAAGAACCAAAGCAAATGGAAGAGAAAAAAGTTATAAAAAAAGAGGAGGAAGGTGGCACTGGAGCCATTATGATTCACAGGGAAAGCTGTCATGGGGAGACAGCAAACTCCACCCAGCACTGTTTCCGTTATCTCCACTGAATGTTTGTGGTTATTAAAATGCAGTGTTCTTGTGTCTTGCTATGTAAATTCATTCAGGGTTTTCTTCTAATATATTCTTGTATTAATAAAATATTAAGGTATAAAATACCTCAGAGATAATTAAAATGAACTGTTGAGTACTGCTCAACTGTTTCTTTATTTCCTGTTTAAACATATACTATAGAACAGCCTGACAACAGTCCTGGATAATACTGTTTCTTGGCAATGATCAGTTCAGGTTCATGTTCAGCCAGTCTGAGGATGAGGGTCCCAACTCAAGGAAGGAATACATAAGTTCTTATGATATCTCTATTTAGCAAATTTTTAAAGGGATATGTTCCATCCATAAGCCATGTGCTTAAATAGTGTTATCTTAAGCGTAGTCTTCACAGGAAGCCTAGTGCTTAGGTTTTGCATCGATACCTTGCTGAATAGAAAAAACAATGAAAATCAGAAATATGTTAAAAACTGAAATATAATTGTTTGGTAACAAGAAAATGCATACAAATCTTTTTTCATTCTTTCACTTGTGCTTACGTGCATTCATGTGCAAAACTTACCTGTTTTATAGTTTTCAGGTGTGAAAGTATGTTTGCAAAATAATGTACACAAAGCAGAGATTCAGTTGCAGTCTCTAGTGAAAATTAGCAAAAAGATAGTGTTGAAACTCAAGGGGTTTTTCTTTTTGCAATCTGAATGCGAGGTGACAAAGACCAGAACCTGTTTTCATTCTATTACTTAAGCAATGTTATGACAACACCAAACCTGTATAGAACAGGATGCATTCTCCAAGTAATACTTTTTAAAATGCATCCAGCAACAGTTTAAACTAAGCAAGGTTAGACTGTAGAGGTAAACTCTGTTCTCTCATTACCTCTTTATGGTTCATTAGTTTTAACATTTGGAGTTGGAATGCCACCTGGGTTAGAATGCATTGGATGATTTTCTGCAGTGCTGTCTGTCTTGATATAGTGCTGACTCTGTTATTCTTGCATCTAATGTATTCAAGTTGGCATGAACGTGAAAGACATAGTTCTCATTACATGTGCTAAGCCAGGCAGCAAGGGAAACAAGCTTGACTAAATGCTTGGATTTCAACCAATGGTGCAGCAAACTAACGTTGGTTCTGAAAATGAAAACTGCTACTGTATATTCATCAGCTGGAAACACTGAGCTTTAAGAATCCAGATTTAAAAAAAGAAACTGAGGACACCATTTGGCAAGTTAACCCTCTTCAGTTTAAAAGCATCAGAATGAAAAATCCTGTGAATAATAAAGGTACAATTGCTGATTTTATGCTGAAGGACATTGTGCCGCACTTTTATTTTGAGTTGATGCAGTCCTTGGCAGCAGCAGACAATAAAAATGGATAGAAATTTTCAGTACCAGTAGCTGCTTCAAGAACTCTTGGAGGTCAGTTTTTCAGAATATGCTTTAAAGCTAAGAAAGTTGCATCAGCAGAGTTCCAGTTGTCCTTGAGAGCTTGATACCAATTTTGAACTCCTCGCTTTCACCGTGGTATGTAATTGTCCTACTGTGTTTGTGGGCTGGCGGTACTCTTTAGAGCACTGCCCTGCTCTTGGAAACAAGCTATTCCCACTTAGGCAGCTCAGTTTCTTGTATAGCTTAAAAGCCTTTTCATCTATTTTTTTTGTTTGTTTCCAAATACTTCCAGAGTGCATGGCTATTTATTAGCATGTGTGACAGCTTAAATGGCTCTTGTCAACAATTACCCATTTAGAGAAGTGGCAGTCTTTATTTGTGGTGCTGTAACGAAAATGATCTCTAAAGAAGTGTCTCGTGTGTTTCTTAAAATACAAAGTGATATCTCTAAAACGTATTCTGTGAGGTTGAAAACAACTCAAAGAATAATTTGTGCTCTATAACAGATCAATAGGGAATACAAAGTTAACATTTTTTTCAGCTTATCTTTGGAAGACCAACATTTTCTTGTGCTTACCAGCAAAGTTATGGCCCCACATAAATCCTAGTGGTTAAAACAATACTGTTTGACAAAAGTAGTCATGAAATAGGGTAAACGGGGTAGCATCATAAGAAGTAAAACATGTCAAATGTAAAATGAAGGGAAAGAGAAAAAAGGGTTTCATTTCCAGGAGTTCCAGCAACATTTATTTCCTGGAATATTGGCTTTTCTCAAACTTTTATAGTGTTTTTTAAATAGAGCAAGAAATTCTGCCACCACTGAAACTCATCACTGGCAAAACACTAACTCGCTCCTATGCGATCAGGGTTTGACTCCTAGAGTCCTCATACACTCCTGACTACTCTGTGGGGAAATTGGATCTGCAAACTCTAAAAGTAAAGATTTGCCATTGTTCTTGCTAAATAGCTTTGTGAATAACTACCTACATCCAGGATGGATTCAAGATTATAAAGTGTTTGGTAAAACGGGGTGGGGGGCGGTGAATGGATCTGTTCCAGAATATTTGATATGAACCTTTAGTTGGGAAACATACAGAGAAAATCATGCTGTTTGACAATCATACTTCCATAGTCTGAAAGCATATGAAATAAGTAGCTGTGACCCAAAGTAGGGTAACAGGCAGCCTTTTCGTGAAGAACATAGTCTGTGTGTGTGTGACTGCAAGGAGCTCAGTAGTATTTCCCAGACATAAGTAATTTTTTTGGTAAATGTTGAAGCATGAAAAAGGATTACTTGAACAAACTTTTATCCATCTACTCTAATGTGTACCTGTTTTGTATGTGCAGGTGAAATCCGCCTCAAACCTATTCAATTTCTCTCACTCCCAGTAAGACTTTAAGCTGTTTATAGCTAATTCCAGAGCAGAGAAATACTTTGCTTACATGGAAGGAGAGCATGCATACTTAATAGGGTATCTGTCTTTTTGAAGCAGATAGAGCAATTAAAATTATTTAATTGTTATAATTTGCATGCATAATTACATGCATAATATGTGTATAATTTATGTGTAGGCAAGGGGGGAAAAGTCCCTTTACTGGGGAAGTAGGACTTAGAAAATTGAGAGGTGAGCTATCAAGATGTGAGAGATGACTGCAAATTTTAATTTCATGCTTTCCCTCTTCATGTTAATTGTTGCTATTTTATGAGCCTGTTTCTTGTGGAAGGGTTAGTCCTAACTCAAAACTCTTTTGAGAAGAAACCCGAAAGCTAGAGTGGAAGTATGATGGACTATGTGGGGAAAGAATTTGAAGTGTTCTGTGTATATGGTATAGCTTACCATATACCGTATCTTCCTAGCACAATGGGGATTACTTGATTTTCTTTTTTCTGGTTTATTTTTCAAAACTCAGTGATGTCATTCCTGATTGCTATAATAGTAGTTTAGTGTTAACAGTTTGCCAACCAAATAGATAAATCCATGAGATCAAAAGGGCTTATCATGGCTCTGTAAGGGTGTTCCTATCCTGGAAGTTTCTAGACACAACTAGAAACATTACTGATATAAAGCTTTCATGGAAGTCCATAAATTGTCCTGTAAGCCTTTATTAAACTGGAGGAAAAGGTGACCTACTTCATGAATAAAGAATGGACTGTACCGAGCAGCCTGGAAACAGGTCAAAGAAAGCCATAGCTGTTGTTTTTAACCATATTAAAATACTGCCCTTCAGCACTTCTTCATGCTAGCCCTTAGCCCAGAATTAGAGCAGTGTAACATAATCTTTTGTCCTATCCCATGCCATTTTTTCTTTCTTAGGTTTGGTTTCTGTTTCTGAAACAACTTCCATTTTCCAGGGTCTTTCAAACAATGCAAAAATGCATTGTAGGTAAACTGAGAATCCATACTTTATGAACGAAGTCTCTGATGTAGGAAAATATTCAAGAGGTAAATGTCTTTAATTTCCAAAATGACTTGTCTTTAGGTTGGTGTTAGGGGCTATGAAGAATGTTAGTTATTGTGCTTCTTGGTTTTCAAGTAACTTTGTTTTAAAATAGGGTAATTGTTTTTGTTGTAGCTGTTTTCTAAAGGACACTGACATCCTGAAGTAGCTGCCTTAGGTTTAATAAATACATATACAGACAACCAGACTGCAGACATAATTTAGCCACTATCTATGGTAATAGTAAACAGTTAATATGTGGTGTGTTATGACCTAAATTAGTCTTTTGTGCCACTGGAATTTTTTGCTTTAATGAAACATCAATTCACTTGGCATTTTTATTAACAGCCACTACTTTTCTTTATTTCTAATGAAGCAAAATCTTACACGGCTGCACTTTACTACCTTTTTTGCCTACTATTTTTGGGTTGTCATAGTGGCTTTGAAAACCAATTTACTTCACAGTCCACTTCTACTGCCAGCTTGACTAAAAAGGGCTTGATTATGTACAAAAATATTATAAATACACAAGCAAAAAGAAAATCATGTTAAAGAACATGCGGATTACAGTAGAGTGTAATACAACTGGGTGAGCAGAGGCTGTTGTCAGAGCTATAAGAACAGCTATATTCAGTGTTTATAGTTGCAGTTTTGTACTTTGACTCTGTCTTGGGGAAAAAAAAGTGAATTCTGAGAGGAATGAATATATTATTCTGTCTCCTAGTCAGAATACTTCTGTCAGGGTACCGCTGTTACATTTGGAGATGTATTTAGTAGGGACGACCTTGCAGAACTATTCACTCTCAGGTTGGAGTTTGTGTCACTATTGTGTATGGCACTAACAGTAGTAAATTGGTTATGTAGTTCCTAAGTTTCCTGCTGTTGCAGGTGAAAGAAAAACTTGTATGCATTGTAGGCTTGAAAAAGTTAGAGCAATACAGTTTTAGAGGAGTTAATTTTCTGCTTTGGTAGAAAAGGATCAAAGAAACTATAAAACCTATCTGTATGCTTTTACATGTGGCATGCTAAAGATAATAGTATAATATTATAGTATAAATATAGTATAAAGTATAATAGGAAAGGAGACCAAATGAAATGAAAATTTTCATCTGCGCTGTGCAAGGCAGCTCAATTGCATTGGATGGAATTATGATAACTTAAATAAGGCTTATCTTTGAGGTGCTTCTTGAAAATGTGACAAGCTTGTCAGAAAAGCTGTAGGGAGAACTGAAAACTAGAAACAGGAACTAAACATGGCTGTTACAGCATGTCTGCAGGGGCCCAGTGAACAATATGGGCTTATTTACAGTGGAGGAAAGAAGTCCCGTAGCTTTTGCCCTAGGATTTTGCTTTAGGATCTGATTCTGTAAAATTCAGAGTAACTTCTAGAAGTGCTAAAAAACCTTATCTTCTCCATGAAGTCTGTGTCTGAAGTGCCTTTTGAAAATTTCCAGAAATAGTTCAGCAGCTTTTGCTATGAATCCTAAAATAATCAGCCTCCTTCCTCCTTTTGTTTGAGAAGGAATTAAAGGTTTAGTTGGGTTCTTATGAATGTTACTGATGATTGCACTGCACTGTGTTTAGTGTTTAGCTGCTGTGTTTGCCAATGATAGGATACTTAAACTTCAGAAATGTAGTGCTAATGACTTTCAGGATGCTTTTCCTTGACCCTCTAGTGAAATAAGCGTTTTCTGTGTAGTGGACCAAAGATATGGAGCGTTACCGAAGATTAGGCGGTGTGCTGCAGAACTCACCTGATCTTTGTGTATAATATGTTTGCCTGTTTTTATGAATACTGCACCCCGAAGAGCTGTGAACAGAAAGCAATCAAGTTACAACAGAGTATCTGAGCTCAAGAGCTGTAAGCACTCACATGTTGGAGAAGACCAAAACCTTCACTGTAATAATCCACAGCAAAAACTGGTGTTCGGATTTTAAGACTTTCAATATTTTGGCATAAGCTGCCCTGGAGGAGGTGGAACCTTCCTCAGATTTAAGCTTTGAGATGACTGAGTTTCTTCTTCAGGGGATAACTTAATCCCTAAATTCTTAAGAACCATAAATTCAAAACCCAGCAGTTATAGCTTACTTTTTTTCCAGGCAAAGTAGATAAATAAGAACTTGGGTGTTCCTTGTTTCTTGGGCAGACTGAAGGTTTTTCAGTCTTTTATTTTTTGATATATATATTTTTATATATGAGCATGTGTACATATGTGTGTGTGTATATATATCAGGGATCTATATCAATTTCATCTACAAAAAGTACTCTTCTCCATGACATGATGTAATGTGTTTCATACCTGCTGTTTTACAAAAATGCTATTCGTCACTGGATCTATAGGTTGCTGGTGTTCTGGGGATCCTCTGAACTGAGAGACAGTGGATAAAACCTCAGTGTTGAGACTCTTATTTTCTGAACAGTATTCAGGAGTACGGCACTGCCCACATCTGCGGTCACGCTGTAAAACCAAGAGCGTGTTGGAGTCCTGAAGCGAGCGGCAGACAGTGAGCCCTCGGTCTATAGCCTCAGGCCTCTATCAAACAGGAGAGAAGAGCCCTGAAGCAGCACAGCAGTCTGGCAAGAGTAATTTTTCCAACAGCAATGATGGAGTCTCTAAAAAAAAAAATATATAAAGCTTAAAAAATAAGCTTTGAAAACCTTTTGCTAGCTGGTTAAAATTAGCACAAAAAGTACTGAGAGGTGGGCGTGTTGGAGACAAAGGCATTTTGCTGTTTAGTTTCATTGTGGTTAGAAATATTTATCTGTGAAGGAGAGACTTGCCACCAGGATTTTGTTTGTCAGCCTTTGAGATAGAGGCATCAGCTCCAGAAAGACCTCAGGAGAGGGCTGTTGGTGGTGAAACAGTATTCCCCTTTCCTTTTTGGAATTTATTGGAGGTTTCAGGTCTGTCATTCTGCAACTCTTTGGAAGAGCTCATGCTTCACTTCTTCCAAAGAGACTGTAATCAGTAGTAGCCCATTGAGCTAATTGTTTGCTTGTTTGAGTGTTTTGAAACAACAAAATTGAGAGAAATAGAAAGAGGCAGGCTGCCTTCTTAACAAAATCCCAGAAGTAACAGAGTCATTTTCTGTGTGTTGAAAAAGCCTGCAGCCCAAGTCTCTTTTTGTCTGAAAGTGACATATTAGTCTCTTTCCTTCGAGTTCCTTAGAGAAGAGGAAAATTACTGGCCAGTGGGGCCATTTATTTTTGTTTGTGTGCTTAAGGAAAAAGAAACACAGTAGCTATTGCCTGGATCAAAATGAGTAGTTTGCTACAGATTCCTCCCCCCCCCCCCCCTTCCTGCTCCTGATTCAGAGAACAAATACCCATGGTGATAGTTTAAGGATGCTGTTCTGAATTTTGTTGCCCTTCCAGTTAAAATAAAATATAAACTTTTGTAACTGCTAAGGAATTAGATATATATAACTCCATGAAATAACAGATTCATGGTTGAATTTCTCTTCGCTATTTCTTTATCACACTCAGGGACTCAGCTGCATACCAAAGGGCAGAAATTCATATGTAGGTTATTTTTTGACCAGATTTCCTCCCTTCTACAAAGAAACCTGCAAGTAAAAGAAGTAGATACAATTCATGTTGGGTAATAGAGCAATGACTAAGAAAGCGTCAAACTCTAAATTTTTAGTAACTCTTGGAACAGGGGAAAAAAAAAAAGCTGGCTGAGAAGCCTGTTCCTGCTCAGGTTTCAAATGGTACGGTGGTACGAGCTTCTTGTGGTACAAACCCACTGATGCCAGGAGGTAACCTAAACAGAGGAGCTGTGAGGAGAATTTAATGGCTACTGACTCTTACTCAGTAGCAATCCTGGCAACTAGATTGCCAATACGTATACTTTCTGATTTTTTTGGTTGTAACTATTGTAATTTCCAAGCTGTCCTTTTCTACTTAAAAGCACCAAAACCCAAACAAATATTCATATTGGGATAATCACTCATTTTGCCTGCATATTTGCTTTTGTGATAACTATCATCAAGAATTTTTTTTTGTTATAGTAGGGGCTATAGGCTAAAACAGACTGAAGAATCCACCATCCCTCCACCAATGGCAAAAATCAAAATGCATGAGAGGAACGGAAGGGATGGGGGACAAAAAGGTGTAAAGAGGTGAATTAACCTGTCTCGGACAATATAGTGGTAAAGCTGGACTAATCCTTGAGATACGGAGTAAAGATTTAGGGCTCGTGCTCACTGAATGAACAGCTGCAGCAGTTCGAGGTGTTACTACCCTTTGGCAGTGTGTTTCAGTCCCCACAGCAGACACGCTCTAGCTCATAGTCCTGCATCTCGACGTGAACTGCTTCATCAGAGATGAGCAAAAGCTCTGCCCTGTGATAGGGACTGCGATAGGGTCCTCTCTGCCCTGGTGGCACCGCAGCCTGTAGGGTGGGTAGCCGGAGCTGTACCAACTTGACCTACGCCTGTTCACCACAGCCTGCCTCGCTGAAGTCTGTCATTTGACCACATTTCTTTTCTCTCCTGAGTGTATGCTTAATTTTCCCACTGAGAATGTGGTGGTGATAACATGCTGTGGTTTTTATGGTAAACTGAAGGGGTACATAATGATAAATGAAAAAGTGAAAGGTACATACATGTATTTTACCTGTAGTATGCAGAGGTTGATCTGTTACACTCAGCTTACCCAGATTTTAATTTTAAGTGATCGTTGGGGTCAAGCTTCATCAACAGCAGTTGTTCTTAAAGAAGTGGCGATTTGTAAGGGTTCCGTTTTGTGCACTGCTTTCTTGTCTTCTAATGTTGGTGATTTAAGCAAGTGAGGTAGAAGACCATAGGAGGATGGAAGTGTCAGTGTGCCAGCTGTGAACGCATCCTTGAGGCTCATCCTTCCTATGCTCAACGTGCATTATCTATCTGTATTAAAAATATCTGGGATCTAGATAGCTGTGAAATTCCACAAATGAATGAAAAGCTTCATGTAAATATAACTTCCTTAATAGCAGAACTTCCATCTGCTTTGACTTACCAAGCTTTCTTGTAAAAGAAATAAATTCTTCTGCAGATTGAGAGAATTGGAGAAATCCTCCACTCAGTGTATACATGAGGGCAGTTGTGCAGGATTTGTGTTCCTCTATTTGGAAACCTGTTCTGAAGTCTCTGAACTTGTTTCGCAAATCAGTGGAGCAAAGTGGCTTTTGTGGAATTATTGCTGCATGTAAGACAAGAATCAAACCCACTATCTGGAGAATTAGATCTCAGAATAGGTTTTACTCTGAACTTGCACTCTATTTTGCAAAATCTGGTCTCAACATGGTTAAAAACCCACACTAAGGGCTGTTATTCCCCTAGATATTTATGAAAAGCAGTCAGCGATCAGTGTGTACATATCTAAAGGCTGATTTGATCCTTAGGGAAGCTATGTCTATTCTTGGATTTCAGGATGTTCTCAAAGGATTGTTTTCTGTTTTGTAAAAATACTGTAAAAAGAAAGCAAAGAAAGAGTTTCCTACTCTTTCCTTCCAAGCTTCTCCTTGAATGATTGTGCTGGCTAGCAAGTTCTGCAGCGTGCCTGAATGCAAGCCTGTAATCTTTTAATGCCTTTAACACACAAAGCAAAGTGCTTTTCAGTGCAATCACATGCAGATAAGTACATACAGTTTTCTGCATTTTGCAAATCCTATTTTGTTGGTATAGCTATGGCAAGTATTCATTCATTTTCTTCTATATTTTTTAAGTCAGCAAGTATTTTTTAAGTCAAGTTCAAATGACAAGTGGGCAGAGCACTGTACGTACACAGAAACTCGGCACCTGTCAGTACCTTCCCTGCGCTGGAAGCACTACCACCGACAGCGAGACACTGTTAGATGGGGGGCATAGCAGGGTGCTCAGTAAGGTGTTGGGAGTGTGATCAGCACAGACTTGTTTTGCGGGGGAGCCAGTTTCCCAAGGTCCTGCTACATGGTCAGGAGGCTCATGGTGTTTAAAGATGAGGGACAAAGCCCACCTACCTAAGGTAGGGCTGTGTTTGGCTGTAATTCTCTATCAAACTTTCCCTGGGGGATTTACACAGAGCTTCCCCTAACACTGAGACTCCTCTACACATGCATGAGTGTACTATAGACATCTTCAGATCCTGCTATGCTCATCATACAGTTTAAGGTGACCCGTGGGAGCAATAGCTTACGACACGTACTCTCTTGCACGGCTGGAGATCAGGAGCGCTATATGCCTTTCTTGGAGCTTGTTGCGTGCAGGAGGGTGAGGTGCTCCTGCTGGTGAAAAATGAGAGTGAAAACCAGATCTTACCATGTTGCCTTTGTACTCTGATCTACCTTTTTGGATGTGTAGCAAAAGAATTTTGTTTCTTTGACTACTAAACACCTTGCCTTTGAGGAGTACAAAGGGTCTGTTTCCAGCTGCTGTTTCCCTTGGGCTTCCTATTCTGTCTTCCCCTTCTCTGTGATACGAGAGGAAGGGCAGTCTTCTGGGAATCAAAACAAACCAGGTATTAAACTACTGACGAAGTCACAGTTGTTGCTGCTTCTTGACATCAGTGGTTCTGGTAGAAAAGAGACGTTCAACAAGTGATTGCCACTATGGCTGTTGTGTTCCTTAGGATGGTACAAAATGCTGGGGTGGGGGGGGGGGAAACCAAACACCTGACCAATTTATATTTAAAATGTGTTATATGCAAACTGTGCTGGATATTCTAAAAGGAACAAATGGTAAGCTTCAACAGAAAGGGTTTCTGGGGGAGGGATTACTTCAGGGTGTTTTTTAGTATGTTTGTTTCCGGATCTAAATATGAAGAATTCAGACCATGCTAATCATTTTCTGAAATGATTCATAATTCCTTCCCATGCTTCAGCAAAGCTATAGAAAATGACACTTTCTTAAATCTGTAGGTTAACTTAAAATCCTGCTAGAGTTTCTGTTAAAGGAAGCAAAGCCTATCTGTTCACAAGACCTGGCTTTTTGGGAGGGTGGAAGTTTATACTTTGGAGAGTGGAGGGCAGGTTGGATTCTGCTACTCTTTTCTTTCTTTCTTTTTTTTTTTTTGCTTGAACCAACAGCAAGATTCTGTCCTTGTCCTTCATGTTTGTGAGTGTGCTGGTTTGGCTGGGATAGAGTTAATTTTCTTCATAGTAGCTAGTATGGGACTCCGGTTTGCATTTGTGCTGACAACAGTGTTGATAACACAGGGATGTTTTAGTTACTGCTGAGCAGCGCTCACACACAGTCAAGGCCTTTTCTGCTCCACACCCCACCCCACCAGCCAGTGGGCCGGGGGGGCACAAGAAGCTGGGAGGGGACACGGGTGGGACAGCTGACCCCAGCTGACCAAAGGGCTATTCCATACCATATGGCGTCATGCTCAGCATATAAAGCTGGGGGAAGGAGAAGGAAGCGGGGCATGTTCAGAGTGGTGGTGTTTGTCTTCCCAAGTCACCGTTACGCGTGATGGAGCCCTGCTGTCCTGGAGATGGCTGAACACCTGCCTGCCCATGGGAAGGAGTGAAGGAATTCCTTGCTTTGCTTTGCTTGTGTGCATGGCTTTTGCTTTCCCTATTAAACTGTCTTTATCTCAACCCATGAGTTTTCTCACTTTTACCCTTCTGATTCTCTTCCCCATCCCACTGGGGTGGAGTGAGCGAGTGGCTGTGCAGGGTTTAGTTGCCAGCTGGGGTTAAATCACAACAGTGAATCTCAGGAGAATGGCACATACCATTTCTGTGCTATTTTTATTCCTTCCTCCTGGTAATCTATTGGTACTTTCAGCCTAAATCAGGTCACCTTGAGGATTAACTAATGGCAGTATGGGAAGCCATTTCTGGAGGAAATTCAGTTGGTTTATTTCTTTTTTTGGCTTTGCTGGATGAGAGAAGGGAAGTTTTTGTCCTCTGGAGAGGATTCTTGAGTAGCTTTTTATCTTTGGTGTTCTTAAGCTATTATATAAAGGTCTGGGACACTGTTTTTCACACTAACAGAATAATTAATCTTAATTGTATTGATTGTTTTACCATACTTTAGTGGGTAAGTGATTAGGAATGGCTTTATATCACAAGACAGAATAAGGTGTCTTATCCAAATGGCTGTGAGTTGGCAAAAAAAATAACTACCACTTGGTGTGTGGAAAATGGAATTGCATCAGCTACATTGCTCTAGTGATATGACCTTCTGTCTGCACCATTCTTCAGCCTATTTGTGTGTAGAGATTACCTCATGAAAATGGTAGATGACTTACTGTAATAGCGTGTTTATGGCTCTGCTTCCCCTAGGTTAGAGACAACCAAAGCGTGACTGAAAGGGTTCAAAGGCTCTGGTTGTTGGTCAGCTGTCAAGAGAGCCACAACGCACACGTGCCCTGGCCATGAAACAGGGTCCAAACCTGCTGTTCCCTCACGGGGACTGAGCACTTGGTACATCTCCGTCTGGAACTGCTTTGAGGTTTTTCTTTATTTCAGTGGTCTTTGGATGCCTTTGAGTATAGTTTTTCTTTGGAAGAAGAATTCAGCTGACAAGCAATTTTTCTTCTGCTGCTGAGAATACCAGTTCTGGGGGGTGGGTGTGTGTGTATATCTCCTTCATCTTTAAACACCATGGATCTCCTTTGCATGTATTGCAACCTCTGGAAGCTGGCTCCCCTCCAGGTCTGTGCTGATCACACTCCAAACACCTTACTGAGCGCACTGAGACGAGAGAGAGAGAGAGATATGAACATAGGAAGACTGGAAAGTCTGGAAATCCCTGTGGAAATTGTGTGCAAACTTTTGGCAAGCAGCCAGAGCAAATGTGAAAGAAAATGACTGTCTTTTTTTCCAGGTAGGTGGGCAGTGTTTGGTCTTTCCTGGGCAGTTAGGGATGCACTTATGTGCAGTAGAGCTGTAATTCTGTGTATTTCCCCAGTATCCTTAGCTCTAAATTTATCTTCCAGGAACAGTGCTGTGTGCTGAGAGTCCGGTAGTGCTTTTTACACCCATATCCACGATGATGTCTATTCTAATGAAATACATTATGTACTTAATACTTTTGTTGTAGGGCATGAAGTAATTAGCAGGAATGGGGAGCCCAGTTCTCCAGCTTCCCAGCTGAGTACGTACGTAATAAGCCCAAACCGATGCTTTGTCAGCTCAGAGAAGGCAAAACTACTTTGTATTTTATTCTGTCTGGCTATGATTTCTACCTAGATCATATTAGAGTCTAAGCTGTACCCATGTACTCTGGTATACATGTAAGGGATGTCAGGATAAAAGATGCTTGAAATGATAATGACTCATATTTCTATCCAGTTTATTTCCTAGAGGTCCTGCACTTACTGACTGCTGATTCATTGCTGTACAATTTTGGTTGGATGTCTAAATCCCTTCTGAGTGCCCTCAGTCTTGTAAACCCTGGAAGCTGTTTTGTGCTTGTAACAGCAATAGAGTCTCTCAGCGTCTGGAGACCTCTCCATACATGTGACTGGTGTCAGGACTAGATTATGGAGAAGCCAGCTGGGACATGTACCCAACAAATTATCCACTGAGATAAAACAGTTGGCAGAGAAGTCTTGTCATTTCTGCTTACAGAGGTGTTTCTTAATAAGCGCCAGAAGATCTAGGAACAATTTGATTACTAGGGAGTTTCTCAAGGGAGCACTTGAAAAATTACGGAAACTTGAATTTTCAGGATGATTTCAATGCCTGCCTTGTCTGCATGAGGCAGAGTGAGCTAAGGTTTTGTTTTTTCCTGGACGTTTCTTGCTTTAACTTCTCTTTATCTGCCTGTGAACTTCCTGCAACTGAAGGAGGAGGAGAGGAGAGGGCAAAGACACTTGGCAGAAATCAGTCAACTACGTTAAAAATACAGAAATGTTTTAAAGCTGGTTTTACTGCTGAGACTGGAGGGGAGTAAAGGACTTTAAAGTGTCAGTAGGGCATAAGAGCTATTGCAGAGTCCAGTTGTCCCTGGGTTTTGAATTCCCAAACAGATTCTTGAAAAAGCATGGTATTTCATGTTTGACTTGAGCCATTTTAATCTCTAACAAGGAGGAAGAATCCAGGGCAACAGTGTCAGCTGAATTGTAGGTGAATAAAATTACAGGCTGAGGCTGGAAGAGATTATTTTCAGTGACATCTTCTAGAATAGCCTGGCATTGCCAGGCAGGATGCTCTTTTCCCTGTTCAGAGCCCTTCTCACCAAGAGCAAAGGAAATGTCGCTTTCAGGTACTACTGTCACTGAAAAAAGGGGTGAGGTATTACTTAGCACTGTTCAATTATTTATTTGGCCAGTAGTATACAGAGATATTGAGTTTTATACCTGTGTTTTGATGAAAACGTGACTTCTCTGTAGTCTAGGAGAAAAACGGGGTGCTTGAGCAGAAACTGACTTTGAGTCCCTGACCACTGGGTTAGGGGCAAGAAAGACAAATACAAGGAAGAAATATTGCATGAAATTCCAAACATGCCAGCCATCTCTGCTTTATCTGTAGCATCAGTCGCTGTGATGCCTAAACTGTTTTACAGGGAAATTCAGTCTTTATGGTGTGGTCTTTGGGAGTTCTTAAGCAGGTTTTTCTGCTCCTCATCCTCATTAATTGTGTTAACTTTTAATACCTGCTTCTCAAAGGTCCAAATTTAAATGTAGAACCTGTGAATATAGTAATTACACTTTCTTCATGTCTTTTCAGACTTGCTGAGAAAGCATTCAGGGACAGAAAAGGCATAAAATGAACAAGCAGGTGATAGGCATGTTTTTATGGAATCGAAAGTGCCATCATTGCTTCTGTCAGATGAAAAGTTGTGTCTGAAATGAACTGCTAACCAAAATGTAACAGCTAGATAAATTTCAGTGTAAGAGTATAATACTACTTCTCTCCTTCTTCCCTTCTGTCCTTTTTGAAATGTTTGGGCAGTTTGGATGGATTGATGTAGCGTCTCACTCTGTCAGGACTGGGAGTTTTGAGCCGTGTAGGGTTTTTCTAATTAAAACCAACATTAAAATAAGGACTAGAAATCAGCTAATTTTTATCTGGCAAAATCAAAATAATCTCTATGATAGTAGTGGTTTTAATCCTGGAGTCAGGCTGTACAGCCATGTAGCCCATTTAGGATTCACATTCAAGATCCTGTCTGGACTCAAGTTACTGCAGGGCTTGATTATTTTTTCTTAGGACCCGGGATTTTTTGTGACACAATCATACTAAAAGCTTATATAAATTCTTCTAGACCTGCCAGTGAACTTGTAAAATTTATTTCCTATACACCTAGATATTAACAACTTTGGATTTTAAGGCCCATGCAAAAATTGTTATATCTGCCATCTACTAGATACACTGCCAGTTGGTACGAGCTGCATGTACAAACCTCTCAAAGAGGTGGGGAAACGTTTGCAGCAGTGGGAAGTATGGCAATTGCTTTTTTTCCAAAAAAAAAGCCTGCTGCAAGCCAGTCTTCTGCTTTGCAGATGTATGGCTGAAGGTGGTTTGGAGAGCTTGCTCATCCTTCTTTTTACCAGGCTGTCATATCAAAACAGAAAGCGCTCGGAAGCGTTAGTTACC
The DNA here is from genome assembly GCF_034638445.1 of Ciconia boyciana. Classification (NCBI taxonomy): domain Eukaryota; kingdom Metazoa; phylum Chordata; class Aves; order Ciconiiformes; family Ciconiidae; genus Ciconia; species Ciconia boyciana. The sequence continues at coordinate 38,350,272 of NC_132943.1, read as the reverse complement.
CTTGATGTTGGTAAGCCCCAGCTTCACTTTTACCTGTAGCAGAAATCTTGACTCTCAGAATGATTTTCCATGCTTGCAGTTACGGCATTTGGACACAGTGCTTCTGCCTGAGTTCAGGGTGTGAAACAAGCAGCCTGTACCTGTGGACACTGGTTTCTTTTTCAGAACTTGGTTTAACAAGTGTCCAGCAGATGGTGCAATGCGCTTTCTTTAGCGACAGAGGTGCTTAGCTCTTCAGGTTTCCTTTGGGTTGAAGTTAAAGGAAATAATTTTATATTCTCTGATCTGAAGCTAACATTTTTAAAAATTGCATTTTAGAAATAAGAATATACAGGTTCTGTATTCTTTTTGCTAAAGAAATCAGTTGAATTTCATATGCATTTCTGTAATACCTCCCGTGTCGTGATAAACACTTCTGAAAACAGAATGAAATTTTTAGGGAAGCCATGGCTTTGCTTAATCCCTGTAAATGGAGAAGTGCAGTCTTTGCCACCCATGATTATCGCAGCATCCGACAAAGTGGGGTTTAGCACCTTTGCCTCCTGCAAGAAACAAGAGTTGCTTAAAGCTGTGCCTGTAGGAGAGTAAGTCAGTTCCTAGTTTAGTTTGTTTGCGGTTTAAAGCCAGTTACTTTCTACCCCTGAACAGCAATTTCCTGATGTTAATAATCGGTGCCAAACAAGACATCCCTATATTTCCACTTAATAATGATTAATTACAATTAATTAGACTGCTTTTTGCACAGATAAGTAAATGGTCTGCCTCTGTTCTTGATGCTGCCCCTTTCATACAAAATCCAAGGGTTAATTTGGTGCTGGAAATGGCAGGCCAAAATGCTGTTGACCAACTTTCTACAGAATAGCCCGAGATATCACCTCTGGTTACGAGCCGAGTTGATCACATCACAGGCCCCTCTACAACTCTCACTCAAAAACCCTCAAACAAACAAATCCCTGCATATATGTGTGTGTGTGTATATGTATACGAATGTTGGGGTCACAATTAGCGGAAATCACAGTAACAGAAAATCTGTGTAAGAGGGCAGTGCAAAGATGATATGGATTAGTTTTCCTTCTGTGATTCTCTTAAAATGTGCCCACCAGTTTGTCAAAACTTCTGAGAGGCTGTGATGATGAAAAATGCACGCTGAGGAATCAAGAGAAATTGTAGAGCTCTACAGAGGCTTAAAGCCCTACAGCAGATGCTTCTTCTATGTTCTCTTTTCTCCATTGCTAAGTAAGTTACACACTTTTAGCTTTGAAGCCAGAAGTGATGAATTAAGGAGAAAATCATGTCGTCTGGAGATAAGAGTCAAACTGTATCTAGAAGAGCATGCACAAATTCTTTCCAGGGTTATATGGGCTTGCTTCAACAATTTGCTTATAGCGTTTAAAAGAACCGTTAAATTACTTGCCAATCTCCTGTTAATAATGGAAAACTCCTCATACAGCTGAGGACCTGAACACTGGAGATGCCCCAGAAGGGCAATAGGTTTTATTGTAATCATGAAGCCGCAGTCCATAAATATTTTAAATCTCTTAAAATTGTGTTTCTAACTCTTCCTTTTGTGGGCTCCTGAATGCAGCGCTAATGTGAGCGAGATGCTTCTGGGAAACCCAGAGAAATGCAATCGGATTCAATTTAGTACCAACCTACCTACAGTTCTTGTGTCTGCTGGATTTTGGTGGTAAATTGGCTGTAGGCCACTTAGTGTTTATTTTAACAAATGTGAGTACTGGGATCCAAGTTCACATCCAGAGTTCAAAGGCTAACTTTTTAGGCTGCTGTGGGGTGGACGCATGGAAGAAGCAGCAGCGAGCTTAGTTCTTGTAGGAAGAAATACAGCTCTTGTTGTCATTTTGTAGAAATCTTTTACTTTAGCAGGCACTGATGCAACTCCTCTGGTTATGAGTGACAAGTCACGGAGTATGATGTGTCTTAGCTGGAAAGTCTCACTGTGGCACAGACATTATGAGGGTGCAGAGTAGTACATCTGTCACGTCTTGTGGGCTGTTGCAGAATACGTGATGTTATTGAGTTTTGAACCATTCTTCAGCCTTTAATTCTGTGACTATTTTTGAGTTGGAGTTTCTCGTTTGCCATACTGGAGGTTAATTTGCAACCTAACATCAACCTGGTCTTTCACTGAGAGGCAATGTCAGATTTGTTGACTGATGTGCTTTCTGAAAGTGCTTCTCTGCTAGACTGGTCCTGATTAATAAAATATATGAAAGCAAAAGAAAAATTAGTCTTCCCTAGATTTTTTTTTTCTTATACCTAATTTACACTTGTAGCACCTTTAAGACCTACGTGGTCTTTTTTTCAGCTACGCTCTGCTTGCATTTTAAGCCATTCAGATGCAGACCTGGTCTAAACTGGAAACTCTGTAATTGCGTTAGCACAAGGCTTTGTCCAAGCTAATAATATTTGGTGAGAAGCAGAGTGCTACAGCAATACAGTGTAATGACTTTTTGATTGGAGATGTTGAGGGTCCGATTGATTCGGAGGATAAGCTCTTCCACAACTGTTGCCAAGAGGCAGTAGTCCGTAATGCTGGAATTCTTATGAAAACTATGAAAATACTTTAAAAACCCAACCAACGCACTTCTCAACGTGTAATTGTTACTGGGTCAAATCCTGAAGCCCGTTGATTGTGTCTTGTCTGCATAAAGATAGAATAAATACCTGATGCTCCAGTAACCAAAATCTGATAAATCTCTTAAGTCAGTCCTTCTTTAATACGATAAGTCACCATCTTCTTGCCTTCTGTTTTGTCTTCTAGGCTAGAAGCAACACTAGAATTTATGTCAAGGGTAACTACATGTGGCTGATCTGTGTGGTCGGCGCAAGTACTCCTGAGCAGACAGGAGTACTCCCTTCCCCCAGGCATCTGGTTTCTTCTTCCTTGGAAGACCTGCAAATAGATATGCAGTATAGCTGGAGCTTTAGCAACACTTAAACAGGTGAGTATCTTCCTGCCAGTGGTCGGCGCAAGTAAGCATAGACGAAGTACCAAAATGAGCTGTCCAGTGTGTGAAGGAGCCTGCCTTCATTTCGTGGTGGTTCCTCAGGACACGTCCTGTCTTTCCTCGCCATTTTGCCCCTTGGCTGGCAGTCCCAATCTTTTTTCCCCTGGGTCAGTGTTATGCCCACACGGCTGTGAAATGCAGGTTGCTGCAGACCGTCTGGATTTCTCCTTTGTGAATGATAATTTGAGGGATTGCTTCATTTTACTCTCCTCCTGGGAGTCGGGGCACGAGGTGTTTGTTTGGGGAAGTCAGCACAGACCAGTCAGTTACCAGCCCCTTGCTTTCCAACGCATCCAGCGTGACTGCAGCAGGCGTTCCTGCCTTTTAAGCCCCCTGGACGTTTATGGACTCCTTTACTGCGCAGGCTCTTTTCCTCTTCCCACGCTTTGCAGCGAGGCAAAAGGCACTTGCTGTTGTACACACGGGCAATGAGCGTGGATCTGTGACTGCAGCAGTTATTCAAGTTAGTCAGGAAAAGTAAAACCGAGTCAGAGGCTTGCAGAGTTGTGCTACTTGTTAGATACTCTTCTAATACTCACAAAGCAAGTCTTTTGATCTCACATATTAATGCCCCAGGCAAACTCTTAATTACTAAATTAAACAGATTATTTACCTATTTGGTTTTAAGGTTTAGGAATAGCACTGCTGATCTATCTGTTCAGCAAAGGAGAGGGAGGTGTACACGGCCCATTATTTCCTGATAAAATTTATGCACGGGTTATACATAAAGCATCTTATGTTTATAATTTTAAGCCTGTCATTGTCACTTAAGCTCCACTTTCTACCACACCTCAGTTACGGTTAGGAAAGCGTATCCAGGATTTCGCTATAAACGGGTAGTAACGTTAGAGATAATAAAGTGCCAGAGTTTTAAGTATATTTTATATCTGTAAAGCAAAGCTGGAAGCAGTGAACAAAAGTAATCGCTGTGCATTATTCTTTATCTTTTTGCATTTAATAGTCTGATTTGAATTCTGAATGCTTTGACTAAGCAGCAATGCTGCAGGACTAGGACCCCTTCTGTCTCTCTTTAAGGATTTGATTTAGAATGCTAATTTTAAATAACTTTTCTGATGGCAACTGAGTTAGTCTTGTAATTATTTAAATAAATCTTAACTAACTTTTTCATGGGAAATATTTTGATTTCCCCTTCTGAAACTGTGGTTTTTATAAAGCTGACTTCTTCTAACTGAAATATCTACTGCAGTCACAAATTCCCCCTCCCTTTTTCTTCCTTCCCAGACAACAGGAAACTGGCATTTTCCATGTATCTCAAAGCAGTAAGTTATTACTATTACGATCTCTGTAGCTTTTTCAAAGATGATTGTTGCTCTCTTGGGTCAGGGCCTTTTCCTTTGTATCATTCGTATGGCCTTCCCAGGAGTGATCATGTGGCTCCTCGACTCCACCAGAACCGGAGCAGGGATGGGATGGGCACGGCGATCCCACGGGCTGGCTCTTGCCTGAGACTGTCCTCTCCTACGTGTCCTGATGACATTACCGGAAACAAAGCAGAAGACATTTATTGAAAAGGCTTACAGTTAGGGCTACACACATTACAGCAATCATTGTAATGAGTTTGGTATAATATGGAATTCAGAGAAAAGGGCAAGTATCGAATCAAAATAGCATTGAGTCCCAAAGGAAAGATAAAATCGGTGAGATAGGAGGTCCAGCTTGATTTTTAAATATTTATGATCCAATTTATTCACTTTAATTCAGACAGATTAAAGCATAAACCCCAGCTATCACCATGCAAATATCAACAGGATTAAATAATATAATCTTTGGAGACAAGTATTTAAGTCAAGTAATTTAGTCAATCAGTTAAACATTTCCTTCCCAAACATGTCTTTTAGCTCCCTTATCTGCAATGCAGATCACTTGCATTCAGTTTGGCGTTTGGTCTGCATGAATAATTTCCAGTAGGAGTTCAGGACTCAAAACAGGTCAAGAACGCCTGTAGAGCTCTGCAGTGGGCTTAGGAAATCGGACAGCTGTATTATGATAAAGGGCAGTTCGGTACCTGCAGCTGTGTGATCCTATATTTATAGCTATATGTAAAATTAACCCCCTGGTTTTGTGTCTTTTGTTCCACGGAGGAGTTGATCTCGCCGGTTGCTGGCACTTGTTGGATTGGATCCTCGGCTTGGTCAGCCACTTCTTCCCCAGTTCAGGCCTCTGGCTGTATCAGCCTGAAGACATAACTACCATCCTGCCCTATCAGTAGTTTATTAAAACCTTTGCCAAACTCGGAAAGAAAAATGTTAACGTAGTTGCAATAGAAACCAGGGGACAAGTGAAGCTTTTGCGACCTTCTGTGGCACGTTCAGACCCTTCCTCCTTGTGATTTTTGCTGCTAGGTCAGGGGATCTCATTTAGTGAGCCAGCAGGCCAAGCTCTTTTATTCCCACTTTCTTTTTTTCCTAACAGGTCCCTTCGGCAACCTCGCCGCCAGTGAGGCGGCCCCAGGGGCTGGGTAAAGGTGGTGGTCTCTGTATGTGGCACCTCTTACCGCAGCTGGGAAATGGGATGTGTATGGGGAGCTGCAGGGTTGATATGCGCGCCTGTTGTGCCTTGAATGCAAATGTATTTTGGTATTTGGTTTCAAAGTCGTCAAACCAGCTGCGTCTTCTCAGCCCAGAACTGATGTGGGGAGGCAGCTCTTCTGGCTCCAGCCCTTCTCCTTTCTTCTCCCTATTTTCATCCCTGAAGGAACTTCCACTTTTCTGAAGAAACCACTTTTAGTTCTCTTCCGAGTGCTGCAGGTTTGGTTTTTTTCCTTTGTTGTTGTTCGTATCGCTGCTGCTCAGGTTGGCTTTGTTATTACAGCTGTTAATATTGCATGATAAAATGAATTGTTAATTGCTGAACCTCTGAAGAGAAGACAACAGGCTGCTTACTGCCTCGAGTAGATGTGGGAGGCTGTCAAGGACTGTTGGGACCTAGCGTCAGATCAATCACGCACTGGAGGTCTACAGCAGAAGGTAGTTTTGAAAGTGAGGAAGCGGCTCCAGTGTTAAGAATATTCCTCAAACTGATCAGTCCCTCCCTGTTGCTGAAAGGTGCTCCTTGAAGTGTCAGTCTGGCTTAGCTACGAGTTACTGGCTGGATATAACTGGTACTAGCTCGTGGTACTACTGCCAGAAGCTGCTACAAATCATATTTTCTCTTGATGTAGGAAAAGTTGGAAATGTTCTTCTATCATAGGTTTGTCTAAAACTGTGCCCTGCATTGTAGGAGCTATTTAGAGACACTTGAAATTTACAAAATGAACCATATCAGTACTCAAGGATGCTGATTTCTGTTTTCTCATCTTTCCCCTCCTTATTTCAATAAGGACCAGCTGTCTCTGTGCGTACTGCTGCCTGCCATTGTGTGGCTGCTGCTATTTAAGGAAAGCTGATGCAGATTTGTTGTTTTCACTTATTTTTATGAACGTGTGAGGATATTTTGCCTCCTAGGCAAAACACTTTCCCCCCTCCCAGCTTATTTTTAGCTCTCCCAACAGTATTACGGAATGCTATTTAGAGACACAGAAGGAAAAACTGGAGAGCAGCTTGCTGAGTGGGTCCTTTAGTTTGAGACTAGACAAATCATTCCATATGATGTGATATGACAGCATGAAGAGCAAATGTAATTTCATGTTGCATTATTATTTATCGGATTTATAACAAAACTGCAATTACAGGGGAGCCTTGCTCATTCAAACGTGCTGAGACATGATCAGCATGCACACTAGTAAAAGTTTATACTATTGCAATGTAGCTGCTGCTAGCACAAAAATGGGTTCTTTAGAGATAGTGGGGAGGTTTTATTTAGAATAAGGAATTTGTGACTTACTTAAAAATGCAAGCATTTAAGTTTCAACGAACTCTTGTGGCGGCAGTGGCCCCAGAACAGCGGAGGTGGCAACTGACCTTCAGCACAGAGACATTCCTCTAAATCTCTTCAAGTTACTTATATGAATTGAGGAAACTCTTTTTCTACAGATGGATGGCCCAGCTATTCTTTCGGCTTCCGCTTATAAACAGAATTGGTGAAACTTCAGATCCCTTTCTACCTCTGCCAAAAAAAAAAAAAAGCTCTACAGTATATACAGTGTATGTGTGCTGGGGTCACAGTTAGCAGCATGGTAAAATATTAGTAAGACCAGTACAAAGGTGACATGAATGAGTTTTTCTTCCTGGATTCTCTTAAAATACATCCACCAGTTTTTCAAGCATTGAGAGTCCACAATGCTGGAAAATGCACAGGCAAACAAAATAACTTATTCTTGTAAATACAAATCGCCACTGCCTTCCATTTTGCCTTCAACCTTTCCTCCATTGTTACCCATTGACTAAGAGGTAGGATGGAGAGAACTATGGAGAAGGATCCTGGAGAAGATCAGTCTAGCAGCCTGCCTGCCTTTTAATCTGCATTGATTCTATTTCAATTACAATTATTTCATCTACAGAAATTAAAATTGCACTGATCAAATACAACAGTGCTATCTGACAACTGGCATTTGGGAAGATAGTCATTCACATGCACAATAGTGGCATGACTGTAAAGAAAGAGAAGTCCTTGCTAGTCCACTTATTTTACTTTGAAAGGGCTGTAAGAAAAAGTGACAATATGCTCTGGTGTTTGCTTGGTTTTTTGGTTTGGTTTTGTTTTGGGGTTTTTTTGAGAAATTGCACCTGAAGAATATTTTCACTTAGAAAACGAGATAGTAAGAAACTAGAAGGAGCCCACAGAAGGATAACAAAAGGCTTTCAACACTAAGGTTATCCAATTCTCCCTTTTCTCACAACATACCGTGCTGCTGGATAGCTAGAACAGGGACGAATGCAGTGGCTAGCAGACGTATAGGATCATTCCCACGTTCAGCTGACAGCTCCCTGCCAGAAATGCAGTGCTGCTGGATGGACCTTGGCAGAACACTGCAGACACCGGTGCATCTGGAGAAGGTGGGGCCATTGGCACGTGCTGAAAGCCATGGACGCATGCATCTAGGCTGGGGTGGATTCGCATCCAGACAGCTTGGCTCATGTCTGCAACCAGACCAGAGAATACTCTCTGGGCTTTCATTCTCTGCGGTTTTGTTCTGGCTACAAAATCAGCCCAATATATGTAACGGAAGAGAAGAACGTCAGTATGAAGGAAGAGTGAGTAGGCTCTGCTGGAACTGGTCCATATTTTGTAAGGATAAGTTAATGATCAAATGTGATTGTAGGGAAACTCGTTTTCTTGAGAGCATACATTTAAAAAGAGATATTAACACTGTAGTGTGGTAATCAGATGCTGCAATATCCATGGTAAAATGCCAATGTTCCAGACATCTGACAAATCCAGCATTTGTTATTTACCTATCCAAAATACTTGGCTTTGAAAAAGCGGTGCCGGGTGCCAGCGGAAGGGTGTTCATTACAAATTCAACACAACATGCAGTCAGCTTCAGTACAGAGCTACTGTAGGGGATTTCTTTGGCTCTGCTTATAAGGTAGAAAGTATATTAATTGGCCCATAATTCAAGCTGAAATAAAGTAAGGAGAAAGATAAGATGAGCTGTCAAGGGAAGCAGCTAGATTTGCTGGTGATTTTTGGGTAGTGAGTTGAGGGAAAGGAGCACTTACCCTTGAGAACTGCACAAAATCATTTGTAAAGTCATTAGTCTTATGAATTATTTTGACTGTTATTGTTATTAATTATTTGTACTGAAGTAGCACTTGGAGAAAAGAGTTATGCTAAAAATCCTATTCTACTGAATTCTGCAAAAGCACACAATAAAAAGGCAATCTTTCCGCTGAAGAGCTTTTAATCTTAATGCCACTCTTTATTCACACTGTTTTTCCTTCTCATTTTCATCATTTCATTGGGTATTTCCATCCTCTCTTTTATTCCGGTCCATGGCACCTGAACCTCTTCCTCAGAGCTGTGTTGGTGTTTGGCAAATATGAAATTCATGCATCTGCACTCTTTTATGTCTCTGACTATCCTTTGGTTTTCCTCTTCTCAGCACGTGGTTCCTTTTCTCACAGTTAATTTTCCCCTTCTCTTATTTTCTGGTCTCCTTTTCTGCTATTTCTTCTATTGTCTCAGTCTCCTTTTTTTAACCTTTCTCGCACTTCTCTCATCTTTACCACGCAGTCTTGTCGTCTGACATTTTCCTTCTTGGTTCCTTTCCAGTTTTGGGGGAGATCTGGGAAGAAGTAACTCTTGTCTTCATTTGCCCTAGCTGCACTTTTTCTGGTGAATCGTTCTACCCCTCCTCCCTTCCCATATCCAGCAAGAATCCGCCAACAAGAAAGGTTATTTGGGGAAAAGCATGCCTTTTAATAGGGAAGATGGTGCTGCACCATGACTCAGGGATGCGCTGGGTGTCACCGATTGCTGGAAGGTCCAGCCGGGGAGGTTCTGGTTCTGGAGGGTCTGCAGTATAAGGCAGCTACACTACATTTACTTGGGATATAGCCTGCGTGTTACAGGGTTTTATAAATAATCAGCTTACTTTGTGAGCTCCCTGGCAAAGTTCCAGCGTTGTCTATTGGATCGTGGTGAGGAAACAAACTAGGCAAAAAGGACAAAGTTAACTGCTGGCAGCTTGTCCTTCTGCTCTGCTATTAATTACGGTGCCTTGCCATAGTTTGTTTGCGATAATTACAGCTGTATTGCCAAAGTAGCCTTTAAACAGGATTGCTGTTGTCATAACTGTTGTTGTTGTTCAAGAACTGCATTTTTCAATTAGGGGAAATATATGAGATAGATCACCTATAACAATCTCTTCTAATGATAACAACGGATATGGAAATTAGTCCAGAGTATAAAATGAAAGATATTTGAATAATTATAGTGTAATCAAGTCAAAATTACTGATGCCTTTATTTGAGGACAGATTATGTGGAAAACAGCACAAAAAAATTACGTGCTTTGAAATCTGAAAGGCACCAGTATTTGATAGCACATTTGCATATATTGCACCAAATAAGTTTGTTTTGTGTCTGTCAAAGACTTAAAATATAAATAGCAGTCACTAGGCTAGTTTTCAGAGGCTTGGGTACGTTGACAGAAACTCCTTTGTGGTTCAGTTTGCTGGCATGTCTCAGATGTTTTGGTATGGTGGATTTGCAGCATGAAGGTGAATTTAATGGTGCTCAACAAGGTGGCTCAGAAATGTCTGCATTATAAATGCCTGTTTATTGGATTCTCTTGGAAAAGTTGCAGTTTTTGTCAGTTCCCTTCTCCCCTTTCTTATCTGATGTTACACCTAGTCTTTATTGAAAGACAAATAAACAAAAAGGCCAGGGAGCCCAAGAGAGGTCACAGACATCAGTTGAAGGGATAAATATTCATTTTCTTATTGTGTGTAAAAAAAAAAAAAACCAAAAACCAACCAAACAAAAAAAACCAAAAACAAAAAAAAAACCAAACAAAAAACCACCCAAGCAAAACAAACAAAAAAAAACCCAAAGGGAAAAAAAATCCCCAAACAAACAACAAAAGAAAACCCAACGAACCAATAACCCACAGCCCCCCCTCCTTTTCAGGCCTTGAAGAAAACCACCTCTTCTATAATTCTTTACCTTTAATAGTAAGTGCTGAGTCATCAAGCCAGAAGAAGAAGGAGCAGTTGGGAGCTCTGGCAGACTTCCAACTGGTAAGTCTCGGGCACTGCCTGTGTCAGGAGAACTAGAAACAGAGCTGTGGACTCCGGTCTATTTATCTGTGCAAAAAGGATGGCAAGAAAATAATTTGTATCATTTGACTTCATTGCAGAAGGTGATAAGGCTATATTTATGTTTTTTTTTTTTTGAGGGATTTAATTCCCAGACGTAATGTGAAAAGTTGACAGCAAAGCCTTTATAAGAATTTTAAATCCTTAAGCCAACTGGCAGATAATTGTGGGTTTTGTATTAGTGGAGAGAAACACATTAGAGTTCAGCTACTTGTTAAGATTTAAAATAACGGCAGTGATAAGAAATCTTTAGGAAAGTTGCTGCTAAAGTCAAAGTGAGCCCTGAGATTTTTCATGCAAAGGGCAAAGTTGTCTCAAGCAATGAGAAAGCAAATAATTTAAATGAGACCTGGTGAGCTGGAAAACTTTTCCAATGGTGTTTCTCTTTGTCCTCTTTGGATTTCTCCCCCCTTTATTTTCTGCATAGTTTTTTCAGGATCTAAACTTGTTTGGTATCACAAGAGAAAAATCCCAGTAAATTCTGTCTAGTCAGTAAGAATATGAAGGACACGAAAAAGGGATGTTTTCAGTGAGGTTTTTGAGGAAAAGAAAGTAGAGATTCATTCTGTTAACAAGTGTAGATAGGTAATACAGGATTCTCCCGTTTATGTCCATTTTCCATGGTAGATGGAAATTGGCCCAAAACAACTAAGAGAGCTCCCTCTCACCCATAAAACATTGTTGGCAATAACAGTGTCGTCGTATCTGATGTCAGGGTTATGAAATTCAACACAAATCTGAACTGCAAAAGGTAAGAAGAAATATGGAAGCCAGTGGTCAAGAGCATTTTACTGCCTCATGATAAGCTCCTGCTGCATTCAAACAATTTTGAAACAAATAAGAATTTGGAGTAGTAAAACCAAGACTGCTGTTTTTCATCTTTATTAGTCAGGAAAGGTAGAGAAAGAGGAAGATTTGGGGCTTTGATTCTTGATGCTTGGCTCTGGTCCAGAAAGCATAAGAATAATTTCTTTGGGGATGGCCAAGCAGAAACTCTTGGCAGTCTTGGGTAGTCTTGGGAAGAGATTTTAACTGGCAGTTAAAATTACTCTGAACCACAGTTAGACTTCCTATAGTGTTGCCTAATGAAATTTTCATGAGCCCTGTACAGTGATCTCCATGCATGGTCTCATGCTGCATGGAGGGTTCCACCACGGTAACGCTTCCCGATCTGTAACGCAGGCTCCTCACCTGTGAATCCCAAGAGGACTGAATTGAAAATGAGCGGGAAATGTTATGTATTGACAAATTACATGACCTATTTTTATAGTAATCAGAACAGTTGTCAAAAGACTTAAGTAGCAAGTTTTGGGAAATGGCTAAGAAACTTAATAAAGCCGAGTGGTTCATCAGTCTAGCTGAGGCAGCTAATGTTGCGGATGCATTACAGAGATGAAGTTGAACCAAATGAGGCCCTTGGCACGTGCAGCTAATGGGGGGAGGACGTCAGTGGCACTTCCAAGTTTAAGAACTTGAAGTTCTCGTGATATTGTAGATACTTAATCTGCCTGCAACTAATTTTAGGAAATACTTGTTTAAAATTTTGTTCATTGTCTTAAATCATGTTCTTGTTTTAGAGTATCTGAACTAGTAGATATTTAGATAATGCCTCTGAAGAGCAAGAAGCAAATGAGAAAATGGGAGAAAACATTTGATATCTTTATTTAGATTTTAGTTATTGGTATGAGAAAAGTTTGAAGTCTCTATCCAGAGCAAGTATATCAGGTATTACCATGCAGTAGAACAAAGCCTGTTCCTGAGATCCAGTGAGGTGATCTTAGCGAGTTACAGGCGATCAGAGTGGGACTAGTGCAAGGCACAGGATCTTGTAACAAACCTTGAATTCAGTTAGGGTTATTATAATCGGAGTTTTCCAAGTTGGAAACCAATACCTGGTGTGCTGGGACCGTACCATTGGAAACTCAATGCACAGACAGCATTTGCTGAAGCACAGGATAATTTTCTGCAGCCTGAAAGTTCCTGAAGCCATGGAAGTTTTAGTGGTGATTAACCAGTTGCCACACAGGCAAAGACAGATCCAAATTCCTTCTTGTCAACAGGTTTGATTTACGCCCTACATAAAAATAGACGTCCTTTACTAACATTTGTGATGCTTCTTGTCCCTTAGGTACGGATGCCTGTTTTTAACAGAACCCAAGTTTTGAAGGTATGCTCTTCAAATTCCCATCTATTACAAATCACTTGCCATATGGGGTTGCTTCTGCTGTACACAGGTAGACAAATGCAGTGGCAGGATAAATCATTTATGTTCAGACTTAGCAGAAAGTGTCTTAAAATGGTGTTGTTTGCATTGTCTGAGGAAGAAACGAGCAAACCAGCAATAAGCGAACATACTAACAGACTAAGCTGTCCTCCTGTGGCTGTGCCCTCCTTGAGCATTGCCCTGAGGCCCCTAACCCCTTTCTTCCCTCTCACCTCGCCAGGCTCTAGCACTTCCCAAATCCAGGATAGCACAACTGTTAGGCAGGTCAGGTAAGATTCTTACCAAGGGGTCCAGAGTTTGAGGTTAATGCTTTCCTCTCTCCCAGACCCCTTCTGCGGTGGACGCTGGGGATGAGCATGCTTGTGGTGGGAACGTGGACATCTCCTGGGCAGCTGTCAGCTGAGCTATTGTGTCTATTTGGTCGTCTGAAGCATTTTTTAATCTCGGTCACTGCTTTTCTTCAGCTCAGAAGAGTCGCAGTGTGAAGAAAGGCATTTAGCATATACCTAAGTCTCTAATAAGTCAAACAGAACTTTAAATAATGCCCGTAATGGAGCGTGTGGTTTCTAAATACAGATGGTATGTTTCATACATTAGGGACCTATGGTATCCAAAGGCCAACCAGCTTTCTGCAGAGTGTATTTTAAGTCTTGGTGTGCCTGCTGGATATTGCATTCCCCAGAGCCTTTCTGTAAAAACAGCAGGAGAATTTTATTATGAAAGTAAGAACTAGGTGGCTCATTACCTCTGTGGTGCATCGTTCCCCACAGGATCATCTAATTGTTTGCTGAATGATTCCAGTAGTTTTGCTCCAACACGCTTGCCTGGGAAGAGATGCTCTCTCTAGATTGATGATTAATTGCATGAATAGGTTGACTTTTTTAATTGTATTTTCATCCTTGTTCAAATTTTTTTAAAAAGTAGCTTATTACAGATTAGACTCGTGTAAGGGACATGTGTTGAACTTAACTCCTTTTACTTTTATCCATTTTTATGCCTCCTAGGCTTTCTGTAACTGCGCCCACTTGGAGGTTGATTCTTTTTTAAAATCTGTGTAATTCCATTGACCAGAGTGGTCTCATGCCAGACAATGAGAAGTAAATTTTCTGGAGTCTGTGAAACTATGCTCACATGGCATCTGACCAGATTTACTTGGTAACAGCTCACAAACAGGGCATTAATTGGAAGAGCGCGTCAGACTTGAGAACAGAAAGAAAAGCAGAAGTATTTGCTCTTCTCCAGACAGGCTGAGGGAGGTGTTCAGGACTCACATGGTAAGATGATGACCAGGCAGCAATGACACAGTTTCCAGAGCAGTGTTTGTATACAGCTTCAAAAGAACGGAAACAAAAGGAAAATCAAAAGTGGAGCTGAGCAGAGATTCTTGCCGTAATGCTATTGTATTGCACAATACTTTTCCAATTCCAGAAGTCACTGTGTGCCACTTGGATTCTGCTGTTAAAACAGCTTCAGTGTTGCTCTGAACGGCATATGTCCACGTCAGGGGCCCTACGGGGCTGTGAGGCCAAAGTCTGGTTAACAGGCTTTCACAGAAATCCCAGGGAGGTCCGTGTTGTCTCAGCCACATCCTGATGTCAGCTGTAGAGGTGATGACTATGGTAAAGGTTAATATACTGCTTGCATGTTGCTGGCGATCTTCCTATGCTCATTCCTTCTATGGATGGATTTATCTTTTAGGGTTGTTTTTCTAAGCCTAAAGCAATCCCAGTTCAGGGAGAATTTGTCCCAGAATCCCTACATCTAAAACCTCAGGCTGTAACTTTTTGAAAACAAAGGATTCTGAGATGACATCATGCTGGCAAAATAAGTCTCTTTGATTGAAAGATTTTCTAGCTGGAATCTTTTCAGATGAGGAATGTAATGATATATTTATACCCTATCCATGAAAGATTGAATAGGATAGCAATGGTAGAAGGTTATCTCTAGGGGCAGTCCAAGGACTAAGCTGTGCAAAATTGCCTGCACTCAGTTTCTATCAGTGGGTATCCAGAGTAACTCGGGGGTTGCTGTCACGGCGGTACACTAAAACTAACTCAAACGAGGGACAAGCTCAAACAACTTTATTTCGCAAAACAGCCAAAACCACACAACAGAAACCAAGGAGAAACAGAGGTAAACCGAAACCAACCAACACTCCGATAACATTTCACATATAACAGGTTCGCGGTGTCAGTGGGGGTATTGCTACTACACGGCAAGAATTCCACAGGAGAACGATGCTCCAAAGTGCGCACGCACACTCGCGCGCAAAGGGGGAAACGCTCGCTGTCTCGTGGGCACCCGGCAGGTATACTCGCTCACCCGGGGGTGTGGGAGGGTGTTATCCCACAAGCGTGAAGTCGTTTACCCAGTGTGCGAGACGCCAATATACACACAGGGCAGAGGTATTTTATTTCATGTCTGCGCAGAGATGGGTGCTAGGTGGTAGCTCCATAAAGCTAGCGCAGAGTTCGGTCATACAGGTACAGTATTTATATAGTCTGGTTATGCATATGCATAAGTCATTACACAAAGCAGTTTTCTATTGGGCTACATTTCTCTTATTTCAACTTAAAGCTACAGTGCTACTTTAATATTCTGCACACACTCAGAGGTGAGGGGTCCCTGCTTGGGCTGGGGTCTCCAGCTCGAGGGCTGTGACTCTTAGTGTTATAATGAGGATAGTTCATGTAAGGGTGCCTCTTAGCACACTTCTGCTAGTTGTTTCAGATGGTTCCCAAAACATCTTAGTTAGCTTACATATTTCTCCAGGATGTGCTTTACTCGCAAGGACAGTAATTCTTGTTGAGGCATTCAGTGTTCCAGGCTGAATCCCCCTTATCAACTTTACGTAAGCCCTGGCCTTCCACCAGGGCTCCTGTTAGACTACAGTGTTAGACTACAAGGGCTCACTCAAGGACATATCCAGGAGAAAGCCCTCACCACAGGAGGTGAGGGCACTCAGTCCCGGGAAGCTTCCTCAGGTCAC
Organism: Ciconia boyciana; assembly: GCF_034638445.1. Lineage (NCBI taxonomy): Eukaryota > Metazoa > Chordata > Aves > Ciconiiformes > Ciconiidae > Ciconia > Ciconia boyciana. The sequence continues at coordinate 38,334,310 of NC_132943.1, read as the reverse complement.
GTCCCAACCCGAGGGGAGAGGTCCTGACCACAGGCCAGCTGCTCCGAGAAGACCACGCTCCAAGGGGGTCTCCGGCAGCGCCCCATTGATACCCTGGGTCGGATCTGAGCTGTGGTCATAATTGGCCGTGATCCAGAAGCTTCTCCGAGCCAAGGTGCCTCACTGTCTGGTGACCAAGGGGTCCCCCCTCTCCTGCTCCCCTGCCACGGTGTGTACTGCCTGGGGCACGGCAGACACAAAAAGCGTGAAAAGCCGGTGATGGCCATGCCAAAAGCCCCTCTCTTTATCGGGGTGGGGGGACGGTGAAGCGTACCTGTCACAGCTGCCTAGCTCACACAAAGTCGTACAAAGATGTCTGTAGCCCAGCCAAATACAAGCAGGATCTTATATTAACAGTCTCTGTGTGGTGAGAGAGAAAAAGATTGTTGTAAAAGTATAAAAATACTTTTGATCTAAAGGACGAGGTTCTGTTGCGCCCTACTCTGGCTAGATGAACTTGCAGCACAGGCAACTTCTGCCTGTAAACTGCCCTGCACTTGCACAATAAAGTGACTGGAGGTAGATGCCTCCCTGACTGGAGATCTTATGCGGGCAGGTGAGATGGCAGACAGCAGTAGCGTTGGCAGGTTGAAGGGCACGGCCACCCGGTCCTTATGACACTGAATGTGGTGAGAAGTCCTCATGGCTCTTGGTTCATTGTGTAGGAATGGTTTTGAGCTTGCTCCTCCTGGTCTTTCAAACAAGCCTGCCTTGAGAAGGATGGCTTGGAGAAGCTGTATCCTCCACTCCCATTAATATCCCTCTACCCTGTACTGCTCGCAGGGACAGAATGTTGGCCATGAGCATTCAAAGTTAGTTGTCTAAATGAGTCCAAGAAAGCTCTAGTGGCAAACTAAGAAAACTAGAAGATACGAGTTTGGGACAGATAGCTCTCTCCTGTCCCTGTCAAATGGTTTTAAGGTCAAACAGTTTGATGTTTGTCTTATGAGCAATGACTAGGAACAGGCAAGTATAACTCTCTTTATAGGAGTATGTTCTACTATTTCTGTGATCGATTGGATATATTTCAGACAGTTTTAATTCACTTTAAAATAACGCTGCTGAGTTGTTTTCAGCCTTTACCTGTCAAGTCACAGACTTCCTTCTTGCTTTGTCTATAGGTTGTAGTGGCACAATCAGAGAAAGGGTCCTAAGAGCCAACCTCTGCTGTGACTTACCTGCGAAAAGAAAATCAGCTTCAACCCTGGAAACACTCACGTGTTCACTTAATCGTATGCACTCGAATTGTTCCATTGACTTCACTGAGAACACTCATGTCTTTTTTTAAGTTGAGTGTGTGCTTAATTACCTTACTAAATCAGGGTCCATGTGCATAAAAATAAGTATATGTGTAAGTGCCTGTGTATTCAGGATCCTAACGGAAACCATGGTAAAATAAACTTGCATTTTAGATTCATTAACTGAGCGAAAATCTCATTGAAATTGGTAGTCATTTTGCTGAGTAAGGCCAAGAGGCATCTGGCCCATACAGCTCCCCTCCCCAGCTGCCACTCTTCATGCACAAGAGCTAAAATACAGCACTGAGGCACCAGGCGGCAAGTGAGGAAAGAGAGGTCTAATCAGGCTGCCCCGAAGATCCCACAGCAATTTGCCATGTCTGCGAGAAGTTCTAAAACAAGGTTTTTAGAATGGAACAAAATACTCAATTTATTCAGCAGAATAAAAGAAAGCTATTCAATGCATGGGTTAATATGAACTTCTAACACACAGAGATACATGTCCCTGCTTGCCAGCGGCGTTTCCCACTCTGTTGCCAGATTGATGGCGGCATTTCCCCCACCGCCCCCTGCTTGCTGGTGGCATTTCCCACACCATCGCCAGATTGCCGGCAGCATTTCCCCCCCCGGCCCTTGTTGCCGGGGGCATTTCCCCTGCTACCCCCTGCTTGCCAGCAGCATTTCCCACGCCGTTGCCAGATTGATGACGGCATTTCCCCCACAGGCCCCTGCTTGCTGGCGGCATTTCCCCTGCCCGCCCTTCTTGCCGGCGGCGTTTCCCACACCATTGCCAGATTGCTGGCAGCATTTCCCCTGCCGGCCCCTGCTTGCTGGCGGCATTTCCCACACCGTAGCCAGATTGCTGGTGGCATTTCCCCCGCTGGCCCCTGCTTGCCAACAGCATTTCCCCTGCCGGCGCCACCTTGCAGGCAGCATTATATTAAGGTGATTTGCATTTTAACCTAGTGCACATAACAAACCTTTATAAACCTTTGTGTTTTGCCAAGAATAACAAATGTCAGAACCTTGCATGCTCCAGTCTATAGTTTAAATGAGAAGGGATGAATATATTAATACCTTAAATCTATCCCAACATTACACGCTTTGGTATTACCACAGGAGTTAATGTTAGCAATGATAGGTAATATGGCTGCTTGTTTGGACATTAAATCCTTGGACTGACTTGTCAGGTAAGGAGTAAATATTCAGAAGAACAATGACTTTCTTCACGTGAGCTAATGTTTTGCCCACAGTTTTGCATTTGTCTTTACAAATCTTAGTTTGTTTCTAAATATCAAAGAATGAATAGGGTGCTTCGAGATGCACTTACTGAATTTTGCTTTCATAATGTAGTTTGCAAATATATATTACATTTGCAGATATCGAGGTGAGGCCTTGACTTAGCTTTAAAAATACCTGTCATGGTAAAATATTTGTCCTTCCAACATGAAACAAATTGTTCAGCTGCCAACGGAAAAGAATAGTTCAAAGACTTTTTTGGCTGGTACGTTTTACTGATAAAATCAGGATGATGTTTACCTGAGGAGATGCTCCGTCAGGGATATATTTTGAAGTGAAGTGGAAACAAAGAATTCTAAGACTATTTATGAAGTGCTAATGCTGTGAAACAGGTTTGCAAGTCCTCAGGAAGTTGCCTCCATTGATACATGAGAAAACCTGAGCTAATTTATGTAAGTTTTAATGTTTATCTCTCGTTCTCTTCTATTCTCTTCAACCTCAGTGAACTCAGTTAAACTTTTCATGATGCCCCATGTAAAAACTTCCGTCTGTACTAGAATAAGCACCAGCTGCTTCATTAGCTGTGTGAGACTGTCCTGGGTTTTATGAACCATTCTGGTTCAATACGATTACTATTGGGCTATCAGAAGCTGCCAATAAAGAGTGTAGCAATAATATGCAAAATTCTTTCAAAGTTTATTTTTTTTAAGAAAGTGTACATGCCTTGAGTTGAGATTTCTCTCATGGATTTATAGGCTCCAGACTCAGTATTAGAAAGTGTGTGTTTTGTGAAAGTTTGTCTAAAGAAACAAACCCCACCCGGTTGGCTGTTACAGCAAGCATATCTGAAATATCATCAAATGCCATCATTTTGTTCTCCTGGCATGTACGTGTCCTTTCACTGTGTTCGGCCAAAGATAATTATTATGGTGGGCTAAGAGTTATGTTTTTTCGGGAAGACGGTAAAGATCTGTGAACTAGTATAGTCATAACATTTCTGCAGCTTTACCTGATAAAGATGCTCCAGTAGAAACAAATGCTGTGGTAATTCATAAAGGAAACTTTCTACTATCATTACATTTTCAGTTGCTGAAAAGATGTATAGCATTTAGAAATGCCACTTTCAAAAGGGAAAGGTAGCTTCAGCTTTTTTCTTTTCAGTGGTTCTTTAGATACTGCCATAAAAAGAGTTTGTCATTATCATTTTCCTTTCACGAACAGAATTAAAAATGCTGACGCTACCAACTTTCAGCTTTGTAGAAACAGACAATTCATGTTCATACAACACAGTCCTTGATGTAGAAAGCGTAGACACCCATAGATATGTGGTGGCTTGCTGTTTGAACAGATATTTGAAAAAATGTATTCAGGAGATGCACCGAATTCTCTCAGGAGCATTTCATAAGTTTGACTCACAGAAAAATTTCCCAAAAGAAAATAAATACTTCCTGGCTCTTTTATGCTTTTACCTGTATAAGCACGAGACTCAGCTCAGCTTAGATGGGAAACATCAGCCCGATGTAGTAAGAATTTTCCAGTAGCACAGAACAGCTGAAGAAACTCTTAAACAACTTCTTACAGGTAGGTTAGCACACAGAGGAAGCATGACTGATGCAAAGGGAAAACGTCCAAACACACCTATGCCACAAAAAGCTTTCGCTACTTCATAGCCATCTATTTTCAGCTCAAGTTAGTATACACGTATGCCTTTGCACGGGTTTTTGCATGAGTGTCGGTCCAAGAGGGTAAAAGAAGGCTTGGATTTTGTTCTGGTGAAAGGCAAAATGAACTTCTCTGAAAACTGTTAAAACCACGAGGTTTACGCTTGGCTAAGAGAAGACAGCAACTCGGCACTAACAAAGCCAATACAAAAGAGCACGCTCCTCTCTAATCAGAATTCGGCACAGGCAATTAGTGTGCAAGGAAGTGTGGCTGTTCTTCTAGGTTTTAATCTCCATCCCTGAGCTACTGTTGTCCAAAATGGCAATAAAAGTGACCTTCCCTACCTTTTGCTTCTCATTATTGAAGGTGAAAAATGACAAAGCAAACAAAACAAGTGGTTAGAAATCATACTGTCAAGTCCGGTAGAACTATTTCATTTGACACCTTTACTGGAATCTGATTCAGAAAATACACCTACAGAGAACTAGGAAAGACGAACAAAGTTATGAGATACCATATAGTTTTAGGAAGGAAAAAGTAGGATTCTTTAATTTTTTATCTTTTCTTGGATGGGGCATAAGCAATGCTTATGTCGTCACGTATTGCTGAGATGGGTGATGATGCAGGTTAGGCTGCTGATGGGCTACCAGTAGAAATCGCAAGGATTAAGGCTTGAAGGACTGTGGACTGCTGCAATATGATCAGTGACTAGTGGATGGGGATAAAATGCTACAAATGACTGTGTGTGAGATTTATAATGGTTTTCTTCAAGTACTCAAAGTTCAGACCTGGCAGTTGAGTGTATGAAGCAGATGTTTGACTGCTCCTGTGATTTCGGACCAGTATGGTGATAAACAGTCTGACATAAACCGAGCAGCAGTGGATTTAAACGGGGTTTGTGGCAGGTATATATACAGTAACATATTATATGTGGGATGAGCAATTTACTGAAGATTCAGAGCTCAAGTTCTGACACTAAGATATCAATCACATGAGAGTTGTATTGAGAGGTGCTTGCTTTCTGTCTACAGATAAAAATCTCCTGTGAATGACTTGAGAGGTTTGCACGTAAACTTGCTCTGCAGCCTAAATATGAGTCACGGGCTTTTCTTCTCTGCTTTGTCATGAAAAGTATATTTAAAATATACTTGTCTATACTTTATGAAAAGTGTATTTGTGTATACTTTTTATATTCTTATGTACATAAAAGCATATTTAAATCTCAGCTTGGGTACATAGGTAACTACAGTGGTCTTTGTTGTACAGAACATAATGAGAAATTTTCTTTGTTAAATCTGCTTTTTCTCTAAATATTCCTTCTCTAAGAGTTACCATTTCAAACCTCAGTTATTCTTCCGAGACTGTAATGTATTCAGACGGTATAATGCATCATGCTTGGTAGATACTGAATCTGAATGTAAAGGAAAATTCAGATGTTTGGTCTCTCTATATCCATGTAAATCCATATGCTGAAAATTTGGTAGGATGAAATTTAATTTTTTCTTTTGTTCAGATCTATTTCTGCTTAGAACTGATGAAGTATTATTTTTCCATTCTGTTGTCACAATTCTTAAATTTTCTGTTTAAATCATTGATTTTGTGTTTTATATTTTTATATTTTATCTGTGTACACATTACAGTACTTGAAGCACAAGGCATTCTCTTAATGTATTCAGCTGTGGAAAACAGAAGCTATTACATTACTAGATTTGCTGTAAAGAACACTGACATCCATATTGGAGCAAAGATAATAAAAATAAGTTATTCTAAATTGTAAAAGATATGGTAGATTTCATTGACATAAAACATAGTAATTGGCATTGTTATATAATGGCAATTAAAAAGTGCTATAAAGAATAAGGTCTGATTCAAAGACTACCAACAAAGCTAACTGTATGAGCAAAACAAATGTCCTGCGAAGGACAGATATCACGTAAATGGAAAGAAGAGAATATTCCATTATTTGATATACAGGCCTGTAGAACACACAGCATAAGCAGAGCTTTCTGAATGCTACGGCAACTTGAAATTACGCCATGGAGAAATCCAGATGAGTGAGAAAAAAAATATATATCTGTATACAGATCTGAGATACTAGACTGAAAAGTGTATTTACCTTCTGCTCTTCCACCTAGTTCAACATGATGGATTATGAAACTCAAAAGCATAGAAAACTATGTGGCTTATTTGATATGAAGATTTCTGTACTTTCTCTGGATCTTTCTCTTAGCATGTGTTTTTCTCAGTGTGCCAATTCCCCTGTGTTCGCACACGCACGATTAATGAATATGTAACTTTCTTCGACCTCTTCAACTTTTCTGCCATCTTCAGAGGTCTTTGAACTGAGCCCTTCTAGGCATTCCCAGAGGACGTAGGGACTCCGAAGCCTTTTCGTATCTTGGTGTGAAGATACTTTATCTCCCTTTTGTTGTTGTTCTAATCTGGTCTACTTCTATTATTCACACAGAACCTTTATCTGCTCTTGTGCCCAAGAGGTGGCGGATGAATGTAATTTTTCTGCAGCCCCCACTTCCACCCACCCCTATTATCTCTTTAAGACCCTAAGGATTTTTTACTTAATTCTCTTTTCATGTATCGTGATCATTATCTTGACTTCATCCCATTAATTATTACCATACATCTTTATTGAACGTCATAGTCTGAAAATTAAATGTAGAAAAACATTGTGGGCCTGATCACAAACATACTCAGTTAAATGCAATCTTTCCATTTGATTTTCAGTGGATTTGGAATTTTAGGTGATTGTTTCCCTTTGAAATAACTTTTCAACTAAAGAAGTAGCTAGGCTTCCTGAAAAAGTTATAATGTTATTTTCTGGATCAGTCCTGAAGTCCTTTGTTCCAGTAAATCTCTGGAGGCTGGATAACTAAAGGGGCTTTGGATTAGCTGTCTGAAACTAATGGCATTAAATCAATTGCTACAAGAATATATTTAGGCTGAGCATTAATAATATGGGAGGCTGGATGGCATAATGACAGAGCACTGGCCTGGGATTCGGAAGGTCTGGACTGCGTTCTTGGCTCAGCCAATAACTTGCTGGGTGACCTCAGGAAAGTCACTTTACTTACTGTTGCCTTATTAAAAAGTTCCATGTGGGAAGTGCTTTGAACTCTTCTGATGTCAAGTGTTATATCACCACCGTATATATTGTAACCACGTAGGTGAAATCTATTAAATGTCAAGCAGAATGAAAGTGGTGAGTGCCTGTGGTTAAAGAACCTTTTATGGAAACTGCTTGAGACTCCTGTCAAATCTCTATGTCTGTAACAGTCTCATACAAGAAGTGGAAGGAATATGAAGATGCCCAAAGGTTTTTTTGTCTTACAAATAGCTCTTTGTGCTGGTAAGAGTGGTTTAATTATGATATATTCTACAATGTAAGATAAAAGTAGACGGACGTATCAAGTGGGATTCTGCAGGAGTTTATCCTGGTTATTGCAGCAGTCAGCCTTTTCATTAGGGCACAAAATAAGACACACCAGGAAGGAATAGAGAGAGTGTCAATGGTGATGGAGAGCGCTGGTCCACTGTTTTAGATAGCAATTTTGTTGATAGGTACCACTGAGAAAGCTAACGTACTTCATACCATCTTTTTTTTTTATGGATCAGAGTTCAGCTGTCAGTAGGAAGATCAGCTGCAGGTTTCTGGTGGCAAAAGGCAGGGTTTGGGGCTACAGCAGGAGAAGAAATCATCAGAGACAACTAAGCACAGTTTGATTTTTGAAACTGGCTGGACTTGGTCTCTCTCCACTGGGAAGCTAAGAATGAAGTGAATCAAGTGGAGTCATTAAAGGTTACCTTTGAGAAAGCGTGGAGGATTTATGAAGTCCTAGACCCTGGAAAAGGGCAAATGCCATCTTTGTCTTTAAAAAGGGAAAAAAGGAAGATTAGAGAAATTAAAGACCAGTCAGCCTTCCCAGAAAAAAATACTGAAGAAACAACTGAATCATTTGTAAGGAGAAAAAAAAAAAAAACATACCCAAACAAAAAAAAACAAAACCAAAAACAACCCAAGAAAGTGTGAAACAACAAACATCTGTCAAAAGCAAATTATCTGAGTTTCAAACCAACTTTTTTCTATGAAAGAATAGAGCGGCTATAGTAGAACTAGCCAGTACTTTGACCTTTGTAAGCACAACATGGCAGCTTCAAAAGTAAACTGGGAGAAGTGTGTCTGTAATTAAGCTGCCCTAAGGTTGGTGCAAGACTGTCTGGAAAGCCACCTTCACAGAGGGGTTAGTAATGATTCACGGCCAAACTATCGAGCAGGATCCCGTGTACTCTGATTGCAGCAGTACTCAACGTTTTCATCAATAACTTGGATGATGAAACAAAGGCTATGCTTAGCAAATATGCAGACAATACCAGCCTAGGCAGCTTCAGGCTTGTGGCAAAAATAAGAAAAAAATTCAAAGAACTGGATAATTTAGAGAAATTGTCTGAAAAATAGAGTGGAGTTGAATAAGAACAAATATGAGGTGCTGAACTTGTACAACGATAATCAGCTGTGCCGGTTCAGAACAAGCTGGGTGGTGGATCTGCAAGGGAAGATCTGGGGCTTTACTGAGCATCACTAGTGGAAACACTCAAGCACTGTCAAGCTGTTGTGCAAAATACAAGCACCCACTGGATGCACAAGAAGCAGCATGCCCTGCAGGATAAGTGAAGGCACCCCGGTGAAATTTTCAACACTGTGCTTCATGGAGGATGAGACTGGAGAGTGGCAAGTGTAAGGCAATGAGAGTGACTGTACTAGTGAAGATTTAATGAACTGGTGTTATTTCATCTACAGAGAAAAGAAGACGAAGGTGCTACATGATAATTGCCTTCAAATTCAGAAGATGCTGCTGCAAATATAGGGAATAATTTTTCTCTATGTCCAAGTGAATGAGACATGAAATAATGAGCTAAACCCGAAGCGACCGATTTAGATTAGACGTGAAGAAAAAGTTTCTAACGGTACGGGTAGTTCAGTGTGAGAATAGATTCTGTGCTCTCCCCAGACAATCTCCATAATTGGAAATTTTTAACAACAGGTTCGGCTAATGTCTGAGTGATCGCTGTATAGTTGACTCAGCCCTAAAGCAGCCGTACTGTCCACAATCCTACTTCTCTTTGGGGAGGGCAGACTAGACGTTGGAACAGCTACCTGGGATGTAGGATTTGGGGCTTTCATTCGTTCCAGTCATTTTTTTTTTTTCTGGTGCATGTTCCATCTTCTACTTCTGTTGCTACCTCAGTGTAATTTACATACAGCTAGTCTATGATAGTTTCATTAGAAGGGCAATGTAAATAAAAGTGGTGAGAAAAATATATTAATGTTTGTAAAGTACTTTATGAGCCTCAGCTGAAAGGCAGTATATAAGCACAAACATTATTATGGGAAATCAATGAATAAAGTAATAAACCAAATTGAATAAAAAATGAAACAAAACCCAAAAAAGTGATATACTCTGCACATAAAACCCATAAAAGATATATTAACCTTAAATAACAACAGCCCATTTTCAGGAGTTGGGCTAATTAAGTCTTTTTCATTTACCAAAGTTCAAACAATTAATCACAGACCTATGTAACCAAAAGTAGAGTTTATTTCTTATTACCTATTCATATTGCAATCCTAGCATTTGAGATGATTGCATACTATATATAAACTCATACCTGCTATGTAATCATTTAAAGTGTGGTGAACAGTGTATAGGTAGTTGAAAATGAACACCGTATGCACAGCACAAAACATTAATAGCATTCCAGAGTATGTCACATCATGAGAAAGTCTAATCTGTTCCTGAAATGAATCTGACTTACTCATTAGGGAGATGAAGAAAACTGATTACAGTGAACTATTTTCTTTTACATCAAATATGGGATAATCTTATCCTCAAGATTCTGGTTTTTTTCCCTTGAAGAAAAAAACCATGTTTTGAAGAAGATCATGTTTTTAAAGCAGCTGCAACTGCTCATTCCCACTTGAATCCTATGGCATTATTTTTGTTGGTGTTACTTAATCAGTTAATTTTAAGATGACCTATTCTACTTCATAGTAAATAAATATGAATTTCCCATGTCTGAAATGGGAGTTTTTTCTTTGGTACTTGTCCAGCACTCTTTGGATAGTTAAAGAAGCCATAAAGGTGCAGAAGAGTTAATTGAAGAATTTTTTTAGTTGGAAAATTAATGAATAGTTCAGGCAACAGGGTTTGAAGGAAAAAGTAAAGGATCATAGCTTAAAATGAGCAAATTCTTTAATCAGAAAGAAGGTAGACCGACAGTCAACTTTTGTTTGTTCATGAATGTTTACAGGATATATAAAAATACATAATAACACAAATAGAAATCCTGTGAACAGCCTGTTCCTTTCCTTTTATAGCTGGGTTATTCAAATTTGCACTTTGTCTAACACTAATCCCAACTGTAACCGGAGACAGCTCCAGATGCAGCAGCAACTTAAGAAGGACATCAGGAGGGGGTCATAAAGGTAGTTTATTAAATGAATTAATAAGAGTTAAGAATGTATTCTACATTTACAAGTCCTTTCATCTAAGGCTCTTGGAGCAATTTATAAACATTGCTGCACTGCTGCAACAGAAGAAATAGTTATTGCATAAAATTCTCAGGAGTATGTAAGTCCTACTGATGTGGCGTAGTAACTAGGCATCTAATGACCAAGTCACCTTAGAGAAGAAGACTTCAACACCTGAATTTTGATGAATTTAAAGGCATTTAGATGCTTTCAATGCCTCCCAATTTTCTTTACTTTATTAAAGAAGATACAGGCGCAGAGAGCGTGGTTCTGTTCTCTCACCCAGCTGGAAGCTGTTGGCACCAACAAAGCTTAAACCCGTGATGTGCTGAATGTCTTCATAAACTAATCGGTAGGAAATGGAGACCTCTTGTACCTCCAGCATCTTACAGGATTTATATGGTCAGAGTCAGGCCCAGAAATATGAGGTACAGGAAGTCATGTAATTGTGATGGAGAATCAAGACTATAGCCCTGCCTATACTTTTACCAGAAAACTATCTTCCTGCAGTCACAGATTAATAAAATCCAGGGTAGGGCTTGGAGGAAAACAACAAACCAATTAGCTTTTAAGGATAAGTGAAGAAACCACATACTAAACTTGGGCTATCTAGGCTTTTTCATGCTGAGAAACAACATTACTTGGAATACCTGACCATGTAAAAAGCCAAAAAGATCGAAGCAAAAGTAACAGGTGTTGTCAAGAAATAATACTGTTTGCAATGGTATCGTAAAAGGACGGGAGAAAAGGAGAAAAAGCCAGAATTATTTACTTTGGTTTCTAACCTTAATTCTGATATAAATAAATCACGAAACATAACAGAAATTGCATTATCTTGGTGGACAGAGAATCAAACCATTTTACTTCCTTTTGTTTTCTTAGATACTTCCTGGAGGACTTTGAGAACTGTCAGAACTATTATGAGATGGTCTTTTGCCCTCTTGCCTGGGAAGAAACAGGTCAGTTGTATGTGTTTATCAAATAAAGATTTTCTTTTACATGAAAATTCATCTATAAGCCCAGTGGCTGTGGCCTAAAACAAAGGCAATGCCCCCAGTGAATGCCAGGGGAGGGCAACCTGGAAATGTTGGTCTGTTGGTATTTGGTGAAGGGAAAAAGGAGTAAGTGAAAGGATCGATAGGCAGATGTGGAGCACGGTTGTTTTACATATCTTTGGAAACACTGACCAAACACAAACTGGTTACAAAGCTGTCAGGACTAGCTTCAAAAGCCAGTGGCAAGCCAAGAGGGGCTGGCGGAGCAAAGGAGAGCGAGACATAGGCAGTAGGAGCACTTCACAACACAGCTCCATAGCAACTTAAATCATTTTACTTGTGAATTCTTCAAATTCAAGCCTGGATCTTGTTGACATTTGGATCTTGGCAGTAGGACTCCATATATGTCTTAGGCAATGACACAGATACCTACTTTGCACGTAAAATGTGATGGGAAGTTTTATGATCTTAGATCTCGGTGGTCATTTCATCACGAGTCCTAAACCATCAGCTATTTACAACACAACTGTCATGTGAAAGGTGGGTTTCTTCAAGAAACATCATCAAGAAGCATCAACTTGAAGAAAGAAAAGGAGAACTGTCTCCTGAATGAAGCAGAATGACACTTCAAGGGGCCGCTTCTTGAGACAGTACAGAACCATGGACTGGATCACCTCCTTTTGGTCAAAATTTCTTCAAAGTATCACAATCTCTCAAGGAGTGAGTACAACGAATTGTGGGAGCACAGGTGGGTTCTCAGCTGATGGAAATAGGCAGAGGGGGTCCACACTGTCAGAGGAAGCTTCCCAAATGTCTGGGTTATTTAAAGTGAAATGTAGTAAGACTTGGCAGTATTTGGTGTTGGGCACTGATGTAGAGTACAGCGTCTCAGAACTGATGGTTTTATGGTTTCAAATAGTTCACTGGGATGCAATTTGGCTGGTTCAACAGAACTTGGCTCAGCACTTTACTGTGTTACATCATGTTTGTACCAGTTCTTGCTTTTTGGCATTTAGCTGCAGGTTCTGCCTTCTATCCGGTAAAGGATAGCAGGAAATTGTGAAGATTTAAGTGGTAATGAATCAGCATCATTGCCTGGAAGCTTGAAAGTTGCTGAACTCTGCCTCAAACAGGATAGTCTCTTTAAAAGAGTGACTGGTTGTCAGGTATCTTCATGTTTAGGTAGAAGACCAGATTCAGGCTGTCATTTGTCTTGTGGGTTAGAGTGGAGATGACCCATGTGCTATGCAGGAAGAAATGTGGGGCAAGGGCTTTGGGACTTCCCGATTTGTCTGGTTGTGAGTCTGAATACTTCATTCTGATTCTGACATAGGGGTTGGTGAATTTCTTTATGATCCCCTTCAACAATCTATAAATGAGCATAAAATCATCTTGATCCGGCTCTGTTTTTACTTCAGGTGAAAGGATCAGAATTAAATGCCTTAGCTAAGACCTCTTCTGGACTTGATTTATGCAGAGAACACAACCAAAATTGATCGAATACACCAGTGTTAATCTATTCTTCTGATGTTAGAACCTAATCCAAGACCCACAATTATCTTTCAATCTGTATCAATGAAAAATGGGGGTATCCACTGTGATTTCTTAAGCCCAGATGCTATATATCGGCATGTTCCTTTGACTCAAATAGTGTCCAAGCTCAAAAAAACAGGAGGCTGTGCTTAATATCTCTAAGTCAACTGCACCACCATCACTCTGAGGAAAGACAGTTTTACAGTTAAATCAGAAAAGTTTTTACAAACTATCAAACGTCCCTGTCAATATACTTTGCCTAGTGCTCGCTTTAATTCCCAAAAGAGTAAAATAAGGTGTTCCTATTTGATAATATTTGGATCAGACTTACGGTGAATCATAGTACTACAGCACAGTCTTTTTTTTAATATTCTTTTATAATTCCCAGTTCCTTTGTAATGTTGACACAGCTGCCTCTATCCTGAATTCCTCTCAGATAGGCAAGTCCTCTGTCAGGACTCTATATTTCTAGCACTCGGATGTGATGCTCTTGCTACTCTCCTGTGGCACCACATCCTAATGCAGTTTTCCCAGTACGAGGAAAAAGAGGTGTGGAGAGCAGAATATAGAGGAGGGAACAAATAGGCTTTACTTTGCAGTTCATTCTTCAGGCTCCTTCCCTAGCAGTCCAACGGGAGAGCTGTCATTGGTGTGGCACTGGCTAGTGCACATCTGAAAGATGATCATATACTGTGGGGTTTTTTGAGATCCACTCCAAGGAGGTAAAAACCCCTCTATTTTTTCACTTTAATGTGTTTACCGGTAGATGGTGCTAGCAATTGCTCTAGTCACCATGGTGCCATATGGTGCTGACATTTGAAAAAAGCAATGTTTTATGACAGCGGCAAGAATTACTTCTCTTTGTGAATCTATATTCTGTCAAAGAATTTACGTGAGGCCTTGCTGAAGTGCTGTCATTTTCATTTAAGCTAAAGGTCCTCTGCAGCAGTCGGCTCCACAAAGGGTCTCACCTCGTCAACGACAATTTCACACAAGTGTGAGATTAGCAGAGAAGCTGCTGAAACAAAAGATACTTATTAAATACAGCAAGGGTCAACTACAGAAGGTTGATGCGAGATGCTTAAAAAACAAGGCTTCAAGGTGTGCGGAAGAAGTGCAAACTCTTATTAGGAGTGACTGCTGCCCGTGCTAACTCGGGTGCTCTGCAAACCAGGAGTTTGGCAACGGCGCTTGGCAGCTCCCACGCTGTTCTTCACTAGAGGTGGAGCCCAGACGAGGGAGGTACACTTCAATCAGTTATAGGGCAGGAGCCTGCTGATCGTCAAGCACCCTATTAATAGACGGCACATTTGGGAGGTGAGTTAAGAAGCCTAAAATCTCTCCCATAAATCGATAAGCTCAAAACTGGCTGAGACAGGACCTTTCTGTGATGCACTAGGAAGGTGCTCAGCCAGGTCCTAATGTTAAATTCTCCTCAATTTCTCCTCCTTTCACCAAAAATCACGGAGCCACGTTATTTCACTTATTGTTTGTGTAGGTGGAAGAAGGCAGTATAACGTACAGCTATACTGGGAAACCTATGTACAGGGAAACCTACGGGTAACATACAGGGAAACGTACAGGGGAACGTACAGGTAATGTACAGGGAAACCTACAGGTAACATACAGGGAAACGTACAGGGGAACATGCAGGTAACGTACAGGGAAACCTACAGGTCCAGTTCTGAGGGCTGAGCACCCAACAAAGACAGATCACAGGGAGGGGGAGCAGGAGGGCTAGGGAGATGATGAACTAAGACGGATTTTTATTCTAATAATTGGGTCTGATTTTTAAGAAGTAGGCATTTAGCACTAGTCTATGTTCCCTAACTTGGTGTTACACTATTCTGGTGTACACTGAAATAGTGTCTGGGCATATAAGTTCCGCAAACATAGTAAGGGAACTGGGTCTCTGGAGACCTTCTAAGCGTAGCAGAAAAGGTAGGAAAAAATGTTATTACCATTTTACAGGTGAAGTTTCAAAACTTAGACAGATTGAGAGTTAGCTGGGAAGCAAGTTTTCCTAGACCTCAGTTTTAGCATCTAAATCTAAATTACCCATTTTCCTTTTCCTCCTGTAAGACAACCAGACCTCTGTTCTGCAACTAATCAGAGAATTTTCAACAACTCTCTCTTCATGAAAACCTGAAAATGTAATATCTGCAGTTAGCTAGCTTGATTTTTCAAACTGCATAGCATTCAGCAGTTCTCTGCCATTTCTGGGATTACTAGCTCCTCAGCACTACATCAAGCCTCTTATCTAAGTTTCTGAAGTGTGAGGTTAGGGTCCTAGTTTTAGACACAAATTTTCACTTTGAAAATTGTGGTCAGCAACTATATAGACTTTAAAAAAAAATTTATCCTGACAAGGGAGTTCTCCTCCTGAGTTTTAACCCTGGCAAGTTTTTAATTTCTCTTTCCTCCCTCCCAGGGAAAGGATTCATTAAAGACACAAAGCACTATAAAACTGTAAGATAAGATGCATGATATGTATAATTAATGGCATAGAACAAAGCGATAAACCCTACCCTGAAAATCCTAAATCTTTTTTTTTCTTTGAAGTTGCCCTTCCAATTCCTCTAGGACTGTGTAATGCGGTTTAGATGAAATCAGTTACTTCAGGGCAAGAAAACAGTGCCAGTGTTTCAGTTTTCATCTGAACAGAAACATTTTGGGCCCTGCGAAAGAATCACTGCTAGTTCATGGCTTTCCTTTGGCCTGCATGTTCACTTTCCTCTTTTCAAAAACTACTTGCTCGAGATGTGTTGACCTGGTTGTTGCTCTGCCATACTGTATCCGAAAGGTGACATTGCATTGCATTCCTGCAACGCGACATGACAAAGGCCATCAAAAGTGAGGGGCTCATATCTACGGCACGTTTGACAGGTGCAACAGCAAATGTGGACATTGGGTTTTCTTGAAGGATTGCTGAGAAAGCAAATCATGTTTTCGATGCCTACCTGAAAGCCATATTATGAGCCTTTCATCTTTAATTAGCAGGTATTCATATAGAGAACCAGGATATAGACTTTGCATAGTTGATGATTATATGAATTTAGATTTTTTGAAATCAAATCTTAATTGTTTTGGAAATCCTTGTCCACCAAGTTGCTTTGGTAGGCAAAGGGGAGTTTTTTGATTCTTCTGGAGAGCTAGAAGAAGATCCCATTCAAGGGTCAGATGGCACATAATCAGCTCCTGTAATTGTAGGTGGAGGTACCACTGGACCTTTATTCTTGTTTGGCTTCCTGCTGTTCTTAGCAACTTTCAATAAAATATAGTAAATAAAGGGGAAATCACTTACACATAGAAAAATTATCACAAAGAATCCTGAAGAATAATATCCATCAGAATAATTACTTTAAAATTACCACTCAAGGAGTCAAGGTACCAAGCTCCGTATGGGGAATCTTAAATTTGAAATGGTCTCAATCTGCTGAATAGTTTCATTCATACGACCCAAATATGCCTTGCAGACAGGCCAGATGCAATCATGAAGATTCAAATGGAGAAGAAAGCCACAATTTAAGGCCTGATAAATGAAGAAACATACAACCTACAGGGGAAAAATCCAGTAGAAAATACTTCACATAGCCTACTAAAGCCTATTGAGCCTTTAATAATTATAATGTGGGCCCTACAGAATCACAGAACGGTTGAGGCTGGAAGGGACCTCTGGAGGTCATCTTGTCCAACCCCCCTGCTCAAGCAGGGCCACCTAGAGCCAGCCACCCAGGACCATGTCCAGACTGCTTTTGAGTATCTCCAGGGACGGAGACTCCACAATGGTTACACTACGGTGAAACTTTTTGAACCAAGTTTCAATCATATACTGAAGAAATGCTCACTTTTTTCTGACATGGGAGCTGCCGAAGAAGTCTAGTTCGTAGCGTGCAAGGGCATGGCCTGAGCATAGCTCTCTGGCACAGTAATACAGCTGTGCCTTTGGGTATTCAGGTTCTGTTTGAAATTACCTTTAAAACTTGTCAGATGATAATTGTTTAGAGGAATAAAATAAAGAAATCACAATGATGCTCTTGATCTCCTCCAGGCAACAGAACATTTTGGCTTGCATCTCTGAGGGAAAATTGGAAAGTTTAAGAAGTTGATTTTCAAATGAATAGTTTGAATTTTTCTTTTGGCATAGATATTAATATCTGCACTATGTGTATGCCAAGTGAAGTATTCTGCATGTCAGAATATCATCGCTAATCTTGAGAAAGAGGACTCCTTTTCAGAGAAGGGCTCTAGGGAGTTAGTTGTCATTTGAAAATTCTCTGTATTTCAGCAGAGTTGGGTGTGATATGGAAGGCCAGCGATGACAGAGGTAATGCTACAGAGTGGGATTAGTCGTCTGTCTGCACCATAGGACCCAAACTCTTGCAAGAAGAAGAACCGTCCATTCTGTGAAGTATGACTGACAAAAATTCTTGACCTTGGGAAAGATCGGAAGTGAGTTACATAAAGGAGATGCCATTGGCATCGTTTCCTTTCTTACATGACCTAATGGCAGGGAAGAGGCTGCCCTAGGGTTAGGCAAAACTGGAAAACAGTTGTATAACAGTGTTTGATGTTGTTTAGTATTTGCTGAATTTGTTGTTTAGTGTTTCTGTTGGGTAGTAGACGTACGAAGTAGGGTATGTGAGCCAAAGGGAACGTTTTCTGATGCTTGATGCAGGGACAGTAAGGAAGTCAGAGAAAGTCCACTCCACTCTTAAAATCTCAGTTCATGCACTATCCTTTGGAAATCCAAGCAGGTTTTGCTAACCCGCTGCATTTAATCTCAATATCTACTCTGTCCTTAAGGCACTGATTTGTTCTTTCTTCTGTACTGAAAATGACACTGTTCTCATGGAAACTGCCATCGCTTCTGGAGAGGACTATAGTCTTCTAAACCTTTCTAAGTGGACGTTAATGGCATTATATGACTTTAATATAAAATAAATAGAGAAATGCCATAGTTTGGCACCGGAAATGAACTGAAACTTACAATGATTTAGTTTCCAAAAGTTTGATCAGAGAATTTAACTTTGTTATGATATCTATTTTAGCAACTCACTTTGAGAGAGAAGTATAGCACACAGAGAAGACTAATAACTATTTTGGTCAGGAATGCTTGTAAAAAACATCTGCTTTCACAGACTTTTATTAGAGCCAGTACACCGAGAGCCTGGATCAGTGTGGCTGAGGAGACATGGTTTACCTATGTTTTCTGAAGCAAGTGTGCAATACAGTTCTATTCTGCCAGAACGTGCGTTATTAATTTATGGAAACTAAAGGCAGAGCAAGATGTGGAAAAGCATTTTTTTAATGGCTGTTGTTCATGCATCTCAAAATAAGACCTCCAGGTTCTTTCTATAGCCTATTGTTTGCGTGGGGTTTTTTTAGTTCTTTCTTGAATGAGCTAGTAATTTTTTTCTGTGTTTGGTAAGGCTACTATTTCACTATAACTCTGTACATGAAAAAGTACTTAGAAACATCTGCTCTGAATTTGTTTTTTATTTAATTAACAATTAAATGCCTTTTTTTTTTGCGGTGAACATAGCAACTTGAGTTGACCTCATTTATTCTATTCAAAAATTGAAGTACTTTAATACATCACTGCCTTCCTCCTCAGATCATTTTAAGATGATGTAGTTTCAATTTGTATAGTCTCTCCTCATATTGTACGTATTTTTAATCTGAGGTTCCCGCTTATTAACATCTGTACCACTTTACAGTGCTGCAGGACGCTATTAGACAACCAGGTTATGAGGACAGAATTCAGCAGAGAGATTTCAATTTCCTTACCCTTAGAAACAGGGCTCCAGGTACCAGGGAGACGTAGTCCTCGTCATTCTTTCAGACTTTTAGTCTTTAATACTTGGTACTTCATCTTTATTCCAGACACCAGTATAGCAGACAAGCGAAGTAATTGTAAACTCTTTTCATACAGGGCTTATCTTCCCTCCTCGATGTCTACAGTTTATATCATACGGCAGTTTGTGGTCATAATCGTACAACGTACAAACCAACAGTTTTCCACTGCAAGAAAATAGAATTCTTGGCTTGGTTCAGAGCAGGGCTCTGAAGGGTCATACCTCTTAGGGTCTTAAGCACCCCCTGCCCGACAGGACTTTGTTTTGCCCTTTCTGCATTTCGGGGGGGTGCTACGTAGCAGGGGGGGCTCAGAAGGAGGGCTGGGGCGTCCCCAGCTCGCAGCGACACTGTGCCGCTTGTGCACAGGCGGAGCGCAAAGGGTTACAGCTATCAAGCACCGGAACTGGTTCACTCACCTGGCAGCTGAGCCCAGCCAGCATCTGCTCCACTTGTCCTGGTGAAATGGTGAAATGGTGAAACTATTCATAGCAAGTCCATCAATTACTGCAGAGGAGCTTAAGAGCCCTTCTTCCACCTAGATCCTTCATCATCCTCATCCCAGAATGCCTGGAAATTTAGACAAGTAGTTTCACATCTTGTAGGAGATGAGATTGAAGATTTATAGCGTGAGCTATCAAATGATGCAAGAGGTGGTAGTGGTTCCTCCTCCTGCTATTTTGTGAAATCTAATCTTACATTTCAGTCTTTGAGAGCAGTCTCATTTGTTCCAGATCAACTAAAATATTTTGTGTGCAAATGACCTTTTTGCTTAAGCATGGAAAATGGATCAAATATTCTTGTTTCAGATTGAACTGATTTAATTTTTGGTTCAGTTTTTGAACTAACCTTGTGGTATTGAGGACAAAATATTAAGCAGTGCAGTACAGAAGGTTACACTGTAGTTACAATTCATGCCTGATACACATGAATTGGCATGACAAATGAAGTGTTAGTGACCGGGCACCTTTCTAGTGACTTTCTGAGCCATTAATTCCATGTGCTGTGGAGTTCACGTATGGGTTTCCTAATATATGAGGGTCTGGTTTGGTTCCTCGTCCCATATTTTCTAGGTGCATGATGAAATTAGAGATCTAACAAAAGAGCTTGAGAACCTATTTTTGAATATCAGAAAATACAGCCTCAGTAGCAAGCCCTTCTGGGACTATTTATTTATGTATAGTTAAGGTCTGCACCCTGTATGTGTTATGCGGTGATTGCTTGTAGGGAAAAAATATATTTTTATACATAATGAAGTAATGAACAGTTTGTACAAGCAGATATGCTGGAAATTAAACCATGAAAGAAAGTATTTCTTTACACTGTTCTCAGTGGTGTGCTCGGAATGTATGGTTTCCTAAATTATGCCTGGGCATTTCCAATAGGTACATTATTAGATGTTTCATATAGAACTTC
The DNA here is from genome assembly GCF_034638445.1 of Ciconia boyciana. Lineage (NCBI taxonomy): Eukaryota > Metazoa > Chordata > Aves > Ciconiiformes > Ciconiidae > Ciconia > Ciconia boyciana. The sequence continues at coordinate 38,313,788 of NC_132943.1, read as the reverse complement.
ACTGGCTGTGCAAAAACCCAGGACGTATCATTACAAATGCAGCTTCAGTGAACTTTTTTTAAAAAAAGTTCAATTTATTTTTTCAATTTATTTTCAGTTTTCAGTATAAATAATAATAAAGAAAACATTGGGTTTTTTTCATATCACTTTTCTTTTGTTAGCTTCCTCTTTCAAACAATCAAGCCAGCATCATGGGAACAGGAGTAAACAAATAAAAAAAAAATACTCCTTTCTTGTAAGCTATGTACAATACCTTCAGCAGGTTTTGGTAGAAGGAAAGTAGATGATACATTTGCCTGCAGAATTTTTTTTCTCAGACTGAAAGGTTTTTTTATTTAAGACAAATGAGTTTCAAAAAATGTTTCATTTCTGTTCTTTTGCCCAGTATTGATTTAAGAAAAGAAAACCTTGTTACAAAATAAATGCAAATGGCTGGGGAAAAAAAGTATCCCGATATGCTGCCAAAGAATTACAATGCATTATCAAGTGATAAATGCAGGAGATTTTTTTTCTGTCTCCCTCTCCCCCCGCCTCCCTCATCACAATTAACTACTTATGAAGTATGCCAGATTGACAGCCCTGGAGACAAAATGTGGCACTGCATGGGCCAAAACTGTATTAGATACCTGCCTGTTAAGAAGCTTCAACTAGGAGCAGAAGCGATCACTTCGGAAGTATGTCATCTCAAATCACTAATTACATCCACTCAGCCCATGACTTCCCTTCCCAGTCGTCCAACAAAGACACCTTTCTATCAGTCACTACCTCTGCCGGCATCAAAGAAGGTTTTGTGATGTGGATATATTTTTACTTACCACTGAGTGGAGGTAAACTCTTTTTTTCCCCCTAAATTTAATTTCTGTTCCTGCTTTTATTTTTCCATTTTAACACAGACTTAGAACATAATAATTACAAAAATACTCATGGCTGTCTATAGCTCTCTGGCTCCCTCTCAGAACACCACCACAGGACATTGGAAGGATAAAATGAAATATTTTTAGATGTAGTATTTTTGTATCCTACCAGAATATAAAGAAAATATTATTTCTGATGACAATTATTTAATCATACTTTATATTTGAGTATGCCCATGTGCATATGATCTCTTTTCCCCAATATGATGGAAAACAGAACCATTAATTCATAATCTGTAAAGCTGATAACAGTACGAATTCCATTCTTTCCTCAGAGTGCACAGTTGCACTCCTAGTTATTACTAATGAAGTGGTTCATTAGTATACAGAAGCCCGTACAAATATCTCCTCTCTGCTGGCAGAGGCGGGTAAATTGGGTATGACTGGGATTTGTAGGAGCCTTTCCTACACACCAGTGTGTGTTCAGCCCTCTCCTGCAGTCACGAGTGCCCCTTCCCTGGGTAAATGATTCTTCCTGCAAGTGCCGACAGCTCTGCCAGACCCTGTCAACGTGTCACACACACAGACCACCAAATTCCCACTACACGCAACGTGCTGGAAGTTTTCCAATCATCCTTCTCTTCACTTTGTCTTGCTTCCACCGACCGCCTCTCTCCTATCAGATACGGGCTGTTAGGCAATGAAAGTATGCTGTTTCAACGGGTCTGTGATAGGAGTTACAATGTGCGGTCCTGATTTTTAGAAAAAGACAGCTGTCCTTAATTCCAAACGAGGTCTATGGGTGCTACAGAAAATCAGACCCTGCACAAGCTCAGAAGAGAAAGCGAAGTGATGTCTATTTGTACCTTTCACTTCTTGAGTATTTGCATGGATTCTATGACTCAGGTCAATGCAACCTTTCCTACCATCTTTTTCTTTTCTACTTAAAAACAGCCTTTTTAGAACAGTGAGCTTTTTCCTTAGAAAATAACTGTCTTTGTTCCACATACGTGTTTGCACAGCCATCACTGCTGCACTGGAGTAGATACAAAATTGTTCATAGTTCAGTGAAAAGCTATTTTAAAATCAGTCCAGGTTCCACAGATGCTATAGACATCCATTTTGATCAGTTAAAAAACATGGTTGCTTTTACTAAAAGCAGTGTCTGGGATGATTTTGTTGTGATTGTTCAACACTGTTGGTGTTGAAAACAGGAATGTCAGCATTCGAAAGATGGTCCTAAGGCACTCAGATTTTTTTAATAGCAAGCAAAATTCTCATTAACAGGCAATTTTAAAAAGCAATAACATTCATTTTTTGGACTATTAAGCATATGGAGTGTTTATATTTCCAGCAAAGAATAAACTAATGGAAAATAAAATTCTGCCATGCACTAGTGCCACAGCATTGCAACATAATGTATGTGAGGCTGACTGCAATTCAGCCTTTCAACAGGATTATACATGATCAAAGCTTCTGGAGTGAGAACTATGTAACTGAAATGATTGAAAACAATTTTCATGTTTAAGTTTGTCTTCTCTCTTTTTCTTTCAAATCAAAGCTTGTTTCTTGTTAATGATGTGTTAAACAAAAAACCAACTGTCGGTCTATATACCTTCCTAATTACAGGCAGACATGTTCAGCGTCACATCCATTCAATACACAGCCAACTCAGGTTTTTTGCCTTAGGTGCACGTTGCTGGTAAGATTTACCGTATCAGCCTAAAAATATCTGCCCATTTTGATGTCTAAGTAACAGATCAGCGCCAGGTCACGGAAAGGCAGAACGCCGTTCTTCGAAGGAAAGTCCCAGCAGGTAGGACAGGACTTCCCGCTCCCTGCCAGGCGGCTGTACTTCCACCGAGAAGGAGGGCTGAACCTGTCCGCGGGGACTTGACTTTCCACGCTCACCTTCTGCTAACCGTGACTTCTCTGAAAGAGTGACAATTCACTCTAGAAAGCCTGGTATGTGGTTATCCATCACTACCAGCACATCTCAAACTGCCAAACACCTCCCGTAGGACTCTTTCAGATGTTAGCTTAATGATTTTAAGTCACTAAAATTTCTTCTGAATTTTTATGTCCGTGGGCGCAATGCCAGTGTAAAAAAAAAAATTCCGTACTTTTGAAAAAACTCTTAATGAGATAATCCTGAACCTCTTATTTAATCAATTGTTAATCACTATCCAAAAAAGACCCAGGAAATCAAGAGCAGTCTTTTGGTTCTGATACAGAACTTATGAAAACATAATCTCGCTCTCTTGCTTTTCCTCGGACCTAGTATAAATTCGATATCACTGTAGCAATGTTCAATATCTAGTAACTTTCTGGAGGGCCTGGTACACAGCGTTGGTTAAAGCTCTGAACATAAACAAGGGGCTTCACAAGAGCCAGAATACGTTCCTGTCTGTGACTACTTTCACAATCACAGCGATTCATTTTTTCAACAAACCAAACTCGCATTTTCCTTGCTGCTGCTTTAACTCCTACCAAGGCCCGCAAAGCAGAAATTTTAACTCATCTGTGCAATCCCCGTCTCTCAGTTTATTACCGCAGACCCAGATGTGCAGAGGTTCTTTCAGACTCTGCAGGTGCAGTGCTAAGCTCTCGCTGCCTAGCAGCCCGCCCTTCAGAGACCGCTGATAGGAGAAGGGTCCCTGCTCCATGGTACGCTGTCCTTACAGCTTGGCTATGGAAAATTAATGTGGTGCCAGTTTACTGCCTTTCCTCAATGTCACTAACCTAGCACATATGCTTTTGCATAATCGGCAGATGTGGCCGAGGAAAGACACAGAATCGAACTCGGTAGGGAAATCTGCTTGGGAGTGATATTAATAGCAAAACCACATACAGGAACGATTTAAGTAACTTCACTTCCTTGAAGAGACAATACTGCCGTCAGGAAAAATTTCAAAAGCAAAATAAACTGTATTGTTAGAGACATGAAAAAATAGTGTCCCCTTTCTCTCCTTTCTTCACTCTCCTTTTTTCTCCCCCTCCAATTTCATCCACCATTTTCATGGAGGAAAACACAAAGTATTTTGGCCATAATATAGGGTTGTCTGCCCTTTTAGCAATAGACACCTAATTTTTTTTTATTTTCCTCATAAGAAAATTAGTTTTTGCTGGTGGCCCCCAAGTCTTCCTAAAAAGAAATCTATGCTATACATAGTTACCCAAAATTAAAGAAGGCCTGTTCTGTTTTAGAACTGTTATCAAATACCTTATCTCAAAAATTTATCACCATCAGAGTGTTTTAGCTGCCTATTAACAAGAAATTATGCTTAAACTCATGGAGTAAAGAGACAAGTTCTCTAAATTAACACTTCAAAGGAGTTGGCTGATGTCAAAAGACACACAATTTGCACAGCACTTAACCCATGTATTTTCCCGGCTTCTAGATCTCTGTCTTTGGAAATGATTATGGAAAGTGTTGAACTAGCGACTTTTGACATTGATATGTTGCAAAATACCTCCATAGCACATTCAAACTCTGCAAAAGCTTCCAGCCTATTGATATGCATCAGTTAGAAACAGTAGACTTTGTCTGTTCTCCTGGTTTTTTAGCGAGACTGCCCTTGAGGCAACTTACAACATCTGCTGTGGACACACGAAATCCTTTGCCCACTGCAAAGTCCGCTTGCCGCTTGGTTTAAGGGAGCCAAGACATCAGGCTTGGTCAGTGGGGTCAGGCGCAGCTTGGACAGTCAACAGTGTAAAAATCAGCGAGTCAACAAACTTTCAGGATGAGAAAAACGAGAGAATCGGACACAGAAATTAATGCCACAATTAAAAAAAAAAATAAAATAAAAAACCTGGCCCTCAGTGTTGTCGCAGCCACATAGAATTTATAGCTAATCAAGCCATAAACCCCCCAGTAACATTAATCAGCCTGCCAGCCCTTGCAACATACACTGACTTCTAAAAAACGCATTTTAAATTGTCCTCATTTCTTTTTCTGAAGACCACCAAGATCCTGATTATGCCGTTCAGTGAATGTCTCTATAAAACAATTTTTCTAGCCTAAGACAGGCAACACTACTGAGCAGCCTTTTTTTCAGTTTCTTGTACAACAGCAATGAATCTTTAGATAAGGGTGCTGGTATCACTTTTTTTTTAAACTTCCCTTAAACAATTTGTTATGTTAGTAAACTGATAAAACTCTTGTTTGGTTCACTTCTACTTAGTAACAGTTCTAGGCTAATGTTTGTTTGCTAGTTTAGGAACTAGCAATGTGGAAGAACACTGCAATTCTCGCTGTGCTTTTAGCTACCAGTGTGGTGTTCCTTCTTCGGTTCTGGGTCCACAGTTTGAAGATCTGCCTGAGAAGTCCAGTAAGACCAGTGCAGTTATGTAGTGCTAATGACTTTCCTCTGAAGCACACAACAGGGAAATACAGTTTAGGACAGGCTTATGATTGAACCACTATGGAAATTTGGTCCCACTATTGCTAATAGCAAATCACACTCTGGAATGAGGCGATGACCTTAATTTCATTAGAAGCTACTTCTGGTTTTAAGCAAATTTGAAAAAAACAAATCCTCAGGATCCATAAACTAACCATATTTGGGGGTTTTTTGCTAATTACTAATTTTTTTAAAACTACTTACTATTAGTTACCATATGAGGAGGATGGAAAGAAACTGAACTTAGGAGGGAAAGGACTTTTTAAAAGGAGATCAGCTCTTAGCAGCTCTGTCATGAATGCGGGATGCCCATGAACTCGAGAAACATCTCCATTTTAATTAAGCCCATTTTCTCCTCCAAACAAAACATTGTCTCCCCATCACATAACAGAGACACTGCCAGTCTCCTTCTGTGTTCCAGGCTCTCCTTTTGATTACTTGTTTGGGTGCCCTTGTGCTACAGCACCTTTTACCTTTCCTCTGGTCATACTGGTCAACAGCGTTCTTAGCTGTAAAAACAAGAAGAGAGAAAATTACTTGGTACTTTCTTAGGTCCGAGACATTCACTAGCAAGGAAATTTAAAGAGGATCAGGTAGTGTTTTCCTGTGCTGTAATACAGCGTTTCTTTCCAGCGTCTCCTAGAGCTGCTCTTCAGTGTTTCCATTCACAAGCCACTCTTCACTCTTCAGCACCCCATGATTTTTACACGGCTTCATATTTCCCAGAGTTTATCAGAAGGTTGACACATCAAATGATTACAGGTCTTTATGGCAAGGAAGGGTATTACAAAAGTCACACTGCAAGCACTGTACCAAGGGGAAAAAAGCAGCACTGGAAACCTGTTCCCTTACGGATGTTCCGGTTGAGACATAGTCACAATTATTTTAGGAGGGAAAACATCACACAATAAATACGACTAATTATTGGGATCATTTTTGGCTTTGGACAGATTGTGACAATCTTACATAACTACTGGCACCAAGTGTTAGGGCAGTCTGATTTTTGGCCCAGACCTGATTATTTTGCAGCACACACAACTGTGCTTCTGTCACCGAAATCGGGAATCAAACTCCTTAACACCAATGTAGCATTAAGAAGCAGGCATTCTTTATTACGGCGCCGGATGCATGGGGGATCGTTCCACCTAGCGTGCATACCGCAGGTTGCATCAGCCGAAACTTATATTGTCCAATTACATACATATGCATCAAATTTCCCAGAATGACCATACGTATTCATTCTATTTCCTGGAATTAATGATCATATTTGCGTGGTCATTACGCGTGCATCCTTGAGCTCCGAGGGGCTTCTGTGGGGGTCTCTGGTGGTCCTTGGTGGTCGTACAGGTGGGTCCTTTAGTTGACCCCTTCTTCTGGACATGCGCAATCCCGCCTTGCTTATGTAACTTGCTCCCCTTCTTCATGGTGCATGGTCCCTAACAATGATTTGGCACCCTTAACACAAACCAATTATTCTAACCACCCTCGACTCATTGTCAAGATGGGCTGGGGCTGTACTGGGAACATAGCAGCATGACCGTACTACTCCAATTCTCTTTGGGCATAGTAGCATATCCATAGCCATAGGTGTACAAACAATATTAAAGCATTGTCTAACCTGCTCCTATCTCTATGTTGCTTAGTTACGAAAGAACAAACTAATAATTTTGGTTACATCTGGTTACATTTCCAGTGGAAGATTCCCCCATGTCAAGTTTCTAAACACGGTAAAGCAAGCCATCTGTTGTGGAAGCTGGATTTTTAAATTATATGCCCTGTTAACCACTGTTTTGCACACAGAGCTATTCATGACTAAAGATAGAACTGTACGCCTTTCTAAAAGGAGTTCTGCTCTCCTGATATTACACATTTCTGGGCCAGATATCAGATGTCTAAAATAACCTTTATTCTTCTTACATTTACTTGTATCAGACTGATTTCAATCTTTTCTCTTTCCATTGACCTCTCTTGCTTCTTTCCGCTTCCTACTTTCTCTTGATCTCTATTATAAATACAAATGCAATAAACGTTTTATGAAAAGTTTAGTTAATGAAACTGGCTAATATTTGAAAATATAAATATGTCATACATGTTATAGATAGTAAAGTAATCTAAATATCTCATATGAAAGAGATCTCCTCAGCCTCTAGTCCAATGTAAGCATCTTCTTCTCTGTAGAGGTGAATGAGAAGCACTTAGAGGAAGTAAGGGGGGATTTCCATGGTAAGAATAGACATTATTTTTCCCACACCTTTCAATAAGTGTTCAAGAAAACATTTTTTCCCCATTGATAACTGAATTTGAAGACCCCATTTGTTTAGCTAAATTGTTCTTGAGTCAGCAAGTGACTAAATTGCTATTTCCAGGACTATTCTTCTGCTCCGGGTGCTCTCTTTGGTCACAAAGAGTAGTAGTTCGGGTTAGAAAAGAGGGGAGTGAACAGAAATTTATGCTGCAGATTAGCCTATGGAAGGAACACGGTGTGCTGTTTCATCAACCACTTTATCACTTATGGCATCCATATAAGTTACTTTAATAGGGTTTAATATTTGTCCTCTTTTTATTCTTATGAGAACAGATATAACAGACCAGACACCAATGTCTCTTTAAGGAAATTGGGGCACCGTCTGGATTCACACCAGCTAAGATTCTGTTCAGCTGGCTCGCTTTTTATCTAAGCCCTAGAAAAGGTCAAAAAAATATATATAGCTTAACTTTTAAATTCTTTTGCATGGTTTATTATTTGTGGAACAATGGTGCAGTATTTTCTATGCCAGTGTCTTGCCCTGTTAGTCTACTGTAAGGCTTCACAGTTCTTGATGATTTTGGGATTACGAAGTCTGTCAGTCATGGGATTTGCAAACATGCGGTTAAATCTACGGAACAGTAGTGTGGATCACACTTACATATAAATATATATACATTTAAATAATGTATGTGTTTTGCTAATGTAGAAGGCAATGCTGGATCTTGCATTGCAAACTGAAATTTCCAGCAGTTCGGTATGACTGAAGCATTTGCTTTGATGAGTTTAAAACATCAAGTATCTGTAGAGATGGACAAGACATATAGATCATCTTCTCTATCTTTTAGTAAAGCACAGGCTTACCCTGACACCTCTGTGTTAGAAGTATCAAACACCCTAACTGAGGCTGGACAGCCTAACTTATGGTTTTTAATAGTTACTATTCTCATAACGCACATCTTCGCGTCACTTTGAAGATAAAGATATGAATGCTCCACAGTTTATCGGAGCTTGTTTGAATGGTCAGTTACCCTTGTTGTTAAAAATTTGCACTTGCTGCCTACACTTACTTTATTTAAACTTTCACTTTATGTCATATCTATTAATGAAAATACAATTTTATGTAGAAAATTAGAAACTGGAAAAGCGAAAAGAAATGATGAAGAAATGGACTGGAAGAAACCTGAGGCGAGGCTTAGAATTTCTGAATCTCAGAAATGGCAAGAACCAAATTGGCACTTTCCAGGTGAACCACGTAAGTTCAGACGTTTCTGAATTTTTTGACCAGGTGAATTAAAAAGGCACAAACTTGTATCTTTAAAGTGGATTGTTTTATATTGTAGCCACCCTCACTGACTTCTATTTTAACCTGAATATTATTTCAGGATTAAATACCCATTTTTTTGTTAGAGTTGAAAAAACTTGTTTCAAATTGATCATTTCAGAGAAAGCAGATTTAAAAAAAACCAATGTCTCGATAGAAAATAGAACGAAATGTCCTGATTTAGTCAGACATAAAGCAGCGGTTGAAACACAAACATAGAAAAATGGCTAATTTATTTGCCAGCTCTGTTTTTTATTCCTTCCCGTATTCTTTTTCTGTGTAATTTTGCTTTTTTCTTTTCCTAAAGGCTTAATCCTGCTACTTTTAAAATGGTACATTATCCCCAAGATCAAATGAGATCCTGAGGGAAGTATTTAAAAAGAAGGAAAACAGGGATATTTATACTTCTTGCCATTTGGCAACTAACTCAAATGTCTAAATTAGAAGAACGGTTTTCCTCAGTTTGCCACATAACTAATAGATATTAGAGAGGACATTCCAGTAGGCAATTCAAAATGCTGAACTAAGTTCTTGCTATGAATAGTCTCTTGGAGATCCTATATTTTTCCTGTAGACTGCATAAAGAACTTACAGGGGTTAAGATAATTGTTTAAATTTAGGTGATATTAATAGCCCTGAAAAGTATTGGTAGGCTCCTGAACAAATAATACTAGCTGATACCAAACAGTACACCATTATGACATATGGACAGTTCATCTAGAACTGCTAAGAATTTATTATGCTGGGTCTTGACAAATAAACGAGCCCTAAGTGGATATGATTCAACCCAACCATTTCTAGGAATTTAGTAATATTAAAAAAAAGTACACTGAAAATCTATATAGCGAACATTTGCCAATTGATTACCATGGTCTTCCTTCTGCTTTTTTCACATAATTTTTGTACCAGTTTTTATTAATAAATAATTTACCCTGTGCATGAGAGACTGGAGGCATCTCAAAAAAAAGTCTCATTTCCGTAGAGCTGAGATGGTCTAGATTTAGTTAGATTTTCTGTTTGTTTTTCCTTTTTTGTCTTCTCTCTGTTTCAAAGTCACCACTGAGTTTAGACTATTATTGAACTTTTTGATGAAGTATGAAATATTGTCCTCTGGGTTGTTTTCAGCTGTCTTTTGCTTACCATGGGCCATGCCTTACTGTAGCCCTGGAAGCTGTCCAGTGACCACCCAGAGTGCAGATTTACCACCTTCTTCCTTTTCGTAAAAATGTGCAGCAAAAGTGTTGTAATAATCAAATGTAAGTTTACAATTCACATAATGACTGATGCTGCTATAGAAATCCATTGTAGAGCCCTACCCTATCTCCATAGGAACTCAGACAGCGTACCTTTGTCTAATAAGCAAGATGTGGCTGTCGCAAGCAGAAGTGTAACTGATGTGTTACTAGTCTAGTTAGTAAACCATGAAGAACCGCTTAGATCTGCCAAAAAGGTAGGAAACGAGGGGAACGGTAATTCTGGCAGGGGGAGATCGCGACCGCCAACTCACGGACCACCTACCCCAATTATACCACTGACTCAAATGATGAAGTTGAAGAAGAACAACTAAGCATGCGTACTAATTTACATGCTAGGCAAAGAGATTTTAACCAATCATTTAACAGAAGAATACTGCATATGTATTAGGAAGTTGAATATATTAATGCTTTGTGTATAAATAACTGTTAATTTGAAAGCTGGGTGTGCTGTCTTGGGACAGACACCCATTATCTGCGCAAATACGCAATAAAATACCTCTGCTCTGTGTGTACCTTGGCATTTTGCACACGAGGTAAACGAACCCTGATTTTTGGGGCAACAAAAGGGGCCAACATTTCAGTAGCGGGTGACAGAACGGTAGCTTGCAGTTCTATACAAGCTGCTAAACTGAAGGCTTTTGTTTGCACGCTTAGATCAGGAAACCAGTTAGGCCCTTAGGCCTTCAACTTTGTATATATTTACAGTATTTATTTTCTTCTATTTTTTTCCAGTCTTCTCATTTTTCCTTGTGACAGGTTGCAGCACTCTTAACTTCTGCTTCATGGCAAGTATGCCGCAAAACCAGCGCCGTGACTCAGAAAATAAAATTAATACAACATTTATTAAGCTGTGCATGGATGGGCTCACAGAAAACCAGATTTATTCCCTGTTGAATCAGTTTTCTAAATACTAGGAATATAGTTATAATGCAAAATAAAATTAACTGTTTCGTTTTCCCTACAGGACAGTAATGAACTTTTTATTGTTTCTTTATATACTCTTGACCACAATGATCAAAGATCTAAAGCTCCTTGGTGAAACTGCATGCAAATAATAGTTTTCAGGTGAACATTAAACAGTTTGCAGCATTGATTACTGCTGTGTATATTCAAGTTCTTGGAAGTCATGTAAAACAGCATATAGGTCAAAGCAGAGACTTTCTACAGAGAGGATAGCTGTAAGAGGTTTTTAACCTCTCCCTTCGTTTCCTATTTTCACCAGAAAATAGCTGCTGAAAACTTCCACCATCTTTTGAAAGCTCTGTTCCTTCTCTCGTACTTCCAGCCAGTTACATTCACTAATGGAGCAGGAATAAAACTGGTGCATGACGCAACAGGCAGGTGAACGGGTGCATCTCCCTGCTAGAATCTACCTGTATCATCTTGGGGGGGAAGAATTACATCCTCCAGTAGCATATAACATCTTCATCCTTTTCCTGCAAGGCTGTGCCCATTTTGAAGGAATAATTTGATCTAACGCATTTTTTCATCATTGAAAGCACCTTTCTATGGCAGCAGCATATCCATTTTGAGAACATCTTTTGCAATAGAATAGAATCGAGAGAAGAACCAAATCAGCAGCTGAATTACTCTTTCTGCTTTGGATAGATATGTGAAAATCTTGGAAAAACTTGGTTAAAGTATTCATGAAACCCATGTCACATTAAGCATTCAACCAGACATGGCTGACTCTCGTTTGCCAAGCTCCTGGACATTCACACCAGCAAATGAATCATCTCAGTAAATGTTTCCTTCAGATTTGTGGAGCAGTGTTATTTTCAGTTTAACTAGGCTTTTCTCTTTGGAATTTCTTAACATTTTAAAAACTGCACAAGAATGAGGTTCGTTTCTCACTTCACAAACTGTGTCAACTGACTTTAAGGCTTCCTGTCTCTCACCCTTCAGGCAAGACCTAATTTTGCATAATTTACACATTTTTACAATTCAAAAACTTTCTGGATGAAATTCCATCATGAGGTTCAGCTCTGTTGTTGTAAAGACAGCTTGGTACTATTTGACGCAAACATCAACAAAATCCCATCGGAATGAATGATCGTCACTAACTCACTTTGGAAAATGCGTTCCATAAAAACAGTCATCACCTTAAAAAAAAAAATACTATGGGCATTAAGAGTGAGAATACAGACAGGGCAGGGATGAAGAATTAGAGAAATAAAAAAATTCCACTGTGGCTTATTACTTATTAGAAACATTTCACTTCATACTAGGTGTATTTAAAGGACTCCAAGCTCAAACACAGAAAAATACTAAAGCTAACATTAGCTATAAAGCTAATATACCAGAATGTGTTGATTTAAAGAATAGCTGGCAATATAACTGCTGATTTTCCTTTATCATATATTTATGTGATATCACTTTACCTGATTTTAAATGTAATGCTTATTAAAAATGCAAGGTATATCAGACATGAAACATCTACATACATCCATGTTCTATGTGAAAATTTTAACTTTGCTTTGTGGTCACATATAATACAGCAATATGTATATTGTTCCTGTCCTCCCACTACATGGATCTGTTCTGTTCTTTCGCCCATATGTAATCACATCTGCCATAGTGGGAGGTAACTGGTTTAGAAATGGAGAACAGATCCTTGGACTAAATTCTGGTCTCATTTACATCACTCAGTAACGGAGTTACCATCCCTCCACGCTGAAAATCCACTATAATTGCTATTTCTACTCCCCTCCCCCCCAGGATTTATTTTAGTTGGATAATTCACATTATAATATAGCTTCTACACATATGCACAGAGGCAGAGGTGAATCTCCTGTAGCATTATGAGATGCATGGAAATATTTTTATTTTTAAAATATTGCCTTCTGTGTCTCCTGTTGAATGTAAACAATCCCATCTTTTAAGTTTCTTTTCAAATTATAGCCTTTTCTGCCTTAATCACTTTTTGTTGCTTAACTTTTCTGATACTGATCAATATTGGGAACACTATTACCGCTGTACTTAAGTGCATTATAAATACTATCAAAGTTAGTCTCATTCCTTAGACATCTTACTATCTTGTTCCCCTTTTTGCTTTCATTGAGCAGAGAACTTCACTGAACTATCCATGACAATTTTGTCCAATTTAGAGTTGCTACAGTTAACTGAGAATCCTTTTAAATCTTAAGAACCCTGAAAATTGTAGGAAATAGACTGTACAGACTGGACAGGCTGGTCATAAGTATTGGCTTCTTTGGTCCCCATTAAATAGTTTTAAGGGCGTTGCTCTTTATTTCAGCCTTAACTGTAACCAGAATATTTGCAAAGAATTAGTACAACTGGAGAAGAGTAGTCATATAAAAGGAAAAATTACTTCACCAGCAAATGCACAAAAGCATGACCAAATCATTATGCCTGCAGATCCTTTGTTATTAAAAATGAGAGAAGGAAGGAGCACTCAATGTGTAAGTCACCTTGTACAGAACCTGGATATTGACAGCGACAGAACAGTGGAAGCCAGAAATAGGGAGCATACCAAAAAAGATTAATTCTCAGTGGAAAGGTGATTTTCTCCCAAGAACAACCTTTATACTTGCTGTGAAGTTAAAGAAGAGCACACAGCAGAAAATGACACCTGATAGCAACCACAACTTTGCTGCTCATAAAACTGTTAACTAAGCACACACAGTATTTGCAGCTCAGAAATGTGCATCTTTCCATAAAAATTTCAATCTGTGGGAAACTATGTATATTGAAATTCATAGAAATGCTTACTCACTGCAAAAATGTTCCATGTCCAAATTAGATGCCTTTCACGAGGCAGTAAAATATTACAAATTAAGTATTTTTACATGCCCACTTCCAAGCTGACTTTACACTACACTTGCGAGAATACCAACATTGGCAGACCTATGTCATGAAAAAAAGAATTAGTGTGTGAACACTTAAGTCCATTTTTAAGTTCATGTAGTCAGACACAACTGAGTACTGAAGGACATCTTTTTGTTGACCATTCTTCCTCACAGAGGCTGTATCTTTACGCAACACACACGACAGAGGAGTGGAGTTTTTTCCACATCTCATGTAGAGAGCTGGTGAAGATCTGGGTCTGTGGAGAAGCCCAGAGGCTTCGTAAGATTCCTGGTACCCTCAAGAAGCATATTGCTTCTGTAAAGGACAAGAAAGGTATTTGAGTGTGTCCAGAGGAGGGTGACCAAGATGGTGAAAGGTCTCGAGGGCAAGACTTAACGAGGAGTGGCTGAGGTCACTTGGAGAAGAGAAGGCTGAGGGGTGACCTCATCATAGCCTATGACTTCCTCAAGGGGGGCAGCATGGAGGTGCTGATCTGCTCTCTCTGGTGACCAGCGATAGGACATGAGCAAACGGAATGAAGCTGCGTCGGGGGAAGTTCAGATTGGACATTAGGAAAAGGTTCTTCACTGAGACATTGGAACAGGGTCCGCATGGAAGCGGTCATGGCACCAAGCCTGTCAGAGTTGAAGCCGTGTCTGGGTGACACTCTTAGTCATATGGTTTAGTGTTGGGTAGTCCTGTGAGGAGCAGGGAGTTGCGCTCAATGATCCTTGTGGGTCCCTTCCAACTTGAGATATTCTATGATTCTATGAAGAAAGGGCGTGATTTTCCTTCTTATCACCCTGATCCAGAACAACTTTGGAAGCCCTAACACCTGACGTGCTTTGTGAGGCTGCTGGGCCGTTAGGTGAGCCCTAATTACACAGCCAACGCCCTGGGAACACCCAGACTTGTCGCTGAGATCCCCCAAGTCCTTCAAGCCCTTCCAGCAAGGCTCTCCCACCACATCCCCTCTATCACTTGCACCTGGGGCTGGCTGTGTTCCCACCAGCACCTCTGAGGGGCTGCAGCACCCACCAGCTGGTCCCAATTGACCACGCTAACACCCAGGTGCTGCTGCAGCACATCACAGCAGGCTCCCAACCTACAAAACCTGGGGTCTGGCAACACCCCTTTCCTCCGTCAGGATCGGCTCCTGCAGGAGTAGGCATGGAGAAGACAGAACTGTGTCTTTCCTCTCTGAAAGGCCAGCAGCTCAACCTGGAGAAAGGCATGGTCGTTGTTGTGGCTGTTAACTTGTGGTAGTGCCCTGTGTTGTTGCTGACTGGAGTGGAAAGGTGAGTTGGGCAGCTTTGCAGAAGCAGGATGAGAGCGTTTGGTGCCTCGCCTGGAAGGGTGCGTGCCTACCCTCATGTCTGTGTGAGAATGGCTGCGTTGCCTGTTTGGCTGCCTGTGCCTCTCCTGCCAGCGTGGAATAGGCCACAGCGGCAGCATCTCAACAGGTGAGTGTGTACTGGTTCGACAGGCATCCGGGCAAAGCCCCAGAGGGTGGTGCCCATTGAGGGCTACGGAGCCCACCGCAGCCACCTGCGGCTCGGGAGCTGGCCCTGACGGGCGCGGCCGTTGCCCGCGGGTTCCCGCCGCTGCCGCTCGGCCGAGGCGGGGCTCTGCCATTGGCCGCAGCCGCCCGCGGCGGGGCCCTGGGTGCTGGGCGGGCGGGGGCCGGCTGGCTGGGCCGCCGCCTGCGGCAAGCGGGGCTGGGCCGGGGCGCCGGATCTGTGGCGAAGATCATTTAAAAAACAAACAAAAACCAAAACAAAACCAAAAAGCCCCACTGGTGCATGCCTCGGGGCCGGTGAGGTGCGGTACAGGGGCTTGGCAGCGCTCGCCTCGCAGCGAGGGGGGACCCCGCTCAGTGTGTGAAGCGGCCTGTGGTACAGGTGCCTGTGGGTGAGGCCTCGGGGTACTCTGGGGCAGCGCAGCCCGCTTGCAAGGCGTGTCTTAGGGGATTTTTCTTACTAATAGTTTAAAATATCTGTCTCTTTCTAAATCGGCTGCTTTGGTTGTTGAATGGAAAGTTTTGGGCTTAAATTTTGATTGAATAATAATCACATAGAAACTTAAGCATGTAGATTTAATTATGTGTCATTATAAAGAAGTTCAGGAATACACTCGATTTTTTTTTTCTCCAAAGAATCCTCACTTAAGGAGAAAGCTTTTATGATTAACATGATCACTGGCTACTCCAGCTCTGGGTGCCAGAACATTTTGTTTCTTACCTATGACTAAGCTAAGTTAGAGCTGATGCTTTCCTTCTGCCTGTACAAGCCTTCAAGAAAATGACACAACTATACTCCAAAGCAATGCCGCTGTGTATTTATCTTGTAATGTAGCAAGTAATTATAAATGAGGGTCTCCCTGCAGTGCTTGCTGTGGATGTTTCTCAGGAGATGGTAATAGTGGTGGGGCCTGATGTGAGCCAGTGGCAGGGCTGGTGTGTTCCCAAGGGACAGCACAGTGCTCCAGCCAGGCAGATTACCTGTATTTTTCGAAATCTCACATGCAAATACATCTACTGTGCTCTGGCTGTTGTGGGTGGGGGGTGGCTCAGGTGGTCTTTTAAGTGTGGTACTTGCTATTAGCAAACTGTGAGCTATTTTTACAGGGGAAGTTTGGAATAAAGAAGCTTGTGCATTGCTCTGCAGGATAATTTAGGTTGGAAGAGGTTTCTGCAGCTCATCTAGTCCAGGCTTGTGTTCAAAGCAGGACCAATGTCAGAGTTGGACCATGCTGCTCAGGTGGTGTGTGTTGGCCCTGGTGGGCAGTGAAGCACTGCACAGCTGCTTGCTCACTTCCACTTGCCCCCAGTAGGATGGGGAGAGAAGAAAGGAAGAATAAAAGCAAGAAAGCTTGGAGAGGTCAAGATTAAAACAAATAAAAAAATTTTGTTTGATAAGTGGAAGAATAGAAGAAAACAAACCAAGTAATGCAGAGGCAATCACTCATCATCTCCTGTGGGTAAACTGATGTCCAGCCAGTTTCTGAGCAAAAGATGCCCAGCCCTCCTAAAAACCCCCTCTTTTCTCTCATATTGTGGGGCATGATGTTATATGGTATGGAATATCTATTTAGTTCAGGGCACCTGCCTGGTTGTCCCCTCCCAGCCTACTGCACACCCCTCAATCTATTCACTGGTGAGGCAGAGTGAGAAGCAGAAGGCCTCAATGCTGTGCAAGTGCTGTTCAGCAAAAGCTACAACATTACTGTGTTATTAGTACTGTTTTGGTAAAAATCTAAACCACGGTACCATATGAGCTGCTATGAAGGGAGCTAACTCTATCCTAGCCAGGCCCAGTACATCAGGGCTTTGTCTATTTGAGTTTTGAAAATTTTCAGAGGTGGCAGTTCCTCTCTGTGCAGGTGGTGCCAGTGCCTGTCCACTCCTGCTTTGAAATTCCCCTTCTCTTGTATGTAATTGGCATTTCCTTTGCTGCAACCTGTGACTGATGCTTCTTGTCCTTTCACTGACTGTCCTGGGGAAGAGTAGGAGTCATGTCTTCTCTATAACCATGCTTCAGGCTGTTGAGGACAGCAGTAAGATCCACCTCTTGGAAGCTGCCTGATTCTCCAGGGTGAATAAAACCTGTTTCTTCAGTCTCTTTCTAGACTTCGTGAGCTCCACCTTCCACTATATTGGGGAGTTAGAGGTCCACTGTGTTTTGGCCTCCATTGAGGGCCATTTTAGTGGTGGTCTGCTGGACTTTCTCCAGTTGCCAGTATTTTTTGTGTGTGGAGGCTCAAAACTAGGCAGAGTATTCCAAGTATGGCCTCACAGCTGCCAAGTAGGGGGTAAAGTCACTCTCTTTGACATTGCTGTGCTCTTGCTGATCCACACACTGACTCGTGTTAAAATCCCCGTCCAGATGGGACTCCTCCAATCTCTTTTTGCAAAGCTGCTACATAGGCCATCTCCAGACTGTACTGTTTCATGGGGATATTCTGTCTGTGGTGCGGGACTCTGCAGTTATCTGCTTATTTTATCAGGTTCTACCTTTCTGCTGCTTTAAAGTGATAAAGCAGAGCAGCAGTGCAGAACAAGAGCCTCCAATTCTGATATTGGGTATTATAACTTCCTTACTCTCCCATAGCAGATGCATCCAGAATATGTGTTAGCTTTAAAGTTTTGTGCCCCTTAAAAATGAGGGAGAGATGTCACTTTCTCAAGTGTCTTTCAGATTACTTTGTGAACTGCAATAAACTACAATGCAAAATCTGAAATATCTGGTTGTATGAGTTCAATGTAATGTGCTAGTCACTTATCTGCTGTGGTGAGTGGAACGGAAGGTACATCAGCCTGGCACAGATAATGATTCCCTCATATCAGTTTTGCTGAGGTACTTGGAATATCCACCCTAGTTTCAAAAGACTGTAAAATCTTACAATTTGCAGGTTTACATTCTGAATTTTTATCTATTCCCAGGGTCTGCCAGCTATATTGAAGTGATATTGTATTATGTATGGGGAAATAGAAAGCTATCATCTCAAAATAGACCATAATATTGCACCTTATTAAAAAATACAAGTGGATTTTCTGCCAGCAACCATGACTTATGATAATGACTGTTATCAATATGCAATTACTTCTGTTACCCTAGAACATATTGACATTCATTTATTTAAAGATAATGTAACACATTTGTATTCATTGAGGCAATCTATGGATATGATTAAATGTGAATGCCCATCTTATACCAAATATAAAATGAAAAAAAAATTGTAATCAGACCTTCTGCACTGCTAAAAATAGGCTGTATTAGATTCTGAAAATTGCATTTGAGCTTATTTGAAACACAGTGGCAAACAACCATAAAGAAGCAAAAGCATAACTTGGGTGACTACTAATTCAAACATTCATTCTTTCTAATGATATTGGGGAAACCTGGCAATAAGAAAAAAACTTCAAATAAAACTGTAATCCTGTGTCTGTGGAACAGACTACAGAGCTTGTGATCTATGTGCAACAGAAGTCCATTTAAATGGTGAATCTTAGTGGAGGTAGAAGTCTATTTGAATAGGCTGTGTAGGTCTGCTCTGAAGATGCAGAGGTTAGATGTAGCAATAGACAGGCATTTAAACATGCTATTTAGGTTTCGAATCATCATTTTATCCCACAAATGCTTCTGTTTTGCAGAGAATCCAGGGTTTTCAGGCTTCTAACTAAAATATGTGTATTTATATATAGCACATGTGCTGCATCAGAGTGGTTCTCCAGTGACAGGTTGTTACGATAATAAACATGTTGAGGTCCACTTCAAAGATAATAAGCAAAGCAATCTCAATATTCTGGGCTCGCAAGTACTTTTGTTGGTGGCATTTGGGAGAGTGAAGCTCAGTGTGTTTGCTTGTCCAGTTACATGGTATAAAATGCTATGTGCGTTTCTACAACTACCTACTTTTTTCTGCTATTTGTCTAATGTATCTTGGATTTAATGAACTTCAAAAGAAACCCAAAAATGTCTATAGTATTGGTTTCTTGCTTGAAAATTAGGGATATCCAAGTGAACTGTTGGATGCTTCATAGAATCATAGGATGGTTTGGGTTGGAAGGGATCTTTGAAGATGATCTAGTCCAACACCCCTGTGATGGGCCAGAATGTCTTTCACTAGATTGGGTTGCTCAAAGCCCCATCCAGCCTGACCTTAAATGCTTCCGGGGATGGGGCATCTACAGCTTCTTTGCGCAACCTGTTCCAGTGTCTCACCACCCTCGTGTGTGTGTGTAAAGAAAAAAAAATCTTCCTTATATCAGTCTAAATGGGATATCATCTAATCTAAAACTATTGCCCCTTGACCTGTCATTACAGACCTTGGTTAAAAGTCCCTCTCCATCTTTCTTATAAGCCCCCCCCCTTATTTATTGAAAGGCTGGAATAAGGTCTTGCTGGAGCCATCTCTTCTCCAGGCTGAACATCCCCAACTCTATCTTTCTTCCTAGGAGAGGTGTTCCAGCCCTCTAATAATTTTCTCCCTCCTCTGGACCTGCTCCAACAGGTCCATGTCTGTCTCATACTGGGGACCCCAGAGCTGGATGCAGTACTCCAGGTGGGGTCTCATGAGTGGAGTAGAGTAGGAGAACCATCTCCTGTGACCTGTTGGCCATGCTTCTTTTTATGCAGCCCAGGATGTGGTTGGCTTTCTGGGCTGCAAGTGCACGCTGCTGCCCCATGTCCAATTTTTTCATCCACCAGTACCCTCAAGTCCTCCTCAGCAGGGCTGCTCTCAATCCCTTCATCCCCCAGTCTATAGTGATACTGGGGATGGCTCTGAGCCAAATTACTTATCAAGTACAGTTTTCTTTCCAAAATAACAAAGCTGCATTTTTGTCAGGTATTGCTAAATGTATAGATGCATTGTTAGAATTTCTTTATTGAATGTATGTGTATAATATAGGTGTATAATTCTGAATCATCCTTTGCAGAAGGACATGCTGCCATAACAGCAGTTTGTAGCTCAGTATGATTAAGGGAGACTGTCTTCATTCCTGGGCTGATTCTGGCAGTAGCTGCAAAACAAACTAGTGATTTCAAAAGTCTGTCTCCAGAATGTTATTCTCCAAAGCAAAGAAAAATGAAGTTATGTTTCTCAGAAACACATCTTTTATAACCTGAGCCTACTGGAAGGCAGCAAACAAATCTCAAGGGCGCACTAATTCCAAATGTTTATCAATCAAACTAAGCTTTTTAAGTGACGTTAACTACCTGTTGCTTTAAATAGGGCCTCACTGTGGTATTACTAATACTGTAAGTTGTTTCTCTTGCAGTTTATCTAGCTATCAGTTTACCTCTGGTCTCCTAATGCAGTTCCTGTAGTCACTGTAAACTCTTCTCAGTTAGGGGGGAGTTGGCAACCAGTGTATCAAATGTAGAAGTCTTCCATTTGATTTGGGACTAATGGTTTGTTCATCTATTGCTGCAGGAACATCTGTTCCTCTTGCAAATAATTCCTTTTGAACTTGCAATCCTTTACCTGTGCTGAGAGCTCCTGCTGGAGCTTGCAAATGCTTATGAAGCTGTTTAATCCAACATATTTTGTATGTACTTCTGCGTAAGTTGGAATGTGCTTTGCTCTGTGACCTGACCCTAATCTGAAGTGAACTTGCTTTTTATAGGGGAAAGTTGATGCAGAGGTTTAAGTCCCCTGGAGCAGCATTCCCAGTTTCTTTGTATCATCAGGCTTGCGGTGCCCCAGTGTACCACTCCCTGTGGTTCAACCTTTCTAACCTTCATCTCTGCATGATATTAAACTGTGCTGTTTTCAACAGACTGTAGTTATGAGTTATTGAATACTGTTGATTTAATTTGCTGCTTAGACCCTCGCTCCATTTAAAAAATTACTTTTCTATTTAAGAAATTCCCTGGGTGTACAGGTAGAGGTAGTAAACTGATATGGCTCTGGAGATAAACCTTTAGAGCTTCTGATTCCCAGTCCTTTGGACAAATGAAGTTCTACAAGATTTTTATGTGGAGTTTTGTCTGCTACTGTCACCCAAGTGCTTGCTCTGGCCCTTTGGGGGATTTTCAACATGCAGGCACCTGCTGGGAGGGCAACACAGTGTGCAAGCAGTCCAGAGTTTTCTAGACTTACTTTAGTCAAACATGAAAGCCAGGGTCAGCAGTTGGTCTTGAGACTTAACCATAGCTCTGATTTTGGTGTTAGCCCTGAGCTGACTTCTTGCAGCTTCTTCTGAACCTTGTTGTGATAATGTATCTTCTAGTTTTCTCCTCTCTAGAGAATTTGAAGTCTAACCTTAGTCTAATCCTTCTGTGCCCCAGGTAGTGCTGCTAAAATGGCCTAATGTAGAGCTAATTAACATGTGACATGGGGCAAGGCCAGTAGCAGGTTGCATTTCCCCAGGAGTAAACTGCATGTGCCCCAGTACACTTCCAAGGGGGCACTTGATTTCTGGATGATTAGATTGTTCACTCTTCAGAAACGCTTGCTGTAATGCAACTTGGGTAGAAAATGGTACAGCTTAAATTAATACTTGTCTTGTGTAATTTTATAATTATGTAATTCAATGGTCTTGTAGATGGCCCAAATCATACTCTTGGTGGGGGGGAGAATTGTATTAATCTTTTCTTCCATATTGCAGAAACGGAGGCTTTTAAAATAAATGTAGGAACAATGTCTCCTGCCAGAAACTCTTAAGATAAGGCTCAAATGCTGTAATTTAAAGTGGCCAGATCTCTACATGTAATTTTTTCATCAATTATTGTAGAAAACATTTTGGATTTTGAAAAACTGTAGTAGGTTTGACAAGCACTTGACTGACATCATGTTGATTAAATATCATTTCCTCTGACAACCCCAATGAGGCCTCCTACTCACAGTAAATGCATGAGCTAATTGAATCCTTTTTTAAACTGCTTTTGCATTTCAAACTATAAAAGTGACACCAGACCCCCTTCTCCCACACAGCTCAAATATATGCCTTTCTGATGGCTCCTTTTGGCATGCCACTTAGGTAATATCAGTGCTTTTGGTAAATGTATCAGGATTTCTACTGTGTTCTGAATGAGAAATATGGAAATAGAGGTTTGGGGTTTGTTCTGGGGTTTTTTTGGTAGGGAAACTGAGTTCAAGCACAGAACCATCAATTTACAGTTTTCTGGGTGATCAAAGGCCTGGGATAGCTCAATTTTATAAAGACAGAATATCACAAGATTGGATTGATTTAGCAGTGATCTTTTGTCCCAATTTCAGTGAAATAAAATTAGAGTTGCTGGGGGGGGGAATGAGGCTGTACTTTCATTGATTGCATACTTTTATATAAAAGATGTTCTTGTAGAACAAGAAAATTTTATATCAAGGCATGATAGGAACAAGTCTTTAATTCCTATGGAAGTATGATTATTTTTATCCCTAAATACACTACCTTTTACTTAAAAGAAGCCAGTATATTGTTTATTTGAGTATATGTTACTGATGCATCCCAGGTTATTTGACAGAAGTGATCTGGTTGCATCTTTGGGATATTGATGAAAGCAGCAAGTAATGCAAGGCTGAGGGAGGCGCTCCCTTTGGACACTTTCACCGGCAGAGAGTGTGTGTGTAATAATTTCTGCTTTCCGGTTGTATTTTCTACTTCAGAGAATATACCATCTTAAGCATCTTGTACTTTGAAGGCATCTGTCTTAGTCAAAAGCTCATTCAGTATCATTGCAGGCACCTTCTGGAAGTCTCTAAATATCTGATATCAGATATAACTAAATGTTATTTCTGATGCCTAAATATCTTTTATCCCATATGGATATAGCTAGAGTAGAACCAAATGTTTTGCCATAGGCTATATTGACACAGTCTAGATCTATAAATACAATAGATGCTATAATTAATTATGTGATAACTATTTATTGTTTTCAGCTGAGTTATATCAGGTGTTCCACCATTTATTTCCCTGGCTCCCATGTCATCCTGTTTTGCTGGTTTTAGATGCAGGAATCCAGTATGGCGAGTGCCTGGTAGGCAGTGCTGTAAAGCACTGCAGGTCAGTTCTGGTGATCTTGTCAGCTCTTGACCAGCTCTCTAAAAATTGCCAAATGCAAGTCATCAAGTTATTGATGTTTTGAAAATATTCAGTGGCTGCAGTGGCTTCGAAATACCCTTCTTGGTTAGTTTTGGAATGAAATGTTTAATCTTGTCACATAAATATAGCTCTGCATTTTGGAGAAAAAGGGTGACAAAGTTTCTTTGACTGTTTCCTCTTCTATTATTGAGTTCAAGCATTACCATGTAATAATATCAATATTTTGGAAATTGCTGTTTTCATAGTAGAATATTCATTTTCTTCAGTTCTGCTGGTTGTACACTTGTCTGTATGCTTTCAGAAATTTTCTTTGGTTTTGCCCCTAAATTCTGCCTCTGACTATTCCTTATTACTGTGTGTAACTTGAAATTCCCAGTTCATATTAATTGCTATGATCTTTTCTTTCATTTGTTCTATGTACATATGGTTTCCTGTGGAAAGTGAGATGAACTTCTCTAATTTGCATTAGCCCTTTCCCAATGTGTCTGTACCCTCCAAATCAGCAAAACAAAGTTTCTGCATTATACTTGTGTTTTGTCTTGTTGTTCGAACTATCTTTTTCAGCTTTTCAATAGCATTGTGAATGAGATTTTTCTGGTTATAACATGTTTCATTATAGTCTGTTTTAATTTACTGCTTAAAATGTTTCAATAGATGTGGTCTGTAGTTTAGATGTCATTATGTATCTTATAAGATTAAAACTATTTATTAAACATTAAAAATACAAGACATTTGAGAGATACAATGAAAATGCATATCTTTTTATGATCATGACTGAGCTTTTTTACTGCTTTTCTTTGGAGGGAAACATTTGTAAAACAGGACACACTTGTCATTTGGGCATGCTATGTAGGAATAAGTTTTTAGAATGAGAAACCCAAACAAACCTCAAACACCTCTACCCTTCCCCCCTCCAACTAATGGATTTTGGAGTAGAATATTTTTCTGTAATGGCTTAATTTCCTACTACTTCCTTTCAGAAGGATTCCCAGCTGTACAAATCTTGAAAATAGACCAAAATATCAGGCAAGCACTAGTAAAAAAATAAAATAAAACAAATATCATCAAACTGTTGAATCCAGCCAGCTAAGGTTGATATTCTGTATTAATTCCATTTTTCTTGACACTTTATATTTCTTGCAGATGTTAGTTAACTGTCAAGTGTGTTATCTGGTGGACAAGAGTTAGCATTACTTAATACAAAGCAATTTATATGCAGTGCTACTGTTTGGTGTGATAAATCTGGCTGACTTGCCTTTCCCATCCCCTTCTTCCTGGGGACATGACGAATGACTAACTGTACATTCTGAAAGCCAGCACATGTCTTAATGGGAGGGCATAAAGTCCAGTGTTTGGTGGGGGACATGGTTTACTGCTTGTGCTTTTGGTAATATGGATTGTATTAATTGTTAATACAAACGTCGAAGCATTTGGTGCTGGTGATTCAGTTTTGCTTCTGCTGTGTGAAGCTTTCCATGTGTTAGGATGACTTACCTGAGCTGATGCTTAAGGCTAGATGGTGAAAACTAGCAGTGTTCTTTAAAATGCAGCAGGAGGGATGTTGCTGTGCTTGGATGTTGTGCTGGGTTCAGGGTGGGTGAACTGTCCTGGTGGTCTCTATGGCCTCTAGAACACTTCTTGGGGGCACCCCTCTGTATTAAAGAAGATAATGTGATTTAAGGGAAGGTGCTTGGTTTTGGGTAGTTACACTGCTATGTAGCTCTATTGAAGCATAAGTTAGTCATTAAACCACTGTAATGCCTTCCAGTGTACAAAATGCATTCAAGAAGGAAAAGTAGGGCCTGTGTGGCATATATGCTGTATGAGACCACAGCGTATGCCAGTGCCTGTTTTGTATCTGTGCTTGGTACAGAAATAGGCTCTGTCATCACTTAAATAATATCTTACAGCATATTAAACAGAACATGTAATGAAGTTACATCTTTCAGTTCCAGCTGTGATGATTATAAATTAATTTTATCTCCAGCCATACTTAGGAGTTTATTGCCTGAACATTAATTGTTATCTGGGGAATAACTAATTGTTGGAAGAGAGCAGGGTGATTTTCCTCTGGCATGGGCGTGACGCTGAAAGAATTGAGATACAGTTCTATGTCAGAACATATAAAAAGTTTGGCAAGCAACAGTAACTTAAAATAAAGAAAGATATTAACTGGGAGTCTATACCAATTTCCAGTTTCCTCCCCCAGGAGGAACTGGCATAAACTGCTTTACCAACCTTCAAAGAGAAATAGAAATATAACAGTGCCCTTCACTATTAACAAGGAAGTGAGAAGATTCACACATTTAAATATGGTGTTTAGAGCCTGAATGAGTAATTCATAATAGCAGATAATTTGTAATGTGTAAGGAGTTGAGTCATTGTCATCCCTTTCTAATCACAGATAATCTGTAAGCAGGGTTCTAGGAGTTCAGAGTGAGTGATGAGTAGCTTCCAATTCATGTTGGGAATACACATGTATACTGGTCTACATAATCTGAAACTCTTCCTGAGTCTTGATCTGTCATGTTCAGAGAAGTTAGTCTTTTAGAACGTAGCAAGAGATGACCAAGCCGTGTGGCAACCAAAATAAGCTCCATCAAAACTCAATTGCTTATGAAGATAACTCATGTCCGCTGCCATCAAGTCTGTGTCTGTTCCTCTTTCAAGGAGGACCTCAAGAATCTTGTTCAAAGGATCCAGCTAACTGTGCCAGTGCTGCAGTAAATTCACTATGTAAAGTAGTTCTAACCTTCAGCTAAACTTCAAAAAAGGCATGTCAAAGTGCTGGAGTACCTCAGTGGTATCTAATTTAAAAAATTTGTTTTTTCTAGTGTTTATAAATTTAGATACTTTTTTCCTAAATAGTATTCAATTCTTCTTTAAAGTTGCTGATATGTCCACGTTAATCTGCTAATTCAGAAAACATGGACACGATTTTCCTTAAGATATGCCTAGCTCCAGTGTTCAATGTTTTTTAGAGCAGACTGCTTCTGGAAATAGCTTTCTACTAAGAGACAATGGGTGGAAACTGTTTATGAGAGAGGTTAAATCTCTGTGGTTTATTTTGATGTGTCAGTCTCTTCCTGTCTTATTTCTCCACATTTCCTAGCATTCCTAGCCAACAAAAGTTGGCTCACCTCTGAATTTCCCCTATCTACTTGCAAGTAAAATCCAGGATGATAATTAAATAACTTGAACTGAAAGTTGTATTTTACACCCTAGTGTAAACTTTGAAATTCCTTCCAACTCAAAATTTACAGTAAGTTCATGCACACAAAAGCACAGAGGTAGTAATCACAAGGAGAGCTTAATGGTCACATTTTATGATAAGAAAAAGTATAGTTGTCAGTGTTATCCTTCTGTGATGTTGTTTATGGCTTCTCTTCAGCTAAGAACTTCATGCCTTTCAGTAAATGACATGAATCTCAGCAGATCCTTGATGTAGCTAGTCAATGTGTTAGCTGTCCTGATACTTCAAGTATGAAGAATAGGGATGGCAAGGATGGTATGTGGAAGTATCAGGGTGGAGTAGAGAAAATGGCAGGGGTGAAGACCAGCTCTGCAGATGAACAAGATTGCTCCTGGCCAGTTGGTGGCCCTTTAAGGCTTACAGAGATGATGGACCACACTGCTTTTGTTCAGACAGAAGCAGTTGCGGAGCGTGTCAAATCTTTTTTTTTTCCTTGGTTTTTCTTCCAAGGAGTTGAAAAAAATACATTGGGTTGGTCTTCTCTGGAAGCAAGAGTAAAAGTTGAAAGCCAAACTTGGCCTGAACATATGAAGGACTTTCTGTGTATGGTGTGTGATGGTTTAAAAAAAAAAAGCAGTCCTCTAGAAACTTGAATTGTTAAAAGGGTGGTGTATGTGACAGATGCAAGGCCTTGGGAGCAAGCTGACTCAGAAAGATGCCAGACAGAACAGATACATGACCTCTTAATTACTCTGTTACAATATGTTGCTTAGTGTCCTGTAGGACATAGTGATTTCTGATGGGTGACTAAGTGGTATTTCCAACAGCTAACAAATTAGCAGAAGCCTCACTAGCTCAGTTCTTCATGAAGTGAAGAAAGGCTTTCAGTATGCAGTGAGAATAGCTTAAGATGATCGTCCATCAAGAGCATTTGGTATGGGGATTACTGAAACATGAAAAGTTAGCCTTTAAATATCCAGTTATTCTTGCTCAGTACAAGAACTCATGTGCAGGCAACTGCCTTGGACTCACCAGGAACCCCTGGACTGTACTGCTTGTGGCCTTGCAGAGCAGAGGGGGGTTAAGTAGTGGCCATGGCATGTATCTTGAATTCATTTATCAAGCCACAAGTCTCTTCTTATCAATGCTTTTGCCCAAACTAAAGGGTTCAATTTGAAAACTTTTGAATCCTTGCTCAATCCTTCTCGGACAACAGAAATGCAAATTCTGAGCTAATGATAGGCTTGCAAAGGTGGTAAGCCTAAATTAAAAGGGAATGAATGGCTTGAATCCTGGAAGGAGGAAGATACACCTATCTGTTTGAGGGTGAGGGATGATGTTGTGGTGAGGGGGTAGAAACACTAATTCTTGATACAGACATGGATTCACATAGGTATTGCTTCCAGCTGAAGCAGTATCTATATCCTAATTATGCAAGTATTTGTAGAAATGAATAATGTTGGCTATACCAATACTTCTAGGGGAACACATAAAACTGACTTCCTGAATAAAAAGCCTGTAGAACTGAATCTACAGGCTCAGCTCTGGAGAAGTGTTTAGATTTGCATGTCTGAACCAAAGCCATCTCTTCCATACATATAAAGTACTGGTGTATTTTGGCTTTTAAGACCAGAATCAAGTTTCTGAGATCACTCACTAGTAAAGTCTGATACTTGCCCATCAACCAAATGGAGGGAAAGGCTTCACTGTTACACTCGGAGTATAATGTTTTGCTATGCTCAGCTGACTCACTGTGCTATTTCAAACCACTTCCATGAAACAATCTCCTTTATGCCCTGACAGCTCAGACTGCATCTCTGTGTTCTCCTGTAGGCGAGCACTGGATGAACACACCTTCCATCACCAAGTGCTGGAGTTGTTAATTTGCCTAAATTCTGTCTGATAATCTGTCGGTCATCTAATTATGTACCAAGGAATATGATTTGAGTGGCTCTAATAGTTAGGACAGGATAGAGGTATCAAACTGAAAAGCTGCACTTGTAGACAGTGTGCCATTTTCTGTTGGATTGGAAGAAAGTTTTCAGATCAGCATGCTGAAAAACTTAAATTTCTGGAATTTCAAATGGTTTATTTTTGAGATATTTTGACATTTTCAGATTGACATTTCTAATTGTACTGTGCGAGAGCTTTCTTCAGAAGGGATATGCAGCATTTTGTTCAGCATTTGTTGCAAAGGATTTTTTGATATTTTTAGAGGAGAAAATTATCAGTAAGTCCTAGGAAATGTTGAACAAGGCTTGAAAATAAAGAACACATGTAGCAGATGTAGTTTTAAATAAGAAATTGAGCTGTCTCAGTTTTCAAGATTTTTGTATCATTTTTATTACACTATTTTTGAATGTGATAGTAACTATTATCTGTGGATCAGGTCTTTTCTGTTACATTTAGGAATTTAGATTGTAATTAAACTTAAGGTGTACAAAAATGGGTTTAAAATTGTAGTTTGGTAGTCAAGGTTTTTGTCCTCACATACTTTGTGGAAAGGAGAGGCTTGTTGAGGAAATGAATTTTAATTAAGATAAGGATGACTGACATTGCTAGTATAATTACTGTGTATTTCTACTGTATTTATATTGATGAAAGAATACAGTTGAAATATTAATTACAGAAGACATAATTTATCTAGAAATTCAGGAAACTAGCAATAAGAATGGATAAAATCACAGTTCCAGTCTGTTTCAACTTCCTTCAGGATAGGTCCTTCTTTCTAATTAATTTTTATCTTTAAATTTTTTTCCTCTCTATTCTTTCCTTCAAACCAAAATCTGATTCATTGACTTAAAAC
Organism: Ciconia boyciana; assembly: GCF_034638445.1. NCBI lineage: Eukaryota > Metazoa > Chordata > Aves > Ciconiiformes > Ciconiidae > Ciconia > Ciconia boyciana. The sequence goes on along the minus strand of NC_132943.1, from coordinate 38,284,347 downwards.
TATTCAAAAGATTCCTATTGATTTTGAACAGATCAGAGCTATTGTTTTGTCTTTCTGTGCAGCTTATCTCTGTTTTTGAAAATCCTTTCACCCTGGTGCACCTTTCCACTTCAAATTTTATCACATCTTGTTTTTTTCCTTTCTCTGGATTTTCTGTTCTTTTTGGCTCCCATTGCTGTTAAATAGGAGTTTGGCTTAAAATCACTTACCTGTGAAGATTCATTGAAAGGGGAGATTTCTGGGAAATATGGAACCATCACCTGTCTTCACTTTCTCTGTACAGCCACTATCTTATGTTTTCTTTTCTTGCTGCTTCCTTTTTATGTCATAAAAAAGACTTGCTCTTTTGGTCTGCCTTTCATTCCTTTATGTCCTTGCTCCTTACAGACATTCTTCTGCTTCAGAATAGCCATTTGTTCCTGTTCCACCCCCATCCTTTCCTTGTCACATGCCTGGTCTAGTGTGTGATATATGAAGTTTGTCCATCAGACTTAATTTCTGGTACTTTCTCATCTTTGAATGCAGTAACTTGCATTATTTATTTTGTGTGTGTGGCAATGGTGATGCAGTAGTTGGCTCAGCAACTGCTGGGACCAGTGAAGATTGCCGTGCCTTGACTACAACTTCTATGTTTGCACTATACCCACTTGCATTTAAAAATAACTTCTTAAAAAGATTACATTTAAGATAGTGGTCAATAAGGGAAAGCATGGGGAGAGCTGTCAATGGAGTTGGAGGACTGAATGAACTGGCTTGCAAATGTGTACAGGGCACTCTGCCTTAGTATGAATAGCAATACATGGGGGAAAAAGGACTTACTGGAAATATTAACAAGCAAGTCAGTGAAAATTTGCTCCGTAGGGTTGTAAGCAATATTCTAGTATTGGCTTTGAATAACCAGTAACAAGTACTGTGCATTGGAGCTTTTGTGTAGCACCAACATTTTAACAAGAGACCTCACGAAAGATTGTGGAAGAAAACACTTTGATAATGATCAGAACAATAAATCAGGAAGGTGGTGTTTACAAATGCATTTTAAATGTCTAAGTGGAGCAAGACAGTGTTTTTTTCTAGACCATATTGGGTATATTACAGTAGTATACATGTATTGTGGTGAGAATAGTGGCTGTGAAAACTTGTTGCATGGGTGGATAGGAAAACCTGACCTGAAAGATAGCAAGAGTAATAATGAAGGTTTAACCAGATATTGGATGAGAGGGAAAGAATTGGCAATGACATGCAAGTGATGAATTTGAGTGACAGGGAGCAGAGTACTACCTTGCATGACTCGGAAAAGAGTTAACTTGAGCGGGAAGGTCAGGATTTCCATTTTTTGCCTTGTTGAGCTGTAGCTGAAATATCAACAGCCATAAGGAGATGTCAGAATAAAAAGATGAGAGATGAATCATTCACTCAGAAATGATGGTTGCGTTTGTATTTCCAGAGAAGACCAGCCAGAGGCATGGTACTGAGGGTGGTGAGAATAAGAACAGGTGGAAAGTCCTGTAGTGTTCCTGGAGTCCTGATTCCCCCTTTGGAGGGGAAATCTGTAAGGCTGTCTGATGTTGAATAGGAAGGATTAAAAACCCAATTAATTACATTCATTATACTGATTTTTCTAGTTCCTTTATAGAGTTCACTTCCTCAAATTAGTTTTACCTTTCTGATTTCTGCAAGTATGCTCCTGTGTTGAGATCTTTTGAAGAATTATTTTTAAATGTGCCCTGTCAGCTTGCATCTTTTTTATTTTCAAAGCCTTGAGACAATTTCTGTTCCATATATCACCATTATCAAGAAGTCAAACTGAATGTATTTATGGTGCTGGAATTTTTAGAGCCAATTGCTGTAACAAAATTCAGGTATTCTGTTATTGTAGTTGTGCATTTGTTGTCTGTTTTTTTTCCTCTTCACTTGAAGACAAGCAGCCACATTTGCACTGAAAAACTTGATATTGCAAATTGATATCTTGACACTGATGGAACAGTAGCTGTACACAGTAGAAGATAACATGCTGATTGGTTTTCAATTCATGTCTAAGCATGATGTTAAATGAGAGAAGGGGATTTTTATTTAATAGCTAGGAACTTTGTTATATTTAAATACTGAGTATGTTCAGTAATGTTTTTCTGCTGCTTTGAAGCAGAAACTCCTAAGTGAAAGGATGCTACAATCACTTCCCAGCCCTCGTGTGTGGGAAACGTTGGGTTCAGTCCTATAGGTTGCTTCTGGTCTCCATCAGTCTGCAATAGTTACCTGGTATCGCAAATACGCTTCTGTTCCTTGGCAAATTGTTTGCCTTTGTTAGACAAAAGAACAAGTTTTACCCTTTTATTGCTGTCATTATGTTGATGGTATTGGCATACTCCTGAAGTATTTGAAGGACAAAACTCTAATACAGAATAGGACTAGGAATGTCTTATTTCTGGTATATCATTTTAATGTTAGATATGCACATATCCTGATTTGTACTGTTCTTTTTCTAACTATCCCGTACCTTGTATCTCCACCTCAGCTGCTCCTGCAAAAAGACGCTTTTGAAAGCCTCTGCTAACAAATGTGTCTAATCTGCAGATTTCACATCTCTCAACAGATCTTCTAGCTATTCTCCATTGACTTCTCAGCTCCCAAGTCAAACCCTGGCAGAAGGGCATGCATACCTTAACACCCAGGGCACGAATAAATAGGGTATTTTCAGTTTTTGCTCATCTGCATTTAGATTTGCTCTTTCACATGCAGATGGACTCAGTTGGATCTTCCTGTGCTTAAAAGTGGATCTTGCAAAAGAAAGTTGAGTCTCAAAGAAAAAAGTAGGGAACCAAGATATTCCAACTTTTTTGCTGTGTTACTTAAAATATTTTTACTGATGGTCTCACTGGGCTGAGGCTTTCTGTGTTACAGTTTTGGGGACAGGAAGGCTTTTGAACTCCGGTTCACTTTCTCTATGTAATTCTCAATATTCAACAAGGTTATATTTTAAAAAGGCATGGTGCTTGCTTTATTCAGGGGTGTGTGTGTGATCACACACAACGACTGCGTACAGTGCACACAGGCATGGTGTTGCCCAAGCCTGACTCCCAGTTCCACCTCTGCATTTGGTGTTTGTGTGGTTTGTCTGTGGGACACAATGGCACACTCAAAAATCCCTTTCCACCTGCAACTGAGTGCTGTGCTGAAGGCAAAAACTGTTTCTGGATACAACAGCTCTTATTTCTCAGCTCTCTGTGAGCAGTATGTCATGTAGGACTGGAAATCCTGCCCAAAAGAGCGCTCTGAGGTGAATAAGTGAGAGAGTTAAATAAATTCCTGGCGCATTGCTTCAGGCCATGGCCTGTATTGAATTATTTGTGTAGTAGTATTTGTCATCCACTGTAGCTACAAAAAAGGGAAATGGGCTCTCAGAGTGATGTGATGATCAACTGGAGAGACAGATGGTAGTCATACTAGATTTTGATGACTATTAAAGTGAGTTTAAGTTCATGTGATTAAGTATCATTTATTGGGTCTGAGTAAAATTCAACATTTTTATTTGTCATGCTTTCAAGGAACAAAATTACTCATTCTGAGTCTTAAGCAGACTAGCTTGCAACAACATGTAAAATAAGGTCTATTGTAATAAGTTTGTCCTTTTGAGACTCTTTTGAAATTACTCTAAAATATATTCAAAGACATTGATATACTATAAGTACCTTCAGCTTTGAAGGGTAGAAGTCTCCATTTAGGGAAAGTGACAGTAATTTTTTATTAACTGTGTCTGCTTAATCTCTTCAGTCTGGATATATTCATCAACAGACTCTTCAATGTATTAAAATATTTATGTACTGCAGAGAACTCCAGTCAAGCTCATGTGTTTTCTCCAGGGAAACAATATTAAAAGTCTGTTGTATGTTAAAAGCCTTTTCATGGTGTCTGGTTGAAATAGCTCAATTGACTTGTTGCCATTAGGCAATATGTCAAAATATTAGCTCAGAACTGTTTTGCTAATAGCTACCCTAGAAAGTGATAATTTTTGCTGTGGAATGGATAGATGAAGGTAGAAACGAATAGACTACTGACTATCTTATTGAAAAAATCCATATATACATCTGCCTTTAAACTTCTTTTAAAATCATAAACTAATTAAGAAGAAATAAGTCTGTATAGCATAGCAGCAAGTTAACACCTCATTACTCTGTAAAAGGTAAGTGGGACAATTATATAAATAATTGATAACAAATACAAATGTTTACCTGAGCACCTTGAGTTCAATAGATTGGGGAATACTAGGTGGTACTGCTAACTATTGTTTTAATGAATCATGTGAGGAATGGTAAATGAAAGCAAAACCTTATTTCAGAGACATATGCTGCTACCCCACATTGGGTTGCATGGCTTGCTGTTTTGTTGACCAGTACTGATTAATTGTAAATGCTTGACTTATGTTGATTACTGAGCGATTAATCAAAAAGAAATGTAACAAGGATGTTCATTGCAAGCATACCAAGAGGCCAAAGCTGCATTTAGACGTATGTGTGTTAAGACATCTTTGTTCTGAGGGCACTTGAAGTGTGGCACAGGACAGTATGGTATCTCAGCACCTTACTTGAGACCTCTGCCCTGTGCAGTGTTGATCTGCAGTAAAGATCACTCTTGGAAGAAGCATGTGCGCACGTAGAGAAGTGTGCCATGCATTGGTTTAATGACACCTGCCGCCTTTTTCCATCAAGAAATCTTTTTTGGTGCAGAACTTCTTGTCTGTCTATTCTGGTATGTCTAGGAGCTACAGGCATGATAGATACCAACTGTAACTGTACAGATGATACAGTGCAGATCTGTCCTTGTGTAGCAGGGAGGTCCTTTCACTAAGTACTAGGTTATGTTCAGAAATAGAAAAGCATTAGAAGCAGTAGAAGCTGAACTGCGCACTTGCACTGTGTAGACAACTTGGCTGTTAGGTGAACCAATAGCTACAGAACAGTATTTCTCTGTAGTTCAGAAGCACTGGCAGCTGGTGTACAAAGCTCTTGGGGTCTGCACTTTCTGATGCTGATCCAGGCTTATGCAATTTTAACATCCTGAGATGCCAGGTAGCAGCCAAGATGCTCAACATCATGGAGATGTAGAACTGGAGATCTGGTCTGGATGGTATAACTTGTAATCAGTTAAGGATGGGCTTCAAGGGAGTAAAATAACAGTGGAAATAGCATAGTTATTCTCTGTACTAAATGAAGTTGATCATTACTTACTTACTGATGCTAGTCAAATATTACTGACTGAGCTTAAATGCAAAGAAACACTGAAGAAAAATATGGATGCACTGAAATAGCATTAACCTATAGCTCATGAGAATATTTTGGTGGAACATCTCCAAGTACTTATTTACTTCATCTCATTGTTCTTCATTTTACTCACTACTCATGCCTATAGGTCAAGGACCAGAATGAAAAAGAAATATAGTACCAGTTTTGGCAGGGTCTGAATTTGTAGTACCCTTATCTAAGAAAAAGTAATGTGTACAGCTGCTTTCCTTAGGCAACAAAACATCACACATGCTTTTTTACTTTTTGTTTTGTTGTGTGCATACTTTCCCATCTTTCCTTCCCTCTGTGGCTTCAAAGGTAAATTATAGAAATTATATTTTGACAGTTCTTGCAGGAATCATTATTAAGTCTCACAGTTGAATGAGTGGCTCAGATATGTGATGGCTGTCATAGCAGACAAAACCAGTAGCAAAGCTACAACATGAAAAGAAATGTGTGTCTAGCTGAAAACTCCATTTAACAAGAGAATGAAACATTTAAGTGTGCAAAAAACCGACAACCCAGGAAAATTTATTTCAGTACTATGTCTATGTTGGAAGAGGTATCTGTTTTCAGTAAGGCTTTCAACAAGCATTTGAATTGGGTAACTGTAGCCATTGAGAAATATTTAGTAACTGAGGAATTTAAAGTACTTAAGAGCTCAAGTGGAGCTAACAAAGCCCTGCTGAAGGTGGGAGGGAAGTTCAGACAAGAAAAGGAAAACTCTAGCTAATAATTCAAAGCAAAAAAACCCAACCAAACACCCTCCCCCCCCCAAAAAAAAAAAAAAACCCAACCCAAAACCCCAAACTGAAACCCAACCAAAAAAACCCCTGAAGCCAAGCATGTTCATGTAGAATTTGGGATAAAAATAAAGAAACCCTTAGGAAGTATTGCATGGTAAATCAAATATCTATGGGAAGGAGTAGTTAAGTTGAAGCACAAGATTAAGTGGCAACAAAGTAGATGTTAAATCAGTGAGTGTACTTATTAGGGAATGCTATGCCCACTTAATTATTTGGTTAGTCTAATGAGTTAGATTAACAGTAATGAATTGGGCAGTAATTTTTCCTTTCTGGCAGGAGAGCTGCATGGAGCACACTGCCATGCTGGAAGTGCTGTGGTGCCAGCACTGAGAAAATTGCCAGTTAGTGCCTGATGCAGGGATGTTGCCTCTGTTGCTGCTAAGCCTTTGGATACCTTCTTCAGGTGCTCTTCTGTATCCATGTATGGGTGGAATGAAAAAAATGTGGCAGTAATATAGGAAATTCAAACAAGACTCCCCAGATCCCTTTAAATTTCTCTTTAAATTCTCAGATCTACCAGACACCTTTATAGGCAAGTCTCTTGTGGATTATTTTTAACTGGTTTGGTGCTCTCTTGCAGAAGACCCCAGTATGATTCTACAATCACAGATGCTTTCAAAATGCATAAGGAATACACAGCAATGAGAAATGGTAATGAGCAGCAACAGATGTCTTGTCTTTGGAGCAATTATGGAACAGTAATTATGGATAGAAGTAGAACCTCCCAGTGGTGGGGAGTTTTCAGAAGTGAAGCAAGAGTGTACAAGCAAAAATACCTTCAAACACCAAAGAATGAAATGAATGAAAAGCACTTATTTATGAGAAGTGAGAAAAATCATATGCGGAAACATAGTATTGTTTGTGATGGCTGGTCGCTTTTGTTACCAGAGCTGCTGTTTCTTAGCTGCCTTTTGGTGTAGGGTGATAACAAGTTATGCTTGAGAGGTAATAATTGCCATGCAACTCTAAGGAAAATTAAAATAAAACTAAACCCAAAACAACTTTTATGCATAAAGTGGCTCTATTATGCTTCCAAAGAAGGACTAATACGTGTGCCTTCTGTTTTAATCATCCCTGTTTCTTCTGTTCTTCATCTGTGGGTTTTAGTGTGGTATGAAATTTTAGGTTTGTCTTGTAATTTCTGAAATCCCCATAACTAATGCAGTGTTTATTAAATTTCTCCATTGTCTTTTTCCCTTTAGAGCTATGTTAAATTAATATGAATTCACATGAAAGAAAAGGGTACTATAAGTACAGACTTGTGGAGATTTCCCCACTCTCCTGTCTTTGGTCAGCTAATACTCTTTCACAGTTTACTGATGCAGTAGTGCTAGAGTAAAGTACTATGGAAGGGAAAATGTGAATTTAGGGAAAATGAAATATAAAACTTCTTTAATGTAGCACAGCTGATACCTGGACTACGCTTTGGAGTGTTCAGTATGAAAGCTAACAGGATCTGGTGATTTAGTATGAAAGTAATGAACAGAACAGCAGATTAAAGTAGTGATTTGACATTGTAGTGCTGCTTAAATCTTTGTCTTGGAAGTCATATAAATATTTAACTATTAAAAACACTTAATTACCAAACTAAATTTAAATGTGCAAGGATCGGTAGTGGATTTTAGTGAACTAAATACAAATATTAGACTGAAGAACAGCAGTTGTTCCTATTCTGTGTTTTGTAGGAATGGAGGAAGCTCTCACTGGACTCTTTCAATTTCCTGCTGGAATCATTGGTCCCATTGCTGGTCTGTTGTACTTGTGTTTTCCAGCAGGAGATCTCACACTGCTGGCAAATGTTCATTTTTTTAGGTGCTACAGCAGATGGGCATCCAGTTTCTCTTCTGGTTCAGATGCCATAGATTTGTCTGAGAGGTAAAAAGTTATTTAAACTCTGTATCTCTGGAGCCAGAATGCTTTGCCCATCACACGTGTAAGACTCAACAAGTCCAGTGGTACACTTAATTTCCCTGCCAAATTACCATATAGTTTCCCCATGAGTGGAAAAACATGCATGGCATAAATCTGTGTGCTGCAGACACAGTGGATGAGACAAGTACATGTGAAATGTAATCCTGACATAGAATCATAGGATGGTTTTGCTTGGAAGGGACCTTAAAGATCATCCAGTTCCAACCCCCCTGCCATGGGCAGGGACACCTTCCACTAGACCAGGTTGCTCAAAGCCCCATCCAGCCTGGCCTTGAACACTTCCAGGGATGGGGCATCCACAACTTCTCTGGGAAACATGTTCCAGTGCCTCACTGCACCCTCATAGTGAGTGTCTCTTCTTCCCAAGTGTCTCTTGCTCTCAAAAGAATTAAACATTTAGTCCCATGTATCTTGTAAAGGCATATCTAGAAAAGATTTTTAGTGAGCTGAAGTGCTCCTTGTGCAAGAGATTACTTTTTCAATATATGATTATTTTTATAAATGTTTAAATGAGTAAAATGTAGACAGAAATTATGTATTTATGCTAGGAAGCAAATTGTTTTATATTGCAACTTAAGGAAATAGTCATTCAACTATTGTGATTTGTTAAGAATGATCATACCTTAAGCCTAGCTTTTTACTGTTAGAATCATAGGATGGCTTAGATCAGAGGGGATCTTTAAAGATCACCTGTTCCAGCGCCCCTGCCATGGGCAGGGACATCTTTCACTAGATCAGGTTGCTCAAAGCCCCCTCCAACCTGACCTTGAACACTTCCAATGATGAGGCACCTACAACTGGGCAACCTGTTCCAGTGTCTCACAAACCCTCATTGTGTGTGTAGGAAAAATTCCTTATAGTCAGTCTAAATCTATCCTCTTTCAGTTTAAAACTATTGCTCTGGGAACTCCAGAGCTTGATGCAGTACCCCAGATGGGTCTTGGGAGTGGGGTACAGGGGGGGAATTGCTTCCCTTGACCTACTAAAGTAGGTCACTATAATCTTTAGATGCTTCAGTAAACTTCTTACTTTTTGTGTTTCAGTTTGAGCTTGCTTGTTTCTTATGTCTATTATTGGACAAGTAGTAAGGTCTTTTGACAGTGATTTTACTGTATAAACATAACAGTGATTTTGATACTAAGATCTTTTCTGAATGTGGGGTCATTATAATAGTTTCAATGCCCTGTCTGCTCTTATCTTGAATAGAGTGTACAGGTAAAATATTGCTAGTCCTTAAATTGAACTTGTAATGGAAAGTGTTAAATGATTTTTTTAATGAAGCTTCTTGTAAGAAATGCTATACTTAATGACATATAACTTAGGTATTCTAAAACCATACCTGGCTAGAGACTGGTACTGTTCTTATCTATTTGACTTGCATTAAGGTTGCTGATGTAGGATTTATCCAAAAGAACCTCTCCCAAACCAACCCCCTCCTTCAGCTACCATCTTGGTGCCAAGATCCCATCACCCTACTCTTGTGCTGTTATTGTAGAAACTATTCTCAAAGCTGGTTTGCAGTTGCCAGTAAAAATGCCAATAAAAACTCAGCAGTTAAATATAATCAGGGTATCACTGTTTAGAGGCAGTGAAGTGATAAAGCAACTGATTATTAGCAAATCAGTTATTTGAGCTAAAGAACCAAAATTATCAAGATGGAACTAGAGAAAGCAAAAGCTAAGTAGGGGTCTAGAACTGTTGTATTGGTGTTGTGATTTAACCCCAGCCAGCAACTAAGCACCACACAGCTGCTTGCCTACTCCCCCCACACAGCGATGGGGGAGACAATCCAAAGTGTAGAAGTGAGAACTTGTGGGCTGAGATAAAGACAGTTTAACAGGTAAAGCAAAAGCCATGCACAGAAGCAAAGCAAGGAATTCATTCACTCCTTCCCACGGGCAGGCAGGTGTTCAGCCATCTCCAGGAAAGCAGGGCTCCATCATGTGTAATGGTGACTTGGGAAGACAAACGTCATTGCTCTGAATGTTCCCCCCCTTCTTCCCCTAGCTTTATATACTGAGCATGATGCCATATGGTATGGAATGGTCAGCTGGGGTCAGCTGTCCCAGCTGTGTCCCCTCCCAGCTCCTTGTGCACTTGGCAGAGCATGGGAAGCTGAAGAGTCCTTGATTTAGTATGAGCACTACTTAGCAACAGCTAAACCATCAGTGTGTTATCAATGTTATTCTCATACTAAATCCAAAACACAGTGCTGTACCAGCTACTAGGAAGAAAATTAACTCTATCCTAGCTGAAACATGACAATTAGTTATTAAAACAAAAATTAAACAGATGATGAGGGAAACGACCATACATGCTACTTGGATATGAAGTCATTGGTCCTTCCAATAACATGGGCCTGGTTTTTTCCTGCAATTAACTGCTGAATGATTATTCATAATGGACAATTTACTTAACATTGGCAGTGTGCTTACTTCTATCAGGTGTGCCTATAGTGATGAGGTAGTAAAAAACTATGTGCTCTGTAATCCACCATATGCAATATGAAAACATCTGTCTTGAGATCCCAGCTGGATACTGCCATCCCTTTACTGAATATTTGATGAATGAAGGAGGAATAAAACTGAGGCACCAGAAGTGCTCACTCTGAATTTATTGTTCCCTCAAAGCTCTCGGCGTGCTGCTTGACTGTGATTCCCATCTGAAGGTTAGAAATACGGTTACTTCTCAGATGAGAACTTCTTACCTGTAGTCAAATGTAGCATTCACTGTGCTTGTATTGTAAGATCAGCAGTTGTTGCTGAAGTACGAGGCACTTCATTTACAGCTAGTTTAGCTTTTTCAGCAAAAGTGATAGGGAAGTAATCACTCTCTAATGCTTTGATTACTAAGCCATCACTTGGAAGTGGTGTCTTGCATTATCTCAGCTTGCAGATTCAATACTCAAACAGGTTTTAAAAGGCTGGAAGCTGCTCTTCACAGACCACCAGAGTGGAAATTGCCACATTCACAGTCATTACCATGTAAGTGGTGGTTTGATTTTTCTGAAAACATCTATTCGTGGAGAGCCACTTTGTAAAAAGCTGTTCCCAGCTAGTCGGTCAGATTCTCAGTGAAAACTAACTCTCTTTCTTTGAATATCCTGTGTTTTTTAACTTACCTAGGGGACAAAATTTGATCTAATCACACAAGAAAACTTTTTTGAGAACTGTGAAAAATATTATTCTTGGCAATTCAGCAGCATAGTTTTTTAAGGTAGGATAAATGTTAATGGTCAATTACTGTATGTGTCAGTTCTAAGTGATGTCATTCCTCTTGCTCTTATTCTAGGAATTCTATGCAGATTTTCCAGATGTATTTAATACTGAATATTTTTCTATGTATCTGGTTGTTCATACAATAGATTTGTGTAGCAGTAGGTTATAATTATATAACAATATATCTTAGCTCTGAGGAATTAAAAAAGGATAGACAGATACTTGACCCAATTTTCTTCTCTGTTTATATTTTAAGTTTAATTTTATCTGTCTTGTTTTTTTGTTGTAACCAATTTCAGTGTTAAATCTTACAAGGAAGAATAGTAGAAGATCAATAGTGAATTTGCCTCTGTTTGACAGTCTGAAGCAGTAATAGAATCTCTCCAATATTTGGAGATAGAGGTGGTCACAACCTTAGTGTTCAAGTTTTGTATCAGGCCTAATGGAACACTAATTTTTTGCTAAAACACACAAACTATGTGATGGCATGTAACTAGAAGTGACCCTCAGCACTTAGCAAAAATGATGTCAGAAAACTTAGTGGTGGAATAATTAGTTAAGGGTTAAATGACAAAGGAACCAAAAATAAGATTGAAGTGGCAGAGCAATAGATATACTTAGCTATTTCAAGAAGTGTATAGTTCACATAATTTTTTTTTCTGTCACACAGCAGGGAAATTGTTTCAAAAATAATCCGCAAGATGTCTGTCTCTATGAACAGTTAATAGATGAAGTGTTAAACGATGTTTTAGCACATATAGCATTATCTGTGGGCTTATAGGAACAATACTTGCATCTGTTTTGTACCTTATCTAAATAGGTTGTTGCAGGAAGCTCTTAGTCAAAGCTCAAGCAGTGAGATGTTAGTCTAAAGTAAATGCTTATTTTTGTGCTTCCGCATGATTTCTTCATATAAATTGTTCTTTAATAGTAGAGAATGCATAACATGGCTGCTTAGATTATTGTTCTTTTTACCTCTTCATCTATGATAAGCAGTTGCCTACTGTAGAACTGACCCTTAGAAAAGGAGGGGAAAAAAATTAACCACAGCAGCTTGTCAGTTTGAATGTAGTGCAAAACCAGATTTGCAGCATGAATGTCAGATCTCTCTGTGATGAAAAATGATGGATGTGCAGCAGCGCAATGCTGGAGAGGGGGACAGAGTGCTCTGGGGCTGAAAAACAGCAAGCAGGTAGCACTTGGGCGTTGCCAGTGCGCAAAAAGAAGGGGGAAAAGAAAGTTGAACTGCTGAGTGACTAAAAAGGCAAAAAAAAAAACTTCTGTGAGTTTTTTTTAATGTTAATGCTTAACAAAAGGTCAGAAAAACTTCCACACCAGAATGTATTCTCTCATGAGCTTTCTTGGAGAAAAATATTCAGTTATTTTTCTCATAATCTTAATATTCAGAGTTGGGGATGTGTTCCCTTGGTGAATAGTCTATACAGGGAAATGTGATCTGAAACTGTTCATGAATTTAGGTCAAATTCAAACAAGAAATAAGGTTTCCAATGTAGGATTATAAATGATGAATACTGGTGTCTTAAGTAGGCCAAATCTTAAAGCGGTCATCCAATATCTGAGTGAGCAAGAATTGGTTCCTTGCACTGCCTTAGTACCTGTAGATTCTTCCTTTAAGAAAATTATTGTGCACATCATTCTGTGGGGTTTTCTTTATTTTAAGTCCTGCCTGTTAACTCTCAACTTCATGTAAATAATCATGTAGGACTAGAAACTAAAATGTAGGTAGTCTACTTCCAGTGCCCCTTTAGGCTGCGATGAATGGATAGCTTTTTGCTATCCTAAAGATAGGACAGTGGTTAATTTGTGGAGTTATTCCTAGGCTCCCTTTGACTTAGTGTATTTTGAATTATTCTAAGTACATCTGTTCCATGCCTCTTGGTAGTATGTTAATCCTTTATGCAACTGAGAATTCCATAAACCTGGGGAGAGGAGGAAGGGGAATCAACAGCCTTATTGTTGTAGCCAACAAACTTTGGACCTTTTGAAGCTTGTGGAAAAATCACCATGTACACCTTTTGGCATGCTTTAAGTTGTGTGTTAGTCAATGACTGTAGGTATAATTTGGTGGTAGATGAAAGTCTACATTGATTTATTTTGTACGTAGGGTATTCAGCCATTCTGGGGGCTAATTAACATTCCCTTCTGGATTTAGTATTTTTGTGAACTGGCTTCCTCTGTGTTACAATTATGAGCTGACCGTAGGAGAGGCATTGGACTTCATTTGCAGCGTCTTCAGAGACACTATACAAACACAAACCAAATGTTTTGAGAGACCAGGTGAATATAATACAGGGTAAAAAAAGTTATATCCTTGTGAGGAACACCCTTGTCTCCTGCCTTTGCCAGTGTTGTGGATGCATGTTTTAGATTTTTTTTTAGTAACCACTAGAAATATGAAGAAATTCCTTTAACCTCCCATTTGTCATGATGTTTTAGTCACAAGCTTACATTTAGACTGATGACTCTCTCTGCAAAGTAAACGGGGCATAACATGTTTATAATCAGTTTATAATGGGAGAAAAGTAGTTTTCCACAGCATATTATTTAATTATTTTGAAGCCTTACTGTTTTGTTGTATATTGTATCAGAGTAATCTACAAACCTGGTTTGCTGATGTGTACTCTCTAAATTCTAGAAATTCATTTAGGAGCATGGTATGTGCTGTTCCCATTAAGTACAGTTGTAAGATAATAAAATATGACTTCGTTTTCCTCATGTATTTTTTTGAACTGTCTTGCCCTATTGGTTGCACTACGTAAGGGTCTCTTATCTATAAGCTGGCTAATACTATGTTTGTATTTACTCATTTGACTTCCAGACAGGTATTAGTTCACCAAAAAATAAACTCTGAACTAATACTTGGAGACAGACAGTTCAGACTAACAAAGAATAGTTTGCATACACTTACTCATTAAGGCTTTCTGTTTTCACTTCATGAGAAAAAGATAAGGCTAGGAATAATTAAAACAAGACTACATAGAATGGCTGCAGAAACAGGTATTTATATTACAAATATATTCTGCCTTTTGTATAAAAGACCAATTAATAGACAAAATATGTTGGTGTCTTTTGGAGTTTTGAAAATAAAATATGGCTTGCTCGTGTCCATTGCACTTATGTGCTTACTTCCAATCAATATTCAGCTGGTCAAATTCTACTAACAGAATTTACTAATAGAAATCTCCACTAGAGAGTTAGAAGCTTCAAACTCTCATCTTCAGCATAGGTCATTTCAAGCTTAGAAACTATAACTGAAACTTAATTCAGTTGCACAACTAGCTCATATATTGGTTAACTGGAGTGATACAAGAAACAGAGCAAACTACTTTTTGAGCTCCAGGGGCTGGAATCGGGTGAAGCTGGAGGCATGTAATGCTGAAAACTTCATAAATGGCAAGCTACTGCTGATAAATGTGCATTTAGAACAAAGCTGTTTGCAAATGGTCTGTAGATCTGGGGGGAAGTGTTGATCAATTGAGCTAGTACTAATCATAAAGATGTTCATACAGCTAGGTGTAGTGCTGGGTTTCTTATGTTTAGTATGTATGGCCATGGCAGAGATTTGTCTCCCAAATACTTTCTAAGGTAACTTCTCATTTGTCAGATGATTGAACAAAATTAGCGCTTTGAATGTTGACCTAGCCATCTCCTTGCCCCTTAATCAGGATGCTACAGAGAAGAAAAACCCCCACTGCTTTTGAGGGAAATAAATTTCTGTTCTATAAAAATTGTATCACATGTCAGTCTGTCCTTTTCCTGTTCCCCTTCACACCTCAGTATTTAGGCTTGTGACCAAGTGAGGATTATGTGAGCAAACTTTGTGGTATTGAACCAGTTCCTTGTTTTGGCTCTCTCCAGTGTAACTTCCCGTTTTGCTTCTGAGATTGGAGGTGTAGAAGTGAGGCTGGTGTTGAGTGAAGAGCCTTGGAGGTATTTGAATGTACACGTTGTACATTGATTTAAATGGAATGCAAGGGTTTTGGATGCTACGCTGTTGCTGCTAGGAATGTAGTTTTACTTGATGAGGGACTGAAGATCTGAGTGTTAATGGGTTATGAAAACCAGAAATGTAAATGGATTGTCCTGAATTATTCTATATACAGTGTCGCACATAATTGCATGGTAGAAAAACTCAAAGTTTTTAATAAGTATCTATGTTTACAAGGAGTATTTCTGTTTCTAGAGAAGTACCCAGGGACATGAAGTATGTCTTTCTTTCATTGTCTCATTATATGTATAATTTGTGGATAAAAACTATGATATCACTCCTGAAGCCTATTTTATAGTGTAACTTAACAGGGTGACATAGCATCATCTTGGTGGCTTTTTTCCTGAGCATCTTCTGTGCACAAGGTGATATGCAAAGCTTTAAAGCCTGTGATGGATGACTTTACAGAGCCTTGCAAAGTCAAATGACGTATCGTCACAGTTGATCTAAGTATCAAAGAAACTGAATGCCGTAGTCAGTTTTTGTTGTGTAGATGAAATGTTTCGGTGATTACCTCTTCTCCAGGAGAGAGAGAGAGAAAAAATCAACCAAAAAAGCCTGGGGGACATGAAACTTGCACTCCCTTTTTCTATTCCAGTCAGAGCTATACCTCAATACTGGGCACAAACTTCCAGCTTACCTTATCCAAATAGCCTTTTGCTATCAAGGAATATTTTTGTTCCAAAATAAAGTCAGATTACCACTTTTCCTTATTTTCAGTGATCTGTCAAGAGGTCTGTTTACTGTAGGAAAAGACTGGGTAAAACTGGCTTTGTGCAGCTTTCCATTGGAAATGATGCTAGAAAATTGTCATGAGAGAACTTTTGTAAGCACAACCATTAGCAGCCCTTTTCAGTTATTTCCCATCAAAATTTTGTAATCCAGTATGGTTTCACTGAAGTTCTGTGGTTATTTTTTGGATACAAAATAAGTGTCCCTGCCTTCCTTGCTTGCTCCAACAGGGAAGAGAGGCAAATTTGAGTAACCATGTCAGAGTTCCCATGTCAGTATAGTAAGCCCTAAGGAAAATGTTCAGGCAGTTTCTTGAGAGCCTTGAGCTAGTCTGCAAAATTCTGCCAGATAAACCATTTACTTGGTAGTGTGTGGCCTAACAGTGTTCACATTTGCACATGCAGTTAATGGCTATTTTGCTGGAACAGAGGTGTAAAAAAAGGGGAAAAAAGTAAGTCTGAGAACTGGCAGTTCTGGCACTTCTGCTTTTTGTTATGAAAAGACTGTAGCAAATAGAGGTCACTTCCCTGGGGTCTTTTAGTAGGTAATGAAAGAGGAATTAAAACATCTTACGATAGCTATTTCCATATTTTGGCTTGTATTCTTAATTTCCTTGAAATTGCTTGAAAATGCTTTCTGTAGTCCTTCTTGGAAAAAAATGAATATCCTTAAATACATTATTTTTACAGTAATAGTAGAGCAACAATTTGTAGTTAAATTACTGAAAACCAGTTTGACTAAATTAGTAGTACCTGGAAAAACCAATGCTAGTATCAGTATTTCCAGTCTGTGAGACTTTAAGCACAAAGACGCTGCATTGGTGACTCTGAATACACTCATGCAAACGAAACGAATCCTTTTGTCCATTTTTTAAATAAAATATAGGTTGAAAATGAATTACCACATAGTCTTTGAATTTATGAATATTAAGACTTGAATTGCATGGTTATCTACTGTATAAGAATATTCCTAAGGATCTGTGTAGTTCTTGTTTAAACTAATGCAACATCCAGTCTTCATTGGAGGGCATTAGAGAGTACTGTCTTTGCTTGCTCACTACTTCTTTAATAAAGAAAGCCACAGATTAAGAGTCAGGTAGTATGGGAAATGGGCCATTAACTGCACCAAAGTGCCAGTAATGTAAGGAGACATATTAATAATGACAATGGCAATGTCATTGGTGATTAAAAATGCAACTTCTACACTTCTGTGAAGTGTCGTTGTTCCCCCCCCCTCCCGGGAGGTGCTGTTAATTGCCATTTTCTCTGGTCTCCATTTACAGCTTTGTTTCTCACTACGTTTTCTGACTGGGTTATCTTAGTGGAAATTAACACAAAGTAACTAAACCTAAAATAGAATAAAAATATCAGCAACTGTGACAAATCATCTGGTGTGTACTGCAAGCATATTGTTCACACGCAGTATTAAATCCATTAATAGAAAGCTTTCCTGAGGTATAAAAACATTAATGGCTTACAGATATAAACCTCAAGTATAAAGTCAATGTTTAGATGGAATATAACTCGCTGCGCGACTGGGACTTCACAGCAGTCTGTTTTGTAGATGGGTACCTGAAAATCTATGACTTTACTGATGGAGAGGGATGGCACAAGGTCTGTGCAGTAGATAAATTTGCAGTTAAAGGTGAATTCTGCCCACAGAAAAGTATTCTCTAAATTCATAGCTTAAACCCTTGCTCTCTGCATTAAGAGAAAGTATCCACATACCATCTATTATGGTCTATAATGCAAGGTTCAGCTAACATGTTGCCCTTCTGTGAAGGGAATTGCAGTAGTAAAATACAAATTAATGAAAAATATAAAGAATTACCTACTAAATGGCTGTTTGTTATTATTACTGTGTTCGTTGTTAATGTTCAACTTCAATAAATATTCAGTTATTTATATGTTAACATTTCATTAGTGAAAAAGGGATCTCTAGTTATGGGAAACTGTTGCTGAGAATATTATGGCTATGCTTTTTGACAGGCTTCCAAAATCGACTCTGAAGTTTTTCTGGCTGAGATCCAAGCGAAAAGGGCTGCATGCTGTAGGGGCTGAGCACTGCCAGAATGCTGTGGAGCAATATTCAGGAGGGAGCAATGCCAAAAATGGGGTGAATAGCTTAAACTGAAACTTGGCTTGGTTAAAAATCTACAGTAAACTTACAGTAAGCTTGATCCCCATCTGGAAGATGCAAAGGGTTTCCCACAGTGTGTTATTTCACCATCTCTCCCAACTTTGAAGCAAACCTTGCAACATAACAAGCATTAATGCAGCTGGAAGTAATCTTGCTGTATGAGAAATAAAGATAAAAATAGCTCTCTTCCAGGTGGATTATCATCCAAATTACTTGAGAGCAACACAGAAGTTTTCCTTTCAGCTGCAACCCAGGGAGAAGTTGTGTCCCTACCAGACTTTTGAGAAGATGGTAAAGCAAAGAGTTCAATGGTAGTAACTCCCGCTCTGTTCTTGACAATACCTGCCTGGGTGAACACTTCATGTTCCTTTAGAGCTTTTCCTTACCTCAATTATTGCCTTAGGCCTGACCTTGCGGCAGGTATGCGAGATGAATAATGATTTTCCTGCCCATTACTGGTCTCCATCTACAGAGATGGTTAACCCATTAACCACTACCCTCTGAGCTTGGTCATCCAACCATTTAACCTATCCATCTGTCTAGAGTGTAACATCAAAACTTGGGTACAAGACTCTTGTTGAAAGTCTTGCTAAAGACAAAGTAAATGCTATCTGCTATTCTCCCCTTGTTTACAAATCTGGTCACTTTATTCTAGAAGGTGGTCTGGGTGATCAGGCACAGTTTCCCTGTGGTAAATCCTTGCTGACTGTTCCTAATTGCTTTTTGCTCCTTCATGTGTCTAGAAATATGTTCCAAGAGGACCTGCTCCCTGACTTGTTTTAGTCAAGCTAAGTGTATAACCTAAAAGCATGAGACTTCATGTAACAGTGACAACATGGCAAATTGTCTGCCTGGTGTTGTATTTAATGAATAGTTCTGTAAAAATGATAAACAGTGCAAGCCATCCTATTTGGGATGGATTTTAATTGGGTAATTAGCAGCATTAGAAGAAGGAAAAGTATATCACTTGTAGCATAGCATGTATCAGTAAACTTGCAGGAGTAGTTTCTCATGCACTGGAACTTGAGCAGAAGTTTGCTTCACGAGTAGTTTAAGTATATTTTCTCCTTTTTTTTGAATAATAGTTTCACATTTTGACTCTTAGTGAAATCAGTGTGTTTATTAATATGGGACAGAGCTGAGAGAATGAGGCATGAGAACATCTTCATTTGGTTCTTGCAAGGTTCCTGATAGAGCCTTACTTTCAGTGCCTGTAAGAATATTAATTTACATAGATGTATTGGGAATATTGGTGGAATAAGACTATGCTAACCTCTTAAAGAAGAAAAAACCCTGATCTAAATTGATTCTCCGGAGTTACTTCTAAAACAACTAATTTCATGACATTAGATCTATATCTTCCCTGAGTGCTTTTGCCTTTTTCTGTAACTGGGCTTACATTAAAACTAGATGCATTTTGGCTGCATGTTTAGGGAACTGAGGGTACCATAATATGTTTCCTTAACTTAAAACGTAGTCAAGGTTGGATTTTTGACTTGCTGAATGCTTGGAAGGTACTAGGAACCTCATACTAGTTAAATATGACAGATGCAAGATTCCTGCCTTGCAGAGTTGTCTGAAAAGGGTGGAGAAGGGCATGTGTAAGACAGACCATGTTTTTGTACAAAATGAGCAAAGCTGTTACTTCATTTACATTCTCATTCACTGTTTGATTGTAGGTTGAGACAACAGTCTGAAGCTCCAGTACTCAGAGGGTGAAAAGCAAAGAGTAGCACTTAGCTGGGTTCAGTAGCAGTGTCCCCAGACGCCGAGTTACATTTGAGTTGTGTAGAAAGGGCTGGCGATGCTTCTGTAAAGGTGTTGCTTCAGAGTTTTGTGTTCTATGTAACTAGAGCTGATGGTGGAAACAGGCTGCCTTTGAAAGGGAATCTTAATCCTAAAGATACAGAAGCAATCAAACTTTTTGGGCAAATACTTGTGATCACATTTGTGTTGATTTAAAGTAGCAGTTGAAAGCCAAAAAGTAAGCATGAAGACAGTTATACACACCCAACATTGAAATATAGGTGAGACTGACTTGGAAATGATAATGCAAAAGACACCCACTACTGGCAAATATCTGCAGTGTTCTTAATGAGTTTTTTCTAAAGGATGAAATTCAAGGGCATTGCAAAAATCTATCATTTCATACAGGGTAAGCACTGTAATTGTTTTGCCACTGCAGCCAGTCTGTGTATTCTTAGATTAATTAATTTTTATTGGAAAAGGATACTTTAAGTAATTGCAATAGATTTTCACTAAAACAAATATTTATTTGGCAAAAATCAATGCATTTTAATTTGTGCTGCTACATTGTGCTCCCATGTCATGTATGCAGATGCCCTTTGGGCTGGTATGGAGGAATATGAAGAAACAAAACACGCCTTTCGTTGGAGCATCCTTTCTGTTTCATTGCTCTTTAATGCCTCTCCCTCAGTTGTTCCATCTTTTCAGGCCAGTTGCTTTTCTCTTGTAATAGGACTTTACAAGCCCTTTTCTCAAGTTGTTTGTAACTGTTCTCTGATGTAATTTCACATCCAAAACACCTTTAAAGTATGATTAGAAAATTCCTCATACTTTTGTTTAGTGTGCCAGTTCAGAGCACTTTTCAGTGCAGTCCTACTTAGCATGGTGTTTAGACAGAATTGTTTGAACAGTTGTAAGTAAAGACTGAGCCTGTGACTACTACAGTATTTTGTGCTGATACTGTTGGCCAGTCCTAACAACATTGTCTATTCATGTTGTTTCAGTCTTAATCTCTGCCTTGCCTGAAGTGCCAAAGCTTGATGAGCTGTCAAAGTGCTAACTGGTTAGGATTACTTCAAAGCTAAGTGGAAATAGAAAATAGAGATTTATTTCCTTGAGTGTCTGCACCAGTGTTAGTTACAGCTATGGCTCGAGTGCATTTTTGGGAAATGGGATTGTTGATGTCCTGTGGCCGCCTGAGGTGTTGAGCACCGGGTAGGACTCTGATGCCCACCTGCCTGGGAAGGTCCAGAATAGTGTGTGCAAGGAGGTGTATCTCCTGAGGCGGTAAAACAGGATGGTAATGCTGTATCATCGTTGTTCTGATGTATAAATGACAAACTTTGAAAACCGCATTTATGTTATAGTCCCTTGCTTTCAGTATGAAACGTACCTGAGTATTACTATATGGGTGTAATATTGTAATACATAGTGGTAACTGAATTGATGGTATTTATGTACAGTGAGAATGCTTCCTTAGGTTTTAAGCAAGATTAAGCTGCAGATGCCCAAAACAACTAATTAAGTATAAATTACAGGATCACTTAATCTACTCTTCCCTGATAGAACAACTTCTGTTATCTGCCTTAAACACTTGTGTTTTACTGAGAAGGCAGGTAGCAAATTTATCCTTGAAGTAGATGTTCCTATTATGTGTTCCCTTATGTTTCAAACAGAGTAACAGTCTCCTTTCCTCCTACAGAAGGGAAACGCTGTGTTGGTTAAGGCAAGAGAATGGGAGATGAGATCCATGCTCTTTGGGTTTTGAGGGAACTGTCTGTCTGTGTCTATGGAGGTAGTCACTTTGTTCAGTTCTCTGGGCTCAGCAGTGATGTTTGTCTGAAAGGAAAGGACGATTCAACTGGTATGCTGCTGGAGGAAATATTGGAAAACTGTTGTGGCTCAGTAACGCAATTGATGTCTTGGTTTGTCTTTAGCTGCTCAGGAGGCTGGCTTCTGTCCTAAGCTGAAGCTGGATCTGTCTGTACCCTGGCATTACTAGAGTAGCTGGCAACTTGGAAGAGGAGATAAAACCCTAGACTTATCTCCATGCCTTCTGAGAAGCAAAATGTGCTGATCTCTGGGAGGTTCCTCTGTCTCCGAGTAATGTGAAATCCATTAGCAAGTATCTTAGTCTCATGGGAGGGGGAGGGTGTTTCTAGCACCAAGTACACAAAGTAATGGGTTCCAGCCAAAGCTATTGCTGGGTGTCTCTAATCAAGAACAATATATACCTGGTGCACTTTGTGTTCAGTGTTAAACTTCACTGGTGCGAGGTTTCTCCTGGACTTGAAAACTTGTCCTCTGCAAGTGACTGGTCTATAGAAATGCAGAGTTTAAGGTTTTATGAGCAGAGGTGGAAAAACAGTTACTTCAAGTATTTCCTATGAATAATTTAAGGAATCTTGTCACTTGATATACCTGCAGACAACTGTCTTAATCTGTAGATTGGTGACTTTTTTCATAGAAAGCTCTTTAGTTCCAATCTTAAGTTTCTAATTCTATATTCCTGCCCCCTTTCTCTAGAGCACCGTGTTCATCTCCTTCTAAAAGGAGTCTGTAGGCAGTTCTCTGTTGTCTTCAGCCTTCAATATGCCAAACCCCAGGAAAGAACAGACTGGTTTAGTATTGTGTTATGGCGTTTAGTGTTATGGCATTTGCTAGTACTTTGCTATCGACAGTTGGTGTGAAAGAACCAGGTTATGTGGAAATCTTGGCGTTTAGATTACACAGTTTATGCTGTCAGTATGTATTTAGTGTTTTGCAGTAATTGGTAGAAGTAGGTGAACAAAAGTGAGCAAATTCTTCCATAAACTGTGGGAATGTCCCTTAATCACTTTATTTTTAGTGCATTGTAGATTAAATGCAAGGGAAACATAACATTTATGGATGAGGAATGATGTCTGGTTTGGTTTTGTTTAGTGCTTTGTACTAGAAAACATTAGACAACATGCCACAGTAAATATTATGGATTACAGTAAACGAATTTAGCTTCTATAAGTCTCGGACTCTGATGCAGATGTTTAATGAAGTGAGCTGGTTCCCCACTGACTTTGTATTACCATTTTGAGTAATTTTCCTAACTTGCAGTGTTTTGTATGATCTTGTCAAAGTAAAAATAACAGCTGTCTTGTCTTGAGTTTTTCCTGTGTAGTATTCTGAGGAAATTATCATTTTAGTTCATATAAAGCATTTGACACTGTCCTGCATGACATCCTTGTCTCTAAATCGGAGAGACTTGGATTTGATGGATGGACCACTTGGTGGATAAGGAATTGGCTGGATGGTTGCACTCAGAGCTGTGGTAAATGGCTCAATGGATGTCCAAGTGGAGATGTGGAGACCAGTGATGAGTGGCATTCCTCAGGGGTTGGTGTTGGGACTGGCGCTATTTAACAACTTTGACATGGACAGTGGAATTGAGTGCACCCTCAGCAAGCTTGCCAGTGATGCCAGGCTGTGTGGTGGGGTTGACATGCTGGAGGGAAGGGATGCTGTCCAGTGGGACCTTGACAGGCTTGAGAGATGGGACTGTGCGAACCTCATGAAATTCAGCAAGGCAAAGTGCAAGGTCCTGCACGTGGGTCAGGGCAATCCCAAGCATAAATACAGCCTGGGCAGAGAATGGATTGAGAGCAGCCCTGAGGAGAAGGACTTGAGGGCGTTGGTTGATGAGAACCCCAATGTGACCTGTCAATGTGTGCCTGCAGCCCAGAAAGCCAACCATATCCTGGGCTGCATCAAAAGAAGCATGACCAGCAGGTTGAGGGAGGTGATTCTCCCCCTCTACTCCACTCTCATGAGATCCCATCTGGAATACCATGTCCAGCTCTGGAGCCCCAGCACAGGAAGGACATGGACCTGTTGGAGCGGGTCCAGAGGAGGGCCACAAAGATGATCTGAGGGCTGGAGCACCTCTCCTATGAAGTCAGGCTGAGAGAGCTGGGGTTGTTCAGCCTGGAGAAGAGAAGGCCGCGGGGAGACCTTATAGCAGCCTTCCAGTACCTGAAGGGGGCCTACAAGAAAGCTGGAGAGGGACTTTTTACAAGGGCATGTAGTGACAGGACCAAGGGGTAAAGGCTTTAAACTGAAAGAGGGTAGATTTAGACTAGATATAAGGTTCTTCACTATGAGGGCAGTGAGGCACTGGAACATGTTTCCCAGAGAAGTTGTGGATGCCCCATCCCTGGAAGTGTTCAAGGCCAGGTTGGATGGGGCTTTGAGCAACCTGGTCTAGTGGAAGGTGTCCCTACCCATCGCAGGGGGGTTGGAACTGGATGATCTTTAAGGTCCCTTCCAATGCAAACCATTCCATGATACAAACAAATTGATAATAGTGTGGTGGGGGAGAAATCTGAAAATCAACATTAGGGCTATTAATGATGTGAAAACTCTGCTTGAAAGTTTTCAGTATTGGGGGTGGGGGTGGGTGGGGAGCCAAACAAATGTATTCTTAAAATACCATTGAACTTTTGTGGGATAATAATCCTTCTTTTTTTCCAGAATATTTTCATGGACTGATTTTATTTTGTATATTGTGGCTCTCAAGATTTCACATTTAGGAGCAGAAGTAAGTTTTAGAATGTTCTAATCAAAACAGAGTATTTAAGTAGTTATTAATGTAACTAAGCGCTGCTAATATTTTGTAATAATGTTATAATATAGTACATAAAGCATTTGTGGAGTTGATGCTAAGAGGGGGAAAACAGTAATTCCAATGAAACGAATGAAGGGACAAAAAGACCTTCTGTAGGACCAAATAAAACCAGGAGTACTTGTAGTAGTACTTACACATACTTGGCTGGGTGGACTGTAGGCAGAATTTGTGGGATGGGACTGTGCAGGCAGAGCTATTGCTGCATGTGTAGGTGCAGAGAGGGTGGCAGGAGATGAATTCCTCTTGTGGACGTGACCCCTCAGCATCTGGAGATGCTGCCTGTGGGGGTGGTGCCTGTTGCTTGGCACATATGGTGGATGGACCATGCTGAATAAAATGATGGTCTGGCTCTGCTATTAAGAGCTTTATTAATTAAAAGGATCAAGAGCTATGCTATAAAAAAGACACTGCTGAAGACTGAAACTTGAACTTAGGGCTTTCCTAGTACTTTAGGTTTACAGGTATTTTCTCTAAAGCTTTTTTCTACTGCTAAAAATAGCTTTCACTGTGCAAATACTTTATTATTATTTATTGCTTACATAATGGTTTTATGTTAAGCATTTGCTGCAGTTTTCCTGTCAACCCTGTTTCATGTAAAAGTATCTTCAATAAAACAAGAGCAGCAGCAAAATGTTCATCTTGCCACTCACAGCTGTATTCATCCAGCTCATGGCCTTGCTTCTAGAAAAATGTGCCACTTGCTTTGACTTACATTAGACAACTTTTTTGTTAAAGCTATTTCTTGTGTATTGGATGAACTCCTTCATCCTTTGCAGCTTCAGTGAGTGGGAGAGAGCGCAAGCAGCAATTGACTACAGTGTTAAAGGTGCTTTTAGCAGATATGAAAGGCTGAAAATAGGAAAATAAAGGACTGGACTGAATAACATACATTAAGAAAACAATGGCACTCAAATATATATTCGAGAGGTTGCTGGAACTCCCATCCCCTGGAAGACTTGCTCTGTTGCATATCTCAGTGCTTGTTCTTCCACAGCTGTGTGGTTTGCTTGTATTCTGTAAGGTTTTTGTGGCTGGTGGATATTACATACTTAGATCTTTCAAAATTTTCCAAAAAAAAAAAAGGTAGTCTGTATATTTTTTTTACCTGATGTTTGTCAGTCCTTCATTCTCTGAATACCCTGACTTGCACTTCATAAAATTGCTAAAGTTTGCACAAGGTGGAACTTACCTCTTACCACTTGAACAGTTGCAAGAAAATGGTATGATGATGTGCTAAAATCCTTTTAGTCCCAGCTCCTGATTTTTCATTTCACTTGCATATTAAAAACTATTGATTCAATATTTTATTAAAACTAAGCTGGAATCTGATATTCAATCTTGTCCCAAGTAAACTACTACAGAAGATGGCCAAATGAACTTTTCCTAAAATTGCAGAGCTAAGTTTCTCAGTTGATCTGTTCCTTTATTTTTCTGGCAAAACCCAGACCCTCTGAGACAGTGCTTATTTAACCAGCAAGGAAACATTGGGCAAACTTGCTGCCATTGTAAGCATGTTCTCTAGGTGGTATTTTCCTATAAGTCAGAAGAACCAGGAAATGTGACTTTGCAAGCTGGCATTCTCTCCCCTGGAAAGATATGAATCTTCTAGGACTAAAAGTACATTCTAAAATATTTTTTCCAACCAGGTTCCTGGCTTGGAGGTTTCTTGGATGTAACCAGAGGTGTGCTTGCTGATGAGCAGTTGTACACTGTTTTGTTTTTATCTCTGACAATGCTCTGTGCAGAATCAGAGATAACGGAGCAAAATTGAGGTGTCCCAGCTTGCATGTAAGGCTACCAATTAAATGAAATTGGCTTTCTTAATTGAAGTTGAATGATTAAAAAAATGAGAGAACTTTCAATGGTATGAATGTCTTCTATATGGGAAAGTTAAAGCTCATGTAACCTATATTTTTAGTGCTATGTTGTTACCTGCAGGCAAAATCACATGAATCTGTTGTCTTCTGGGGAAACAACTATTGAAATGAGTTCAGCCAAGAGAAACCAACAATTCCTGAAAATATTTCCTGCAAAGCAATTGAACAAATTCAGAAACTATTTTGGATAAAATCAAAGATTTTTGGCTGAAAAATACCATCTTTATATGCAGAAGCATATAAAAACTTAGTTAATCTTATTTCAAGTGCTTTGTAAGAGAACTTAGTATCTTTTGAGGAGAGTAAGTGTTTAGCAGGATGTTATCAGCTAAAACTCAGCTTCTCTGAGCTCCAGGACTGGCAAGTTATCATCTGCAATCCTTTTACCCCCATGAAATCTGATGTGGTCTGACCTTAAGAAGGGTAGTTTTACTTCTCTAAGGAAAATACGCTAATATCTTTGGGTTGAAGGCTAAACCCTAATAAATCTGCAAAATAATTCCTTGCTCTTATCTGCTACTACCTCAAATGTGAGATGATCTCAAACTTCTCTAAATAATATCAGTTCACTATAGGCATATGTAAACACAATAGTATATTATAATCTGTGTTTCCACAGTGTACCTTTCATCCTGTGAGCATTCCCCTTACCCACCTCTTCTGTTTGGTGTTAATTTAATAATAAGTTACAGTGAAATGGTTTTGGAAGTCACCCTTTCACCCTGTTCATCTGTTTGCTTGCTTGCTTCTTCTATCTTATTTTCCAGTAACAAAATAACTTTGTCAACCATATTCAGATAAAAAACCTGTCTCCAATTATGTTCCATGTAGCTCATTGTCTTGAAAATAAGGGGTTCAAGGGCCAAAAGGAAAATTAAATGCTAGGCTGAAGTCTAGGTGAAGATAGCCATGTGCTGCTTCTAGTGGCAAATTGGTGCTTTTCAAAGTAAGTTTCAAGTAACTAGGTAGTTCACTAATGTGCTGAAGTCATCTTATCTTAAAATATTTGATCTCCAAAATGAAATAACACTACTTTTAATTTCACTGTCACTGAGGATATTTGATCATAATGCTTGAAAGCATATGATTTCAAAGTAGACATGCCTACCTTCAATTATTCTTCATCTGAACTTTCTTACTATTCACTTTTACTAGTTCAGATTAAGCTATTTTGTGTGTTCATTGGCATTTGTTTAAATGCAGTTTTATTGTAGAGCTCTGAAATATTTCTAGTAGTCAGTGTCTAGGAATGATCTTAAAAATTCTATTTATTTTTGGTGTAACATTGAAAAAACAGAAGGGCATGAACATAAATTTCAGTGGTTGGGTTCTAATTTTGTGCAGCAAAACTAAACGGCTCATTTTGAAATCGGTGACTTTGCTGTGATGTTGCAGACAAAGATATTTTCTGGTTTAACCTAATCCTCATTGGAAAATACAGGCTCTGAGACACACAGGAGGGGATGAGGATCAGACGTGACAACAGATGCTGTTGCTGTCCCCAGCCATTTGCTCCATTGCTTTGATGGATGTTTCTCTCCCCAAGGCAGGGATGTCTGCTCAACTCATGAATCGGGTCCTGAAGAGCAGCAGTTTTCAGTCTGGCATGGTATGGTAACTAACTTCTGCTTCAGTTTGCCTTACTACGGAGGGCTAAATGCATAATACAATGTGATGCGAGAGTGGATTTGCTAGCAGATCAGATGTGGTGTCTCTGGGACAGCAACATCTGGCACAGAGATGGGCCATGCAGGGAGGCAGCTGCAATCTTAGCGGTCCAGTTCTAGCCTGGTGCTGCAAATTTCTCAGTGTATAAACAATTGTAAAGCAACTGAGATTAGTTAACTACTTCAGAGGTAAAAACAACTGGTATAACTATTTCTGTGTGATTTATGAAGAAAGGAAGAACAGGACAGCCTTTGTCTGCAACAGTAATAAATTTACTCTTTCCTTCTGTTGGAAGACAGACCAGCACCTGGAACTTGTGCAGCCCACAAGATTTTAAGCTTTCTTAACAAAAATCCACAACTTCCTTACAGCTGTAACTGTTGATCACAAAATGCATTATGAATTGGCATGTATTAAATGTCTCCTTGTAATCCTACAAATTAACCTGGTTGACTACCTGAAGTTTCCAAAACTGACTTAAAATTGAAGAAACACTTTCCTCAAACACTTCTTGTATATACCTTTTGATCTCCATATACAAAAACATGTAAATGTAGTATGTAATTACAAGTTCATGCATATCTGTAAAGGAGGATCAAGTAGAGCATGAGGTTACACCTCAAATAGGATATCATCTTCTGAAACTTATTGGAAAGACCCTGAACATGCCTAGAACCTTTTTGAATGTTTTACTTTGTGTCAGGGAGTAGAATTGCAATGCAGGAGATGAGGAGACTGGCAGCTGCTGATGGTCTTGCCCTCTTATGCTTTCTCAAGGTTTAGAAGGTATCTCACTGGAAGAAGCAGAAGAAAGTGCAGTGGTCTGATGCCCTGCACCATGGAGTGGGACAGGGTCAGGAAAGCGAGCATGTGCTGAACATCTACCCTAAATACAGTTGAAACTAGTCATGTGCTCTCCCGACTTCTTTTGCCCTTAGACCTGAAGCTGATTTTTAAAAAATGTGAATGACATGGTTTATAACACATGTAATATCTTCCAAGTAGGATTTATCACACTTTCATACCAGTTACCTCTTCAAGTGAAGCTTAGCCTTTCCCTTCTTATTTGCATGCTCTTTTTTTAACTAGATAGCTTTCAAATAATCTTAAATGCTTTTAATAGTTTTCTTGGGTCCTAAGACTCAATGGGAAAGAATAGTTAAGGTAAAAGCAGAGTATTCATTTATTTAGGTATTTTTCTTGTCTGGGAATGACTGATTAATTAGTTGGAGATAATGTCATTCACATTTGCTGCATTTTCTTTGTAGTTTTTCTCATTAGCTTTTCTCAAAAGCATGAGTAATTGTGCAAAATACATTTAGAATACAAATCAGACCTATCAGAATAGTCTTATTCTGAATTGGTGAAGATGATTTAATGGATACTTATGCACTCTTTTCTTGCTTTTGTGTAACAAACTTGTATTACACTTTTAGCATTCTATGAAGCTTTAAAATACTGAACGCTTTTATTTCACTTGACATACACACAAAAAACATAACTTAACATTGTTTTTGCATGGAAATGAAACCTATAACTTATTTTGAAATACTTTATTGAAATTCACTGGCATGCTTTTAGGTGATTCAGTGAACTCTGGAGGCCATGCTGGAGACTCCAGATGTCATCCTATGAATTCTGTGAAATTCATTTTATCCCTAGCTGCTGCTAATAACCTTTCTATACACCATTAAACATAATTGTTCTATAGGTTTAGTACAGACCCAGCAGGCTCTTCTAGTGTTAAAGCACCTCCCGTCTTCAGCCAGCCCCACTTAGGAGGAATGTTCTTTTTCATGCTTCAGCAGCCATGTGCTATGGATGGCTCACAGGTCCGTTATATCCTGAAACTGATGGAATGCTGCTGCTGCGTCGTAGCGTGTGAGATGTCTTTAGGGCTGTCCCCTGTGGGTACCCGAGATAATGAATACCGTGGGCGATCGACAGATTGCAGTGGCAGGGTCAGGAGGGGTATCCCCATGCAAAGGCCTGAAGCTGCTGTGTAACTGGAGCGGTGCAGGGTTTAATTCTTTCAGCAGATGAATCTTAAAGGATGAGATTTAAGCATGGTGTAGATATCATTAGGGCACTTGAACTCTCAGAGTTAGAGAGGGAAAGTGGAAAGCATTGCAACATTGCATTTTTGAGAACAGATCTGAGAGCTCCTTGTTTCTTCTGCAACTGTTAACTAGTGATATGGCCCCTGTGTAAGGCACACAAAATAAAAATTGGGTTAAAGGTGAAAGCTAGCCGTCACTGAAAGCAGAGTGCTGTATGAGTTCAGTTTTCTTCATTAGGTTAAATTTAGTCACGCTTGCTCAGACTTCAATTTCCCAGGCTGACCTGGAAGGGCCAGATCTCCCCAGGCAGAAAATGTTCCCAGAGAACTAAGCAAGCCTAACATGGAGGCCTAGGTGGCTGAGGGTCTGCAAAACTGCAGCAGCATGTGTGAAAGATGCTCCAGTGCACTATCTTGCTCTATGACAAAGGAAAATAAGATGCAAAGAAGACTTAAGTAAATGTTGCTACCTTTTACAGCTGGTGCAGTATAGCACAGCTGAAGATTAAACAAACTTGTACTACCTTTTAATGTCCTCAAATTCAAAAGATTCTACATCATAGGCCAAAATATTGCACTGTGCCTGAATATATACTACATAGTAGTGTATGGACTATAATATGGTTGTCTATAAAGCTTAATACTGGGCTAAAAATGGGAATATGGGCAGTATTGGAGCATGTACCTTCCAGGTTGGTGTGAATTAGAGATGTCTAATTAACCTTTTTGATGTTCAAACTGTGCTGCATTATAAATTGCACCTTAAAGGATTCAGTTGGGAAACTAAATTATGTCAATTTAGACTCTCGCTTGGTTCTCACTAAGGCCAGAGTTCAACAGAGCGCTGTAGTACTAGGGCAAATAGAGTTTTACTGACCTCTAAAACTGTTTCTGGAACCGAAAGCAGGAGGAAGATAGCAAAATGTAGGAAAGCCTAGATAAAAATAATAAAATTAAAAAAAATTGTCAGGAAAAAACCCTTATGAAACGATGAGATTTACCTAGGTCTGCTCGTATCTCTGGATTACATTTAGTATGCAGGGAAGAAGTGTGTACTATTTCATCACTTGAAAATTTGGCAGATATGTTACTGTCTCCTTTCCTTTGAAAGGAGCTTCAGTTTCCTTAACTACACCACTAGTCTTTATCAACTCTGTTTCAGTTCTGTTATGTTTACTCCTATGTCATACTGGTTCTTATGTTTAAAGCAAAAGTTTTGCTTTTGTTACTGAATGTGCTTTTTTACAAACTGTTTGTGAAGGTGCAGGAGCTTCCTTGCTACAGAGCTACCTTTTTGTCTCGTTTATCTACAGTTATCTATAGGAAAGAGTGCCTCATCTGAATTGCATACTTTAAATATGTACAGTACATTAGAATACAGATGCATTACATGAAGAGCGGAGGTCTGTGTCACAGTGCTGGAAATCATCTAAGCGTCACTGATGAATGAGACACTGAACAGCCGCAAGGCTTGTGTGCAGTCAAGTGTTGCTGTTCACTCCTCTTGTTCAAGTACTAAAAACTCTACTAGTAAAATGTACTATACTCATCTCACTGGATGCATAATAAAGTAATCTTTCTTTATAAAGACCCCTTCTCACAACGGATAAATTTTGACTTTAAGTGCTGGTCAAACTTGCAGTGAAACAAAGGTAGCTTTGTGGGCAAAAATTAAGCTGAAGCATGGAGCTTGTAATTTTGATTTGAAAAATCAAAGCAGATTTTTCTCGTTTAGGTAAAATCTTCTGTTTACTGGTTACTTTGTTGTACACTAAATGAGTCTGGCAATGAGATGCTGCTTTAATTAAATGCGAGCACAAGAATTATGCTCTATATGCTGTTTGGCTCCATCAATACTGTTGGTGGTGTGGAAAGCTGCTCTGCAGTTTCATGTGTACCATGTTCATGTTATGTGAAATGACTTGAAGGCATTGGCCTTGGAAAGCCATGCTGTGAGTCACTTCCAGCCCTCCTTGCCTCTGTGCTTTCTCCATACTGGTATAACCTGTGTCATGCAGCTGAGAGGAAGCAATACAGATGGTGCAAGTCTGCAGTACGGTATTGCCATGGCTAATGGCAGGCCATCAGCTTTGTACTGAGCTTGGCAGGCATCATGACTGAGGCCTGTCAGGCTTGCTTGGGCTGGGCTCTTTGTGACCTGTCTGCAGCTTTGTCTTATCTGCTTTTGCTGTAACACCGATTTTTCTAATTGTCCAAGCGCCTGTGGCAAATTTGTTTTACTTTTTGTTTATCCTTGTATGGTGCCCCTAAAGTTCTGTGACTTGGATGATGTAATATAGAGACATCCAGGCCTGGGGTGGTAATGGAGGTCTCGAAGAGTGGAGATATAGGAGGTATGTGGAGGTGCATGTGCACAAGATGCCACTGGGGCTGTAAGCGACTCAGCTGTGGTCATGCAAAGAAATGCAGATCACCTGAGCTGGGCAAAACTGGCTTTAAGAACAAAGTAATAGTGTCTAACATCCATAAAGGGCACCGTGTAGTAAATCCGAATGTAATGTGGAGCTTCAAACTGTTGTAGAAAGAGCAAGATGTAAAAATGTTAGCAAACATATATTGTAAAAAAAACCTGCCCTGAGCTCATCCCAGAGTGAGGAAGAAGAAACCATCAGCATGAACATCTTATTCCTTCCAGCAAAGAACTAATGATGGTGACAGCTCTCTAACGACACCAATGCTGGAATGAAACCCCTGGCTGGAGGACCCAGGGGAGCAGGGGAGGGTGAGTGTAACACCAGAAAGGTAAAATTTTATATGCACACTTAAATTCTCTTGTTTTTTCTTCTGTGATAGTTAATTTCAACTAACAATGAGACTGTTAAAATATCAGACTAAGAATAAATTCTTGGTGTATATGTATTTCATATATAAATGAAAGACATGCTTCCTATTTGCCCATTAAAACAAGGTTTGATGGTAATAAGGGTAAGGTTTTCTATCTCAGGGGAGAAATTCCTCTAGGTATGAAAGCCTATAGAAATCTCTCTGCTTTCATGCTCAAAAGAGATGCCAGGATGTGATCCTCTAATTCTATCTTAAAAAATCAGATGAATAAGCAATCAGCAATCATTAATATTGTGCCAGAACCGCATATCGAGTACAAGAGTAGAGATTGATTACTCAGTGCTTCTGCACAGAGGTATTTTGCAGGAAATCTGCATCACAATACATTGCTTCCTATTGGATTGGATTTAATAAAACAAACCAGAGGTTCAGCATTTTTCGTAGATTCCACTTTCAGTGATGGCTAGATATATTTCTCTCTAAAAATAATGTTATTCTGCAGCTGAGGAATAGAGAACATTCTTCCAGTTACTGCAACATCAGCAGTGCTTTGCCATCTATTTTTCTAGCATGTGTGTTAAAATGATCCCTTTTATGAATCTGGCAATGTGTCAGCAGCATGGCTGAGAATAGCAGGGGTGGATGCGAGCCATAAACCAAAAGCTAGACCCTCCTTGATTTAAGAACACTAGTTTATATACTAGGCCGGGTCAAGATCCTCTGGCATTGTGTACTTCTGACTTTGATACTTTGGCTTCATTTTGAGTAACTAATTTCCTTTACTATGATGAGAGAAAAGAAATGCTGGGGGATAAGTATCATCCCCCCCATATGGGCTGAACAGAACCTGAAGAAAGGTTGCCATTTAAGTTGTGGTTGTCAGGTTGGTTTTGTTCAATACTGGGAATATTTTTGTTAGGTAGTAGTGGAACAGCTGTAGATCCAAATTGTTGAATGACTGATGCCCAGGGATCAAGAAGAGCAGGCATGCACACAGAGCCATACCTAGACTTGGGGGTGTATTGGGGTGACTGCTTTATAACTGGACTCTGAATACACGAAATATTAAGTCTGTTTTGAATTCTGCAGCTGTGATCCAGTTCTAAGCAAAATGCTATATTATCTTGATAATAAATTACTTGGACCTCTGTTAGCTCATGGCTCTGTTACGTGTAGAGAGAAAAATTAAAAGCGCTATCACTGTACTCAGATTCAAATATTTGGTTTTTGCTGCATCCCTAGAGAGGGCTATCAAATCTAGTCATGAATCAGTTGCTGAATGACTGCATTTTTTTAGCCAGTTTACCTAAATACGCTTGTCTGAAACTATTATGGTCCTAGAGCTGACTGAGGAGTAGGTCAGGTGTCCCTGCCATGGGGATGGAGTCACCTGTGGGAGGTGAGCAGAGGACAAGGGGTGGTAAGTCTCTTGCCATGTGTCTGTCAAAGCACTGAGTCCAGTGGAGAGTTATAGCACTATATGAACTGGAAAATAACTTTTATTTCTTGCATACTGTAGTGAAACCACCGATTTGATCAAAATTACTACTGATATGCTCTTGTTATGACAAATCAGAATCCAGCCCACTCTTTTTGTTTTTTTTCCACTAGGTTTATGATTATATCTTTCAATACTGTTTTAATAACATGTCAAAAAGGAACCTTCACTTTGTAACCTAGTTTGATGGCACAGCTATTATTGGTAGATAAGTTTAAGCCTCTTTCCTACTTGACTGCGTTTTTATGAAGTCTGAAATGCCAATACGCATTAAAATAAAAATTTTAACTAACTTGGCAAACGAAAACCTGAAAAGGTGTTGAGAAGACCATCTGATTTTGACAAGTTGAGAGTTTCTTGGAGTGGGAGCTTGTGGCACACTTTAAAAAAAATTCAGTGCCTCTACATTGTATTTTTTAAGTTTTTTAATCCTGAGAATACATTAGCGTTCTTTGTCGGGGGGAATATGTTCACTATATATAGCAATATATCTCACATACAGTTTATTGTGTTGATGTGTGTAATGAGCTGGAGCAAAATATACTTAAAGTGTATAAAAAAACCTCAAACATGTTGGATTTAAATCTGCTAATATTTAATCTGCACTTCATCTGACAAGTTGAAGAAAAGGCCCTGATGATATGGAATTGTAAGAGGTTATTCTGGCACATATATTCATCTTGTTTCTAATCAGGGAAACAATAACCTGGTCTACAGCTTAGCCTGTCAACAACTTGTATAAAATATTCGTGACTGCCGCTTGTATCATCTTAAATCTTAATAAATCTATCGGGAATCACATCTGCAAGCAAAAAGGCAGGAAAGGAGTTATAGAACAGCGTGCAGCACATCTTTTAAACAAAAATAGCGTTGCTTATGACCTATTAAATATAACCTATTATATGCATATACCACATATATAGCCTGTGCATGAAAGATATGGTGGGTTATGTGGTAATTGAAACATGTTGCTTTGGATCCACAGCAAATTTCAAAAAGAAAAATAGATTGTTATCATTCAAGAAGAGTATGTGTGTTATAGCTTTACAACAAAGCAGTCTGGATTATATTATTTCTGAATGATATACAGCAGTAGTCTCTCCTCTCCTTTTGTAGCTGCTGTATTGCAGAATGAAACGTGGAAAGCTTCATCATGTTTTCTACTTCTTAGGACTCCCCTGAGGCTGCTGTGCTTGTATGCCAGTGGCCTCGGTTGCTTTAGGAATCCAGATCAGGAGGACTAACTTCCCATGATATAGAGGGTTTTTGCACAAAAGGGAATAGTTTAAGGGGAGAAATCTGAGTGCCTATTAACACTGCTTCAGGCACAGATGATATCAAGGTCACACCAATGGCTTTTCTGATCTTGCAGCTCCAGGCCAATGGCCACACTCGGGTCCAGGTGAATTGCTCTGTAACCTGCCAGAATTGACCTTTAAAAAATATAGCTTGCTTATTGGTCTAGTAAAAACAAACAAAAAATCCCCACCAAAATCAAACCTACATATTTGGTCCTCTCAGAAAAGACTCTGCTAGCTGTGGAAGTGAGATGGTAGAATCCCATAGAGTTCGTCTCCTCCAGGCACTAGCTTTTTGACAGGTAGAACTGTGAAGTTTCTTGAAATTAGTATAGTGTCAAAGTGCAAATGTTTAATCGGGTCTATGACGTGTCTGCCAGGGGTGTAAATGAGTACTGTACCACACAGTTCCTCTTATGTTGCTCACAAGGTGCTCCGCTCGTACTTCTGACAGCGATGACATTGTACTCCTGTCTCGGCAATGGTACCTGCTTTGGAGACACAGTTGTGTTGCTGTATTTCTGCAGAAAGAGCTGGATGGAAAGTCTGTTACCTGGGAAATGCCTGGTTAGTATTGAGCTGTAAGATTTTTCTGCTCTCGCAGTAGTGTAGAGCACAGACAACTTCATTCGGTGCATAGCTTTCTATTTGAGGCTTCCTCTTGCCTTGCACGATGACCTTTTATCTATCTGCCTGACCAGTGGCCTCTAGAGCTCAGCAAGGAACAGTAGGAAATCTCAGGAACTTGCGTGTTAGTCAATGTGAATCCCAATAGGAGTAAGGGGAGTGAGCTGCAAAAAAGATCCTTGAAATTATTTTTAAGTTTTCATAATACTTTTTTTTTAAATGAACCATCTATGTTATGCCACAACAGATTGTTAGTAGCAGAGTAAATTGTATTATTAGCTTTGCTAGCTTTCTCCTCCTGAAGGCGAGTGTTCAACTTGGTTTTGTCATATCAGACAATTTGCTAATTTTGGTTTGGCTTGCATTGATTTGTTAGAAACTGCACTGCTCATTTGCCCACGGCAAAATATAAATGAATACATCTACAGAAATTTCCTGTTGAGGTTTTTCAGGTGTCCTTTAAGATTGTGACCTTAAGGATACATATAACCTTTTGGTATATGTACTTGTCTGATAACTTAAAATAATGTAACATAATTATGTCTAAAAATCAATGGAAAAAATCGTGGAAGAGATGGTTCTACCTACTGAATTGAGACTGAAGTATCAAAGCATTTATGTTGCAAACCTGGAATAGTTAAGGAATATCTAATCAGACATTATTCTGTTCTTTCTTATAACTAATAACTATTGAGAAACTTGGTTGTAT
Organism: Ciconia boyciana; assembly: GCF_034638445.1. NCBI lineage: Eukaryota > Metazoa > Chordata > Aves > Ciconiiformes > Ciconiidae > Ciconia > Ciconia boyciana. The sequence goes on along the minus strand of NC_132943.1, from coordinate 38,247,291 downwards.
ATTTTTGACACCAAGAAATTCTGGAAAAGAATTTGATCCTCTAATGAAAAATGCATTAAAACCTATGCTGTAGACCAAGCTCTGGTCTCGGTGTAGAACACTGTCATATTCACTGGAGTGATGTGGTATTCACGCTGATGGTAGTTTGTAAGGCATAGAACTAGGGGGATATTTTAAAGTGGTGTTTAATGCTGCTTAAAGTCTGCTTCATCTGATCAGGTAGTTGTTGAATTGACTTAAATGATTCATCTGGAAAAGCAACCAACAAAACAGCTTGATGAAAGAGCAAAAGTAATTAACAATCAGTTAATTTGCTAGACATAAATTCTTCTAATACTTAGTATGCTGTAATATACTCAAAATATCATGAGGAAAAAGAAATGAATCATGATGGTACTTGGAAAGTACAAGCCCTGTTCAAAGTGGATTGAACTTCATTTTTGGGTAAATATAATTTAATTGTAGAAATAGCTAACTATCAGGCTGTCAACTTTCAAATAGCAGAGGCACCAGCGTTCAGATAAGAATGTGCTTTATACAGAAAGCTGTGCTAACAAAAGCAGATGCTTAGGTATAAATCCTGTCTTGTGGGAGCTCTGTAGATGAAATTCCTCATTGATGTGGCTGCAGAGTAAGACTCCAAGGCTGCTGTTGAGGCTAAAGGCTGGTTTATTATGGTGGTTGTGTCTAGTGGCCAATTAAAGTTTTATGATATGTAGATGCCAAATGCAATATAAACTTACAGTGTTTTCTTGGAAAGCTTATAATCTAAAAATAAAAAAGGATTAACACCTGGAGGGGTATGGGGAAAAAGGCAATTGTGCATAGACATGTCTCTAAATGTACATTCTTAAACTAAACATTTAGCACTTCATTTTTTGCACTCTGGTGGTAGACTGTCTTGGGAAAGGTCTGCAGGAAGATAGGCTTGTTCTGGGAGAATTTCATGCATAGGACACTGATTTGTATTTCAAATACAAATAGTGTAAACTGAACTAATTTTGGAAGTTTCATAGAAGATTCCTGTTGGTTTTGGCACTTTTCCTAGTTTACCTGGGGCCACAGCTAACAATTCTCTTAAAGATGCTATTCATAGGTTCATACCCGTATGAAGGAAAAAATAGTCTTGAGAGAAAGCTTTATATTTTGATATCTCTGGCCTGCCTTCAGATATGAAAAGATCTGGTGATAAAAGCAAATAATTTCTTAGTGTGCTCTTTAGGCACTTCTAGTTACTATGAGGCTAGCAATTACTAGGAGATTGTTTTATGTATTTGTCATTACATTAGAACCTATATAGACCAGAGATAAGTGATCACTTAGAATTACTGATAAATTACCAGAAATATGTATTTATCAAGAAGTAATACTGTTTGAAGTAAATGCATAGTAGTCTTAACGCAAAACCATACATAAGAATGTTACTTAGGTTGCTGAGTCAAGCACCAAAATTTAGAAAACTATAAAATTACGATGGCTTAAGCGATAGCTGCATCTCTTTTTAATCTAAACCACACTAAATGAGGTAGGAATTCTGTGGAAAAATCAATGTGGTTATGCAGTTCAGGACTGTTTCATAATGCATGTTCATGGTGAGGAAGGAAAAGGATTTTTTTTTTTAAAAAAAACAAAACTGCTTTGAATGTGAGAGGAAATTCACAGCATGAGGAAAAGGTGCCTTTTAAGATGATTCAAGGTGAAGTATTAAAGGACTGCTCCAAACTGTGGAGGTGCAAAATGGTTATTTATCAGGAGAAAAATATTAAATTTATTAAAACTTATTAAATTTTATAATAAATTAGAAACTTATAATTTATTAAATAAATTTAATTTATTTAATAAATAATAATTTATTTAATATTTTATTTAGTTAATAAAAATAAATGTATAACAAATTATTAAAATGGGAATTGTCACCCTATAATGAAAGGCAAGTGCTGTGATACCTGTAATTATAGTGAAGTGTACCCTTCCACTCTGAAAAAAATCCTCATTTTGGTTGCATTCAACTCTTTCCATTCTGGTCATCACTTCCTCCCATTTTTTGCACTGAAAGTAGTTCAGCATTTTTTCTGGGGTGTGGTAACACTAAACTCATCTGGATTATGGTGGATTAATACAGCGGCTTGCAAGGAGCCACTGTATCAGTCAGAGTCCGGGCTGTCACTGCCCCAGCCCTGCGACTCGGTGCGAGTTGCTTCTGCTGCCAAAAGAAATGCTCCTATCCCCCATCGTCTTCATCCACTTGTTTGTGTCCAGATATCCACCCCTCTTTTGCCAGCAGTGAAAATTTCTGCTCTCTGGCAATGGACAGGATTAGTGGGTTTTTGTTTTGGCTAATTAACTGGTGGGATTCCCAGCCTCGTTCATCACTTGGCACATGTGTGCCAGTGTAATGAAGGAAGGATGGGAAGGACTGTCTCAGTTTTCCACTGAACTATGGCAAAACTATTTGTCACAGTGGTTTCAACTAATTTTTGCTGTGGGAAAATGAGGCTTGGCTGAACCTCATTGAAAGATCATAGCATGTCACCTGAAAGGGCAAACTAAATTTTAATAGATATGCTGAAAACTTTGTGTAAGGTATTATATTGGCTTGGTAGGAGGATTTTGGGGTGATGAGCAGTTTTGCTTGGTGTTTGCCAAGCAGATGTTAAGAGGCAAGTGACCATAGAAGAAACAGAGATAAATATATGGAAACAAAGGTTTGGAGCTCTTCTGTGGCTTTAGCTTGGCTCTGGGACCTGCAAAATCATCAGGCTTCTCTGAGGGGTTGCTCTTTGTCCTGCAGTAGAAAGTATCTTGCATCACAAACTTACAGGATTGGATTACAGGTCTACCACCTACAAAAAAAAAATCAGTTTTTAATTAGCCCTTGTGGGGTTTATCACTGGATGATATTGAGGCATTGAGCTCTTGCCACTACCAGCAGTAGCTTTTCAAGAACCTTTAACAAAGAAAACCACCAGTCTGCTTATCTCTGTTTAATGACCAGTATATGAATCTCATTGTTAATTTGGCTCCTGCTTTGTGAGCAGTGCTGACTTCCTAAACTGTAGTGCCTTTGTCCTGCATTGCAGGAGAACTTCTGAAGCTTTTCAGATTAATTAAATTTGGTTTATTAACGTTGGGATGCTGGGACAAAATTAGAATGACTTTCAAGTAAAACTTGGTGATTAAAACATGCTGTTGAAGAAGGGACTGACCATTTTAAGACATGTAGGTGAATCAACAGACAAACATTTTTAGGTTGCTATCAGTTATGAATGTCAAGATTGAAAGTACAGCTACAGTAGCTTATGTTCAATTTCAGAGAAGGAAGAGGCTTTTCATGTGCATGCAAGTAAAGGGAATTTAAGTTCCTGGTATTAGAATATTTTAGGCTGTACTGTTCTTGTACATAATCTTGGTGCAAGGGTTGTGCTTGTTGGCATTTTCTTTCCAAACTGTAGGGTGTCTTCTACTTGAGTATTTGCAATCTTAGCTATATTGCCAGATTTCCTCTGAAACTGCTGGATGACCAGTACTAGTTGTGAAAAGCCACAGTTCATGTTCATCATAGCAATTTCATCTGGATCAAATGGTTTTGTGATCTACCTTTAGCTGAAAAAAAGCAGGAAACTATCTAGTACTACTTCAAACTTAGTCAAATGCAGTTCCCTAGATCTTGGAAATTACTTCTGGGAATAATTCCAGTTGATAATTACCATTTAAAAATTTCTTTTAAGCCACTATGCTTAATTACCCATGTAAATATGTATTAGAATTTAAAAGTACCATAGATGCAGTAAAAATGAAATGGGAATGTGTGTGCTTGTAGATACAATAAAAATGATCTGTTCTTTGTGAACACAGTGCTAAACAGAAATCTAAATAATAGCAACAGCATTTGAATGACACTTTACAATGTTGCTTTTCCCCCTCCTGGTTCTTGTAGGTCCAGTTTCACAATCAGGATGACATGCTGAAAAGCCCCTTTGCTTCTCTGTTTTGTGGGCATGTTTGTTTTGAGGCTGCTGAAAGAAGCAGACTGAAGTGGTGGATGTATTTAGCGGTATTTTTTCTGGGGACCTGAAGCAGATTTACCTGGACCTGCAAGCTGCCGTACAAGTGTGGGTTTTTCTTTATTCTCCCGGCAAAAGGTTAAATAGATAGAGGGAAAGAAGTAGGCTGTTGAACTTCGTTTATTGCCTCTTCGTTTGAGGCAAGACACTGGGCATAATATGAAAGGATTGCCATATTAATCAGTTGCTTGATAATAATCAAGTGTAAGTAGGTTAAACTCTTATTGCACCCTTCCCTTTACTCTGGTGTGTTTCTCTGGTGCTTATTTTCAATAGTTAGCATCTCCTGTAGCTTTTATGTGTTGTAGATGGCAGATCATCCAGGTAAACTGCAACACTGTGGTAAGGGAGCAGTACCCACACTGTACTTAATAAAGGATAAACCTCTGTAGAATAAAGCATTTGGAATATACAGGGGATTCTACGATCCTGATTCAAGCCTAAAGATTGCCCTCCAGTGCCAAGTTAAAGTTGTCCGACTTTGATAGTGTGACACCGTGTGTCATCACCACAACTGTCACCTGCCTGAGGCAAGGAGGAATACTGGTCGGGTTTCCAAGATGATTATCGTCATGGGAGGGCGAACCTTAGCATCTCTCAGTTCACATTCATCACCAAAAGGTCAAAAAAAGTCTTAGTTTGAAACAATTTTTAAAGCATTTTAATAGCTCCACTCCCCTCTGTTACATAAATCCTTAGCACAGAGGACTTCTCTGGTGGGAGAAGGGTGGTGGAGCTGCTCCTGCAGCACATCAGCTATGGTGTGGTCTCTGTAGCCTCTCAGCTGCGATGTGAGAGGGCGTTTTGGTTAAATTGAAACGCAGGGGGGTTAAGTAACACTTACTCTACTCCATATCTAATCCCTCCAGTACCAGTTATTCTCTTTGTGGCTGTTATATATAGGACTTTTAAGAACTCATTCTGCAGTCCACAAGAGCTCGTGTCCCATGTGAAACTGTCGCATCTCTCCCTTCCCTTTGAACTGATGTTTGTTATGAACTGATCTTTGTTAGGCTGTAAGTATTCATGGAAGAAAGATTAGGGCACAGTTGAATGTTTGTTTGTATTATAATTAAAGAGCAAATTCCCCTTCCCCACATTCTTACTATAAAAAGTTTCAAGATTGGGAGAGTCTGTGTATTAATATTAAACATGCCAAGGGAATGTTGTCACATGAGTAGCTTATGACCCAGCTGTGTGGAGTTTTGCCTCCATAGTTTTATTACTGTATGCTTGCCTGTAATTGAGTCTCTTGATGAAAACCTTAATGAAAACAAGTATTTTTCCCAAGACTATTTTGAAATCCTCAGGGAGAAGGGAAAAAACCCACACGAAATGTTTGGCCGAAACTCGTAACCAGAGAGGAGAAAGAGGTGATAGCAAGAGGCAGAATATGAGCAAAGTATCCAATAACCTTTCAATCCTTTTGCAAAGTGAAAAAGTAGGTAGCAATAAAGATTTAAGTCTGATAAAATACCTCCAGAGGACCTCATTTCTTTGCAATATTGTGGTTTTACTAAATCAAGGTCAGATAAGAACTAGATTAGCTGCATGATTAATGTGTATATTGGGCCTAACATACCAAAGTCAGCCAGCATACTGAGGACACTTTCATTATAAAGATCGTGCAAATAAGCAGTGATGTTTAACCATGCAGTAGATTTCACTGAAACAATGAAGTTATTTCTAAGAAATTTGCCATTCAGTCACTTCAACAGAACTTGCTTCACAAGAAACAGCAGCTTGAATGAAACAGAAGGAAAAAAAAATCTTAGCGCAATGAATGGACTAAAAACCCTTCAAAAAAGTGTACATTAGTGAGTTAATGTTTAATGAAACAAATGCACTGTTTCAGATTCTTTTCTGCTGTAAAGCTTATAGGAAGGAAATGTAGCATGCATGCAAAAACACTCGCTGTATGTGTGATGCAGTACTATGCGGCACCGTGACTTACATGCCAGATGTGTTAGATTTTGCTGTGCACACCCAGGAGATCAGTTGTGTATGCCCACCAGGTCTTCAGCATCTGGAGTGGTCATGTTCTTGCTCTTTGAACAGCAAAGCCTTGTAGATAAAGTAGAATAAATGTTATTTATAAAATGCAGCCTAAGAAAAACAGCAGCAAGCTATTCTAACTTTGTAAAACTTCATTGTGATTTTTTTCAGATTAAAAAAAAAACCAACACCAAACCAAAACCACAAGTAGTTGAGAGAATGTTTAAGCTTGCTTTTCGAGATAACAATAACTTGGTGAAAGAGTTTCTCTGGAAGTCAAGGGATAAAATCAAACTTAAGGGGGGGGTTATAGTGGAACCTATATGGGAAAGGAACTCTGCCTGGAAAGGTCTCATAACATAGAGAACTCATTGCTTTAGCGGGGCTGGGACACTTTTGAGAAGAAATTGTGATGCCAGCTTCCTTTGTGAAAGGGAAAGGAATTCAATTACTCCTGCATCAACTCTGGTGATGCATAAAAATGTAAACTGTCAGAGATCTAATCTGTTGCTGATGATATCATTATCTACAAGGCAGATATCCATCTTGCTGGGTACTGTACAAACAATCCCTGGAACAGCTATTTAAGTAGATCACAATTAATAACAAAGAGCTGAGTTGTGGGAGTATCTTGAATACATAGTCTGTATTTTATGGTGGAAGACCACCAAAATAATCCTTTTAAAACAATAAAAAGGAGTAACTTAGTCACCTACTGACACCCCAATAGAACCCTGAACTTGCCAACCCAGGCCATCTGCATTATTTTCTTTTTAAGTAGTTTCTAAGAGGAAAATTACAGACGTCGACAGAGCTATTATTAGCTTGGGGGGTGGGGGGGTGGAAAAAACCTGCATTTTTAATGATCTTTGCAGTTGATCAGTCTGTGCATAGCACAATACAGTACATGATTATTTGTGTAGTAGGACTTAACTTTTTAGAAAGTCAATGTGAATCTTGCTGCCATGTAGTTTTAAGTCAATTGACTTGTATAACTTCAGTGGCAATATTTACATTTGGAATAATCAGCACAATTTTCGCTTCCCAAAATACATTTAAAAGTAAATGTGTTTGCAATTGTAACCACCTCCCCCTTGTCTATGTACTTCACAAACTTGGGGGGGAGAATACTAATTGGGAACAGAGTGGAGAGAAAATGGGTAATTTTTCCTTCAATGAGGACATGAAATAAAAATTGAATAGGGTACGGAAGAAGTGTTTTGATGTAGAAGGCTGGCAGTCTGTCTGGTTAGGGAAGAAATTCAGGTGTTTAAGAAACTGTTGAGGTACTCATATTTTCTCATTACTCATTCTCAGCAGTTTTTGAAAGATAAATGACTCTGGTACTCATCTGTAGAATGCACGGTGTTTTTTTTTTTTTTTTAAGAAAAAGCCCTTGGAGAATGCTTTAGCATATTTTTTTTCCACTAGGACAAATGAGCAGCTTGACCAGGTGAGATCTTTGTCCATCCAGCCCTGTATCTTAAATGGCTACTAGAGGATACCTGGGAAAAAATAGATGAACTAGGCAAGCTTTTAGTGAGACGTCCTCAGAGGGGTCTGCCAGCTGTTAACAATTTGCAGTTCATAGACTCTTTGACCTAGATGTATTTTGGTTTTGTATTTAATACTCTATTATTTCTTTTATAAATTTTTCCAGTCACTTTCAAATCACGTAAACTGGTAGGAACTATAATATCCTGTGCCGAGAGGCCTGCAGGTTACTTAGACTGGTGCAAACCAAGCAAAAAATGGGATGTCTACACACTGCATATTTCAGCTGCTTTGTAACAAAAAGTGAACAAGCATATAAACAGAGTCCATCATCCCAAGAGTATGTTCTTATCTCACTTCCTTACTGCCTCCTGTATGGGACAAGACCCCACTTGCTTCAGGACCAAGCTTTCTGATGAACTTAATTCAAGTGCCATGTTTAGACTGACTTGAAAACAGCATTAAACAGGATTTGGAAATTATTGGAATGATGTTAATATAAAAAAGTAGATCCAGTTAGTGGACAAGCTCATGAGGAAATAGGATGCTCTGTTGCTCTTTTGAGAAAAGGTGTTTAGGGATTGTAGTATTGATATAACTTGTTTTATTAGTCCATTAAACAGCTTCCTAGAAGTCACCCTGCCCCATCCTCCTATTTCTGAAAGATGATATGACCTTATTAACAAAGCCAGGTAGAAAGAGGGAGCTTACCAAGAGAAGAATTAGATGGCAATGCTATCTGCACTGAGTTGAGAAAATAAGGACAAGCACCTGAAAAAACTAAATTTGCAATTTAGTTGTTCACTTTTCTCTTCCTTCCAGCACTGCTGAGAAACTCTCACCACTGAAAAGGCAGAAACAAATAAAACTAGCCCAGAAGTGGCTGATCAGAATATCTGTTCTCCGCTTCTTCAGAAGCGAAGCTGCATCTTTTGTTGTGCTATTTTTTTGTATCTTTGTGTAGTTTCTCCAGAATGGGATTAAATTTTTAAAAATAATGGCAACAAGAGCTTCAAACATGTTCCATTACTCTTCTTTTTCAGCAAAGTAGTGGTTAATACCATCTTTCATATCTAGAAGACCATCAAGCAAGATATTTTCATTATAAATTTTGTGGTGAATGGAGAAAAGGAATATTATCGTAATCATAATATTATGATTAATATTAAATCAAAATTACTCCAGACCTTAAAACTGCTGCACAACAAAGCTACAAATGTAGGTTACTTATTACTGAATTTTAAATAGAAGTTGTAGTTATTTGAGGTATACTTGGCCTAAAGTTGGCCACTCTAGGCCTATGATGTGTGAAACTTCTGTTGATCACCCATTTAAGTCCTAGAAAGAACATTTCTAAAATGACAGCATATGTTGTTTCCCCTGATTTTCCTCAGACCTTCTGACCTAATGATGTAAATCACTAATCAAAATGTGTTACTTGTGGATCCTTAATTGAATTGGATTCTAGTTCATTGTCCTTGTCTTATGATGTTCATTGGTCAAGTCTTGGTCATTGGAAAAGCTGTCTTTTTTTTTTCCTATGGCTCTTATGATCCTTGCTGGTAGCTACAGCTGGTGACACCAGTGGTGTTGACCACGCCAGGGAAGCTCCTGAGAGGACATGGAGCATTCATGAGTGGTTGAAGTGAGGATCTAGATGAAATGAGACCTAGAATAGAAAATGGATCTATTATTCACTGAATGAGATTATCACAGGCTGCCTTTGTCTTCAGAACCAAATATCCTCAATATATTCTACATACAACGCATCTACTCACACAAGCATTCGGTCTAAGTAAGCAAGCTGAAAAAAAATATCTATAAATGATCAAGGCATTGCTGATGCTTTTTGAATAAGATGGAAGTTTGTATATTTTAAAATTTGCTAGAAATACAATATTTAAGATATCTGTAGAAGGAGAGAGAATTTGTCTCAAAGATTGACCATGAGCAGGAGGAATGTCTTTATATTTTAACACTCTCAGAATATGAAAATTGCATTTTTGTTGATGTTTGGACTGTCAATACCAACTCAATACCCATGATAAGCTATGCAGAAGGTTGTACTGCTGTTGTGAGATAATGCTGGCACAGTAATTAACTCATCAGTCAAACTCTGAGCAGGATACTCCAGAAACAGGGAGGTGAGTCTGCAAAAATTGATAAATATTACTCAACAGAAATTCTCAAACACCTTGCTAGAAGGGATTTCTAAGAAAGTAGTCTTGTTAAAACCCATCTGTCTGGAGATAGTTTTCCCCTGAAGCAAGTGCAGTGCAGCTCTGCTGTAGTAGGATGGATGCATAAAAGTTAACTTTTTGTTAGTAAACTATAGCAATAAGTACATAAATTCTCATAAATATCATTAACATAGTAACATTAATTACATATATAAATATCATACAAATTCTCATAAGTATAATACATAAATGTCTGTATTTTCATATGTGCAGACATACTTCTGAAGTGTTAGTGTCCAGTATACAGGTGTACTTTGAAATATTCACTCATGTGGTAGCAATAACGGAAGTCAAGTTCTGCTTTAAAAGTTTTCTTTCCTGCTATGCTCTTTCTGTTTTTCCTCCAGGGTTTATGTATAAGTTTTCAATGAAGAACATAACTGTGTTGTCATGAAGGCTTTCTTTTCTTATCTTACCATTAAAAGTTATTGCATTTCCGAACGGTGCCTTAGGCATTTTTTTAAATTAATGCTTGAAAAAGGCTGTGCTCAAGCACTCTAATTTGTACCTCAAAATAGAGTCTATGCACAGAATTACGGGGATCTGAATAAGGGCTTGATTCATCATGGTGGAAAACATTTGGCAGTTAAAACCTGTCTATACCTCTGCAAGCTGTCCCCTGACTTTGGCATCCAAAAGTTGTTGTTCTGGTGGGCCAAAACTATCTCAGCTTTGAAAGGATGGAGGAGCTTGGCTGCTGTCTCTTGTCAGTACTGGGGTGGTTCTTCTGCCAGCACGTCTACATCTCCTGTAGGCTCAGCATCCTACGTGGCATTCCAGCAAGATGTGACTTCTCATGAAACACAGATCTGTCTCCCTCTTTTGTGTGTGTGTGTGATCAGAGAAATGTCTGACACTTTGTTTGTAATGGCCTATAGATTGCAGCAATTACCCATGCAGGGAGAAAGAAAACTGATTTAAACGCTTCTCTTCTGAAGACCTGAAAGCTGTATTTCTTACACGGATAGAAGGTGCTGACTTCAAAACACCCCTGTGAGTCACTGTTGGTTTTGAATTTTCTTTTGACATATTTAATGTTCTTTATGCACAGTATAGGAATTTATGGCTTCAGGGATTGCTGTTGTAGACTGAACACCTAGAAGTTGGCATGGCAGACAGTAAATACTGGTCTGGATAAAGCCCTGAGCAACTTCATTGAGACCCTTTGAGTAGCAGGTTATATGCTCCCCTAAGGTCCCTTCTAACCTGAACAAATTTATGATATAAGAAAAAATGCACACAATATCAAATAGAAACAGGATTGTAATTTAAGATCTACCTGTTTGTTACCTCTGCATGTAGATTAGATCACCTTAGCAGCATCTGATAGAGGCTGATAAAGATTTGTGTTGGTAAATTGTACTAGTCAGAACTAGAAAAGTCAACGCTTCCTCCTATCTGTATTTTCTGCAGTTCAGGAATGAGGTGATAGCATACTGAACACAGTTGCAATTATCCAGTGACTGAGTTGCTTAGAGTAAGCAGCTAAAAAAGTTTATCCTCTATAAGAAACTGCCCGTGTTGGCAATAATGCTCCAAATACCCCAAGAATCTCTCAAGACCGATGGTATTTGTCTGCTCCTGGACCCCTGTGCTTCCCAACTTTGGTCAGCTCCCTCATCTGGAAATCCCTATTGCCAAAAGGTTCTTTTTGGGTACCTGAAGCAATTTAAAACTAGCTTGGGCATCTCTATAATAAATTGTAGCTTAGATGTATCCTGAGCTATAACTTCTCCTTTGTATGGTTTGAAAACAGATGAGGAAGAAACTCTGAAGATTTTTTTTTTTATTAGTTTTCAACAGTTTTCCCCTCCCATGGGTTTCCATTAGAAGTGGATTGCATTGTGCCCCTGGTAATCATTGAATAAATATGTTAAAAAGTGCTCGATCACTTTAGCAAGTACTCCCCTGTGGCTTCTGCAGTGCTTTGTTTGAATTTTACAAGATGTTCAACATTTTCTATGCCTTATTGGTTTGACCTTTAAATATTATTTAAAAAGTGGATGTGATATCATCTGCAACTAGCAGATAAAGGCTTACGAGTAAAAGGACAATATTTTGTTGGAGGATTGCTATATTTAAGAATAGCATGGCCTTTGAAGGTCTTGTGAAATAGCAATAAAATTGGTGTATTTTCTAATAGAAAAAAGTAAAAGGCTATAGTTTATAACCTGAACTTGGATGTTTTTCCACCTGATCTGATTTTTTGTTATTTTTCTATATCATTAGTCATAAGCTGGGCAGTTTAAAGGTATGTTAATAGCAAGATAGCTTAGAAGCAGGAATATAAAGAAAAATGTCTTGTTTCACCTTAATGTAAATTCACATAGTATATAACTACACAGTTGCAGGGTCTATATGAAGGATTTGCAGTTTCTTAGGGGGGTCTGGATAAGGAGGACCATGGAGTAAAAGTGATTTTTTAAATTACTGAAATCCTTATCTGGGTAACATAATTACATACAAATATAATTTTTGTCATTTCACAATTATTTGGGGTTTAGTGCATTTTTCAGATTGTGTAATGTAATGATTATAGAACAGAAATTTGCAGGCTGTGAATACTCTTAGGTATTGCTGTCCTGTGAGGGGAGGTCAGGAGTGTAGCTGTTGTGCGTGTTCTAGGACTGGATGGCATCTCAGTTCCTGTTGTTTTGCCCATGAAAGTCTTATACTTTTGTTGCTGAAGCACCTACCTGCACTGAGAAGTTGCATATTGGTTTATTGAGGGGTTCAGAAAATGTAATTTGGTACTATCTGATGTCTCTCCCTCTGAGCAGACTTAAAATAATAAAGATGCAGTATTGCGACTGATTTCAAAATATTGTATGAGTTTGTAATCGTATTAACTAAGCTATGTGCATTCTACAGAAGGTATTAACTTCATATCATTTTCCGCAGGACCTTTTAAAGTGATTCGAGGAAAGCATTTGATATAATGTTGGCCGGTTCTGCTATATGTGTACTTCTCATGGATGTGGCTTTTTTTGTCCAGAGCTAGCCTTTCTGTCTGTAAGCCTTGAGCTGTGTTTGGCAAAGGGAGGATTTAAAAAGCTTTTTCCAGCAAAAGCGGACCAGAATGAGCCCTTTCTGCCAGCTGGGACTACAAATGCATCTTCTCGGTGTGGTGTTGCAGTCAGGCTTGACTGACTCTAATTACTCCATTAGGGAGACCACTGAGACTATAAAGAGAGCCTGCGAACAGTATTTCCCTTGCTGACCTTGACCTAGGAGCAGAAGGACAAAAATAATATTGTGTGAAATGTAGACTCTTTTAAACCTGAATGTTTCATTATCCTCCATCAGCCTCTACTATTTAAAAGGAAAAGTGAAAGCGGTAATAGAGAGCAATAAAGAGGATACCACTAATAATTACCATATTAAAAAAGTGGTTACTACTTCTTAAACTACATGAAGAATAACAAAGATTAGTTTAAAACACAAAATATTTAAAAACAGAGAACTGTGTATGTACTGGGGTCAGTTTTCTATTTTTCAATCCATTTTGTTTGGTTTGCTTAAAGGACAGCCAGTAGGAATTCACTTTGCATTTAACCCTAGGCTTAATCTCTTCCTCTTGGGTGGGAATTGAAACCCTTTTGTGCTGAAGTCAGTAAATGCTTGCCAGGTACTAAATATAATAAAACTAATTTCTGATTGTATAAATACCTTAATTTGAAGAAAAAAGGATGTGGTAACAAATGACATGAAGAACAATGGTTGAAAATGTTATAGTTCAGTCTCAGTTTGAGTAATAAAATGTTGTTACACTCCCTTACCTCTTTTTTGGTGTTTTTCCCACCAAAAAAATACCAACGTGTCTAGGTATTGCACAAACCTTTTGTCTGAATATCTTGTTAAAAAGGACTTGCATTACTTAATTTTATACTCTTCAAAATTTGAAGCATTTTAGGGATGTTTCATTTGAATACTGAATTTCTTTTCTCATCTTCCCCAGGGCTGCAGAGAACTTTCTCACACTGCTGAAAAAACTACAAATGAAAACTAAAATAATTCAGGGCAGATAACTAATTATCTCAAGTGACAACTTCAGTAGGTTTTTGCCACTTTGGACATCCACACACACAGTTACGTGTGGTGCTGAAAACAAGACTTGCTATGGCTACGCATAAAATGATCTGAAAGGGATTGAGTCTTGAAGAGAGTCGCAGTGGGACTCTGTCCATAAGGGAAGGAGCTCTGTGGATGATGCTCTAATGATGAGAGAGTTTTTCCTTCTGTATCAGGGTTGTGCCACATCCGTGCACCTGAGTGTGTCTTACAGCTATGTGGACTTGAATAAACACTCCCTAATGAGAAATATCATGACACAAGCTGTACTTCTGTAAATAGCAGGTCTGTTTTAGTAGTTCAGCCATTCAAGAGAGATTGCTCAGCATTCCTGAAGCTATTTGTTTTTGTCTTCTATGGAGAAGATGTTTTCTCTGTGAATCGAAGCATTTTGCAGTCTCTGGCAACACAAGGCCAAGTGACTTCAAAATCGTTAGGACTTTATAATTTTGCATTTGTTCTTGCGCCAGTGTTTACATGATGCTATGCTGCTCTTAAAAATGAAAATCTCATTAGCGCTTAAACCCAGGAAAGCTGCTGTCTCTGCTTCCTCATAATCTGAATGGGATTAGGGCACTCATCACTTGCTCCTGTTTCCAAGAGGGGAATTTAACTGCATTCTCCAAAACACTTTATCAGCAATTTTTCTTACAATGCAACATGTGGATGTGTTACCTTTACTCTTAACAGGAGCACTATATAATTTATGTAGTTTGAAGAGAAAAAGCTGTTATTGGTGCTAAATGAATACTTTAATTGACTTTCTTCTGGTTTACTTTGCTTTTTTTCTCTTCTAAGGAATATGTAAAACTTCACATGGAGGTGCTAGCTTCTTGGAGTTTACAGATTTAAAAAATAGTTTAAATGTTTCTTATTTTGAGCAGTGACTACTAGTTTGTCACTTTACCTGGAGCTGAGAAACATCGTTAAGTGTCTCCTTTTATGCTTCTCACTACTTTCATCAGGATGTCTGTCATGCTGGCATGAAGAGGCTTGAATTCCAGCATCTTTAAGATATTTAATTATTACTTTTATGCATCATTAAAGATATAGATTTATATTTCTGATTTGGGATTAAGTATACCCTCAGATCATGGTGGGACACATCATCCCTGCAGTTTCATCTTTGATGCTTCTGTTGCAATGGAATGAGTACAAACCAGCAATTTAAGCCAATGAAGGTTTACAGGAAAAAGTAGATTGTCCTTTTTCCTCTTTGTATGTGATTCAAATGGGATATTTTCCTTATGAAAACTAATAACTGTCTTATAACCACCAACTACAATGATACGAAAAAACATGTTTAAGATCAAAACTGACTTGTTATATTCTGTCTCTCTCAAACCTCTTCCTTGAGCACTGAGCATGTACCATCCTTCTTTGGTTTGCTTTCCAGCTTGAACTTGCTATTTACCCTTTCCTAAATCTTGGCATTAGTAAAAGCTACAAGTTAAACTACTTCTGTATAAAACTTTATACCCTCTGTGTGGTTATAGTTTCTGAGTGTCATATCTTATGACATCTTGAAGTTTATAACAGGTTTTTTTTCTGGAGGAGGGTATGGTGATTACACTGTCTTTATGCTCTTTCACTTATTAAACCTTTCCCCTCCTCATCTCCTTAAAGCTAATACAAAGTAACCTTGAAATTAAACTTTAGACTTGCTTTCCAGGATTTCAGCAGCAGAGATGACTTGAAAAATGACCCAGGACTTGCAAGAAATGGTCAAAGCAGGATTAATCCATTACTTAATTACAGAGCCCTTTCACCTTGAGAGGAGACATTATCATCATTGTTGTCATTCTTGGCCTTGTATGAATTGCTTGGGGGGTACTTGGTAAATCTTGTAGATGTTAGTGATACCTATGAATGTGAGATTACCACTGCTTTGTTTAAAACTGAGGTGGCCAAGAGACCGTTTCGGTGTTGTGATCGCTGGCAGGGCTTGAAGATTAGTTGAAAAGTATGCCTGAACAGCCTAGTAGTTCTAGTGCATTGATGTTAGTTACCATTTAATTATGTTTTTATTTATGAATGGCATAATGCAGCCTTCCGTGGGCTTGAGGTTACCCAGAGTGTAAATGGGTATTAGTCCCTCTCCTCCTCAGTTACCTCCATCACATGTAGCATACTTGTGTGCAATTTATGGGTGTCCAATGGAGCATTTGTTTGGGCATGCTGGATGTTTCAGTATTGGGTCTGTCCCTGGAGTACAGTATCTCCCATAAACATATGACAGCCATCAGTGAGCTTGGATTGGCCTGTAAAGGTTTTTTAAAAAGGGAATTTGGATTGTAATTATTAATTTATAATTCCCCATTTACCCAATACATCTCACAAAATTTAAATGAGATTCTAGGAAACACTGATCAACATTAGGCATGAGGAAATACCCCAAAATATTGTCTTCTGAAAAATCAGAATGGATTCAATTATAAACAGCTCAGATGATGTAAATTTCTGACCCAGTTTTGGGCAGAATGTTACTTTCAGAGCTTTGCCATCATCTTGTGCATCATCTTGGCATCTGAGCTGTACATGACACTTCAGGATAGCGGAGCCTCAGTTCGCACTCTACGTAGGCTGCGGTAGAAGTTTTGGACAAACCTTATATCCTCAGGCTGCTTGGAGCACCTTTAATTCAAAATGTGAATACCTGCTTGGGCATTCAGTAATCACTTAGAGATTGTCATCTTTCATTACTGCATTAACCTTTAGAACTGACAACAGTGTGCCAGCTCACAATAATTGAGCAGAGGTCCATGAAAATTAGTTTCTTACCTTGTGATGGCACATGTGGTCAGGTCACTCACTCACTGGAGTTATTTTGCCAGTGACATTCCTTTCTCACTAAATTTAGCTTCACTTTTTAATTACTGGTTTAGATAGGTATTTTTAAAAGATAACAATCCTGGAGCTAGAGGAGGAAGAATGGGAGAAACACCTCTGCATCCTTTGAAACTCATAGCTTGCAGCTTTTCCAGCACTGCTTTCATGGAATTTAATAGAACATGGGTTTGAGGCAATTCCCATTGCTGTGTTTTGAGGGAAGGAGCAAGCATTTGGGACATCACGCATTCTGAAATAGAAGCTATAATTTTGTGTTTCACACAATCTGTTCCTCCTTGCCTGTGCTCCAACCCAAACACCCCTCATTTAACAAGCCAGACTTAATTTTTCTTTTTTCCCCCCTTTGTGGTATGATATTCAGAAGTCCTAAATTCTTAGCACTTAATGGAAATCAGGCATGTGCAATGTCCATAATAATGGGGTGTTGGTTTACTTCAATGAACTTGTTTTTAATTAGAAGTAACACTGTAGGTCTGTTTGGAAAGCTGAACTCTTCTAGGGATTG
This sequence comes from Ciconia boyciana, assembly GCF_034638445.1. Classification (NCBI taxonomy): domain Eukaryota; kingdom Metazoa; phylum Chordata; class Aves; order Ciconiiformes; family Ciconiidae; genus Ciconia; species Ciconia boyciana. Next base: position 38,230,072 of record NC_132943.1, on the reverse strand, counting down.
ATTCTCAGTCTAATTCAGATGATGTAAATGTAACTGCAAAGTTAGGTATTTGTAAGTCAGTGTGAACAACTTGAAGCTCTGTGTGAAAGAAGCCTTAGAGAAGTGATTTTGCATACTGAGCACATTACTTGTCTGAACTGCATGTTATTAGAGGCTGTTTTCAAATTGGATAGAAAGCTTTAGACTTCTGCTCTTGAGGGCTGGTCTACCATTTCCAGTTATATATTGTAGCACTTCCTTAATTTCTGATAAAATGTATGTTGGGTAGATTTTTATACTTCAATTTCTATTGCTTTAGAACTTGCTAATAGCAAATCACATCATACTCCACTTGTAAAGAAGCTATGCAGAGTATTCATAGTAAAAGTGCTGAAAATAATGCTGAGAGTAATTTGTTTAAAGGACTAATATTGCCCCATATCACTTCCAGTCACGTAAACAACTGAATCAAAACCAAATGTTATTTTCTTCAGCTGTGAATTATCTTCATTATGTCACTTAAAATTGAGGGATTGGTAAATTGTATGCAATGATTTTCTTTTTTCTTAAAAACTACTATTTATGTATTGTTTATGGTGCTGATAGATGTCCAAGACACTTAGATAATCAGGCAATTTCCGAAGTACTTATCAAGTTAGAGACAAGCTGAAGCTGCAGCAGGATGAATTAATTTCTATTAAACTAAATTGTCTTCAGTTAATGAGGTAAAGAGAATACAACTTGTGTCTAGCCTGTGTCCAAGATTTTTTCCTCTCATTTAAGTAGAGAGATTAGTGATTTGTCTGCATATGCAAATGTCCCAGAATAACTTTTGGAATAATTTTTCTGAATAATTGCTTTGATATAAATGTCCCACACAGGCAGTCATATTCCAGAACAAGAATTATGGCATTAGTTTAACTTAATGGAAAAGTGTGGTGGTGTTGTAAGATGAGGGTGACTTCATGGGATTTTATTCCAAAATAATTCTCCATATTAATTATCAAGTACTGGCAAGCTTAAGGAGTCTAAGCACTCTTATAATTTGTGTAATGGTTTTATGGAATTTTGAAGCAGGAAGGATCTGCAAAATCGCCAAGCCTGATGAAGCAAGTATCAAAGTCTCTTAAATGTCACAGTCTTATCTCTATAATTTATTGGTCTCATGTATAGGTAACACTACTCTGTTTTTGGAGTAAAGATGAATCTTCTACAAAGGTAATCAGCTTTTGTAAATTCAAAATATGGAAAAATTACAATGTAGTTAAAGTTCGTTACTCTAATAGTCTAAAAATGTTTGCCCTCGTTCCTCCCCAAATCTCCCATAGCTTAATTTTCCTGATGGAGAAGTTGTGGTGAAGTAGAGAAACACAGCTGCTCACTTGCTGCAGTTTATTACTTTACTACAAATTTGCATAACAAGCAATTTAATTTCTCATTGTAATCCCTGAAAGTTTGTAAATGACTATCTTTGTAAATGTAAAATTGTATTTGCAGTTCCAGTGAAACCCATCTATGGTGCAATTTTATAAGGGATGGAAATAGGTCCTCTGACACAATTCTCTGCAGGGTCACTTAAGATGATGTGAAGTTAACCAATTAAAACTTGTCCGGTTACTTTACAAAGCCTTACCTGGATGCTATCTGGAAGAAGCACTTGGCGGAGAAATTTTGATGCATATACAGCAACTGATTATATTCTCAATTTTTCTGTTGCTAATTCAACTGCCTTCAGTTAAATATATTTCTTTCCTAATTCACTATGTGTATCTTTTATGAGCCCTCAATCTCTCATGCTTGTTTCCACAAGGTATTTTTGACAGTTAAACTGTTTGAGGACCAAATGCAGCTTTCTCAAGCTTGTAAACATGTTTTTCTATCTTCAGCCAGTGCTTCAGTTCTGTCACAATGCCTATAAATGCAAATATTGTTAATGAAAGTTCAACATCTCCCAGATGCTTATGCGAAAGTAGTCATACTGCTTCTGATGAATCACTTAATTAGATAGCCAATGCTTCCAGTACTTCTGATTAATATTCTGGTTTTTAGATCAATATTGCATTTTCTAATTCCTTTGGGGATCTGGACTGCTACATGTGACAGAGCATGCATGATAGTGCTGAGGACATTATTAAACTTTCTTTACAAATTAGCTTGGTTTTCTTTCAGTTACGCTTAGATGCCCAAGGGATCAGTGAGTATTTGGTATTGTAAGTATCACTGCAAATCCTCAGTTGTCTTCTATGCTGTAGACTGCAAAAGCAACTCAAACCACTGAATTCTTACTGTACTTGTCTCCTGTCTGTCGCTTATGGCCGTATCATAGTAAGAAATGATTTGGAGAGTAGGCACCTTGCCAATAAACTTTCCTACAGAAAATAGTTCAAAGCCTTAGAAAGCCAATGAGAGCCACAAGTTGCATGTTAACGTCACTAATACCCTAATGCTGAACTGTGCTGAGCTGCTTAGTATTCACAAACGTCCCGGTGTGTGCCTTTGATGTGGGAAGTGGTACTCGGATCCAGATCAGGCGTTTGACATGCAGTGTCCGTATCGCACTTCTAGTCACTGATGGACTGCCATGTGAAAGATGAAATATGCCATCAACTAGAACTGATTATAAAGAGTTCAAAACTCCTTGTGGGATGATTTTACTGTGGGTTGTTATCTCGGTTCGATAACAGGCTTATCAGATGAAATCTCTTCTGGTAGCATTGGTGGAAATGTAACCAAGAGCAATGCCAAAAATGTAAGAGTCTAATGTAGAGCTCATGAAAGGCTGTGGAAAGCTTCCAGTTTTCACTGGTATTTAAAGTTTTGGCGTGATTTATACTTAAGGCAGAGTATAGAAAGTATTAAATTCTAATTAGAAATAAATCTTAAAATAGAAGCCCTTATTTTAGTCAGGCATAGTTAGGAGTTTGACTATATTTTCCACACATTTAAATGTGAATTAAATGACACTTGAATCCTGATGCTAAAGTGAAAGATGCCCCTTTCCTAGCTCTTGTCCTGGCACTAGAGTAGGTAACACTTTCATGGGGGAGGAACCACCACCCCCCCACCCGACTGATTTCAGATTTCAGAGTCTGAAATCTTCATGTTAATTTTATAATTTTCTACCTTTAGTGAAGTAATTTTTTTAGTTTAACTGAAATGACAAAAAAACCCACTTTCCTATAATTTCAAGCTGGAATGCCACTTTGCCAATCAACCTTACAAAAATTCTAAGTTGCAATGTATCAAACCATGACAATAAAAAAAGTTACTTAGAGGAAAGTAGAACTTTCTGTAAATATTTTCTGCTCAATAAATTGTTTTCAAGTATATTCAGAATTCCTGAATATACAATTCAGAACTGAGCCAATTTTCAGCTTACTGAATTTGTGTGTGTTTAATCTTTTTAATATGGTTAATACTCACTTTGCTTCATATGGTGTTACAGGTGTGTGCATACATTATAATAGAAAAATGATCTTGTGGAAATAGGTGGCAGAGCTTAAAGATAAAGAAACACTGAGAAAAAGAAAAGAGACTGAGTGGAAAGCAGTAGGAATGAAATGAAGCTTTGGAAGTAGATTATATATGTCAACTTATCTAGGTATCTCAGGGTTTTATCCATAACCTAGATAAAGAAACAAAACTTAAGGCATGCTGTAATTTTGGTCGAGGAGGAAACATAGATTGTGTACACCTATTTTGACTGAACAAGAACTCTAAGAAAAAATGATGATGTTGAAATAGGAGAGGAGCAGTTGTTTCAGCATGATGTTAAAATGCATGTTCTGAAGTAGGATATTGGAAATATCTAGATTTCATTGATAGCTGTGTGCAAGGATGTATGATGTATAAGTTAGTAAATGTTGTTAATTAAGTTGGTAACTGAAGGCAGAGGAAAATAAATTTGTGGATGATCTTATACTTCCTGAACGATGACTTTCTGAAAATATTTTTTAACAGCCATACCTGAGTGATGTGTTCCAGAAGCAGCTGTGCCACTCCAATTATGTGTTTCTGGGACATTTTGGTATACTGCAACTCCAATGTTGTTGTATTTGGTGCTTATACATGCTTTCTCTCTTTAAAGACAAACCCAGGGATGATCCCAAATTCAAGAAGCTGCCAAACTGCAAGTGCTATGTGTGCTGTAGAATACTAGCTTGGTTATGTCTTTACCATTGATTATGCCTTTTTTCTATTATGTTTACTTGCTTTGCATTTGTATTTTGTTGTCTGTGCCAGCTAATGGTTGGGTATAGAGCATCAAAAGTCAAAGTCAGTGACTGGACTTCCAGATTGCCCTGGGCATTGGAGGGTGGGGAGGAAGATGCCAATTTTATACTGATCCTTTGACTTTTCTGAGGTTCATTAGATTGTGGATAACTAGGTGCAATCATTTGGTAACAAACAGCATAACTGAATGCTACTCATAAATAAAAGTAACTAAATTGAAATAGCAATTGAATAATGGAACTTTACCAATTGAACCTGCCCAGTTAGTTCCATGTTGGTTTTGTAGAGATGTCAGAACGAACTACCTAGTTCCCCCTCTGTCAATAAAAAAATACTTTTTAACTCTTACCATTCTTCACACATACTCAATTTTATAGCTTCAAAATTATTTAAATAAGTAGACTACTTTATTTTGTTCATTGGAAGCTTACATATGCAGCATATTCAACCACATATATCTTTAAGTTTTCATCTTTAAAGATGTTCACAATTTGAAGTTTCATGCAAACATATATTTATAACCTGATTGCATTTTAACTGAAGCAGAAACCAAGGTGAATATCTTTGTCCACTCATGCTCAGAATAAACAATAATGGTCAACTGGGTCTCAAAGATACTGTATAAGCAAAAGCGTTATTTACACTGATAATCAAAACATCCAAAACAAGGTACCCAGCCAAGTATACAAAGAAAGATATTAAGGAGGAGCAGAAAAGTTTTCTTAATTTGAAATATTTTATGTTGATGTAATATAATGTTTGTATTTTTACTAAAAATCTACCCATAGTGATGCTTGCGGATAGGTATGTAATTATGTGTGAGGATAAGTTTGGGGGAGAGTGTAACATTTTACTGGAAGTGTGGGACTTCAAGAGCTTTTTAATTAGAAAATGGATGTATAACTGGACCAAAGACCAGCAACCAGAATGTTGGAAGCTTACCTTCAGATCTGATAAATAATTTCCTGATTCACTTGATAAATTCAGCCAGTCTCTGTGCACCTTATTTGCTCTCTGAAAAATCAAAATACATTGTTTAGCTTCCTAATAATCAGACTGAATAATAATAATTTTCATTGCTGTTGAATATATTCACAGGAAAGAAAGCCTTATCCACAAGGGACATACCCAATAATAAAAAAAACCCTGGAAAATATGACTTCATCAGGAAGTGGACAACTTCTAAGTTTAGATTAATTTGAAATATCTGTCCTCCTGAAGACACAACTTGCTGGCCACTATCCAGATATAAGCAAGACATGCTGAAAGGAATTCTGGAGCATATGTAATAGCTATTTTAAATAAATTTTGAGGCAATGGATATAATTTGGGTTTTTTTACACATATGTTCAAATTTATATGAATTAAATCTCTACAATAACTTCCTTGCTGCCAGCTATTTCTTTTCTATAATCTGATAAACAAGTGGCCAGCAAGTTGTGGCTACTGTCTCCAATTAACCTGCAATTCTTTGAAAATTGAATCCTTTGGTTTTATGCTGCCTATTTATGAAATACTGCAGTGGCTTATTGACTTCCATAATAACTTCAATTATGAAGAAAAGCCCACCTATTTTTGTGAAGTATCTAAATATCAATACATTTTGGGGCCTGAAAATACTTTTTTATTTTTCTAGGTTATATTGGGCTAGCTCATTACCGATGTCTTGAGCACTTCTAAAAATGATAATGTTGTGTTGCTCTATTTGACAAAAATGTATCGCAACGTAAGCGTACTCTATTGCTTGTGATCTAGAAAATCTTGGGTTGCCTTCTCAGTCCATACCGAAACACCGAGAGGTGTTTCAGTTTTGTTTTGTTTTTAAATAGAAATAGTGTGGTGTAGGTCAAAAGACTATTCAGTTAAAATCTAAACCTGTCTTAAGCTGTAGTAGTGTGCTATGGAACTGTTGAGCAGAATAAGAAACCTCTTATTTGAGTCGGTATCTTTTCCAATCTCTCTTGTAACAATCGTTCCCTCTGCAAGCATGACTTGCAGTAACAAAGGATTTGCCTGCTGTGTGGAACTACGTAAATAATCTCTGTAAAGCTGAGCATCTCAGTCAGAAGGGGAGGTTGTCCTTTAATTTATACAAATGATACACTTTATCATTTGATTACTCATTTATTTAACAGGCTTTTTTGATCTGCCAAAGCTGATCAGATATTCACTTGGTGGTAATGGTCTTTTCATAATGAATTCATTTTCATGTCTGTGAAGCAGTAATCACGGGGACCTGTCTTTTAATAATTGCTAATTAATATAAGCACATATCCAGTCTTTGCTTTCATCATAATCATTGTGTGGCACTTGGCATAGAAGAAAATATCGTGTGGAATAAATTGCATTTCTTCAACTTGAAGTGACTCAGGACGAGGAGATGCCCAAGCAGACGTTGACATAAATGTAAAACAGAAGGTCACTAGTAAATTATCTATTTAATATCTAGATAGTTATTCTCATGTTCTGTATTCTCTACATTTTTATACTTATGTTTAACTTTGAAATCTTAGCCATCCAAGCAAAACGGGTGAGGGAGAGGAGGAGGAAGAGTTTTCTCCTTTCTTGGAAAATTATGCTATGTTTCTAGGGACTGACCATGAGACCTGACAAGCATGTGTGTGAAAGAGCTCATTGTGTAGCAATAAATAGCCTTGAATTATATCAACACTAGAGCATTTGTTTCCAGTAATGTCTATAGTCTAATAGATGTTTTGGAAACACCTAGAAGTCCACTCTATCTCTGCATTTGCACAGAAATGGAGATTTCTTTTGGCCATGTATTTTTCTGTGGGCTATTTTCTAATGTGTATTATAGACACATAATGGTAAAAACATTGCTATTGCAAAATGTGGTTCAGATATCAAACTGCTGTAGAGGTGCAACGATGAGCAGAAACAAAGACCCAAGGTCATAATCTAGTATATCTTGTGCTATTTAGGTTCTTTTGCTGTCTTTAAACTTCAAATGCAAATGATATCTGACTCTCTTCTTCATGATGGCTATCTTGGAGTGCTTCTGGTGGCCATGGTTGATGTTCTGATGTCTTTCTACTTGAGTTTATACAAAAAAGCTGTGATGCTTACAGAACAACTCCTCAAATCTGTACTGCCCATCGCCAGAAAAAATTATTGAGGCTCTTTCTGCTCAGTCGGATGGCTGTGTGACTTCAGGTATTTATTCTTTTAATTAATACCCTCCGATACCAAGTCATCTAGGCTGATAGATGACTCTGCAGCTGATGGCAGTCATTTGTAGGAGCACTAATTCTAAAGAAGATGTGGTTTAATTAATAACCAACTGTTAGAGTTGCCATCTCCATTAAGCATTAGCTCTAACTAATGTATGTTATGTACTAGGGAATTTCTTGGAGCTGAGCGCATGGTGGTGCTTAGCTCTTGTACTGGTACACAAATACTTCAGAAAAGGAGGTGCTTCTGTTTTCTTCCCTTCTTCCTCTCGTGGTCAAATAAAGACAGTCTGGCTTCTCTGTTTTCTTCATGAGACAAATCATCATTGTTGTATAAACCTGGTTCCCATCAGGAATATTTACTGTAGATAGGTCCCAAAGGAAAATATTCCAGATCTCCAGAGAGCAGCTTCTGGATGAACCACTGATGTGCTGTTTTAAAAAAAAAAAGTCTTCAGACAACTTCTATGGAATTTCCCTGTAGAGGCTTTTCCATAGAGATGTTGCGGATATTCCTGATATTTTATAATAATCCATCCTTACATGACTTGATTCTCTTATTTTACACTGAACAAATTACGATGTTTTATAAGTCCCCTTGGTATCCTGTTGTTAAATTCTTGCATTTTTTGTAGTATGCATTATCAGGCATAAACAAACATTACAACAATTTGCCAGACAATCATAAAATGATTCTACACTATGCAATGTTTTAAACTTTGAGAAGCAAATTAATTTGCATTTATCCCTGGTGCATTTTAAAGGATTAGCTAAAGCTATTTCTGTGTAATGTAATTCTTTTAGCTCATTTTCATTTAGGGGTAAATCCATGCTAAATGTGATGAATAAATTGTTCCCTGCAAATAACTTGCTTGAGTCTAGTTGTGGAGACTATTCTTAAAGAATTTTCACCAGAAAACTCATTTTCTTAAAGCACCCGACATAAAGTGTAAGGATTTTCTCTATTCATTCTGCTTTACATATTTTTAATCCCTCAAAGTTTATTTGTGCTTAAACTAGGTTTTCATACTTTGCCTTCTCAGAAATAAACCAGAAGAGAGAGGCTGAGCCAAGTACTTACAGCTATGTATCTTTTTGTTGTGAGTCGGTTGTGACCATTTGCGACCAAGGTTGTGATCATTTGACGGTTGCTTGTCTTAGAAATTTTTCTAATTGACAGGTATAGGGTTACTGTATTGAGCAATGCCTTTTTTAAAAAAAATAAAATCTCCAATTAAGAACATTTGTTACTAATACTGTACTAATACTTGGGAGCTAAGTATTCTTCCCCCCAGTTCTTCAGCTCTCTCACTTTCTCTGCTGCAATCAAAACTTTGCCTACAGTACCACAGCATATGACAGCTTGGTTAACATTCAACAGGCATCGCTGCGTCTGCCTTGTCAAAGTGCAAATTGGTTGCAAAAGCTCAGGAAGACTTGTATGTTCTTTGCTGATTCCCAGCACTGAGCTTTGTCCACCTTACTCCTTGGTTTGAAGAACTGACGCTTATGTGCTTAACTAAGTTCTCTGGGCTTCATTCTGTTGATTAAGCATGGGAGGAAATTCTGATACATTTATGTTCCTGTCTCCTCCCAGATCTGCTGTGTCTGTCGGTACTATCTAGGTACTGGTGAACTCTGGGAAGATGTCCTCCTCAGATTGCCTGGGTAGAAAAACCTAGCGCAGCACACCCAGAGTATTGGGATAGATTTGCTTTTGGAAATGTTGTACGAGAGGGTGGCAGTGCATCATGGTTTGGAGTACAGCTAGAGCTGCACTGAGTGGGATGGAGTATAGGCAGCCTGTAGTACCACCTGCACTGGGGAAGACGGTGGTCAGGCTGTTTTTCAGTGTATTCAGACAAGTCTAACCTCTGATCCAAGCATCATCTTCAAGAAAGGCTAGTTGCACTGCTTAGAGGACAGTATTACTTTTTGAGGAGTCATCTGCCTTTAATCAATTAAAAGGCAAGTGGTAGATCAGTAACCTTTATGGTGGTTTTCTCATACTTTATGAAGTATTGCATATAGAAAGGCTCATATTCTTTGCCATTTAAGTACTAATTAATAATTGGAGTATAATTTAAATGTATTTTTTACCTGTTGAATGCACAGAGTATATGGCTTGAGGACAATTATAGGAGGAAACATGTTTATCTTATGACCCTATTGACAGATACCTATGCATAAGTCAATGCTATGAAAATGTTCGTGAGTAATTGAAAAGATGAATTGCCAACAGAGCAAGGCAAAACAGCATCTCCCAGCCTTCTTGGAGCTAGCCATCTTATGGCTGTCTTTTCCTTTCCCTTGAATCTCTTCTGCTCAGCTCTCCTGCATCTGTGGCGTGTACCTTGCTGGTTGGTAACTGCTGGGAACAGGCTGTGGTGCTCTACCTCACGACGACGTCAGGACTTACTACGTCTTGGCATGGATGTGGACAGAGAGGTAGTGAGAGTGGATGAGATGATGCGTTCTGCCTTCCTGCAGAGACGGGTATCTATCGGGCTGTGCCGTGTTCCTTGTGGAGCTGTGCAAGTGGGGCGGGTGCTATTAATGTCAAGGGGAACATATAGGATGGCTGAGAGTAAAGGGGGAGAGTAGGCAGGAGGCTGGGAACAGAAAATGGATTTGGTTGTGAGAAAGTACTTATAGCACTACAGTTTAAGGAGTGTGAGACAAGCTGGAGATGAGAAAGAAAGAGCTAGATGCACATGTTCGTGCCTGTGTACCTTGCCTCTAGTTAAGCTAAATAGCTAAAACAGTCCTGTAGAAACTAAATCTCCACTGTATGACAAATACCTATTTCCAAAATGAAAGCTTGGAAAAAAAAAAACACAACAAAACACCCACAAAACCCCATAACAAACCAGACAAGCAAGGCTATATCCTGTCTTTAAAAAGGTGGAAAAAGTGACTAGGAAAAACATTGAGGCTGACAGAGTTTATAGAGGACAGCCAAAAACATCATCAAGCCGTACCCGGGGAATAGAGTTGTTTTATCAAAGGCTGCCAAGTGAGGAGAAAGCATTTCAGGGGAGTTCAGTTTTCACTGTAGAATAGTGAAATGCCAGTTAATAACTAGTGTAGATCTAGGCTCTGTTTCATAGCTATTTTTTCAATAATTTGGCTTCATGATACTGGTAGTCCCCTAATTCTTAAGCGTGAGAAATAGAAGTAAAAATTACTTCTTACTCAATGCATTCATATATTAAAATTCATTTTTAATAACATCAGATGCTTATTATGACAGATAAACATTACGAAGGAGATAGTATATGTTAATGGTGGTTGTGTTTATTTTGCTTTACAGTGATTAATTGTCTCTTATTTTGGATTCTAACATGTCAGTGTGTTAAAATATTTTAATTTATTTAATATGGAGATAAAAAGTGCCATTTTAGAGCTGGCGGAATTCTCTTAATTCACATATTTTCCCACTGGAAAATGAAGTTTATCAAACTTTGCTTTTCCAAGAAAGAGGATGGATTTAATTAAAAATATCTTTTTATAGCAATGGAATTGCTCTTGATTCTTCAATGAAAGCAAAACTCTTATGCTTGAGCTGAGATGAATTGCATGATTTCCATCTCCAGACAGTGATGTGTTGCATCTGTGAAACCAAATTTCAGAGTACTGTCAGCATTTCCCAGTCATGCCACTAGCTCAGCACTTTGGTCTATATCTTCCGTAAGGTGTAATATCCACAACAGAAAATCTCTGCTTGTTGCAGCACTGAGTGGTGCATCCCGGGGTTCCCAATGACACCAATGCTCTGACTTTACTGGTTCCAGCTTGTATGGCGATCAGTATTGTTGGAAATATATTAGAAATGTCTGAGTGACTATTAGTCGACAGACTAAGAGCTTTAAAGGGGGTTGTAGCCTTGGAGCAGTGGTTTTGTCTGGCTGGCAGATCTGAAATTGAGCCTTCCCAAAAACGCATTGCCTCGGGAGGAAGGCAAAGGACAGAACAAGAGTATGGAGCATCAGTGTTTGGAGGCAAAATAGTTTATTCATATGAATTCTCCTTTCCTGGGGCAGCTCTGCTGCTCTCTAGAGAATGTTTTCTTATTGCTGGCTGGCATTTTGCTTGAATAAATTAAGAACCAGACTCCATGAACTTGCACTCTGTACAGCTTGGGAGGCTGCAAACACATTGTAATAGACTGTCTCTCTTGATAACAAATCCCAGGGAAAAATACTAAGTTTTATAATCTGTTTGCTAAAAATCAGCCATGTGTAGCTTATACTAGACTGAGTTGCCTCTATTTTTGCTTTTGTGCAGGATTTGCTGAGCTCCTAGGTATGCCTCATCGAATTCCTGTGACATTCAAATCGCCATCATAATCACCTGCTGCTTTCCCAGTAAGTTGACCAAAATAAATGTCATTTGTTCCACTGTGTGCCTCTGCTATGCCTCAAACATAATAGCACATTTCTTCACCAAACACTTTTTCCTTTATCATTCTTAGGCAGTGATTGATATTGTGTTCTTCCTAATTTGCCTTTTTAATTTTTTGCCTTTTATCTTTCCTGGAAATATTTTAGCACTTGACTTTCATGAGATGCCTTTAGTTCAGTTTCTGACTTTATTCTTTATATTCTGCTGTCACCTTCTCCCTGCTTCTCCTTCTGACAAATGGGGAACATCATCTCTGAGCCAGGTGATAGTCATGTAATGACTCAGTGGCGATAACTAATTTTTCAAGAGTAGGTTTAACTGCTAGCAGTAATGCCTTTCATCTCACTGCATGAGTTGCCATCCATTTTTTTGTAATTCCCTCAACTCAGCCTTTAAAAGGTGAGAAGCTGTCCAAAATATGTGAATCCATATGTCTGTTCAGTAAATGGTCTAGCTGCTTCTTTAACTTGCTCTTGCATATGCAGCATTTTTTAAACTATTTTTTTACTTCATGTTAAATACAATACAATTTTTTTTTACTTCGTGTTAAATTGTATGATGCCTCTTCAGGAAACAGCACGCAACAGTCTACAATTCTGAAATGGATGGTCTTTTACCTGATCAAATATGATACAATGAGCCAGGGGCTGATTAAAAGAAATGGGTTTAAGAAGGAATACTTGTCTAAGAGCCAGGAAAGGAAACCTCTGATATGTAGTTTAAGTATTTATCCTTTCTCCTTAAAACCAAACTGAGGGTAATCACTGAGTACAGTTGGTCTTGAGTTTTAGCTATTATGTATATATTCAAGGATATTTGGTACAAAAATAACTGATCTAAAATGTCATATATGGCAAAAGATTAGGTATCTAAAGTAAAATAACTTCTGATTTCACTTGCTGCTTAAGAACTTTATAATAGAAATTTTTCAGTGATGTATATTTCTAATCTCGTTACTGTTGCTTTGAAGGGGCGTAAGGTGGTTTCTTTTTCTGTTTTTAATGAAATATATATGTTTGCCATACACCCTTCAGAATAGGGAAATATAACCTAAACCATAGCTTGATCGATGAACTCAGGATTCATTTCTGCACATTATTTGCAAAGAGAAATTGGGTGCTGCGATGCTTATATGTCCAGACTTAAAGTCACTTGAAATTACAGATGAAATAAGCAAAAGAAAATGGACTGTTGGGCTCTGTTTCTTGGAGTTAGTGTGGAGCATCTGTGAAAATCAGCCATAAAACGGAGAGCTCATTCTTACTCCCACGTTATTGATATTTTTAATAATAACTTTGAATTCTTTATTCTTTTTGATTTGACACCGTTTAAGATTACTTAAACATTTTTTTGCTTTAACTGTGACATTCATTATTTTTAGCTGCATATTGACATTTTTCATGTTTGGAAAAATGTGTTCTTGAATGGCTGCCAATAAAACTTTTCTCCTAGATGCCATTCTTGTCACCAGTTATTATTCCCTTGTCACCCCAGACAGAAAAATAACTGTAGTTATCCCATCACCATTTGTGCTGGGGTTTTGACCTACTAATAGAATGTATTTCCTTCAAAAATATTCTGGATGTAGCTGATGTATTACTTTCTGGAATTTTACAGGGTGTTTTCTCCCTCAGATTTTTTCCCCCCTCAGATGATGTATATAGCAAGGGAGATTGTGACCTGTCTTACTTTAGTGCAGCTTCATTATTTTTTTTTCTATTCTATTGATTTTGTAATTTCAAAAATTTCTTTTTTTCCGCCTTTTTTTGGGAGGGGTGGTGGAAGGGAGAAGAAAACCTTATTGCATTCAGTGTTAAGACAGTCTGTTCTTTGTTTAACATTAAAGATGTCTCAGTCTCCCTTATGACTGCTTGCCTATGCTCAGTTTTGTTTAGATAACTTCTGTTCTGCTTCTGTTGTGCCTCTAGTGTGTGATTTCTGTTTTTCTTAGTTTCTAGTGTATAGTTGAATATTATCTACAAATCAGTTGAAACATATGTAACATGTCAGAAAAATGCTGTCAGTTGCTGTCTTTTTTCCTAACTTTTGATTTTTACCAGTTCCACAAATTACCTGGAACATCAATTAAATTCTTTCCTGGAAGGTATTTAGGTTAATTTAAAGCTGGTGGGTTTTCTTATTCTTCACTCTGCTATGATTCACAGCCTGCCTGTCTTTCACGTTACCATAATTGCGTAGCAAGACGATTGGCACAAGGGCACGTAGATGTTTCAATTCATTTTGCATGAGACTCTTGCCATCCCTAATAATCTCACCTCTTGTTTTTTTTCTTTAAGATTCTCTATTGGTCATTTTGTCTTCTCTTAGTAACTTTCAATTATTTTTTGATAGAAAAAAAAAAAGAATAAGCAAGATGGGGGGAGGGGAATTCAAAGCAGCTCTGATTACTGATAGGGGAAGAAAGCTTTTCATAGCAGAAGCTATATCTTTATGTGCACAAAAAATAAAGGTCCTGACAGCAATAATTACAAAAGTGTATGAGGAGGAGTGGCATTACAGAAATGTTAAATCGGTAATATCAGAGCAAATGGAAATGTTAAACTGCATATTTCTAAAGAACGCTGTTTTAAAATATCTTTCGTACACTTGAATAAGGGGAGGGTGAAGTTTACATCAAATGCTCATTTCTTTGTGAATGAAACAGCTGGGTAGATCTTCTTTATGCAGGGTAATAAGTGTTACAAGGTCAAACTAAAGATTGTATTTGATAGAATTCAGTCTTCAGGTTTGGGCAGGAACTTTTCTCTTTAAAAGCAATTCTGCGTTGCTGAAGCTGGTGAGTAGTTATTTACTTAGCTGATTCTTCCCTTCCCCTCCATTTTAGTCTTTATCCTTGGTATGGCTTTACACTGTAAAGGTGGTATCGTGAGCAGTGTAACTGTCATGTCATTACTATTGTATTTTCCTACTAAGTAAAGGAAATTAACTTAGTTCTGTGAACTTGAGCTAATATTTGGTCCTGGAAGTGAAACTTCATTAAGAAATACTGTGCTGATGCACAAGCAGCAAAGCAATCAAGCAATGTAAATTGCCTAGAGGGTAGAATCTAAATGAAAAAGGGTTCTGCCTGTTCACGGGACATTGTTTAGATACAAATGCGAGTCAAAGCCCAAGTGCAAGTCCTGTGCTGTGGTATTTTGTGCCAGCTCTTCATATTTGGTGTAGTTAGTGCAGTAGCTACTCTCAATCACTGAAGCTTAGATGTATTGCATCTAATTCTAATTTTTTCTGTGTGGACTTCTTGCTTTCATGAAGGATTGGATCCTCGGACTGCCTTGCATCTCAAAAGCAGCTGAAGCAGGGCCCTAGATCTGGCTCAGTATATTAGTGTACAACACTTCTTGTTTGGGAAGTATCTGTTGCACCTGAAAACAGAATATGCAAGGTATGTTTTTTGTCAATGTGGCTGGAATAGCCTGTAGATGACCTTGGCTACCAAAAGACATGTAAAACCTTTGGTTAAGAAGGGCAGCCTATTGATTAGTACTGCTAAATTAATTACAAGAAGTAGAGATTCCCTCTGGTCCTCTTCCACTCCCAAAGCCATCAAGTGTGTTGGTGCTCTGAAGATACCTGACTGTCTATGGAAATTCATTTTTCAGTAATGCAGTGTGTTCTTGAACTGTGTTGGTATAGCAAGGGAAACTATACTTTGCTGTACCATGTTGTCCAGTTCCTATTACTATGTGCATGAGGACATTAGCTTAGCATTGTAAGTTTGTAGGAGAACTGGGGGTAGAAGGGATGACAGGAGGTCATCTCAGACACTGCTATAGTCAAGCATATTTAGCAACATCTCATTGTTACTTCTCATCTCTTTTTAGAGTGGAATCTGAATTAAAGTTTTTTTTCTTTTGCTAGAGTTTTCTGAATCTTCTAGGTGTGACTACAATATACATGACAAATAATGATATATTGCGTTTCAGTGTATTTCCAGCTATGTTATTTCCCCAAGATATTAGGAGAATCAGATCTTAAATTTTCACCTGTATCTCTGATGTTTTAAAGAGTTATCTTTTCTTTAGTGTTTCCCAATGAAGTATTCTCTGAAGCATCATATATTTGGGTCAGAAGAAGCTGAAGTCCAAAGCCTTTAAGCTTCTTATATGAAAAGAAGATTCAAAAATGCAAAAATGATGGAAATAAAGTAAAAGTAATACTGTTGCACATGTGAAAGTGCCAAACTGCCTGGTTCAGGTCTTAACACAGAGCAATGTAAGTGCCTAACATGTGAACGTACTTCTCTTCTTGCCTGGTCTGCTGATAATACTAATTATTTTCTTAATGTGGATTTTGTGGATTTTTTTATCCTTTTAAAACAAAATATTGTGGCTTATCCAAAAGTTTCAGCTCTGTCACTGTTAAACCTGTCAGCATGTTAGTAAGGCTATAGAAATGAGCCCACTGACTCTTTACATTACACATGCTCTGCAATACTTCAAAGTTGCAATATCTTTAATTTCTTAAAAATGCAGCAAGCATGCTGTTTTGGAGTTGAACGTATGAATCTGATACTCTGGTTGCATATAGTGGAGAGGTCTAACTTGTAAGGCTATTTCTGCTGTGGATTTACAGTTAAATTCTTCTAATAGAAATACGAGGGGAGCCCCCCCAGTCAGTGTTCAGAGTTGTCCTCATTGATTTTAATGATCTTATGTTGATCTTCATTGATCTTCACACAACCCTAATAACAAAATGAATTTCCTTTTTTTTTTACAAGGAAAAATGGTTTGATATCTTGATATCAAGAATCAGAGCAAATTAAGCTTAAAGTTAGTGCTGCAAGGATCCATGCTGAAGGACTTTGGATTCCTGAGACTTTTTATTTAAATGCTGAAGATTCAGTCTCAAATCAGTGGAGATTAGTTACCGAAGAACTTCTGATTGAAGTATTTTTGAAAGCATAAGCACTTAATTGTTCCTGAAAATTTATTCCTTTCAGTCTCTGATTTTGCAGTTAATTTTTTTCCTCATCTGTTTTCTTGTTTTCTGGTATTTTTTTAAATTATTTTTTTTAAACTCTATTTGATCTGTGTTGAGCAGCTTATTTCACTCTTTTGTGTATTCTTAAAAATTTGTTTTATTTTCAGTCCTAGAGGTCTACATAGCCTGGTAGCTTCCTGCCCACCCCTTATCTCATTCCCAAAGTGGATTTTTTTTCTTTGAAAATCCAAAGTCTTTAAAAAAAAAGTCAATGGGCCTGAGGCATACAGTAAAACAGAAAGCAAACTTCTGAATGAAAAACCAAAGACCTAGAGGATCAAAATCAAATGTTATTTCATCATGAAAGATTGGTGAGATTGCTGGAGGGCTCTCAATCACACAGCACAATGTCAGTATTTATGTAATTCTGTACAAGTTATAAACAATGTGTAAATGGCCTGAGTTGTCATTAATTTCATCAAGTGCCAACACAAGAAATCCTTCTGTGTTTTAAGGCATTTGGGAAACAACCCCCCAAAGCCTGCTTCGTCAGCTGAGCTTTTCCTTTCAAATAAAACAGGTACTAATGAGTGCTTGAACCTTTTCATTTTTTTTATTCTGTATTCTGGACTCGGATGCTGATGGCTACCTGTTGTCCTACTAATGTATGGTGGAAGAAGCTTTACAGAAGAATATATGACACTTCTACTGAGCTTAATAGTGGGCATAAGAAAAGAGTGGGCCAGAGCTGAAATACAGCTGTATCTGGTTTCAAGGTCATGAGAGATGGAGTCAGTTAAATTATTTCAATTAAAAAAAAAATTGATCCAGGAACTGACCAAGGAAACTGTCTGTGATTAAAAAGTCTTTGAGAAGCTTTCTGGCAGTAATTTCCTGTAACTTCAGGTGTTTGAAGAACTGTCCTACTTTTATTCAGCAGTCATTCAAATGGCAACTCTTCATAAATTTCATCAGTACTCCTCTCATTCATCAATCACTTGCTGAGCTTCTTGCTACTGAAAGAAGAGCTGGTTTTAGCTTACATCCTAGCTCTGTGCATTCATCTGAATGTCTGACTTGTAAAGAATCCTGAACTTCTAGCAGTGCAGGAAAGTAAACACCAAGTGCAGTTTAGTTGAAGGGAGACGGTATTGTTTTGTAGCTGTGGAGAATAGTGCACAGGTAGCAACTTCAGAGAAAACATCAGTGGAAACGGACATATTGCAAAATGCCAGACTGTGTGTTTATACTCAAAGGGAGTGGGCTTTCCTAGCAGGTGTGGAGGGTTGTTTTGTGGCTCTCTTCTTGTATACTGAGACACCTAGCAGGCCCCTTGGTTTTAACTCTTCTGGTACTCTTGGAGTCATACAAATTTTAAAGGGATCTTGGTCTGGTACTGCCAGACAATGAAGTGTTTTGGTTATAAACTACAGGAGAATGCCTATAGCGCTGAAGTCTCAGAGCTTGTAAGTGGAGAATTGTATGTACTCCTTCCCTCTGTATATGGATATACATGCATGCATAGCTTGCTGATGCAGCAGGCCTAATACCAGTGACAGAGCTATAATTACTTATATAGGTATAGTATATAGCTAGTATAGTTTTTAGTTACTAAGTAAGCTTAGAGGCTTACCTATTGTGCTATTTTTTCTATTTTTGATACAAATGTCTTATAATTACTTGCTACACCATAATGTACTACTCAGTAGTATCTATGCACTTTTTGCTTTATCCTGTTTTCATTTATACTGTGCAGCATTAGTGTAAGCTGAATGTGGAAATTTCCAGGCTCTGTGGCGGGGTTAACATGCGCCTGAGGCTGGTGCTCAGAGGTATACTCTGCTAAAGTTGTGACTTTGTTTCTTTTCTTCCACTTGAGAAGTTATTTGTAGTAATTTGCTTATTTTATTGAATTTCAGGCTGTTGTATTATAAGCTGTGCCATGCACAGTTTCCAGCTCATGAGTTTTAATCCATGCCTGTCTGAGAAACTTTAATTGACTTGACATCTGAAACGTAGAAAAACATTATTTTCTCTGTGTAAATTACTTTGAAATCAATGTGGCTAATTTTGGGGGAGGTTTCCCTTTTGCTTCTGGAATACTTCAAGAAATAACAACAAATCCAACAAGAAGTTCAGCACTCTCTAATAATGCTTACTGTGCCTTAGCTTCTGAGCAGTGGTTTGAAATTGTGTTGTATGGGTTGCTTAGCCAAATGTGGCTTTTAAGTAGCTGTTGTGTCAATAAATAGCACCTCTAGAGACTGTTATAACAGACCTTATAAGTAATTACTCTAACACTTTACACTGCCTTCTCACGCATTTGCCTCTTACAAACAAAAAGTACACTAGAAACTAGGCTAACAGGTTTTGCATACTGAATATGCAGTCAAATATTGAATTGTTTGTTGAATAACAAGTTTTCCTCCTCATTCAGATAAGCAAAGATAGCAAAATTATTTGTATTAGAATCGCGGTCTTTTTAATGCAGCAATGGCACAATTTTCTAGACTTGCCAAAGTTTAACCTGGACCTTTAACTACTAGAAGCTGAAAATGTTCCTCTGACCTTCAGAAAGCCACCTGGTTCTTGTGCAGTACTGGCTCTGAAAGGCTGCACTGTGGCTAATGACCCCAGAGCGCACCACGAATGGCAGTGCTTTAAAGCTGCTTGTGACTGGTGGGCATTGCTGCTAAATAAAGAACGGATGTTTACAGATCTGAAAAATTAACAGAAATCTGCCAACCTGTCAACACCTATGAATACACTGCTTAGATGCCCAAGAGGAGGAGAGGGAGACCAGGTGGAGAAGAAGCCTCTTTGACAAAGAGAAAATGTTAATTCAGGGGTGTTTTTTCTGCATCACGTCAGCTTTGATTTCTTCTTCATCTTTGTCTGCATCTCTAAATTATCTGTCGTAATTGTGCAAGTAGCTTGAATGAATGAAGGCTTTGCCTAATTAAATTGTGAAAGACTGAAATGCAGGTATAATCTGATTATCCAAGCAAAATTACAAAATAAAAATAATGTGCAAGTGACTGGTGTGACCTATTGAACCTAAATTTAGCTTGTTTGGTTGTCTTACGGATACTGCTTTGACTAAAACTGACATCACCTTGCATGTCTGTAAAACAGCACAAATTTTATCTTATATATGAAAAATTAATATTTGTAATGCACACCTTAATTTTAATGTCTGATGGTTCAAAGGAGGGTATTCCAACAAAATTGATATAAATGGTGCTTCCCAGTTCTTGGTGAGTAATTTACATTTAAATATGCAACTTAAAGTAGGCTTAGGCTGATCGTATCACACTAGATAAATGTATGAAATACATATACAAATAATTGATTTTGCTTTCCTTATTCTTTGAGCTGAATTTAGAGCTGTTGATAATGACAGTTGCCTATGATCAGGATTATTGGTCTTTGTATTAAGCTCTGGACAAATGTATATACGATAGAAGGCAGATATTAAACTCATCCTTGTCAATGTACTATTGCATGGTACAAAATTGTGTGCTCCTGGTGTAGTTAGTTTTTGTACAAAATGCGCATAAGAGTATTGCATTGTCATGCCTAAATCTGTTTAATGGATGCAAAGTAACTCGGGTTATTTTAAGGCTATTCATGGAGTAAAATTGCTTTCTTCACTGTCCTCTGCATTTTATTGTACAGGGTATCTACCTGGTAGGGGAAGCAACAAATCAATTTTCTGGGTGAAGATTTTTTAATGCAGTTTTCTCAAAGTGATCAAAGTAGCTGGTGAGCTTCCCCCTAAAATCTCTGGTAGCATTTTTCATCTCTCTCTCTCTTCCCTTATGCCACCTTGTTTTCATAAGCTGCTAGTATGGCCATTTTCTTGTAAATCTGTTTACCATTCCGACTGCCATCTCAACAGCTGTGTTTTCACTTGAAATATATTTTTTGAATCGCATGAACTACATAGTAGTTGTTTGGGTGCTCTTACCTGTGCCGTGATCTCTGTGCTGGGATCTTCTGCTGCTACTACAAGTGGTATGTAACACTTTGGACTGACTTACTCAATGATGACTCAGTGCTTCTAATTTAGGAATCTGCTTAAAAGGGGCTGCTTTTGCCAAGGTAACATAATTCATGTGGAAAGGTGCTGCAGCTCTTGTCCTGATCCAATTCAACCTCCCCTAAACATTTATCTGCCTTTCTTTAAAGTGTCTCAGCAAGCTGTGACTGTGAGCATGTTAAAATGCTGAGGCAGCAAGACTCAAGATCCAGAATCTCTCAGCTTCAGACATTGAACTTAAATTTGTGAGTCAAACCTCAGCCTCTGTCACATGTATCAGGATATTAGCTGGCTGGGTGTTTTGTGGGAGGATTCATTATTCTGACCAGAGGCAAACCATGGGGATAAAAGTTTGTTTGATTTAAAGGATTATAAACTTACGTCTGAAGAGGTTATTTAAATTTCATTCACAATTAAGTAAGTTTACTTCTGACAGAAATGTGTGTCTCAAATATATGTAATTGAAAATAATTTAATTAAATGCAAGATTAATTAGAATTTTATTGTTGTTTTCTCTTCAGAAAGATCATCTACAGTACTAAATATGGCTGCATAAACTGTAGATTTAGATATTTTAACTTTGTCATTAGTACAGAAATGAAGATCCTTTTGATTTAAAAAAAAAAAAGGGGGGGGGCAAAAAGCCCTTCATAACACCATCTGGAGATGCTTTTAATTTCCTGGGCTGAGGAATACAAAGGGAAGTTTTAAATCCAACTTCAGAAGCACAGAATAACTTCTGTTGAATTTGGTGCGGACGCAGAGGTTTAAGGAAAGCAGTCCTATCCAGTTCAGAGTCCCATTCAGAAAATTCAAATCCGATATAACTTCAAAGGGATTATAATATTCTACTTCCAGTCTAGTCTGGTCTTTTCTTTGACCCACTTTGGAATTCTTTAAAATTTGGCTGAAGCATTGGTCCAGGCGCAGGCTTTGTATTCAAGCCACATATTATCTTTGTCTATGGCAATGCAATTAGAGTAAATGAAGTACAGTGAAGCTGCAGAGATGGGATCATCAAGAGTAAATTATTGCAGATCTTTTAACCTCAGAACGTCTGCAGGTCTGAACGAAGACAAGTGAAGCTTTTGGACTCTGATCATTCATTGGTGTTCTCATTTTACTTTAATACTATTTTTTTGAATAATCAATGGCTAATAGCAGTTTCACATTAACAATCTCTTACTTCTCCCAATACTTTTTTCCTAATTCAAATCAGAACTAGGATCACAATAAAATATTTTCAAAAATTATTCCATTTTAAGTGGTGATGGATACTTACCATACATACTATTGATTAAATGCATATTTGAATAACTAATGAAAGAACAGTATTGATTTTGTTTGGTGTTTTTAACTCTTGCAATTTTTTTCTTTATGCAGCCCTCTCTGTTTAAAAGCTTTTGCCACAAGTGTGTGGGGAAAGCAAAGCTGTTTATCTTACTGTTTCTTGTGTTGAATGATATGGATCCCTGGAGATACATTAAACCTATAAAAAGTCCTTTTTTACTTTTCCTAAATGGACTATATTGGCTATCAATAAACCCTTTATCCTAAAAGGGAAAGAAAACAATGTAAAGTAGATTTCAGTATAGCCTTTGTGCTTTTCCTCTAAGCAGTAGTCAGCTCCGATCTAACACTGCATCAAAACGACATACCTGCTCTGTAACTGTAGAAGTTGCAACTTCTTAGTGTAATTAAGAGCTGCTGAACATATACAAGGCACTATTCAAATGCCAACATGTGTAATGCTTGGGAATGTGGGGATTATCTTTTCCATGATTATTCTTATTTTAAAACAGTCATTTAATCAATTAAGCTCTACTTAATTTTCTCAGCCCTTATTTGCTCATGCACAAGAAGTAATCCCCATCCTGTTGACCTTGTTCAGACCAGAGAGAAAAATTGCTTGATGTAAATAAAGCAGTTTAGAAAATGGATTTTTTTTCAGTTTAGGTGTTGGATTAAAAAAACCAATATGCTGACTCAAACTGAAGAAGTGACTGTTTTGTCTCAGCCTTGAAATGGTTTCCTATGTAACGAACAACTAACAGGAATTCTTGGGGTTGTTTCCTCTAATATTTCATGGTATGTTTAGCAAAATTTAATCTCAACGACTCATTGAAAAATATCCAGTTAAAGTGTTTGAGCTTTTCCAGTTTCTTTTTCTGGGATACCCAAACTTCAATTTGCAGGGAATAAACTACCAGAAAATGGTTGTGAAACCATGAGCAGTGGTGCTTGCGTATGCAGTTATATGGACAGACCGGGTGAAACCATGTACCTGCTTCTCCCAACAGAGCAGACAAGACAATTTTCAAAAATGCGTTTTCTTTAGCTGGTGAAAAGGGAGCACTTGGTAGCTCCTCTTTAGCCAGAAAAAGACTGATAGTTACTGATCTTTGAAAAAAGTTGTAGCTAAGCCCTTCCTTCAGGAGCACAGGTTCTGTGTCTGGCAATGCTGGTTAGCAAATGCCAATGTTAATTTACCAAATCAATATTTAATTCTATGTCTGGAGGTATATCCATTTACAATAGCAAAGCTAAATTCTTGGTTGGATGATACTTATTCTATCAAATATATCACTTAAAATAATGCACAGATTTTAAAAGATGACTTAAAAGGAATTCCAGAGCAGTGTTTATTTCTAGTGGTCACATTTGGAAGAAAAGTCAGAAAATATTGCCTTGTATTATCAAGCTGAGAAATCAGACCTTATGCTCTGTCATTCTGCTCTGTATGGGAGGCAGAGGTGAGGTATAGCTAGGTTTTTTCCCTGTTGGCCAATGGATTATAGTTGTACAGGCAATAGCAAACGTAGCAATGGTCTAACAACATTGCTTTAAGTGATCTTCCCTGTGCTCTTCTATCAGCAGTTGTCAGAGACAAACTATACAAACTTGCCTGGTCTTGTATACCTAGACTCCAATGACTAAAACAGCAAATAAGTGTGCCTGTATTTAAAGCAAGTTTGTTTTCTGTTTTTCCCTTGTCTGCAGGCCTAGTAGAGAACTTCATGGCTACACCTGAAAGCTTGATGGCCAGAATGCGTTGGAATGAGCAGAAATCCTTCCCAAGCCCCGAGGGTAAGTAAAGTTAAAAAGTGTAAGATTATATTCCACAACTAAAAAGAACTGTGCCCTCCTGTTCCCCCAAAAAAGCTATCTGTAGTGCATGCTTTTTCTAGTAAAAGCCAAGCTTGGATGAAGTATTATGGGAAAAGTCTAGGTAACTGTTAGAACTTCAGTTAATATTTTTTTGTCAGAATTAAGCAAACTGGTTTATAAGAGGCATTATTAAATTGAATATTATGAAGTAGAACAATTCTTGCCCCACTAAGTGAAGAACAGAATTTTGCTTCTAGTAACTCACAAGAATCACATAGTCAAGTCTTCTGTAAGATCTTTCAAAACAATTGGTCTAGAACCTCCTGGCCAGTGGTGATTAGTGACCAAGGATAAAATGTTTCTTTCTGATTAATTAGAGACCAGTTAAACACTACTGGAATTCAATGTTAATCCGTCCATCGCTGACAGGAGCAGTTAGATCCCAGAGGTAGTTAATGTCGGATCTGGGATGTGCCTTCTGTCTTTGGTAAGTTCTTGGAATTATTGCATGATTAATAATGTTTGTTTAAGGTTTAACGTTATAAAGTTTGAAAATGAGATGTTAAGTTCCCTCACATTTTAAATGTTTCTTAATGTTCTCGATGTTCTCAAAACTATAGGATTTGCAGTTTCTTCTCTTGTCTGATTATACCATGAGGTTCTCCTCAAATGAGATCATTAAGCAGTTACTATCTCATAACAAATAAGATTGAACAGAGCAGGGGCTTTCCTGTTTTCTAAAATAGAAACAATTTCTACTCTAAAAATAGGTTAAAATATAGGAAGAACTAGAAAGTTTCACATCTAGCTTGAAGTCTCTAATTGCACTAAAAACTTTTTAGAAGGGCAAGTAAGAAAACAGTAGTGCTGTTTTCGTGCTCCTGTGTTTTCTACCTTATGGTATTTGGGAACTTCAGCATTTATGGGACTTGTATTGCTCCTATGTTTTTTCTCACCAATCTGTTTTCCACTGGAGTTTTAAAACCTAGGTCCACATACCCATGTTCACTAGCTCATACTGGGTCTGTGCTGATTTTTCATCATTGTGACTTAAACTATTAGTGTTGCTGTGGTCATTTAAAATCATTACTACTTTTTTCCCTATTTCAGAAGTGATGTATGAATAGTTCACTAAAAAAAAACCACTTAATGATTTTTTTCTTAAATTTCATGAAGACCTTAAGATGTCTTCAGATGTATCTATTTGGAATCAAGCAGTGTGGAGCAACCAGTCAGTGTGAAAAATTCTTAGTGTATAAATTGCTTGTGCATAATTAATTCCAAATACTTGCCATTTGAAACTGAAGCTGTTTGATAGGATGCAGGAATCGCATGGGTTTTTGTTTCCTGTTCCAATGAATCTGTGTTAGAACTGTCAGAATACTTATAGAAAGCAATTAATCTGAAACTTTATATTTGTATAAAGATTCTGTCATCAAACTTCTTGCTGGAATATTTGTGTAAAAGAAACACAATAGGTGACTGAGCAATTAAGGTAAATACGTTTAAGGATGCAGACACATATTCATAAACATTTCTTTCGTCTAGATTCAATTGTAAAACTGAGCTTTGGAACCTTCCTGGGTGCAAGTAAAGCTTCTTTATTTCAACCTTATCCTTTTTAATGAAATAAATATGCTGATTTGTTAACCTCACTTGAAGCTTTATCACAAACAGTTGGGGGTTATGTTAGCTAATATGACATCTGTGCATAATTATGCACCCCATCACTCTTCCTTGTGCTGCTCTACTCTTCCTATATTAGAAGTGTCAGGACAATACTGCAAGCATAATGGTGCTGGTTTTTAATCAGCGTAGACACAGTAAACAACTGTTCATTAGCAAAATTAGAACAAAGAGAATGGCTTAAAATTGTAACTCCTAAATAAAAAGCTGATTTTGTGAGTTAAAATATTCTCAACATATTCCTTATTCTACATGTATTTTCCATCTGTCTCAGTTGATAAGGAACTTTGGGAGTTTAATGAATTCTTCGATCACTTTGTCACCTCTTTAACTACTAAACCTGCGTTTTACCTATTTTGAAGTATGTTCGTATGCATCTGTAAGAGTTTCTTCAGAACAACTTGTTATAGATAAAGGTCTTAATTTTTTTACAGAAATGGATCAAGTCAGAAAAATGTCATATTTGTATTCAAATGGAAAAGAACAATTGAATTTATAATGTTAGTACTGTATTAATATATACATTGATCATGTTAATTTTTGTTTGTTTTAAATTCTGGAAGCTCATCTAAAATTTTGCATACAATTCATCTTATTATATTGTGAAGCAGCAATATAATAGGGGAATGAAATAAGGATAATGATGGTTTCCTTTGCTGTGTTGAAATTCGTCCAGCAAGTGCTGCTTGTCTTGGTGAAAATCAACAGAAATAATACAAAAGAATGAAATATTTGTGTAACTTGAGTGATAATCAAAATTGTAAAATGCAGCCATGAAAGCTGGCAGATAGGATATAATTTCTAGCATTTATAGGCAATGCTTAGTGCTATAGTGTTGTCTTAGCTGGCTATCCTCATACGACAACTTATTGTCAACTACTTGCAGTGAAATGAGCAAAGGTTTGCAGCTTTGTAGTGTTGCATCCTTGTTTCACTGAACTTTGAAACTGTAGTCAGTATGTAGATGTTTTCTGGTTAAGCTTAAAAACTCAGAGCTCTGTATACAAGCTCAAGCAGTGACCCATAGTACTAACCATATATTAGTTCACCTACAAAGTAAACCCAAGCAAATGTAACATATGGTACACATAACAAGAAATACTATATTTTTGAGAGAACAGTGGTTTTATGTTTCTGGGTAGCATGTGTGATGAGTTCTTGAAAGCACCATTTCCAGCAGAGATTGATTATAGATTTCCCAGCTGCTTTTTTTGTAGGAGGCAGTTTTCACTTCCACCCTGGAATTGGGGCGTTCACCTAGGTGACTTCTATCGCTTTATTCTGCTTGAGGAGTCTACAACACTAATCTGTTCAGTGTGCCTGTGCTAGAAGGCAGTTGAATTGCCTTTCTCTTATTGTGTGCCCAATGTGGTGATTTATATAAAATACTTAAATATTTATTATGTCAGAGATAAAAATGGAGCAAGACAATGAATCTTGTAGTATGGTAGTTTTATGAGAGATAAGGGCCCATCTTCAAATTAACACTATGTTAGTAGTTGGGCTAAACAGGTGTTGGGTGTTTTCACTGTTCAATCTACATGGTATTCATGGTCATGTGTATCCACATATTTTATGAGAATGAGACAGAATAACTCCGTAGTCTCGTGTCTGACTCATCTGAAGGCAGAATAAATATTTGCAGCAGTTATTTTACCTTATGCCAAGTAGAAAACCACCAGCAGAATGTATTCAGAGGACCTGTTCCTGAGGACATGACACTGGGTATTCTGGTGTTCTTCTGGGACGTGAGTGCTAAGGGTTCAAATCTGTTCATGCAATTTGTCCTCAATACTGAATTACTAGGTAAAAACATGATGGTAGTTCTTCTGTGAATCAACCTCATATCCTCTCCTCTTTCCTCCATCCCCAAATTGAATCAAACCTAATTTGTGATTTTGGCCAAAACCTTCTATTTTCAAGATGGCAGAAGCTTTTTTTGGTGAAAAAGTTATTTTGGAAAGAGGGGGAGAAAAAAATATCTGGGCAAATTTAATGCCATTTTTCTTTGTTGGATAAAGCAGTTACAAAAACACCAAATAACTTAAAAATCCCCATTTCAGGTAACTGTGAATAGGTAAGTGTCCTTTAACAATGAAGGAGATGCTCTGTGAAATCTATTCACTGATACTGAATCACTTTATGAGTTTCTGTCTGTATTCCTTTTATAACAAAAATAGTAGAAGACCGTATCAACTAAGTGGTCCTCAATGGTATCCTTTAGAGAGGATGCGGCTGAAATGTCTCTTCACTCTGTTCATGTTCTACAAGCTGCAATTTGGTGTAGCATCTGCTCAGAGGACAAAATAACAATTGAATAAAGTATCAGATTGTTTAAAGCTTTTCGATAGTCACTTAAGATTCAGACACAGATTTTTAACAGACCTTGAAAGGGAAGATGAAAGTGTCTGGGTGAAGATTAACAGACAAAATAAGTAACTACAGGTAATTTCATGAGTTGGTAGACCAATTTTTTTTGTACGTGACTGACTACTTTCAGATACAGTAGGCAAGTGTCTGTTTCAGCTTTTGGTTGTAAATTCTGAGCAAGTATGCATTTTGAATTTGAATTATAATTTACAGCATGTGCATATGATATTTGTAGTGTTGAGGGGGGGAGATTTTTAAAAAATGAAGATGAAAATTTTAATACCATCTCTGTAGATAACCAGCCTAAATCTGTAATGACTTAAAGGTATAGAAATGTTTTCCCCAATTTTCAGAGAAACCAGGATGACTTGCCTAATTTCTGAAACAAATTGTGTTAGCAATCATCTAGGGTATTGTACAGAGAGACCAGGGGAAAAAATATCTTGTGATACAGAGTAGATATTGTGAACTCAGCAATATAAGAGAAGGTATTTTCTGCTTTGAAGAATGGAGGGTTTTCCTAAGACAGCTCTCACCCAATCGGATATAATGAGTCCTTGAACTGCTTATTCAGATGTGCTGTATTTGTATTTTCTGTTTGTTTCCTACCAGATCTAGAAGACTAAATAAAGTAATGGGGTAAACAGGAGGAGTGTTTTAAATCTGTGGGGGTAAACTGCCAAGCCAGCATTTGCTAGCAACTTAATTTTCAATTGAGTGTCAGAATTGCTTTTTTGTCACTACATTGCTATAAGTAAACTTTAACTAAATATGCTGTGGGACATAAGTGACCACTGCAGAGAGTATATAAGTGACACTGTCCAGGTAAAGCTTTCAAAGGTATGCCTACTTATCTCCTATAAACGATTATCTGCTTTGTCAAGTGATATATCCTATGATGCTGGAGATTTGTGGATGTATAATCAAAGTGTTTCTCTCCCCATGAATCTTGTTTCTAACCCTGAAGACAGTTTATAAATGACTTTCAGAGGTTTTTTTCCTTCTATTACATATTTAGTAACATAGATTTCAAATGCATAAGCAATGTTGTATGTCCTGTTTACTTCATTGCCCCAGCCAGCTGGTTGGATTTGACTGGGAATTAGGTAGGTGAATGCGTGATGTAGTTGATAGAGAAATAGTCTGGTGTAAATATTCTGTATTCTGTTGTTCTTCTCCAGTACAAAATCTTCACTAGTAGAATAAACAGTAGAACAAACATTACATGCGCTGCTCGGCCTCTTGTTTCTTGACTGTAAAGTAAAATTGGCTAAACTGAACATTTGCAAGTACTCCCATGATAAAATAATAAGCTTTTTAGTCATGACCGTGCAGTTTACCTAGAAATGGACTCAAAGTTTAGCATCTGGAAAATTGTTTTTCCTCTTTCTCCCTGCCAAGAATTTCTATTTCATAATGTCAAATTAAGATAAGCACATTGCAGCCTGACCGTTGAATGCTGCGCTGACATTAAGAAACAGGTTTGGGAATGGATTTGAGAGTCTCTGGAGCAGCAGATTTCAAACAGGGAAGCTGGAAAAGAGGAAAAAGCAGTGTGGTGGAGCGTGTCAGGTTTTGAATTTTATAAATGTGAAGATGGAATGCCATATATCCTTGATGTAAGTTCATCAAAATAATTTGTATCTTATTTCTTGTGAGAATTAAGAATGGAGTGGTGTTTGGGACAGCTGGTTCTTCAGGTTGGTGATCATTCTAAGAATATATGCTTGTACAGCAACACTTGCTAAAAGTACGCACATCATGAATTGTGATTCAGTGAGCTTTTTTCCAAATAAGTGGAAATTTTGGAGAGGGAACACTTTAAAATAGGGATATTTCCTCCTATAAATATATTTAGTCTGGAGAAAAGGAGGCTCAGGGGAGACCTTATCACTCTCTACAACTACCTTGAAAGGAGGTTGTAGAGAGGTGGGTGTTGGTCTCTTTCCAAGTAACAAGTGATAGGATGAGAGGAGATGGCCTCAGGTTGCACCAGGGGGGGATTTAGATTGGGTACTAGGAAAAATTTCAAGGAAAGGGTTGTCAAGCACTGGCACAGGCTGCCCAGGGAAGTGGTTGAGTCCCCATCCCTGGAGGTATTGAAAAGATGTTTGGATGAGGTGCCTTAGGGACATGGTGTAGTGGTGGACTTGGCAGTGTTAGGTTTACGGTTGGACTCGATGACCTTAAAGGTCTTTTCCAACCTAAATGATTCTATATCCTTCTTTCAAAGTAGCATTGAATTCAGTATAGTGGCTTAAATTTGCTTTGCTTTGGCTCAACAGAAAAAAAAATAGAATTAAGCACCTTGGGGGGAAGTGGCAAAGTAATAATTTGAAAAACTTCTCATTAATTTCTGTGGGACACTGTTTTGTGATCAGACTGAATGATACAGCTCTAGGTAAGGTTTTCCATGTTTTGCCCACTTGCAGCTGCTTATGTTCAAGTGCATTCATGTCAAAATGTAGAATATGACGTATTACGTTGTACGTCCAGTTTACTTCAGTGAAACTTTGACTTCCAAACAAAGATTTCGATTTACATCAAAAATAATTGCTAAAGTTTCATTGTCTGAAAACATTTATTGACTGTATCAGCCTGCCTTTTTGGCTAGCCAACCTGCAGATTCTGTGGTTAGTGTCGATGCTGTGCAAAGATGATCTCTGCCCTGTGCAGATTGCCTTATTAATTCTGCTCAAACCTCACCTTCAAAAAATCAGTGCAGTGTTGTTTTCTCATCTCTAACCAAATACTCATCATTAATCTACTTTGGAATACAGCATGCTTTGTGACATGACAGTAATATATCTGACATAAGCAATCAGGTGAAACAGTATTGTAAAGCAAGCAGGCCAGAGAAACAATTTAAAAAATTAATAAGGGAATAAAATATGTGCATTTTATAGATTTGGTTTTCTTT
Organism: Ciconia boyciana; assembly: GCF_034638445.1. Taxonomy (NCBI): domain Eukaryota; kingdom Metazoa; phylum Chordata; class Aves; order Ciconiiformes; family Ciconiidae; genus Ciconia; species Ciconia boyciana. Next base: position 38,199,195 of record NC_132943.1, on the reverse strand, counting down.
AAACAGTTTGGAAATAAATTGTTTTCTATTTTAAGAAATCTCCTGCATACTGCTTGTAATATAACGGCGCCAGTGTGAACTGCCATCATTCCAACAAAGGAGAAATGCTAAAGCTATGGTTTTTAACTTCTTGGAGTACTTTTACTTCTATATGGAGAACTAATTGAGCAAAGTGGATGATCCAATGCAGAAATACATATGTGCATCCATATTCAGCATAATGGTGAATTTGGACTCCAGTATGAAGTTTAGCATTTTTACTAACCAGGGATAAACTGCTGATTTAATTAATCTTGCTGTCATTTTGAGCAAGTGTTTTTTAGTTAGTGTTTCCCTTTTTTGGTATTTGTCAACTTAAAGTTGATCCTCTTGACCTTGAAAAGAGTACTACTTGTGATGTTTTGGACTTTTCTCTTGACACAGTTATAGCTGTCAAGAATAAGCAAGCATAGATTCTACATTTGGGTATGTCTGCAAATTTTCATTTTGGAGTTAGTTTATAAATGAAATATCCTCATTTGAGAAGATGATGTAAGGTAAACAAGAAGCTTATTGGCTGCATCCACAGCAATGACAATTCATGGAAAAAATATCAAATATTGACTTCAGTGGTGTTACACTTATTTAGTTTGAGAATCTGGTGTATGTTATAGCAAAAAGGCAAAGAAAATCTATCACGTGTTGTTTGAGTAGTCTCTTCTGAATCTATTGTATTTTGTGTTTCCCTTTGCTTCTACATATTACATGGTAAATCTTCATTTTCTGAGAAAGGAATCATCAAAACAGTAGCTGGTGAGAGGAGATGACAAATGACAGATACTACTGCTGCTTGTGCTTTTAAAATGTCATTTGTCATACAGGTGTTTAGAGATCATTTGAAAAACTAGTGTTTTCTCATGGGTATGAATGGCAAAGCTATATGATATAAAGTGCTTCTAATCTAGGACATTCGAACCCCAATCTGAGTGTTCTTTCTTTACATTTTGTGGCAGAGGTTACTTGACAATATTTACTTGCCGCAATAAATTATTGTCCATTCACAAATTGAAATTATTACAACAAAATTGGGGATCATTCAGAATGGAAGCTTAAGTTCAGATTAAGTTAACATCCAGAAATGAACACTGGAAAAAATTAAGTAAAGGTCTGTCAGATTTTACATGCAGCTACTTTTCATATGAAAACTTCTCCTTTTATAGATGAAGAAATAGCTGTATTGTATCTACCTTATAGCCATAAACGGACTCATAGGGAAAAGTAATATCAGGACAAAAACTCGTATAATACTCCTGCTCCCTCATGTTCTTCCAGCCTTATTTTTGGCTAGAAGACTTCCTCAACCTGATATGGTTATGCTAGGTTTGACGTATTATTATATCAAAGTAATTTATTGCTTGCCAAGTACTTCTGGAGGAAAAAAAACTGCACAAACAACAAAACCCCCACAAACAAACAAAAAACCCCACACATGATAAAAACAAGCCAGAAGAGAGCACCTGGGTTCTGTAAGCCAGGATGCTTTGTTCTTGAACAGATCCTTCCCGGTGCAACTTCTGAGAATCGCTGTCACGGGATCCTATTGTCATGATATATTGCCCTTTATCGCCCCCCAGCAAAGCCAGACAAATGTTCGTCACCCTTTTTCCAGACCTGTTAATTTACCCACAAATCATGGAAGATTAGTTAAAGCACCTAGAATGATAAGCCAGCAGAACTTGTAAAGGCATGTGTGTGCCTGAAGTTTTTGCAGAAATTACATGAGTCCTTCAGAGCTGTTCTCCTATTCTGCTGAAGCAGAGGTAATGTACCCTGTACATGGTGGTGCATCTGGAAGTACTTCTCCAGACAGTGCATCTTCTGAAAGATGTCTCCTTTTCTCTTCCCTCTGTGGAAAGTATGATTCAGTTTGCACAGCAGCTGTGGCTGCAATCTACTTTCGCAAATCAGCAAAACAACACGAAACTACTGTCATTTCTGTCAAGGAGCTGGTGCCTTGCCAGTGCTGTTGTTTCATGTCTCAGTGTTTTGTAAGATCTTGACACATACTGCTTTGAGGATTCGGAAATCATCTTGCCGTTCGGGGGTCTCATTTGGTAAGTGAGATGGATGAAGTCTGACCGAAATGAAATATTTTACTCTAAATGTCAGTCGTGCTGCGTATTGCTAAAATGTGATGCTTAAACTGGCTGCCTGCTGAGATTTAGGCGAGCTCTTGGAAGAGAACTCCTTCGGATGTGAAATAAAATGCCAAATGGGATGTATGTTGGGGGGAGAGGGGTATGTAAGCTTGGCTTTTTGCCCATTGCTTAGGTTTCCGTGACACACACAAGATTTGTGGGAATGGTGTGATTGCTGAAGGAAGCTAGTCTCAGTAAGTTCCAACCCCTGGTCTCTGAACTAGCCATCTGAGTTTGGCAACAAGTAGGTTTTCTGAGCTTTACCTTACTTAATGAGCAGAACACTGATTTTACGAGTCAGCTTTGATTTAAAATAGAAAGAAGTTTAGCTTTGTTTTCATGGTACTTTGAAGATGAAATACATATGATTTCTCAGATCTGTTTGTCTGTTTCCCCCTTATCCCTACTACTTCAGTTGCTGTTCTCTAGTGTATAATACCTTATAGTAAATGCTGTTTTCAAAGATGAAGTTTTTTGTACTTTGGTGTTTTGCCTTTTCCTATGTTAGAGTAGACTTCATACACCCCCAGAAATGTGTTGAAGGGATCCTATGTTTCTTTCTGGTTGAAAAGGTAATGCTTTGCAAAAGACATTTTTTTCCAGTTCTGTTTCCAAATACCAGTAACGAGATTGAAATTCAGTTTATTGAGTATCAAGCTAGGGGAACGGTGGAAGTGAATAACTAAATTGCTTTTCAAAAGTGGGGACTGGTAAGTGCAATAACAGCTTTTTGGGACATGGTGTTTGCTATGGAAGCAGGATGGACTCGATGTGTAAAAGACAGCAGCCAGCTGCAGGTTTCTTTTTTCCGATGGGGGAAGAAGGACCACTTCAATTCTTCAAAGGAAGAACTTAACGCCCTAAATCTGCGTATACATTTTGGCAATGTAAATGGGTGGGGGGAAAAAAGAGGGAGTAGATATTTCTGAATATAGTTCAATCATTTGTAGTTGCATTAGGGCGCAATTTTCATAAAGGATATCAAATAACAAGTGCTATGTTCTATATCAATCACTAAGTACTTGGGACTGAAAATAAATTTTCTCCATGGGCAGGTTGTATCTTTCTTGTTCATGATGATGCTTCTTGTACCTCCCCTCCAAATGTAAACTTGCACTAGTTTGTATTAGAAACTACATTATTGCATATGGTGGGGAAGAATTTGGTAGTTCCTATGTTTTTAATCATAATGAAAGGGTAGTGGAAGAATCTGTTTGTAAGAGTTTGTGTGCAGGAGGTTAAGGACATCCAACACGCTTTACTTTCTGTCTGGAGAGCCTGTCATTACCATATTAGGTGCTCTGTACTGATCTTTTGTCTGTATTGTAACATGTGGTGGGGGATAGGGGGTTCTTTGTGCTTTTTTTTTAGCTAGTTGTCTCTGCAATTGTTCGTTTGGAATAATTTTATTTTGGGAGGCATGGATAACAAGTGCCCCACTGCATTTCTCTGCAGAGACTTGTATATGCTGGTTATTTATTGCCCTCTTAATCTACTTGAACATGAAAAAGTGTTATTACATGACTGATTATTTCCTTTGCTGTATTCTATGTGTTTCTTAGCTGGAATATTCAGATTATTTTAGTCAATAGCAATGAAAACAAGTACCACTTGAAATGGGAAGCTGGCAAAGTGTGGGAAGGTGTTTGAAATACACACCTGTATATTTTGTGTGAATCTTCATCTTTGCTAAACATGTGTGATTTTTTTGCATATTAACTACTCCTGAATGCAGAAGAAACAGTAGGATATAGTTTTGTGATGGATTTGCGCTTGTCCCTATGAAAAGGTGGATCTTGGGCATTCAGTAACACTACAATGCCTGTAATCTTATGACATAAAATGGATGATTCCTCTGAATAAGAGGATGATAAATTGTGATATCAATCCCAATATTCTGCAGAGTTCTCTACAAAGAAATTCTGTTTATCTTCCTTCCTTTATATGATTCTTGTACTTTGTAAGATGTTCTTTGTCTTATTTCTGTATTAGCAATTCTGTGTTTGTCCTCCAATGAGGTGAACTGCTGTTTTCACTGCAGCTTGTTTTTCTGCTAGAAGTCTAAATCTGCTTCATGACTTTGAGTCTATCTATGAGAGGAAGGTAGATATATATTACTATATTGACCTTTTTTCTGACATTAACCCAATGAACTAAAAACAATCCCTGGATTTGAGAAAAAGACAAACTGAAAATGCTTTTCTCCTATGGAAGTACATGATTAAAAAAAAAGATACTTTTAGAAGTTGCTTTTTCTATTCAGGTTCCCTTGATTTGAAATAAAACACATTTTAAATTTATGTGAAATAGATCTCAGTCCTCTTTTCTACTCTCTAGTATTATGATGGATGCAGCTCCCCCCCATTAATTCCTTTGAATCGAGTGTTGTGCTTTTGTGTATAAACACATACGCATTTATCTGATAAAATAAGACACTGAAAAGTTGACTGTACAGTATTACTGTAATATTACTAAAATGTCCCTTTTCATAGAAGGAAACATGCACATTCAGACTATATATCTCTGCAAAGAAACATTAAAGGTGCCTTTAAGGTATTTGCTTTGTTTAATTGTCTGTTGTGCCCCCTGCACCAGTTGCCTTTCAGTTGTCTAGAGTTTCAAGGATATATACATATACGTAGTTCATCCATTTTCTTAGTTTTCTTATTTTTAAATTATAGTTTAGGCTTTTGTATTGTATAATTTAATGTTAGGAAATATAACAATTAGGCATTTGACTAAAATACTTATGAGTTTCTGGAAGAGCTTAAAGGTTAGAAAAACATGTTGCAGGAATGGGTCGAGCATAGCTGATATCTACCTTGAGAACCCAAATGAACCAGATGATAACTTCTTGACCTCTTCTAGACATTTTGGCTATGACTCTGTTTAAACTAATATGAAGAATTATTGCAGTTATATTCACACTTAGGTATCTCTTCAAAGGATATTCGAAGTGACATTTTCATGTGAATTATTATGCTCCATTTTTAAAATTCAGAAATCCCCATTTCATTTCAGCATACCATAGTGCTGATGAGCAATCTTAATGGATGGAGAATGCCCTCTGTACTTTGGGCATAGAGATGCAGGATCAGGCCCCACTGCTGGGTTTTCCTCACCCAGTTCATCAGTCCTTTCAACATATGACAGCTTTTTCTACCCACCTGAGTCCCTCTAGAACTATCACAGACTTCCACAGAAAGATTAATTGTCATGAATTCAGTGATATAATCAAACAAAAGATACCTGTGGGTATACTCCAATCACAATAAAACAGGTAACAAGTATCTAATGTATTGAAATAATTGTATCAAAACACAGTATATATCTGCTTATTAAATGTTATATAGTGTAAACTGAATAAAATAAGTCAAGTTACTAAGTGCCACCTATAACTTAATCCATTGATTTTAATCCCCTGTGTATTTTCAATGATTAGATAAATAGCATGCAAATATGTCTTTTAATCAAAAATAGTAATAAAATTTTCAAGCAGTACTTAAAATAATATTAAAAATTATCTTACATCATATATGAGAGGGAAGTTCAGTGCTTCTCTGGGGAGTTCTGGGTGTGATAGAAATGCGGTAGAGGAAAGATCCCAGATTTGATCTTAAAAAGGTGAAACATAATCAGAATGTACTTGCGAAGCATGTATGAAATATAATATAAATATCTTTCTGGTTTGTTCTGTAAGTGTGCAGCCTCAACCCTGTTCAGTCATCTGGTATATACCTTAATACAAATGACTTATTTTAATATAAAATAAATTCATATACCCAGCATGGAAACTTCATAACATATGCATAGAACAGGAATACCAACCCTACAATGAATGGTCTCATCTGCCTGTAGTTTTATTTTTTAGTACTTTGTGTCATTTTGCTGTGAACTGTGAAATTCCTCCTTTGCAAACATTTAAACCCTAGAAATCCGGCTTAAGTATAGTGGAATTCTGTTTAGTTATGTCTCTGGCAAATGAAGGAATAAGATTCAGCTTGTTTTACATAGGATAACTTTTGGTAGGATTGTTTCTGGTACAGAACTATAATCACTGAGTAATGCATGTGATGTAGTATGGAGGTGGCATGGCGATGTCCTTAAATAAACCGCTGATTCATATCGGTGTTGATTCTTTTAGTTGGTACTTCCACTTTTTCTTACTATCCTTCTCAAGCAAGCATATAGCAGTAGACCCACAAGCATGAATCCATATGGAGGAATGTATCAAGGTCAAAATCCTTCAATCACTTCTCCAAAATGCTCATTTTGTGTTAACAATCATGCTGCTTGAACAATTTGCAAGTTCAGGTTGAGGCAAAAGCATGCCATTTATTTTGTTGAAGGAGATCTAATGTGATGCTCTGGAAAGACAGGGTTACCTGGAGAAGAGATCTAATTAAAACTGGAGCTTGTTTTGATAACACTGGTGGGCACTGTCGGTTTTAGCAGAATGCTGAGTTAATCTCTGTTTCTTGCCCATAGTATCTAGGAACATGCTTGCTTACTGTAGCAGATTAAATCAAGTCCCTTTCATAATCTGGGACCACCAAGGAGAGCGCTACTAGCCCCATCTAGGGACTCCACGCAGTCTTTTCCCCATCCAGGGTATCTAATCAGCTACAAGTCCTTTCTGTTTCCTCTTTTGTAGGCATGACAAAGTCTTGGGTGATTACTTAAAAATTTCTGACAGTTGCAATTAATCTCATACCTTTTGGAGCAAAACAAAGCTTTTTGTTATCTCAATACTTTATATGATAAGGTGAAAATAAATGCCGCATTGCTTAAACTGAAATAAATTATAAAATAGGTGGGGAAAAAAATTAAGTTCTAGTTTAAATATTCCTGTAATTCCAGGGAGGCTCTTCTATTTCACCCGCTGTCTCTATTAACTGAATGCTGTTTCCTACTACGGAAAACCTTTTTGTTCTTTCGTACCATTCATAACAATAAATGCTGTTTTGCTAAAGACTGAGAACGAGTCAGAAGGGAGGAGTTTAGGTAGTAAATATTTTTAAAGAGTATGGGGTTTCTTGTGCCTTGCTAGTTAAAATGTGTGCTGTTTCAGATTAAAATAAAATGTAGGCTCTGCACTGGGAAAAGCTATTTAAAGAAGACTCATTTTTTTCTCTGATATTGAGGGTGTAAAGTAGGTGAAGACTGATCAAGAATAATTGGTTATGAATATTTTATCCATGAAGGAGTTTTCAGTGTAAAAATAAGATGACAGAGGCAGAAATGGATGAAAATAGCACTGGGGCATCAGGAAAGGGAAAAAAAACCCCAACATGCTTGCCTACCTTCCAATTTTTATTGTGGAAAGAGAAAGTGGAGATGATGCTATAGGTTAGGAAAGTATGCCCTTTAACATCTGTGCAGAGTCTGCATGTATTTCAGATTCTGCGTTTTCCTGTTCTCTAAATAATTGCTTTATCTGTTGGCCACTGCCCACGATAAAGATAAATATAGAAAAAACATCTAGCAGAGGGGAATGATATTTAGTTCTCTGGATATAACTTCATCTCCCTTTTTGAGATGACTCTTTCTTCTGTTTCCTGCAGGTCCACTGGATGGCTCTCTGATCACTTACATGCTGTACCCAGGCATTTCTCTGTAGTGTGATCATTTGCTTAATATTGTATCAATACCTTTGCTTCTGTGTTGAAGGCAAATACTACTAATTTCAGCAGCAGAAACAATTAATCAGACAGCATTTCTATACCAAGAGCAGTGGTACAGAGAAGGACATAACTAGGGTTGCTTTGAAGGGCCAAGCCTCAGTCCCTCCTGGGCAGCTGTTTTATACCAGCTGGAAACTTCTTCGAGGAGCAGCACAAATAGGTGGAAAGGGGGTTTAGGGGGTTTATAGGGTGTATCGTTACTCAGAATGGGTCTAGTTTATGCATACATCTGGGTTTAAGGGTGAGAATGGTTCTGTTAGTCTCTTAGAGTAGGGTTTACTACTAGGATCTGAGCATCCCATGTCCCAGCAAGCCAGAACGGTATGCAATTTTGCTATTCAAGATAAAAATATCTTACCCTGGTTGAGAGGATGCTTTACTGGTGTTAATGTCAGTATTAAACAGTTTGCTTGGTAAGCGGTGTTTGCAGGCTTGGACTCCTGCCTTGCAAGTGTTCACGTACGCACAGTGTCCACGGTGTGAAGATCCACAGTTTTGATAGGAAGTGGTAATAGTGGAGAAATGTCTTCCCAGGCAGGTTTGGGCCCGGCTGGGACAGGCATGGCTCTGGTTTCCACATTCTCATTATCTGTGCTCTTAAGGTTTTGTCTTAAAGAGAAATGGCAAAACAAACAGATGTAGTCTAATCTGCACTCTGCAAAATGCATGTTGTATCTTAAAAAGATATCTAGAGGGGAAGTAAATCCAAAAGGCCAATGATGCTGTAGTCGATTAAAACTGAAGAAAGTAAGAGCTTTTTATAGCTGTCTTTTCCTATAAATCACCGACTTCCTCTCCTTGGGAGATTGCCAGTGTAAAATCCAAGAATGTCTTGGCATTACTGAAATCAGAGGAGACCTAGTTTATATTCCCAGAACTGTGCAGAACAGAGCTGGGAAGTGTTTCATTTCTGCACCAAAGCAGAATAAGCCTCTTTAAAAAAAAAAAAAAATCATGTATGTTCACAAATTAGCATAGCACTATGTAGTGGCACTACTATAAATTGTATCGCAGGGAACTACTGCTTTAGTGCAGTCTCTTTAGAAAAGACTTGGTGCATAACAAATCCTTCCTTTCTATCTGGTTTTGCTTGAGCTGCCTGCACTGTGATAGCAAGGTCAGAGAGCACATGAACTGTACCCCAATAACCTGTGTTACTTAACTGTAAGATCAGCTGTTTGGCTTTGTTTTGGATCATTCCCTCTAGTCCTTGCTAGAATAAAGATCGGGAACAGTCCAGGGATACAGAGCTCCAGGGACTGCTCCCTAAAAGCCATGTGGCTGGGATGCCAGCAGGTTTGCTTTCTTCCAGCACTGACTCGGCAGGCTTTGTGCCTCGAGCGCTACCATGTTAGTGGGCTGATGTGAGCTTTTTTTAACCGTGCCTTCCTCTGGTTTTAGTTCTACTCTGAGTATTTTCCTGTTTAAAATCTTCTACCTGTGAGACTCAGGAGGAGCAAATTCGTGGAGTTCATCTACTGTAAAAGTGAAGGAAGCTGGACTAGTAGAACCATGCAGCTGCCATGCAGTAAATGGATTATTTAATAATTTAATGCAGTCAAGTAGCCTATTTATAACTTTTTGAGAAGCGTTCAGTAGTTTTCCCTAATTGCTAAACAGCCTGAAAATAGTTCCAAGGTCTTAAATTATAGAACCTCTTCTAATTAGTGAGATGACGTTCTTTCCTTGTCTCAGCAAAATTCACTTCAGGATTCTGTTAGGTTCTTAGCACCATAGTGTGCTCCAAAAAAGATTTTTCCAGGTATCAGCAATGTTTTGGAAGCTGTTTTTAAAAACAAAACCAAGCCCGAGCAGGAATTCATGTTAGAGCTGTACGCAAATAACATTTCTGACTACATGAATGGTGTTACTCTAATACTTTGGACCTATTCTTTCCTTATTTGTGTTAGAGATTTAGCTCAGATTCTTAAAGAGCCCAATTCATTGTTTGGTCACTGTTGGAGCAAAGCTATTGGTATGTGAGTGAGCAAATAATTTGTCATAAAAGTTTATTTATTGGCTTTTTTTTCCTTCCCTTGAGAGGCAGGCGGGAGTATTATCTGGTGGGGTGAAGACCGTATAGACTATCTGTCTGAAGCAGACTATTAAGCTTGCTGAAAAAGAAAGGTCTGGTGTTCCATCTCTCCCCAGCGTAGTCCCTTTTATAGCTGTATGCTTAGAGTATCAGTGTGCTGCTCAGGAAGATATCCTGCTCTTCGACTGTGCGGCACCTGTCTGTCTGCTGAGTGCTCTACAGACAGCTCGTGAACATCAGGCAATGTGTTGTACTTGGTATCACGTTGAAGGTAGGTTAGCATAGGCCACAAGAATATTTTTGGCTCAGGAAATACATATAGCTTGGTTACTTCCTTCAAGACAAAATCCAGCTCCATTTCTCAGGCTTGACAAACACTCTGGATCAACTGTTTTTTTTTTTCTCTTATGATATGTGCCTCCAGTGTTTCTGACTGGTACAAAAACTTTAAATTGCTGACCAAAAGATGAATGTTGTGCAGCTCTAAAGCAAGCCCCAGAAGCAGAAGTCATGATTGAAAGGTGCATATCAGTTTACTATCTAGATACTTTAATTTTTGATGCATTCAGTCACTGAAGAAATAAGACACTTTTCTAGTTCTAGATCGAATGATAATCACAAAAGTGATTTATGTCCTCTGTCTTCAAGTGTTTTGCCAAAGCTAAGGTACGTGAAGGAGATGAACAGTAAGAAGAAGGGTAAGCCATAATGAGAATAGTAGTAAATTATTTTCTTATCTGGGACTGAAGATGTGATCATAACAATATTAGAAATACAAAATCATAATTTTCTTCCTTAGTTTCACTTTTGCTTCATTTACATTTTAGTAATTCAATATTTAAGTATTATTTTTGAGCTGGTATCTTCTCTTATAATACTCTGGCAGTGGTAATCTAAACTGGAAGAAATTTTCAATTAACTAATAACTCTTTAGGCTGCTAAGCAAAACAAGAATAAGATTATTATAGATGGATTTTAAATACAAAAACATAAAACTATAGAAAACCATTAACATGAAAGGAATGAGGACAATATTGTGCCTATGTACCATAACTGACAATTAGAGCAAATACAATTCTTCTTGCTAGCTAAGAAATTTAAGGGGCATGTAGGTACATAGAAATAATGAGCTGCTTTTATTGGTTCATTTTAAACATGGATGCATACAGCTATACCTATGTTTTTTACACGTATATATCTATACTCATGCAGACACACATCTTTCAATTGTGTATATAGCAAGTCCACATACACATCTCTGACAATTATATGTTTGTCTATGATTGTTTTCCTCTTTCT